>NC_064921.1:602977339-605477339 GCF_023897955.1 Schistocerca gregaria | reverse complement strand
TTCTCGACAGTCATTTGAACTCTGTTATGGAGACTTGAATAAAAATTTATGGTACTATAGGGCTTTACTGCTTAATATCCCCACAGGTCTGAAGTGAAGTGTATAATTACATATATGATGGGGAATAATTGTAGGAATATCGTCATGATCTACCCTTGGCCACTTTGAATTAGTTTCATGTGTGCCTGACAATGCATAATGAGCCATTTTCAGATACATCATAACCCACTTACCAGATACATCATAACCCGCTTATTTTTGAACCCAAAATGGTCATTGTTCAGTAATCAACATATTTAGTAAGTCTTTATACACAATTTCCTTAAGTGAGTTGTTGTATACTGGTATTATTGGCTTACACAAATACAATTTCATATTATGTAGTTAAACTAAATACTGAATACTTGTCAGTAACCAGGAAGAGTGAAGTCTTGTTAACCCACTACTAAGTTGGGCATTGCTACATGTATCATGGATTTTTTTACTGGGTGATGTATTAGTATCTGTACTAGACATTGAGCTTTTCAGTTGAATTGATTTTGTGCAAGATCTTACCTGTTAACTATTTCAGAATGGGGTACATACATATAGTATGTAAATTTGACTACAAGCTGTATGGGTTATAGTGTAACATCTTCCATAGATCACCTGCTTGCTAGTTTGCTGTGGTGTTAGTGCACAAATGCTAGAGCATTGCTAAGGGAAAGAATCTGCTGGTCATAGCCTATTTTTCTTAAACATCTTTTAGAGCTTCACATACACTCCTGGAAATTGAAATAAGAACACCGTGAATTCATTGTTCCAGGAAGGGGAAACTTTATTGACACATTCCTGGGGTCAGATACATCACATGATCACACTGACAGAACCACAGGCACATAGACACAGGCAACAGAGCATGCACAATGTCGGCACTAGTAGAGTGTATATCCACCTTTCGCAGCAATGCAGGCTGCTATTCTCCCATGGAGACGATCGTAGAGAGCTGGATGTAGTCCTGTGGAACGGCTTGCCATGCCATTTCCACCTGGCGCCTCAGTTGGACCAGCGTTCGTGCTGGACGTGCAGACCGCGTGAGACGACGCTTCATCCAGTCCCAAACATGCTCATTGGGGGACAGATCCGGAGATCTTGCTGGCCAGGGTAGTTGACTTACACCTTCTAGAGCACGTTGGGTGGCACAGGATACATGCGGACGTGCATTGTCCTGTTGGAAGAGCAAGTTCCCTTGCCGGTCTAGGAATGGTAGAACGATGGGTTCGATGACGGTTTGGATGTACCGTGCGCTATTCAGTGTCCCCTCGACGATCACCAGAGGTGTACGGCCAGAGTAGGAGATCGTTCCCCACACCATGATGCCGGGTGTTGGCCCTGTGTGCCTCGGTCGTATGCAGTCCTGATTGTGGCGCTCACCTGCACGACACCAAACACGCATACGACCATCATTGGCACCAAGGCAGAAGCGACTCTCATCGCTGAAGACTACACGTCTCCATTCGTCCCTCCATTCACGCCTGTCGCGACACCACTGGAGGCGGGCTGCATGATGTTGGGGCGTGAGCGGAAGACGGCCTAACGGTGTGCGGGACCGTAGCCCAGCTTCATGGAGACGGTTGCGAATGGTCCTCGCCGATACCCCAGGAGCAACAGTGTCCCTAATTTGCTGGGAAGTGGCGGTGCGGTCTCCTACGGCACTGCGTAGGATCCTACGGCCTTGGCGTGCATCCGTGTGTCACTGCAGTCCGGTCCCAGGTCGACGGGCACGTGCACCTTCCGCCGACCACTGGCGACAACATCGGTGTACTGTGGAGACCTCACGCCCCACGTGTTGAGCAATTCGGCGGTACGTCCACCCGGCCTCCCGCATGCCCACTATACGCCCTCGCTCAAAGTCCGTCAACTGCACATACGGTTCACGTCCACGCTGTCGCGGCATGCTACCAGTGTTAAAGACTGGGATGAGCTCCGTATGCCACGGCAAACTGGCTGACACTGACGGCGGCGGTGCACAAATGCTGCGCAGCTAGCGCCATTCGACGGCCAACACCGCGGTTCCTGGAGTGTCCGCTGTGCCGTGCGTGTGATCATTGCTTGTACAGCCCCCTCACAGTGTCCGGAGCAAGTATGGTGGGTCTGACACACCGGTGTCAATGTGTTCTTTTTTCCATTTCCAGGAGTGTAGTTTAATTTTCTAATTTCATCTTTCCGCATTCCTTTGTTTCAAATTCTAATGCTTACAGTTCCATCATTTGTTGGTAAGCAGTTAAATGATTTCTTCTGTACTCGTCAGAAGACATGTTTTCTGATTGAATTGGCTTTAGTTCTAACACATTGCTTTTATTTGTGTGTGTGAGATCTGTTAAGGAATTGATCCTCCTCTTTTCATATTCTTATGAAGAATTGGTATCTCGGAGATTAATAAAATCATTACTCAGTTATCACAATGGGAGATGTAAGTATAATATTGTTAAACACAGCTGTAATGGAAGTGTTAGATCTGTAGTGTTGCATCTTCTTTAGACCGTCTGCTTGCTGATTTGCTTTGATGGTTACGCAAAGATGCTACAGCATTGCTGAGATATAATCCACTTGTTTGTTGTTATTCAGACATAGTCTAGTACCTCTCATACAAAAGTATTCTGCTGAGTAATGCATAACATCCTGTGGTTTGGCCTTTTTCAAATTATTTTTTAAGATGTCTGCTCATACAATATCGAGATTTCAGTTTTAGAGTTGAAGTATTATTATTATTATTATTATTATTATTTGCTTGTGTTGATTGAAAGATTAATTATGTTTTAATTGTCATAACTATAGTGCACTGTGTGCTGCCTTTAATCAGTTTCACAATTTTATCTTTACTTGTTAAGACATGATTTCATATTTACTTTTCTTAAATCCCAACCCACTGCTTTCCCACTTTATTTATGATTGATTAAAAGAATAGATGTAGAGTAATAACACGATTTTGGTGTCCCTATGTGCCCCCCCCCCCCCCCCCCTCCAACCTACCTTCATCTTTCTCTCTCATTCTGTTTACAACAGGTATGTCCCCCTCATGTTGGGGGCTGAGGAACATGCCCTTCCTTTACAACCATACCCAACCTCTTGTTTTTTCCTTACCAAGGAAGGATCTATTTGTTTTGAAAGCTAGGATAGTTTGCTTAGTTTTTGTACATGTGTATTGACTGTTATGACATTTCTCCAGTAAGTAAGAACTGTTCAGTAATTCTCTCACACTCTTATAGATTCCCCATAAGTTTGGGTTTTAATGAAGTCTCTATAGCTCTGAGATTAACCCGTCAAGCCGGTAGTCAAAGTATGTACTGAAGTGCTATGAGCATCCGCATGGACAGTATCTCAACCATGTACTCACCAGTTGCAGTCTTGCAGGTAAAAATATATTACTCTGCCATCTGTCGATGATGGGCAATAAATTGTGCAGCTGAAGTGCTCAAGCTGGATTTTGTAGAAACAAAAGTGTGCAAAACTAATCACACTCTACGTCAGCTTTTAGCAACTGCAGTTTGTAAATAACGGGAAACTGCATTCATTTGAGGGGGGGGGGGGGGGCACATTGTTTAAGTTTTGGGAAGAAAGGCTGACGATAGAAACCTACAACCTCTAAAAGTAGTGAAATGTGGAATAAAGTTCGTTTGAGATCTGCAAATAATCTACAAGAAATTGTTTAAAAAGGGGGGGGAGAGAGAGAGAGAGAGAGAGAGAGAGAGAGAGAGAGAGAGAGAGAGAGAGAGAGAGAGAGAGAGAGAGCTAAAAACAAAAATGAGAACCAGAATATTTCTATTATAAAGCCTGCAGAAAGACAGAGGAAGAAAAATCTGTAAATTTCAGGTTACTTCTCATGTCAAAATAGCTGGAATTCATATTCACCGCATTGTAGGCAGCCTCCAAAAATTGTTGTCTCTGAATGGCTCATAACAAGATATTGCACTGAGAAGATCCTTCCCACGGAGAACAACAACAATTCTACAAATAGAAGCACAGTGTACTGCAAGGGTAAACAAAAGGCAGCATTGTTTTGGAGCAGAGTCTGAGGTATAGGACTTTTGATTGTTTCAAGGTATATCCACTGTATGTTTGAATCATAATAAAGTTATGTAGTTAAAAGTTCCTGAAAATTTCATTACTTCTGTATAAATAATTCACACACTAGACCAGTTCCCTAAAATGCTGCATACCTGTACCAATTGACTGCGTAAACTACTAAAGGTGGAGCAGGCATGTGCACAGAAACTACCGATTTGAAGGGTTAATAATTCCTTTACTAATTGGTCAAAATGGGAGGCATCTTCTTTAGACCATCTTCTTGTTAATTTGCTTATGCTTCAACACTTTTATTTACATGTTAAAAGATTTATTTTACTTGTAGTTAGACAAGGCAACATAGATTATTGAAGCATTCACTTTTTGATAATATCTTTTACCCAGCCAAGTGAACTGATAACCTGGCTAGGGCGGAAACAGTGTCATGTTTATGCTCTAGAAACAGGGAAGCAGCAACAGTGTACACTCATGCATTCTTGCAGGTGGAGCATTACCACACGTTACATGTCTGTACGTCGATGCCTTGCATAGCACAACCAATAAATGTCAACGGACACTTCTGTTTGATAACACTCTTTGGACAATATCACTTTGACAAAATCAAAATTTCATTTAAACCATTGGCCACTTTAATTCATATGCATTTTTTTTTTTTGTAAAATTGTAATGAAGTTTGCCTTTTATGAAACTTAGACTTGTTTGTTCATGGTAACTTGTTTGTTGAGGCACAATTTAAAAACAGATTTCACACTAAGAACATTTTTCATAAATTTCGTAAATAGGGATTTTATTATTCTCTGTGCATTATTAGATTTTGTTTATGTTCTTTCCTAAGATTATTTCCTCAACTTCATTTCAAGGAGATGACTGCAGTTTAGCACTACCAGACTGAAAATGTTCTCACACTTACACATAAGCTTTAATCTAAACGTTGAGAGGCATGTTTCACAAATTCCGTCTTGAAATACTGGATGGTGACACTGTTCCCCATAACACACACTAGACCAATTTTTCAAATCTGTACTCATAACCTGTGACCCAAATCTCTTGATAAGATTTCTGGAACTGATATCATATTTATGGGACAGTTGCAGTTAATTTTAGTAAAATTTCTTGCCCTGGGGCCCTTTCAGCTTGTGGTGGAAGACTATGTTAGTTCTCTGCTCAAACTAGCAATGAACCATACAATGCCCAGTATATTTGTCGTATCATCCACACTAACTGCACAGGAAAAACATAGTAATGTGTTGTCAACTTTCATCTGACCTGGTTACTGATGTGGAATCGGACATGGCACTATTTGGGGCACCCTATCCTCTAACAGCATCGAGGGATGCCTCCCCATGATTATTTTGTTCTCCCTCTCAATACAATTATGCTTTGTGGTCTTCGTCTTCCCTCACCCTATGAGGTGAGTGCATCTCAACCTGGGACTGGATGACCTGTCCCTCCTTTCGAACTTTTCCCATTCTCTCTCTCTTCCCTCCCTATGAAAGAACTTAACAGTTCAGAAATCTAGGATTTTCTGCCCTACTTTTATATGTGCTTTAGACAGTACTTAGAATTTCACCCCCCTGAAGGTAGATACCTCTGTTTACTTGTAATTTGATCGTTTCTCAAAGTGGAATTTCCTTATGATACAATGAACCTGGATAATTGGGTATATGACACTTGACAGCAATTACCTTTCCGTAAACTATGTCAGAAGTGTATTACGTAGGCGTGGCTGACACTGGATGACTATATTGTTAAATATTTGGAGATATTGTCAGGACTAGACCCAGTGCAAGTTATATGTTTAGCATATTAATTCATTAAAGAATTAATACTATATGAAAGTATTGGGAGAGCCAGTCCTGACAAAACTCTACCATCTGGTGAGCAAGATGTATGAGACAGGTGAAATACCCTCAGACTTCAAGAAGAATACAATAATTCCAATCCCTGTCAGACAGCAAAGGACTTGGAAGAGCAATTTAATGGAATGGACAGTGTCTTGAAAGGAGGATATAAGATGAACATCAACAAAAGCAAAACGAGGATAATGGAATGTAGTCGGGTGACACTGAGGGAATTAGATTAGGAAATGAGACGCTTACAGTAGTAAAGGAGATTTTCTATTTGGGGAGCAAAATAACTGTTGGTTGGAGTAGAGAGGATATAAAATGTAGACTGGCAATGGCAAGGAAAGCGTTTCTGAAGAAGAGAAATTAGTTAACATCAGGTATAGATTTAAGTGTCAGGAAGTCGTTTCTGAAAGTATTTGTATGGAGTGTAGCCATGTATGGAAGTGGAACATGGACGATAAATAGTTTGGACAAGAAGAGAATAGAAGCTTTTGAAATGTGGTGCTACAGAAGAATGCTGAAGAGTGGGTGGGTAGATCATGTAACTAATGAGGAGGTATTGAATAGAATTGGGGAGAAGAGGAGTTTGTAGCGCAACTGGACTAGAAGAAGGGACCGGTTGGTGGGACATGTTCTGAGGTATCAAGGGATCACAAATTTAGCATTGGAGGGCAGCATGGAGGGTAAAATTTGTAGAGGGAGACCAAGAGATGAATACACTAAGTAGATTCAGAAGGATGTAGGTTGCAGTAGGTTCTGGGAGATGAAGAAGCTTGCACAGGATAGAGTAGCATGGAGAGCTGCATCAAACCAGTCTCAGTACTGAAGACAACAACAATGAATGTATATTTCAAAACTGTGTGTGTGTGTGTGTGTGTGTGTGTGTGTGTGTGTGTGTGTGTGTGTGTGAGTCATTCAGGTTGATTACCTCGTAGACCAACATGTATGATAAGAGGACTGTCTTGATACAGAAGTTGATCATCCATATTGCCAAAAGTTGTTCTGGCCTGCTGCCACTTTCTCTTTGAATAGTTTCGCACACTATTTTAAAGGTGGGAACCTTTGAAACAAAGCTTTGGCAACAGTTGTTGGTGTTTTTTAACTCCATATTTTCGTCTTCTTCCTCCTTTTTTTTTTTTTTTTTTTTTTTTTAATATATATATATATATATATACTCCTTTTAAACTAAATCACTACTAAGGACACATTGCATCATAATTACCATGTAGAATGAATACTGAACGTGCCTGCGAAGTTCGTTCAAAGACAGAAAAGAGTAATTGTCTTATTATTTTGTATACAGTCACCAAATGTATGTAATGCTCCTTCCATACACTTAGCTTTAAAGTTATCACAAACTGAAAAACACTCATTGTTTTATCATTTTGAGCTGCTTCTTATGCCATTTTTATCATGCACTATGAAGTGGTGTTTATTACTCCCATGTCAACATTAAAAATGGAATTACTCGTTAGTAATATCAGAGGCACTTTCAGTAAGTAATGCTCACAAAGTTTTTACAGCTATTAAAATATGTAGGAAAATGTCCGTGTAGGTGCTTCAGCTTTGATGTTTCTCCTGCATTTTTACAAAGTATTGATCAGTTCATACAGGTGGCTGGGCTGTAGTGAGCCATCAAAATTGTGTATACCACAGCATTCATTAGAAACAACATTTTGTAATTTGTAATGTAAAAAGAGACTATGAGGAAGATTTGTGTGCCGTGTTTGGCACAGATGTAAATGAAAGAGGTACTGTTGAGCGATGCATAAAAAGAGTTGAAGCACCAGGAATTGCAGAAACTGAGCTCCATGATAGGCTACCTTTAGGCCATTCTGTCACAGCAACTGCTCCCATCATGTTAACTGCATAGATGGCATTACTTTGCAGACTGGCTTATTAAAACCGTACAATTGACTCTACAATTATTGGTGAACATTGAAATTATGCCTGCAACATGTGAGACTCTTGTTTGGTGGAAAATTCAGGATGGAATGGCGACAATATTATGAAAAATGATAGATTGCTACTCACCGTATAGAGGAGACGTTGAGTAACAGACAAGCACAACAAAAAGACTGTGGGTATTCAAAGGTGTATTTGAGATGGGTTCCAGGAATACTCACAACAGATCCCACAATTCAAGTAAGTCAGTTCATCTGAACTCTTGGAGAAGTTTGAGGCCACAGGAGAGGCTTTTCTGTCATAGATCATTACAGGTGACTCAACATGGGTGCATCATTTTGAGCCAAACACAAAAAGGCATTCACTGGAGTGTCACCACACTCAATTACTGGAAAAAATAAAGAAGAAGAAGAAGAAGAATTTTGAGGTAACTCCCTCTACTGGTAATGAAATGATGACAGAATGTGGGATAGTGACAGTGTCATTCTTAGCAATGTATTTCCATAAGGGTTAACTGTTAACACAGAGGCATATGTGAAGACTCTGAACAAACTTGAGAACTGTTTCAAATGTGTCCATTCAGAGAAGAATAAAAAAGAACTATTACTCCAACAACACAATGCATGCCCACACACAAGTATCGCCAATTTGCATTTGACATCATTGCCTTCTCCGCCCTATAGCCCAGACATGACACCCTCGAACTTCCTTACATGGGATATACGTTGAAAATAAGAGCATGATTCATGCAGTGAAAACATTGTTACAAGTACTGGACTAGAACTTTTACCAACAGGCATAACATGGTCTTACACTATGCTGTTGTTAGCCATAGAATGTGATGGGGACTATGTAGAAAAATAATATATATGTGAAAGAAATGTTGCTTGTGTACAAATTCTAAGAATGGATAGGTTCTGAGGGGAAAAAAAAGTGGGACGTTATATTTTCATTTTCAAGTAAATTTTCCTCAAACTATATGTATTTGAAAAATGTAATAATGTGTGAAACGGAAAGTTGCTACTCACTATATAATAGAGATGCTGAGTCGCAGTTAGGCACAACGAAAAGACTGTCACAAATAATAGCTTTCGGCCAGTAGTGCCTTCATCAGAATTAGAAGACACACACACTCACGCAAATGCAACTCATACACGACTGCAGTCGCAGGCAACTGAGGCCCAACTGTTTTATATTGTTAGATTTTATATTGCTTGATATATTTGAAAAAGTTATGAAGTCACTCATAAAACTCATATTGTCAGCACAGTTGTTGAGAAACTTGATCACATTAACATTTCTTGTTTT
Source organism: Schistocerca gregaria (assembly GCF_023897955.1). Taxonomy (NCBI): domain Eukaryota; kingdom Metazoa; phylum Arthropoda; class Insecta; order Orthoptera; family Acrididae; genus Schistocerca; species Schistocerca gregaria. The sequence continues at coordinate 605,468,214 of NC_064921.1, read as the reverse complement.
GTAGATATTATTTCGTATAATTCAGGTTTTTAGTGGTGACACTGGTAGGTATCTCATAGAAAAGATATGGTTACTATGAGAATTACCATTTCCAGAATTGTGGTAATTTATTCATTTTCTCCCTCTTTCCTTTCCTCCTTTACTGTGTCACTTAAGTCATTTCAGGCTTATTTTTACAGGATTCTGCGTCTGGATTGGTGGCTGCAGCCATGATTTCTATTGTACCTGGCTATATCTCAAGGTCTGTTGCTGGATCATATGATAATGAAGGTTTGTATAGTGATATTTTTAAAATATTTCAAATTATAATAGTGAAATATTTGCGTGTAAGGATAGGATTTAATGTTTTTGTTTCATTGCAAGCACTGAGAGGGAGTTCAGGAGATACATAAGTGTTACAAAAATGTACGGCCAGACTTTCAGGAAACATTCCTCACACACAAAGAAAGAAAATATGTTATGTGAACATGTGTCCGGAAACGCTTACTTTCCATGTTAGAGCTCATTTTATTACTTCTCTTCAAATCATATTAATCATGGAATGGAAACACACAGCAACAGAATGTACCAGCGGGACTTCAAACACTTTGTTACAGGAAATGTTCAAAATGTCCTCTGTTAGCGAGGATACATGCATCCACCCTCCATCGCATGGAATCCCTGATGTGCTGATGCAGCCCTGGATAGTGGCGTATTGTATCGTAGCCGTCCACAACACGAGCACGAAGAGTCTCTACATTTGTTACTGGGTTTGCGTAGACAAGAGCTTTCAAATGCCCTCATAAATGAAAGTCAAGAGGGTTGAGGTCAGGAGAGCGTGGAGGCCATGGAATTGGTCCGCCTCTGCCAATCCGTCGGTCACCAAATCTGTTGTTGAGAAGCATACGAACACTTCGACTGAAGTGTTTTTAGAGCCGAAGGTATTGCCCCTTGTTAAGGCAGATCCAAATATAATATTTCAACAGGGCAGTAAGTGCTCAGAAGAGACAAATATCATGTGAACCCTTTTGCACGAACAGCCAGTACCGCTGTTTCCTTTTGTTGCACATTAGTCTCACCTTAGACATTCACACATACAATTGGAAATACTGTGCTACCTTTTGAGTTGTTAGTTTCTTCCCAGAGTAGGAAAGATGTGTAGGTTGGGAAACATTAGAAAGAAGGGGCAGATTTCAGACTACAGATTGAAAGGCCCTCATGTTGGAACGACGAGAAGTGCAGGAGATCAGATACAATACAGTGGTAAACATTGGGTCAGCTTTAGTCCACAGATGTTAGGGCGGAGTGAAACATGAAGAGAGATTAAGAGAAACAGAATAGTGAAATTAAACAAATAGTCCAATCAAGAACTGAGAAGAAAGAAGAAGAGAGTTGGTGAGAGGGGACATTGAAATTAAAAAGCAACAGAGAAAATAATTGAGAAAATAAAGAAATACTACCTTAAAACGGGTAGTGGGGTGTTGCAGCAATGCCGAAGTTGCCGTCTCTTGGCGAGAACTAAAATTATTTTAGGTCTTTATTTTTACGGTCCAAAGCATGGGATGGGATTATAGCTACAAATTCCCATGCCTTTGATTCCTTTATGTCCTACTTGGTTAGGTATATTTATTAAATATTATCTTACTTAATTGTTGTGATAAACAAAATGTTTTTGTAATTTTTTTCACAGATCTTAATCTGTAGAAACATATTCTTTGATGGAGCAGTGTGAGGATGTAGTAGAAATGTGAAGAAAGGAAATTGTAAAGTGGCTAATTTTGGTGGTTACTATCCATGTACAAAATTATAAAAAAATGTTCAAATTATATGTTACTTGTTGAAAATGTTATCCTTGTTTTATTCTATGTATTGTACATCATTTTTCATTCTTCCAAATACGGAAATGATAAAAGTATATTTGTCACAGATTATTACGAGAGGTACAGTGTGCATTGTTTTAAAACTTCCTGGAAGATCAAAATGATATACTAGTCTAGGACTTGAATTTGGAACCTCACCTTTCACAGGCAGTACCCTGAATTGTCTATCCAGGTATGACTTGTGTCCTCACAACTTCAATTCTGCCAGAACCCCTTGCCTACTTTTTAGATTCACAGAAAATTTCCTGGGAACCTCACTGCACTAGCATTCTCGAATAAAAGAATACAAGCCACAGCCTAACGGTTGTACCTAGAATCAGTCTGTAGTCTGTCATGAAGTGTCAGACCAGTGCACAGGCTATTGTGTAACTAAAAGGCAAAGTTCGGTGTTTGGATATAGGCCCAGCACATAGTTTAACCTGCCAACTTTTTTCAAATATAGAGGGAATCCATGATAGCTGGAAATGTGACTATTATACATTACACAGGGTGATTCAGGAGGGATATCACATAATTTTTGAGGTGATGCTACATGTGAACATAAACAGAAAAAGTCCTATGAACATGTGTCCAATTTTCGATCGTTACAGAACTGGATCAGGTTAAAGAGGTCACATGTCCATGGACAATTATGAAGGCAAGTGTGAGTATTACTTACCAAAATGCTATGTAGGTACTGTGGTGAACAGAATAATGATGGAACAGGTGATTGATCCATTCTGCTGGATGTGTTCAAGAAAATCCCCCTCAATGCACTTGTCATCCTCATTGGAGGATACATTGTGTTGCACATCAGTCATCATCTTGGTGAGCTTAATGTCGGTGACACAAACAATAAGTGTACACATCCCTGTTTAACCAACCCCATAAATAGGAGATGTCTAATGGGATTAGACTTGGTGATCTGGCAGTCCAGTTAACTGGTCTTCCATGACCAATGCACTGTTAAGGAAATGTGTTTTTCAGATTCTAGGACACTTGTCTGGTACAGTGAATCTATAATCCATCGTGTTGCTATTCCTGCTCTAATTTCACGTCTTCCAAAAGTGGAACTAGGTGTTCTATTAAGAAATGTGTGTATGTTGTGGCTGCCATACAATTGGCAGCAACAAAGGCCATATCAACAAGTCATCAATCAAACCACACCATATGTTCACTGAGAAAATAACTTGGAATCTTGTTTCCCTAGTGTCAAGTGGATTCTCTACCCTTGTATGTCAATTGTGGGTGTTTGTGACACTATTGGGTGTAAGTGTAGCCACATCTGTAAATAAAGTGTATTGTACAACGTCTGTGTGTACAGTTAACCAGTCACAAAATTGTCTGCTTACTGAGCCATCTGGATGCAGATGTTGCAAGGACTGAACATGAAATTGGTACAAGCTCTCAAATGTAATGTACGCCAATTCGCTTTTCTGAAACATCAAGCTGACGGCTAATGCACAGTGTACTGGTGATAGGACTCTATTGTACCATTGCAATAATGTCTTCCCTTTGCTCAACTGACTGGACAGCCTCATGTTTCCAACATCACGTGTATTGTGGGTACCACTCCAGATTCACATAATGTTTGAAAAACTTTGGGGAATACCCTGGCACAGTGGGTGTGTCAATCAGGGAAACGTCTCTGGTATTGTTACAGCTATACTGCCATTACAGAACCTGAACAAAAACATGTGTGCGTACCCTGCATGGGTGAATGTATGTGGCATGTTGGTTTTAATGGACACAATGGATTTTCTCAATTAAACAATGCTTGAGCACGACATACACATAGCCTCATGACTGCTCACTGATTCAATTCATGATTGATTGCGCAATGGGTACGCTTCCAGCTGTCGCCTCAGTGTGACATCACAGTGCTGCCATCTGTTGGTGGAACCCTCTTGTAGGATGGAAAAGTCATCTGTACCACCATTATTCTGTCCACCACTGCACCTTTACAGCATTTTACTAAGTCATATCCACACTTGTCTTCATAATCACTAATGATTGTGTATAATCTTCAAACCCCCCAGTTCTATAATGATTAAAATTCAGACACATGTTCATAAGGCCTTCACATGTAGAATCAGCTGACAAATTATGTGACATTCCTCATGAATCACACTGTGTGTGTGTGTGTGTGTGTGTGTGTGTGTGTGTGAGAGAGAGAGAGAGAGAGAGAGAGAGAATAGTGACGAAAAAATAGGTAACATAAAATTTGCATTTTTTTGAGAGCCTGTTACATCTTGTACAAGAATCTTGCAGCATAGTTGTCTACTTGCCTTATTTACATATGTAATGTCAATCAGAAAATTTATGTTTAGTTACATTAACATGTTTGTTTTTTGTTGCAACAAATTATTTTATAATTATTTGCCATAAATACCAACACAGCTGCTTGGACATCTGTGCATTAGTTGTACTGTAATTTTCTTCTGGAGCATGGACCTCTTAGGTAATGATTTGTCAATTATGAAAGTTGCTGATGTAAGTGTAACATTTTTATCATAGTTGCACGAAGATCTGTTTGATGTACGGTGTTTGCATCTTCTTTAGACCATCTGCATGCTAATTTGCTTTGTGGTTACGCAAAGATGCTAAAGTATTGCTGAGATCAAATCCGCTTGTTTGTTGTTATTCAGATATAGCCTAGCACCTCTCATACACAAGTGCCATTACTGAGTAGTGCAAAATTTTCTTTGTAGCTATATGCTTATTTATTTTTTTGTGATATGTTTTCAATGTCTGATTTTACTTTTAACTGGAAAATCATTTGTATTGGCTGTAAGAAAAGTTGTGTATTTTGAAACCTAGGACACTTGCTATTGGTGGAACAAACAAATTCATACAAGTGTGATACAGGTACATGATATATTCTTATGTCACAGTGTTTTTGGGCAACTGTGAGATCCTACCTATCCATCCAACACCATAAATCCTTAGTCTGATATGTCCCATGGATGACTGCATGATCTAGATGTGTGGCAAGGACAGCTTCTGCTGTTCCATTCAGAACCAAACCCCTTAGTCTCAGAGAGAAAAGAAAACATAAACTGTGATTTAAAAAAAATGTGTGTTTGACATTTTCATGTGATGAATGGAGTAGTTTTCTATCCATACTTGTTTGCAGTATTATCAGTATTGTACTATTAGAGATTTGCTGACATATTAAATGTTTGGATTGTTCTTTGGTGTAAAGTCTAATTCTGTTGTGGAAACTGTGCAGTATTTCAGTGATGCAGATGCTTGTCATATTCAGATGTAATGGAAGGTAATGTGTCAATGGTGGTCCAGTTTATATGCTCGCTTGTGAAGCTCTACAGTATGTGTATATTATCATGACCTTTTTTTGTTCAATAACCTGTATTTTGAACTAAGTGATGATTTTATTGGTAGTTCTGTGTATTCCATAGTAGCTAATATTTTATGGAATAATAAATCACTTCAGTCAGCAGTTTTGAAACCAATTTGTTTTTCTAGATATGTAGACAATATCTTTGTGGTGTGCCCACATGGAAACAGAACACATTTTTCGTCTTCAGACCATCTTAGGACTTGTTTCATTACTCAGATGGAATAAAATTCAGAACTTCCTTTTATGGATGTCATGGCTCATAGAAAACATAATGTCCTCTTAAGCCACAATGTGTGATGCAAATCAACAAAATTTGTACTTTATTTGTGAGCCACTTTCTGCCACAAGTCTTCTCAATAGTCGTGAAGTACGGACACCTGTTGAGCTGTATAGGTATCATGTGCATTTGCAAGCTGCTCTTAGCCTTGTCTGCTCTGTGTTTTTTTCAAAATGGGTAGTCTGAGAAGCAGCAAAGAGATATGGAGAATTCAGTTAGCATCATTTTCCTGTTTTGTGATAGTTGTGTGGTACTCAGGATTTCGCAGGATTTTCAAGAAACACTCAATTAAATCTGTCTTCCATCTCCAGCATGAGCACAAAGAATACTGTGTTCCATGAAAGCCGACCTCGGTTTAAATAGCCAAGAAATATTCAAGATCCCATGTTGGTGTGGCATATAATAAATTGAGCAAACATGTCACTCAAAAATCTTTTATTGCTCACGAGGGTCTAGATAGGAGACATGGCCTCGAACTACAGAGATCCCAAGCTCCATGTCGACTTTCGAGAAGTAGGGTTCAAAAAACATTTGGTGAACTACTTAATCAGCATATAGTGAGCAAAATAGTATTACCAGCAATGGCTGTGCTAAGATATCAGCAGCTGTAGGGAAATTAATCTGGCAAGAACACCCTAATGAGAGCAAGAAACGAGGCCAGGTAGATGAGGACCAACTTACAAGAGGACATACACTGAAGTCATGGCTTTCGGCAGAGCTGCCTACAGTGTGGTTTACTTTTTTCGCCAGGTGGCAGTTGAGGGCTTCTTCTTGGATGATGATGAAGTCCCTCCCCTTCCCCTGGTGTGTGCAGTGTTCTAGCCAGCAATTCCGCATATTGGATTACCACTACAGCTTCCTCAAGTCGCATTATAAGATTATGGATGAGAACTATTCAATCATATTATGCTTATCAATATTATTGTGTGTGTGTGTGTGTGTGTGTGTGTGTGAGAGAGAGAGAGAGAGAGAGAGAGAGAGAGAGAGAGGGAGAGAGAGAGGGGGGGGGGATGTTAGGTACAACATACCTAACACATTAACAGCTTATGCACACCATTGTTTTTTATTTCATTATTGGTAGTGCCTTATGGATATTGTTCAGTCAGATTTATGTTACACAGGCATTGCCATTTTCTGTATGCTGTTGACGTACTACATGTGGATTAAAGCTGTAAAAACTGGAACAATACTGTGGGCAACATTAACAGCGTTAGCTTACTTTTACATGGTAAGTATAGCACTCATTAATTTTGATCACCGTATTAAAGAATGAGCATATATTTTGTGTTGTGTTACTCAAGAAAAATGAGTTGCATAAGTAATATTTTTGGTGTTTCCTGAATTTCTTAAGTGTGAACAATAACTTAAATATGTGTGATGTCAGGATTTCAGAGTTTTATAAGTCTTTACTCAAAAGGCACTTTTTTTACCCTTAGGTGTCATCTTGGGGTGGTTACGTGTTCCTCATCAATCTTATACCACTCCATGTCCTTACTCTGATGGCCACGGGACGCTTTTCTCATAGGATCTATGTGGCCTACAGCACACTTTACTGTGTGGGCACAATACTGTCAATGCAGATCAGTTTTGTTGGTTTCCAGCCAGTGCAGAGTTCAGAGCATATGTTGGTAAGTTGCTGCAGTATTAGCCTTTTTACATTGTAGTTAATTGTGAAATTTGGTTCCAGTGGGGTGTAGGCTATTACTAAACATTTTGGTGGCACACAGTAGCAGAGTTAATCAGCTACAAACCACCTAAATTGGGTGCTTTGTATAGGAGGCAAATCAGATGATCATTAGCCATCATGATGAAAGAAGGCAAGACGAGGCTGAAAATTGCTGTGTTTTAATAAATACTCTTGTTCAGAAATGTCTTGAGCGCTAAAGTGCAACTGAAGTTCTATGTCATTTACTTTGTCAGTTATTTATATTGGTAGATTGTAGTATCTTTGAAATAATCCTAAGAAGGTATGTAAATATATTGAAAGTATGGCGTGTTAATGTCCTTTCATCACGGTTAGAAACCATTGCAGAAAGTGTGAGCACTAATTGCACTTTCAATCACTTTAGAACTTATGATCAACCTGGAAATATTTGGTATATAAAGGATTTAGTTCAGGGTCAGCACTGGTGGAGTATGGGGATCGTGTAGGTTAAGCAGGAAATGCATACTAATAGCCTTAGTTGAGTTAACTGCATCTGTCTATTATCTCCCCAACATACACACATAGAAGCATGTGGTCAAGATCCTGACTGTTCTCTAACTTAAAACAGGCAAGGATGTCATGGGTGTCACTGACAACTCAACTGGCAACTTTGATCCTGGGCCAACTTTTATTTGCTGCCGTGACCTCACGTTGGAGTTAGCTGATGCTGGAATGTGCATACTGTGTGCTGCGAGGTGATGGCTCTGGCACCGTACTTACTTACATGAGCACTTACAGATAAATATTTCGGAAGGACCTTTGATTCCAGAATGGATCAGCTTGTAATTTTCCAGTTTCGGAGTCTATAACTACCTTTATTGAAATTCAATGAAAGTTTGAGGGAGAAGTTTTTAACAAAAAATGTTAAAAATCTAACACTAGTTACGCATGTCGAAGATCTATTTACGAAGAGTGTCCGAAGAGAAATGGTCAGTATTAAGGATGACAGCAACAGTCATTTGAATGAAAGAAACATCATGTGGACACTGCTAAATTCAAAATGTTTTCCAAGATAGAACACACTTAAAATACATTTTATTTATTTTCTGTATTATTTAATACATTGTCCAGTTTAAACGTGTTAGTACGCATATACAAGAGTTACATTTGAGACATGCTGTATGTGAAATGGTTAAGAGTTTTCTACATGTAATGTACACCGTACATGAGTTCTGGCTGGGACACTGGTACATGCATAAAGTCTCTGTGTGCTGGTAGTAATACTACACTGCACCATTTCAACAATATGTTGCTGTTTCTGCACAGGTTGTTGAACTATATGTTCTGGAGAAAAATGGGAGCTTGAAAGAATATCTGCTTCACACAATGCGCTGAAAACTATGGTAAAATATCTTCAATCAGGGATTCAATGTGTTTGAAAGCACTGATAGTATTTGTGAGCAGCAGCAAGAGCATTACCATCACAGAAGCTGTAAACATACACCATATCTATGTGTGCTTCATTAGTGTAAATGTGCGGCATTCTAGCCAGGCCGAGTACAAACACAGTTAACCAATGTTTTCTAGGATACACTCTCAGTCCCTCGCACTAATTTGCTCACAACATGTTATGGACAACTGCACCTTCAGTGGGCCAGTTTGATGGCAGAAAGGCATCCTGAGCAATGAGGTTGAAAGGGACAAGATAGGTTACGCTAGAATAAACAGTCAAAGGGGTTGGATGAGTAGGACACAAACATACACGCCACTAGCCCAAAAACAAATGCGCATTAAATGTGTTCTATCTCGGAAAACATTTGGAATAGGGCAAATGTTCATATGAAGTTTTTCTGCTTCAGATAAGTGTTCCTGTCCTGTCATATTCCCAAATATTGGCCGTTCCTCCTGGGAAACCCTGTATATAGTGGCATAGTTAAGAGATACCACCAAATGCCTGGACATCAACTGTCATGTACTGTTCGCATTGTTTTGCAGTTTCAAAAGTGTTCCGGTAATTGATTGCTTCCAGAAATGTATCACTATTAATACTGCTGTCTTTCTTACCAATCTCATCTGTTCATTAGGCAGAGAATGGTGACACACACACACCCTCATAAGGACTGTGTGCTCCTGCCTTGGCAGTGTTGTTTGTCTCAGTATATAGCGACTGGGAGAGAGATAATGTGGATTGTCCAGAGCTGCAGTAATTGTCATTGAGCCACACCAAAAATTGTTTGTTCAGAAATGTGTGCAGGCATAGAAGCATGCGTGTTAAGAATGTTGTGGCAATTCTGGAACATTGAATAAATGTAATTCCTTTTAGTTTCGGTGTGTGGCTCAGTATTTACCTTTTCTCCCCAATTGCTCTCGTGTATGTTGACTCTGTCTCCCAAAAGCACCATTTAAAAATGCAAGTCCTCATCCAATTGGGAGAAGGAAATTGGGACATAGCTCAGTAGTACAATTAAAACTTATGACTTCCGCATATTATAACTTTTACAACACAGTACTGAGACAGCGCTGTTACAGATGTCATTCTCGCACCATCTCAAGAGACCAACAGACACAAAGATCAGTGAAATAAACAAATAAGGTACTTAAAAAGCTTGCTATTTTAACCTTCAGTTTTCAGTTAGCTTACTGAGAGGTTCATATCTTTGTACGATATCTTTGCCACATAGGGAGGACACGCATATTTATTTATATGTGTAGGTCATTTAAAGAACCTTAACCCTGTCCAAAAAGGCCTTGGAAGGCCCAACAGCACCGACTGGCCACCATGTCATCCTCAGCCCACAGGTGTCATTGGATGCGGATATGGAGGGGCATGTAGTCAGCACACTGCTCTCCTGGCTGTATGTCAGTTTACGAAAACGGAGCTGCTGGTACTCAATCAAGTAACTCCTCAGTTTGCCTCACAAGGGCTGAGTGCACCCTGCTTGCCAGTAGCTGTCGGCAGACCGGATGGTCACTCATCCAAGTGCTAGCCAAGCCCGACACACTTAACATTGGTGATTTGATGGGAACTGGTGGTAATACTGCAGCAAGGCTGTTGGCATTTAAAGAATCCACACAACTAGAAAGTATGTAATACTGGCTGTTACCAACAGCAGTACTCACATATTGGTAGCTTCTTTACAGTGAGTGATGGTGAGAAAATTAAGTAGCGTTAAACTGACAAAAGAAGATAAACGATTTGTAGTTCAGTGCAGCGCAAATTTTATAATGTTTGTAGGTGCAATAATGAAGCTGCCCTCACATGTTTATTCCGATAAGTGTAGCTTGTGATATGCCCCCTCCTCCTCCTCCTCCTCCCAAGTGCCTCAACAAATGGTGACGCACACACAGCATCACCACCAAGCAGTACATGCGCACAAACGCGCATCTATACATTGTGCTGTTGAAGTAATTGTACATCATCCAACAGATTATAATAATTTTTTAATGTGGTTTATGTTCAGTCAGCTAGCAACTACAGTGGTTACTTCGCCACTAGCACAATACCTGGCATTTTACTGTACTTGGAAATGACTTTAAAGTATAATCTACACAAAGGATTTTTTTAATGTAAAATTGGTGATCATGGATGGAAAAAAAGTTGACTTGTAGCATTTTTTGTTAGATGTAAATTAGTTGTTTTCATAAGATCTGCTCTCATGTAATTGCTGTTCTAATTCCTTTTTTTTAAAAAAAATTGTCCTACTTTTTTTTTAAAGCTAGTTTTCTGTTTAGCTGCATGTTTTTACACGGTAGTTTAAGTTTGTTCAGTGAGGTTCCAGTATTCTTTCGCCTTTCTGATAACTATTTCCTATGAATGTTTGAAATAACTGTGCTGCAGCCCTATTGTTTTTGTTGAAGGTATTTGTCGCTAACCAACTAATTCATTAAGAAGTGACGTAGAAGTAATTGACGAATGTGGCAGAAGTATTCTGTTGAGCAGTGCCAGCTGTAGAAATATAATGAATTGTTCTTGCAAATGTTTACCTATGTCTAGAAATGTATTATGGCAATCAGATGGAATTAGCAATTATGTCTCTACCTGTCAAGGCCACCAGTTGTTTTCACGAGAACAACTTTGTTATTTTGTTTTTGTGGTGTATGTGACTTCCCGTGCTTTGGTTGGAATGGTAGTTGTGATTAGTGTAGTTTGTATCTCAAAAAAATTAAATCAAATTGCTTTATAACTATAAATGGAAACATTTATTCTCGTTTCAACATTATTACCACACTTTATTTCCTTCAATAAACAGGATCCTTTGCGCTTTTAACATTTTCTGTTTGTAGTGTGATGTAATTTTATTAATAATAATTTGACCTTTTATACATACAGTTGCTTGAGAATGATGATCACACTTACTAATTATGTGAAAGTTCATAAATCCCCCTCAAGTGAAAGTTGTTATAAAGCTAAATTTTTCTGCTTTGCATGTACAAAGCACTTACTCAGTGCACCTAACTTAGTAGGCAGTGTGCTCCGAGTGTGTGCAAAAGAATCAGTGAGGAAAGATCTCCTTGTTTCCTGTTAATAGAAAACTAGGTTGAACATTTCTCATACAGTTGTTTAGAATTTGCAAACTTTAACATTAGGGAGTATTGATCGGGTAAAATTAGTGTTATTTGAAAAGCTTATGACTGCCTGAAAACAGGTGGATTGTTAAATGCATCTCTCGAAATTTTCATTTAATATGTGCTTAATTTCAGCTATAGGGTTTTTTCTTTTTTTGTGATATTCTGATTTTCTACATCTCAATATCTAGCTGATGTTTCCAATAACCTAGCAATTGTCTCAGATACATGGTAAGAAAATCTAATTTTGTGCATACCATGTATACTAATAATTTCATTATCAATCATGTCATTCTTGCGAGAAAGGGTATCTCACATTTTTAAAGCTGTGGGAGTTTTCTAATAATATTTTTTGTGCTTTATAATTTCAAAGCACACTCTCCATGCAGCCTCAGTTAGTATGCAGGGTGCTTTGAGTGTGTGCAAAAGGATTTGTGAGTAAAGATCTCCTTGTTTCCTACTCATAGAAAATAAGGTTGAACATTTCTCATACAATTATTTGAAATTATTAAAATTTCCAAACAATTATTGAAGGCATAAAATAAGTGTCATTCTAAGAGCTTATGACTGCCTGAAAACAGGTGGATAGTCGTTAATTGAATCTTATTTCTCAATTTTCATTTAACATGTACTGTAAGTTTTGTGAGCTCTGTTCTTACATTCAGCTAAAAAAAGTTCTTTGCTTTTTTGTAAATGTGGTCTTTTTCAGCTCCATGAATTTATTTAAAAGGAACCCTCTAGTCATTACACCACATTATAAAGATACAATTTCCTGTAGCCTAATAATTGTTCCAGTTATGTAGAGATGGTTTCAACTTGTGTAGCTGAAGTCATGTTACAATGATGACACTATCTCTAAACATTTATCACTGGTGCCTTTGTATTGCTTTCTTAATACTGTTACACTGCATTTGCGTGGCTGAGGTTAGCCCCACATATTAATTCTTTGTAAATTATCATGAGTGCCATGACAGAGATCGTATATGCTACACTTTAAATAGCAGAAAAAAAAGGAAAAAAACTGCCTCTCGCAACCTGGTTCCATTGTGTCAGTTCATACTTCTTTGTTCTCCACATCCATGCTACAGGAGTAGGCAGAAGAAGCTAACAATGATTCCATGTTAGCATATTATAAATTAAAGAGCCAACTTCCTCTTTCAAAACTAAAGACAGTACTGTAAAAGGGATGTAGCCAGACGACAGACATGCCACAGCAGGACGACCATTACTTTTGTTACGCTTCTAGCATGTTGGACTTCAGAGAAAGCAGTATATGTTGTGTGCCCCTCTAACATAAAAGAAATGCTTATGTCTTCAGAAGAGAACCTTAATAAATTTTATGTCTACAGAACAACACAATTTAATGATGTAAATAAAATAGAAAGAAACTTCCACATGGGAAAAATATATTAAAAACAAAGATTCACTTGTACAAACAAAAAGAGAAAGTAAGATGATAGAAAAGATTTCGAAATGCAACAGAGACAATAACAAACATAATTGTTGGGTTCAAATTGATGTCTGCTTGTGTGTGTGTGTGTGTGTGTGTGTGTGTGTGTGTGTGTGTGTGGGCGCGCGAGTATATACCTATCCTTTTTTCCCCCTAAGGTAAGTCTTTCCGCTCCCGGGATTGGAATGACTCCTTACCCTCTCCCTTAAAACCCACATCCTTTCATCTTTCCTTTTCCTTCCCTCTTTCCTGACGAATCAGCCGCCGGTTGCGAAAGCTCGAAATTTTGTGTTTGTGTGTTATTTTATTGTGCCTGTCTACCGGCGCTTTCCCGAACAACACAATTTTATACGTAAGGCATATGTCAAAATTTGAAGATAGTGACAGGTGTCATTCCTACCTGTTCTGTTCATTCATTACTTTCTTCACCAGGAGAACTGCTAAACCAGTGTCATTATACACCAAAGTTATAAAGCGAGTATTTACCAACCTCTTCCTCACTTTGTTTCATACTTTATCCCTTCATTCTTTGCAAACAGAAAACTCCTGTGCCTAGAAAATGAGTTGATTATTTTTAATCATGGTATCTGCGTTGAAGTCATCCTGCTAGAATCCCCCCCAGGGGGCTCGCCACTCTTAGGCAGGTTCATGCTTGGCTACCACAGGGCCCCAGCCTTTGCAGCATCTTTTCCGTTCCCTGCTGCATGTCTATCCTCTTGCTATTTTTTCTTTCCCCTCCCTTGGGGAACGTGTGTAGAGTGTTATTGGGAATATTCTGCATTGTCTGTGTGCTAACATAAGAACAGTCTCTCACTGTTTCTTGTTTCCTTTTCCTTTCTTTGTTTCTATTCTCCTCTCCTCTGCTTTGGCATTTGAGGTTTCTCTTTTTCTTCTTCCTCCCTGTGCACTCCTGAACGTCGGCCCAAACGTCTGACGTGTAACAGGTGACTTACCAACACGTAATTCCCAGTCCTTTGTCAATAGGTAGGGTTCACACATACTCCCTGGTACAGGCCAGGCCCAATGGACAGGTGATTGCCTGAGCTGCAACCTTCCCAAATTGCCGATTGCCCCCCCTGGCGGGTGTTGGGATGTGTGACCTGAGGTGTGAACAATCACCTAAGGCTGGTTCGCTCCCTTTTAAAGGGGGTCCCCAGTTTGAAGGGACGCACTATTGGAGATGCTAGCAATCATGTGGGATTTTCTCGCAATGAGCCAATCATCTTCCCAGTCAACATCTACGACATGTAAACATAATGGGCCTAAATATTCAAAGACCCTTTCCATTGCCCTACCGTTCCTTGTGCTCTCATGTACTGAAGACGGCCAGTCCTTCGCCACGGTAAATCTGTTTATTATTCAGGAAGGTGTTGATGCCATTGCCGGCCTACGAAATCCTGCTCTCGTTTACACAATGGGACTTTGCTTTTGGAGACTACTTTTGACTCTCAATCACAACTGCTTGCCGCTTTGCTTCTCCACGGCTACCCTGTTTGTGTCGAGGCCCATAGAACTCAGAATTCTTCCTGTGGTGTATTTACACTAGGCTGCTCGACAGCCTAACTGAGGCCGAAATCCAATCTTACCTATCTGATCAGCGTGTCATTGCCATCCATTGGGTGATGAAAAGGGTAGATTCCTCCTTAGTGCCCATCTGCACTCTTCTTCCCACCTTTGATAGAGTGGTGCTTCTGTCCAGGATCAAAGCAGGCTATGAAATTATCACAGTCCAACTGTGCAACACGCCATCAAACTCTTACCTCAAGAGGCGAAACCATCAGCTACACAACCAGTAATCAGGAAAGGACAGGAGGAGGACTCCCATGAAGAGTTCCTACGTCCAGACAAACAATACTCAAGTCTTCCTCTGCTAACCGGAAAGGCCCAAAGAAGTCCACCAAAGGCCAACAGTCTTCTCCTTCACTGACTTGAAGATCATCTTCGATGGTGTTGCCACATGATATCTTAGCCTGGCTGGCCTCTGTGTCACTGGTATGTGCCACCAAACATTTTTCAACATTGGACTATACAGACCAACAGCATGCCCAGCTTCTGTGGATCCCATGGAGCAGGATCCTCCTGCTTCTGTGCCCTGTGGCAGCTACTCCACACAGGCTGTCACTCAGCAGCCACTGAGATGAAACCCCTTCATTTTTTCCTCATCATGACTCTCCTCTAATGGAAGGTTCATGGCCTTTGATTCTGCAAAGAGAATGTACGGCTGCTTTTAGGATCACAGCATCCTCTTGTACTCTGCCTCACAGCCACTTTGAGCTTTCACATTTCTTCCCGCTTCGGTTTTACCATCCTCCTGAGGTCGGCATTCCATCTCATGGGGGCATCATGCTGCTCATTTGGGATGACCTACATAGTCAACCCATTTCCCTGACTACCCATCTTGCAGCTGTTGCAGTTCACCTTCTCCTTCCCCACCTGACTTTTTCGCTCTGTACCATTTATGTCCCTCTGTCATTCGATGTCGGCAGGGCAGACTTCCTTCAGCTTATTTGGTAGCTCGTTTTTGCTACTCAATGACTTGCATCATCCCCTTTGGGATTCTCCCTGGACCTGTCAGAGAGGTGCCCTCTTGGTTGATCTTCTTAACCTCTTATACCTTAACACTGGAGCACCTTCTTTCGTTTCCGACTCCTTGCACACCTATTCCCAATTGGACCTATCCTTCTGCACTGTCCAGCTTGTCCATCGCCTTGAGTGGTCTGTTCTTTCTGACACCTACCTGAGTGACCATTTCTTGTGTGCTGTCCATTCACTGACTCCTACCCCACCTGCACACACACCCAAATGGCAGCTTACTAAGGGTGACTGGCAGCTTTACTCCTCCCTGGTGACCTTCGAAGGACAAGATTTCCCCAATTGTGATGACCAGGTGGAATATCTCACAAACGTTATTCTTACTGCTGCAGAATGTTCCATTCCTCGCATTTCCCATTTACCTCATTGTCTCCTAGTCCCTTGGTGGACTGAAGCAGCCGCAAGGCAATTTGGGCACAAGAGATGTGCTGTCCACAGTTTTAACTGTCATCCTGTGATGGCGAACTGCATTCATTATAAACAGATGAATTCAAAGTGTTGCATTCTTCGGGATTGCAAAAGAGCTAGCTGGATTTTATTCACTAGTTCTTTTAACAATTCCACCCCTTCCTCTGTCATGTAGACCAACCTCTGATGGCGCTCTGGGACCAAGATCCATTCCCCAATTTCCGGCCTGACATAAGATGTCATTGTGGACCCTATCGCTATCTCCAACACCTTGGGCCGCCATTTCTCTTCCCACTGTCTTCCTGCCTTCCTCCATTGGAAACGAGCAGAGGCAGCTCAGACGACACCCTTCTCTTCTCCGAATCGTGAGTGCCACAATGCTGCTTTTACTATAAGGGAGCTAGATCATGCTCTCAGTTCATCTCGATCTTCCGCCCCAGGGCCTGACATCCACATTCAGATGTTGCAGCACCTTTCTCTTGCGGGCAAGCCATTTTTGCTTAACACAAACAACCACATCTGGGCACAGGTCACATTTCTTGGCCGATGGCGTGAAGCTGCTGTCATACCCGTACCCAAGCCCAGTAAGGACAAAAGCCTTCCTTCTAGCTACTGCCCCATCTCTGTCACCAGGTACATCTGCAGGGTGATCGAACGTATGATTCATGCCCAGCTAGTATGGTGGCTTGAGTCTAGCAATTTGGTGATGAACGCACAGTGTGGATTTTGAGTGCGACATTCTACAGTTGACCATCTGGTTACTTTGTCCACCCATGTCATGAATGGTTATCTGCAGAAATCCCAGATTGTAGCCCTGTTTTTCCATTTGGAGAAGGCCTACGACACCTGCTGGAGAACTAGTATCTTCTGTACTTTTTACATGTGAGGCTTCCGTGGCCCCGCGCCTTGTTTCCTTCAGGAATTTTTAAAAGACCGAGTTTTCAAGGCTGTCTTCTCTTACTTCAATACATACATACAATGACATAGTCATTTTTTTTAACTCCTTTCTGTCTTCGTGTTCTGTAGTTTTGACTTGGGTGCATATGACCCCAGTTGTTTTTTGTGCCGTAAAGCAAAGCAAAACCAAAATCCTGCTTGAAAAGAATTTGAAATCTTTGTATGTTTTAAACCGTGTGTGTGTGTAAATGAATGACAGTTTTGAATACAGAATATCCATTGTCTTAGGCTAAGAAGAAACTGTTCAAATTCCATATGGTTCATATTGCACAGTTGACTTAAATTTTAAAAAATTCTGAGAGACTGGTGTGTAAAAAGATTTTACATTTTCTTTGTCATTGCAGTAGTTTTAGGAGACTGTACTTAATCAGTAGTCACAAGGATTAAGTTGTCATCTCTTGAGTCGATTAGGTGTGCATTTTATTTTTGAAGTCATTAACAGATGTCAGACAATGTTAATATGTTTATTTCTCTTATGGTGTCGTAAGATAGCGATAGCCGTAGGAAACCTAGAAGCATCGGTGTAAGATCAAGAGAAGTGCCTCCCACAAATGGAAGTATTAAAATGCTAGTGGAAATCTGCCGAAGAGCCAGAGCTTAAAGTGCTCATGAAAAGCAGTGGAGCTCACATAGTACTAGATACAGAAAGCTGGTTGAAACCTGAAATTGGTAGCAGTGAGACTTTTGAGGAAAATTTAACTGTGTATCAAAAGGGTAGGCAAATGGGAAATGGAGGTGGTGTATTTGTCACAAAGACAAGAAACTCAAATCAACCGAGATAGTGACAATTAATTGGGAAAATTAGTTTTGTTAGTGGTGGGCGTGATAAGACAAATGCCTTTTCTGAGAACTACCTAGAACAGTTAGTTAAGAATCCCAATCATGATTGAAATATACTGGATCTAGTGGCAATAAATAGACCTGACTCTTCGAGGATATCCACATCGAAACTGGTATTAGTGACCATGACATGGTTGTGACAACAATGATTACCAAAGGACACTTAAAACAAGCGGGAAGATATATAACGATAAAAAAATCATTAAGATCCCATCTCAGTAAGAAACTTGAAACTTTCAGCACAGGGCAGGCGCACGTAGAAGAACTATGCCTTGAGTTTAAAAGAATAGTTTACCATGCACTTAATAGATAAATACCCAGTAGAACAGTTGATAATGGGAAGGGACCACCATGGTATACGAGGACTGTAAAGAAACTAGTAAAGGAACAGAGATTACTGTATAATAGGCATAAAACAAAGTGTAGGGCTACAGATTGAGAGGTGGTGAATAAAATGCATTTGTCTGTCAAGAGAACAATGCATGATGCCTTCAGTGATGACAGCAACAGAATATTGTCAAGTGATCTTTCACAGAACCCAAAGAAATTCTGTTTGCATGTAAAGGCTGTTAGTGGCATCAAAGTTAAGTGTTCAGTCGCTAGCTAATGAGACAGGAATTGAAACTGAGGATAGCAGAAATGCTTAACTCTATTTTCAGATCTCAGGAGAGTTGCCCCAATTTAATCCTTTATTCACAGAAAATGTGAATTAAATAAATATTAATGTCAGTGGCATTTAGAAACAGCTGTAATCATTGAAACTGAACAAAACTCCCTATCAGATACTATTCTGAATTTGCCGCTGAGTTAGCCCCTCTTTTAACTACAATCTATTGTAGAGCCATCAAATAGAAAACTGTGCCCAGTTCTTGGAAACAGGCACAGGTCACACACTTCTAGAAAAAAGGTAGTAGAAGTGATTCACAAAACAACCGTCCAATATCCTTGACATCGATTTGTTGTAGAATCTTGGAGCATATTCTGGGCTCAAATAGAATGACCTCAGTGCTAAAGAGCATGGATTTTGAAAACATCAATCATGTGAAATCCAACTCGCATATTTCACTCGTGATATAATGAAAGCTTTGGATCAAGGCAACCAGATAGATGCAGTACTTCTTGATTGCAAATGACATTTGACTCCGCACCGCCCCTATGCTTATTGTCAACAGGATGATTATATGGGGTATCAAGTGAAGTTAGTCATTGGACTGAGCACTTTTTGGTAGGGAGAACATGTTATCTTGGATGGAGAGTCATCGTCAGATGTAGAAGTAACTTCGGGTGTGCCCCAGGGGAGTGTATTGGGACCCTTGCTGTTCATGTTGTATAATAATGATCTTGCAGATGATATTAATTGAAAAATGAGGCCTCTTGCAGATGATGCAGTTATTTGTGAGGAAGTACTATCTGAAAGAAGCTGCATAAATATTCAGATAAGATTGATAAGACTACAACATGGTGCAGAGATTGGCAACTTGCTCTAAATATTCAGAAATGTAAAGTTTTGCACGTCACAAAACAAAAAAAAAGTATCATATGTCTATAATATTTGTGAGTCACTGTTGGAATCGAACAACTCGCAAACACCTGGGTTTAACACTTCGTAGGGATATGAAATGGAATGATCACTAGGCTCAGTCGTGGCTAAAGCAGGTGATAGACTTCAGTTTATTGGCAGAATACTGGAGAAGTGCAATCAGTCTACAAAGGAGATTGCTTACAGATCACTTGTGTGACCAGTTATGGAATATTGCTTGTGTGAGGGACCCGTACCAGATAGGACTAACAAGAATATTAAATGTATACATAGAGGGGCAGCACAAGTGATCACAGATTTGTTTAATCCGTGGGAGAGTGTCACAGGTACTGAAGGAACTGAACTGGAAGAATCTTATAGATTTATGTGAACTACCCCAAGAAAGTCTGTTAACAAAGATTCAAGATACCGCTTTACATGACTACTCTGGGGATATACAACAATCCCCTACGTATCGCTCGCATTGGGGTCATGAGGATAAGATTAATTACTGCACGCACACAAAGGCATTCTTCCTGCACTCCATATGTGAATGGAACAGGAAGAAATCCTACATGAAATGTAATGGAAGGCTCATTCGGAGAGTATAACATGCCTAGTCTTTTCATAGAAATGTGTGAAAGAAGCAGTATGAATTTTGAGAGGGCTTGTATATTTTGAGACACTGACCACCTACCACTACAGAAATTTAACTTTCCTTCGGGGAACTTGTGCAGGTGATATTGTCTCTCTTTACTGTCTCTCATTGTGAATATAGAATAAAAAAGAAATACAGAAATTTACTGTCAGTTGATTACCATATCTTTTATTTATTCTAGAGCAGGTGATTGTGTAAAATGCACTTCACAGAGAAAGATGGGCAATACTTTGTGGCATCATCACTGCAGTTTGTTGCATGTGAAGCACTCCAGTTGTTCTCTTTTTATCCCACAGTGGAATGAATGTATTAACAGTTACGGTGATTAATATTTACATAATAACAGTTCACCTACTTTTTTCCATCTCTCTTGATTCCAGGTATACATTCCATATTACTCAGAAAACTGTATTGAACAGTTCCTTACGTAACATTTGACTTTTAGTTTTATATCATCCACATTGGATACATAGCCTCACTGTATCTACACTAACATAAAAATCTGTGTTAAATGTTTTATGCTCATCTCTGAGCACATGCCACTGGTAGGATGATGATATTGGAAGGTCCGTTGCATGATATACTGCCCCTTACTGCTTTCCATTACATCACCACGTGCCTTCATATGTGCACATTTCAGTAAATTGTGTCCGTGCATTGACGATGTCATATCTGTACTGATACTTAACTTTTTCCATCTATATTTTGTTCTTCTTGGTCTCTTCTTATTACTTCAGTGATCTCATTAGAATCATAACTACAGTGCTCATTTATGTGATATACCCACACTATGTCCCATGCTATGGGAGTAATAAAATACACACATACTAAGTGGTAAATGATAAAACATCTTATTATGTTTTTTTAATTGTGTTTCATAGGCTTTAGGTGTGTTTGGGCTGTGTCAGCTACATAGTTTTGTGGACTACCTTCGCAGTCGCATGTCTAAAGAAGACTTTGAGACTCTCTTTAAGGCTATGGTTGTGACCACTGTAGGAATCAGTGCTGTTGTTGGTGGAGCACTTACACTTACAGGTAAGGTCAGTTTTCATTCAGTGTTTTGTGATTTGACTTTGACACTTTCAGGGCATGTAGTTTTCAGCCAGTCTTTCTCTTGCAATCAAGAAATAAATATTATACTTGAAAATATACTAAGGGAAGATCTGGCAGGATGTAAATACTTTAAGAGTGAAGGTGAGGCCACTCATCAAATAGCAGAAGCGTTGAGTAATCAAGAGGTGCAATCAAAAGAGAAAGTAAACTTGGTAGCTTCACACACACACACACACACACACACACACACACACACACACACACACACAAACTGCCCATATACACACACACACACACACACACACACACACAAACTGCCCATGACTGCTCTCCATTACATTGCCACTGTTTGTGTTTCATTACCAGTGCTTGATTCCCGAAAGTGGTAAGATTGGACTGAGAAAAGGTCGGGAATTTGTACGGGTGCTGACAACTGCACAGTTGAGTGCCCCACAAACCCATCACCACCATCTCTCTCTCTCTCTCTCTCTCTCTCTCTCTCTCTCTCACACACACACACACACACACACACACACACACACACACACACACACACACAGAGAGAGAGAGAGAGAGAGAGAGAGAGAGAGAGAGAGAGGGGGGGGGGGGGGGGGAATGTGCTGTTCATGTGATGTGCAGCAGTATTGGAAGCACTGCCGTAAGGTATGGTGGAAACATGAGATGCTCTGTCAACAGTTGATTTTAAGTGACTGGTGACTGAACTGTGGCAGATGAGAAATTTTGTAGCCCAGAATGTACGGCTGTGTCCTAACTTATCTGGAATCTCTTGATGTTCAATGTATCCAAGAACATGGTGTTCAGTAAACTGCAGCTGAACTACTAGTCGCACTCACTCTGTTCTTTGTGATTAAAGCTGACCTCTGCAAGCAAATTCAAGGTAGAAAATTTTCAGTTGCAGCACTGAAAGCAAACTGTAACTTCTTGCTTTCATTGGTTACCTAAAACTGTCTTCGTGCTGATTACAAAAGCTGATGTGATACCAACCAACGAGCAGTCCTGGTTGGCACTCGGTTACAGGCTGTAGGTGACAAAGATGGATTGCAAACAAAAAAAGAAGGATAGGAAGAAAAATAAGAGCAAATAAAAAATTCAATGGGATGATAAAATGGTGTGACAAATGATTAAAAATAAAAGATTACACCTAAACGATTTAACTGAAAATAATAATAGTCATTTTGATGAAGACTTATAAATAGAAAAAATATTGTATCGCCTGATGAGACTTGAACCCACAATCTTCTGCACATTAGAACATAACTTAACCCAGTACAGTACCACTTCATGCAATGATGATTTGCTGCCTTCAAAAAGTACAGCCGCAAGCAATGTCATATGATGCTTATCTACTCTAGAATGATCTCTGTGGTGGTGGTGGTGGTGGTGGTGGTGGTGACTAAATATCAGGTCTTTTGTGAAAGGATCCAGTAGTGTTTTGCTAGTGCTGTGTATGAAATGTTTGTGTTTCATTACCAGCATTTTGTGTGTTGTTTATGATTTGGTTATCATGTCCAATGAAATGCGAAATAAAAGGGTCAGACCCCGGGTTCGGGTTCCAGACACTTCGAGAAAACAAGTCGGACAAGGAATTAGAGGTGAACAAATGAGTAGTTGTGGCTGTTTGGGAATGGAGAACAGTTTTGGGTATGACATTGAACACTCTGATTGGAAGAAGAGAGCTTCAACACGTGAACTGTCAACTATCAAGTAATTTTAATCAGGCTATAGTAGAGGGAGGGGTGGCTAGTACACAAGCTAGGCTTATGGTACACAGGTACCAGAGTTGGTGGTGTGCGGTACACAGTGAAGGTGACATAGGTATGTGGATTGGGAAAGGTTGACAGGACAGAGGAAAGGGAAACATAGAGGGTATGCTTGTAGTGGGTTAATGGAAGCTGAGGCCATGAATGTTATGGTAGTGAAGGATGTGTTGCAAAGATAACCCCCATCTGTGAAGTCCTGTAAAGCTTGTACTGGAGGGAAGGATAATCAGCTGTAAAGGAGTACCCCCTTCCCACCCAGTATCACCTCGGACCGGAACAACTGAACCTATCTTTCACCAGAGTTTTGGTTATCCATCATCATGCCCAGAAATGAGGAACATCATACCCGAGATGTTCCCACCCTCCTAAAGTGGTATTCGATCTCCCATCCAACCTAAAAAAGACCTTTGTCTATCCCTATGCCACTCTGACTCCAAACCCCTTGCCATTGGGATCATATCCCTGTAGAAGACTCGTGTGCAAGACTTACGGACCCAATTCTTCCACCTAGCACTTGCTATTCCACTCCTGTCAGTTGCTTATCCTATCAGTTGCAGGGACACATGTGACAACAGCAATGTCATATACCAATTCAGCTGCAATCACTGCACAGCTTTTTATGTTGGTATGACAACCAAACAACTGTTCACCGGAATAAATGTCCACTGCCAAACTATGGACAAGAAAAAAGATTCCTACACAGTAACACAATATGCTCATGTTCAATTGCTGCTTTACTTCTCTCACCAACATCTTTTCTGAACTACACAAATAGCAATACATCCTGGCCTCAATCTCCCAATATCCCCACACTGTCTACCCAACAGTTTCCTCTTCCTTTGTCCTGTCACCCTCTCTCAATGCACTTCTTCATGTCACCTATATTGTGCACTGCACCCCACAGGCTCTGGTACCTGTTTATCACATGCCTATCGTGTGCATCTACCATCCATCCTTCCTACATTCATAGGCAGCAAACCTGCTGCCCCCCTCCAACCCGCTAGCTACCAATCCCCACTCCCCAATCCCTATCCCTACCTATTTGCCCCACCCTAATCCACCTGCCAAAATGGAGTCCCTGCATTGGGCATCCAACTGCATACATGAGCACATTATTTCTACTCTAGTTTGACAAAAATTTATTCCGAAAGCTAATAAGTTTTCTCCCTTTCTATATGTGCATGTTGATGACTCAACACTTATTCTGTTGTCTGAATGGTCTCCTTTCCTTCTATTATATTTGATAAAGAAAGACATAGTCGCTGAGAAGTTTCAGTGAGACTTTGTTTTATCGGTGACTAGTTTTTGAAAGGTACTATACACTTAAAAAGAAACTGTCATTTGTGCAATGAATGCATTGTGCAATATTTCATTTATCTCAATTATTAGTGATAAATTGGTTGAATTGGCATTAAATCTGTGAAAATTGCAGTACAGCTTAAAAGTGCAGAATACATTTTGTAAGTACTTATTTTGTCAGATTCAGTTACAGTAATTGTATGTACATCAAGATAACTGTCATTTTTATTTGTGTTGTCATCAATTTATAGGCATATCCATATTTATTGTGATTAAACACTGAAATTGTGGTGTTCTTCTTGAGAGAGGTTATAGCAGTCAGTCCCTAACTAACTTTCATAACTGAGGTGTTTTTTTTTTTTTTTTTTAAATTGATTGTTTCATAGATTCTGACAGTATTTGAGGGATTCGTATACCGTATTTACCCAGTTATAAGACAAGGCATTTTCCCATATTTGTCATTCAGTAAACACAGAATTGTCTTACAGTTACTGATTAAGCACTTGCTGCTGAGATCATTTCTGTTTTGTGCAATAAACTAATATGGGAGTTGTCTTACATTTACAGGTGAAGCTTTGACAGATGAGGTCTCATACAGCTTTATTTTGAAGAATTTTAATGGTTTTGTGGAGAAACAGTGTCACCAGCTTGGGGAATTTCGAGAGGGAAGCTGCAAGAGCAAACAGGAAATTTTGTATTGCTCCCAACCATCAGAAATATACCACATACCTTAGTTTTTTATGGAAATCTTGCATATTTAAACTCCAGTTTGCCAGATTCAGAATGCAGTCAGAATTGGTATGACTTTAAAATTGGACAACAATTGTATATATTTTTACGAAGGACAATAAAAATCTAGATGGGGACCAGTTGGGTCCTAAGCATCAGTTGGATAGTAGGGTTTTGTGCTTTAATGTTGTCAGTGCTGTCTGTGAGGTATGATAGCAAGAAAAGGGTGAGTGCCAGCTGCTGGTTCTACGTAGATAGTGAGTGAGCAGCAGGCAGATGATATGTTGAAAGCAAGAGAAGGAAAATGGTCACATTCTCACATCAGTAAAGCTAAGGACTCTCTATATCTGGAGGGGAACACCTGTGTTCTCATGTCCCACTGTAATCACAACCTCTGAAATAGCAACATATTCAGAAGAGCAGCCAAATACAGTAAGACCACGATAATCCAGTAGACGTGATTAGTCCGGAAAAGTCACAAATTTGCCCGTAATTTTAGCCCAGTGCTGTCGGCAGCTTCGAGAAATGTCTTGACCTGTTTGGTGTGGCACCTTTTCACTAAAAATTGTCTGCCTAACTGAGCTGTAATACACTTGTCAAAATGAGCCGGTTGCATTGTTAGCTTTGTGCCAGTATCGCTGATTCTTCGTTCAGTTTAGATAAAGTTACAGTACTTGCATTTGCATTAGAGTTGTGCGATTTTATTTAATGATTATTTAATCAAATCATTCGGACATTATCAATATTCAGCTACCTGTACATAGACTTCAGCACAGGAAAAAATTCATACATACAGTTGTTTTTCAAACAGAAAAAATTGCACCTAAAATAGCCAAACGCACACACATTGCATATTAAAAAACCCAATTCAACAGCTGGAATAATTTGTGTTACAGTTGCTTCGGTTAAATCTTAGACACTGGGCAAAATAAATAAAAAAAAAATTAAGTTAGAAATTGCAGATGAAGTTTGAGTAAGTATTTCAGTGCTAAGAGAGGCAAAGGGAAAGCCAATAACTAGGCCCACATTATTTGAAAATGCCAATTTTTTTCGCAAGGAATTAGATCTGCCCATAGATGAAGTTCATTCATTTTCAAAAGGTCAATAAATTCTGTGTTAACTAATGAATTGAGTGCATTGTCAGCAGAAAAAGTTGATGAATGGTTTATATTGACAGAAATTCAGCTATTGAAGAAGAGCTGATATTAAAAAGTGTTTTCAACCCCCAGGAGGTACCAAAAACTGAATGACAAAGCAGAAACACCTACAGTTCACATATCTTAGGCTGACTTTTAGAAGCCTTAAACACTTTTGTGAAATTTGCTGAGAGTGGCTCCTGAAGTTATGAATTTATTCTTCAAACAAAATAATTTTTGTCAAAAAAGAGTTCATTTCAAGGAACAAGTTATCATTTATCCAATTTTCCAGAGGACTCTGAATAACATTTCAGTTAAACCGTCGGTGGCAGATACCAGTCCGCCACATGCCGTGCCCTCAATGTCAGAGATTGGTGCTATTTCTAAAGACAGATCTTTTGAAATCTGTGGTGCTTATTTTATTTTTTAACTGGCATACAAAAAATTATTTATGTATATAGACCTTTCCTAAAACTTTGAACCTTAAACTGATACCTAAATCAAGTGTTTAAAAATTACATTTATAATCTGATACATTTGATAATCCAGCGTTGACAGATCGCTGCATGCCAGATTATCAAGGTCTTGCTGTATTTGTTACAACCAAGATTGTAAATTTTATTGATTATGGTTTCACTCACTGCAATTTAAGCTGTGCTCTTGGGTCACACTATAACCTATACCTCGGAAATTGCAAAATATACGGAAGAAACAGCCATATATTTCTGACTACAAAGGTTATAAACTTCATTGCTGCTCACACATAGAAACACATTGCCTCTTTTCTTACTTCTCATTGATTAAGTGAAACTACATTCCAGATAATAATACCAGTGATGATTATTAGTTGTGATGCCACTGACATATGGCATGATTAGCAAAAAGAAAAGAAGATAAAAGTTAATACAAACCATTTCTTTTTGTTTATTTTATGTCCTCTTGTATTATCAAAATGTACCCAATCAATCAAGTGCATAGGATCAGACTAGGTGTAATGTTAACATTTCAGGTAGATACTTTATATCAGTAGAAAAGTTTGTAATTTTGTTTAGTCACAATATGTTGAAAATAAAATTTTGTTGAGGAGTCTCGTGGGGGGAGGTGGTGGTATTCCTCTTATACTTGGGTAAATATGGTATTTTCACATATAAGAATAACACACAATGATGCCGTGCTCTCTTTTCTTGGTATTTTTCCTGTGTTATGCACTAACTTTCTCATAGTATTGTGTGGTGCTATACTATAATGCCTTTTACACATCCCGACAAGTGTGCATCAAACACTGGTAATGAAATGGGGCATGAAATTTTATTAATTTTTCTTCCTTGAAAGCGGACGAAAGAAATTATTGCTATAGGTTCTCTTTCAAGTACAAAACGGTTATTAATCTTCTGATATTATTCTCTTCCAAATAATTTTTTGCAGTTGCAAATAGCAATCAACATTTATTGTTTGTTCATCTATAGGTACACAGTGTGGTGAAATGCCTGAATTCGACTCAAGGCTGTTGTTATCTACATTGTTGAATATTGTCTTCATTGACAACTCTTGCAGTGTAGTTTTCTAAAATCCTCCTTGGCATTCCGTATGGTTCTGTGATGTAGGGATGTCGGCAGACAAATGCCCTCTACTGCAGCCCGCTGAAGGAGTACTTCAAACAAATAACGTAATACAAAAGAAATATTTGAACTAATACGGGGGGGTGTAATATACATATAAATGGCTCCTTTCAGCATATTTTATTATCATACAAATTATAATAGTGTGTGTGTGTGTGTGTGTGTGTGTGTGTGTGTGTGTGTGTGTGTGTGTGTGTGTGTGTGTTGGTTGGTTTGTTTGTATGTATTTCCACTAGAGAAAGAGCAAAAGCTTGAAAGCCAGTGTAAATACACTCCTGGAAATTGAAATAAGAACACCGTGAATTCATTGTCCCAGGAAGGGGAAACTTTATTGACATATTCCTGGGGTCAGATACATCACATGATCACACTGACAGAACCACAGGCACATAGACACAGGCAACAGAGCATGCACAATGTCGGCACTAGTACAGTGTATATCCACCTTTCGCAGCAATGCAGGCTGCTATTCTCCCATGGAGACGATCGTAGAGATGCTGGATGTAGTCCTGTGGAACGGCTTGCCATGCCATTTCCACCTGGCGCCTCAGTTGGACCAGCGTTCGTGCTGGACGTGCAGACCGCGTGAGACGACGCTTCATCCAGTCCCAAACATGCTCAATGGGGGACAGATCCGGAGATCTTGCTGGCCAGGGTAGTTGACTTACACCCTCTAGAGCACGTTGGGTGGCACGGGATACATGCGGACGTGCATCGTCCTGTTGGAACAGCAAGTTCCCTTGCCGGTCTAGGAATGGTAGAACGATGGGTTCGATGACGGTTTGGATGTACCGTGCACTATTCAGTGTCCCCTCGACGATCACCAGAGGTGTACGGCCAGTGTAGGAGATCGCTCCCCACACCATGATGCCGGGTGTTGGCCCTGTGTGCCTCGGTCGTATGCAGTCCTGATTGTGGCGCTCACCTGCACGGCGCCAAACACGCATACGACCATCATTAGCACCAAGGCAGAAGCGACTCTCATCGCTGAAGACGACACGTCTCTATTCGTCCCTCCATTCACGCCTGTCACGACACCACTGGAGGCGGGCTGCACGATGTTGGGGCGTGAGCGGAAGACGGCCTAACGGTGTGCGGGACCGTAGCCCAGCTTCATGGAGACGGTTGCGAATGGTCCTCACCGATACCCCAGGAGCAACAGTGTCCCTAATTTGCTGGGAAGTGGCGGTGCGGTCCCCTACGGCACTGCGTAGGATCCTACGGTCTTCGCGTGCATCCGTGCGTCGCTGCGGTCCGGTACCACGTCGACGGGCACGTGCACCTTCCGCCGACCACTGGCGACAACAGCGATGTACTGTGGAGACCTCACGCCCCACGTGTTGAGCAATTCGGCGGTACGTCCACCCGGCCTCCCGCATGCCCACTATATGCCCTCGCTCAAAGTCCGTCAACTGCACATACGGTTCACGACCACGCTGTCGCGGCATGCTACCAGTGTTAAAGACTGCGATGGAGCTCCGTATGCCACGGCAATCTGGCTGACACTGACGGCGGCTGCGCAGCTAGCGCCATTCGACGGCCAACATCGCGGTTCCTGGTGTGTCCGCTGTGCCGTGCGTGTGATCATTGATTGTACAGCCCTCTCGCAGTGCCCGGAGCAAGTATGGTGGGTCTGACACACCGGTGTCAATGTGTTCTTTTTTCCATTTCCAGGAGTGTAGTTTTCTGTTGGATGTTGTTGCTAAGCAGCACACATCAGTCAGCTATAGGTGAGCCGTTGCTTTTTCTTTATTTTAATTAGTTGTAGATAGTTGTAGTTTAATTAGTTGTACATACACTTGCTTGTTCATAGATGACACTCTTTATCTTTATGGGAAAATTCCTGAATTCAACCTAACCTAGCCAAATTCTCTAGTCACATCCTAATCACTTAGATGTTATGGGTTATGTTGGTAAGTGCTTCAGCTTCTGTTGGTGATTGGTTATTGATGACCATTATTCCTGTGTAAAAACAATATCTGTTACAGGGTGAATACGCCCCAGGACAACAGAAAAAACTGAAAAAAAAAACTCAGGAATTTTTACATCCAGGAAAAAACTGTGAAATACCCTATAGTTTTTCAGAATTATGGGAATTTTTCATTGTTTTAGTTTTCAGTTAAATTTTTGTAATTTTGATTGATAAGAACTGATACTCCGACAAAGAATTTTGTTTTAGCCTATTACTGCAGCAAAGACACACAAACAAGGGAAAAACACCAAAATGAAAATCAAACTGCAAAGAAAATGCACCATTTACAACAACAAAACACAATGTATACACAATTGCCTGCCGACAGCAAAATGTGTCGAAGGCTATTGGATGAAAACTATGCAATACTTTGTAACAACAAACTGCTTTTGATAACTGTGACGTCACAACTGTTTACATTATTTCATTTGATCAATTGTCAATGGACTCATGTGCCCTTGCAGAGCTGAAGTGGCTTATAGGCAGTGCCTCCTTCCACCTCTGGCTACCTGAAGTGTGGCTGTTTGCTGTATAAGCAGAAGCAGCAAGGAGCCAGATGCTAACTGGAAAAAAATTCATCGCGTGCCCAAGCTGCCAGAGTCGTACATGTCTGTGATGTAGTGGGGTGGTTTCCCCATTATCACATGTATGTTTCATGGTTTTGCTGTTTTCTCTTTGTTTATAGCTCTCATATTGAATGAAAACAAAACAGATTACTGTGGCTGGAGGCTATCAAGTGAATTAAAATACACCCACATAATTACCAAAGACTAAAATATGTCATTAGTTTCAGTTTCCTGATTTTATTTTAGTTCCATGTAATTGGCAATCGAGCATTAATCGTCTTGCAAAACAGTGAAGTTATTTTTGTCAGATTGCTGAAGAAATTTGGCTTTCATTACTCTTCCCAACACAGATAGCCAGTTTATTTGAAACAAAGTGTTTCATTCTACACTTTCGGCTAGTTTCAACTGTTCACTGAATTTCAAGTGAAAATTTGCATCATCTGGCATGTACGGCGTAATTCCATAATAAAGAACCAAACATGAGATAATACAGTGCTGGTACTCCAAGAAAACTGCATCACAAAAAACACGCAGCAAAGCTTAACACCAGGTAGAGGGCCTACTTCAGTGTCAGTCTGGACATACGAATGTGCACATCAAGCCAAACGATGCATTTTAGTATGTTCTACGAAATTCTGATGCTCTTGGACTATTCTGATGTCCTGCTTCAGTTGTGACGTAATGTAAGAGCTCTTAACGCTATATACAGTACATATGAACATAGATAAATGTTCACTTAAAGATAACTAAGTATGCAAGAACACCATTCTTCAGTAAATTATAGGCTGGCTGCACAATGTGTTTTATCATTGTAAATCCCCCCTACTCCTGGAGTAGAATATAAGCTGCCAGTTATACAGTTTCTTTGCTTTGCAGAAAAACTTGTTAATTCTTTATTCTGTTTAAGCAATTCATGAAAAACCTATTGTCATTAGTTCTGGCATATAATTCTTTTCCTTTCTTCTTCTTCTTCTTCTTCTTCTTCTTCCCCTCTCCCCGAGAAATTTGTATTCCTTCTTACTAGCTTCTTGTAGTGCTGTGTGGATGTAAACCTGATTGGAAATGCTACAAAAGTATTGTAGAGCATGAACAAAAAATGTAGTCACCACGTAGCAAAATATTACATAGGGTATTTTCAGCTGTAGTGTCTAGTTTTGAAATGAACATTATGCCAATTTTCACAGCTTATCTACATAGGATGTGATAAAGCAAGTGCTCCCCTCCGTACAATGTGCTCCAATGCTGAACATGGTCACATGATATCCCACTGACAACGAAATTCCATACAGTAATGCGCTGAAAGGCGTATGAGCAGAGCAAACACCAAGCATGGGCTTTGTATGTCATCGTAGCTGTGCATGGGCAGTAATACCTGTTTCTTGGCACACACGGGCAACTGTTCAAACCAACGTAACATGTCACGGAAGATATTGTGAATGGTGGTTTGAGAAGCGCTACTTTTAAAGTAAATTTCCTTGCAAGAATTATGCTATGTGTGAAATGTAAGATTAATTTCTTAAGTCACAGAGGCTTTGACTTCTGTTGAAAACTTAACACATTGAGGACCAGCCACTTAGAAAAATTTTACTGGCACACTTATGTTCGATTTATTTTAAAGGATAGTTGCTACTCACCAAATATTGGAGATGCTGACACGCAGAAATGCACAGCAAAAAGACTGTCGGCACACACACACACACACGTATCTGGCTCCAGTTGCCAGAGACTTGCGATGCCCCACCCAGTTCTATGGATCAGTTTTCACCTGTAAATTACCATGGTTGGCGATCAGACTCGTAATTATAATGGGCTGGCAACTGCATGCAGTAAGACCACAGTGTTGTTTTCACTAATCGCTCTAAGCATGGCAGACCTAAGCTCTTACCATACAATCTTTAATTTTGAGTAATGGGAACCTATATAGTAGCTTGACAAGCAAACAAGGGGGATGAGAGCACACAATATGTCATAACCACTGTGAAATAATGACATACACCGCATATGGACAATATGGATCCTACACATGTACTACTTTTGTTACCACAGCAAAAGACACTTTCATCAATACAGAATAAATCTGTTTTAACCTTGAGACACTTTTGTGTGAAAAACACTGAAATGTTGAGTGAAAAGATCCTGCTAAGCATTGAAGATGCATAGCTACAGAGGTGGCATTATTTGTAATTTCTATAACTAGTAAACATATTTCTTTATCATTATCTTCACACAGAATTGACAATGAGTTTTTACACTGATGTTTCCTGATAATTTTCAACATGAAGAATTTTTAAACTGCTACCATTTCAATGCAACGTAACAAAAACACTTTGCTACACTTTTGTTGAAACATAAATTTAGTTTGTCACACGCTATGAATCGGTAAAATCGTATGTTGTGAACATCACAGTAATAATCTTTTTGTATTAATGAAAATGTGCACAGTATCTTTTGTTTTCTTCTGAAACTGCTTTTATTTTGCTTTTCAGTGTAATAAAATAGCTGGTACTTTGTACACAATCTAATGCTTTACTTAAAGTGGCAATAATCATTTAAAGCACTTTATATAGGCTTACGTATAACCAGCTTATGATCTGAAAAAGTTGCTGATTAAATATCACAGGATGTGTAAAGAACACACTAAACATCTATTGAAATAACAACACTGTTTTTAAACACTTAACTTATACTAGAGGAGACCAATCATGACTCTTACAATATGCCTGTCACTATGAAAACTGAACTTCGCCCTAGAAATAAATACTTCATTTGTGGTGGTTAGCAACATACTGCAGCCTCTGACGAGATTTTGCTACCAATGGATGGTTTAGCAGCTTTTACACGACCTCCATGTCATAATTCCCATCATAAAATTTGGCCAATATAGCAAACAATGCTGCAACATAACATCTGCCTCCTTCACAGCAGACGATGACTCCCTACTGGCCTTCGCAATAACATTGCCACTTCTGCTTGTTGATAAATAGCTGCTTAATACTATGGAATTATGTGTAGCAATAATTTCCCATCCATCCAAGGCTGGTTAGCAATGATTGTGCTCATTTTAATCACCACACAATACAGTATATGGGCATTGCACCATACACTACTTCACAACCCTTGTGACTCACAAAGAGAACTGTTCTATACTTTTTGTAACAATGTTTCTCCCGCCTTACCCTTCCACAGGGAAGTTCATTTACATTTTAACTTAAGCCTAGGGCCATGACTCATTACAACTTTAATCCTGAGGGTTCATAAT
The DNA here is from genome assembly GCF_023897955.1 of Schistocerca gregaria. Lineage (NCBI taxonomy): Eukaryota > Metazoa > Arthropoda > Insecta > Orthoptera > Acrididae > Schistocerca > Schistocerca gregaria. The sequence continues at coordinate 605,434,689 of NC_064921.1, read as the reverse complement.
ACTTTTAAAACAAATATCTATTCAACAATTTGTAGAGATTAATAAAAAAAAGTATTTACAGCTATACATTTAAAACAGTTACAGATTATTGGTTCCATACTTCGCAGGCTGGTGGCAGCACCTTACAGCAGCGAGCTGTGTTACTTTACCGTGCTTCTGTTAGATGGCATATGCACCCTCAGTGCTCCTGCCCTGCTACTGATCATATTTTTTACACTTAGCGCTACAGTGCAGCTGCTGCTTGGTTATAGATGACACACAAACATAGCCAGTTACTTCACAAGTTCTGTTGCTTATGTGTAAACCAGAGCAATATTGGCAGGAGCTGCCATAAGTTAGGATGTGAATATGAGATACCCTGTCAATAGCTGATTTTAAGTGACCAACAACTGTACTGTGGCAGGCAACATGTTTTGCAGCACTGAATTTAAACTTGCTCTGGCCCTACCATAACCCCACAACGTGCAGTGTATCTGAGAAAACATCAGTCAACTTGCTGCAGCGGCAGAAGTGTTAATCATGCTCACTTTGTTCATGGCGATTAAAGCTTACCTCTATGAGCAAACTCAAGACAGAGAAATTTTCAGTGCTAAAAGTAAACCATAATTTCTTGCTTTCATTTGTTACCTGAAACTATCCCCATACTGGATACACAAGCTGATCCTTTACCAGCTGGTGAACAGTCCTGGGTTCCACTCTGTTGTAGGTTACAGAAAACACATTCTTGGTGGCACATAGGAATAAAGCATACTGTTCAAAAGTAAGAAAATTAATTTGTGTTTTTACCTCCACCGATCGTTAGCTCCAGACAGCTGCGTTGTAGAAAAGTGTGTCTGTACCTCTCAATTCAAAGTCACAACTTCCCAAAGTGTATGATTAGTTGGAATGAATAAGAAGGTCCCGAACACTTTCTTTCAGAAGACCTTCATAATTCCACACTTTGTCAATTTTGCTTCATATGCATCACAACAGCCCTCCAATCCATTTTGGTGACATTTTTCAGGCCCTGAATAGTATTTATAAACCTCCAGGTCAAAATTTATATAGACGGTAGTGAGTCCTAAACCCAATAGTTTGGCATCAGGCACCAACAGCATAAATTAAATATTTTAGATGAGAGTTTAAATGTGCCATTGATGAGACACATGTTGCTATTGCTAAACTGCTAATGATTCTGCTACATATGGATATTTGTGGGGCTACCCTGGAAAATATGCATAATTGTCAGTAATTATCCCTCACTGAAGGTAGCCATTGTTTATAATCCTTGTTTGGTTTGCAAAGGTGGAGCATTACTTGTCACAGGAACTAACAAACAAGTCATTAATGTGTGATGTAGAAGAATGTAGTACCCTAGAAGTTGAAAGAAATGTTTAGCAATAATCATTATCTTGATTTACTGCTGTCAATAGAAACTTACTAAAACCTGTATCAATACGCCCACAGATGGAGGGGGTTGTGAGTCAGCCATTAGTGCGTGTTGTGCTTAGCAGCGTGTTCTGGCATTGAGGTGGTCAATTCTGTTGTTGGTCACTGTTTCGTGGTGGCCACTCATTTGGGTGCACAGTTGTTCAGTGCTCATGCTCACATAAAAAGCTGTTACAGCAGAACTGGCATATTCCGTGAATGCATTCGCAGGTGGTTCTGCTCTGATAGAGTAGGATGTACCAATAAAAAGTGTTATGTTTGGCTTAAAAGTAAAAAGTCATGCAGTTCATGCTGAACTAAATTTTAGTTCCAAGTTTGTGATAAAAAGTATCTATATGACCTAAAATGTTACAGTTGTGAGTCACTCACTCATTCATTGTAATTAGGCTTAACTTTTAAGGAAGAAATATCTGAATACCCATACATTCATTAAAAAAAGGAGCTTCAAAATTTATCTAACTCTTGATTTTGATAAAGCACTTGTTACAACAGATGTGGCTAGTGACAACACATTTCAGGTGATCATATTTAATAAGTTCTAGATTCAGCAATATGGATTTAACTTATGATTATGAAACACTGCACTCCTACACAAATATGTCAAAATTCTACTATGTAATTAGCAGTTCTTTATATACTGGAAATATTAATAATCCAGATATCTTACCAGATAATCTCATTGATTTATCTTGGTTGAGAAATAGGGCAACATTCCACTGTATTGTCATCATTTAGTTCTGTTTCAGTTTCTTTCTTGGCCATAAAACACGGGTAGCCGGTATTTCTTCTTCTTCTTTTAATTTTTTTATTTATTTGTGGCACATAAAAGTTTATATTCAATTCTAGTGTTTGTTAGCTGCAGTAATGTGCCAGAATCATTCAAAGTACTACTCCATATTTTCACTCTAAGCACCTTTGAACATATTTTGGTTTCAAGATTTAAAATATTTTGTGCATATTTCTTATCTATGTTAGTCTTAATGACCATGCCAATACCAATAAAAAAGTGTGCTGCACATAATTTTTGTTTGTTTTTTGTTTTAGGAAAGATTTCTCCATGGACTGGACGTTTCTATTCACTCCTTGATCCTTCATATGCCAAGAACCACATACCCATAATTGCATCAGTATCTGAGCACCAGCCGACCTCTTGGTCCTCATTCTATTTTGATCTGCAAATATTGGTGTTCTTGTTTCCTGCTGGACTTTATTTCTGTTTCTCCAAACTTTCTGATGCTAACATATTTCTGGTGCTCTATGGTGTCACTAGTATTTACTTTGCGGTAAGTAATTGTAAGAAAAAAGGATTGCCTAGATTTTATGTAACTCTTTTTTTTACTTATTGATGATTTGTATGTAAACTTTCTGAAATATAGAGGCTGCTGAGAAATGATTTGTGATTTCATCATTTTTTTAAAATTCATTTATGTAATACTATTAATGCCAGAAGCTAATTAATCTGTGCTTTGTAGAAAAGCTTTTACTTTGCTTTTATCACTAAACAATACATTTAATTGCAAGTTACATCCTAAAAGTTGCTCATTTCATAAGATACTCCATACCCAAATATTTTTAAATTTGAAGAATTTACTTGAGAAATAGAAGATATGTGAACGTTTAACTATTGGAAAAGTATTAGGATAGTTGTGCGTTATCTTAAATTCGGTAGTGAATAGATACTGAAAGTATAAACAAGCATTGCTGCTTGAAGTTTATGGTGTCAAAAATATCAAGTTCTGTTACAATACACGTAGATTTTATAAGACATAGCATGTAGAAAGAGTGATTGAATGAAGAGGAGTAACCACATACTGTAAAGTCTTCAGTAAATGTGGGAGGTCGCTTATTATTATTTGCACTTAAGAGACTGTTACTATACATGATTTATCTACTGGAGGCCTATGGTCCAGGAACTGTATACCGAAGTCAGCGTTAATCATCAATAAGCTTCTGGCTCTTTGTGTCACCAGGATGTTAACTGGAATAGGAAATAAAATTAGGCACCCATAACAAGGAATTCTTAAAGAAAGGTGTCAGAGCAAAATATAGTTTGTGTGTGATGGCCTAGGAGCCATTAAGATTTCAGCTGGTTTGTGTAAATAGTTAGATTCTCTGTACTGTGTAAGTGATGAATTTGCTTCACTTGTCCACACAAAAATGTATATTTGGTGGACACAGGCTTGCTTCATATTGCAGTAGAGATTTTAGTTACTGGAAGTTTGTGAGTACACATTCTCGAATAAAATTGTTACTGCTGCTGCTTTGTTATGTTGCCGCTTTTAACAGAAATCAAAATGGGACAAAGTAAGTGTGATTGCAAACCCAGCGAAGAGAGACAATGAAAAGTATCGGGGAAATGTTAGGTGCAGTGGTCTCCTCAATATTGCAAGGCAGCAGTCATGAAAGAACATTAACAAATGTTGAGTAGATGCTTAATGTTTCCTTATAGTACTTTGTATTCCCCTGCAGTCTTCCCATCAGCTAAATGAAAAGTTGTTTGTCTACAATACTTGGGTAGATGTGATAAATTTCTACCTTTTCAGTTTCTGGAAGAAATGTCTCAAGAGATATGGTTACTTGAATACACACACTGGTGGTGATGTGTCATTTGTGTTTCCAAAGCAGAAACTATTGATTGTTGTTATTTCATTATCTATCTGATATATTAAATAAATGAATACTTGTAAATGTCCATGTTATGAAAGTAAGGTTGTTCTGTGACGAGTATCTTAATTTGATGACTCCTTACATAGAATTACTGCTTAAAAAGTAGAATCATACACATTGAAAAATTAATGATTGCTGTTCTGCCTGAAAGTCATCTTACATAATTCTAATTACTGCATCTGCTATCATCTGCCATGTTGGATACTTGTCAACATGAGAGAATTATAAAACAGAGGGACATATATCTCTCTCTCCGTAATTTGTCCAAATTAGCGACAGATGTTCTTCCCTGAATACTGAAACTTTCTAGATCATAAATTTGACTACTTACATATAACTGCTTTTCTTTAATGCTTTTGGCTTTGGACTGAGGTATTTTAACGGGATAAGGAAGCTGCAGGGCATCAGTAAATGCACAACAAAAATCAATTCCCTCAGTAAATGAATACCACCAGAAAATATTAAATTTGTCAATGATAAGATTAGTCACAACAGAGAAGCAAAATGGTACTAGTGATAGTTGTGTTGCCACAAACATCATGTTGTTTTGTAGTGATTGTTTGTTTATGATGCCACTTGGGCAATGGGCATAGTAGAGATGGTGTTGTGGCAACTGTTTGTGTTTACAGTCATGGGATTATAAAAAACCTCATTTCCAGGTGCAAAAGAAGTGAATGCAATAAGTGAGAAAACTGACCTGTAACTCAGTTGGAGATGGATAGGGGAGGGAAGAGAGAATTGAATTGCAAATGATGTTTGCAAATGACTCATCCTCATACTCAGCTTAAATGATCTTTAAAAGAACTACAGAAATTTGAAAATATGAATTCTTTTCTTCTGGAGTGTAATTCCAGTAGCTTAATTGTTGCCACATAGGTCAGTAAAAACACGTTAAATTTATGACTCTTGCTGACACGTATGAAGGCTATTCAGAAAGAAGGGAATGTTTTGGCATTTTAAAAAACCAAGTACAAGAAATACATTTTACTATATACACCTGAAAGAGCGTCTGACATACTACTTTTCCACATAGTCACCAAACACATTGAGGCACTTATCATAGCGTTGGAAAAACTTTGAAAGACCTTCGTCGTAAAATTCTGCCGCCTGATGCTTCAGCTAGTGAGTCATGCCTGCCTGGAGTTCCGCATCGTCATGAAAGCACTGCGTTGCAACCCAGTTCTTCATCGTGGGAAACAAGTGTAAGTAACTTGGTGCAGGTCGGGGCTTATAGGGTGGATGAGGGAAAATTTCCCATTTAAATGAATTTAGGAGTTTTTTTGTGTGGTTTGCCGTGTTATTTTGAAGTGCTCTTCTATGGCTTGCAAAGTTAGACAGCACCGGACAGAATTTATGGTTGCTTCACGTTTGAGATAATCAATGAGAAGCACACCTTGCCTACCCCAAAACACTGTCACAATCAATTTCCTTGCAAACATTTTCTTGGTTTTTGGGAGACCTTGTGTGTCTCCAATCCATGGACTGTAATTTTGTCTCACAATTAACGTGTTTCACTAAAGTCTCGTCACCGGTTACGATTTGATCCAGTAATGAATCACTTGTTGCACCCATTCACTGTTGTTTATGGTGCTCTGCAAGCATTTTGGGCACCCGTCATGCACAAAATTTGTGGTAGCCTAGCTTTTGAGTGAGAATTTCAAACAACACAGTCCATGCAACTTGTGGAAAAGAAAGCAAAAACTGCATTATTGTGAAGCGGCGGTTTTCACGAATCATTTCATCAACTTTAGCAACAAAATTGTCAGTCACAATGGTCAGGCGTCCACTCTTCTCTTCATCATGAACATTGGTTCGTCCATTTTTAAACCAAATTCACCATTTCCAGACGGAAGAGTCAATCATTACATTGTTTCCAAACACTTCATACAGTTCAAAATAAATTTCTGTGGGTTTTAGGTTTTTTGCCAAGAAAACTGTATCACAGACCTCACCTCCCAACTGACGGGATTCTCTATTGCAGCGCACATTTCAGATTCAAATATCGAAAAAACCAGATGCGCAGAGATGTTCCCACAGTCACAAATGGATGCCGACTGAGCTGCCAAGCACACACATACCAAAATATACGCAATCAGCATGTGCCTAGTGACGTCAGATGGAAATGTTCCCTACTTTCTGAATAGCTCTTGTATGTCAGCCAATTCGCTTCTCTCCGTACCATTGTGGTATGCTCCATTCACTGAAATTTTGTAATTTCACTATAGTAGTGCTTATTTGACAGTTTTAGTTTGTCTCCCCCTTACAATATCAATGTGCACATAAGAAGGTGGGTGGGGAAAAGTACAGTGCCAATGAGCAGTGTACCATGTGACACTTCAGCCAATAGCATCATTGTGCCACGTTTGTGTGTAGCACTTGCTTAGGGGTGCATACAGAACATTCGGTGTTGATTTAATGTTAGTTGAGGTATGATGGGTTTACTTAGCAACTGTAGTGCTCATTATGGGTGACTTAAAGCAAACATGACAAGTATTACATTAAGAAAGTGACAGTAACAGTTTACCAAGCCTATAAATTCTGTTAGGGATAGTCAGGAGAGAGAGAGCACAATGCATAACGCTGTCACCTTTCTCCATCCATGCAACTTTGAATAACAATGATTCTTTCTGCGTCAGTATTATTTTATACATTCCTCTGTGTGTAATATCAAAAATGTCTAGGTGTTAAAATGAAATTATTTTAATTAAGAGACTTGCTCATTTGTCAGAGTTCAGTGTCAATTTCTGCTGGGTTTCACAGTTGCTGACAAGCACAGCAGCTCGCATGAACTGTCAAGATTCAATAACTCAGAGTAGAGAAAAGATGAAATACTTTATTTTTCTTTAGAAAGGTAGCATCTGTATTGCAGGCAACATATGCTTTCTTTGGCTATGCTTGTCACTTTCCCTTTCAAAATTGTCCTCATTCAAGCAAAAGCTATGCAAATTATACCACCATTTTCAGAAGGTGAAATGATAAGTGATTCGTCTGTGTGCAGTGTAATGCAGGTAGTTCATTAAATATAATCCGTGTAAAGCTTGAAAAACTGAAACAGCAGGAGGCAGTAATTGTATGTCTGCTTCATTTCTTGTCAAATTTAACAGACCATAAATATCCATCCAGTCAGTCTTAAAGCTACTGACTTGGAATTTGACTCCTTGTGGAGCAAAACACATTCAAATCAAATTACACAATTTCAGAGAGTTTCCTGATCAAGTGCAGCTATTATTTAGTTGACAGGTGTGAAAATTACCAATCTATCTGTTTAATACGTCGGCTGCAAAATACTAATGCGAATTCCTTAGAGACGAATGGAAAAACTGATGGAAGCAGACGTCTGGGAAGATCAATTTGGATCCTATAGAAATTTTGGAACACTCGAGGCTATACTGACCCTACAACTTACCTTAGAAGATAGATTAAGGAAAGACAAACCTACATTTCTAGCATTTGTAGACTTAGAGAAAACATTTGACTATGTTGATTGGAATACTCTCTTTCAAATTCTGAAGGTGGCAGTGTTCAAATACAGGACGAAAAAGGCTATTTATAATTTGTACAGAAACCAGATGGCATTTATAAGAGAAGAGGGGCATGAAAGGGAAGCAGTGGTTGGGGAGGGAGTGAGACAGGGTTGTAGCCTATCCCCGATGTTATTGAATCTGTATATTGAGCAAGCAGTAAAGGAAACAAAAGAAAAAATTTGGAGAAGGAATTAAAATCCATGGAGAAGAAATAAAAATTTGAGGTTTGCCGGTGATATTGAAACTGTCAGAGACAGTAAATGAGGTGGAAGAGCACTTGAACAGAATGGTCATTGTCTTCAAAGGAGGAAACAAGATGAACATCAGCAAAAGCAAAACAAGGATAATGGAATGTAGTTGAATTACATCAGGTGATGCTGAGGAGATTAGATTAGGAAATGTTACACTTAAAGTAGTAATTTAGTTTTGCTATTTGGGGAGCGAAATAACTGATGATGGTCAGAGTAGAGAGGATATAAAATGTAGACTGGGTATGGCAAAGAAAGTGTTTCTGAAGAACAGAAATTTAACATCAAGTATAGATTTGTGTGTCAGGAAGTCTTTTCTAAAAGTATTTGTGTGGAGTGTACCCATGTATGGCAGTAAAACATGGACGATGAGCAGTTTAGAAGAAGAGAATAGAAGCTTTCAAAATGTGGTGCTACAAAAGAATATTGAAGATTAGATGGGTAGATCACGTAACTAATGAGGCGGTACAGAATAGAATTGGGGAGAAGAGGAATTTGTGGGACAGCTTGACTAGAAGAAGGGATCGGTTGGTAGGACATATTCTGAGGTATCAGGGATCACCAATTTAGTATTGGAGGGAAGTGTGGAGGGTAAAAATTGTAGAGGGAGACCAAGGGATGAATGCACTTAACAGATTCAGATCATTTCATAGCTTTGGTTACTGGTAATAAGTTGACACCAGTACCTATGTGTTTAATTTGTACACTACAGCACTGAAGATGATCACTATGTGATTGAAAATCGATTTTGCTGTCAGTAAACCATCAAAATTATGACCAATGCTGACCTTCCTTCTAGATTCAGAAGGACGTATGTTGCAGTAGTTACTCGGAGATGAAAATACTTGCACAGGATAGAGTAGCAAGGAGAGCTGCATCAAACCAGTCTCTGGACTGATGACAACAACAAAAACAGCATATAGATTGAAGTGGTGAGTGAATTTTTGTACACTGGTCAGAGAATTTAACCCGGGTCTCCTACTTACTAGATCGATGCAATAGCCACTAAACCAGCTTGGCACAGCGGTTTGCACAACTACATGAATTACCTTGGCATGCCTCCCTCCTCGATCCAAATTCTCACTGCCATCCCAGTCTATTTTAAACTCCCCTTTACATATGAATATAATTTCTGATGCTCTCCATGTTCTGGAATAGCACCTTAGCGTATTTGTATAAGTACCTGTACCTGGGTATCGGGCTGGATCCCTCATTTACGTTCGATGTTGAGGTGCTATTCCAGAACATGTGAGCCTTTGCAATTCTGTTCATGGGGAATTTAAAATAGATTGGGAAGATAATGAAAATTTGGATCAAGGAGGGAGGCATGCCAAGGTAATCTGTGCAGTTGTGCAAACAACTGTGCCGAGGTGCCTTAGTGAGTACCACATCTACTTAGTAAGCAAGAGACCCAGGTTTGATTCCCAGCGTTTAACAAATTTTCACTCACTGCTTCAGTGTATACACATAAAAAGACATTCATAAAAAAGTTTGATGTGATAAAGTGATACTCTTAAGCTTTAGACTGTTTGCTGTTGCTTCAGAGAATCAATCTAAAGTCTCAAAGAAACAGTCAGATTGTTGGTAGTGAGACAGAACTAGTTAAATGAAAATACAATATCATAGTATCACACTTCAACATTTTAAGGTTAAATTTACTCTGTTTGACTTGACAAGTCTATTTAAAAACCATTTTATCTTATTTGTTCACTGTAGGCTAAAGGAGTTTTAACTGAAGTATGTACACATATTAAGCAGAGAAATTCATCTTATTAGGAAGATTACATGATTGTTGAGAGCCATTGCTAAATTATTGTGAATAGAGAATGAAAATTTGTAGTGTGCATATTTAAATAATTTTATCAAAACTGCAGTGAGAAAACGATTTTCATTGTTGCAATTGCTTGGAGTTTGTGCATAATGTTAATGTGGGGAAGAGTCTAATGAGATGATTTGTGAGCTTAAATGAGATGGACATCATTGTGAGCTGCTAATTTATTTTGGCATTAAAATAATGCCATAAGCCAGGAAACGAAATTATTTACGTATTTATTAACTGTCCATGTATTTTCTACTATCTGTGATCTATGAAAAACAGTTTTTAACTGTGATGCATAGAGTATGGAAAGTTATTAATTTTACAGAATACTTTTATTTTTTTTAACAGGGTGTTATGGTTCGTCTAATGCTGGTTCTTGCACCTGTGATGTGCATACTCTCTGGTATAGCTGTCTCTGCCATGCTAACGACATACATGAAGCAGATAGATGCCTCTAAGAATGTGGATAAGAAAAGCAAAAAATTTGAAAGCAACTATGTCATGAAGAGTGAGGTAAGAAAATAGTTTATTAAACCATCAGTATGCTGTGTTATTAATTCCTCTCAACATTTAAGTTTAATTCTCTCATAGGCTTTTGCTACAGATGATCCTTGTTTTACCAGTGGCGAATACTGGACGTTATGTTATTCGTAAAGTGGTTTTATCTGTTGATTAAATTAATATTCTGACACAAATGAAAATAATTTAAAATTCTAGCTTTGTAGATAAACTAATAAAAATGATCTTAAAAGAAAAATGTGTGTGTTCCTCTGTCTTACAGACAAATACTGAAGAAAATTATTTGTGCCACTAAAATTCTTGATCGGTACTGTGAAAGTTTTCATTGACTGAAATGTTGACTTATTATGTTCTTATGGCATTGCATTCTTACAGTGTTTCCAGTAATAAATCTCTGTGCAATTTGAAGACAGTTCATTGCCGGGAAACATATCCGGTAAGATATTATGAAGGCTACCACTGTTGGGAAGATTGGTGTCTCTCAGCAGGCAACAGACACAAACACATTTGAGCCTTCATCACGGCATCTCGCTGCACATAATTCAGCTTCATTGGTCATTGTCCAGTTATTGCAATAGGTGGCTGGTGCAATTGTGTAGGGTTAGGAGCTGTTGCTGGAACACATCATGACTGCATGATTCACTCCCCATGTGTGTCGCAGCAGACTAAAAATATAAGGAGACTAATTAGAAATAGTATGTTTCTTCATTGAAATCAGTAATTCACTTAATGTGTCAAGGCACAGTCGGGATTGTTCTTTTCATTACCGAAGTTGTTGATCAACTGGTTGCATCCAGCAGTAGTAAGCAGTGCCGCAAGGGCTATGCTCGATGTAATAGTATTTTGGCAGCAGACGTTTGTAGCATTTAGCATGAATATAGGCACTGTCACCTTCCTAGTAGCCGTGAGCCCAACGTGCTTCTTTTCACTTGCATGACCCGACAAGAGCTGCTTGCTCATGTTGCTGATACAGAGGTTTGTTTTACATAGCGTGCAACTGAACACTGAATTTTTCAGTAGTCCACGAACTCCCCTATGACACTTGTCGTCTGTGCACAACACCAAATAAGGAAAGCATGGCCCGCACAGTTTGGCTCAGTCGGCTGCAGCTAGATCCAACTGGGTAGCTGGCTGGCTGCTGCAGTGGACTGAGCAAGGGAAGGGGCTAGGGCTGCTGAAACACTGATGGCGGAAAGTCACACAGCACCTGGTTGCAGATGAACAGTGATGACAGTGCTACATTGAGCCAAACAGAAGGCAAGCAAGTTCTTCTGCTCAAAAGCAAATTGTGTACCATCCTTTTCCAGGGTTTATAGGCAAAAATGCAATAATTCTGAGTTTTCCAGGACAATGGACATTCTGCCAGGTTAAGAAATCTGTACTATGCTGCCCAACTTTTTTCTCTTCATTTAAAATAGAAAGCATTAACACACACACACACACACACACACACACACACACACACACACACACACACACAGAGAGAGAGAGAGAGAGAGAGAGAGAGAGAGAGACCCTTTGTCTCTCATAAAAAAGAACCACTAAAGCAAGCGAAATGCAGTTACTTTTGGGTGAGGATTGTCAGAGCCTTTGTTTGTTACATTAGTTACATAAAGTAATGACTTGGCACAATTCAAATTTATGACATGTTGTGTTGTTTTTGGTCTCAGTCCATAGACTGGTTTGATGCAGCTCTCGATCCCTACTCTATCCTGTGCAAGCTTCTCCATCTGAGAATAACTACTGCAGCATACATCCTTCTGAATCTGCTTAGTGTATTCATCTCTTGGTCTCCCTCTACAATTTTTACCCTCCATGCTTCTCTCCAGTACTAAATTGGTGATCCCTTGATGCCTCAGAACGTGTCCAATCAATCGATACCTTCTTTTAGTCAAGTTGTGCCACAAATTCCTCTTCTCCCCAATACTATTCAGCACCTCCTCATTAGTTATCTGATCTACCCATCAAATCTTCAGCATTCTTTTGTAGCACCACATTTTGAAAGCTTCTACTCTCTTGTTTATTTATTGTCCATGTTTCACATCTATACATGGGTACACTCCATACAAATACTTTTAGAGAAGACTTCCTGACAGTTAAATCTATTCGCAATGTTAACAAGATTCTCATCTTCAGAAATGCTTTTCTTGCCATAGTCAGTCTACATCCGACCACCACGTTGTTTTCCTCCCCAGATACAAAATTTATTTACTACTTTGTCTTATTTCCTAATCCAATATCCACATCACCTGATTTAATTAAACTACATTCCATTATCTTTGTTTTGCTTTTGTTGATGTTCATTTTATTTCCTCCTTTCAAGGCACTGTCCATTCTGTTCAGTTGCTCCTCCAGGTCCGTTGCTGTCTTTGGCAGAATTACAATGTCATCCGGAAACCTCAAAGTTTTTATTTCTTCTTTGTGGATTTTAAATTGTACTACAAATTTTTCTTTTTTTCCCTTTACTGCATGCTCAATATACAGATTGAATAACAGTGGGAAGAGGCTACAACCCTTTCTCACTCCCTTCTCAACCACTGCTTCACTTTTATGCCCCTCAACTCTTATGACTGACATTTGGTTTCTGTACAAATCGTAGATAGCCTTTTGCTCACTGTATTTTACACCTGCCATCTTTGTCATTCGAAAGTGAGTATTCTAGTCAACATTGTGAAAAGCTTTCTCTATCTTATAGGATTAGTCGTAGGGCCAGTATTGCGTCGTGTGTTCCAACATCTCCACAGAATTCAAACTTATCTTTCTTAAGGTCGGCTTCTACCCCTTTTTCCATTGGTCTGTAAAGAATTTGTTAATATTTTTCAACCATGAGTTATTGAACAGATAGTTTGGTAATTCTCACACCTCTGAACACCTGCTTTCTTTGGGATTGGAATTATTACATTCTTCTTGAAGTCTGAGGGTATTTCGCCCATCTATACGTCTTGCTCACTAGATGATAGTTTTGTCAGGGCTGGCTCTCCCAAGGCTATCAGTAAGTCTAATGGGCCTTGTTTCAACTTAGGTCTTTCAGTGCTTTTCCATTTCCATAGTCTTGCCCTGAAGTACATCACCCTTGTATAGACCCTCGATAACTCCTTTGACCTTTCTACTTTCCCTTCTTTGCTTAGGACTGGCTTTTCATATGAGCTCTTGATATTCATACAAACAAGTGTTTCTCTTTTCTCCGAAGGTATCTTTAATTTTCCTGTAGGCAGTATCTATCTTACTGCTATTGATATATGCCTCTACATCTTTACATTTGTCCTCTAGCCATCCCTGCTTAGCCATTTTGCACTTCCTGTCGATCTCATTTTTATGACGTTTGTATTTCTTTTTACCTGCTTCATTTACTGCATTTTTATATTTTCTCCTTTCATCGATTTAATTCAATATCTCTTCTTTTACACAAGGATTTTACAAACTCTCATCTTTTTACCTACTTGATCGTATGCTGCCTTCACTATTTCATCTCTCTACTCTATCCATTCTTCTTCTACTGTATTTCTTTGCCCTGTTCTTGTCAGTCACTAATACTCTCTCTGAAACTTTCTATAACCTCTGATTCTTTCAGTTTATCCAAGCCCCATCTCCATAAATTCCTACCTTTTTGCAATTTCTTCAGTTTTAATCTACAGTTCATAACCAATAGGTAGCGGTCAGAGTCCACATCTCCCTCTGAAAATGTCTTACAATTTAAAACCTGGTTGCTTTTCATGACATATCAAGACGAATTTTTTAGCTTGTCAGCTGATATAAATAGTGGCTACAGTTCTGAGCAGTTTCCTTGGTTTTTTTTTTTACATTATTTTGGTGGAAACATTTCTGAATTCAGTTGGTGTCTGTTTGGTAGTGATAAGTTTATTTGGGAAGTACTGAAATCGGCATTTGTTTTCTTGTTTTCCCTTTCGTTGGTAGAGTTGTAACATTTTGACAGATATTGTTGCCAATTTTCCAGTTGAATTGTCAGAAAACATAGTAATATTAACTGAAAACTGAACTTTGTGCTAACACTTTGTAAATATATTCAGTGTATGACAGTTATGTGTGTAATATCAAGTTTAAGGAGATCACTGTGAAATGCAGCAGTAGAAGAAAATTATGTTACGAATGTTAGTCACATATCTTGTTAGGCTGAATTCATGAAATAATTTTCAGATTGGAGTTATATAGATTTACAGAACCATAGGTACCGTAGTAATTAAGCAGTTGGTAAGTTGATCACACTGCCTTTTATCAAGTTACACTTTTTTGCATGGTTCAGATTTCTCTTCTTCCCCTGGTTAGTCACATATCTTGTTAGGCTGAATTCATGAAATAATTTTCCGATTGGAGTTATATAGATTTACAGTACCATAGGTACCGTAGTAATTAAGCAGTTGGTAAGTTAATCACACTGCCTTTTATCAAGTTTCACTTTTTTGCATGGTTCAGATTTCTCTTCTTCCCCTGGTTCAGATTTATAGTCTCCAATTCTACTTCAAAATAGTCAATGAGACGCTCATACAAACAATTTGTCACACATCTATTATAGTTGTAATGTAGTGTGTCAATATTTTGGTTCTTTTATGATAATGTTTAGTGAAATACAGTTCATAAACCAATAAACTTAGGAAGCTGTACCTACCCCTTTAATAGAACAAAGTGTTCTTTATTCTCCTTTACAGATCGCCACTGTTTTCGTTTGTGTGATGTCATTTCTACTGGTTTCCTATACATTTCACTGTACATGGGTGACATCTGAGGCATATAGCAGCCCAAGTATTGTGTTGTCAGCACGATCACATGATGGCTCACGCATAATATTTGATGACTTCAGAGAGGCATACTATTGGTTGAGGATGAATACTCCAGAGGTTAGGTCATATCTATACAAACATTGCTTAATGTTTATTACTTTCGATTACCACTTAATAAATGTTACAGATATTTATACTGACACTTCAAATAAAGATGAAATTAGTGAAACTGAAGATATCATTTTATATTTCATTGATATTTATATTTTGCCAATTTTTATTTCCACTTGATATATCTGCAGTGAAAAAATAGAGGTTAGCTTTTAATTTTTTTTTACTTTTGTTTCTACCACTTCTTAAATAAGTGATGAAATGAATGTCAAATAGGTCAGTTGTTATACTTGATTATGGAATTCTAAGTTGTTTTTGAACTGTTTGTTTTTTGGATCATTGTGTTTTACCACTCAAAAAAAAAAAATCACACAAAAGTTACTTTAATACTTCAGTTCCTTTTTTTAAGCCTATAGGTGTTATAGAGTAAGAGGCACATATTGAACAAGTATATATGTTGTGTTGAACAATTGTAGGATGCACGAGTTATGTCCTGGTGGGATTATGGATATCAGATTACAGCAATGGCTAACAGAACAATCTTAGTAGATAACAATACATGGAACAATACACATATTTCAAGAGTTGGTCAAGCCATGGCCTCATCGGAAGATAAGGCATATGAAATTATGAGGGAATTAGATGTGGATTATGTTTTAGTTATATTTGGAGGACTCACTGGATACTCTTCAGATGGTTAGTATTGTAGCACTTATTTTCATGTATGACATTTCACCAGTTGTCGAGTAGATTGGTAACTAAACAATGAATTTCTGGCTCCAGGCTAAAAATTTGCATTGTTGAGAATTGCTGAACTGAGTGCTCTTATTTTTAAATGGTATGCTGCTTTGCGAATCACCTGTACATTCTTGATATTACTTTGCAGATATAAATAAATTTCTGTGGATGGTTCGTATTGGTGGCAGTACAGATCGTGGCAGTCACATTAAAGAATGGGATTATTATTCACCTGCAGGAGAGTTCAGAGTTGACAAAGAAGGCTCACCCACTCTGCTCAATTGCCTCATGTACAAGATGTGTTATTACCGCTTTGGACAAGTTTACACAGAAGGAGGTAGGTGGTGATATTCTGCATTGTTGATGGCTGTGAATCTGTTACATTAGGGGTGTAAGAATGTGTTTGTTTTTAGTATCACATGGAGAAAATGTATGTTGAACATTGTTCTGAGTACCAGTATACTGTTTCATTTGGTTCTCATTAACTTGTTAACAAAAACATGAGTGGGTTGATATGTGACATTCTTATGCTCTGTAAATGTATGGATAATTTAAATTATAAGTTTTAAAAATATATTACATTGTATCCAAACCATGACAAGTTCAAAAAAATTCTTTAACTTTTATAATTTTCCTAGCGGTTCTAGGCGCTCAGTCCGGAGCCGCGCGACTGCTACGGTCGCAGGTTCGAATCCTGCCTCGGGCATGGGTGTGTGTGATGTCCTTAGGTTAGTTAGGTTTAAGTAGTTCTAAGTTCTAGGGGACTGATGACCATAGATGTTAAGTCCCATAGTGCTCAGAGCCATTTGAACCATTTTTTTTTATAATTTTCACCTAGTGGTCACATTCTCATGAACAGCTTTTTGTGTATTAGACGATGACATTTCGATTTTGCAAGTAGCAAAATGTTTGATGTACTTTGATGGAGTAATAGATTCTTTCGCATAAAGGGAAGCATCCCATGTATGATTAGAGAGGGAAAAATACAAGGAGCTAAGGATTGAAGAAATATGTACCGTCTTGCTTGCCTCTTGTCTTTACTGGTTTTATGTACCCTATACTTAATTTTACGTCACCCAAAACTGCAAGTTATTAGCTAATAAACGATAAAGGCTGAAACTTTTTTAAAGAGTTCTTGTTCACCCGGTTACAAATAATCCCATCTAATTACGAGGTTTTTTGTTTTTTAAAAAGAAAGGAGGGGGGGAGGATGTCAAACCAGCTGACTGGAGAGGCACCACACGACACTTTAAATATAGTTTGATGGCATCCATTACAAAATATACGCATTTCAATTCCACGAAGCGAAATATAGCGATATGCAATAGATGAATGCTGTGTGAAGATGTGTGGCACCTCACTTTGGCACACTTAAGACCAAGTAACATGTCTTCCATTTCTTCGAACACATATGTTAAATGTATCAGACTTTTCAGAAAAGTGTGTGCCTACAAAAAGAAAATAATTTTGAAAATTCAATTTTTTTGACGACCTATCTCAAATGCTTTTGGAGGGGGGATAGTCTCCATGTGACCCGCATTTACATTTAGTGATTTTGCTGTTTCCTCTTTGTTTACTGGTCTCACTTCAAATGAAAATGGATTTCTGTGGCCGGGAGCTATCAAATGAATTAAAATACATTCATATAACTATGGAGGGCTGAAATATTTTATTAGTTTCAGATTTGATTTTACTCTCACCTTTCTGACAGTTAAGCATTAATCGCCTTGACGAACAATGAAGTTATTTTTGTCGGTTTGCTAAAGAAATTTCGCTTTTATTAATCTTTTCTGCAGAGGCAATCAACTTATTTGAAACAAAGTGTTTAGTTCCAAGTGCACAATTTCATCTTCTAGCACATATGGCATTATCCCTTAATAAAGAACCAACATGAAATAATACAGTACTGGCGTTCCAAGAAAATTTACATCCCGAAAACTACACTCAAAAGCATAATATCAGGTCGAGGCCTACTTTATTGGGAATCTGGACCTACGAAAGTGTTCTTTAAGTATGCACTTTAACTAGGCACATTTTAGTATTGCTCATGAAATTCCGATGTGTGATGTCTTGTTTCTTTTATGACGTAATTTAAGATCATCTAATGTTTTACACATACGAAGATACGGGCTTCCTACGTCATCGTAGCTGAGCATGCAGGGTGGTGCCTGCTGATTTGTAAAAGGTTGCAGGAAAATATTGTGAATGTGGTTTGAAAAAGTTACTTTCTAATTACGTTTCCTTTTATGCAAGTTGAACTATGTGTGAGAATATACAGTGAATTTCTTAAATCACAGAGCGGGTGACTCTAATTGAAAAATTAACTCTTTGATGATGAGCCATTTATATGAATTTTTAGCCCAGAAGATCAGACGTTTCTATGTCGTTATTAAAAATTTTCCTGGCACATTTGTGTGATATATCTTAAAGTGTAACATGCACAAAAATGATGAGCATTATATGTGAAAGCTTAGCTTCTTTTGCAGCGTATTAACCTTAGAGACCAATATTATATGTGAAAACTTTGCTTTTCTTGTAACAACGCTATTTATATTAATTTAAACCATTAACTTTTCCTGTTTGTGTGTTTGCGCTACTCAACAGTGATGTTGCTATTGACTGACTACATCACATGTCCTATGCTCTGAATATCCACTGTCATCGGGTGGCGAGATCACCCGACATGAGCTATGACTGGCTGCTGTTACTTGGAAAGTGACTTGCAGTGTTTGGTGGAATTTGAATTTATACCTTTGTAATATGAAAATATGCAGTGTATGGGTTGCTGCACTTAAAAAAAATCATTTCAAAACATGTTTTTTTATTCCCTCCCTCCCTCCCCACCCCCCCCCCCCCCCCTTCTGATTTTCATTTTCTAAAGTGCTGGGAAATTTACACACCCATGTATAAAACCATATCTATCTAAGGATTGATAAGTTTTAAAGTTTGAAGATAAAATATACTGTCCTCTGCGGTATACAAACACCTGTGTTGCAGTGAGAGAAAACAATCTTATGTTCTGTTAACAGGAGAAAATTATAACCATACATATAGTCATGGAACCTTTTTAAAGCCAAAAAAGAAAAAAAGGCTTCCTTTTCATATTGACTGTAGTTTCATTGTCAGAGTCTTGGACACAACAGCAGTTGGTCATTCCACATCATTAACTTGATGGGAGATAACTGCTCCCAGCCTGTAGTCTGATGCATTTGCTGCTACAATGGGCAACTTATGAGGGTAGTAGGTGATTAAACAAGTGATTTTAGTAAGTGCCTGCTTCAGTTTGTGAAATGAACTGTTATCCACCATATTTCCAGTGCCACTTCACATTCGTGCCTAATAAAGAGTGTAACAGTTCCGTAGTGGATTCAGTGTAAGGAATAGATTTATATAATAATATAATTTATAATGATATTATATATTATTTGGATGACGACTGATTTGAGTTGCTTCACAGCCATGAGGGGTTTAAAGGTTTTGAATGGCCTTGACAAGCTTTGCTGTGGACTTGATACCTGCAGCACTAAGGATACGACCTGAAAACTAAATCTGTCTGCTTCAATATTGTGTGAGAGATCTACTGGACCCATCCCCATGTCAGTGGTATCATCCAGATAACTACTGGTCCAGGGACACCGCTTATTAAGTGCTCCAAATACTATTGAAATACCACTGAGGCACTGGAGGTCCCATACAGTAAACAGTTGTGTGAAACTAAGACAAATGGTGTGATGGTCACCAAATCGTGTTTTGCCTGTTTATCCTAGAGTAACTACAGATAAGCTTCTTTGAGATCTGTTTTGCAAAAATCAAGTGTGGCTTTATCTTTCACTTCGGGGACTGGGTATGTATCCACAACCATTTGTACATTGGCAGTGGATTTAAAATCATGGTAGACACGGAGAGACCCATCTGGTATTTCTACCAGCACAATTGATCCTCTCGCTTTGAAAAATTTTGCTGCTGCTGAAGAATTCGGTGTAATGTGCACTTCAGTCCCTGACTCGTGTTGTCTTGCCATTAAATATAGTTGCATATTTCTGTAAGAAGCCCATAAGGTGCATGTGGGATACTACGATACCCTCACCTAATTGACTGAGTTGTATATCTGCAGACCCATCTAGGAGAATAGATGAGGATCCAAAATATTGCTTGGATCCTGTGATTGGACTACCAACTACTTTTTGTGACCATATCCTTATACCAAACAGTACAAAGTTGACCATTGTGTCTAACCGTCAGTATCTTTGAAAAGTGACAATCGTTGCAAAAGCACCTGTACCAATCTGGAAAGTGACAGATGCTTAATTGATTGACACCTCCACGTTTGAAGTTCATATGAAACAGGGTAAAATTGCACGAACCTAAAAGTCGTTAGAACCCGAACCTTCCAGTTCAGGTTCAAAGTCCAGACCATCATCAGTAAAATCTGTGCCATTCACTTTTCAAAAAGAACAATTCTCATGCTAAACTATCTGCAGCTATATTATTTAATAATTCTTGTAAGATGATGATGATGATAAAATGTAGAATGGAAAGTATCTTTTAAGTCATTTCAGTGGCTAATTCCAAAATGTTCTTTATGATAAACTTACCTGTACTTTGGTTAAAATATGTATTCATTGTGTTATTTATTAATATCTTATACCATAAAAATAAATGATATTCATTTGTATTTCACAGGAAAGCCACCTGGATATGACCGGGTAAGGAGTGCAGAAATTGGCAACAAAGACTTTGAACTAGATGTTTTAGAAGAAGCCTACACAACAGAGCATTGGCTCGTGCGAATATATAAAGTGAAAGACTTGCGTAACAGAGGAGTGTAAATAGGTCAACTATGAACTGTAATTTGTGCCAATTACTGATAACAAATAATCTTCAGAAATCCATCTCCTGTACTTCCTCAGGCCTGATTTCCTGTCACAAAGAGACTGCCACGGACGAGTACAAATTGCTCTGCAAATGTAGCTTTAATATATGTTCCTATGTGGAATTACTGATGTGTGAGATAACCAACTGTAGTAACATTTCATGTCATTAGTGAGGTTGTCTTTCTTAATACTATGTGTATTTGTTTAACATCAGTTTGTCAGGTCATCAAATTAGCATGTGTACTTTGTTTACATTCCATTTTTCAGGTTAAGTGTGGTAGTAAATGGAAAAAGGCATGTGTTTTTACTTGATAGTATGTACAGGCTTGATGTGTGCTGGGCAATTGGTATTTCTGTTGTAACTCTGGTTTGTTGGAGGCTTGTCAGTCACCTTTATTTAAGGTGAATAGAATTAAATACTGGGGGTTACTGTCAGTGATTTTGTGAATAAAGCTGTAATAAATTCATTGGCCAAAGTGGTAAATCACTGGTAGGTTAACAATGCACAAGTTTATACGTTATGTTAACATCACAAATAAATTAAAAACCACATTTTATTTTTACAGTAAGCCATTTCTTGTGTTGAACTGAGACCCTAACCAAGCACCTGAAAATATTAACATGTTCTTGCTGGTGCATACCACCAAAGGCTTTTGCTCAACTCCTCCATTGAATGGTATGTAACACCAGTGGCTCACACTGGAGTCGTCCTTCAAGCAGCAAGTACCATGAGCAGCTCAGCTGGAGCCGCCCATCAGGGGGCCCGTACTGGAGTCTTTCATCGGGCTGTGTGTACCACAGGAGACTCTCATCAAATGCTAAAGGGAAAAAGAAAAAGTAGAAAAAATTGTCATATAGTTGAACATACAAATAATGGAAATTTAACATATATTACCCAAAAAAATATGAAAGTTATTTTATTTAATCTGAATATTATAAACATAACTAACAGAAATTTTCGATTGTAGACACACAATACTTCAATATTATAAGCGTAACTTATTGTTTATGTTTTCTACGCAATTTTTGAAAGCATATAAGAGTGCTGGTTGGCTGTAACAACCATTGCAAATAAGTTGTTTCACTTTTAGCTTTCCTCATGACATAATCCCTAACACTATTTTTCTGAATAACAATATGTAACATTTTGCTTGGCGTTCTTGCAGACTCTTCATTTGATACAAGAAAATGTGAAACATGTTTGAAGGTATTTGCTTCTCAATATCTAATTGTTCATTGTGGTACCCTGCTTCGATTTATATACCACACATTTGTTAATTATATAATAATTTTTCTACGCCATTTAATGATTTCCAACACCGCACAATGTTGTTTACTCAGTTGTCATTGCATTTTTACAAGCATAAATGTCAAGATTATGCTTGTAATCTTCAGACAGATGCTGAGTCGCATATAGGCATAACAAAAAGACTGTCACAAATGAAGCTTTTGGCTGTAAGGTCTGCATCAACAATAGACCACACACACACACACACACACACACACACACACACACACACACACAGAGAGAGAGAGAGAGAGAGAGAGAGAGAGAGAGAGAGAGAGAGAGAGAGAGAGATGGCAATCTCGGGCAACTGAAACTAATAAGAGCAGCAGCACCAGTGCATGATGAAAGTGGCGACTGGGTAGGGTGAGGAGGACGATGGGGCGGGGGGTGGGAAGGATTAGTGGTGGTTGCTGTGGCGGAGGCGGACAGTGAAGTGCTGCAGGTTAGACCGAGTGTGGGGGAGGGGAGTATTGTAAAAGGAGAGAAGTAGAAAGACTGGGTGTGATTATGATTTGACTGCTGTATAGTGCTGGAATGGGAACAGGGAAGGGGCTGGATGGATGAAGACAGTGACTAACAAAGGTTGAGGCCAGGAGGGTTACGCGAACATACGATGCATTGCAGTGAAAGTTCCCACCTGCACAATTCAGAAAAGCTGTCGTCTATTGTTGCCAAAGGCCTTAATGATCGAAAGCTTTCTTTGTGACGGTCTTTTTGTTGTGCCTACCTGCGACTCAGCATCTCTGCTATATGATAAGTAGCAACTTTCCTTTCCATAATATTGCTACATTCCATCCTAGATTTTCCATTGTTTGAGTGTAACCTTCAGGAAGATACTATACTTACTTACATGATACACACACACACACACACACACACACACACACACACACACACACACACACACACACACACACACACACACACACACCAAAAAAAAAGGGTTGCATCAGCCCAGTTCCCAGAACTCCTGAAGACAGACGTTGACTGTGGATTTGTATCACAGATAGTCCCTGTGACTGTTCAGAGATGTCACTAAACCTGCCCAAAGATGTAAACAACCATGCATGAGCATCACCTTTTAGATGGAGGGGATCCGACAGCTGATCAGGCTCGTGTTGTCTGTTGTTCAACCCTGCCTAGACAGTCAATACTGCAGTTCGATCGTGTCCACATTGTTACTTTCTGCCAGGAAGGGCTCTCAACAAGGGAAGACTCCAGGCATCTCGGAGTGATCCAAAGTGATGTTGTTCGTACATAGGAGAGGTACAGAGAGACAGGAACTGTCGATGACATGCCTCACTGATGGGCCGTCACGTGTGGCTTATGGCTCGGAGGAACCCTGACTGCAATGCCACCATGTTGAATAATGCTTTTCGTGCAACTACAGGATGTCATGTTACCACTCAAACTGTGCGCAATAGGCTGCATGATGCGCAACTTCACTCTCGACGTCCATTGCGAGTCCATCTTTGCAAACACAACACCATGCAGCACGGTACAGATGACAACATGCCACATGGACCTCTCAGGATTGGCATCACATTCTCTTCACCGATGAGTGTCGCATATGCCTTCAACCAGACAGTCGTCGGAGACATGTTTGGAGACAACCCAGTTAGGCTGAACGACTTAGACACACTGTCCAGTGAGTGCAGCGAGCTGGAGGTTCCCTTCAGTTTTGGGGTGGCATTATGTGGGGCCGACATACGCCGCTGGTGGTCATGGAAGGTGCCATAACAGCTGTACGATATGTGAATGCCATCCTCCAACCGATAGTGCAACCATATTGGCGAGGCATTCGTCTCCATGGACGAAAATTCGCACCCCCATCGTGCACATCTTGTGAATGACTTCCTTCAGGATAACGACATCGCTCGACTAGAGTGGCCAGCATGTTCTCCAGACATGAATCCTATCGAACATGCCTTGGATAGATTAAAAGGGTCTGTTTATGGACGACGTGACCCACCAACCACTCTGAGGGATCTACACCGAATCGCCATTGAGGAGTGAGACAATGTGGACCAACAGTGCTTTGATGAACTTGTGCATAGTATGCCACGACGAATACAGGGATGTGTCAGTGCAAAAGGAGATGCTACTGGGTACTAGTGTCTACCGCAATCTGGACCACAGCCTCTGAAGGTCTCACTGTATGGTGGTACAACATGCAATGAGCAATAAAAAGTGTGCAAATGATGTTTATGTTGATCTCTATTCCAGTTTTCTGTACAGGTTCCAGTGCTCTCGGAACCGAGATGATGCAAAGCTTTTTTTTTTATGTGTGCATAATGGCAAAAACCAATACATCCTCGCTTTCGTGGAAAATAAGTTTTCCAGCTTTAACAGCATTTTTGGAAGTATCAACAGTTGCTCCTACAGTATTTTGAATGTTATTCAATTGAGTTTCAGTATTAGTTGTAGTATTATTCATAAATGTAAAAATTTCAATATGGGTCATTTTTTGTGAATGTTTCCCTTCTGGAATAATATAGTGTAAATTCCCTGTAGTTGCATTGTGTCCATGATAAGCAGTATGCCTGCAAAACCACTCATTTTGCCTCTTGTAACAGGCAGTTATGCCTCTTGGCATCTTCTGTGATTAGGTAAAGAATTTATATTGTACAGCATATTTGTTTCTTCGTTTGTCATTCCCAATATATGAAGCAGTGGTGAATATTTTGTATTTAAAGAAACAGAATCATTGTGATACACGTTTTCAATTAACAATTTGTCCTCTTTCAAATACTCATTTACTTCTGGACTACTTATTTTCTGCCATTCCATTTCACCATCATCTTATTCTAACAATGAATCAGACTTGGAATCTTCTTCCTTGTCAGTAGATTCGTTCACTTCATTAAGTAATGATTCACCTTCATTCTACACATGAACAAAATCCGTGTCTCAAGAAGATAAGTTGGTTTCTGCTTCTGTTTACAGATTTGTCAGACAAATCACTTATTTCCATATCCATGTTATCTATTATTTAGAAGAATTAAAACAGGACAAATGCCAACCAAAATCAGGCAAAGATAATAAAGCAAAAGACTATTAGCTTAGGGTAACCAGACTTCCAAAATCAAAATATGGGACACAAATTAGAAGTTAAAATGAATCGACATATTTGTGGAAAGTTACATTAATACCATATCCGTTTAGCATTTTTGTGTCAAAATACTTGCTTTGTGCTACAACTACATAGATCATTGTAATTTTATTGTTAAAACTAGCACTAAGAAAATACCTTGCATTACTAATGGGATAAGCTTTTTATATTGCGTCCACAGCTCGTGGTCTAATGGCTAGTGTTGCTGCCTCTGAATCACAGGGTTCCGGGTTGGATTCCTGGCCAGGTTGGGGATTTTCTGTGCCTCGGGACAGAGTGTTTGCGTTGTACTCATCATTTCATCATCATCAATTGTGACAGCGGCTAGATTCTACTGTGGAAAAAAAAAAATTGGAAATTTGTACAGGGGCTGATGACCATGCAGTTAAGTGGCACACAAACCAATCATCATTATTATTTTATGTTATGTTGTCGTTGTCAGTGCACAAATGCAGAATAATTTCTTGCTTTGCAGTTCAAATTTCAGAAATGAAAACTCATTTTCAGTTTTGTCATTAAATACAAACATCCCTTTTTGTATTTCAGTGAAAAGTTTGGATGTATCACATCAAGTAATGTAACTTGTGACTCCAATCGTCTAAAATGACATTTGTAAGTCTGGTGACCTAAAGCAGTTGGCAATCCACAGAGAATTGTGCCTTGTTCAGTTTGGCTTAATCAAAGAGTGTCTTTCGTTTCTTCTGTGGGTATGACCACATTTCTTCTACATTTGCTTACGTTACATGTTGTTTAAAAACGCATTATATGTATTTTTTGGGACAGCGGGAGAGACAATATAAATAAGGGGTGATACCCTAAAATATGGGACATTTGGTAACTCTCCAGTAAGCAGAAATATTGCAATTTTCAGAATTGCCAAATAAGATCGGATCTGCTGTCCAGTGAGCATACATGTCCCCCCCCCCCCTCCCCCCCCTTGCATCATGGATATAAGATCATGCAAGCTTTTTTAATCAGTAAATAGTAAATAACTGTTTTATTTCATTTGCAGCAGTTGGTACAATAAGGAGATACTTAAAAAAAAAAAACACCACATGTTAACAATAAATTAACACAGCTTCCTTCTTTAATTTGTTGCAGTTTACAAGTCTATGCTGCAATGAATGAGCCACTGGTTCATTGAAATGTTTACTGGAAGAATTTCAGACTTAGTCCATTCTGCATTATTTCTGCTTGTGTTTTGTAAGGCAAACAACTCAGTGTCAGCGCATACAAGTTACACATTATTGAGTGCCAACAAGTTTACTACAAAAGCAGTGCGAACTGATGCGTCCCAGGCATAAATGTTGTACAGTCCTATTTTGCTGTTTTTGGCATAGCTCTTTCGCGCAGTGTATTGACAAAACATTATTTCGCAATAAATATCGAGCATGTGTGGGCCACTTTAGTGTGCTTAAGTGGAGGCAGCAATTTTTGTTGCTACACGAATGTAGAAGTGGACACACAAGACAACCATAAATTTGATCAGAGTGTTGCGTCCATTCACAAAGGTACAGATGTGGAACAAATGACTGCTGTGTCTGCCAGTGACCTCTTGGTGGTCAATGTGTTATGATGTCTGTAATTTTTTTTTTTTTTCATTAGATGTGTTTATGGGAAGCAATTGGCCACCATTTCTTTTATACAACAATGTTTTTTGTCAATACTTTCATGTCTACTGAACTCTGGTCTGAGATGTGATGCATCACATTTACCAAATTAATAGTTCTCTCACTGGGCTGGTGAACCTCGACAAAATATTAACATAAACATTTGATTGTTGTTTCAAACTACGGTAATGAATTGTTTGAGACCTTCATCCACCTGCACAGAGGTATATCAATGAGAAGTGTACTTTAAAAAGATACATTTAATTTCTGTATGAATCACCACTACCCAAAAACTAGAGTGATCTGCAACCTGATTGTAACAGATGTACTGTCATTCATATTGGTGTTGGTCTTACTAATTCTCATACAGATTGCTGTTAAATGATGTATTCATACTTTGTGTGTCAGCATCCTGGAAAAGATCTTTATGGTGCGCAGTTGTAGTTCACAGGTTAAAGTTGTCATGAAACAGTGAGTAGTAATCTGAGCAGTCCAAGAAGCTACCCAAGTATGGGAATGCCTGAAAATATGTTAATATCGTCTTGCCCTATGTGTCTGTGATTCATTCAAACGCCAGGTAAAATCAGATATCATTCAACAGAGGAATTGGCCACTGTGTCACCAGAGTTATTTAGGCAGACACCAGTGAATATCAGAACGACTAAATCAGCAGTAGACTTGCTGTTCCTCACCACAAGCTGTTGACATACTGAAACGCAAGTGTATTAACAGTTGCTGCATAAGCAAGCCCCTGATTTAGGTTTTTTTCTATTGTTCATCAACTAATGTTGCATACATACTTAGTGTGTACAGGTGCTAACCAATACTGTAAAAGATGTATGCACTTTCATGTGAATTACACTAAACTGGCAGTATAAATGAGACAGGTTCATCACTGAGCAACAAATGCCACAGTTGTTACTCAAAGGTGGCCAAATAATATCAGTTCCCTACCTCTCTAATCGTAATAGGTATGTTAGGTCAAGCTACCATTGCCAGTTAATGATTTCCTCTTGTGAGTAAGAAGCAAGGTTGGCATTTCACAGATAAAGTGTTAGGACCCCCAGTTAGGTAGTAGTGCACTACCATGATGCCTTCCCAACGTGCAATCAATGACCTGACCTCAGATTTATGTATAGATACAAAATTTGTAGCTAGCATATCAGGTCGCTGGTGGCGTACAATATGTGCATCAAATGGTACCAAGAGAGCATTATTTTATTTAAGAAATACCACTCTGGTCAGTTATAACATTGCCAGTGAGTCATATCAGACCAAGTTATTTGCATCAGAATGCACTCAGCATTTGTTATAGTTCCTATGATTTTAATTAATACATGCATAGGGACGGGGGAGGAAGAAAGGGTATACAGGGGTACCTGCCGTCAAGTGCAGGCAGAGTTAAGTTTTCAAAAGTTGTACATGTTGATTAGCATCAACTGTTTATGCTGTTGTACCTGATCATGTAGCGAGCTTCCCCAGACAGTATGTAGGAGCACACTCATACTAACTGTAATCTTTTTCAGACTGCAGCTCCCTACACTCTCTGCCATATGATAAAGTTATGCCTCAGTTCCAATTACTGCTACTTTAAGGAAGGCAGTTTCTTCTCTCTCTCTCTCTCTCTCTCTCTCTCTCTCTCTCTCTCTCTCTCTCTCTCTCTCTCTTTTTCCCCCTCCTCTATCTGTGAGGTGGCGTTCAATTACTCATAGCCACAGAACAACAAGAGAAGAGAGTCACAACTCCTGTGTTAAAAGAGGGGAAACACAGACCAATAGCAGCGCCTCTACAGGTTTGGCGATGAAATAAAAAAGGATAAACATTGCGGGTTGCATCCCTCCTAGCTTACGCATGTTTTAGTCTTCTTCTTCTTCTTTTTATCTCAGTTTTCTGGATGTGCTATGTAATTATTTTGGCTAGCATCATAAAAAAGTAATTTAAACACTGCAATACAGCAGTTGCAAGCCTATTATTCAGGAATATTTGTAGTCCAATTTAGCTGCAAAAATTTTATTTACACTACAAGCTTGTTTCAACTTACTGTCAGTTTCAAGTGTTGCACCTAGTTCTTGTGACGCACAAAATATCCTGGAGCTTTTATGTGGTAACAGAAATCAGTATAAGTGTGTCAGTTTGAAAGTCTATTTTTGATGTTTGTGTCAGACTGTCATGGCTCCTCTTATGTTATCTTGAGCACCGACTGTCAGATGCAAATG
This sequence comes from Schistocerca gregaria, assembly GCF_023897955.1. Lineage (NCBI taxonomy): Eukaryota > Metazoa > Arthropoda > Insecta > Orthoptera > Acrididae > Schistocerca > Schistocerca gregaria. Next base: position 605,405,799 of record NC_064921.1, on the reverse strand, counting down.
TCAAAAATAGACTTGCAAGCTAACTCACTTATATTGATTTCTATCAATACATAAAAGCTCCAGGATGTTTTGTGTGTCATAAGAACTAGATGCAACACTTGAGACTGACAGTAAGTCCGATCAATCTTGTAGTCTAAGTAAGCGTCTAAATAAGCTAAATAAAAATTGTAGTAGCTACATTGTACTACAAATATTCCTGAATAATGTCATACTTTTATGCTTTACAAGCTGTGGGGTTAATGGAGAGAATAATCAGCACTTAAAGAGGTCCAGTTAAGAAATCTATATCACAGTGTTAATTAATGAAGAATTCTAAAATTTGTTACACCAATGTTTCAAGACTGTAATTTCTGAGTAATTGCTCAGAAAGCTTGCACTACTGACCATTTATTTCTTAAAAAATGTTCGTATACCTTATGATTGTAAATGCTTCAATACAAAAAAAGAAGACATCAATATTAAGTACAAAAAATAGCAAGAGGTGGATAAAAACAGTGAAATCAAAACAAAACTTACTTTTTATTTCTCAAACACAGATTAAAATTTTCTTTTAACTATCATACAGCATTAAATGTTTTACTAATTTTGTTTTAAACAATATTAAGTCTCTTATTACCGATGGTGTGTTCTCATCTCTCTCATTCTTTTAAATTGAAAGAAGTACACATTTTCTTAAAATATATCCTGTTCAGAAAAATAGGCTTTGCAAAATGTTATATCCTCTGCAAACTTAAACAGCGATAAAATGTATTCTCCAATTTTTCCTGATATCCACATTTCTATGAAAATGCTTACAATAATTGTGGGTTTAGAGCATTATATAAATGATGCTCTTTGGGCATTGGTGCATACAGAATTATTTTACAGTCACTACAGTTTCAGGTTTACACCCATGTTTCGTAGAACCAGGTACATATGCTAGTGCTTGTATATCATTTATTACACCAGTAGCAGCAGGAGCAACTTCATTATCGGCAAGGCACTGTATAAAACACTTTGAGCAATAATGGAATGGTCTGTTGTGGAGTCAAGAAAGCTGTCATCACCTGCTCCCGAAAATTGCTAAATGGTACGCATCTACATCTACCATCCTCATAATTACCTAGTGAATTTATAGGTATGGACGTGTTATTCACAACAACTGTTTCTACTGCTGCTCTGAACTGAAAGTAGGCTGGGCTGGTGTTTGTAATACTATACTGCCTCGCACAACAAAATACATTGTCCAGTTGGTCTTGATTGAAAGCTCTCATGATTAAAAAATTAAAGCCTTTTTTTTTTTAATCTATTCCAAACGAACATCAGTGATATTATTGTAGTCTGCCACCCATTTATGAAACTGAACATTTTTGTCTTATCTCTCCCTGTGCCTTGCTCCAATACTTTACAATTTTCCATTTACTTTAACAGACTGTACCACAATTCAATATGTGGGAACTCTTCAGAGAGGACACATAAGATTTGCCATCTTGTGGATAATAATGGGAACTGTTCAGTGAATCAAATAAGCAATCCATCTTTTCAACAAACTCTGCAGTGTATGTTGTCTCAGCAGGTAAGATATTAAATGCTACATAAGTTTCAATAACTGCAGCAACTGTAGACTAATGGGCTGCAGCTGCCTTAACTTTCATTTTAGTAAAAGAATACTTAAATTCAAAATGATTCCTCTGTAATTTTGGCAATGTATTAATCCTCATCTGCTGATCCAGAAGGAAAAGAAAATAAAAACTGTCCTCTTCAAAAAAAAAAAAAAAGGCACTGCACTCACAAACTACCTTTAGCCCTATTTCTTGTAGTTGTCCTAGGACATAGGTAGTAAAACTCTGGTTGGCTTGCGTCATAATAGAACCCTCTCTCCAAAGACATTTCATCAAACAACAAAGCACAATATTTATCATTGTTGTTCATTGCCTCAACTTCTGCTTTTTTTACATTCATCTCAGAAGTATTCAGTCCCAGTTCAAAAGGTTTAGAAGACAACACAGACTTCAGATGCCTCACAGAAGGAAGGTAAAAATGAACTGACAAATATTTACAAGGCGGGGACTTTGTTTTTATAAAGATACACCAAATACTTTGTTCTCAGATGTCCATTGACTTGCATCTCCTGATCATTGAGCATTTCTTAATGGGCTGTTTATGAAATCTTTGGCAACAGAATTTTAATTAGTTTCTATGAGAGAGAAAGTGTCGTATAAATTTTTAAGTGTTTTTAGTTCTGATTTTTCATTATGTAACTTTGCTTTCAGTTTTGATAGCCTTGTGAGAGCATTTCTATTAATCTTGTACATTTTTTTATTTTCTTGGAATTCAGGCTGCTTTTGAAACCTCTGTACCTAAAACCCCATTTTCCTCATTGCAAAAGGTTCCAGATAAGAATATGTACTCACCATCTGCAGATACATTTTGAGGGGAGATAAACAATTTAAGAGTGGTATCACTCTGCTAATGCCAGTTTCACTTTTGGTGTCGGCACCTGTATAATAAAGATATTCCATGGCAACACTAGTGCTTGGTAGACCTAATTCACTATTAACACCAGTTTCACCTGATCCATGTCTGGTACTAACAGCTACGTGAGAACTACTTGCCACAGCACAACTAAAACTTTGTTGTTCATTCGGCTGAACTTCCCCGAATGGGGGACTCGGCCCACAGTGCTGTATGCTCTTTTCACCTCTGGTATTAGCAGCTTTATAATGAACACTTGCCATACTACCACTAGTCCTTGGTAGGCCTAACTCACTATTAACAGTTTCACTACTGTTATTAGCAATTTCATAAGGAACACGTGCCACATGTTTTGGAAACACATCCCTGTTTAGCTTATGCCTAGTTTTATTCATAAAATCTTCATCGGAAAAATGATCTTCACAAACAAAATAAGTAGCTCAGTTCACATCAGGTGTTTTGGAAACCTGTAGAAATGCTTGTTGCTAACTTTATCCGTTGAACCCACATGATATCCAGATGAACAGCTAGGGAATTTACACGAGTATTTCAATGTCAATTTGCTGTGTTGAATATTCTGAAAAACAACAAATTCTTCATTAAATAAAACTACTACAGACATATCAGAGTTATTTAAATAAACAAACGGAAACCTTACAGCTTAATTCTCAATAGAAGAGAATACATTTCATCTATAAGCTGTGAGATTATTTACTGAAAATTAAATGTCTTACCTTAGGATTAAGCAAGGAGAAATCACAACCATAATTTTTTCCCAAGGGCATGCAGCTTTACTATATGGTTAAATGATGATGGTGTCCTCGAGAGTAAAATATTCCGGAGGTAAAATAGTCCCTCATTTGGATCTCCGGGCAGGGACTATTCAGGAGGGTATCATTATCAGGAGAAAGAAAACTGATGTTTAACAGATCGGAGTGTGGAATGTCAGATCCCTTAATCAGGTAGGTAGGTTAGAAAATTTAAAGAGGAAAATGGTTAGTTTAAAGTTAGGTATAGTGGGAATTAGTAAAGTTCGGTAACAGTAGGAACAATATTTCTGGTCAGGTGAACACAGGGTTATAAATACAAAATCAAATAGGAAGTTAGTTTAATAATCAGTTAAAAAAAAATAGGAACACGGATAAGCTACTATGAACAGCATAGTGAACGCATTATTGTAGCCAAGATAGACGCGAAGTCCACACCTACACCATAGGACAAGTTTACATGCCAACAGATCTGCAGACGACAAAGAGATTGAAGAAATGTATGGTGGGATAAAAGAAGTTAGTCAGATAGTGAAGTGAGACAAAAATTTAATGGTCATGGGGACTGACGTTCAATAGTAAGAAAAGGAAGAGAAGGAAAAGTAGTAGGTGAATACGGAATTGGAGTAAGGAATGAAAGAGGAAGCCACCTGGCAGAAATTCGCACAGAGCATAACTCAATCATAGCACAACACTTGGTTCAAGAATCCCAAAAGAAGGTTGTATACGAGGAAGAGGCCTGGATACACTGGAAGGTTTCAGATAGATTATACAATGGTTAGACAGAGATTTAGGAACCATGTTAAAAAAAAAAATGGCTCTGAGCACTATGGGACTTAACATCTGTGGTCATCAGTCCCTTAGAACTTAGAACTACTTAAACCTAGCTAACCTAAGGACATCACACACATGCATGCCCGAGGCAGGATTCGAACCTGCGACTGTAGTGGTCACGTGGTTCCAGACTGAAGCGCCTAGAACTGCATGGCCGCACCGGCCAGCAAACCAGGTTTTAAATTGTAAGACATTTCCAGAAGCAGATGTGGACTCTGAAGACAATCTGTTGGTTATGAACTGTAGATGAAGTCTGCAGAAACTGCAAAAAGGTGAGAATTTAAGGAGACTGGACCTGGATAAACTGAAAGAACCAGAGGTTGTAGAGAGTTCCAGAGAGAGCATTAGGGAACGATTGACAGGAACTGGAAAAAGAAATACAGTAGAAGAAGAAGGGGTAGCGTTGAGAGATGAAATAGTGAAGGGAGCAGAGGATCAAGTAGGTAAAAAGATGAGGGCTAGTAGAAATCCTTGGGTAACAGAAGAGATGTTGAATTTAATTGATGAAAGGAGAAAATACAAAAATAAAGCAGACAAAAAGGAATACAAACGTCTCAAAAATGAGATCGACAGGCAGTGCAAAATGGCTAAGCAGGGATGGCTAGAGAACAAATGTAAAGATGAAGAGGCATATATTATTAGGGGTAAGATAGATACTGCCTACAGGAAAATTAAAGAAACCTTTGGAGAAAAGAGAAATACTTGTACACTCCTGGAAATTGAAATAAGAACACCGTGAATTCATTGTCCCAGGAAGGGGAAACTTTATTGACACATTCCTGGGGTCAGATACATCACATGATCACACTGACAGAACCACAGGCACATAGACACAGGCAACAGAGCATGCACAATGTCGGCACTAGTACAGTGTATATCCACCTTTCGCAGCAATGCAGGCTGCTATTCTCCCATGGAGACGATCGTAGAGATGCTGGATGTAGTCCTGTGGAACGGCTTGCCATGCCATTTCCACCTGGCACCTCAGTTGGACCAGCGTTCGTGCTGGATGTGCAGACCGCGTGAGATGATGCTTCATCCAGTCCCAAACATGCTCAATGGGGGACAGATCCGAAGATCTTGCTGGCAGGGTAGTTGACTTACACCTTCTACAGCACGTTGGGTGGCACGGGATACATGCGGACGTGCATTGTCCTGTTGGAACAGCAAGTTCCCTTGCCGGTCTAGGAATGGTAGAACGATGGGTCCGATGACGGTTTGGATGTACCGTGCACTATTCAGTGTCCCCTCGATGATCACCAGAGGTGTACGGCCAGTGTAGGAGATCGGTCCCCACACCATGATGCCGGGTGTTGGCCCTGTGTGCCTCGGTCGTATGCAGTTCTGATTGTGGCGCTCACCTGCACGGCGCCAAACACGCATATGACCATCATTGGCACCAAGGCAGAAGCGACTCTCATCGCTGAAGACTCCATTCGTCCCTCCATTCACGCCTGTCGCGACACCACTGGAGGCGGGCTGCACGATGTTGGGGCGTGAGCGGAAGACGGCCTAACGGTGTGCAGGACCGTAGCCCAGCTTGATGGAGACGGTTGCGAATGGTCCTCGCCGATACCCCAGGAGCAACAGTGTCCCTAATTTGCTGGGAAGTGGCGGTGCGGTCCCCTACGGCACTGCGTAGGATCCTACGGTCTCGGCGTGCATCTGTGCGTCGCTGCGGTCCGGTCCCAGGTCGACGGTCACTTGCACCTTCCGCCGACCAGTGTCGACAACATCGATGTACTGTGGAGACCTCACGCCCCACATGATGAGCAATTCGGCGGTACGTCCACCCGGCCTCCCGCATGCCCACTATACGCCCTCGCTCAAAGTCCGTCAACTGCACATACGGTTCACGTCCACGCTGTCGCGGCATGCTACCAGTGTTAAAGACTGCGATGGAGCTCCGTATGCCATGGCAAACTGGCTGACACTGACGGCGGCGGTGCACAAATGCTGCGCAGCTAGCGCCATTCGACGGCCAACACCGCGGTTCCTGGAGTGTCCGCTGTGCCGTGCGTGTGATCATTGCTTGTACAGCCCTCTCGCAGTGTCCGGAGCAAGTATGGTGGGTCTGACGCACCGGTGTCAATGTGTTCTTTTTTCCATTTCCATGAGTGTAGTTTAATTTTCTAATTTCATCTTTCCGCATTCCTTTGTTTCAAATTCTAATGCTTACAGTTCCATCATTTGTTGGTAAGCAGTTAAATGATTTCTTCTGTACTCGTCAGAAGACATGTTTTCTGATTGAATTGGCTTTAGTTCTAACACATATCAAGAGCTCAGATGAAAAACCAGTCCTAAGCGAAAGCAGAAAGGTGGAAGGAGTATATAGAGGGTCTATACAAGGGCAGTGTACTTCAGCGCAATACTATGGAAATGTAAGAGGACATAGGTGAAGATGAAATGGGAGATATGGTACTGCGGGAAGAATTTGACAGAGCGCTGAAAGACCTAAGTCGAAACTTGGCCCAGGGAGTAGACAACATTCCATTAGATCTACTGATAGCCTTGGGAGAGCCAGTCGTGACAAAACTCTACCATCTGGTGAGCAAGATGTATGAGATGAGCGAAATACCCTCAGACTTAAAGAAGAATGTAATAATTCCAATCCTGAAGAAAACAGGTGTTGACAGGTGCAAAACTTACCGAACTATTAGCTTATTAAGTCACGGCTGCAAAATACTAACATGAATTCTTTACAGACGAATGGAAAAACTGGTAGAAGCTTAGAATTTGTAGACTTAAAGAAAGCCTTTGACAATGTGGACTGGAATACTCTCTTTCAAATTCTGAAGGTAGCAGGTGTCAAATACATGGAGCAAAAGGCTATTTACAATTTGTACAGACACCAGATGGCATTTATACGAGTTGAAGGGCATGAAAGGGAAGCAGTGGTTGGGAAGGGATTGAGACAGGGTTGTAGCCTCTCCCTGATGTTATTCAATCTGTATATTGAGCAAGCAGTAAGGGAAACAAAAGAAAAATTTGGAGTAGAAATTAAGATCCATGGAGAAGAAATAAAAACTTTTTGACTTTTGGCGATGACATTGTAACTGTCAGAGACAGTAAAGGAGCTGGAAAAGCAGTTGAACGGAAAGGACAGTGTCGTGTCTTCAGAGGAGGATATAAGACGAACATCAGCAAAAGCAAAACAAGGAAAATGGATTGTGATCAGATTAAATCAGGTGATGCTGAGGGGATTAGATTAGGAAATGTTACACTTAAAGTAGTAAATTAGTTTTGCTATTTGGGGAGCAAAATAACTGATGACCTGCAGATCACATCGAGTATTAATCTGCAAACAGTGACCATAAGTGAGATCTAAAATATCTTATTATGTGTAACTGTAGGCTTCCGCGGCCGTTGTCAATGTCAATAAAATTCTTCTGGGTTAGAGACCGTATTGTCATTTATAAAATTCCAACGTTTCGGCGTCTGTTGCAAGTCGCCTTCCTCAGCCAGTGTTAAAGACTGCGATGGAGCTCCGTATGCCATGGCAAACTGGCTGACACTGACGGCGGCGGTGCACAAATGCTGCGCAGCTAGCGCCATTCGACGGCCAACACCGCGGTTCCTGGAGTGTCCGCTGTGCCGTGCGTGTGATCATTGCTTGTACAGCCCTCTCGCAGTGTCCGGAGCAAGTATGGTGGGTCTGACGCACCGGTGTCAATGTGTTCTTTTTTCCATTTCCATGAGTGTAGTTTAATTTTCTAATTTCATCTTTCCGCATTCCTTTGTTTCAAATTCTAATGCTTACAGTTCCATCATTTGTTGGTAAGCAGTTAAATGATTTCTTCTGTACTCGTCAGAAGACATGTTTTCTGATTGAATTGGCTTTAGTTCTAACACATATCAAGAGCTCAGATGAAAAACCAGTCCTAAGCGAAAGCAGAAAGGTGGAAGGAGTATATAGAGGGTCTATACAAGGGCAGTGTACTTCAGGGTGTGTTGCTAACTGCTGAATGCGCGCAAGTGTGGGTACATATATACTATGGGAGAGTGTTGTGATGGGATGTGAGGATGAGGAGGAAGGGTGCTAGGAGTTCATTTTATTGGCGTTTGCATTGCGTCTTGTTATTGGCGGAAATAGGCATTTTCCATTGGAGTTTCCTTTACTGCCTGCCATTGGTGGAAATCGGCGAATAGGAGACTTAGCGGCAACTGCAGCGTAGCGTTGTTTACTAAGTGCCTAGTATCAACTAGGCCGCGTCAGCGCTCTGTGTACCATCCTCCGCTGTGGCCTACCGCACGCCTGTTGCTTTGTGCTAGCTGTCCTTCTGCAAAGCTGTCGCAGCAGGATATAAAATGTAGACTGGCAATGACAGCAAAAACCGTTTCTGAAGAAGAGAAATTTTTTAACATCAAGTATAGATTTACATGTCAGGAAGTCTTTTTAAAAGTATTTGTATGGAATGTAGCCATGTATGGATGTGAAACATGAACAATAAATAAACAAGAAGAGAGTAGAAGCTTCCAAAATGTGGTGCTACAGAAGAATGCTGAAGATTAGATGGGTAGATCATGTAACTAATGAGGTGGTGCTGAATAGTATTGGAGAGAAGAGGAATTTGTGGCCCATCTTCACTAGAAGAAGGGATCCGTTGGTAGGCCATGTTCTGAGGCATCAGGGATCACCAATTTAGTATTGGAGGGTAGCATGAAGGGTAAAAATTGTAGAGGGAGACCAACAGATGAATACACTAAGCAGATTCAGAAGGATGTTAGGTGCAGTAGTTACTTGGAGATGAAGAAGCTTGCACAGGGTAGAGTAGTATGGAGGGCTGCATCAAACCAATCTCTGGACTGAAAACAACAACAACAACAGGATTAATTTTTCACCAGGAAATATCTTCTCTTCCAAATTGAATGTTATTAAATTTAAAGTAAAAAATGTGCTTCAAATGGAGAGCAGTAATATTTAAATATAAAACAAATACAAAGATGATGTAACCGCAGACTTCAGTACAGAGCAAGAGGTTAGAATATCAACAACCGCTATTGGACAGCTCTCATTGGTCAATTCCAGCTTCGTTTGACTCCTAGCACCTTTAGTGGTCTGGGAGGAACAATGTGGCTTGTTGCCCCCTTCTCCCATGTAGCTTTCACCCCAGCTTGTAGCTGCACTCGCCCACAATCGCCATGTAGTACCTCTTGGCACTAACAGATGGCTCTGTTGCTTCACATTGTTCAGTGGCGATTGTAACCTGTTACAGCTTGCTCTGTGCGTTTGGTGGTGTTAGCCAGCAGACGTGTGAAAATAACGAAAAAAGTATACGCATATATAATTGTTACTTAAAGTGACAGTATTCGTTACAAACGTATCGTTACACATTGCCTTCGTCGTGACATTAACAATGAAAATAACATCTACATGAGTGAAAAAATATCGCATTTGAAGATAACTTTTTCTAAACTAAAGGAATCAAAACACAAATAATAGTCATTAAACTGAAACAATTGCTGGTAAAAAATAAAAATAAAAACAGTGAGTTTGCATTAAAGGCGGACCTGCAGATCACATCGAGTATTAATCTGCAAACAGTGACCATAAGTGAGATCTAAAATATCTTATTATGTGTAACTGTAGGCTTCTGCGGCCATTGTCAATGTCAATAAAATTCTTCTGGGTTAGAGACCGTATTGTCATTTATAAAATTCCAACGTTTCGGCGTCTGTTGCAAGTCGCCTTCCTCAGGGTGTGTTGCTAACTGCTGAATGCGCGCAAGTGTGGGTACATATATACTATGGGAGAGTGTTGTGATTGGATGTGAGGATGAGGAGGAAGGGTACTAGGAGTTCATTTTATAGGCGTTTTCCATTGGAGTTTCCTTTACTGCCTGCCATTGGTGGAAATCGGCGAATAGGAGACTTAGCGGCAACTGCAGCGTAGCGTTGTTTACTAACTGCCTAGTATCAACTAGGCCGCGTCAGCGCTCTGTGTACCATCCTCCGCTGTGGCCTACCGCACGCCTGTTGCTTTGCGCGAGCTGTCCTTCTGCAAAGCTGTCACAGCAAGCAGCCAAGACGCTGGAAGTCTGTACCCGTCTTCTCTGTTCATATTATCGGGTCGCTTGGCTATTTCTATAGCCTCTCTAATCGTCCTCCTCAAACTAAACGGCTGTTTCGCCAGTACTCGGGCCTCTCGAAATTCGATGTTCATCCTGCACTGCTCATGATGTTCTGACACCGCTGATTTGCTATATTGTTTGAGGCGGATATATCTCTCATGTTCAGTTAGCCTCGTGCTTATTGGACGCCCAGTCTCACCTACATACACCAGTGCACATTCACACTCAATTTCATAAACTCCGGCGGCATGAAACTTGTCAATTGTATCTTTTGTCGAGCCCAGAATGTCTTATTTTGTTGTTGCTACGAAAAATCGGCTTAATACCTGCCCCACGGAGAATTTTGCCCAGACGTTCAGTAACCCCTTGTACATACAGTAGCACGGCGGTGTTCTGTGCTTCGTTCTGTATTTCCCTGTTACCCTCCTCCTTCGGCGCCATGGTTTTGCGTATCAGCCTCATGTCGTAGCCATTAGCTCCAAAAATGGTCCTGAGGTTCTGCAGTTCAGCTTGCAGGTTGTATTTGTCGCTGATCCTGTAGGCTCTCTTAGTTAAAGTTCACAGGGCTGAATTCTTTTGCATAGGATGGTGGTGGGAGGATGCATGCAGGTATCTGTCCATGTTGGTGGGCTTCCTGTAAACTCTGTGTCCAAGCTTCCCGTCTGGCTTACGATAAACTTCTACGTCGAGAAAAGGCAATACCCCGTTCTTTTCAATCTCCATGGTAAAATGAATTTTGCTGTGCTGCTGGTTAAGATGTTCGTGGAAGTTCTGAAGCTCTTCTTCTCCGTGTGGCCAGATAACAAAGGTGTCATCCACGTATCGTAGCCAGCATTCCGGGCGTAATGGCGCGGACAGGAGTGCTGTTTCTTTGCATGCTTGCATAAAAATGTCTGCTGCAGCTGGCGAAAGAGGGGAACCCATAGCAACACCATCCGTCTGCTCGTAAAAATCCCCTTTCCACCTAAAATAGGTGGTCGTCAAACAGTGGCGCACTAGCTCGCTGATGTCAGGTGCCATGCGTTCCTCTAAGATGTTCATGGTGTCCGTCACGGGTACATTCGTGAACAAAGATTTCACGTCAAAACTGACCATCAAATCCGTATCAGAGACCCGCTTCTCTTTGAAAAGTGCTATAAAATGGGTGGAGTCCTTGACGTATGCATCTGTATGTCTCATTAAACGTCTAAGCTTCGGAGCCAATTCTTTCGCTAATTTGTAGGTCGGCGAGTTGATACTACTGACTATCGGCTGTAAAGGGAAGTCTTCTTTGTGGATCTTTGGTACCCCATATATTCTTGGTGCCTGTGGCACCTGTGGAATGAGTCTACGGGTCGTGTCAAAATTCATCCTGGTTTGCTTCAGCAGCGCTTGCGTCGATTTCACTATCTTGACCGTCGGATCCCCCTTAAGTTTATGGTAAATGGGTTCCTTCAAAAGATCCTCCATCCACTTATTGTAATCTACTGTGCCCAACACTACGGTGGCATTTCCCTTGTCCGCCTGTATTATCACAATCTGAGAGTTGTTCTTCAGCTCCTTGATGGCCTGACGTTCCTCTTTACTGATGTTTTGCTTCGGAGGCTTTGCGTGAGCCAAGACACGTACTGTTTCTTGCCTGATCTTCTCTGCTTCTGGTTGTGGTAGATGGCGTACCGACGCAAGCGCTGCTGAAGCAAACCAGGATAAATTTTGACACGACCCGTAGACTCATTCCACAGGTGCCACAGGCACCAAGAATATATGGGGTACCAAAGATCCACAAAGAAGCCTTCCCTTTACGGCCGATAGTGAGTAGTATCAACTTGCCGACCTACAAATTAGCGAAAGAATTGGCTCCGAAGCTTAGACGTTTAATGAGACATACAGATGCATACGTCAAGGACTCCACCCATTTTATAGCACTTTTCAAAGAGAAGCGGGTCTCTGATACGGATTTGATGGTCAGTTTTGACGTGAAATCTTTGTTCACGAATGTACCCGTGACGGACACCATGAACATCTTAGAGGAACGCATGGCACCTGACATCAGCGAGCTAGTGGGCCACTGTTTGACGACCACCTATTTTAGGTGGAAAGGGGATTTTTACGAGCACGCGGACGGTGTTGCTATGTGTTCCCCTCTTTCGCCAGCTGCAGCAGACATTTTTATGCAAGCATTCGAAGAAACAGCACTCCTGTCCGCGCCATTACGCCCGGAATGCTGGCTACGATACGTGGATGACACCTTTGTTATCTGGCCACACGGAGAAGAAGAGCTTCAGAACTTCCACGAACATCTTAACCAGCAGCATAGCAAAATTCATTTTACCATGGAGATTGAAAAGAACGGGGTATTGCCTTTTCTCGACGTAGAAGTTTATCGTAAGACAAACGGGAAGCTTGGACACAGAGTTTACAGGAAGCCCACCAACACGGACAGGTACCTGCATGCATCCTCCCACCACCATCCTATGCAAAAGAATTCAGCCCTGTGAACTTTAACTAAGAGAGCCTACAGGATCAGCGACAAATACAACCTGCAAGCTGAACTGCAGAACCTCAGGACCATTTTTGGAGCTAATGGCTACGACATGAGGCTGATACGCAAAACCATGGCGCCGAAGGAGGAGGGCAACAGGGAAATACAGAACGAAGCACAGAACACCATCGTGCTACCGTATGTACAAGGGGTTACTGAACGTCTGGGCAAAAAATTCTCCATCGGGCAGGTATTAAGCTGATTTTTCGTAGCAACAACAAAATAAGAGACATTCTGGGCTCAACAAAAGATACAATTGACAAGTTTCATGCCGCCGGAGTTTATGAAATCGAGTGTGAATGTGCACTGGTGTATGTAGGTGAGACTGGGCGTCCAATAAGCACGAGGCTAACTGAACATGAGAGATATATCCGCCTCAAACAATATAGCAAATCAGCGGTGTCAGAACATCATGAGCAGTGCAGGATGAACATCGAATTTCGAGAGGCCCGAGTACTGGCGAAACAGCCGTTTAGTTTGAGGAGGAAGATTAAAGAGGCTATAGAAATAGCCAAGCGACCCGATAATATGAACAGAGAAGACGGGTACAGACTTCCAGCGTCTTGGCTGCCTGCTGTGACAGCTTTGCGGAAGGACAGCTCGCGCAAAGCAACAGGCGTGCGGTAGGCCACAGCGGAGGATGGTACACAGAGCGCTGACGCGGCCTAGTTGATACTAGGCACTTAGTAAACAACGCTACGCTGCAGTCGCCGCTAAGTCTTCTATTCGCTGATTTCCACCAATGGCAGGCAGTAAAGGAAACTCCAATGGAAAATGCCTATTTCCGCCAATAACAAGACGCAATGCAAACGCCAATAAAATGAACTCCTAGCACCCTTCCTCCTCATCCTCACATCCAATCACAACACTCTCCCATAGTATATATGTACCCACACTTGCGCGCATTCAGCAGTTAACAACACACCCTGAGGAAGGCGACTTGCAACAGACGCCGAAACGCTGGAATTTTATAAATGACAATGCGGTCTCTAACCCAGAAGAATTTTATTGATATCTTATTATGAATAATAACTGTCTAAAACTACACACTTAAAATTTGTCAAGGTGTTCTACATAAATTACTCACCTCACAATAAACATTAATACAATAATCCAATTCCAAAAACAATATTTTAAATTAAAAGAAATTTACACAACAAGAAAGCTTGTGTGACACAAGCAACTACTGTGCTGATGAGGTTGCATCCTTTAAATTTTTGAAAATGGTTGAGTAGTACCGGGTGGGCCAAGCCGTGCCGAACACAAAGTGCAGTAGCGACTTCCAGCCAGCATGCCACATCGAGTGACAGCGCCATATATTTCGTATACGTAGATTCATACCGCATTCACCATTGCTACATTCCAGTTCCAATATACACATGCTCTGTATTGATTTCCTTTAGAGAGATGGATAGATGCGCGTAATGTAAGATATTTGAGTAACAATTCATTACTTCGCATCAGTACTTTCATCACTCAGTACTGAATGTATCCAGTTTGCTACATCTCAACTAGCCACCACACAACACATCTCAATGTGTGTTTATACAGACCATATTTTAGGAGAATGTGTGACCTCAATAGAGCTGACATCAATGTTGCTGTAATAAATGCCAATATTATGGGATGACTGGGATATATTGCTGATTGAACAGGCTTGTGCGAGTAGTTGCCATGCTGCAGAGGTCTTCCCTGTTTTAAACCTCCAAAGGTGGAGACTATTTCACTGCTGCTACCCTTGCCTGTAAATACTTCCCAAATCTGAGTGTTGTGCAATAATACAACTGTTTGAGAGTGGTATTGATGGATTGTGTGCAGTGTGTTGCACAATATATTGTACCGTGTGAGGGTAGTATTGCGCAATACACAGCAGCTCATGCTGAATCCAAGAGAAATCTAATTTGCAAAGACCTGAAAATAGTGAAATGACAAAAGATCAGGGACTGTGCTGGAGGATGTATATTGAAGCACCATGCTGTACTTTGAGAAATTCCTTACTGTTTTAGGAAACGCCACAACAGTAGAAGAAACTGAAGATTGCGGTGTTGTGACAGGAAGAAAGGGTAACCAGATTTCATAGAAACCCAAATATGGGACACAAATTGGAAGTTGAAATGAAATGACATGTGGAAAGTTTTGTTAATACTATACCCGTTTGGCAGTTTTGTGTTAAAATATGTGCTTTATTTTACAACAACATAGATCGTCTTACCTTTTTCGTTAAAACGTTCACTAAGAAAATGTCAAAATACCTTGTATTTTGACGTTAAAGTGCTTAGGGTAATAATGGAAAAGCAAAGTTTGGTGGCCCGGAGTGCGAGTTACCCTTCCTGAATGAGAGAAAAGTGCTTTAACCACCACAATTATCCTCGATGTATAACATTAGAGATCTTAGAAAAATACTGAGTGCTGGTGTCATCAAGTGGTGATAATCTCCAACCTGTTATGTTGTGATTGAATGTGTAAAGGTCATACTACAAATTCAGTTGATCTTTGATATTTTTCTCTTTCTTTTTTTCTCCTCTTAGTGTTGACCTATTTGTGTGAAAAATGAGAACAACTTGAGCTACACCCAAGTAAATGTGCATTTATGGCTCACAATAGCCCACATGTCCCCCCCCCCCCCCCCCCCCATTTTCACCCAGTAGCATCAGATTATAAATTAAAAGGAGGTACAAATAACGAAAATAGACAGACAACTGCACAAGTTTGATGGTACTGGGTAACATCTCCCCCGCAATCCCCTTCTCACACTTTACAGGATTTGCTTCGAATCATGTTGCTCCCGTTATACGTTGAGAGTACTGCATACAGCTGAAACAACATGATTAATTCCTATTCTCTGTTAACAACAAACATGGAACAGCATAAAAACCAAAGCACTTGTTTGATGACCTTCTTCCTTTCAGACCACTGTATCAAGTCTGAACAGCACAGGCAGGTAGAAACCAGGTAACTAACACTTTCTGACGTGCTTGTGTACTTGCCACATTCTATCGATCTCTGCTTAGCACCATTCGAGACATTTAACTAAATAACCCAAACAGCAGTATCGAAATTTTTCATAATAAAAAGATACATACACTGACGCGCCAAAATGTCATGACCTCCTGTTTAATAGCTTGTTTGTCTGTCTTTGGAACCAAATACATTACTGATTCTGTGTATCAGGGATTTGACAGTTTGTTGGCAGGTTTGTGGAAGTATGTGACAGATGTCTATGCACTGGTCATATAATTCATGTAAATGACGGCACCTGACCCATATGGTTTCCACAGCATTTACGTCAGGCAAATTTCGTCACGGAGACATAGTGGGAGTTCCCTGTAATGCTCCTCAAACCACTGCAGTGTGGTACTGGCTCGGAAGTATGGACAGTTATACTGGTGAAAGATGACATCACCGTCATGAAGACATCGAGCATGAACGGATGCAGGTAGTTCGCAGCTGTCAGCATGTCTTCGATTACTACCACAGGTCCCATGCAAGTACAGGAGAATGTCTCCCGTGATATAATACTGCTTCCACCAGCCTGCATCCCTGGCATACTGCACATTCCAAGCTGCCATTCACCTTGATGACCCTGTTTGTGGAGACACCTAGCGTAGCAAAAAAAAAGTGATTCACCTGAAGAGCCAACACATTTCCGTAGATTGACAGGTGAATTCTGATGGTCATGTGGCCACTGCAATCATAACTATGTTGATGGGTCAACAGGTGAACATTTAGAGGTGGTCTGCTGTGGAGCTCCATGTTCAAGAACATACAATGAGCAATGTGCTCTGAAACATTTGTGAATGCACCATCATTGTGCTCTTTTGGCAAAGATGCCACAGATCACAATCTACCCTATTTTATAGAGCACACAAGCCTCTGAACCTCACATTCTGTGGAGAGTCATGGAAATCCAACTATTTAGTGTCTAGTGGTAGTTTCACTGTCCTCCTAGCACTTTCCATAGCTGCTCAGTGCAGTAGCACAAGAATATTTGACCAATTTAGCCATTTTTGAGATACTCATTCACATGCTCTGCATAATAATAATCTGCCCTTTGTCAAAGTCACCTGTCTCAATGAATTTCCCCATTTCTGTCGATGTCTGCTCCGCTTACGTACTTTGGTTACCACATCTCATGCCTGTAGCGCTACTAGGTGACATCCAATATCACTGTGGGCCGTAATCATAACGTTTTGGTTGAGCAGTGTATAATGCTGTAACGTGGCAGAATGTATTTGTTAGTGTGGTTCTTTTCTTCAACCCAATCTACTTGTTTTGAGAAAAGCAAGGTTGTATCTTTATATGAGGCGTGTTTTCTAAGTAAGGTCCATTTGAACATATGTACACAATGAAAGGTTATTTCAAAAAAGTAAATTTATTTTCAGAAAGTACATACTTCACTCTATTTTTCAACATAGTTATCAAGTTTGTTGAAACACGTATCACACCTCTCAACCACTTTTAAAATACCCTCTTCTTAATTCTTGCCACCTGCTCTGATAGCCAAGAGTTCACTGCTGTTTTCACGTCGTTGTCATCGTCATTGTAACGGTTGCCACTGAGGCGTTGTTTAAGGTGGAGGAACAGATGGTAATCGCTCAGTGCAAGATCAGGATTGTAGGGTGGGTGGTCTAAAACTTCCCAGCAAAAACTGTCCAATAAATCACAGGTGTGACCTGCAGAGTGAGGTCATTTGTCAGCATGTCGCATCTTCTGTTTTGAATCGCTCTGCATAGCTTTCTCAGGGTTTGGCAGTATGCTTCTGCATTGATAGTGGTTCCTCATTGCTTGAAGTCGACCAACAAAACACCATGCTTATTTGAAAACACCAGTGCCATGATTTTGTGCTGGGACAGTCTGTTTGCCCTTCACCTTTACAGGTGACTGTATGTGTCTCCATTCCATGCTCTGTTGCTTCAATTCGGGCATGATGTGCAAAACCTACGTTTTGTCTCCAGCTAAGATCTGACTCAAGAAGCCGTCACCTTCTTTGTGATAACGAGTCAAGAACGTCATCGTACACTCAAATCTTTGGTTTTTGTGGTCCTCTGTTAGGAGTTTTGGGACCCAACAAAAGCACAGTTTCCTAAACTTTAGGTGTTCAGAAACAGTTTTGTAAAGCACTGATCTCGACACATCAGGAAATTTGTTTGAGAAACCTGTTATTGTGAAACGCCTGTTCTCACGGGTCCTCCCTTCAACTGAGGTCGCCAAATTATCTGTAATCAAAGAAGGGCGACCGGAGCGGTCCTCATCATGGACATTGTCATGCCCATCTTTGAATTCTCGTACCTACTTTCACACTTTGCTTTCACCCATAACAGTATCACCGTACACTTCACCATCCTGTCAATGAATTTCTGGTGTAGACAGGTTCCTTGCTGATAAAAACCGTATCACTGAGCTAACCTCACATGCGGTGGGCAAGTTGATAGTCTTAAACATTTTGAAAGCACAAACAGAACCATACACGTTAGATACAGAGCTAAAACTGAGCACAGTTGTACATAACACATGCACTTGTTGCGATATGCGTGTGAACTACTAGTGTCTGCAACAAAACGGACTTTACTTAAAAAACATGCCTCGTATGTATACTAGGTTAGCACCTGCTGCTTCACTCATATAGACTGTGTGGTCTGCACTGACTTTTATTATGGAATGTATGGTAATTCCATCTCCTGACACAAACACGGGGCAAGCTGTTTTGAATAATGTTATACAACACTTTTGATCTCTGTGGTGAGTTAGAAAAGAAAGAAGAAATACCTGAAAGATGTGCAAAAAAGATGCTGGCTTTGTGATTAACAAGTATTTGTCTTTAATTAATTTCTGAACATGATTCAATTAATGTTTCAGTTTCTTTCAGGAAGACTGTCAGATATGGTAAAAGCATTCTGACTTTCTGGATTGACAAAGTTCGATAATCATTCAATGGGTTTTCCATCAACAACCTAATGCAAAACAATAACCGATTGAAATTTGCAAGACACATCTGTGGTTTCAACCATGATTATTGCAACATAATCAGCATGTTTTATTTCTTTATGAACTTCATCATGGTACATTTCCAACATGCATTGCGGTAGTTCATTCTCAACAGTTTTAGGAATGGCTTTGAATGCTGATGTTTGACTGAGATGAACTTGAAGATCTTTATCCAGTTCTGCACTGAACTGAATTAGCTCATGATAAACCCCCTTATTTTGAGAGACATCAGGTTCGTCATGGCACCTGAGGGCCAGTTCCAAAGTGCCACAGAACCGAATATAGTTTACAGTTAAATTCAATATATATCTATTCTTTTCTACACATTTGTTATGACTGTCAGTTGTTTGTCTACATTGCGAATTTAATTTCCACTGTATGTTGGTTTTGCCTAGAAATGAAAGACTAAGTACATTATTGACATTTCATGTACTTTCATTTTAGACCATATATGCCCAATATCCAGTATAATTTATTCTGGTCTTATACCAATGAACATCTCCCCCAAATAACACACAAGGAAAACAAAAAACAGCATTGTTTTTCTTCACAGCCACAAATCCATTTGTTCTTTCAGTAAATTTCTGGATTGAACTTACAGCTTCGACTTTTTGTGTGCCGCTGCAGATTCAGATTCAGGAGTGGCATACCTAGTGTTTTTATGCAAATTTTTTCACTGAGAGCCCTGTCACTAATTGGCGTTTTTAATAATTCACTTACTTTGTTCATGATTGCTACTTTCACTGTCAACTGAATCTTCACTTACAGGTAACACTGTGCACACAGCTATATACAGTCAATTATGTGCCTACACAATAGCTACAACATGTTTGTATAGAACTGTATTGCACAAACATAACAGAAATTTGGAAAAATAGTTGCTTGACACTTGGTGAATATGCTACTTTCTTTGTTCTGTATCAATAGCCCTGCTGCTGTGAAATACACAAATATCAACATAATGCCTCTTAGTTTCAAAATCTAAGGGCATAATTATATTCAAATTATATATAGCTATTTATAGCGATATTTTAGTGTATTATTTCTGTATTCAATTTTATTCAGCATTACTTTGCGTTTACAAATGCATTAGTATTAAATTGTGGAAAGTTGCAACAAGAAGTTTGAGCGCCAATGTATTCTAAATGGTCACTAGATGGCAGATTGTGCTTTAATAGGTTCTGCACTTTACTGCTCTCTAGCGAAAGGAATGTAAAACTCTGTGTCGGAACAGCTGTGGCTGCACCTCTGCCCTAAGAAGCATGTAGAAACCAATGGACGAGACTTTCACGCGGTGCTTATGAGGGCAGATGGTGCCAGTCTGCAGTTGGCTCCAAGCTTCAGAAAACTATAAGGAGAGCACGTGTGGTGAAATCCACCTCTTCAAATCATAGAATATGTACTCGAAACAATGTTTCAGCGCAATTTGCTTAGATTTCTCTTTCTTTCTATTTCATACAAGTGGTGCAACAGCACTTTGGCACTACCTCAGAAGCTGCCTGTGATACAATGAAACATTTTCCTAAAATTTTTAATCCCGTTAGGGATTGGATTTCCAAAAACAGTGAAACACATATTTTTTAGTTCTAATCAAGAAGTCAAATATCAATTTGCATACATATAGCTTTAAAAATGCTTTGGCAGCTTGGCTTGTTACAGCAGATTTCTTGCATACATGGGTGTAGTCTGCAAGGTGTTTGGCCTTGCCCATAGATTGCTGTGTGTAGTACTTGCTGGGGTTTTTGATGAGGCTTTTTTCCCCTCAAACATTACTGCTGCGTTACAAGTGATCAACATCTACACATAATTTTTGTTACAACACTTCATGGCAAGCTTTATATCACTAAATGTAAAATGGATTTCTCCTCGTTTAGGTTTGTCCTGTAGTTTCGACATGTTGCTTTTGTTCTTATTAACAGTACCTGCCACATGTACACTGCCTTGCAAAAAAAGTGAAGTATCGGGAAGACATGGTTGGATGTTAATGTAACTTCGTATCCATGCCGACCACCAGTAGGTATGTAAGTGATTATAGCTGAAATTTTCTATGACATGTAGATTGGCGACCAGAGAGCATTAGTGTTGTGGCTAGGCTTGGTTGGGTATATAAGGGGCGTGAAGAGCAGCAGAAGTTGAGTAACCATTGTGAAGAACATGGTGATGCTGCGTTTTTGTATGAGTTAGTGTTATCAGCATGTGACAAGAGTGTGGAAGCATGATTGTGTTACCTCATTTGGCTGGTTGGTCGAATCATCCAATATCTTGATTTGTGGAGTACTCAATTGTAATGGTGGCCCAAATTTGGACTGCATGGGAATGTGAGGATAGCTATGCTCAATATCAAGATTCTATTGAAGAAATGTGACCACCACAAGGGGGTATCACTTTAATGTGCACCAAGTGTACTGTAACCACCTCATATACGTGCCTGCCACTTGAGACCAAGTAATATACTCCCTGCAACATTTTATGTCATTCCAAACCTTCGATTGGATTCTAGTGGCAGCTGGTTTAGGGAATTAGTGTTGCATGCATAGGCTGCTGTTAACACAGAGGAGCTGTTTTGGCATGGTGCCATGACCAGGAATCATGAACTGCTGATGACTGGTGTCAAATTTTGTTTACCATGAAACACTGCTCTGCATTACCCCAAGTGACCATCATTAGTGAGTATAGCAGTGACCTGGTGAGTGCCCCATTCTTCCAATCATTCGCAGAGGCATAGTGATATTACACCTAGTGTCATGATATGAGAAACCATCATATATGACTTCAATTCACAACTGGAGGCGATTGAGGGAGCTTGGCATGTGGTACATCATGGACATCAAGTGTCCTTATATGTTAATCTCTCATGTGACAACTATCGTGGTGCCAAATTGAGCAGGACAATGCTCACACACACATGGCAATGTCTCCATGAACTGTGTGCTTGATCCTGACATCTCCCATGGCGAGAAAGATCCTCAGATCTGTCATCAATAGAATTTGTGGGACCAGCTCCGATTTTTACTTTGTGTCAGTATCTGTCTGTATGAAGGCTGTCAAGGACCAGTTAACACAGTTGGCAGTGAGCTTGCTTCAGGAGAGGGTTCAACGGGTTTATGACATTCTTCCCAATTGAATCGGTGCATGCATCCAGGTCAGAGGGGATGCAACATCATACTGATAAGTGGTCTTATACTACCAAATTCTTTGTATGTTTCACTTGACTTTGTATCATTGAAATAACATCACATACCATCTCAACTAGTGAAGTTTCGTGTCGTTTTCTCTTCCCCTTCTTGGTGCTTCATGTTTTAAAAAAATCAGTCAGTGTAGCTGCTCCACCATTACAAAAGTGAGAGGAACAGGTCTGGGTTTGAATAGCTGCTGTCAACATTCCAAATATGCCTTCATGAATGTTGCTACTATGTCACTACTTTTCCCCAAATTGTGGAGCCCATTTTCAGTTTTTGCAGCTATATACAAGAAAATCTAGGGCATAAGCATTCCAAAAGTAGTACAGCATCAATGCTTTTATTACAAACTTACTTCATTTCGGAACAATTAACTTTTGGAAGGCCACTGTTCTTTAAACATCAATGCAGAGCTTTTGATCTGGATGAAATATGGTTTGGAGTGTTGTACGATCTTTAGCAACAATGTTTCTAATTTTGAATAACTTCTCTCCTTGCCACTTCTGCCTTGCAAATCTCCTGCTTCAATTCTGATTTTAATGATGCACATTTGCCAGCTTAAATAGACAGGTTCACTTTGCTGGACATCCACACCACATCCTTCATCTACTCCTGCCAAGCAATTGATAAAACTGTACTGGGCTCCATATGATGGCTCGTCATCTGCTTTCCACACTTTCAAAGAAATTACACATGCAGAACACTATACCTTTAATTTGTTTGCATAATACTTGATGTTATTCTTTATTGTCACCTTTAACTAATAGTTCAAGAACAAAATATGCACTAAATGAAAATCACTACTAAACTTTCAAAACACCCTAGGTAATGCATAGCTGGTTCATGTGGTGTATTGTGTGTTGCTACTGTGCATCTCTGCACTGCTCACTTTCTTAGCTGCACGTGTCACTTTAGTCATTGTGAAAACTGAAATTATTCACACTGAAAATATTGTAAATGGAATATTTGATACTTGCTGTTAAAAATAACCCAGTTTGATTTATAATGCATGCCACAGAGAGTGATACCATATCAAGGTTTGTATCATTAGTAAATAATCTTCAGCAGATCACTAGCAGAAGCTACTTCTGTAAGGTATGTTATGTGGAAACACCCCCAGCAGTTCCTCAAGTTTCATCAGCTTCTAGAAGCAGCTTTCACATGTCAGTAGAAACAGTTTCTTGTATCTTACTGCAAGTACTTGCCAGTTTCAAATTTTCCACTGAAACCCTTAAACGTATAGAACTGGGCCCGCTAAGCCAAGGAAGTACATAATGAATTGTTCCCATTACTTTCTTTGACCATAAGAGGAAATAGAGTGGCAGTACAGACTTCTTTACATTTTAGTTGATTTTCTTAGTGTTAGCTTAAACACACACGGATTACATTTGTAGTAAAAGTAACAGATACTGTTTGCAAAGAAACTGAGAGTAATTAAAAGGTGATCTCTTAGTGGTATTGCTTGCTGCACTTTTGTATTCTGTTTCTGAACATTTGATTGTACAAGAGATTTTCAAAATGTGTGTACCCCATTCACACAAAGTTTTTAATCTAGGCAAAGTTCTAAGACTGTAGTTTATTCTATGGTGCTTCTTAGCAATTTAAATGTGTATGCCCCTCTATATATTTCTTCATCCAAATATTTCTTTTTTTTTCTCAGCTTCTTGGTTTACATTATGATTCTTCAATAATAGTAATAGTGCAAAAACAGTATTCTGATTTCTAAGCATGTCACTGTGAACTTTCACTTTCGTATCTCACCACATGGCTCTAGTGATAATACTGCTGCAAGTACTTGGAGCAAGTTCTTGAGCTTAACTGGCTCAAGTAACTTGTATAAGTAAACTTGTACAAGAGTGATGTGGCTTACCAAACGAAAGTGCTGGCAGGTTGATAGACACACAAACATACACACAAAATTCAAGCTTTTGCAACCAATGGTTGCTTCATCAGGAAAGAGGGAAGGAGAGGGAAAGACGAAAGGATGTGGGTCTTAAGGGAGAGGGTAAGGAGTCATTCCAATCCCGGGAGCGGAAAGAATTACCTTAGGGGGAAAAAAAGGACAGGTATACACTCCCATACACACACATATCCATCTGCACATACACAGACACAAGCAGACATTTGTAAAGGCAAAGAGTTTGGGCAGAGATGTCAGTCGAGGTGGAAGTACAAAGGCAAAGATGTTGTTGAATGACAGGTGAGGTATGAGCGGCGGCAACTTGAAATTAGCAGAGGTTGAGGCCTGGCGGGTAACGAGAAGAGAGGATATACTGAAGGGCAAGTTCCCATCTCCGGAGTTTTGACAGGTTGGTGTTAGTGGGAAGTATCCAGATAACCCAGACGGTGTAAAACTGTGCCAAGATGTGCTGGCCGTGCACCAAGGCATGTTTAGCCACAGGGTGATCCTCATTACCAACAAACACTGTCTGCCTGTGTCCATTCATGCGAATGGACAGTTTGTTGCTGGTCATTCCCACATAGAAAGCTTCACAGTGTAGGCAGGTCAGTTGGTAAATCACGTGGGTGCTGTCACACGTGGCTCTGCCTTTGATCGTGTACACCTTCCAGGTACTATCATATAATATCAATAAGTCACTTTTGGAATTGGCCAGCTCACACAAAGACCTGGGTATAACACTATGTAGGGATATAAAAGTTCAGTTGTGGGTAAAGCAAGCGGCAGACTTTGATTTATTGGAAGAATACCAGGGAAGTGTAATCAGTCTACAAAAGAGATTGCTTTCAGGTCACTCATGTGACCCTTCCTAGAATATTGCTCAAGTGTGTGGGACCCATACCAAACAGGACTAAAAGGGGATATTCAGCATATAGAGAGAAGGGCAGCATGAATCATCACAGGTTTGTTTAATCCACAGGAGAGTGTCACAGAGATATAGAAGAAACTGACCTGGGAGACTCTTGAAGACAGACATAAACTATCCCGAGAAATACTATTAACAAAGTTTCAAATACTGGCTTTAAATGGTGACTCTAGGAATATATTATAATCCCCTATGTATCGCTCACATAGGGATTGTGAGAATAAGATTACAAAAATCACTGCATGCACAGAGGCATTTGAACAATCATGTTTCCCACACTTCACATGTGAACGGAACAAGAAGAAATCCTAATAACTGGTACAGTGGGACATACCCTCAGCCACATAACTCACGGTGGATTGCCGATTATAGGTGTATGTGTATGTGTAGGTGTAGATGTAGACTTTACCCAGGTTTACTACATCTTTCCCTACCTTCCTGAAGAGAATTCTTAATTCTACAATTGTTCCAGCAACTTAAGATGATCCTAATTTTACTTCCAATACTTTAGCACCCTTTCTACTCTATCTACCATTCAAAAGCATCAATTTGTGCCTTCCTATATCAGTTTTCAGTTTCAGCAGTATCTGGATAAGTCAACATATCTTTGATTGGTATGTGCTCATTCTGTGATCTCTACAAGGTATATCACTTAATACATTTTTATATTGGGTTATAACAGTCAAGTTATCTCAGAGAAAGGTTTCTGAAAGAGCAGGTTGCCATGCTGTTTATAAAACCAGGGTTTTGGCTGCAGTTGCTAGTTGTCTTCAACAGAGTGCTGTGTCGTCATGTTGTTAAAAAACTAATGTTTTTGTCAGTGTTGTAAGTGACTGAAATGTTGGTTTTATGACCAATATTCCTACAAATTTTTTGTTGAAGATGACAATAGTAGGGAAGACCATGCTCATGCATTTTAGCTTTATTTTAGCTATATTTTTGTTTGATAATGCATTTTTTGCTTTTCTTTCATCCTGATTAATAGCGGAAAGGTCGGGGAAGAAGGCCAGTGTTCACTCTGTCTGCTTGCCATGGGGTCTCATCCGAGATGTGGAAGAGGCACTACCGGCGGCGATAGAGAGCACTGGGTGCACCCGACTGCAAATTGTTGCTCATGTCGGCACCAATGACTCCTGCCGTCTGGGTTCAGAGGTCATCCTCAGTTCGTACAGGCGGTTGGCGGAGTTGGTGAAGGCGGAAAGCCTTTCTCGCGGGGTGGAATCAGAGCCAACTATTTGTAGTATCGTTCCCAGAACCGATCGCGGTCCTCTGGTTTGGAGCCGAGTGGAAGGCTTAAACCAGAGGCTCAGACGATTCTGCGGAGAGCTGGGGTGCAAATTTCTCGACCTCTGTTATCGGGTGGAGAAATGTAGGGTCCCCCTGAATAGGTCAGGCGTGCACTACACGCCGGAAGCGGCTACGAGGGTAGCGGAGTACGTGTGGAGTGCACATGGGGTTTTTTTAGGTTAGAGAATTCCCTCCCTAGGCCCGACAAGACGCCTCCTGAGACGCGGCAAGGCAGGAATAGGCAAAATGCAACAAGGAATAACAATATTAATGTGCTTATAGTAAACTGCAGGAGCGTCTATAGAAAGGTCCCAGAACTGCTCTCATTAATAAACGGTCACAACGCCCATATAGTACTAGGAACAGAAACTTGGCTGAAACCAGACGTAAACAGTAATGAAATCCTAAACTCGGATTGGAATGTATACCGCAGAGATAGGCTGGACAGTGAAGGGGGAGGTGTGTTTATAGCGATAAGAAGTGCAATAGTATCGAAGGAAATTGACGGAGATTCGAATTGTGAAATGATTTGGGTGAAGGTCACGGTTAAAGAAGGCTCAGACATGGTAATTGGATGTCTCTATAGGCCCCCGGGCTCAGCAGCTGTTGTGGCTCAGCAGCTGAAGAATAATTTGGAAAATATTTCGAGTAGATTTCCCCACCATGTTATAGTTCTGGGTGGAGATTTTAATTTGCCGGATATAGACTGGGAGACTCAAACGTTCATAACGGGTGGCAGGGACAAAGAATCCAGTGAAATATTTTTAAGTGCTTTATCTGAAAACTACCTTGAGCAGTTAAACAGAAAACCGACTCGTGGCGATAACATATTAGACCTTCTGGTGACAAACAGACCCGAACTATTTGAATCAGTTAATGCAGAACAGCGAATCAGCGATCATAAAGCGGTTACTGCATCGATGATTTCAGCCGTAAATAGAAATATTAAGAAAGGTAGGAAGATTTTTCTGTTTAGCAAAAGTGACAAAAAGCAGATTTCAGAGTACTTGGTGGCTCAACACAAAAGTTTTGTCTCAAGTACAGACAGTGTTGACGATCTGTGGACCAAGTTCAAAACCATGGTACAATATGCGTTAGATGAGTATGTGCCAAGCAAGATCGTAAGAGATGGGAAAGAGCCACCGTGGTACAACAACCGAGTTAGAAAACTGCTGCGGAAGCAAAGGGAACTTCACAGCAAACATAAACATAGCCAAAGCCTTGCAGACAAACAAAAATTACGCGAAGCGAAATGCAGTGTGAGGAGGGCTATGTGAGAGGCTTTCAATGAATTCGAAAGTAAAGTTCTATGTACTGACTTGGCAGAAAATCCTAAGAAATTTTGGTCCTATGTCAAAGCGGTAGGTGGATCAAAACAAAATGTCCAGACACTCTGTGACCAAAATGGTACTGAAACAGAGGATGACAGACTAAAGGCCGAATTACTAAATGTCTTCTTCCAAAGCTGTTTCACAGAGGAAGACTGCACTGTGCTTCCTTCTCTAGATTGTCGCACAGTTGACAAAATGGTAGATATCGAAGTAGACGACAGAGGGATAGAGAAACAATTAAAATCGCTCAAAAGAGGAAAGGCCGCTGGTCCTGATGGAATACCAGTTCGATTTTACACAGAGTACGCGAAGGAACTTGCCCCCCTTCTTGCAGTGGTGTACCGTAGGTCTCTAGAAGAGCGAAGCGTTCCAAAGGAATGGGAAAGGGCACAGGTCATCCCCGTTTTCAAGAAGGGACGTCGAACAGATGTGCAGAACTATAGACCTATATCTCTAACGTCGATCAGTTGTAGAATTTTGGAACACATGTTATGTTCGAGTATAGTGTCTTTTCTGGAGACTAGAAATCTGCTCTGTAGGAATCAACATGGGTTTCGAAAAAGATGGTCGTGTGAAACCCAGCTCGCGCTATTCATCCACGACACTCAGAGGGCCTTAGACACGGGTTCACAGGTAGATGCCGTGTTTCTTGACTTCCGCAAGGCGTTTGACACAGTTCTCCACAGTCGTTTAATGAACAAAGAAAGAGCATATGGACTATCGGACCAATTGTGTGATTGGATTGAAGAGTTCCTAGGTAACAGAACGCAGCATGTCATTCTCAATGGAGAGAAGTCTTCCGAAGTAAGAGTGATTTCAGGTGTGCCGCAGGGGAGTGTCATAGGACCGTTGCTATTCACAATATACATAAATGACCTGGTGGATGACATCGGAAGTTCACTGAGGCTTTTTGCAGATGATGCTGTGGTGTATCGAGAGGTTGCAACAATGGAAAATTGTACTGAAATGCAGGAGGATCTGCAGCGAATTGACGCATGGTGCACGGAATGGCAATTGAATCTCAATGTAGAGAAGTGTAATGTGATGCGAATACATAGAAAGATAGGTCCCTTATCATTTAGCTACAAAATAGCAGGTCAGCAACTGGAAGCAGTTAATTCCATAAATTATCTGGGAGTACTCATTAGGAGTGATTTAAAATGGAATGATCATATAAAGTTGATCGTCGGTAAAGCAGATGCCAGACTGAGATTCATTGGAAGAATCCTAAGGAAATGCAATCCGACAACAAAGGAAGTAGGTTACAGTAAGCTTGTTCGCCCAGTGCTTGAATACTGCTCAGCAGTGTGGGATCCGCACCAGGTAGGGTTGATAGAAGAGATAGAGAAGATCCAACGGAGAGCAGTGCGCTTTGTTACAGGATCATTTAGTAATTGCGAAAGCGTTACGGAGATGATAGATAAACTCCAGTGGAAGACTCTGCAGGAGAGACGCTCAGTAGCTCGGTATGGGCTTTTGTTAAAGTTTCGAGAACATACCTTCACCAAAGAGTCAAGCAGTATATTGCTCCCTCCTACGTATATCTCGCGAAGAGACCATGAGGATAAAATCAGAGAGATTAGAGCCCACACAGAAGCATACCGACAATCCTTCTTTCCACGTACAATAAGAGACTGGAATAGAAGGGAGAACCAATAGAGGTACTCAGGGTACCCTCCGCCACACACCGTCAGGTGGCCTGCGGAGTATGGATGTAGATGTAGGTGTAGGTGTAGATTTTGACTGTCTCCCTCTTGCAGGGGGTGCTGGGTAGATGACGTGCCTGATCCACTCACAAAGGATGAAGCTACAAAAATTCACTTGGTTTAGACTTTCAGCTGAAAAATTTCCCCAGTTCACACCCATTTTTCCCATTCTTTGCTTGAAACAGAACCTGTAATTTATTCTTTTGTCGTGGTTTTTAAGATGCTGTTTTGTTTCTCATCATCCTTTTTTTCCTGTCACTCTGTCAGTTTTATACAAGTAGTGAGCTAATAATTTGAAGACTAATTTAATATATTTTATTAATTGCATCACATAAATGTGAAAAAGTTATTATTAAGTTAAAAACTTTCTGAAAATAGTCACAATATTAACAAATCCTCATGTAATTTATTGCAGTTTTTCTGTTAAATAACACAATTGTTACTGAAACTTAAAATATATGAAAGGTATAGTGATATATGTTTCATCCAGTTAAACATGTTTCCGTAGTTAGTGAAATTTTTATACAATGAAATAAGTGATAAGCATGACAAACCAAAAAGGCACTTTTACACCAGCCTGACTTATTCTTAAACATCAAAGTTGCCATGCTGCACTGAAAAGCAAAGTCTAGTGAAGTGCAACACTGTGCCCATTGTTCATTATCTGGAGAGAAGCAAGTTGTGTGTACACACTGAGCAAAGTGGGATGACCATACCAACAAAAGATCTGTAGTGAGAATGTTGAATTTTTCCCCTTCTTGGAATGTTAATAATTCAAAAAGAATTCAGCTTTTTGGATGACAGCAAACACAGTATTCCACATGTGTGTACTTGATTAACTATTAAAGAGAGAGAGATAGAGTAAATTTCCTTTACTTCACATCTATGGTCACAAACTTTTTGTTGTTAGACTATTGGTTTTGGTCAATAATGACCAAGTTCAGATCTGCAGCAAAATATGGGAAAAACACAAATACACTAGCAGATTGTCTACAGCTTAAAACAATGAAACATACCATAATGAAAAGTATTACTGACAGACATGTGGATTTGCACACTTTAGATATGGAAAGGCATACCTGTTCTATAAAAACATATCCTAATATACTTGAGCCATAGTGGCATTGTAAAATTCAAAACACAACATCAGCACCAACATCATCAAATATGTATAAATAATAGTATATACAAGAGTCATCTTGTCAGCTGCACTACTGTTCAAAGCAAATTGCAATACCATAGCCACAAACTGTTTGTGTTGCAAGTTCACCAGATGTCACTACTGTAGGCATACACATATTCTTCAATGATTTATTGTATGATGTAAAATAAAAGGGGATACAATCAGTAAAGTCTGTAACTAGCCTACAATGCGTAAGAGGCGTTACAGTAATAAAAAGCAATGAAATAAGACATGACAAAAGTTAGATTGTTAAAAAGGACAAAGTTAAAAGACGGTAATAGACATACACTCAAGTTGTGAAACAATTACTAACAAAGAGATAGAGGGGCTGGCCAGTACTTACCTCAGTTCAGTACAGCCGATAGAAACACAAAAAACAACCGAAAATTTAAGCTCCTAGCTTTCGGAATAAATGTTCCTTCATCAGGGAGGAGAGAGGGGAAAGAAAGGGAAGAAGGGAAAGTGGATTTAGTTACTCACAACCCAGGTTATGAAGCAACAGGGAAAGGAAAACAGGGAAGGTAGCAAGGATGGAGGCATGGTTGTCAGAGGGAAGCCAAAGATATTCAACCATGCCTCCATCCTTGCTACCTTCCCTGTTTTCCTTTCCCTGTTGCTTCATAACCTGGGTTGTGAGTAACTAAATCCACTTTCCCTTCTTCCCTTTCTTTCCCCTCTCTCCTCCCTGTTGAAGGAACATTTATTCCGAAAGCTAGGAGCTTAAATTTTCGGTTGTTTTTTGTGTTTCTATCGGCTGTACTGAGCTGAGGTAAGTACTGTCCAGCCCCTCTATCTCTTTGTTAGTAATTGTTTCACATCTTTATATGAGATTTTCCATTAATTAGTTAGATATACTCAAGTTGCAATTTTGTAGATAATGACATAAATACTAAACAGCTTTCCAAGTACACAGAATAATATAAAAATTACAAAGAAATAGCTAAAGAAGCCCAATGAACAAAAACAGACTGCCTCACATAATCAGTTCCCTCTGTTAGCGCTAACACCAGAATGCCACATAAATGAGAAATGGTTAGAGGTACATGACAGCCAGAGGACTCCACATACCTTGCGTCATACCATCCCAAGAAAAGAATGATAAAACCCTCTACTAGAGCTTGAGCAAGATTAGTTAATGAAGTATATTATATGAACAGAGAAGGAACAATAAAACATTAGAGTTATTCACACAATGTAAGAAAACGAAGTAAATATGTAAGGTGCACAATATAATATTGTCACAGTTACTGCAATCAATCCTGTATACTCCAGAGCCATCAAATTTCTCATAAATTCTTTTAGTTTTATGTTGTTGTTAACCTGAAAGCCACAACTAAGATCAAACTTCCTCAAACATTTTTCTATTTGCAGGGACATTTTGCCACTAAATGTCATAGGAATGGTTTTAGTTCTATCTTTACTGGTTCTACATTCTATGTGAGTGTGTGTTTGTCTGCTGTTAGTTATACATTTCTTTAGCCTGTTGTAAGTATGCATGACGTTTACAGAAAAATCCTAAGCTGCTGCAGTCTGCGCTAACAGAGGGCACTGACTGCATGAGGCAGTCTGTTTTCATTCATTGGGCTTCTTTATGTCTCTTAGGCCTTATAAGTTGGTTACAGACTTTACTGATTGTATCCCCTTTTATTTTACATCATACAATCAATCATTGAAGAATATGTGTATGCCTACAGTAGTGACATATGGTAAACCAGCAAAACAAACAGTTTGTGGCTACTGCATGGCAGTTTGTTTTGAACAGTAGTGCTGCTGACAAGATGATTCTTGTATATACTATTATTTATATACATTTGATGGTGCTGATCTGATTTTGTGTTTAGCATTTGACAATGCCACTATGGCTCCAATATATTAGGAAATGTTTTCATAAAACAGGTATACCTCTTCATATTAAACGTGCACAAATGCACATGTATGCCAGTAATACTTTTCATTGTGGTATATTTTATTGTTTTAAGATGTAGACAATCTGCCAGCATATTTGTGTTTTTCCCATATTTTACTCTAGATCTGAAGATTATCATTATAGACCAAAACCGATAGTCTAATGACAAAAAATTCGTGACCAAAGCTGTGAAGTAAAGGAAATTTATTCTATATTCAGGCCACTGTTCAATTTGCGACCATGTTGCAGCTTGTGAAAAGAGAGAGAGAGAGAGTTTCAGACTTGATTTCAAACAGAACCTAGCTCTAATGGAACTACGATAATGGCTATGCAGAGTAACATAATTTATCAGTTTGTAGGAAAATATAAAGTAATTTTGCTTGATCATCACTAAACTCCTTGAAATTGTAAGGTGTATAATAATTATGTGCTATTTACGGTTGTTCAAAGCAGAAAAACATGTAAAGACCTATTACAGGTTAAGTAAACATCTTAGAGACTTTGACATGTTAAGCCACAATATTTACAAGCAGCAGCAGTCAAACAAGGAAAGCCAGCACATGTGTGCCACTGGTGACATTTTTGCCCAACGTAAGAAGGCCAATGACCACCAGAGTTTGCACAGCAGCAGTCAGCATTTCGACAGATCAATGACCAAGCAGCTGGGAATGCTTCCAAGGAGAACAATGGCCAGCACAGTTTGCACATCAGCGGACAATCCTCCAGAAATTGTCAGCATACTAAACTCACATATGTGACATATCCGGCGACGCAGAAGAGGACAACAGGGCAATGCCCAATTACGCCAGCATAGTGGTAAAACAATGGAAAGCTGGCATGTGTGTCCACATTAGTCACATTTCTGCTCAACATGAAAAGAATAGATCAATGACCAAAGAGTCAGTCATCCCTGTAGAAACTTTGCGACATTGGCAAAAATGCTGAATAAATGCCTCTGACAAATGGGCATGAGATGGTCCTTTGTGGAGGTCCTTCAAGGGGAGAAAGAAGACACAAAAAAACATCACCTGGACAGATGGGCCTATGGTTAGTCAGTGGATGTCATATTTCACTACAACAATTTAACCACTATGCTGCTCAACAGAAGATGATGTTGGTACTGTGCCAAGCGTCAATGCAGAAGATGCCACTCCAGATGTTACCAGGATGAAGTTTGTGTGGCATTTACCCAGGTGGCTGGTGAGGACAAAGGGACTGCGGCCTCACCAAATGGATCACCTGTGAACCTAGGGGTTGATTAACTCCAGCAGAAGGCAGCGAATCTGAGGGTCGCAGTTTGATTCTGGGATGTAGCACTCCGCGCCACACCATAGGTGCTTATTAATAATGCTACAAGCGAACTCACAAGTAGAAGGGTGTGCTACCACCACTGAGAGTCACAGGCACAGTACTGAGGGAAGTATACACCATTGGCGTGACACTTCAACACAAGCCATCATCGCTAAGCTGTCGCCGGAATCTGCATGCTTCAACTCTGCCACTCCACAGCCATGAGGAATTAAGCAAGTTAAAACACAGTGTATCACTGTGTTTGTTTAAAGGGTCTTATGTCTCAACAATTAACTGTTAGTGGAACCCTCAGTGTTTCATTCACACCTTACCCAGTTAGCCAAGGAAAGAGCCCACCCCACCGCCCACAAAGTGTCACTTCAAAATAATGACCTTTGCTCCCCTCTGTCACTGATGCTCAGTGTCTACTTTGACTAAACCTTGACCAGCTGCAGAATAGACACTTCCGTGTTACTTATATTTTACTCTTCTTTGAGCAAAACAGTTTAAGTCCAGAAATACAAAAAGAGAGAGAGAGAGGTAGTATGACATGGAATAATGACAACTTGGAACAAAAGAAGTATAAGCCTCCTTTGAAGACTGACCGGGAATATTGTTTTGCATTTTGAGCCAACATTCACAAATATAAATAACTTCAAGGCAGAATGATAGAAGTGTGTTGTGTTAAATTGTAGAAACAGGACTTCTGCCCAAGGAAGAGTGATCTCGGAATCCTTAACTGAAGTTGGCAGGAAAATGGTACAGCAATAGCAAGAGAGCCCATTATAACATGAAGCATCTTGACAGAGCACTTCCAGGACAATCGAGTAGCTTTCCATGTGTGTCAAATGCTGTAAGACTTCACAAGGTGTGTAATGAAATTTCCTCACCATATTTTCCATTTTAAGAACATGATTCTAAAGCTGTTCAGCCATACTGAATACAGTTAACATCAACTACACACACTCAAATGTTTTAGTGTGCCTGTGTTTTTACTTATTTGGATTTGTGATATTGGGGTTCTCCAATTTCTCTACTATTGCTGTAACTATAGGATGTTGAATCTGATAATTCAGCAGTATCAAGACCTGTCAGCTATAGCTGTGTCAACCAAAGGCTCTCTGATTGTCATGTGATATACCTTAAATAAAGTTCTACAAATGGATAATTCAAATTTGCCAGTTTTGCTCAGTAACATGATAACACATCCACATAGAAGAATGTCATTTCGTATCAACATATCTCTTTATAAGATTCCTAATCCATTTTGTAATTTGTATAATTTGAAGGCTAAATGAATATGTCACCTTGAGTCAATAAGCGTCACCTTTCCAGCATGCAAACCACATTAACATGTGGTCTTACAGAACATATGACTAGCATTAACTGACTTTGCAGACAATGAATGTTTCTTTGATTCTGTAAATAAATTTTTCTTTCACAGATGACTCTTTGAAAATTCCTCAGAGGGATCAGCATCTTCCATGACCCCTGTGGATTGCAGGCATGCAGTGATTACCTCTGTTTGTGCGACTGCTGGAGTTTATCAGCTTGCAGAGCCCCACACAAATACATGCCCAATGAGAACAGATACACAAGACTCAACAGAATGTATTTAAATAGGGTATACCTGGGTGTCATTTGTCACCTTCCTTTGATGAAGCAATGGAAAGAAAATGCTTGATTTCTTACCTTACGTTGTCTACATTTCTGTAAAATGCTACGGAATTCTTAAGACAAAAGACTGTGCCTCGTTCCAGTCAGCATCTCCTTCATTTAAGACAAACTCTTCCAGAACAAAATTCTCACTCTGCAGCAGAGTGTGCACTGATATGAAACTTCCTGGAAAATTAAAACTTTGTGCCAGACTGAGACTCAAACTCAGGACATTTGCCTTTTATGGGCAAGTGTCCTACTGACATCCTCACAGCTTCAGTTTGACCAGTACCTCATCTCCTACATTCCCGATGTCACAGAAGCTCTCCTGCAAAGGCAAAGGTCCCAAGTTTGAGTCTCAGTCCGGCACACAGTTTTAACCTGCCAGGAAGTTTCGACACACACTCTTGTTATAAGGGTAGTTTTAAGCCTTAAGAAACTGAAACGAAATGTTTCAGAAATTTGCTAGTTGTGTCACTGACACTTGGAATTAAAACACAAATTTCTTGAAAGTGTTGCATATGAATATATACATCATAAAATTTCCCTGTTGCCATTTGTAAAATGTTCCACATTTTGAAAAATTCTGTGCACCTTCACAGACATATCCAAACATTCTTTGACTCTAAACGCTGGTCAATCATTTTTATGAAACTTTTGATTGGTTAGTATCAGGAGAGAGCAGAACTTGAAAGAAACAATAGAGGTTTATTTTACAGTTTTTATTTGTGTACTGCTAGTGCTTTGAGAACATAAAATTTGATATTTATGTGACAGAATTAGTTCAGATTTGAAGACTAATTCTTTCCTGCTATTTACTTTTTTGGGAAAACTAATTCACCATTCTTACTGATTCTCTACAAAATTACAGGCACCATTGTAAGGCATCACGAAATCTCAAGTTTTTATTTTTCCCCAGTATTAGTATGAGTTCTCTACACTAATAATTTATTCCTTATATGTAACATCTATGATATGTTGTACATATGCATTTATAAGTGACTACTGGCATTTAATGAGAAATGAGTAACATTTTCCTTTCAATATGGTAAGGGAAAATCCTAAACGAGATGTGAACAATTGAATGAATAAAGACAGTCACTCACTTGTTACTAAAGGTAATTAGTTCCACAAATGATTTAGTGAATAATATCATCTAGTTCATTTAATGTACTTCCATTTATTATGATGTGTTTTAGCTACAGCCGTGATCAGATCCATAACATATGAAACAAAGTTAGAGTCAGTAGCAGTCTGCCTCTGTAGCGTAACAGTAGCATTACAACCTACCATGCAGGGGGCATGGGTTCGATTCCTGGCTAGGGACTGGGTGTTGTGTGTCCTTCATCATCATTTTCATCATCATTGACTTGCAAGATGCCGATGTGGTATCACCTAAAAAGGACTTGCAATACAGCAGCCAAACTCCCACGAATGGGGACTCCCAGCCAACAATGCCATATGATCATTTCCATTTTTTTTAGAGTCAGTTTGCAATAAAACCTAGTCAGAAATGGTGCAGTAGCTAAAAAGTAATAATAAATCAAAACACATTAAACAATCTATAATCTAGACGGTATTATTCACAAAAACAACCAAGCACCATGTAGCTGACATTCTTAACATATGTTCCTATCTACAGTTGCTCAAAACTGTTATTTTATGAAACTGTCTTTACTCACTCAATTATTTTATTTTAATTTTTTCTCTTCTGGAACAATATGTTATTTTTTTGAGAAGTGAAACACTGGAAAAGAAAAGAAAGGGGAAGCAAGTCATTGTATCAATGTCAAGCAATGTGATTCCAATCCAGTGTGGTAATTCCACTTTACATAATTAATTATTAAAGTTAATATATCAGAAGTCACCAACAACATTTTAAATATAATTTAGTCACTTATGTTTAGTTCTTTGTAGATCTTCTTAATTAGCTGGGCTTTCTCATTATCTGGCAGAAAGCATGCGTGGGCTGCATTTAAATTCTGAAACAGACAGACATTTCACTGCTGTGTGTTCATATGTCAACAGAATGATGCACATGATATGTATGAATACTTTTAAAAAATGTAACTTTTTCTGTAAGAATATTACGTGTTATTGAAGAAGAGTGTCTCATTAAAAGTTGACACAAGAATAAATGGTGTATCAGACTAACAAACACATATAGTTAGAAACAGTAATGAACTGGTACAATTTTTTTAAAAAAGTAATCTAAAGGAAGAAGGAAAAGAAACAGGAACTTCCAGAAAAATGAATGAAAAGACACAAAATGTGAGAGTAAGGATGGATTATTAGTTATTGGAAGAAATGGCCAGTGAAATGTCAGTGCATCATTTTACAGAAGTGTTGAGCAGTTGAGGAACCACTACAGTACATTCAGTAGACTCCACATCTAGCCTTTCTTTGTTAGTTCTTTATGTCACACTAAATAGAATAGCAATGATTATACAATTCAGTGTTGCACTAATAGCAGTTGACTTAAACATCTGGCAGTGACATGTAGTGTTGTACAAAGGAATAACAGTGTTTCAGGCAATGAAAGCAGCTAATCGTTACTAGGTCGGCTGAAAATGCTACAAGAGAAGACAAATCACTGTAAGGGAGTATGAATATTTTGAGGGTGAGGATAGCTCCCTTCTGTAGAGAAGTAGCTATCAGTATGTTCTTAAGTTTATTTGCTTACAAAAATTTTGACAGTTCTGTCCCAGGTATATGCCTGTGAAGCTTGGAATAGATAAGGGTGTACTGGTTGGCTGAGGCCGTGCTCTGAGCTATGCAACACACTGGGGTGGCTGAACTGAAGCAGCACTGCATTTTAAATTACAAGTGGTGTTGTCCAGCCTACAGTTAACTTGTCATAAACTTGCTGCTTCAGAATGTGTGTTCTTTTGTCTATGTTTTTTGCCAGTACTTTTTTCAAAATTTAATTTTATCTTATTACAGTAATGAAAACTACTTCATGAAACATAAATAGTGAGAGAGGACAGACAACAATTAACCTTAAAGACAAAGTGGTTAAAACACCCACACAAAACTGTGGAGTGTGTGCTTATATAGGTTGAGAAGAATAAGAAGAGTGGGAAAGGTAATGATTGATGATTAAAATAAAGCAAGAAGTAAGGAGGCACAGGCATTTGCTCACAAAATTCAGAAAAGTGTGGGAGGAGATGGCAAGAGATAAAGAATCCATATAGTCATTATTTTTCTTTCTTATTTTTACCAAGAGTAAGAGAAAACCTGATAGAAGTTAAAGCAGGCCACTCAAAACAATACAATTTCTTTCAACAGCTGTTTCTGATTCATCCTGCACAACCCTCCTCTCAGTACCAACACTTCTGAAATTTGAAAGTGTGAATTGTCTTTTAAACACACATTACTACCCCACATATCCCCTATCCTCCCATTCCACTACTCTGTATGCTCATTATCTCCCCTTCTGAGTTCCATGTCTCTATGTATCCATTATAATTCTGTTTTCCATTCCTCCCCATAATTGAGTCTGAACATATCTAATTTTCCATGTCATTGCTTGACTAGTGTTTTTTACTATTTATCTTATTTGCTGAAACCAATTTCTTCCATGTTTATCATCATAATAAAATAATAGAAATAAGAGCTTGCTCAGAAAAATATAGGTGTTTAATTTCTTCCATGTGCTGTACAAGAGTGGAATAGAAAATTATTTTGAAGGTGGTTTGATGAACACTCTACCAGGCACTTTAGTGTGATTTGCAGATTATCCCTGTAGATGTAAATATAGATGATTCCCATGTACATTGTTCTCTTCCCCAGCAACATCAACATTGTCACCTTTTATGTGATTTCTGTAAGAGAGCTATTCCTTTTGCTTTTTTCACTTTTGCTTGGCCTACTCTGCAATCTTCATTAACGTTCCACTCTCTGATCCACTCGTTCTCCATCCCTCCCACCTTTCCTCACTCATTTCCTCCCTACCCATGCTGCTCAGTCTAGAAACCAAGTTGTACAGTGGCATCAGTTACAAGGATGTTGCTTCTTACTTTGTATTTGTACAAGCTCTCAAAACGTTAAGCAAGCATCTCTTAGTTTGCACTATTATCTGCTGCTCACTACTTCATTTTCACAATGAAAAATCTATCCCTTAGACACTGCTTTTGTTTTATTAGCTGCAAAGACAGTGTCCTTCATTCTGAAAACAAATAATGAGTTTTTATCTTTGTCTTGAATAGCAGTAAAGTTGTTAAGTTTTTATACCATACCATGTCCATAGACAAGAAAGACAACTGCCAAAATAAAATAATAATTCTAATAATATCACTGGCTTAACTTACTGCACGAATAGCGTGAGCCTCAGTAAGACCCCAACTAGCTGCAAGAGCATAGTCATCTCTTAGCGTTCTTCCGGTTAGTGTGGGATCATCAGAATTGAGAGAGAAGTTAACACCATCTTCAGCAAATCTGAAAATAATAGATAATATGCTACTAAAAATTTTGGCCATCATATATGCATTAACTTACAATCCTGCACTATATAATCCATCTGAAACTGAAATGTATATCCCTTATTAGTAGCCAGTCCAGGTTTATGATATAAATTATTTGTAAAACATGGAATAAAAGTGAACATAATGTTTATAGTAGTTTTTAGAAAACATGTTAAAGTGTCAGTTATGAAGAAATAGACTGCTTTGTGAATTTGTCAAAATTATCTTCTGCCTTTGTGAAATTGTCAAAACTATCTTGTATCTACCTGGCTTGTCAGAATGAGTTGATGTAAACAGTGGAATCAAAGAATGCTTTACTGTCTTTTCAAAACAGGCTAGACCATTTATCAAAAAAAAGATTGATCTCTGAAGTTGCTTCATGAAATTATAACATCAGTTGTGTGAAATTGCTCAAGTGTGTGGGACCCATACTAGATAGGACTAATAGGGGATGCTGAATGTATACAAAGAAGGGCAGCATAAATGGTCACAGGTTTGTTTGATCCATGGAAGAGTGTCACAGATTTACTGAAGGAACTGAACTTGCAGAGTCTTGAAGACAGACTAAACTATCCTGAGAAAGTTGATTAACAAAGTTTCAAGAACCAGCTTTAAATTGGCACACATACCCCTAACCAGATTTTGAAATTTATTTAAGAGTAATCAGTTTATTGTCTGTTGCTTCTGGTATCCAACATATAGCAACCAACCTGTTAACAAACTATGTGATGTAGATGTTTTTAATTTCTAGTGCATTTCTTCACATTGTGTTAGGAAACAATTAATATCACTTTGTAAGACAAAAATTCATTTTCAGACAAGTTAATTGAAGGCTAACCATAATGTACATTCACAACTCTGCATGCATTAGTAAAAGGCTGTGGCATATTGATCCTCTAAAACTCAAACAATGGGAAAATTCAGGCTGTCTCATATATCCTCCCACACTGCAACCTTCTCCAGTCCTCTAACAGGCATTTCTCACCCCATGAATGGCAGGGTGTCTTGTGAAAACAGCCATGTAGTCTGAAAACTTAGCTGCAACAACTGTGTGGCATTTTATGTGGGCATGATCACTAACGAAGTGTCTGTCCGCATTAATGGCCACCACTAAACTGTGGTCAATAGATAGATAGATCACCCAGTTGCTCAGTAGGCTATGCAACACTATAACGTCTGTTCAAAAAAAATTTCTGCACTTGCCGTTACTTATTGTGCTTGATCTCCTTTGAAAT
Organism: Schistocerca gregaria; assembly: GCF_023897955.1. Lineage (NCBI taxonomy): Eukaryota > Metazoa > Arthropoda > Insecta > Orthoptera > Acrididae > Schistocerca > Schistocerca gregaria. The sequence goes on along the minus strand of NC_064921.1, from coordinate 605,365,106 downwards.
ATTCTTTCCATAATTGATACACCACTCTCAACACCATTTCCACTTCTGGAAGCAGTCTCGATATGTCTCTTGCTGGATCACTCAAAGCACCGTCTATGAATTTTCTTTTATTTTGTCTATCATCACAAAATCTTTTTCCTTTCAACGGGATTTTCAACTTTTGAAATAAAAAAAAAGTCTGCAGGGGCCAGTCCTGGAGAGCACAGAGGATGAGGCAGCACAGTGATTTCGTTTCTTGTGCAATAGTCATACATCAACAGTGATGAATGTGTGGGTGCATTACTATGATGCAAGAGCTATGAATTTTCTCGCCAGTTTCCATCTCACATTTCCTCGCAGGCTTCACAGCATGTCCCAGTAGTAGCATTGATTAACAGTTTTTCCCCTGTGGCACAAATTCATGATGAACTAATCCTTCAAAGTCTAAGAAAATAATCAGCATGGCTTTGACATTTGACCTGACCTGACAAGCATTTTTTGGTCTTGGAGAATCTTTCCCAACTCATTGTGAAGACTGAATCTTGGTCTCAACATCATAACTGTAGACCCACATCTTGCGCCAACTGTGATTCTTTTAAGGAACATCTCATTCTCATTTGTGCAATCCAAACGCTCTTCACAGATTGTGAGGCAAAGGTCTTTCTGGTCTTGGCTCATGAGCTGTTGGACAAATGTGGTGGCAACATGATGCATTCCAAGATGCTGTGCACAATTTCATGATGTGATCCAACTGAAATGTTACATTCTTCTACAATCTCTTGGACAGACAGTCTTCAATTGGCATGCACAATTTCGCTGATGTTCCTGACACGATCATCTTCAGTAGACATTGAAGGGTGCCCTGAATGAGGACCATCTTCAACTTCTGTCTGGCCATTTTTAAACAGTGTGAACGACTTGTAACAATGAGTATGGCTTAAGCACTCATCACTGTAGGCTTCCTGCATCATTTAGTGTGTCTCTGTAACAGTTTTCCTGAGTTTCACACAAAATTTACTACAGATTCATTGCTGCTCTAACTCTGCCCTCTTGAAATTCGCAAACTTTGCAATGCAACTTTCTACTCAATACAGTACTGAAAAATAACTAACAAACATACAACAATGAAACTTCTGGCAGTTACACATTAAACACAGGCGTGTGCCAGGATGCCAACTGCATTTCTCTCCAACACACCATTGGCATGTAATTATGAATTTTCTGGAATTTTTTGAACAGACTTCATATAAGCCTGACTTCAGTAACTGCTTCACAGCCTATGCTATCTGAATTCTTCTCACCAGCACCGGATTTCTGAATTGTGCAGGTGGGAGCTTTACCTGCCACATATCCTACATTTCCATAACCTTTCTGACCTAAACCTCCACTAGTCCCTCCCCTCCACTTGCGACTATCCCTCCCCTCATTCCACTCTAGCCTCACACACATCTTCTATCTCCACAGCTCACATGCATAATACTATCCCCACCATGTCCTTGCAAGCTCCCACAGGCAGCACTACAGCATCTTCCCCTGCCCTGTTATTTCTCCTCGTTCTCACCCCTTGCCTCTTATTGTACCACCACTACATACCCCCAGCTGTGATTGCAACTCATCGCAGTGGGACTACAAACAAAGGACTTCATCTTTAAATTTGCCCATCTGCTATTCATTGCTTTTCTATATGTGGTAAGCAGAAATCTGACCCTTATATAATATCCTTGATTAGCTGTATGACAAGGCTCTGCAGTCCTTGTGATTCGCCTTATTTTTCACATTAACTTTTCAGATTAGAACTATCCTTGAATGCTGCTAACATACAGGAAATTTCACAAAAAATTAAAGAACAAGCTTTATTTAACTATGTTCAAGTTTATGGCATAGACTATCACAAAGAGGTGCTATTTCTGCTTTCTGATAGTGACATACAACATTTGCTCTTGTTTAGAGCAGTGTCACATAAATGTTTCTGGGAAGTTTTCCTCTGCACAGTTTGTATGTGAGTCCATAAACAGATCAACAGTAGAATGAAATTTTCACTCTACAGCAGTGTGTGTGCTGATATGAAACTTCCTTGCAAATTAAAACTGTGTGCCAGACCGAGACTCAAAGTTTGGAAGGTAGGAGACAAGGGATTGGTGGAATTAAAGCTGTGCTTGGGTAGCTCAGTTGGTAGAGCACTTGCTTGTGAAAGGCAAAGGTCCCGAGTTCGAGTCTTGGTCTGGCACACAGCTTTAATTTGCCAGGAAGTTTCAGATCAACAGTAGTTGCTGCAAAGTTGTGCTGAAGAAATTGCTTACCAATCTTAGTCCCCCTCTCCTCCCTCTCCCCCCTCTCAAATATTCAAGACAGGGAAATAGGATTTGAGGAACATGGGCAATATGAAAGTGCCATTGATAAAGGAAACAGGCCTGTTACTGTGTAGGATTATCAGAATATAGCTTCATTAAAGTGCAAAGTTAATATTTCTTTCTGTTAACTCTCTCAGTTATCAAAAATAAAAGCATTTTTTACACACATAGAGGCAGACAAGTTGTTGACTTATAACATAGTTTAGAGAAGGATAAGTCATCATCATCATGCATACATTTAGTTAGTATTTATAAAAGGAGACAATGTCTAATTTTAATACAAGGAAAGAAGAAATCCCTCTAGAGTTAGAAGAAACAAATATTTCAGTCTTAGGTTCCTGTACAAAAGTGATAATTTGGAGTTAATCAGGTGCCATACAATCAATTTGAGCTTGACTACATAGAAAAAATGAATTGTGGGGCGTGGTGGCTTCCCTTATCACTGGCAGTACAACAAAACAGAAAAAAGTGTGGAGGAAGGTGAGGTTATATTCAAAAATTACATATTCATAATGTGTTGCATTGAGGATGTGCAGAATTTTCCTAAGGAATCCACTGTCACCAAGAAAGAAAGAGCTAAGTTCATATGCTGTGCTGAAAATGTGACAGACACAATAGTGAAACAGGCTATTTGGCAACTACAGAAATAATATGTTGCATTAGGTATCAGAAAATGGGAACAGTACCATCTGGACAACAAACCTTTGTCATTGACTCTGATTCACTGATGTCATGGACCAGTAAACAATGCACTGTTGCTTTTATGGCATATTACAAAAACCACAACACCTAGGTGACAGCACGACATGTATTTTGTGCTTATTATAATCTTGCACATCATGACCCAGGCCCGTGAGCACATGCTACCAAAATGAGGGTACAGAACTTTGAGAAAACAGGTGACATGATGTGGAAGAGGAGTGTGGAAGTGCGACATGTGTCTGCACACCAGAAGAATATTGGAAGAGTGGAAGATGACTACAGCCGAAGTTCCACATGTTCTGTATAGGGTGGCAGCCAGTCAATGAATATTTTACAGAATTGGTTTAAAAAAAATTATTTCAGAAGCTCAGAAAAATCTTAACAAGTTTTCTCCCAGAGCGGCTTCAGCTGGGAGTATGTGTCACAAGTTGCCTGCCTTTCAGAAACGAGGCAGTTCTGTCTAGTTAAAGCTGTTGACAAGAGACACCTTTAGCTCTCTGCTGAAACTGCTAGTGAATTCATACCATCAGTTTTAGCCAATAGTGTGTGTGGGAAACAGGTCACGTGTGTGAACCCTGGAGGATTCTGCAGTGCAGAACACAGCTGCTCTCTCTCTTTTGATCCAGACCTTGACCAGAACAGACATCTTTCTTGGGAGGCAGAGCCTCCACCTCTACATTTCATGACCGGCCACCAACATCAATTAACATGAACCACCTTCCCTTCCCTTACCCACTTATTTAGTTGTTAATCCTCCTGGACTAGCCTACACCTGGTAACTTCTGACCTAGGTGTGCCCTTTGTATACCGTACACTGAAATACATTCTCTTTATTTTACCTAATTTCCCATTCTGTCATTTAACAGTAGCCTTGGATGCCCACTTACAAGTCCAGATCAATCAATCTCCTGCATATTGTTGTTGTAAGCAGAATCCAACAACCCTCTTCCCCCTTCCTTGCCCATGTACAGTTTTGCACACAAGCATGCACTGCAACTTGACTTATTGGATCACAGTGTATAGCGAATATTGCACAAGGAACTGCAGTACCAATGATACAAAATTCAGATAGTGCACAAACTGAATGTGGATGACATCCCAAAGAGACTATGCTTTTGTGGGTAATTGTTGGAGTTCATCAATGATAAGCCAGGGCTGTGCAACTATCTGATCAGGAGTGATAAGGCAATTTTTTATGTGTCACCTTTGTTAACAAGCCAAATTTTAGATACTGGTCATATGAAAATCCTGAAAAGCTTCATGAAATGCCATTTCACAATCAGAAAGTGGTAGTGTAGTGCAGTAGATCATTGTGTGAAATCATAGGGCCTTCTTCTTCCTCTTTTTCTTAGTAAAAATAAATAAATAAATAAATAAAAAAGAAAGGAAGGAAGATAATCACAGCAATGATGTCACTGCAAAAAATATAGAATGTTATGCTCACATGTTGAACCATTTGTTAGTGTAGCAGTTTTCTAATCATCATTTAACTGCAGACACATCCATGCATCAAGATGGGGCCACATGCCACATCTTGCAGCATTCCATTAATACCCTGGCCATATCATCTCCAAGAATGGGGTATTTCCTGGCCTCCCATATCCCTGACCTTTCAGCATGTGATTTGTTCCTTTGGGGTCATTTTAAATCTCAGATCTTCTGGTGTGACCCACCACACACCATCCAGGAACTGAACGCTCAAATTCTGGAGGAAGTTATTCAAATTCCAGTGCCAATCTTGCAAAATTTGATCTTTAACTTCCAAAAAAGACTTAAACTATGTGAGAAACAGAAGGGCAGCGACCTAAGTGATGTCATTTTCAACTGATGGGCATTTTAAATTACAAGCATTGTAAATTCATATTCTGTTTCTTTTATATCTTTGTGAATGAATTTTTGTCAATGGTGGAGTTCTCAAAATCACCCATTTCACTGTCACATCTGTTCTAGGTTGATTTTCAGAAGGATTGCTCTTATATTCATACTGTGTTTACAGGTACACTCAATAGTACTTCTGAGTAGAATAACAAAAATATTAACATATTTTTATTTACTGTTGTATTTCATGTTCCAAACTTGTAAACAATGTTTCCTCTCAACTTTTTCTTTCTCCACCACAATTTATGTCTCACTGCAGAAGAGCCACCTTGTATAAAAGGCCCTTCCTGTTACGTTTGCCAGTCTTAAGTATGAGAAGTAGAGGATGGAAGCTTCACTTGCAGATTGAGTATCATGCAGTGAAGAGAAGCGCATGGGAAGTAACCTCCACCACAGTTATGTTAGCAAGAGAAAAACAATCTCTTATGTCTCTGCTGATGGCAGGATGTAAAATTTTAATCTTCCTTCCAGGAGAAAATGGTACCCAAGTTTCATATTTTGTACTAGGATTAAAACTAACATGTAGAGTTAGTGAAATCTTGAATGTTTCATCTAATCATAGTTGAAACTGCATTAAAAATTGGGATACTCTTAACAATAGTGTACTTTATTACAATATTCAAAAATTTCTTACAAAAATATTAAATAGATACACAAAACTATAGCTTCTACTTTGAGAAAAATATTGTTTAATTGCAAGGTATGACATTTTCTGAAGCAACAATACCATTTTCAGAAAAGAGTCCAGTTTTTTTCTGATTAAAGAGTAGGGTGAAAAAGCGGCAGTCAAGAAAGCATGCATAAAGATGAGATGGAGGGGGATACTTTCGTAGCAGACATTCCCCCCCCCCCCCTCCCAGCTGCCTTTTTCACTGCTGTGAAAGTCATGTGATATCTCCTAATACTGTGTTGAACCTCCTTTTGATTAGTGTACTGCAGCAACTTGATGTGACATGGACTCAACAAGTCGCTGGAAGTGTCCTGCAGAAATGTTGAGCCATGCTACCTCTATAGCCATCCATAATTGTTAAAGTATTGCTAGTGAAGGACTTTATGCACAAACTGATCTCCTGATTATGTCGTATAAATATTCAATGGGGTTCATGTCGATAAATCCAGGTTGCCAAATAAATTCACTCAAACTGTCCATAACATTGAAACCAATTGTGAACAACTGTGGCCCAGTGACATGTTGCATTATCATCCACAAAAACTCCATCATTGTTTGGAAACATGACAGCCATGAATGGTTGCAAATGGTCTCCAAGTAGCTAAACATTCAGAGAATCCAGTCCATTCCATGTAAAAACAGTCCACACCATTATGGAGCCACCACCAGCTTGCACAGTGCTCTATGGCTTCGTGGGATCTGTGCCACACTCGAATACTACCATCAGCTCTTACCAACAAAATCAGTATTCATCTGACCAGGCAATTGTTTCATGTCATCTATGGCCAACAAGATGGATATGAGCCCAGGAGAGGTGCTGCAGGCAATGTGGTACTATTGGCAAAGGCACTCACTTATGTCATCTGCTGCCATAGCCCATTAGTGCCAAATTTCACCATGCTGTCTTAAAGGATACATTCACTGTACATCCCACATTGACTTCTGTGGTTATTTCATGCAGTGGTGCTTGTCCATTACCATTGACAACTCTACTCAAATATCCCTACTGTCAGTCGTGAATGAAGGCTGTTAACCACTGCATTGTGCATAGTGAGAGGTAATGCCTGAAATGTGGTATTGCTACATTCTTGACGCTGTGGATCTCAGAATATTGAATTCCCTAATTATTTCAAAAATGGAATGCCTTATGCAAGTAGCTGCAACTACCATTCGGAGTCTGTTAATTCCCATTGTGCAGCCATAATCTCTTCAGAAACCTTTTTACATGACAAAAGTACAAATAACAACTCTATCAACACACTGCCCTTTTATATCTTGTGTACTGCAGCCATCTGTAATATTATTCTGACAGATTTTAATTGTTAGCCAAATTAGCTTAAGCCAGTTCACTGGCAGAATTAAAATTCATAAGCCAGGCATTTTGACTGGAATAAAATATGGCAATTTCATTTAACTGATTATCAATAAGCTACATAACAGATTGAGAAACGTCATAAAAACAAGTGGCTGTAGAAGATATGAAAACTGAAAACATGAGATTTGTTTGTGCTTTATGTTAAATTTTCTCGATTTGATGCTGTTTATGAAAGTTAGTTGAAATTAATATGTTACAGTGTTGACATATTACCTGACAATTGGATGCTTCCTTACACCTAATGGGACTGTTCCAGTAAGATAACTTGACCAAGGACAGGTCTCAAAATGTACTCTTCTTTCTTTACAGCTGCTGTAAATAGCTTCATTTTCAACCACACGATAACCATGCCCCACACGCTCTGTGTGGTATACATCCAGGGCCTAGAACACAAATCATTCCATACGAAACAACCTAGAGTTATCCATTAAGTATGGTATACTCATTGTCACTTATTTATTTATGTGGAATTTAGCCATCTATCCGAATCAGTATGAATTTTCTTATGAAGATTTTTCTCATTTTCTGTTTTCCATAAGAAGAACTATGCAGTGACATTCTAAAATAACATCAAATTGCCTGCTTACAAAGTTATTCTCCACATTAAATGGATATAATTAAAGACTGCTTTTGTGGGCAAAACTGACATAAATTATTCCACTTATGTGGTTGGCATTGAATGACATTTGTCAGAGCACAAGGTGTCTGGAATGACTGTACAAACATCTTTGTTTAGGGTCATGAGATTCTGACACATGCTACGAAAATAATTGTAAAAGATCATAGATTTCACATAATTATGCGACAAACAAAATATTGTTTGTGTAATTCAAACCACTATTTCTGCTCCTGTTGTGAGACAAGATGGGCAATGCCCTTCATGGAAAAATGTTTGTGCTTGCCCATGGAACCATGGCTGTATTGGGGTGTGCACTTCTTCATCCAAAGCAAATTCATAGCCATGAATATCTTTCTTCAGGGCTCCAAAAATATGAAAATCACTTGGGGAGAGATTGGGACTGTATGGAGGATGTGTAAATACTTCTGCTGTGTAATCAAAACAACCTTGTCAACAGAATGATGCCGTCCATCAAAATTCTTGAGCATTTGGACTTGACTGTGAGCTTTAATTTTTTTTTAAGTGTCCATTTGTCACATTAATTGTGATACTGTTTGCCAGAAAGCCAATAAACAGCAGGCTCTTGCAGTCGAAGAAATAAGTCATCATGACTTTCCCAGAGCTGGTGTTAATGGCTTTGGATTTTTTGGGTGGGGGGTGAAACCATGTGCTTCCATTATTGGATCTGACACTTGCTCTCTATCTCAAAATGATGACATCATGTCTCATCTCCCATGACATAGGATGGAAAATAATATTCTTTATCATGATACCACTCCAGGTGCTGCAGTGAAGTTGAGATTCTGTTCAACTTCTGCTGCTCCATCAAGTTGTGGGAAACCCACTGTGCACAGACTTTCTGGAACTTCAGATGCTCTCTGTCATGATGGGGTGAGCAATACTGTGACTGGTGCCCAACATGCGCAAATGTCTTCCACTGTCCACCATTAGTCATTTCTGATAGCAGCATCTATCATAGGAATGACAGAAGGGGTAATGCCGCAATGTGCCTGTCCTGGCAAACCTCTGTCTTTCAATGAGATGCAGCCTTCTGGAAAACATTTATTCCACAGAAATACATGAACACATGATGTACTGTGTTCAACACACACGGCAGGCATTTGAGCATGAATATCACAGCCTGACACTCCTTTTACAGTAAAAAACTGCATTACACCTCACTGTTTGTCTTTCGCACTCTGCATAGTGAAGTCAGATGCACACATGATTCACTGATCTCATGTTGAGCATGTCTAACAGATAAATATCACAGCTGTGAATGTTCACACTGTTCCTTTGTGATTTCCAATAGAGGACACTTCTGTATGCATACCTACCTGTGTTACATACAACATTTGTCAGAAATGTTCCATGACAGCTTTTTTCCTAAGTAGAAAATGGCGCTTACCAAGCAATGATCCTAGCTCATATTGAAGTAGTCCCCTTGGCTATCTGTACACAGTTTCTGGAGGTCTTGGAAGAAAGCAGGGAAATTTTCAACTGCAATGCTTGTAAGCTCATTTTTCACAGCCTGTTGCATGCCTGCAATATCTTGATGAAACTTTCCTTTTAGTAGTTTTTCACACATGGAACCAAGAAAAAATCACAAGGCGAGATGTAGGGTGAATATGGTGGATATAGGATGGCAATAACAGAATGTCTGGCCAGATACTTTGTAACAAATAAGGTAGTATGGGGTCTCGCATTGTCATGCAGTAAGAACCAGTCCTGAGACTGCCACAAATCAGGGCATCAACATTGAACTGCTTATCATATATGTTTCAAGACTTTGGTTTCTTTCAATAGTTTTGTTCACTGTTTGGCCTTGAGGAAAGTGTACTCAGGATGAGCTAATACTTTACTGTCAGAGAATGCAATCAACATTGTCTTTGTTCTTGAAAGTTGTTTTTTGACTTTTTTGAAGCTGTTGATCCAGAATTTCACCATTCAGCACTTTGACGCTTCATGTAAAAGTCATTCTGGTGGTATCAACTTTCATTCCCAGCAATAATCTTAGCCAGAAATCTGGTATCATGTCTGGCTCTATCCAGTAGTTCAGCAGAAATTCTCCATCTTTCCTTCATTGGTCTGTTAGTGTGTGAGGGCAGAGTTTTGCATTAAGTTTCCGTTTCCCTATATCTTTGCGTAAAATCTTATGATACACATCATGATTCAGGTTAAATTCTTCTAATATCGCATGCATGGTTACATGATGGTTTTCTTGTAATAATGGCCTTACACGCTCCTCATCTTCATATGTTTGTGCTGTAGACAAGCGACCAGCTCTGGTATCATCTTGCACTAAATTCCTGCCTTCATGAAAACTTTTGTGCCACTCGTAAACATGACTTCTTGAAAGTGCGTCACCTCCTTAAGCTTCCTTGATAATTGTCCACGTTTCACTAGTGGTTTTTTCAAGCTTAACATAGAGCTTAATGTTCACTCTTTGCTCACAATCAGCATCAATTGTGTCACAACAACTATTGCACAAAGAACCCAAGCACTGTATTGCTAAGTTCAGCCTTGTCATCTCATGAGTTTGCACAGAAATATGGCCAAGCTCATTTCAAGGACACACACAGAACAGGTAATATATAAACAACATTTTTTCCTTATAATATTGCAAACTCAGAAATAACAAAAAACCTGTCGTGGAACGTTTCTGATGAAGGGAGTATGTCTTTGCTGTGTTAATTATATACTATATCCCAGATTCATTTGACTGCCTATACACAATTACACTGACTGAACTTTGGTGTAAGTAAACTCAGCCTGATTAACTTATGTATCTATAAGAACAGTTCAAGAATACTACACAGAGCATTTGTGTGCCTAATGCATGAGTCATGATTTAGGTTTATTACGATCTTTTTGTCCCTGCAGTTGTCATTCTGAGGACTTTTTAATGAAGATGACAATTGATTCTTCTAATGCCACAAGCATGAGCTCTCTAATTTTGCACATTCAAATTGGTCCAAGAAAAATGTCGTGATAAGAAAAATATATTAAAGCATATTCTGTAACATACCCTTTGTACCATTTCAGCCCCACCAGCTTCACCAGCATGCAGTGTTCTGTGAATTCCAGATTTCCTGGCCTCTTCATATGCACCAATCTCTTCTTGGTTTAATGGTACTTCAACTGATTGAAAAGACATTTTCACCATTTATTTCATGCTAATATATATGTCCAACACAATCTACATTGAGCAACATCTTTTCTCTTTTAAAGTCTATGTTTTTAGTTTTTAAATTATTTTATACCGGATTTTATTCTCAATTTTATTTTAACAATAGGTCTCAGTAACTTTATGGTCTATCAAGAAATCTAGACATTATGTTTCTGTACCTTCTTTTTCTTCTTAAATTTTTCAGTAATGAAAGTAAAAAAAGCTCACCGTAAGTTTCTGATTTGTCATTTGCATTCATTGCTATGTCCAATCCAACGACACCATCTCCTTTAAACTTCTTGCATAGCTCCACAATATCCTTTATTGTGCCAGTACCATTGAGTGCAGAGAGAATAGTATTTGCTTTGACACCAAAGTCATTCTCACCTCGCTGAAAACCACGATTTACAGCACTCACAACCTCTCCCAGTTCTGCAATGTAACATATCATGAGTAAAAATAATGACAATTAATTACTTTTGAAAATATACTGTAACTGATAGACAAAAAATCTACTCATCAGGTGGTGGCAGGAGAACAAATCTATAAAAGGTATACAGTTTGCAAGGTTTCAGAGCCAGTAGCTCTTTCTTCTGGCAGAACTGATGGGGAAGGAAGAGGGATGATGGAAAAGTACTGGTAACGTTTTGGGAAAGAGGTAGAGTTCAGAAAAGTTGCCTTGAACCCCGTGAGAGGAGACTTACTGGACAAGATGAGAAGGAAAGAGTATCAATATTATACATTTTTGAACTGTATCCACAGAATCCCAGGGATGTTGTGTAGTGGAAGATACCATTATCAAATAAGTGTGGTCAAGGTATATTGAAAAGTATTGGGGTCACTGGAAATAAGCAGCAAAAGTTTCTGGATTGGAGGAAAAGAGGAAACTAAAAATGAACCTGTGTGTGATAGCACTTTTTGTTATTTTGTGACATAGTAAATCACTGATGGGAAGAATTATAGCACATCTACATTGCTATAAAAAAATTAAAAATTGGAAATGAAGACTGGACATTAGAACATAATGGAGGAATTGTGAGCAAGGCAGACATATCACAACAGCGGATGGAGAAAACAGAAAGGCTTTATGAGGGAAAAGGAATGATGCAATGCCCCATAATGTCATGTTTTGACTTTGTACTACCCATAGTCACACCATAATTTTCACATGTTAAAGGAACAAGTGGTTAATGATGAGTACTACTCTAATCAGAGAACAAGTTTTTAATTATAGAGCATTCACTATTTTACTCATATTATAATTTCCTGTGCAACTCAGCACTGGGTACTGCTGCACTCTGGCAATTGCAAATGCTACTATAAAAGAAAAAATCTACCTTCCAGTGCAATTATCAAAAGGACAGATCATCTCCTACTGAATAACACAGGTACACATGACAAACCGTATGTACTAAGTAACTATTATAACTTCATTTCAGCAATTGTTTCAAAGAGGCTTCTGCTTTATTCAATGTGTTGTAACCATTCAGAAGCCCATCCACACAATTTGGTATACTACTATTTTAAAAAAAAATTCAAAATATTAATTAATTGAGACCTTAACTACAAGCAGGCTGACAAAAGCAATCAGGAATTTGATTTAGTTAGTGATTAAAAATACAGCGTCTCAAAGGATTCACACTTCCTGGTGCATAATAGTGTGCAGGATCACATAAGAGGACTACAAAAGTCCAAAGAAGAATGAAAGAGAAAAAAATACTGTTAATGTGCAGTGATGGAAAATCCAAACAAAATATATGTAAGCTGTATAGTACTAATCCTTACGTGGTGACTATAAAACAGAAAAACAGCACCTCTGGGTCTTTACATGGAGACTCTAATCTCTATATTCTTTGCTTACTTCATATTCCTTGGGTTTTTCTCAAATTTGTTCATTGTGTGTTCATGCAGCTAGTGAATAAATTGTTCCACAACTTATCCCATGTTGGAGATTTTTATTTCTGCATCATACAACAAAGGGACAGAACCTACCACATTGGTGACCTCAGACCAATTTTCATTTCTCACATGTTTCCGGTGACTCTCTACTGTGTGGCATGTGCTCATTATGTACTGAGAGTCATTCATCATAAAACGCACGAGATTCTGTGTTCTCTATCACATTTTGCCTTTACATTTTGAATCTAAGGTGTCCCACCCACCACAAACCATGTTATAATGGAACAGGAATGATTCCTTCCTCATGCAACACAAGGGAGCTCTTTAACCTCTTGGAGTTCACAATGGCACAAACCAAGTGCATTATCTGTGGTATTTATGCAAGGACGTGTTGATCTCAGCACTTCACAAGATCCACAGACCAATGAATTTTTGGACCTGATATTACTGCCCAATGTGGGGCTAATGTGCTTAATACATTGACACTTACACTCAGTGGCGAGCAAACTATTAACTACCACACTCGTCAAGCCCATCAAGGTATTGTATGTTCTCCAGTTCTGTATACTTCGCATCTTCTTCCATGTCACAAAATCTCACAGCCCACTGCACACTGCTGCTGCATTCAACAACCAAGGTCGTTGCTGCCAAATCAGTCAACCTTGCTCACATGCCTACAGGGTTATGTACTGAGTGTGGTCTTCATCTTAAACACCCCCCCCCCCCCCCCCCCATGATGACTTCAACCAATGTTGCCCTGGGACAACATTCATCACTCAATCACTCAATCAAGATTTTGCCACTCACAGTGCCTCTTCACTTTCAAAGCCTCTGGGTCTTTCACCTACACAGCATTTTTTGACTGGAAGATTTCCTAAACTCCCTCCACTGCTGAAAGACAACCCCCAGACTTGGTTCACCTTGGCTGACAACCTCTTCAACCTCCATGACATTCGGGATGACTTTTTGGTCCAAAATTTGATAATCAAACATTTATTAGTCCTATACAGATGAAGTTCCTGTGACACATTGGGTCTTACTTTTATCTACAATAATGATGTAGGCCAAAGTAGTATTAACCCTATTTTGCTCGCTGCTAAGGTGCTATTCCAGTACTGGAGAGCCTCTGCAATACTGATGCAAGTTTAGAAGGGGAAAAGCAATGGCCTGAGCTGTGAAGTGGGATTTGTATCAGGGAGGGAGGCATACTTAGGTAATCCATGCAGTTGTGGTAGCCGCAGTGCTAACTTGGCACAGCAGTTAGCACATCTATCTAATAAACAAGAGACCCAGGTTCAAATCCCAGTGCTGGTACAAATTTTAGTTCATTGCTTTGCCTTGCATCATAATTGAGAATTTTTCACACCCTTCAATTAAAGTTATTCATCAGATTATAAACGATAAAAGCTTGGGATCATTACTCCATCCCAACTGGGGCACCACTTACCTTCATTAGTTGATGTGGAATACATGCCTGACATAATGTTATTAAACCTTAAGTGGTCGCGTGGGGTGTTCAGAACACACCAGTCATGCTTATCAATGGATTATTGCATAATGGACAGGAGTATAATGTCATGTTGTTTGGTACCTTTCTAGGACATAATACGAAAGCTTTTAGTAACAATAGAATCTACAATGGAAGCACAAGTTCGAAGAAAACACACAACAATGTGCTCTGAGGTGTTGCCGGCCCCCCACACAACTCTTCATGTTGCAGTGCTGTGCGAAAGTGCACAGTTGTGTTACGTAGCAGCTGCTTCTATTTTGTCAAACTCTGCAGTTAAAACAGCTATTGATCATTATGAAATAGAACAAGAATGAGTGTGGGAGCTTCTGGAAGAGGTCTTAGATGAAATTTTTGAAGGAGGAGAAGAGAAAGAGGAGGAAACTGACAGTTGTGAAGTTCTCTCTCATCACAGTGACACAGAAATGGAGGATGAAGACAACCTGGAACTGGAACCACAAGTAAGTGCAGCGTATAATGAAAGCAAGCATGATTTTTTTTATTGGAAAATGGATGAAAAGTTGTCCTAGTCATAACGTAAGAACTAGAAGTGTCGACCTCATTATTCATCTCCCTGGTGTGAAAGCTATCACAAAATCTGTGAAAACTGCTGTGGACTGTTTTTTGATATTTATAAATGACATAATAATTAGAACAATTACATTGTGTGCAAATATTAACATACAACATATTGCAACAAATTTCACAAGAGACCATGATGGCAAACCAAGAAATTAGGAAGAAATCAAATCTCTTCTGGGTCTGTTGATACTGGCTGGGCATTACAGGGCAGGAAACCAAAACCTGGAAGACTTATGGGACACAAATGGTTCTTGAAATGCAATATTTCTTGCAACAATGAAATTCAATGATATTCAAGACGACCACAGTGTAGAGAACTTGATCGCCTAGCTGCATTCAGAGAAGTATTTGAATTATTCATGTCAAACTGTGTCAGTAATTACACTGTGTCTGCATATATGACAGTGGATGAACAACTGGTTGCATTTAGAGGCAAATGCAGTTTCCGACAGCACCTACTAAGTGTAGAATCACTGCCAGACACCACACTTGCTAGGTGGTAGCCTTTAAATCGGCCGCGGTCCGTTAGTATACGTCAGACCTGCGTGTCGCCACTATCAGTGATTGCAGATCAAGCGCCGCCACACGGCAGGTCTAGAGAGACTTCCTAGCACTCGCCCCAGTTGTACAGCCGACTTTGCTAGCGATGGTTCACTGACTTCTATGCTCTCATTTGCCGAGACGATAGTTAGCATAGCCTTCAGCTACGTTATTTGCTACGACCTAGCAAGGCACCAGTATCCGTACTATTGATATTGTGAATCATGTACCATAAAGAGCGACGTTCTCCATGAGTGGATTAAAGTTAAGTATTCCACCAGCTACATCCGTTTTTCTCAATTCTAATTCCCTTGTTATGTTCCAGATCTTATTCCAGCCTGCGTGAGCTAAAACGCATGCATACGGCCTCCTTTAACCATACGGTTGGCTCTCCTGCCAACCACAACAGTGGCGACAAGAGTAAAAGTGTTCTTATCTAAATTGCCCTGATTTACTTGTGTAATGGCTTCGCCACAATCTCCAGATGTACTGTCCGAATTTTATCGCTTACAGAATCAGCAGACGCAGGCCTTACTGGATGCCCTTGCACAGATCGTCCAGGTTCAATGTGCAAAACGATGTGGCAGCAGCCACTTCACCACTAACGCAGGCACAACACGTTGTTGCACCCACTTTTTGACCTTTTGATGCTGCACTGGAAAGCTGGACGGAATGGTCACACCAATTTGGATTTCATCTCGCCGCCTACAGAATTCAAGGTAACGAGCGGCAGCCATATTTGTTGTCTTCTGTCGGTGTGAATACGTACCGTGTGATAGTCAAATTATTTCCCCGACACGAAGTAGCAACTCTGTCCTACAAAGAAATTTTGTCTGCATTAGATGCATATTTCAAGGAACCAGTCAATGTAGTTGCGAATAGGTATACCATCTTTCGTACAAAACGTATGGCAGGTCAGACTAATCGGGAGTGGGTTGCAATCTTGCAAGGCCCTACTAGGGATTGTGCTTTAGAGTGTCAATGTGGACTCCCTTATTCAGATACTATGGTATGTGATGCAATTGCACAGAACGTTTCTGATGTTCGTATAAGAAAACAGATTTTGTAACTTGTAAATCCCTCCCTTCAACAAGTGATCAACATATTGGATCGGCAGGACACACTTGACTTTGCTCGGGAATCATTTGAAACTTCGCCAGCAGTGTGTCAGGTTAACCGGCCCGCCGGGCGAGCTGCACGGAGCAGTAAACAGCCCTTATGCCCGGCCGCACCGCTGCCGCCAGGCTCTCAGCCACGATTGCCGTGCAGGCAAGCAAATGCAGTGATAAAATCATGCCCGCAGTGTGCTACTAAACATTCACGTAAGCATTGCCCATCACGCCAAGCTATTTGCTTTTATTGTAATAAAAAAGGATATGTTCAGAGTGTTTGCCAGAGACAGCTCAGATCGGAAGCTCAAAACCGTTCCAGGCCCTTTGCTTCGCGCCGGAATCGGAATCGAACCAAGGTTACTCAGGCTCGCGAAACTTCACTCATGGAAATTCATGTCGTTCATTCCACTCCGCCCAGTGCCACTCTTTCTAACAGTGACTGTGTTCATCCCAAACATAGTGTGCGTCGACATCGCCGGAACTCCCGTCAAGTCGCAAGTGATTCTGTACCAGTGTCAGTTCATGTTGCACGAGACAGTCGCTCTTGTCGTCAGCAGGACAATAAACTTTTTGTAGACTTGGACATTAATGGCAAAGTGATACCATTCCAGCTCGATACCGGAGCTGCAGTTTCATTGATCAATCACGATACGTACAAACGGCTGGGCACACCTCCGTTGCACGCCGCAAATGTTAAATTACGTAGCTATTCTGGTCAACGTATCCCTGTGTTAGGACAGTGCAGCCTTCTTGCAACATACAAAGGACAAACAAAACTTGTGTCATTTTACGTCCTTCGTTCTTCTTCTGCAGTGAACTTGTTTGGTTTCGATTTATTTCAGTTGTTTAACTTGTCTATAGTAAATCAGGTCCTATCAGTGAACCAGACTGTGCATTCTGACAGTCTTTCTCGTCTATGTGAAGAATTTGCAGACATTTTTGCACCGGGCCTCAGTTGCACTAAGAACTATAAAGCACATTTGGAACTGAAAGTAAACGCGCAACCGAAATTTTTCAGAGCGCGCAATGTTCCCCACACATTGCGTGATGAGGTCGCAAAAACATTACATGATTTGGAATCACAAGGTGTAATTGAACGTGTGCAGGCTTTTCTCTGGGCATCACCCTTAGTAATTTTGCCAAAACCTTCCGCCAAACTGAGACTTTGTAAGGACTTCAAGGCAACAGTGAATCCACAACTGGTGATTGCAACTTTTCCTTTACCCCGCCGGGAAGATCTTTTTGACAAACTGTGCCCGGGTAAACATTTTTCGAAGTTGGACTTAGCAGATGCATATTTGCAAATACCGGTGGACGAAGAATCCCAGCGTGTTTTGGTGGTTAACATGCATCTTGGTTTGTATCGATTCAAATGACTGCCATTCGGGTGTGCATCTGCCCCTGCATTGTTTCAGCAATATCTACAAACTGTTTGTGCGTCGGTCCCTACTGCAGTAAATTATCTGGACGATATTGTGATCTCCAGAAAGACAGAAGAAGAACATTTGGCCAATCTCAGAACATTATTTCAGGTCTTGCGACAAAATGGTCTTCGCTTGCAGAAGGACAAATGTGTGTTTTTTGCTCGGGACTTACCATACTTGGGACATGTACTCAATGCCCAAGGCATACATCCCAGTCCCACCCACCTTCGTGCCATACAAGACTTGCTGTCACCGCAGAATCTGAAGCAGCTCCAGAGTGTGCTGGGAAAAATAAATTACTACCATCGCTATATTCAGCATGCCTCTTCCATTTCAGCTCCGCTTCATCGCTTACGCCGTAAGGGTGTTCTGTTCGTCTGGACGACAGAATGCGAACGTGCCTTTCGCCAGTTGAAATCGGCGTTGCTTTCCAATACTTGCCTTACACCATTCGATCCCCAGAAGCCCCTTTTGTTGATGGTGGATGCATCGGATTTCGGGATCGGTGCTGTGCTTGCGCACAAAGATGGATCGCACGATCGCCCTATTGCCTTTGCGTCCAAATAGCTCTCGTCTGCTCAAAGAACTTATTCACAGATCGCGAAAGAAGCATTGGCTCTCGTATTTGGTGTTACAAAGTTTCATGATTTCTTATATGGTTGTCACTTTACCATAATCACAGACCAAAAACCCTTGACATCGCTTTTTCATCTGAACAAACCTGTACCTCCACGTACAGCACAGAAATTCATTCGTTGGTCTATTTTGCTCTCCCAGTAGCGCTACGATATCTTGTATCGGTCCACTGCTAAGCACGGAAACACCGATGTGTTGTCCTGCTTGCCTGTTGCTGAGGATAGGGCATTTGATTCCTCCGAAATTGCTTGCATGTTCATTGATGTGGAAACCGATGACGTGGTCGAATCATTTCCAATTGATTTTCGTCATGTCGCTACAGCCACAGCTGCTGATCCTGTCCTTACTCCCATTCTGCGTTTTGTTGCTACGCAATGGCCCTTGTCAAAGTCACTGATCGGAGACCCGTTGGTTCGCCGATTTTTTGCTCACAAGGAGAGACTTTTTGTACGACGTGGTGTTTTGCTGTTGCGTTCTGATAATGATCAGTCCAGGGTCGTGGTACCACGTTAGTTACAGTCCTCTGTCTTACAGCTTCTCCACCATGGACATTGGGGTATAGTGAGAACGAAACAACTTGCTCATCAGCACTGTACTTGGTTTGGAATCGATGCCGTGATTACGAAGATGTGCTCTTCTTGCATGGTGTGTGCTGAACAACAATCAGCACCACCGTGAGATATTTGGCCCAGTCACGATCAATGAACCACCCTGTATAAGGGGCGTGAACAGCGTCAGATGTAGAGTGATCAATGTGAAGGACACGGGCAAGTCGTGTACATGTCTGAGACAGCGCTGTCAGTACCAGAGTTCTTTGCATGGCCAAAAGCCACTTCCCCTTGGCAATGCTTACACATCGATTTTGCTGGTCCATTCTGGAATGCTCGATGGTTGGTTGTGGTAAATTCATTCAGTAATTTTCCTTTTGTTGTCTGGATGTCTTCCACGACATCCTCTGCCACCATCCAAGCGTTATCCGCTATCTTTTGCATTGAAGGTCTTCCACAGACTATTGTTTCTGACAATGGCCCACAATTCATGTCCGCAGAATTTCAGTCATTCTGCAAGGCCAATGGTATTCAACATCTGACGTCCGCACCGTTTTTGCCACAGTCAAACGGTGGTGCTGAACGATTGGTTAGGCCTTTCAAGTCACAGATATTGAAGTTGAAAGAGTCGCATTCTCGGGAGGACACATTATTGCTCTTTTTGTCCTCGTACCGCTCTCAGCCCCGAAATGGTCACTTGCCGGCTGAGTTGCTCCACAGTCGTCGTCATCGAACCTTGATGTCTTTGCTACATCCTCCGCGTCAGGTTCCTGTACAGCGGCAGACACCTGCTCTTGTTCCAGGCGACATTGTCTACTATTGCCACTATTGAGGTTCATGGCGTTGGCTCGAAGGGCGCATTCTTCGCTGCCTCGGCCGCGCTGTGTATCTGGTTTTGGGGGCCTCTGGTGAGGTGCGTCGGCATCTCAATCAGCTGCGCCTCTGTCGTTGCACGGGATCTGCCGCTCGCCGTCTGCTTGCATTGACGGTGCCATCCGGTCAGCGCCCCGGGGACCCATCTACTGGCTCGCCTCAGCCCCAGGTGTTACCGACACTGCCTTCCATTTTGCCCCATGGTGCCGCGCCGCTGCCGCCGCCACCTGTTCTCCCGCCGGCGACATCCGCAGTGGACATGTCGCTGCAACCGCCGGGTGCCTCCCTGGGTCACGCACCGCTGATCGCTTCCTGTGACCAGTTGTCCTCCGACATGGAACTCTTGCCCGCTTCGGACCATGTGTCGTCTTCGCCCGTCGGGTGCCCCGGCCCGATGGAGGTCGACCCTTCAGCCCCTCCTGTCTCTCTACGGGTGCATACACCGCATGTTGGCGTGCACCCTGGAGCAGGTTTTCAGGCATTTCCTAGCTCCCCGCGACCGAATGGCAGGGTGTGGGTGGCACAGCCTCGCCTGTTGTTCGGCTCCCCACCTCCTCGCATGCGTCAACATGCGGTCCCCCCCACGGCGGGCAGAAGCCTTATGCCACAACCGAACGCCGATTTGCGGGGGAGGAATGTGGTGTCACCGCCAGACACCACACTTGCTAGGTGGTAGCCTTTAAATCGGCCGCGGTCCGTTAGTGTACGTCAGACCTGCATGTCGCCACTATCAGTGATTGCAGACCGAGCGCCGCCACACGGCAGGTCTAGAGAGACTTCCTAGCACTCGCCCCAGTTGTACAGCCGACTTTGCTAGCAATGGTTCAGTGACTTCTGCGCTCTCATTTGCCAAGACAATAGTTAGCATAGCCTTCAGCTACGTTATTTGCTACGACCTAGCAAGGCACCTGTATCCGTACTATTGATATTGTGAATCATGTACCATAAAGAGCGACGTTCTCCATGAATGGATTAAATTTAAGTATTCCACCAGCTACGTCCATTTTTCTTAATTCTAATTCCCTTGTTATGTTCCAGACCTCACGCCAGCCTGCGTGAGCTAAAACGCGTGCATATCGGCCTCCTTTAACCATACGGTTGGTTCTCCTGCCATCCACAACACTAAGCAAGCCTGCAAATATGGTTTGAAAATTATCACCTTAAGTGATGCAAGAACATGATATACTTTGGGGATGGAAATCTATGTTGAGAAACAGCCAGAGGGTCCCTTTGCACTGTCAAGCTTGCCTAAGGAGATAGAGAATAGACTTGAATGGCCTATTGAAGGTACACAAGACAACTGGTTTTGTTCCATAGCACTGGCTGAAGAGCTCCTGAAAAAGAAACTTACAGTAGTAGGAACTCTTAGAAAGAATAAGAGGGAGCTCCCTCCAGACTTTGTTTGCACGAGAGGTCATGAACTTAGAAGCAGCATTTTTGGATTCGGAAAGGATATCATCATAGTTTAATATGTGCCAAAGAAGGGCAAAAACTTTATTCTCCTTTCATCTTTGTATCATGACAGTGCCATTGACACTAATACTGTGGGGGAAAAGAAAACAGAAATTATAACAATGTACAATAAGACCAAAACAGATGTGGCCACAATAGATGAAATGTGCACTACTTATTCAACCTCAAGAGGAACTAGACATTGGCCATTTGCCCTATTTTTCCAAATGATTGACATTGCTTGCATTAACACCTTCATCATATATGCAAATAACAACAATGAGAGGATTTCCCGAAGAATGTTTATAGTTGACATCGGAAGGTCATTAGTAAATTCCATAGTGTGCAAGAGAGCAGCCACTCACTCCCTGCCTAAACAAGTTTGAAAGAAAGCCGCAGAAATGACGGGAGTTGAAGACATCAGCAATGCACCACCTTCTGAACAAAGAATACTTAAGCCCAGGCGCTGCACAGCTTGTCCTCGGAGTAAAGATATAAAAGTTAAATCGGACTGTGCTCGATGTTTGAAAGTTATGTGTGTAAAGCACATGAGAAATGTGTGTGACAAGTGTTACAATAACGCACCCCTTGTAGCCAGTGATAGTGAATAATTTCATAAAATGTTTGTATGAGTTGACTCTACAAATGTTTAATTATATGTATAATGTCTTATACCTGTAATACAGTATGAAGAATAACAGGAATAAATAATTAAACAAAATATTGTAAGAAAATGGGAATTATTGCATATGTTTCAAATAACCCAATTTAACACTAAAGTGTTATTAAACAAAATGATAATGTAATGGCAGATAACATTCTAAATGGCCTTTTGTGAAGTAAACGTATTCATATCAGAGATATGCTGCCCAACAATGTCATTATAGCCACTTTTATTTGGTGTGTTAGCAACACCCCACACGACTATTAACGTTACGAAAAGCTACGCGACTGCATAAGGGTTAAGCTTCCATACAAGCTACAGCTACAACTACTTTCTCATGCTTCAGATTCATTGGAGACTAAGCTCCACTTCATGGACCAGGCCTACAACATCCTCTGACATAGACATCTTCTCACTAACCCCGGCGGTCATGCAAAGGAAAAGGTTGAAACTACTGATGACCCCCCCCCCCCCCCCAACCTCCCCTCCAACTCACCTAGCTGGCAGAATCTGTGTGAGAACACATTTAGTACTTCTGGAAGACACATAGTCACCTGGTGGCAATCTCCATGCACTGCCTTTGCTGAGCCCAAAACCCTTTCCAGTTACCACCCAAGTCTCATCTGAGCACACTGCTGACACCAAAGAGAGGACACACAAGCACTACAGAATTACCTCCCCCCCCAATCTGTGTACCCCTTCTGCTGGTTCCAAACTACATCTGTAAATGCAACACAGAACTTCCAACCTCCCTGTGCATTCCCAAACTCAGTTAGCAATAGGCTTAGAGACCCTGATTCTCACCACTCCCACTTTGTGCCTTATGAAACAACAGTCAGTGAATGACACGGGTAGTCCAGGTGATTGTCTCTATGTAATGGACCACACATTGGGTTAAAGATTTCTGATTTATGAGTGCAGAGGCTAGCATCATATCTATTGTGTTAGCTCCCACTCACACATTTCCAGCCAAGCTAACTCTGTGTGCTATTAACAACTCAAGTATCAATGTCCTCAGTGCAGCAGATCTTCAGCTGCGGTTCACTCCTGATCTAAATTTAACCCAGACTTTCCATGTTGCAGACATTGATGAACCTGTGCTTGGTAGAGATTTATATAAACATTTTGGTTTATCACCAAATATCCAGTCTGCCTCATTGCTGCAGTATGCTTCCATCTCCCAGGCTCATTCAGCTCTTCTCCTTTATTCACCACAGAGAAACCCCTCCTTAGCTCTCTCTCTCTCTCTGAGTGCTGCACTTTAACAGCTCAACTCACCCCATCATTAGTCGAGCTTTTACTTAACGCACCAGTTCTGATGCTCCATGAGCTCACAATGCTGTACTTCTCCAGTGTATTGATGCAACATCTGTGCAACTGGCACAGTCTCATAAGACGCTCTGTCAGCTCACTGAGGCACACTCTGCCACCTCCTCGACAGGACTGTAAAGTCAGCGACACTTTGCTCCCCAGTGCTTCCTGCCGGTGCACCCACCCTTCAGAGTATGACAGTGACACTTCTCTTGTGGGTTTGAACTCACAGCTGTGGTTGTTGATGGTTCTTGCTAAAAAATCAATACAATGAAGGGACTATCCATAGAACACAATGCCCACCACCTTAATCCCAGAAAACTGTGCCATGCTAAAACAGCTGTCAGTGAGCTACTTGATGCCAGAATTATATGTTCACCAGATAGCAGTTAGCCTTCCCTATGTACCTTACCCAGAACAAAGATAGTTTGTTTCATCTGTGTGGGGACTACAGGGCTCTGCACTCTCGCACTATTATAGACAGTTATCCTATTCCACATATTCAGGACTTCATCCAACTGCTCAATTGAGCACAAGTGTTCAGTGTACTCAATTGCTGCAAAGCTTACCAATGAAAACGCATGTTCGAGGACAACATCCCCAAGACTGTACTAATTACCCTTTATGGGTTCCAAAATGCAGCCTAGACTTGGCAGCATTTTATTGATACTTTGTTTCAACCCCCACAGCATGTATGCCTATCTGGATGACATCCTGATCCTTTCCTCCACCATTGAGGAACACAAAACAGCATCTGGCTCAAGTCCAGGCCACATTCCATTACGATGGTGTCAAAATCAACCACAAGAAGTCACAACTAACTCATGACAGTGTAACATTTCTATGCTATACTGTGTCAGCTGAGAGCATCTGACTGACATTCAACCAGGTTGAGTCTATTCATAAACTTCTACTACCCACAGACTACCGGGAACTGCAAAGATACGTGGGCATTATAAACTTGCAGTGCTTCCATCCAGACACCACGTACCTATGCTCTGACTGGAAAGAAACACCTCCAGCATAAGGAAGTTTCTTGGACAGATGACATGATGCAAGCATTTGAGGCTCTCAAGTCTACTGTTATCCATGCCATCACACTGGCACACCCAGTACCTGACACCTGTATCTTGGCCACTGTTGACATGAGTGGTACGTCAGTAGGCACTGTTTTGCAATAGCACATTGGCAATATCACTGAGCCACTCAGATTTATCTCCAGAGAACTTTCATCTGCCCACTGCAAGTGGTCAACATTCAACAGTGAACTCCTCATAGTCTATGAGTTGTTAAGATACTTCCACAATGATATCAGAGGCTGTGAAGTTACTTCCTTTACCTATTAACAGCCACTCTTAAATGCCATCCACAGTCCTGACAAGGACCTTCCTTCCCGATGCCTGTGGGCCAAGCACCTAATCAGGCAGGAAGTATTCCATTGACATATGCTATATACATGGTTCTGACAAAGTTGTCACTGACAACCTGTCCTGGGTGAACATTATCATGTCTTCCATTGACATGGACAAGTTGGCCTACCTGCAAACTGATGACATGGAGCCTGTAGACATACTGAAGGACACAAAATGTGCACTGACTCTTGAGCCACACCCACTACTGGGCTCATACATTCCCATCATGTGCAACACATAGACGGTTACCCTCCGACCAGTTGTACCTCCCCCTCTCCAGCGAGTGGTATTAGCATCCCTGCACAATCTCGTTTAATCCAGCATCAATGCCACTATGAAACTGTTGCTGAGCAATTCATCTGGCTGGGAATTAAGAACAATTTTTGTGATTGGATGCATGTCTGTATCCCTTGCCAGAGAAGTAAGGTTGAATGACATGCACAGCCCCCTCTAGGGCAACTCAGTACCACCAAAGGATGCCTACATCATTTAGATATTAACATTGTCAGCCCAACCCCTCTCTCTGAGGGCTTTTAATATACACTCTCAACCAACAACTGAGTCATGAGGTGTGTCGAAGCCATGCCTCTAGCTGATATTATGGTCGATTTGATTACCAATGTCTACATAAACTCCTGGATTTCTTGCTTTGGTTGCTCCTCATCAATAACCACTGATCAGAGCCACCAATTTGAATCCTCTCTGTTCACCAAACTATGTGTGCTGCGTAATGTTGACATGTTTCATACCACTGCCTACCACCCACAGAGCAGTGGCCTCTTGGAGCATTGGCGTCCCACCCTCAAGGCAGCACTCAATTGTCACAGCAGTTCCTGGTTGGAGGCACTGCCATGAATCCTACTGGAAATATGGGCCACATACAGAGATGACCTACAAGTATTGATTGTCGGTATCCTGTATGGTGAGCTGCTAATCCTTCCTGCTGAGTTCGTCGAACACTCTTACCTCCCAAACAATGACCAGTTCCCTGCTCTAGTTGATCAAGTTTGTGAATATATTTTGCACATCTGCACTCCTCCACTGAAACCACATTCATTACCATGAGTCTTCATTTACAAAGAACGCTTCCCTCTGTGCTTATGTTATGCTTCATGATGACTCCATCAGGCATTCTCTCCAGGCTCCATACTTGGGCCCTCACAAGGCCTTCAACGGTGAACAGAACACATTAGACACACTACTAAATGGCAGACACCAACAGTCTCAGTGAATGGGGTAATGTGAACCTGGTTGTCAGCTTATGACCAACATCTGCTTGTTTCTACAGATTCACCTACCATGGCCAACAACATCTCTCCCTCCAATGACATCGACCCTCCCCTAAGAGACACAGCTTGTGAACTGTGCTATGATTTCACCCCTCCCTGTGACACCTCCCTCTCTACTCCTTCACCCCTACTTGATACAGTGTTTGCTGTTAACATCACAAACATTAACACTGATGAACTCTCCATCAAGATTCAAAATGGCACTGTCTTAATTTTGATCATCTCTCTGCTAACTCAACACGACACCGTGACAAATCACATACAGCTATGAATTCCCTCAGGCTCCCTCCAGATGTTGAACAGCACCTACAGCTGCCAAACTCTTGAGCAAAGGCATCCTCGCAATTCTTATCCCTCTCTGCCTGCAGCTCAGGTACCTCACTCCAGCTGACAAATTTTCCTACTCGAGAAACTTCCTGTTCCTGCATGTGACATCATCATTGTCCACCTACATGGCTTTAAGATTTTTTCATGGACAGCACCTTCTGTTCAGTTCCTCCCCTGTGCTCCACACAACTGTTGAGGGTGTGGGAAAGGGGAAAAGGGGAGGGGGAGTGCTCTGTGGCAACTATTGCCCACAAAAACAGCACCTCTGAGTTTTGACTTGGAGACTCTGATCTTTATGTTCTTTGGCTGCTTCACGTTGCTTGGCTTTTCTCATGTATGTTCTTTGTGTGTTTTGGCAATTGGTGAATAAATTGTTCTACAGTGTATCTTGTGTTGGTGATTTCTATTCCTTCATCACACAACAAAGGGATGCAAACTACTACATTTAAATGAATCTAATATTACCAATATTTATGCCAAAATAGTAGTGTCCACCTAACATCTTCAGAAACAACAACAGTTAGAGCAGAGAAGACAGGAAAAAATTTTTAAAAATACTGTAGAATTCATAGTTTTCAGCAACTTTCAAAATGCCTCCATCAGTATGTATGTAGGAAATTGACACAAAAAGAGAAGTAATACATGTTTTAATTACAGGAAATGTGTAGAAAGTAATATTACACTAATGGTGAATACTCAAATTTCAAAAAAACAGCTAATACTGAGACTTGAATAACAAGTCAGAAATGAAACCTGAGGCACACATGGGAACCATAAGTACGAGGAAAAGAACATAAACAAGGAAAAAATTGATATTGCTTATAAAGACAAATATTTCCATTAAGAAAGTCTGAATATTACAGATGTGTTTCAAAAACTATTGGAGCACCTGTTTGACTAACTTATCTCAAACATGTCAATCAAACAACTTTATGTGATGTAAGTAATGAAATAATGTGGCAAGCAGTAGAAGAGAATTGCACCCACTGAAAGTGAAAATCAGTGTCAGACTGCAAGAAACATGCAAAGATAGCTGCAAACTGACAGTTAAAGGAAAACATGTGGAACACAACTCACAAAAATGTAGGAATGAAAAGAAGGAATGATCTAAATAAAATCATTCACAAAGATATGTATGCAAATTGCATCACTTTTATTGAATGTTGGAAAATAGTACAATATTTTAGAACCTTACCATTCTTTGATTAAATTCAGTGATTTCTTTTCAGCACTCAAAACTGCTTATTTAAAATGGATAACTGCATTTCTCTCAAATTATGTAATGAGAAAGTGCCAGGTACTGGAAATGGGGGAAGTGGTTGAGTAAATGATAATTTGTTCAAAACAATACAGCTAGAGAGATGCACTTGGTAGGATTCAAGTGATGACCAAGAAGTAATTAAAAAAGCATTTTTCATGCAAAAATCAGCAATAGCATTAGCACTTAGGGTCATATAACAGTTTTGGTAACAACATATGTATAAACTAATAGAATGAAATACCATAATTATGCACGTTACTATGTGCTGACAGTTAAGCAGTCACCTTTTAATTTCCCATGGAAGTCTGTTGTGCCCAGCCAAAAATGTGGACAGTATCGAGCTTCAACATAAGCTACTCCGTTCTTGGCTTCATCTTCACAGAACTCATAAGCAATTCTCTCAATTGCATCAAGGTCACCACTGTGAACATTATTCATGGCATGAGAAGTTATTTAATATAACATAAAAATGTTTTAGACTATATTACAGGGTAAGGCCCCAATTTACAAAATAATGTTTTAAATCGTATCTAACACAAGTTATTCAATATCCATTGGTTCCCTTGTTTTAACAACCACCTTTGGAATCTACGATAAAAAATTACCATACTTACTACAGTTCTTGTCAAAGGAACTTCTGAAATCATAATGCACACACTGCAATGTTTCCACCATGACAGGGTATTTTGAATTATGGAATTGGTATAGTTGTTTTGAATGAAAGCAGAGAAGCAACTCACACTAAATAGGAGGTTCAATGCAGTTAATAGAGCACACTAACAGTAGATCATTAGGTTTAAAATTCTACATACTTGTCCTTTCACTATCTTATGTTTTAAAACATGACAGATCTATTCTATCTGGTGTTTTTGTCTAACTGTTCATACCTTTATCTTTAGAGTTTGCAATATCTGCTCTATTTTAGTATATATATGTTCCATTACATGTTTCTCAATATTACTATTATTACTATTGCCACTGTTATCATTATCATTAACGTCATGATCATCCACTAGCAGTGTTTGATATGTTCACATTCTGTAGCTATAGAACCTATTCAATCCATTAGGAGTTGATATTGGGATACTTTATGTAATAATTGATATTCTAAGGCATACTGTTAATATAATGGTATTATTTAGCTTGGTACATTTTCTTATATTTTCACCTGCCTCTCAGTCTCTGATTCTGATAGTTCAAAATTTGCTTCAGTTAAGAGGAACCAGATTTGATATGGTAAAATTTTATTTGAGTTTACTTTCTAATTTGTTTACCAATATTTCACTTTAATTTTTCATTCAATTAATTGCAGTATTTTTTGCCACCTATCTTCTGACTGGTTTGATGCAGCCCATCTTGATTTTATCTCCTGTGCTAATCTCTTCATCTCAGACTTACATCTAATGTCCTCAGTTGTTCATTATATATATTACAGTCTCCTTATTCCAGTGCAAGTTATGCAGTCCATGGTTCTCTCTCATATCACTGAAATTATTTGTCAATGCCCAAATACGTATTGTATCAACTTGTCCCTTCTCATAGTCAATGTTTCCCTCTATTTCCTTTTGTCCCAGTTCTATGAAGAACTTTCTCATTCCTCATCTTATCAATCCACTTCATTTTCAGCATTCTTCTGCAACACCATACTTCATATATTTTATTTCTCTCTCTTTCTTTTGCCCATGTTAGTCTGCTTATTATGTCATTAGTTTGTCCATAAGGTTAATATTGCTTACACTGTAACAGAATTCCTTCGCATCAGTTACTACATGATCCTCAATTTTAATGTTACTGTTTTCACTAACCACTCATCTATTGTTCCTCAAAACTTTCATCATTCTTTCTGTCAATCCACATTCATTCAGTGCTCAATTTCATTCAACAGCTCCTTTAATGCCTTCTCATTGTCAAAGAGAATGGCTACAATATCAGTAAATCATTTCACTTGAATTATAATCACACATCTGAATCTTTCTTTTATTTCCTTCATTAATTATTCAATATACAGACTGGCCAGTAGAGGAAAAAGACTGCTTCTTTGCCTTACGTCCTTTTTAATCTGCGAACTTCTTTCTCTGTCTTCTGTTCTTTTAGTGCCCTCTTGTTTCTTTGTGTATATTGTGATTTTATAATCTTTCCCTATAGTTTATACCTATTTTTCTGAGGACCTAAAATAACAAGCACA
This sequence comes from Schistocerca gregaria, assembly GCF_023897955.1. NCBI lineage: Eukaryota > Metazoa > Arthropoda > Insecta > Orthoptera > Acrididae > Schistocerca > Schistocerca gregaria. The sequence continues at coordinate 605,335,341 of NC_064921.1, read as the reverse complement.
ATTTTACTTTATTGAACATGTTCTCTAGGTCAACAAATCATAAGAAAGTTTCATGATTTTTCTGAAGTCTTGCTTCCATTATGAAGAACAATGTCAGTACTAACTCTTTAGTGTCTTTATCATACCCAAGGTCTAAACTGAAGAAGTGAAACTTCCAGTTAATACAGTGCAGCAAGAGTTACTCTACTTCACTCTTTTCACATCCCTGAATGCTCTTGCTTATGATGAGGGAACTGTTCAATGGCTGCACAACACTAACAGATTTGGTATTGAAAACATTAAGATCATCTCCTTCCTCCTACAACTTTCAACTAAAGAATGAGAAGAAGTTTAAACATTACAATTAAGGTAGGGTTCACTAGCATCTTAAATGGTAGAAATGCTAATGAATCATCGGGCAGTTCCTTGGTCTTAAATACTTTGAAATGATATTTTTCCATTAGTGTGGCTGAAAGGATATTTGCCACAGCAGATTGACAGGTTAGACACACTATAGTTTATCATTATTCATATCCAGCCACTCATATCCCTTGCCAGTATTGGAACGAAAATAGAATTAAATACATATGCTACCATCTACATCTTCAGTTCCTTTATCAGGATTTCCCCTCAGTTTTCAAACCTATCCTGGTATTCAAATGAATAAAGATATCTTGCTACACTTTTGACAAAAAGAGAGAGCACCTTGTATGTTCTAAAATGTTTTGTCTGCTGCACACATTTCTTCAATAGACTGGAGTGTGTCTGGGAAATCAGAATAAATGACACTATGCCAAGAAGAGAATTAGTAGGCTTGTAATGGACAAATAATTGCTATCTGTGGAACTTTGTTTTTATTGTGTTGGTAAATATTGCACAGTAATGTAAGTAACATCTCAGCTCATTTTGGAGAATAGTTTTATTTATAAAGCTTCATACAATAATCATGCTAGGTATGTATTTTGTTTAGATCATGTCACCATAAAATTCTTTCATTTGGAGGTATCATAACTGAGTTGGTGATGGTTTAACCAATCTACTCTTTCCATTTCAACAATTGACAAATAAGTCACTGGAAACAAATGTGCTTTACTTCTCTTGAAGCTTATCCATGCAAATCATATCCCAAAATTTCAACTGAAGATGAAAAACTTAAGAATATGGACAATACAGTTGGTTGGTTTGGGGGCCAAACAGCAAGGTCATTGATCCCATCAGATCAGGGAAGGATGGGGAAGGAAGTCAGCCACGCCCTTTAAAAGGAACCATCCTGGCATTTGCATGAAGCGATTTAGAGAAATTATGGAAAACCTGAATCAAGATGGCCAGATGTGGATTTGAACCATTGTCCTCCCAAATAAGAGTCCAGTGTACTAACCACTGCACAATGTCACTCAGTGGGACAAAACAATAGTGGAAAGGGGCCACTAGGTGATATAAACAATTTAAGGAAACTTCTTATGGAATGTAAACAGTTCAGGAGTAAAGGAGACAACACACACAGTAGTAAAAGCATGGAGTCATCAATGGATGCATAAAAAAAAGAATGAAAACTTGGCTAACTTTCAGATGAACCCTTTAAGGAGTGGAGGGTGTGTACAGGGGAAGGAGTTATTTCACAGGAGGAGCTGGAGAGACGTAGCTGGTAGCTCAGAGAGAGACAACAGGTGTGTGGGATAGGAATGCATAAGGAAGACACAGCAGGTACACAGGACAGAAATACAACACACAGACACCAAAGGTTGTCATTTTGTGTGGCACACAATGGTAGTGACATAGAGGCATGGGTAGGGAGGGGTGACGTGACAAAGGAAGGTTAGACTGTTCGACAGAGGGTGTGGGTGCAGTGGGTTAACAGAGACTGCAAGCAGCAGGTTTACAGGAGTGAAGGGTGTGCTGCAAAGATAAATCCAATCTGCATAGTTCAGAAAAGATGGTGTTAGTGGGAAGGATCCATATGGCATGGCTTGTGAAGCAGCCATTGAACTCAAGCATGTTCTGTTCAGCAGCATGTTATGCTACTGGGTGATTTTAGTATTTGATTGTGGTTCTTATTTCCCACTTATCCTGAGTATTGATAGGGAGAACACATCAGAGATGTTCAGGCTCTAGGTGACAGCCACAGCTCGTGCCTGTGCGAGGCACATGCATTGCGGCAAGCATGTCAGATGGCTTTACTGCTAAATACCGCAGTCTGACTATTGGTAGCCAGTCTCTCACTAGTCACTGAAACCTTCAGATACAAACTACTGAATAGTAGATTACCCTAAAAATTAATTATTTAGATGACATGTTAGTTATAGGGCCACAGGGAGCAGCACCTGTGCCATCTACAGATGTTATTTGAGTGGCACCATGCCCACAGTCTGCAGTGTCGCTTCAACAAATGTAGTTTCTTTGAGCAATGTGTCAAGTGCTTGGGATATGCATTAAGTAGATATGGGCTCACACTCACACAGGATAATATGGATATAATCGCTGACTTACCAGCTCCTAAGGACTTCAAAGAACTACAGTTGTTCCTCGGCAAAATAATTATTATGCCAAGTTGTTGCCAATGAGGCCCACATTTCCCATCTGCTCAATCTGTTGCATAAAAATGGTCTTAATTCGTGTGGTTAGAGGTGAGTTAGAAGGCTTTCATGCAGCTTTTAAAGTTCCTTATGTTGACCCCTGCTTTAGCTACATTTCATCCTAGGATGTGTTTAACACTTGCCACTGATGCGTCATATCTTGACATTTGTGCCATACTGTCCTCCAAATACATTATCGCACAAAGCAGCCCATTCCATGTGCATCTGAAACATTAACTCCACCACAGAGGAATTATTTACAAATTGAGAAGGAGCATTAGTTATGCACCATAGACCCATGTGTTTCTGTGGTGCTAAGTTTTACCTGATAACTGATCACAAGCTCCATGTTTTTCTGTTTGGCCCCTCTTCAAGAATTCCTGATAAAACAGTGCTCTTGCTGCAACAGTTGGCATTGTAACTATGCCACTACTGCTATGAGATCTATTATTAAACTATCACAGAGCTCTCCACTGCTGACACACTTCCCTGCCTGCTGTGTGGCCCATATGCCAAATTTGATAGGCATGAGGCTCTGTATTTTGCCTTAGACACAAATCAGCAAGACAATGTTGATGAATTTGCAATTATGGCATGCAAAGTAGCAGCAGAAATCGCCCACAATCTGCTTCTCTGCACGATGCTGACTGCTTTAACACAGGGTAGGCTAGAGCACTTGCCTAAGGTCACTGACCCAGAGTAGCACACCTATTTTTCCTAGCCTAACATCACTGAGGGGACATTTTGTTGGCTATGGATGATGCTGAATGGTGGGTGGTAGTTGCTCCTATGCTCCAGTCCAATGTACTGACGCTTCTCCACATAGCACATTGGGGAATATGCAGAATGAAGGCAATACTGCAATGTTATGTGTATTATTCTGGGGTGTTGCAACCATTGAACGCATCACCTGGAACTGCCATGCCTGTGCTCACAACCAGTTAACTAGAGCACAGTGTTTCAAACCTTGGTCCACCAAGAACTCCCATGGCAAAGAGTGCATTTCTTGCACCATTCTGGGGAGCAATGTGATTGCTAGTAGTCAATGTCCTCTCTAACTTTCCACATGTAGCATGGATGGCTACAACTACTATGGCGGCTACTACCCATGCCCTGTACATCATATTTGCAATAGAGGGCCAACTTCCACCCTATTTTCCAACAATGGCCTTCAGTTTGTGGCATCTGTATCTCAGGATTTTTGTTGAGGCAATGGCACTGTTCCTCTGAGCACTACCCCTTTCCATCACACATCCAATTTGGAAGCTGAGCAGATGATCGGAACATTCAAGAAGCAGATGCACAAACTACTGATGACAGACAACTCTAGGGAAGCACTCAACAGCTTGCTCACCACCTACTAGTCCATCCCCCATGGATATATGTAGCCCAACTAAAATTTTACACAGGCACAACCTGATTCAGAAGTTACACTGCCCACACACACAGCCATATTACAACATGGCCTCCCATGTATGGGCACATACTTAAGGCTGAACCCCAGGTGGACTATGGTGTAATCATCAGCAGCAGCAGGGTAAGCAGAAGTTTGAGGCTGAAGCCAGCAGAAGTAGCTGGTCAAGCAACAGACTTAGCTCCATCTGCAATTTGATGTACTGCCTCCACCTTTCCCTTCCACTGCCAACTTGGTGTGCCATCTGCAACCACTCCAGGGACAAGCCAGTCCACCAGTCCACCTCTACCACTAAAATCTCTGCCCTATTGTTAGGCATTGACAGGAAGTGGACAAGGACCAACAATGTTACCTGATGGTCAAACAACTTCCTCCCACTTTGCTACTTCTAGCTCCCACATCCATCACCAGTGGTCTCCGTCCCTCATCATTGATGGAGATTTAGTATTATGTGACTGTGGTGCCAATGGTTGGTCCCATCTCAACCACACCTGGTGACTGCTACCCTGTTGGCGGGCCCAAGCTTTGCCCCAGATTTTGTCAATCAGGCAGGACTCACACAGATGGTGCCACCTCCCACAGTAGCCAATCATGATGGGGACCTATTGCAGGAACCTTTGGTGGGAATTGCTGCATCTCTTTCTCCCCTTCCTCAGTGAAGTTGACACAGGCTGGGTCATTTTCAGCTTAAGTGCCAATTAAAGGTGGGAGAGGTTTAATATCTAATGGTGTTTTAGAGTCACTGTTTAGCCCAAGTATTGAGAGGGAGAACATATCAGAGATACTTGGGCTCAAGGTGCAGCTTCCATTGGAAACACATGAGGTGGTGTCACCCTCAGACTAGTGTTTACCATTAAATACCTGAGCCCAGCTATTAGTAGCCAGTTTGTCTTTAGTTACTGAAGCCTGTAATCACACGTTATTGAATAGCAGAGATTTGACCTTGCCTGATTTACATTTGTGATTTGGATTGGTCTCTGGATTAGTGTTTACACTTAAATGACTCTACTATGCTTTGAACTTGTTTTGATTATTCGTTCTCTTTGTGGTCTCTGTCATTTACCTCTGGAACATCCTCCTTCATTCTACTGGCCTCTGTGTTACCACCAGAGCAAGTGTTCATAAACTGTGTTCTACCTACATGAAGTAGGACGGAAGAGTGGTCTACACTCCTCTTGGCCACAGATTGGCAGTGTCTGTTCATTCTGTTGGACAGATGGTTGGTGGTCATGCCCACATAAAATGCTGTGCAGATTTTGCAGCAGAGGTGATATATGACGTGGTTGCTCTCACAGATGGTCCAGCCTATGATGAGATAGGATAAGCCTGTGACAGGAACAGAATAGGATGTGCTGGGTGGGTGAATTGGTCAAGGGTTGCACTAAGCAACAAATTACTACATTTCATCTTCATATCAACTTACCCCTCCCCACGCATTGTTCCCATGACAATTTTAGGTCTGTTCTCTTTTTCTCTGCACACAATGGTAACTAATGCATGACAGAATATCCTGGCTTCACAGTAATATTGCACACATCTCAGCACAATTTCTTCTGAGGTTTTCATCCCCAAAACCCACACTATATTATCCATAGTTCCCTTTCCAACCATATAACACTTCAGTTTTTCCATTTCCTGTGGCTATTTCATGTGTTTCCCCTCCACTCATTTGACATCCCATTCCAAATGGCCCCTGCTCCATCTGTCTGCCTTAGTTCAGAAAAATACCCCTATCCTTCACTAAAAGACAGCCTTACAGTTCCTTGGGATCTGCTTGAGGCATGGGACCTCCTCTCCCCCCCTCCCCTTAATGACTTTACTGTAAAAATTCCATATGTCCCTCACTGTGCAGCTACTTTCCTCATTCCATCGGACAGGTTCCTCCAGATTCCAGTGTCACTGTACACTGCCACTCTCATGACCTATGTTTTGTAGTGGCTTCCACCTCCCACTCTCTAGACAAAATGCTTTCTTCTTTACCTGTTACATGAATTTTAGGAAATTATTAAAGCTTGACATTTAGTTACATTTTAAATCTTTGTATATGTCAGCCATTCTCTAAGTGTTCTTCTTTTGACATCTAGTAACTTATGAAGTCTAGAATGAGTTACAGAAAATCACCATTTGATGTAGCAACTAGAATAAAATCCTAAACAAAGAAAAATCTTATGTGCTACATTCAGTGGGACTCCGCCCCCCCCTCTTTTGTGGGGCTGTCTGCATTGCCAACAATTCTGCCCCACCAGTCAGCCCGCATGCCATTTATTAGTTTCTTTCATTAGTCGACTCAACTGAATCGAGTTATCGAGTAATTGTACTTTCCTATGTAGCACACGCGTGTGAGTCATCATATTTTATACGTTTCTGTCTGGCACATAGGGGTCAACTTAATGACTTAGCTCTGTTGAACACTCACCCTGACATTGATTGTCCTATTGATGGTGTAATTGACCAATTTGCCTGGAAGAATAGGTACGTAGAATTCATCATTTAAGGAAGATAACCACAACTGTAACTTTTTTTATGCTGTCATAAGATGGCATTGTCTTCTGTGTGTGTGCAATCAGTTTAAATAAAACTTTCTTACGCTTTGGATGTGATTTGATTATTTTTTATTACAGTAAAAGTGAAGGTCGCTCAAGATGTCTTTACTGCCTCCTCCTTGAGGTTTTTCCGTGTCTGCCACTGCATTTACCACAATGGGTAAAGATCTTCCACACAGATAATATTAATGGTTAAAAAGCAAATAATTAGCAACTTTTGGCTGATTTAAAACTTGTTGACATCTGCAGAAACTTTTCATCAAGGGGACAAAATTCAAAACTTCTCATTTTTTATATTACTGCTTTGGTGAGTTTAAAAATGTGTTAGGCCCCAGGAACTAAATTTGACAAAAAGTGCTCCAAATTTGTTGTATCTCAAGAGATGAATACTTATCTACTTAGCGCATTTATGGTAGATTTCTTTGGTACCTAAATGGTAAGCATATTTCATTAGAACATGAAAGTACACCTCTTTATCTTATTAATATGAATGTAGACGCCACTTTTTGACTCAACAATCTGAAATTGCATCATCGTATGACTAAATCCAATGTATCCATTGAGTAATGATATAAAATTAGAAAACAGCCACACAATAATAATTTATTCCTACTCCCATAATATTACAAATACAAATGCAAATGTTTTATTCCACCATTGAGAATATTTAAATGCTATTGGTGTTGTCAGTGTTATTACAATAATAATAAAATATGAACTTTGATATGACAAATGTTATTAACTACAATATAATAACCCTAGATGGATACCATACACATTTGTGCATATATCAATAACAACAAGAAGTTTCCTTAGAGATTAATTACAAGATAAATGAACTACATAGTAAAGTGAATTACAAATAAAGAATAAAACAGATAATTAACAATTAGTACATGAAACAGTAATCAAATAGTTGCAGAGCATGGCATATGTATAGTTTGCAGTTAATTTATAGTTCATTTTCAGAAGGAAAGTCGGTCATTTGTCACATACTCAAGGAACTCTTGAGCAGAGTAAATTACTTTACTTTTGATCCACCTTAAAAGGCTAGTTTTTAATTTATTTACTGGCACTGTGTGGGCATTTTCAGGTAATTTGTTGAAGTAGACAGGACCAAGATATTTGTAGCTGTTGTGTGTCTTTGCAAGCCTAGCAAATGGCATATTAACTGTATGTCCACTTCTTATGTTATGGTCATGAACTGTTCTCCTTAAGTCAAATTTACTCAGATTCTCTTTAACAAAGACAAGGAAGTTGTAAATATAAACGCCAGGTACTGTCATTATATTCAGTTTCATGAAAAAATATTGACATAATTCATATGGGCTAAGTTCTGCTATGCACCTTATGGCTTTCTTTGCCATTTAAACACTAATTTTGAGCCTATGGAATTGCCCCATAATAGTATTCCATAACTCAGGTGTGAATGGAATAACACAAAACAAGCATATAACAGATGTTCTTTACTGACACTGCTCCTCAGCTTGTACAACAGCTATAGGGCATGTGCCAATTTACCACATATATTCACAGTGTGGGAATCCCAGCTGAGGTTTTGATCTATATGAAATCCTAATAATTTTACTGTTTTGTTATCATGACTGGAATCATTCAGATTGAATACAATAGCTTCAGTTTTACTATCATTCTTCTGCAGTACATTTGCCTCAAACCAAGTAGTGCACCTCTCCATTGCCACTTCCATGCTGTTTTGCATATTTTCAAGATTGATACCATATCACATGTGATGAGTGTTGTGTCATCAGCATAAAGCACTGCACCACATGATACAACTACAGATAGATCATTTATATAAGTAATGGAAAGGAAAGGTCCAATAACAGATCCTTGAGATACGCCATTTACAACTGGGAGACATTCTGACATTTGATTATTCACCTTAACTGACTGTTTCCTATTGTCCAAGTACGACTGCATTACTTCACTGTGGTAGAGTTTTTTTTATGAGAATATTGTGGGAGACCATATCAAAAGCTTTCCTGAGGTCCAAAAGTGTTGCACAGATAATATCTTTATTCTCAAAACAATTGTATATTTTTGCTACCATTCTCTCAACTGCTTTGACTGTATGCATGCAGTATTCTATTATTTTTCATATTATGGATATAAGTGATATTGGTCGATAGTTACCTGGTGATGCTATATCTCCTTTCTTATGTACTGGTTTAACTACAGATATTTTGAAACACTCTTCATTTAAAATTTTGTTGATTATTTTAGTCAGTGGCATTGCAATTTGATTTCTGATATATTTAATAACATAATTTGAGAGACCATAGTAATCCTCTGATCTAGAATTACTGAGCTTAGCTATTGATTCATTGATCATATTCTCAGTTACACACGTCCAGTGAAAGCTGTCTGTCTGCTTATGGTTCAGTAAGTGACTCTGCCTTACTCACATTCTCCATTATGCTGTTAGAATAGAATATCAGGTGTAATTGGTGTCTGGTATACTTAACCATCACAGTTAGTTTCTGTTTTAATAATTTCTCATGCAGCTTTGCATTTATTCACTGAGTTCAGTATATATGTATCATTTGCTTTGCACATAGCTGTCTTGATTTCAGACCTTTAAATATTTTTCACTTTCACATACATTTTCTTGTCAGTATTATTGTGTTTTGACCTATCATGATAGAGTAGTATTATGATTCTAATTCTACTTAGTTGTAGGGTGTACCAGCATTTTAGATTTTGTGGTTTGATGTAACAATTTGCTTTGATATTTTCTTGCAGTATTTAGGACAACACGCTTCAAAATTTTCAGTTAATAGTTCTAGAAATTTTTTAGTAGATTCATTTGTACCTGCAGTGGTTGTTATTTTGTCCCATTTTATTAAATCCAGTTTACTTGTCAACTTGTTTAGCTTCAATTCATTAATTGGTTTTATAATTTTACTACAGTCTGTGGAAGTTTCAGTTGCTTTACTGTTAAGAGTTTATCTTAGCCATAGTCTCTCATGATCTGAAATGCCTAGCTTGATTGTGCTGAATTCTGTTTTGTTTAGTCGAAAATTATGTTATCTAGACATGCTTCCTGTCTTGTGGATTTGTCATTTATGCAACTGAAGTTAAGGGATCTTAATGTATTTAGCAAGCTATCAATCTTGCTATTCTTAAACTTAATGTCTATATTGATATCAACAAATATTTGTGTTTGGAATTTTTGTGTCTGAGTAGCAAAAATATAAGTTTCTCTAGAAGCTTCACAAAGAGATGTTCATTGCATTTTTTTCTCAGAGGGGGGGGGGGGGGGGGGGAGGAAGGATGGGACGGTATACTGAAGCTATTATAATTTCCTGGTTTGACAACATTATGGCAACAGCTTCAAATTTTGCTTCTAAGTGCAAACCATTTACATCTATAACTTTATAGATTAGGGTCACACTATTAACCTGAAACTGAAAATTAAGTCAGAATGATTGATAAAATCCTGTGAGATATCAACAACAATGCCACATTAATAGGTCTTTAAGTGGAGAAACATGGAATAAACTTCTGACAAGGCTTATTCAACTTTGACGTCATCTGTAACACTTTGTTTGTTTTTGAAATCTTCACGTCTGTTCATGTTTAAAAATTTAATACATTTATTTCATGATTTATATTTTTCATGTGGAATATGTGACAGTCGCCTGCTTTATTTCTTTGCTGATAGTCCTCAGTGTCGACGTACTGCATTGTTATACTGGCTGAAAAATGGGAGGTAGTTCAACACTGACTACTGTAAATGATGTAGCCGACAGTTGCACATTTGCTTTTCATAGCTCTTTACTTTCACTGTTCACAACCCCACAATATTACACAGTCATATGGCCAGTTTACTACTGGTTAATTTTTGATAAACCTCATTAATAGTTTGCAGGCAAATGTCAGCATACTGCTACAATAATTTACCATTGAACAGTATGAGCAATTAAAACCTAACCACACAGTTCTTGCAGAATAATATGGTACGTGTGACACTATTGAACAGACACTGTCAGTGTTTTAACACTTAGCCTATTTGTGTTACACTTATTTTCATGGTTAAGTTGATACATTGTTGTTGTTCTAATCAATACAGGTTTCTCATCTGAAAATCGGCTGTGGACTGACTGTCTCGGGACCAAAAATTGGGCCTTCATACATCCTCACATTAATAGACACTGGAACTACACATTGCTTAAGTTACAGAAATTACAATTAAAACATAACTCATTCAGTTAACTGAATACTTTGAAAACTTCCTTCTTTTTAACATTTTCTTCTCCCACAAAGGTTAGGCTGTTTTATTTGTTGAAATAACAAAGTTAACAGATAAAGTTGTGCAAACAATACTTTTGCCAAACCTGGTAATTATTTTTGAATTAATTAAGTGCTGGATTTCCTATCACGTTTTCGAATAGAGCCAAATAAATATTTAAAGAATCCTCGTAGTTCTTCTTCCAAATTTTTATAATTAGTACGTTTGTGGCTCAGAAGCGGCTCATGGGCCCCAAGGAATCAGGGCATCATATTATGACATGACATCGCCTCTTGCGCTAGGATGAAAGACCAGCTCCTCTCTGCAGCTTGGTTAGGGCTGAATGATGAAAAGGGTTGAATGAGGAAATGACAAAAAAAGATCAAAGACATTATTTTGGCATTTTTCTGAAACTGTTCACATCCATCTTAATTGTAGCTCAGCACTGAAACCATAGTAACACATAGTATCCAACCAGGATAACAAATCATAGTACCACTTGTCTGCATCAAGTAGCAAGCAATATAAATTGTACTGTATTCTCTGTCAAACTAGGATTTTCAGACCACAATGCATTAATTATGCAGGTCTGGTTGCAAAATAAGTCATGAACACAATAAAATCACTGTACAGAGGAGAAACTTCAATAAAACCCACATGCATACTTTCCTCTTTGATATACAAAATGAAAACTGGCAAAATGTATATGAGGCTCAAACAGTAGACAGCAAATATGAAGCATTCTTGGATATTTTCTGTTATTATTTTAATTGCCACTTTCCCTTACAAACAAAATGTATCAACAAAGATAGGAAACTCTCCAGCTGGATCACCCCAGGAATCATTAGATCATCACAAAGAAAAAGAGAACTTTTTTACATTAGCAAATCCAAACTGGCAGTAGTGAAGCATTTAAGTCATACTTTACTCTATATAAAAAGATATTAAGGAACGTAGTAAATGCAGCCGAAAAGCTACAGAATGATAACTGCCTCAAATTGTCATCAAATAAGAGCAAAAGCATGTGGCAACTTATTAATATGAATACTAATAGAGGAAAACAACTACAAAGTGATATTAGCTTAAAAATAAATGGAAAATTAGTCTCCAGTGGGAAAGAAACAGCAGAGGAATTCAATAACTACTTTACGGAAACAGTAGAAAACCTGGCTAACCATCTTAAAAATAGCTGTCCCTTACAACTAGAACCAAACTTATGCTCTGAGACTCTATTTCTAAAGACCACATCTGAAATTGAAATAGAAAAGACACTTCACAGCAAAATTTTTAAAAAAATCATCTGCTGGACAAGATCAAATTTCATGCTTCCTCCTTCATAATTGCAGTAACTTTATCAGTAAACCCCTAGCCCACATAATAAACTTCTCATTCCTGAATGGTGCATTTCCTGATATGCTCAAAATTGCAAAAATTATACCTGCCCACAAAAAAGGAAGCAAAGAGGATCCCAGTAATTATCGACCCATTGCACTGCTTTCAACTTTTAGTGAAGTATTTGAATATGTAATGGCCACAAGAATCATGTCCTTTCTAGACAAAAATATCCTGTCACCTGCTCAGTTCGGCTTCCAAAGTAAGAAAGCTACAACTGATGCAATACAAGTATTTCTAGATCATGCACTGGAGCTTGTGGACAAAAAACTCCCAGCCATAGGTATCTTCCTAGATCTAACAAAGGCATTCGAAATGGTTAATCATAGTATACTTTTGCAAAAGATGCATTCCTATGGAATAAGAGGAAATGCCTATAACTGGTTTAAAAGCTATCTGGAAGATCGACAGCAGTATGTCAAATTAAATGAAACTAAGCTCTTAAGTACAGCTAGCACTGTACATTCCTCCATACATACCATAAAGCAAGGCTTTCCCCAAGGCTCCATCCTGGGCCCCCTTGCTGTTCTTACTTTACATAAATGACCCTCCTCACAGCCTACCAGACGCAAAACCCTTCTGTTTGCTGATGACACATCTATAATCATATCTGCGCCCGAACAACTTCTCCAATCTAATATAGATAGGACCACAGATCAAATAAGTCGATGGCTTCAAAGTAACAGGCTGGTGCTTAATGCAAAAAAGACAATTGGAATAATCTTCCACACGGCCCAAAACAGAAATCCATTACTCCCAACTATATCACTGGAAAAAAATAATGTTAAACTTGAAAATGAAATAAAATTTTTGGTGGTCACTATTACTGATACGCTCACATGGAAAAGGCACATTGATGTTACCAGCACAACACTTAGTGAAGTATGTTTCATGATTAGATCCATAAGAAATGTCACTAACACAAGTACCCTGACCACAATGTACCATGCACTCTTTCACTCTGTACTTAACTACAGAATCATCTTCTGGGGCCAAAATTCTGAATCAATTAAGATATTCAAACTGCAGAAGAAGATAGTCAGAACAATTATGTTCAAAAAACAAAGAGACACTTGTAAACCATTATTTAAGAAACTAAATATTTCGCCCCTCCCATGCCAATACATACTAGAATTATTATTCTTTACCAAAAAAAGTATCAACAAAATTAGCAAAAATATGGATTACCACGATTATGACACAAGATCAAAAACCTCTCTAGTAATACTTACCCACTCAACAAAACTGTACAGTGATGGTGTCAAGTGTATGGGAATAAAATTATATAATCATCTTCCAACTTTTATACAAGAAATCCAAGAAATAAATAAATTCAAACAGACAGTGAAGTCTCTTTTAATAAAAGACTGCTTTTATACCATCCAGGAATATTTGGAATCAAAATTGTCTTAGTGAATGATAATGTATCAAAGTTGAATGTTGTTAAGTCAATTTTGTCACATCATGTAAAAATTCTCTGCAAAGCTGTAACTTTAAGTAACATAATTTATTAGGCAATGTAAAATAATCATTTTTCTGTGTTCTTGTTTACTGTTTTAGACTCCTGTAAACTGTATATTTGTGTTGACTTATACCATATCAGTTGTCCAAGCCATTGTACTGATTTGATCTACAGGACAAATAATAAATAAATAAATAAATAAAAAGAACTGGCATAATTTTACATGAACAGAATCTGAACAAAAAAAGTCCAAGTTACATAGTGAATGCTAAAGTTACAGTACTTTTAATCTTGGGTGGTAAAGTTAAATGTGCAGTTCAGTGGAGTTTCAATGATTGACAGAAATTCGAGAGAATTCTTTAATGAATAAAAAGACTGTATTCATAATCCAGGAGGGAGCAAGTGCCCTTCCCCTTTCCTGTTGATGATTATGGCTGGACTGGAACCTGAACCCAGAATGTTGCCTTTCAGTGTGCTGATCTAGGTCTGAACCTCAGTCAAGCACACAGTTTTAACTCCACTAGGAAATATCACAGATGTGTGCACTTTGCTGAAGAGTCAGATATACATTCTAATAGATACATGTGTTAGACGTTTCTTTAAATTTTTTTTTTTTTTTTTTTTTTTTTTTTTTTTTTGAGGATGGAGTATACAACAATAGAAATATTTATCTACAATTACTTACGCAATGTATTGAGTAAATATAAGAAAAGGCTGCAAAAAATGTGTGAGATCAACTGGATTTTTTATCACTAGAGCATCCTGTAGCTCTTCAAAGGTTCCATTTCCTGGTAGTTTCATATTTTTCTTCCTGTAACACCAAATCACAAAAAAGTTGAAACATCTATTGCAAAGATTTACGATAAAAAACTAAAAAATTCAGTGACAAACATACAAAAACACAATTTTTTGTGTTGTTCCTTCATTGACAGTGGGCAAAGGACATTTTAAAAAGTCGGAAAATTTGAATGAGCATGGGCCACCTTGTGCTTTATTTCTGCATTGGTCTAAGGTTATTTGTTTATTTACAGAAGAAGTTTGAAAATAAATATTTATTTAGTCTCATACTCACTGTTCTATTCATGCCAGAATAGCATGTCAATGGAGAGAATGAGGTGGAAATAACATATATTTTAGGTAACACAAGAAACAGTGAATGTATGTACTACAAGGGTACGAAATGAGTTTTCAATGGTAACAAGAATAAATGCCAAGATACTAGTAAATAAACATTGTGATTAGTAAGAAAAGCAAGAAGTCTAATAAAGCTTTACTCTGGGAGCTACAGTTTTTTCATTCCAAGAATGAATAAATGAGAAGAGGAGAAATGTTGTAATAGAACATTGTTAAAAAAAAAAAGTGGGGAAATTGTATGGATAATAGAATGTGTTAGAAAGAGCGGTCAGATACTAAAGTAGGTTGTTTCAATGAAAAAGTTCCAAGTAAGTTAGAGTTATTAAATTTTTACCACAGAAACAAAACGATATACAGGAGGGTGCTGATTGCAGCAAAAAATAATATATAATGCAGAGAATAAAAGCAAAGCAGTCTGGGATGTTATAAAACAGGAAATGAAATGAATGAGACAAACAGAAAGGTAATAAAAATTGATAATAAGTGGCAATAAATTATCCACACCATCTAACGAACCTTTTTTTTCACGTATTTCTGTGAAACTGTAACTAAAATTTACAATATCAGATATGATACATGTTAATAATTATACATGAAGCATAATGATGTTATTACAAAGCACAAAATCAGTAAAACTGCCCAAAAACTAAAAAAAAGGGTCAGCAGGCCTAAATGGAGTTCCAACCTATCTCTGCTTAGGTAAGCTAAACCAAAAGACAAAAAACTACAGGTCATTTTTCTGCTGACATCATTTTCAAAAATAATAGAATAAATGATGAAAGACAGATTAATGAATTCCTAGAAAAAATACAGCCTTCTAAATGAACAACAGTCTGGATTCCGAAGTGGCAGAAATACAGAATCAGCTGCAGCAGAATTTATGAAAGTATTTCATGATGCCCTTGAGAATATGTGACTTTTGAAACTGTTGACCACAAAATTCAATTAAATTAGCTAGAATTATTAAGAATAAAAAGTGCACCTAATGACTGGTTTCCATCACACCTAGTAGATAATATACAAAGAACAGAGAAAACAGACTCTCAAAGGATAAACTTTTAGTGGAACACTTATCAGAACCAAAATATACTAACATAGAAGTTCTTCATGGTTGTATGTTGGAGCCAATTCTGTTCCTGATATGCATAAATGACTTTCATACCAGTGTTAGTCATTGGGGAGAAATTTTCTTTGCTATTTATTTTATTTTTTGAGTCCAGGACATAAAATAATTACAAAAACTAATATGTATTGATTCACATAACAAATTTGCAAAATTAAATATGTACAGCAGTATTTATGACACAGATTTTCTCTTTGCTGTTGATTGATGAGTGAGAGGACATTTACTAATTATTACACATATCAAAAATAATCTTCTTAATTACTGCACAAACAAACCCATTCACAGTCACAGAACAACATTTACACTATCCAATCAAAAGTAGCAGTGCAGCCCTACGTGATGCAAAATTGACCACTAAATGTCATGAGAGACAGGGAGATGGGGAGTATTGTGAAGTAAATGGAGATACAGTAGCAGCAAATGGGTCTATCAGGAGAGCCCAGTGACTTTGATGTGGAAAAGTCATTAGATGTCACCTGAGCAACAAATCCACCAGGAATATTTCAATCCTTCTAAAGGTGTTTAACTTGATTGTTGTTTATGTCATTGTGAAATTGGCATGTGAAGGAGCTAGAGGTGGGTGGTACACTCCTGAACTGATTCAGAGAGCCAGATCCCTTTAAGGAGTAAGTGATCAGTTACTCAGAAAAAAAGTCTCTCTGGTAACACTAGTAAACAGAATGAAGACATGAAGATTCTGTGACAGGCTTCTGCGACAACATCCCATGTCACATGCTGAGTAAAAAATTTCACAAGCTGCAAAAAATGTGCTATAGACAATGTGCATGTATGGATTTGCATATCTCACTAATGTGTGCAGCTTTTCTCAGCCATGAAAAGAAAAGAAACTGAAGAAAGATCAATTCTTCAGAACACTGGCTTAACAAAGAAAGTGCTTTTTTAAGAATCTTACAAAAGTGACGTTAAAACACTTCACCACCCCCACGCACACCCCCCACCATTCAGGATTTCTAGTAACACAGAAAAAAAGTGTCACTACATGAATTATTTCACATATTCAAACTCTTCTGGTTTTCATTGACTGGAATACTGCAGCACCAGCTTAGTCATTTACTTTCAAATTGTAAAACTGAAATTTGTGTAAATTTCACCTGACTATTTTGTGAATTCTAACATCATAACATAACAATTAAATAGTTTTGTTTGTCTGACTGTATTGCTGTGGAACTACTGGGCTTGAAAGGCTTAAGTTCTGATTCAGTTGTAAATGTAACTGAATTGGTCGTTTGAAGAAAAGAATGAATCCACAACCTCCTGTTGTGAAGAAATACAAAAAACTTGCTGCTGTTCTAATTTTTAATTTTATGTTCACCAAATAGTTATATGAAATTCTTTATGTAAATCTCCTTTCTCAGTACCTTAGAAACGTGAACTGGATTGTCCTGAAGGAGGCATCACAATATTAAAAACTGAAGATTTGTTCCCTTCTTCAAACTAATGAATTAGGCATTAAAACTTCCTATTAAAACATGAAAAAAGTTATATTTTCACAAAACATTCATAAGACATGTACAGGAAACATCCTGCATTTTACATGTTTTGAAAAAAATATCTGTGAAATTTACTGTTCAAAGTACTCATATGAAGTCTATGTAATTATATTATGTACGTTCTGGATCTTTTTATCGGGCATTGGAATTTTTCCATTGTATGACATTTCTGTTGGAATGTGGGGCATTCCTGCATTGTTCTTTTGCAGTAGGAAAGCATTTAGTTTTCACCACACCGTCAATGAACTCAGATATGTTTCAATAACCTTAAGATGAGAAAATATATTACATAACTGTCTGTGCCTGGAAATTGAAAATGAGAACTTTTCCAGAAACTTTGTGGAGTTTTTATAGAACTTAGACCACCTGTTCCTGAAATCCTGGTATTTTCATCAGATAGTATTGACTCGTATTTTCGTTGAAGATTCAATCAAGTCATTGTGTTGTTTAAATTCTGTCTTCTCATCTGATTTTCCTTTTTGCTGTGACAAAATTGTCACAATGGGAAATAATAATGTATCTTCGTAAATCATCAAGTAGCAACTATCACAAGGAGAAGGTGCACTAAAGTGTTGGTGTGGTTTTGACCTCTGTATTTACAACTGTAACTCACCTGACCAGAAGTCCTCTTTGTCCTGCAATTCCACTTCACTAATTCCCACTAGATCTAGCTTCAACCTGTCCCTTTCTCTTTTTTAAATCCTGTAACCTTTCTAACTGAGTAAGAGATGTCAAACATTCCATGCTCCAAATTCAGTATTGTTTTTCCTGATGTCAACATCCCCTTTAGTAGTCATTGCCTGGATATACAAATGGGAGACTGTTCTGCCTTCAGAATATTTTATCTAAGAAGATATCCTGATTAATCCATGCAGTACAGCTGCATGCCCTCAGGAAAAATAATAGCTGTAGTTTCACCTTGCTTCCAGCCGTCCACAGTGCTGACATAGCAAAGACATGCTGACTAATATTACAAGGTTAGATCAATCAGTCATCCATACAGTTGCTCCTGCAAATACTGAAAAGGCTACTGCCACTTTTCAAGAACTATAGGAGAGTCTGACCTCTCCCCATATACCCCTTTGCTGTAGTTGCACCTATGGTATGGCTACATGTACCTGAGACACAAAAGCCACCTTGGCTAGTTCTGTGGTTGATGGAGGTGGCCTGAAAACTTGTGAGGCATTAAACCCCAATAATCATCTATTCTCTAAACAAAAGTTAACCTCTGTGTCATTATTAGTCATTTTTCTTTGACGGTTTTTGTGTATTTCACAGTTCATGCAAAACTGACCCATTATTTCACATAAATATTTTATTGACTTCTCCTGTGTTACTCTAGAAAGTTGTGCAGTATGAATGTTTTGTCTGCATTTCATCAATGAAAAAAGATAGAAAACAAGACAAAAAAAGTAAACAAGCAAAATATGCTTTTGATTGGTATATAAATATACTGTTATTCATGTAGGAATAAGTGTATTCTACATATGTAATTACTGTTACCTGTTAGCTGTTTTTATTTGTTTGTCTGCAGTTACATAATATTGGTTCTAATAAGACAGAGACAAAATGTTTTTTGACCCCACTTTTTTTTTATAAGAGCTGTGTTTGATTTCTTTATGATAAGGCATTGTTGTGACACTAAGAAATATAATGTTTTTTAAAAGGCTCTTCAGTGACTCTTGAGATGATTTAAAGTCAAGAATATGATTGTTTTATTGGTCACTTTCATCATTTTTGTTCATAGTTACAAACTGATATAGAACAAGTTAATTTTTGTGAGTTGATGAGATGAGATAACATGAATTAATATCATGATTATGCGTTGTATATCTACTACAATATAAATTAGTTTGTATACATAAAACTGTAAGCAAATCTATACAGTCAGAATTACTGTCTTCATGTGCCTCTCAAGAACTTACATGAGTTTTATAGTTAGTAAGCAAGAGGATTTTTATGTCATTGTGCTGATCATAGCATACAGTTTTTATGAGGAAACAAATTTGCCTTAAATCATGACACTTATGAATTAACAACAATTAATCTTAATATTAAAAATGTTCAGATGTATGTGAATTCCTAAGGGACCAAACTGCTGAGGTCATCGGTCCCTAGACTTACACACTGCTTAAACTAACTTATGTTAAGAACAGCACATATACCCATGCCCGAGGGAGGACTCGAACCTCTGGCAGGAAGGGCCGCGCAATCTGTGACACAGTATTAATTAAAATATAGAGTAATAGTTACAGTTATGGCATCTTCTTGACAATAGGTACAGATTTTGGATTTGTTCAAAAGACACAAATTATGCTACAAGTATTCTACAAGAACTTTTCCAGATTTTAGAAGCACCTAGCTTTGCTGGCTTCTATATAATTTAAGATTGTATATCTTCATCAACACTATAGCCAAATAATTATTTAAAAGATACATTTTAGAGCCAGTTTAAAATTTCTTAAATTTTCTTGTGTCTCAATGTGGTGTGGTAACCTGTTGTAAAGTTTTTTCCCTACAAGTAGAGGCCCATTTTATCGAAGTTTTATTTTTGCAGATTCGCTAAGCTGTTCCATTTTCTGTTGCGTATTGTAATTATGAACTGTTTCATTTTCCTGCACTAGTTGGTCTTCAGTGTCCATTATTTTCTTAATGAAACATGTAACTTCCAAAATGTTTAAGCAAGGTAGTGGAAGAATTTGTAGGTTCTTAAATAATGGCCTGCATGTGCTTCCAGTAGGTACATTTCCTGTGGTCCTTATAATTCTTTTTTTGAACAATAAAGCAACTTCTTCTGGCAGGTGAGATGCCTGAAAAATTATGCTGTATCTTAACAGTGGTTCCACTTGTGTGTAATATATTTTTCTTATTTGTTGTGTCATGTACCCAGTAACAAATTTCATGCAATAGCAAGTGCTACTTAATTTCTTATGGATGAAGCTTATGTATTTGTCCCACTTTAGATTTTCTTGGATCCATATTCCAAGAAATTTAGTGCTGTTTACAGTTTCTAATTGTTTGCCAGATAACATTATGATAGGGCTTGAGTGGTGTATTCTTTGTGTTGTATGTAAATGCATAGTTGCTGTTTTTTCTGCATTTATGATAAGACTGTTTATGGAGATCCAATCAGTTATGTATAACACACATACTTTGATTTTATTCTACAGTGCTTCTAAAGCCTTCCCTTTTATCAGATATTGGTGTCATCTGCACTTTTATACTTGTCTGGGAAGGGGTTGCTGGCTCTAAGTCCTTTATGAACAGCAGGAACAATATTGGATCTAGAATGGAACCTAGGGGCACACCATATTTAACTTTCTGTTTCCCTGACTAATAAATACGTATATTCTTTCCTTCTTGATATTTAAATTCCACTATTTGTAGTCTGCTGTTCAGGTATAATTGTACCCATTTATATCCCAGTCCCTTGACACCTACATGTTCCAATTTTGATAGTAGTAGTTTATGGTCTATGATATCCAAAGCTTTTGTGAGGTCTGAAAATATAGCAGATAAGCATTGTTTACGGTCTACTAAGGTCAGGGCTTCATTTACAAAATCAAAGATGGCAATTCACAGAACTGCCATCAGTTACATTTACAGAAACTGTGTTGCAATTTTGAGCAGAGATTTTTTTTTTCTGTAAACTGAACCAATCTATCATGAAATATTTTTTCTAATATTTTAGTAAAGCTGGGTAGTAGAGAGATTGGTCTGTAATTTCTTACCGATATTATTTGACACTTTTTAAACAGGACATTTGCTATTTTCAACTTTTCAGAAAAAATTCCAGTAGCCAGTGAAGAAGTACAAACATCTGCAAAAGGTTTTGCTATTATAGACAAGAATTTTTATTTCAGTTCCCTATGCTTCTTTCTCATCCACTGGATATAAAAAAAGACACTTATTTAAACTGGAACATGTTGTTTCCAAGCATTTGGTGAATGAATTTTGATAATATTTTCTGCTAGTTCTGTAAAGTAAGAGTTAAATTTATTTGCAACTTTTTTGGGTCTGATATTTTTGGTTGAGTTTTCCAGTAAGTCAAAATTGTGGTGTTCTTCACAATGTTTTCCCATTTCTTTTCTTACTATGTCTCATATAGCCTTCATTTTGTTTGGGGCACTTATTATAGAATTTTCATTTGTCAGTTTCTTAGACATTTTAGTGACTTTAGGAGATGCTTATATCTCCTAAAACAAGCATCAAAATCTGGTGGTTTTTCAGTTTGTTTTGATGCTTTGTATAAAAATCTCTTTTTTAAAAGTGTTATCAGTATGTCTGGTGTGAGCCAATTACTTTTCTTATTTTTCTGGATTATTTTCTTTTTTTTTCTTGGTGGCAGTGGGGGGGGGGGGGGGGGGGGGCGAACATAGTTCAAAGTAATAGCAGGAGATGTTGCTGAAAATATCAAACTTTTCATTTGTGCCTGCAATGTTGTAAACTTCTTCCCATGAAAAATGGGAAGAAGTTGACAACATTGCAGGAACAAATGAAAAGTTTGATGGTTTCAGTAACATCGTCCGCTATTACTTCTGTCTGGTTAGTAAATACAGAAAGGAATGTATATTTTGTTCATTTTAGCTCCTAGCAACAGCTGATACAAACTGTTTCGAAAACTAACAATGATTTTTTAGTTCTACAGAAGTTATCTTTGTGCGTGTGATCCTCAGAGCATGTATTGAAAGCTTTTGTATTTTATTTACATGGCATATTTGCAAATATTTGACACCAATTTTGCTGTTATCAATATTGTTGCTTCTATTTTAGGCTTTAAATTAAAAGTTAAAAGAAAGTCCAAAAGATCAGTTTTTGTTTTCTTTCTTTCACGAAGTCAATATTAAAACCCCACACATAAAGAGATTTTTCACTTTTTTGTCACGATGTGAAGGCAGGGTAGGTATATTGCCTGTTGGAGCCCTATACAAGCAAATAATAGCTACATTTTCAGCTACTAATTCAATTCTGGATGTCCCTAAATTTCTTTCTTTAGGTATATCTTTTGTTAAATGAATAGCTGCAAATTTTATACCATTTTTTATGTACATACAGCTTTCTCCATGGGTCAGTATAGGTCTACAGAAATAGCTACCTAACACAAAATTTTGCAGACTCAACATTTTTAGTTTTTCTTCTTCAACTCGATGTTCTGTTACGCAAGGTACAGTAACGTATTTAAGTTTAGTCTCTACAAGGACTTGAAGTTCGCTCACTTTATTTGTCAGTGAGTGCACATTTTGAGGAAGCACTGAGAAATTTGCAAAGAGTTTGGAATTTGAAAGTTACTTCATTGTGCAGTGGTTTGCTTCTATGTTGTTCCTTTTCAAGTTACAGGAGGCATCATGAACGTTTATCTAGTGTGTTTCCCCTTCTGTCTGCCTCTGACTAAAAAAAAAATCATTCGAATGGGCAAGTGGCACTACTTTCCCCCTAGGCACAGCACCTGACACTTTTTAGGAATGAATGAAGTACCAAAACTTTAGAGAAGGCATCAGAGATGTTCTTAATTTTAATTTGATTCCTATGAAGAAATCAAGGTGCAGCAAAAAATATTAAAAATGAAGAATTGTGAAACAAATAGTATTTACTAATTAAACATGTGCATGAGGTGAGTTGTATACAAAAGCATATTTTATGCAATTTATTTTTAAAATAACATCAACCAGCTGAGTGTTATTGTTATGCAACATGATCTCCACACATTTCCATAAAGCACCCATTCCCTTGCATCCATTGAAACATCTGTGATGCAGTTATGGCAGATGATCAAAGCTATCACAATATTTTAAATTAAGCTCTGTATCAACACAGAAAGTGATGAGAAATAAATGCATGAAGATAAGTAAATTATGGAATTTTGTTAAAAAATACAATGTCATATGGTTCTGTGATCACCATACCTCTACAGCACTTAAAGACTAAATGACTCAAAGCAAGGTACCAATGTTGCACGAGGTCCCCAGGGGCAAAAAACTGCACTGGAGCAAAATTACTTCATATGATTTTATTAAATGTTGAACTTGCAGATATGGATCTGCAAACATTATTGACATTGATATCATACATTGTTTGACTCTGCCACATTAACATTTCAGATGCTAATTTCTGTTGAAATATTTTCCTCGATTAACTTCAGTGAAGACTAATGTTGGTGAAGAAGAGCCATTTTATATGTAAGAGATAATAGCTTAATTATGCATGCTGCTGACATTGAAAAATTTTTTCTTAAATAGCACAGTCATTCACTGTCAGAAGTGTACTGCAAAAATTAGAGGCTGTTGTTCTATCATTTAGAACTGATTCATAGGCAATTCATAGGCTACATCTATTCATAGGTTCACACTAACAGAAACATTAGAAGTTAAATAAGTGCACAAGTTGATTACAAACTTACTTTGCAAGTTCCCATAGTGTCTCATGCCTTACACTTCCATCCAAGTGGACATGAAGCTCAACCTGTGGAAAGAGTAGCTTCATGTAATTGAAAATCTCATATTAGAATTATAATTTTTCGAATTAATTGCATCAAATATGATATCAATACTTTGCTTTAATTATTCATAGAAATCTCATCTGTAAAACTTTTAAATACTCAGATTTTCAACTTTTCACATTCTGGGAGCCATTTTTTAAACTGAAGAGAATGGATTTCCAGTTTCATGCTTTTTAAAATTCTTTATTGTTTTCAGTCTCACTCATTAAAATACTCAAGGCTTATGACTGTCACATTGATATCCAGCTTTCTGATGGTAATACTCCATAAAAGAATGTTTTGAACACTAAAGTAAAGAGTAAGCTTCTATTGAACACCTCTTCAAGTTTTATGCCTTGGTCATTCTTATAGTTTAAAATTGGTGCAAGTTGAAGCACTGGTTGTGATAATGTCATCTGATGAAATAATTGTATCAAGTACATCTCATTTATCTGATTAAAACAGGTGTTTAAAGTGGGTTAGTGCAGAGAGGGCATTGTGAGTAGCAAGAAATCATGTGAGGGAGAGAGAGAGAGAGAGAGAGAGAGAGAGAGTGGAGATGAGAGAGTACAACAAGATTAATTTACTAAAACCTAACTGATTATTATAATAACTACATTAAGAGTTATAAATTTCATTTGAAGTGTGAAGAATGATGAGTTCCTGCAGGTCAGTACGTCTTTCTCACAAATAAATAAATGTACCAAGAAAGTAACTTTTGTACATGTATGAATTAGAAAGATACATGAATCAAAAGAATAGGATGAGAGGATGACACTTTAATTAAATGGATAGAGTAAATGGCTAGGTCAAATCATTATTCAACAGTGTTATCACATGGTGAGTACATAATAAATAGTGTGGAAGCTTCAAAATTTGTATGTGTCAATATTGATGAGAATTTAAGCTGGAAAAAAGGCATTTTGGAACTCATAAAACAGCTTATTTCAGCGACATTTGCATTTGTAGTCATAACAAATGTTGGGGAGAGAAAAATCGGTAAGCTGGCATATTTTGCTTATTGTCATTCAGTAATGTCCTATGGACTAATGTCCTGGGATAAATAATCTGTTAGAAACAAGTCTTCATTGGTCAAAAATATTTTGTAAGAATAATATGTGGTGTTCATCCACAATTGTCTTGTAGACATCTGTTTAAGGATTTTTAAATGAAATCATTCCAGTTTAGTCTGTCAAAACATTATAAATTGCAATTTCAGTTTTGCACATGGTTATTTTCAAGTATTATGAAATGTTGCAACCCACTCAATAATATAAAGCTGTATCATGCTGTGTAAAGTAATGCACACACACACTTGAAAGCCATGTGCATTAGCACATGTTGTCATCTGCGAGAGTGCACCACAAAAGAGCAATAATGAGACCTTCCAATAGAGCCCTCCATGGGCTAGCGCCTACCTAAACCCTGCAACACTATGCTCACACTCAGTTATCATGGTATTACGGCTTTCATACTTTTGCCTTATCTTATTGTGTTCAGTGTATGTTATGGTGACTGACATACATGCCACAGTCCAATTAAATTGTACTAACATTCTTGGTTGTGTTGTGTGTCCAAGTTACAGCACTGTGTCAAAGCATTTGCATGTAATGTTGTGAATTTATCTACTGTCCCATATACTATACATGTTAGAAAGTTGATAAAATACTGATATGAACATGTAAGTTTAAATTTCATGTAGCAGGAGTGATAAATGGATGTAAAACTTCTATTCAAGGAATTGGGAATTTTGATGACTACTTCATAGTATATTTAGTCCCTCATGAAGTTTGTTGTAAATAATCCACTACAGTTCAGAAAGAATAATGATGAACATAATTACATTACCAGAAGAAAAAAATGAGATTCATTACACCACATTGATATTGCTGTTAGCACAGAAAGCAGAGCACAATGCTGCATCAATAAATTTTGATCACTTACCCAGTGATACAAAATGTCTGTCAGTCAGAAAAGTAAAATTTGAAAATAAACTGAAAAAGTTTTTCCTTGACAACTTCTTCTATTACATAAAATAATTTTTATTATTGTAATGTGTAAAAGGAGGTGGGTACAAATTAGTAGCAAATGATGAATGGAACACGAAACTAACCTACTAATGTAATATTTTATTTTCTTATGCACATCATAGTCTGTTTGTCCTCCAGAGACTCATTTATGCCACACCACAGTTCTGTCTTGTAGTGATTGCAGCACAGAGACACATATAAAATTTAAGCTTTTTATGTTTGTAAACCAATTCTGTTGTCTGTGTGCAAAAGGACTTACACAGTCAAGAAGAAGGATTACAGTTAACATTAATTTTAATATTGTACTGATTTTTCATTTTTCCAAAATACAGGTGGCTGATAGTGTTCACTGAAATCTTTAAAGTTAAAGTTACATATATGGTTATTGTAAATATAGGAAGGAATGTTTTGGTAGAATGTAAATAATTTAAGAGTAAAGGAGGCAACTCACTGAAAAGCAGAAGTGCTGAGTTGTTGACAGGCATACACGGAAGAAAAAGAGATCTTGTAAACTTTCAAAATAAATTCTTTGCCAAGCTAGAGTACACATACACACCTATGCTCTTACATTGTGACTCATCCTAGAATATTGCTCAAGTGTGTGGGACCCATACCAGATAGTACTAATAGGGGATATTGAATGTATACAGAGAAGGGCAGCACAAATGATCATAGGTCTGTTTAATTCATGGGAGAGTGTCACAGAAATACTAAATGAACTGAACTGAAAGACTCTTGAAGCTAGACATAAACTATCCTGAGAAAGTCTATTAACAAAGTTTCAAGAACCGGCTTTAAATGGTGACTCTAGGAACATACTAAAATCCCCTGCATATCATTCACATAGGGATCATGAGGATAAGATTAGAATAATTACTGCATGTAGAGAGGTATTCAAACAATCATTCTTCCTGCACTCCATACATGAATGGGACAGGAATGAATCCTAATAAGTTGTACAGTTGGATTTACTCTCTGCACAGTGGTTTGCAGAGTATAGATAGAGATGCAGATGTGCCAACTGGATACACAATGTTGGAATTTCAGCAAGGCAAGTGGACTGGTGTGGAATGTGGTTGGGTTGCATAGAGGGAGAGATAGAAAGGAGGCAGGAAGAGGGGTTGGATGTAGATAGCTAGTAGTATGGAGGGAGTCAGCAGCTTTACTGGCTAGGAATGCAGAAGGGAGGCATGGCATAACATCTAGGTGTGTATTAAGAGCGGTTACAGTAAGGGAAAATTGTTGTGTAGAGAATGTGGGGACAATGGGTTAACAAAAATACAAAATTACATACATGCTGACTATGAAGCAATACATAAACAAGCAACTGAGCAGTGTAAGGGAAACAGCAATGAATAGTACAAATGTGGTATTACACCTAGTATACTTTAGTTGACCTTATGTAATGTCTTCCAATTGTGCTAACCTGATTTTGGACTCTAATGGTCTATAATTTATTATCCTTCCATAGAAATCATAGAAATCAGTTGAAGTGATTGGTTTTCAAATCTGCTCTGGCAAAGTATGTGCAGTAAGGCATAAATGCAGGAGTAGCTAAGCATTTCCTGTAGTCTGAAGTCATTATCAGAGTTCCTCAGTTCATTACTCACAATAGTCATTCTTTATACAGTATATTCATTCACTGAAAAAGCCTGCATTCTCAATCCATAGTATATAACAAATAATGAATGTTCTTTGTATGTATAGCAAATGCCACTGGTAACTACATAGAAAAAGAATCTTTCTGCCTCAGCATAAATGAGTAACTAAAGCTCTTTTTGTGTCATACAGTCTTTTTGTTCTGTACTGATTTTATAATACTTATTTCTTACTACTGATATCAGTATATAATCTCATTTCTGAATTGTTCACTTACAAAATTCACAATATAATAAAAAAAAGTAAAATAAATATACAAATGTTAAAATTAAATTCTAGTTTATAGAGGTTAACTAATTGCTTTCATTTTTAATTTAAATAATTACTTAAATTTTTATCTGCCTCCGCAACTGAGTGGTCAGTGTGGCTGCCTGCCATGCAGAAGACCCAGCTTCGATTCCCAGTACTTCCAGTGATTTTTTTCCTCAGTGGGAGGACTGTTTTGGGGCACACTCAGCCTCATGAAGCCAATTGAGTGGCAGTTCCAAGATCTAAAAACCAACAACAACTAGGAGAGTAGTGTGCTGATCACATTCCTCTCCATACCACATGGCAGACTGGTGATCAGTCAGGCCCAATTAGCCCAGCTAGAGTCAGAACACAGAACTTTACTGACCTCTGCCATATCAGAGAGGCTTGCCATGAGTCCACAGCTAGCCTGGTGTGAGCTCTCAGACATTAGACTGCTTATGATCGAGGAAGAGAACACATGGTGCACTGGAGTGCCTTGTGTAGCACCCAGCATGTGTAGTCAAAATGTGGCCATGGCCACTGAGCTAAAACGGCAGCCCTGAGTTGTGCACATTGAGTGCAGGCTGTTAGTATGTCAGCCAATTCTTGGTGTTGCGCAGCACATAGGACGGTGTCCACATGGTCATTGGGGAATAACAAGCATTGAGTGCAGGCTGTTGGCCAATCATTACCTCAGGGCTGTGTACTGAATATGAAACTTGGACAGATGCTGTGGAGCCACTGGCTCTGACTGTAAGCTATCAGCATGCCTTTCTATTTTCTCATTGCTGTATATATAGTGTTGCACCTGGGAATATCAGCATGGTGCTCAGTTGAGGCTGCAAGTGGTTGATCATATGTGTGTGACCAACATTGTTCTGTTGGTCATTATGGTTCATATAGCAGTCTTTTTTTCCTGTCTGTTACAACATGTTCATGTTGTTCATTGAGTTGTGTAAGTGTTGCCTGCTGTGAATGAGCTACTGTTCCTTTTAAACTGTGTATGTCATTTCTTTGATGCCTCGTATAAGTGAGGGGGCCTGTTATGCAATGTAAAGCTTCATTCTCATTTTCTCCCTTTTAAAATTAGTGTTAAGTTTGGGTTATCATTTAGTTATCTAAGCCTGTAGCCATGCATTTTCACTGGTGCGGAAAACTGTCATGTTCCACTGAGATGCTCCTGAGTACTCCACTATCTGTAAACATGTAATGCACTAGTAGTGCTGAGGTTGTCTATCAGATGGTTTGTTTTATGTTGTTGATCTCAGGATGTCACCATTTTATTCTGCATAGTTTAGTGTTCCAGCTGACCCAGTGTAATGAAAAGATTTCTATGTGTGTTACCTTTATTGAGGTGCATGCCATGTACATTCTTTTGGTGTACAGTTTACATGAGCATTAATTTTAAAGAATTTGCTGATTGCTCATAAATGTCTTTCACAGTTCATGAGGAAAAGGCACCACTGGTTGCAAAATTGCAGTTATTGTAAATTTTTATAATGTGCATCACACATTACAGCCATATTTTTGCTACGAATTGCAAGCACAAAGATTTGTTGTGCTACAGTCAGATGAATTCAAATGTGTTTCAAGATCAAACCATTGAGATCAGCCAGGGTGAAATCACTCTTACAATGATGTGAAAAGTTCTGGTTTGGTTGATATTAACAAATGATGAGTTGAAATTTGTCCAATAAATCCAGCAGCACCTTCTACTCCCTGTCTCTCACACTCCCTGTCATCTCATTTACCTCTTTTTTTTTACTTAAATTTTTTACAGTCAGTGGATATTCTGCAACTCTAATATGTTGACAGGAACCATATGGTGTCAAAATTGGGAAACACTTATTTTGGTGTTCCTTAGCAATATTTCAGAAAAGTATACTGTGCAGTTTTAAGTGTGGGAGCAAATGAAGAAGTCTTGTGATGACAGATGAAGAGAAGGACATGATGAGAATGAAAACATAAGGAGGAAGGACAAAAGGAGTGGAGAAAAGAGATAATGTATTAGACAGAGGAAAGGGTGTTCATCAGCAAGGATACGTGCATAAATTGGGAAAGGAAATATCTGGCCAAAGTGGGAGAGGTAATGAAATTTGAAGGCAGAGAGATGTGAGAGGGACAGAGAGAGGGAACAGGGGTGAAGGTCATGAGCGAAGAAACAGAGGAAAGATAAAAGGATGAAGGTAGGAAAATGTGGTTGGAAGCAAGATGAGGGAAGAGAGTCAAGGACTATGATGGATTCTGGGAGGCAGAAAAGGAAGTCATATGTAGAAGAAAGAAGAAGGCTGCAAGAAATTTGTGAAGAGTTGATGTTGTCAGTATACAAATCTGAAACTAACTATATCAACACCTCTAAAACAGTAAATGAAGGAATTTGCAATTAGTCTCTATTTTAAGTTTCTGACCATCCAAATGAAGGCTTTCACTGTTGGAGTTTATTGCTTTAGATCTTTGACCAAGGTGTTAGGCATAATTTTCTTTCAAACAGTACTTTAAATGAGGAAATCCTATGTCCATGTCTGTATACTCACTTTATAACACCCCATACTGTATTTAGGAAGCTGTTCTTTGTTTTTAGCCAACATACGTGCTCTAAGTCTACTGAATAAACATGTTGCTGATCCACTGGGGCTAATGCTCATCTCAGGCCAAATATCTCACTTGTACTATTTGCTGTCTGCAAATATTTGTAATCCACTTACTTAAAATTTACAAAATTAGTGTTTCAGTAGAAACTTCTTTTGAACAAAGGAAGTAATCAGTCTGACCTGTCCTTCAGTTTTACACTGAATCCTATGATACAGAATATTTTTTGTGATAAATGTTCCAACAATGTGCTGAAACTGCAGTGAATAATGAAAAAATATGAGTCAGTGGTCATTATTGACCACACAAAATAAAAATAAATGTAGTGGATTATGTGTCTGTCAGTGACAGCACTAGCAACACAGATGACAATGTTTTGTCAGATAATACCCTCAGCCGTCCTCTGCTCCATTGGCTTACACCAAAAGCAGTGCTCCAGGCAGACGATGTACCCTGTGGCTCCAAATAGGGGGATGTTGCACCCACCAGTGATCATTGGGTGGCATTAGTGTACCCACACAATGAAACATAGGCAGACTCATGTTTGTTCACAGGATGTTACAATGCTATTCTTGAGCCACATCACCAGTGATGATTCTTGCTTACTCCAAGTACTTGTGGCAGGTTATTGTGTGGTCTGGATTCTTGTTTTCTGATTATGTATGATTATACTGGATGTGGTTCTGTGAATTGGACTTGTCCTTTGTGTGAGCTGTTCTGTCTTCTGTACAACAAATGTGGCATGCACCACATCATTACAGTGTTAATGAGTTATTCAGTCCAATGAGAGAACCTCATGGGCAGGGCAACTGTGAAATTATAGGCAGTCCAACAGAAATATACAGGTGTACAGAAAAATTCTGGACTCAACAGCCTGCAGCCATCAGTAGCTGATGGCCAAACAACAGCAGAAGCTATCAATACTGTCAGCTATATTCTCAGTAATATCTGCAGTTCCACCATTCTTGTCATTTCAGATGACACTGGTGGCTGGGGAAGGTATATGTGTTGATTACAAAATTATTTCACCATTTTCAGGGTAAACAAATCTGAGCTTCAAAAATCATTCTTGATGTCTTCATTGTCTGAGAACACAGCATGTCTTCTTAGAAAACTACACATCTTGGATGATCCTGGTAAGCTGACAACCTCCAGGATCAGTGAAGAGCTTTCTGAATATTATAGTGGCAGAATGCAAACAATATTTTCCAGATCAGAATTCCACCACTGTTAGAAATTGAAATCTGAATCACACTACATCTGGCTATCAGATCTAAAATTACAGAGTCATCATTGCACTTTATGTGTGCAAATAAACAACACAAACAATTATATGCTGGTCCCTAGTCAGGGACTAGGTTATTCTTTACGCATATGACAAAGAAATGCAAACTCAGATGCAGTTTTAAGATTCAACCATGGGCAAAGTTCTCAGAATTATGCAGTCTCAGATTCTCACAACAGATTGAAAAGCATTGGCAAACATACTCTGAAGTTTCCACATTCAGCACAACTACAACAGACAAACAACCAGATAAGCCAGTGAGGAAGCAGACTACAGTTAAGAACATCAGTCATAAATTACAGTGCCCAATGAAGTACTCAATTGTGGAACAACATATATCATCCATCCAAAAGTTTCTGAGACTGATTTTATTTCTGGTATACATTCAACATCAGTACACTAGCTACAGTGGCAGCTTGAACAAACAACTGTAAACAACAGATGTGCATCTGACCAACCAGTTGTGAGCAGGCCATGTTAAGCAGTGGACATGTGGCCATAGTGTGTCAGTGTTGTTGTGTCACAAATTGCGATGGAGTAACATCTCTCAATCAAGTGTTCAAGGCAGTCTACAGAATGTTTTAAAGGAGAGAAAAGTGTGTGCAAAGTTTGTTATGTACATACTAACTCCTGAACACAAACAATGATGTGTAGCACCTGATGCACCTTGACTAAAATGCAAAATGAAGAAAAGTCTTTTCTGAAAAAGTCATTATGGGTGACTTGGTGTTATGAATATGAACATACCACAAATGACAATGTGCATAAATTTACATGAAGGGCCAACTCTTTGACAACATAATAGACATTCAAGCCAATGTGATGTGTGAATTGAACAACATGCACAAGAAGGACTTTCCTGACAGTTTCTCATGGTTCTATAAACATTTTGTTCTGAAGTGAGGGAAAACTATGTAGAACGTCAAAAGCATTCACTTTTCTCTATTTTTTATCAATCCAATCTTCAAATTTTTTGGACTGGTAGAAAAACAAGTTCCTTACTGCATTTTAGTATGTAGAATATTCCTCTTGCTATTTGCATCATGGCTCACCGAGTTTTGCCACCAATCTGTTATGAGTGTTGTATATGGTGCTTGCATCATCAGTTTCCTAAGTATAAGAGGCATTCAGATGAAACCCAGTCACTACTGTAAAGTAATGGTAACAATTTTATTAACTCAAAAATGCAGTTATACACAGTAAACATACTCAAAAATAGTCACCAAAACTTTTGGCACATTTATCCCATTGCGACACTGGCCTGTCAGTTCCATCCTTGAAGAAGCTAGTAGGCTGCTGTCAGATCCAGGCCTGGACCCAATCACACACTTTGTTATCCATTGCAAATAGCTTGTTTTAGAGGTCCAAACACATGAAAGTCACATGGTGAAAGGTCAGGACTGTATGGTGGATGCTCCAGCATTTCCCACCGAAACTGCTGCTGTGTTGTCTTCACTGCATTGACCATGTGTGGGCAGGCATTATTATGCAGAAGGATAGCGCCTTTGAACAACATGCCTTGGCATTATGGCTTGATGACTCATCTAAGGTTCTGTAAAGTGGCTTCATAAAACTGGGCATTGATGGTGGTTGCCCATTCCAGGAACTTGATAAGCAGTGGGCCCTTGTGGTAAAAAAAGTAGGACATCATGACCTTACCAGAACTGGTATGCACGGCCTTTGATTTTTTTGGAGGTGGTGAAGTTGCATGTTTGCACTGCTTGCTCTGACACTTGCTTTCAGGTTCAAAATGGTGACACCATGTTTCATCACCTGTGACAGATATTCCTCCTCACAGTAACAATGCAGATTTCTCAAAGACAGCACAATACGAGTATTGCACTGTTCAGCAGTCAGTTAGTGGGGAACTCACTGTGCACGGTTTTTTCAAAACTTCAAATGTTGTTGCATTATGGTGTGGGCAGTGCCCACACTAATACCCAGTAACCGATGGATATCGACCACTGTGGTTCTGCAGTTGTCCAAGACTAAAGCATTCACTCCTGCAACCATTTCTGGTGTGATGACATGATGAGCCTGTCCAGGATGAGCATCGCCTTCCAGTGAATTGCGTCCCTCAAGGAATTGTTTGCACCATTCCACAACATATGAATGACTCAGACTGTACTCACTGTACACAGCCTTCATCCGTTGATACATTTCATGGCCTCCAACTCCCTCTGCCACCAAAACTCAAAGCACACCTCATTGTTCCTGCTTACTCACCTGCATGTTCAGTAGTGGTTGATAACTTGTACAACCACCTTCTCTTTGGCGTGAAACTGCACTGGTGCTATGCAACATCAAACTGTGCACATGCGTCAGTCTCTCTACCAATAGATCGCACCACCATATCTGCAGCTACATGATGCCACTTTATGTGTAAGGTAAAGGAAGATGTACTAACCAGGTTTCGTTTGAATAAACCTCACAGTTTAAAATCAGTTTCTGTTATGAGAAATGTGATCATATTTGTAGTTTTTGTAATACTTGCACTTTTCACAAAAGCAAAAAAGCCTCACAATAATGATTCAGTGAATAAAATTCAGATGTTAATAAACCCTGAAAAGGGCAATCCACAAAATAGTTAATAGATTTAAAAATCTTAGACAAAACGGTAGTATTAAAAATTGACATGTGAGCTTTTGCACCACTAAGTAATTCTTACATAGCTCTTGGATCACCTTCATTACAATTATTTGCCAATAAATTTATGAGATACAGTGGACCTTAATTACAGATATGAGGGAGATTGCTGATTGAAGTTTCCTGTAGGTGACTTTCTTTTTGCCTGCAGTCTACTGGACACAGACAATATTTTTGGCCTAGGTGATTTCAGTCATTTTGGATTCTCAGTTAATGTTAAAATCCACATAGTGCCCACTGAGACTCCATTCCAAACAGTTTATTATTTATGTACAAAATTCTCAGACCTTTTTTCCTATGTGATTAGGTTGCGTAAGAGATGTACAGACTGTGGTTCATGTCAAATCAACTGTAGTTTCCATTTTGCCCAAGCCTGACCAAATCTCATATCCTATACGACAGAGTATGCACTTAAGAAGAAAGGCACTAAATTTATATAGTCATTTTAGTGAGATGAAGCATTTTACACTCTCAAACAAGAGTTACAGTCTGCACCTTGCCTTGTCCTGTACTCCCCAGGGAAACCACTGATACTAGCTACTGTTGCACCTCAACATGCACAGGGGCAGTTTTGTCACACAGTAAAAATCATAGCTGTGAGTACCCTACTACATACATGTCCAGGACTCTAAAAGCTCAGCAGAGTTATGCACAAATAAAGAATGAGTAATCACAATTTAATACATATTTCTAAAGTGTGAAGTTTCATCTTGTGACAAACCATAAATTTCTGTTGGCATTGTTCAGCCCACAATCTTCTTTGCCAGGTAAGACAACTCAACACTTACAATGGTGGTATCTGTTCTTATTATCATATAACTATGGTGGTATCTGTTCGTATTATCATATAACTCTGTGTACACTGTGTACAAGCCTGCTAGCCATCATATAAATGCATATGCACTGTCTAGGCTTCCAGCTGGTCAAGACCCTGAATCTGACCACCAAGAAGCCAAACATTTTACGCTGACACACCATCATGTCTCAGTTATGGCAGAGTCATGCCTCAGTTGTGGCAGAGAGCTATGGACTGTCTGCCTAGTCCAGTCATATTAGCATGACCAAGGACCATCACTCTGTCATATCCCTATGAGCGCTACAATGTGACTCTGAATGTTTGCCCCACACCATGGTGATCCCTTGAAACAGTCACCAGTTCCCTGAGAGGCATGTCTACTTTATAGACACTGGCTTAAACTGAGAGTGTCATTCGAGGTAGTAACTCCTCAATGATATATTGCTTGGGCCTTCATTTATGATGAATTAAAGAACTTCTCAGATTCCTCTGTTTCCATGAAAAATCTGCCATAGCTACCTGATGATAACTTAGTTCTTCTGCCTGAAATTTTGGAGAACTTCTCTGGAAGCATGGGTAACCTACAACATACACAGTAACAAAGTATCACACAAAAAGTAAGATGTTCATTCTGCAGTTAGCAGTTGAACTGCAGAAAGGAAACTGGAGAGAGAAAAGTTCAATCCTGAAAGCATCATGGAGCACAGTAGACAGAAGATGAAACTATAGCTTAAACACTAATAAAGATGAGGTAATACATCAAATTGATCAGTGACCTCTGTGGAATGTGTTGCAAAGCAGTGTGTGGAAAATGTGTGTGTAATTTACAAATCCTGCAGGCAATATATGTTTAAAATGGAAGAATGACTTTAATAAACAGTTCCACAAAGTCCAATGATAATACACATATCT
Source organism: Schistocerca gregaria (assembly GCF_023897955.1). Taxonomy (NCBI): domain Eukaryota; kingdom Metazoa; phylum Arthropoda; class Insecta; order Orthoptera; family Acrididae; genus Schistocerca; species Schistocerca gregaria. The sequence goes on along the minus strand of NC_064921.1, from coordinate 605,299,332 downwards.
AAAGAAATAGTTTGATGAATAAACTCAGAAGAAAAACATGAGGAACATGTATATAACTTGTACTATAACAAAAAACTATATTAACTAATTGTAATGTATAATAAATCCAAAAATAATGAAGTGCTGAATAATAAATAATTTTTTTGCAGAAATTAACAAATAAAAATAATCGTTGTTGTGTAAAATTCTTGATTAGCTGTTTTAAAGTTCAACTCCTAAAGACATTTGGATATAAGATTTCATTCCTCTGCATATTCTCCATATCCTTTGACTTTTTGCTGAAAGACAGGAGCCATTTAAATGATTAGGTTCTCTCTCATCTCTTTGTGACAAGATGATGTGGTGTCATCACCAGACACCACACTTGCTAGGTGGTAGCCTTTAAATCGGCCGCGGTCCGGTAGTATACGTTGGACCCACGTGTCGCCACTATCAGTGATTGCAGACCGAGCGCCGCCACACGGCAGGTCCAGAGAGACTTCCTAGCACTCGCCCCAGTTATACAACCGACTTTACTAGCAATGGTTCACTGACTTCTACACTCTCATTTGCCGAGATGATAGTTAGCATAGCCTTCAGCTACATTATTTGCTACAACCTAGCAAGGCACCAGTATCCGTACTATTGATATTGTGAATCATGTACCATAAAGAGCGATGTTCTCCATTAATGGATTAAGTTAAGTATTCCACCAGCTACGTCCGTTTTTCTCAATTCTAATTCCCTTGTCATGTTCCAGACCTCACGCCAGCCTGCATGAGCTAAAACGTGTGCATTTCGGCCTCCTTCAGTAACACGGTTGGCTCTCCTGCCAACCACAATAGATGACACAATCTACTGTCTGTATAAGCTGCTCAATGCAATTCTTTATGTAAGTGAAGTTGTAAAATCCTTTTAGAATCACCCTATACTTTCCATCTCTGTTTTGGCTTGAAGAAGACTTCTCAGGAATGAGAGGGATTGCCATGATTTTGACTTCTCTTTGGTTGGAAGACAGGGCAGCTGAATTGGAAGACTTGCTGTCTGTTCAACTACAGTACCACTTGTAGAAACTGCAGCTACATCCGAAAGATGTAGTAGATGAATATGGATTGGGGGTAAGAAATGAAAGAGGAAGCCACCTGGTAGAGTTTTGCACAGAGCACAACTTAATCAGAGCTAACACTTGTTTCAAGAATCATAAAAGAAGATTGTATACATGGAAGAAGCCTGGAGATACTGACAGGTTTTGGATAGATTATGTAATGGTAAAACAGAGATTTAGGAACCAGGTTTTAAATTGTAAGACATTTCCAGGGGCAGATGTTGACTCTGACCACAATCTATTGGTTATGAACTGTAGATTAAAACTGAATAAACTGCCCATTTCCTCCTCTCTGTAGTCTCTCAATTCTCTGCACCCTTCTCTCTAAACACCTCTTTCTCCCCTGCCTCTCTCCATTTCCTCCTCTTTCCTTTCACTGTCGAGCTCTTCCTCTCCCCATCTTCTGTTATTGCCCCTTCCCTCCCTTTCTGTTCATTTCCCCGTCCCCACTCCTGCCTGCCTATCTGTGTCCATCTCCTTCTTCCCCTCTCTGTCTGTCATAAGCTCCTCCCCCTTCTCTCTCCACGTCATCACCTCACCCCAATAAGAGACATGTTGTTATACTCCCACAGTATAGTTTTACAGATCATAACTAAAACGTGTACCAAATTTGGTCAAAATCATTCCAAGGGTATAGGATGAGCTTTTCGCCTGTAGATTTATCCAGGAATGCACATATCAAATATATTTAACATATTTCACATGTACTTGTTCACACATTACACCTGTATCTCTAGTGAATTTCACTCTGCAGTTTCACTTTCATGCAGCTCATTGTTTAGGACATATCTCCTGAGCTACATGGCGTATTGTGATATAGTTTTGCAGTTACATCCAGTGGTATATGTGGCTACTATCTGTGAAATGTGTTGTGAATAGAGTCTGTAGTCAAGAAGTAATAAACTGAAACTTCATACATGATGCAGAAGTTTTTCACCCATTTCAATGTTTATGACATCATACGCCATCAAGTGTGTGTCTCACACAATAGAATTAATAGTAAAGAAGCTATAAATCAAAATGTCATGCATGATGCGACAGTTTTTCATGCATCTCAGTATTCGACGTCATATCTTCTGAGCTATGAATCGTATAATGATATAATTTTGCTGGTACATTCAGTGGTGTATCTGAATATTGTCTGTACAATGTGTCACAAATAAAGTTAGTAGTAAGGAAGTATTAAATTAAAATGTCATTCATCATGTCGCAGTTTCTCTGCAAGAACAGCGGAAATGTATTAAGCAATAAACTTTTTTTCATCATTTTGTGGGAGCGAGAAAAAGTTTCGTAAGGTTTGAAATCACGTGTAAAGTTTGTTGCAGGTCTCTAAGTGCTGTTATTCTCAGATACTGGATGAATCAATTGTAGGTATTTGCACACCATGGGTTACACTGCTTCTTCGCCCCAACCTCTTTGATAAATAGATGGTTCTTACCGCCACAGTGATTTTCTCCACAGCGATTCTTCCCAGACAGCAAGCGATATGTGTGCCAAGTCTGGGCTAAAATCGTCCAGTGGTACAGTAGGAGATGTGGAACATACATTACATGCTCAGTCATATTAATGTGACCATCTGACAAAAGCTGGAATAACCACCTTTTGCAGCACGTAACATTTTGATGCATGCAGGAAGAGAGTCAGTATGGTTCTTGGAGATACCGACAGGGATGTGGAGCCTTGCTGACTCCAGTACACAGCTAGTAGCTGTGCTAGGTATCTGAACTGAGTATCCATGGCATAAACAGCCTGACCAAGGCGGTCCCACAGATTATGAACTGGGTTTGAAGTAGGGGAATTCATAAGCCAGGGGAATATAGTAAACTCATCCTGCTGCTCTTCGAACCCTGCATCTATACTGTAAGATGTATGAAATGTTGCATTGTCCTGGTGGTAGATTACATCCTGCCTAGAATAAACAAATTGCTTGTAGGGGTGGATGTGGTCCCAGAGAATAGATGCATAATTGTATTGATCCACTGTGCCTTCCATATCGACGAGATCACCCAGGGAATGCCATGAAAACATTCCCCAGACCGCAACGCCACTGCCACTGCCACTGCCACTGCCTAGACTCATTTTTTTCAGACTTTTCACCTGGTTATCAGAAAAGGCCACCTGCCGCCACTCAGTGGATGTCCTGTTCCAGTATTGCTATGTAAAGTACAATCTACATTGCCAATGAACAGCAGTCATCATTAATGCTTGAAGCAGGTACCTGCTGCAGAAGTCCATATACAGCAACATTCGCTGAACAGTCTTTGTTGGTAGTCCCTTGATTCAACTGAATGGTCAGCTGCTCTACGGCTGCACATCTATTCGCCCATACACATCTCCACAGCTGTCATTCACCCCTGTCATCTATAGCAGATGCTCCACAGTTGCCTCAGCGCCAATTTTGGATAGCGGCACTTTGGTATCAGTGGTACACTTCAACCACGGCAGCACACAAACAGTTTACAAACGTAGTCATTTTGGAAATTCTTCTATCTTTGGCCTGAAAACGAATGATCATGTTCTTATAGACGTCAGATAAATTGCTTTCTATCGGCATTACAACATTGATGCACTGTTTCTGCGTCCACCAATATGCTTAATATACCCTCCACTGCTAATGCTCCCATGTACAGTCTGTTGATGTCAAACATAGGCAAACAAATATATATGGCTGGACCATGTATACAGGGTGTTACAAAAAGGTATGGCCAAACTTTCAGGAAACATTCCTCACACACAAATAAGGAAAAGATGTTATGTGAACATGTGTCCAGAAACGCTTAATGTCCATGTTAGAGCTCATTTTAGTTTCTTCCACCTACGCTCAATTGAGCACGTTATCATGATTTCATACGGGATACTCTACCTGTGCTGCTAGAACATGTGCCTTTAGAGGTACGACACAACATGTGGTTGATGCACAATGGAGCTCCTGCACATTTCAATCGAAGTGTTCGTACGCTTCTCAACAACAGATTCGGTGACTGACGGATTGGTAGAGGCGGACCAATTCCATGGCCTCCACGCTCTCCTGACCTTAACCCTCTTGACTTTCATTTATGGGCGCATTTGAAAGCTCTTGTCTATGCAACTCCGGTACCAAATGTAGAGACTCTTCGTGCTCATATTGTGGACAGCTGTGATACAATACGCCATTCTCCAGGCTGCATCCGCGCATCAGGGATTCCATGCGACGGAGGGTGGATGCATGTATCCTTACTAACGGAGGACATTTTGAACATTTCCTGTAACAAAGTGTTTGAAGTCACGCTGATACATTGTGTTGCTGTGTGTTTCCATTCCATGATTAATGTGATTTGAAGAGAAGTAATAAAATGAGCTCTAACATGGAAAGTAAGCATTTCCGGACACATGTCCACATAACATATTTTCTTTCTTTGTGTGTGAGGAATGTTTCCTGAAAGTTTGGCCGTACCTTTTTGTAACACCCTGTATACATATGTCCATTTTTATAATATGTATGAATTTATGAGAGCTACATTTTAGCATTACGTCATTTTGACGTAACTGTTAGGGTTTAGGAAGCATATTGTAAAACAGTGCCCAGGAGGTCTTGGCCTAAATGTTGTAAAATTGTTTAAACTGAAAAAATTAGCAATACGCTCAAATAAGAACAAACTATGTGGACAAGAGAGGACAATGTTTTCTATGTTGCCTCTCACTGATAGTATTCTTAACATTCTGTCTGATTGGAAAATCTGTAATATTTGGCGGTCTCTTTGCAGAGAACTCACAGCAGCATCGTTTTAGCTTTACTTTCAGCTGGGGAGCGAAGATGAACAGATTCTCATCTGGAATGCGAAGCGAAGCATTACTCTTGGTCTTGGCTGAGCTATAGCAATTTTCTTCAGGTGGACAGTGGCCGAGGAGAGAAAGTCATGTTCTGGGCAGGCCATGGGCAGCGTGTGGAGCACAGATGCTTTTCCTGAAGTCTCAGTTTGTCTTTCAGCCTCAAGTTGGTAAGTTCTGACAGCAAAGTGAGGCTGGAGGTTAGTAACGAAAACCAGGTTAGTAATGAGACAGGAGTAGTCTCGTTTTCAGTTAAAGCATGGGAGGGATATGGCTGAACTATGATTCTGTTATTTGGGTTCCTGCGCGTATCTTCCTATCCTCACCCGAACGACACAATCGTCATATCTGTCACGAAACAGTGTTCTTAATTTACTTGAATGTCTTAGTGATTTTATTCTCCTCCTTGTGGACTTAACCTTTCAGTTACTGGCAACTTTTTAACTACACATTTTTCATTTTACGATTTCTACTCATCTCTAGGATGTGAGAGCGATAACTATTAGGTCTGTTTATCATGTAATGTTCCTCCTGTGAAATATTTTATCATAAACGACGGTTTAAGTTACTGTTCTTTTACGTTAGTATTTAGAGGTGGCCGGCCGGGGTGGCCATGCGGTTCTAGGTGCTACAGTCTGGAACCGCCCGACTGCTACGGTCGCAGGTTCGAATCCTGCCTCGGCCGTGGATGTGTGTGGTGTCCTTAGGTTAGTTAGGTTTAAATAGTTCTAAGTTCTAGGGGACTGATGACCTCAGATGTTAAGTCCCATAGTGCTCAGACCCATTTGAACCAGCCATTTAGAGATGAACCCCTCGACCCCATTGTCAACTAATAACTTCAGCGAGAACAACGGGCGCCCATACAATAGTTTTTGGCTGGGCAGCACCAGGGGTAAGGAGCATTTTTTATATTTTGGAAGACAAATGTAAGTAGTCATAAAAATGTTCTTGTTCCTATCCTGCAAAAAAAAAAAAAGACTGTGTAATACCGGCCATAAATAGATTCCCTGAAAGAAAGACACTTTGCACTGTACTGGTTCCTCTCACTGAGAGCTAGAGGGAGTGAGGGGAGGGGAGCACCCTGCCTCCCCCATTGCCTTGCCCACCCTTGACAAGAATCACACCCTTGACTCACTCGTCAGGACCACCCCTTCTCTTTCCGTTTCCATTGCGTGCAAATTATTGTAGAGGGACGATGAGCATCTCAAACGTGTTGATTCGATTCAGATCTAAGGTACTGTTTACGTTTAACTGTAGCCCAGTGGCGTCTTTCAAATTTAGCTTTTACGCCTAGAGACTTAGCCATAGCCACTACGCTATGGAGCTACTGGATAAAGTCATGTTTTTTTAATGGTTTAGGGTCTCACAGAAAATTATTTTCGTCACATTTTCACAAACGAATGTCCACCAGGGTGGATGCTCACACGGTGTGAAATCTGGCACCAAAAGCTGCACCACTGCAGGGTTTGTGTCAAAAGATCTGTCCCACTCTTGGTGTCTCAGTAACAAATAAATTTTTACTGTATTCGGAAGTAAATGAATTAAAACAATAAGATTTTTATTATCATATTGAACATCAGTAACTGGTACCTACATTTTATGTGCGTTAAACATATAACCTATATGGTTTTCTTAGCTGGTGGCGTTTATAAATAAAACAAATAAGTTTACCATCTTTTTCTGTGTTTCTCGTTACCCTGTTAGCAAATTTCGCAATCACTAGATAAAAATATTCTGTATTTAACTCTCTTAATATTTTCTACTGTCGTTTAACAGTAATATTGTATCCTATTATCAGTAGTCCGCAGTGATCGGCAAAGAAACGACACAGAAGAAACACAGCAAACGTGAAACTACAACACGTTATACAACAATGGTCAGCCAATAAGAACGCAACTTTCACTTCAGACGGCTCATATCAAAAGAACTGTAAGAAAGGTAAATACACTGTAGAACGAATGAACACTTGTAATAACAGACGTACAGAAATAAATATATTATCCATTAATTACTTCCTTATTGGTAATCAAGAGACTCCTAACCCAAGTGATGGGATTTGTGGTGCATTCACATGGTATAGGTGATACGATAGGGGAAAATCCCAACTGCAGTGCATTCTGTACAAACCTGTTTATATGAAGGCACAGAGTGTACTAACTGTGGCTTCAGAAGAGGACATATACATCGTCCGTCAGCGGTATTTTTGTTCCGAGTCCTCGCAGATCCCCCCCCCCCCCCCCCCCCTTTGGAGTGCAAAGCACAGTTGGAGATGCTGTCACTGTGATGAATGACTGCCGCCGCTTGTGTGAGTTCGTAATTCCTGAGGTGTTGTGGGAGGCATCGTGGTCAGCTGATCACAGAGATGGGAGGTGGCAATTCGTCATCCACTGTTGGCCATTGCGTGGGTGATGCCAGTCTTTAACATTCCATTGAGTTGGGCAGCAACGACGAAATTGGTGTGCACTCGGTGGAGAGCTCTTCCAGGTTCCATGCCAGTGTGAGACAGCTGATATCCGCCATTGTCAGTTTGCCGCTGACCTCAATTCGGAGGGTGTTGTCATTGTGGCTGATGACTCGGTATGGGCCCTTGTAGGGGTGTGTGAGTGCAGTTTGGACTGTGTCGTGAGACAGCATAATGAACCTCATCGTGACCAGTGTCTTGTGTGTGAAGGTAGACAGTGCTGTGTGGGGCCATGAGCAAGTGATGCCTATAGATCCTCCTTTGTGGCAGTGCGAACTCCTAGCAAGACCAAAGGAAGCGCCTCTGCTCTTTCTCCATCATGACACATTAGCGCTACTTTCATTGTTCTGTGCCACCTTCCACAAGACCTTTACTCTGCAGGTGTTATGCAGTCATACGCCAGTGGTAGATGCCAAACATGATGCATAAAGCTTCAAACAGTGGGGCCTCAAACTGTTGTCCTTGGTTCGTTGTATATATGAATGGGCAGCTGAACCAGGCAACATATGTATGCACAAACGCCGTAGCTGTGGCTTCCACCATCATGTCAGTCATCGGCGTCACCTCAACCCATTGTGTCAGATGATCAGTCATCGAGACGATATGTTTTTGTCCTACAATTCTGTTAAAGGGCTGACAATGTCCAAATTAATGTGACAAAATCGTCCCCTTGGAACTGTTAAGTAGCCTAGTGGAGGTTGCAAGTGATGGCTGACTTTGCTTTGTTGCCAGGCAGTGCACACGAGTGTTCATACTTTGCAGTATTTTTTAACATTTGGCGGTCAGTGACAAGCTTCTTTGTGGTCTGTATTCCTGGATGGGAGAGATTGTGCGACGACTGAAAAATGGCTTCACAAATGGACGCTGGAACCAGTGGCTGTCGTTTTCCAAGTGAAGTATCACAGATTAGAACTGCTTCTATCTCTGTAACTGACATTGTTCAAACTTCAGACTGGTCGCTGCATCAGAAGTGAGCGCCATAATCAATAGATCCGACATCTGTTCCCAGGCCATTTGGAGATAGTCCAGTTGAAGCTATATGGTACTGACACACCGAAGGCAGTACACCACGATGTTATCAACCCCTCCTAAATAGCAGACATCCATAGTAAATTGAGAAATATAGTCCAAGAATCTCAATTGTATAGGAGCAACTCGTGTCAGAAGATGTCAAATTGTGTCTGTGACCAGCTTATGGTCTGTATAAATCACAACTGCTCGCTCATCAATATCTTCATTGCAATAGCGGACAGCTTTGTAGATTGCTACAAGTTCTTGGTCAACTGCAAAATACTGCGTTTGCGATTTTGAGAGCTTTTTGGAGAAAAACCATAGCAGTTGTACTTACTTGTCTGTGATTTGTTGGAGTACCACCCATACTGCTATTTTGCTGGCGTCGGTAGTGGTTGTAAGAGGCGCAACTGGCACAAGGTGGGCTAAAGCCACAGCCTGAAACCAAACTGTCGACTGAACTTGTGAAAGCCACTTGTACGTCTTCGATCCACGTGAGCTGGCAATGTCCCTGGGTTTTTGGTACTTTTAATGCATCAGTGAGGGAAGCCTGAACGTCCACTGCATATGTGATGTTTCTCCAATAAAAAGATGCTGAGATACCGCCGTAGGTTGTGGAATGTTTGTGGTCGTGGAAGATTTTGTACGAGCGCCAACTGGTCGTCCATCGGACGTATTCCTGAATATCGTCTAGCAATTGGGGGCATTAAAAAGCACACTGTCGATGAAAATGGGCCATATCTGCGCTGCATTTTTGAGTCTGTCTAGTATTACAAAGTACTCGAACAAACCAAAAGGCGTGATGGTGGCAGTTTTTTAATACTACCTGGGTGCATGGGAATCTGGTAGTAAGCTTTCTTGCAGTCACTGAGAGAAAACACAGTTCCTCCTGCTAGTTTGCGGGTAAAGTCTTGAATGCTTGGCACTGGTTAGAAATCATGCACAGTTTGAGCATTCAATGTATGCTAATTACAGCACACACAGACTGATCCACCTTTCTTCGGGACCACTTTTATTTGTGAGACCCACGGATTGTCAGATTGCTTAAGTACACCACATGACACATTTGACTGATTGCTTCTTTTGCAGTGTTGAGTATTTGAGGATCTAGTCTTTGTGGGTCCCAGTGTAGTGATAATCCTATGGAGCATCCCATTCCATATTGTACATGGATACACCGTTGGGGAGAAATTGGCATCGGCTGGGGAGGCAGGAGGCAGAGCGCAAAGTACCTACCTGTGTCAACTTATCCGCCCAGATTCGCTGTGGGCGTTGTTCTGGTGCAGCCGACAAGGTGGCTGTATGTCCCATAGATCGGCATGTGTGTTGCTATTTTGATGTATCGATTGTAGTACGGGCCGTGTTGTGCTTCTGTGTAAGTGACTGAAGTCGTAGGTACAGTGAGTAGTTTCCTTCACGCACATCCAAGAGCTGTGAGTCGTTAGTAGTCAGGTTGTCATTCTAGCCAAGTCTTTCTGCAGTACCGCAGAAGGAACATCCAGCTTCTCGTAGCCCTATCACACAATCTCGTTCAAACTCAATGAGGGATCGATAAAAGCGTCTTTATAGCTGTAAAGGCATTTTCAGACACCATCAGCTCACAAGGTGGAATCTCAAATGTAACAAACGCTCGCCACCTTTACTGCACAGAAACCAGATTTGCATCCTCACAGTGGCGCTACTAGACCCACTCTTATGAGGCTGGCGGGAAATGGACACCATTTTTCAGATGTAGGAACACGCCTACCAACTTTCGTTTACGTCGCAAGACCCCTTCTTGGTGTTGCAAATTTTTTCCGTCAGTGTAGCCCTAATGCTGTTATCCATTTCCGTAACAAGCATTTTGGGACAGCTTGTTTGTGTCCCTTTTTCAGAATGAATGCCAGAGACATTCAGTGGATCACTCCTATTTCTAGAAGCTCCATTGATCAATTAGGGAATTAGTGATCAAATAAAACACAAAATTGTGTGCACGAGGAAACGTGATACCACTTTAGAAGAGTGGGTGCTTACTACCGATGTTTCTCTTCAGCGCTCATTCACCTCAGCGTCTCGTAGTTACCCTGAAGACTGGACTGTTTTCATGTAAGGATTTGTATTTTCGTCGCTACTAGGATGATTAAGCCACGGTAGCCACTATCTGAAACACAAGACGGTCTGCAGTTGCACCAAATGGTGGGTGCTAAGGCTAGGACAATGAAGGACACGCATTGCAGACCAGTTTCCAGCTCTGCAGTCCCAGGATCGCCAAACATGAACTCGGGCATTCGTTACCGAGCTTCTTGGCGCGCTAGCCAACTGGAAATACCCACAAGCCATGTGCAGCTTATCAGCGGCCTCGCACATGGCGATCATTACCCGCAACATTCTTCTGTCGACATGTATGAAGCTGTTTTGTCTAATCACATACATGATAAGCGAAGAATGATTGCAGGGAGATAACACTCATTTAAGTGTGTACTGTTGTTAACACATAGGTTACTGACAAACACCTTTGCAATCTACCGTTAGAGAATATCACTGACGTACTGTAGATAATGACCACAAAAATAAACGGATGTTAAATAAGTAGTTATTTGTTTTTCGTTACTCATATATAGATAACTGTAGGAAGTCAAATCTATCTCTTTGCAGCCAATATTCCCCTGGCAACATTGCTCACAATCCACATCATCTCAAGCAGTTTTAATCTTAATATGTTTTCACTGTTAACCTGTTTAAGCTGTCACTACTTCCTTCTGAAGAAGTCGTTTTTATAAACGTTGGAACTAAGATCAAGGAGTTTAAATAAACCTTACAGTATGCAACTGATTGGCTGTTTATTATTTCTCTAAGAAGATTTCATTCTACAGTTCGTGCTCCAGCCGTGTTCAAAATTTTAAAATTCTGAGGCACATTCTTTGAAATACAATTAAGTCTGTGGCACCAGGAGGGGCATCCGGCTACTCCGGAAACTAACATGGAGAATCCCTTGATACCCATGGCGACCCTGCTCCGATGCCAAACAAAGGCACGAGAAAAAGAAGCAGAACAATGTTTAAGTCTCGTTCGCAGGACCTGAAAGAAAGTTTTTATTCTTTACCAACTGCGAGGACTTGCTGAAAAGCAAAGCCTAAGATTTTTTTATGTACAAACTCTTAAAGGTTTTTAAGTGAAATAAATGTTACTAACATTCTGCATCTTCGTTCATCATGTCTACATATTCATTTCTCAGTATAGTAACCCTTTCGACGAATATATTTTTTCCGACAAGAGACCAGTTTGTTGATTCTGTCACTGTAGAACGTTTGACAGTGTTGACGGAGCGACAACCTCACCTCTGCTTGCACCATGTCATCACTATAAAACTGAGGTCCTTCAAGGTGTTTTGGAAACACATGAAAATCGGATGGTGCCAAGTCGGGAGCTTATGGAAGATAATCGATGACAGTGAAACCAAGGCGCCGGATTGCTGCAGATGGCACAGCACTCATGTGTGGTCTGGCATTGTCGTGCTGAAAGAGAGGTTGCCCCATGTGAGGACGAACTTTCCAAATTTGAAACTCGATTACAGCAAGCTGTTTCTCACGCACGTACATAGTTACATAACATACTGCCATGTTACATCTTATGATTCGGAGCCCTCTAGCGGCAGAGGGCTGCAAATATATAGACACGAAGAAGAAAAATGTAGAAGTTTAATGACGTTTGTTTTATTTAAAAAGCTTTAAGAGTTCTCACATAAAAGTTCGGAGGCGTTACTTTTCAGCCCATCCTAGTATCATGCAAGTTAACATGAAAAAGGATCATCCTTGGAAACATACCCAAAGAAATTCAAAATAATTGGCATGAGGTACATTCTTCAACCAAAACCCTATGATCACCTAAATAATATCATGTCGGTCCACGTTAGGAACGCAATACTGCAGTGGTTTTGAGTGGCATCTACAAGTCCTTGGTAGGTATGCGAAGCAATGTGGTTCGAGATGTCTACACACAGGTCACGCAGTTTCCGTAAATTGCGGGCCGGTGCTTTGTGAGCAGAGAGCTACCGACCTATGGCGTCCCTGATGTGTTCCACTGGGTTCATATCAGGTGAATTTGGGGAACAAACTATTACGCTCCTGAAACTACTATAGCACGATTCTCGCCTTGTGACATGGACTTATCTTACTAAAAGATGACATTGGGACAGGGGAAGACATAGAACATGAATGGACGCGATGGTCCACAACAGTGTTCACTTAGCACACAGCTCTCATGGGGCCTTAGATTAATGCCACAAGTTCCATAGAAGACTAGACGTATGTTCCCCCATAGTATAATACTGCACCCACCAGCCTGTGTACTCGGTACGTTGTGTGTTTTGAACAGCCGTTTGCTCGGATAACGGTGTATCTGGACACGACCATCGACCTGTTGTAACAAGAAATGTGATTTATCCGACCAGGCTACACGTTTCCATTGATCCACGACCCAATTTCGATGATCGCATACTTACTGCAGTCGCAACTGACGACGTGTTGTGTCGACGTGAAAACATATAGGTGTCATCTATTGTGAGGCCCCATGTTCAACAATGTGACTGAATGGTGTGCCCCAAAACACTTGTGCCAACAACATCATTGTACTCTGTTGTCAGATCTATCACAGTTCACAGCCTATCCTGTGTTATAACGTGGGAAACCTCTGAGCTCTACATTCTGTGATGAGGGTCGACGTCCAACACCTTGCTGCCTACTCATGGTTTCACCATTCTTCAACCATTTTCCATAGACACTCACGACAGTAGCATGCGAACAGCCAACCAGCTTCACTGTACCCAAGGTGGTCGTTCCCAGGCTTCTGGACTTAGCAGTCTCTCCTTTGCCAAAGTCCTTTATGTCAGTAAATTTCCCCATTTGCGGTCCTGATCGTTGCTAGAATGATTCCTCATCTGTCTCTGCTCTGAAATGTGAGGACGAAGGAGTGACTAAGATGAAGACAGTGTAAGACCCTAGAGAGTAAATCCTCAGTGGGAGAGGATGGACAAGGCATAGACCGCATAGAAAATGAAGTATTTTAAATTTATTTTCTTCCTCTTCTTTCAACTCAAATAAAAACCAATTAATCCACCAGAGAGCTGTCAGTTAAGCTATCGATTAGTCGGCTGCTTTTATTTGATCACTTTCTCTTCTATTACACTGCAACTATTTAAATCTCACGATATCACTAATGTAGCTCACACCAGCATGAATAATTTTCACTCATCATGTTTATCATTGGCAATGTTTTCACATTTTCTTACTCACATGACACTCTCCTTGACAAAGATGGCATTCGTAATTCAAAAAGCGTGTCTCCAGGCAATCACAGTCGAAACAGAAGTGTATCACTGTCATTCCACGATCCTCACCTTTCTTAGCACGACATTTGAAAGTGAGTTTGCGGCAGAGAGTACGACTCCAATGGACTTCCTAATCTATGGGATGAAACAAAACCGATTGGCTGAAATTTGTGTTCCAAATATCCCCATGATGTGCTGCATAGGACTGACCTTCGGAAACCTCCATGGCATTCTGAGAAGGATTCCACTGTGGAAGTTAGTTGAGGACGAGCATTCTCGTTCATGAAAGGAACTGACCACTAAATGTCACGAGAGGCACGCCAGTATAAATGCGGTGCGAAGTATTGCGTTGTGAGGGAAAAGCAGTAACTAAGTGACTTTGAACATGGACAAGTCATTAGACGTCACCTGACTTCAACCCTTCTAAAGCTGTCCAAGTCGACTCTTGACGATTGTGAGGAGAAAACTTGAAGGAAAGACCACAACTAAATCAAGACCAGGAAGACCTGATGTACGGACGGACAGAGATCGTCCATAATTACGAACAGTTGCTGTCAAAAATCGCATGAGATCGGCAGGAGGAATCACTCGTGAGGTCCAAAGTGCTATCAGCAGTCTAGCTAGCACAATGATTGCGAGTAGGAAATTAAAAGGAATGGGTTACAATGACTGATCAGCCCCCCCCCCCCCCCCCACAAGCCACGCATTTGTGTAGCCATTGATAGGTGACACTTGAGGTGGTGTAAAAAGCGTCGCCATTGGACAGTGGATGACTGGTAAAGACTTATTTGGTGTGATTAATCATACTATCACCTGTGGCTATGAAACAGAAGGGTTTGGGTTTGGCGAATGCCCGGAGAACTTTACCAACCACCATGTGTAGTACCAACAGTGAAGTGCAGAGAAGGTGGTGTTATGGTATGGGGAGTTTTTCATGGTTAGGGTGTGGTTCCCTTTTTGCAACTAAGGAAGCGCAACGTTCAGAAGGATATGAATACACTATACAGCTATGTGTACTGTGTACGGCAAAGTAACAGTTCGGGGGTGATGACTGTTTGAATCAGCATGACAATGCACTCTATCATAAAGCACCATCTGCGAGGCAATGATTTATGAACAACAACACTCCTGAAATGGAACCTGTCTGCCCAGAGTCCCGACTTGAATCCAGTGTAACACCCTCGTGACGACTTAGAACGTCTACTTCAGCCCAGAACACAGCGTCTGAGAACACTATCACTTCTGGTTTCGGCTCTTGAGGAAGAATGAGCTTCCATTCCCCCACAGACATTCAGACAACTAACTGGGTCCAAACACTCATGAAGGCAAAGGATGGGCACACCCCATATCAATGTTGACTAATAGTTGTTCGAATACTTTTGATCGGGAAGGGTTTCTCATATCTGTATCTCTGCCCATCTCTGAATATTTGAAGGTCTGTACACCCATCCAACATGATGCCTCCCCACATCTATATGTACATCTGCATGAGTGTGTACGGTGGTTGGCGCACTGGACTTGCATTCGGAAGGACGAGGGTACAGACTCGCGTCCGGCATTCCGGATTTAGGTTTTCCGTGATTTTCCTGAATCACTCCAGGTAAGTGCCGGGATGGTTTCCTTGAAAAGGGCACAGCCGAGCTCCTCCCCCATCCTTGACTCAATCCGAGCTTGGGCTCCATCTCTAATGACCTCGGCGTCGATGGGGCGTTAAACCCAATCTTCTCTTTTCCTTCTTTATCCGCATGCATACTCCGCAACCACCGTAAAGTATATGGTGAGAGTGTACTTTGCATCAATATCAGCAGTTTTCTTTTTCTGTCCTACTCCACTCGCGTAATGGGCAGGTGTCCTGTACGGATCTAAATCACTCTTGTCTTATTCCCATGAGCCCTATGCGAGAAATAAGACGGTGACGGCAGAATGATCGCACAATTCCATCTAATTAAGGTGCTCTAAATTTTCCCAGCAGTGTTGCACAAGAACGATGTCGAATTTCTTCCAATGATTCACATTTAAGTTCTTCGAGCTTCTCTGTTAACACTACACTTTCAGCTGGCGAAGAGTTCTCGGGCTTCCAGCCGGGTGGCGGTGTCTTCAAACTGCGACGTTTCGACGAGTGACATACTAGTCATCTTCTGGTGCCAGAAGATGACAAGTATGTCACTCGTCGAAAGGTTGCAGTTTGAAGACACCGCCAACCGGCTGGAAGCCCGAGAACTCTTCGCCAGCTGTATACGCCGGGAAAGCATACATTCACATTTACTACACTTTCACATTGGCTACGCCAACCTGTTGAGATCCAACTAGTACATTCCTGAATTGCTATACCTCAGTTGCCATGGCTTCTTGAGAAAGACTCCAAATGTTGGAACCACGTTGTAGAACTGCTCGCACTGACATCTTGTATGTAATTTCCTTCGCGGACGCACTGCACGTTTTTAGCATGTTCTTGCCATTGTGCCAGCTACAGCCTTCCCTCTAAACAAATAGCCGGCCGCGGTGGTCTCGCGGTTCTAGGCGCGCAGTCCGGAACCGTGCGACTGCTACGGTCGCAGGTTCGAATCCTGCCTCGGACATAGATGTGTGTGTTGTCCTTAGGTTAGTTAGGTTTAAGTAGTTCTAAGTTCTAGGGGACTGATGACCACAGCAGTTGAGTCCCATAGTGCTCAGAGCCATTTGAACCATCTAAACAAATATGAAATTTAGGCAAACTGCAAGCAGAAGCGGAATAAGGCGGTAGAGCGCGCAATTGTTCATTCTCCCCGATCCAGTCTCATTGTTGCTGACTCCGCAGTAAAAATGTCAGTGAACGCACACCACTGGACATGTGGCGTACCTACCAACTAGAGATGGGTCGAACTCGTTCATTCCCGTGAACTACTTCATTCATTTCACTCTTTGCCGTGAAGCGTTAAAATGAAGTAGTTCATTCATGAAGTACGGAAGCCTGGCGAAGTGGCCCAGTTCGCCGCTCAGCCGCGACTACGCTTGCTTCGCCTCGCTCGTACAATAAAGCTTCGTAAATCGTAATACTTCATAATTTTACAAACAGATGACCGAACTATGCAGTAATGTGCACCCAACGTTTTAACGCTCTTACAGCGTCTTAGTTAACATAAATAGAGCATGGTCGAATGGGACAAAGGAGAGATAAACAGAGAAGCCCGTTACATATAAAGAAGGTATTAAATGTAATCTTGTGATTCTTGAGTTTCTCCCGGCGTCGAGGATCGATGCCGTGAACACCAGAGGCACACTCGACTGATGTATCCGAGCAAGTCGGCGGTCGCTGAACATTGTTTGTCGGAAACGCTATGGAGTATGACCGCACGAGGATTCTGGTACAGACGTCGAGATACTGGGACAGCGTTGTTAGAGAGGCCATCGAAATTCGCACCAATGACGACCTCATAAACCGTGACTGTGGCTATAATCTTAGCAAGGCTTGGGAACCAGCGATTGGGTTAATCAAGAGTAAATCGAGCAAACGCATAGTTGTGACGACCACGGCGGACAGAGCCATCACACCGACGTCATCTCAGACGCCGTCGCAATGTGTTCCACCGCGCTACCGTGGCGCGGGGCGCGGACGGCGGAGGGACCGCGCCGCGGGCGGAGGGTATTTAAATCGGCCGGCGCCGCGACCGAACCCAGCTCCCCCTGAGCAGCCATAGCGTACGGATCTCCGTGCCGGCGCGTTCACAGGAGCTCAGTCCGTCAGTTCATCTGATGATGGCGACATGCTTGATCGCCGAAATATTGTGCCCGTTGGACACTATAGACCGGCAGTACACCCTTGGATATTTTGATTAAATGTAATCTTGCTCGGCATTTTCTCATGAAGCGCCCAAAAAAGTCTTTATCTGCCAAACGAAACATTATTTGTTGTATTCATGGACTGAAAACTAGGGCTACCAACGAAATGCAGTCCAATTTTACGTTTCTTTTAAAATTTAATCCAAAATAGAATGAGTCATAAAGTCTGTATACGTACGTTAAGTAATTATTCAGAAGTTTTCCTGTAGATTTTATTTTTGTTGAGAATAATAACCCTCCAGATTCAAAACGTAAACTGTCACCTGTAGTCATTGGTACGATTTCAAACTCCCCAACCCTCCGTAAACCTATCGTTCCCCACAAACACCGCGCGATTCGTCGACACTCGACAGGCAGTAGAGGGAGGACTGAAGTGAAGGGAGCATGAGTGACGTAGAGCCGATGTAGTGGAGGAGGGGAAGAGAGTGTGTGAACGAGAAAAAAGTGTGGAGTGTGCTATCTGTGAAGAGTTTGAAGTACCAGTTCATTGAAATTGAGTGGTTAGTTCACACTTCAGTGGAGTGAAGCGTTCATTTGAAAGACTCATTCACGAGCTCCCCGTCACTACGACCAACCACACCGAGCCTCTGATGTATTGGCAGAGTTCGTCGAGAAGGTGTCACCTCCGGGATAAGCTTGCAGTCACCGCTGAGGTCGTCTTGCAGTTAAGGCCAGATGTTGTGAAGTACTTTCTTTCTCTCGACGTTTGCCAGCCTACGGACATGTACTGTGTCTTACAACCATCGCCAAAGCCTTGAAGTATCACATGGGGGCACATCCAACAGACTGCCGTCTGTCTCTGACAAGCTTCCAAGTGTTGCAGGATTCTCTCGTGCAAGTATACGGTCCAGATCACCATTTTACTTTTTTGAATTGTTAAGCAAAAAACTTCTAATTGCTCACAGCAAAAGCGAAAATACTAATGAGAAATTATGGGTGCAAAGAATTGCTTTTTATTATCTTTGTATCATGTACCTATTCAAAGTTGGGAACCCACTAGTCTGATGAAGGTTGCGAGGGAACTTTATGGTCATTCACAGTGACTACTAACCTCCTCTCTTGCCAGCTTTCACTTTCCCAAGTGATTCGAACTTTTGAACACTAGTGTATATTGGTGCTCGTATTGCCATGAATCCGCGAACATATAGTGTGTATAAAGAAGAGCAGCGCAGATGAACGAAGATTTGTTTGATTCACGTGAAAGCCACATATAGATATAAAAATACTGGCATAGATTACCCACAAAATTCCAACAGTGTGCTCGAGCGGCTGTGGACGAGGCAGTCTTCCCTTGCTCCATTTTTGATCTGAAAGATCTATTTCTCACATCTAGCCCCTGCCACCTAGCTTACGGTCATTTTAGAGAGTATGTATACAGATGTAGGTGTAAAATGTTAGATAGAGACCGGCAAAAGTCTGTTCGCGTTTGGCTCTGCTCATCGTCTCACTGAAACGTGTACTTTTGTGTTCTTTTTTCGTTGAGTTGGCTTTTGCATCTCCACCATATACCTTTCTGAAGTTTCAGTCACTTGTTTATATGGTTACTCATAATACTACAATACTGGCCTTTAAAACTGCTACAAAAGGAGAAATGCAGATAAACGGGTATTCATTGGACAAATATATTATACTAGAACTGACATGTGATTACATTTTCACGCGATTTGGGTGCATAGATCCTGAGAAATCAGTACCCAGAACAGCTACCTCTGGCCGTAATAACGGCCTTGATACGCCTGGGCTTTGAGTCAAACAGAGCTTGGATGGCGTGTACAGGTACAGCTGATCATGCAGCTTCAACACCATACCACAGTTCATCAAGAGTAGTGACTGGCGTATTGTGACGAGCCAGTTGCTCGGCCACTATTGACCAGACGTTTACAATTGGTGAGAGATCTGTAGAATGTGCTCGCCAGCGCAGCAGTCGAACATTTTCTGTATCCAGAGAGGCCCGTACAGGACCTGCAACATACAGTCGTGCATTATCCTGCTGAAGTGTAGGGTTTCGCAGGGACGGAATGAATGGTAGAGCCACAGGTCGTAACACATCTAAAATGTAACGTCCACTGACCAAAGTGCCGTCAATGCGAATAAGAGGTGACCGAGACGTGTAACGAATGGCACCCCATACCATCACGCCGGGTTATACACCAGTATGGCGATGACGAATACACGCTTCCAATGTGCGCTCACCGCGATGTCGCCAAACACGAATGCGACCAATATGATGTTGTATACCCAACTTGGATTCATCTGAAAAAATGACGTTTTGCCATTCGCGCACCCAGGTTCGTCGTTGAGTACAGCATCGCAGGCGCTCCTGTCTGTGATGCAGCGTCAAGGGTAACCGCAGCTATGCTCTCCGAGCTGATAGTCCATGCTACTGCAAACGTCGTCGAACTGTTCGTGCAGATGGTTATTGTCTTGCAAACGTCTGTTGACTCAGGGATCGTGTCGTGGCTGCACGATCCGTTACAGCCATGCGGATAAGATGCCTGTCATCTCGACTACTAGTGATACGTGGCCGTTGGGATCCAGCACGGCGTTCCGTATTACCCTCCTGAACCCACCGATTCCATATTATGCTAACAGTCATTGGATCTCGACCAACGCGAGCAGCAATGTCGCGATACGATAAACCGCAGTTGCGATAGGCTACAATCCGACCTTTATCAAAGTCGGAAACGTGATGGTACGCATTTCTTCTCCTTACACGAGGCATCACAACAACGTTTCACCAGGCAACGCCGGTCAACTGCTGTTTGTGTATGAGAAATCGGTTGGAAACTTTCCTCGTGTCAGCACGTTGTAGGTGTCGCCACCGGCGGCAACCTTGTGTGACTGCTCTGAAAAGCTAATCATTTGCATATCACAGCATCTTCTTCCTGTCGGTTAAATTTCGAGTCTGTAGCACGTCATCTTCGTGGTGTAGCAAATTTAATGGCCAGTAGTGTATTAATGTCTTATTTCGCGTACATATTCATGTTTCATTATATTGATTGCGAACAGACAGTAACGACACATTTTCAAACTGAAATTAGTGTTCAGTTAACGTCGGTAGACGTACATTCAACGTTTTCCTAAGATTTCTCTCTCTGTGCATATAGGACTACCGATAATCAAATCAATAGCCTTCCTTTATCTCAACTCTCGTAACGTGTAATTTTCCAGTATCCTCTTTTTTCTGACAGATAACCAGAAGCTCCGAGCCCTAACTTATCTAGCGCCGTTTTTCGGCATTTTGAAACACCTTCTGTAAGTAGCCATATCATGTAACTGCAATGTATTTGTTTAATTGGTATCATCTATTCCAAAAAATAGTTGAGCTGGTTTCCTCAGAGCTGTTTCAGTTACTCCAAATAATGTTCAACAGGCCCACTTGTTTTGTGGCTACGCTTTGAAATTATTTTTGATTACATCAGTACCAAGGAAAGTTAAATTGCGAACACAGGTAGTAGTATACTCATCAAACATTTATCTGCGAAGGGCGACCTCTAGTGTTTGCGGAGACCCTTCAACTGTTCTGCTGGAGTGCGAGGAATATCTATAATTTGTAAGGGATTGTCACACACATGTTGACTAGACTGTCGACTGTTGCAGAAGATATCCGTTGCTGATAGAGTGGCAAGTTTTCCATGGCATTAATTACAGCGTGAAGAACATACACGTGGCTGTAGTTATAGACATGAAACTCCAGTCTTCTGTTCGGTTTCATTATAGGTCAGAACCTCTCGACACTATTTGTGGCCGGCAGTAACTATATAATTGATTCATCGATTTACGCTTTCCGAAAAATATGTTTGATGTCGTCGTATTTTAAACATTCTGTGGCTGTGAGCTGAGCAACCGTGAATACAATTATATAAAATGAAATAGTCAGCCAAACGGCTGCACACAATTTTTTTAAACGCATTAACCATGTTTCAATATTTCTAAGACTATCTTCATCAGAATGGTAAAAGTTACGTGAAATTACAGAACAAGTTTATTCTTGACTCATGGAACACAAACATGTCATTTGACGAGAACACTGCTGCTGAAATTTTAAAGTTGTTACGTGATTTCACGTAACTTTTATCACTCTGATGAAGATAGTCTTAGAACTGTCGAAACCTGGTTAATGTGTTTTTTTTAATTGTGTGCAGCCTGGTTGCTGACTATTATATTTTATATAATTTGATATCGTTATTAGAGAAAAAAAGCTTCAGGCTCTGAGACAGCTTAGTTCACCTTACATATCAGATACACGGCATAAGATTCCCACAAAAGAAAACAGATTCGATTTCTTATCTCCTTAAATACGCTAGACCATCTGGCAATCACTCTTAGTATATTTAATTTTCTATGTTGAACGACGAACAGACACGTTATTTGAAGTTAATTTTGTCAGCTACCTATAATGTTTATTTAATTTTGTTCCTTTTTTTCAGTAGACTATGTCTTCATCTTTAGAAAAATATTTGCTGTCGCATTTATTGTCCGGTTGAGTCCGTCACAGTTTGTGGATAAATGAAATAGTGTTTTGTGTTATAAACAACAATACTTTTTATCTGGAGTGTTTACAAATGACAATGTAGATAGACTTTGCGAATTAAAGGTTCGAAGGACATTAAGTACGGAACTACACAAAGAATTTGAGAAAGCCACTTACCCTGGTTTTGGGCAGGTTTTTGAGAGCATTCTGAGATGGATTCATTTCCGTTAGCGAAAACGTGCACGATCGAGGAGGTGCGAAAGCGCTGATCTGCAGACGCCGACTGTAGCAGATTGTATCGCTGGCCGGCCTCTCTCGTAGCGTGCTTTTAAACGTCACCACTCCTCTAGATAATGCTGCCACCAATTGCTGGCAGGTGACAAGGGCCGCTTTATGGGCGCAGGCAACACAAATGCCGCTTGGGGCGCCAAACTGAGAGGGGCGACAGAGGGACGAGTGAACCCGTACAGCAGTGGTGGCCAAGCTTCTTCCTCGAGAGCCAGTACCGAGACTGTAGGACAGAAGGCAGAGCCGCATGTGTACCGATTTTATTCTAAGGTTCCTTATAATTTACACGATGGGCTTATGTCTGAATTTTCATAATCAACCGAAGAGTGGAAAGTGGACGGATAGAGTATCAAACTGATTAATGTGAGTTCCAGCTTTTTTTTTTTTTTTTAAGGGTTTATTTGCTTGCAACTCATCAGGGAAATTGAGAAAAAAATTATTAGTGATTTGAGGGAAAGTTTTTGTAGTCAAACGAAAGGTACGAAACGGTTAAAAGAGGTATCAAAGTGGCAAACATAAGATCTAGTTTAACAAAAAAGGTTTTGTTTGCTTAAAAATAATCAGGATAAGTAAGAAAAACTTAATTAGTGACCTGAGCGAAAATTGAAATATTTCACTAAGAATTCCTGCTAGCTCTGTAAATGAAGTGTCAAAAAGTTGATCTTTTCAAGGCCTAGCAATTTTGCGCGAAAACTTAACACAGGACTGATATTTAACTGTCAGAACGGTTTCCTTCGAATCAGGTATTAAATTCAGGGCGTTTCGAGAACAGAAGACACTAAGAAGACACTAAGAAAGTAAATGAAATGTCAAAAAGATCATGCGTTCCGAACAAATCTTTAAAATAAAATGAGAAAATTAAAAATCGTCGGAATGTTTTGTGAAATGATTTGCCTAAAAGTGAGAAATAAGATAGATGAGACAAACGTTTTATGCGCCTTTGAATGTTGCTCGACATCATGTAAATTGTTTCTGCTACCTGTTTCACTTCTTATTTTTAGATAATTTATTTCACAAAACATCCGACTGATTTTTTTCGCGAAATTTCTTTATTAATTGGTAACCTACATAAATTAGTATGTTATGATCTTCCAGTAGAGAGCTATAGTAAGTGCGCGATTAAGTTGGTCGCCGGCTGTCTTAGTACCGATAATTAAAAGTCGTCATCGTTCGGATTACTCTTTGCCGGCCTATTTCAAATTGCTGACAACCTTAGCGACGCCAAAGTTGTGACACTGTAGCTGCCCGGCGAAGTGCTGCTGTATTGTCTCTGTGGGCAGAAGATTAATTGATTAATAATAGTAACCGTGCTTATACAGGGTGATTCAAAAATAGAGGTTAATTGTTAATTACAGATACCCTACAAAAGGTAGGAGAAACACATAACGCTTGTCACAGGATAAAGGAAGATTTAAAGTATACGTTCGCACAGACTATATCATACATTCAAAATGAGCATCATGCATTGCTCGGGAAACATCGAAACGATAGTCCATTTCATTCCACACACGGAGCAAAGGGTCCCTGTTAATTGAATCGACAGCTTCAACAGTTCGATTTCTCACCTCTTGAAGAGTAGCTGCCTTAGGTGGAACAAAGACTCTGTCTTTTATCTACCCTTCCAGAAAAAGAAGCTCACGGTTTGAGATCTGGTGACTTGAGAGGTCAAATGCAGTGAACAAGATCTTTTTGTCCATCTCCTCCAGTCCAACGCTGTGAGATGGTCTTGTCCAGTTAATGCCGTACTTCAACGTGAAAGTGATGGGGATGGGGGGAGGGGGAGTCGTCGTGTCGTCATCCGTCATCATGCACAAAAATGAAATCATTGGAATCTTCGTGAAGTTGAGGAAACAACCAATTTTGCAGTATGTCCAGATACAACATTCCTGTGACAGTTTCCCTTGCAGACAAGGAAGGTCGATAAACTTCGTGAACAGAAACAGCACAAAATACATCCAGTTTCGGTGAGTCTCTTTCACGTTCGACGATGACAGCAGGATTTTGTGACACCCAAATTCTTACATTATACCGGTTTACTTCATCCGATAGTTTGATGATGATATTTGGTTTGTGATGATGATGCTGTTTAGTGTGTAGGGCGATCAAAACTGCGCGGTCATCAGCGCCCGTACGAGGTTCCAAATGTTTACACAGTTCAATCTATTTCACAGCCCAACCTTTCCACTGTCACTGATGGCGAACTGATGAGGACAACATAAACACCCAGTCCCCGGGCATAAAAATCCCCAACCGTGCCGGGAATTGAACCCGGGACCGCGTGATCCAGACACAGCAACGCTAGTCATTAGACCACGAGCTGCGGACTGTTTGGTTTTGTGGGGCGCTCAACTGCACGGTTATCAGCGCCTGTACAAATTCCCAGTCTTTACACTGTCCAATCTCGGCACTGTCACGGATGACGATGAAATGATGAGGACAAGACAAACACCCATGCCCCGTGCAGCGAGACAGGTTTACAATGTCCGATAGCACTGAGTGAAGCAAGCTGCAAAAATAAAGTCCACCTACCTCAGTACAGCGTTCGTTCACCGTCCTTTGCTCTGTATTTGTGGGTACTATGCAGACGATGTTAAAAGCACGGTTGAAGAAAACCATCGTCCATACTTACGATTGTATAGTCCGCGTAACTCAGGCAACAAAATAAACCTGTAAATCTCTAGTACTAACAGGCAAAAATGGATGCTTCATTCCTTCAATGAAAATGTCCGCTTATCGCGATATAACAGTCTTTTCTTCACTTTACAAATATTTTTTTTCGGACACGTCTAACATGACCTTCTCGTCCAGCAGCTAGTCCACGACTGACTGAATGCCGTTGCTTTCAGGGCATAACTCATTCCAATGGGCGGGAAAGACTTTACTCTCATTGGTTGATGAAAACGAACAGACAATCATATTAATCTTTCATGATCATATTCGTGCTCAGACTGCTTTACTCCAATCAACTTTGCAGATGCATCTACGTCATTTCATGCTGCAAGTATTAACCAAAATGTTGCACCGAACAAAACGAAACGAAAACTAAGAGAAAACTATACTTGAAATATCCTTTAGAACTGATTATCTACATCTACATCCACACTCCGCAAGCCACCTGACGGTGTGTAGCGGAGGGTACCCTGAATACCTCTATCGGTTCTCCCTTCTGTTCCAGTCTCATATTGTTCGTGGAAAGATGAATTGTCGGTATGCTTCTGTGTGGGCTCTAATCTCTCTGATTTTATCCTCATGGTCTCTTCGCGAGATATACGTAGGAGGGAGCAATATACTGCTTGATTCTTCGGTAAAGGTATGTTTTCTAAACTTAAACAAAAGCCCGCACTGAGCTACTGAGCGTCTCTCTTGCAGAGTCCTCCACTGGAGTTTATCTATCATCTCCGTAACGCTTTCGCGATTACTAAATGATCCTGTAGCGAGGCGCGCTGCTCTCCGTTGGACCTTCTCTATCTCTTCTATCAACCCTTTCTGGTACGGATCCCACACTGCTGAGCAGTATTCAAGCAGTGGGCGAACAATCGTACAGTAACCTACTTCCTTTGTTTTCGAATTGCATTTCCTTAGGATTCTTCCAATGAGTCTCAGTCTGGCATCTGCTTTACCGACGATCAACTTTATATGATCATTCCATTTTAAATCACTCCTAATGCCTACTCCCAGATAATTTATGGAAGTAACTGCTTCCAGTTGCTGACCTGCTATTTTGTAGCTAAATGATAAGGGATCTATCTTTCTATGTATTCGCAGCACATTACACTTACTACCTTACTTCTGGCTGCCTTAGTACAAAAGCAAACGCTCATAGACGTACGTCATCCGCCAGTTCGGGGGATTCACAGTTTTTTTCATGACATCCTGGTTGCGTAACACTTGCTAGTTATGTAAGGTGTAATACAATATAGAATTGAAATTTGACGTATGTCCAACATAGGAGCTCACATTCACTCTCATTTACTCTCACCCTAACACAAAATATAAATATTAACCTTTAAACTGTTATTTCCATTAGGAATGAAAAAATATCTGAAGTGTAGAATTAAATATCTTTATAAAATAAATCAGCCCACTAAGAGTGCTACTACTGTTTTCAAATAACAAATGAAATATAAACTGTTATTATTTCTATCTGAATGTATTTTCTTAAGTGTCGGTTATACACTTTTTAATAGGTTTTTTTATGTCTCTGAAACTATTATAGGTAGCGGTATCAAATTTCGACACAAAGCTCGTCTGAATAACAAAAGGTCACGTACCAGTTTTGGAATAAAACAGCTAATATTCAACGTAATTATTTAGTTTCTTAGGTGAGGTGAATAAGTGATTTTAATACAGGCCACAGTGAGCATTCTCGCGGTCGGCTTGTGATGCATACAGCAGGCCACATGCCGGCCGCCACCGAACGCTACCATACTGCAGGCTCCCAAAACTGCTTGCCATAACGTAACAAACTTACTGTAAAACTTTGCATTCGCGTAATAGCTACGACACTACACCCAGACGAAGAAAATCTCCAACCCAGCAGGGAATCGAGCCCGGGACCCCGTGATCCAACCCGATGTTGAAACTTCGATTCGTTCAAAAATAGAAGTCGTCCATAAGAAATATGTTGTTGTTGTTGTTGCCTTCAGTCCTGAGACTGGTTTGATGCAGCTCTCCATGCTACTCTATCCTGTGCAAGCTGCTTCATCTCCCAGTACCTACTGCAACCTACATCCTTCTGAATCTGCTTAGTGTACTCATCTCTCGGTCTCCCTCTACGATTTTTACCCTCCACGCTGCCTTCCAATGCTAAATTTGTGATCCCTTGATGCCTCAAAACATGTCCTACCAACCGATCCCTTCTTCTAGTCAAGTTGTGCCACAAACTTCTCTTCTCCCCAATCCTATTCAATACCTCCTCATTAGTTACGTGATCTATCCACCTTATCTTCAGTATTCTTCTGTAGCACCACATTTCGAAAGCTTCTATTCTCTTCTTGTCCAAACTAGTTATCGTCCATGTTTCACTTCCATACATGGCTACACTCCAAACAAATACTTTCAGAAACGACTTCCTGATACATAAATCTATATTCGATGTTAACAAATTTCTCTTCTTCAGAAACGCTTTCCTTGCCATTGCCAGTCTACATTTTATATCCTCTCTACTTCGACCATCATCAGTTATTTTACTTCCTAAATAGCAAAACTCCTTTACTACTTTAAGTGTCTCATTTCCTAATCTAATTCCCTCAGCATCACCCGATTTAATTTGACTACATTCCATTATCCTCGTTTTGCTTTTGTTAATGTTCATCTTATATCCTCCTTTCAAGACACTGTCCATTCCGTTCAACTGCTCTTCCAAGTCCTTTGCCGTCTCTGACAGAATTACAATGTCATCGGCGAACCTCAAAGTTTTTACTTCGTCTCCATGAATTTTAATACCTACTCCAAATTTTTCTTTTGTTTCCTTTACTGCTTGCTCAATATACAGATTGAATAACATAGGGGAGAGGCTACAACCCTGTCTCACTCCTTTCCTAACCACTGCTTCCCTTTCATGCCCCTCGACTCTTATGACTGCCATCTGGTTTCTGTACAAATTATAAATAGCCTTTCGCTCCCTGTATTTTACCCCTGCCACCTTTAGAATTTGAAAAAGAGTATTCCAGTCAACATTGTCAAAAGCTTTCTCTAAGTCTACAAATGCTAGAGACGTAGGTTTGCCTTTTCTTAATCTTTCTTCTAAGATAAGTCGTAAGGTCAGTATTGCCTCACCTCACGTGTTCCAACATTTCGACGGAATCCAAACTGATCCTCCCCGAGGTCTGCATCTACCGGTTTTTCCATTCGTCTGTAAAGAATTCGCGTTAGTATTTTGCAGCCGTGGCTTATTAAACTGATAGTTCGGTAATTTTCACATCTGTCAGCACCTGCTTTCTTTGGGATTGGAATTATTATATTCTTCTTGAAGTCTGAGGGTATTTCGCCTGTCTCATACATCTTGCTCACCAGCTGGTAGAGTTTTCTCAGGACTGGTTGTCCCAAGGCCGTCAGTAGTTCTAATGGAATGTTGTCTACTCCGGGGGCCTTGTTTCGACTCAGGTCTTTCAGTGCTCTGTCAAACTCTTCACGCATATCGTATCTCCCATTTCGTCTTCATCTACATCCTCTTCCATTTCCATAATATTGTCCTCAAGTACATCGCCCTTGTATAAACCTTCTATATACTCCTTCCACCTTTCTGCCTTCCCTTCTTTGCTTAGAACTGGGCTGCCATCTGAGCTCTTGATATTCATACACTTGGTTCTCTTCTCTCCAAAGGTCTCTTTAATTTTCCTGTAGGCAGTATCTATCTTACCCCTAGTGAGATAAGCTTCTACATCCTTACATTTGTCCTCTAGCCATCCCTGTTTAGCCATTTTGCACTTCCTGTCGATCTCATTTTTCAGACGTTTGTATTCCTTTTTGCCTGCTTCATTTACTGCATTTTTATATTTTCTCCTTTCATCAATTAAATTCAATATTTCTTCTGTTACCCAAGGATTTCTAGCAGCCCTCGTCTTTGTACCTGCTTTATCCTCTGCTGCCTTCACTACTACATCCCTCAGAGCTACCCATTCTTCTTCTACTGTATTTCTTTCCCCTATTCCTGTCAATTGTTCCCTTATGCTCTCCTTGAAACTCTGTACAACCTCTGGTTCTTTCAGTTTATCCAGGTCCCATCTCCTTAATTTCCCACATTTTTGCAGTTTCTTCAGTTTTAATCTACAGGTCATAACCAATAGATGTGGTCAGAGTCCACACCTGCCCCTGGAAATGTCTTACAACTTAAAACCTGGTTCCTAAATCTCTGTCTTACCATTATATAATCTATCTGATACCTTTTAGTATCTCCAGGGTTCTTCCACGTATACAACCTTCTTTCATGATTCTTAAACCAAGTGTTAGCTATGATTAAGTTGTGCTCTGCCATATTCTGGAAAACTGAAATGGAAAATTTCTACTTTCTGTTAATGTCGCCGGAACGCAGTTGCTGCAGTAACTGCAACTTGTACGGCTTCATATGCAGGTGTCGTTTCAGAGCACATCACACTGTTGTCTGAAGAAGTTGAAGTTCCTGGTCCGCCCGTCTTGTGAACTTCCGAAAGGGCTCCTATGAACGCATCGCGGAGTATGCTCGACATTTTCATCAGACATGCATGGCCTATCAGTGCTCTTTCTTTGCATGTACAATCAACGCCCACGATATCGTATGCCAGTCATAAAACTGCTTGTGCAGAGGCGGCTTCTCGCTGAAACAATGGCGGAATGGACTTGCACTTGAACTATGCGCAAATTCCGGCACACACAATAATTCTCTTGTGGCGTAGCCGCGGTGTTGCTACAAAGAAACAACAGCGCAATTGTGTCAAAACTTTGAATTTTCCTCTGTCCAATGACATGCGCGATGTATTTCTATCTTTCACAGTTTGTCCTAAACAAAGAACTGAAATCTGTTCTTTCTTTTTGAATCATCGGGTATTTGAATGTACTATGCAGTAAGAGACACGATCACAAATGCTTACTAATTGTTCTTGTTGTGGTTGGCGGGAGAGCCAACACCGTGTTACTAGAGGAGGCTGTAAGGCACGCGTTTTAGCTCACGCAGGCTGGTGTGAGGTCTGGAACTGGACAAGGAAATTAGAATTTAGAAAAACGGACGTAGCTGGTGGAATACTTAACTTTAATCCATTAATGATGAACGTCGCTCTTGACGGTACATGATTCACAATATCAATAGTAACTGAATATGGCGCCTTGCTAGGTCGTAGCAAATGACGTAGCTGAAGGCTATGCTAAACTATCGTCTCGGCAAATGAGAGCGTCTTTTGTCATTGAACCATCGCTAGCAAAGTCGGTTGTACAACTGGGGCGAGTGCTAGGAAGTCTCCCTAGACCTGCCGTGTGGCGGCGCTCGGTCTGCAATCACTGATCTACATCTACATCTACATGACTACTCTGCAATTCACATTTAAGTGCTTGGCAGAGGGTTCATCGAACCACGATCATACTATCTCTCTACCATTCCACTCCCCATCAGCGCGCGGGAAAAACGAACACCTAAACCTTTCTCTTCGAGCTCTGACTTCTCTTATTTTATTTTGATGATCATTCCTACCTATGCAGTTTGGGCTCAACAAAATATTTTCACATTCGGAAGAGAAAGTTGGTGACTGAAATTTTGTAAAAAGATTTCGCCGCGACGAAAAACGTCTTTGCTGTAATGACTTCCATCCCAATTCGCGTATCATATCTGCCACACTCTCTCCCCTATTGCGTCATAATACAAAACGAGCTGCCCTTTTTTGCACCCTTTCGATGTCCTCCGTCAATCCCACCTGGTAAGGATCCCACACGGCGCTGCAATATTCTAACATAGGACGAACGAGTGTAGTGTAAGCTGTCTCTTTAGTGGACTTGTTGCATCTTCTAAGTGTCCTGCCAATGAAACGCAACCTTTGGCTCGCCTTCCCCACAATATTATCTATGTGGTGTTTCCAACTGAAGTTGTTCGTAATTTTAACACCCAGGTGCTTAGTTGAATTGACAGCCTTGAGAATTGTACTATTTATCGAGTAATCGAATTCCAACGGATTTCTTTTGGAACTCATGTGGATCACCTCACACTTTTCGTTATTTAGCGTCAACTGCCACCTGCCACACCATACAGCAATCTTTTCTAAATCGCTTTGCAAATGATACTGGTCTTCGGATGACCTATTGGTGAGCGAGCGGTTGTATATGAGTGCTAAGTAGGGAGCTATTGTATCAGCGTAATCTGAAAAGAACCTAATCGGTATACAATATGGACCTGAAGACTTGCCCGTATCAAGCGATTTGAGTTGCTTCGCAACCCCTAAGGTATCTACTTCTAAGAAAGTCATGCTAGCAACTGTTCGTGTTTCAAATTCTGGAATATTCTAGTCGTCTTCCCTGGTGAAGGAATTTCGGAAAACTGCGTTCAATAACTTCGCTTTAGCGGCACAGTCGTCGATAACAGTACCATCGGCACTGCGCAGCGAATATATTGACTGCGTCTTGCCGCTTGTGTACTTTACATACGACAAGTATTTCTTCGGATTTTCTACCAAATTTCGAGACAATGTTTCGTTGTGGAACCTATTAAAGGCATCTCGCGTTAAAGTCCGTGCCAAATTTCGCGCGTCTGTAAATTTTAGCCAATATTCGGGATTTCGCGTTCTTCTGAACTTCGCATGCTTTTTCCGTTGCCTCTGCAACAGCGTTCGGACCTGTTTTGTGTACCACGGGGGATCCGTTCCATCTCTTACCAATTTATGAGGTATGAATCTCTCACTTGCTGTTGCTACCATATCTTTGAATTTGAGCCACATCTCGTCTACATTTGCATAGTCAGTTCGGAAGGAATGGAGATTGTCTCGTAGGAAGGCTTCTAGTGACACTTTATCCGCTTTTTTAAATAAAATTATTTTGCGTTTGTTTCTGGTGGATTTGGAAGAAACGGTATTGAGCCTAGCTACAACGACCTTGTGATGCTCTCTGTCAGCTCTGGATTGTTTGTGGCTAAGAGGTCAAGTGTGTTTTCGCAACTATTTACAATTCGCGTGGGTTCGTGGACTAACTGCTCGAAATAATTTTCGGAGAAAGCATTTAGGACAATCTCGGAAGATGTTTTCTGCCTACCACCGGTTTTGTACAAGTATTTTTGCCAACATATCGAGGGAAGGTTGAAGTCCCCACCAACTATAACCGTATGAGTGGGGTATTTATTTGTTATGATAGTGGCGACACGCGGGTCCGACGTATACTACCGGACCGCGGCCGATTTAAAGGCTACCACCTAGCAAGTGTGGTGTCTGGCGGTGACACCACAGTTCTGAATGTCATTTTTCTACTACTCATTGCGTTGTGTTACTATTTCATGTTCCTGCCTCCAAGTATGACCGTCTCTGTAAAACGCGTTCACGAATCCTTCCCAAAATTTGTACCGAAGTAGCTAGCTGATCGCTACGAGTGGCGCACGCCTTTGACTTGTCAACGCTGAAAGGCAATTCAAAAAGCATCACAGTGGTCGTGTTACTTACCCGTCAGTCCCTGAACTAAGTGGCGAACTTACCCAAGGGGCGAATTCACCAAGCATTGTCGTTTGTTACTGAGCAGGAAAATTCGACCCTTAGTTGTTCTTCCTTGATTCAGATGTTGGTTGCTAGATGCATATTATTATAAAATATGGCTGAGCATCGAGGGCCACATAAATTACTTTCGTGCTGCAACACTGGTCTACGGGGGGTATCGTAACTAGTAGCGAAGATTGACAGCGGTGGAACTACATACGATAAAAGAATCAAAAAATGTTACGGCAAACATAGAACCGCAAATGTGCCGTTTATTAGCGTGTTCTAACCAATTTGCGTGCCTATGGGTATCGCTTCAGTTGTGCGACAGGAATCATGAGTTCCTATCAGAAAGGTCAGACAGTTCGTTGTAGGCCTAACTGACAGAAAGTCATCCAGTGAAACAGAAGCTATATCTGACGTTCCCCAGAGAATTGTTGTACGCCCGCTGTTCTTCCTGATCTTCATTAACGACGTAGGAAACAGTCTAAGTAGCCTTCTCAAACTGTTTGCAGATGATGCTGTAATTTGCCGTCTTGTAAAGTCATCAGATGATCAAAACCAACTGCAAAACCTTTTAGATAAGATGTCTGTATGGTGTGAAAAGTGACAGTTGACTCCAAGTACTGCAATGTGTGAAGTCATCCGCATAAGAAATAAAAGAAATCCGCTAAATTTCGGTTACACGATAAAACACGCAAATGTAAAGGCTGTAAATTCAGCTAACTACTCAGGGATTAGAATTACGAATAAGTTAAACTGGAATGATGGCACAGATTACGTTGTGGGTAAAAAAAACTGCGATTTATTGGCAGAACATTTAGAAAGTGCAAGAAATCTACTAAAGAGACTGCTTACCGTGCAGTACGCCTGTCTGTCGCGTCTTCAGGAGTATTGCTGCGCAGTGTGGGATCCTCATCAGATAGAACTGACGCAGGATATCGAACAAGTTCAAAGAAGGGCAGCTCGTTTTGCATTATCGCCACGGACATCATACTTGAATTGGGATGGCAGTCATTAAAACAAAGGCGTTTTTCGTTGCGGTAGCATCTTCTCGTGCAACTTCAATTACCAACTTCTCCTCCGATTGCGAAAATATTCTGTTGGCGCCCACTTAGGTAGGGAGAAACGATCGTCAAGATAAAATAAGAGAAATCACAACGCGCACAGAAAGAATTAAGTTCTCGTTTTTCCCTTGCGGCGTTCGAGAATGGAGCGGTAGAGAAACAACTTGAAGGTCGTTCGATGAATCCTCTCTCAGACACTTAACTGTAAACTGCAGAGTAATAATGTAGACGTAGAATTGTGTATGTGTGGTTACGAAACGCCACTGACTTCACTGTGAAATATTCTCCCGTTAGAACAAATACATTTGAAATATTAACTACTCGATCAAGTCCCGGGCTTAAATTTCACCTGAGGACTGCCTTAACAAGAAGTACTTCGCATGTGACCATGCTATAAATTACTGTACACTATTACCTGTTAGTGAAGGTGTTCCACGTGTCGTCTTCACATTTGGGTGCTATATTGCACTTACCTCTCCAGCGAGTTACAAATTAACAAAATATTTAACCACCGCCGACCCCCCCCCCCCCCCTCTCCCACGTCAAACCATCTGGTGAATCTTGACAACACTGAACACTGTGTAATTCGCTGCTCCAGTTGTTTAACAATATCGTAACCGGCTGTTGTTACCGGAAGGTAACGACGGATATAGTGCGTCCAAAATGCCGTGGCCGCTTGCTGTCGGCTGGGGTAGCTTGGGGAGTGCGGCATCGGTGTTGATGTCACCTCTGCTTTCATTAGTATCTAAAAAGAATTCCGCCCAAAATGCAGCGATTTATTTTCGCCTGGCTTAAGTAATTTGTAACTGTCACAGAAGTGTCATGAGTGACGATTTTTGAGTAAAACCTACACATTTCTCTCACTGGCATGTTAAAAATTTGCTGCTTTTGACAAAACACAGCCAAGTTTACACAGTCTCGCATCACTAACGTGTTGTGCAGACACAATTGCGAGAAAATACTGAAACATTGGTTCATTAAGTTTAGTTCAAATGGTTCAAATGGCTCTGAGCACTATGGGTCATCCGTCCCCTAGAACTTAGAACTACTTAAACCTAAATGACCCAAGGACATCACACACATCCATGCCCCAGGCAGGATTCGAACCTGCGACCGTAGCCGTCGCCTAGAACCGTTCGGTCTCAACGGCCAGCCATTAAGTTTAGTAAATGGGGAACCGAGGAAAAGTAAGATCAGCAGTTTATAAGGAAAAGCACGTCTTCGGTACAAAAAAACGTCTAATGTCTTCATTTATGTTGCAAAAGCCCATAATACTTATCGTTTCACCAGCTATCGACGGCCCTTAAAAATTACATTGTTCCAAGTTTATAGTTAGCGGAATAACATTGTAGACAATGAAGTTTTACCTGATAGTGATATGGCAAAATACTCTCCTCCTTGCGTGCTATCATTTTTCAAAATCTCTTTTCGATATCTCCAACCAGTTATGAAACATGAGGAATGTTGTGGATATTTCACTCTGGCTTTATTGCTGACCCGGCGCGATCGCAAATGAGTGTGCTATGTCAGATCAATTTTCTAGAGACTGGTGACTCTACCCAAGTCTGAAGAAAAATTCAATATGTTAGTTGAATATCATATGCAACTACATTTTATTTAATACGCGACCAAATGCAAATCATAGCGACCTCTATTTTTTGTTACAAGCTTTTCCGAATTTCGTGCAGCTTTTTACTTCCACACAAATATGACAAAAACTTCGACCATCAACGAAATGATGCGCACATCATCGTGAACCTGATATATACAGCTATAAGTAAAACAAAAATAAAAATTTTTCAGCGAGTAGTTTCTGTAATATCATTTAAGAAAGACTGTAGGGCGTGCGCCTCGATTCTGTCATAGCTGACCGGCAGAAAGGTGGAAAACACTTGGCGGCCTCCCCTTCCGAACAAACGAATGAACTCGCCCAGCGCTTTAGACGCTTTGGCCACTGCGCATCGCCCACCCTGTCCTGCGCGAGCTATAGCACTTGGTTGCACCCCTGTTGCGGGTCTGGGCTGTTTTCTGTGCTGCTAGAGCTCTATTCCGCTACATGTCCTCTTTCCGTAGATTAATCCATACATACGGATCGCTTAAGAATCCGGCTGCACCCGAGACGCTGATTTTTCCATCATCATTTCTACACTTCTACTATAGTTATTCGTAACTTTTCATCTTTGCCAAGTGGGGACCAAGTGAACGTCGCTTGTGGGGGAAAATGTTCTCAAACCAGCCCCGCAGGTAACGCCACGGTGTAGAAGACAGCTGGCGTTACAATCTTGCTGTAGGATAGCGCTTGCGAGATTTTCCACTTCATTTTTCTTTGCACAGGTAGCAGTGTGTTGTGGATCAGTTACCTGTCTACCACAATTTCACAAATGTAAAGTGGCAACGATACATATTTCCTTAATTTCTTACGTTTTTGAAAGTTAATAACTAGCAAAACATAAATCCCATAATCACAATCCTTCCAATCATACAATGATGATTTGTACAACCAGTTGTTTCGGCTGCTGGTGAATCTTCCGGGCTGTTAGGTCGTCGTCCATTAAGCATTTGCTGATTTGGCAAAACGACGAGTACCTTTGCAGGTGTTCATCACAGCTCTCACAAAACGTCAAGAACGAAAAGCTTAACGGAATATGATGAAACATCCACAGATACGTCAACAACCTCGTCCTTCTGCCCGCAAACTCGGACTCGGAGACAGGGGTTGTTCCTGCGCTGGTAGCGGTTTGTCACTGCCTGCCCCCTCCCCCCGTCAAATGTCACTTGTTGTCTGCTAGTTTCAATTTGCAAGAGACGCCTGCCATTTCAGTGATAATAAAAACAAAATAAATACACCATTTAATTTCAGTGCAATGTATGAGATGTTTTAATGTGATAATAATAATCTCTTATCATCAGTTCCTAGTAAATCGTTTAGTATAACTCCCAAAAAATTTCAGTTAAGATAAATAGCATTATTTTAAAAATTTGAATGTTTCAGTGCAATTGATTTAAGAAGCAAGAACACTATTACTCTGTGTATTGTGTATTGAACTGGCGACCTAGAAACGACGGAGAGGCTGCATCCCGCCATAGCCCTCAGTGGTACACAACCCCACAATAGGCCATAGCACTTCACTCACCCCACCGCCGCCCCATACCGAACCCAGGGTTATAATGCAGTGCCCCCCCCCCACTTCCCCCCCCCCCCCCCCCCCCCCCCGCCGCCCTCGGGAACACCTCATATCAGACGAGTGTAACGCCAAATGTTTGCGTGGTAGAGTAATGATTATGCACACGTACGTGTAGACAATGTCTGTGCAGCAATTGCCGACATAGTCTAACTGAGGCGGAATAAGGGGAACCAACCAGCATTCGCAGAGGCAGATGGAAAACCGCCTTAAAAAGCATCCACAGGATGGCCGGCACACCGGAGCTCGACACTAATCCGCCAGGCGGACTCGTGCCAGAGACCGCGTTCCCGCTCGTGAAGCAGCGCGTTAAGACGGCGCGGCATAATAACTCTGACTACGTCATGATTTATGTATTTTAAAATAAAATAGAAGTGAGCTCTCGCTGCTACTAGTATTTGATTTGGCACTATGACTGTGAACAGAGATCGGCAGACAGTGATTGTGTTAGCGTGTAAATGAGGAGAGAATACTGTTTCTTTCAGTAATTTCCACCTACGTCCAAAGAGTCAGCCTCCATTGTTCTTCTGTTTCTTATTGGAGGGTTTTTCCTTTCTGTCTTACGCTATCCTACCTCCTATGGTTTGCCAGTTCTGCCTGTGACCTATTTTATGTTTCATTTATTTATCTGGCTTCATGTGTAAGGTTTATTCTCTAGTGCCTGTGGCAAACCTAGCTTACTACTACACAAAACAGAAAGGTAGACAGTCCCAGTTCTTACACAAATTGCAGCGTATGATATAATACTGATCGACTTCAAGATATGCATTATAAATTGTTTTTACGAAGTTAAGTTAAAACTACATGCAATGTTTAATCATATTTCTTGTCTCTAACCGGTATCAGCAGACTCAGATGCTTACATCCAGAGCAGTAACAGCTGAACTGTTCCAGTTAACTGGATCGTCTGTCACTGGTTCTCTGAAGCACAACAAAAAAATCATAATCTACATTATCTAATGGTATCCAATTTCTAATAATCTAATAATCATCATGAAATATGTCCAATAATATGATCTATTCATTTTTTAAAAACACATTTATAAATGTAGCGCTACAACTATAACTCTCTTTCCTATTTTCATCGTTAACGACAATTTTTTTGATTAACTATTATACATTTGGGTGTCACATCATGATATCATCAACGTGTAACCCAGTAGCAACCATGTACACGCAGTTGTTCTCCACAGCTCCCCTACGGTGCTTCCTCGCTATGCTGCTACGTAAAATTGTCTTTTAGGTGATTACAATGATGGACCAACTCCGGGTCGGATAGATCTCACCCATCAGAAATCTTTCCTCTATGTTAGGAAATATTTCGCATCACGTCTTCGACTATCGCTGCTATCCCACACTTCCTGCCACTCTTTCATTAATATGTTTCTTATTTCTAATTTACTATAAGCATAATCGCCTATGATCTCAAGGACCTTCACTCTGTGATGCATGCTGAATCAATGCATCGCTCACCTACAAGGTGTGGCGATAACTGTTTACAATGTACCACAGCGGTGTTGAAGTCGAGGCGAAGATTGATGCAGAACGCTTTTGGTCTATCAACCAGGAAACAATCACAACTAGCATACAAAAGTCACCTAAGGTGTAGCACATGTGCTGTCGCATCCCGGCACAGCCTCACTATACCAGAATGAAGTAAGTGCGAAATGCGAGGCGCAATCGGGACATTAACGACAATGGGTTGGTTATAAATTGCTGTCAACCTTTATATCGGAGATGAGAGGAAGAGAATTTCCTTGGTTTGAAGCAAATAAGTTTCCTGAAAATAGGTTACAGAATTGCAATAGGCAGAAAAGATTGTTTAGTTTCTATCAAGTTTATTCTCACATATACCTATGTGAGGTGCTGGACCATAAACCTCTTAGTAAGATTCATTCTATTTATTTGGACTTGCTACTTCAAAGCTAATTGCCGGTACATATGAGAAACAAGTACAAAGCAATCACTTGTTCTTGATTAGCACTGAAATCTCTCTATGTAATTGAGACAAAGACTGACAGCCTCTGTTCAACACTATTCCAATGAAACTCTAAAAATCCTACTTGACCTGCAGTTCCAGAGTGTCCATCAGAGTCTATCACCGTCTTCTTGTAGTTGAAGTCTTTATCGGCTGTATCGGCTGCTATGGGCCTACTCAGCCCCCCTGGCGTCTCGCTGAAGAATCACCAAACTGCCGGCATTGGCTCTGAATCTGCATCTGAATTTCGTTTGTCATGTACTTGGGTGCACACGAGTTAATTTGTTTCACACGATCCTTGCATTTCTATGTGACTGGATTGCACAAGAATGCCTATGGTTCCACACGACACTCTCGTTTCTAATTGGTCAGTTTGCGCAAGAATGCCTTCGTTTCCAAACGACACTTTCGTTTCTAGCTGCACACAACTTAATTTGGTTCCACACAAGTCTTTTCCGCATGTGACTGACACTCTCTCTTGCTGTATTATCGCCTTGGTGTTTGCGTCTTCCATTGCGCAAGTTTGATTCATGCTGCTTCCTCTGGGATGAAGTCAAACACTAAATTATTTGATCAACGAGCCATACTTAGCAGCCTCCGCAGCTTATCTTGTCCCTACGTCCTGGTGGACTATTTCTTAATGTCAGCTGGCTGTTTGCCTATGGAGCCTGGACTCTTATTATGGTCACAAAGACAAAAATAAAAATTAAATTTTTCTACAGTCACAATAGTGCGTCACGCATGATTTTGGATGAAATCGTCCTGTGTTATCAAACAACAGCTGTTCTTGCACTTCACAAAATGTGACATCGACGCATGTGTAAATTTTATCTCAAGACGTAGTGAATATTATAGCATAAAATTTCAGTTAAATTGTTTTGTTTGTACAGCCTTCTTACTATGAATCTACTGTGCTTGGAAGGGTTAAGCTTTGATCAAATTGTAAGCGTAATTAGTTTTTGCCAGCGTTTACAAAAGGTATTTTTCCTTGATTACCTTTACGGCGTATTAATGAAATAGTGGACTAACCCAATGGCATAGACAGAAAGAGGATATTGAAAATATTGGTTGGCGTGCATGCACTGTAGCTTAGGTGGCTGTTGTAGACCAAATTAATATTGTTAGGCTGGTGCACAAGCTCGTAGCGTTTTTGTTTTACATGTTGGTATTCCGATTGCTATAGATTTATTTGTCGATTGTCATATTTTTTTTTAGTTCACTGTTGCTATTTGAGATTACTTTGTCATTTTGTCATTTGCAGTTAGTGAGTGGAGCTGTGGACTCTAGAAAATGGAGAGCCAATTGGAAAAATCGGAACATTTCCGACATATTCTTCTGTTTGAGTTTAGTAGATAGGAAACTAGCGGCGGAATCAGCCAGAAACACTTGTGTATCGGGATAATGCCAATGGACAGAACACGGCAAGAAAATGGTTTTCTCGTTTTAAGGAAGATCGTTTTGACATTAGTGACTCTCCACGTGCAAGAAGACTTTCAGGGTTTGAAGAAGATCGTTTAAAAGTAATCTACGTCAGTGTCCTCGAGAAATCTGCGGGTGGCCATATGTGCATCCCTGCTTGCTCAATTGGCTCGCTAACAACGCCGAACTTTCCTATCCTGCACCTTTACTGGTGACGAGAAGCGGTGTCTTCGTACTAACATGAGTTAAAGAAAATGACTGTTGAGCCTAAAGAAAGCAGCAACTCCCTGTACAAAGACCTGTGCGCATTCTCAAAAGATAATATCATGCATCTGGTGGAATAGTGACGGTGTGGTGTACTATGAATTGCTTCCACGAGGTGTAACCATCACTGCTGATGTTTATTGTCAACCACTGAGACGTCTTGCAGACGCACAACAAGAACAATGACCAGGACGATTGGATGAAGTGATGCTACTCCACAATATCACCAGCCCGCCTTCTGCTAGACTGACAAAAGACACTATACAGGAGTTGGCTTGGGCTGTCACTCGGCAACCACCTCATTCACCTGATCTTGCACCCACAGACTTTCATCTTTTCAGCTCTGTATCGAACAACCTTCTAGGAACTACTTTTCCAGCTGAAAATGCGCTCCGAACACGGCTCGACGAGTTCTTCGCTCCCAAACTACAGAATTCCCACAGTCACAGAATCGTAAAGTTACCCCACCTTTGGCATACTGTTGTAGACAGTGAAGGAGATTGTGTTATTGATGACTAATGCCTCTGTTATGTGTATCTGTAGCGTTTATTAAACTCAGGGAAAACTATGGACTTATGCACCAACCCAATATGTCCCAGTTTGATAGATCGCAAGTGTCCTATAGCAAACCGTTTGTGTCGATTTCCCTATACCACTGTAGAACGTTTAAACAGTTACAGTTTACGCCCTGTATACAGTATGATGTAGTGTGTATGTGTGAAATCGTATGGGACTTATCTGCTAAGGTCATCAGTCCCTAAGCTTACACACTACTTAACCTAACTAATCCTAAGGACAAACACACACACCCATGCCCGAGGGAGGACCCGAACCTCCGCCGGGACAACCGCACAGTCCATGACTGCAGCGCCAAGACCGATCGGCTAATCCCGCGCGGCAGTACGATGTAGTCAATTGGCTGGAACTGAATTACGAACGGTGTCGGATTTTTGTTGTTGGCAGTAGGAGCAGCAGCAACCTGCGAATGCGAGTCTTTTCCTGACCGAAATGCTCTCTGCAGACAGCCAGGCCGCTACCCATTCATGTTTGCCACGGCTCAGACAAGCAATCGGAAAGTATCTTGTGTTAAAAGTACCCTAGTTTGTAGTTTTTAGAAATGCTTGCCACATTTGCACTGCCTCTCTCAAGCTACCTTATTCTTCCAATGTTAGCTGAGAAATTTGCAAATTGTTATATGTAAAAAATTAAAGGCTTTTACTGAAAAGGACTGTTCTTTATGTGGGGGGGTGGGGTGGGAGGCTGTGATCCACCCTTACATGGGCTAGTCGCCGACACTCGCATAGCTTGTGACTGTCAGTAATGTAGGTGAACTGCACAGATAAAAAAGTCGTAGAATTTACTCCATACATTCACTCTATACGTACACTTATAAACGGAATAGCCTTCCACATTTTTGGCTGAGACATACTGTCCCATAATTGAATTAAAAATTGTTTCCAGTCCACAATTCTTAATATGGTTTTTACTAACTTTCTCTTCGTTGTAAGGCAAACATTGGAACTGGAAATTCCCTCCCAAATATTTCCGACAGTTACTCCCTCTGCCCCACCCATAGCCTGCTATTTGGCTACTAAGACCCTTACTCTACAACAGGCCACAGTTTAAATAGTCTGCACTGCCTATGGCGATATGGTATAAAAAGTATTAATAACAAAATATGCCTCCACCGATAACTGGCTTGTCAACCTCATCTGTTGTTATCTCAGTACCTGAACAACGATTTTCTTCTCTAGATGTAGTAAACGCCTCGAACCATGATTCTGAGCTTCTACTTAAACTTCAAACATACGCAGTACCAACCACTGCCTCCTTCCCATCCCATCGCACTTCATACGTCATTGAGATCCACGTCTAATTCGGCATATTCCATGTATTTGCAGGAGTGT
Organism: Schistocerca gregaria; assembly: GCF_023897955.1. Classification (NCBI taxonomy): domain Eukaryota; kingdom Metazoa; phylum Arthropoda; class Insecta; order Orthoptera; family Acrididae; genus Schistocerca; species Schistocerca gregaria. Next base: position 605,257,130 of record NC_064921.1, on the reverse strand, counting down.
CCCAAGGATCCGTTCTGTTCCCACCAATATACCTTCTTGACACAGCTGATATGTCCAACCAAGTCACATACTGCAGTCCACCTACTCCAGAATGCAGACGTCATTGCCTTCTTGTTCTCTATTAAACAAACCTTTCTCTTCACAAAACATATATTCGTCTCCCCTTCAGCAGTTTTGCGGAATGATGGGAAAACAACCTGCCAACTCTGTCTTTTACCTCACGCCATAAAATTTGAACATTTATTTTATTATTTTATGTATTGTGTTTTCTTATAAAGTTTTGACATTTAGGCTAAGTTTATACGTTATATAGATCTGTAGGTGCTCCTCTTTTTTCTCCAGCCCTTATATAAATCTTCCAAAAACTTCAATAAATATCCATCATCAAAATTTAGTACTCATGTCAACCATTGTATATTTCTCTTCTTCGAAAACTTCTCTTGTTTTTACCATACTGTTGATATGACTTCTTTACAGTAAATCTGACATATAAGTATCGATGAATTTATGTTATATCAGGCTTGTTTAGACTGTAAAGAGAGATGGGGCGCGAAATGGGAACCACAGTGACCACACAATTAAGCTTTGTGCAGACGTTTTGGGCAGAGACTCTAGTATCCCTGTCGTTCTCATCACGTTGCTCTTTTCAGTTGTAAGCGCACACTGAGCATGTGAAGGTGTCTATAACAATACAGTCTCCGGCCAAATTTGAGGACCTTATGAGGGATTTTGCCTGATCCCATGCAGCCCACATAAAACGCCATGCTTTTTCTTCTTCATGACAATTCTCGCCTGCACTCTACAGGGACAATGATGATGCTCATGCAGCATTTTTGATGAGAAGTGTTTGATCACCACAACACAGCCCATCATTGGCTACTATGAGCTTCATGTCTGCTCACATGAACTGCTCACTATGAAGACAATGTTGTGGCACAGAAAACGAGCTGTAGCCCAGCATAGAGAAATTGCAGAGAGCCCAAGCAGTTGCTTCTATGACAAAGGTATTGGAAAGTTGGCACAATGATATGAGAATGTTTAAGTCATAGCAGTGACTATGCAGAGAAATAGCTGTAAGGTGTAGCTAACTGTTTAAAACGTTTTTGATTTTCACAGTGGTATCCATTTCACAACGGATCAGATATTACTTTCTGAATAGACCTCATTTATGTAAAGCAGCATGTTGTGCATGTGTTTGACTGGAATCTCCTCAACCAAACTTGGCATAGAAACAACAGGCCTCACAAGTATCAGCACCATAGAGTTTATATTTTCCTAGCTCTAATAGGATCTCGCCTATAGGCCTTCCAAATCAGCCTCCTTTGCTGGGCAATCTACATGTCAGGGGCAAGAAACAGTTTTTCTGGCCCCAACATGTAGGCTGCCCTGCTGGCAGGAATATTGCATTGGAGCAGTATCGGCCTGCTTTATCAGACCTGCTTCGCATGGTGGCCTTTATTGTCAGTGCCAAATAAATGATTTTGAAGCCCCTGATGTCTAGCCTGCCCTGCATGACAGGTGTGTTGTGGAAATAATATTCGCCTGCTTTAATTAACTATATTGCAGGCACTACATGTGCTGAGCAGCACAGTTAGGAACAGGTTGATATGGATAGAGGGTGGGTTTGACAGGGCAAGGCAGAGGCGGAAATGAATGGAAGAGGGGAGGAGGGAGAGATTTGTGAGACAGGTGGAGGTGGAGAGAGGTGCTGGTCAGGTGGAAAATGAAGAGGAGAGGCAGAGATGGAAAGAAAAAAGTGGAGTTGCGTCTCGTCAGAGGGAGAGCGAGGAAGATGTGGTCAGACAGAGCGATATGGTCCGAGTGAGGGGCTGGAAGGAATGGACAAAGAGTGGGGTAGGAGGAGATGAAGAGACAGAGAGTGAGGAGGGAGAGATAGATAAGTAGAGGTGGGAGGGTGAGGTGGATAGAGAGAAGGAGGAAGAAGTGGACACAGAGAGGGGAGGAAGATGTGTTCAATACATGTGTCGAATGACATGAAAATTACAATAAAACATTATCACTACGGTATTTCTTAATGCTCTTCTTTCTAAGGCAGTTGTCAGCACGCCTTACAGACATTGCTATTCAGCGACCAGCCCTCTGGTCTGACAGCTTCCAATGGTATGGCTGGCTCCTGGCCCAGGTCATGTGTCTTGGTTCAGCACCTAGAAGTTTCCAAAAGAAAAATAAACAAATATCAAGATTACAAAAATCACTCTAAATACATTTTAGTGCACACACATGTGCCCCAAGGATCCGTCCTGTCCTGCAACTATAACTTCTTTTGTCCCGTGGGGTGTGCAACTAACATATCGCAGTCCACCTACCGGTGTCATTGCCTTCCATCAAACCACAAATGACTCATTCAATTAATTGTGACGAAATTTTACTGTTTAAAATCTTTTACCGTCATTCATACTTGCGGCTAACCTCTGACCACAAAGTAACCTAGGAATCACCTTATCAGATGTCCACTAAAAATTCGTTAACATCTAAATCTACACTCTGCAAACCACCTTATGGTGTGTGCCGGTGGGTGGGTGGGTGGGTGGGTGGGTGGGTGGGTGGGTGGGTCCACCCGCTACAGTCGCGCGTGAGGAATGAGTACCTGTAGGCCTTTGTATGTACTCTAACTTATCTAAAGTTCTCTTCGTAATCATTTCACGAAAAATATGTCAGACGAAATAATATGTTGCATTACTCTTCATATAACACACGCGCTACAAATTTCAAGATTATGGTTCTCCTCAAGAGCCTCTCTTGTAGCGTCTGCCAGTGGAGTGTGCAACTCTTTGTTGGATCTTTATCTGGCTTTGCTACTAATTCTAGCTGGTAAGAATCTCATACTGATGAGAAATACTCAAGTATTGATCGAGCGAGTATTTTCATGGATGAACCACATTTCCTCAGGATTCTTCCAGTGAATCTCAGCCTGGCATCTGATTTTCCTACAACGTAAAGAGGCGTAATATTTAAGTGAAATTCACTCTAGAATTCAATAATAAACTAAGAATAATCGCATTTGTGTGAGCTCTAGGACATAAGCCATGCAGCCGCACCTTTAACGTTTATCTTTTAACAGAGCGAAGGGTATCGGGTAGTAACTGTCTGATGACCTTGAAACGTTTGCACTTGCACTCGAAATCAAAACCCGAGGAAAAACATCGTTATCTAGATCACCTCTAAAATCTGTCCAGACAGATGCCGCACGTGGTCTTTTTTTCTATACACTGCGGTAAACACGACAGTGATTAGAGATCTGAGATACGTTATCGTAGTAAATGACAGCGGCGAAGACAAAAATTTCTTTCTCGCTGCGCTGCAGTGAACGAGTGCTTGGATAGCATACTGCCTTCACAATGTCGTTTTCCACACGAGGCTATCGAAACTCCACTACTGCCAACTTTTCTTATTTCCAGCAAAGAGACTACAGTACAGACACTTGCGTGAAGTACAGGGCCGACCGTGGGACCGAGCGGTTCTAGGCACTACAGTCTGGAACCGCGCGACCGCATGTTCGAATCCTGCTTCGGGCATGGATGTGAGTGATGTCCTTACGTTAGTTAGGTTTAAGTAGTTCTAAGTTCTATTAAGTACAGGTTTAGCTGAGTAAAGCTACATTCAAAACCAAGAAAATCAGTGGTAGATAAGAAATGGAACTCATTGTGACCATTGAAAGTAATCTAAAACAACAGGACGAATTTATTCTGTCCCTCTCTTCGAAGAAAATGTGTCCCTCTATAGACGCTACACTAGAGACTTAATTGTAAAATAAGAGATATAAGGGCATGCTCCGAAGAACATGGGCAGGATGCGTTCCCTCACACCAAACACGAAAGGATTTCCTTTTCTGCCAGTATGCAGTGAGGTAGTGTCAGAGACAGGCTTAATGACGTCTATTAGAGTGCGTTTGTGTTTTTAACAAGCTTAGTAGTACAGATTCTTGTCTAAAGGAGAACATGGCTCCTTTTTAGCGTTACATGCCTCAAACGGTACAAACGGAATACTTACAGGATCAGTTTGTTGTTCGTCTGCTTGTCCGACTGTTAAAAACCCCTTTTCTATGGACCAAACAGACGTGCCAGTTTGAAATTTATGCCACATTCTAAGGTCTACGGTCCCTTGGCGGTGAAAAAAAAAAAAAAAAAGCCAATGTAGGTAATGAAATGGCCATTTATGTCACATATTTTGATACTTGCAAACTCACTCATCAAAACGTTTAGGGTACTTCCAATTGACCTAGAATCACGAAATTTGGCAAGAAGCAAGATTTCGGAGTACAGGTAGAGGAAAAAAATCGTAAAACTGCTAATTTGTAATTATATCACACACAAATATTTTTTTTAATTTGCTATCCGACTTCAAAGTTAAAAAGCTTTCGAGTGTTTTGGAATTCCCGGAACTGATGTCTTGCTAATTTATGTGTCGATAATAGGTAAAAATCGTCGAGATTCTCGTGATGGATTGACTGTCTGTACACATAATTTAAGTTTGTACTGAACCATCGGAGCGCCAGTCCTACTTGCATTTGGCCATTTTTTATCATTTTTTCATTTCCATAGCTTGCAGTGTAGCTTAGCGGCGCATGCAGCGCCACGGGCGCGTAATTTTTAAATATAGCAATGTAAACACCCGTACTTACAGTCCTCGTCTTCCATGCGCAGCGAAGTGCTGTCAGTGGCAGGCCCAGTATTTTCTAGTAGTTCGCGTATGTGATCTTAAGATGTCTCGTAGTGCTAATCAGCTTATAAAAGACAAAGGGCTCGTTTTTGTTTCCTTTCGACTGTTCTTCTGTATTAGGATGCACAGGGAGTGTGTTTGCTATAATTATGTGGACGCGGGAAGAGCTGGCCACACTTGGCGAACAGCTGAGGATGCTGTTGGCTACTGCCAGCCTCTGCACGCTGCTGCCTCAGAATGTAGCGGCAGCGTAAGACAGGCGTGCCGTTTAGCAACCTCCAGTATCGCTTGTGTCGCCCACGGACTCTGCTGCAGAGGTGTGCCTGACAAAGGAAAACCAAGCCCACCTCAGGATGAGTGACAGGTTGTAAGACGTTTGTGTCGCTCATGACGGAGTGTGAACTGAGGAAACTGGATGTCTGGCCACACTTATTCTAGGGTGGAGGTTGCAGTTGTCCGTAAGTTGTGGCTCACGTCGGCCCCAATAACGCCTGAGGTTATTCTCAGTTTGTACATACGACTGGCGAAAGGTGTGAATACTGGAGGCATCTCTCACAGGGTGCAAGCAGAGCTCACAATTTGCAGTGTCATTTGGTTTGGAGCAGAGTGAATTGTCTCAAGCAGAGGCTCCATCGATTCTGTGATGGTCTTTGTTGCTGATATCTGAACCTGTGTTATGTGAATGGAGAGTTGTAGAATTCTCCTTGATAGGTCAAGGGTACATTATACAAAGAAAGCATCTACTTGTGTAGCAGAGTGCTTGTCGAATACGTATTGTATTTTTTTAGGCTAGACTACAGTCCGCAATCCTCTGATGAACAGCAACCACTTGATACACAGCGAGCGAAATCAGACTGCGTAGAAAGTAAAGAGACATCAAATGTCGAAATTTTAACTGTAAATTGCCGAAGTATTCGTGACAGAGTCCCTGGATTTACCAGCCTTCTGAAAAACGGTGGCGCTCAAATTATACCCTGAACCAATAGCTGGATGAAACCCGAAGTAGAAAGCTCCGAAATGTTTGATGTGGAATGTACATAAAAAAGACAGGTTAGGCGCCATAGAAGGGCGAGTGTTCACTGCAGTCGACAAAAATGTTATGTTTATCGAGGTCGAAATTTAGTCTGGTTGCGAAGTTATGTGGGTGTGATAATCAGCCTATGTGACCTACAGTTAATCATTGAATGCTTTTACTGACCGCTTGATACCAATGCAACAGTTGTTGAATCATGCAAAGAAATTCTCCGCTCAGTAGGGAGTGTATACCCCGATCATACAACATTAGACGAAGGCAACTTTAACCTAACGAGTATAGACTGAGATGTCTATGGATTAATTGCAGATGGTACGGACAGACATTCTTGTCAAGTAGTACTGAACGTATTCCCCGAGAACCGTCTTGAGCAGCTAATTTTATAACCCACTCGCAATGGAAATGTTTTAGACCTTGTAGCTACAAACAGGTATGACCTTATTGAATATGGTGCCTGTATATAGATAAGGATTAGTGACCATGTCAACACAGCAAAGATGGTTGCCAAAGTTACGAAATTCATCAGAAAGGCTGGGAGAGTTTTTATGCTGGAAAGGGCAGATAAGCAGTTGTTAACATCCTGCTTAGAAAGTGAATGGACATCATTTAGTTCCAATGTGATGGATGTAGAGGAATTATGGGCAACATTTAAAATGACTGCAAATCACGCTCTGGAGAAATAAGTGTGCCAAGTAAGTGGATTAAGAATGGAAAAGACCCATCATGATTTATACCAAAATTTGGAAAATGCTGAGGAAATGATTACTACGACGAAGCTATGGTTGTTTTGGTTGTGTATGCAGTACTACTGGGCTGTGCCAGTCTGACTTCAGAAAACGGTTGCTGCAGCACATTTGGTTCGAAAAAGAAATGCAGAAATGTCAACAGGAAAATGTTTGTAGAATTCAAAAGTATGTGCGTCAATAAAAAGATTGATGCGCAAAGCAGCAGCAGCATCCACTGCCATAGCTGAGCGACAAATCTTACCGAGAACCCCTAAAAGTACTGGTCCTACGTTAACTCGCTAAGCAGATTGAATACTTCTAATCAGTCAGTAGTCAACTAGTCTGGTGTGGCAATAGAACACAGCTAAAAGAAAGCTGAAGTTTTAAATATCGCTTTCAATAAATCATTCACTCATGAGGATTGTACAAATATACCATTGGTTGCCCGTGGCTCAGACACTCATATGGAGGACATGGAAAAAGGTTTCTCTGACGTTGACAAGCAACTGAAGGAGTTGAAGATAAATTAATCGCCAGCTTCAGATGAAATCCCAATTTGATTTTGCAGAGTGTTTTCCTCATCATTAATTAACTATCATTTACAGTGAATCTCTTGCCCAGCATAAACTCCCAAGCTTTTGGAAAAAAGTGCAGGAGATTCCCATATATAAGATGAGGAAAGAAGGACCCGCACAATTAGAGACTAATATCCTTAATGTCAGATTGCTGCAAAATTCTTGAGCACATTCTAAGTTCAAATACAAAAATTTCTTCGTGACAAAAAAGGTTCTGTCAGTAAACCAACACAGATGTAAAAAAGCATACTTCGTGTGAAACTACCTTGCTGTCACAATATCTTGCGAACCATGAATGAAAGGCAACAGGCAGATTTTGTGTTCCTAGATTTCTGGAAAGCATGGCATGGTACCCCACTGTAAACTGTAAATGAAGGTCAAAGTGTATGAAATAGGGTCTATAATCAGGAAATGACCTAGAAAAATGTGATAGGATTGCTCTTGTTCTCCATATACACAAACGATCTGATGGATAAGGCGAGCAGTAATCTGCAACAGTTTGTTGATGAGGCATCAGCGTACAAAAAAAGTGTCATTATTCAGTGATTATAGGAAATGTAGGACTTAAACAGAAGTTCTATTTGGTATGATGAATGGCAGCTTGTTTTAAAGAAGGATAATCTAAGCTAGTGCAGATGAGCAAGAAAAATAACCTTATAATTTTCAAACACAGTATCAGTGGTATGATGTGATTAAATGTCTAGGTTAAATGCTGCAAAATGATGTAAAATGGAATGATCACATAAAGCCAGTTGTAGGGAAGGTGAGTGGTCAACTTTGGTTTATTGGGGCTAAGGACAGTGTAGCTTGTCTATAAAGGAGACCACAACTAGAACACTTTTGCGATGCATTCTTGATTACCACCCGAGTATCTGAGATCAGAGATGAGCCTCTAGAATTGTTACCAGTTGGGTGGATCAACATGCCAGTTTTACAGGAATGCTCCATGAACTGACATGGGAGTCCCTCAATGGGAGATAACATTATTTTCATGAAACACTATGTGTGTTGTTCTTATAACGATCGCCCTGATCATGTTGTGTTTTAAATGTCTGGCAACAGAGGATCCTTGGCACCTGTACTGCAAAACAAAACATGAGACTAAACAGCATTATCTAGGAAAATAAAAAATTATCCAGATATCCACCACATAGTTATTATGTCTACGGATCTATGATAAATGTGACAAGTATGAAGGAAGCTAAGCTACATTATCTTAATAATGGACAGCAATACAGCAAAATTGTTTGTTCTTGTATTTATGAGATCCAGACCAGAACAGATAGAGAAACACATTGCAAAACTTGGAGCAAGAGCTACGCCCTTTAAGATGCATTCATTTCATTGGTGGTCTGCATTACAAAAATAGACTATAAAAGCCAAATGAATACTTACAAGAAAGACATCATACAGCATAATTTTGGACGCTTGCTATTAAAATGTCAAACATATCTCTTGGCAGTACATTCTACAAAAAAATTACCTCTACATGCGTTTCTCATGGAGATTATGATGGTAAAAGTAGAGAGATTTGAACAGGCATAGAGGTGTATAGGGAGGCTATTCTCTGCGACACCAAATATGAACAGAAGGTAAGGAGAGATAAGTAATACCATAGCAAGTATCCAAAGTCTTATAGTATTATTGATATGATGTGCCTACCAAAAAACACTATGCAGTCATTTGGGAAATATGAATCTAGATATAAGTTCCAATGATATACCAAACCCTTACCAAAACGTCATACTTCCTACTGTCCTAGATCTCCCACTTTCTGTTAAATGTTCAGAGACGGGTGCCAAACGATAACTAAATCCTTAGCCAAATTGTAAACAGAAGCGCTCTTTGACAGAGAGGAATACGATATGATTCATAACTGCTAAAAAAAATCTGCTTCCATTCATCCTCCATTCTTCCTTATGCACCCCACAGCACAAAAAGACACTGCACTGTATGATATCTATTTGTCTTTTTTTCATTGGGGATATAATTGAGTGATGCGTATACAGTTACGAGGGTATTTCGGGAAGTAAAGATACACTATACGCCAGAGGAACAAAATAGTTTTGGCGAGCAAGTTGGCAACACTGGTGTTAACTTTGAACTGTTAGCTTTCTCCTCGCGGTCGTTCGGCAGTTGAACGTTACTTCTGGTTGGAGTAGGTCATGTTTAAAATGGCTGTGCCGATTCAGAATCCCGCCAAATGCGAAGTGCGCTCCGTCATACGTTTTCTTCATGCAAATGGTCAGTGACCAGCGAATATTCACGAAGAAATCGTTTCTGTTTATGGGAACATTATGAATCGACAAAATTTAACGAAATAGTGTCGTTATTTCTTTGAAGGTAGGACCGATGTTCATGACGAACAAGGAACAGGTCAGCCATCTGTGATCTCTGATGCCCTTCTTCGGAGAACGGAGGAAGCAATTCGTGTGAATAGATGTCTCACATTGAAAAAATTGCTTCAGATCATACCGGACATGTCAATGACAACTCTTTATGATGTTGTGACTGTCAAGTTAGGGTACAGGAAGTTGTGTGCGCGGTGGGTTCCAAAACTGTTAACGGCAGAACACAAAAAGAAAAGGATGGGCTTTGCACCCCAACTCCTAACACGCTATGCTGAAGCAGGTGATGAGTTCCTTGATCACATTGTGACAGGTGACGAGACGTGGGTTTATCACCATATGCCTGAATCCAAGCAACAATCAAGGCAATGGTGCCATTCGAATTTGTCAAAAGCCAAGAAATGCAAAACATCGATTTCAGCAAAGAAAATCCTGGCTTCTGTTTTTTGGTACAGACAAGGCATTCTTCTGTTGGAATTTATGCTTCCTGCAACAACAATTAATGCTGCTACATATTGCCAGGCTTTGACACGTCTTCGAAGGGCAATTCAAAACAAATGCAGGGGAATGCTGACAAGTGGAGTCCACTTGCTTCATAACAATGCTCGACCCCACACAGTGCTCATAACCAAAGCACTACTCAAACAATTCAAATGGGACATATTGGACCATCCACCATACAGCCTGGAGCTAGCACCCACCGACTTCCATGTCTTCCGTTACCTGAAGTCACATCTTGGTGGAAAATCATTCCTCGACAATGAAGAGAGCAAAGTGAAGTTGAAATGCGGTCCCGACAACAGGTGGCAACCTTCTATGACTGTTGGATACATAAGCTTGTGCACCAACTTAACAAATGTTTGGATAAAGGGGGTGATTATGTTGGAAAATAACAAATAATCCAGTTAATAAGATGTAACTGATGTTTTCTAAATAAATGTTCTATTTAAGAACTGCGAGCCATTGTATCTTTACTTTTCGAAATGCCCTCGTAGAATGTAGTTTTCCAAAACTGGATGTTTAAATTTAATTCAGGAATCATACTTGTATCCTTTTCCTGATAATTAATTAATTCATTCATTCTCATCAAGGATACAGAAGAAAGATAAACAACACAAAGGAACTTAATCAATATACTATATCAATGGCAAACTATCACTCTGTCATTTAATACCATTTGGATTATGCCGACTGAATGTAACCCACCAACTTAGAGAGAAAACGCCTACTTTCAAAAGAGCTAATGATTTTTCAGTGGTATTAAATAGCTGCTATTTATCTTCAGCACGATGAAGGAAGGGAGCAACATCTGAGATCAACATTGTGATTCCGGTGAGATCATTAAAAACAGAGCAATGGAGTATAAGCTTGGAAGACCACCCTCATATAATAGTTTATAGAGGGAGGGGCGGGGGGTGGCAAACTGGGTGTGAGTATTAAGTATTTTTAATATTTTGGAAGACAAATGGCAACTTGTAAGCATCCACAAAAATGTTCCAGTTCTGAAACTGTGTAATACCGGACATTTAAATCACTTTCCTGAAAGAAGAACACCTAGCTACTACATTTTTCTTTTCCTTGAGAGCTAGGGGGAAAGAAATTAGACATGCCCTTTTTAAAGGAAACATTCTGCCATTCACCTGGAACGATCTAGAGAAATCATGGAAAACTTGAAACTGTATCATCAGACAGGGATTTGAATCATTATCCTCCTGAATGGAAGTCCATTGTGTTAATAACTTCATCACCTCAGTATAACACGAGGGCCGTATACCAAATAATTGGAAGAATACGTGATTACATTTGCAGGTGTTATGGGGTATACAGGGTACAAAATTTACTCCATATATCTGCCAGCTGTGGCAACAACAACATCTCTAACCCAGCAGGTCATCAAATCAAACTGAACTTCTATAACTCGCTGTTTCAACTCTACAATCACAGCTCTTGTGACAATTCATGACCAGATGTTTTGAGAGATATGGAGAACACTCTCTATATTATGACAGGTCAAGACAGTATGGGCAACAAGTAGCCTGTGTTATGTTGTTGAAAAATTAGGCACAACCAGTGACATTAACACATCAGAAATGTAACAGCTCTTGTCCACATTACCAGTTACAAGAAACAGGTGTTATTGTGTAGTGTACCCAAATGCAGACCATACTGTCACGCCAAATGCTGGGGCCATATGATGATGACTACTTCAGTTCAGCAATGTTCATTCTCCTCTCACAGATGCATGACAGTGATGCTGTGCGAATGACTGGGAGTCATCTGAAAAGATGAGGCCATGCCACTCCTGTGTCCAATGTTGAATTTGGGTGCATTACTTCAGTGCATCTGTCGCTGCAACAATGGTCACCATACTGACAATTTTAAGTGCCAGAGATGTCATTGCACTGTGTGTGTTGGTAGTTGCCTTGCTGAAAAGAAGCTCATTTCTTGATTCGAGATACTTGATATAGCTGTGCGATCCTGCAGTCACGGGATCAGTGTGTCTGTCCTCTCAGATACTAGCTACATGAGGCAGTTGAAATTCTGCGTGGCCTTGAGTATGGTCCTCCTGAACAAATTGATTCCACATGACAGGAAACTTGTTGGAACCTGACCAATGTGAGCTACAATATAGTGGAACAGTAGATTGCTGTGTCAGCAGCCCACAATCTTTCTGTTTTCAAATTCCAACACATGGCTGTAGACATTTCTTCTGCTTCCAAAAGGTATAACATAATCTTCTCACAAAAAACCATCTTTCAAATGTGAACCATTATGTAATCTTTCCTTATATGCAGAATGTAGATTGTGTTACTCCTGCCTACCATGAGAGACTGCTCTGAAATGCTGATCATCAGCATATCCAAACATGTGCTACTGTACTTCATGCCAATTTGACATTTGCTGCACATCATCTTCACAGTGTTCTAATTGTGATTGCCACAAGTGCTTTTTCTTGATTGCATTGGTATTTTTCAAAGAAGACACCTTTAGTTTCCTGACAACAGAAACCATGTATTAAAAATTTAGGAAAAATAACAAAATAGTCATTTTATTCTTGAGTCTGACATATATAAAAATCACAGTTGTCTACAGGCAAGAAGATGAAAAGTGCTAAAGTATTATTTCCTGGATGCAAAGTTCCTCTGTAAACTCTGTTAAGAAAGAATGAAAATGCTAGGATAATAATTCAACACTCTTAAGAAATTTTAGAGTATCATAGAAGTAGTATTGTGAAGAAATGAAAAACTGAAAAAAAAGTAAAACACACATTATAGAGAGGAGGAAAGAGAGCGGCAGTGAGAACCTCAGGAAAACCCAGACAATACAAAATGTCACTCAACTCGTTTGTTGACAGGGTAGTGCTGAGGAGACAGTACAAGGGAAATCTATGAGGCAATGAATCATAGGCAGAGGAGAATCTATCTGTAGTTTTGTTGTAATGTAGTGCTCAATAATATTTGTTCATGTCATCAGGGCAGCATGAATTTTGAAGAATTTTCTCTATGACAAAAAAGTGACTACCACAACAAAATGTCAAAACTTAGTAAATGCCCTCCTCAAGTCTAAAGAACAGAAATAAGTGTTATGACTAAACTGATTTTGTAATGAATGATTACAGAATTGTCCGAGTGTGTATGTTAGGAAATATACACGAGATACATGTAGGATGTCAGTCACAGATGTTATACAAGTAAACATATTGCAAATCACAGTGATATGGTGCTGAATATTTTGAAGTCATTTGTAGAACTATCAGTTCATCCACAAATACAACAGGTGTAAATCTGTTACCTTTGGTGGAGTCTGATGCAAAATGACATGTACAAGAGTAGTTTGATGTGTCTGGTAAATTTCCATGAACAAATGGAACATTTTTGTTTTGCCTTCATGCCTGGTAAGCTTGACTGTTCCATGGATTGCACAAAGATCATTCTTCATGTGACCCAAAGAGATTGCAAGCATGTGTTGCATATATCAACTGATAGATGGGATACTTTGCAGATGTGACACTAATGTCAAGAATGCTAGCAAATAGACATACTGCCAGGCTGCAAGACATTGAAGGGATACATATCCATGTATGACAACACCGGAGTTCTGTAAGTCTTACTGACACTAAGAAGTACAGGGCAGTTCTAAAAGATTTATTCAATTTCACAGCACCATATCCTCTACATGAATGAAGGTAGAAATTTGAGGTGGTTTCTAACTTGCACAGTGATACTAAAAGTTTACATTAATGCCAGGTGTAAGTAACTGGTTCATGCAGTTGCCAGTAGCTGGTGCAGCTGGCTCGCTAGTGCACTCGTTTATCACACAATGTGAGTTGGCTGTTGCGTCAAAATGGCCACACATGGTGTTTTGCAGCCTCCATCCCAAGAGGTGTAATTCAGTTGCAACAGTGCTTCACCTTCTACACCTCAAAGCATGCAACAAAGGCTACAGTAATTTAGACACTAATTGTTCATGTGAGGGGAAATTCACAGGTGTCCTTGAGTACTCATTCAAGATGTAGAGTACACTTGACAAAGTTTTTCATATAGTCCACAGAAGTATACTGATCAGACCAGTCGAGAGATAGCTATTCCTTATGTGTCTGTCTAGTATATTTTGTCACTACATTTGTGTTTCAAATTTTACAAGATTCAATTGCTTTGTGCCCTTAATGATACAGATAAAAAACAATGTGTACAGTTTTGTGAATTTGTTCATGTCTTGGAGTTGGAAGATAACAAATTCCTTTTATGTTCAGTGTTCAGTGACGAAGCTGCATTCCAAAACGCAAGAATATGTGGAACACAGCAGCCATGCACCTTAGTGAAGCACAAGAGACACTCTCCAAAACTTCATGCATTTTGTGTTGACCAAGAAATGATTTAATAACTCATTAATTAGAGCCAAATAGCAACTCAAATTCAAAATTCAATTAGAGTTGTACAATAAAGTAGAAATTTTACATACTCTGGTTTGCATCAATTATTGACTGAGTCCTTTTAGTGAACATTTTTGTATGTCAGTGTTTGCATATTCAGTTACACATTTTACACTCACACACTGTGTTTGGTTCACAATATGTGTGTTGTTGCAGATAAGATGGAGGAACTCATGGGCTGCCATTATGGTAATCACATGTCTCATCTGGCAGTAGATATACAAGTTTCCCATTGCCCATGTTTGGTCAATCAAGTCGCCTGTGCTGTAAAATTCTGTAGGTAAATCTTCCCTTTTTTCCTTCAATATCTTCAGTAGTTTTTCTGAAATGCTGTTGTTGGGTAGCATCAGGTTTTGAATAAGGATTCCCTCACCAATGGGTATATCAGTCTGGATTACATAGTTTTTATAAAGGTTACCTTTGCTCTTTCTAGTCGTGTTAGGTTTTGCGCTGTGAGATGCGGTCCAATGATTTATATGATGTAAATTAGTAGTGGAAAACTTTTGGCTGTGAATACTGCCATTACTGTCTCTATGGTGATGAATCTGATGTGTTCTGCTTTGTGAATAGCCATTATTGTTATCTCTATTACATGTTTTGTGAAACTTTTGCACTTGTTTGCATCATGATGCCAAGGTATTTGATGTCCAGCATGATTTTCAGCTTTTTTTCTATGGTATGAAGACATCTGCTGATCCAGGTGTGTTTCCTCCATTTCTGAACACTATCATGTCTGTTTTCACCACATTTATTTAAAAGTCACGTTTGACATACAAATTTTTCACTTTGTTTATTGTTTCTTGCAGCTCTGTAATATCTTTTGAGTCAATTACAATACAGGGTGTACATAAAGTCCATGAACACTTTCAATTATTTATTGCACAAGAAATAAACATTATACAGATGTCATACATATATCATTTTGAAGAGAAACCCTGAAAGTATTTTTCAATGTGTACTGCCACAGTGAAGTCTGGTAATTTGCCAATAGTCAGTGCTAGTAACAAACATGGTGAGTTCAGGTGTGGAGTGAGCTTTATGTGTCGGAGTTCAACAAAAACAAGTGTGCTGCAGCTTTTCAATGGATGTTTAGAACCAAGTATGGTAAGAAGCCAGCAACAAGGAAGGCCATTTACAACTGCAACAACAAATTTGTTATGATGGGTTGCTTGTGCCCAGCAAAGAGAAGTGGATGTCCCAGTGTGAGTGAAGTGAATGTGGAGTGCGTAGGAGAGACATTCATAAGGAGTCCAAAGAAATTGGGGCATCATGCATCCCACATATCAAATGTATGCAAAAAGAACTTTCAGAGTTTCTCTTCAAAATGCAATATGTATGACATCTGTACAATGTTTAGTTCTTGTGCAATAAATAATTGAAAGTGTTCCTGGACTTTATGTACATCCTGTACTGTTTGCACATGCGTATGAGATTACACCCTACCTTTGTGGTGTTCTTCCACTTTCTTCCATAACAAGGATAAATGATAACGAACTTAATGGATCTAGCTGAAGTATTCTCTTTGATTGGAATATCAGCACTGATAGAGGGAGGTTGTCTGAAATTCCTATTTTTCTCCACTGCAGTTTTGAACTGATGATTTGAGTCCACATGTTGTTCATGTTTGGGATTTTCTATAGTTCCCCCCCCCCCCCCCATCCCCCCTCCCCCCATCTTTCTTTTTATAAAGTCGAAGGTTTTAATAAAGTCTATAAACACTGCACAAAATATTTCTACCTGTTCAATGGCTTCCCATATGCTCTTTAGCAGGATTTCTTTTGCAATTAGAGTTGATCTTCCTTCTCCAAATCCAATTTGGTTTTCAGAGATGTGTGGTTCTGCACTCTTTCCTTTTTTTTTATTATTGTGAATACTTTTAAAGGTATGTTTGTTAATGCTATGCCTCTGTATTTGGTGGTATGTCCTGGGAGATCTCGTTTTCATTTATACAGCACTTTATTACCGGTTATTGCCACTGTTCTGGAACAGAGGCAGTTTCTATTCACTTACTGTAAAGTTTTGTCTACTCTCATATTAGTATTTGGGCTGTGACTTTTATATATTAACTATACAGTCCGTTTCGGCCAGTCGCTGTTTTGTTCTTGGTGCCACAAATGATGTACTTACAGAGCCAATTGAAGGGCCAAGCGACACAAGCCACCATTTTGGGCATCAAGCTGAAAGGAGTGCCAGAAACATTAAAACTGTTAAGATTTCTATACAGAAAATATCAAAATTAGCAGCTTTGAGTGAAAAGTTGAGAGTGACACCAGAATGCTTAAGTGCAAGTATTTTATACAGAGGATATCATGATCAGTAGTGAAAACTGTTACTGGTGAAATTAAATGAGGGAAAAGGAGGGCTCTGGGAATGGGAGAAGGGGGCAGGTGTGTCAGCTGATGAGCAGCTTGTATGGAAAAATTCCCAATCTGGTCCTGCATATTTGACTTCTTCTGTAGTCAATGGGCCCCATTCCACAGTTGTTTGCTGCATTGTCTCCTGTTTGCTTTCTGGTTTGCCCTTTAGTCCCCCTAATGGTGCACGTTGTTGGTATTTGTCTACCATTCTTTTATACTGATGTAATTATTTCAGCTCATTTTCTGGGGAATAGCACAATGTATCTTGTGGCACCTTCCACCAGCTTCTTTCAGTGAATCAACACAACATAATAATATGAAGAAGAGCAGACACATACCTCAATCAGGCATGAGAGAGACTCTCCAAAAGGTCATGTATTTTGTGTCATTTACTGAGAAATGATTTATGACCTGTTGTTTTTTGTGGTAAAGATGGTTACAGGAGTCACAAACCTGGATATGTTAGTGAAGTGGGCATTTCCTCAATTGCGAGAAAATGCTGAACATTTCATTTCTGAACAGCATGGAACACTACCACACTGTTAACTGTATGTAAGAGCATTTCTCATTGATGAGCTGCCTCAAGAATGTATCGAGCTTAATATGCACAGGGATCTTGCACTGCGCTCTGGGCCTCCGTTGTCACCTGATCTCATGGTGTGATGATATTTGTTTGTGGGGTTTGTGAAAGACTCTATCTATGTACCTCCCCTTCCATTAACTTCATGTGAACTGTGACACTGCACAGCAATCAGTGATTGCAGTCTCTCCAGACATGCTTGCAAAAGTATGGGACGAGTCTGATCATCATATGGACATTCATCATATTATATACCCAGTGGAGGTACATTAAATGATTGTGAAAGGTAAATAAAACTTTTGATCTCAAATGTAATTATGAATGTCACCCCAAGCTTGTATGTGTATAGATGTAAAAGATACACACTTTTAAAACTGGATGGTTCTCCTGAAAATACAAAGCATAGTAGTCATACATGTAAGTTAAACTTCATCCCAAATTTCTATCTTCATCCACACAGATGGTCATGAAATCAGATGGATCTTGTTGAAACACCCTGTATTATTCCTGCAAAGGAGGCAGATGTACACTCCTGGAAATAGAAAAAAGAACACATTGACACCGGTGTGTCAGACCCACCATACTTGCTCCAGACACTGCGAGAGGGCTGTACAAGCAATGATCACACGCATGGCACAGCGGACACTCCAGGAACCGCGGTGTTGGCCGTCGAATGGCGCTAGCTGCGCAGCATTTGTGCACCGCCGCCGTCAGTGTCAGCCAGTTTGCCATGGCATACGGAGCTCCATCGCAGTCTTTAACACTGGTAGCATGCCGCGACAGCGTGGACGTGAACCGTATGTGCAGTTGACGGACTTTGAGCGAGGGCGTATAGTGGGCATGCGGGAGGCCGGGTGGATGTACCGCCGAATTGCTCAACACGTGGGGCGTGAGGTCTCCACAGTACATCGATGTTGTCTCCAGTGGTCGGTGGAAGGTGCACGTGCCCGTCGATCTGGGACCCGACGGCAGCGTCGCACGGATGCACGCCAAGACCGTAGGATCCTACGCAGTGCCGTAGGGGACGCACCGCCACTTCCCAGCAAATTAGGGACACTGTTGCTCCTGGGGTATCGGCGAGGACCATTCGCAACCGTCTCCATGAAGCTGGGCTACGGTCCCGCACACCGTTAGGCCATCTTCCGCTCACGCCCCAACATCGTGCAGCCCGCCTCCAGTGGTGTCGTGACAGGCGTGGATGGAGGGACGAATGGAGACGTGTTGTCTTCAGCAATGAGAGTTGCTTCTGCCTTGGTGCCAATGATGGTCGTATGCGTGTTTGGCGCCGTGCAGGTGAGCGCCACAATCAGTACTGCATACGACCGAGGCACACAGGGCCAACACCTGGCATCATGGTGTGGGGAGCGATCTCCTACACTGGCTGTACACCTCTGGTGATCGTCGAGGGGACACTGAATAGTGCACGGTACATCCAAACCATCATAGAACCCATCATTCTACCATTCCTAGACTGGCAAGGGAACTTGCTGTTCCAACAGGACAATGCACGTCCGCATGTATCCCGTGCCACCCAACGTGCTCTAGAAGGTGTAAGTCAACTACCCTGGCCAGCAAGATCTTCGGATCTGTCCCCCATTGAGCATGTTTGGGACTGGATGAAGCGTCGTCTCACGCGGTCTGCACGTCCAGCACGAACGCTGGTCCAACTGAGGCGCCAGGTGGAAATGGCATGGCAAGCCGTTCCACAGGACTACATCCAGCATCTCTACGATCGTCTCCATGGGAGAATAGCAGCCTGCATTGCTGCGAAAGGCGGATATACACTGTACTTGTGCCGACATTGTGCATGCTCTGTTGCCTGTGTCTATGTGCCTGTGGTTCTGTCAGTGTGATCATGTGATGTATCTGACCCCAGGAATGTGTCAATAAAGTTTCCCCTTCCTGGGACAATGAATTCACGGTGTTCTTATTTCAATTTCCAGGAGTGTATATTAAAGTCAAAAAGATGTGGTCAGGCCTGCAGATGCGTGTGCAGTGTATGATGTGGAGATGGGACACATACTGTAACTGTGTCAGCCTAAAGAGGATTATCCTGCATGGCCTACATTCTACTGGTAGTTCCTGCGAGGAATGGCATGACAATGTTACAGTTGCTGTGTTGTTCATTCACAATAAATGGGAGCCAGAATTTCTAAAACTACAATATGTGCAAAAACACAAATCACACCAACAATAACTCCATCATTAACATCCTGGCAGCTGCCATTCATAATTGTCTGCTGGAACCCCACTTCTCTCCAAAGAGAGTTACTGGATGGAAATACCGTGACAGTTCATTTTTCCCTGTTACACTGCTTAATTTTATGGAAGAGAAGTCACTAGTCCTGTTGGCACCTCCCTGTCACATATAATATTGCTCCCTTGCATCTCATTTGTCCTTCTCATATTGCCTCCTTAATGCTTAATGTCATAGTTGCTGATTAAATAGATACTGACAAGTTTTTCTGCTGCACAACTGAACAAGGGAGCTGCTTAGGGCTCTCCAGTTTTAGGGGTGCCTCAGAAGCAACATCACATAAAAACTGTGTGTGATAATCAACAAAGTGGAAATATACAGCTTCAACAACATATACATAGATTGAGAAACATTCTAGATGCCCACTGCAGCATTATTATCAAAGGGAAACATCTACTGGGCAGAATTAGTGCCAAGTTGACAGCTTTGAGGAGGCCCACAACTATTAATAATCTCTGAGGTGATAAATATATCGCCATGATGCTGCTCCAACCCACAGAATAGAAGCAGAATGTTTACAAGGCACTCAGTGACAGAGTACCTGGGAAAACAGAGAGAGATTCAAAAAGCTGCATGAAGAGGGAAACTTTTGGCCTCTTATTAAGCGTGTGACCACTCCGATGTCACTTACAATATGTTGCAGCAGGTTTCCTTCTTATGTAATTCTAACAAGACATACAGCCATACAGATTTTAAACAAGTTTATGTTGCCTACCATAAATTCCGTACTGAGTAGATGTACTGGTACTTTGATTTCAGTCAATTATTCACCTGCTTATTAAATAGAAGTGTATGTTATATCAATGAATTTACAGGATTTGTGACCCAGGTGCCTCCCTTTTAGTTAAACAACAACAAACAACTAAAAAAATGCACAGAAATTGTAACTTCTCTCCTGAGTTGATACAGGGCGAGAAAATTAGCAAATCTGAGGTAGGGACCTGTTCTACCAGAATTTTATGAAAGATCCATGACAGTTTTTGCAAATATTGAAGTCAAGAAGTACGGTAACAAACACTTATAGTTAATGACAAGACATATTATCTAATTAGTAAGTATAATTCACAACTACACACTTTAAGTATAATTCACAACTACACTCTTAGTACAAAAGCTTTATAATCTTGTTCTCCTGCTATAACATTCTCTCCTATTCCTATGCATTATTAAGCTTCTGCACTGATAAAAACTAAAAGACTCATAGTCTGCACCACAATTTGGCTGACAACGGAGGAACAATGTTCACCTGCACCTCTGTGAGCATTAATCAGAGCCATTGTTGTGGTTGCAGATATTATTTGTCGATCCTCTCAAGAGGCTGGTATTATTTAAACTAAGTTACATACTTTCAAAGAACATATAAGTGTCAAATATCTCACAAGAACTATTTCACTGTCAGTCATCACTTGTGGTGAAGTGAGGAAACATCAAATTGGCATCTGGTAAGTGTTGTACATACAATTTTACAGACAAATGCAGCTTCTCTTCCCTCGAGAGAAATACTGTTGCATAATAGATTTAATGTCTCTAGATCATGAAGTTACTGTACCAGAGAAATCCAGTCTACATTTTGCACGATGCTCAAATTTCTTAGTAGCTTTCACTGGGGCTACCTTAATGTAGCATATCTGCAATCCCTGTTATGACCCCTCATACATATAATCACAGAATCCAGTTGATTAATATAACAGTCACAGAAATATGCATTGATGGCAACAGAAACAAACAGAAACAAACACAACAGAAACAAACCACGATTGGTATCAATTATTTACGCTGTTAGATAGTTAATGTAACTTTATTTGCAGTCTCCATAGTATAAAGCCAAGAACCACTTTCTCAACTTTGTTAATGAACTGTACAATTTGCAACACTTCTTTTAGTGTCCACATATTATGTCCTGATGCATAATGACAGGCACTCACATACTGTATCATTATCTCCCAATCTGCTTGCTACAAAAAGACCATGGTATTTACATTCAATCAGACAGCTAAATAGCTCTGGAATCTCTGTATGCTCCTGTAATGATGTCAAAGTTAATTGCAGAACACCACAAAGCCCTTTGAGAGGCTAGGGGAAAGCAGCAGGAACCCTGGTCTAGGAATCAGCAGCAATGAACAAGCTGATAGGCTGGCCAGGACAGGTGTGACAACTCCATTTGTTGGGCTAGAACCTAGCCTAGCCATCACAAAGACAATGGTACCAAAAACCTCATAGCTGGATTAGGAGACAACATGCAGAATATTGGACTAAGATCTAACAACAGAAACACTGGAAGCTAATGATGCCAAAGCCTTGTTTCATGAGAAGTTCTGCAAACCTGGGATTCAACAGGAGACAGATTAAACTTATGGTAGGACTGATGACTTGCCATGGGAACTTTAAAAAGCACCTACACACAGTGAGTATTGAGAAGGAAATCCCTAAATGCAGGCCATGTGGCAAGGGGGACAAAATTGCACCACATTTAATCTTGCAATGCGAAGTGTTGGAGGCCAAAAGACTCAGAATAATTGGGAACCTTAGTTCCTGAAAGAAACTGTGCTTATTAAAGAACAACTGAAACTCCTACTACTACTTTTTAAAGGTACTGGCTGACTTTACTATGGAGAGAAACTGCAGAATAAATTCAATTTTGGTGTGAGCAACAGCGTGCTAAGACCACTGTTGTTTTGTCTCCTTATGTAAATCAACCAAGCAGTCACACTCTTTTGCTTCTCAAGAAACTGAGCAGCAATCATACTTTAGTGATGCAGAAGGTGGATGCATATACATCTGTGTACTGGAAGTGTGAACTTTCACCTAATTTGACAACCCAGCAAGTATCTCCCTCTTATATTTTACCATATGATTGATTAGTGTTCTCACATTTTTTTGTGGGAGATGAACATGCAGTATCTGGTTAGATTCCTTTTAAACTTTTACCATGTCTACAAAGTTCAGATTGGTCATCAGTTATCTACATAATTTGTATCTCATGAATTTCTACTTTCTTTCAGCAATTCTCTAGCCATGGTTAGAAGAAATGAAATTATTCGCACTAACATTCATCCTCTACTGCTTGCAACTTATCTTTGCTCCTTTTTATTTTAAATATAAAACGGCTCAGTGATGTTATCAACAGATTGTGAACACTCAGAAGGTTGGGAGAATTGAATTTCAAAAAGCCCAATCAGCGAACACTCCATTGCAGAGTGAAAATTTCATTCTGGAAACATCCCCCAGGCTGTGGTTAAGCCATGTCTCTGCAATATCCTTTCTTCCAGGAGTGCTAGTTATATATGATTCACAGGAGAGCTTCTGTGAAGTTTGGAAGATAGGAGATGAGGTACTGGCAGAATTGAAGCTGTGGGGATGGGTCATGAGCCATGCTTGGGTAGCTCAGTTGTAGAGCACTTGCCTGCAAAAGGCAAAAGTCTCGAGTTCAAGTCTCAGTCCAGTACACAGTTTTAATTTGCCAGGAAGTTTCAGCCCCAATCATGTCAGCACCCACCAACCCAATGTCACTGTGCACTATGAAAACTTTTTTTTAATATTTAGTAGCTTATATTTACATTTGACTTAGATACTGATAATGATAACTAACATCTTAATTCTAATAGCAATAGCGTTACATTTCCTGTTTTATTATTTCTCAGAAGAAGATATTTTGAAATTACTATAGTTTGAATTAAAACCTTCAATAGCTTAGCATTCCTTAATTTGGTTGGAAGCTCACCACATATGCACATTTAGACAGGGCAGTATACCCTTCCTTTTTTTAAGCACTTTCTTTGGGCTGATATATTGTTGACAGGAGCCTAGGGCATTGTTTTGTGGAATGCCGATGCAGGTTTTGAGTAAGAGTCTAGGGCATTGTTTTGTGTAATGCCAATGCAGGTATTGAGTTAAGTATGTGGTCATTCTGGAAGAAATACTGAGCAGCTACCGATCATACTGCACAGTTAACACATGAAACGTGCTGGTTATTGTACAGTAGTTTGCATTTAGACAAGGACAGAAGTATTGTGGAGATACACATTTACTGGAATCACTTGAGGTTTTGCTGAGCCATATGCATGCAAAAGTAATAAACTTGATTGTTGAACACAGTCTGTCTTGCAATTATGACCAGATTATTAAGGGGATTAAATTTTATATCAGTTAATCTAGATAGTTAACTAAATTCACAGTTTTAGTTAATGGACTAATTTGTATGATAGAATTATGATTTTCAAATCAAGTGGGTGTGGTATCAGTCTGTTAGAAGCATTCAGCTTAAGTTTTTATAATGAATTCAAAACAGTGACATTTGACTTACAAAATTTTGCTATTTCAGATCCCTCAGTGTAAAGTTGTAATTGATTATTCTCAAAGTTTGTTATTCTCGAAGTTTAGGTAGATCTTGAGCATATTATTCTACTAACCTTTAATCAACCATGGAGGATTCTACTGTAGACTTCTTTACTGAATTTTGCAGCCTATGCTGGAAGACAAAAATATTAATTTTCTTTTTGCAAAACATATGAGTACTCTTCTCATAAAGATATGTTCCACGTATTCTTCATGTCTAATGTAACAGTCTTCTAATGAAAAACATTTGATTGTATGGGAGTATTACCAATAACATTATAACACAATATTTGAATGCGAATATCAACTCGATAGTACTGGCTGACGGCATAAAATACTATTACCAAAGTCAGTCCGAACATTGTTTGACTTTAGTTCCTATTCCTGGACTGATGCATTACTCCAAACTGGGCTGGCAATACAAGGAGCATGCACAAATGCCTGTACAACTACTTCCTCTTGTTAAGTTACTGCAATCAGCACCCTATTTTGAAGAAATGTATCATCCCTCGACATGACTCGGCACATGAAAATAAATAATAATTTCACACAGTAGTTGTGCTATCCTATTTAATAATTTATTACACTGTTTTTTGTTTACAAGTATCATTCAAGTATTCATCAGACACAAAGAAAAACCTGAATATCCAAAAACAGCTTGTAGGATGAGGGTTGTTGTTGTTGTGGTCTTCAGTCCTGAGACTGGTTTGATGCAGCTCTCCATGCTAATCTATCCTGTGCAAGCTCCTTCATCTCCCAGTACCTACTGCAACCTACATCCTTTTGAATCTGCTTAGCGTATTCATCTCTTGGTCTCCCTCTATGATTTTTACCCTCCATGCTGCCCTCCAATGCTAAATTTGTGATCCCTTGATGCCTCAGGACATGTCCTACCAACCGATCCCTTCTTCTAGTCAAGTTGTGCCACAAACTCCTCTTCTCCCCAATCCTATTCAGTACCTCCTCATTAGTTATTTGATCTACCCATCTAATCTTCAGCATTATTTTGTAGCACCACATTTCAAAAGCTTCTATTCTCTTCTTGCCCAAACTAGTTATCGTCCATGTTTCACTTCCATACATGGCTACACTCCATACATATACTTTCAGGAATGACTTCCTGACACTTAAATCTATACTCAATGTTAACAAATTTCTCTTCTTCAGAAACGCTTTCCTTGCCATTGCCAGTCTACATTTTATATCCTCTCTGCTTTGTCCATCATCAGTTACTTTGCTCCCAAAATATCAAAACTCCTTTACTACTTTAAGTGTCTCCTTTCCTAATCTAATTCCCTCAGCATCACCCGACTTAATTCGACTACATTCCATTATCCTTGTTTTGCTTTTGTTGATGTTCATCTTATATCCTCCTTTCAAGACACTGTCCATTCCGTTCAACTGCTCTTCCAAGTCCTTTGCTGTCTCTGACAGAATTACAATGTCATCGGTGAACCAAAGTTTTTATTTCTTCTCCCTGGATTTTAATACCTACTCTGAATTTTTCTTTTGTTTCCTTTACTGCTTGCTCAATATACAGATTGTATAACATCGGGGAGAGGCTACAACCCTGTCTCACTCCCTTCCCAACTGCTTCCTTTTGATGCCCCTCAACTCTTATAACTGCAGTCTGGTTTCTGCACAAATTGTAAATAGCCTTTTGCTCCCTGTATTTTACCCCTGCCACCTTTAGAATTTGAAAGAGAGTATTCCAGTCAACATTGTCAAAAGCTTTCTCTAAGTCTACAAATGCTAGAAACGTAGGTTGGCCTTTCGTTAATCTTTCTTCTAAGATAAGTCGTAAGGTCAGTATTGCCTCACGTGTTCCAACATTTCTACGGAATCCAAATGATCTTCCCCGAGGTCAGCTTCTACCAGTTTTAGGAGGAGGGTAGAGCCAACAAATGAGGGTGAAGTGTTGAAAGTAATACAAAGCTTGAAACCAAAAATGTCGTCTGGCATAGATGAGGTGCCTGTGTCAATCATAACAAGGACAGCACCACAAATCGCAAAGCCCTTTGCACACATAGCCAATTTATCTTTCAGTGAAGGAGCTTTTCCAGAAAGGCTGAAAACTTCAAAAGTGACGCCATTATTTAAAAATGGCGACAAGTATAAAGTAAAAAACTATCACCTAATATCTCTCCTCCCAGCACTTTCAAAAATGTTACAAAAGCTGATGAAGCACCGAATCAACAAAAATCTCAATGACCGTAATTTACTAAACAGAAATCAGCCTTGCTTCCAAGCACGTAAAAATACTGAAACAGCAGTAATGTGCTACACTGAACAAATAATCAAAAATCTAGAACAAGATTATAGTGTTGTATGAGTAAATTTAGACCTCTCCAAAGCTTTTGACACTGTGAACCAGGACATTCTTGTAGAAAAATTGGAAGTGTTGGGTATACATGGGATAGAAAAAAATGGCTTGAGTCATACCTAAAAAACAGAACACAGGTTGTAGGACTGAAATCAGCTTACTCTAACTACAAAATAAATTCAGTATCAGAGCAAAAAATGTAGAAATAGAAGTACCACAAAAAGCATCCTAGGGCCCATATTGTTTCTTGATTTTCACACCTCAGATGGTGCAGCTGAAGCAATAACATTTGCAGATGATACTAGTTTGATAATAAGTGCACTAAAGCAATTGCTACCAACAACTGCTGATAAAGTACTAAATTACATCCACTCTTGGTTAAATGCAAACAGGTTGCCATTGAATGTAAATAAAACAAATTATATGCAGTTTGGGAAAAGATGTCAAAACGTAAATCTCGATCTGGTGTGGGGTGACAAAGCTTTAGACAGAGTGACATCCACAAAATTGCTGGGGCTTCATGTGGATGAAAACTTAAATTTTAATGACCACGTAATAAAACTTGCACAGAAACTTAATTCAGCCTGTTTGCCCCCAGAATTATTGCAAATGTTTGTACCTCAGAGGGTGCCAGAATGGCACATTTCGGCTATTTTCAATATCTTGCCACATACGGAATAATATTTTGGGGTTCCACAACAGGGCGCCTAAAACAAATTTTTTTGTTGCAGAAGAGGGCCATCCGAATAATAACTCACAGTCATCCACAGACACACTGCAAACCCATATTCAAAAAGCTTAGAATACTTACTATACCATGATTATACATATACAAATGTGTATTGTACGTCAGGACCCACATTGCAGATTTTCAGACAAATGTCGACTTTCATAACTACAATACCCATAATAGCGCAGCACTCCATACTCAGCGAACAAAAAGAACAAATACACAAAGGCATGGGAGCCATATCGGTGCAAAACTGTACAACGCACTGCCAGTCAACATGAGGCAGTTAGAAGATGATAACAAATTTAAAACAAAATTTAAAAAATTTCTAGTAGAACAATGTTTTTATTCTGTAAATGACTATGTAGGTCAATAATTTTTTTCTGATGATATTTATAAAGGCAAAATAGAAAATACTCTATCCGTACCTAATCATTCATTACCTAATCATTCATTCCATTTACATACTTAAAGGACAGCTGTTGTGTGATGTAAATATATACTTAAGCAGTGTTGTGTATATAAGGACTTGCCGTGTGGGGAGGACAAAACTAAAGCCTTATGAAAAACAGACTATGCACTTAAAATAACAAGCAGGGATGTACATAGGCTATATTAATTTCATTGTATTATTATTAACTTCATTGTATTATTTTGTTTTGTGCTTTTTTACATATATATTGTTTGTGACCCATTTCTCTGAAATGGCTTACATTTACCCTTGACAACATCCATACAATATTTATTGTCAACGGATGGATAAATAAAATAAAATAAAATAAAATAAATAAACATCGGATTACATATCACTCTTCCTGAGTAATATGTCACACCACACCAGTAGCATAGCACAGAATTTTATTCTCAGTTGTTAAACATTAATGTATTTGTTTAGAACACAATGGATATCGTCAAATCCAATACAATTTAACAGATATAACAATCTCCCCATGAATTGCAGATGCCTAATTTCTCTAAAATCTAAATCAAGGGTTGATAAAAAAACAGAAACACCAAAAACATAACATATTCCCATGCCTAACTTGGTATATGAACCTACTGGCATTCAAAACAGCTTCCAGTCATCTCATAATGGGTAAATGCAGGTCCTATATAGCTTTCAAGGAGCTATACCATTCGTCCTGCGAAATAGAGGCAAGTTCAGTTAACAGTAATGGAGGTGGATAGCAGTCACACACCCTTCTCTCCAAAATGAACCACAAAGTCTCAGTAGCCATTGTGACCATGATTTTGACAGTGACTGACACTTTGAGCATACTGAGAACATTGCACAGGTGCCATACATGGTCAAATACAACAGTGCAACCTGCAGGCTTGGCTAGCATCAGCATTTATGTTCAAGCATGCATGTCTTGAAGTGTTTCCAATTCTTGCCCAGCCCCTGTAGAATGCTTGACAAGACAGGGAAAATAATCTTTTGACTGCATTCCTTTGATGTCTTTCATGGCTTCCATTTCTCTATTCTATACATAATACATGTACTGTAAATATATGTAATTTCCCACCTCTTACCCAAACTTATTTTTCAAAGCTTTATTATTCTGTATATAATTTACAGTTGGATGATTAGGATAATGTAGATAATTTCCATAGAAACATTGTACTTAGTAAAATATTCATTTGCAATTGTGAAAACAAGATGCACTGCTAAAACTTATCTGTTCCAATATTTGCTGGTTCAGGATTTAGATAACTCATTTTAAAGCCATCTGTCCCATCTTTCTAAAGGTGTGTACTTCAAAAGTTATCTTTCCTCAAAATTGTCTGTTTCTAAAATGTTCTAATGTTTGATTTACTAGAAAAATTTCATCAGATGGTACAAATGCAAGTGCATGCTCAAACTTCTATTCCACAAAATAAAACCATTGTTTGTAGCAACTTAATGACATTCAGTCTGTCGGCACAGCTGAGATTAAGGCTGCTTGACTTTGTTAAGTGTGCTTCTTCAAGCCATCAGGCCATATAAAAATAATCCACCTCATTTAACTCAGAACAATAATTTTATTTATTAAGAGGTAAAATAATCCTATACAATCTGTTTAATGTTTAAGGACATCTTAAATTAGTGTAATGTCATCCTTAAAACACTGGAAAGACGTATGGCAAACAGACAGTACAGCTAAAGTTGTCACTATCTATGATTACATAAGAGTGAAAGAAAAGCAAAGAATAAAAGCACTATCACTGTAGCTCCATCTGTGGTAGTGCGTGCAATTTCACTTGACTGTGTGATGACCACCCACAGCATATTGTGCTGGATAATAATGACATGTTGCAACAGTGGTGGAAGTGGAGCATCACCTCTGAAACGTCCATAGAAATGCACATGCCACGCAGAGTGAGTCATGCATACTGGCTGTGGAACTGAGTTGGACAGTTGCTGAGTTTGTAGTTGTGCTTGAGTCTGAGGTCATGGTTGCAGCTGTGGTGCTGGCATGGAGGGAGGAAGTGATCTTCTCAGAATATCAGGTGGTGATATGTCTTAAAGTTGTACGCCATCTTGACACTGTCCGTGGAGACAGCCATGGTCCTGCTGTCAATGGAAATGTCTACTGTTCATGCATTCTTTGTACCACCCAGTGTGAGGATGAGCTCTTCTTGAAGCTGTGCGTCATCATCAAAACGCTGTATAGCCAACCACTTTGGTGTGGGCCCGGGCGTTGTCGTTAATCAGCAAGATCTTTGGGCCCAACTTTCCCCTGTGCTTGTTTTGTATTGCTCTTCTGAGGTTGTGCAGAGTTTGTCAATAACTTAATAACTTTGAGCTTCCAGGAAATCCACAAAAATCACACCTTTTATGTCCCAAAAGAGGTAACCACGTGGTTGAAGGCACAGGCGGCTGAATTTTATGACGAAGGAATTTCCAAGCTCGTCTATTGCTATGATAAGTGCCTTAATTTAAATGGCAACTATGTAGAAAAGTAATATTTAAGTGTGGCTTTCATCTGTATATAATTAAAAAATTTCCAATACTTTATTTATTTTTAATTCCAAAACATAATGTACTTTGTGGATAGCCCTCGTATCATCCTTAACACATTGGGACGCCTGATGGAGAATACATAATAGAGCTTAAGTTGTAACTATGTATGATTACACAAAGAATGAAGGGAGGACAAAGAATAAAACACTCTCACTGTGACATCATCTATGGTTATGCATGCAATTTCACTTGAGTATGCATAACAAATGATGATAATGTGTCGCTAAAAGCCAACTTTTATTCAATATAGAGTCTTTACCTAATGCGGATCTATATTCTATGCTTTTTCTGTCTTTTATATAATGATTTTATCTATGTTTATATTAAAATTCACCTTATTACATTTGCAGTGCCAGTAACTGTCATTTATTATGTTGACTTTAATGTAATACTTCAATATGAGTTTCTATTCATGTCATCTGCTTTTCTGGAAGTCTCCACAAAGCTTTTACATTATTTGTTCAAGTGAATATCTTCTCTACTGTGAAATTTTTCTTAAGGAATTCTATCAGTATATATGTGGCTAAGCACTGACTACATACACTTCAGACCAAAAATATAATGCCAATATATGTCGCAGTAGTGTGGAGTAAGTCACATTTTCACTTCATCATTTATGAATGACCAGTTTTGCAAGGCAATACCTATTGGAAACTTGGTAATGGATGTTTTTCATCTGAAATAAGTTTTTAATAAATTGTAATGTGCAAGTGAGACAGTATAGTATATAAGTTACTACAAAATTAATGATTCATGGTTCCATTTCTGATTGGTACAAGGATTTTTTATTTTATTTATTAGCATGACTCTCATGACTGGCAATGCTCTGCACATATAAAAAATTTCAAATTGTTCAATGATGCTGATTCTTTGTCACAGCGTAGGTTACCTTACAATTGGTTGGGTGAAACAGTTTCCAGGCCAGAGAAAAGAGAAAGACATGCCAACTGAAAAATGATTTGGGGTTACAACTGCTAGCTTTTGAATCCAGAGTCACCTTCTCCTGGCAGAAAAAAAAGGAAAGTGGTGATGGATCAAAGGATTAACTGAACAGGCTGAAAGGAAAACTTTAACATAGCCATGCCATTGTGGACAAGCTGCAACTGGTATTTACACATATGTTGACCTATTCTAATATATTTTATAGCGCAGAGTTGTCCAACTATAATCTGTGTCAGCATGTTGATAGTTCATGATACTGAGCAAAGTTTCGTATGTTTGTGGCGCATGAGTTCATTGCACGTGAGCTTTGTATGTTTTGCAACAATTTCATACAACAAAAAATCATTTGTAACACACAAGTATTTTTTGCTTCTCTTGTAAAATCTAGCTTTTGCAACTTACATGCTTTCCCATATAATGACCTTAATTATCTTGACGTAATTTACAAGTGGTAAGTTCAGGTGTCACTAAGTACTATCACTGAGGGAGTCAGTGTTGATGTCACCACTAATTATGGCACACCACTAACATTTATTTTGTCAAGTAACAATTCATGCTTAATTGCTTAAAGTTATCCTGCGGCAAACTCACAACTATTTTAATGATGAGATATGTAATGAAACTTCATTGCTTCCCCACTGGGTCAGAGACTTTCTCTGTTCGGGGGCTGGGTGTTGTGTTGTCCTTATGTTTTTATCATCGTAATTGGTAAGAAACTCGTATCCAATACACTATTGTATCTTATTTCCGTTACTGAGATGACTGAATGGACATGAACCAAATACCAATAAACTGAGACAGAGAGAGAAAATTAGCTTTATTGACATTATTGCTTGCTAATTGATTATTGAAACTATAGAACATGATAATGACATCAATATTTTTCTTCTTTTTTCTGTTCAGCTGGCAATATTCCTGTATGTGAATGTAAGACAAGTTCATTTTATAATTATGTATTCTAATGTTACATCTGTATGCTTTGTTGTTAGTTACTTTGTATGTCGAAACAATTTCACCTGACCCACATTAGTAGTAATTTAGTTTGGGTGCACTTAATTTCTTAGTAGTTCACTGTTTAGTTTCAGTGCTTTTACACTTTGTGAGGAGATTTTAAGGCAGATGCCACATGTGCTCAGTTTAGAACTTAAAATCATTTGATTTATTTTACAGTATGTTACGACAAATCATTTACATGCTAAATGTGTTAATTTCAGTTTAATAATATTATGAAAAGGATAGTTGCTACTCACCATATAGTGGAGAAGCTGAGTTGCACAAGAAAAATATTTCTTCACACAATAAGCTTTCTGCCCACAAGGCCTTTATCACAGCACACACACACACACACATACACACACAAATGCAATTCATGCACACATGACCACAGTCCCTGGCAGCTGAAGCCAGATGACCAGGTAGTCTGGCATCAGCTAACAGAGACTATGATCTTGTGATCTGGTGTGTGTGTGTGTGTGTGTGTGTGTGTGTGTGTGTGTGTGTGTGTGTGTGTGTGTGTGTGTGTAGACCCAAAAGATGAGATGATTCTCATAGGTGTGTAACATGTCAGAAAGTACGAGTATAACATAAAAATGTAAAACATTTGAATGTAACACTTACTACCCTGATAATTTGTCAGGAGATTGTTGAAATAGGTGAATACAACGTAGTAATCTGGAACAGCTAATATTTACAGAATTAACATGCTGCCAGAATGAAACCTTGTTATGCACTATTAATACATCATACAAAAAAATACCTAATCTTGAGTGTTGTGACCAAGTGCTGTCAAAACAGAAATCTAAAAGACATTTTTATGTAAGCAGGCTTAACAGTTTCTGTTAAGATAGAGTAGAAGGAGTTGCCTATCAAAAAGTCTTTCAAGCTCTGTTTAAATTGTGCTTTATCTGAAATGAAGTTTTTAATGGTTGCAGGCAATTTTTTGAAAATGTGTGTTTCTGAATATTGGGCTCCTTTTTGCACAAAGGTACATGATTTTAGGTCATTATGCAGATTGTTCTTATTCCTAGTATTGATACTATGTACTGAGCTATTAGCTGGAAATAAAGATATATTACTTACAACAAATTTCTTTAAGGAATAAATATACTGAGAAGCAGTGGTTAGAATACCAAGTTCCTTGAACAGGTTTCTACATAATGTTCATGAATTTACACCAAAAATGATTCTTATTACCCATTTTTTTTTGCCCTAAAAACTTTTGCTTAGTTTGATGAGTTACCCCAGAATATGACCCCATATGACATAATAGAATGAAACTAAGCAAAGTATGCAAGTTTTTTATATTTATATCTCCTACATCTGACATCATTCTCACTGCAAATACAGACTTGTTTAGGCACTTAAGCAATTGTGTGGTAAGCCCTTCCCAACTGAATTTATTATCGAGTTGCAATCCCAGAAATTTAACACTGTCATCCTCTTCGATCTGCATGTCTTCATATGTTATACACGTACTGGAAGAAAATCTCTTACAGGCTCTGGACTGCATTTAGTGGGTCTTCTCAAATTTTAATGACTGTGAATTAGCTTCAAACCAATTATTAATGTCACTGAAAATTTGATTAGCAGATATTTCTAAATCTGTACATGACTTGCTACTTATTGCAATGATTGTGTCATCTGCAAGCAACTTATAATCTGGCAATGTAGCAGACGAGATGTGATTAACATGCACAAGAAAAATCAATGGACCCAAGACAGAACCTCAAGGTACACAACATGTAATTAATTCCCAATCAGATGAAGACTGACTGCTTACTGTACAGGTATTTTGCAATGATACCCTTTGTTTCCTGGTAGATAGATAAGACTGAAGCCATTTTGCAGCATTGCCGGTGCCACCATAATATTCTAATGCTGTGGTTCACACAGTCAAAGGCTTTTAATAGGTCACAGAAAATGCCACTACCCTGAATTTATTATCTAATGAATGAAGTACATTCTCGCTGAAAGTGTAAATAGCTTTCTCTATATCAGAACCTTTAATAAATCCAAAGAGTGACTTGGACAATATATTATTGGTAGTCAGATGCTTAAGGAGATGCTTGAACACACCCTTTTCAGATGTTTTTGAGAAAGCCAGCAAAAGTGAAATTGGTCGATAGTTCGATGGTATCTCTTTATCCTCCCTTCTTGTAAAGAGGCTTAACTTCAGTATATTTTAACCAGTCTAGAAATGTTCCGCTGATAGGGAGACTGAAAGCTTATTATATGACAGTCTTTTTGTTCTGCCTATCTGTTACTCAGCATTTCCCCTACTTGGTGAGTTACAACTATCCTTTTCATAATATTGCTACATTCCAGTCTGAATTTTCCACTGTTTAATTTCAGTTTAATGTTTCACACATTATTAGAACGGTAAACATTATAGACATGTCAAGATTGAAATGTACATTAATTATTCTGGTTATGTACTACAGTGCCGATGGCTTCTTATTTATTTAAGTCTTATTCATATTCCATAAAGTTCTTTTTAACAATAATGGGAACTTCAAGGCATTTGTGTGCACGCACGTGTGTGTGTGTGTGTGTGTGTGTGTGTGTGTGTGTGTGTGTGTGTGTGTGTTGACAGCAGTAATGCCTAAACTAGAAGGAGAAAGGTAGCTCTAAAGCTAGTAATATCTCTCTGCTATTACATGTCCCTATATGCAACATCAATCAGCTACAGGTGAGTGACTATCTTATCTTTTTTTTATTTTATAAAAAATGTAATGCATTTCATTGTTTATGCCAAAATACATGTTTCTAGTAGTAGGTTTAATAATGAATAAAACAATAGGAATGTGGGTAAGCTACTACAAACAGCACAGCGAACGCATTGTTGTGGCCAAGATAGACACGAAGCCCATGCCTATGACAGTAGTACAAGTCTATATGCCAACTAGCTCTGCAGATGATGAAGAAATTGAAGAAAGAAAAGAAGTTATTCAGATAGTGAAGGGAGACAAAAATTTAATAGTCATGGGTGACTGGAATTCGGTAGTAGGAAAAAGGAGAGAAGGAAACATAGTAGGTGAATATGAATTGGGGTAAGAAATGAAAGAGGAAGCCGCCTGGTGGAATTTTGCACAGAGCACAACTTAATCATAGCTAATCAAGAATCATAAAAGAAGGCTGTATACATGGAAGAACCTGGAGATACTAAAACGTATCAGATAGATTATATAATGGTAAGTCAGAGATTTAGGAACCAGGTTTTAAATTGTAAGACATTTCCAGGGACAGATGTGGACTCTGACCACAATCTATTGGTTATGAACTGTAGGTTAAAACTGAAGAAACTGCAAAAAGGTGGGAATTTAAGGAGATGGGACCTGGATAAACTGACTAACTAGAGGTTGTACAGAGTTTCAGGGAGAGCATAAGGAAACAATTGACAAGAATGGGGGAAAGAAATACAGTAGAAGAAGAATGGGTAGCTCTGAGGGATGAAGTAGTGAAGGCAGCAGAGGATAAAGTAGGTAAAAAGACGAGGGTTAGTAGAAATCCTTGGGTGATGGAAGAAATATTGAATTTAATTGACGAAAGGAGAAACTATAAAAATACAGTAAATGAAGCAGGCAAAAAGGAATACAAACATCTCAAAAATGAGATCGACAGGTAGTGCAAAATGGCTAAGCAGGGATGGCTAGAGGACAAATGTAAGGATGTAGAGGCTTATCTCACTAGGGGTAAGATAGATACTGCCTACAGGAAAATTAAAGAAACCTTTGGAGAACGACTTGTATGAATATCAAGAGCTCAGATGGGAACCCAGTTCCAAGCAAAGAAGAGAAAGCAGAAAGGTGGAAGGAGTATATAGAGGGTCTATACAAGGGCCATGTACTTGAGGGCAATGTTATAGAAATGGAAGAGGATATAGATAAAGATGAAATGGGAGATATGATACTGCGTGAAGAGTTTGATAGAGCACTGAAAGACCAAAGTCGAAACAAGGCCCCTGGAGTAGACAACTTTCCATCAGAACTACTGACAGCCTCGGGACGCCAGTCCTGACAAAACTCTACCATCTAGTGAGTAAGATATATGGCACAGGTGAAATACTCTCAGACTACAAGAAGAATAGAATAATTCTAATCCCAAAGAAAGCAGGTGTTGACAGATGTGAAAGTTACCGAACTATCAGTTTAATAAGTCACGGCTGCAAAATAGTAATGCGAATTCTTTACAGACGAATGGAAAAACTGGTAGAAGGCGACGTTGGGGAAGATCAGTTCGGATTCCGTAGAAATATGGGAACACGTGAGGCAATACTGACCCTACGAGTCATTTTAGGAGCTAGATTCAGAAAAGGCAACCCTATGTTTCTAGCATTTGTAGACTTAGAGAAAGCTTTTGACAATGTTGACTGGAATACTCTCTTTCAAATTCTGAAGGTGGCAGGGGTAAAATACAGGGAGAAAAAGGCTATTTACAATTTGTACAGAAACCAGATGACAGTTATAAGAGTCTAGGGACATGAAAGGGAAGCAGTGGTTGGGAAGGGAGTGAGACAGGGTTGTAGCCTCTCCCCGATGTTGTTCAATCTGTATATTGAGCAAGCAGTAAAGGAAACAAAAGAAAAATTCAGAGTAGGTATTAAAATCCAGGGAGAAGAAATAAAAACTTTGAGGTTCACCAATGACATTGTAATTCTGACAGAGACAGCAAAGGGCTTGGAGGAGCAGTTGAACAGAATGGACAGTGTCTTGAAAGGAGGATATAAGACGAACATCAACAAAAACAAAACGAGGATAATGGAATGTAGTCGAAGTAAGTTGGGTGATGCTGAGGGAGATAGGTTAGAAAATGAGACACTTAAAAGTAGTAAAGGAGTTTTGATATTTGGGGATCAAAATAACTGATGATGGTCGAAGTAGAGAGGATATAAAATGTAGACTGGCAATGGCAAGGAAAGCGTTTCTGAAGAAGAGAAATTTGTTAACATCGAGTATAGATTTAAGTGTCAGGAAGTCATTTGTGAAAGTATATGTATGGAGTGTAGCCATGTATGGAAGTGAAACATGGACGATAACTAGTTTGGACAAGAAGAGAATAGAAGCTTTCAAAATGTGGTGCTACAGAAGAATGCTGAAGATTAGATGGGTAGATCAAATAACTAATGTGGAGGTACTGAGTAGGATTGGGGAGAAGAGGAGTTTGGGGCACAACTTGACTAGAATAAGGGATCGGTTTGTAGGACATGTTCTGAGGCATCAAGGGATCACCAATTTAGTACTGGAGGGCAGCGTGGAGGGTAAAAATCGTAGAGGGAGGCCAAGAGACGAGTACACTAAGCAGATTCAGAGGGATGTAGGCTGCACAGGATAGAGTAGCATGGAGAGCTGCACCAAACCAGTCTCAGGACTGAAGACCACAACAACAACAACAACATGTTTCCAAATTTAAAAAGTCTGCTGTTTTATTTTAAAGAATTTATTTTATATTTTAATAGGTAAACAGTCTAATGGTGTTTAAATAAATAAAAAGCATTTGCACACCATCCAATTTGCATACTTGAGGCAAGGAAGACTGTTTTATTTAATAACCAGTACTCACAAAAATAAAATTTAAAATTGTCAACCAGCACATAAAAAACATAAAATTAACTTATCTTTCAATACACATTCTTTGTTATAACATGTAACAAAATTTTAAATATGGTTTAGACAGTTATGTTTATTTCTTTGTACAGCTTCTGGATCAAATGGTCTTTCTCCTTATCAGGCAAGAAACATGAGTGGGCTGCATTAAAATTCTGAAAAAACAAAGACATTGCATTATTACACAAGCAGATATTTAGAGAGTAACAAACATTCTGGAAGAGTCTATGTACATAAAAATTTACTTGGTTACTTCAGAATGACTAAGAGTAATCTTCCACAGAAGAGGTACTGTTACCTACTAAGTATTTAAATTGGGGGAACTGGAGACAAACTAACAAACAGTGTAATTTAAAAATATAATTGAACTGAAGAAACAATTCAACCATAAGTGACACAAAGTGTAAGAAACAATTAGTGAGTAGCTACTAGCACACAACCAATGAAAATGATTTGGTTTACTCCTTATAAGTCATAGTCAGCAAGCACTGCAGTCAATTTGGTAGAAGCTGTGTCCCAAAAACACTAGTCAGTCCGTTTTTTACCATATAAACCACATGGAACAATACAGATTGCATCATTTAATGATTGGTAGCCTACATCCATGACTTCAAACACATTAATTCATCTGAATTTGCAACTGAGGCACAGGAAATAGTCTGGGGAACATTTTCTATTCCCTTCTTGGACATAAACGAAAAACTTCAAGCATTTATTAATAAACTTACTCGACTGCACTCCCCTAAATACTGGAAAAGTACGAAGGAAACCTGCACCTCAGCTAACTGAAGAACTTAAGCAGCTCATGAATCTCAGAGATACTGCATATTCAGCTTACAAACTATGTGCTACACCCGAAAATAATGTTGCTCACAAGCAGAAACAGAACAGAGTCAGTCACACTGTGATAAATACCAAACTCAGACATTCCCATACATTAACTGATTACAGAGATAGACCAGTTGCCTCTGAAAAAACTGCACAATCTTGGTATAGGCAAAGTATACCACAGCGCTATCTGATTACTGTTGTATTTGCATTCTTCCTGCACAGTCCAAGCCCTTGGAGTGTATAGTCCATGACCAGCTAACAAACTAACTCTTTACAAACAAACTCTTGACCTCCAAAAGAAAATTGTTCAAACACTTATACTTCAAATTATTTATAACAGTGATGTTATTGCATTAGGCCTTTTCTGGTTGTTCATTATATCTGTGATGTTTGACTCTTTGGCAATATTTCACTGCAATATGAATAGCTATCCTGGCTGCATGCATAGAAGTGCAGAGATTTCCATACCCTCTGTCTCCTCTACTGTCTCATCAACGAATGCTGTCCCTCACATCACTCCTCAACCTTAATGCTCTTATCTGAACAACATAAAAGAACACCTGTTCTTGTCGGAGCAAAATCCTTTCTCACCCACTCCATCATTCAGCCACTTTGTTGAATTCCTTCTCAGTTGCAGGAACCTAGCTCTGGATAACCTCACACATTATATTAGAGAACTGAATAACATAACTTCAGAAGACAGTTAATGACATATCTACTAAAGCAACAATAAAGATTACCATTGTATATACACATCTGATCCCCACGCTGCATTACTCTTTCACCATACAGTTTTAATATTTCTAACCGCCGGCCGCGGTGGTCTTGCGGTTCTAGGCGTGCAGTCCGGAGCCGTGCGACTGCTACGGTCGCAGTTTCAAATCCTGCCTCGGGCATGGATGTGTGTGATGTCCTTAGGTTAGTTAGGTTTAAGTAGTTCTAAGTTCTAGGGGACTAATGACCACAGCGGTTGAGTCCCATAGTGCTCAGAGCCATTTTTTTACATATTTCTAACCATTGTTTTTTATTTTTATTATTTGACTTCTCATATTTCTTATTGCAGTTTCCTTTTTCTTTCGGATTTTACTATCTTTCTGATGAATCTTTCATGTGTTCCCATCCTCTCCCTGAAGGCAGTTGTCTTTGGGAGCTGTCCCTCTATTCCCTTTGTTCTATATTTATTCTCTTTTCTTGAGCTATGTAAACTAAAGCTTCCATTTTTCTCCCACTTATCCTGCCTTCTTAGACTCCTCAGACTAGCCAAAATAGCCCTTCAGTAGCATCAGAAGTGCATGCTTTTAATTTTTTGTCCTGAATACGAACAAGATATCACTATAGTAACTAAACAATCCCTTCTAGTTTTTGTTATTACCCAATACTCACAATTTCATCTTCATCCCTTTATAATCTGCAAAGGCTGTTCTTTATTTTTATTTTTAAAGACAAACTGTACTGAACAATGAAAAGTACAGGTTAGAATATCAATAATATTATGGAAAGGATAGACTGCTACTCATCATAAAGATAGCACAGCACAGTGAGCAATAGGTAGGCACAACAAAAAGACTGTTACACACTGAGCTTTCAACCAGTGCCTTATTCAGGAAGGACACACACACACACACACACACACACACACACACACACACACACACACACACACACACATTCACATGAGCAAGCACACGTGACTGCTATCTACAGTAGCACTGGCCAGAGATTCTGGCCCAGAGATAGTGGTCATGTGTACGTGAGGTGTGCTTGCTTGTGAGACTGTGTGTGTGTATTTCCTTTCTGAAGAAGGCTTTGGTCAAACGATCATTGTGTCAAGTCTTTGTGTTGTACCTGTCTGCAGCTCAATGTGTCATCTTTACACTGAGTAGCAAACCTATCCTTTTCATAATATTGCAAACAAACTACATTGTAACTTCCTGGAAGATTAAAACTGTGTACCACACCAGGAGTCGACCTGGGTCCTATGTCTGTCACAGTCAAGAACTTTATCAATGGTGATATTCAAGCATGACATACAACTTATCCTCACAGCTTTATTTGCACCAGTCCCTTATCTCCTATGTTCCGGACTACTCCTGCATACCCTGTGAGACTAGCATTCATGAAAGAAAGGATGTTGCAGGGCAGGGCTAAACCACAGCCTGTGGATGTTGAAGGGTAGGACATGAGGTAATAGTGGAAGTAAAGCAGGTCATGAATCAAGCTTGGATAGTTCATTTGGTAGAACACCTGATCATGAAAGGCAAAGGTCCCAGGTTTGAGTACCAATCTGAAACACAGTTTTAATCAGCCAGGAAGTTTCATATCAGTGCACAGTACACTGCAAAGTGAAAATTCATTCTGGAAACAATCCCGCAGGCTGTAGCTAAGCCATGTCTCCACAGTATCCTTTCTTCCAGTATGCAGGAGACCTTTTGTAAAGTTTGGAAGGTAGAAGGTGAGGTACAGGTGGATGTAAAGCTGTGAAGGGGGCTATGAGGCATGCTTGGATCTTTAAGTAATGCTTGGATAGGTCAGTAAGTAGAACACTTGCCCACAGAATGCAACAATCCCACATTTTTGTCCCAGTCCAGCACACAGCTTTAATCTACTGGGAAGTTTCAATCAGAGCACAATCTGCCACAGAGTGAAAATTCATTCTGTACATTCATTATATATTTTTCTGATACAGCTACTCATAGCAAGTCTCTTTCTTTAGTCAATTTAACCTCTATGTTATCTTTGCACACGTATTAAATGTCAGTAAGGAAATAAGGGTTATAATGAACATCTATTTCTGATCATTTTTGTAAATAAGAAAATGAATGCAATAACAATAGCATTAATATCAGTAGATTAACTTACTGCGCGAATTGCATGGGCTTCAGTAAGGCCCCAACTTGCGGCGAGTGCATAATCATCTCTTAGCGTTCTTCCAGTCAGTGTAGTGTCATCAGAATTCAGAGAGAAATTTACACCTTCTTCAGCAAATCTGAAAGCAATGTAGAAAAGACTATTAAATTATTTTATCGCCAGGATCAAGATTCCTTTCTAATTTGTAACCTGATTTCATTCTTGCTGACAAGCAAGCTCTAAGCTCGGGCATAGTAGAGTGTTTGGCAAACTCCCTAACACAACCTTTCTCTTGGAGATATTAATTTCACTGTTACATTGGATAGTATTTACAGATTTTGAAGAAAAGGGGAAAATTTTATGACAAGTTGAAGCTGTGAGCTGTTTCATGAGGTGTACTCATATGGCATAGCTGGTAGCATACTGTTCACAAAAAGCAGAGATCTGAGTATGAGTCCTAATCAAGCACATAGATTTCACATTTTCCATACAATAAATACACCATACACTCATCACAAATTGTATGCATTGTTTTCAAGAATTTGTCTGCGACTGTGTGTCTCTATTTCTGTCTCCTTGGTATTTTTCTTGCAGATGGTTTTGCATTTTACTCTGCCAATCTTCCAATGCTAGCATTTCTAAATATTAATCAAAAGGTCTCTGGTTTGATTCTGGCTACTGCTTAGATTTTGGGTTAAAAATGTCAGCAATTGTGGCTAAATACTTCTGGTATAAAGCCACCCTCATTCTGCCGACAACCTTATCAAAAAGAGTGGAGGAGTGGACAGAAGTTCAAGGAACTCTCTTGCCATTGAGAACACAAAATATGTATTCTCAGTAACTGCAGTCTGTAATTCTGCTGCCAAAAAATTCTAGTTAATTCTTCCGTTCATATCTCTGGAAGGTGATTACCAATGGGGAGGTGACCCCAAGAAAATGATAGAATCTAAGCATTTCTTTGAAATTTCAACTGCCTGAAGTATGTGATATTACATGTCTGAATGTTTTAAAGCCAGAAAATCTGAAAACAGAAACATAAAGGCTCATTTTAGATATAGTAGGTGTCAGTGACATGAAATGAAAAGAAAATGAAGTTTCTAATCAGTCAAATATTGGGTATTATCAAAGAATCAGAAAAAGCTATACTAGGAGTAGGATCCATTATGAATAGAAAGGTAGAGCAAAGTCTGGGGTACTGTGAACAGTTTAATAGTTTAATAATAAAATTATTCTCATCAGAATCAACTGCAGACCAACACCAACAATAATAGTTCAGATATAGACTTGACATCAAAAACTGAAGCTGTAGATGAAGAGATGCAGGGAGTATATTTTGGCACTGAATGAGTAACTAAGTATGTAAAGGAAGACAAAATATACTGCTCACTGGGGATTAGAACACCACAGTAGGAGAGGAAATCAAGAACAGAGTTTTTTATTTTTATTCATTTTATTTATTTAGTTTTTAGTTCCATTGATCCTTTGTGCAACTGTTTTGATAGTGTGTAGAACATGTCAGATTATTACAGTAATAACCATATGTAAATGGTTAACAAGCCTTACATCTATGTCATATGCCAACAGGTACATTAAAATTGAGGTTCAAGTGCTCCAATAATAGCACAGATAATAGTAGTAATAATGTTCACATGAACAAATTGTAAGGCTTACATTCAAATTCATATGAAAATCATTCTGTCAACAAGTGATACATCAGTGATACATAGTAAGTTTACATAGAAATGCTTAAAACTAAATATATGAAGTATTAACCATTGTCAAAACATTTCTGCAAAGAATAGAAAAAGGTGTCCAAAAGGTAAAGTTTTAACTGTTTTTTGAATTTAGTCGCATTCACAATGACTGATTTGACATGAACTGGAAGTTTATAATAAACTTTTATGCTTGAATGATGCATTCCTTTCTGTACCATTTTGAGATTTTTTTATGTTTGTGAAAATCATTTTATCTTCTTGTATCATGAACATTATATGCAGTATTTATTTTTTCAATTGTATGATTCTTGTTCACAAAGCAAATTAGAGAAAAAATATATTGGTGTGGCAGAGTGATGATCCCCAGTTATTTAAATAAATTTCTAAGAGAGCATCTAGGGCACAATCTACTCATAATTCTGATGACCCTCTTCTGTGCAATTATGACTCTCTTCTGACTTTATTCACTTGTCGCTGGTTTCTCCAGAATATCACACCATATGTTGTGAGTGAATGGAAATATCGTAGGTAAACAGCTTTGATTGTTTCCAAGTAACAAACAGATGCAACTGAGCAAATGGCAAATTATGCAAAATTGAGTCTTTTACACAGGTTGATGATTTGGACTGAACAGTTTAGGTTGTTATTAATATGTAATACGAAGAGTTTGGAAGACTCAACTCCCAATATTTCTTTATCACCACCTTTTATTTCAATGTTTTCTGGTTTTTTGTTTGATGTGTTAAAATGAGTGAGATGAGTTTTGTAATATTGAGGGACAGACTATTTGAAGGGAACCAATCTAGGGCTTATTTGACTATAATGGTCACAGGTTTCTCTAAACTGACTTTGGCATGCAGTCTTTTCTCCCCTACTGTTCAACCTTTAGGCTGAACAAGCAATGACTGAAATAAAAGGAAGGTTCAGGAATGGGATTAAGATGCACTGATGACATTGTTATCCTAACCAATTACAGGAAAAACCTATAAAAGACATCCAACAAATAACATCAGGCAAAATGTTTGATATTCTCAAAAAAATAGGTATAAGCTATAGGGAAAGGTGTATAATAAACAATATGCATGAGAACCAGTAGGAAACAATAAGAAAGGAAAACGATGAGAGAAGAGCTCAGACTAGAAATGAGGGTAAAGTAGGATTAACTGGGAACCATTTAGTAGAAAAAGTAAAGGCAATCTACTATCATGGGAGCAAAGTAATGTAACAGGCAAAGAAAGAAGAATAATTGAAGTAGTCAAGCACAGGAAAGGATGGTGTTCCTCAGTAAAAGAAGTCTACTGATGTCTAACATAGGCTTCAATTTGAGAAAGAAATTTGTGATAACGTACATCTGGAGAACAACACTGTATGGGAGTGAACTATGGATTGCAGGAAAAATGGAAATGAGGAAAACCAAAGAAGTTGGATTGTGGTGTTACAGATGGATGTTGAAAATTAGGTGCACTGATAAGAAATGAAGAGGAGAATTTGTGGGAACCAATAACTACAAGAAGGGACAGGATGATAAGATGTATATTAAGACATCAGTAATGGCTTCCATGGTGCTAGAGGAAGCTGTAGAAGAAAATAACTGTAAAGTAATGCATGAATTGGATACTATACAACAAATAACTGAGGACCTCAGGTGCAAGTGCTACTCAGAGATGAAGAGGTTGGCACAAGAGCCATTGTAGGCCACATCAAACCACACAGACAAATAGAGACAAAAATGCCTTACTTCACTTCTTCTCTTGATATACACTAATGTTTGATAAATAGCAACACTGAGAAAGATATGAGTAACTTAAACGAACTTTATCCTCAATGCAAGTCTCCAAACCATCAATTTTTGCTGCTAGAGAACCGTAATTAACAAATTGAGGAACAAGAAGGGGGAAGTACCTTAGGTTCAAAAATTTCCCAAGTGTAACAGCTGCCATTCAAATTTCCTCAATAATTAATAAGAGCTGGGATGGAATTTTGTGCTGAATAACATTCCAAATCACCACACTCGGTGTTTTCCTTCTAAGTACTTCAACAGTTTCAGTTCTTAGACTACAGTCACTGCAACAGCACCTAACATGTATA
Source organism: Schistocerca gregaria (assembly GCF_023897955.1). Classification (NCBI taxonomy): domain Eukaryota; kingdom Metazoa; phylum Arthropoda; class Insecta; order Orthoptera; family Acrididae; genus Schistocerca; species Schistocerca gregaria. Next base: position 605,212,225 of record NC_064921.1, on the reverse strand, counting down.
TGGCCATAACTACAGAATACATTGAAGAGGTATACGGTGCCCATAGAAGTTACCGAGCAACTATGTGCTGTACACAATGTCCATAAGTTGCTAATTCAGATAGACTATAATGACAGGATTTATAAAGGAGGGAATGGATGCACATTTGGAGGTGTTGCACTCTGTGAGTGGTATACCAACATGATAAACTCAGTAATTTCAAAACAAACCAGCTGCACAGATAAAATTAAGGACAGTAAATAACGTCAAAATTAGAATAAAAGTCTGCAGTGCGTGACTTTAACGCAGTAGAGGGTGACACTCATAATGGGGAACCCCCCACCCATTTGCATATTCTTCCATTATATTCCGTCTAAATCAGAGTGTTATGTGTGCTATATTAAGAAAATGGAAGTTGCCACTCACCATAAAGCAGATATGCTGAGTCACAGATAGGCACAACAAAAAGATTGTCACAAATAAACCTTTTGGCCTATAAGGCCTACATCAAAAATCAACGAAACACACACACACACACACACACACACACACACACAAGTGCAACTCAAACACATGACTGCAGTCTCAGGAAATTGCAGCCACACTGTGAGCAGCAGCACCAGTGCATGATGGGAGTGGCAACTGGGTGGGGGTAAGGAAGAGGCTGGGATGGGGAGGTATATTAGGGTCGGGGCGGTGGACAGTGCAGTGCTGCTGAGGAGCACGCAGGGATGAGGTGGTGAGAGGGTAGGCAGCTATGTACAGTCGGGAGGTTAGACGATGGGCAGCAGAGAGGTGGGGAAGGGGTTGGGATAGTGGAAAACGATAGAAGTAAAAAGACTGGATGCAATGGTGGATTGAGGGTTCTATAGTGCTGGAATGGAAACAGGAAGGCTAGATGGGTGAGGGCAATGACGAACGAAGGTTGAGACCAGGAATGTTGTGGGAACATAGGATACATTGCAGGGAAAGTTCCCACCTGTGCAGTTCATAAAATCTGGTGTTGATGGAATGATCCATAAGACGCAGGCTATGAAGCAGTCACTCACATGAAGGATGTCATGCTCGGCTGTGAGCTCAGCAGTGGGGTGGTCCACTTGTTTCTTGACCACAGTTGGTTGGTGGCCATTCATGTGGACAGACAGCTTGGTGGTTGTCAAGCCCACATAGAATGCGGCAGTGTGGTTGCAGCTTAGCTTGTAGATCACATGACTGGTTTCACAGGTAGCCCTGCCTTTGATGGGATAGGTGATGTTTGTGTCCGGACTGGGGTAGATGGCGGTGGGAGGATATATGGGACAGGTCTTCCATCTGGATCTGTTACAGGGGTATGAGCCATGAGATGAGGGGCTGGGAGCAGGGGCTGTGTAGGATGTACAAGTATATTGTGTACATTCGATGTATGGGGAATACCACTGCAGGAGAGGTGGGAAGGATAGTGGGCAGGACATTTCTCATGTCAGAGTACAAGGAGAGATAGTCGAAAACCTGGCAGAGAATGTAATTCAGTCCTGGTTGGTACTGAGTTACAAGGTGAATGCTTCTCTATGGCTGGACAGTGCAACTCCCACCACCTTCCAAAGTTCCACATGCAATTTGCATGATTGTACATGAAAATGTGGCTGAACTAAGTTGTTTTAGGAGTTTCAAAATGTGTGTTTTCCAATTTAAATTTACATCAGTCTGGGCACGTAAGAACTTTGAAGTTTCCAGCTGCGTTATTATTCACCATGTTTTACACATACCATTGGTGTAGTGCCCCTAGATGTGCAGAACTGAACATGTCGCGTGTTTTTAAAATTGAGGATGAGACCATTCACAGAAAACCAGTCAGTTATACTTTAAAGAACTTTTAATTAAATGTGTCCTTTGAGACTCCCGTCTCGTTATTATCTCACGATATCTGCCTAGTAAGCAAGAAGACCCGGGTTCGAGTCACGGCCGCGGCACAAATTTTAATTGATTTAGTCTGCTTCGATCATATTTGATCATTATCGTGAGATAATAACGAGACGGGAGTCTCAAAGGACACATTTAATTATAAGATCTGAGAAGATCACCATATGGTACAGCAGACGTCCCGCTACGTCCAATGCTGGGTAGGTCGCCAATACCGGCGAGCCCTGGCAATAGTGACGGTATTAAGGGAAAATGAATTAAAGTTTGTGTTGGGGAGGGAACTCGACCTAGGTAGTTCGTGCAGCTATGTCTGCCGTAGTGCCTCAGTGGTGTAGTGGTAGCATATCTGCCTAGTAAACAAGAAGACCTGGGTTCGAGTCCCGGCTGCGGCACAAATTTTAATTGATTTAGTCTGCTTCGATCATATTTGATCATTAAAGAACTTTGTTTGCCATTTCTTCTGTCTCTGTACATATGTTTGGTCTTATTACAATGCTAGTGTCATCTGAAAAAATAACTAATTCTGTTTGTTGTATACTAGTTGAAAGATCGTTTACAAATATGAGGCACAATTGTGAAGCTAAAATTGAGCCTTGGGTAACCCCATAAGTGAATTGTCCCCAGTCAGAGTTATGTCCCTAGACTATATTGTTTGAATTACTAAATACAACTTTCTGCACTCTTTTGGTTAGATATGACATTATCCACTGGTTGACTATACCATTAATCCCATCAAAATTCAATTTATCTAGGAGAATACTGTGAGAACATAGGCAAATGCCTTAGATAGGTTGCAGAAAATACTAACCAGTGCTATTTTATTATTTAATGCTTGTAAAATCTGGTGAGTGAACTTGTAAATGGCATTCTCAGCAGAGCAGCACTTCTCAATCCAAACTGTAATTTGCTGAGGATACTGTTGTTGCTCAGGTGAGATGTTGTTGTTGTGGTCTTCAGTCCTGAGACTGGTTTGATGCAGCTCTCCATGCTACTCTATCCTGTGCAAGCTCCTTCATCTCCCAGTACCTACTGCAACCTACATCCTTCTGAATCTGCTTAGTGTATTCATCTCTTGGTCTCCCTCTACAATTAGTACCCTCCACGCTGCCCTCCAATGCTAAATTTGTGATCCCTTGGTGCCTCAGAACATGTCCTACCAACTGATCCCTTCTTCTAGTCAAGTTGTGCCACAAACTTCTCTTCTCCCCACTCCTATTCAATACCTCTTCATTAGTTACGTTATCTACCCACCTAATCTTCAACATTCTTCTGTAGCACCACATTTCGAAACCTTCTATTCTCTTCTTGTCCAAACTATTTATCGTCAATGTTTCACTTCCATACATGGCTACACTCCAACAAATACTTTCAGAAATGACTTCCTGGCACTTAAATCTATACTCAATGTTAACAAATTTCAGACTACATCACCTTGTCAAAAATTTTGAAAAATTATGTCAGCAGTGAAACACATAAATAGTTAATGATGTCACTCTCTCTCTCTCTCTCGTATTACCAAGAAAAGATGTGTGTTAACAATGATGTATTTCAGTCTCTGTGGAAAACTGCCTTGAGATACTAAACCGTTACACATTTTGGATAAGACTGGGCTTCTCATATGGGAAACAAAACTTGAGCACTCTATTGGAAACACCATCAGAACCACATAAGCATTTTATTAATTTGTTGACTTATTTTTCGAGAAAATGTATAATTTTCTGAATTTCAGCCACATATAAAACCAATGCTTACTCTGTGACTATGATGAGTATTATATACAGTATATAAGCATTATATTCAAGTATATATTATATATTAAAAACAAATATTTCAAGTCTTACCAAGCAGGAAAGCACCGGTAGACAGGCACAATAAATAAAACTCACAAACACACACACAAAATTTCTAGCTTTCACAACCGATGGTTGCTTCGTCAGGAAAGAGGGAAGGAGAGGGAAAGACGAAAGGATGTGGGTCTTAAGGAAGAGGGTAAGGAGTCATTCCAATCCCAGGAGCGGAAAGACTTACCTTTGGGGGAAAAAAGGACAGGTGTACACTTGCACACGCACACACAATATCCATCCACACATACACAGACACAAGCAGACATTTGTAAACGCAAAGAGTTCGGGCAGAGATGTCAGTCGAGGCAGAAGTACAGAGGCAAAGAAGTTGTTGAAAGACAGGTGAGGTACGAGCGGCGGCAACTTGAAATTAGCGGAGGTTGAGGCCTGGCAGATATTGAGAAGAGAGGATATACTGAAGGGCAAGTTCCCATCTCCGGAGTTCGGATAGGTTGGTGTTGGTGGGAAGTATTCAGATAACCCAGACAGTGTAACACTGTGCCAAGATGTGCTGGCCGTGCACCAAGGCATGTTTAGCCACAGGGTGATCCTCATTACCAACAAACACTGTCTGCCTGTGTCCATTCATGCGAATGGACAGTTTGTTGCTGGTCATTCCCACATAGAAAGCGTCACAGTGTAGGCAGGTCAGTTGATAAATCACGTGGGTGCTATCACACGTGGCTCTGTCTTTGATCGTGTACACCTTCCGGGTTACAGGACTGGTGTAGGTGGTGGTGGGAGGGTGCATAGGACAGGTTTTATACCGGGGGCGGTTACAAGGGTAGGAGCCAGTGGCCCCCTACAAAACATTTCACCTGACTCCATCAAACTCCTGACCCCACCAACACCTCGCACTCCTACCTTCTACCCACTTCCTAAAATTCACAAACTCAAACATCCCAGCCGCCCCATTGTAGCTGGTTACCAAGCCCCCACAGAACGTATCTCTGCCTACGGAGATCAACACCTTCAACCCATTACATGCAGTCTCCCATCCTTCATCAAAGACACCAACTACTTTCTCGAACACCTGGAATCCTTACCCAGTCTGTTACCCCCGGAAACCATCCTTGTAACCATTGATGCCACTTCCCTATACACAAATATCCCACATGTCCAGGGCCTCGCTGCAATGGAACACTTCCTTTCACGCCGATCACCTGCCACCCTACCTCTTTCCTCATCACCTTAGCCAGCTTCATCCTGACCCACAACTTCTTCACTTTTGAAGGCCAGACATACCAACAATTAAAGGGAACAGCCATGGGCACCAGGATGGCCCCCTCGTATGCCAACCTATTTATGGGTCACTTAGATGAAGCCTTCTTGGTTACCCAAGCCTGCCGACCCAAAGTTTGGTACAGATTTATTGATGACATCTTCATGATCTGGACTCACAGTGAAGAACAACTCCAGAATTTCCTCTCCAACCTTAACTCCTTTGGTTCCATCAGATTCACCTGGTCCTACTCCAAATCCCATGCCACTTTCCTTGACGATGACCTCCATCTGTCCCATGGCCAGCTTCACACATCCGTCCACATCAAATCCACCAACAAGCAACAGTACCTCCATTATGACAGCTGCCACCCATTCCATATCAAACGGTCCCTTCCCTACAGCCTAGGGCTTCGTGGCAAATGAATCTGCTCCAGTCCTGAATCCCTGAACCATTACACCAACAACCTGAAAACAGCTTTCGCATCCAGCAACTACCCTCCCGACCTGGTACAGAAGCAAATAACCAGAGCCACTTCCTCATCCCCTCAAACCCAGAACCTCTCACAGAAGAACCCCAAAAGTGCCCCACTTGTGACAGGATACTTCCTGGGACTGGATCAGACTCTGAATGTGGCTCTCCAGCAGGGATACGACTTCCTAAAATCCTGCCCCGAAATGAGATCCATCCTTCATGAAATCAACCCCACTCCACCAAGAGTGTCTTTCTGCCGTCCACCAACCTTCGTAACCTCTTGGTTCATCCCTATGAAATCCCCAAACCACCTTCCCTACCCTCTGGCTCCAACCCTTGTAACCGCCCCCGGTGTAAAACCTGTCCTATGCGCCCTCCCACCACCACCTACTCCAGTCCTGTAACCTGGAAGGTTTCTAGTAGTCAGAATGTGTTTTTAATAACAAAAAGGAAAGAGGGTAACTTTGAGAATGTGCTGCATTTCTGTATTCAAAATGGGTTGCTGGCAGTTCCAAAATCAGTTAAACAATTGTGTAATGGGATGCTGTCGGTGGAACATCTAGTTGCCAACTAGTTAAGAACCTACACAAAGCTCAAAGCCTCACAGAATATGCCATCAAAACTGAGCTGCACACCACCTTGAATTACAGCAAAGGTGTTGTGGTGTGCAGGAATCTGGTGGACATCCCCAAGGAGAAACTGAAAGGTAATTGGGCTCCCAAAAGGTATAGTCAACATGCAAAATATCACAAAGAGGATGAATGGGGTTTTTATAAAGTCTTTTTCCTTTATCCTGGCATTTAATAGAATGAAACTTCCTGAGCATGTTAAGGCAGATTTTCTTTGTCTAAGCATGTAGTCTGATGTCTCTATCCCCATATGCTATTCCAAAGGCCATCACTTTGGGTGTACTGTTCTTGGGTGTCATGGTGAAGACACTTGTGGCAAATGTTGTAATGCCATCTATGAAGCAGTCACTTGTACATCTCTGGTGAAGTGTGGGAACTGCGAGCTCACACCACCTGGAGTGTGGACTCCAGCATAGAAGAAGACATTAAGACTACAAAGTACATCCCATATAATGAGACCAAAAAGATGTATGAAGCCATGCTGTCCCAGTGTTCCCCATCTCCTTTGCTTCAGTTCTCGAAAAGTCAGTGCGGAAAGCCGATGCTGCAACACAAATGGAGGTTGCTAGTGTCAGCACCAGTATTTGCATTTGTCCCTGTATTTGTGTTGCTGCAATCATTTAAAAGACTGTCCCTCCCTCCAAGAACTTCAGAAAAAGCTGTGGTTACTGACATTGTGGATCTCCCTGCCCCTCCAAAGATTCCGTCTGGGACACAGCTGTGGTTGTGGCTCTGAAGCCTACATAGGGCAAAATGTGCGTCACTGCTGGAATCAGGAGGTGTCAATGTCTTCATTTCTGACATCTCTCTCAATTCTTTTTTTGAGGCGATGGACTCTGATGTTGGCCTGGGGCAATTGTCTCACCCAAAAGGCTGAGTCACCCACTGTGTGTTCCCTTCCACAGCAAAAAGTCAGGATGAAAGTTCTACCCCCATGATAGATGGATCCCATCCTACAGTTGAACATTAAAAATGAATTCAGGACATATGTGGAGGAACTGAAACTACTAGTACAGGAATACCCCCCGCACTTGTCCTTGCACGAAATGCATTTTGAAGTGTCATGCTCCTGTCCTATGGGACTACACACACTACTGTAAGGATGACCAAACTGGGGAAAGGGCCAATGGAGGGGTCACTTTGTTTGTCAATAATGCACACCAGTCCTCTGTTCTCTCCTAGCTATTGACCTGCAAGGGGCTACAGCTGCAGTTAATGTCTGTCAGAGGATCATGGTTTATTCGCTATATTTACCGATCATGGTTTATTCGCTATATTTACCTCCATGTGATGTGATTCACTCTGAGGTTCTAACAGGTCTTAAAAACAACTCCCCTATTTCTCCTACTGGGAGACTTCAGTGCTAACCATATATTATGGGTTTGATCTCTACTTACCGGGGTTTGGAGAATGTCATGACATCTCACGAGCTGTGTGTTTTCAACACAGGCACTCCCCCTGATTGCTGTGCTGCTACAGGGTCATTCTCAGCCATCAGTCTTTCTTTCTTCTCTCCAGCCCTCACAGACTATGTTCAGTCAGAAGTTATTCATTCTAGTGATCACTTCCCACTCCACATTCATCTCCTGGATGGAATATTGCCTACACATAAGTCACTCAAATCGATGGTCAGAAGGTCTAACTGGACACTGTTCAGCTAGCTCACTGCATTTGAACACAGTGATAGCATCCATGAATGTGTGGACAACATCATACGAGTGATCCACCATGCTGCTGACTTATCGATCCCACAGTCCTCAAGTCATCTTAGGAGGCAACCTGTTCCTTGGTGGATCAGTGAGTGCTGCTCATTTACCTGGAACAGGAAGGTGGCTCCTCAACGGTTTAAGAACCACCAAACAGTAGACAACCTCATTGCCTTTCGGGTCATGAGAGTTAAGGCTTGACGCGCAATTAAGGAGAGCAAGAAAAGATAATGGCAAGTGCTCCTGCACTCCATTGACCATTTCCCTTGTTCCACAAAAGTATGGGAAGCCATCATGAAGACTTCCAGTACCCACAACTGTTTACCAATAGCAGTAGTGCTGAAACAGGGGTGTCTCCAAAAAAAAATGCTCCAAGACATCATTCAGACAATTGCACAGTATTTTGCTGCGACTTCTGCCAATGCCAGCAGGATCTGGCATTTCGCCACTACTGTGAGAGTGCAGAGAGGGGCAAGTTAGAATTCAAACAGCACATTTTTGAGTCTTACAATTGCCCTTCTCCATGTGGGAGCTGGAATTGGCAATGTCTGAGATTCATAACACTCCACCTAGTCACTACCAAATCCAGTACTGCATGCTCTGACATTTGCCAGCAATGTCAATGGAAATCCTCCTAAAATGTTTTAATCTTATATGGCAGACAGGCAACTTTTCCAACTAATGGAGAGAGGCAATTCTGATAACTCTTCTCAAACCAGAAAAGGACCATACATGCCCCAATAGTTACTAGAGCATCTCCTTAATGAGCTATGTAGAAAAGACCCTGGAGTGAAAGGTTAACTGTCATTTGGTCTGGCTGTTAGAGATCAGGCAGCTTTTCAGTTGCTCACTGAATGGATTTGGAGATCTTGCTCCACTTTCAATGACCTGACCCTACTAGAGGTAGCTATTCAGCAAGCTTTCCTATGTAAACATCACTGTCTAAGTATATTCTTCAATATCAGTAAGGCATACGATGGTACTTGGAAGCACATTATTCTCGTGCAACTACATCTATGGGGCTATTGTGACCACCTCCACATCTTGTAAGGTCTTTCCAACTTACAGTGCAGAGGTTAGAGGAATGTGCTGCAAAGACAGGTTGTGTGCTGCAAAGATGGGTTTTTAGTTTTCTGCAGAAAAGTGTGTGTGTGTGTTGTTTTTTTTTCATTTTAATCATTATCATCATATTTTAATTCACCTGAGCTGCATATGAGGGATAGTATTCTACATTTTAAAGACTCAGTGAAGTTTCTGGGCCTCATTTTTTACTCCAAACTGTCTTGGTTACCACACCTGTGAGACATGAAAGCCAGAACCCAGAAGGCACTGAATATCTTTAAGTGCCTTAGCCACATGTCGTGGGGAGCAGGCAGGGCTCATCTGCTCTAGTTTTATAAGGCTCTTGTGCATTCGTGACTAGACTATGGATGCCCAGCTTATGAATCAGCAAGACTTCTTATCTGAAAATCATTGATGCTGTCCATCATGAGGGGATTAGGCTGGCCATGGGTGCTCACAGGACCAGCCACATACCCATCTCTGTGCTGAGATTGGTCAACTGCCATTTACAATCTGATCGCAACTCCTCATGGTGTGTCAGGAATGTAAGTTGTTTGCAGCTCCAAAGTCACCTGCATATGATAATGTTATTCATTCACCTCTGAGATGCCTTTTCTCCAGTTGTCCATGAGCAACAGAGCCATTCGGCATCTGCGTGCGGCATGTGCTGGAGTGACTTGGTGTGGAGCAAGTACAACCCCAAATAACACATTTTATCGATCTGCTGCCCTTGTTACTGCAGAGTCCCATGGTAACCTTAGATATAGTGTAGTACAGGAGACTACTGCTTCTGTCTTTAATATGATGTTTTATGACATTTTAAATGAGCACCATGACTATGTAGCAGTCTTTATGGATGGGTCTAACAGGGGCCCTCTGTTGGTTTCTCTGTTGTTTTCCCAGATCTTGTCCTGCAGGTCCAACTACCTCACGACTTTACTGTAGTCTTTGATGCAGCATTAAATGTGATCTTGCAGGCACTGGAGCAGATTAAACGTTCTTCAATTGTTAATTTCCATGTTTTTCCAATTCTCTGAGTGCCCTACACTCTCCACAATGCTTGCACCCAGCAGATGAAGTAGTTCAGAATACAACAACTGGGGAAGATGGTGGCTTTCTGCTGAGTACCAGGGCACATGGGCATTGCACGGGGAATGAAAGTGTGTATCTGGCAGCCAACGAGTTGTGTCATGATCCTCAGTTATATCAGTGTGCTATAGCCTTGCTGTTGAGGTACAGAGTTATGTGTCAATGGGATTATGAGTGGCTAGAAGTGAAGGACAGCAAGCTCCGTCTAGTGAAGCCATCTGTGCAGCCATGGCATACCTCCTCCCAGCCATGTTGATCAGACAAGGTCTTTGTATAGGCCAAAGCCCTATGACACATAACTTCTTGCTTTGGTGAGAAGACCCACCACGTGTGGCACTTGTAACATACAGATTACTGTACACCATAATTTATTAGACTGCATTTTATTTTCTGAGCAGAAGGTAGCAGTAGATTTGCCAATAAATCTGCCCTCACTTTAAGTAACATTCAAATGAATGTGATGACGGTTTTAAGGTTCTATGATTTGTCAAACTTGTTTCCTAAACTTTTTGGCCAATGTTCTTAATGTGTTAACAGGGAGCCTGACTCAACCAATCGTTTTGTAAGTGGTCAGCCAGTCACATTTCCGTGTGTCTTTCTGCTAGCTCTTCCGTGGTTTTACATCTACAAAGCACCTTTCACACTTTGTCCATTGTCTTAAGGTGTGTGAGATGATTGACAGTGTGAGTGAATGCAATTGATGTGGGAGTGAGAGAATCCTTGTTATTTTGTATGCTTTCTCTTTACTGTTTAACAACAATTTTAACATTTTCTCCACATTTGTTTCTTTTAATATGCATGACAGTGATGATAACCTTCGAGTTGAGTGTCCATAAGCTCCAAACACACACAGCACTTAAAACATATGTGTGCTGCAGGTTAGTTATATAAGATCAAATTTACCATGTCCTTTATTTATTTTTACATATTTGAAGATGTTCAGTTTAGAATGAGAATGGTGATCAATGTAAAAATAAGTGTCACAATAGATTGCACAGAAAGACCTTAGTCAAATACTATTGAAACATTTAAATAACTGGGGCTCATGTGGTATACAGCAGTGGTGTTCATACACCTCTCCAATCATTCAGCTTTGCATTTTCCATGGTCTTCATAAATCATAAGGATGAATGTCAGGACAGTTCCTTTGAATAAGATAGGGCCAACTGCAGCCCCAATTCAAAACTGTGCTCCATGTCTTATGATCTTCTGACAAGAAATGATACTCTAAATTTTCTTCATTTCATAAAGCACACGTTAGCACAAATAATAATCAGCATAGAAAGAAGAGTTTGCAGTATCTATGAAAACAAATTTGCATCTCTATAAGAACTACAACAGCAGAACACATAAAGAGCTGTAGAATATAATTCAAGCATAAGTTCACCCCAAATAAGTAAGTGTAGAGGGAAAAGAGAAGTAACAAACTTATTAAATCAGTGTTACCTGACAATTGGATGTTTCCTTGTACCTAATGGGACGGCTCCAGTTAGATAACTTGACCAAGGGCAAGTTTCAAAATGTATTTTTTTCTCTTTACAGCTGCTGTAAATTGCTTCACTTTCAACCACCCGATAACCATGTCCTACACGCTCTGTGTGATATACTTCCACTGCCTAAAACATAAGTAACTCCACATGAAACAACCAGGAATTAATTATTCATGAAACAAATAAATTGTGACTTTTCATTTTACATATTTTGAAAATACTTCAACTCCCTCTCTTAATGACTATGAATCTTATCGTGAAGATAAAATAGTCACGTTATATGTGTATACATTTATAGAAAAAATGGACAATAACCAACCACAAATAAATGTCTTCACAAAAAATTTGACATTTACAGCAAATTAATGAACTGTGTAATAATGCAGTTTTTAACAGCAAATATTCTTTTAAAGTGTATAGCTTGACTCATTATACAATCCAGAAATTTCTGTTTCAACAAAGGATCTATAGAAAATGAATAAATGAACATATTGCCCCCTTAATGAAAGATTTCACATGATGAATGCTACAGATTTACACACTGCAAACACATACACAGAAAATCAAACAGCAAACGATGGAAAAACAGCTAATAACCACATATTTCTCACTAACAAGGGGAAGGTCTCATACATGGGCAACCAACTTGGCTTATATTTGGGAGGTCACTAGTTTCCCATAAATCAAGGAAATATTTTGTTACAACTGCAGCTTATCTATCCGTACAGTAAATGCTGTTCAACAAGAGTGTTTCTGGCATAGCAACCAAGGAATCTAGCTGTGGAGCAAAGAACCTCTGTTTGATTCTCAAATGCATACTGCAGTTTTGTCATTCATATATTTTTCCACATCAAAATTTTAGGAATAGGGGTGTTAATAAGGTAAGTAAATTGATAAGGAATAATAAGATAGTAAGCAAATAAATTTCTCACACAATCTGTATAGAAATGAAAAAAGCTGCAGAATGCATTTGGGAATCAAACACAGGTTATCTGCTCCCTAACCAGATCCTTTGGTCACAACAGCTGTTGCACTTTCATTTAATAGTTTTCATCTCTCGAATACATATGCAACAATTTCCATAGTATATTTCTTCAATTTCTAGGAAATTATGTGTTTGTGGTACCAATATATGATGAAAAATGCTAAATTTTCAATAAGCCATCAATCCTGTCAATTTTGAGATGACTGCACATCATGAACTTCAGGGGGAACTTTTTCAAAAACAAGGTGGTCTTGAGACAAACTGTCTTAGCATGTTTCATTTTAGGTTTTAAACAAGTGACCTGCCAAATATGAGCTGAAACTGTTGGCCGTGTCTGAGGTCTTCCCCTTGGGGGTGAAGTTACAACACTTGGCTGAATGTAACACAATGGATTTTTAAAAACTGAATTCAGAATGCCTCATTCTAACAAAAAGATCTCATTGTTACTACTTTGCCAGCTGAATTTACTCATTAATACCAGATGTGGCCTGATTATAATCTTCTATTACTGTTAATAATTCCATAATTTAAGTCTCATCATTTAAACCTTAAAGCTAACTCCTCAAGTATGTTTTATGAGTCACTTCAGATATTGTTATGGTATGGACTGAGTACCATGACACCAATGAAATTTGGGGCAAGGTGTTCCAATTATCATCCCAAAGACATGTAGCTGATGACACAGCTAATCTGTAAAATGTCCCACTTGGTTCGTCAACATGTGGCAAGATGCTCTTGATGACTTGTTGACATAGGATTGCAACAACTGGCGGTGCATGCCTTATGCTTCCAAACAACAGAACGGTCAATGGGGTATTATTAATGCACACTGAGCAAGCCATGAGGCATGTAGAGGCAACCACAACCAGAAGGCTACTATACTGTTGGACTTCCAGCATCCATAGGACAGCCATCATCATCTCCAGCCCACTAGTCATACATCGAGGTCCTGAGTTCAGTGTGCTGTGTTGCCCCGCTTCTACACTGCTGTCCAGTGCTGTGAATGACACCTGCCAGCACCACCTGAGCCTCAGGTGCCTTGACTATTAGCCCCAGTCTCAGCACCACCAATGAGAAGCACCTACATCTTCTCTAACATACTGGAGCAATAGAGGATTTTCCTTCACCTCCAATGGATTCCTGCCTCCCTGCTAACTCATTGAACACAAAATGCTAAGACAGAAGATCCAAACACCATCCCGGTAAACCTGAGAATGGCTCCTCCACCACCCACCACCTGGACCTCTACAAGTTGTGTTGGAAGAGATACTGGCAAAGGTGTTACTGTCCTTATCAACAGCAATGAAAGTGAGTAGCAGCACATGTGCTTTATAACCACTCATGGGTTCCTTGTGTCTAGTGTTTCTGCATTTGTTTCCATCCTCATTCTCCAATTCTGTGTGGAATTTGTTAGGGATGAAGGTAAGTGTGTGTTAGGAATGAGCAAATAGACAAGTGTAGACATAATTTAGAGTTTTCATGTAAGTTATCAATTTAAAAGTCCTCAAGGGATCTACACTAGTAGATATGTTTTTTGACATTCAGAGAGAATCTGAGTCTTGGGCGGAGCTTTTTTCTTTCTTTTCATTCCGGTGTTGTGCTCTTTCAGCATTATTGGTGATTCTATTTTCTACTGAGGCATCTGAAAGCTGTGATACATCACTGGTGGGGAAAAAATTCAGTACCATAACAGTGTCCTGTGGTTTAGGTTATTTTGCCTTTTCATCATGCAATGCTGATTCAAAGAAGTTCAGTAGGGTACTGAGATACCTCTAGGATTTGGGGTGAATCACTGACACTGATGTCATCGTTGTACAACTCCTGATCCTCAACATTTAGTCAGCATGACAGTGGAGAATCTACCTAGTTGTCAGGATCAATGCAAAAAATAATGGGAGCCATAATAGGAGTATACAGCTCCTGATCCTCAACATTCAGTCAGCATGACAGTGGAGAATCTACCTAGTTGTCAGGATCAATGCAAAAAATAATGGAAGAATGCATCATTTATGATGAGAATAAATTGTTAGTTAAGTAGTAGGAGCTGAAATAAGGTTGCACAGGTTGTGAAACATCTGTGATTGGACAAATAAATCAGTGTTATTGCAGAGTTTATGGAGTACAATACACTGAACAGGTCTCTCTCAGATGAGAAGTGAAGCTTTGAGTGATAGTTCTTCAGGCATTATGATGATGTTATCACAGATTCATTTTGTAAATAGTTTAATCTCTTCTTGCCACACTCTTGCGCTTGTACTTTAAGTAGCAAATTTCATGACATAGTGATAAAATATAATTGGTTAATATGGTGATATTTAATGTGGGGAACAGAATGAATGTGTTGGTAAGGATGAGTGATATGTTGATGAAGTTTGGTATAGATTTAAGGGGTTAATTCACAGAAATGAGTGAGTATTGTAAATTTGTAGTTTTAGTTAGGTCAAGCTGGAGTATTATGGGATGCTGATTGCATAATTGTAGGAAATCTCTTGGAATTCCAAAATCCTGTCCTGATGAGACTGTCAACACTACTGCTAAATTGATAATTGAATGTCATAAACTATAAGTGTTTAATGGCCAAACTTTGCCTAGAGACTGAGTGAGTGGATTGCATAACAGTGGACTCAAGTGTGAATGGGGTCAACAAAAGCAACCATTGGAGTCAAAGTGTAGTAACTTAGATCAACTTTCGTAGTGTGTGTTCACAGGACTTTCATGCACTTTTCTGAAACAGCCACTAACTATTACTATATGAACTATAGAAGGCTTTGTCCTTTCTAATTCTGTCTGAGTGTCTGCTCTATCTAGCTGTCATGGGTGCAGCATCAAGCTAAATTCAAGAATTCAGTTTCTACATAGAGAGGAGTTAGGTTGTGGTATGGATGGAGTACAACAAAACCAAGAAAATTTTAGGCATAGAGTTCCATTTAGCACCCAAAAGACATGCAACTGACAATACAGCTGACTTGCAAAATGTCTCACAAGTTATCTCGGCATGTGGAAAGACACTAACAATGATTCACTGAAACAGCATTGTACCGACTAGCAGTACATGCCTTTATTGCCATACAGTCAAACCGTCACTGTGGTGTTATTTATAATCGGCGAGCTAGCCATCAGGCAGGTTCAAGGCGATGGCCATAACCACATTGCTGCTGTGCTGCTTGACCCTTCAGAACACACTGGAAATTGTTGTCATCATTAACTCACCACTGGTATGCTGAGGTCCAGAGTTCAGTGTGCCACTCAGCAGCCCAGCAAGTGCCAACTGAGCAAAGGACACTTTGACCACCAGCTGCTGTCTCAGTAATCATGTTGCTTCTCAGTGGTGTGTGTGGCCTTCAGGCACATCCACCCCCACTGCACCAAACAAATAAACCTTGGGTCAGGGCCAAGCTGTGCCACTGGGTGAGGGCATACACTTGTATCTGATCCAGCTTGTAGGAACAATAAAATGTTCTCCTGAATTCTGTTTGCCTTGCTGTAGCCTCTGTCACCTCCATCAGGTTCCTGTAGCCCTTACCAACCCATAAAACCCACAATGCCCAGGTGGAAGAGCCAAATGCAATCCTGACCTCAAAGAACAGTTTGTCAACCATCGCCCTCAAAGTCACTACACCATGGGTCTCTGCAATGTGCATCTTTTAGAAATTCTCTCTTCTTCTGATTCATTTCCTTTTTTTACTGTATAACTCTTAATCCTAGCAGTTATACATCAGTTCTGAATATTCAAGACTTCATGTTCTGAAAGTTCAAGATTTCTTATCTACAGTTATTTTATGTCTTTGTGCTGTACAAAACATAACTGCATAAATATGCTTTAAGGCAAATTCATCCAAGTTTGCTGGAAAGGAATTATCTTCATACTGTTTCCTCCACTGGCTGGTATTTTTAATGTTTTATTTTATATTGAAATCCTATGGTTACATTGCTGATCTGCAAACCACAGTAACTCTATAATTAGATCCCTTAAATTTTGAAAACTTATTCTGTATTTACCCATTTATGTTAAGCATATATCATTAGCCATTATGCTAACAATTTCAGGGTTTAAACATGTTAACCGCATGTCATTAAATGTAAACTCTACTTGACTAATTCCTCTTTTTGTGTCAGCAGTGCAAAAATTCTGCACAGAGGATTCATGTATCTGATGTCTGAGTCATTATTATGTATCTATCTGTCACATAATTCAGAGAATTCCTTTAAGGGGAACATTCTATGGGCTTCAGGTGTAATAGCTCTCTACTTTTTCTTACACCAGCAGATTTAAGTAGCGAACTTTATCAGAGTACAATGATATCTCATATAGGTTTTCATGTGCTCTAATCTAAGAGATATGATTTACATTCTTGGCAACTGTGTACAGGTTTCATGTAAGTGGATTCTTCAGAAATTATAAGAGAAAGGAAAACCTCTGTTACTTACTCTTTGTACCATATCAGCTCCCCCAGCTTCACCAGCATGCAGTGTTCTGTGAATACCGCATTTTCTAGCTTCTTCATACGCAGCAATTTCTTCTGGGTTAAGCGGCACTTCAACTGATTGAAACATTACTTGTAACAGTTATCTCATGCTGACATGAATTACCTATCTGATGTAATCACAACTGAACAAGGTCTTACTCTTCTATGGCACTGTACTTTGATTTTGAAATGGTGAAATTGGCTATATAGTCAGATTCTATTATATATTTTTTAAACCAGAGATTCCACTAATTTCATGTCAAATAAGAGAAGAAGTATTATGTTTCAAAGCAATATTTTTCTCCTTTAATTTTCTCTAATGAAAGCAAATAACTTACCATAGGTTTCTGATTTATCATACGCATTCATTGCTATGTCCATTCCAACAACACCTTCACCTTTAAACTTTTTACATAGTTCCAAAACATCCTTTATCATGCCTGTACCATTGAGTGCACAGAGTATAGTCTTTGCTTTGACACCAAAGTCAGTCTCTCCACGTTCAAAGCCACGATTTACAGCATTCACAATCTCCCCTAATTCTGAAATGGAATAAATGATTATTATTTGACTTTTCTTTGACATAACGTGAGGACAGACATTCACTCACCTGCATATATGTTCTGTGTGAAGCATAAGCACACCCTAATATGAACAAATTTCAAATTTTCCTTATTCAGACACATATAACTTAGTTTTGAGTATCAGACACAGGAACTTCTCAACTATGTTTACAAAGGACAAGAAACACAGTATTGACAAAGAGATAGAGGGGCTGGCCAGTACTTACCTCAGCTCAGTACAGCCGATAGATATGCAAAACAGAACAGTAATTTTTTTCAGAACTTTGTTCCTTCCCCAGGGAGGAGAGAGGGGAAAAAAGGGGAAGAAAGGAAAGTGGATTCAGTTACTCACAACCCAGGTTATGAAGCAACAGGGGAAAGGTAAACAGGGAGGGTAGCAAAGATGGAGGCATGGGTGTCAGAGGATAGCCAAAGATATTCTACTGTAAGTACTGTGCCAGCTTCAAACCAAAGAGGATGCTTACAAAAGTGAAGAGGTATATAGTGTAAAGATAAACACAACTATATAGGATGAAAAGATGTGTGAATGGCTAAAGAGGAAAGGGAAAGAGGAGAAGACTGAAGAGTAAATGGGAGTGAGGTTGGTTAACGTAGGTTCAATCCAGGGGGATGGCGGGATGAAGGATGGGTTGGAGTGCAAGTTTCCATCTCGGCAGTTCCGAGGGACTGGTGTTGGGTGGGAGAAGCCAAATGGCACGTATGGTGTAGCAGGCTCCTAGGTCCCTAGAATTATGCTGGAGGGCATGCTCTGCTACTAGGTATTGGGCATCTCCTAGGTGGACAGTTCGTCTGTGCTCGTTCATTCATGTTCATGAACGGGCACAGACGAACTGTCACGTGTTCTAGGGACTTCGCTGTGCGTGTGTGCTTTCTACAGCGTTTGAAGTTTATAATATCAAGAGTTTTTGTTGTGTTTCACTGTTTGTTGATAGTGTAATAGCGATGGTGCATTACTGTTGTTGCTACTGATGCAAAGAAAAATATGTGAATGGAGGGATAGTAACTTTTCATGGGTACATACCATGTAGCTCTAATTATATTATCATATTAGTAAGAGACACTGTATGTGTTTAAAAATTTCGAGACGCCTTATAATTAAGACTTGCTTCTGTAGACCTATTTTTCTACGATTTTATGACTTTATAATAGATATTACGGCTCATGCAAAAGCTTACAAACAATCACTTCCTCTCGTAAATTTGCTAGTGGAACAGGAAATGAAATGGTTAGTTCTTTCAGCAAATACTTTCGTCCATGCATTTATCAGTGACTTGTACATAGATTACTCAGTCTACTCATTATTTACTAAACTGGGAGCAAGTACGTAAAATGCATTAAATAAATACTTCAAAGTGTCACCAGTAAGAAAAATTGTGCTTTAGGTCACAAAAACGAGAAAATAAATACGCAGGAATAGCAGAAAAAAGGGCGAATTAGCAGGGATATAATCGCTAATGTGTGGCAAATTCGGTGTTTTTCGGACATTTGCAAAAGTACTAGCGTACTGTCAAGTCATTTTGCAAGACTATCACTGCAAAAATGTATGTCAGGCACTGTAATACTATAAATTGCCATATCATACCGAAAACTACCAAAACTCGAGTGCATCTGAACTGTGACACCTATCGCAAAGAAGCAGGATGTAATATCACTTGCCCTTAAAAGTTACGTATCTGGTTTATTCCAGGTATCAAATGGATACTGTTAAAATGTCTGCGCAATACATATAAATAATCCACAACACGTACGAAAAGAATCCGTCTGTACTAGGAATGTAGTGACATTCTAAACTTACAGGGTACTATACGGACAAACACGTGACGTCCCGAGATCATGTGACCAGGCCGGCCGGCAATGTATGTTGACAACACAAAATCTGTTCTACACATTGAATGCTTACTCCAAAGATATTTACTCTATGATATTACCCATATGCACCTCATACATATATGACCACTGTCTCTGGTAGCAACAGCCAGATTGTGAGCAACTGTGCATGATGCAAGAAGCAATCTGGGTGGTAGGCGTAGCTGGTATGGGGAGGGGAGGAGGAGGGAGAGCAGGGTACAGGTGAGGGACAGTAAAGTGGGAGCACATGGGAATGAGGTGGAGAGACGGTAGGGCAGTTAAGTGCAGTTGGGAGGATAGATGGCAGGGTTTGGAAAAGGAGGAAACTAAAAAGACTGTGGGTGTGCTTGTGAAATAGAAGGCTGTGGAATGGGAAAAGGGAAGGGAATAGGTGGGTGAAGGACAATGACTAATAAAGTTTGAGGCCAGGAGTGTTGTGGGAAAGTAGGATATTTTGCATGAAGGGTTCCCACATGCACAACTCAGAATAGTTGGTTTTGGTAGGAAGGATCCAAATAGCACATGCTGTGAAGTAATCGTTAAAATGAAGGAAGCTGAGTTGGGCAGTGTTCTCAGTAAATGGGTAGTCCAACTGTTTCTTAGCCACAGCTTGTTGGTGACAATTCATGCGAACAGACAGCTTGTTGTTTGTCATGTTCACATACAATGAAGCATGGTGGTTGCAGCTTACCTTGTGAATCACATGGCTGCTTTCAAAGGTAGCGCTGCCTTTAATGAGATTAGGTGATGCTTGTGACCAGACTGGAGTAGGTGGTAGTGGGGCACAGAAAAATGAGTGGGAAGTAAATTAAGACTAACAGCCAAAGTGCAATTTCCAGAATATTGTGAAAAATGAGCTGCCTGTGGATATTAAGTTTGAAATGAGATTTTAACTTGCAAAAAAGTGCCATCAAAACTGTAAATGGAAACAAAATATAGCTAAATACAAAGATGATGATAAAAACAAGAAAGACTTTTGGCAGAAAGCATCTGCGATTCAGTATCTCCTCTACATGATGAGTAGCAATCTGTCCTTGTGCAATAAAAAATGTAACTGAAAGGGAATTTTCATAAGCAATAGATAAGGAATAGGGCAACAGAAAGCAATAATTAGAGTTAGACCTGAAGCAATGTGCAGAAGTAAATGTGAACTATCAAACTGGAAAATGTAGAATGCAACTTACAACATTATGTGCATGAACAGATTGGGTATATCTAAATTATATTATCCACATTAGTTTCTTTTTCCTCACTAATAATGTGCAGGAGAATATGTGAACAAATAACATCTGCATTATCACTCTGCAATTCACAATTCAGTGCCTGGCAGAGGGTTCATCGAACTACCTTCAAGCTATTTGTCTACCGTTCTACTTATGAAGAGCACATGGGAAAAATGAACACTTCAATCTTTCCATGCATGCTCTGATTTCTCTTATTTTATTATGTTGTTTCTCTTATTTTATCATTTTGGTAGGTGCCAACAAAATATTTTCACACTCTTGAGGAGAAAGTTGGTGATTGAAATTTCATGAGAATCTACTGCAACAAAAGTCTTTGTTTTAATGACTGCTACCCCAATTCATTTATCATATATTTCATGATAATACAAAATGAGTTGCCCTTCTTTGAACTTTTTTGGTGTCCTCTTGTCAATCCTATCTGATGTGGATTACACACCTCACAGCAGTGCTCCAGGAGAGGGTGCACAAGTGCAGTATAAACAGTCTTCTTAGTAGACCTGTTGTATTTTCTAAGTGCTCTGTCATTAAACTGCAGTCTTTGGGTGGCTTTCCCCACAACTTTATATAAGCGATTGTTCCAATTTAAGTTATTTGTAATTGTAAACCCTCAGTATTCACTTGAATTTACAGCCTTTAGGTTTGTGTGATTTATCATGTTATTAAAATTTAGTGGATCACTTTTAGTACTTATGCGAATGATTTCACATTTTTCATTAATTAGAATCAATTGCCACTTTTCACATCACACAGATGCAATGTATAAATCATTTTGCAATTCGTTTTGACCACCTGATGATTTTACAAGATGGAAAATGGCAGCAGCATCTGCAAACAATCTAAGAGGACTGCTCAGATTGTCTCCTAACTCATTTACATAGATCAGGAAGAGCAGAGGCCCTATAACACTTCCTTGGGGAATGCCAGATATTACTTCTGTTTTACTCAATGACTTTCTGACCGATAATCATGAATCCAGTTGCACAACTGAGATGATACTTCACATGCACATAATTTGATTAGAAGTCACTTGTGAGCAATGATGCCAAAAGACTTCTGGAAATCTAAAAACATAGAATCAATTTGGCATCTCCTGTTGATAGCACTCATTACCTTGTAATGACTAAAGAGCTAGCTGTGTTTCACAGGAACGATATTTTTTGAAATTGTGTTGCTTGTTAGCAGTAAATCATTTACTTCAAGGTATTTATAATGTTCAAGCACAGTACATGTACTAAAATCATACTGTAAATCAGTGTTAGTGATATGGGTCTGTAAATCAATGAAGTTCTCCTATTTCCTTTCTTGGATGCTGCTGTGACTTGAGTAACTTTCCAGTCTTTAGGTACAGATCTTATGGTGAGTGAGTGGATATCTTGAATTGAGGCCTTGCCTTTATTAGATGATTTAAGCTGCTTCACTATGCTGAGGGTTATCTACTCGTAAGTTACTCATGTTGGGAGATGTTCTTCATTCGAATTTTGGAATATTTACTTCACCTCCTATGGTAAGGTTGTATTTAGTAACTCTACTCTAGTGGCACTGTCATCAGTAACATCAACATTGTTATCATGCAGTAAAGGTACTGATTTCCTCTTGCTGCTAGTGTACTTGATTAATTTATTTATTTTCACTTTTTTGCTAGATTTCGAGATAGGTTTTCATCATAGAAACTATTAAAAGCATCTCACATTGAAGGTCATGTTAAGTTTTCAGCTTCTGTAAAACTTTGCTGATCTTGGGGGATCTGCATACATTTTTAGATTTGGCATACTTATTTTGTTGCACAATTTTCATAAGATAATTTTGTTCCTTTTAGAAGTGAATTAGTTAGTTCAGAACCTGGATAGTGCTTTATTCAGTTCAGAAACTTCTTCTAACCATTTGAAACTCATCTTTATGCTGACTGCTGATGTCTATCTCTTTCAACTACATACACACAAGTGGAACTTGTCCTGTATTGGAAATTAATGATAAGTATGATGTAAGAAAATACTAAATATAAGAAGTAAACCTATTTAAATCTATGCACCTAGAAAAGTTCACCAAGGAGTTAAACCAATAACACAAAAGTAATTTTCCTAGAGATGTTACATTTTCAACAGTAAAGACATACTATGCTCCCAGATGAAGTTATATCTGTGAATACTTTTGAACAATTAAGAAATGAGCTATCTGACAAAATGCTACAAGAAAAAGGAAATACAAAGAAAGAAATCTTCACCATGGTTCTAAAACTATCTTCTAGTAGACTGTATCAAAACACTGGTAATAAAGCATATACCTATTAAGATAATTTTGTATCCAAATATTAACACATATTTCTATGTCAATAGTTCCAACAATTACCTTTCAGTTTCCCATGGTAGTCCTCTGTGCCCATCCAAAAGTGTGGACAGTATCGTGCTTCAACATAAGTTACTCCATTTTTGGCTTCATCTTCACAGAATTCATATGCAATTCTCTCCATGGCATCAAGGTCACCACTGTGAACATTATTGTTTGCCTAAGGAGCTACATAAAGTAACAAACATATTTTAACAAGTATGTCTTATAATTTTCCTGTTCTGTGATAAATTTTCTATGGCAAATATAAGCAGAGTCTCATATTTCTGATAACTTCCCACAGCTTCAGTGATTTCAGATTACATTAGTTAATATAGGGCTCCTCAAATTAAATTCTTCTGGAACTATAACATAAGCATAGAAGTGTATCTGCTGCAATGCCTTTGTTTCATTGTTCACATTATGTGAGTAATTTTGAGTAATTGAGACTACTCACCAAATAGCAGAAGCATTCAGTTATCAATCATACACACACACACACACACACACACACACACACACACACACACACACACACACACACACACACCCTCTACAGTGCGATGAATGGATATACACAACGTTGAGATTTCAAACTGACAGGTGGACTAGGGTTGGGGTCGTGTTGACTGGGGTGAATAGAGGGAGCAGGAGGAGGAGCCTGTTGGCTAACAGCTCAGAGGAAGGCAGAGGTAATCAAGATAGGAATGCAAGAGTAAGACAAAGCAGGAGCATAGTTTAGGTATGCAGAATGTGAACACTGGAACCTGTAATTTCATATGACGCATGATAAAGAGGACATGGAGTCATGGACTGGGAGGGGATGACAAAACAAAGGAAGGGAAACTGTTGGGTAAAGAGTGTGGAGGCAGTGGGCTATCAGAGGTTGAGGGCAGGAGAATTATGTGTGTGGTTCAGAAAAGCTGGTACTGGAAAGAAGGATCCAGATGGTACAAGTTGTAAAGCAGCCAAGGAAATTGAACTTGTTGTTCTCAGTAGTGTGCCACTGGATGGTCAATACTGTTCTTGATCACACATTGATGTTTGCCACTGATTCTGGTGGGCAGCTTGTTGGTGCTCATGCTCACATAACATTCTGTGCAGAAATTGCAGCAGAGCTGGAATATGATTGGCAGCTTTCACAGGTGGCCCTGCTCTGATGGGATAGCATAAGTCTGTGACAAAGACAATAGTAGGATGTGCTGGGTAGATGAATGTCTTGCACCTGAGTCTTCTATAGTGATCTGATACACAGGACAATGTGTTTGCGGAGGGAGTGACATAATAATGGACCAGGATGTTGCCAGAACTTTCCTTACTGTTCATATTTTCATAACACAGGGTGTCCCGGGAGGAATGGTCAATATTCACAGATATGACGAAACAATCATTCAAAGCAAAAAACTCTAATAAACATGAGCTCTGAAATGTATACCTTAAAGGTTATGAGCACTTATTTAGTAGAAGAGACATGTTTCACAGTACCAAAGATGAAGAAGTGCTCTTAAGGTACACATTTAAGAGCACATGTTTACTGGACTTCTTTGCTTTTAATGATCATTCCTGTCATATCCCTGAATATTGACCACTCCTCCTGGGACACCCTGCATACTTTCTGCTGCAACCTATGTTCCATTATGTGCTTTGCAAAATTATAGCTTTCTTTCATTTATCTACTGGTCCTCTGAATAATTTTTTGTGCAAGGTGTGCACATCGTGATGTACAAAGATGCTTTATGATACTGAACAAGTATGATATGAATATAATAGAGGGAAAAATTCCACGTGGGAAAAATATATCTAAAAACAAAGATGATATGACTTGCCAAACAAGAGCGCTGGCAGGTCGATAGACACACAAACAAACATAAACATACATGCAAAATTCATGCTTTCGCAACCAACAGTTGCTTCTTCAGGAAAGAGGGAAGGAGAGGGAAAGACGAAAGGATGTGGGTTTTAAGGGAGAGGGTAAGGAGTCATTCCAACCCCCGGGAGTGGAAGACTTACCTTAGGGGGAAAAAAGGATAGGTATACACTCGCGCGCGCGCGCGCGCGCACACACACACACACACACACACACACACACACACACACACACACACACACACATATCCATCTGCACATACACAAAATGTCTGCTTGTGTCTGTGTATGAGCGGATAGGTATACATTTCAGAGCTCTTGTTATTGATGTAATACAAAAGTTGAATTATTAATGTCACTTGAATAGGGATTCATAATTTAATTTTTTATAGACCTCAAGTTTAGAAGAAGGAAGTCTTATCAACTGACTCCTCTTCTTTTAGTCATGGTGGTATGAAGTATTATATCAAAAGTGACCAAACAAATCAGTAACTTTGTGTTCAAGAAATCGTGTTTTCTGACAACTACTCATAAAATTTTTAAAAAAAGTTTTGACCTGATGAAAACCTTGCAAGAACAGAATTATCTGCTTTAATTACTGGTACTGTATCATTTTAGCTGCCTGACTGAATATCATTTTAAGCATAAAATATAAATATATACTAAGTGTGGCTCATTTAGGCCAGAATCCAATGAAGTAAGACTAGTCTGATGAAACCACCACAGTGTCAATGGGTGATATCATATACCTGAAACATGAATACAAAATACTAGTACAGAAACAAACAAGAAGCAAAACAAATTGAAAAATATGTGTAACAAACAAAACACACAAATAATGAATAGCGTCAGCCGACTGTTTGGGGATTTGTACCTCCACAAGGCAGCACATTATAAATCTCATCCACCTGTGCTCTTGCCTCACAAAATTGGTCACAACTTTGCTGCTTGTAGAAGCATGCTGATTACGCATTTACTGTCCTTTTATCATCAGTGCCTCTAGATGGTGGGATCCCAGGTTTGGGTTGGAGATTTTCTTCCCGTGTCTTCACTCGGGAAATGAGTGTTTGTGTCGTCCTACTCATTTCAACTCATCTTCATTATAAAGATGTGCAAGTCGCCAAAGTAGAACAAATAAAAAGACTTTCACCAGGATGCAAGACAAACCCAAATGGGGTCTTTCAGCCAACAATGTCATACAGTCATTTCATTTTCAAACATTTTTAAAGCTTGAGGTTTTTTTTAACAGTTTACTTCTCCAAATCCTTTTCCTGATTCTCAACACAAGAGATGCTGCTCTCAAAATTTCGATGGTGATCTCCAAGATCAACAAAACTGTCAATGATAGTGAATTCTAAGTAGAAGAAAGCTAACTATTATTTGTGAAAGAGTAACTAAGACAGAATACAGCATTGTGACACTACGGTCTGTGTGGGAAGTATGTGACAATTCAGAACAAATTTGTCACTTTGTCGGGATTGATGTACTATTACCATGGACATTATGTTAGTTCTTGCCACATTCCACAGAATCCACAATTTTTAGTTTCACATATGTACAAAATGTTGGATGAAATAATGTTCAGCCAGAGTTATCATTTCTTTGTTACCGTAAATAATGGTCTGTTAGACAGCATTTAGAATTTTCAATAATTTTTTGAACCATGGAGTACACAAAAGTAAAGCAAACAAGAATTTCTGTACATACATATAAAATATTTCTTTGCAAATACTTACGCAACATATGGAGTAAATATGAGGAAGGGATGTAAGAAATATTTCAGATCAACTGGATCTTTTATCACTAGTGCATCACGTAACTCTTGAAAGGTCCCTTTGCCTGGTAATTGGAGGCCTTTTTTCCTGTAATGACAAATTATAAAAATCTGAGATCAAAACATTATACAAAATAACGTACAAAAATGAGTAATTGACAGAAATATATGATTTGAGGTGTTAGATGAATTCAGTGAAACTCCCCTCCCCCTCCACACCCCTCCGGCTGAAGGCATGAGTTTTATCTGTGGGACTTACATCATGAGTAATAAGTAAATCCAAAAAATTAAAATATGTATTTGAAATAGAAAGAAAATTCCACATGGGAAAAATATATTAAAAACAAAAATTCCAAGACTTACCAAGCGGGAAAGCGCCGGTAGACAGGCACAATAAAATAACACACAAACACACACACAAAATTTCTAGCTTTCGCAACCAACGGTTGCTTCTTCAGGAAAGAGGGAAGGAGAGGGAAAGACGAAAGGATGTGTGTCTTAAGGGAGAGGGTAAGGAGTCATTCCAATCCCGGGAGCGGAAAGACTTACCTTAGGGGGAAAAAAGGATAGGTATATACTTGCACACACACACTCACACACACACACACACACACACACACACACACACACACATCCATACATATACAGACACAAGCAGACATGTTTAAAGGCAAAGAGTTTGGGCAGAGATGTCAGTCGAGGCAGAAGTGCAGAGGCAAAGATGATGTTGAATGACAGGTGAGGTATGAGTGGCGGCAACTTGAAATTAGCGGAGATTGAGGCCTGGTGGATACCGAGAAGATAGGATATATTGAAGGGCAAGTTCCCATCTCCGGAGTTCGGATAGGTTGGTGTTGGTGGGAAGTATCGAGATAACTCGGACGATGTAACACTGTACCAAGATGTGCTGGCCGTGCACCAAGGCATGTTTAGCCACAGGGTGATCCTCACTGCCAACAAACACTGTCTGCCTGTGTCCATTCATGCGAATGGACAGTTTGTTGCTGGTCATTCCCACATAGAAAGCATCACAGTGTGTGGAAACTCAAGAAGCTGAATTTCAATATAATATAACAAACTGCAGCTTGTGGTGCATGCTGCAGCAAACAAAGCCTGTTGTCTGGTCTCCAAGGTCATACTTGGATCATTCCAGTGACTGGAGGAGAATGTTGAGAAGAACAGACTTTGCATGGAGTTCAATGAAGTTCATGACTTGCAGCATTGTCCCCAGAACTGATCATGGCCCTTTGGCCCTGAGTCGAGTGGAAGGCCTCAACAAGAGACTTTTAAGATTCTGTAACAAACTATGCTGCAATTTCATGGACTTGTGCCATAGAGGTTCAGAGCTGTAGGGTGTCCCTAAATGGGTCAGGTGTGCACGACACATCAAAGGCTGCTGCTCAGGTAGCTGACTGTGTGCGGAGTGCACACAAGGGTTTTTTAGATCCAATCCACATAACGATAGCTGTAGGAAATCCAGAAGTATCAGTGTAAGATTGAAAGAAATGCCTCCCACAGTTTAGAGTATTCCTAATGGTTAACTACCAAGGGAATTATTAACAAATTTCCACTTCTGAAGCACTCCTGAAAAGCAGTGAAGCTCACATAATACCAGTTACAGAAATCTGGCTGAAACCTGAAACTGATAGCAGTGAGGTTTTTGGAGAATATCTGAGTGTATATTGAAAGGATTGGCAAATGGGAAATGTAGGTGTCATATTGTTACAGTAGACAAAAAACTCAGATCTGCCATGATAGAACCTGAAGCTGCATGTGAGATTGTTTGGGAAAGACTCAGTATGAAAGAAGGGCATGAAATGATAACTGGACCCTTCTATAACCCACCAGACTCATCTCCTGATGTAACTGATAACTTTAGAGAAAAACTCAGTTTCCTTGTACTTGAGTTTCCCAATCATATTGTAATCATCAGTGATGACTTTAATCATCCAACAATCAACTGGAAAAATTACAGTTTTGTTAGTGCTGCATCTGATAAGACCATACTGTGAAACATTACTAAATGCCTTTTCTGAAAAGTGCCTAGAACAGATTGTTCAAAACCCCACTCATGATGAAAATGTATTGGATCTAATGGCAACAAATAGACCTGACCACTTTGAGGAAGTCCAGATTAAAACTTATATCAGGGAATGTGAAGCAGTTGTGGCAATAATGATTACCAAAGTACAAAGGACAACTAAAAAAAGCAGAAAGATATATATGTTCAGTAAACAAGATAAAAAAGTCAGAAACGTCATATCTCAATGAGGAACTTGAAACTTTCCGCACACATCAGGAGCGTGTTGAGAAACTCTGGCTCAAGTTTAAGAGAATAGTTGACAATGCACTGGAGAGATATGTAACGATTAGCACAGTTCATAATGGGAGGGACCTCCAGGTATACAGTCACTGTAAAGAAACTTCAAAAGGAAAAGAAATTACTGGATAACAGATATAAAACTAAGTATAGGGTTGTAGAGAGAGATATGCTGAATGAAATGCATTCATCCATCAAGAGAGTAATGCATGAAGCCTTCAATGATTACTGTAGCAGATTGTTGTCAAATTGTCTTTCACAAAACCCAAAGAAATTCTGGGTGTAGATGGGGGTGCCAGTTGCGTGGGAAAATGATAGGTTTCTAGTACCTTCTAGAACAATTTCAGCATTGTAATACTGTTCTGGTATCAGAAAGCATGAGGGATTGTGAATGCTGGGGGGTGCACCCCCCCTCCTGTACAACTTCAATGGCAGTATTGCAAGATACTGGCATTGAGAGAAAACAGTCCCACTTGCCTTAACCCTTCAGGTTAAGAAAAATATCTTTTACATGTACTGTAAAGCATGTAATTGAGTGTGCCAGTGTGCCTTCCCTCTCAAAACGACTCAGAGCCTTCTATACTGTTAGTTTGAGTATGCTTGCCCACTGCCTTCTCCATAATCTCATTTACATTTACTTTGGTTAATAACAAAACTATATTAATTCATGCATCCTTATGGGTGGTGTGAATTATTTTGGTTTAAATTTGGGTGAAGCCCTTATGTTATTAATATATTATTATTATTATTATTATTATTATTATTATTATTATTCATCTACATCTACATGTATGTGATTACTCTGCTATTCACAATAAAGTGCCTGGCAGAGGGTTCAATGGAACACCTTCAAGCTGTCTCTCTTCCGTTCCACTCTCGAACGGCACACGGGAAAAACGAGCACTTAAATTTTTATGTGCAAGCCCTGATTTCTCTTGTTTTATTGTGATGATAATTTCCCCCTATGTAGGTGGGTTGCAACAGAATGTTTTTGCAATCAGAGGAGAAAACTGGTGATTGAAATTTCATGAGAAGATCCCATCACAATGAAAAAACGCCTTTGTTTTAATGATTGCCACTCCAATTCACTATCATGTCTGTACCACTATCTCCCCTATTTCATGATAATACAAAACGAGCTGCCCTTCTTTGTACATTTTTGATGTCATCTGTCAGTCCCACCTGGTATGGATCCCACACCACACAGCAATACTCCAAAATAGGGTGGACAAGCATGGTGTTAAGCAGTCTCTTTAGTAGACCTGTTGTACCTTCTAAGTGGTCTTCCAATGAATCACAGTCTTTGGTTTGCTCTACCCACAATATTATCTATGTGATCATTGCAATTTAGGTTATTTATAATTGTAATCCATAAGCATTTAGCTGAATTTACAGCCTTCAGATTTATGTGACTTACTGCATAATCGAAATTTAGCTGACTTCCTTTAGTACTCATGTGAATAACTTCACACTTTTCTTTATTCAGGGTCAATTGCCACTTTTCCCACCATGCAGATATCTTATCTAAATCATTTTGCAAGTTGTATTGATCATCTGATGACTTAACAAGATGGTAAATGACAGCATCATCTGCAAACAATCTAAGACGGCTACTCAGACTGTCTCTTATGTCGTTAATACAGATCAGAAACAATAGAGGGCCTATAACACTTCCATGGGGAAGTTTTATTATTCTGTATTATTATTAAAATTACTATTGAAGCCTTTAAATAAAATTGCAAAATAGGATGGGTATATTAATACAGTACTACGTAACATAATTGCTATGTTACAATCCGGTCTTATAGCCTCCCTACAATGGGCCATTCCAAGTGTTAAAATGTGGCAGCCACACATTCAATATTAATGTTAGTGGCAACCACATGACAGTCTTCATTAACAGAGTAAAACCAGCATGGAACCTAATCACCATGGAGGATACAAACAATCGCAAGATGACAACAATCCAGATGTCTCGCATTCAACCGGATCTCAACCCACTAAATCAGAAATGGTCACGGTCAACATCCATGACTTTCAACTTGAAGAAGTTGTGGTCAAACTGATCAACACTGACTTCTGGATGAAACAATGCATGCAGCATTTGATGCAACAACCAAGGCAATCATTACAAGTTCTGTAAGGATCTTTGCGTCACAGCAACAGTGGATGTCATGGTGGTGTCTTCATGAACCTCCTCAGCAGGTGAACTCAAGATCACTCCACCGGTTACCATTCTGAAAAGCCTGTTCTGTGGTAACATTGAGGCAAAGAATATCAGTGACTTACACAGCTGAACAGAGGTGTGAAGTGTCCGTGCTTCAGACAGGCAGTTTGTGATGAGCAATGCAAGAGAGAGGTGATTCTGTAGTGTGCAGTCACAAATAACTCTTGTAGCCAGTTAAACATGTGTTCGTGTATTTTTGGTATGTTCTTTCCTACTACGCAGAGGAAATAATCTACAACTTTTTAAGGATCTAGGAATTCTTACACTTCCTTCCCAACATATTCATTTCTTAATGGTTTTTGTTCCCAATAGTAAAAGTCAGTATCAAGTGAACAGAGATTTACAGTTGCAGTAGAAGACACAAAAATAATTTTCATGTAGACTGCCTCCTTATCCAGGATTCAGATTGCAGTTACGTACTCTGTTGGTACGATATGTATTAATGTATACTATGACTCTGAAATGTGTCTTCTTCTTTGAGAAAATTGCACAAAGGAAAAAAAATCCTCCTGTTAAGTGACATTATAAGATGTGAATAAGTCAAAAGGTTTGTGTACACATATTTTGTCATGTCAAGAATGCACATTCCAACAGTGATGGGATTATTTCTCATTCTTACAGTTTCTCTGAGTAGCTCCAGTAAGAAAATTTAATTATTCCAATGTCAAAAAAATTTTTCATTACTCTAATCTATGGATGTTCAGGTCAATCCATTGTGGATGGCTCCCATCACTGTTCATTGACGAACTGGAAGATTCTTGCACCACAAAAGTGTAAAACATTAATATGCTCAGACATTGTCTCTTATGAAGATAGATTATTTCTCTAATGAGATAATGATTAACAAAAGAGTTAACATGATACTCAGATCGTTTTGTCATTGAACAAAGTGGTTGCAATTCAACCGAAGTTGGCCTTCTGTGAAAATATGAGTTTACAGTTCTGGAAAGAGATGGAAAGTGGATATTTCAAATGTTTCTACTAATTAAAAAAGTGTTACATAATTTGAGTCAGAAATTATTCAGTAAACCATTTACATTGCAGATCTTACACTGTGCTTCCATCCAACATAAAGATGTAAGGGAGTGGGAGAGTCTCCACAAGACAAGTGAAGTATTCTACTGTTTTCTTGTTTCAAAAAGATAAATAAAAAGAGATGCAAGCAGCAACTTACAATGAATGAGAAATTTCTGATATTTAACCATTTTTAAGCACTTTATTTATGAACAGTAAAAAACAGTAATATTTCTTGAAGTTGAAAAGGTAATGTTAGAACTTGTTCCACATCCCTATGGGTTCTCCTCCTAATGGAATCTACAGAACATGATGAATGAATGAAAGAATATAATGCTACATAAAGGCCATCATGTATATGAAATCAGAAAAGAGCAATAGCAGCCACAAATGCTTAACACAGTGGTAAACAAACATGTTAATCAGCATAAAAGCAGGTATAGATACTTCCAAAAAGCCTCATTAAAATATAATAGGTTTCTCTCCAAGTATTGATAAATTATAGGAATGGGCTAGCTTTAACAGTAAGCTAATAAGAAAAGAATGAGACACATTCTCAATAAAGGAACATTCCTAAAATTATAGATTTTACTGGAATCTCAACCAAACTAAATGATTCTGGACAAAAACTGTCATGGTCCTGTATGCAACACACAGTCAGGCAATTTGCCTGGGCTCTGATTACTGTCTGTTCAAAGTTTGTAAAATGCTGAATAAAACAGAGTATAGAATAGATGTAACAAGTATCAAAGTAGATGACAAATAGTAGCAAGTGTCAGCCAAATATAAAATATAAGGAGGGTTGCTTAAAGCAGTTTTATGGCAAAGCACAGTATTTCTGTGTAAGAGAAATTGTATTCAAGCTTTGGTGACATTGTACTGCCTCACATTCCCTATTACTTCCTCAAACCTCACCTGGCAAATACTGGGATGACCCTTTCAACAACAAGGTCACAGTCAGTTATCCTCCCAGACTTCTTAAACATTAAAACTAATCCACCTTCCTCACTCTACATTGTCAATGTTAGAGCAATCTCCCCCCAACCCACTTCACAAGAAAGGTATAGTTAGTTTAATTTTATTCAGTTTTAGACTACCACAGAAGAAGGCTGGAGCAAAGCAAATAAGTCCCCTCTTCTCTCTTCTAGTGCAGGTAGCATATATGCAAAACAACCACGTTAATGCACCTACAAATGAAGTCCCCACCACACACACACACACACACACACACACACACACACACACACACACACACACACACATACACAAAAGACTAGGAACAGTTTCAACCTCATCACTATTTTCAAATAAAATAATAGATAATTATAGACAAAAAGAATGTCGTTAACAGAATACAAAAGTATCCAACAAAAATAATAACTTGAAGAAAGAGCTAAAAACAAAATAGTTTGAGTGATGCGCATATGACAGGGAAGTTGGTAAGATACTGTATTTACTGAATTAATTTGTAAATGTAAAAAATAAACCATGAGGACAATAATTTGTGGAGAATAATTTCTTTATAGAGATTGAGGCTGAATTATTAGAGTGGCACAGTACACAGATGACCAAATTAGTACCTTGGCCTCTTATGTTATAGTGTGGCATGATAACAGTGATTATTCTAATGCAGATAACAGAGTATCACAAATAATTATCGTACAAACACTTTCACAAGATCCTCAATTGTGAATATTAAGGACATTAGCAGAGCTGCTGATGGAATATGCAATGATATACTGAATATAATAGAAAGAAATTTTCCACATGGGAAAAATATATTTAAAAAATGCTGTGTCTTATCAAACGGGAAAGTGATGGTAGATAGACACAATAAAAACCACACAAACACATACACAAATATCAAGCTTTCGCAATCCATGGTTGCTTCATCAGGAAAGAGGGAAGGAGAGGGAAAGACGAAAGGATATAGGTTTTAAGGGAGAAGGTAAGGAGTCATTCCAATCCCAGGAGCGAAAAGACTTACCTTAGGGGGAAAAAGGGACAGGTATACACTCGCGTGCACATACACATATCCATCCGCACATATACAGACACAAGCAGACATATGTAAAGGCAAAGAGTTTGGGCAGAAACGTCAGTTGAGGCGGAAATACAGAGGTAAAGATGATGTTGAGTGACAAGTGATGTACAAGGGGCGGCAACTTGAAATCAGCGGAGGTTGAGGCCAGGTGGATAATGGGAAAAGAGCACATATTGAAGGGCAAGATCCCATCTCCAGAATTCTGATAGGTTGGTGTCAGTGGGAAGTATCCAGATAATGCTGACAGTGTAACACTGTGCCAAGATGTGCACAAGCATGTTGGCCATGCACCAAGGTGTGTTTGGCCACAGGATGATCCTCATTGCCAACAAACACTGTTTGCCCATGTCCGTTCATGCAAATGGACAGTTTGTTGCTGGTCATTCCCAAATAGAAGCCTTCACAGTGTAGGCAGGTCAGTTGGTAAATCACATGGGTGCTTTCACACATGGCTCTGCCTTTGATCGTGTACACCTTCTGGGTTACAGGACTGGAGTAGGTGGTGGTGGGAGGGTGCATGGGACAGGTTTTACACCAGGGGCGGTTACAAGGGTAGGAGCCAGAGGGTATGGAAGGTGGTTTGGGGATTTCATAGGGAAGAACCAAGAGGTTACGAAGGTTAGGTGGACGGTGGAAAGACACTCTTGGTGGAGTGGGGAGGATTTCATGAAGGATGGATCTCATTTCAGGGCAGGATTTGAGGAAGTCACATCCCTGCTGGAGAGCCACATTCAGAGTCTGATCCAGTCCCGGAAAGTATCCTGTCACAAGTGGGGCACTTTTGGGGTCCTTCTGTGGGAGGTTCTGGTTTCGAGGGGATGAGGAAGTGACTCTGGTTATTTGCTTCTGTAACAGGTCGGGAGGGTAGTTGCAGGATGCGAAAGCTGTTTTCAGGTTGTTGGTGTAATGGTTCAGAGATTCGGGATTGGAGCAAACTCATTTGCCATGAAGACCTAAGCTGTAGGGAAGGGATCGTTTGATATGGAATGGGTGGCAGCTGTCATAATGGAGGTACTGTTGCTTGTTGGTGGGTTTGATGTGGACAGATGTGTGAAGCTGGCCATTGGACAGATGAAGGTCAACTTTGAGGAAAGTGGCATGGGATTTGGAGTAGGACCAGGTGAATCTGATGGAACCAAAGGAGCTGAGGTTGGAGAGGAAATTCTGGAGTTCTTCTTCACTGTGAGTCCAGATCATGAAGATGTCATCAATAAATCTGTACCATACTTTGGGTTGGCAGGCCTGGGTAACCAAGAAGGCTTCCTCTAACCGACCCATAAATAGGTAGACGTACGTGGGGGCCATCCTGGTACCCATGGCTGTTCCCTTTAATTGTTGGTATGTCTGACCTTCAAAAGTGAAGAAGTTGTGAGTTAGGATGAAGCTGGCTAAGGTAATGAGGAAAGAGGTTTTAGGTAGGGTGGCAGGTGATTGGCCTGGAAGGAGGTGCTCTATCGCAGCAAGGCCCTGGACGTGCAGGATATTTGTGTATAGGGAAGTGGCATCAATGGTAACAAGGATGGTTTCCGGGGGTAACAGATTGGGTAAGGACTGTGTGTGTTTGTGTGTTTTTTATTGTGTCTATACACCAGCACTTTCTCGTTTGGTAAGTCACAGCATTTTTTAAATATATTTTTCCAATGATATACTGACGTATACAAGGGTGTACTGAGAAGTAATGCTTTCAAATTTTTTATTCTCCTCTCAACATTGGTTGAGATATTACATGTCATGCATATTACTCAATCAATAACTTTGCTGATGCAAGTTGCAACCCTCTGCTACTACAGAGCTCTGAATTGTAGCATGTAACATGGTGGTGTGTAACAAACTATGTCAGTGTAAGAGAACCTCAGAAAATTGAAAGTACAAATTCAAAGAGTTCACCCACACATGAAGCACCCTCTCCTGAATGACAGAGCCAGACCATACATGAGGGCTGCAACATTTGCAACAATATGATGTCTTGGGTTCACTGTCATCGATCATCCTCCATACAGTCTAGACTTGCTCCCATCTAATTTTCATCTGTTTCCAAGAGTTAAAGAACTTCTTTGAGGACTTCACTACTTTGATAATGATGAAGCAGTCCATGCAGAGATGAAGTAGTGCCTCCATCAACAAAGTCAAATATTTTACAATGATTGTACCAACAAAATACTATTCTGTTGTTGTGAAAAATATGTTTGTCGCCAGGGTGACTATGCTGAGAAACAAATATTTAGACATGCAGGATAAAGTCTATTTCATTTAAACAGCTTTAAGAGCTTCCACATAAAAAATTCAGAGGCATTACTTTTCAGCTTTTTCATGACAACTAGTGACTGTGGACTGAGCTTGTAGGTCCACCACTCACAGAAATTTGAACTTTGCGTGGGCTCTGTCACTCAGACTGTGACAATTTTTCATGCAATTTTTCGAACTGTGAACTTTGCTTGTGCACTAGGACTGTGCATTCTTTTATGCAATATCACCTGTACTATGAATTATTCTGTGAATTGTGGACCTTGAGCCTCTGTGCTTTGAACTGTGAACCGTGTGTGTTTCTCCTTCTTTCCAGACAGCATAGGCGAACCATCTATGGCAGCTGCACCACCGCAGCTAATGGCTCAACAGGTGGAAAGTCAAAAATTTATTGAGGAGCTTGTGGCCAGAGTATAGCAACAGATGGCTTATCCTTTGCAATTTCCACAACACAAGGAGAATTCAGAAGACTTGGACTCATATGAAAAACGGCTACAGCAGTACTTTATGATGTTTAAGGTAAACGACAATGATACAGCTAAATCCCTTTTCTTATCTTGGATCCAACCACGGACTTATGAATTGTTGAGCAAGCTAGCCTCTCTCTGACAGAACCTGGTAAACTGACATTTAAGGAAATGTGTTCCTCGGTTAGTGGTCACTACCAAATACATTGTCATGTATTTCTGCTCGTCCTGGGTTTTACCAATGCTGAAAGCAACCAGGTCAATCCTATTGACCTCAGGCAGCAGAACTAAGTCACAGATGTAGGTTTTTTTAATGCCAAAAGCGAAGAATTGTATGCAGAGGTCTTGATTAGAGACGCAATTAGCCACACAACAGCTGATAGGATTTCACTTTTAGTCTTTACAATTTGGAGACCCTTCTTTACATGATGTGTTGCCTCTAACACTGTCATACAAAAGTCACACAAGTGGCAGGCCAACACTTAGACTCCTGGACAGGTACTGCTGCAGTAAACAGTTGGCCCAGCAAACTTTACACTTTGGTGGCCAAAGGGGAAATGCAGCAGTCCACAGACAGCAGCAGGCACATCGCCCCGCATGTAAATAGTGGTTTTCAAGATGCGCTAGGTTTAGACAGCCACATCCTTCCTGCCCAGACTGTTTGCAGAAGTAAGCTAGAGACAACTGTCCAGGCAGATTGGCAGTGCACTAAATGTGCAAGACATTGTCAGCTTTCTATTGTCTGCAGGGCAGTCATTCCATCTTCACGATCATGAGATCAAATGGACATAAATGTTATAAATTATAACCCTTAAAATCACAGAAAATCCTCCAATAAACTACACATTTCCCTATAAGTAGCTGGGAAATCAGTAAACTATGAGGTTAATACAGGTTCCACCGCAATTTTCATCAACTTTGAAACATATTTACAATTAGGGGCAACCTCACTAACTCTGTCTGCTCAATGACTGGTAAATTCTAGCAAGCAACAAATTTTGTTGAAAGATAAGTTTACCACAGGAGCCACTTACAAAAAATGAGAAGAGAAATGACTTTCTTAATTGCAAACAGTGATGATATGGTGAAACTTTTTGGCCTGAAGGTGTTTACATTCTTGGATTGCCCATCAATGACACAAGCAATCTAGTATTAGAGAATGTACTTACAAACAACTGGAGGAGCTCTGTACAGAAATCCCCAAGATTTTTTTCTTCTGATCAGGGAAAGACAAAGAATATTGAAGCTCATATTTCACTAAAACCTATGGCGCAACCTTGATTTTTCCACCGCAAGCTGATTCCTTAGGCACTCCGTGAGCAGGTCACAAATAAATTAGGCAGGCTGCAGGAATTGGATGTGATCGAATCTTATCTCATCAAGCCAGTAGGCAACTCTCCTGGTCATCATCAAGAAGCCATGTGGCAGGGCAGGCTCATGCTTTGTAGGGATTTTGAAGTCATGGTGAACGCTCAAGATGAAGTGGACATGTACCTGATTCTGAAGCCTGATAACTATACACAAAGCTGGAAGACGGCTACTTCTTATCTAAAGTTGACCTCACTTACATGTAATTACAGTTAGGTAAAAGTACTCAGAAGATTTTTAGTAATCAACACAACACACAATTCATCATGGAAGTTCTACCAAGGAGCATTTAGTAAATCTGAAGACCCTCATTTTATTTTGCAGGAAGCAGGATTAAAATGCAGTCTCAGCAAATGTGAATTTTTCCAACCTTTAGTGGAGTACTTAGGCCAAGTCTTTTCTCAACAAGGTATTTTACCAAAAACGTATCATGCTGAAGCAATTGCATCAATGCCTCAGCCAGAAATGCTAAAGCAGGTCCGTGCTTTTCTAGTGAAAATTACATACTACAGAAAATTAATTCCTGCTGCATCCCAGACAGCTTATCCGTCACAAAACTTGTTTAAGAAAGGAGTGGCATTCACATGATCCACAGCAAGGGAAAAGGCATTCCTTAAGCTCAAATGGCACCTCCTCTCAGTACATTGTTTAGAGATGTTCCAATCCAGAAAGCAGCTAGTGGTGGCAACAGATGCATCAGAATATGGGTTGGGGGCTGTCTTTGCTCACAGAGATGATGATAGATCAGTTTACAGAAACCCTAATCTCAGTGGAAAAAACTCTGAAAATGAGAAATGGGCACAATGATTAACTTTGCTTTAAAAAATTATTTATTTCTCTATGGTAGCATGTTCCACCTGGTGACAGACCAGAAGCCATTGGCCTCATTGCTCAACCCAACAGCTCATTTACCAGACCATATGGTTATCAGCTCCACTGCTGTGCACTGTTCCTCTCTAGATATAAGTAAGAGAATCATTTCAGAAAAACAGTACAGCACATCAAACTCGACACTTTTTGCCACCTACCCATATGGCTGAGCAACAAGTCCAATCAGGAGGAAATCTTTTGCTTCTTCCTGGACAACAAGGCTCAACAAGCCATGGACAGTTTTCCAGTTACAGGAATCTCAATTGCCAATGCCGTGGGAGTGGACACATTCTCCAAGTTTACACTTTCGTTTTGAGGGGGTGGCAAGAATAACTGGCCTATCAATAATCTAATCCTCTTCACCATTACTATGTGGTGAGACACAGTTTGAGCCGGGTAGATAGTGTGGTCCTTTTAACAATTGACCACAAGTCATCACAAGTGGTAATTCCAACATCATGATGGAGACAAATCATTCAGTTTCTTCATCAGGGACATTGGAGCATATTCAGAACCAAGCTGCTCACCCGGTGGTTCACTTATTGGCATGTCATCAAATGGAAAACAAAGTGCCTAATCTGTCAATGCAACACACATTCAGAACAGTAAGCAGCCCTGCATCAGGTCTTTTTTCCAACCAACAAACTTCATAATCAGTTGCACTTTGATTTTACCGGACCCTGCCTAAGTACCACATGGCTCAACATAATACATAGTTTCTCCAATATACATTGTCAACTGCCATACTATCATGGCAGAATATACAATAATGGTGCTGTCTAGAATTTTCACCAAGGGCCTGCAGCAGGTGATAGTCACTGACAATGGTCTGCAAATTTGGGCATAGGTCTTTGAGAACTTTCCACTAAGAATGGAGCAAAGCACATTGCCTTCCTTTCACCAGAAGCAGCTACAGTTATGCAATTTCAGTCCACATTTCTCTTCTCACTAATTCTTCCCATGCTCCTCACTTTCCTGTCCTTCGGTGGCAGACGAGCTCAACCTCGAGTCCATTCTTGCCCCCACTCCTCCTCCACCCGTCCCCTTCTCACCCCAATGTGAACTGTTCTGGGTCACCACAGCAACAGGAAGGAAGAACCCAGCCTCGCCTCCAGCTTCTCCACCATGGGTCAGACTGA
Organism: Schistocerca gregaria; assembly: GCF_023897955.1. NCBI lineage: Eukaryota > Metazoa > Arthropoda > Insecta > Orthoptera > Acrididae > Schistocerca > Schistocerca gregaria. Next base: position 605,172,049 of record NC_064921.1, on the reverse strand, counting down.
CAATTTGGGTCCAGATACCTTAGTTGGGGACCTCAACAGATGGTGCAACACAGAGGTGGCCACAACTCGATACCCCGAATGTCATCATGGCATCACCTCTGGCTTCAGCCACCACACATATGTTCCCACCCAGTGCAGCTATTGCTGCCTGGGCCACTTCTGGCCCTACCCTCAAGTGTCTGCAGACCAGGGGCTTCTGTTGCCTGAGGCCTCAGGGAGGGGAGGGGGAGAGCAGATGAGATGGAGGTCGCACACCTTGTTCTATGCCCAGCAAGGTGCTGGGCCAATGTTTAGTGTTGTTGCCCCTCCCCACCTCCTTTCCAGTAGGGGAGGAGTGTGGTAAATCCCCATTTATCATTACCATTCACTATGCTTCCTGCTTAGTACTCTGCATTGGCCACATGAGTAACACAGCATGTTGGCACACCACTGTCATGGCTCCTCACGCTGATCTAAGGCTCACTAGCCAATGATTTGGGGTCAATACCAGAGGCTCTACCTTTGCCCACAGTGTGAGTCTATAACACTGGATACATGTGCCAACTCAACACTAGCACGAACACTGCTGGTGGGCTATATCTCTGCCGATGCTAGCTTCCAAGATGTAGTCTTCATTGTACTGTTCACTGTCATCATACCATGCCACATCTGAGATTTGGAAACGCCTTGCTGTTTGGACTTAACTCTTGGTTACTCTATGGATCTGCAATGCTATGCTGGACTAAACTTTGCTACAGATTTGGTATCGCTTCTGCTGTAGCTTCCCTGTTGTTACACTTAGTACCATGTTGTATTTGGTTCAATAAACGAGTTAACTGCACACTGTTTATTTGTATTGTGAGCCACAATGTAACAAGAGTATCATCTAACTAAATACGGTGACCACAAGGATCAGAAATGGGACCATTTCTGTTCCTTTTGCACATTAATGATCTAAGGAGAAAGTAAAAAGCATTACAGCAATTAGCAAACAGTGTCACAAAACAACTAGCAACTAAGCACAAAATAAAAACTTTTAGTAAATAGTAAAAAAATTACTGCAGTACAATTTCACAATGTTCTGAATAAGGATATTCTATTAAAAGGGAAAGTTAGGAAGTATTATAGATATCAGTAAACACCCCCATAATACAACTTAGCAGCTGGGCACAGAATAATCAGCTTTTAATAAATTGTAAAAAAATATCGCACAAAAATTTCACAATGCCCTGAATAAGGACACATACATCTTATTCCTCTCTAATAATGATGAACCAGTTGATAAAAGTACAGAAAGCAAATGCTTAGGATAATGCATGCAAAGGGATAGAAAATGGAATAAGCTTACTTAATATCCTAATGCCAAACTGAGCAATACTTGATTGGTACTTTCTTTGCTCACTAAGATCCTGTTGCTGTGAGAAAACAGTGAAGAGCCATGCCTACTTTCATTCTCATCTGAAATACAGGGTCACATTTTGAGGAAAAACTGTAAAGCAGTTATCAGCACATTCAAACTGCCAAAAAGGGCTATTAGAATTATGCTTGGATGCAAAACTAGATATTCATGTAAAGCTCTCTTGAAGATCTCTAGTAATCCTCTTTTTATCATTTATCTGCATTATGGAAACTGTTAGACTGCAAAATGACTGTGATATTGATGATCACTTTACAACAAAACAAAAACTGACATAGCACTTAAATCAATGCATCCCTATGCCAGATCAGTGCTTTCCTCATGAGTGTTAAACTTTCTAACCAACTTGACACTTGGAAAAAACTTAAAGACATATTTTGTAAGGGATAGGACTTGGGATGCACAAATGCCGATGGGGAGGGACGCACAAAGAAAGTGACATGGGAATGTGGATTAGGAGGGGGTAATACGACAGGTGCAGAGCCACCTAAGAAAGCAACCATGTCAAAAGAATTTGAAGGGGATGATAGGACAGGTGCAGGGCCACCTGTGAAAGCAACCATGTCATATACCAACTTTGCTGCAATCACTGCACAGTTTTTATGTCGGTACGACAACTAATTGGCTGTCCACCAGAGTATATGGCCACCACTGAACAGTTGCCATGAACAAAGTGCAGCTGGGCACTAAATGCTGGGCACAGGTTACTACATCACTATGACTGTCTGGTAATGCAGAGAGTGTTTCTTCATGTGCTGACTTTCATCACAAGCTATCAATTTTACCATGGGACCAGATACATGGACACTGTAGCCACTGGCTACCGATTCAAAGAAGGCAGCTTGGGGACTTTTGAGGCTTCTGCCAGCCTAGCTTCGCTCAGCCTGGCTCTCATGGTTTCAGCATAAGTTCCATCTGATACTCCTGTCTTGACAGACACACTAAATTGTGACACTTGCCACTGAGTTTGAAAGTTCTCCCATGCTGTGATGCCTACATACTCACTACAAATCCCAGTGAGTGACTGAAGGTTAATGACACAAACATTCTGTGTTCTGTGCCCACCTGGGTACTGTATGAGTTTCCCCATCACCACTGTTAACACGCATGTAATAACTATGCAAACTTTGTTCTTTATCTCATCGTCAATATTAACCATGTGAGACAGTTACCATGTGCTCCTTTACTTAGTTTTGTAGAAATTACCCAGTAACCTCCTCCAAGGACAGTTAATCTACGAGAGTAAATCATGTTCCTTTGGTGTAACAATTTGATTTTATATAAAAGTGTCATTTTCTAACCACATGTAGAACTGTTCTTTATACAACACCTACCATGCCGCATTCTGCTACATTGTATTCAGTTTTAGTAAATTAAGTAGGGAAACAATCCCCCACAATGCAAGTAATTAATTGACTAATGTTGTGTTTTACAGAAACGTTTCACATCAAATTGTACATTTGGAGTATGCAAAATATACTAGTGTTTCTTTCTGCAAGTCAAAAGCACAAAAAAATCACTCTTCTGAAGGCAAGAGCGACAAATGAGAGTGTATTGTCAGATTATGAAGTCAGTTTGTTTACCCACCAACACATAAAAGTATTTTACATGTGTAATTATGGTTTTCACTTGAAATAAACTGTTCTTATGTCTCTGCTGCTGCTTAACGTATGGTTTTAAGTCATGCTACATAGATTTCCTACAGAGAAACCACATGGAAATAAGTTACATGTAGGTAGGTCTGAGCATTAAGGTAGTCAAGTTACATTCCCACTGTGCAATAAATCTTCTCAAGACTCTTGTCTTCCTCAATACCACAGAATACATTTTGAGAGAAATATTGATTAATAGAATGAGATCTAATACAATCATTACATTTAATATCTCTAGCAAAACAACAGAAACTAAATACACTGATAGTAAACTTACTTAGCAAGTTCCCATAATGTTTCGTGTCTCACACATCCATCTAAGTGCACATGAAGCTCGACCTGTGGAAAGAGTGACAGTACGTTACTGACAAATTGAAATTTATAATGATTATGCTTTTGAAATCTATACCCCTAAATTAAATATATAAATCTTAATTATTAATAGTGAATTGTGTAGAAAATAAAACAAACTGATTTTCAAGATCCCAAAGTACTGTTCATTTAATCAATATCACCATGTAAATTTATCAGCTGTCACCGTGTAAATTTATGAGGCTGAGAAAAAATGACTTCTTTTTAACCTCATTTCTATTTCTAATAATTATGATTTCATGTTTATGATATATAGCAGCTGGGTTATAATTGCCTGCACTGTTTTTAGTATGAGATGACTGTTGTTGAAATAAATAAAATATTTATGCAATGTAAATAAGAATAAATCATAATCACCATGTAAGAGGAGGTGCTGAGAACCAGACAACTGAAGCAGAATTTTACATGTCCATTTGATATAGCTGTCCCAAATTAGTCAAGTGCAATATTAGTTTCATCAATATGTATTAAGAGGGTCAGTAAAACATGAACAATAACCAGTACTCCAGCAGCAACAGCACCTCTCAGGTCTGCACTGACAGCTAACACCATGCAGCAGCACTGTTCAGTTGCTGTTGTCACTTGGCACAAGACACAATACTTGACACAACAGGGTCTGTGTATGTGAATTTATGTTTGTTGGATAGCTCTTAAACAGACTCTCTGAAAGCTAAGCAATTTTTCATCTTTATTTTTAAGGCCTGTCCATCCCTCAGCATCCTCAATACCTAGTGAGTAATCATGGATCTTGTATTTTCAATCAATGTGAAACATTTTGGTTAAAAAAAATAAAAGTTTGTAAAAATACAAAAACATTTGAAGCCTGAGGCTCTGATAAGAATTGAAATTAAAAGAACAGTGTAAAACAGCTAAAATTGTAATTTCATGGTTCCAATGGACTGTTGATCACTGAGTAACCAACCGCTCTGACATCCATTAAAATACCCTGCTTAAAAATTTGGGCAGGAATGTGGACAACTCACAAAAATCTAACATCATCTCCATTCATCTCATTGCTAAATAAAGTAGAGAACAGCTCATCGTCAAGTCAAATTACCATCTCCTTATAAGAAAATAAGAGGTAGTTTCCAGCTGCACTGAAACTGATATGCCACATGCACATCACAGCACTTGGTTCTTCCAGTTGGGGAGGCAGCACCTTGCTGGATGGATAATATTGTGTTAAAACCACTCCTTTCTATCTGTATAATTGGAGTTGTTGGGTTTTCAACTTTACTTTATCACAGGAATTACAATTAACAGTGATAAACAAAGAAAGAAAATTATCAAATTTTATAGTCATACATTCTCAATACATCAGTGTAATATAAAATGTCTTTTCCTGATGCATGACAACTTTAAAGAGGCCATCATATGGCGGCTGAGTGAATTACTAATCACATTAAATGCATATATATGCACTCAATTGCTCACTAATGTTGAAAACTGAGTGGACATTTGGCACCGTCTGGGTACTGCAGGATGAAACAGTTTTGTTTGTGTGCATAGCTATTGTACAAAGTCACATACCTGATAAACATTATTGAGAATGGCATCAAAACATTCTCCTAGTAAATGTAACATTTGTCCATGACCACCTCTATGGTTGTTGCATTCACATTCTTTTTGAAGGAGGTTCAGATGACGAGTCAATCAGTAAAGCCTCCATCCAGCATTCAGAAGTGTGGTACCTGAGAGAGACCTTGAGCCAAAGATACAAGAGCTCTAATTGTCCATTTGCTGAAGGATAGTAAGTTACTGTCCAAATTCTCTTCATTGTTAGGAATTTTTCTAGGTCCTTAAATAAGTTAGACTCAAATTGTCAGCTGTTATCTGTAGCTACACCCTGAGGTATGCCAAGTTGCAAAATCCGTCCATGGAAGGGTCTTTTGGACGTGATCTGAGCTGTAGCATTTGCCAACATAAGGGCTTCTGCCCAATGTGAAAACCAGTCAGCTCAGCTGCCATTAGGGGGCATTTATAGCCTGCCAATAGTTAAACTGAACTGAGCCAGGTGTCACAGTGCTTAGCACACTGGACTCAAATTTGAGAGGATGATGATTCAAACCCCCATCTGGCCATTCACATTCAGGTCTTACATTATTTCCTTAAATCACTCCTGGCAAATGCCAGGATGGTTCCTATGAAAAGGGGTGGCCGATTTCCTTCATTATCCTTGCCACAATCCAAGCTTGTGCCTATCTCTAATGATCTTGATGTAGATGGGACATTAAACCCAGTCTTCCTTCCTTCTTCACTGTTAAACTACTATGTCTATATCAATGTGCCTGGATTGCTGGTTTGACAGAGCAAAATTGCCAAGGGGGAAGGTGACTTGGCGACTTTACTTTATTCATCTGGCATGTGTTTGAATGCCAGATGAAACTTATGCAGTTCCTGTCTATTCCATGCCTAACAAGTGCTCTCTTGACACTATACAAAATCACATTAACTTCTAGAGGGTCCAGAGCATAAAGTCAGATGATGACTTGACATTAAAACTCAGCTGTAACATACAGTCATGCATTCAGTGTTGAGACATTATAATAAAAACTTGGCTTTTAGTTGGATACGCAAGTATGTCAAAGTTGCAAGCCAGATGAAGAAAGAAGGAGAAATTTTAATTCATGTACTTATGTGTCCTACATGATTCCTTGTTTATGTAACTTACAGAAAAAATGAACTTATTAGTATTGGTATACAAAATGAAGTTACTAGTATATGGATACAAAATTTTCTAACATCTTTACACTATTAAAACCATATTTTGAATACAAACTTCCTCTCCTTAGTCTCTTACAGACATCAAGATTTTTCCAATAAAAACAGGAGAGTATAACAGCAGGTCTGCAGCATTTACTGACAGATGTGAATTTTACCAAAATATCAATTCAATAACCCATTGTTGCAAAATACTGACAAGAATTATTTACAGAAGAGTGGAATGATGGTAGAGGCTAACACTGGTGAAGAACAGGTTGTGTTCTGGAGAAATGTAGGAACATGTGAGGCAATACTCAACTTACAACTCATCTTAGAAGATAAATTGAAGAAAGACAAACCATTTACAGCATTTGTAGATTCATAGAAAGCTTCTGATGTTGCTAACTGGACTACATTCTTTGAAATTCTAAAGGTTGGAAGAATAGAATACAGGGAGAAAAAGGTTGCTTATGACTCACACAGAAACTAGACTGTAGTTATTAAAGTCAAAAGACATGAAAGGGGAACAGCATTTATAAAGGAAGTGATACAGGGCTGTACACTGAGCAAGCAATAAAGGAAACCAAGGAGAAATTAATGTAATGAAAGAAGATTGTAAAATGAACATCAATGAAAGTAAAACAGAGGTAATGAATGTAAATCACACGATGCCAAGGAAATTATATTAGAAAATGAGTTACAAAAGGTAGTTGAATTGTTTCATTATTTGGGAAGAAAAATAACTGATGATGGCCAAAATGGAGAGGATATAAAATGCAGACTGGTAATAGCAAAAACTTTGTTTCTGGAAAAGAGAACTTTGTTAACATCAAACATAAATGTAAATGTTAGGAAGTCTTTGCTGAAGGTGTTTGTCTAGAGAGCAGCATTGTATGGAAGTGAAACATGGGTGACAATCATTTTAGTCAAGAAGAGAATAGAAGCTTTTGAAATGTGTGCTACAAAAAGATTCTGCAGATTAGATGGGTAGATTTAATAACTAATGTGGAGGTACTAAAATGCATTGGAGAAAAAAGAAATTTATAGCATAACTTAATTAAAATGAGAAATTAGTTGATAAGACATGACCTGAGACATCAAGGAATAATCAGTCTGTAATGGAGAGAAGTGTGGAAGGTAAAAATGTAGAGAAAGACCAAAGTTTAAATGCACTAAGCACACTCAAATGGATGTAGGCTGGAGCAGTACTAGGATGAAGAGGCCTACACAGGATAGACTAGTGTGGAGAGCAACATCAAACCACCAGAATGAAGACCACAACAACAAAAAGAGGTATTAAAAAGTATTCCTACACCATTAAACATTTCAGTTCCATAAGAAAGTTAACAATGTTCCAGAATTCATTAACTTTTATCACTGTCACATAAAGATTTACAGTGGTATACTGTGCAATTGTAGGAAACCATATTTAATGCAGCAAATAAAATCAAAGCAGAGTGGAAAGTCATAAAATAGGAACCTTTATTATTCTGACCTTATTAATTAATATTTTTATGTATTTTTTTAGAAGTCCACCTGTGATCACATGGTCCACACAAGCAATTTTTCATCAAGGAACCAAATGACCGCATATGGGTATTTTGTTTTTTACTTTAACACGTTTATTTCAATTAAAAATTTGAACTAAAATGGCTAGCAGGGATTTCACAGATTCAGAAATCACTGAAATGCTAGCTAATCTTTCTGAAGATGATTCCACATGCTCTGTTGCAGATCCGAATGTTTCGCCTGATGGTGGTTCCAGTTTGAGTTCTGAGCATCATGATGATGATGAACATAATGCAGGATCAACTGATTCTGAGCCAGATGACATTCCTCTTGTGAATCTTGTAAACTGGAATAAATGGGAACCAGTAGCAGTGGATAATTTTGAACACTTCATAGAAGATAATATTATATTTCTATTAGTTGAATAGTTAATAGGTTTGCTGTGCAAAACATTGCTGCAACTGGTATTCCAAATCAAAGGCTACCAAAATGGTTTGACAACAATACTGACAAAATGTGCAAGTTTTTGGGGCTCATTCTCTGAATGGGATTTATGCAGTTTCCCAAACTGAGGCACTACTGGTCCAAAAAAAGAATGTATGAAAATGAGATTCCAAAAATGAGCTATAACAGTTCTGAGTTGTTACTTTCACTGAAGCGTTTATCGAATAACGAGCAAAAAAGAGATCCAGACACAGGCTCATCAAATTCTCAGAATTTTTGAATATTCTGGGGAAGAATTCCAAGGAATCCCACACTCCAGAAGAAGTTATCTGCATAGACAAAACCAAAGTAGAATTTCGTGAATTTATTTGCTTTTGACACATCACTAATAAAAGATATAAATATGGGTTAAGGTTTTCAAGCTTTGTATTAGTGGACATTATACTTGCTCAAAGTCTAAAGTGACAAAGAAAGAGCAGACAATATATCTGTTACTGAGAGAGTGGTAACACAATGAATCGATGAACTCTTGTGTAGTGGTAGGACATTGTACACCAATAACTGGTATACTAATGTTTCTAAAATGCTAATCCAGTGACGGTAACACTTGGAAGCCATGTTACATGTGAACTGAAAGAATAATCCTTCAGATGTGGTCAAGACAAAATTGGAAAAAGGGATGTTATAGCCCAACAGAATTAAGGCAAAACTGTAGTTTTGAAGTGGAAGGATAAATGAGATGCACTAATTCTTAATACAAAACATGGTGACCCAATGGTTCAAGTTACCCAAAAATGAAAAAGAAACAAGTAAACCTGCTATGGTCATCAACTATAATAAAGGAAAGGCCTTATTGACCTTTCCAACCAGATGGCCTCATATGTCTCATATATGAGAACTAGCAAATGGTACAAGAGACCTGTCTTCTATTTCATGAGTTCTACTTCTATTGTAACTGCTCTGTCTTTGTACAATAAGGTAAAAAATAAGAAAATCGGAGTCAACAATTTCAAAGAAACTCTTGTCAAACCACTCATGTATCCTACGTTGGATCCAAACTTGCTAAGAACTTCCAGCTGCTTGCTAAAAGAATATGAGAGGCAGAAAAGGGTTACCAGGAAAGGGTGCAAAAGCATAACACAGTGGCAGAATGCTGCTTGTACTTGAAAAATGAGAAAAGAATTAACATCTTCTGTAAAACGATTCAACTTGTCAACGTGTCTTGAATGTTTCCAAAAACATGACTAAATATATGTGTAACAGAAGTTTGTTTCACATTTCCAATGACTTTTGTTTTCATCAAGGACATTGCTAAGAAACAGCATTAGTTTGATTTATGTTTCACAATTTCCTTATTTTTCAGTTATGTACTTATTTCCTTTGTTATTGCAAAAGCACATGTCACTCATTTTCTCTTATATATTAGAATAAATAATATGTTATTAGTTTAAGGTCTAGTTCACAAATTATATTTTCATTTTATGAGCATTTTTGTAATCTTCTCTGAAGCATTCATGAAAACAAAATAAAAAAATATAATAATACATTTATGTCATAATATGTTTCATGCTCTTGATCCTTAAAACTCAGTATTAGTACATACATTCTGCCTAGACTGCATATGATTTTGTTGTTAACTAGGAACACAAAATCCTCTGGTGTATGCTTATAACATATAAAACATGCCCACAGGTGCACACACAGGCTTGAAGTATGTCACTCCGAATTACCAAGAGTGAGCACACAGGCTAACAGAGATATTTCAAAGTGCCACTGGTGGACATACACCATTCAGCATGTTAATCTGACTTGGTGCAGGTCCCAAACCCTTGGGCAGTACCGTATTCAAGAATTGGTTAACACTAGTGTCCTACATGTGGTCTCTCTTTAGATATGAACTACACTTCTCAAAAATTCAGTCACAGCCACTGACAATGATATTGTCACTGACTATGCAGTGTTAGTGGAAAAGATACTGAATCTGTAAATATGGCACCATGCTGCTGTCTATAGTTTTGATGACAGAGGGTTGTAAATCTGATTAACCATGTTGCAGTTATTTTCTGGTAAAATAATGGATGATCAGAAATTTACTGTAATTCTCTCACCATTAACTGTCTTACTTGTTGACCACATAAATCCATTCAGGAATTGCTGGCACCTGTGGAATGGACTACATTGAGTGGAGCCACTTACCGTACATCCAGAGTACGTCTTGCATGGTGAGTGTGAGAGTATTTGATGGAATGAGAGTGATCATGTTCAAGTCCAGAACAATAATCTGCTGTAACGCATTTCCTTAGATACACTGACATGTCTGAAGTTGAATAACATCTAAGTGACCTACTTCTATTACAGAGGGAGTCAATTTAAGCTCAGAGACTCTTCAGTTGTCTGGAGCACTGAGGCTGGGGTAATGCATTTGATACCTTCATGTTGTGAAATGTAGTCCAGCCATTGTTAGTGGAGACATTGTTGAATGCATATCGACATTATGTCACGCTTGGGACAGGCTCTTCAGTGTGGTAGACAGTTGACAGCTCCAGATGTTGAGCTTTTTTACACAGTAGCTCATTTAACAGCTACTATTAAATAGTCAGAGAATAAATTAAAAAATGACTCCACGGTATAAACACAACATAGTTCATCTTTCCACATTTACCACACACACGTCAGAAAGACACTAATGCCACACTAACTCCTCATCCACATGCCAGTGCTTATACACACACATTGGCATCATGCTGTGTTGCATATATGCTGCAGCAACACCCTCCAACAGAAACTTTTTGGCCGCCCCTTATATTTGCATGAAGAAGATATTACATTACATCTATCCAGAGACCCTGCAATCCACCATACCGTGTGAGGCAAAGGGTAGCCCATACCACTACTAATAATTTTCCTTCCTGTTCCACTTGCAAATAGATCAAAAGAAACATAATTGTGTATAAGCCTCCCACGAGCCCTAATTTTTGATATCTTATATTTGTGGTCCTTATGCACAATGTATGTTGGAAGCAACAGAATTGTTCTGCAGTCAACTTAAAATGCCATTTCTTTCAATTTTTTCAATAGCATTCCTACAAAAGAATGTCACCTTATCTCCAGGGATTTCCATTTAAGCTACCAAAGCATCTCTGTAACACTTGCGTGTTGTTTGAACATACCAGTAACATGTGTAGCAGCCGGCCTCTGAATTGCTTCAATGTCTTCCTTTTATCTGACCTGGTACAGATCCCAAATATTCAAGCAGTACTCAAGAATACGTCACACTAGTGTCCTATATGTGGACTCCTTTACAGATGGACCACATTTTCCTAGAATTCTCCCAGAATTTTCCCAATAAACCGAAGTTATTCAGAAGGATGTAGGTTGCAGTAGGTACTGGGAGATGAAGAAGCTTGCACAGGATAGAGTAGCATGGAGAGCTGCATCAAACCAGTCTCAGGACTGAAGACAACAACAACAACAACAAACCGAAGTTATCCATTTGCCTTTCCTACCACAGCCCCCTCAAGCTCGCTCCACTACATATCGCTTTGCAACGTTATGCTCAGATATTTGAAGGATGTGAATGAGCCACGCAGGTTACAATTAATGCTGTACCCGAACATTACAGGTTTGTTTTTGTTACTCATCTGCATTAACTTACATTGATCCACATTTAGAGTTAGACGCCATTCATCAGATCAACTAGAAATTGTGTCTAAGTCATTTTGTTTTCCCCTACAGTCACTCAACTTCGATACCTTACCATGCATCACGGCATCATCAGCAAACAAAATGGTTCAAATGGCTCTCAGCACTATGGGACTTTACTTCTGAGGTCATCAGTCCCCTAGAACTTAGAACTACTTAAACCTAACTAACCTACGGACATCACACACATCCATGCCCGAGGCAGGATTCGAACCTGCGACTGTAGCCGTCGCACAGTTCCAGACTGTAGCGCCTAGAACCGCACGGCCACTTCGGCCGTCATCAGCAAACAACCCCAGATTGCGGCCCCCCTGTCCACCAAATCATTTATCTATATAGTGGATAATAGCGGATGTATAACACTTCCCTGAGGCACTTCTGACGATTTCCTTGTCTCTGATTAACACTCACCATCAAGTACAACATACTGGGTCCTATAACTTCCACTCAACACATCTGTGAACCTATTCCATACATCCATACCTTCTTTAACAGCCTGTAATGGGGTGCCATGTCAAACGCTTTACGGAAATCTAGAAAGATGGAATCTGCCTTATGCCCTTCATCTATAGTTCCCAATATATCATGTGGGTAAAGGGAAAGCTGAGTTTCGCATGACCAAAATTTTCTAAATCCATGCTGATTCATGGTCTAAAGACACTCGGTCTAAAGAAAATATATTATATTCGAACTGAGAATGTGTTCAATGATTCTGCAGCAAACCGATGTTGGGGATTTTCCAGGTGCGTTCTTCTGACCTTCCTACAAGCAGGAGTCACTTGGGCTCTTTTTTCCAGTCGCTAGGGACTTTGCGCCGGGGCGACAGAATAAATGCAAGCTAGGTAAGGCACTTTTTGAAAAACCGAATGGCGATTCCATCCATCGAACTTGTTTTATTATTTTCAACTCCCTCAGCTGCTTCTCCCCGCCAGGAACGCTTATTACTACCGTACTTTACGGACTATAAGACGCACTTTTTTCTTCAAAAATTTGCCTCCAAAATTCGGGTGCGTCTTATATTAGAAATTAATATAAAAGTGTCCTGTGTCTGACTTAAAATTTCCGACAGTCTTAAATATGGCCATAAAATCGATGCTGCGAGACCTGTCTATCTAGCAACATTATGCGAGACCTGTCTATCTGGCAACATTAGATTCGACTGGCAGCAGCAGTGCACCGATGCGACGAACATGAGTTGCGGGGATTCACAAGCTTACTAATAATGTCTCCCTCCTGCCCTGCCGTCACACACCCGGAACATCATGTAACTTATAATTCGTCACGCGTCACTGCAGTCTACGGTGCCAGTGAACTTGAATTGAAAGTGATATGTGTTATCGGCAAGAGTACAACATGGAAACAGAGCAGCTGAGCGGCATTTTGGCCCTCTAACAACAGCAAAAAACCATTCGCGATTGGCCGGCTAGTAAAGAACTGAAAAAAGTGAGGAAGACTACATGTGCAAATAGAGGACTGAATGCAAAAGGCCACATGTGAATTAATACAAAAATGATTCAAATACATGCGCGTAAACTAGTGTTACAGTGAAGCTTAACAGACTTTAAGGGAATAGTTGGTTGGTGCTACAGGCTTAAGAAGCGTCATGTACTCAGTATGTGAAACAAGACCAAAATATCTCAGAAAATGACGCAAGGGTATGAAGAGGAAATCTTTCCATCACTTTATCATTCAACACTGAAAGAAAACCTGTATGGAAATAAGCCAAATAGTGATTGTGGACCAACTCCTCTGACATTTGATGTGTTGAGTAACAGAACTGTTGCCATGAAAGGTGCAAAAACTGTAGCTATAGAAACAAGGAAACATGAAAAAATGCACTACACTGTTGACTTTTCATGTTGTGCTGACATTATTAAACTTAATCCAATGGTCATTTTCAAGCGTAAAACATTGCCAAAACCTTCTGAAATACCACCAGATGTTGTTGTTCACGTACATGACAAGGGCTGGTTGGACGAGGCTGGTATGAAGTTATGGATTAACAGAGTGTGGGAAAGAAGGTCTCTCCTTGTACTAGATCAGTTTAGTAATCATTTGAAAAATTCTGTGAAAGAGAAAATGCGACAAGGAAATACAGTGATTGCTGTTAATCCGGGACGACTTACTTCACAATTGCAACCTCTTGACGTCTCGATAAATAAACCATTTAAAGTGTATACGAGAAAAGAATGTAGCAAATGCATGATGGATGAAACCCAACATGTCAAAGGGAGCTTTAAAACGACTTACAAGGAAACAGGTGTGTCAGTGGATGAAACAGCCATAATCTAGAGTGAGAGAAGACATTATTGTTGCCCTCGATGGCAGTGAAGACCATCTTACATGTAAAGAGGACAATGATGACAAAAAAGAAAAATGGTAAAAATTGTTATTTTTTTAAAGAACTGTTTAAAACTGAAGGTGCGCCTTGTTGTCAATAGCGTTTTATAGTCCGTAAAAAATACGGTATGTCATCTATATGAAAGTCTGTTCAGTGGTCAAACAACGTTATGTTTGTACAATTCTTCTGCGATAACGATTTCTTGAACGCGAAATTTACGACTTTGGCTTTCTTTTCACTGTCTTCAACTGCCACACCAGACTGGTCAACAAGTGATTGATTGGAAGCCTTACAACCACTCAGCGATTTTACACAGGATCAGGATGTTCTCGAGTTCTCTGCCAGACTTTTCATAAGATGTGACGGTGGTAGTTGTGTGCTTCGAACATAGTTCTTTTCACAGACGTACGATACTCTACTAAACTTCGCCTGTCGTCTGTTGCACTTTCTCCTTTGAGCCTCTGCTTCCTCAGAATTATCGAATCTCGTTATTAAATCATGTTGAGTCTTTTCCGTTCTTAACTCACTTACTAGGCACATCATTCTCCAGTCCACGATTTTAAAGCTGCTTAAACTTTGTCCGTAATTCTTCTACGTCCACATTACTACAAGATCTACGATATTTCCAATGCGAGTGGGCTGCCAATCTAGCTGCTCAATACAGTTTTCAAAAAACATGTTCAAAAGTTATTCGCAATACTGTCCGCCTGTACCCCTGCAATGAAGCCACAGATTCTCGTTAGGTTCAAGTCGCCTCCAACTAGTATTGCTTGACCTGGGTATTTTACGTGCTACTGACCGTAGACTTTCTTGGAATGTCTCTAAAACGGTCGCAGCAGAATCGGAAGGCCAGGAAAAGCATCCAGCAACTAACATTGTTTCCCCTACATCTGTTATACGCGACCAGATAACTTCATTGTCACACTTTACTTCGACCTCAATAGACACAATATTTTATTCAACTACAACGAACTATTCCCCCGTCCCCCCATGGCCTCTAATCTGTCTTTCCAATATACGTTCCATGACTCGCTAAATATCTCAGAGCTTTCCATTTCGGGTTTCAGCCGCTCTCAGTCCTGAGATTAATCTGAGCGCGAGAACGTTCCTGGACGGCAGTAAATTACGGAACCTTATTACGAATGCTTAAACAATTTTCTGATGTAATTTTTACAGTCAAAGTATCTTTACTCTGAACGTGGTCTGACGTCCCTTGCCGCGTATCGACTGGCGAGTGTTCATCGGAGTACGTCAAATTGCCTCCTAGCCTAAAAAAAACATCATGTGCACTCCACACAAGTACTCTGCTACCTGAGTAGCTGCTTCGTTTGTGTAGTGTGTCCCTGATCTGTCAAGGGGAGTCCTACAAAACCCCAACTGACAACGCAGGTCGAGAAATCTGTAGTGAAGACCGTCACAGAGTCGTCTCTGGTAGAGACCGTCAACTCGGCTCCACCAGCCAACTGTATGAACTGAGGATGGCCTCAACACCCATGCGACAGGCGTCGTTTGTGCCTACGTGAGCCATAACTTGCAGACGACTGTACTTTGCACGCTTGACAGCCACAGGCAAACCCGGCTCCACATCTCGGATGACGCCCTCTGGCAGACATACTGAGCTTTCTCTCGGGCCCTGGACGCTGTCTGCCTAAAGGGCTCCATAAGGCGACTAGCGTTGGAATTCTCGATAACTACTGAGCCCTTCCCCCCGTGTGCCTGCTCGGACTCTGCTGAAGGAGCGGCTACCTGTCCACTCACAGGATGAATGAGCGAAGCCAAACGGCCAGTCTCCACATTGGCCCTATGCCTCGAGCGGCGCGAACGCGTTCTCACCCGCCACTCATTCTGCAGATTCGTCGCGTGGGGCGCGCTAGGAGGTGCCTCGGCAGCAGAGCCCTTGGTTGAAACAAGCGACACCTGAGGTGTCCCATGCGATGCACCAGATTCTCTGCCACCGCTACACCCAGAGATAACAGCCTAAAGATAACAGCCCGTAGACAAAAGCACGTTCAGCTGTTCATGAACCTACCCATCCCACCAAAACTAACAGAAGAAGTAGATTACAAAAGCAGACAGGAGACTGAATATGCAACTTGCTATCCTCCTGATGTGTCACCAATGGCCGCTGATTTCTCAATGAGCTATGTAGCCGTCTGTTATGAGAAATAAAAACTGTACTCCAGGCTAAATCAATTTACACTTACAAAATGAGAACTTACACTTCTTAAACAGAAAAACACAGACGAAATTTAAGAAATATGCCACGAGGAAAACACAATAAAAGTCCATTGCAAATTGTGACGCACATAATGTGTTTACTGAACTGAAAACTTTCAGTATTAAAAACTGTGTAATAAAAACGGACTGGAGGACGCCAGGTTAGAAGTTATTAGACAGTAACAGAACACATATGTCAAGACAAGTCGTAATGTATAGTTTCACTCTTGTCATTACTAGTGAGACGCCATACGGGTTTCATGACCCTAGTAACATTCAGTCCCCATGTATGTATGTTTCTATCGTACACGCAATTCATTACGTTATCCCTCTGATTTTTTAATTTGCCTTTGTATACACAAGCACACGGCCCTTCAGTTCTCATAAATTAATGTTAGTGTAAGAGGAATAGTGTCATACCCGAATGCGACAATACGTCTCGAGCTGGTACAGCTAGACAGTGGCGTCATGCGCAAACGCTCTATCACTGCTGAACACGTTGAGCCAACTGTTTGTATAGTAACCTTGGCAGTGGCAGTCACCAAATGCGAGTTCGTCAGCTTTGGGTGCGTCAAAGCATTGTCCACCCACGAGTGGTCCAGCTCCCTGAGGCGCTCGCCATTTACAACGACTCCGGGGACGCGTTTGGTTCTATCGAAATACCATGGACAGGGCGTGTATGTGCAAAAGAATTTTAGACATAGGATGTAGGCAGCAGAAGTTACCAATTTGTCAGGAACTGAAACTAAAAAAGTCTAAACTGATATTTATTTGCAGTTGGCGACTGTTTTGTTTTACATGACGATCTTCAGTCCAAAATACCCACAGAGAATTTGCAACGCTGGCGGTACTGATAAAGTAAAATCTTTTACCATGCATCAGCCATATATGTGAAGTAAACCTCGAGTTCTGCGCGCAGAAATCTTCCTGGCAGTGACATGTGTCCGAGGCAACATGCTCCATGTTCGACGCAGGAGAAAAATTTGTAGACAGCAAGACAACAAGTGCGCTGCACTCATCAATAGAGCACTGCTCTCTTCATGGATACGTCTCTTAACTTTTCAGGCTGATATTCCTTGATTTATTGAAAATTCGGAACACCTTACCATGCATCAAACACTGGATGTCTTCGGGAATTGCGTGGGGTTAAATGATTGTGCAGATTTAGAGAGACAATGTTCTTTGAGTGTCTTACATCCTTGTGTTGGAGCAATAGTACATGATGTTGAAAGAGAAAACAATTTTCGACCACACAAGGCTTGTTCTGAGGAGGAATACCTTCAAAAACAAACATTCTAGTCCATGAAACGGTCAGCTCGCTCTTCTGATCTGAATAACAAGAACAGGATTGGAATGCTCTCTGTAGGCTTGTGGCTGCTAGCAATCGTCTGACCGTTAGTGCACAAAGCACAGGTTTACAACAAGAATGGCATTCACCTTGTTATAGATTTTAGCATTAACACGATGACATCACTATACCAGTATGTGCTACATTGCTGCTTGCGGTAATTACACTCTACATTGGCGTTAATTAATGCTGTGCCAGACTGACATTCATTTCGTACGTTTGAAACATATTCCAAGTGTGAAATGGTATATTACTGTTTTATTAAAGATGCATCAGATGTTCTACACCACAACGTTTTGAGTCAATGACATTTTTCATGCTTTCTTGATTCATGGAAACCAGTGCAAGATTAGAACGCTTCTCTTTTCAGTAGCTTTGCATATTCGACTTACTCATTCTGAATTAGTCTGTTTGCCTTTTCGGTTAGTCTAATTCCTAAGCAACCTATACAACTACATTCCTACCTCACACGCAAGATTTTCTCACGTCATTCTAGTCTTCTCTAATTTCGATATACCGACGGTACGCTGTCCTGCCTCAATTATTTCCTTCTTTATTATGCAGTATTCCATTATTCTTCAGCTGAACTTCTCTCGACGCTTTGCTTAAGCCATTAGTCACTGTCTCCTAAAATTCCCATTTCGTCTCACTGTATCCTAAATTTTCAGTATTCCATTTTTTTCACTAAATGCTTTTTCCTTAGCTCCTTCCATTTCAGTCTGCTGTTCATCCGTGTGCGGTTAAGTGCTGAATACCAGGTCTGAATGTGGTCTGTACTGGGTATGCTTTGCAGTCGGTTGACTCTTGGTCTTTTCCAAGTATAACCCTCTTCTCTCGTCACTCTGAAAGGGGCAGTTTGCGGCAATAGTGAAATCGATGGCAGAACTCTTGAGTCCCCTCTCATTGTTTACTTCCAGCCATATTCCCCAATAACTTTACCGTTCACTCTACCCTATATAATAGCTTTCCAGTCATCTAACACTACCTTTCCTATCCATATATTAGCATTCCTGTCATCTAATACTATTAAATTTTGATTCAATGTTGTTCCTGTTGTGGTCTTCTGTCCAAAGACTTATTTGATGCAGCTCTTCGCACAAGTCTATCCTATGGAACCTTCTTCATCTCTGAATAACTACTGCATTATACCGGGTGATCAAAAAGTCAGTATAAATTTGAAAACTTAATAAACCACGGAATAATGTAGATAGAGAGGTAAAAATTGACACATGGCTGGGATGACAGGGGGTTTTATTAGGGGAAAAAAACAACCCAAAGTTCACAAAATGTTCGACAGATGGCGCTAGACAGCAGGTAACTGCTACCGTGACGGGTAAGAGTTTCGCCGATATGTTACAGAATCACATCATCCCCAGCCTGTCTGATGAACACCTGCTCGAACGTACGATGTTTCTGTAGGATGGCGCTCCACCCCATATTGGTAGACGCGTGAAAGATCCCTTCGCTGCGTTTGGTGATGTTCGTATGCTAAGCCGCCACTTCGTATTGCTTGGCCTCCCAGGTCCTCAGACCTCAGTCCGTGCGATTATTGGCTTTGTGGTTACCTGAAGTCGCAAGTGTATCGTGATCGACCAACATCTCTAGGGATGCTGAAAGACAACATCCGACGCCAATGCCTCACCATAACTCCGGACATGCTTTACAATGCTGTTCACAACATCATTCCTCGACTACAGCTATTTTTTAGGAATGATGGTGGACATATTGAGCATTTCATGTAAATAACATCATCTTAGCTAATTATTGCTATTCTGGTCAGATGAAGCGCCATCTGTCGGACATTTTTTGAACTTTTGTATTTTTTTGGTTCTAATAAAACCCCATGTCATTCCAAGCATGTGTTTCAATCTGTACCTTTCTATCTACATTATTCAGTCATTTATTCAGTTTTGAAATTTATACTGACATTTTGATCACTCGGTATATCCACTGGGATCTGTTTTCTCTAGACAAGTCTTGGTCTCTCTCTACAACTTTTACTTCCTACACTCCGTTACCAAATTGAAAATTTCTTGGTGCCTCGTAATGTGTCGTATAAAATAAACCTTCTTCTGGTCGAGCTGTGCCATAAATTTGTTTTGTCCCCTACTCCATTCAGAATCCCTTCATTAGTTACAGAATGTGTCAGTCTAAACACCAGCTTCCTCCTACAGCACTAAGTTTCAAATGCTTCTAATCTTTTCTTATCTCAACTGTTTATTTTCCATATTTCTCTTCCGTACTAGACTGCATTTTAATTTACACTGCAGATTAACAAATTTTTCTTTGATGAAATACGACGTTCTTGGTATTGCTGGTCCGCATTGTCCTGCTTACTTCTACCATTGTCAGTTTTCTGCTATTGAAAATAGCAAAACTCATCTACTTCTAGCTTCTAATTTCCTAATCTACACTACTGGTCCTCAAAATTGCTACACCATGAAGATGACGTGCTACAGACGCGAAATTTAACCGACAGGAAGAAGACGCTGTGATATGCAAATGATTAGCTTTTAAGAGCATTCACACAAGGTTGGCGCCGGTGGTGACACCTACAAAGTGCTGACAAGAGGAAAGTTTCCAACTAATTTCTCATACAGAAACAGCAGTTGACCGGCGTTTCCTGGTGAAACGTTGTTGTGATGCCTCGAGTAAAGAGGAGAAATGCGTACCATCACGTTTCCGACTTTGATAAATGTCGGATTGTAGCTTACAGCGATTGCAGTTTATCGTATCGCGACATTGCTGCTCGCGTTGGTCGAGATCCAATGACTGTTAGCAGAATATGCAATCGGTGGGCTGAGGAGGCTAATACGGAACGCCGTGCTGGATCCCAATGGCCTCGTATCACTAGCAGTCGAGGTGACAGGCATCTTATGGACATGGCTGTAACGGATCGTGCAGCCACGCCTCGATCCCTGAATCAACAGATGGGGACGTTTGCAATATAACAACCATCTGCACGAACAGTTCGACGACGTTTGCAGCAGTAAGACAACAACCATCTGCACGAACAGTTCGACGACGTTTGCAGCAGTAGAGACTACCAGTTCGGAGACCATGGCTGCGGTTACCCTTGACGCTTCATCACAGACAGAAGCGGGTGCGATGGTGTACTCAATGACGAACTGGGTGCACGAATGGAAAAACGTCATCTTTTCGGATGAATCCAGGTTCTGTTTACAGCATCATGATGATCGCATCCGTGTTTGGCGACATCGCGGTGAACGCACATTGGAAGCGTGTATTCGTCATCGCCATACTGGAGTATCACCCGGCGTGATGTTATGGGGTGCCACTGGTTACACGTCTCGGTCACTTCTTGTTCGCACTGACGGCACTTTGAACAGTGGACGTTACATTTCAGATGTGTCACGACCCGTGGCTCTACCCTTCATTTGATCCCTGCGAAACCCTACATTTCAGCAGGATAATGCACGACCGCATGTTGCAGGTCTCGTACGGGCCTTTCTGGATATAGAAAATGTTCGACTGCTGGTCTGGCCAGCACATTCTCCAGATCTCTCACCAATTGAAAATGCCTGGTCAATGGTGGCCGAGCAACTGACTCGTCACAATACGCCAGTCACTACTCTTGAAGAACTGTGGTGTCTTGTTGAAGCTGCATGGGCAGCTGTACCTGTACACGCCATCCAAGGTCTGTTTGACTCAATGCCCAGGCGTGTCAATGCCGTTATTACGGCCAGAACTGGTTGTTCTGGGTACTGATTTGTCACGATCTATGCACCCAAATTGCGTGAAAATGTAATCACATGTCAGTTCTAGAATAATATATTTGTCCAATGAATACCCGTTTATCATCTGTATTTCTTCTTGGTGTAGCAATTTTAATGGCCAGTCGTGTAATTCCCTCAGCATCGGTTGATTTATTATCCATTATTCTTGTTTTATTTTTGTATTTTCTTCTTATAACTTGCCTTAAAGACACTGTTCATTCCAGTCAGCTGGTCTTCCATGTCCTTTGCGGTCTCTGACAGAATTACCGAGTCATCGGCACACCTCAAAATTTTTATTTCTTCTCTCAGAAGTTTAATTTGCTTTCCAAATGTCTGCCGCTGTGCTCTCGTGTTTCACGAGTCCTGGAAACGGCAGGCTGTAGCGGCGCCGCGGCTGGTGCCAGCGCAGAAGCGGCGGCGTGGCCGCGTTCCAGCTGGCCGGCAGCGGCCGTCGCCGGTCCACGCCTCGCGGCTCCACGGCCTTGAGTGGTGACCGGTTGGCGAAAGTAGCCCGCTGCCGCATACCGCCGCACCGCTACCGAGAAATCTTCGACTTCGCTAGAGTTCACTGTGAGTAAGGCGACGGCTTCCAGACACTCCGCCCACCGCTCACAGCTGCTACTAGTGCGTCTTCAAGTGCCCGATAAAATAAAAGTAATCATCCCCCTAAAGTTGGTTCCATGCTAACGAGCTTGAAGGGAAAAAGGTTGCGGTTCTTTAATACTAGAATACTATAGCTGGAGTCAAGGACGATGGCGGTCGAGTTTAGAATTGTTCTACACACGTACGTCAAGAATTCTCAGACAGCCAATAAGCGTTCAGTAGTGTTCTGAGCAGAGAAAACTCCGCTACCAGTCACAATAAATGGTTAGTTATTCGTCACACGACCAGTTTCGGGCTTGTGCCCATCCTCAGGTGTTTATACATTCATGTACATGTTTATGTTGCTGGAGATCAATAAAGATGAAGCTTCATTATTATAGTTACGATGTGGCGACAGTTTTTCCACTTAGTTGCACACTAGTTATCATTTTCACGTCCATATTTCAGTTTCATAATGTTTAGCTGTATATTTCACTATTACAACGTGCACTCGTGAAATACACTGTGTTTATCTACAAATTGGCTGGTAACTAAATTTTTTCTACACCCTATAAAGGAACAGTCACGGAGTTCAACAGTATCCACTATGGATAAAATTCATTTAGTGTTCTGAGCTCCCTGCTGTGAATGTGGTAGCCAATGCGAGCACTAAACGTGGTCGTAGCGAATTATTTCGTAACTTGTTATTCCATTTGTTCTTAGTTGGTGGTGGTAAGCGACGAAGTCTAGAAAAGCAAGTGAGACACATAATTTGCAGGATACACTCTTTCATGAGGTCTCCAGTGGTATATCACATACAAAGTACAAAATGTCCTGTTTTACACCCTAAAATGAACCGCCAATTGGAGCCAATTACAATCGTAAATTTTACGAGGGTTTAGAAACCTTGTTTGAAGTGCGGCTAAACGGAAATATTCTCTTAAATACAATCCATATTACTAAGCATCTATCCGAAACCCATTACTATTGTCTCCAGGTGCAACAAAAAATTGATTTTCAGTATTCCGCGTTATTATTGAACGAATTTAAAAATGCAGCCATAATTTACTTATTAAGAGGTATAATATAATGTTAAAAGTTTAAAACAATAAAACAAGTATTATAGTAATGTCTTGAGGCAGCGCAACTGACGGCGCGCAAATACCCGGACTACATTCGTCTAGTATTTGAGAATGCGCGCACTCTGTGACTTCCCTTCCAAGCACACATTATTTCAAACCTTTATGAAACGTTTTCTCGTTAACATCCCCCACAAAATGATAAAAGGAAAAAAAACTGAATGATAAAGGGGAAAAAAAGCCTTTATCGCTTACTACACTGGTGTAAGCATGCGTATTCAAATACAGCGATATGCAGAATACAGCGCTGCGATCGGCAACGCCTATGTTAGGACAACAAGTGTCTGGCGCAGTTGTTTGTTCGGTTACTGCTGCTACAATAGCGGGTTATCAAGATTTAACTGACTTTAAACGTGGCGTTATAGTCGGCGCACGAGCGATGGGACACAGCATCTCCGGGATGCGATGAAGTGGCGATGTTCCCGTATGACCCTTTCACAAGTGTACCGTGAATATCAGGAATCTGGTAAAACATCAAATCTCCTACAATGCTGCAGCCAGAGAAAGATCCTGCAAGAAAGGGACCAATGACGACGGAAGATAATCGTTCAACGTTACACAAGCGCAGTCCTTTCGCATATTACTGCAGATTTCAATGCTGGGTCACCAACAAGTGTCAGTGTGCGAACCATTCAACGAAACATCATTGATATGAGTTTTCGGAGCCGAAGGCCCACTCGTGTACGCTTGAAGAATGCACGACACAAAACACGAAACTTTACGCCTCGCCTGGGCCCGTCATTACCAACATTGGACTGTTGATGACTGGAAACATGTTGCCTGCCTGGACGAGTCTCGTTTCAAATTGTATCGAGCGGACGGACATGTACGGGTATGGAGACAATCTCATGAATCCATGGACCCGTTATGTCAGCAGGGGACTGTTCAAGCTAGTGGAGGCTCTGTAATGGCGGTGGGGCGTAGTTGGAGTGATATGGGACCCCTGATACGTTTAGATACGACTCTGACAGATAACACGTACGTAAGCATCCTGTGTGATCACCTGCACTCATTCGTGTCCATTGTGCATTCCGACGGACTTGAGTTTAAACATTTCCGCTGGCCACCAAATTCCCCAGACATGAACATTATTGAGCATATCTGGCTGGGATGCCCTGCAACGTGCTATTCAGAAGAGATCCCCTCGTACTCTTACGGATTTATGGACAGCCTTGCAGGATTCATGGTGTGAATTACCTCTAGTATTACTCCAGACAGTCGAGTCCATGTCATGTCGTGTTCCAGTACTTCTGAGTGCTCGCGGTGACGGCACGCAATGAAACTTCAACATCAGGCGTGACGACTTATAAACTTTTTCTCGTTTACATGCTTAACGTCAAATGTTTAACATATTAACTCATTTGTAAAGTAATGAGACCTTCAAAGCTGTTTTATAAACTGGAGTTTGATTCTTTATCTAATTGGGGCTTGATTGATGCTTACTAATTACGGTCGCATTGCAGGTAATATAGAATCGTCTAATTTATTACGATAATCAGCTCATTCGAGCCATTATAAGTAGACCTAGAGTTTAATTGGATCGGAGCCGTGGTGTAACTTGACATTTCTTCAGACATATAAAGATTTACCAGAGACAAAATACATAAAAATAAGTGCAAAAAGACATAAAAATAGACATAAAAATAAGTGCGTAGGAACTCCATAAATTAAGTTGCACATGTCGTCCCACACTAAAATCATTGGGAAACAGGTGTGGTGTATTGTCGTTGCAGGACGGATAACAGACGCATTACAGTGTGCAACTGAAATGGCACGGCAACCGGAAACGTACTCCAAAATTCAAGTACGCGGGATAGTACAATTTTTGTGGAAAAGCTCCTAAACATCACACAGTTTCACCGTGAAATTCTGGCGGTGTATGGACCAAATGTACTAATGCGTCCAGCAGTAGTGAAATGGTTCCAATAGTTTCACCATCCGATTTCCAGATTTCCAACGAACATCTGGGAGGGGGGGGGGGGGGGGGGGGAGATTTTTCCAACTCCCAACGATGAGGACGTCCACAAAGCGGTTCTGGAATGACCGCGCGACCAAGGAGGGGATTTCTACTGTCGAGGAACTGAAAGATTGGTAGAACGTTGCGACCGTTGTTTACAGAAACTTGGTGACCGCTGAAAAACCGCGTTATGGTTCTATGTCTCTTTAAAGTGCAGTGCAACATTCAACAAAGTTACTTGGCCTATCATAACAAAGTGTAACTTACTATTTGAAGTCCTTTCATAAAAAAAATAAATAGAAAAGCAAATTTAGGACATAACTTTTGTACTGTCTTACTCTACCATATAGTCACAAGCCTCCTAATGTCAAATTTATTTTTTTTTGGTCTACAATTATTGAGTCAGACTATTTTGTATTATAACATACGTCATCGCCTGACACCGCAATACGCAGCCTGGCGGACTGTTATAGAACTTTGCAAATTTGCACTCGCGTCTCATTTAACTTCACTGGTTGCATCATGTCTATTCTTCTTTAATTTTTGGATGGTGAATGGAACAACTTTAATTCTTTAGGTCACGTAGACATGGGCACTGCGTTCTAGACTGTTTCGACATCCAATACATCACAAACATGAAACAATCTGAATTATGGTACGTCATCTCACCCAGTGTACTAGAGTCTCGGGTGGTGCCATCACAAGGGATGTGTTGGTCGTTGTTCCACACAGAGAACACCATAAGGAAGCAACAGTAAGACGTCAAAACACTGGCCAAAAACGCCGTAATGCACCCCACAATGTTACATTCGGCTGGGAAATGCTGTAAAAGGACATAGTTGCACTAAAATTATTTTCTCTGTGTAAAAGTAAAGAAAGGGAGGAATTCTACATATTTAGATATTTCGTCAGAGTTTCACAGTTTCATCGCTAAGCAAAGTGGCAAGCCTTGAAGATGAGGCCTATTTAAACTTGGGAATACATGTAGCCTTCCTCCCTTAAACGTATCTGTTCTTTGTACATCAACTCTCATTCAAATTAAAAATACGCCACTGTTTCTAAATTTTGCGGACTGTCGAAACAAACTGCACATGCAGAACTGGTACCATATTTCCGCAAGTAGCAGCAACAGAACAAAGGCGCGCAGAGACTGGTCGCTGGTTGGTACTGGGCTACAATCATCAATAAGATTTGAAATGCACGAACAGGCTCAAACATACCCTTCCCCCTGTTCTCTAATCGATCAGTGATATTTTAGGGCCAATAAAACGTAGGAAATTGAAAGGATAGAGGAAGTTTAAGGTTAGCGGCCCTTGGGCAACGGTATCGCTAGAGAAGAAGTACGTGTGTGTTTTGAGATCGTATGGGCGCCCAAAGGCGAGTTATCAGCGCCCTGACATTTATTATAACAAACGAATGTGGATAAGAACTAAAATTGTCACACACGCATGCACTTGAAATGACCAAACAATCACTCTATTGCACAGGCACTCTCACATGCACTAAAACCAATCAGGACGGAAGATAGCTAATCAAGAAAGTAAAACAGAGGGAAAACAAAAGACGGAAGAGCTAAAAGAACAACATAGGGAAATATGACCGGCTGACCACTTACAAAAAACCTGGGTGAGCCAGCAACCCTGTTGACACATTAAAAACATCTCCCCAAAATCTTGTTAAAAATGTGGAACAATTCACAAAACTTTAAAACACGAATCACATTCGTTTGATCGTTAGATAAAATAGACTGCAGATCTTCCGGCAAATCCGCTGCAGTTCGCTGGTCGGGCAATAAAATGCAGTCCAATAAAATGTGGCGCACCGTGATCTGCATCCCACAAGCACCACACATCGGAAGGTCTTGTCGTTGGTTTAAAAACCCATGCGTCATAGGGCCGTGGACGATGCGAAGACGAGTAAGAAGAGCCTCGTCCCGTCACGTGGCTGGAAGGAAATACGCCACGGCCGAGTTGTGGGCTTGACGAAACGCAGCTTGTTGTCGGTCACTTCTAGCCACTCATTTTCCCATCGACACCGGACTTTATACCTTAATAGCGAGGTGAGAGCATCCAGGGGGATAGCGCACCGAATTTCGGATCGGTGGAGTATAGGGAAGAAAACTGGAGGCACAGGCCTACACTTCAGAGGAACCATCTCGGCGATAGCCATAACCGATTTAGGGAATCACAAAATTCCTAAATCATGATGGACATAGGGGTTTTTGAATCGCTGTCCTCCGAAGATGACTCTGACATTTTGCCACCTAGTTAGATTAGAACAGTAACGTCGGTATTCTCTATACCAGAAAAGGCGCAGTACACAAAAACGCCCACCTGCAGCTGATATAGACAAGACCAGGATCGTAGTAGAGCTCTAGGACTACGAAACTAATAAGATTATAGAAAAAGGAATATTTGGAAACGTAAAGAACAGGAAGGAAACTTCCCGTTTCAGCAATGCTTGAGCTCCAGCATTCGCAGATCTCTCATTCACCACACTCGAAATTACGGAAGAGATGAACGTTCCAAGCAACAATGGCCTGACGCCGGAAAACAAATGTGCACTAATGGGCGTACCAGGCGTCAGTTGCATAGCAACGGCCGTACTATAGAAGCGCTATTTAAGTTGGCTGCTGCGTTCGAGAACAGGGTCAGCTAAACAATTCACTTCGAGTCGCAGAAGTGTATGGACTTGCCTCAACAAGTGGCAGCCAGTAATATGTTTTAGCGATAATACGTCATTTACTGTTCCCGCCCAATTGATAAACTGTCATGTTTGGTGGAAACATTCTACCATGGTTCCAGGTTTCTGCGAATCCTCCTACAGCGCCGCAACTGTCATTAGATGGAACTCTTCGAAACTCACTAGCTGAAGAGTTTGACTAAATCCACGAAGTCCTCAATCAAATGAAGTGCATCGAACAACCGAAAGTCTCACTATCTGATAACGACGAACATCGCGAAGGCCGACTGAGTCCAAGACAAACGTGGATATAGCCGAACAATGCAGCACAATATCACGGTAACAGAACACTGACGAATTGATTGAACAGTCCAGCGGTATACTGCCGATTCATAGCGTCCAACGGGCACAATATTTCGGCGATCAGACATCACGCTGATGAACTCCTGAGTATCTCCCCCCTCCCCCCCTGTTGCGGGAGATTGGGATGTTCTAAGGCTTGCATATGCCCTTTCCAGCCATACGGGGTTTTATATGTATTTATTTATTTAACATTTCAATAGGTTTGCAGTCCGTTACAAAGGTGCATTGTCATTATACGTAAATTATATTTTAATGAAACTAATTTGGTTCCACAAAGCTTAATCTAAGAAACTTAACCTATATACATACATACAGTATTTTACATAGATTTTTGGCTGATATATACAATATGTTGTGGAGTGATTCTGGATTCACTTTGGTTTGAGTGAAGTTTTTTTCTAAAGGACAGTACATGAGGGTATTTGGTGTATTTGGAGGTGCAGGCAGTTGACTTAGTTTTGTGTGTGTGTGTGTGTGTGTGTGTGTGTGTGTGTGTGTGTGTGTGTGTGCGCGCCTATGTTTGTTGTTTCATGGCTCTGGTCATTCGTCTAAATGTGAATGTTGTGCTAAGTTTTGTATAATGGGTTCTATGGTGGGGGCGGTTTCTGGAAATATTTTCGATGTGTTATGTGCTACTGTACATGCTGGCACTGTGTATTTATGTCGGGGAATTCTTGCTGGCGGAGGTTTAGTTGTAATTAGGTCTTCCATGTCAACGCGTATTTGTAGAATGTCTCTGCCATAATTTGCTCTTAGTCGGATAAGTCTTAATTTTAAAAACTGTTTTTGTGATGCGGTATATATCACTGAAAGGGATTAGCGGGGGTAGTCTGTGCTGTAGAGTCGGTTTGCAACTGGTCTTCAGATACCTCCTAGGGATACTATGGCGTATTCTGTTAATGGTCTAATGAATGTATTATACTATGTATTGCCGTCTTGTTTTCGCATTCGTGGAAGTGTCCTTGGATTACTCTTATTAGGTTTTGTCTGCTTCTCATTTTGTCTAGTAGGTGAGCCAAATGAACGCTCCAGTTCTTGTATTAGTTCAGGTGCAGCCCTAGACATTTTGCTGTCCTGCTTAGTCTTAGTGGTGCGACCGATAGGATTGATCGTATGTCTTCGTTTAGTTGTGTTTGTTTTCTTTTCACGTTTCTATGTCTGAAAAGGATTGTTTGTGTTTTAGTACGGTTTGGTTTTATTAGCCATTTCGCCATCCATGTTCCTAATTTTCGGAGGTATGCCCTTGCCGTCCGCTGTATGCTGTTGTTTTCAGTCCGGTGCACCAGCTTGCGGTAGCGTCCACACACATTGCAGCCGTCTCTTTTGGTGTCGTGGAATTTCGTATGTCTGTAGTGTACAGTAATGATGATAGTATTCCTCCTTGGGGGACGCCTAGCTTATGGGGTTAGTCTCCTATGTGTATTCTGCAGGTTCCGTTAAGTTATGTAAGCGTTTATTATCCTTATCATTCTGGTTGGTATTCCTAATTGCGACAGTTTGAAACCCGGTGCCACAGCTTATCAAAAGCACGCTCGATGTCTAGGAAAACAGCGAGCGTGTATTTGCCGTGTTGAAGCCTTTTGTCAGCGCGTTTGTCAGTTTGAACAGGGATCCATTTGTTGAGTGGTTCGGTCGGAAGGCGGCTTGCGTCGTGGAGAGTCGTTCTGTGTTTTCTACATATTTTTAGTCTGTCCGTTATGTTGCGTTCATGTATGTCTTTTCTGTGGCGTCTAACAGAGGGATCGGGCAGTAGGATTTCGCTCCTGTACGTGGTTTTTCCGGTTGTGCCACCATTACTGTCTTCCATATGGTGGGGATGGTCTCGTTTGTCAGGCAATAGTTGAATATTATTGCTAGTATCGGTGTCAGTATGTGTAGTGGTCCTTTCTGTAAGTGTATGCGTCTAATGTCGTTTTCTCCTGGTACGGAGTTTTTCCGTGCAAAGATGGCATTTGCTTTTTGCTCATTTGTTATAGGTCCTGTTAGTTCTTAATCGTCTTCAGTTTCGGTTGTTGTTGTTGTTGTGAGTGTTTTTTGTGGTCTTCGGTCACCGAATCGTCTCTAGACAGTATTGAATTTCGGGTCTTGGGGAAAAGTGTGTGTCCTGTAGTACTGGTTTGAATATGTTTTCTTGCTCTTTTTTTGTCAATCGTTGGTTCGTTATTGTCTGTTAGGGTGATGTCCGTTTTTTGTTTCTGTCCTGCTAGTGTCTTAGAAGCGTTTGCCTTGTCTGTAGTTCAATTCGCTGCAGATCTGTTCCCATTGTCTTTGTTTGTGTTCTAACATGATTCGTTTGATTCGTGCATTGAATCTGTTCCTCGCTCACCTTAGGTCTGGATTGTCGGAATGTCTGATCTCTCTGTACAGTCTTTTCTTTTGTCTTATTAGGTCCAGAGCTTCTCCTGGTATGGTGGTTTTCCAGTCTTCTATTGGTTTTCGTGCTATGGCTTCGTCTGCAGATAGCCTGAAGATGTTTTCGATTCTTCCAGTTACTTGTTCTAGGTCTTGGTCATGTGTTATGGTGATTGGGAGGGACAGTTCACGTGCTATGGTGTTTTTGTTCTTGTCCCAGTCGTCTTCCGCGTGTAATCTTACCATCAGTCTTATTTGAGAGAGGGTCTGGGGGATTGTGATGTCTGTGGAGAATGCAATGCGTAAATGATTGCACATAATTAAGTCCCGTGCACTGTAATCTGTGATGAGGTTTACTAGTTGGAGGTGCGAAGTATGTGGTAGGGGGCTGAGTTTCCTCTACGTCTTACGAATGTTGTTTGTTGTATGAGCAGTCTCATTATTGGTTCTGTTAATAGGAGATCGTACAGCGTTTGGCGATTAGCGTTGTACGTTTTGTTGCCTAGCGTCGGGTGCCTGGCGTTTAGGTCGCTTAGAAGTGTTAACCGTCCCTGTGTCATTATGTATCCTAAAAATTTGTTGGTGGAGGTGTCCCTGGGGGGTTGTATATTATGGTGACTGGTCGTCGGGGGGGAGGTTGGAGGGGGAGCTGTGAGGGTTCACCTTCTTTGTAAGCGTAATCTTATTATTACTCCATTGTTCAGGATTCCGTCTATTCTGCCTTTGTTGCGGTGATAACACGTAAGTTTTGCGTGAATGCTTCGTTTCTTTTGTTAGAACGCATTCGCCACACTTTATCTACTTTTAAGTCTTGAGTTGTTTCTGAATTTCCTCGTCTTTCACGTCAAGTGGTATTCCGTTTATTACTACGCTAAATGCCCGCTGTTGGCGTTGTTGGGGCCGGTCCCCTGTATTCTCTCTTGGGGGTAATTGCTTAACTATTGTTCTGGTATTCGCGAAATTTCGGTGTTCCGATTGAATTCGGTCTGCGATTCTCCCCATTACTATCCTGATGAACGTTTTACCGTATCTCGTCATTCTGATGGATTTGGTGGCGTCTCTGATGGTCCTCTCCAGGAACTGTCGGTAATTTCTCGCTAGTTTGTGTTGGCGTGAAGTCTTCCAGGAGTAGTAACACGTATGAAGTAACACTTGTGATGGTTTCGTAGCTCGTCATGTCTGGTGGTGGCCTCCGAGTGTCGTTGGCTGGTCTTCCGTTGCGTGCTGATCATCTTGGTGTCTGGGATGATTCCGCTCTATCGTTCGGTTCTGGTGTCTCTTGGCGCTGTGGTAGGTCCCGACCGTCGGGTGTAGTCGGTCGTGAAGGTTCACGAGTTGAATGCAGTTCCTGAGCTGACGCCGATGCTCCACTGGTGGGCTTTCAAAAAAATGATTCAAATGGCTCTGAGCACTATGGGACTCAACTGCTGTGGTCATCAGTCCCCTAGAACTTAGAACTAGTTAAACCTAACTAACCTAAGGACATCACACACATCCATGCCCGAGGCAGGATTCGAACCTGCGACCGTAGCAGTCTCACGGTTCCGGACTGCGCGCCTAGAACCGCTAGACCACCGCGGCCGGCAGGTGGGCTTTCCTTGCTCGGCATGTCAAGCAATGTAAAGCATGAAAATGGTGTTCCTGTGGGGAAGAAAAGAAGAATCTTACCCCTGCAAGAATTATCCTTGAGTGATGTAGTGATAATATCCTGTGTCTTCTGCGAGAAAATTATTCTCACAACAGGTCAGGCCAACTTGTTGGTCTGTGACAGAGTTGGTGGCCCAGGTCACGGACAAGCCCGTTGCGGGACTGTCCCACCTTCTCGTAGAAGGATCTAGCAATGATCTTGAACCTGTTTTGCAGGACCGCTATGTCTGTGTCCCCGTACAGCACACGAGTGGAGTATCCACTCGGAAGATTTAGAGCGGTCTTCAGAGATCGGTTCTGGATCCTCTGCAGCGTTGCGATGAGCGAATCTGCAGCCTTTCCCCACACTACAGCTCCGTAATCCAACACTGGCCGGGGCAGTGTTAGGTACAGCGTGATGCCGTGTTGCGGCAGTGTTGACTGCGGGTTCAGCAGCGGGCAGAGAGCGCGAAGGCGCCCTACAGCTCTGCTTCTGACGTCTCGGATATGAGGCGCCCAGGATAGTCTTTGGCCTAGGATAACACCTAGGTACCTCGCCGTCTTGTTGCAGGGGATAGGTGCTCCCACGATTTCGACGAGCGGGATATCTGGCTGCAGCATTCTTCGAATAAAGATCATTGCCTGACTCTTCGCAGCGTTGAATTTCAGCAGCCATTTCGTTGACCATAAACCAAGATTGCCGCACCCGAGTTGGAACGGCGTTGTATCGTCTGCGCTTCCATGCTTCGGGTATACAGCGCTTTGTGATCGGCGTAAAGTGCCAATTCGACGCGCGCCACTCGCGGTTTGATGGTAGTATACAGTGAGTACATCAAGGGGCCGAACACCGACCCCTGTGGCTCCCCAGCACGTATCTGTCTGTGGACGTACAGTCGTGTGTCTTGATGTGGAAGGTTCGCTGCGCTAGGTAGGATCTTAGGAGGTCCGCGTACGACTCCGGTGTCCTAGGTACAAAGTGTCTGTATATGAGACCGTTGTGCCGGACGCAATCAAAGGCTCTGGAGCTATCGAGGAACTCTGCTCCAAGCTATTCTCTTATTGCCAGTGCTCTCATCGCCATCTCTACCAGCCTCAGAAATGTCGAAAGGCCGCTACGGAAACTAAACTGCTCGTCTGGAATAACACCCTCCTGGGTGACTTGTTCATCAGCCTTTTCGCGTAAAGCCTCTCGAAAACTTTCGAGAGGGACGGGAGCAGGTTGATGCGTCGGTAGCTGGTGGATGACGTAGCGTGGATCTTTGACGGTCTTCGGGATGGCTACAACTTCAGCGTGTTTCCACGTTGCTAGCTGCCTCTGCGGAGTAACCCGTTGAACACGTCAGCTAAATGCTGGTGGGGTGGGAGGTTGTTCAGCAGTTGATTGTTTATTCCGTCGCTCCCTCCTGCCTTCCTGGTGTTCAGGGAACGAAGTTGCACAGCGACTTCTTCCTCTGTAATCAGCTCGATTATGTCTTCTTCATTTCTAGCCGCTATGGAGATTGGGAGTTGCTCGCCGATCCCACGGCTGTGTGCCTCGTTCACGACGTCGGCCACTGGCGTGAAGTTTGAGGCGAATGCGTCGGCCAGCACGCTGCATTTTGGATTTGGCTCGCTGAAGTATTCGTTGCCGACTGGTAGCGTTGGTACGGGCTGTCGGCCCCGCAGGAGGTTCTTCGTGATTTTCCAGGCGCTGCCGTCGTCTGGGTTGAGCGTGGACACTTAAGCCTGCCCATTCTCTGTCGCTGCTGATTTTCTCCCGCCGTGTGCGACTGACGCGGCGTTTGGTGTCGCGTTGGAGAGTGAACTGTTATTCACGGAACAGTCGGTTTTGCTCGGTAATAGCCGCCAGGAAGTGTGGCGGTAGCGGACGCGGGAAGTCTCGTGGTCGTTGCGGGATGGCTGCATTTGCTGCTCGAAATATTCTTCGCTTGAGGAATGCTGGGGCTGCGTCGGCCCCGAGAAACCCTAGATTTCCGAGTGCAAACACTCGCAGTCCAAGTTTCTGTAATTCGGACGTTCGGCCAACTAATATCCCCTGCCCCCGCGGCCGCGCGTCGGCGGTCGCGGAGCCGCTAGCGTGTACTAATGCTGATGTAAGTTCTCTGTCCGCCCTGGTCATCAGATCATTTTGTTTACTGAGAGTCTTCTTAATTAAACTCAGCGCTGATTCCAAGCCTTACAAAGATCACAGCCGCAATGTCGATTGATGAGATCACCCCTGGTGCGAATTTCTATCGTCTCTGTAACGACGCTGTCCCAGTGTTTGGAAGTCTGTGCCAAGATCCTGGTACGTTCGTATTCCATCGCGTGATTCTCGGACAAACACTGCTCTGCGACCGTTGACTTGTTGGGATACATCAGTTGAGTTTGCCTCTGGTGCTCTCGGCAACGAACTTCGACTGTGCACACTGTCTGTCCAATTATGTCTTCCCACAATGACATGGAATATGGAATACGCCGGCCTTCCGCAAATCCAGATCGTCTTTGACGCTTCCCAGTAATGCTCGAGTTTTATTGGGCAGGAAAAAGACAGTTTTTACTCGGTGCTTGTTAAATATGCATCCGATATTTCCCGATAATGCACCACTGTACTTTGTAATGGCAGTTGCCTCTTCCTCCGTGACTTCTTCCGCCTCCACAGGTCGTGGAGAGGCTCGCGGTGCAGGGGATATTAGTCGGCCGCGTGCCAAAACGTAAACAGTTCTCTTCTAACACAGACACTGACCAAAACCGACAACAAGACAATAACGACATTCAGCCATCACTATGGGACACTCCCCCTCATACTTAACAACACAGCTAAATACCTACGAGCACACGTCGACAGCCCCCTCGATTGGAAAACACACCTGAACTATCGTCTAAACAAAACACGACTCAGACGAAACTTGATAACACCAGTACAAGAACGCTTCCACGGCTGCAGCGACGAAACAGAACTACACATACCTGTAAGACCTGGCTAGAGTATACGGTCGCCCCACTCAGAGGAGTACAAGCCCACATTGCGGAAATACTCTACAGAACAGAAAGAAGGCTGCTCAGTGGCATCACCAAACTACCACCCACAATTCCCAGCAACGAAGTCTTGAAACCATTGGGATCGAAACACTGCAAACAAGCTAAAAGCGAGATATAGCAATCACATATTCCACATAAGGCCCAATATGGAGGATATACTCACGATTAACCACAGAGGAAACAGAAAACCAATATACAAATACATACCAACTTGACGCACAATAGCCCATAATACAACCAAATCACCCCTTGAACTTGCCCCAAGCCTACTGCCCATAACTGAAAACACAACACCCGCACACCTGAACGAAAGGATAAAGGATTAACCACACATGCATGAATACGCACACAAACACACACACGACACAACGCATTAGCACAAGAAACCAACAGATCACAACAATCCCAACAACACTGACCTCTCGACAACTCTGAACGTACCCCTATCAAGGGTCAACTGAAAATGGCAAGGAAAGAGGTGCAACACCACCTTCGAAACCACCACTATTGTATTAAAATATACTACAATGTTACTACCCCCACGTTTGCCGTATTGTATTAGGTGGTTCAAATGGTTCAAATGGCTCTGAGCACTATGGGACTCAACTGCTGAGGTCATAAGACCCCTAGAACTTAGGACTACTTAAACCTAACTAACCTAAGGACAACACACACATCCATGCCCGAGGCAGGATTCGAAACTGCGATCGTAGCGGTCGCGCGGTTCCAGACTGTAGCGCCAGAACCGCTCGGCTACCAGCGGCCGGCTATTAGATAATCAAAAGATATGTACATACACCAAAAAACTACTCTACTGTAACTTCATTAATTTTGTAACGCTTATTATAGTCTGTAACTTATCCTTTTCGTAACTTTATCATATTCTCTTATCTACTTACAAATCCTACTCTTTCGATAGCTAATTTATCATTTACGTACCTTCAACTACTATTTATACATATCCTCCTTGCAACTATAAGATAATAATTTCCTGCGTATTGTACAATGCGCAGTTTTACGTTACTGAACATTAAAAACAGGTTGCTAACTTCGCACCACTTTGAAGTCTGGTCAACAGCTGATTGGATATTTGTTTTTTCAGATAGTACTTCATCATAGACAATAGCAGTATCTGCAAAAAAGTTGAGATTACTGTCAATATTGCCCTCCAGGTCATTAATATACGAGAGGTAATCAAAAAATACGGTTTTAGGAGCACCTGCTGACACTACAACCATTTGATGTAATTTGTCCGATATCTTGTTCCGTTGAGACAGGCAGCATCAAGTTGGAACAAGTTCTGCCTTGGCACTCAGCGTCCAGAGACGCTAGAGTGTCGTTGTATTTACCGTATATCTCGCGCATCATGGTTTAACAACGTGTGAGCATTAAGTACTGTTTCAAGTTACAAGAAGATGCCAAGAAACTCACAAAATGTTGAAACTGGTGTATGGCGATATTGCTGTGACTCTGAAGACTGTTTACAAGACGTACGAGCGAATTAAAAACGGAAATAAGTCGGAAGAAGACGAGCAACGTTCTGGGCGTTCATTAGCCTCAATAACAGAAAACGTGCAAAAAGTAGCAAAAATTGTTCGTTCAAACTGTCGAATAACGATTCGAGAGCTTATCGAATAATTTACATCTCGAATGAAATGATAATTAAATGGCACCCTAGCTGCAAACAGGGAAAGTTGATGTACTTCATTAGGGACATGTTGAAAATGTGTGCCCCGACCGGGACCTCCTGCTAACATGGCAGACGCGCTGTCCATCTGAGCCACCGAGCGCATAGAGGATAGCGCGACTGCAGGGACTTATCCCTTGCATGCTCCCGTGAGACCCACATTCCCAACAGATGGATAGAGCGTCTGCCATGTAAGCAGGAGATCCCGGGTTCGAGTCCCGGTCGGGGCACACATTTTCAACATGTCGCTAATGAAGTACATCAACGCCTGTTTGCAACTAGGGTGCCCATTTAATTTTCATTTCATTTCTAGCAAAGCTGCATCTACGGTAACTGTTCTTTCGGGAACAGATGCTATCGTCATGTATACATCTCTAATTTGTCCGTCCAAAGCAGTTCAACAGTTAATTTGCAAATAAGACGAGTGAGTTCAAAATTTGTTTGCAGACTTTTGAGTGACGGACAGAACAAAAATCTTGTGTCGGTTTAAACTGAGTTGAAGGATCATCTTCACTCAAATCCGGACTTGACGTCCAAAACTGTAAGTTGGGATGAAATTTGGGTCTATGGATATGATACGGAGAGGAAAATTCAGAGTTGCCAATGGAAAATCCACAAATCTCCTCGCCCTAAAAAAAGCAAATCAGTCAAAATCGAATATTAAGGTCATGCTGATTGTTTTTTCTGACAGAGGGCATACTGCGATTAGAGTTCCTTCCACGAAGGACAACTGTCAACTCTGAATTTTACAAGGGCGTACGTACTACAACGTTTGCGAAACTATGTACGAAAAAAGAGACCAGGAAAATGAGCGAACAGCTACTTTCTTCCTCACAACACGCCATGCCACACCTAGACTTTGTTTCGCGAGTAAAAAGTGTTCCTGTTTGTCCATCTCTGACTTACTCGCCAGATTTAGCACTATGCAACTTCTGGTTCTTCCCAGAAACCGTGTTTGAAAGAAATGTTTTAACGCCCATTTCTGACACAGAGAGGGCCACGACGGAGCAGCTGAACGCCCTTCCATTTAAGAACAAGGTTGGTTGTTGGTTGTTTTTGGGGAAGGAGACCTGACAGCGAGGTTATCGGTCTCATCGGATTACGGAAGGACAAGGAAGGAAGTCGGCCGTGCCCTTTGAAAGGAATCATCCCGGCATTTGCCTGGAGCGATTTAGGGAAATCACGGAAAACCTAAATCAGGAGGGCCGGACGCGGGATTGAACCGTCGTCCTCCCGAATACGAGTCCAGTATCTAACCACTGCGCCACCTCGCTCGGTGACAAGGTTTACGAGACACTTCTCTGGTGCACTCATGAAGCTGTTTCTGCTGTTGTTGATGACTCTCCATCCAGGATAAAATACTGCGGACTTCCTACCAAGAAATACTCAGTCCACTCATATGTTTTGTTTGCTACACAACATAACAGCAGTTTTGTAAAGAAACGTTGGTAACAATGCAATATTAACGCAGGTTTGTGTTCCAAGAATTGCAGATGCATTCATCACAGGTATAGAAGCACGACTTCACAATCGGCGGTCATACATTCAGGTGAGAAATAATACGGCAGGCTTACGCAGAATATCACAATTTTTTCCCCTCAAAAGGCGTTCAACAGTCCAATAATGTTAAATACTACTGATACTGAAATATACTTTTATCTCCAGCTGTTATACTACTCACATATGCAGACGATATATGTCTATTCAACGGCGGCGTTTTTCCCGGCAGCATCTCTCCAGGATATCTGCTACAGAATAGATCGTTCTGTCATAGTACTTGACAACTGGCTGATAAAAATGAGTTAGCAATATCACCAGGCAAACGACAAGTCGTGGTATTTACTTGCGGAAGTGTTCAGCTTATTTCTCCGCAGGTGGAGTTGGGACACCATTAGATATTAATAACTTCGGCAGAACAATTCCTGGGACTAATTTATGATTCATACATGAAGTGGTAGGTTTACGTCAGACGTCTTATCCGAGGCTAGAACAAGCAATAAAAGTTCACCGAGCGTTAACGCATACTTGGTGGGGCACACATACCCCACAGTGCTCAGCCTGTATCGATTGCAGGTGTAGTCCCTGGTGCAATCTGTCATCACAGGAGCCGGCCGTTGTGGCCGAGCGGTTCTAGGCGCTTCAGTCTGGAACCGCGCTACCGCTACGGTCGCAGGTTCGAATCCTGCCTCGAGCATAGATGTATATGATGTCCTTAGGTTAGTTAGGTTTAAGTAGTTCTAAGTTCTAGGGGACTGATGACCTCAGATGTTAGGTCCCATAGTGCCCCAGCCATTTGAACCATTTTTTGTCATCACAGTAGCATCAAATAAGCACTCATTAAATTAAACAAAATATATTACCGCTGCGATGCCTTTAACATCAACCAATGTTCTGCTCTTCAAAGAACCGGTGCCGGTTTCTGTGGGGAATCCATTCTCTGGAGACATCACGATTTTAATAATTTGGCCAACGTACCTATGCTCATATAGTCTAGCTTTCATCTCTATTGAAACAATAAGTGCGTTGCACAATAGTATTTAATATGAACGATTTCTTACTACTCAGTTACTCCAGACAAACCAGTAAATCAAAAAGTCCTTTCTCTCAGCTGTTCACTTCGTGTATCATCTGTCTGCTTCTCACACATGAAACTTCTAGCACTGGCAAAATGTTCACGGCAGTCATGCAGATACGATTAATATTAACTGCCGGTTCGAGTAGGTTTCCCCACCATGTTATAGTTCTGGGTGGAGATTTTAATTTCCCGGATATAGACTGGGAGACTCAAACGTTCATAACGGGTGGCAGGGACAAAGAATCCAGTGAAATTCTTTTAAGTGCTTTATCTGAAAACTACCTTGAGCAGTTAATTAGAGAACCGACTCGTGGCGATAACATATTAGACCTTCTGGTGACAAACAGACCCGAACTATTTGAAACAGTTAACGCAGAACAGGGAATCAGCGATCATAAAGCGGTTACGGCATCGATGAGTTCAGCCGTAAATAGAAATATTAAAAAAGGTAGGAAGATTTTTGTGTCTAGCAAAAGTGATAAAAAGCAGATTACAAAGTACCTGACGGCTCAACACAAAAGTTTTTTCTCAAGTACAGATAGTGTTGAGGATCAGTGGACAAAGTTCAAAACCATCGTACAATACGCGTTAGATGAGTATGTGCCAAGCAAGATCGTAAGAGATGGAAAAGAGCCACTGTGGTTCAACAACCGAGTTAGAAAACTGCTGCGGAAGCAAAGGCAACTTCACAGCAAACATAAACATAGCCAAAGCCTTGCAGACAAACAAAAATTACGCGAAGCGAAATGTAGTGTGAGGAGGGCTATGCGAGAGGCGTTCAATGAATTCGAAAGTAAAGTTATATTTACTGACTTGGCAGAAAATCCTAAGAAATTTTGGTCTTATGTCAAAGCGGTAGGTGGATCAAAATGTCCAGACACTCTGTGACCAAAATGGTACTGAAACAGAGGATGACAGACTAAAGGCCGAAATACTAAATGTCTTTTTCCAAAGCTGTTTCACACAGGAATACCGCACTGTGGTACCTTCTCTAGATTGTCGCCTAGATGACAAAGTGGTAGAATTCTAAATAGACGACAGAGGGATAGAGAAACAATTAAAATCGCTCAAAAGAGGAAAGGGATACCAGTTCGATTTTACATAGAGTACGCGAAGGAACTTGCCCCCCCTTCTTGCAGCGGTGTACCGTAGGTCTCTAGAAGAGCGTAGCGTTCCAAAGGATTGGAAAAGGGCACAGGTCATCCCCGTTTTCAAGAAGGGACGTCAAACAGATGTGCAAAACTATAGACCTATATCTCTAACGTCGATCAGTTGCAGAATTTTGGAACACGTATTATGTTCGAGTATAATGACTTTTCTGGAGACTAGAAATCTACTCTGTAGGTAATCAGCATGGGTTTCGAAAAAGACGGTCGTGTGAAACCGAGCTCGCGCTATTCGTCCACGAGACTCAGAGGGCCATAGAGACGGGTTCACAGGTAGATGCCGTGTTTCTTGACTTCCGCAAGGAGTTCGATACAGTTCCCCACAGTCGTTTAACGAACAAAGTAAGAGCATATGGACTATCAGACCAATTGTATGATTGGATTGAGGAGTTCCTAGATAACAGAACGCTGCATGTCATTCTCAATGGAGAGAAGTCTTCCTAAGTAAGAGTGATTTCAGGTGTGCCGCAGGGGAGTGTCATAGGACCGTTGCCATTCACAATATACATAAATGACCTGGCGGATGACATCGGAAGTTCACTGAGGCTTTTTGCAGATGATACTGTGGTGTATCGAGAGGTTGTGACAATGGAAAATTGTACTGAAATGCAGGAGGATCTGCAGCGAATTGACGCATGGTGCACGGAATGGCAATTCAATCTCAATGTAGACAAAGCTGCGAATACATAGAAAGATAGATTCCTTATCATTTAGCTACAAAATAGCAGGTCAGCAACTGGAAGCAGTTAATTACATAAATTATCTGGGAGTACGCATTAGGAGTGATTTAAAATGGAATGATCATATAAAGTTGATCGTCGGTAAAGCAGATGCCAGACTGAGGTCCATGGAAGAATCCTAAGGAAATGCAATCCGAAAACAAAGGAAGTAGGTTACAGTACGCTTATTCGCCCACTACTTGAATACTGCTCAGCAGTGTGGGATCCGTACCAGATAGGGTTGATAGAAGAGAGAGAGAAGATCCAACGGAGAGCAGCGTGCTTCGTTACAGGATCATTTAGTAATCGCTAAAGCGTTACGGAGATGATAGATAAACTCCAGTGGAAGACTCTGCAGGAGAGACGCTCAGTAGCTCGGTACGGGCTTTTGTTAAAGTTTCGAGAACATACCTTCACCGAAGAGTCAAGCAGTATATTGCTCCGTCCTACGTACATCTCGCGAAGAGACCATAAGGATAAAATCAGAGAGATTAGAGCCCACACAGAAGCATACCGACAACCCTTCTTTCCACGCACAATACGAGACTGGAATAGAAGGGAGAACCGATAGAGGTACTCGGGGTACCCTCCGCCACACACCGTCAGATGGCTTGCGGAGTATGGATGTAGATGTAGAGGTGGAGGTCGAAAATGTCGGATAACAATACATGAGCAGCGCTTTCTTTTTTCCTGAATTCCAAGCAGAGCTGTCACACTCCCTTCTCCAGGAACACAGCATGTTTACAGCGGATCTCCAGTGCATCGGACCGCTAAACTGAACTTGGTCCTGCTCATAGCTGACTCTTTAATTGTCCTTTCAGTTCTAAAGACATCAGCAATACAAAGAGACAGAAACGTTCTCTTATGGGTATGCAAGAAACTGAGTATGCCAAGCTCCTCACAAAGGACACACAGCACCACTCACTTTTGCTTGTTCCCTGTTTCGATACATTCGGCCACATCCTTGAATATACAGCGACCGTACATAAATGCTTGTGGATAGAGTGGGAGGAAACAGAACGGCACAGAGACCGCTGGTAGGCAGTAGATCACGGCTCAGTTACATTAATGTGACCACCGCCTGTGTTCGACGTCAACGTGCAATAATCACTCATAGACGGCAGGTGGCAGCACTAGCAGTGGAGGGTATATAAAACGTGTTGGTGGACGCGGAAAACAATGCAGCCGTTTTCCTAATGTGAAAACAGATGTGATTGATGAAACCTCCAGAACGGCATAATCATTGGCTTTCGGGCCAATGGTGCAAGCATTTCCGAAACGGTTAAGTTTGTAGACCGTTCGCGTATTTCTGTGGGAAAGGTACAGTGAATGGTAAAATGGCGCTATCCAAAACCGGTGCCGCGGGAACTGTGATACACATCACAGACAGTAGCTGAAAGCGGTGCATGACAGCTGATAAGATGAGTGCGGGCGGATAAACGTGGAACTGTTGAGCAACTGACCACCCAGATGAACCAAAGGTATAATAGAGTCTCCTCAACGACCTTTCAGCGAATGTTACTGCGTATGGGCTTTGTGAAATTCGCTATTTTTGGCTTCATTAAAACAGCAAATAGTTAACACTTTCAGCCAGAAGGCAAAAGCTTGTTTATAAAGAATGATTAATGTATAATAAGATGTCGGATAGCGACGGTGGAATATCCTAAATAATGTAATTCCTTATCTTTGGGCGGCAATATAAACAGAAGAATACGGATCGATTGCCATCCTTCATTATTTTGTTCGTTGGAGAACAAATGAAGCCCTGAGCGCTAAACACTTGTACTGTTTTTCTGAAGTACGACGGACGCAGATTTGTGGCGGTCTGATCTAATTTTTTACTAAATGTATAAAAACGTGTTCCGTCTAAGTTTGAGTGAAGTGTAAAAAGAAGAACTGTTACGACTTATCGTGACGACACACGGGCGACTCAAGAGGGCAATGGCTATAAAAAAGAGCGCCCAATGGGCATGAAACGGAAATAAAAATCTACCGTCATTGTAGTACTAAGTAGTAGGTACGATATATGTTTTAGTTATAATAAATATTTGTTCTGGAAATATTGAACCATTTAGCAGTGCTCATTCCTATCATCTCCTCAGTATTATTTTCATTTTAATTATGCATTTTGTTAAGATTGCAGACAAAAACGATCAGCAGTCCAATGTGCGTGTTACATTGACAAAAAGAAAACTGTTTTATCGTCTTGTTGCATCAGCTTTAATACTGAATTTCCCTTTTGTGTGATGTTGTTCTTGCGCCCTTAAGAACTTTCTGGTCCCTTAGGAAATTGGTTTGTCGTAACAATAGCTTCACGACCGGGTATGATCGTATCTACGCACGCTAGTTGTGACTGCTTCAAGCCACGCGAAACTGCAAGTGAAGACTATTCACATTTCATAATGCAATATTTTATGAGAATGGTCAATCCATGATTCTTACGCCAATTGTGATTGATAAAACAGTAAGCGAAATCTCAAATTCCAACTTTTCCATTGAATAACATCACTTTTATTTTGTTACATCACAGCTTCCACAGCAGGCCCGTAACTCAAGCACCCAAGCTGACGTCAATACCACCGCTCGACATCCACTGAGTGGCTACAGGTGGCTTTTTCAGATTAATCATGTTTTATGCACCATCGAGTAGATGGCCGTTGCCGTGTACAGCCCCGCAACAATCATCGGAATGTTCCAGGCCGGAGGAGGGAGCATTATGATCTGAGGAATATGTTCGTGGCATTCCCTTCTTGTGGAAGACACAGTGGATCAACACACGCATGCATCTATCTTTTGGGACCATGTCCACCCTGCATGCAATTTGTTTTTCCTCGGTGCCATTTGCTTTTCCTCGGAGCAATGGCGTCTACCGGCAGGACAATGCAACGCGTCACACACCTCATGGAGTACGTGCGTGGTTTGAAGA
Organism: Schistocerca gregaria; assembly: GCF_023897955.1. Taxonomy (NCBI): domain Eukaryota; kingdom Metazoa; phylum Arthropoda; class Insecta; order Orthoptera; family Acrididae; genus Schistocerca; species Schistocerca gregaria. The sequence goes on along the minus strand of NC_064921.1, from coordinate 605,127,833 downwards.
GCACCAGTATGAGCTTACCGACGAGCGGGATTAGCCGAGCCGTCTTAGGCGCTGCAGTCATGGACTGTGCGGCTGGTCCCGGCGGAGGTTCGAGTCCTCCCTCGGGCATGGGTGTGTGTGTTTGTCCTTAGGACAATTTAGGTTAAGTAGTGTGTAAGTTTAGGGACTGATAAGCTTAGCAGTTAAGCCACATAGGATTTCACACACATCTGAACATTTTTATGAGCTTACCGGACTCCTCTGGCCACAAAACTCACCAGATTTACACCCAATTGAGAATCTGCGGGATCACCTCTATCGGGCTGTTCGCGACATGGATTCGGCCGAGAAACCTAGTACGGCTGGCCACGGCAATGAAGTTGGCATGGCTCCACATCCCTTTGGGTACCTTCCCGAACCTCAATGACTCTCTTCCTGCACATCTAGCAGCGGCCCGCGCTGCAAAAGGTGGTTGTTCAGGATTCTGTCAGGTGTTCATATTAATGTGACTGGGCCACGTATAATTAGCAACTTGCTCCATTCCTGAAGAATGGTTTATGGGTTGTATTCTCTGTACACGGCGCCCCAACTTAATTATAAGAATGAGCTTCTGTCACGGATATTTTCTCTGTCACAGCTGCAAGGTAGGTTGCAAAAACAGTCCAATTTGTTCTGGTGCTTCAATATCAGAAGGTGATGTAAATCAGTTATTCTTTTCGTGCGAGTGATGTGGCGATCAATAAGTCACTTTGCGCGAGAAAGTTGAAACAACAATTTCCCAGAAGAAACATCATTATTTTCACAGCTGAAGTGTAGCTCCAAGAAGAGTTTCTGTACCATCCCGTGAAGTGTAAGGCAATGTCCTACGGAAGGTCAGCTGATTGTGCTACTATATCTTCGTATTGTTTGGTACGTAGGGACTTCAGAAAGCAGGTTACACGTGTCGTTCCACGCTAAGACCTGTTTCATTTAAATGACGTGGCAACTAGGAATGTAGGGCGACAATTACGGAACTAGATGCAATAAAATCGTCATAGCTTCTGAACGGTTGCGTCAGGACGTTCAAACTGCACGATTGACCGCGGGGCATGATGGGAATTCGTACGCGCATGCAAGGTTTAGTTTGGCGACGGAGCCTGCTTTCATTTGGATGGGATCGTCAATAAGCAAAATTATCGCATTTGGGGAACTGAGAATCAGCATTTCGCGATCGACAGTCTGTTCACTCTCAACGGGCGACTGCGTGGTGTGCAATGTCCATACACGGAATAATCAGTGCGATGTTCCTTGATGGCACGGTGACTACCGAACGGTAAGTGAAGGTTTTGGAAGATGATTTCATCCCCATTATCCAAAGTGAAGCTGATTTAGACAAAGTGTGATTCATGCAAGACGGAGCTCGACCCCATCGAGGGAGGAGAGTGTTTGATGTCCTGGAGGAGCACTTTGGGCGCCGCATTTTGGCTCTGGGGTACCCAGGGGCCACTGGTATGGGCCTCGACTGGCCGCCATATTCTCCGAATCTGAATACATGCGACTCCCTTTTGTGGGATTACTTTCGTTTTTTTTCATATAGTTCAATAATTGTCACCCTATACACACCAAAGCTAATGAACGCTGTACAGTAGAATTCTTGTGAGCGAAACGTCTAAATTACACAAAGACTCATCGTGAAATTCTGGTGGTGTATGGACCAAATGCAATGACAGGTCCAACTGAGGTGAAATGTATCATACATTGGATCATGCTGATCTGGAAATACACATTTTTCACCACGCGATTTCCATTTTTTTCGGCAAGCTGAAAGAACGTCTGAGGAGAAAGAGATTTTCATGGATGAGGACGTCCGCGCAGCGTTTCTCAAATGTCTCCGTGACAAAGGAGAGGATTTCTATCACATAGGAATTATTGGTTAGAACGTTCCTACTGTTGTTTACGGAGACCTGGTGACTAGGTTGAAAAATAGTGTCATCTACCTGTGTGACTTTGAAGTGTGGTGCAACATTCAATAAAAGTTATTTTGCAATAGTACACTGATAAGCCAAAACATTATGACCACTGCCAACCGCGACTTTGAATGGCACCTGGTGGCGTTGCGGCCACGTGACGCGGTAACAAAAATATGTAAAAAGGGGGATCACCCTGGCGAAAATATAGGCTGCAAGTGGGAAAATCCATTGAGAGAAGTGACTCTGGAAAAAGGCAGGCTGTTATTAGGCAGAACCTGTGAACGAATATGTCGAAAACGGTGAAGCTGGTCGAATGTACACGTGCTACTGTCGCGAGCACCTACGGAAAGAGGTAGAAGGGCAGTTAAACTAACACTAGGTGCTAAATGGTTGGACGTCCACGATTCTTCATAGAACGTGGGCATCGGAGGCTTGTCTGCTCTGTAAAGTAGGATAGATGCTGGTCTGTGGCATCTCTGCCCAAAGAACACAATGTTGGGGCACGCGCAAGTGTTTCGGAGCACATTGTTGAACATGAAGCTCCGCAGCAGACCACCACTACGTGTTCACGTTTTGGTACAATGACATCGTCAATTACGATTGCACTGGGCACGGGACTATCGGGATTCGACCGTCGATCAATGGGAACTTGTCGGCTCCTCGGGTGAATCACATTTTCGCTACACTAGGTCTCCACGAACTCCACCAACGCCGCCATCGAGGTGAACGGCGGCTTGAAACGTATAGCGCGCCATGGACGCAGGATGGTGGAAGCAGTGTCCTGGAATAGGAGATGTTCTCCTGCGCTTGCTCGGGACCTGTCGCAGTAATCGAACCATCTGCATCCCCCTCCATGACTGATGTCTTCCCCGACGGCGATGTCATCTTTCAGCAATATAATTGTCCGTTCCTCGGAGCCAGAAAAGCGCTACAGTGGTTTGAAGAGCATTGTGGTAAACTCAGTTGATGTCTTGGCAAACAAACTCACCTGATGTAAATTCTATGGAACCCATACAGGTCGTTATCGGACGCCATCACCGTGTACGCAAATTAGCGGCCCGTTATTTACGCGAATTACATGACTTGTGCGCAGACATCTAATGCCCCACGCCTCCACAAGCCCATCAACAAACTGTCGGATACCTGATACGCAGAACCAGTGATGATTTCGTTCCAAAGACCAACAAACAAGCTATTAAGCAGGTGCTTATAATGCTTTTGCTCATCAATGTAATGTGTAACGCACTTCTTGAAGTCGCTTCGTGTTTACCTTATGGAAACCATGGAAAGTAGTAATACGGTATAATATTACGATATTGCAGTTCGTCTGTTATTCCCAATACGATGCACTGTGACGACTACAGCAATTACGAAATACATTAAATGTATTCGCAATTACGAATACGGGCAATCAGCAGCGAATATGGGCAACCATCAACTGTAAAATGGAATGACGACAGTGAAAATTTGTGCTAGACCGGGCCTCGAGCCCGGATTTCCCGCTTATCGCGAGCGGTCGCCTTACCATTTAGCCACCCGTGCTCGACTCACGGCTAAATCCAAACGTTCATAAGCCGTTAACCAGTTGTCGGCGACCTGTACTCGTACACTACTGGCCATTAAAATTGCTACACCAAGAAAATGCAGATGATAAACGGGTATTCACTGGACAAATATATGATACTAGAACTAACATGTGATTACATTTTCACACAATTTGGGTACATAGATCCTGAGAAATCAGTACCCAGAAAACCATCTCTGGCCGTAATAACGGCCTTGATACGCCTGGGCATTGAGTCAGAGCTTCGATGCCGTGTACAGATACAGCTGCCCATGCAGCTTCAACACGATACCACAGTTCATCAAGAGTACTGACTGGCGTATTTTGACGAGCCAATTGCACGGCCACCATTGACCAGACGTTTTCAATTGGTGAGAGTTCTGGAGAATGTGCTGGCCAAGGCAGCAGTCGAACATTTTCTGTATCCAGAAAGGCCCGTACAGGACCTGCAACATGCGGTCGTGCATTACCCTGCAGAAATGTAGAGTTTCGCAGGAATCGAATGAAGGGTAGAGCCACGGGTCGCAACACATCTGAAATGTAACCTCCACTGTTCAAAGTGCCGTCAATGCGAACAAGAGTTGACCGAGAAATGTAACCAATGGCACTCCATACCATCACGCCGGGTGATACGCCAGTATGGCAATGATGAATACACACTTCCAATGTGTGTTCACCGCGATGTCGCCAAACACGGATGCGACCGTCATGATGTTGTAAACAGAACCTGGATTCATCCGAAAAAATGACGTTTTCCCATTCCTGCACCCAGGTTCGTCGTTGAGTACACCATCGCAGGCACTCCTGTCTGTCATGCAGCGTCAAGGGTAACGGCAGCCATGGTCTCCGAGCTGATAGTCCATGCTGCTGGAAACGTCGACGAACTGCTCGTGCAGATGGTTGTTGTCTTGCAAACGTCCCCATCTGTTGACTCAAGGATCGATACGTGGCCGCACGATCCGTTATAGCCATGCGGATAAGATGCCTGTCATCTCTACTGCTAGTGATACGAGGCCGTTGGGATCCAGCACGGCGTTCCGTACTACCCTTCTGAACCCATCGATTCCATTTTCTGCTAACAGTCATTAGATCTCGACCAACACGAGCAGCAATGTCGCGATATGATAAACCGCAATAGCCATAGGCTACAATCCGACCTTTATCAAAGTCGGAAACGTGGTGGTACGCATTTCTCCTCCTCACACGAGGCATCACAACAAAGTTTCACCATGAAACGCTGGTCAACTGCTGTTTGTGTATGAGAAACCAGTTGGAAACTTTCCTCATGTCAGCACGTTGTAGGTGTCGCCGCCGGCGGCAACCTTGTGTGAATGCTCTGAAAAGCTAATCATTTGCTTCTCTCTGCATCTTCTTCCTGTCGGTTAAATTTCGCGTCCTTAACACATCACCTTCATGGTGTAGCAATTTTAATGGCCAGTAGTGTATATTCCCATATAGATGAGACATTTTACTTGAAAGTCGCTTGTCCTGTGTCGGCGGAAAAATACGATTTGTAGTGCCTGAGTTATTCCGAATACGATGCAGAGTTCCTTTGGACATGCACTCAACTGCGAATATGGATGTCCATCAGCTCGTGATAAGCCGGAAATCCGGGTTTGAGTCCCAGGCCAAGCAAACTTTCATTTCGTCATTCCATTTTACAGCTTATATTTGTCCATATTCGCACTTGCGAATAAACTTAATGGATTATAAAATCATGTCTCAATGTCACTTCAGAAAAAATAGTTTTATTCCTCAAAAGTCTAAAAGAAGAACATTTGTTGCTAGCTATCATGCTGTGTTATCAGCTACTAAGTGCACTGATAGTCCTTACACACACTTAATCATTACATGCACCATTCGAGTAATAAGGTACTGGGTACATGTTACGAAACGATACGTTGATGGAAACATTAAAAGAAACGATATATAAATAGGAGCATGGCAATTTCAGGCAGCGAGCACCCGTTAGTGCATAATTCACAGCACTTGTCGAAAGGATGAACAATGGAATAGTGAACTTTGAATGGCAGAAAATATAGCGTCTGATACAGAAGGCGCCGCAAAACTTTAGTATCAAAGTTATAGACCAGGTAGAAGGACCTAAGCTTAGTACACCAGATAAGGAATAAATGGTCGGAAGTGAACATTTAGTTTTCTACTGATGTTTGAACTACTCGCCGTTACAGCGACAACTTAGAGCCAAAGCAACTGTTTGAAGTGACGAGAGCGACTCTCAGTGCATTTATTACCACAAGATCCACTCATAGAAGTTACCTCTGCGTTCAAAATTATTTAGCCAAATGTTTGCAATCTTTGTTTCTGACTGCTGCTCCACCAGTGTTCTCCACCCTGTATTACTCAAAGTGTAAATTTCATGGATTCTTATCGACGAATCTTTTTCCACTGAATTCAACGCCTTCTCCTCAAGTTATACTGCAAGAATAAACGTTTCACGAGAATCTCTGACCAGGTCTCTTTGGTTCGAATGACTTGCATTCTGTTCGTGGTTATAAAGTTCTTTCAATTAAGGTGTGACGTCGCGCGGGGTAGCCGTGCCCCGTGCCACGTTTCGCGTGACCCCCCCCCCCCCCCCCCCCCCCCGTCGTAGGTTCGAGTCCTCCCTTGGGCATGGGTGTGTGTTGTCCTTGGCGCTAGCGCCTTAGCGTGGTGTTAATTGAAGTTAGATTAAGTAGTGTGTAAGCCTAGGGACCGATGACCCCAGCAGTTACGTCCGACAGAACCTATCACAGATTTCCAATTTTCAATTACGGTGACACGTGTTGCGGTCACTTTCCAATATATTGTCATTCGGCTATACGGCCACAGCATTTTCTGCTCTACACATTTAATGCATGTCTGAGAAAGTTCTCGCAAAGAGTAATGCTCAGTCTTCGGCAACCAGTCATGACCTGTAAACAGGGATAAAATAACAGACACCTCACGAGCTAGCGCATTTTGTTTTTCAAATGGTTCAAATGGCTCTGAGCACTATGGGACTTAACATCTGAGGTCATCAGTCCCCTAGAACTTAGAACTACTTAAACCTAACTAACCTAAGGACATCACACACATCCATGCCCGAGACAGGATTCGAACCTGCGACCGTAGCGGTCGCGCAGTTTTCCAGACTGAAGCGCCCAGAACCGCTCGGCCACATCGGCCGGCGCATATTGTTTTTCAAGTGTGCTACTAAAGTTGGTTTGGCCAGGTAGGTGATTGTTATGAAATATCTGCAGTTTTTAAACGCGTCCCGTACATACAATGAAACCATTACACGACTATGATTTTATTTGTTTTTCTCTGATGGCCATTGACTCCAAGCTCTCAAACGAGTATAACTGCACGGAGAAAAAGGGCCATCTGCTTCCTAGTTAGCTAGGGATAGGAGTGGCGTGTGATGCTTATTAATCCAAGAACAATTCAACAGAGTGATGGCTGCACACTAAATGAGCAGAGGACGTTCTTGTGTAATTTTGCAAACAGGCTTTTGCTTGTGAAGTGTTACTATTAATCCAAAATCGATCCTACATGCAGAGTACGTGTTTCTGCCATTGTCTTCTTCCAATCGTTCGCATGGTGTCAAATACACGGTCACTGCAGATGCAGATTGATTGACCCTGTAGAATTTCAAGTACGATACACATGTGATCTTGTGTAGAAATTACTAGCATGTACTGATGATTTATATGTATTTTATCAGGTGTGTTTTTGCTGCTTAATCTCCATCTGCCCAATTTTATAATACCTTGGAGTTATGCATTGATTATCACAGCCAAAACTATTCACTCCCCTCAACAGCCATGTTGTGTAGATCATCATTAGAAACAGCAGCTACTGGGCAGTACATGCATGGCATGAGTATGGAAATTACATGTCAGAACCACCTTAATAAGCAACATAATTTTCCTCCCAGTCCCATGCATAATAACGTACAAGATCGCTTAGGTTTATATATTACACACACATAGAAAAAAAGTTTTGCATCACCCCAATTCCCAGAACTCCTGAAGACAGACGTTGTCTGTGGATATTGTATCACAGACACAGTCCCTTTGACTGTTCAGAGATGTCACTAAACCCGCCCAAAGATGCAGGAGCAGCGCCTATTAGACGGAGGGGGTCCGACAGCCGATCAGTTCCAGTCATTCCACCAGGAAGGAGGTACACGGCTCGTGTTGTCTGTAATTCAACCATGCCTAGAGGGTCAATACCGCGGTTCGATCGCGTCCGAATTGTTACTTTGTGCCAGGAAGGGCTCTCAACAACGGAAGTGTCCAGACGTCTCGGAGTGAACCAAAGCGATGTTGTTCGGACAAGGAAGAAAAACGTAGAGACAGGAACTGTCGATGGCACGCCTCGCTCAGGCCGCCCAAGGGCTACTACTACTGCAGTGGATGACCGCTATCTACGGATTATGACTCGGGGGAACCCTGACAGCAACGCCATCATGTTGAATAGTGCTTTTCGTGCAGTGCGCAATAGGTTGCACTATGGGCAAATTCACTACTGACGTCCATGGCGAGGTCCATCATTGCAATCACGACGCCATGTGTCGCGGTACAGATGGACCCAACAAAATGCCGAATGACCGCTCAGGATTGGCATCACGTTCTCTTCACCGATGAGTATCACAAATGCCTTCAACCAGACAATCATCGGAGACGTGTTCGGAGGCAACATGGCCAGGCTGAACGCCTCAACACACTGTCCAGCAAGTCAGCAAGTGCAGCAAGGTGGAGGTTCCCTGCTGTTTGGGGGTGGCATTATGTGAGGCCGATGTACGCCGCTGGTGGTCATGGAAGGCGCCGTAACGGCTGTACGATACGTGAATGCCATCCTCCGACCGATAGTCCAACCATATCGGCAGCATACTGGCGAGGCATTCGTCTTCATGGACGACAAATGGCGCGTCCATCGTGCACATCTTGTGAATGACTTCCTTCAGAATAACGACATCGCTCGTTTTAGAGTGGTCAGCATGTTCTCCAGACATGAACCCTATCGAAGATGCCTGGGATAGATCGAAAAGGGCTGTTTATGGACGGCGTGACCCACCAACCACTGTGAGGAATCTACGCCGAATCACCGTTGAGGAGTGGGGCAGTCTAGACCAACAGTGCCTTGATGAACTTGTGGATAGTATGCCACGGCGAATACGGGCATGCATTAATGTAAGAGGACGTGCTACTGGGTATTAGAGGTACCGATGTGTATAGCAATCTGGACCACCACCTCTGACGATCTCGCTGTATGGTGGTACAACATGCAATGTGTGATTTTCTTAAGCAACAAAAAAGGCGGATATGATGTTTATGTTGATCTCTATTCCAGTTTTCTGTACAGGTTCCAGAACCGAGGTGGTGCAAAACTTTTTTTGATGTATGTATATTCTTTGTTCTCTACTGATACTGGGGCCAAGTGATAAAATAAATGGTGTCTTTAATGAGAATCAATGTTATTGTTCGCGTTAATAATTTCAGTCACCTGACCCCATCTAATAAGGCAAACCTGAATAGTTTTACCTCCAAATAATGTTGAACCAGTCATTCTTTAAATGATAAACTCATGTGGTTATTGATCGTGTCAGACAGAGGTGCAAATACCTTCATTCACCTGCCTCCTCTAGTTGCCTGCTCCCTCCCACTGCATTATTCGTTGCGCTTAGTTGTTCAGCTCAAAATTCAACTAATTAATTGAGTAAATAAATATTCGGAGAGTCCCCTATATTACCAACAGCAAGCATAGAATCAGAGTGGGTAGCATGGCTTGAATATTCATTTCCTACGACTTGTTCTTTACCTCAAAATGAACTGCTCGTATTGCCTTGTGCACAACCCTCCTACGTCTGTCAGCGTGTGTTTTTTAGGCAGTTTTGCACGCTCATTTGTGCAAATGTTGGGTTGACCCCAAAAAAGAAGATACGAACGCGAATGAAATATGACAACATAGAATACAGTTCAATCCTCTACACTGCTATACTTACAAAATCAATCTAATAAGGGTCACCACCTCATTTTGACCCGCGAAAAAGGGTTAAACTTCTCACCATTCAAAGTTCAGCGAATAAAGTCTTATACCTACGTAACTTGATAAAAGAAACTGGAATATACTGTATATAACGGCAACAGTTCACACACCGCTTCCAGTTGACTGTAAGCTTTTTCTGCTATGATCTCCGTAGCAACAAAACACGAATACAGTTCAAAACAAGCACGCCAAAAGGGACTCAGATTTACACAGAAACAAATGGAATTTATGTTCTTCGATTAAACCTCGCCAAGTCTGCGTCTTTCACTGAACACTGCCTCCATATATATCCAATGACTCCGGATGAAAGACGCCTCTGCTTACTGAACTCATTAAAAGGCAACAATAGTCCTACAGAAAACGGAAAAAAGACTAAACACAATCTCACACCCCAAACGCGGGAACGCAATTCCGATTCTCGTAGCGTTTTCGTATTTGAAGAGTAACTAAAGTTCACTAATGCATGAATTTAGTAAAACGCTTGTAAATGTCAACTGCGCCCTCCAGGGCCGCCGCCTTGCCGCAGGAGGGCAGCTGGCCGACTTCTCGACTCCGCGATCACCAGATCTCTCCGTTAAACTGTTCTGTAGTAAAGGAAAACATCCCTAGCTAACTTAATAAAATAATCACAAAAAAATTAGCCGAAGTTAAGGGCATGATGTCAGGCATGTTGGTTTCTGCACAATGAATATTGCTCACAGGGGGTTGAGAAAAACAACAGGTTTATTGAAATAACCATATACAAGTAAGAACAGGGAGCACTGAATGACCTCAGAACATAACAAACAATTGCTGACTCGCCCCCAAAATAAAAAGCTCTACAAACGTTTGAAATGAATTTACATCTGCACCTACATCCAGACTAAATGATCCCTGCAATTCACAATTAAGTGCCTGGCAGAGGGTTCATCGAACCACCGTTCCAGTCTCGAACACCACACGGAAAAAACGAACACATAAGTCTTTCCGTGCGAGCTTTGATTTCTCTTATTTTCTTATAGTATTCTCTGTATGGAGCTAGGCGCCAATGAAATATTTTCATATTCTGAGGAGAAAGTTGGTGATTGAAATTTCATGAGAAGGTACTGCCGCAACGAAAAACGCCTTTGTTTTAATGGTTGCCACCTCAATTCACCAATCATATCCGTGGCACTATCTTCCCTATTCTAGATAATACAAAACGAGCTGCCCTTTTTCGATGTCCTAGGTCAAACCTATCTGATGAGGATCCAACACCACAAAAGAGATTCTCTATGACAGAGGGAAAGATAAGCATCCTCTTTAGTAGATCAGTAACATTTTGTAAGTGTGCTGCAAATAAATCGCAGTCTTTGGTTTGCTTTCCGCACAAAATCTGCTACGTTATCGTTCCAAATTAACTTATTCGTAATTGTAAAATCTAAGTAATTAGTTGAATTTACAGCCTTCAGATTTGTGTGATTTATCGGGCAACCGAAACTTAGCAGACTCCTTTCAGAACTCATGGGCATCACTTCACACTTTTCATTATTTAGAGGCAATTGCCACTTTTCGCACCATGAGAGGGTTGCTTACATTGTCTCCTACGTTGTTTATGAAGATCAGGAGCAGCAGTGGGCGAATAACTCTTCCTTGGGGAACCCCAGATATTTCTTCTGTTCTATTCCAAGACTTTCCGGCACTTCTTACGAACTGTGATCTTTCAGACATGAAATCACGAATCCAGTCACACAACTGAGACGGTATTCCTTAGGCACGAAATATGATTAGAAGCTGCTCGAGAGGAACGGTGCCAAAAGCCTTCAGGAGGTGTACAAATATGGAATCAATTTGACATCCCCTGTCAATAGTACTCATTACTTCATGAGAATAAATGAACGATTTTTTCCGAATGTATCGAGTATATGTCAATAAATCGTTTTCTTCGAGTTAATTCATAATGTTCGAACACAAGATGTGTTCCAAAATCCCACTGAAAATCGACTTTACTGATATGAGTCTGTAACTCTGCGCATTACTCGTATCTCGTTTCTTGTATGTTGGGTGTTACTTGTGCAAGTTTCCCATATATAGGTACGGATCTTCCGACGAGCGAGCGGTTATACACTGAAGCGCCAAAAAAAATTGATATAGGTATGCCTATATAAGACTACAGGTATCTGGCCGCAAGTGTTAGATCGGTTATTGCTGCTACAATGGCAAGTAATCAAGACTTAAGTGAGTCCCAACGTGGTGTTATAGTCGGGGCACGAGTGATTGGACACAGCATCTCCGAGGTGCGATGAGGTGGGGATTTTCCCCTACGACCATTTCACTAGTGTACCGTGAATATCAGGAATCTGGTAAAACATCAAATCTCTGACATCGCTGCGGTCGGAAAGGGATCCTACCAGAAAGGGACCAATGACGACTGAAGAGAATCGTTCAACATGACAGAAGTGCAACCCTTCCACAAATTGTTGAAGATTTCAGTGCTGTGGCATCAACAAGTGTCAGCGTGCAAACTATCAAACGAAACATCATCGATATGAACTTTAGGAGCCGAAAGCCCACTCGTGTACCTTGATGACTGTACGACATAAAGCTTTACGTCTCGCCTGGGCCAGTCAACACGGACATTGGACTGTTGATGACTGGAAACATGTTGCCTGGTCGGACGAGTCTCGCTTCAAATTGTATCGAGCGGATGCACGTGTACGGATATGAAGACAGCCTCATCAATCCATGGACCTTGCATGTCAGCACGGGACTGTTCAAGCTGGTGGGGGCTCTGTAATAGATACAACTCTGATCAACTCTGATACGTCACACGTACGTAGACATCATGTGTGATCACCTGCATCCATTCACGTCCATTGTGCATTCCGACGAACTTGGGCAATTCCAACAGAACAATGCATCACTCCACACGTTCAGAATTGCCACAGAGTGGCTCCAGGAACACTGTTCTAAATTTAAACACTTCCGCTGATTACCAAACTCCCAGACATGAAGATTACTGAGCAAATCTGGGATGTTTTGCAACGTGCTGTTCAGAAGAGATCTCCACCTCCTCCTATTCTTACGGATTTATGGACTGCTCTGCAGGATTCGTGGCGTAAGTTACCTCCAGCACTACTTCAGACATTATTCGAATCCATACCACGTCGTGTTTCGGCACTTCTGAGTGCTCGCGGGGGCCCAACACGATATGAGGCAGGTGTACCAGTTGACTGCTAAGCATGGAGCTATTGTATCAGCATACCGGTGCTTCGAAAGAAACATGACTAGTATACAACCTGGACCAGAGGACTTGCCTGTATTTTCCTTTCCGCGTGTTGCTTGTAGAATGCCACCAGACTTTACTTATATCATAAAAAAACATGCCAGACGAGCGGATGCAATGCTCTTTATACATATATTAAACAACTGCTCACAGTATCGTCACATTAGCCTAATGATCCGACGGTTTCGCCACTGTACTGCAACGGAACGCCGTAACAAAGAGACAAACAAATGAGAGAAAGACAAACAAATTAGAAATGCAGATAAACTAGCAATATTTATTTGTAGAGGGTCGCCTAACCAGTATCAGTTGTAGGACAATAGTTTGATTGTGAGATTCAAATATAGTCTGAGTTTAGTATGTCATTTATTTATCTGAGTTTAGTACGTCATTTATTTATTTTAAAACCTCGACACAGACAACATTAAAATAACTGAGAATAATTTCTAACGGAATGAACATGAAGACTCGTAAAATAGACTGAGAAAGTGTTCCAACACAACGAGCACAAAGTCTTCTAAAATACTGCAACACAAAACTCTTTAGAAACTCAATTTAATCAAGAACGTTCCGCCAACAACATGGAAAGCTACTTCACTTACGTGGACGACTGCTTGGGAAAGGCTACAGGCTCTCCTTATCTATGCAACTCGCAGATGCGAAGTAAACGAGTCCAAGACCCACGAATCAATACCACCAATCAGGAACACAAGCTGCATAGCAAATCCCGAAAATTGTGAGCTGCTCGTAAAGTGAATAGCGCTAATGCGAAATGTGACATTTAGGGGAAGTTTACTATCCATGAGCCGTCTCCTTCGATGGGCCGGTTCGATTTCTCTGTGGATAGTGACAATAGGCACATACTACCGGTCGTTAGGTATACCCCGTATTGCCGTGAGCTGTTCCACGAAGACACGAAGAAACAGTGAAAAATGTAGGATTTGTACTATGTTCTTGTAAGTGACTAGTATTAATGAATGAAATGTACTGATACGGTAATACTGATTAAATTTCTGCAGCCCTCATTGGAAAGTACAAGCAATTCACGCCATTGCGCCATATTCACAATATAAAGTTACGTGCTGTGGACCGAGACTAGGTATTGCCAAGGGATGCAGTGCGAGTTGCCTTGAATGAGAAATCTCGAATGATGTCGAATATTACGCCACTTGAACAAATTTCTAATTTTGTAAATATTTTGATAATCAGTCAAATACTTTTTTTTTTACCTTCGAAGGCGACATTTCTATTTTTTGACACGTCGGTTCCGAAAACATGTTATTCAGATGCCAAAAAAACGCCTAAAATAAAAAAATATGAAATGCATTGACACTTATTTAAATGTGTGTACTATTTCACAGTTATTAAACTATTGCCCATCGATTCATGGTAACCGCCCAGCCCAATGAAGGAATTCAGTCGTCTTGAATAGGCCGATGACACAAACTTTTGTTTCTCAAATATTTCATTTACAGTGAATATTTATGACTTCTGTGTCTACTATAGTGAAATACAAAAGATGAGGTGCAACTTTCTTTAGATGGCCTATTGATTTTCCCCTACTCCAAACTCAGCAAACGTGCGCCGGAACGCGCTAATCGCCACCGGATAAATAGCGCCACAATCGACGTCAGGAACAGTGCACCCCACTCGCGCCAGGACCAGAAGTCTCTTTCTCACCCCAGCAGATCCATAAGTGCCCAAAATTATCCTGCTCTAATACTACCTACCCACGTTTTAGAAAACTTCTCAAAAATGGTTGAAATGGATCTGAGCAGTACGAGACTTGGCATCTGAGGTCATCAGCCTTAGAAACTACTTAAACCTAGCTAACCTAATGGCATCACACACATCCATGCCCGAGGCAGTATTCGAACCTGCGACCGTAGCAGAAGCGTGGTTCCAGACTGAAGCGCCTAGAACCGCTCGGCCACAGCGGCCGGCTAGAAAACTTCTCGCGGAGGGGATAATTCAGTACTTCTACCAACGCAACTACTCCGTCCGAACGGGCCTCGACCGATGACTTCGCTGTTTGGTCCCCTCCCCCAAATCAACCAACCAACCCAAAGGTACCTTCCGACCTGCGGGTCATCCTCAGCCGCAGACATCACTGGACGCGTGGATGAAGGGTATGTGGTCGGCATACCGCTCTCCCGCCCGTTATCAGTTTATGTGACCGGAGCTGCTACTCTTCAGTCAAGCAGCTCCTTAACTGGCCTCACGAGGGCTGAGCACCCTGCTTGTGAAATGCGCTCTGCAGACCCGGACGGCCACCTGTCCAAGTGCTAGCCTAGCCGACAGCCCTTAACTTCGGTGATCTGACGAGAACTGGTGTTACCACTGCGGCACGGCCGTTGGTCACTACCAACGTGGCCACCAAAATACAGGGTGATTCAAAAAGAATACCACAACTTTACGAATTTAAAACTCTGCAACGACAAAAGGCAGAGCTAAGCACTATCTGTCGGCGAATTAAGGGAGCTATAAAGTTTCATTTAGTTGTACATTTGTTCGCTTGAGGCGCTGTTGACTAGGCGTCAGCGTCAGTTGATGCAAAGATGGCGACCGCTCAACAGAAAGCTTTTTGTGTTATTGAGTGCATTTCGAACGAAGTATGGTGTTAAACCTCCTGATAGGTAATGTATTAAACGTTGGTATAAATAGTTTACAGAGAATGGGTGTTTGTGCAAAGGGAAAAGTTCTGGACGGCCGAGAACGAGTGATGAAAATGTAGTACGCATCCAGCAAGCATTTGTTCGCAGCCAAGGAAAATCGACTCGCAGAGCTAGTAGAGAGCTGCAAATTCCACAATCAACTGTATGGAGAGTCCTACAAAAAAGGTTAGTTATGAAACCTTATCGTCTGAAATTGGTTCAAGCACTGTCTGCAGCTGATAGATTAAAAGCAGCGATTTCTTTGATTTTATCCTTGCTCAAATGGAAACAGATGAATCTTTCGTTCAAAGATTGTGTTTAGTGATGAAGCAACTTTCCACACTAACGGGAAAGGCAACCGTCACAATGTCTGTATATGGGGCACTGAGAATCCGCGGGAAACAACTCAGTATGAACGTGACTCGCCTAAGGTGAACGTTTTCTGTGGCATTTCAGCCAATAAAGTTTTTGGTCCCTTTTTCTTCGAAGATGCTACTGTAACTGGACTACAGTATCTGGAGATGTTAGAGAATTGGCTGTTCCCTCAGCTCGAACAAGAAGCACAACAATTAATATTTCACATTGGCACTTATCTGTCCGTAACTACCTGAACGTCAACTACCCGAGGCGATGGATCGGCCGCCAGGCAGCCCGTGACAGAGCACTTCATCACTGGCCTCCAAGAAGCCCTGATCTTACCCCCCTGCGATTTTTTCTTATGGGGGTATGTTAAGGATACGGTGTTTCGGCCACCTCTCCCAGCCACCATTGATGATTTGAAACGAGAAATGACAGCAGCTATCCAAACTGTTACGCCTGATATGCTACAGAGAGTGTGGAACGAGTTGGAGTATCGGGTTGATATTGCTCGAGTGTCTGGAGGGGGCCATATTGAACACCTCTGAACTTGTTTTTGAGTAAAAAAAAAACTTTTTAAATACTCTTTGTAATGATGTATAACAGAAGGTTATGTTATGTTTCTTTCATTAAATACACATTTTTAAAGTTGTGGTATTCTTTTTGAATCACCCTGTATTTCTTTTTATCGTGAATACAGGGGAACGGCTCAGAAGTTTCCCATTCTCGGCTTACAGAACGCATCTTAACATGCAAGAGGTTGGTATCTATTAGCTGCTAGCCAAGTTCCAATGACTGGTCGATCACTTCGCACTGACGGGACAAGACGCATTTGTTTGGATAACAAAATCTGTAGTGTAAGGCTACGAATTTTCTCATGGTGGCCTAGCAGACCTCCACCAGCCCGTTCTTAATTCTGTGTGTAGGGAGGTGAATTCGTCACGCCAATGATACACTACGGACATGCAGTTGTTTAGCGGCGGACTGCTTTCAAAGGAGAAAACCGCATTTCCCGACAAAGTGCAGGGCAGGGGCTTCACAGCAACCGACTCCTGCAAACTACAGTGCCCTGGTAACCCGCGTTCCTTCTCTAGAGCCTCTGTGACTGATCTCCTGTGATCAAGCCAGATCGCGGTACGAAAACCTGAACCCATTCCTTTGTAGCAAGAAAATGTGAGTTAGCAAACCACGTACTCTTCTAAAAAATAGTCAGCAACTAATCTGAAAAATAATCAAATATCGCACAGCGATATGTGACTGTCATGTCACACGTTCTACATGACTGTGTAGCTGCGACTGTCATGTCACACGTTTCTTGTGTCTGTGGGACCCTGAACAAAGTGAACAGCTCGTCGCCAGGTATTCACTAGCACAAACCGGATTTTTGCCGACATGAGGAGCGAAACCGAACGTCTCTCGGGGAGAAATGTCCAGGGCAAACCAGAAGCAACGGAACACAATGATCAGGCGAACGTACCGGCTGTGACGGGCGGGAGCTTGAAACTGTTAGTAGCCACGTGGGCACTACCGCTTGCCGGTCGAAGGGAATGCCTTGCGGCGCGAAGCACAGTTTCACAAACCGAGCTGGCGTTGCAGGAGTAGAGGTGGCGCAGGTGAATCTCAATACTTTGCGTCGATCGTCTCGGGTCGAAGTAAGTCGTCAGGAGCCGTCTCTATTGCGTACGTATGTCGGGCCGAAATGCAATGTCGTCATCGGGAAGGGAAGTTCGAGGTTAAGCCGGCGAAAGCCCAGCTAGGTCCGGAGCTATCTCGCCTAGGTCCCGGCAGTCAGCCGCCGTAGTAGACGAGCCAAGAATTGAAAGCTGATGGCGGGGTTGAAGAAAATTTTATTATCATCTTACCAACTCATCATCATCATTTAAGACTGATTATGCCTTTCAGCGTCCAGTCACGAGCATAGCCGCCTTATAAAATTCCTCCATGATCCCCTATTCAGTGCTAACATTGGTGCCTCTTCTGATATTAAACCTATTACTTCAAAATCAGTCTTAACCGAATCCAGGTACCTTCTTCTTGGTCTACCCCGACTCCTCCTACGCTCTACTGCTGAACCCATGAGTTTCTTGGGTAACCTTGCTTCTCCCATGCGTGTAACATGACCCCACCATCTAAGCCTGTTCATCCTGACTGCTACATCTATAGAGTTCATTCCCAGTTTTTCTTTGGTTTCCTCATTGTGGACACCCTCCTGCCATTGTTCCCATCTGCTAGTACCTGCAATCATCCTAGCTACTTTCATATCCATAACCTCAACCTTGTTGATAAGGTAACCTGAATCCACCCAGCTTTCGCTCCCATACAACAAAGTTGGTCGAAAGATTGAACGGTGCACAGATAACTTAGTCTTGGTACTGACTTCCTTCTTGCAGAAGAGAGTAGATCGTAGCTGAGCGCTCACTGCATTAGCTTTGCTACACCTCGCTTCCAGTTCTTTCACTATGTTGCCATCCTATGAGAATATGCATCCTAAGTACTTGGAACTGTCCACCTGGTCTAACTTTGTTCCTCCTATTTGGCACTCAATGCGTTTATATTTCTTTCCCACTGACATTACTTTCGTTTTGGAGATGCTAATCTTCATACCATAGTCCTTACATTTCTGATCTTACCAACTTAACATAGTTAATTCGGAAATGTAAATAGGAAATGATTCGAAGCTTAATACATTCCATTGTGACAGGGTGCTAGTAGCAAGCCGGCTCTGCGTAGGAGGTTGTGTCGTTCATCCGGGTGCCGCTGCGTCTTGATGTTGATAAGTGCCTGACTGTTACTTGTTGGTAAACAGTTTCTTACCTGCTTAGTTGCGGACGTTCAGCACAATTTTTTGAAGGCTGTGTCTAATGCCATGATTTTAAAAAAATACGTAAAAATTTCTTCATATTTTGGTATTTTACTTGTTTTCTCATGTTGCTCCCAAACGTAATGTATCAGTGTGTCGCAGTGTCAGATGGAACGCGCTGTGTGTGCGAACGTCTACGTGATATCAGATCTCTTACAGGCAGGAAATGACATAAATTCTGGTGCCGTGATTGTTGTTGCGGCGAAATGACTTGGCACGAATGTCCGCGACCGTTCAACACAAAATCCTATGCCTCAGAATGACTGGTTTATTGCATACGTCGCACACGTCTGCCCTTATCAAGTGTATGCTTGGTAGTTTTACTCTGGTACGTATCGTCCTGTACTACGTGTTGCGGACTTCTGGTGCTAAAAATCGCACAGAGACATTTTGCGGTACTACACTGAAGCCCCAAATAAATTAGTATAGGTATGCGTATTCAGATACAGAGAGAAGACAACAGACAGTATACGGCGCTTCTGTCGGCATCGCCTATATAAGACAAGTGTCTGGCGCAGTTGTTAGATCGATTATTGCTGCTGCAATGGCAGGTTACCAAGATTTAAGTGAGTTTGACGTGGTGTGATGGTCGGCGCAAGGGCGATGAGACACAGCATCTCCGAGGTAGCGATGAAGTGGGGATTTTCCTGTACGACCATTTCACTAGTTTACCGTAAATATCAGGAATCCGCTAAAACATCAAATCTCCGACATCGCTGCGACCGAAAAAAGATCCTGCAAGAACGGGACTATCGAAGACTGAAGAGAATCGTTCAACGTGACTGAAGTGCAACCCTTCCGCAAACTACTACAGATTTCTATGCTGGACCATCAACAAGTGTCAGCATGCAAACCATTCAACGACACATCATACATACGGGCTTCCGGAGCCCAAGACCTACTTGATGACTGTACGCCACTAAGCTTTACGCCTCACCTGGACCCTTCAAAACCGACATTGGACTGTTGGTGGCTGGAAACATGTTACCTTGCCGGACAAGTCTCGTTTCAAATTGTATCGAGCGGATGGGCGTGTACGTGTATGGAGACAACCTCATGAATCCATGGACCCTGCATGTCAGCAGGGGACTGTTCAAGCTAGCGGAGACTCTGTAATGGTGTGGAGCGTGTGCAGTTGGAATGATATGGGACCCCTGATACGTCTAAATACGAAACTGATGGAGTGACACATACGTAAGCATCCTGTCTGATCACCTGCACTTATTCACGTCCATTGTGAATTCCGACGGACTTGGGCAATTCCAGCAAAAGAATGTGACACTCCACACGTCCAGAATTGCTCCAGGAACACTCTTCTGGGTTTAAACACTTCCGTTGGACACCAAACTCCCCAGACATGAAGAATATTGATATTATCTGGGATGCCTTGTAACGTACTGTTCAGAAGAGATCTCCATCCCCTCGTACTCTTACGGATTTATGGACAGCACTGCAGGATTCATGGTGACAGTTCCCTCCAGCACTACTTCAGACATTAGTCGAGTGAGTCTATGCCACGTTGTGGTGCGGCACTTCTGCGTGCTCGTGGGGGTTCTACACGACATCTGGCAGGTGTACCAGTTTCTTTGGCTCTTCCGTGTATGTTCCACCGCTGTCGTGGAAGTTTGACGCAATGGAATTCTTGAGTGGACTTCCTCCGACTGCGTCATATATCTTCCTTGCAGTATTCTATCTGGGACTGAGCGTGCTTCCTATTGTGTAGCTGTCCTGCGTGTAGTAAATCGCATGTAGCCAAGTATAAATAGAATCTTTTTGAGGTCCTCTGGTGCTGTTTTGGACCTTGGCCAATATTCATCGATTAAGACCGCTGTCGGGCTGGCCGAGTTGATTTCTATAATTTTGAATGTCCTGTAGATCAAAAGAGAAGTGAATCTGTAAATGAGATCAGTTGGGCTAACGCCTCCTTCTTCTGGTTTTAGAGTGCAAGCAGACATTCTCTCTCCTGCCCCTTCTAATGGAACTAATCTACACTCCTGGAAATGGAAAAAAGAACACATTGACACCGGTGTGTCAGACCCACCATACTTGCTCCGGACACTGCGAGAGGGCTGTACAAGCAATGATCGCACGCACGGCACAGCGGACACACCAGGAACCGCGGTGTTGGCCGTCGAATGGCGCTAGCTGTGCAGCATTTGTGCACCGCCGCCGTCAGTGTCAGCCAGTTTGCCGTGGCATACGGAGCTCCATCGCAGTCTTTAACACTGGTAGTATGCCGCGACAGCGTGGACGTGAACCGTATGTGCACTTGACGGACTTTGAGCGAGGGCGTATAGTGGGCATATGGGATGCCGGGTGCACGTACCGCCGAATTGCTCAACACGTGGGGCGTGAGGTCTCCACAGTACATCGATGTTGTCGCCAGTGGTCGGCGGAAGGTGCACGTGCCCGTCGACCTGGGACCGGACCGCAGCGACGCACGGATGAACGCGAAGACCGTAGGATCCTATGCAGTGCCGTAGGGGACCGCACCGCCACTTCCCAGCAAATTAGGGACACTGTTGCTCCTGGGGTATCGGCGAGGACCATTCGCAACCGTCTCCATGAAACTGGGCTACGGTCCCCCACACCGTTAGGCCGTCTTCCGCTCACGCCCCAACATCGTGCAGCCCGCCTCCAGTGGTGTCGCGACAGGCGTGAATGGAGGGACGAATGGAGACGTGTCGTCTTCAGTGATGAGAGTCGCTTCTGCCTTGGTGCCAATGATGGTCGTATGCGTGTTTGGCGCCGTGCAGGTGAGCGCCACAATCAGGACTGCATACGACCGAGGCACACAGGGCCAACACCCGGCATCATGGTGTGGGGAGCGATCTCCTACACTGGCCGTACACCTCTGGTGATCGTCGAGGGGACACTGAATAGTGCACGGTATATCCAAACCGTCATCGAACCCATCGTTCTACCATTCCTAGACCGGCAAGGGAACTTGCTGTTCCAACAGGACAATGCACGTCCGCATGTATCCCATGCCACCCAACGTGCTCTAGAAGGTGTAAGTCAACTACCCTGGCCAGCAAGATCTCCGGATCTGTCCCCCATTGAGCATGTTTGGGACTGGATGAAGCGTCGTCTCACGCGGTCTGCACTTCCAGCACGAACGCTGGTCCAACTGAGGCTCCAGGTGGAAATGGCATGGCAAGCCGTTCCACAGGACTACATCCAGCATCTCTACGAACGTCTCCATGGGAGAATAGCAGCCTGCATTGCTGCGAAAGGTAGATATACACTGTACTAGTGCCGACATTGTGCATGCTCTGTTGCCTGTGTCTATGTGCCTGTGGTTCTGTCAGTGTGATCATGTGATGTATCTGACCCCAGGAATGTGTCAATAAAGTTTCCCCTTCCTGGGACAATGAACTCACGGTGTTCTTATTTCAATTTCCAGGAGTGTAGAAGGTGCTGTTCCCATCCAGGAACTTCAGGAGTTTATTTACCCCATTTGCTGTAAAGCACTGACCGTCCCGAGAAAATTACTCGCAGGACAAGGGAAAGGCTGACCCATTGCCATCAGGCCGAATACAAGTCCTCTTGTCTGTCACGAATAAGAAGAGCACACGGGCACGGCCAGAACTTGATAAGCTAACTGACCACTGTGGTGACAGAACGGCAGTTACTATAAAACTGAGATGTTAAATAATGAAAGAATAGCGGACCCTCAACGACAGAATCGCTACGAAAGAGAGGTACCTCTGCTTGAGATATTCTACTGTCTCTACAGTTTAGGTCTTAGGGTGTAATAGTACTCCGTTCACAGTTACACGATCGAAGTAACAGTGAATGTCGTACCGGTAAAGACGGATCTTCGTGTCGAGTCGATCAATTGTATACGATGCTTTACAGGGAGTCTGGCTTGAACCAGACGCTAAGAGGTAAATAGTACTGGAGCTGAGTGGTCGTCAACCGAAACAGCAACGGAGCTGAAATAGCGAGCGGTGCAGGAACAACGCCTACGGAGTGAGCGGTTGGCGAAACCAGATAAGGCGTGGCGGCGGAACTGAACAAGCGTCCTGTCAGCGTACACGGAGCGGAAGGATGCTGCACCGGGGGCATCACTAACACAGTCGCACAGCCGTGCAAAGACCATTGTGTTTAACACACAATGGAATTCTGCTAACACGACCAGTTTGCGAACCTCCCGATGAAAATCATAACGAAACTTTATGGTATGACCGGACTGGGGACCCAAGGGCGGCGTTTCGCAGTCACCGACGTCATTACACACAATGGACCACCAGCAGTACCCATCTGACCGTCTCAAATTTGAATGATATTTGCACAAATGTTCCCTACGGAATCTTTCAATAATAACGCCGCAAAATGTTGTGAAATTAAAATTGGAACTACAAAGTATTTATTCGTATTAGATTCACAATGTTCTGTGCTAAGTATGTTGTTAAAATTTCAAGGTAATGTCATTTACTAACGTTGAGCTACACGAGGTGAAGTTTGGGGAAAAATCAACCGCGTCCGGTATTCAACAATTTTGTGACTGCAATAAATTTTTGGACAACGAAGGGATATTGAGTGCTCTTTAATAGTTCTACACAGAAGTTGTTTCTTATCGATTCTACTGAAATGCAGAAGTTGTCACAAATCATAAATATGTAATCATGCCAATTGTTTATCAGTTTTACGCATATGTCATATGCAAAATAATATCACTTCCTGTTTTTTTTTTATTTTTGTTCGAAGAGACAGTTCAGGTGTTTTGTCCAAGAAAAGAATTTTTTTGTTTTCGAAAAAAAAAATGTGATGATACTTATAGCAGTATGACACCAAAATATACAAGAATTTATTGCAAAACAATTTGACGACGAGATTGAAAAATAATAACTTCTGGAATACTTACGAATAACCGTAGCAACTCGGTAGATTTGAAAGCAAACGACGTCTCTGCGAAAGTACTAAGGGGCACTCTGAAAACCTTGTTTGTACAACAATTATTGTGTCACAAAGTAGTTGAAATATTGTCGCGACTGAATTGCCCCCAGCTTTGAACTTAATTAGCATACAAATACTTAATGGGAGAACCTTGAAATTTTAACAGTGAGTTTAGCGTGAAGAATTGTCTGATTCGGATACCTCGTTTGGATTAAATCTAGTTTCAATTTTAAGCCGTACTGACTCTGACCACAATGGTCGCAGATCTCACTCGACATTTTGCTGCCCCCTACCGAAATCCTTGTAAAACCCTTTTTTTCTTTTTTTTCTTTTTTTTTCTTTTTTTTTTGCATCTTGAGCTTCAGTTTTGCAAAGCTTAGTTTTCTTTCATAGGGTACATCGATGCAAAACTTTACTCAAATTGGAGACGGTCAGGTAGGGTTAATTTCTAAAATTGGTTCACTTGTTGAATGATTCATCTGTAAATCTTCAAACAGGATTTCTGAAAGCAATGCATGTGACTATTGTACAAATTTATAAGTTGCCCAAAACGGTATACCTGTGAAATGTGAAACATGTAAACATTGTGAGTACGCACATCACTTGTTTTGTTAAGTTCTACATTCGGGTGAGAAGATCCTTAGAACCATGACGTAATAATGTTTTTGCGTGTAACGTCTGAAGGACGCAAACAGAGATATATACAATACTAGAGCGCCGGTGTTATTCTGAATTACGATGCAAAATTCCTTTGGACAGGCACTGTAATATCTTACTTTATCAGCATTCACCGACTTTCAAGTAAACTGCCTACCCTGTACGGAAATATGCATAATGGATGTACGAGTACAGGCTACAGACGCATGTTTGACGATATGTGGAAGTTTAGGTGTGGCTCTGATGTACGAGTACAGGCTACAGACGCATGTTTGACGATATGTGGAAGTTTGGGTGTGGCTCTGAGTCGTGCACTGATAGCCAACGGTAGCTCAGCGTGTTAGGTCGGAGGGTTAGCAGCCCTCTATAATAATAAAAAAAAAAAAAAAAACTGAGTGAATGGATCAAAAACAAACTTCAACGGATGTCATGGGGCGTCCGCCTCGAACAACGCGACGAACATAAACGAACAAAGTGAGATAAAAAAAAATGTTAAGGTGAGCGCTTTAAGGGGAAAATTCGGGTTCGAGTTCCGGTCCGGCACAAATTTTCATTGTCGTCATTTCATTCTACAGCTGATAATTGTCTATATTCAGACAAGCGAATACATTTAATGCAAACAGAGTCAGGCCTGTAGCGGAAAACTGGCAATACTTATTTCACGTATATACTATTTTTTGGAATGTGGATTGCAGAGACAGATTGCTTTGTGGCGTAGTCAAGTCCAGGGACACGTTAAAATGAGTAATTTTGGATATGAGTCGGTGAAGCCAACGTATGTTATGTTAGTAGAAGAACTATCTTGCTATGGTGTGCATTTTATCCATATTAGATTTTGATGCCGCGCGGGATTAGCCGAGCGTTCTAGGGCGCTGCAGTCATGGACTGTGCGGCTGATCCCGGCGGAGGTTCGAGTCCTCCCTCGGGCATGGGTGTGTGTGTTCGTCCTTACGATAATTTAGCTTAAGTAGTGTGTAAGCTTAGAGACTGGTCACCTTAGCAGTTAAGTCCCATAAGATTCCACACACCTTTGAGCATTTTGAACAGATTTTGATGAATGCTATTTAGTCAACCAAGCGGTTGGTATACACAGGTTTAATATGTCCTCAAATTCACTTCTCTTTGGATGCACAACTCTTTACCAGTTTATAAAGAATCGTAAATTATGTGCATAAACCTACGATTCTCCGGTCCTGACAGCGGCTTGAAAAGCAATACTACGCCAAAAACGAACCTTATTATTCTTCAGGATGTATATAACGTCACTTGAATTGGCTTAGAAAAGACTGAACAGCTTCGAAATTAGGAAGTTCCCCAAAGAGTGGCAACATGAGGTACAACTGCAATGCGGGCTGCATGAAACGCGGCTGAAGACAATGATGGATTGATGTGGAAATGCGACCGAATGGCACAAAGGAACTATCCTGTTTGGCAACGCCCATGACCCCACCGTGGAAATTGCTTGGTGCACGGAGGCGAACTGTACAATCTGTCTACAAGGAATAGTTGATGATTATGTTTGATTTCTGGGGTGCCCAACTGCTCGATCATCAGCGTCCGTTTAAAGTCCCAATTTTTACACATACCATTTTTTTCACAATCCAATCTAGCCACTGTCACGAATAATAATGATGGTGATGATGATGACGATGATGATGATGATGATGAAAACACAAACACCCAGTCCCCTAGCAGAGAAAATTCCCAACCGGCCGGGAATCGAACCCGGGACCCCGTGATCCAGGGGCAACAACGCTAGCAACTAGAGCACGGGCTGCGGACACAACGCGAAATTAGAACAATAGCCATAACCGGCAGGTATTGCAGACGAACATTATGCCTTGTCAATGACAATTGGTTCCAAATCCAAAATGAATTTAAGCTGTCAGGAAATGAAGATCCATCTCAACCAGCTTCCGATGGAATCTCTCGAAGAGTACAACATGTAGTTGACATCTTCTATATTTTCATGGTAAATATGCTATGGAAACATCCATCTCCCTAGATAACATCAGCCGTGTTCATAGGGCAGCACGCATACTATCCTCGTTTAAATGTCTGGTACTATTTGGAACAGCGAGTCAAATGTAGCAGTCAACGTACCCACTGTTCTCGGGATCTAATCATGCACAACTGGCTTCAGATGAATGAAGAAACCAGTTCTCTCTCTTCCGGGTCGAACCGATGGCATTATCACCACTATAGGCGCAATAGGGATTGGCAACTGCCTCTCGTCGTAAACAAATCTAAAACACTGTGAATGGATAGGCAGAAAGACTCATTACTGTGTGGCTGCAGCTCGTGGTCTAGTGACTAGCACTGCCACCTCTGGATCACGGTGTCCCGGGTTCGATTCCCTTCCGGGTTCGGGATTCTCTCCGCCTGGGGACACAGAGTTCGTGTGTCCTTATCTCATCATCATCATCATCATCATAATCATTGGGGTAGTGGCGAAATTGGAAATGGAAAGAATGGAACGCGTACGGGCGCTGATAACCACGATGTTGAGCGTCCAACAAACCATCATCATCATCATTACTGTGTGATTACACTATTGGAGACACGAAGCAACCACATCCACAAAAACTAATCGCAGACTGAGATTCATGGGCGAATACTCAGGAAATACAGGGTGTACATAAAGTCTAGGAACATTTTCATTTATTTATTGTGCAAGAACTAAACATTGTACAAGTGTCATACATATTGCATTTTGAAGAGAAACTCTGAAAGCTTTTTTTTACAAACATTCGATATACGAACCATTTATTGTGCAAGAACTAAACATTGTACAAGTGTCATACATATTGCATTTTGAAGAGAAACTCTGCAAGCTTTTTTTACAAACATTTGATATACGAACCATGAGTGACCCGGCAGACGTCAATATGGTAATCGAATTCTTGCCATACCCTTCCCAGCATGGTATTGTTGACAGTGGCAGTCGCTTCCCATATTCTCTCCCGGAGCTCTGCTACATCACGTGGTAGAGGCGGTACGTACACCAGATCTTTAATGTGTCCCCACAGAAAAAAGTAACACGGAGTGAGATCTGGTGATCGGGGAGGCCATTTCATGAAACAGCTGTCCCCTTCTGCACCACGGCCGATCCATCGATGCTTCAGCTCCACATTCAGGTATCCACGAACTTCACTATGAAAATGGGGTGGAGCCCCATCCTGCTGAAATATGATCGGAGAGTCCGATTGCATTTGAAGCATCAGCCATTGCTGCAACATGTCCAGGTAGGAATACCAAGTGACAGTGCTCGTGGCGAAGAATAATGGCCCGTACAGTTTTCGACGTGACAAGGCACAAAAAACATTTACCTTTGGGGAATCACGCACAAACTCAATGCATTAGTGTGGATGCTTTGTACCTCAGATTCGACAATTTGCCTTATCACTTTCCCATTAGTATCAAAAGTGGTTTCGTCGCAAAAATTAAGCGAGCAGCAATGCCATCTCCATCCTCATTCATTTGTTGCAACTACGAACAAAACTCAAAACGCTTGTCTCTGTCGCCGCCATTGAGCTTCTGCACTAGCTCCAATTTGAATGGTTTCATAGACAGCTTCTGTCGCAAGGCTTTCCACGCTGTGATTGGAGCTATTTCGAGTTCACGGGATGCACGACGCACCGATTTCTTTGGACTCCTTATGAATGTCTCTCGTACGCGCTCCACATTCACTTCACTCACTCTGGGACGACCGTTTCTCTTTGCCAGGCACAAGCAACGCGTCGTAACGAATTTTTGTGCCAGTGGCAAATAGCCTTCCTTGTTGGTGGCTTCTTACCGTACTTCGTTCTAAACATCCGTTGAACAGCTGCAGCACGCTGGCCGCTGTCACCGAGCGGTTCTAGGCGCTTCAGTATGGAAGCGCGCGACCGCTACGGTCGCAGGTTCGAATCCTGCCTCGAGCATGGATGTGTGTGATGTCCTTAGGTTGGTTAGGTTTAAGGAGTTCTAAGTTCTATGGGACTGATGACCTCAGCAGTTAAGTCCCATAGTGCTCAGAGCCATTTGAACCATTTTTGATAAAATTGGAGTGGCTTGCAGGACATGTAAACAAGAGCTAGAAACACAGGAAGTAATGAGCTGTGCGCCGTGGCTTCGCCAAAAGAGTAGTGCCTCTCTGGTTATCGATGGTCGTCCGTGGTTTAGCCTTCCCATCAATCACGCTGGTCTGAGGGTCTTTGAGTGGAAGACTACTTAAGGGCAGACGTAGGGCAAAATGCATTCTTCTACGTAAAAATAGTGAAGGATCCAAAAAAATGTATCCACTGTTTAAAAGTCCATAACTGGCAAACTAATTGACAGAGTTGTCTCAGCTTTGGTAGTGTAATGGTCTGTAGTTCTAGCAATCGCCACACAAGCGTTGTACTGCGTTGTTTTGTTTTGTCAGATGACAGTCGCCAGATAGTCAGTGTTTTGTTCTTAGTTGCACCTAGTTATTCGAGTAAACATGGCTGGCGCAAGGCTTACATTCAATGAAAGGAAGTCAGTTTTGAAGTGGTATTTTAAGTACGAAAACATTAATGAGGTTCAACGGCAATGTCGAAATGTGTATGAAACAGGGCCACCGACACGTTTAACGATTCGTAGTATTCGAGACAAATTTGAAGCCGTAGGCTGTGTTAAAGATGTACACAAACAACGATCTGCACGACCTGTAACAGTAACAAGTCCAGCTAACTCCCGTTGTGTGTTACAACAATCCACTCGCTCACCACAGAAGTCCGTGAGACAGTGTGCCCGTGAAAGTGGAGTGAGTCGTTCACGTGTTCGGCGAATTTTGAAGACAGCAAAGTGGAAGTGCTACATCCCACAATTGCTACACGCAATGAACGAGGACGACCAGATCGTAGAATGGAGTACTGCGAGTGGTTTACTAACATGGTGCGCAACGATGAAGAGTTTGTAGAGATGACTGTGTGGTCTGATGAGGCACAGTTCAAACACAATGGTACAGTAAATCGCCACAATTGCATCTACTGCGCCTCCGAAAATCCGGGCGTACATGTAGTCAAAGCCGTGAATTTGCCGGGAGTAAATGAGTGGTATGGGTTGTCTTACCAGGGCTTGATTGGGCCATTCTTCTTTGACGGCACAGTTACCGGTGAGGTGTACCTTCAGAAGCATCAGACATCCATTTTACCTGCCATCCGAGACTTGTGTGGAGACGGAAGAGTTTACATTCAACAATATGGTGCCCCGGCCCACTACCAAAATCGTGTTAGGGCGTTGTTGTTGTTCTGGTCTTCAGTCCTGAGACTGGTTTGATGCAGCTCTCCATGCTACTCTATCCTGTGCAACTTCTTGATCTCCCAGTACTTACTGCAACCTACATCCTTCCGAATCTGCTTAGTGTATTCATCTCTTGGTCTCCCTCTACTATTTTTACCCTCCACACTGCCCTCCAATCCTAAATTTGTGATCCCTTGATGCCTCAAAACATGTCCTACCAACTGGTCCTTCTTTTTGTCAAGTTGTGCCACAAACTCCTCTTCTCCCCAATTATATTCAATACCTCCTCATTAGTTATGCGATCTACCTATCTAATCTTCAGCATTCTTCTGTAGCACCACATTTCGAAAGCTTCTATTCTCTTCTTGTCCAAACTATTTATCATCCATGTTTCACTTCAGTACATGGCTACACTCCATACAAATACTTTCAGAAACGACTTACTGACACTTAACGCTATACTCGATGTTAACAAATTTCTCTTCTTCAGAAACGCTTTCCTTGTCATTGCCAGTCTACATTTTATATCCTCTCTACTTCGACCATCATCAGTTATTTTACTCCCTAAATAGCAAAACTCCTTTACTGCTTTAAGTGTCTCATTTCCTAATCTAATTCCCTCAGCATCATCCGATTTAATTTGACTACATTCCATTATCCTCGTTTTGCTTTTGTTGATGTTCATCTTATATCATCCTTTCAAGACACTGTCCATTCCGTTCAACTGCTCTTCCAAGTCCTTTGCTGTCTCTGAGAGAATTACAATGACATCGGCGAACCTCAAAGTTTTTATTTCTTCTCCATGAATTTTAATACCTACTCCGAATTTTTCTTTTGTTTCCTTCACTGCTTGCTCAATATACAGATTGAATAACATCGGGGAGAGACTACAACCCTGCCTCACTCCCTTCCCAACCACTGCTTCCCTTTCATGCCCCTCCACCCTTATAACTGCCATCTGGTTTCTGTACAAATTGTAAATAGCCTTTCGTTCCCTGTATTTCACCACTGCCACCTTCAGAATTTGAAAGAGAATATTCCAGTTAACATTGTCAAAGGCTTTCTCTAAGTCTACAAATGCTAGAAACGTGGGATTGCCTTTTCTTACTCTTTCTTCTAAGATAAGTCGTAAGGTTAATATTGCCTCACGTGTTCCAACATTTCTGCGGAATCTTCCCCAAGGTCCGCTTCTACCAGTTTTTCCATTCGTCTGTAAATAATTCGCGTTAGTATATTGCAGCTGTGACTTATTAAACTGATAGTTCGGTAATTTTCACAGCTGTCAACACCTGCTTTCTTTGGGTTTGGAATTATTATATTGTTCTTGAAGTCTGAGGGTATTTCGCCTGTCTCATACATCTTGCTCACCAGATGGTAGAGTTTTGTCAGGACTGGCTCTCCCAAGGCCGTCAGTAGTTCTAATGGAATGTTGTCTACTCCCGGGGCCTTGTTCGACTCAGGTCTTTCATTGCTCTGTCAAACTCTTCACGCAGTATCTTATCTCCCATTTCGTCTTCATCTACATCCTCTTCCATTTCCATAATATTGTCCTGAAGTACATCGCCCTTGTATAAACCCTCTATATACTCCTTCCACCTTTCCGCCTTCCCTTCTTTGCTTGGAACTGGGTTTCCATCTGAGCTCTTAATATTCATACAAGTGGCTCTCCTGTCTCCAAAAGTCTCTTTAATTTTCCTGTAGGCAGTATCTATCTTACCCCTAGTGAGATAAGCCTCTACATTCTTACATTTGTCCTCTAGTCATCCCTGCTTAGCCATTTTGTACTTCCTGTCGATCTCATTTTTGAGACGTTTGTATTCCTTTTTGCCTGCTTCATTTACTACATCTTTATATTTTCTTCTTTCATCAATTAAATTCAATATTTCTTATGTTACCCAAGGATTTCTATTAGCCCTCGTCTTTTTACCTACTTGATCTTCTGCTGCCTTCACTATTTCATCCCTCAGAGCTACCCATTCTTCTTCTACTGTATTTCTTTCCTCCATTCCTGTCAATTGTTCCCTTATGCTCTCCCTGAAACTCTGTACAACCTCTGGTTCTTTCAGTTTATCCAGGTCCCATCTCCTTAAATTAGTACCTTTTTGTAGTTTCTTCCGTTTTAATCTACAGTTCATAACCAATACATTGTGGTCAGAGTCCACATCTGTCCCTGGAAATGTCTTACAATTTAAAACCTGATTCCTAAATCTCTGTCTTACCATTATATAATCTACCTGATACCTTTTAGTATCTCCAGGATTGTTCCATGTATACAACCTTCTTTTATGATTCTTGAACCAAGTATTAGCTATGATTGTGTTATGCTCTGTGCAAAATTCTACCAGACGGTTTCCTCTTTCATTTCTTCCCCCCAATCCATATTCACCTACTATGTTTCCTTCTCCTCCTTTTCCTTGTGACGAACTGCAGTCACCCATGACTATTAAATTTTCGTCTCCCTTCACTACCTGAATAATTTCTTTTATCTCATCATACATTTCCTCAATTTCTTCATCATCTGCAAAGCTAGTTGGCATATAAACATGTACTACTGTAGTAGGCATAGGCTTTGTGTCTATCTTGGCCACAATAATGCGTTCACTATGCTGTTTGTAGTATCTTACCCCGCATTCCGATTTTCCTATTCATTATTAAACCTACTCCTGCATTACCCCTATTTGATTTTGTGTTTATAACCCTGTAGTCACCTGACCAGAAGTCTTGTTACTCCTGCCACCGAACTTCACTAGTTCCCACTATATCTAACTTTAACCTATCCATTTTCCTTATTAAATTTTCTAACCTACCTGCCCGATTAAGGGATCTGACATTCCACGCTCCGATCCGTAGAACGCCAGTTTTGCTTCTCCTGATAACGACGTCCTCCTGAGTAGTCCCCGCCCGAAGATCCGAATGGGGGACTATTTTACCTCCGGAATATTTTACCCACGAGGACGCTATCATCATTTAATCATACAGTAAAGCTGCATGCCCTCGGGAAAAATTACGGCCGTAGCTTGCTTTCAGCCTTTCGCAGTACCAGCACAGCAAGGCCGTTTTGGTTAATGTTACAAGGCCAGATCAGTCAATCATCCAGACTGTTGCCCCTGCAAATACTGAAAAGGGTGCTGCCTCTCTTCAGGAACCACACGTTTGTCTGGATTCTCAACAGATACTCCTCCGTCGTGGTTGCACATACGGTACGGCCATCTGTATCGCTGAGGCACGCAAGCCTCCCCACCAACGGCAAGGTCCATGGTTCATGGGGGGGGGGGGGGGGGGGCGTGTTTCGACGAAAATCTACCAGGAAGATGGATAGGCCGTAGAGGTGCTGTGGAGTATCCACCACGTTCCCCAGATCTAACTCCTCTGGACTTTTACCTGTGGGGAACACTAAAGGACGTCGTTTATCGACAAATACCACGCACTTTGGATGAACTTCGAGAATCCATCGTTCATTCATATGCAAATATCCAATTGAACACGTTGCAGTCAGTAGTTCGTGCTGCAGTTCGGTTGCATCGTTTGTGGGTGGATGTTAATGGTGACCATTTCGAACACCTACAGTGATATCTTTAAGTTGGACTTTAAGCTACACTTTCACCAAAAATTTACAAATCCGTCAATTAGTTCGCAAGTTATGGACTTTTAAACAGTGGATACATTTTTTTGCACCCCTCTGTATATATCTCCAAAAATATTACAGTAAAAACAGTAAAACTTGAAACTTAATGTACAGAATAATGCTTGATATTCTGTGCAATTTTTGTTTGAAAATGCTCATCGACGTACACTTTCTAAGGATTTGAATATTTAATTACCATTGTTTCTATAACGTACCTTTTTTCGTAAACTAATCACGCAACAGATTTTTTTTGTCCAGTGTGCTAAGTCTTCACCAAGTGCTGCGGATTCTTAGGGTGTGGGTCATCTCCGTATCTCGCAAGCCGACACGGATTTCTGCTATTGGGTATACTCGTATAATTTAGTCACAAATACCGGGTGGTTAGTGCAGCTACTCACAGAGGCCCAGCGTGGGCTGTAATAATTGTACGCCGGCCGGAGTGGCATGCGGTTCTAGGCGCTACAGTCTGGAGCCGAGCGACCGCTACGGTCGCAGGTTCGAATCCTGCCTCGGGCATGGATATGTGTGATATCCATGGTTAGTTAGGTTTAATTAGTTCTAAGTTCTAGGCGACTGATGAAGTTGAGTCGCATAGTGCTCAGAGTCATTTGAACCATTTTTGAATTATTGAATGGCAGCGAAATACGTTAGAGATTTACGATGAAAAAAATAGCGTCAATTTTGGCCACCAGGAGCAAATAGCGTGCTGTGAATGCAAGCAAGGCGTACAGAAATGTTTCTGTATGTAATGGATTAGGAACGTGACGTGAGCAGAAATGGTCAGACACGTGAGAAAGGTATAATGTTGATTTTATTATTTTCGCATCTTACATAGTTTGTTTAATATGAGCCTCGGAGTTGTCGAGGAGATGCTGTAAAGTGCCAGATTTGTACCTGGTGGCCAAAATCAGTACCAATTTTTTTCATCATAAATCGGTTCCGCATTAACGCATTAGCATTTCTACCAGGTCTCGCTGCGTATTATAATTACAGACCACAATGGACCTTCGTGAGTGTCTTGCACTTTAATTATAACCACTCGGTGTAACGTTCCTATACTTTCACTGTTTGTAAGTCTTCTCAGTAAGTCTAGAATAACATTACGGGAACGGCGCTGCTCTTCGTTACAAGACGAAAACACCCGAGCAGGATGACGGTGTGGGCTGAGGTGGCTTCACATGTCTGATAATGAGTTCATTAACACCGCGGCAGAACCGCAGCGGGCCGCTCGCTCTGATCAGGAAAAGGCGAGTCGACGGCACACCTCATATACGACCACATTCACACACCTACGCACACATATACAAACACACACACACACACACATACATACATACATACATACTTACTTACATTCTCTCTCTCTCTTTTCAAAAGATACCGGAACAGTCGTAATTTCGCGCCACTGATGTGTTGGAGCGAAATGCAGTTGGCATCCCTGCACACACCTGTGTTTAATGTGTAACTGCTGGAAGTTTCATTGTTGTATGTCTGTTAGTTATTGTTCAGTGCTGTGTTGCTTAAGAAAACCTTTACAGAGACACACCAAATGATGCAGGAACCACGGTGATGAGTGCTCATGCCGCACCCGGTGTTACTAGCGGTTCACACAGTTTAAAAATGGACGGACGGAAGTTGAAGATAACCCTCGTCCAGGACACCGACGAAGCTCATGTCAGGAACATCAACGAAATTGTGCGTGCCAATCGAAGGCCTGACTGTCCGAGAGATTGCAGAAGAATGTAAAATTCCAGTTGGATCCTGTCATGAAATCTTGACACAGCATTTTGAAATGCATCGTATTGCCGCCAAAGTTCGTCGCACGGCTTATGAGTCAAGAACAGAAAGACCTTCACCTCGTAACCTGTGAAGAGCTTTTGGATCGCGCAAATGAGGACGATATGTTCCTTAAGAGAATCATAACTGGTGATGAAACGTGGATCTACGGTTGTGATGTTGAGACCAATGTTCAGTCTTTACAAAGTTTCACTAAGTCCAAAGAAAAGCTCGTCAGGTCAGGTCAAATGTAAAGGCCTTGCCGGTAGTTTTGTTTGACTTTATAGGATTAGTTCATCATGAATTCATGCCACAGGGACAAACTGTTAATCGATGTTACTATCGGGACGCGTTGCGGCGACTTCAAGAAAATGTGAGAAGGAAACGGCCTGAAATGTGGCGTGACAGTTCATGGCTCCTGCATCACAATAACGCACCCGCTCTTCATACCTGTTGGTGCGTGACTGTTGCAAAAACAACGAAATCGCTGTGCTGCCTCACCCTCCTTACTCTCCAGACCTGTCCCCCTGCGGACTTTTATTTGTTTGCAAAGTTGGAAGCCCCATTGAAAGGACGAAGGTTTGCAACGGCGGACGAAATAAAAGAAAACTCGCAGACGGCGCTTCACGCGATCCAGCAAGAGGCGTACCAAGACTGCATAACAAGCCACAGGTAAGCACAGAAAAGCTTTGTGGTCAAAGTTCAAGAATTTTCTGAGCAGACCTCGTGCACACAAAATTTTGTTTTTTCTCTGGGACAATGGACAACTTTGACCCAGACAATCTCTCTGTTCCAACCAAGGTTTTGGAAGATTTTCCTTTGTTGTCAGGCAAATGTTGGAAGTGGTAGTCCTCTCCCAAATATTCCCAATTGGGTTACCTTCCAGCCCATTCCTAACCTACTGGGATGTTTGGCCCTGTAACGGACAGGAACTCAACAGCCCGAACTGCTCCTAGGAATAGGGAAAAATAAAATAGGGTCAGCAGGCAGTGGTCGTCTCGTGTCACATCGCTCAACGGCATCCGCTGGCCGAATTTCGCAATTTCTTAGCGCTCACCTGTCTATCTATTACAAGAAAGCTTCTCAGCGCAATTAATTCTGTGCCTCCTTCCGGTTCACCTCGAACTTGCGTAAAACAAGACTGTTGCACCTTCTTCCTGAAAATGACAACACATGCATTGCTGGTCTATAAATATATATGTTCAAAGTGATCACGTTGGTGTAGTATTTAATCACGGAGTATATTACAAAGATTGGCATATTAAGCACCCAGACAAAAAATCAGACTCCATGAATAAAAAATTAGCTGACTCCAACGACTCAAGTGAAGTTATAAATAGAGACCTGTAAACAGCTCTAGGTGTCCCGTCTACAAACCTCAGAGTTGTAGTGTTACATAAAACCGCAGTGATGGAAGACCTGTACTTTAAAGCTATGCATGTTGTCGCTGAACAAATGAGGTCGAAAGGGTATCGTACAAGACGTTACAGAATTAGGCTAACTGGTTGTTGCTGATAATTTCTCGACGTATCGCTACTAAATTCATAACTTTCGTCACTTGGCCCTGTCTTCTGTCCGGAATCCGAAAGAAACTCTATACAGAGGCATTTCTGTTCCAGGACGAAAGCTGTTAAGTCCACTGAGCCAGGACGTGGCAGCTATGGGTTCGAGATCGAAATTCACTGCAAGAATCGTCAGGAAATGTAGTCTACTTACGAAAGAGATAGCCTTAGAAACCCTCAATCGACTGATACTTCACTGTTCATCGTCGTTAAGTCATCCGTGACAGATAGGGCGGATAAAGGAAATGGAGAAGATCCCAAGAAGAGCGGCACGTTTCGTTACAAATCGTTCAGCATGCGTGAAAGCGTCACAGAGATGAGCATCTAACGCCAGTGGGAGGCGCCATAAGAGAGGCATTATGTATCGCGGCGTAGTTTACTGTTAAAATTACGTGTGCATACTTTCCTAGAAGAGGCAACCAATATACTGTTTCCTCCTACGTATATCTCCCGGAAACCATGGAGATAAAATTAGAGAAATTCGAGATCACAGGGGTGTTTTGCTAACAATCGTTCTTTCTGTGCACCTCTGACGACAGGAACAAAAAGAGGGGAAACGATGGTGATACATAATGTATTCTCCATCAAACACCATAAACTGCGTTGCAGGGCATAGATGTAGATCTAAAGGAGTGTACGTGGACCTTCTCACAGATCCAGCCATAGGACACTGACTTGAGTTTTAGAGCGAATGAACGGGATTGTCTCGAACAAGTTTCGCGGA
Source organism: Schistocerca gregaria (assembly GCF_023897955.1). Lineage (NCBI taxonomy): Eukaryota > Metazoa > Arthropoda > Insecta > Orthoptera > Acrididae > Schistocerca > Schistocerca gregaria. Next base: position 605,090,703 of record NC_064921.1, on the reverse strand, counting down.
AACATAGCAGTCCACGAAACTTTCTGAAACCATAGGAGGAACTGATGTTCTAGCGTATTTGCACTGAGATAGTCTATACTCGAAGAATCTATGCAATTCTGAACTTCTGCTGTTAAGCACTCCAAAAGGAGAGAAACAGAATATTAAGATACGATTTTATCGGACATAATGGTCTGTTCACAGTGTTACCTGAACTAATAGGAGGTGCGGCCTTCATGAGAGGAGATAGAGGCAGCCTCGATTATTACACCAAAATGAGGACCGCCAAATACGCAAGTCGACTGTCGAAATCAATCGCTCAACAGCTTAAGAACAGATAAAATATAAAAAAATAATATTTTCTTCAAGAAATTCTAAAAATCAACGATTGCGGTGGAGCTACAATACCGTTCCCGAAGCAGTTTTTACAAAAGATAACAGTTCGGAACAGAAAATTATGGCGCGTCATATATAAGACATGGAGCGGTGACCTTTGAAGACAAATAAACTGTTGAATTACCTTTGGCACGGCTTTGACATATATGGAAAACTTTAAAAAGTTAGCCTAAAGAGAATTTTTGTCCTCCTGAAAACGACATGGATCCATGCTCCTTTGAGCAGCACTTCTGACCGTTATTGTTACTCTTAAACGGCAAATTGCTGCCAGTGATCAGGCCTGTACTTCGATATAGATTTTGCAGTCTTACAATGCTAAGTTTTTAACGTTGACAATTACCAACTCACGAAGGTAAAACTTGTGAGTTATTGTTTAATGAAAATGAACTTGAGCATCTTCCCTAAAACAGTTCGTTAGCCTGAGCGAGGTACTGCTGGGTTTCTGTTACTCCTATTAGGAATAAAGTTAAAAACCGTTTATTTTCGCCCCTCTACGCTGCTACAAATACGTGATACACAGTATTTCGCGAAAATAGTACTAAATTTCACTCTAGATTTTTGTTCGTGGTTTAAATGAATCTTTATTAAAACAAATAAAATCTGTAATAAATAAATCTTGTGGTCAAACATGATTGATAAATATGGAACAGTTGTGTATCCCAGCAAACGCTCTATACCTTGGTCACAGCAAGTTCTAATGTTTTCTGTTAATCAGTAACAAAAGCTGAAGTAGAGGGCTTTTAAATCTCTATTGAATTAAAATGGGTAGGCATGAAATAATGTCAGTTCTGGAATGAACAAAAGTATTAATGAATACTGCTGTCTCACTTGTAATCCTTGAACAAAGGTATAGCCACTACCATCAAAAGTAATAATAGGCCTAAACCCTGTGCCTGGCGAAGAAAATTAAATAAGAGATACTAGCGAGGAAAAGCTAAGGTTTCCAGTCGGGTGATAGTGCTTCAGTTCCTCGTCGTTTCTACGGCTATCATACCTTATTCATTACCAGTATACAACGGCAAAGTCTAGATTCACATGTATGGAAACACTAAGTTATCTTTTTATAGAGGAATCTACTCACCTCTGAGAAGAAGAGATTCTTCGTAAGAAGGAACAACAAGAAGAAAACTTATGCATAATATGGCTAAAATATTATCAAATTTATTGTAGTCGTTCCCAGAACAAATTTCGCTTTGCTGGGCTAAAATTATCACAGTTAACTAACTAGAGGTATAGCATTACTACCGCTATTATGTACGTTACCCTGCATCTCTGTTAATGGTCATCATTATTTTCTGCGGTATGAGAACTAAAAAAATCATAATCAGTTTTATCCAGGCTACTGGGGCTGGTCTGCATCATCCCAGATAATAGTTTTCACTGCCTTTAGGATTCAATGGACACAATAGGCCTCCTGTTAAATTCTGATAAGTTTCATGGATTTTAAAATTATCGATATCCAATTTTATGCCTATTAATGTTATCTATGCCCGAAATTAGACTTGTGCATCGGTTGCATCTTCCGCGCTGTCCGCCCCCGGTAGCTGAGTGGTCAGCGTGACGGAATGTCAATCCTAGGGCCCGGGTTCGATTCCCGGCTTGGTCGGTGATTTTCTCCGGTCACGGACTGGGTGTTGTGTTGACCTAATCATCATCATTTCATCCCCATCGACGCGTAGGTCACCGAAGTGGCGTCAAATCGAAAGACCTGCACCAGGCGAACGGTCTACCCGACGGGAGGCCCTAGCCACACGACATTTCATATTATGCGCTCGACCTTCCTGTAACGCCAGCTTCATCAATAATTATGCACTTCGGGTGTTTCCTTAACTGTCAGATGTATTTCCCAACTGGTAAAGTTGAAGGAGAAGCATATAGTAGCATCTCCAGCGTACTGCTTCCTTCCATTCCTGGATAATGCAACTACCGAATTGTCCAATTTATCAGACGGACACTATATCCCACTCCACAGTGCGACTGTTCCTCATTTGCTCCCGACCTTAAGAGGAGACTGGAATGTCGCTTTACGTTGTGATAAAGTATTATCACTGTGAATAGCATCAAGAATCTCTTTACAAAATGCCACACGTTTGCGTTTGCCGTCAGGACGCAGAGCTTGTAACAGCTGTAACTTGTTAGGCTTCATAACCAACCGACGTCTCAAAACACGCCAAATTGTTGTAGGCAGTTGTAACTCCCGACTGGCAAGACGAGTTGATTTTGAAGGACTGCGTTAGAAAGCAGTTGGAATTTGTGCAACACTTTCTTCAGTAACACGAGAGCGGCCAGGACTCTTTCCTTCACATACACATACTGCGTCTAGAAACTGTCGATACCATCTGCGAATGTTCCACCTATTCGGAGGATCAATTTTGTACCTTAGCCTGAAACGTTTTAGCACTGTAATTTGGAATTGCACTTCTCAAACTCGAGAACACAAAATGGTTTCTGATGCGAAGTAGCCATTTTAAACATGACAGTTACCAAGCAAAACAGAAGTCAACTGGCAGCTAGTGGCTATTAATATAAACTACCATGGGCGTACCGAGCCAGGAGCAGCTGCCCCCCCCCCCCCCCCCCCCCCACCCCACCCCGCAGAAGATATTCGCAGTTTTTCACTAGTTTACTGTTTTATTTAGTAAGAAATGCTGCATATTTTCTCGGATTGTAGAAGTGCATTCTTGTATTTAAAATGTTTATTAAAAGCGGGTTTTCACTGGTTTACTGTTTTGTTTAATAGGAAGTGCTTTACGTTGTCTCGAGACCTTGTTTCCTGAGACTTGTATGACCTGCCCCCCTCCTTTGTCATACGTAAATTCTTTTTGAAACAGCCTGTATATTGAAGCCGCCCCACCGTAGTTTCATTCGCACGAGTTCTTTGGATGGGATCTCGCTGCTGGTACTTTTCTAACAACAAATTACCACGACTGTGAAAATTATCAATACTTCATAATTAATTTGTTCTTTACATAATACTTGTCTTGAAAAAAAGGAGGAAACATTTTTTTCGTAAAGAGGTTGGAAATACAAAAGAGTTGTACCGGTACGAGAACTTTCAGTATAGTGATTTCATTTATATTTTTGTATCTACATTTGTGACACGTGTAATTTGTAGCAGTCCAGGAATCAGCATGATACTCATCGTAGAAATACGGAAACCAATAATTATTGCTACATACAGCATGTGTGATGTACGCCGAATTTTTGCATGTAGGCTACACCTCGCAATTCAAAAATAACAGCGAAGTGCGTAGCTAAAATAATAGAAAAAAGAATGATCTTCGCTATTCTGGGTTAAATCTGACTTTGGCAAAAATGTTTGACCATTTGCCAAATAGCGTTAAAAGTCTGACAGACAGTCAACCAACATTTAAAAACAAATTAAAAGATTTTCTGAATGACAATTCCTTCTCCTCAAAAGATGAATTTTTAGGTATGAAGTAGTAACTGTAAAAAAAATAATAATAAGTGTTATTATTAGACAACTTCTGTTAAAGTGATACGTCCTACGTCATTACGAAGTGTCGTATTCATGCACTATGGAACAAGTATTAATGTATGTATGTAAGTATGTATAATTTTTCAGTGTCTCTACTGAAAACCAAACTTGGTTAACGTTCGTAAACGGTTCTAGGTCTTCACACAACTTAGCGGCTTACCACGCATATCGAAGCATATCACCGAATATTAAAACAGTTGACTAACGACGTACGACTGACTGAATTTTTATGCTTTCTTCTCTAGAAACTATCTCTCTGTTCTTTTCAATGTCGTACGAGCAATTTATTGTCATTTTAAAATTTCTTCGCCTGCATGTAAAAATAAACGTCGCAAGGCTGCACCAGCGGAGTACATTTGGGAGGGATTACTTTAGTACTGCACGTTGGCAAAACAATGTGGGAATGGATGAAAATGTATCTACCTGTTGCCAGGTACCGCTTACTTGCTACGCTGCGGTCTAGCGACCATACAAAGTATATCGAGAGGTCTAAAATTAAAACTCGATTTTCTCGAAAACTGTTGGGAGTTGCATCCTCCTATTTACAAATGTTTAAGTCCTAGTAGTGCCCTATGCGCCACGTCAGTATGAATCATATCGGTGAGGGGTAGTTCTTAAGTTTTCCTTGCTATCTCGGCATATCTTTGCATAGAGCGATTTCCGCTACTGTTTGTTCAGGTGTTCCCGCACTGCCACAAGTGTTTCCCTGTTCTCTATTCTGTACTGCTACTCTGCGTACAAAATACATCTACTAATTTGTGTCTAATTTCCTAACCTAATTCCCTCGGCGTCACTTTATTTAACTCTACTACATTGCATTATCCTTGTTCTAATTTTGTTGATATTTGCTTACAAAGCCATTTTAAGACACTATACGTCCCGTTAAACTAACATTCCAAGTCATTTTTCGTCTCTGACAGAATTACATGCCGTCGGCTAAACCTCAATTTTTTTCTCCTCCGTGAACTTTAATTCCCTTTCCAAATTTCTCGTATGTTCGCAGCTTGGTCTACATATAGATTGAGTAACATCTGGGAGAACCTACAACCCTGTCTCCTCTCATCTCAACTACTGTCTTCCCTTACGGCTCTTTTACATTTATGTATAGCCTTTCGCTTCCTGTTATTTGATTCCTACCTTCATAATTTCAAAGAGCTCAAGCCAGTCAACAGTGTCAAAAGCCTTCTCTAAATCTATGAATTTTGTAAACGTAGATGTTCCTTTCTTCAATCTATCTTATATGATAAGTCTTAGCGTCAATATTGCCTCACATGTCCTTAGATTTCTCCGGAACCCAAAATAATGTTCTGCAGTGTGGGTTTCTACCATTCTTTCCATTCTTGTGTAAATGAGGAGGACTAAATCGAATTGGGGAGAGAAGAAATATATCGCACAATCTGACTAAAACAGGCTCATTTTGCAGCACACTTCCTGAGGCATCAAGGGGTCATCAGTCTGGTAATAGTGGGCATTGTGGGGGTTAATTGTAGAGGGAGAGCAAGGTTTAACTAAACTACGCATGAACAAATATATGTAGCTTACTGTAGTTACGCAGAGACGACGGGACGTGCACAAGATAGGTTACCTGCACCAAACCAGCCTTTGGATCGAAGACCGCTACAACAAAAACTCAAACACATATCGCACACGAATTTCGTCCCAATAGGTATCTGACATTTTTGGGTATGGGAAGGGCATCCACAAAAGCATCTAAACACAAATAACTTGCCTAATGCTTGCTGACTTTCATCTCGGGATCTTCGGATGACATTACGCCAGCGCGAGTAGTTGGCGTTGTCAAGATTCGTCCTCCATTACCACCAGCAGTCGAGAGTAAACCTTTGACAAGGGCAGCCCTTGTGCTTGCGAAAGGTCAGTAAAATCATCAAACGAACGTCACCCGAAGATCCCGAGACAAAACTATTTACAATGAAAATAAGTGTTCAGTTGTCGATCTTTCGCGGATCCTACATTAAGAGGAACAAGTATTGAGAGATAGCGCGGGAGAGGTGGGAGGGGAAAACCAGGGAAGGTACTTTTGACACACGACTTTAGCCTCTTCATATAAAAACCATATAATCACCGTACCTCAGAACTGGACTTGGAAAGCTTCCTAAAAGAGCACTAGGCAAATATTATCGTCCGGCTTTCGTGAGCAGCCGGTTCGCATTGCAGTTGAGCTAAACTGACTTCATAAGTTTTTAATTCCTCAGTTCTCTTTCGGCATACGTCGTAATGCTCTCTCCCCAAACACGTGACCAATTTTTGTTCAGTCCTTGACCAGTTGCAGTAGTCATCCGTCTCTGTGCTATCCTGATTACAATACGATTCAGAGGCAAACAAAGAAAATATCTTACACTCTATGCAGAATTGCCGGGATGTCGACCCATAAGATTCCCGGCCCAACCTAAGCCATTGGTCCATGACGTTGCCACTTACCGGAGGATTCGCTCATGCCACAGTCTCATTTACCGTGAGTTCCTATTACTTGGTAGTGGTGTGTGTGGCGCAGGCTTCAAGGATTCCAAAAAACTGAAGAAAACCAATGGAAGTTACTACCGCAGCGCGACGGGACTTGTATTGCTGCCTACTGCGTGTTCACCTACTTGGCGCTGCGTCTAGTATGCGAAGCCAACTAGTTTGTTACGCGAGGAACGTGTATGTAGATGTCAAGGTCAACGTAACTAAAAGTTATGTAAGTATGGGATGGCAGAGGCCAACATTTTTCGTACTATTACTTTGCTGTTTGACAAATGATTTGTGTACAAGTGTACAGTATGGAACGGTATAAACGTATGGAAATATCAAAAACACAACACATTGCCATGTCTGAGACGGAGTAGGATACCCACAGGCATTTAAAACAGCTTCCAGGCGTATCGAAATGGATAAATACAGGTCCTGTGTCTTTTTCAAGGGAATCTTATACCAGTCCTCCTGCAAAATAGTCACGGGTTCAGATGCCGAAGATGGGAGCGGAGGGTGACCACACACCCTTCTCTACAGATGAGATCACAAAGGCTAAATAACACTGAGATCTGGTGACTTGTGGCTAGGGAGATGCGACGCTGCACCCTCGTGCTCACGAGATCAGTCCCGGATAACGCAAGCCGTGTGAACAGGGGTCCTGTCATCTTGGAATGCAACATCACCATTGGGGAACAAATTTTGTACAATGGGATGGACCTAACCAGCCAAAATGGTCTCATAAACCTTGGGAGTAATGTGAGCTTGCAGAGTAATCATGAGACACATGGAATATCACGACATACTCTGAAACGCCAAAGAAGCTGGTACAGGCATGCATATTCAGACACAGAAATATGTAAGCAGGCAGAATACGGCGCTGCTGTCGGCAACGCCTATACAGGGTGGTCCAATGATCGTGACCGGGCCAAATATCTCACGAAATAAGCGTCAAACGAAAAACCTACAAAGAACGAAACTTGTCTAGCTTGAAGGGGGAAACCAGATGGCGATGTGGTTGGCCCGCTAGATGACACTGCCATAGGTAAAACGGGTATCTACTGCGTTTTTTTAAAATAGGAACCCCCATTTTTATTACATATTCGTGTTAGTACGTAAAGAAATATGAGTGTTTTAGTTGGACCACTTTTTTCGCTTTATGATAGATGGCGCTGTAATAGTCACACAACAATATTAGACGAACAGTTGGTAACAGGTTGTTGTTGTTGTCTTCAGTCCTGAGACTGGTTTGATGCAGCTCTCCATGCTACTCTATCCTGTGCAAGCTTCTTCATCTCTCAGTACCTACTGCAACCTACATCCTTCTGAATCTGCTTAGTGTACTCATCTCTCGGTCTCCCTCTACGATTTTTACCCTCCACGCTGCCCTCCAATGCTAAATTTGTGATCCCTTGATGCCTCAAAACATGTCCTACCAACCGATCCCTTCTTCTAGTCAAGTTGTGCCACAAACTTCTCTTCTCCCCAATCCTATTCAATTCCTCCTCATTAGTTACGTGATCTATCCACCTTATCTTCAGTATTCTTCTGTAGCACCACATTTCGAAAGCTTCTATTCTCTTCATGTCCAAACTAGTTATCGTCCATGTTTCACTTCCATACATGGCTACACTCCAAACAAATACTTTCAGAAACGACTTCCTGATACATAAATCTATATTCGATGTTAACAAATTTCTCTTCTTGAGAAACGCTTTCCTTGCCATTGCCAGTCTAAATTTTATATCCTCTCTACTTCGACCATCATCAGTTATTTTACTTCCTAAATAGCAAAACTCCTTTACTACTTTAAGTGTCTTACTTCCTAATCTAATTCCCTCAGCATCACCCGACTTAATTCGACTACATTCCATTATCCTCATTTTGCTTTTGTTGATGTTCATCTTATATCCTCCTTTCAAGACACTGTCCATTCCGTTCAACTGCTCTTCCAAGTCCTTTGCCGTCTCTGACAGAATTACAATGTCATCGGCGAACCTCAAAGTTTTTACTTCGTCTCCATGAATTTTAATACCTACTCCAAATTTTTCTTTTGTTTCCTTTACTGCTTGCTCAATATACAGATTGAATAACATTGGGGAGAGGCTACAACCCTGTCTCACTCCTTTCCCAACCACTGCTTCCCTTTCATGCCCCTCGACTCTTATGACTGCCATCTGGTTTCTGTACAAATTGTAAATAGCCTTTCGCTCCCTGTATTTTACCCCTGCCACCTTTAGAATTTGAAAAAGAGTATTCCAGTCAACATTGTCAAAAGCTTTCTCTAAGTTTACAAATGCTAGAAACGAAGGTTTGGCTTTTCTTAATCTTTCTTCTAAGGTAAGTCGTAAGGTCAGTATTGCCTCACGTGTTCCAACATTTCGACGGAATCCAAACTGATCCTCCCCAAGGTCCGCATCTACCAGTTTTTCCATTCGTCTGTAAAGAATTCGCGTTACTATTTTGCAGCTGTGACTTATTAAACTGATAGTTCGGTAATTTTCACATCTGTCAACACCTGCTTTCTTTGGGATTGGAATTATTATATTCTTCTTGAAGTCTGAGGGTATTTCGCCTGTGTCATACATCTTGCTCACCAGCTGGTAGAGTTTTGTCATGACTGGCTCTCCCAAGGCCGTCAGTAGTTCTAATGGAATGTTGTCTACTCCGGGGGCCTTGTTTCGACTCAGGTCTTCCAATGCTCTGTCAAACTCTTCACGCAGTATCGTATCTCCCATTTCGTCTTCATCTACATCCTCTTCCATTTCCATAATATTGTCCTCAAGTACATCGCCCTTGTATAAACCTTCTATATTACTCCTTCCACCTTTCCGCCTTCCCTTCTTTGCTTAGAACTGGGTTGCCATCTGAGCTCTTGATATTCATACACGTGGTTCTCTTCTCTCCAAAGGTCTCTTTAATTTTCCTGTAGGCAGTATCTATCTTACCCCTAGTGAGATAAGCTTCTACATCCTTACATTTGTCCTCTAGCCATCCCTGTTTAGCCATTTTGCACTTCCTGTCGATCTCACTTTTGAGACGTTTGTATTCCTTTTTGCCTGCTTCATTTACTGCATTTTTATAATTTCTCCTTTCATCAATTAAATTCAATATTTCTTCTGTTACCCAAGGATTTCTAGCAGCCCTCGTCTTTTTACCTACTTTATCCTCTGCTACCTTCACTACTTCATCCCTCAGAGCTACCCATTATTCTTCTACTGTATTTCTTTCCACTATTCCTGTCAATTGTTCCCTTATGCTCTCCCTGAAACTCTATACAACCTCTGGTTCTTTCAGTTTATCCAGGTCGTATCTCCTTAATAACAGGTAGGTTTTTAAAATTAAAATACAGAACTAGGTACTTTTGAACATTTTTTTCGGTTGTTCCAATGTGATACATGTACCTTTGTGAACTTATCATTTCTGAGAACGCATGCTGTTACAGCGTGATTACCTGTAAATGCCACATTAATGCAATAAATGCTCCAAATGATGTCCGTCAACCTCAATGCATTTGGCAATACGTGTAACGACATTCCTCTCAACAGCGAGTAGTTCGCCTTCCGTAATGTTCGCACATGCATGGCAATTCACTGACGCATGTTGTCAGGCGTTGTCGGTGGATCACGACAGCAAATATCCTTCAACTTTTTCCACAGAAAGAAATCCGGGGACGTCAGATCCGGTGAATGTGCGGGCCATGGTATGGTGCTTCGACGACCAATCCACCTGTCACGAAATAAGCTATTCAATACCGTTTCAACCGCACGCGAGCTATCTGCCGGACACCCATCATCTTGGAAGTACATCGCCATTCTGTCATGTAGTGAAACATCTTGTAGTAAAATCGGTAGAACATTACGTAGGAAATCAGCATACAATGCACCATTTAGATTGCCATCGATAAAATGGGTGCCAATTATCCTTCGCCCCATAATCCCGCACCATACATTAACCCGTCAAGGTCGCTGATGTTCCACTTGCCGCAGCCATCGTGGATTTTCCGTTGCCCAATAGTGCATATTATGCCAGTTTACGTTACCGCTGTTGGTGAATGACGCTTCGCCGCTATATAGAACGAGTGCAAGAAATCTGTCATCGTACCGTAATTTCTCTTGTGCCCAGTGGCAGAACTGTACACGACGTTCAAAGTCGTCGTCATGCAATTCCTGGTGCATAGAAATATGGTACGGGTGCAATCGATGTTGACGTAGCATTCTCAACACCGACGTTTTTGAGATTCCCGATTCTCGCGCAATTTGTCTGCTACTGAGGTGCGGATTAGCCGCGACAGCAGCTAAAACACCTACTTGGGCACAATCATTTGCTGCAGGTCGTTGCTGATGTTTCAAATGTGGCTGAACACTTCCTGTTTCCTTAAATAACGTAACTATCCGGCGAACGGTCGGGCCACTTGGATGATGTCGTCCAGGATACCGAGCATCATACATAGCACACGCCCGTTGGGCATTTTGATCACAATAGTCATACATCAACACGATATCGACCTTTTCCGCAGTTGGTAATCGGACCATTTTAACACGAGTAATGTATCACGAAGCAAATACCGTCCGCACTGGCGGAATGTTACGTGATACTACGTACTTACACGTTTATGACTATTAGAGCGCCATCTATCACAAAGTGAAAAATGTGGCCCAACTAAAACATTCATATTTCTTTACGTACTACACAAATATGTTAAAAAAATTAGGGTTCATATTTTTAAAAAATGTGCACTTGATATCCGTTTGACCTATGGCTGCGCCATCTGGCGGGCCAACCATAGCGCCATCTGGTTTCCCCCTTCAAGCTAGACGAGTTTCGTTATGTGTAGTTTTTTCGTTTGATGCTTATTTCGTGAGATATTTGGCCCGTTCACTATCAATGGACCACCCTGTATAAGACAACAAGTGTCTGGCCGCAGTTCTTAGATCGGTTACTGCTGAAACAATGGCAGGTTATCAAGATAAGTGAGTTTGAACATGGTGTTAAATAGTCGGTGCACGGGCGATGGGACAAAGCGTATTCGAGGTAGCAATGAAGTGGGGATTTTCCCGAACGATTCCCGAACGACCATTTCCGAGAGTACCGTGAATATCAGGAATCCGGTAAAACATCAAATCTCCGACATTACCGCGGCCGGAAAAAGATCCTGCAAGAACGGGACCAACGACGACTTATGAGAATCGTTCAACGTGACAGAATTGCAACCCTTCCGCAAATTGCTGCAGATTTCAATGCTGGGCCGTCAACAAGTGTCAGCGTGCGAACCATTCAACGAAACATCATCGATATGGGCTTTCGGAGCCGAGCTCCCACTCGTGTACCTTCGATGACTGCACGACACAAAGCTTTACGCCTCGCTTGGACCCGTCAGCGCCGACAGTGGACTGTTGAGGAATGGAAACATGTTGCCTGGACGAACGAGTCTCGTTTCAAATTGTGTAGAGCGAATGGAATCATGAATACATGGACCCTGCATGTCAGCAGGGAAATGTTCAAGCTTGTGGAGGCTCTGTAATGGTGTGGGTCGTGGGAAGTTCGAGTGATATGGGACCCCTGGCACATCTAGATACGACTCTGACAGGTGCACGTGCGTAAGCATTCTGTCTGAGCACCTGCGTCCATTCATTTCCATTGTGCATTCCGACGGACTCTGGCAATTCCAGCAGGACAATGCGATACCCCAGACGTCCAGAATTGATACAGAGTGGTTCCAGGAACACTCTTCTGAGTTTAACACTTTCGCTGGCCACCAAACTCCCCAGACGTGAACATTATTGAGCATATTTGGGATGCCTTGCAGCGTGCTATTCAGAAGAGATCTCCACTCCCTCGTACTCTTACGGATTTATGGACAGCCCTCCAGGATTAATGGTGTCAATTCCCTCCAGCACCACTTCAGACATTAGTCGAGGCCATTCCATGTCGTTTTGCGGAACTTCTGCGAGCTCGCGAGGGTCTTACACGACATTAGGCCGGTGTACCAGTTTCTTCGGCTCTTCAGTATAGGTGCCCAAACCATCAGCAAACCGCCACCACGTAAATTCGGCCAGAAGTTGCAAACAGTGTGCAACGAGAATCAACGCGTCCAAATGACCTTCTCCCATTGCTCCATAGCCTAGGTTTTGGGGCTTCGGCACCACGTTTACCAGTTACGGGCAGCTCGTCTTGCAGTTCCTTGCTTTGTATTGTTTGGATGCTGAAAAGAGTTCACCAGTGCTAAATTCAGTTCTGCGGTGCCTTTCGGTGCTGTCGTGCTCTTACTTTGCGTCACAATCCTCATCAATGATCGTGTGTCACGATCACTCAACACACACTTTCGTCTCCGTTATGACAGCGGTTGATGTTTTTCTGCTTCCCCTGGATGTGGTATAAACCTCTGATATGTTGCTTCTTGCCCGCAAACACTTCGGCTACCTCGGTTACGAAAGCTCCCACCATACGAGCTCCAACAATTCACTTAGCTCTAACATAATGCTTTCACGCCTACACAGAAAACAGTTCTGACAACAACTAACATTTTCAATGTATTGAGGACGCATAGGTGCCGTTCGTGGTCAAATGCTGAATAACAGCTTGCAGGTTTGGCTAGTAATTGCATGTATGTTCAAGCATACATTTCTCGTGTATTTTCATATTTTTGTCCAATCCTTTTATGTTTTCAATAGCAGAGACATTTAAAAATCTTAAATAGAATTCATTCTAAGAAGTCTATATAGGAGATATTGATTTTCAAAAGGAAATACAGGAATATTGTGCGTACTCCTTATTATGGTGGGGGCTGAAAGTTAGATCAGCCTAATCATCGCTTGCCCGCTCAGAATTTTTTCCCCTGGTCCATTCTTGAGTGGAATGAGCATCAGGGTATTTGTTGTTGTTGTTGTTGTGGTCTTCAGTCCTGAGACTGGTTTGATGCAGCTCTCCATGCTACTCTATCCTGTGCAAGCTTCTTCATCTCTCAGTACTTACTGCAACCTACATCCTTCTGAATCTGCTCGGTGTATTCATCTCTTGGTCTCCCTCTACGATTTTTACCCTACACGCTGCCCTCCAATACTAAATTGGTGATCCCTTGATGCCTCAGAACATGTCCTACCAACCGATCCCTTCTTCTAGTCTAGTTGTGCCACAAATTTCTCTTCTCCCCAATCGTATTGAATACGTCCTCATTAGTTATGTGATCTACCCATCTAATCTTCAGCATTCTTCTGTAGCACCACATTTCGAAAGCTTCTATTCTCTTCTTGTCCAAACTATTTATCGTCCATGTTTCACTTCCATACACGGCTACACTCCATACAAACACTTTCAGAAACGACTTCCTGACACTTACATCAATACTCGATGTTAACAAATTTCTCTTCTTCAGAAACGCTTTCCTTGACATTACAAGTCTACATTTTATATCCTCTCTACTTCGACCGTCATCAGTTATTTTGCTCCCCAAATAGCAAAACTCCTTTACTACTTTAAGTGTATCATTTCCTAATCTAATACCCTCAGCATCTCCCGACTTAATTTGACTACATTCCATTATCCTCGTTTTGCTTTTGTTAATGTTCATCTTATATCCTCCTTTCAAGACGCTATCCATTCCGTTCAACTGCTCTTCCAAGTCCTTTGCTGTCTCTGACAGAATTACAATGTCATCGGCGAACCTCAAAGTTTTTACTTCGTCTCCATGAATTTTAATACCTACTCCAAATTTTTCTTTTGTTTCCTTTACTGCTTGCTCAATATACAGATTGAATAACATCGTGGAGAGGCTACAACCCTGTCTCACTCCTTTCCCAACCACTGATTCCCTTTCATGCCCTTCAACTCTTGTAACTGCCATTTCGTTTCTGTACAAATTGTAAATAGCCTTTAGTTCCCTGTATTTTACCCCTGCCACCTTCAGAATTTGAAAGAGAGTATTCCAGTCAACATTGTCAAAAGCTTTCTTTAAGTCTACAAATGCTAGAAACGTAGGTTTGCTCTTCCTTAATCTAGCTTTCAAGATAAGTCGTAGGGTCAGTATTGCCTCACGTGTTCCAACATTTCTACGAAATCCAAACTGATCTTCCCCGAGGTCGGCTTCTACTAGTTTTTCCATTCGTCTGTAAATAATTCGCGTTAGTATTTTGCAGCTGTGACTTATTAAACTGATAGTTCGGTAATTTTCACATCTGTCAACACCTGCTTTCTTTGGGTTTGGAATTATTATATTCTTCGTGAAGTCTGAGGGTATTTCGCCTGTCTCATACATCTTTCTCACCAGATGGTAGAGTTTTGTCAGGACTGGCTCTCCCAAGTCTGTCAGTAGTTCCAATGGAATGTTATCTACTCCCGGGGCCTTGTTTCGACTCAAGTCGAGTATTTAGCTTACAACAATTTCTGTCCCGCAGTACGGAGGTTTTGTGCGGATGTCTCGCGGCAGAGGGCGCCCGGCACGCCTCGTGTAGCCGTTGGCTCAGCTGGCGACCCTGCTGACCGCACCGCAACTGCGTGTACTGACCGAGTTTCTGCAGCGCGTGCTGTGGGCATATCTGCTACTGGTTATCACCGACTAATCGCACGGCCAGCTGACGGAACATTTACGGCGCAGCACTTTGCTAGGATTTCTGTCTTTCAAGTCAGTCAGGCGAATCGTTTTTCCTCATTGCAAGTCTTATCCTGTATTTAATTTCCCGTTTCCCTGTAGCTTCTGACACGAAGCCGAAGCTTACAAACGCCGATTCACCTAGCTCCGTTTTTACGCATTCTTTGACGGCCGCTTTGGTAAAAGGCCAATGTCATGCGACAGAAGCGTGTTTTCATAGCTGACATCAGTTACTGAAGAAGGCAGAAGATGTGGCGTATCCGTAGTTACATGAGTCATTGCAAATAAGTAAGAATATGTTTTCGGATGATTTTTATTTACATCACTAACGGGAAAATATACAGGGTGAACTGAATTCCACCGATAAGTTTTCTGAGATCGTTCACGGATGTTTTACGAGTATTTTGGTATAAGGGTCTCTAGTAATTCGTTATAGAGTCGTTACTGTAATTGCAATTTGAGTTATAAGGAGCATTTAAATAAAAACGAGGGAGGTGGAAAAATGTAAACTGTTTATTGTTTCAGAAGTAATCCCATAACTGTTAATACACTTATCCCACTGTGAAACAAGACAGTCAGAGCCTTCAATGAAAAATGTTTGCGGTTGCCTATGCAACCATGATTGTACGCAGGTTTGCACCTTTTCGTTCGGAGGAAGTCGATGACCACGAATGTCTCTCTCCAAGACGCCAAAAGTATAAAAATAACTTGGGGAGGTATCGGATCTGTGTGGAAGATGTGTAAGGGGTTCCCAGCGAAACTTCTGCAGCGCAGTCAGAACAACTTTGGTAACATATGGACCCGCCTTTATACAGTCCCGATCTCTCCCTAAGCGATTTGGAGCTCTGAAGAAAGACATTCGTGGCCATAGGTTTGCTTCGGACCAAGAGATGCAGGTTGGGCCACAGTCAAAGTTGCGCAGGCAACTGCAAACATTTTTCCATGTTGGTATTGGCCGCGTTGTCTCACAGCGGGATTAATGTATTAACAGTTATTATAACTGATTTTGAAATAATAAACAGTTTACTTCATTGTTTCCATCTGTCTCGTTTTCAGTTGGCTGCCCCTTGTATTTGGTTTGTTACCGCAATTAGTTTAGTTTCCGTGATTTTACCGTTGTAAAAAAGCCTGCAATATACGATCATCAAAATGCACAACACAAAACACAAAGTGAAGCAACATATCTCAGACGCAAAATTATATTGACGTTATTATCGCTGCGGTAGCAACTCAGCGTAGCGGCATTGTGCCGCTCTTCTACAACATTCATTGAACTTATCCACGAGATGCATGTCGACACACTCTTCACTAATAAACCAATCTGCTCTGCGCTGTACCACCGTTAACGTACATGTAACGCTGACGGAAAAAAAAAAGTTCAAATGTGTGTGAGTTATTAAGGGACCAAACTGCAGAGGTCATCGGTCCCTAGCCGGCCGGGTTGGCCGAGCGGTTCTAGGCGCTTCAGTCTGGAACTGCGCGACCGCTACAGTCGCAGGTTCGAATCCTGCCTGGGGCATGGATGTGTGTGATGTCCTTAGGTTAGTTTGGTTTAAGTAGTTCTAGGGGGCTCTTGACCTCAGGTGTTAAGTCTCATAGTGCTCAGAGCCATTTGAACCATCATGGGTCCCTAGACTTAAACTATAATTAAACTAACCTATGCTAAGAACAACACACACACCCATGCCCGAGGGAGGACTCGAACCTCCGGTGGGAGGGGACGGAGAACAAATCCGACACAGAAACGAGCAACACTGAAAGCAAATTTGAGGCGGAAGAGTATAGTGGGCAGTACTGTTGTCAATAGAATGGAGTAAATTTGTTTCCCAACAAGACACACAATGCACATTTGTTCTATTGGAATACAGATGCCAAGATAAATGGGTGTAATGAGTCAAAGGAATTTCAACTACAGGGTGTCTCAAGCCTTTTGGGTCAAATTGAAACACATTATAGTGGATCTTCAACCGATTATATTGAAATAGGAAATTAATGGTCTGAAATGCATATTTATTGTGTTATGGGCATATGGCGCCCACACCGCATAACTGCAAAATAGTTCATACTAACAAATGTTCAAATGTGTGTGAAATCTTATGGCACTTAACTGCTAAGGTCATCAGTCCCTAAGCTTACACACTACTTAACCCAAATTATCCTAAGGACAAACACACACACCCATGCCCGAGGGAGGACTCGAACCTCCGCCGAGACCAGCCGCACGGTCCATGACTGCAGCGTCCGAGACCGCTCGGCTAATCCCGCGCGGCCTTCATACTAACTGTTCGAAGTGACGACCGCTAGTCTGAATGCATGCATGGCAACGGCGCATTCTCTCAAAGATCCCTGGTGTCTTTTGTACCAGGAGACAGGCAGCTTGGACCCTAGAAAGCAGGTCTTCATCCGTTTCTACGGGGTTTCATACACCAACAGCTTCAAGTAATGCCAGAAGAAAAAGTCGACAGGTGTGAGATCCTGCGATCGTGCTGACCATGCGAGAGGACCTCCCCTTCCAGGCCAACGATGAGGCTACGTGTCATTCAGGACATTAATTTCGGACTGGGCTGATGCACCGCCCAGTTGAAACCAAAACCCTTTCACGGACAACAAGGAATACTGTCTCCGAGGACTGCGCTCGTCACATGACACACGTGTTCTGAGCTAAGTTGTGTACAGTATGTCTGTTTGGTGGTCAGAGGCGTACACTGTTTATCACCAGCTGCATGTGTACAACAGACAACCGGGATCTCTACGAAAATGCGGCAAAACTGCTTGTGCCATTGCAATACATGCTCTGAGACGCGGTTGCCGCTTTGAACAATTACTATGAGCTGCGTTGTTATTATCCGGCGTACGCTCTTCATGTCACAACATAATAAATATGCTTTTCCAACCCATGGTTCTCTATCTCAATATAATCGGCTTTAGACCCACTATCGCCTGATTCAATTTGACCCAAAGGTTTGGGACACCGTGTATTTGTGACGAGCCACTGGAAAATACATCTACATCTACATCCACACTCAGCAAAACAGTGTGATGGTTCAAATGGGTCTGAGCACTATGCGACTTAACTTCTGAGGTCATCAGTCGCCTAGAACTTAGAACTAATTAAACCTAACTAACCTAAGGACATCACATACATCCATGCCCATGGCAGGATTCGAACCTGCGACAGTAGCGGTCGCTCGGCTTCAGACTGTAGCGCCTAGAACCGCACGGCCACTCTGGCCGGCAAACCAGTGTGAAGTGCATGGGAAATGGTATGTTCCATCGTACCGGCAATTAAAGATTTTTCCCGTTCCGTGCACGTATGGAGCGAGGGAAGAATGATCGTTTTTAAATGCCTCTGTGTGTTCTGTAATTAATCTAACTTTGTTCTCACGATCCTTATAGGAGCGATATGAAGGGAGGTCCTTATACCAAAATGCTCGGAAAATATCCCGAAACAACATCAGAAATAGTGTCGGCGGTGTTCGACTTCGCTCTATGTATGTGGAAATTACTGTTGTAGGATGTGAGGTCCGCCAGTTAAGTGGAAATTACTGTTGCCTGTAGAGGACTGTTATTTATATTTGAGGATATCTTTCGAAAGCACCTTAAGAGCGCGAGAAACGTCACTGGTTTGAAAATAATTGAACACATGTTGTCGAAATTACACACAATGACCGTAAATATGTTTCATTTCGTCGCTAGAAAAAAAAAAGAAAAATATTATTCTGATTGCACGCAATATATCCAAATGCATGACTATTCAGATATAAGAAACTATCCATAAGTTGACTTCAAGATATTTACTCAGCTAAATAAAATACTTACGAGCAACAGTATTAAAGAAATTTTCTTGCCCACGATATTTTGTTTGTTATCTTGAGGTTATTACAGATAATTAAAATACACCATCACAAGCAGGATTCTGGAAATACGGTTCTACCTTGAACAAACACAAATTCTTTTTGTGTAACACCTGAACACGGCGAAGTTTTACCATCGTCAGCGATTTCGTTTATTTTCTTAGTGTCACGTGGCTGTCTTAGATTTGCAGTACATTATATAATAAAATCCAGATTGCTACCATGGTAGTTAAATGATGTATTTATTATGATGTATCCATTTCGGCTAAAATGCCATCTTCAGACTATCTGCGAAAATGATGATGATGTTTGGTTTGTGGGGCGCTCAACTGCGCGGTCATCAGCGCTCGCACAAAGTTCCAATTTTTACACAGTCGATTTTCTTTTCGCAGTCCAATCTAGTCACTCTCACAAATGATGATGATGAAATGATGAGGACAACACAAACACCCAGTCCCTGGGCGGAGAAAATCCCCAACCCCACCGGGAATCGAACCGGGACCCCGTGATCCAGAGGCAGCGACACTAAGACTATCTGCGAAAGTGACATAATATTTTATATTTTATTGTAATGATAGTTAACCACATTTTCTGATATACTGTGTAAATTTGGTAGTTATTTCGATATATCATCAGTAATCGCTGTTACTCTGTATCATATTACAACATGGTGTAGATTTACGACTCTTAGGCTATGAGCTGTTTTGCGGTTTGCCCCTATTGTTTGGTCTTTTGTTGTAATTTTTTATAATTTGACGTTTTTCGTATATGACAGATTGTCCAAATATCAATCTGTCAAATCCGACGATAAAACTTCATATTTTACAAACTACAATAAAGAACCATTAATAACAGGAGCAAAACACAGAATCGCAGATGATATATGGACGTAAGTACCTAAGTTTTATGTCAGAAAATATGATTAACAAACATAATAAGAAAACAAAAAATGATATCTCACTTCCGTAGATGGTCTGAAGATGGCATTACAGCCGAAATGTATCCATCACAATAAATACATCATTAAACTACAATAGCAGTTACATAAATTTTATTACACAATGTCTGTAAGAGATATCTTCTACGCCGCAGGCCAATTGGGTGGTAAATTTGATGTTTTGCTCGAGTTTGTCGTTTTTTGTTGATTCAGCTTTTTCATGCCTCTACAGGGTACGTAACGAGTGCGAGATACAAGGCACAGCTTACACACCCAGTGGGGACATGATAAAGCGGAGTTAACAAAAGATGACAAACTGGATCAAAATATCAGCCGCACTACAAATGTCATTCAGTCACATAAATATCAATATGTGATACTTAGAAAATAAATGAACCCACTGACGATGATGAAAGTTCACAGAAACATGTTTGGGTTTTAAACAAGAAGAATTTGTGTTCGCTCAAGGAAGAACCGTATTTTAGTTATTACATATTAGAAAGCAAACTTGGAGCATAAGTCAGCATCAACCACAAGATGAATAGAACTCTACTTTGACATCTACGGTGCAGCTGAAAGTCCATCACTTCTCACTGAGGACATAAACAGCATCGCGATGCCAAGATTGACAGTCGGTTTATAACTGGAATATTTCGAAATTTGCGGTGAACACACAGAAATTAAAGTGGGAGACTCCAGAACTAAATTTCAGAAAGCACTTACCCTAGATTTGGGCAGATTTTTGAGAGCGTTTTGGGATGGATTCATATTAGCAAGCGCAGGTGTGAAGCAGAGTACGTGCGAACGCGCCGAGTCGCAAACGAAGACTGTGAGACGCGTGTCAGTGCTTCTGGGAGCGCGGTTTTTAACGTCACATCGTTCCCGTTGCGCCTATGGTTGAGATCTTTTTAATCCTGGCGCCAATAGTTTTCTCCGTCTCTGACAGGTGGTGACACTGTGCTGCGGGAAGCTAGTACAGCCATCCTGCCGGCAGATGGCAACTGCGGCTGTACCTGCAACTCGCGCAGTTACTTCAAGTCGCACCTCTTTTCACTGAGCTTTACAGAATTTTGAGCTTGACGGAATTTGCTCTAATACGGTAAAAAACTATTCAAAACGTAAGTTTGAATTTTGTCGTTTTATCACTTCATATTAACTTTAGAAGGAACGATATTTCTGTTGAACATGTACTTCCTTAGACGAACATTGGTAACCTACAGCTGCAATGATTAATTGTTCTGTTTTTGTTCAGTAAATGCTCAAAAGGAATGCACACTTGCAGACAGAAGATCATAAAATATTACAATTTTTACCGTTTATAGAGTGTGTGTATTTCACTGCACACCGCAGCGCAAGCCGACAAGTGCTTCATGTTTGCAAGAGCCCTCACCAGTCGAATTTCGCTATGTTTTTTTTAAATTTCCGGCCATTTTCTGATGAAGTGAAGATTTTCTAACGAAGCGGACGTCAGCGAACCCTCCATGAAGTTTCTTGAGTACAGAATGTTCAACTTCCAATAGAATCGGCACAACCGCCTTGATATTACGTTTTGTGCAACGAGTACTACATACAGCACATAGTGACTGAGCGATGATCAATGAATGTTCCATTCCGCCAATGTACTGCAAAATTTCCTCAAGGATTAAGAGTACGCCCCAGACAATGAATCGGTGTGCTGAACACCATTACATCAGTATTTACTTCATTTACAGATTAATAATTGTAGCTATTATGAGTAATATGTTTTAGGTTGGTTGGTACCCCCAAGTAGCGTGGCACAAGTAAGCAGGCAGGCCAGGACGCATGGCAGCAAAACGGACAGTCTATACTGAAGGCGTAGTCCACTTCGCGACACTGTTACATTCGTGCAGAAACCTTCAGATAGTAAATTATTTGATGTGTTTATGGGAAGACTCCTAAAACTACAGTACGTCACTGAAGTGGGTACATATTAATCTCTACCTGTACCCCTAGCATCCTACGTAAATGTACGATCTGCAATTAATATACAACAGTAACCAACAAAATTTCACTTTTTATCTGTATCTTTAATTTTTATACTTCCGTAAGTTCTGAGCATGAAAATGGTCGTTGAGATGCAAGCTTTGCTCTAGTTTTTTAGCTATTCCACTTTTCCGAATTACCCTTATAATATAAGTATTTAGAGAACGTTATAATGTCGCTTAAGGTAAAATCGATTTTCCTGTAGTTTTTATAAAGTTACTAGAGATTCTCAAAAGACTGAACAGCAGTGATCAGCCAGTATTGGTGTACAGCAGTAATCAGCCAGTACTGGTATAATCCACTTTACCTTTGTACATTTCTTGCATCTCAGAATTTTCGTGGAGGAAATTCCTTCCTTTTCGTCGCCTGCAGTTTTCGGGGTAGGCGTCCTAGTCACAACGCAAGAGGGTAGCTTTAATAACGAGTTTCACCTTAGATTCCCATATCACTGCAGAATATTTTCGGATAGATCCTTGTAGTTGGAGCCTTCTCACTTCTAAAGAAGTTGGCAGATTTCTTGAACAAAGAAATTAGCTGGTCAACTTCTCATTACCTGTAAGAATACGTCTGAATTATTAGAATGGTCAACAGTAGGTGGATTGTTCGTGAGTACTTTGTGTAATATCGATGTAAGTAACTGTCCCGCAGGTCTGTCTGACTGATTCTGTTAAGTAACGGTTCAAACTTGAAAGACTGTTCGGAGAGGATGTGGTGATATTATAGTGGTGCAGTCTAATGTTAGAAGTCGATTTTCGGTGATAAGTACTGTGACACGGAAAAACTACATCTCTTGCTGTAGCTGGAGATAAGGGTGTAAAAGGCCTATTACGTCATCCTTAAAATCACAAGTCTACTCTACTTGTCAAATTGCTGACTGAAAGTGGACTGCTGAGATAAAATTAGTAAATAACCTTAAACCTCCAGAAGAAGTTTCCGAAGAAAACTGATCCTTCACCTACCCTGTTTATATGGTTGCAGCGAATGCATAATGGTTCGTTGCTACGGGAGACGTAAGCGGTATGTGTGAAGGTTAGTGTGTACATCTGAGCTTCCCTACTGGCGTCCCGCCCACGCATTAGAGCGACTCTGGGGCGGAAGCTATACGTACTTGGGGCATTGCAGGCAGCCCAAAACCAGCACCACGAAGAGGAAAGGATATTGCACGTTCTTATTGTAATTGGCCTCTGATGTTCCCTGTACGAAAAAAATAAGCAGATTGAGGAGGCGTGGAAATATCACGCCAGCAATATGTGGGAGACAAATACCTAAAAGTACTGATACGCATTCTCTTAGAGCAAGTTACTCTAATTTATAAAGAAGACCCAAAAAGTAAAGGAAGGAGATTCAAAATACATCTAATGACTGGCCAAGGGCGCTTCAAAAAAACAACTGCACACGATGGAAACGTAAAAGAAGCCCTAAGTGCACACTATATGGTGTGGTGGATGAATCAGCACCATATTTAATCTTCCGATGCGAAGCACTGGAGGCCAGAAGAACAAAATATTTGAGTCATTAATTGCAGAAGATACTGTGGCTAACGGAGATCTAGTAAAGTGACGATTACTGGTTAGTTTTTCTGGAATGTCAGGGAGAGATAACGAAAAATAAATTTAATTTCAGTGTGAACAACAGGGGTCTGAAGACCACTGTTCTTTTGTCTCCCTGGTAAGATCAAATGAAATCAAAAGGAAGAAGAGGGTTAGGAAAAAAATTATGTTTCTCACTAACTGAAACATTTGTGATCATTCATGTGACTATTTTAATGCCTCATCAACTTGTTCCAGCGTTATACAGGTCAATGACGTTATCTGCTTATATCTGATACACTCAAAGTCGTCGGCAATTTGAACAACATGTTCTAACATTTCTGCTCTCTTACTATTTATTACCACATTATTTTTGCTTCTCATCTCGGAATACAATCAACAAAAAAAGCTTGTTTTCTTTTTTTACCAAGTTCCTCTTAGTATCTCTTCTCCTCTGCCCAGCACCTTGCTACTATAAGTTTCGTTTCTCTTCAGTAATTTTCCAGCAGTATCTTAATTCTAGGGAATATCATATTACAGATCTTCGAATTTTTTTCGTGAACTAGAGAGAACCATTTGCGAACCAAGGTACACTATCAGATCAAAGGTATGGAGAGAAATATTAGCGAACATTAATATGGGGTTCGTCCGCC
Organism: Schistocerca gregaria; assembly: GCF_023897955.1. Classification (NCBI taxonomy): domain Eukaryota; kingdom Metazoa; phylum Arthropoda; class Insecta; order Orthoptera; family Acrididae; genus Schistocerca; species Schistocerca gregaria. The sequence continues at coordinate 605,066,799 of NC_064921.1, read as the reverse complement.
CTTCTCCTTTCTGGTGTTGGGGACACTTTGAATCAGCTGTTCGAATGTCTGTGGAGGAATGGCAGCCCATTCTTCCTCAAGAGCCGAAACGAGAAAAAGGCAGTGATGTTAGACGCTGACGTCTGGAACGAAGACGATGTTCCACCTCACCCCAAAGGTGTTCCATTGAGTGCAAATGGGCACTAAGGGTAGGCCAGTGCTTTTCAGGAATGTTATTGTCCACGAACCATTGTCTCAGAGATGCTACTTGAAGATAGGGTGCATCATCGCGCTGATACAATCACAGCTCCGAACATTTATCCGACGAACGTAGCACACAACGTTATCAAACGTGATCATATTCTCCCGCAAAAAGGTTTTTCTTCAACGTAATAAAGGGACCACACCATATCGACGAGAAATACCCCAATACCGTAACATCTCTCCTCCCAAGAAATGTACAGTTGGCACTACATATGACGGCAGGTAACCTTGTCCAGGCATTCGCCAAACCCTAAGACTTCCATCGGATTGCCACTGGGTAAAGCGTGATTCATCACTCCATATAAATTGTTTCCAGTCATCCACTGCCCAGTCTCATCGCTCTTTACACTATCCAAGCGTGGCTTAGACTACATGCGTGGCTTATGAGGAGCTGCTCGATCATTGTACTCCATCCTTTTTAACTCTCTACGCGCAGTCACTGTGCAAGCTGGACTGTTGGTAGCACTTGGGAACCTACGGGTAATTCCTTCCGCTGTTTCCATGCGATTTTTACAACCAACCTCCGAAATTTCTTTAAATTCAGTACCGCCATTGTTTATTTGCAGTGTTCTATTGACACAATCATGATTTCGGCTTCAAAGTGCCATTATCAAGTGTTTTCTCCAATGCACGTTTAGCTGGTCTTGAAGTAGCTTTAGTCTTAATGTTAATGTAATTTGGTATACTTGTTCAGTTCTGCATTTTTTGTTAAATCTAATACACTCAACAGCTTTCAATAATTTTATCTTCAGCCGTTGGAAGCGAATTACATCCTCAAACGCTTGGCTAGGCACACATTTAACATTGTTTTTTCATAATGCGGGGCCACAGTCATGATATACACTACTGGCCGTTAAAATTGCTACACCACGAAGATGACGTGCTACAGACGCGAAATTTAACCGACAGGAAAAATATGCTGTGATATGCAAATGACCAGCTTTTCAAAGCATTCACACAAGGTTGGCGTCGGTGGCGACACCTCCAACGTGCTGACATGAGGAAAGTTTCCAACCGATTTCTCATACACAAATAGCAATTGCCTGGCATTGCCTGGTGAAACGTTGTTGTGATGCCTCGTGTAAGGAGGAGAAATGCGTACCATCACGTTTCCGACTTTGATAAAGGTCGGATTGCAGCCTATCGGGATTGCGGTTTATCGTATCGCGACATTGCTGCTCGCGTCGTTCGAGATCCAATAACTGTTAGCATAATATGGAATCGGTGGGTTAAGGAGGGTAATACGGAACGCCGTGCTGGATCCCAACGGCCTCGTATCACTAGCAGTCGAGATGACAGGCATCTTATCCGCACGGCTGTAACGCATCGTGCAACCACGTCTCGATCCCTGAGTCGACAGATGCGGACGTTTGCAAGACAACAACCATCTGCACCAACAGTTCGACGCGTTTGCAGCAGCACGGACTACCAGCTCGGAGACCGTGGCTGCGGTTACCCTTGACGCTGCATCACAGATAGGAGCGCCTGCGACGGTGTACTCAACGACGAACCTGGGTGCAGGAATGGCAAAACGTCATTTTTTCGGATGAATCCAGGTTCTGTTTACAGCATCACGATGGTCGCATCCGTGCTTGGCGACATCGCGGTGGACGCACATTGAAAGCGTATATTCGTCATTGCCATACTGGAGTGTCACCCGGCGTGATGGTATGGGGTGCCATTGGTTACATTTCTCGGTCAACTCTTGTTCGCATTGACGGCACTTTGAACAGTGGAGGTTACATGTCAGATGTGTTCCGACCCGTGGCTCTACCCTTCATTCGATCCCTGCGAAACCCCACATTTCAGCAGGATAATGAAAGATCGCATGTTGCAGGCCCTGTACGGGCCTTTCTGGATACAGAAAATGTCCGACTGCTGCCCTGGCCAGCACATTCTCCAGATCTCCCACCAATTGAAAACGTCTGGTCAATGGTGGACGAGCAACTGGCTCGTCACAATATTCCAGGCACTATTCTTGATGAACTGTGGTATCGTGTTGAAGCTGCACGGGCAGCTGTATTTGTACACGCCATCCAAGCCCTGTTTGACTCAATGCCCAGGCGTATCAAGCCCGTTCTTACGGTTAGAGGTGGTTGTTCTGGGTACTGATTTCTCAGGATCTATGCACTCAAATTACGTGAAAATTTATTCACATCTCAGTTCTAGTATAAAATATTTGTCCAATGAATACCCGTTTATCATTTGTATTTCTTCTTGGTGTAGCAATTTTAATGGCCAGTAGTGTATTTCTGTAAAGAAATATTTATGATTGTGGCCCCGCTTTATGAAGAAATTATTAAACCCTCCGCAAAGATCGACAGTCCCTGCCCGTCTGCACATGAGGTATGCCTGTTTTCGGTTTATCTGTGGTTATACCTTCGCGAAGCCACTGATGACATCACCAACAGTCGACTGGACAGCTTTAGAATGGTTGGAACGTCCCCGAAGTATTTGTTACTCATGCGGCATCGAATGACTAGTAGGCCTTCACGTCTTAACTCACTGAGCTCTCCTGATAGCCGTTCTGCTGTTATTGCTTCTCTACCACCAACACAATACTGCCTCCTATTACATCAGCGAGTCCGGCTATCTCGCCATCTAGTGGACGATTTCGAATTACATATGACTGTCCGGAAAATTCTGAGCAGATACAGAATTTTAACCAATTCTTCTAGCACTGTTATTTCTAATAGTGAAACAGTAGTTGGACGAACCAAATTAATTCGTTTTTATATCAGTTCTGCACAGCATTATTTGTTGGACTTTCGCTTGAGAACAGAAGATATGATACAACTGCAATGTTACTTTACGTATCAATAGTGTTCCTCATTTCTAGCACTTGGCTAACACAAATCGGTCATCTTTCTCTGATATCGATCTGTATCCTTCTCATACTTCTGTATAAAGTTAACGGATAATCTACACAAAAATTAGTTAGAATATCAGAGCGCTGTACAAGACGTCGACTTATTAGAGGTGGTATGCCTGTCCCTTCCTTTGAGCTGTAAACTGACTTACACATTCAGTTATAGCTTCACGTCTCGCTGGGGCCCGTCAACGCCGACATTAACTATTGATGACTGGAAACATGTTGCTGGTCGGACAACTCTTGTTTCAAATGTATCGAGTGGATGAACGGGTACGGGTATGGAGACAACCTCATGAATCCATGGACCCTGCATGTCAGCAGGGGACTCTTCAAACTGGTGGAGGCTCTGTAGTACTGAGGGGCGTGTGCCGCTGGAGTGACATGGGATCCGTAATACATCTAGATACGGTTCTCACTGGTGACACATACGTAAGTATCCTGTCTGATAACCTGCGTCCATTCAAGTCCATTGTGAATTCCGACGGACTTGGGCAATTCCAGCAAGACAATGCGACACCCCACACGTCCAGAATTGCTATACTATGGCTCCAGGAACATTCTTCTGAGTTTAAACACTTCCGCTGGACACCAAACACCCCAGACATGAAGATCATTGATAATATCTGGGATGACTTGTAACGTACTGTTCGGAACAGATCTCCATCCCCTCGTACTCTTCTGGATTTATGGACAACCCTGCAGGATTTATGGTGTCAGTTCCCTTCAGCACTACTTCAGACGTTTGTCGAGTCCACCCCACGTCGTGTTGTGGCACTTCTGCGTGCCCGCGGGGGACCTACACGATGTTCGGCGGGTGTGCCAATTTCCTTGACTCTTCTGTGTACTTGTACGTAGGAAACAATTTCGTTCTTCTTGTCCCGTAAAATTTCAGTACAAACTTACTTTCCGTTGTGTCTGTATAGTATACTTATTATCGGTGTGTCGTTAGTTTTGACTTATATCAGTGAGACCAGCACATTTACTGGGAATACCATCAAAAACTGGCGGTTGCTCAGTGAACGAAGGACGAATGTATGCTGACAAAATAAACAAACTTGTTATGGAACAGACTGGACTGGAAGACATAACTTCAGTGAATATGAAATAAAAAGGTTAGAACGTGTAGGCCTATGCAGGTGAGTGGTTGGTCGTAGCACCACGGATGTTTTTTGGTAGATTCCGAAAGGTAAGAAACAACAATTTAATGCGAGGTAGATAGATGGCACTGGAAAATATGCACTAGCAGCTTGGTTGTGTATAGTGATGGATGGAGAAGTCGTTGAAAGACTTTCCAGCATGAATAAGTATTATGATGATGACGTGTGTGACTGAGTGCTGACGTACAGGATGATCCATAGGTGGGGAACCACGCCTCTAAAAACAATAAACAGGAATTTAAAATCGGTTAGTATGACATGTAATAAAATGTCGTGTGACGAGGGCCTCCCGTCGGGTAGACCGTTCGCCTGGTGCAAGTCTTTCGATTTGACGCCACTTCGGCGACTTGCGCGTCGATGGAATGATGATGATTAGGACGACACAACACCCAGTCCCTGAGTGGAGAAAATCTCCGACCCAGCCGGGAATCGAAGCCGGACCCTTTGGATTGACAGTCTGTCGCGCTGACCACTCAGCTACCGGGGCGGACAGTATGATATGGGAGAGGGGGAAAACTGCCGAAGCTATGTTACTAACGTAGCGACCATTTTGGAGGCCGCCATATTTGACTTAACTAGTAATTATCAAATGTAGGCCTAAGGGGCTTCGTGTGACATATCAAACAGATAGAGAGTTACACGGGGATTACACTGGTGCCTTTCATTTGAGTACTCATTCTCGTGTTACGACAGATGTTTCTTCCTTACGGCTGGCGCAAGAGCTGATGGCGTAAATACAAGCCAAAAGCATTGAGATCGTTCTGATATCAAGAGAGAGAGGCAACCGTGTTATCGCAGAGGATTTCAGCTAACGCCATCCACACTGAATGCTCATTACCCAAAGCGCGCTGGTGACACTAATCGCAAAATTATATGAAACTGGCTCTTTTGCAGACAAACGGACTGCTAAGACGAATGAAATAAATTGTTACGAATGAAATAACATCAACCTCTATTCTGGCGTCGTTCAGTACTGGTTCGGAGCAATATTCGCCGCATCTCGCGGAAACTGGTGTCAGTCGAACGAGGTTGATATTTGATGCTTTTGCTCGGATTCAGGTACATGTGATGGTCGATGTCGATGAGGTATGGGTGAAGCGGGTAAAAATAACCTTACAACGAGCTAGACAACAAGTCGAGGCCACATGTAGCATCTGCCTTGCTCTGTACCAAATGTGACAGAACTCGAAAATGAATAAAGCTCTGCCCAGACGTTTTCCATAACTCTCATTCCATTTGACAAGCTGCATCGATGATGGGAGTTTCCAAAATGGCCACCAGGTTTTCCTCGGGTCATGGGAGAAGAAAGGTTACCCAAGAGACTCATGGGTTCAGCAGTAGAGGGTAGGCGGAGTCGGGGCAGACCAAGTAGAAGGTACCCGGATTCGGTTAAGAATGATTTTGAAGTAATATGTCATACGACTACGTTTTAAATTTCTGTCTGCCCACGTGCCTTTATTTTAGATGTATGGTTCTCCACTCACGAAGCATTCTATTAGTGTACCGATAAAATGAAGTTGGGCTGGCTCAATGCTTGCATAGTAGAAACCATCACCCTTTAGTACTATATGCAACAGAGTTAAAGATGTACACAGGTTGATCATGATCGTAACCTCGGTGTACAGACCATTATCCCCAAACGTTTCGAATGGAGTTTCAGGGTGGTCCCCGACACAACAAAACCATACACGTCTAGTTCTTTATTTTAGGGCCAGCCGGTGTGGCCGAGCGGTTCTAGGCGCTTCAGTCTGGAACGGCGCGACCGCTACGGTCGCAGGTTAGAATTCTGCCTCGGGCATGGATGTGTGTGATGTCCTTAGGTTAGTTAGGTTTAAGTAGTTCTAAGTTCTAGGGGACTGATGACCTCAGATGTTGAGTCCCATAGTGCTCAGAGCCATTTTTTGTACTTTAGGCATTTCTTGAAAATGGCCTAATGAGCCGGAAACAGGTTAGTAAGAAACAAATATCAATGGAACAAAACGCATTTGTTACGTACTATCTTGTATGGGGGACAACAGCAGTCATAAGTAGACGTCTTGAGTAATAACCGCTTGGCTGCTCTTGTAAATAATTTATCAAATACAGGTTTCGCAGCCTAGAAGCTAATTATTGGGTTACATATGGTGAATTATGACATTATAGTTGCAACAAGGGAAGGGCCGAACGTTTCTTGTCTATGAATAAATGACGCAATAAACGTTCATAGTACGCTTGAGGAACCCGATGATCCGCCAGCTGCATCACTTATTCATATATAGGAGCGTTCCATTCCATCTATGTTGTAACAATAATGTCATGATTAACCAGGTACTTCCACGCTACGAAATCAGTCGTTAAATAAAATATTTACAAGAGCAGCCAAGCCGTTATTATTCAAGAAGAAAACGATTTTGGTCTGTTTGTCACTCTCAAATCCTCCCAGGACTATACTATTTTGGCTCTCGAGTTTTTAATTACGACCGTCCTCCTCTGAAGCCACGCGATAGCTTAGCGGAGCGTCCTGACAATTTTACAGTGGTGTCCGCAGACGGACTGCAAAATCCGCATTCGGCTCTTGACACTTGCCATTATTCTTAAATTCTCAGAAGACAACGACTAGTTGTCAGAGACAGCTGTCCGGTTGTGATACAATGTAAGCCCTTAAAACTAAAGTTCACTTAAGGGAGTAGTAGTACTTTCTGAAAATTAAAAAAATCGATTTTTGGGGGGATTAAAATGTTTCTGGGATGCCTACATTATTGTAGTGTTTATCCCAAGCTCGCCAGAAACTTCGTTGTAGAGTTAACAAGACGATTTGCGAAAAGGTGTCTCCAAAAGCTATCCACAGTGAGGAAAAAATATCGGCGTCGCGGCCAATGTGGCAGCATATAATGTCAAAGACGACGTAGCAGCAGACGTTATGGAAATCATGAACGCTCTCTAAATCGAAATTGGGCAATCACGTTACAGCTACTGCACAAGAACCGACGGATAGCGCATTGAACGAGCAGAGCAGTGGATGACAGAAGCTGCCAAAAAGGCCTTCTAGTCCATCATGTCCACACAGAAGACGAGGAGGACCTCCTTTTGGATATGGAAGGCTCGCTTTATGATCCAAGGATCGCTGAACAGAGGCACGTTTTTTTCCGAAACCGTATTTTGTCATATTGGCGGGAAACATAACATGAGAATGATTCATAAGTTTTTGATCTGAGTTTGGTGCCAGCACACTAAATTGAATTCTCTGTCAGCGTACGTAGTCGTTTTTCGACGTCTTCAAACGTCCATTTTCGGTGCACGCTTTTGTTTTGGACGAAAAACATTTTGTTAGAACTTGAAACGTTCCCGACTGCAAGTGGTCCATCCACCTGGTGCAGCGGGTAGAGAGAGCGCCCGACGTGGGTACAAAAATAATTTCTGAAAGACAAAAATGTTAAGAAATAAAACTATATCATCCGATTTAGCATTACTTTTTATTTTATCTGAGAAACAACACAAATCACCCCTTAAAGAGTGGTGTCACTTCATATATCTCCGGCTTTCTACGGAAATTGTACTTTGAGATCTTTTTGATGCTGAACGTATTTATAGACTTATAGGGGTGTTTAACACATAAAGAAGTAATATAATAAATCTAAGGCTTCTCCAAAAACTTGAAATATTGTCTGCCTGTAGGTCCTCGTACACAAGCGTCGACATGTATGTAGTATTTCACTGCCCCTGACGGGGACAGAAACGTTTTCGCTCAATTTCGTGAGTTAATTATTCTTCTATTAAGTTTGTCTGTGAGATTTGATCGTTTCTACTTACTATGACTATAGATCTTTGTTGAACCCACTTAAGACTGAGAACAACAAAATACTTAGTAGAAAGTATGACCTACATTGCGCACGAGTTCTAAGCTAACCTAAGCTGAACGGCATGTTTTACTGTAAACATTATCTAATAGCTGAATATAAGTTTAAATTACCAGAGAAGTTCATTCTTTCGGAGAACAGTTCTTCCTCCAGTTTCTCAACATCGCGTTCGCAAATTGCGGTGGGAAACGGGAAACACCAGCATCACCCGAGCTGTTCGCTTGGTATGCACACAAGGAACTGCCACCGTTATCCGAGATACAACTACGTCCGTCCGTTGTTGGACGATCTCCGCATTGTTTCGTAACGTCCGCGGTTGTCTTTAGAATGGTGTCCATATTTTGCTTATTGTTTCGCTTTTTGTGTGTAAACTCTTGTGATGGTTCTGATTCTGCAATTGTTGCTTTGATAAGTGATTGATAGTCGTTGCTTACGGTAACTGTAAATTTAGTCCGCAGAAAATCAGGGTTCCGCCCGTTTTCGCGGATGTCCCGTCACTGCTGATTTGTTGATTTTGCCTCTGCAAAGATGCTTTGTGACTTTGCTGTGGTACTGTTACCCCCTTTTACTGTTCCTGTATGTTCTGAGGACCAACCACAAGGAATTCATGTTGGTATTCACTTAACGCGATGCGCTTAATGTTATCAACTAAAATTATTTTCGACTGGTTAAAGATACCTGTAATGTTTTTCCACGTAGACGAGTAGATCATGAGACGGCGAAACACAGATCAAACCAAATGACTTTCTGGAACGCAGCCACGTGACGTCGACAACCGCCGATATTTCGATAGGATCACTCCATGCCTTTTCCAAGGCAAAACTGCAGTAAGTATGCGCTGTGCAAGGGAATTTAAAAACTCGGTTTTCAGAGAAACACCGTAAAGAAAACACACACACACACACACACACACACACACACACTGTAAACGCTAGCGCTATCACAAAGCAAAGAAATAGTGAAATTAATAATAATGGATGAGACAAAATAAACTTTGTCCCCCTACTTTTTTTGACAAGGGAGAGAGCAGGATACCACGCAGAATATAAACAAAAACACCATCTCTTTTCATAGGGTTACTTGCTAATTCAATTTCAACAGCTTCCTTAACAGCACTATTCCAATAACTGGAAGTGCATGCCAGAAACACCGTGTTGTTATATTCCATAGGATGGCAGGTGCCAAGACAATGTTCTGCAATGGCGGATATGCTCGGCTGTTGTAAAAGTGTCAGCCACTTACAATCAATACAGCGGATCCTCCACAGTCTTGATAGTCTGACCACTATATGACATGCAGTAGCTGCAAGGAATACGGCAGACATCCGCCTTACGCAAACCAAGATCATTCTTTACGGGACCTAAAAGGACGGTGGTCTAAAAACACACTTCAGATCGTTTATCCGCAAAATACAACCAATCATTTTCGAATTGCTCCTTGCGCAAGGCGATAAGGCCATAGACTTTGGTGCCACCTCGGTATTATCTTCACTTACCTGGTGCACAGTTGGCCGATAGCGCAACGCACATCTGATCTGTCTTTCACTATAACCATTCTAACAAAAAGGTGACTTCGAGATTCGGATAATTCCGCTGACAAACTCTCAGGGTCCGACATAGCATGGGCCCTGTGAACCAAGGTACGAGGTACCACTTCCCGTTGAGCCGGATGGTGACGACTGTAAGCCTACAGATACAAGTCAGTGGGAGTAGGGTCCCTTACCCCAGTGTACCATCCACTTTCCTCCTGACCACCACATCAAGGAAGGGAAGACAGCCATCTCTTTCCACTTCCGTCGGGAAACAAATATTTGGGTGGATCGAATTCAGGTACTCTAAAAAGTCGTTCAAATTCTCACTGCCGTGAAGCCAAACAACAGAAGTATCGTCCATATATCTGAAAAAAATACTCAGGTTTCAAGGCTGCTGAAATCACATGCGACCAGGAACTTTCTCTCAACATTTTTTGGCGGTCAGCACAGACCCTGCGATACGCTCAATCAGACAGTAAACACTGCATCTTTAGAAAGTAATCCTGCTTGTGCAAAACAATGGTAGCATTGCCCTTGTCAGCAGGTAAAATAATAATATCCGGATTAGCTCTAAGTCAACGTAAAGCAGTCCTCTCAGCTACTCATTTTGCCTTTAAAATGGCAGGGCGTGCTCCTGTAGAAATACCGGCAGTTGCTGACGATCTCACCCGGCAGCTTCCCGCGAGTTTTCTGAACATTGTATACGCCGGGAAAAACTAAGGCCTCCCAGAATAAACCGTTTCCGCAATTTCATTTAACATCAAAATACAGAATTAAATTTATTTTAATTGAACTATAGCTCTTTTCGCCAGTATAACAAATCCGTATGAGACATATTCAGAGGTGTAAACTTTTGGATGTCTGGTAAGAAAACTACTGTGTGAAAATACATAGAACATGGGGATTTTTGCGCTTGTGTTGCAACCATTTGAATGCCGTGCTGCACGGAAGTTTTCTCTCCTGTCCCCGCCGAGTGCGCCGTTAAAACAACTGCGCAAAAATTCCCGTACTGTTTTCAACGTAGTTTTACTGTGTCATTTCTTGGCAGACCAGCAAAAAGACTTGTTATCACAAAATTTGTTCGATACAGCTGTGTTATACTGGTGGTGAAGCACTTGTTCCTTTCAAATGGCTCTGAGCACTATGGGACTTAACTGCTTTGGTCATCCGTCCCCTAGAACTTAGAACTACTTAAACCTAACTAACCTAAGAACATCACACACATCCATGCCCGAGGCAGGATTCGAACCTGCGACCGCAGCGGTCGCGCGGTTCCAGACTGTAGCACCTAGAACCGCTCGACCACTCAGGCCGGCACTTGTTCCTTTCACAAATAATGCTGTAAAAACGTGTTGGTCCTTAGTTAATGAGCCGTAGTCAAAATTCGTGTAGCCTAAACGAAAAGAAGACAACTATCTATTACGGAGGCAAAAGAGGGAGTTAAATGATGGATGCGGACTTTGCACCAAGAGAGTACTTCTAACGATCTTTCACTTTCTTTAATGGATTCCATTGCCTTGCTCATATTTTCCTCTGCCCAATACTTTCTATTCTTCCCAGCCTTCTGCTGAAAAGAAATAAAAAAACGTGCACCACTAGGCAAACATTACTGAACTGCCGAAACATGTAATGAATTATTGTATTTAAACGCTACTCACAAGTTTCATTAAATACGATGTTATCACTAATAAGACTAAAATATCAAATTACTTACCATTCAACTGTGGTGCTGAGACTGGGTCACGAGCCAGTCTACAGTCATTGTTGACTGTATTCCTTTGCCTGATCGCTTCTAGGGTTTCAGACGGCAGGACGTTAAGTCCCTCCACGTGGCAGCACTGAAAAGACCAGCGTTTGTTTTATGGCGGTGTTAAGATGGTTAATGCAGTGCACAGTGACACGTATCAAAACTTTCTGATACAACTAGCAACTGACGCCAGGGGTGGTGGGTGCGTGAGTTACATGTTTGTACGCCGGTGCGATGCAATGATGTCCCTGCCAGAGACTACCGTACGCATCTGGTATCGCTTGACAAATGCTGGTGTCTCCATATAGCTCATAATGTGCCTATCAGTTCGTGGCCCTTGGAGATTTCAACGCAGTTACCAGTTTTATCTCTAAGGAATCTCCCACACATGGCGATGAAACATTAGTAAACAGTTTTACACATGGAGCACGGCCTCTGAACCCGGAAGTACTGGATACAGTCCTGCACTAATACATAAACTAATCCATACAATAACATTAAACCAACTAATTTTTCAATAACCACCCACAAACCCACATTTGTAAGCTTACCTTTCCTAGTGAAGACCTCTTACCAAACTGCCAACCTCTTTAACACGAGTTTCTTCACCAACAGCAAAATAAAAAATAAAATTATCCACAATATTCAAACTACTATGCAACATTATGAAAAGTGAGGTGTGTGCAAACTCAACTCATGTCCAAGGTTCTACAATGGACAAACTGGTAGCAACTTCACATCATGATCAGAAGAATACATGGATTCAATCCACTAGAACAACCTAACGAATCCAATTTGCCACACAGCTTGCCCAACACATTATGCTAATAGCACATGACGGAACCATCAGGTACTTCATATTCAGTTCATGGATAGACTGCGTCTAAACAAGCTAAGCAAATCCAGGTATGCTCCACATCTTGCCCAACACAGTCATGCTGCAAGTAGCATAGGGCAGAATCTTCAGGTACATCGCATTGCTAACAAAGTCATAAAACATAATCTTGTTGAAGAAACTGGAATGTTCGTCAGCACACACATAGCGCCAGACGACCTTCTCGATGACCAAACTGAACAGAGAAACAAATTTTTCCTACATAACTTAGAAGACTTACTAGCTCGGAACAGCTAACCAGACCCTCGCTCCTCCGTCACTCACCTTATATCTTAACTGCATTTATATCGTCATGGTAGCAAAAAAAGGTACACATAAAATTTTTAATGTTTAGAAGGGATAAAAAAACAGTTTCCTATGTGACAAAAACGTCTCCGGTGCAGCTTTTCCCCTCTAGGGGTGTTTCACGAGTAATGGCTGCAACTTCATCCAAACGGCCAGCCAGATTTTCTGGAGTGTCTGGAGTGACTACATCAAACGTTTCATCTCCAGCCACAACATGAAATCGATAATCAGCAAAAGCTCTAGAATCATACCCATCAACGGCAGTTCGAACACCGTTTGAGAAATTCACTAGTGCCAAAATCTTCATGGAGACGGAGTGGGGAAAAGGTGCACCTTTGGTATTTTTGTCACACAAAAAAGTCTTTCTTTTTATCTTCACTAAGCACCCTAAAATTTTATAAACACAAACTTTTACATCCTATTGTTGCAGCCACATCAATTCTATAGTCGAGCATATCAAGAATAGTAACGAAATTAGTTTGTGGTTTAGTGGGCGTCAAAGAATCTCAACTACAAAACGGAATTTCAACTACAAAACCCATGGAGACTGAATGAAGGGCATGTTTCAGTTTCCTTCGTCAAGTACAATGACTTGTCGAAGGACGGAATACTAGGATTTAACACACAGTTGTCGAGGTGAGCAAAGACGAAGCCAAGACGAAGTAGGGGAAGAAATTAGCTATGTCCTTTTCTAAGGAGCCATTCCGGCAACTTAAGGAAATCGTGGGAAACCTGTATTTGGATAGCTGGATAGAGCTGGACGGCTGTTTGATTGATGGTATTCTAGAATTCGATTCCCAGAAGGTTTGTCACCTTACTGAAGTTTGTCGTGCTAGAGCTCTTATCCATTACAACTTTTGTTCTGCCAATGTGTAAAGACAATAAAAAGCAACTATTCATACTGAGAGGAGGGAAAGTTTCACAAGAAAAAAAATCGCGCTGGAAAATGACATTAAAGTGTAAAAGAAGGGACAAGGCGCAGAACAGTTCGAATAATGAATGGCACAGATCCATAAACAGTGACTTAAAAAAAAAAAAAAAAAAAAAAACCACTAGTAAACGTAGTAGTAACCACGCAGAGTGACCTTAAACACAAAGGGTGATCATAAAGTTTTCCTTTCCGTTCGAAAGCCGCACAGTCCCGAATCGGTATGCCAATCAGGCAAAATCGCCGTGAGCACTTAGGAAATCATCCCACCGGCGCACCAGGTTGAAGATTTCCGTTTGATGAAACACAGTGTGCTGCGTGAAGAAGTCCGTTATTGCCCGCCACACATCCTAGTCCGACTGGAATCTTCGACTGTTCAACGTATTTTTTAAGGGGCCGATGGCGTGATAATCGCACAGGGAGAGATCAGGAGCATAGGGGGGGGGGGGGGGGGTGTTCGAGTGCCCCTCACTCGAACTGATGTAACTTCTGCATTAACGATATTTGCCATACGGGGACGTGCGTTATCATGAAGCAGCAGCAACCCTTGTCGCACCATTCCACAATGGTGATTTTCGACAGCCATGTTGCCACAACACATTCTTCATTCTCCAATAGATTTCTACCGGCGTCTGTCCTTCGACAGCCAAGAAAAGAGTAACAGCACGTTGGCCATGTCTGGACGCATTTGGTAATTAACGTCGCCATAGTTCACGCGCATCGGAAAGACACGAATTTCACACTAACCGTCTGCCTACATATCGGTACTCGTATACCCGCCTCGGGGTCGCGCTACATCGCATATACGCTGTAACTTTTCGATCGCCCGTTATAGAGTGACCACAAAAAATAAACTGTAGGAAAAGTAGCTGTCCGGGTGAGATTTACTGGGCAAATATAAGGAAATGTATTTCATCCACGAAAGAAGTGGCTTGCAAAACACCTGTTCGTCCGATTCCTGAGTTCTGCTCTTCCCTAGGCCGGCTAATTTAATACAACAAATAGAGAGGATCCACCTAAGAGCGGGGCGTTAGCCACGGGGTCGTTTAGTAGGCGCGGAGGTCTTATGGAGAAGCTCAGTAAAAGCCGCTGGCAGACAAAAGAAGGGTTGTAGATCACTAAGAGCTTTACTTTTGAAATTCCCACCAACGTCTCATTAAATGACCACGAGGCCAAAATCAGAGAAATTAGATCGCACCCTTTCGTACATTCATTACGAAAGATGGGAAAACTATAGGGGTATTAAAGTAACCCTCCTCCGCACATAGTAGAGTAGCTAGCGGAGTATAGATATATTCGAGGACGCATGGAAGTTCATGAACAGGATGAAATTATTCCGTAAGCAGTTTCTGGCCAAACAAGACGAAAAGGGGGAGAAATGGGGAGTCTCGTCCGACGTGCCCACCAGAATTTATTCAAGGTAGGGGAACTCGTACAAAAATGGAAGCCGTGTACAAACTTCTGCCTTGTGGACGAAAGATGGACCACACAATTCCGGGTATGCGGGATAGAGGAAATTCAGCGAAAACAATTTTTTCTCACGTTGCCGTCTTCTTTTTTAGTCGGCTCTGTGAGGTTGTTTGCGACTGTGGGTCCGGCGGCAGTGAGCTCTGCGTGGGAAAAGCCTTTGGAAGTGCGGAGAGCGGGGGCAGAGGGTTGTCGGGTTATCGTTCCCACGTCGAGGCGGCCACCCTCCCACCACGCTTCCGCTCCCCGCAGTGGCCACTCACCTCTACCTGGAAACAGCGCGGTTGCAATTCCTACCTCTTTCGGCAGCTACACTCGCATCTAAGGATCACAGTCATAAAACAGCGTTACTGTTCTATTGAAATGCTGCCTCTTGCGTTATTAGTTCAGAACGTAGACACAAAAAAATACTGTAAAATTTTGTAAAGTACTACATGTACAAAATTGTTGTCTCGAGTTCTATTCTCTCAGCCATTTAGTCGCCTTCAAATGCTTTATTCATCCTTTTATGGTCGTTTTGTTAACTATTGTAAAATATTCCTAACTTTCTGAACAGTTTCATTTTATGACAATTGTTCATTTCATGGAATATCTCAGAATCTGCAATTCTCATGTTGTAAGGTTTTAACAGATCAAACAGGTACTTAATATTCTCTATGTCTCTACATCTGCATGGGTGCTCTGCATATCACACGTAAGTGCCTAGCAGAGGGTTCATCGACCCTATATTCACAATAATTCTCTATTGTTTCAATATCGAACTGCGCAGTAAACATGAACGCCTGTATCTTTCTGTGCGAGTTCTGATTTCCCTTACTTTATTATGATGATCGTTTCTCCATATCCGTGCCAGAGTCAACAAAATATTTTCGCATTCGGAAGGGAAAGATGGTGATTGAAATTTCGTGAGAAGATTCCGCCGCAACGAAAAACGCCTTTATTTTAATGACGTCTATCCCAAATCCTGTATCATGTCCGTGACACACTCCCCTATTTCGCGATAATACAAAATATGCTGCTCTCCTTTGAACTTTCTCGATGTACTCCGTTAATCCTATCTGGTAAGGATCCCAGACCGCGCAGCAAAAGAAGATGGACAAGCGTAGTGCAGGTAGTCTGTTTAGTAGGTCTGTTACTTTTTTTAAGTGTTCTGCCAATGAAACGCAGTCCTTGGTTTGCCTTCCCAACAACATTTTCTGTATTCTTTCCAATTTAAATTGTTTGTAATTGTAGTTCCTAGGTATTTAGATGAATGTACGGCCTTTAGATTATACTGATTCATCGTGTAACCGAAGTTTAGCGGATTTCTCTTGGCGCTCATGTGGATGACCTCACACTTTTCATTATTTAGGGTCAATTGCCAATTTCTGCACCATTCAGATATGTTTTCTAAATAGTTTTTCAATATCCTTTGATCTTCTGATGAGTTTATTAGACGATAAATGACAGCCTCATCTGCAAACAGCCTAAGACGACTGTTCAGATTGTCTCCTAAGCCGTTTATATAGAAAAGGAACAACGGGGGGCCTATAACACCACCTTGAGGAACGACAGAAATCACTTTTGTTTTACTCGATGCCTTTGACCTGTCGACCTGACTCTGACGAACTAAGCCTTTTGGAACTCTATAAATACCGAATCAGTTTGAAATCCCTTGTCAACGGCACTCAACACTTCGTGTGTGTAAAGAGCTGCGTAGTAGTGTTATACAAGAATGGTGTTTTCTAAATCAATGTTGACTGTGTGTCAATAGACCGTTCTCTTCAAGATAATTCATAATGTTAGAATACAATACATGTTCCAAAATCCTGATGCATATCGACATTAATGATATGGGCCTGTTATTTAGTTGATACCTCCTATCATCTTTCTTGGATATTGGTGTGACCTGCGTAACTTTTCAGTCTTTTGGTATGGATCTTTCGTCGAGCGAGTGGTTGTATAGGATTGTTCAGTATGGAGCTATTGCATCAGCATACTCTAGAAGGAACCTAACTGGTATATAGTCTTGATCAGAAGACTTGCTTTTATCAAACAATTTAAGTTGCTTCACTACTCCGAGGATATCTACGAAGGTTAGAACTTCAATGGTGCAACTATTTATTTACAGCTCGTGCAAAATAGATACGTGTTTCAAAGTTTTACTGACCTTCAGAGTAGTCACCAGCATTGTGTCTAACCCGTTACCAGCAATGTGGAAGCCGTAGGATACTCTTAGCAGTGCCAGTTGTGTTGACAGTTCGAGCGGCGCGGTCTATTGCCCGACTAATTTGTAGCAGTTCTGAAGCGAATGCCGTGAAGTGTTTCCTTCACTTTAGAAATCGAGTTGAACTTAAGTCAGGGGGGTGCAGTAGGTGGTATAGCACCTAGCAACCCCATCACTCAAACAAATCAGTAAGACCTTGCACTGTACATGCTTGAAGATTGTCCTGCAAAATGATGGTCAGGTCCTGCAGAAAGTGTCATCATTTCTCTCTCTATGCTGTTCATTTTTGGAACACAACCTACGACCAGCTTAAAAATCGACGTCTGTGCCAGGTCTGACAATAGAAATTCAACATAAATTAATGTAACGTATCACTCACAAAAAGGAGGAAAAAACCCATTATTTTTTATTAGAATATTTGCGATCAAATAATGGAAACAGTATCAACCGCAAAATCTCTATCAATATGAGCTGGTAGCGGCTTTAAATGGTAGAATCCAATAAAACTAGTTATAGGAAATCAGATGGCAAACAGAGATCCTTTAGAAGAATTATGCGGCAATACCATTCATCTATGACAGAGGTAGCTTCAAATACGTCGGTCGACAGGTTCTTGAATAATGCTCTTCATGGCAGCCATACGCACTACAGCTTCCACACACAATGCGTCTCTGGCGCGTTAAGATCTCAGTTAAGGCCCTGACATAAAAAGATAAAGCCCTGACTATGAAACTGCGACTTTCAAACGTATATACACAGAGTAAAAACAATATGAAAGACAGCAGTCAGATTTTTATTAAGTTTTTTATTTATTGCTCTTCAGTCTGTGAGCCGGCCGGAGTGGCCGAGCGGTTCTAGGCGCTACAGTCTGGAACTGCGCGACCTCTACGGTCGCAGTTTCGTATCCTGCCTCGGGCATGGATGTGTGTGGCGTCCTTCGGTTAGTTAGGTTTAAGTAGTTCTAAGTTCTAGCGGACTGATGATCTCAGCAGTTAAGTCCCATAGTGCTCAGAGCCATTTTTTTTCACTCTGTGATCATTAACTAGGAAGATTAACAGACGATATAGAGAAATTTGGAAGAATAACAGCACGCCTCGTCACAGGATCGTCTAGTATGATGAAGGAGTCAGGAAAATGCTAATCAAACTCAGGTAGCAGCTGTTTAGTATCCTGGAGAACTATACCGTTAAAATTACATTATTTCCAATCACATAGGCCTACATCTCACAAAATGACCACAACACGAAAATTAAGATCATACGCAGCAGGTTCACCGTCGGTTGGTCTTCCCACGCACCACTGGCAATTTTTTCTGTTTCTCCATGTACAGGACCGCCACACACAGTTAGATGGGTTACGAAGTATAAATGAAGCGATAAATGTAGGAAGCTTAATGTTCTCCAAGGTCATGTTTTTAGTGTGTTACGGTGTGTTTTACTGCAAAGAACATAGAGTGGACGTAGGTAAGTATACATTATACTCAGCTGTATGTCTTCTGGTCACGGTAAGGTTATCATTTTACACTCAACGTTCTAGAATCATAGTAGGCTTCAGTGAATGACGCAACCCAGTGTCAAAGATAACGCCTACTATATGCATAATAGGTTTTTAAGTGAGCGCACAATCAACAGAAAAAGTTTTCGTTTCGTCTGGTCATCAGAGCTACCCCATTAGCTGGAAATACAGATTTTATTACCTCCAAAAACGTTCACAAACAACGAAAGCAAACGAATAGCGGCCGTGGTGGCCGTATATCTGTGATCACTACAAACATCCAAAGTTGCGTTATGAACAAGGACGGGAAAACATATATCCATCCAGAATTATTCCTGAAGTCGTAATAGAAACTGAAAAACAAAAAGAAACAAAAAATTCATAGGATATCAACTGAGGTGAGGAGGAGAGGGAATAAAAGAAAATCTTTCAATAGGAATCATCTGAATCGTACTTCATTTTTTGATTCTTATTTTGCTCTTTAAATATCGTAATAACACGATCAACATTAGGGCTTAGACAAAAATGATGTGCACCCAACACAAAAATACCTCATTTCCATTCTTTTCTCATATATTTGTGAAATATCGTAGCTGCCTCCTTTTTCCTCCTGCTATAATATCTCCAGAAAAAATCTAGAACGTCAGCACCCCTGTGATCGTCTTATTATTATGTTATTCTATTGCCATGTTCGGCATTGCAGACTTCACATTCGTGAAAATTGCCAGAGTACACATTTTTTTTGTAACAGCCGCGAGGCTACTACGACTATATAGTGTCATCACAGTGCACAGATTTTATGGAAAATTTCGACTGCCAAATATAGTAGCAGAAAATAAAGTACAGTTATTGATGAAGTCATGAGAGCATTAAAATGATGTTTACACTTAATTAGATGGGCATCATTACCTAAGTGACTTCCGAGAGTAATGCGCCTCGAGAACACAGTGCCAACGACAACAGTGCGACGGTAATCTTATGCAGAAAGCATATTTTAGAAGTTCTACTGCCACATCTCTTGTAAACTAAGTGAATGAGAAGAATAAAGGCTAGCGTAGCAAAAGGCAAAAGACTTGGGCCACCGACAAAAGGTCACATATATTGTGGTCTGGTGGTTAACTTTTACTCTCTGTCCCTCCACATTACATGTACACGTTTAGAGAACACATGGACAAGCGTATTTTCCAGATTTTCTCCTTTCAAAGGTGAATCACGGTGTAGCCCCTGTAATTGTTTTCCTTCCCTTTTACGATCTCACCGAAGGAAACGCATCTGGCTAGGTCCCTGCAACCATTTTATATGACCACTATCGTTTAGTGTGACTTTGTCCGAAAACGTCTCGGAAGATTCTAACGGTATTCGTTCAGTGTGGTAGCAATTAATCCCAGTAGGAGACTGGTGATAATTCCCACAGTCGAAAATTAGCAAGGTATCTGTGATGATCATGAGGATGAAAAGAGACGACTATTATTGTCCCCATCATCTATGGAGCTATCTTTTTATATTGCCTCCCCCAGTAATTATAAAGGACAAGGAGCAATTACTTTCCATGAAATGGTATAACATCTCATTAACTACTGCGCAGAGTGTACATCAATATTTTTTGAGCACTATTAACAGTATTTCATAAAACTGTACGAGGTTAAGAGAAGAAGCCCACTGCGCCACCCGAAAGCGTCGATGCGAGGGCCACTTTTCCGAGCAATAAACCGTTCTCTATCATCACAGCTCACAGCATACGCATTCCATACCACAACCCTGCCATGCCCTGCGTTTGTTGCCTCTACACTGGACATCATTCTCTGTGCATTGGATCATGGTAGATGCACGGAACTAGGAGGGCTGAACACACAGGAACAGTGTTGTTCCATATGTTGGTCAGTATTAGAATGGTTTTACGAATTTTCACTTTTTTATGTTTGACAGCATTCGTACTCCTTATTCAGACTTGTACCGTAAATCATGGGGATGGACCTGTGAGCGACAGTGTAGTGAGATGCCGCTTCCGTTACTACTACTATAACAATTATGTTTACAGGATTGCATAATTTACTATGAGCACAGGGGAAAAATTACGGATAAGAAACAAAAAAAAAAAAAACATTATGACAGGTAAATATAAGTGTGTCATTGACGAAACACATAGGGACATTAGTAAAACTGATAACTAAAACATTGCTAATAACAAGACATGCAGGAAGTATGATTAGTATGGTGCTGAAGGACTGCACTGCTACAAATTTCGCGCAATCCAATGCGTAGTCACAATCTGCATCACGGGCTTTTCGATGGATTTTTCTGGAAGTCTTTATCGACGTATCACCTACTTCATACAATGACTGGAAGGATTTCGACATCAGTAAACTTCCACTTTTCCATTATTTGAACCCTGCTGACAAAGCTGGCATTGCCCTCGTATTCACTTTGCCAATCTTCTATTAGAAACGAAAACAAGTGAAGTAAGAACAACATCCATTTCCATGTATTTGTGAAAACATCTTTGAAATTATGAAACAGTCATACAAAGGAAGGGACTGATGACCTTGTAGTTTGGCCCCTTTCTCTCCAAACCAACCAACCAACCATACAAAGAAATATGCATGCCGTGTGAAGGTATAAGTACAGTATCAAAATTAAGAAACATTATCCCAGAGGTTCGAGTCCTCCCTCGGGCATGGGTGTGTGTATTGTTCTTAGCGTAAGTTAGTTTAAGTAGAGTGTAAGTCTAGGGACCGATGACCTAAGCAGTTTGGTCCCTTTGGAATTCACACACATTTCAACATTTGATCCCGGATTGTTTTGTACGCTGGGTGCAGCTGCCTCGCATGTCTAGAACGCGATTTTGTAAACGTCTAAATAGGAACACCTCTTCATAGCTCTATAGACGGCTATCGTTTTCGCCTACAACGGTTTGCACTTCGGAGTTGAAAGCTGAAAATAGCGCTGCGAGGCGTCGGACTTTTCCTTTAATTGACTGTAGGAGTATCTTAGCAGTAAAGAAGTAATAAATTTAAAAGTCATACACAATGTGACATTTTTTCACGTACCTAGGTATTTATGACGTCATATCTCCTGAACTGTGTGGTACCATTTTGAAGCTACATTTAGCGCCATATGTGGGTACTATTTGCGAAATTTATGGCGAATACGGTAAGTAGCACCAAAGTAACACATTTAAACAACACGCAAAATGCAACCGTTTCGCACGCATCTCAACTGTTTATCGCGAAATATCTCTTGAATTTTGATAGGTAGCCCCACAGCGATTGTTGCCTGACAGTAAGGGATATGTGTTCGGAGTTTGGTTGAAGTCGGACCACTGGTTTAGTAGGAGATGGGTGAAACACACACACACAAACACAAACACACACATTTTTATAATGCGTATCAATGTCATGCACGTATTTTTATTTTTACATTACGTTATCTGCGAGTTTCCGTCAACTGGAATGTGAATGAGGAGAGCAGTTCTCCGTTTCTGGTGTACAATAATGATACCTACCTAGTCTATTATGTTAGACCATTCTTTCATTCAGTAAAGTACAATCAGCTTAGACCTAAAAATCTGTGTGTTTATAGGTACGAGATATTACGTTTTCGAAGTAAAGCATTTTAATTTTTCAATGCACTGGGTCTCCAGTGTATGTGTAACATAACTGTGTATGTGTGACATAACAGAACTTCTCTTGTTTTCAAGAAAATCACGTTACGGTCCAGTTGTATTGCGTATACGTTCATGTTGTGCACATAGATTTTACAGAATTAAAGTTCCTTTCAATACCTATACCTCCCTAACGAAGCATTTGCACACCTATGTTCATATAACATTTTTTGTTCAGAATTACTTATACTATCACTGTGTAAAAATTGACGTTTCCTACCCAAAGTGCGGCCGGAGTGGCCGTGCGGTTTTAGGCGCTACAATCTGGAGCCGAGCGACCGCTACGGTCGCAGGTTCGAATCCTGCCACAGGCATGGGTGTGTGTGGTGTCCTTAGATTAGTTAGGTTTAATTAGTTCTAAGTTCTAGGCGACTGATGACCTCAAAAGTTAAGTCAAATAGTGCTCAGAGCCATTTGAACCATTTTTTCCTTCCCAAACACCCTGTACACAGAACACCATCCAGTCCAAACGCGACTCTCCTCCACCATTCCTACAAAGTCAGCGAAATGTGATCTTCCAATAGGAATATGTTAGGGTGCACTTTATCGCGTTACGCAAGGGCAATATCGGAGAGGTGTGACAATCACCCTGGCCACCCTCAACACTAGACGTGTCGCCCACTGATTGTAGGACTTTGACGGAACGACTTCTGGGTCTTTGAGCAGTTGTGGCAACAGGTGAACGCAGTGTAAACACTGTCTCCCAATATTACATCCGCCTCATATACCATAATAGGATGACACGATTTTTAGAAGATAATGACTAAATATTATTATTATTATTATGAAAATATACAGTGAACGCCCCGTACTATATGCACATAAAATTCAACTCATAGGGGATCATTGCTTCAGAGTGATAATTTTCATTTTCATTTTTTATCTATACGAGTATCACTAGCAAACGCGACTATCGTCTGTTGTTTGCTCACACTATGCAAGGGGAACGAATAGAGTCATGTCCTTCAATCACACAAAGAACGCTTCAGCCACCTAACCGGAAAGCGGTTTTTCCCTCTCTTGACAACTGCCATTTTCCTCAGTGTGTGTGTGTGTGTGTGTGTGTGTGTGTGTGTGTGTGCACGAGCGCGTGAGTGCGTCATAAGCCTTTGAAAATGAACGGGTATGAAAGACAAGAAGCATGAGAAATCCTAACGGCGTTACAACACTATGTAGAAAGAGTTTAAAGATTTAGTTGACGATGAAAGAGCAAAAACTTACAACGGTCGACAGACGGGTTGTAAGGGATTCATTTTTCTGTTCATCAAGAAGTAATTTGTGCTAGTACTGTGTGCTAAATTAGCAGGCATGGAGCATGTCATGAAACTGATGGCATGAATAGTAAATTTTCTGAAGTCGCACACATTATTACATCATCAGTGCCAAGACATTTTTTAAGAAACTGCACGAAGAGTATGGAGACGTTGTATATCACCGCAAAGAACGTTGGTTAAGTCACGCATGCCTGGAACGATTTTTGGATTGAAGTCCCGCTATTGTTGAGTTTGTGACAGAATAACGAAAGTACGAACGAGAATATGAACATCCGGAGTGGACTGCAGACCTCTCACTTTAAGTATATTTAGTGCAGATCACCGGCAGTAAGACGTTGTAAGATGAGAAACAAATTATTTCTGATTTTTGGGCATGAATGTAAAAACAAAGTCACATTGCGGAAGAGGTAACTTCTGACTAAACCACTCCAATTTTCCTATGCTCAATAGCGTCAAAGAAAACGCGAATTTTGAAGAACTCATTGTGACACTGAAACAAATACAGGAATACTTTCCTAAGCATTTTGAGGACACTTACATCTGTTTTTGAACTGTTTTCGAGATCGTTTGCTGTTTCAGTTGAAAGCACCGCTGTGTATGTCTGGGTGGAACCGATTGATCTGCAAGGAAATTCCCGTTAAAAATTTGTCCAGGAGTTCTATATTGCTTCCCTCCGGAAGAGCTTCCACGTCTCCGTAATGAGGTTGCAAAAGATAAAAATATTTCGAGCAAGATATGTGCGTGAAAGGCTTTCAGTTGTGCTCCTAATTGAGTCACAATTCTGTGACAACTCTAGTGACAAAAATCTGTAAAATTATATTTCTGTCGGTATGCCGACAGTTTGTATCCGATATAAGTTTTGTTATGTCTTTAGCCCACCAAAAATAATTAATCAATACTTAAAATTTTTTGTCTCGGATCTACCAAGCCACATGCAAAACTTTCAGTGTTCCTCCACCTGGGGAGTACCACACTGCCAAAGTTTTGGAGAGGCACAGCGGTATTATTTCTGAAGTCACGAAGTGGCTAGCCATTGGGTATGAATTCAGATCTCAGTGGCAGCGACTAAGGGAAATATGAAGGCACAACGTTATGTCAGGGGCATCCCGCATCCTTATGTTACCTCTCAAGCAACGGTATCATGGTGCCGTTCTCCAACAAGACAGTGCTCGCCTATACATGGCACATGCGTCTATGAAATTTCTATGCAACGTTGAGGTACTCCCACGGACAGCTATCCAGGATAGCAAGAACTAGTTATAACAGTTGAGGGCCACCTTGCTCAGGAGAGGATACAATGGCTTTATGACAACCTTCCCAATCGAATCAGTGCATGCATCTGGGACACAGCGAATGCAATGTAATACTGATGTGTGGACTCGATTTTGTAATCACTGAGATCACGTCATCACATACCTTCACTAAAAAGTGAATTTTCATTTCATTTCCTCCACCCTTTCTGAATGCTTCACTTGTTTTGTCAGACATTGTATCTATGTCGGTTTTAACTATGACAAGTCTTTTTCTCATCGAATTTCAAAGGGTAATCGTTCCCTTGCATAGTTATACAGTGAAGAGCCAAAGAAACTGGTACACCTCCCTAATATCTTGTAGGGCCCCGCGAGCACTCAGAAGTGCCCCAACACGACGTGGCATGGATTCGACTAATGTTTGAAGTAGTGCTGGACGGAACTGACTCCATGAATCCTGCAGTCCTGTCCATAAATCCGTAAGAGTACGAGGGGATGGAGATCTCTTCTGAACAGCACGTTGAAAAGTATCCCAGATGTGCTCAATAATGTTCATGTCTAGGGAGTCTGGTGGCCAGCAGAAGTGTAGCAAATCTGGACGTGTGGGGTGTCGCATAGCCCTGCTGGAATTGTCCAAGTCCTTCGGAATGTAGAACAGACATGAATGGATGCAGGTGATCAGACAGGATGCTTACGTACGTGACACCTATCAGAGTCGTATCTAGGCGTATCACGGGCCCCATATCACTCCAACTGCACACTCCCCACACCATTACAGAGCATCCACCAGCTTCAACAGTCCCCTGCTGACATGCAGGGTCCATGGATCCAAGAGGTTGTCTTCATAGCCGCTCGATACAATCTGAAACGAGACTCGTCCGACCAGGGAACATGTTTCCAGTCATGAACAGCCCAATATGCCGGTGTTGACGGGACCAGGCGACGCGTAAAGCTGTGTGTCGTGCAGTCATCAACGGTACACGAGTGGGCCTTCGGCTCCGGAAACCCGTGTAGATGATGTTTTGCACTCTGACACTTGTTGATGGCCCAGCATTCAAATCTGCAGTAATTTGCAGAAGGACTGCACTTCTGTCACGTTGAACGATTCTCTTCAGTTGTGGGATCTTTTTCCGGCGTCAACGATATCAGAAATTTGATGTCTTACCGCATTTCTAATATTCACGATACACTTGTGAAATGCTCGTACGGAAAAATCCGCACTTCATCGCTACCTGGGAGATGCTGTGTTGCATCGCTTGTGCGCCGACTATAACACCACGTTAAAACTCGCTTAAAAACCTGATAACCTGCCACTGTAGCAGCAGTAACTGAGCTAATAACTGCGCGAGACACTTGTTGTCCTATATAGACGTTGCCGACCGCAGCGCCTTATTCTGCTTGTTTAAATAGCTCTGTATTTGAAATACGCATGCCTACACGAGTTTCTTTGGCGCTTCAGTGTAAGTATACCAAGTGCGCTTCAACATTACACGCTTCGAATTAAGTTGAGTTCACCAGTTTGATTTAAATTTTACTAACAAAAGTTACAGAGATGAAGTTTAGCCTCATAGCAGTTACACTACTGGCCATTAAAATTGCTACATCACGAAGATGACACGCTACAGACGCGAAATTTCACCGACAGGAAGAAGATCCTCTGATATGCAAATGATTAGCTTTTCAGAGCATTCACACAAGGTTGCCGCCGGTGGCGACACCTACAACGTGCTGACATGAGGAAAGTTTCCAACCGATTTCTCACACACAAACAGCAGTTGACCGGCGTTGCCTGGTGAAACGTTTGTGATGCCTCGTGTAAGGTGGAGCAATGCGTACCATCAGGTTTCCGACTTTGATAAAGGTCGGATTGTAGCCTATCGCGATTGCGGTTTATCGTATCGCGACATTGCAGCTCGCGTTGGTCGAGATCCAATGACTGTTAGCAGAATATGGAATCGGTGGGTTCAGAGGGGTAATGCGGAACGCCGCGCTGGATACCAACGGCCTCGTATCACTAGCAGTCGAGATGACAGGCATCTTATCCGCATGGCTATAACGGATCGTGCGGCCACGTCTCGATCCCTGAGTCGAGATATGGGGACGTTTGCAAGACAACAACCATCTGCACGAACAGTTCGACGACGTTTGCAGCAGCATGGACTATCAGCTCGGAGACCTTGGCTGCGGTTACCCTTGTCACGGACAGGAGCGCCTGCGATGGTGTACTCCACGACGAACCTGGGTGCACGAATGGCAAAACGTCGTTTTTCCGGATGAATCCAGGTTCTGTTTACAGCATCATGATGGTCGCATCCGTGTTTGGCGACATCGCGGTGAACGCACATTCGAAGTGAGTATTCGTCATCGCCATACTGGCGTATCACCCGGCGTGGTGGTATGGGGTGCCATTGGTTACACGTCTCGGTCACCTCTTGTTGACGACACGTTGAACAGTGGACGTTACATTTCAGATATGTTACGACTCGTAACTCTACCCTTCATTCGATCCTTGCGAAACCCTACATTTCAGCAGGACAATGCACGACCGCATGCTGCAGGATACACAAAATGTTCGACTACTGCCCTGGCCAGCACATTCTCCAGATCTCTCACCAATTGAAAACGTCTGGTCAATTGTGGCCGAGCAACTGGCTCGTCACAATACGCCAGCCACTACTCTTGATCAACTGTGGTATCGTGCTTGAAGATGCGTGGGCAGCTGTACCTGTACACGCTATCCAAGCTGTGTTTGACTCAATGCCCAGGCGTATCAAGGCCGTTATTATGGCCAGAAGTGGTTGTTCTGGGTACTAATTTCTCAGGATCTACGCATCCAAATTGCGTGAAAATGTAATCACATGTCAGTTCTAGTATAATGTATTTGTCCAATGAATACCTGTTTATCATATGCATTTGTTCTTGGTGTGGCAATTTTAATGGCCAGTAGTGTATGTGTGCGAGTAAAATCTTTGCCTCGATATATCTCAAAACTTGTGTGGAGAGACGGATACAATCCTCGTGTGCAAGATAAGCCTGCTGGCGGGGCGGGTATCTGCCGGCCGTCACCGCGATGAAGTCGGTGTCCACGGTCGGCGCCCCTCCAGCTGGCGCGGCCGTGGCGCCTGTCAGTGCGAGTATCGGGACGTGGCGGCGCGTGCGCGCCAGACACGTGGGCGGAAGTCGACCGCCTCCACCTGCCCAGGGCGGCAGCTGCTCGCGGCCGCAGCTTCATTTTGCAAAAACTGTACACCTCTTCTCTGCACGCGACAAGAGGGCCGATGGTAAAACGCAGCCACTGCAATTGCTCGCAGTATTACCCACCGCGACAAGTCTCCTGTGTGTCAGTTGTGTTCTGGTCACACGTTTGCAATTTCAGTGAATACGCCTCACCGGGATCTGCTCTGTGAACCCTTAGCTCTCGAGGCGCAACGTCACTCTTAGATTCAGAGCATCTCCTTTCCTGTCAACAAATTATGCATGGCTCTTATTATGACAAGTAGTCTATGAGAAAAGTTTTTGTGAGACCTTACTAGTCACAAAATTTTGTTGTATTAACGTAAGTTATATAATGAAGTAACATATTTCGAGGTACAAACCTACCTTCAGGTTACAAAGGCAGCAATTTTGTGTTGCTATTGGAGCCTGAAGATGAGTTTTGTACTACGAAACTTGTTACTTCATTAAATAACTTATGTCAGGTAACAACATTTTGTGACTGGTAGATTAATTGTCGCCGGCCGCGGTGGCCGTGCGGTTCTGGCGCTGCTACGGTCGCAGGTTCGAATCCTGCCTCGGGCATGGGTGTGTGTGATGTCCTTAGGTTAGTTAGGTTTAAGTAGATCTAAGTTCTAGGGGACTTACGACCTAAGATGTTGAGTCCCATAGTGCTCAGAGCCATTTGAACCATTTTTTGATTAACTGTCAATAAAGATCTTGTGTAATTAATTACCTTTCTATTGACGGCAAAACAGTAATTAGCTTGTAATAATGCAGAATGCTCATTTGACATGTTACGTATATGGACTTTGATCTTTGATGATAGTAATGGTCATTATTTGTAAAGAGTCCTACTGTTTACATTTTGTGACCGATGCCATCTAACTATTACTGACGATTTCAGATTATCTACAGTCTGTTAAATGTACTATCTGATGCTATATGCGCTCGAAACAAGTACTAAACATTTTTTATTGTATTTGTTCAATCAGCAGCTTATCTTGCTGAATATGACGTTCTTTGATTTATATTAATGAGATGGCCTTAGCCCTAAGTAATGCTTTTTTATTTTATTAGAATGTTCTGCATGTGAAATGTGACGTAGTTTGAGAAGCTAACCTTCAATTGCCATTGCACTCTACGTAGTCGAGAAAATGTTACTAACGCAAATACAGTACGTAAAACAGGCCTGTATGAAAATTTGCTCTAATTTACACATGGTGCTGTTATAGCGTTCATCCTTCAATCTGTTCAATTTACAAATGCAATTTCTGATCTACAAAAATTTTGCAAATATGCAGTACTTCATTTTCTACTATTTAATATCGAAAATCGAGTCTTCCTTTTTCAGTGCATGTCATAGCTTTTATATAAAGTTATGTATATATTCTCACTGTTACTTTATGGATGAATATTACGGTTCTTAAAGACATCGAAATATTAAAGAAATGAAGAGTTGCAGTACTAAGCACGAGAACACCATGCCATTGTATAGTTAACAAATATCTCTTTCTATTTTCGTTTCTTCCGCAGTACATCGCACACTGGTGCGAGTCTTTATTTGAATTTCAAGAGTTCTGGGTTGTTCACGCACATTACTCAGTGAACAAATTCACCCGATAGTCATATTGTGTTTATGGATTGGAAATCGCTTTACATCTCCCCATAGTACCCGTTCTATATGAACGTGTTGTATAGCCGTACTTAGCATGAGACCAAGTCTTCCTCGAAACCACTGCCATACTTCTTTGGCTGCACTACATGTGTTCCCCGTGAAGTCACTCATTGAGGGTACAGACACTTCTCGGTCGTGAAATGCAGATTCATAGTCCCCCAAATGCGCGAATTTTCCTTATTGCCGAAACCATTCAAATAACAGTGGGCTTCGTCGCTAAGCTAAACAATATGTACCATACTAATTTCCATCGTGCCCCGCGGCCTACCGTGCAGTTTGAACGTCCTAACGTAAACCGTTCAGATTTATGACTATTTTATTTCATATCGTTCAATAACTGTCATCCTGTAAATCTGTGTGTTAATGTGTCTTCCGTGTTACATTTTACACAGTTGGGTGAATCGGTTAGGTGAACAACGTGTAGCTGGCTGCGTACTGGAATCGTTTCGCTGACAACTTCATACCACTTCGACCTGGTTCTGTTTTTAGTTGATGGATACTAACATTTTTGCAGACCTCAGCCCAGTTTAAAAGACGATACTTGTTCTGGATGGTGTCCGAAGATGTTGTGGCCGTACCATTTCCTTGCAGTGCGTTCTAGGACCATGGACTTATGACCCCTGTAGTAGAATTGTAACTAAATAAAGAAAACACACAGAGAAATAACGGCGTTATCTAGAAGATTTAAACACTGCTGTTTGCGAAGCACTGTATTTATTTTTCCTCGTCTCTGACGATTAAGAAATCTGAGATAGGTTATCGTCGTAACAGACACGGGGAGAGCAAAAATTTCTTCCTTGAACGAACTGAAGCGAATGTGTCCTCGAGTTCCAGCCCACATTCAAAATTTTACCACAAGTTTACGGAAAAATTAATGCTGTAAGTGCCACAACGTGTTCTGCCAGCGGCGTTATTACTGCTACAGTTCCTTATATTCTGTACACGATTAGTGATGTGACGTCGGAGTAACATTCACAATGAAATCGAAAGTTTTTTCATAGTGAATATATTTCACTTAATGACACTGTAAATGATACGAAAGATATTAATTCAAACGGACACGTGTATCTTACAGTGGGATGCGCAAATGCCAGGCTTTGATCCTAGTCTTCTATGGAAATACAGGTTCTCAACATAGAGACAGATTTACATGGCGTATGACCCATGCAAAGAACTATTTTTGTGACTTGGATTTACTTCAGGTTGGACTGTGAGAATAAAAGTTCAAAGGACTGCTTGTCGACACAAAAAGTTTTTATGATTCTCATTTAAAACAGCCCTTGTTTAAAATTGAATTATATGCGAAAAATTGATCGAACTGACTGAAATAGTACGGTGAGTTTTTCACTGCGGTGATATTTGATACTTTGGAGCCAACATGGCATGGAACACGCATTCTATTAATCGCTGCTTGATAAACTACTGTTCATTCAACAAAGCTAAACAGTAGACTCGATTGTAGTGGAAAGTAACTTGGTATATCCACGTTCGAGTTGGAATTAGTGTGTGTCGCTACTTCGCACTGCAGGCGTGAAAGTGACCTACAAAATGCCTTCGTTTTGCTGTTACCATAATTGAATTTATTCATGATGAGAAAGAGAAAACAGTGAGAGTGCAAGCTGAAAACGTGACGGAATGCGAAAGCAAAATATTAAAGCTGAATAAATATGCGAGGAGCTTAAATGTAATGCTCGTTCCTTTCTCCGAATTCTCGATGTAATTGATCTTTGAGTTTGGCCACTGTCCACAACGATAATGCCGTTACATTGAGAACAGGCCGGCTAACCTTGGAAAAGTTGTAAGGCAGCGTGAAGGATCTGGATATCTAAGTCAGGAGTGAGATTAACAGATAATTATTTGGTTAAGTAACTGACGACAATCACAATAAAAATCAACAGAGAACAAAGTTCTCTACGATTAGAATTAAGTTAGAATATGGTGCTAACGCTGTGGGGGGGGGGGGGGGTCCAGAGAACCGAAATGTGTGGAAGACTGTATGGAGAAAGCGCTACAAGATCTGTTCGTAAGGGCAGCTCAGGAAATCAGTCAACGTTAGAACAAGATGGCACAAGTTATAACCAAATTAAGCTACACAAGTTGCGTGGCAATGTAAGCAAGGACTGAGATGCTCAGATATGGATTGTGCTACTGCAGTTGTGATAGATTCTTCAAAATCAGCAAACCGTGAGACCGTCCGCAGCAAAAGGTGACTGGGGTAGAGTGACTCTAGTGGGCAGCGACCGAATGACCACGAAACATAGATCTCACTCTACAACTATCTACTTTCAAATACCTCTATACGGAGAAGACGACTCAATGCTGTTGCCAATGTGACGTACGACAATATCGCTTATTTCATAAAAATTGGAGACAGCTGCAAAAACATTTAACTCTTGGTGGACAAAACAAAAGTACTCCCTCTGAACAGGTCTTGGGGGCCCAACAGTACCGACCAACCGCCGTGTGATCGTCGGCCTATATGCATCACTGGACACGGATATGGAGCGACATGTGGTCAGCCCACCACTCTCCCAGTCGTTCTCGTTTTTGTGAACAGAGTCATTAATTCTCAGTCAAGTAGCTCCTCAGTTAGCCTCAAAAGGGCTGAGGGCATCCGACGGGCCAACAGCGCTCAGTAGACGCGTACGGCCATTCACGTGTTAGCCAAACCCGACAGCACTCAACTTCAGTGATCTGACGGAACCAGCGTGAGAACTGTGACGACCGGTGTGACTACTGCAGCAAGACTGTTGGCCGGTAAACAAAACGCCCCATATAAATAAAAAGTTGGTACTGTATTGGAGCGGTGTCCCATGGATTGGTCAGCTGCTTCGTGCCAAGGACGATGGTGGGGTGACTCATTCCGACTGAGTTCACCAAATTTTGGAGCGGAAACAGAGGACCTTGCTGCACAGGTCGGGCGGCGTCTCGTCCTATCATGTCCGAACAGACTAGGCAAAAATGTCGTATTCAATTATACTCTAGGGTTGGCGGCATGGCGCCTTCCCTTCAAGGCTAGGAGAGGCGCCGGCTCTACAAACAAAAATATGAAGTAGGCCGCAGCCTTACTTCCGTGAAAACTGTGCAACTTCCAAGGGACCTGCGCCCTTCCTAAAGGGAGTCCCTGACCGCTTCTTGGCGACAAAGGGGACTCAGAGACCACACCGGGAGAACGCCTTCTCAGTGCGAAAAACGCAAAGCTTTCCTCCTGGTAAATGTGCCCATTACTCTCTAAATAAAATTAACCACGAAATGGTGGAAAAATTAATCAATATCGCGAAGCGATACTTGACAGAATGACGTGGTGAAACGTCTCTGTGGAGTCGTTTCATAGACTGTTGTATCGCTGGATTTTGTGCATCCTGTTCTATCCACCGACTGATTGCGGTTTAATTTATTAACTCTCCCAGAAAGACTGAGCAATCAAACTAAGGCTTATTAAATGATATTATGTTTGATTTTTTTGTGTTCCATAGGAAATCATGTCCTGTATTTATTACGTTTTTTCCTTCACCCTACCCTATGTGTGGTGAAAGTGGCTGAATAAGTGTTTTTACGAGTGGTTTTGGGTTTCTGTTATGGGGGACGCTGAGTTGGTTGTCGTCTGCTAGGAGCAGGTGATGTTTGCTTCTCGTTTGGAGGGTAGCACAGGATGACCAACTTAGGATCCCAGTAACTGGACAGAGAGGTTTACCCCTTTTAGTCTGAGGTTGGTTTGTCTGTCAGGTTGGTGGCGGAAGCCTACCGCTCTGGTAGCTTCCGTTGCACCGGTAGTTAGGTGAAGCTCGGTGGAGAAAGAACACTTAGCAGTTAGCAGTTGGTGAGTACAGTTCGTAGCTCCTAGAGAGGGTTTCTGCTGATAGGAAGTTGGTCGAATTAGAACTTCCCCATGTTAAATTCATGGCATATTTAAGTACTTCACCTTAACTGAAGCGTGCGTAGTTATGTATTTTCGGAATGTGGGATAATTATTTTGTTAAAAATCGGCGATGATGGTGGTTGAATTTAAAAGTGTGGAAGTTGCTTTGTTCCTTTCGGACAGTCGTGGGTATGTAGATGGAATGATTGAATTATTGTATTCCACTTCCCTATTGTGTGTTCTTCTTTTTTAATTACGCGATTCTACAACTTTTTGCGAATTATTTAGTTAAACATTTTTATTAAGGCACCAGTCATGTGTATTCACAGGATGTACATCAAATTCAGTAAAGAAATAAATCTGCTACGTAGAAGATAAACTCTGCGTCCTTTATCTTTCTCATGGATGCCAATTTTCAAATTAATTTTCTATTCCTTGATTTGTTTATATACGACACACAAAACTGTTCATCTTGTTAGTTTCTTTAAAAAATTGTATTCTTATAATTAAATTCTTAATTTAATTAAACTGATAATTTCCAGTTCGGTCTTTCCTTTGTTGTTAGGAAGGGCTTGGGCTGGTGGCGACCCTGTAATTTTTAAATAAGTGATTGTCCTTGTGAAGTGGCTTAACCAGAAATTGCGCTCAAGGGTTGCATCTCTTTTATTCATGGTACGTAACGTATGTCGAGCCTTGGCTAGAATCTGTTTAAAGTTCTACATACATACTTTAAAAAAATACAATGGTGTCTAAGTTACGACAGGAGGCACATGATTCTCCACAGACAGAGGCTCATATATCTGCTCCAGAGAAGAAAAATCAAAGTGTACTCTATAAAAATCTCATTAACGATACGGATAATTATGTTATTGTGCAGGAATTTCAGCTATATTATCAGCTATCTTATAAACAATACAACTTGTAATATTATTAGGCTTTCCGTCGTGTGAAAGCTGTGAGTACCCCTGGAAAGGCATTCACCTAGCTGTGTATTAAATGATCAACTTATGAGATGAGACCTATTCTTTCAAAGACATTTGTTTTACATAATTTACGCAACTGTAAAGATGCGCATCTAGCGCGAACGCTAATACATCAAATGCGCAGTCAAAGAAACATTTTAACAGAAGCTGAACTAAGCGCTCCGCTTCGATCTAAATAAAAAATATAACGGTAAATAAAAAATATGACGGTAAAAACCTTTGTAGACCTCCATATTTTAACTTACTTCTTCTTGTAATGTGAAAGCGTAAAGAAGGTTATCTTTAAGCCATAAAAGTGAGCGGTCTTGCCAGCGTGCAGACAACAGTTATTAATTAATAAAATTCAAGTAATTTATGTTCGATACTGAAAACGGGCAAGTTATTGTTATGAATATGTTGAACGGTGCAAGAATTGTCTCGAGGCAAGGAGAAAACTGTAATTTGTGACAAAAACATGAACCAAGAAGTTAGCACAGGACAGGCTGAAATCTGATCGCACCATACAGTCAGAAAATTACTTATGTAACTTATACTGTTTATAAACAAGCCCTAATTGCTTGTGAAAATTATTTGAATATATTTAGTGTTTACCAGATTTCTTATTCTATTCTTTTCCTTAATTTTTTTTACCTCCATGTTATATTATTTTTATAAATGTCCAACAGCCTTTACTACAGCAAAGAATACTGCGGCATAATGGTCGTAGACAGAAGGCCGCTCCTTGCCTTCTATACAACTCATAGCTGCCCCATATATTAATGATTTCGTTTGCAAATGCAATTTTTTATTGTTCGTTGTTAAAGGTCCCTTAGGTAATTATAAAATTCATACTGATTAAGTAAAGAAATCCGGGTTGTTCTTTTCCAAATAATAGAAGCCTTTGGGTAATCAAAAACTAGCCTCCTTCTGACAACGATCAGGAGCCGACCAGAAGACGGGCGTCTTCGACTGCTTTCGTGTTTCCTGTGCCAAACCGGGAACACGACATTCTAGTATGAAACACGACATATATACTTAATCCTAACTAACCAAAGGACATCACACACATCCATGCTCGAGGCAGGATTCGAACCTGCGACCGTAGCGGTCGCGCGGTTCCAGACTGAAGTGTCTAGAACCGCTCGGCCACTCCGGCCGGCCGTTATTTCCAACCTCGGACCGTGTTTACATCTGGAGAACTCCAAATTGCTTGATGGGTTAAGAATGGAGGTGTAAGTGTGATGGTGTGGGCAGCCATGTCATGCTCTTCTGCTGCTCCCATCATTACTCTCAAAGACCGTGTTACAGACAACGATTATGTGAACATTTTAGGTGATCAAGTGCACCCCATGATTTAAATGTTGCTCTCCAACAATGATGCCATATTTCAGGTCGATAATGCACCCATTCACACATCCAGGACAGTATGAGGAGCATGCAACTGAACTGCAGCGTCTTCCTTTGCCAGCACAGTCCCCGTACTTGAACATTATCGAAGCCTTGTGGGTGGTATTGGAGCACAGACCCCGGAGCAGATTCCAGCCTGCCTCGTCACTACAGGAGTTAAAAGAAGTTCTGTTCGAAGAGTGGCATAAAATTCCACTGAAGGTTATACAATCATTATGTGCCAGTATTCCAAGAAGAATCGCAGGTGTATTACGGGCAAATGGCGGTCCAACCCCATATTAATAAACCACTTCCAAGCAAGTGCAGGTGTTCATATTATTTTGCCTTTCGCCTGTTCGTGGTTTCCCACTCTGAATGGAGACTTGTACCAACTGCAGTACTCGTACTTATCCAAAAAATATATAAAACTGCCTGAAGAACGCTGAAGCATACACAGGAGCTGAGATAAATTCTGATTACAACTTGGTCGGCAAATACAGGTTAAGTTGAAGAAAGTATTGAGAGGAAAAACTAAATAAGAATTCACTGCAGAGATTCTAAAGGAGGCTGGTAAAGAAATGGAGCGGAAAAAGGTTTATAGAACATCTAGGAATAGGTAATGAGAAAGAGAGCATAAGCTAGAAATGGATAAGTATGAATGACAGTCTCATGGCAGCCACAAAAGAAGTTGTAGGAAACAGCAAGCCTAAAGGCATCATGAAATAATGGGTAACGGACAATATGCTAAAAAGACGGAAGTATGGAGAAAATAGGAGGTGAAGAATAGAGAACGAGAAATGATGTACAGAAAACAGAATAATGACGTGAGAAAAGAAACGGAAGATGCAAGACGAAAAGGATGAAAGGACTATACGAGAAAATAGAGAAAAGGGAAAAGCACGAAATTATGCACGGATTAGCTAGGGAGATAATCTCTGAAAATAGGAAAACGAAGTTTAATATTGAAATCGAAAGAAAAGATGGTGCGATAACCAAAGAACCACAAGATGTGTTAAAGAGATGGCGAAAGTATATACATATCTGTTTGAAATAGGCCAAAGTGATGAAGAGGCGCATGCCCCAAACGACTAAAATGGGCATGTTATTTTGGATGAAGATGCGCAAAAAGCACTGGACGAGATGAAAAATAACAAGGCAACTGCAACTGACGATCTGCCAGCAGAACTGCTGAAGAACTTGTGAGACGGAGGGAGAAGAGAGATAGTCCATCTTTGTAATATGATACACAACGCAGGAGAATGCCTAGAGGACTTTAAATGCAACCGTAAATGATACCAACTGAAAAAAAGAGGAATATCATAAATTGTGAAGAACATAGTGCTATCCGTTTAATCTCTCGTGCAGCGAAAATATTACAGGCTGATGGAAACTTCACTCAGAATATTTATGAAGGGTTGAAACTAAGTGCCGGAATATGGCTCGAAATTGTATCACAGCCATTCCCAGGCAGTGTGTTAAGATTTCAACTATCCGAGCACGCCATATGGGTGGGCTTCAACCTGCCTTTATTTCCTCTTTATACCTTCCAATCTCCACCGATGTCTTCCAGTCACGCGTCTGCACTAGCAGCTCAGGGAGAAAGGATACAACCTGATGGGTTTTACTTGTGATACAGTTTATTGTAATTGATTAGACGGGCTTACACTGCAATGAATGTTTCTAGCTGTATCCTGGACCATTATCCGAACTAGATAAACTTAATTAGAGAGTTTGGAGTTAGATCTTTACCTCGCTAATACTCGATGGGACGCTGAACACTAATACACACGTTTTTGAGTCTTAGTAAGCTTCCGAGTTTCGTTGTTTCAGTCGACAGACCAGATACATCTGCAAAACACGTATGAACATACAAAGGACATGTCATAAAGCGTCATTTTTTCCGTTTCCCGCCGTTCCTTAGTTGCTTCAAATTTCATGGAAGGATGTTCCATCTAAATGGAAGACTTATTTCCCTTACGCGTTTCGCTACTTTTAATTATCAAGCATCTTCAGTGATCTGTTTGTTTTTACATATATTATAATGGAAAGGGTAGTAGTTACAAGTATATTACGTTTTCTTGTGTTTTTCTTTGTTTTCCAACTTAGAAACAACTTCTGCAGCACAAGTTTCGTGAGATCAAATTATCATTTGGTGTTACCATTTTCGGTGATGTTAGTCCATGTGTGGAATCCTGGAATTTGTTTACTGGGTCTCCATATTCCAGATGGCCGATTTTCGGCGTTGTTTCACCCACACTGATTACAACACTTCACCTCCGCTTTTTCGTGTGTGTTGAAAGTGTGTTTTGATGCGGTCTAGTGATGCCAAGTGTCGCTGTGTGTTTATCTTTCGACTTTTGCTTCTATTGTGCTAAGGCAAAATAATATCAATAGTACAGACTAAAAGTTTTGAAGCATTTACTACTTTAGAGGATACTGAAAAAATCGTGTGTCCCTTTGTTTTGTTTGTGTCTGTATGTGTGTATTTTGTTACCTGTGAATGTGTCACCACCTCTAAAAAGTTAATTATGTAATTAATATTTTCTTTTTTTGTAGGCAGATGTCTGCAGCCATGGTAATACACCCGCCACAGTACTATGACACGCTGCTGTCTATCGATAATGTGCAGTAGGGCTGCGATGATCTCTTTTGGTCCCTCTAGCGGTGTCTGCGACACTGGGATTTCAATGGGCACCAAGAATGCGGTATGATCTTTCTGATTCTCCAACGGAGTGTGCGCTGATTTGAAACTTCCTGGCAAATTAAAACTGTTTGCCAGGCCGAGACTCGAACCTGCGATCTTCGCCTTTCGCGAGCGACTGCTCCACCCGGTTAGGCACACAATTTTAATCTGTCAGTAAGTTTCATATCAGTGCACGCTTCACTGCAGAGTGAAAATTTATTCTGAAAACAATCTCCCAGGGTGTGGCTAAGCTATGTCTCCATAATATCTTCTTTTTCCAGAAGTGGTACTCTCACAAGTTTGGCAGACGTTCTGTGAGTATAGAAGGTACGAGATGAGACGCTGGCGGAAGAACATCTGTGAAAATTAGTCGTGAGACGAGCTCGGGTAGCTGAGTTGGTAGTGCTCTTGTCGGCTAGAGGCAAAAATCTGCCAGTCAGTTTCCAAGAAAATATTGATCATATAAATTCATTCGTTGGAGGCGATAATTAAAACTTATGACTTTTCACCGTACATGTCGAAAAACTACCTCATAAGAATTTGAATGCCTGATGTTCGTTGACTTCTGAATTATAAGCCACATACCTGTAACTACGGCAAGTGGACTTAACCGCAATACACAAACGTGCAATACCGCCTTTCCTCTCAGTCTGAAGGTCAAAGTTTGGCAATATCCAGCTACTGCAAGGAGCATGTATACTTGTAGGAAATAACATATTCGAGAATGTCTCAGTAATATGTTCGTATCGTAGAATGTTCAGTTGACGGCCTCCAACGGCAGGATGGAAAGAGCGGCACTTGTACTGGGGTGGAGGATGTGTCGGTTGTGGCGCTACGGGGCTGAGCGAGATATGTGGGCACGGGGAATGTCAGGACGGGACGAGAGAGAGCGGCGCGGCGCGGCGGTGGAAATAACCCCAGAAGAGTCCCAGAGCGGCGATCTGACGGCGGGGGCTTCTTCCCACAAGCGCCAGTCTATTATTATTCACAGAACAGAGATGTATCCCGCAGGCGCACACCTTTGGTCTCCCTGTTGTTCTTTCGCTTGTCTGTCCGTAACCGCAGATGGAAGACAGAAGGAGCTTCCAGGCGCGTCAGTACACCGAAAGCTACTACTAGTACGCACGAATCATCAAACTGTACACAAGCATTAGCCCTTTCTTCATACATCGCTAGTCTCGTTCCGTGTTTTATAATTACAACAGTCATCCTTTCTCAGTGAATTTCTCTGATGAAATCTTCTCCGGTCATCAACCTTGAAACAAGCTTTAAAAACGTTTTCTACTCGCCAACCGTTGGGGATACTGACATTGTTACTGGGATAAATTCCAAATTTATCCAAAGTGATTTACAGCTACAACTGAAAACCTAAATCAGGATATTCATAATGGAATCTGAACCCCGATCCTCCTTAGCATAGCACCACAAATGGAGCAAAAGTATTTAAATTGAGAATGAAAACAAGTGGTGACACACAGAAACTAGAAATAAAACTTAGTCCCAGAAAAGGTTTTTAGAAGGAGAGGGAAGGGGCGAAGTAGCCATAATAACACATTTCGCTAAAAGAATTAATTGAAACTATACAACTGCTACATTAACGTAACAACTAGCAGAAGATTTGATAAACATAACAAGTATCATGTCGTTCATCATACAAAATTCTCTGAGAATTTTTGATTAATTATAATGAACAGATGAAACAATATTCCACTTTAGTGGCAAGTTAATTCAAGGATACAGTGCCGTAATGCTATAAATTTCCGACCTTTTCCGCCCTTATAATTGTAGAATACATGCAATGTTATGAGGCATTCAGGACTATGACGAAGAGGTTTCGTGACTTTTGTGTTGGACTAAACTACAACGTCAGACAAGATAATGGGTGGATTTTAATACATATCATCGTGCCACACGCTGCTAGCTGGAACTGCTACGTGATTGTAATCTCGCGGGGAAAAAAGTGTAGGTGCACGTCGACGTCTTGTTGTAATTTTTAACTGATACCCTTTATTATGTCTGCAATGACAAGGTTACACAGCTAGAATTTTTTAAATTAAACGCACTCTGAAGGCGAAAGCCTCCCTTCACTGATTCCAGTTATGTTCTGGATCTCTTTCCGAAACCTTAGTTAATAATTTGAAGGTTTTAAGACTAGTGACTATTACATGCATCTATACCTCGTAATTACTTTACGTCTCACGTTAAAATATTACGACTGTTGCTGTCGCAATGGCAAGATTGGTTTCATGCAGCCCTCCAAGCTAGTCTATCCTGTGCAAGCCTGTTCATTTCCGCAGAGCTGCTACTTTCTTACTGTAGTCAAGCAGTGGTCTGTCTCTATAATTCTCACTTCTTCCCCTATACTTATCTCTATTAATAAACTGACAATGGCTGCAATAAGAGGATGTAAAATTCAGACTGCCCATATCAAGAAAAGCGGTTCTGAAAAAGAGCAACATTAGGTTGGTGCAAAAGTTCGTAGCGGTTTTCTTTTGCTTCTTGGTATTCCTAATGCTACGAGTTCATTTACCGACTGTAATTTTTTATTTGTAGTTCACTGTTGTTATTCGAGTTTTCATGTAGTAACTTTAGTCATTTGGAGATGATGACTAGAGCTGTGGACGCTATGTGGAGAAATCGGAACATTTCCGGTATATTCTTCTGTTTGAATTCAATAGAGGGGTGACAGCAGCAGAGGCAGCCAGAAACCTTTGCGCCATGTACGCCATTGGACAGAGTATGGCAAGAAAATGGATTCCACGTTTTGAGGAGGATCGTTTTGGCATTAGGGATTCTACACGTTCATGAAGACCTTCGCGGTTTGATGAAGATGGTTAAACGCATTGATCCAAAATGATCCACATCAGTATACTCGAGAGGTGGCAAATGTATTGAACTGTGATCATACCACCACAGTGCTATATTTGTATGCAATGTTCTAAATAGTGAAAGAGAACATATTATTAGTGACTAAAGTCTCTGTTATGTGTGTCTGTTGTGTTTATTAAACTTATGGAAAAACGCTATGAGCTAATGCACTGACGCAGTACGTAACATGCACGATGAGCATAGTAGTCAAGAAGCTGTACAAATATGGAGCTCCAGGAGAATGCTAAACATTACGTGGGTACATCGCCGAAATAATCAAGAAGTTCTGCATGCATGGAAATGTTGAGAAATAACCTTATGGAACAACGTGGCTAAAAGAAGGTATTGTTTGACAACTTACATCCAAAGGTATCAGTGAGTAAGGTGGCTATAATTTCGCACTTAACAAGCACCCACCCACATACTTTTTTGTAATCTACAAACACAATTACGTATCATGTGATAGGTTTACATCGTATATATGAATATGTAAAGGAGACTGACATTGTCACGTACGCCTTATAATTGTTAACGCTTATTGCAAGAAAGGTGACAGAGTGACTTTATTATCACACTAATAGAGGTTGGAGCGACAGTGAAAATGAAACTGCAGGCGGAACTCAAGCCCTGGGTGGAAGGCCCACACAAGTGTGTTGGTCCTGCTTAAACACAGGAAGTAGCAAGACGGACACCTGAGAGCTGGGGCACAACAGAGTCGCGACCGGCCAGTAAAGTAGCTGGACGGAAAGGATTATACTTGGGAAGCTACGACAATCTTGGACGCAGCTGAGAGGAACGAGGAAGAGTCACTTCCGAAACCAAACAGGCTGGGTTATTTCCAAGGATTTTTACTCAGAAGCGTACCATTGTACGAGTATCGGTTTTTCCTCGCAAACTTTCCGTGGTTTGTCGGCGTTCGGAAGAATCTGTAGAGAGGGAGAAGATTCCGTGGTTTCGGGAACATGATTCGTTTTTCGGAATTACGAGGGTGGGGAGTGGAGCCTTGTTGGGAGGCCAGCGGTGGAGAGACGAGGTCTTCCGTTGTGAGCGCCCGTGTGTGACGGCCGCTTGATATCAGCTTTGTTGGTACAGACGGACTTGCTGTCTTTGCTCTCAGGAGAGTTTATAGTTAGAACAGTTAGGCACTGTACTGTTGCGAACCTATACGATTCTGGACTTCGCATCCGAGTTGGAAGTCGGCGCTGAGTACGCAGCTTTCAGTAGTTGAGAACACTTCCTCTGCCTAAACTTACGTTGAGACGTTATCTGAACTCCGTCCTTGTGGCTGGGAGTTCGCGTTTCGTGTCTGTAGAACAGAGAGAGGAGAAAGTATTAGAGTATATTAGTCAGCGGACCGCCTTCTGCCGTCCTAGTGTTTGAAAGAGTTTATTTGTGGCTGGAGTTATTCCATCGTCGCAGACGAGTTCGAGAAGCATCACTTCGACACACCGGACGCAGTACATGCTGTGATATCGCAAATTGCTTCAGCTTATTTGGGCTAAAAAAACTAAACAGCTGTGATCTTTGAAAGTAGTGTCTTCTAGTGTTTGGTACGTAGATGATTTCAGTCATTGCACGTCATTCATTTATGTTGAGGTTGTAATTTATATGTTCAAGTCCATTAAGAGATCCTAAGATCTGCTTCAGGAGGTAGTCGGACAGGACCAAATCTTCATCTCAGCGTTTATTATTTTCCGTTGCTCACATCTATTTTTACACCCGCCTGGAGTAGCAGCTTGGAAGTGAACAGTCAGTCTGATTGTGGTGGGAAACGTACATTGGCAAGTGAAAGATGGGGAGGGGGTGGGGAGGGAGAAGACAATTGTAGAGGTAATTAAGGCCTGACTACAGAAGCTATTTCAGGTGGTTCTAAGGTGTAATGGTTATGTAGAAACGAAGAAGCTTGCAAAGGGTAGTCCACTGTACAGAGCTGCATCAAACCAGTCTTCGAAAACAACAATAGGTGTAATCTGGCTAACATGCGGCCGCTGCGATATCTGTTCTGCCTCTTACATCATTCGACTAAACTTATAGGGCACGTTTGGTCGCTGTTGCAACGAAAATTGGAGTAGTGTTTCTGCTGCCATGACGGAATTAAGGGCTGCACTGTACGAGCATTGGGTTTAGTGTCCGTCGACGAAGAGGATATCAGACACGGAGCAAGAGCTTCAATTTGAGAATGATGTTACTCGCGTGCTTTTCAAGAACCATATCGCAATTTACTGTAAGCGATTTAGGGAAGTCATGGAAACGTTAAATCTTATAAGTTGGACGGCAATTTAAATCGGTGTCCGTCCGAAAGCAAATCCATATTCTTAACTATAGCGCCACAGCGTTTGCTGTACCAGCACTGAGCCTAAGCTCAGAAGAATTGAAAAGTTTGCAGTAATGTAAGTGTAAAATCGAAAATATCAGCGGTAATCACAAAAATAACAACAAAGTGTTTAGAATAAAATTTAAAACACGGTCCAGTCATATTAATATAACCACTGCCTATCTTCGATGTCAACGTGCAATGACCACTGACAGACGGCAGGTGGCAGCAAGAACAGTGGACGGTATATAAAGTGTGTCGGGAGAGGACGGGGCGGGGGGGTTATGCAGTCTTTGTCGTAATGCGGAAAGGAGTGATGTATCTGACGTCCATCGGGACATCATCACTGGCTTTCGACTCAAGAGTGGAAGGGTTCGCGCGTGCCGCCGTGATTAAAGTATACCAAGCACAACAAAATGATGCTATCCAAAACCGGCACAGAACCATCTGTGGTACACCACGGGCAACAGACGACAGGAAATGTTGGAAATTTATGATAAGTTACCGCTACGGTCGCAGGTTCGAATCCTGCCTCGGCTATGGATGTGTGTGTTGTCCTTAGGTTAGTTAGGTTTAACTAGTTCCAAGTTCTAGCGGACTGATGACCTCAGAAGTTAAGTCCCATAGTGCTCAGAGCCATTTGAACTATTTTTTTGTGATAAGTTATTATGGGACTAAACTGATGGGGTCATCGGTCCTTAGGGTTGCTAAGGACAACACACACACACACACACACACACACACACCCGAGAGAGGACTCGAGCCTCCGACGCAGTGAGGCGCGCGAACCGTCGCGGACTGCGCGCCTAGAACCGCGAGACCACCACGCCCGGCGAACCGTGGCAAGGCGCCGAGACCGCGCGGCTACCCCGCGCAGCACAGACAACAGGGCATGTCCGAAAGAACAGATCCCGTCTTAGTATATATATATATATATATATATA
The DNA here is from genome assembly GCF_023897955.1 of Schistocerca gregaria. NCBI lineage: Eukaryota > Metazoa > Arthropoda > Insecta > Orthoptera > Acrididae > Schistocerca > Schistocerca gregaria. The sequence continues at coordinate 605,022,046 of NC_064921.1, read as the reverse complement.
TATATATATATATATATATATATATATATATATATTAGGCGCGCAGTCCGGAACCGTGCGACTGCTACGGTCGCAGGTTCGAATCCTGCCTCGGGCATGGATGTGTGTGATGTTCTTAGGTTAGTTAGGTTTAAGTAGTTCTAAGTTCTAGGGGACTGATGACCACAGCAGTTGAGTCCCATAGTGCTCAGAGCCATTTGAATCATTTTTTGCCACGGTTCGCGCGCCTCACTCCGTCGGAGGCTCGAGTCCTCTCTCGGGCGTGTGTGTGTGTGTGTGTGTGTGTGTGTGTGTGTGTGTGTGTGTGTTGTCCTTAGCAACCCTAGGGACCGATGACCCCATCAGTTTAGTCCCATAATAACTTATCACAAAAAAATAGTTCAAATGGCTCTGAGCACTATGGGACTTAGAAGGAGGTCATCAGTCCCCTAGAACTTGGAACTAGTTAAACCTAACTAACCTAAGGACAACACACACATCCATAGCCGAGGCAGGATTCGAACCTGCGACCGTAGCGGTAACTTATCATAAATTTCCAACATTTCCTGTCGTCTGTTGCCCGTGGTGTACCACAGATGGTTCTGTGCCGGTTTTGGATAGCATCATTTTGTTGTGCTTGGCCGGTGAGCCTTATATATATAAGGCTCACCGGCCACTTGACCATCTTCTTCTTCTGTGCGAATGCACAAACAGTGCCCGAACTCTTGCGGGAATCGGCAACGCACCGCGAATAATGAGTATAATGGGCGGGGGCACTACGAATGTAGTGCGGGACAATACGTTGAGAATGTGGGTTTCGCGGGAGGCGTGCCAGAGATAAATCCCTGCAGTCGCGCTATCCTCTGTGTCCTCGTTGGCTCAGATGGATAGAGCTTCTGCCATGTAAGCAGGAGATCCCGGGTTCGAGTCCCGGTCAGGGCACACATATTCATCTGTCCCCGTTGACGTATGTCAACGCCTGTAAGCAGCTAAGGGTGTTGATTTCATTGTTATAGTCTCAAAGACCGTTCAGCGAACGTTGCTGCGTATGGTGCTCCGCAGCAGGCGCCTGGTTCATGCACCCTCGATAGCGACGAAGGCTGCAGTCTACACAATACCGCAAGAGTGTCGATAGATGGGCTTTCCAGATGAATCACGTTTTAGGCTACATCGGGAACGGGGTGAAACGTCTGAAAGCAAACGCCCTGCATTGACTGACTGTTTCGTCGGTTCTTAGTAGAATATTTTACACATTATGAATTAAACTCACACAACACTAGTGAGATATCCTACAATATTTATTATTTGTTACACGAACCGGTTTCGGCTGATACGTCACCATCAGGTACGAAGATAAGTATGTGGTGCAGTGAAATATTGTTGGATCAAAGAATTTGCACTAGTGCATCTACAGAGTATTTCAATTTTTAGTGATGAAATATTTAATGTTAGAAGTAGGAATGAAACGAGCGGAGTTATTTCAGTCAAAGTGCGATGTAAGATTATTTCACAGAGATAAAACATGTGAAACACTAACCAATGAACTATAGGTAAATTACAACAGTTGTACATACAAGAAAATAATTGAACCATAAACTTTGGTGACATATTCCATAGATGTGGCTGAACAAAATAATCTTGTCTCTAACATATCCTAAATTACAAACAGGTAAGATATAATAGTGATTTTAAGCAGGTGAGTGATGCACATATAATTATACCAATAAAAATTTTTAACAAAAAAAATGTTCAAATGTGTGTGAAATCTTATGGGACTTAACTGCTACGGTCATCAGTCCCTAAGCTTACACACTACTTAACCTAAATTATCCTAAGGACAAACACACACACCCATGACCGAAGGAGGACTCGAACCTCCGCCGGGACCAGCCGCACAGACCATGACTGCAGCGCCCTAGACCGCTAGGCTAATCCTGCGCAATATATATTTTTTAACACAACGACAGAAATTATAGTAACTGAAGTAAAGGAAATGGGGCATGTGAGTAAGAGGGATAATTTACAACGTCGCCTGGATGCGATTATGAGTAGCATCTGGAGTTAGAAGTGGCGGTAAGGGAACTGTGTCTGCTCATTCAGTCTGATTTATTATTTCAAGATAGTTCATCTTCCGTCCTTTATGGATGTTGTAACGACTCATGTTGAATGATTAAGTTACTTCAGCCTGGTCCATTGATAAATGAATGCGAAATTTTCATGCTTCACAAAGTTTATTCACATTACTTGTCATCCGAACTGCACACTCGTCATGTAAACAAAACATGGACAGACTTCACTGATATCTTTGACTTCCAAAAGTAACTTCAAAACTGACTCCTCGCAGCATCACTTTATATAGAACTTTTACAATATCCTCCAAAATAAAGCATTATTAATTTTATACAATTTTGATGTTAAAATTTTACAAAACGTAAAGAAAATGATGTTACAGTCAAATAAGGTATAAAATACAATATTCAATGTCAGTCTTTTATAGTAATATCTTTAGTTTTCCATAAGAAAATCATTCTGAACTTTAATTACAGTAATGTCTCTCGTATTATTTTAGTTACGTAATTAATTACAGTTTGGATTTGGTTACTAATATTTAATGGTAGTACAGAGCGCGTGCTTTATACGATTACGTACACAAAATGCACAAATAAGGCCTCAAATTCTGGAAACTGGAAAATTGTGAGATGTAAACAATTGGAGAGTTAATTAGAAATGTAATTACAAAGAATATTAATTACAGAGGAAGACATAAAAATAAATAACAAATGAAAATACATCTCTTGGTAATAACTTTTAAGCTTTTCTCAAGATAGTGAGGTCTTCTGTTACTGGATTTTTATATTACCATTTTGTTAATTAGAAGCATTGATTTTTCATGCTAACATTTCTACAGACTCTAGTTATTTATTTCTAAGGACTTATTACTTCCGTTTCTTGATTAGTTACTTAATTTAGTATATGTACATAATTTTATCAGTGACAACAATCCACCGATAATTATGACAACGCACATCCTTCCAGAGCATTCCATATGCTTTCGCTATGAATACCAAGTTTTTTTATCAAATAGGACAGAATGATATATATAAAGACACACATACAAGGCCTTAAGAAGTACTGAATTGTCCGATAACTATCCGGATACATATTAAAAATAAAGGTGGTATCGGACATTTCAAATGAGGCCTGGGTGAGGCTGTATCGTTATAATGTGATGCAATACTTCAGGTTTCACCTTGTAACTACGGCCTTCATTAAGCAGGCTGACTGCAAAATTAGTCTCCTGTCCCAAGTTTCCAGCTTCTGTAGCGTTCTTTCAAGCGGGTACATATTACCCCGTCAGACTGGCAAGTTCCATATAGGACCAAGCTTAGTACTGAATGACCCTCCAAACAATCTGCATAAGGGTCCAGTCCAGTCCAGAGGAGGGAGCGTTTTGGTGGTAGGAATGCTCTCATAACTCTGGAAAGCACGATGGATCAACACTCGTATGCATCTATGCTTGGGGACCTTGTCCACCCATAAACGCAGTTTGTTTTTCCTCGGCACAATGGAGTCCACCAGCAGAACAAAGAAAGGTGTTACACAGCTCGCAGTGCAGGATGAGTTCATTGTACTGCCCTGACCAAGAAACTTCCCCGATTTAAACTCAATCGAGAATTTATGGGACGATCGCAATCGCTGTGTTTGTGTTGTGGATCCTCAGCCGCGAAACCTAGGGCATGTGGCCTCGGCATGGCTCCACATCACTGTCGGTACCTTCCAGAGACTCACTGACTCTTCCTACACGTCCACAATGGCCCGCGATGCAAAAGGTGGCCGCGCGGAGTAACCGTGCGGTTAGAGGTGCCATGCACGGATTGCGCGGCCCCTCCCGCCGGAGGCTAGAGTCCTCCCTCGGACATGGGTGTTTGTGTTGTTTTTAGCATAAGTTAATTTAAGTTAGTTTATGTAGGGTGTAAGGGCCGATGACCTCAGCCGTTTGGTCCCTTTGGAATCCACACACATTTGTTTTCCCCTCAAAAGTTTGTTATTCAGGCTTTTCAAATGCTTCAAATGGCTCTAAGCACTATGAGACTTAAAATTTGAAGTCATCAGTCCCCTAGACGTAGAACTACTTAAAACCTAACTAATCTAAGGACATCACGCACATCCATGCCCGGGGCAGGATTCGAACCTGCGACCGTAGCAGCCACGCGGTTCTGGACTGAAGCGCCTAGAACCGGTCGATCACAACGGTTGGCTTCAGACTTTTGACAGTTGGCCACGTTTATGTGACTAGACAGAGTAGAAACCCATTAACACAATGCATCAACCCCACAGTAAGATTACAATGTGCTCAGGACACCGCACTCGCGGCAGTTGTCAGTTTTCGCGACCGGAGCCGCTACTTCTAAATCAAGTAGCCCCTCAAATCACCTCACAACCGCTGGGTGCAACCTGCTCCCCAACAGCGCTCGTAAGACCCGTATGGTCACCCATACAAGGAATAGCCAAGTCCGACAACGCTTACTCTTTATGATCTGACGGGAAACGGTATTACCACTGTGGTAAGGCCTTACCCAAGCGTGTTATACAGCTGCAACTATTCTGAGCCTCGTAACTGGTGTTCCTGTGGCGCATCATGTGGACCTAGCACGGATTAAATGTGGTATCGATCAACGACGAACCTCTAAGGACCATTCCTAATCGTTAATAACGTTGTTGGTACAATTCGACTGAACGTGTTCCATGGAACTGTCTGGTTGCTAAATTACGAATTATACTTCCAGAGGGTTGCAGCATTTCCATCTACCCACACGATGTAAGAACCTTCCGGTATCTCGATACAACTCTGCTATAGAAATGGCTTGAGATAAGACATCCTCTTGTAAACCCGGCACCCAATGGAGATACCATCAAGAGCATAAAATAAAAGTTAATGTCTTACATTTGTAAATAAAATTACTCATAAAAATATTGATTCCACTGTCCTGCATGGACAAAAATACTTACCAGTTCCAACATTTGCAAGCAGGCGTCATGTAAGACACTCGTGTCTTCGTGAATGAGATCAATCACTGTTCACTTACGCTCTTCTCACGATTGATCGGTGTTTGTAGAAAAACAGCAAGGTACCTGCACGTCCATCTCGACACATCATTTTGTTTATGATCTCCAAATTGCTTACAGTGGTAATTCGCCGTCATTTCTGATTTTTTATTTTAAAACACACGATATGATAATCGTTATGTATATGAAAAAGGTAGTAATAATACATGTAATGTGTTTTACAACTGAAAATCATTGAACTCGTCATCATGATCATCATCATCAGGATTCTGCCTAAAGGCAGGTTTTCACATGGTAGTTCTCCAGGCTGTCCGGTCGTCTGCCATCCTCTTCAGTTCTGCATAATTTCCTCTTCCCTTTATGTCGTCTATCACCTTGTTTCTTCCTTCTTCCTCTCAGTCTTCTCCCAAAAACCAATCCTTCCAAAGCATCTGCTAGCAAGCACTCCCTCCTCAATGAATGTCCCAACCAGTTCTTTTTCCTTTCTCTTACAACCTTCAGCAGACATCTTCTCTCACCAACCCTTTCCCATACTCTTTCATTACTCTTTCCATCCAGCTTATTCTCTCCATTCTCCTCCACATCCACATCTCAAATGCTTCTAACCTTTTTTCATCCTCTCGTCTCAGTGACCATGTTTCTGCCACATATAGTGCCACACTCCAGTCAAAACATTCGACAATCCATTTCCTTAGTCCTTTATCTAATTTGCCACATAAGAGTCTCCTCTTACAGGTATTCCTATAATTATTTGCCATATGGCCACAGGCCGTGTTCTTTGCCAACCGAGAATATTTTAACGCATCGGGGCTTCACAAGCCATGTCCGTCCAGAAACAGCGCTGTTACTGGAATCGGATCACTGAATCTGACCTTCCCGAGAATAAGTGAAACGCGTTGTCTCCGCACTACTCCCGTTGAGTTTGGTAAGAGTCACAAGCAGATCGTTTGTACCGACACGAATGTTGGCCCCTACGTAGTGAAAACACTTGTGGCGAGTGGAGTGGCAGCACGTGGTGGGCTCTGGTTTTTTGCCGGTGTTTTGGTGGCGGTGCCCTCGCGACCCCCGTCACCAGTCGGTTTGTCAGGCGCCGGAAGCGATGCGGGCGTGCCGGCTGCCAGCCACGAGAAGTTTCGCAGCCCTCGCCACCATATGGCACGCGGCCGGACCAGCATTTCCCCCATGTCCATTGCAGAAACATTATATAAATGCTAATCACATTTCCATTCAGATTTCAACTTCCGCGAGGTCTTCGAGCCTACCTCAAGGGAAGTCATGCATTTCATAAAGGTACAGCCTACTCTGACGTGAATAAATACGTCACTAAATGTAGTAAACGAATTCAGTCACAGAAAATTGCACATGTAGATTGCACTGTATACAAATATCATACTGAAGATGCCATGACGACTGAACCGTTCATCGTTCGTACTCGTGTCATGTAACTTTTCAATATGTGAGGGTGCAGTGCAACTTTTTCTTTGCGAGAGAGTGTTTGAGTTGGAGTAAGTCATGACATGCAGAGCGGCAGATGTAAAGTACTTATTTCTCAGCAACAACAGCTCAAAACAGGTAACCCTTTTTGCAAAAAATTGTTCAAATGGCTCTGAGCACTATGGGACTTAACTGCTGAGGTCATCAGTCCCCTAGAACGTAGAACTACTTACACGTAACTGACCTAGGGACATCACACATATCCATGCCCGAGGCGGGATTCAAACCTGCGACCGTAGCTCTCGCGCGGTTTGAGACTGTAGCGCCTAGAACCGCTCGGCCACCCCGGCCAGCCAGTTTTGCATTTTTCCAAGTTCCTTATTAAATACTCATCATGTACTCTATCTACCAAGTTGTCAGCGAATCCTAAGAAGTTCTGGTCTTACGTTAAATACGTAAAAGGATCGAAACCATCTGTCCAGACATTGTGTGACCATAATAGCACCGAAACACTAAACGATAGAAAGAGTCGAAATATTAAACGTCTTTTGCCAAAACTGTTACACAGAGGAAGATCGCACTGTAGTCCCTCCTTTAAATCGCCACACGAAGATCAAAATTACAGATACGAAATAAGTGACCAAGGGGGTAGAAAACCAACTGGAATCGCTCAATACAACAAAGGCCACTGGACCTGGTGGGATACCATTTTGAGTCTACAAGGAGTATGCGAAAGAATCTGCCTCTCTTCAAGCAGCAGTGTCCGTAGGCTTCTAAATGAGCGAACCGTTGCTAATGATTGGGAAAAAGCACAAGTCATTCCCGTTTTCACCAAGGGTCGTCGAACAGACGCACAAAAATGCAACGCTCTATCTATAAAACAGGTCAGTTGTAGAATTTTGGGACATGTTTTATGCTCGTGTATTACCGCATTTTTGGAGGTAGAAAAATATCCTCGCTAGGAACTGACATGGTTTCCAAAAACAATGATCTTGTGAACTCAGCTTGCTCTGTTCACTCACTAGACCCAGAAATCAGCAGATACAGGCGTCCAGGTAAATGCCGTGTGCCCTGCCTTCCGGGAGGCATCCAATACTGTCCCGCGTTGTTATCTAATGAACAAAATACGAGCGTACGGAATATCAGACCAAGTGTGTCCTGGATTAAAGAATTTCTAGCAAACAAAAAACAGCATGTCATTCTGAACCGAGATAAGACTTCAGACGTAAAAGTAACCTATGGTCTGCTTCAGGGGAACGCTAAAAGACCATTACCTTATCACAGTAAATATAAACGCCCTAGTAGATAATGCCGGAAGTTTCATGACTCTTTACACGAACGATAGTGTTGTACACAGAGGAGTTACGACGCTAGAAAATTGTAGGGAAATGCAGGAAGACCTGCAGAGAATCGAAGCTTGGTGTGGGGAGTAGCAACTGACCCTCAACATACAAAAATGTAACGTATTGCGAATATAAACAGAAATACCATTTACTGTACGATTAGCCAATAGCTGAACAATTAACGGAAGAATTTACAATATCTAGTAGTATGCGTACAGAGCAATTTGAAGTGGAAGCACCACATAAAATTAACAGCGAGTAAGGCAGATGCCAGACTGAGATTCATTGTAGGAATCCTCAGGAGATGCAGTCCATGAGCAAAGGAAGTAGCTTACCATACACTCACTCGACCAGTACTTTAATACCATTGGTCAGTATGGGATTCGTACCAGCTAGTACTGATAGAGAAAACAGAGAAGATCGAAAGAAGATCTTCAGGTTCTTTGTAAAGTTCCGTGCAAAATTGTCCCGGAGACGCTTCAGCCAACTCCAGTGGCAGACAAGCCGAGGTTAAAACACTGCTTCAGTTGTTAGGTTCTTTCTAATTACCAATGATTAAACCATGACCAGCTTCGGGCTTTTAGATGCCCACACCGCCTCCTATACTCGTCCATCGTGGCGCTCGGCGTTACACCACAAAGTTGTGAGACCCGCTGATGGGTGTGAAAGAGCCCGAAACCGGTCGTGGTTTAAGCACTGAAAAATAAAAGGAACGTTACAATTGTAGCGGCATTTTCAGACTTTGGTATAATGCTCAGTTGCAGATGTTCCCGCAGCAGGATTGTTTGTACTGACAGACGCTGCAAAAGAGGCGTTCTGCATTACGGCGTGGTCTGCTGTTACAGTTCCGAGAGTGTACGCTCCTAGAAGTGTATCAGTTCCACCTTTTTCTTTTTAATTCTTGTCTAACTGACCTGAAAGCACCTTTCACGGGCCAAGAAAAAGATTGATGATTGCTGAGCATAAAAGTGGCATAGATTTTTGCGAAATTAGTGGAAGCGAAGGTTAGCCAGATCCAACCTGAAACGTGGCTGAATACAGTGGCAAAGTAGTCTTCGAGACATATATTTTTCTTTGGAACATCGATGCAGCTAGACCTTAGGGTTATGGCGTAGAGAATTCATCATCAATTAGAATAAATGTTCTGCAAAACGTTTTATTTTGTATACTGTTCCATCATGAAATTATAGTAAGTTCTTTACTGACTTCAAAAAGAAGAGCTGTTACTGCATCCTTTACTAAAATAGCTACTTTCAACTGCGCTTTTGATAAAGTGACTGTTATTTGGGGTACTGATTTACTCGCAATTAATGCTTGTCGCTGCTAAATGGCAAGCTGCTTATTTAAATTTATTACTAGTATTAAGAAAATGATGAACCACATAAACTATGGCAACCAGATGAAATAAATAAAAATCATGAAATAAAATACCTTATACTGAACAATATGGTACCGATACTACCGTACTGCTTGTGTCAAAACTATCACAACTGAAAATGTGTCAGATAAAATTTTTCTAAGGTTCCTTTCTTCTTACTCTTTCACACACACACACACACACACACACACACACACACACACACACACACACAGAGAGAGAGAGAGAGAGAGAGAGAGAGAGAGAGAGAGAGAGAGAGAGAGAGAGAGATAATAATTTCATTTTGTATTATATCTTGGTGATTTAATGGTACACATTAATCCTTAAGAAACAACGATTGCTTTAACGGAGGTCATTATATCTAACTGTGAATTGTATGGTCATAGTGCTATGATGTCATAATTGAGGTAAGTGAGAGCGGTTTCCCGAAATCGAAAAAGACTGACTATGCTGGTATTGTACCGCATCAATGAAACTAAAAAAAAAAAACTGTTAAAATCTGAGTTGCGTGTCTTTGAACTCTCTACCCGCAATGAATTAATCATTTTATTCAACATGCTACAACAGGGTATCACTGCTAAATACGTAATTTTTTTCTTCTTTTAATAAGGAACCATCTAAATTTACATTCAACACCGACGTTTGCGCGTATTTGGTGGCAATGAGTGCTGTGAATGACAATAAACGCCGCTTCAATTAGAAGCAGCCCAGCGTTTCAGACATATTCTTCTGGCTGCGAAGCCGATTATTTCTGTTTTACAGTGATTATTTAGGTATACGTTCTTGAAAACAATATACAGAGTGAATCCGAAATACGTTGTTGAAAACAATATAGAGAGTGAATCCGAAATGCACTGACATAATTTCGTAGTAGGTTGTTCGGCCATGATTTCTGCTTATTTTGGTGTACGTGACCTGTGGTCTTCGGTGTGTTAATACAGAGTAACTGAATTTTGTTTGTTTTCTCGTCCCTTCATCTTTGCATCTATACTTCACTGAAAATGTCTTTAAAACAGCTTAAATTTCGACGGTGTTGGCTCTGTGCTTCGTTACAAACAGGCTTTGTCCATTCACTCTACAGTACTTGCTGTTAACTGTAGTAACGCCCACTTTGCTCTTCACCCAGAAGCTTGCGGTTCTGTCAATACATGCCAACGTCCAAAAACAGGAATCCAGAAGATCCCAAATCGCAAAAATTTAACGCGTGCAAGCGTCGCAAGGTGTTCAAACATAGTGAGAAAAGACAGAAAGAGATTAATGTTAACACATATAATGTAGGCTACATTTTAAGATCACATTTTCGAACTCTGAATTAGGTACTTAAATAAGTTACTTGCTGACGAGTGTTCATTTTTTGTCACTTAACATTGGGAACAGTTTACACATTACACAAAAATGAGGTTTTATACTCTTGATCTTGCAAGCTACAATATGAACGACACTGCCAAAACTACCAAACTGAACATTTGTTTACACTTATTTACATAATTTTCTCAAGTTCACAGAATACTGGCTACATTCCATCAGAGGAGGAATGAAGATGAGTAGCTTTCTTTGCTTTCTACGGAAATTCTGAAAGAAAATTATTCATATAAACTGGTCCGCTGATTCTTATTTTCAAAACAGAAATGGATCCCAGAGTTTCATTCGAAACGGAGGAACTAAACTGATTGATTCTTCTTCACCAAGCTGAACACACGCCCACACTCAGCATTGCTGTGCGGTAGAGTCAAAACAGAAAGCATTAGCCAGGATAACCTATCGTACTTAGGAACACCATTAGCTCCATGAATGCTCATCAAGCGAGCCCATTTGGTATCAACTGTCAAGTTCTCGCTCTCAACAGTAGCAGAGTCATCAACCTACAAAATGAAACAATTTTCCTACGGCTATCCTTCACAATCGTATTGGAGACGTGTTTATCGGATTTAATATGATTTATTAATTCAGTTCTTCCTCCGTAAGCAATGTTTATATCACATGAACACGTGGAACAGAACGCGAATGTTTCATCTTTCCATGACCGCATAATACACGGAAATTCAAGGGAATATGCATCCCTAAAAGACTGATGATATCGTTTCTTAGTTGAACTCTTCACGAAAACACTAAACCGCACAAAAATTCGTCACACAGTTACACTAATACCAGAACATACAGCAAACACCGCATGAAAGCAAGCATAAGCAGTCGAAGCACAAAGGGAATGCAGCAATAAACTGTGAGATGTGACTATCGATAGAACGTTCAATCGATTTTCGCCGGCAGTGTTTCAACACATAGAGTAAATTACAAAAGAGCAGCGATATTCTGGGAGAAGGGATAATCGATAATATTATCAGTCAGCTTTCCGTCAATTTCAAACACTCGCATTTCAGAATAGCAGCTATTATCGAAAGTCAAAATTGAAATGCGATATGAATGCAGTGGGAGGGAAAAAATCGCTGGAGTTGAAAATCCGGAAAAAAACGATGTTCATCCGGAAAACCGGAAGACTACCCCAAAATCCTGAAATCTTGCGGGAAAACCGGAAAACTTGCAAGAAACGTGAGAGAAACTGAAATGCGTAATCATTCTGCGGAGTATTGGGACTCCTGAGACTGATTGCCGGATTAGTGGCGTAGTTTACCCCCACAAAGGATGACGCTTTTTCAGTTAGGGAGCCCGTTTCGATATAATTCAGATACGCCGTCGTGGTGCAGCGGTGAATGGAGTTTGTCATTAGGGCCGACACTGTGAGTGAACCGAGCATGGCAAACTGGATGACCGTCCCGGGAAGAGATGGGAGCGATACGCGGTATTTGTAGCAGAATAGCTTTACAACTTGCTCCGCCGTGCATCCGGCTTAGCACTACTTCAGCAGGCGAGGTCAGGTAGACCGCAGCTCGTCTTTGTTAGCCTCTGACTACGTTACCTTTAGAAAGACAAGCAGGGACTGCCATGATCTCTCACAGACCACCACTTTTTCTATTTTACGGCTTAGTTTTAGGATCCCGAATTTAGTATTTTGTTAATTTTTTTTTGACTCAAGTGGTCATACAGAATTATTCATAAGCCCATGAAATTCTCAGAAATGCGCTACGCAGGCATTGGGCCATCAACAGTTGTTGTTGTTGTGGTCTTCAGTCCTGAGACTGGTTTGATGCGTCTCTCCATGCTACTCTATCTAACGCAAGCTTCTTCATCTTCCAGTACTTACTGCAACCTACATCCTTTTGAATCTGCTTACTGTATTCATCTCTTGGTCTCCCTCTACGATTTTTGCCCTCCAAGCTGCCTTCCAATGCTAAATTTGTGATCCCCTGATGCCTCAGAACATGTCCTACCAACCGGTTGCTTCTTCTAGTCAAGTTGGGCCACAAACTCCTCTTATCCCCAATTCTATTCAATACCTCCTCATTAGTTATGTGATCTACCCATCTAATCTTCAGCATTCTTCTGTAGCACCACATTTCAAAAGCTTCTATTCTCTTCTTGTCCAAATTATTTATCGTCCATGTTTCATTTCCATACATGGCTACACTCCATACAAATACTTTTAGAAACGACTTAATGACACGTAAATTTATGAGCGATGTTAACAAATTTTTCTTCTTCAGAAATGGTTTCCTTGCCATTGCCAGTCTACATTTTATATCCTATCCTCTCTACTTCGACCATCATCATTTATTTTGCTCCTCATATAGCAAAACGCCTTTACTACTTTTCGTGTCTTATTTTCTAATCTAATTCCCTCAGCATCACCCGATTTAATTCGACCACATTCTATTATCCTCGTTTTGCTTTTGTTGATGTTCATCTTATATCCTCCTTTCAAGACACTGTCCATTCCATTCAACTGTTCTTCCAAGTCCTTTGCTGTCTTTGACAGAATTACAATGTCATTGGCGAACCACAAAGTTTTTATTTCTTCTCCACGGATTTTAATACCTGCTACGAATTTTTCTTTTATTTCTTTTACTGCTTGTTCAATATACAGATTGAATAACATCGGGGAGAGGCTACAACCCGGTCTCACTCCCTTCCCAACCACTGCTTCCCTTTCATGCCTCTCGACTCTTATAACTGCCATCTGGTTTCTGTACAAATTGCAAATAGCCTTTCGCTCCCTGTATTTTACCCCTGACACCTTTAGAATTTGGAAGAGAGTATTCCAGTCAACATTGTCAAAAGCTTTCTCTAAATCTACAAATGCTAGAAACGTAGGTTTGCCTTTTCTTAATCTTTCTTCCAAGCTAAGTCTAACGTCAGTATTGCCTCACGTGTTCCAACATTTCTACGGAATCCAAAGCGATCTTCCCCGAGGTCGGCTTCTACCAGTTTTCCATTCATCTGTAAAGGAATCGTGTTAGTATTTTGCGGCCATGGCTTATTAAACCGATAGTTCGGTAATTTGCACATCTGTCAACACCTGCTTTCTTTGGGATTGCAAATATTATATTCTTCTTGAAGTCTGAGGGTATTTCACCTGTCTCATAGATCTTGCTCACCAGATGGTAGAGTTTTGGCAGGACTAGCTCTCGAGCGGAACGTTTTCGGGTGGCAAGCCAGTACAAAAGCAAAAAAGAAAAGGTCGAAAGCCGGATGAAATATGTAGAAATGGTCAACAAAGAAACACATGAAATCAGTATTACGGATTTATTTTTTATTTTTCATGCTCCATACCGAGAGCTAGAGCGGGCAGTTTTACATCCGATTCATTATAAAAACATGGCTCTGGCCAGCCTTTTGCCAGAGAAGTTGGTAACTGAGCAGAGACGTTACCAGTTGGGAATAAATGCGAGGCCATTACTAGGATCGGGATTTACTTGATTAACAAGAGAAAACTCCCAAAAATATTGGGCGGATTGGTCGATTACAAATGCTTTAGTATACTTCTGGGACAAAATTGCCTGTTGTCACAGATAAAAATAAGTGTTGTTTTTCGGAAGTACGTACGTTGTGTGTGTGTGTGTGTGTGTGTATGTGTGTGTGTGTGTGTGTGTAAGGGGAATATTACGAAAACTGAAGTCTGAAGTAGATGACAATGGGACATATGAGACTGAGAGAGGAGCTTGACAGAATACTGAGAGACTTACATCGCAAGGCCCCTGTAGTAGACAACATTACCTCTGAATTACTGAAAATTCTGAGAGAACATGTCATGACACAACTACTTCAACTTAGTGCGAAATATATTAAGACAGCCGAAATACTCCATAAATCAAGATGAACGGAATAATTTCAGTTTCGAAAAAAGGCGGAGCTGACACATGTGAACATTTTAATAAGTCGTGGATGTAAAATGCTGACACGAAATATTTACGGAGGAATGGAAAAATTGGTGAAATCCGACCTTGGGAAAGATCAGTTACGGTTCTGCAGAGACGTAGGAACACGTGAAGCAAACTTGGCTTACCACTAATCTTAAAAGACAGACTGAAGAAAAGGCAACCTAAGTTTAGCGTATTTATCGATTTAGAAAAAGCACGTGACAATGTTAACTTTCGAAATTATGGATGTAACAGTGATAAAAATACAGAAAACAGAATGCAATTATAAGACTCGAAGTGCGTGGAAGGAAAGTAGTAGGTTGCAACCTATCCGCAGTGTTAAACAATTTGTACATTCAGCACGCCATAATGGAAACCAAGCAATGTGGAAATGGATGAGAGTTTGATGTCCACTTTATACAAAAATAATCATTAACTTAAAACTAATCAATTAAAATAAGATACTTTTAGGAATTTTTCTGTTAAAGTGGTTAGAAATGTGTAACCTACAAACTACATTTTTTTTCAGAACGTTATACACCTCACTTTTATCTTGGTTTCTTTAACGTACTCATAAAAGAAAGAAAAATCTTTAGACCACATATTCTAAGAGTTATTTTGGCGCTGTTGCTGCTCTGCATAACTGACTGGTATTACACATAAATGCTGAAAATTTAGTGAGGTAGCAGATTGATTTAAACTTGGAACAATGTAGAATCATTTTCTTGAACTCTAACATCTAAGAACCGGAATTAAGAGTAATGTAGTGATAACACAACATGGTTTAATAGCATAATACAAATTGCGGTTGCTCTCTCCACCTAGCGCAGACGTAGAGCAACGAAGAGCAGAAGGCCAGCATATATAAGTAGAAGATCTACTTTTCCAGTATTCACATATTTCAGTCCTTAGCAGTTCTGCATTTTGATATAACCTAGGTCTGTTGGACGAGAAAGCAAAAAATTAAATGCCCATAAAAGACGTAAAATGAATCTCACTGTTCATACAACTTTGCCTTTATATAATGCCCTTTTCATCAAGATATTCAGTTGCAAAACTTACTACCACAAATACAACACATGCAACACTACTGAACTCTGAAAGAGTAGTGTGCTTGTTCCAAGTGCAAGCGTAGGATTCATGACGTACAAGATTTAAAAAGTAGTTGATTCCTAAATGCAAACAAAGGTAGACTGCAGGTAACACTTTTATACGACAACGTCGCATTTTCCGATTTTAACTGCGTCTAGCTACACAAAAACTACTTCCTTTTGATATATCTTTGAAGCATCCGTGTATCTAAACATGCAATTTTCTTAGTACGCGAATTATAATATGAAAACTTCCAAATACAGCATTTTAGTTTTGGGGCGATTGAATCCTGCACAGCGTAAAAAAATAAACTGGGGTGGTGATTTTTTTTTTTTGTGGGAGGGGGGGGGGGGGGGAGGTGTTGACAACTAGAGCCATAGGAGACCAAGCACCGAAATTAATTCCGGGTACAAGTGGGGCAAGAAGCGTTTCAGCAGTCCAACACCTAGCCAGGGGTTCATACGTCATCGTAGTTGCACAAGCGCAGTAACGCTTGTTTTCTCGCGCCTGATAGTAGCTCTCAGGTAGCTGCTTCAAAGAACCTTCAGGCACTAAACTAGCATTCGAGAGGAGCTGGGCTCAAATCCACGTCCAAGCGTCCCCATTCCGCTTTCTGTTCTCCTCCAATTATTTCAGTCAATTAACAGACATACTTTTGATAATAGCTATGACCAGTTTCCTTCCTAATAATAGTCCATTTCGGCTGCCACGAACGAGGGTATTTTCCCATTCCACTCACGTATGGATCATGGGCAGAATAAATACATAGCAGTCTGTAGTGCATTCAGACATTCCTCATATATGTTGGTTCTTGAAAGCTAACTTCCACGTGTAGCTGTAGCGTCTGCCGGTTCAGAGCTCTCAGCATTTTTGTAATATCCTTCTATGGGTCAAGCAAACATGTGACCATTCCAGTAGCCAACTTTGTATACGTTCTGAATAAAATCTTCTAAATACCTATTAAAATTTTTCCTTGTTTTTTTATGGCGTTTCAGATCACAAGGTATCTGCAATTAAGGTTAGAGGAACGTAAAGAAAGACAGCCATTTGCTATTCAAAACGAAATACAAAGAATGAAAAATTTAAAATTTGGTGCGTGCCAATAAACATCGCTCTCGTAGGGCACGTTCCAGGTTCTCTCTCTTCATGAAGCTGCTTTCCTAGAAATTTAAATTTAATATTCTGATTGCTTCATTCTTTACACTCTGGTTGGCAAGTTTACACATTTTAATGTATTGTTTGACTATGTTTTAGGTTGCAGGACAAAGGCTTTTATTTATCGGACACTGGTAATTATAATAATTACTTCTGCTTTCATAATTACAACACCCTGTCAAAACGAAATGCATTTAATGCCAAAGTTCACGTAGCTGTTATGTAGATATTATTGTAGAGCAGATTCAAGAAATACTTGTTGTTAATTTAACGAATTCTGCATGGGCTAATTGGTGTTATCTGAATAGCTACTCTGATTAGTATGCACCTACACTCATTTTAGAATGTTTATATTTTAAAAACAGTCAGTCTTACTATAAATATGAAGAGAGAGAAAAATAAAGAATAAAATAATATTTAAAGATGACTTCCACCTCCCCGCCCCTCCCCCCTGCTGCTGGACCTTACATATGAGTGCAAACTTTTGAACCATGTGTTAGCCGCTGCCCCGATTAGGCGTACGTTTTAACACTGACACTGAACGTTGTTCTCGATATATTCTTAAGAATAAAATTTAATTTTTTGCCGTTTGTATCTTGTTGTTATACACAAAACAATTGTAGCTCTTTATGTTACTCAAATCTTAACTGCAGGTATGTGATGATGGTAGTACCAGAGAAACGGCGTAACAAATAAAGAAAATTTTTAACAGCGATCTAAACGGTTTCATTAATAAAATATTCACAATGATGGCGGACTCACAGGGGAAAATCGTTTCCTTTATCAACAATTTTGTACACGTTCAGTATCACCTATTAGACCCATTTTTCTAGCATTGGTAGCATGAGTAATTTGTATGCTATCTTCTTTGTTGACTGATCGCGTTTTCTCAATATCTCATCAATAAACGAGATCTGCCACTTGCTTTACCTACGAGTAAGCCTATGTAGCCAGTTTGGGTAGCCGAGCGGTTCTAGGCGCTTCAGTCTGGAACCGCGCGACTGCTACGATCGCAGGTTCGAATTCTGCTTCGGGCATGGATGTGTGTGATGTCCTTAGGTTAGTTAGGTTTAAGTAGTTCTAAGTTCTAGGGGACTGATGACCTCGGATGTTGAGTCCCATAGTGCTCAGAGCCATTTGAACCATAAGCCTATGTAGCAATTCCACTTCACACAATGCGAATTACTCGTAAGTATTTTTATGAGTTGGATGATTCTAATTGTGATCGTTGATATTGTAGCCGTACGTTATTACTTTTTCGTTTAGTGAATTGCACAAACATTTCTAAACATTTAAAGCAAGTTGCCAGTATTTATATAACTTTTTAATCTTATTATCATCTGACAATATCTGTGCAGCATTTTTACACAGTAAGTTACTTCACTACACACACTGAATCATCTGCTAAAACTTTGAGGTGACTGTCAATATTGCCGACAAAGTAATTAATATACAACATTAACAACAAATGTTGCATCCTGCCTACCACCAAATCCTCGCTCAGTCACAAATTTTGTTTGATATCCCACATTAAATTAAAGAGACCTTTGGAGATAAGGGAACCACCTGTAAATTAAAACTGAAGAAACTGCAAAAAGGCGGTAATTTAAGGAGATGGGACCTGGATAAACTGAAAGAACCAGAGGTTGTACAGAGTTTCAGGGAGAGCATAAGGGAAAAATTGACAGGAATGGGGGAAAGAAATACAGTAGAAGAAGAATGGGTAGCTTTGAGAGATGAAGTAGTGAAGGCAGCAGAGGATCAAGTAGGTAAAAAGACGAGGGCTATTAGAAATCCTTGGGTAACAGAAGAAATACTGAATTTAACTGATGAAAGGTGAAAATATAAAAATTCAGTAAATGAAGCAGGCAAAAAGGAATACAAACGTCTCAAAAATGAGATCGACAGGAAGTGCAAAATGGCTAAGCAGGGATGGCTAGAGGACAAATGTAAGGATCTAGAGAGGAAAATTAAAGAGACCTTTGGACATAAGAGAACCACTTGCGTGAACATCAAGAACTCAGATGGAAACCCAGTTCTAAGCAAAGAAGGGGAAAGCAGAAAGGTGGAAGGAGTATATAGAGGGTCTATACAAGGCCGATGTACTTGAGGACAATATTATGGAAATGGAAGAGGATGTAGATGAAGATGAAATGGGAGATACGATACTGCGTGAAGAGTTTGACAGAGCACTGAAAGACCTGAATCGAAACAAGGACCCCGGAGTAGACTACATTCCATTTGGAACTACTGACGATCTTGGGAGAGCCAGTCCTGACAAAACTCTACCATCTGGTGATCAAGATGTATGAAATAGGCGAAATACCCTCAGACTTCAAGAAGAATATAATAATTCCGATCCCAAAAAAGGAAGGTGTTGACAGATGTGAAAATTACCGAACAATCAGTATAATAAGCCACAGTTGCAAAATACTAACACGAATTATTTACAGACGAATGGAAAAACTAGTAGAAGCCGACCTCGGGGAAGATCAGTTTGGTTTCCGTAGAAATACTGGAACACGTGAGGCAACTGACCTTACGACGTATCTTAGAAGGAAGATTAAGGAAAGGCAAACCTACGTTTCTAGCATGAACGCTCAGGGCGCCCGAGAATCTGTGCTGACGAAACTTGGCGCAAATTCTCAATGTCGTGTTCAGTGAAGGCGACTGACGGCACGCGAGATCGACGACGTTGCAAATATATCACAGGGGAGGCTTTAGACTCGTTAAAACTCTATTACAGCAGATAATCCATATCATGAAATGTAACATACATTCATCAATAAACGCCAGAGTCGAAGGAGTAGTGGAAAGTGGGCTGGAGAACGGCCCTGCAAAACTACAGACCAGTATCTTTAACATCGTTTGACCAATATCCCCAACTTCGCTTTGCTGCAGAATCCTTGAACATATTTTCAGTTCGAATGTACCAAATTTTCTTGAGACCGAGAAGCTTATATCTAGGGATCAGCAGGGTTTCAGAAGCCATCGTTCGTTGGAAACCTAGTTGCGCTTTTTTCACATGATATACTGCGAAGTATGGATGAAGGGCAACACACACATTCCATATTTCTAGATTTCCGGAAAGCACTTGACACCATGCCCCACTGCAGACTTCTAACGAGGGTACGAGCATATAGAATAGATTCTCAGGTATGTGACTGGCTCGAAGACTGCTTAAGTAACAGAACCCAGTTTGCTGTCCTTGACGGCGAGTGTTCGTCAGAGACAAGGCCGTCGTCAGGAGCGCCCCAGGGAGGTGTGACAGGGCCGCTATTATTTTCTGTATACATAAATGATCTGATGGACAGCGTCAGAAGCAACGCTTTTTCGCTGACGAAAAAGCTGTGGAGTACGGTAAGGCGTCGAAGATGAGTGAGGGTAGGAGGATACAAGATGACTTGGACACAATTTATAGCTGTTGTGATGACTGGGAGCTAGCTCGAAATGTAGAAACATGTACATTAATGCGGACGAGTAGGAAAAACAAACCCATAATGTTGGGACACAGCGTTAGTAGTGCCCTGCGTGACACAGTCACGTCGTTTAAATATCTTGGGGAAATGTTGCAAAGCGATATCGAATGGAACGAGCATGTGAGGTTGCGACAGGGAATGTGAATGGTAGGCTTCGGTTCATTGGGAAAATTTTGGGAAAAGTATGTTTCATCTCTATAGCAGACCACAATAGGACGCCAGAGCTACCTGGCCTTGAGTACTGCTCGAGTGTTTGGGATTCGTACCAGATCGGATTAAAGGAAGGCGTCGCAGCAATTCAAAGGCAGGCTGCTAGATTTGTTAACGGTAGGTTCGAACAACACGAGAGGGGTAGAGAGACGCTACGGGAACTCAAATGGAAATCACTGGAGGGAAGGCGACGTTATTTTCAAGAAACACAGTTCCATGCGGCTTTTCGCGGATGATGCTGTATTATACAGAGAAGTTGCAGCATTAGAAAATTCCTGCGAAATGCAGGAAGATCTGCAGCGGATAGGCACTTGGTGCAGGGAGTGGCAACTGACCCTTAACATAGACAAATGTAATGCATTGCGAATACATGGAAAGAAGGATCCTTTATTGTATGATTATATGATAGCGGAACAAACCCTGGTAGCAGTTACTTCTGTAAAATATCTGCGGGTATGCGTGGAGAACGATTTGAAGTGGAATGATCATATAAAATTAATTGTTGGTAAGGCGGGTGCCTGGTTGAGATTCATTGGTAGAGTCCTTAGAAAATGTAGTCCATCGACAAAGGAGGTGGCTTACAAAACACTCGTTCGACCTATGCTTCAGTATTGCTCATCAGTGTGGGATCCGTACCAGGTCGGGTTGACAGAGGAGATAGAGAAGATCCAAAGAAGAGCGGCGCGTTTCGTCACAGGGTTATTTGGTAAGCGTGATAGCGTTACGGAGATGTTTAGCAAACTCAAGTGGCAGACTCTGCAACAGAGGCGCTCTGCATCGCAGTGTAGCTTGCTGTCCAGGTTTCGAGAGGGTGAGTTTCTGGATGAGGTATCGAATATATTGCTTCCCCCTACTTACATCTCCCGAGGAGATCACGAATGTAAAATTAGAGAGATTCGAGGGCGCACGAAGGCTTTCCAGCAGTCGTTCTTCCCGCGAACCATACGCGACTGGAATAGGAAAGAGAGGTAATGACAGTGGCACGTAAAGTGCCCTCCGCCACAGACCGTTGGGTGGCTTGCGGAGTATAAATATAGATGTAGATGTAGAAAATTTACGGAACCAGCATTTGAAACTGACTGCAGAACGACTCTACTGCCGCCACCATACATTGCGCATAGAGACTACGAAGATACCATGCGAAAAATTAGGGCTCGTATGGACGCATATGGACAGTCGTTCTCCTCTTTCTCTATTTCCAAGTGGAACACGAAAGCAAGTAACTAACACTGGTACAGAGTACCCTCTACCACGCACCATGCCGTGGCTTTCGGAGTATGTATGTAGATGGAGATGTAGTTGCAGACGAATGTGTGCCACAGAAAATAAAGATAGTTCCATCTGCAAGACAAGTCATGGGTATGGTTTCCTGCGGTTCTCATTAGGTGACGCACACTGGCTACTTCGACATACAAGGTCAGAACCATCAGAGCTGATTAACATGCCAATTGTTCGACAAACTGCAGATTGCATTTTAAATAAACACCCAAATCTTGCAAAGAAGAAGGTTCCCTTCTATAACAGTAACGCCCTCTTACACACATGCCTAATCGCTGCTGTAAAACTGAATTATACTCGTTTCGAAGTGCTTTCATATTCATCTGTCCGCTGTATTTGACTCTCAGCACCTGCTGATGCACCTGGCTGGACGAAGTTTCACATCAAAAGATGAGGTTGAGATACTGACTTTGGACACACAGGTAAATTTTATTTTACGAAAGGTATTAACAACTTTGAAAGTTGTTGAACAAGTATTAATTTACAAGTGCCTCTGTTGAAAAATATAAGAAATAAAAACACTATTCTTAAATGTGTTCCTTTGTCATGTTGAGAACTTTCTGAACCTCCTTCGTGAGTGGGTGGGCAAAGGACAACCAGAAATATATGTTAAAGCGTCCAGCAAAGTTAAGGTGGCAACTGGCATGAAAGTAGCAGAAATGACAATGATTGGAATATGTAAAGTAGGTTTGTATGATAAAAGTCCGTCGACTGTCTGTATTTAGATGTTCTAAGTTTTTTTCCTTCCGATATGAACACAGAAGCTAAAGTTCTATCGTCAGGCTTCCCAAAATTCGTATTTTATAGCGCTATAGTTTGCTTTTTACCAGCGCTAATATGTTTCGCCGTTTACATAATAAGACCACGCTCAGGTGCATCTGCATTACCAAGTCATGACGGGAAGTATGAAGCAAATGCTGTAAACCATAATGACGGATCTTTCGCTACGAAACATTTATAGGAAATGAAAACCTCGACAGTAGAGTCACTGGAACTGTTGTTGTTGTGGTCTTCAGCCCTGAGACTGGTTTGATGCAGCTCTCCATGCTACTCTATCTAACGCAAGCTTCTTCATCTCCCAGTACCTACAGCAACCTCCATCCTTCTGGATCGGCTTGGTGTAGTCATCTCTTGCTCTCCCTCTACGATTTTCACCCTCCACGCTGCCCTCCAATACTAAATGATCCCTTGATGCCTCAGAACATGTCCTACCAACCGATCCCTTCTTCTGGTCAAGCTGTGCTACAAAATCCTCTTCTCCCCAATCCTATTCAATACTTATTCATTAGTTATGTGATCTACCCATCTAATCTTCAGCATTCTTCTGTAGCACCACATTTCGAAACCTTCTATTCTCTTCTTGTCCAAACTATTTATCGTCCATGTTTCACTTCCATACATGGCTACACTCCATACAAATACTTTCAGAAATGACTTCCTAACACTTAAATCTATACTCAACGTTAGCAAATTTCTCTTCTTCAGAAGCGCTTTCCTTGCCATTGCCAGTCTACATTTTATATCATCTCTACTTCGACCATCATCGGTTATTTTGCTCCCCAAATAGCAAAACTCCTTTACTACTTTAGGTGTCTGATTTCCTAATCTAATTCCCTCAGCATCACCCGACTTAATTCGACTACATTCGATTATCCTCGTTTTGCTTTTGTTGATGTTCATCTTATATCCTCCTTTCAAGACACTATCCATTCCGTTCAACTGCTCTTCCAAGTCCTTTGCTGTCTCTGACAGAATTACGATGTCATGGGCGAACCTCAACATTTTTATTTCTTCTCCATGGATTTTAATATCTACTCCGATTTTTTCTTTTGTTTCCTTCACTGCTTGCTCAATATACAGATTGAATAACATCGGGGAGAGACTACAACCCTGTCTCACTCCCTTCCCAACCACTGCTTCCCTATCATGTCCCTCGACTCTTATAACTGCCATCTGGTTTCTGTACAAATTGTAAATAGCCTTTCGCTCCCTGTATTTTACCCATGCCACTTTCAGAATTTGAAAGAGAGTATTCCAATCAACATTGTCAAAAGCTTTCTCTAAGTCTACAAATTCTAGAAACGTAGGTTTGCCTTTCCTTATTCTTTCTTCTAAGATAACTCGTAGGGTCAGTATTACCTCATTTGTTCCAACATTTCTATGGAATCCAAACTGATCTTCCCCGAGATCGGCTTCTACTAGATTTTCCATTCGTCTGTAGAGAATTCGCGTTAGTATTTTGCAGCTGTGACTTATTAAACTGATAGTTCGGTAATTCTCACATCTGTCAACACCTGCTTTCTTTGGGATTGGAATTATTATATTCTTCTTGAAGTCTGAGGGTATTTCGCCTGTCTCATACATCTTGCTCACCAGATGGTAGAGTTTTGTCAGGACTGGCTCTCCCAAGGCCGCCAGTAGTTCCAATGGAATGTTGTCTACTCCGGGGGCCTTGTTTCGACTCAGGTCTTTCAGTGCTCTGTCAAACTCTACATGCAGTATCGTATCTCCCATTTCATCTTCATCTACATCCTCTTCCATTTCCATAATATTGTCCCCAAGTTCATCGCCCTTGTATAGACCCTCTATATACTCCTTCCACCTTTCTGCTTTCCCTTCTTTGCTTAGAACTGGGTTTCCATCTGAGCTCTTGATGTTCATTCAAGTGGTTCTCTTTTCTCCAAAGGTCTCTCTAATTTTCCTGTAGGCAGTATCTACTTTACCCCTAGTGAGATAATCCTCTAGATCCTTACATTTGTCCTCTAGCCATCCCTGCTTAGCCATTTTGCACTTCCTGTCGAACTCATTTTTGAGACGTCTGTATTCCTTTTTGCCTGCTTCATTTACTGCATTTTTATATTTTCTCCTTTCATCAATTAAATTCAATATTTCTTCTGTTATACAAAGATTTCTACTAGCCCTCGTCTTTTTACCTACTTGATTCTCTGCTGCATTCACTACTTCATCCCTCAAAGCTACCCATTATTCTTCCACCGTATTTCTTTCTCCCATTCCTGTCAATTGCTCCCATATGCTCTCCCTGAAACTCTGTATAACCTCTGGTTCTTTTAGTTTATCCAGGTCCCATCTCCTTAAATTCCCACCTTTCTGCAGTTTCTTTAGTTTTAATCTACAGGTTCCTAAATCTCTGTCTTACCATTATATAATCTATCTGAAACCTGTCAGCATCTCCAGGCTTCTTTCATGTATACAGCCTTCTTTTTATGATTCTTGAACCAAGTGTTAGCTATTCGCTGCAACTATACTTATAAAATTTGCATCTCTCACTGTCTCTGCGTGACACGTTAAACCATCGTGGATTCGTTAATATATCTGTATATATAACGTAGTTAATCAGTTCTGTGCGGCACACACCTCTCACTGGGAAGCGGGGAAAAAGGACGGAAGATCTTAGTAGTAGTTTCATTTCTGGGAGGGGTCAAAGAGCGAGGTCATCGGTCCCATCGGATTAAGGAAGGATGGGGAAGGAAGTCGGCCGTGCCCTTTCAAAGGAACCATCCCGGAATTTGCCAGAAGCGATTTAGGGAAATCACGAAAAACCTAAGTCAGAATGGCCGGACGCGGGTTTGAACTGTCGTACTCCCGAATGCGAGTCCAGTGGAAAGAAGTTGGGTTCAGCAGGT
The DNA here is from genome assembly GCF_023897955.1 of Schistocerca gregaria. NCBI lineage: Eukaryota > Metazoa > Arthropoda > Insecta > Orthoptera > Acrididae > Schistocerca > Schistocerca gregaria. Next base: position 604,996,735 of record NC_064921.1, on the reverse strand, counting down.
ATTACAGTATTAAATTTCTGTTAAAAAGAAAATTGATCAATGATTCACGATATTTCTTTGACAAAGATCTTTGCCGTGGCGCAACAAGGGGTATTATACTTTCATAGTTCCTTCAGAATGGTCGACGAAGTCTTGTTACTATGCTCCGCAATTGCTTCTATTAAAATTACATTTTAACACATTCAGAACTAACTTGTAAGGCTGTTTTTTACATTCCTGGGCCATTCTTGGGCATTAGCTACTGTTTTTTCTCTTCATTAAAGACCTTTTAGTCCCGATTTTGCGTCTATACCTTGCGTGCAACTATCAGGTTTCTCTTTCGCTGCTGTGTCGTTTAGTCTTCCAACATACCCATCCTAACATACCCATCCGCCTGTGGCGCTTCCTCCTTTATTGCATACCTGCGTTTAGCAGAATTCCTATTCACTTTGAGCCACCACTGCTGCATCATCGTATTGTGCTATTTTTTTCTGTTCTTAACAAACAACAACAGTTCTTTAATTCCCTCTTCAATGAACGAATAAACATCAAGGCGACAATGTACTTGCCTTATATCGTTCCTAATTTTGACTGCTTATAAACCTTTCAGTGGAGATTGTTCTAATTCTGTGAAGAATGAAAGTTGGTTTCCATCTCCCTGCCTAAAAAGCAAAACATTTTATTTCATTACTCATTAACAAAAACGCCTTCCCATATTTATAGCTCCACTATAAGCTACGTAATATAACCTCCTTTGCATTTTAAATGTGCTCTTCCGCCCCATACACTCAACACTGTTCTTTTGCCCTGTGTTTATTTAACACATGCCAACCGCTTAGCGAAGTTGCAGAAGAACAGTGGGGGTTTCGTGACATTGTCTCGGAATTTGGTTAACATAGGAAACTAGCTTTCTGCATGCAGTAAGCAGAAGACGATCGCTTTCGTTGATCAAAGGGACGGTGAGGCACTAGATATTTTCAAATAAATTTGACGAAAGGCAGCATTTGACAAAATTTCCTCATTGTACTAAGTCAAATATGTTTTGAAACCAACTTCGTCAAAGAAATTAGAGCACAAAAATAATCCACAAGACTGGAGACTAAAACGATAGAAGAGCGGGAACACGCAGCAGTAACAGCACTTTGGGCAGTCCGTGACAAGCGTGGGACGCGACCAAGTTGTGTCTGTTGAATGGCGTGACGTTGGAGCCGGCTGCGCGTCAAACCCCGCAGGAGAATGGTTAAGTCCCCGGGGACTACTGCCTTGCCACCCCGGGCCGTGGTCGACCCGCTGAGCGTGCAACTCTTGCCGCGCCGGACAGCTGTCAAGGGGTGTTTTATAGCCCTTGCGGGATCGCACAATGGCCTCCGCCGGTCGAACTCTTTTGCCGAATGTTACCAAAGGAGTTTTGCGAACTGTGCGTCTTTGTCCCGCCCCTGCGTGACCTTGCCTTGCAGGAAACAACAGCGGCCGCTCCGACTGCCAAAGCACCCTCTGGCAGCCCTTGTCCAACACAAAGCTTCCGGCCCACCACGTAGAAGACACTGACCCTGATTCGTTATGCCGGCATCTCTGAACTGCTAATACTTACAGCAATGTATGCAACCATGGCAATACGATGACTGATATGGTCCGCTGAAGCGGCAAAAACAGTCCTAATTTAATCTGCCTGTGAAACTGCTACATGCCAATGCACTTCTCTTTAGCATTCTAACAACCGAACCGTTCGTTCCTCGATTATCCATAAACGTGGACAAGCAAATCTCTTGCTACGTTACAATCAAATACTTGACCTTTACCAACGTTGTTGGTTGGTTGGTTGGTTTGGGGAAGGAGACCAGACAGCGTGGTCATCGGTCTCATCGGATTAGGGAAGGATGGGGAAGGAAGTCGGCCGTGCCCTTTCAGAGGAACCATCACGGCATTTGCCTAGAGTGATTTAGGGAAATCATGGAAAACCTAAATCAGGATGGCCGGACGCGGGATTGAACCGTCGTCCTTCCGAATGCGAGTTCAGTGTCTAACCACTGCGCCACCTCGCTCGGTACCAACCATGTCACTCTTTGAAGAACGTCCAATTCAGTGCCACCGATTTTAAATAAGACTCAGTTTCCTCACGGTAGAATTAATGCCATATCAAATGAACTTTTTACAAGCAGTAACAGGAGTAGTAAATACCTGAGATTAAAAAAATTTAAAAAAAGAATACATCAATTTCGTATAAAAGCATATCAGCTATCCATGCTAAAATTACTCCTTTTCTTCTTTTGAAGTCCGTGAAACAGCGAAGTAAGATAAATGACTAGAGAGTTTAGCATGTAAGTAAAGAAGTCATCAATACCAACGCTGCGCCGGCCGAAGAGGCCGAGCGGTTCTAGGCGTTACAGTCTGGAACCGCGCGACCGCTACGGCGCGGGTTCGGATCCTGCCTCGGGCATAGATGTGTGTGATGTTCTTAGGTTAGTTAGGTTTAAGTAGTTCTAAGTTCTAGGGGACTGATGACCTCAGATGTTAAGTACCTAAGTACCATAGTGCTCAGAGCCATTTGAACCAATATCAACGCTGGTTTGAGCGATAAGGGTTTATTAAATTAATTGAACTTCCAGCCGTGCTTGAGTGAACGTGACAACAACACTAAAACAAAACACTTTCCTGGTGTTCTGCAAAATATTATTTACTTGATCGCGAACTGCCGTTCGACATCACCTGACAACGGCTTAATAAGCCAAAAATCGGTCTGCGATCAAATAAACAGTATTTTTCATAACATCAGGAAAGTGTTCCCTTTTTAATATCTTTATTAAATTACTGGGGGCTGCACGCGCTAAAATTGCTTCCTCATACGTCTTTGAAACAGTAAAGCAAGCTGAATGACTAAGTGTTTAATGTGTAAGTAAAGAAATCATCAGTACCAATTCTAGTTTATTTAACTTCCAGCAATGCTTTTAGAGAACAACATTAAAACCAAAAACTTTACTGACGTCCTGCAAAATATTGTTAATTTAATCAAACATGGTTCAAATGGCTCTGAGCACTATGGCACTTAACTTCTGAAGTCATCAGTCCCCTTGAACTGAGAACTACTTAAACCTAACTAACTTCAGAACATCACACACATCCATGACCGAGGTAGGATTCGAACCTGCGACCGTAGCGATTTAATCAAGAACCGACTTTCGGCATCACTTAACGATGGCTTAACAAGCCAAAACCCAGTCTGTGATCAAATAAACAATATTTTTCACAACATGAGGGAAGTGTTTCCTTTTTAATATCATTATTGAATTATTGAAGGCGACATGGTCTTGTGTCTTCTGACCTCACCTAACCATGTATGGAATCCAAACCAGGAGCAACATGTGTTTTTCACATAGTCAAAGCAGTACCAGATGTGAAAGTAACATTACGTAGCAGAAAAAAATCCTGAGACCACCAAAACTGCCTGTGGAATCCCGATTCTTCTGATTTATAGTCTGAAATCCACCAAGTCATTAAGTACTGTTGATTTTTTTATATACAGAATTAATGCAGGAAGTAAACTTTCACCTTAATTCTAGTATATAGTCTACATTTGTATGACAGCAAGTCCCCTATAGAAGTGCGTAAATAATATTCCGTACTTCATGTGAAAGAAGCGCTTATCACGACTACTCCTTTTGGAAAGGACCTGTCAAGTTTGTGGTGTGTATTAGCTTGCTTTAAGTATTGATAAAACATCGTCTTTGCCAACAGATCCTATTAGCACACATAAGCACGATGTTTTTACGTAAAATTCCTTGAAATTAAGCAAAAGCCTATCCACTCTGAAGGAGTATTATTAGTATTATTTTTTAAACAAGCCTGAGTTGAATATTCAGAGTTCAGAGTTCAGACATGTAGTTAAATAACGTTATCGGTCTTAAGAAGGCCGACAACAATATGAATAGCATCTGCGCCCCTCGCACGGTATTTAAAATATTCGCAGAGACTTCTTAAAGCGTAGGCTGGTGGGGTTAGCAAATACTACAATAAGAGAGCATAAAGTTAGGTAAAAATTTCGTCTATTGCTTGAAATTAACATATTACACTTACAGCAATCACGTCTGGCTCCAGCACGCTCAAGATACAACATCAGAAATCAATGAAGAAGAAGAAGAAGAAGAAGAAGAAGAAGAAGTGAGAACATATAAAATCATCAGAGCATTTGCTCTAAGAATGACAATGATCGAAGATAATAGTTTCCCGTACAAAAGTTCTTTATATGTCATGACACATTTAATTAAAATTTTTCGGAATATTTTTGTAAAGAGCGTTCGTCATTATCAGTTTTTGACATTTTATAACTCGTAACGAAGTTTTCAGCGGTAAATAAAGTTTACTTTCACGAAAGTTTATAGCACAAGTGTCTACTCGAGGAGGCATGCAGTACAAGTTTCCCATCAAGAAACTGTTAGTCACGAACACTGAGATGCTCGAAGAGGAAACTTCATCACTTAAAAATACTCTTAAATTTACGAGGAACTGCCATTTCCTCTCCACAATTAGACAAATTTGTGATTTTCGTCGAACTTAAATGTGTACAGTTGCTTGAACTACTAAAAGTTTAATGCGTCATTTAGCCGCCGACAACGTCATTAGCTTCCGCAGCCCACAAGGAAAAAGGTAATGCAAGCAGATCATCGTCCCCTTAAAGACTTTTAGGAAAAAAACGTAGGAAACCTAAACCGTTCTGATCTAAAACTGAAGCTACTAAGTACATCCGATGCAAATGGCGAAAGAGAAGCAGAATTCTTGTTTCTGTAAATGAATGTATCTAATCAGAAACATTTGAATGGAGCAATCTATAAATCACACAAATGGGTGCTTTATCATCCTTCCAGTCAGCCTTGTCGTCGTTAATTTACAGTACGAGTATGTAATCGTTACGGAGACAAAAATATAGACCTGGAGTTCAAATCTCCGTCTGAACAGAATTTAAGGAGACTATTCCTAGTCCAGTGATACCAGTATTTTACCTCTGGATCTAACGTATCGCACACCACACAATTATTATACATAATTGAAACTAAGAGGACAGATAAAGTATTTCGAACTAGTCTGACTTCTAGTCGAGGACTTTCTGCCCATGATTTGATATTTTTAATCTACTCAGTAGAGGTCATCAGTGCAAAATCTCACTTAATAACCTAGAAAACCAAGATAACCATGACGCCGTACAGAATGACTGTTCTGTGGTTCCGTCACTGGATAATTTTAAGCATTGAGCTGACATTAAACGGTAAAGTTCGAGGAATAAGTCGGAGACGTTCGATGTATGACAGACATGACCCCAAACGTCCAGTCAAAGTAAAGATTGCTTCTGCTTGTAATGGAACTGGACAATGGCCCTTCTTCTGTCACGCAGTGGAGTACTCGATAGCGCGATAAATTCATACCATAGAACCATGTTAAAGCTCTAGTCCTGTATTTCGCATACTTTTAACGATATTAACGAGGTTGTTCTGTACATTTATATCCAAACTGTCTGCGCGAATATGAATGTAGCATAGATGATAATGAATTTGATATTTTTTTAAGAACTTAATCACTTATTATACACTGTATTTATTCCGAAATTTATTTAATATTAATTCAGTTTTAAGATACTGTGATTAAAATTGTGAATCATAAACTTCTAAATCAATTTCAAAGATTCAGACATAGGCCTATTTGCGTCGAATAACGAGAATTAAAAACTTTGTACACCAGCACCAACTTACATAACGTATATATTTTCAACAAAAAACCTGAACATCCTCCAGCAAACAGAAGAATCTCAAGTTGTTGATTCAACAAAGACGTCGAAATACATCGACTAAAGACAAGCTAAATAATGAAAATCACTATTTTTTATCACAATCTTCAGTTATGAATAATTGAAGATGTGCTATTATTTGTTCTTAGTGGCATAACGTATTACGCAAACATAAGGAAAGAGGTTATTTGAGAAGTTTTAAAGCGCTCTAGATACGATGATACGAGTACACGGCTTAGACGCTCGTGACTGACTATAAAACTACAACACAAGCTGCGAAACAAATCGAAACAAGACGCGCACAACACCAAAATAATGTATAAACGCCTGAAAATGAAAAGAACATGTTCAAAACGCGTTGCATTATGTTAGATTAAGCAAAAAATAAAAAGTGACAGGTAGCAGAAACTTGAAATAAATAATTATCCCACACAGTCACGGTTCTTAAACACAGCCATTATGGCTGAAAATAATTCCCGCTCTATTTCGCGCAGCGCGTGAAATCCAGCAGCACTGTGGAAAAAACTGTTAATTTTCGGCACACAAAAGTACAATCTGATATTGTTTCTCAGGCATCTGCATGTTGAATTGAGCAAATTTTCCTCAACGACAGAAATCCGTCTCAAATAGCGACAAATTATGAGCGACAGATAGCACCTACGCATGAGACAGTAGGTAATGATGGGGTGAACATAGAGCACTCCACCATTCCAAATGAAGCCGTTTGAGTTGTGGTGTTAACGGCAGCCTCTGTATGGAATAGAAATTCTTTAGTCCGATTGCAGGTTGTCTCCGGAGAATGTTGCAGGCAGGCCCATTACCCTTGTTCTCTGAGAGGAGGCGCTAATGTGGAGGGGTCCCGATGAGCTTGGTGCACAACACGGCGATCCTCGCTTGTTGTGGTCAGACAGGATCGATCCAAATCTTGAGAAGCATGCATGCCCTCACTTTTCCGTGCAGTCCAACATCGGATCACTGTTACATCAGAATGCCCCACAAATCTGGATATTGCACGATTCGATCAGCCAGCTAAATCGAGACCCTCAGCAAGGCCCCTTTCAAACTCTGTCAGGCATTGACAAAGCTGTCTCAAACGAGGCCGCGCGAGGTAGCCACGCGGTCTAGGGCGTCTTGTCACAGTTCGCGCGGCGCCACCCGTCGGAGGTTCGAGTCATCCCTCGGGCATGGGTGTGTGTGTGTGTGTGTGTGTGTGTGTGTGTGTGTGTGTGTGTGTGTGTGTGTGTGTTGTCCTTAGCGTAAGTTAGTTTACGTTAGATTCCAAGCAGTGTGCAAGCCTCGGTCCGATGACCTCAGCAGTTTGGTTCCATAGGAACTTACCACAAATTCCCAATTTGTCTCAAACGAGTAACATCTCTGTGTCCTCCACGGTGGTCACTTGACATGTGACGCTGTTCACGTCCCTTGTATATCGTACCAGACCTGGTAGCAACACTGTATACGAACAAAATTAATGCATTCTGATCGCCGCTCTACCTGTCACAGAGAATCGCAACTCCAATCGTGTACACACCTGCCGTTGGTGTGTACGTGTATGAAGTCACATTAACGTCCGATCATGGTAACAGAACTGAGGCTGCACGGCTGATCAGACAGCGTATCAAGACCGAAGACAGCCGAGTCATACAATCTTTGGACCTGTGTATCGTCGCGCTGACGAAATACGACCCACAGCACCACAGTCTATGGATCGAGCAAGACCATGTGTTACTCGCACACTGACAGGAAGAACACGTTCTACAGGCTGTCGAAGAAGAGCCAGGTATCAGTGCAAGACAAGTGGCATTGGCATTTGGTGCATCTTCAAGTTCAGCATAGTGGATACTTCACGAGCAAGTCATGTAGACATCCGTTTCGTCTTCAAAGTGTGCAAGGGTGTATGCCTGCTGATCACCCACCAATGGAGAACTTTTGTTACAGTTTGTTACAAAAAATCACAATCTGTTGTTTGTCCCTCAAGATTTGTTTACAGACGAGGCAACGTTCGGAGGAAATGTAATGTCAAATTTCTACAGCCAACAGCTATGGGCCGATCGCACTCTCATGCTATACACAGTAGAGGTTAGACATCAGCAGCACTTTAAGATTAACGTATGGGCTGGATGTGTAGATGACTGGTAGGGCCATACATTCTCCCAGCTCATCTTATAGGCGCTGTCTACAGGGGTGTTATTCAGATTTTATTCAGAATAGTCTCTGTATGTCCATCTTTCTACAGATGATTTCGGGACCTCGGCTGTTTAGTACAGAATGTCAAATCAAACACCTGTCAACCGTCAAAATTTTCGAATTGTTATTTTATTGGGCTACTAGTTTCGTCGATATATTGCGCCATCTTCAGGCCCCCTGATCGCCGTGTAGGACAATTCCCACCTCTGGTCCACTCAAAATAGAAGCCAGGATTCAATGGCTGATATCCGTAGATTTTTGAGGCAAACAAGGAGAAACATGTGTTTTATGCAAGATGGAGCTACAGCACATTTCATTCCCAGTGTTCACGATGCTCGGGCTAGCATTTACTATGAGGGATGGACAGGTAGAGGAGGACCAGTTCCATGGCCTGCACGTTTCATCGAACTCCGGATGATCGTCTCTGGGGGCTCCTTAATCAACTGGCCTACGCAGCAGAACTCCTAGTTGCAGAAACTCTTCGTCAACATATCGTGGAAGCCTGCGAAACCATTCGAAACCGTCAGGAAGTATTTGATATAGCGCGGCAGTTCATGATTCAGCGAGTGCACAAGTGTTTAGAAGCAAGATGAGGGCATTTCGGGCATTTATTATGAATTTGTGTGTTAATGAGCGCCAGTCACCTAATTGGAAATTTTCCTTAACAGCTAGACAACGAACGATTTCAGAACATATGTTTACCTAAACATTTTTTCTTGTTTTGGTGTAATGAACCTGTCCTCTAAGTTTGTAACGGTATTAACGATATTTTAGAAACATCCAGCGACGTGGCTCCTAACATTTGTAGGCGATAGAGGCTGTCTGTAGAGATCTAAGTTGTGTACAGTGAATTGACGTCGTTAGGAACTTATTAGCAAACGCAAAGAGAGATGCAGACGATCAGCAAATGGTGCAAGGTAAATTCTAAACTCAAACAAACTTGATGTTACGCGCATAAATAGACGATGAGATCTGATACCGTTAAATTATGCTGTCTGCGTTTGGAACGCTATAATTTGTCTGAAACTTCAAGCATCTAGGACTGACAGTTCGAAGGGATTATGTGTGGAACAATCATACACGTCCTGCTGTGGGGAAAAACAGATGCTATACTCAGATTTACTGGGGTAGTCGATGCTTGAAACCGACCGCTAACTAAACCCCCTTCGACGATTTAGGTTGTTGTTTGTGAGCGAGGGGTCCTTACTGAGTCGCATCTTCGAAACAGATTCGAGTCATGGGATTGCTTATTCATCGAAATGCATTGCGAGACGTCACGCGGACAAAGTTGTGGTTAACGGAACGCCTTGCCCGCAAAATTCCGAGAGCGCACATTTCAAAACCGATCCTTGGCTAAAGTCAGAGAAATTCTGGGACTCACAGAAAGCCACTGAAAGCCCATCCCATGTACTGTCAGTCAGTAGAACAGCAGTGGGAGAAAATGACACTGGCGCACTATGTATCCTCTGCCACACACCGTACGACGGCGTACGCAGTACAGATCTAGAAATCCAAATGGAGATTTGTCTCTCGTTGCAGCGGTTTGAAATACAATGATGACCACGTTCTTAATGGCGTATTGGTTTACAACTGGAACGCAATACAGCAGCGATTCTGCGTTTGTAGGATTCGAAATTCCTTGGTAAGTTTCCGGAGGTAGGTGGCTCAAAATGTCTACGCACATGTCACGCGATTTCCGTCAATTATTACAGGCCGGCGGTATGCGAGTGAGGAGCTGATGCGCGATATCATCCCAGACGTATCCCATCGGTTTCACATTTGGTGGCCAAGGCATCAACGTGAGTTAACTGCTTTTTCCGCAAACCACTGAATCACCATTCTGGCCTTGCACCACAGACATTCATCCAGCCGAAAGATGTTATCGCCCTCGTGAAGGAATGCAGTTAGACTACAATTATGCTCCTCAACGCCGCAGATAATCATCGTGCTCTCGATTACAACCAGAGGTCTCATCGAAGTTTAGATGAGTGTCCCGCAAGGAATAACAATGCTCCCACCGGCGTGCATTCGTGGCGCGCAGCGAGTTTCATGTAGCCATTCGCATGGATGATGGCGTATCCGGACACGACCATAGATCTGATGTAGCAAGATACGCGATTCATCCGAGCAGGGTAACATTAAGTTTACAACATTTCAGGTAAACGTGACGTCATAAATCTGTGTACTTCAGTATGTTACATGGTGGCGTGTGGGATGAAGCTTGTGCACAGTATATTTCCACACGGTCCACTCATACTGATGTGACCACCTTTCAAACGACTGAATAACCACCCTTTGCAGCGAGGACGGGCAGGAAGAGAGACAGTGAGGTTCAGAAAAATGGTTCAAATGGCTCCAAGCACTATGGGACTTAACATGCGAGGTCATCACTCCCCTAGACTTAGAACTTCTTAAACCTAACTAACCTGAGGACATCACACACGTCCATGCCCGAGGCAGGATTCGAACCTGCGACCATAGCAGCAGACCACTCGGCCACAGCGGTCGGCTCAGTGAGATTCTGAAGGGTACCGATAGGGATGTGGAACCATGCTGACTCCAGTGCTGTGACCAGCTGCGCTAGGTTTCTCGGTTGAGCATCCGTGGCCGAACAGCCCGATCGACGTCGTCCTACAGATTCTCGATTGGGTTTAAGCCCGGCGAGTCTGATGGCGACAGGACCAAGGCAAACTCATCTTGGCTCTTTTAGAACCACGCACCTACACTGCGAGCTGTGTGACACACTGCACTGTCCTGCTGGTACAGGCCACACGCCGAGGAAAAAACCAAACTGCATGTAGGGGTAGATATGGTCCCCAAGGAAAGACCTATACCTGTCTTGAGCCACTGTGCCTGGCAGAACGATGACATCACCCAGAGAATGCCACGAAAACATTTCCCAGGCCACAACACTCCCTTCTCCGGATGTTTCACGCCGTGCACGCCAACGGCTACCTGTTAGACGAAGCGTAAAATTTGATTCATCTGAAAAGGCCACTCGTCGCCACTCAGAGAACAAGCTGAGGTATTGGCGTGCAAATCCGAGCTTTCGTCGCCGATAAAAGAAGTCAGCATGGGTGCGTGAACCAGCTGCCTATTGCGGATGCCCGTACGAAGCAACATTCGCTTAGCGGTCATTCAGGAAACACTGTTGGCAGTTTCTTGGGTCAGTTGGGTGGTCAGTTGATCAAAAGCCGCATATTTATTCGGCCGTACGCATCGCTATAGACGTATACTTATCTTGATCCACTGTGCCTGGCAGAACGATGACATCACCCAGAGAATGCCACGGAAACATTTCCCAGACCACAACACTCCCTCCTCCGGATGTTCCACGCCGTGCACGCCAACGGCTGTCTGTCAGACGAAGCGTAAAATTTGATTCGTCTGAAAAGGCCACGCGTCGCCACTCAGAGAGCAAGCTGAGGTATTGGCATGCAAATCCGAGGTTTCGTCGCCGATAAAAGATGACAGCATGGGTGCACGAACCGGCCGCCTACTGCGGAATGCCCGTACGCAGCAACATTCGCTTAGCGGTCATTGAGGAAACACTGTTGGCAGTTCCTTGATTCAGCTGGGTGGTCAGTTGCTCAACAGCTGCTTGTTTATTCGGTCGTACGCATCTCCACAGCCGTCGTTCACCCCTTTCATTTTTGGCCCGTGGTGCACAAGAATTGGATCAGCGACCACAGGTGCCTCAGCGCCAGTTTTGGATAGCGCCATTTTACCACGCGCGGTGTAATTTAATCACTGTCCGCCTCCGTAGCGTAGCTGTAGCGTTTCCGCCTACCAGGCCAGGGGCCCTGGTTCGATTCTCATCTACATCTACATGACTACTCTGCAATTCACATTTAAGTGCTTGGCAGAGGGTTCATCGAACCACAATCATACTATCTCTCTACTATTCCACTCCCGAACAGCGAGCGGGAAAAACGAACACCTAAACCTTTCTGTTCGAGCTCTGATTTCTCTTATTTTATTTTGATGATCATTCCTACCTATGTAGGTTGGGCTCAACAAAATATTTTCGCATTCGGAAGAGAAAGTTGGTGACTGAAATTTCGTAAAAAGGTCTCGCCGCGACGAAAAACGTCTATGCTGTAATGACTTCCATCCCAACTCGTGTATCATATCTGCCACACTCTCTCCCCTATAACGCGATAATACAAAACGAGCTGCCCTTCTTTGCACCCTCTCGATGTCCTCCGTCAATCCCACCTGGTAAGGATCCCACACCGCGCAGCAATATTCTAACAGAGGACGAACGAGTGTAGTGTAAGCTGTCTCTTTAGTGGACTTGTTGCATCTTCTAAGTGTCCTGCCAATGAAACGCAACCTTTGGCTCGCCTTCCTGACAATATTATCTATGTGGTCCTTCCAACTGAAGTTGTTTGTAATTTTAACACCCAGGTACTTAGTTGAATTGACAGCCTTGAGAATTGTACTATTTATCGAGTAATCGAATTCCAACGGATTTCTTTTGGAACTCATGTGGATCATCTCACACTTTTCGTTATTTAGCGTCAACTGCCACCTGACACACCATACAGCAATCTTTTCTAAATCGCTTTGCAGCTGATACTGGTCTTCGGATGACCTTACTAGACGGTAAATTACAGCATCATCTGCGAACAACCTAAGAGAACTGCTCAGATTGTCACCCAGGTCATTTATATAGATCAGGAACAGTAGAGGTCCCAGGACGCTTCCCTGGGGAACACCTGATATCACTTCAGTTTTACTCGATGATTTGCCGTCTATTACTACGAACTGCGACCTTCCTGACAGGAAATCACGAATCCAGTCGCACAACTGAGACGATACCCCATAGCTCCGCAGCTTGATTAGAAGTCGCTTGTGAGGAACGGTGTCAAAAGCTTTCCGGAAATCTAGAAATACGGAATCAACTTGAGATCCCCTGTCGATAGCGGCCATTACTTCGTGCGAATAAAGAGCTAGCTGCGTTGCACAAGAGCGATGTTTTCTGAAGCCATGCTGATTACGTGTCAATAGATCGTTCCCTTCGAGGTGATTCATAATGTTTGAATACAGTATATGCTCCAAAACCCTACTGCAAACCGACGTCAATGATATAGGTCTGTAGTTAAATGGATTACTCCTACTACCCTTCTTGAACACTGGTGCGACCTGCGCAATTTTCCAATCTGTAGGTACAGATCTATCGGTGAGCGAGCGGTTGTATATGAGTGCTAAGTAGGGAGCTATAGTATCAGCGTAATCTGAAAGGAACCTAATCGGTATACAATCTGGACCTGAAGACTTGCCCGTATCAAGCGATTTGAGTTGCTTCGCAACCCCTAAGGTATCTACTTCTAAGAAACTCATGCTAGCAGATGTTCGTGTTTCAAATTCTGGAATATTCCATTCGTCTTCCCTGGTGAAGGAATTTCGGAAAACTGCGTTCAATAACTCCGCTTTAGCGGCGCAGTCGTCGATAACAGTACCATCGGCACTGCGCAGCGAAGGTATTGACTGCGTCTTGCCGCTTGTGTACTTTACATACGACCAGAATTTCTTCGGATTTTCTACCAAATTTCGAGACAATGTTTCGTTGTGGAACCTATTAAAGGCATCTCGCATCGAAGTACGTGCCAAATTTCGCGCGTCTGTAAATTTTAGCCCATCTTCAGGATTTCGCGTTCTTCTGAACTTCGCATGCTTTTTCCGTTGCCTCTGCAACAGCGTTCGGACCTTTTTTGTGTACCACGGGGGATCCGTTCCATCTCTTACCAATTTATGAGGTATGAATATCTCAATTGCTGTTGCTACTATATCTTTGAATTTGAGCCACATCTCGTCTACATTCGCATAGTCAGTTCGGAAGGAATGCAAATTGTCTTTTAGGAAGGCTTCTAGTGGTACTTTATCCGCTTTTTTAAATAAAATTATTTTGCGTTTGTTTCTGATGGATTTGGAAGAAATGGTATTGAGCCTAGCTACAATGACCTTGTGATCACTAATCCCTGTATCAGTCATGATGCTCTCTATCAGCTCTGGATTGTTTGTGGCCAAGAGGTCAAGTGTGTTTTCGCAACCATTTACAATTCGCGTGGGTTCGTGGACTAACTGCTCTAAATAATTTTCGGAGAATGCATTTAGGACAATCTCGGAAGACGTTTTGTGCCTACCACCGGTTTTGAACAAGTATTTTTGCCAACATACCGAGGGTAGGTTGAAGTCCCCACCAACTATAACCGTATGAGTGGGGTATTTATTTGTTACGAGACTCAAACTTTCTCTGAACTGTTCCGCAACTGTATCATCGGAGTCTGGGGGTCGGTAGAAGGAGCCAATTATTAACTTAATTCGGCTGTTAAGTATAACCTCCACCCACACCAATTCGCACAGAGTATCTACTTCGACTTCACTACAAGATAAACCACTACTGACAGACACCAACACTCCACCACCAATTCTGCCTAATCTATCTTTCCTGAACACCGTCTGAGACTTCGTAAAAATTTCTGCAGAACTTATTTCAGGCTTTAGCCAGCTTTCTGTACCTATAACGATATCCGCTTCTGTGCTTTCTATTAGCGCTTGAAGCTCAGGGGACTGGGTGTTGCGTGTCTTTCATCATCATTTACCCGCAAGTCGCCGAAGTGGCGTCAACTAAAAAGGACTTGCAATACGGCGGCCGAACTCCCCCGCGTGGGGCCTCCCGGCCAACAATGCCATACGATCATTTCATTTGATTTAACCACTAAGGCACGCAAGCAATTTACAGACTTTGCCGTTTCGGGCAATCTTCCACCCTAGGCACACAAGCCAATGATCAAGCCCTTTTGGACGTCAGACAAATTTCTCCTTTTGCGCATTACGACAACGACTGCACTGTTTTCCGCGTCGCCCGACGTATCTTGTTTACCCTCCTCCGCTAGTGCTGCCACCTGCCTCCTGTGAGTGGTTACTGCATGCTGACGCCGAACAAAGACGGTGGTCGTATTAATGTGACTGGACTGTGTGTTAGATTCTTTTGGCGGCAGGAGGGGCATCCGACCATCCCTTCAACTACCATTGCCACATCCGATTAACCACGCCGAACCTGCGTATCCGCGGGAAAACCGGCACAAGCAAAAGAAAAAAAGAAGACTCTGTATTAGATTCCTTGCGCTAACATCTAAACTATGCAAATCACCCCTGATGTATCACATATTATGTTTCTTCCAATTCATTCGCGCTTGGAGCGAGGATTGTCTATGCTCTGTAAATAGTCTAGTCTTGTCTTGGCGGTCCATACAAGAGCGATATGTAGGTGTTAGGAGTATATTGCTACATTCTTTACTTAATACTGGATAGTGAAACTTAGCAAATGAGATGCAGTGGGACATAGGGCCTCTATCTTCAAGCGCCTGGCAGTTCAGGTTTTCAAAGAACTCCTTGACAGTCTAGCATGCATCAAACAAAGCTACGAGCATTCGTGCTGTCATTTGTATTTTTTAATCAAACAGTGCCCCACACAGCACAAAGTGAAACTCAAGGGGCTCTGACTGACTATAGTACGAGCTTTTACTGGATACTGAGTACTCTGTAGCGACGTTTCTGGAAGATGAGAACTTCGGTTTTGCGCAGACGGTAGAAGCTCTTCTAGACACGGTTGAACCACGCAGTGCAACCTCAGCAAAAACCAGGGACCCAACGAAGCACCTAATTTCGGCATTCCTGGTTGACAGATCTGCCGGACGTTTGAAAAGGAGGAGGGGCCATGTTACAGATGTGGTGTTTTCCCCGTGCCAGTGCAGCCAGGAGAAAGGCTCTCCCGGGACAGAGCAGGCAGATAAATGGGTCGCGGCAGCTTTGTTATCAGTTTTTCCCTCGCGGAGAGAGTCCACTTTCTTTTGTCCGCCAGGTCGCGCCCTGACCTGGAGCAGCGGCGGCGTCCGCAGTCACAGGGGGCCACCCGGGCAGTCCCAGCACCTTGCTGCGCTGCTCTCAGACCACACGTCGCCTGGGCTCAGGCGGCACAACAGTAGGCCGGCGGAGATCTCATTCAATGCTCCTACCTCTGAACTCGTAATTCCAGTTGCGGTGACGTTTCTACATAATTTAATGTAACGACACTGATCAGGAACTAGCGACAACCAAAATTTTGCTTGTCCGTCTTCTACATCCACATCCACATTACTGCTCCGCAAAATCACACTAAGGTTTCCAGAATGAGATTTTCACTCTGCAGCGGAGTGTGCGCTGATATGAAACTTCCTGGCAGATTAAAACTGTGTGCCCGACCGAGACTCTAAGGTGTCTGGCAGAGGATTCATCGAACCACCTTCACAATAATTATCTGTTATTCCACTGTCGAACAGCGCGCGGAAAAAAGGAACACCTATATCTTTCCGTGCTAGCTCTGATTTTCCTTGATTTATTATGATGATCGGCCGGCCGAAGTGGCCGAGCGGTTCTAGGCGCTTCAGTCTGGAACCGCGCCACCGCTACGGTCGCAGGTTCGAGTCCTGCCTCGGGCATGGATGTGTGTGATGTCCTTTTACGTTAGTTAGGTTTAAGTAGTTCTAAGTTCTAGGGGACTGATGACCTAAGATGTTAAGTCCCATAGTGCTCAGAGCCATTTGAACCATATTATGATCGTTTCCTCCTGTATGGGTCGGCGTCAACAAATTATTTTCGCATTCGGAGGAAAAAGTTAGTGATTGAAATTTCGTGAGAGACTCCCGCCGCAACGCGAAACCGCTTTGTTTTTATGATGGACACCCCAAATCCTTTAAAAAGTCCGTGACACTCTCTCCCCTATTTCTCGATAATACAAAACGTGTTGCTCTTCTTTGAACATTCTCGATGTAGTCCGTTAATCCTATCTGGTAAGGATCACAGACCGCGCTGCAGTACTCCAATATAGGACAGACAAACATTGTGTAGACAGTCTCTGTAGTAGATCTGTTGCATCTTCTAAGTGTTCTGGCCATAAAACGTAGTCTTTAGCTCGCCTTCCCCACAACTTTTTCTATGTGTTCTTTTAATTAAGTCGTTCGTGATTCCTAGGTATTCAGTTGAATTTTGAATTCGGCCTTTATATTTGATTGATTTATTGTGCTACAGAAGTTTAGTGGATTCCTTTTAGTACTCATTTGGATGACCTCACATTTTTCATTATTCCCCTGCTTCTACAGAGTACGAACCTTTCCAATTATGAAGTTCGTATAACGCGCACCTGAAATGTGACCTACTTACCGCCACGCACGTTTCGCTCTGTCTTGTGAATGAAGCAGTTTCAATTGGCGTAAATAAGTTATATGTCAAGGAGATACATAAACAACATGCAGAAGCTCTCCATGTGTTACAAAGTTCTGGGTGGCAGCAATAAACAACACTGTGCGCCATATTTTGTGACGTCATTATACTGAACATATTAGGTGGATGTAAAAGAAATTTCGTTTAGTGATCGACATCCAATCAAAACTATTTTTCTTAATCATAAATCATATTTAGTGTATGTCCAAAACAGCAAAAAGGGTGTTAAGGAATTGTCAAGGGCCAATAGGCAAGCATAATTTTCTCTTGAGTTTATATCTTCACATATTCAGGTATCTGGGTCATAGACATAGTTTATTTACTATGTCTGATCACTTAATGGTTTCCTCTGGTCTTTGAGAGGAATCTTCGTTTTCTAAGTTCTATATTTTCGAAAGTGTTACATGTACAGATATGATTGATGTATGAATAAAAACATAAACTCACCGAGTTTGCATTGTACCCACCAGTTGGCGTAACGAGTGCAGTATCTCGTCAAAATGGCGGCAAAGTGAACAACGAGTTTGTGTGTTTAGCGACGAAGTACCCTCCTATTTACCTAGAAACGTCAATCGGCACAATGCAAAAGTGTGAGCCACTGAAAATCCTCATGAAATTGTGGTGCAAGAACGAGATTCTCCTAAGATTAGTGTTATATCTGCAGCGTCACAGTAAAGCTGTATGGGTTGTTTTTATTCTGTGAGAAGATTGTGACGGATACCTCTTACCTTGATTTCCAATACTCATTGCCGCTTCCGAGAAGTTCACGATCCACATAGACGGGGCACGCCATCGTTGGAGCACCGATGTTCGTTGTTATTAAAACGACAAACTTTTGCGCTAATGGACTGGACGTAGGGGTGAAGATGATTGGGCCCTATTCCCTTAGCCCCCCAGGTCGTGTTACCGAACGCGACTTTTTCCTTTGCAAGTACATCAAGGGGCGTATTTATGTACCGCCACTGCCAAGAACACTACTCAGAAAACGCGTCAATGCTACTGTGATGAGCACTCACAGGATATTGCTGAATAAGGTACGGAACGAACCTGACTATTTTCTGAGTTTACGGTTCTAGTTACGCATCAATCATATTTATACATGTAATACTTCTGTAAATATAATGCTCTGTAACCTGTGCTTTCGACACCACAGTGCATTACTAGTGTGCCGCTGTTGCACTGTAATGTTATGTGAGCCTCACTCTCCCCCCCCCCCCCCCCCCCCCCCAGCCTTTTTTTTAAAACTAATTTGTGTCTGATTTTATTCTGAGAAGCCCAGTAATGTGTGTAAATACCGTAAACGTAAATTTGATTCAAAAAGTGTTTGAAGTGAAGTGAAGCGCAGCTGGACAGCAGCGAACTCTTTAGCGCACAGTCCCCGTAACGACAATTGATTTATTAAAAATCAATTGTCAATTGATTTATTAAAAAAAAGAGCTGTAAATCTGTATCTTGTGGAAAGAGGACGTGTTGCTAGGCCATCGCTCAGAACGTATTGTTACATTTAATGAAAATTGATATTTTAGTGATAAAACCGAGTAAAGCATGCGCAAGAGTGTCCAAACATTTATGTATACAAATTTTCTGGAAGTGAAGAATAGAAATATCTTGTTTTTGGAAAAAGAGGTGAACTTCATTGTCGTCGCCGGCTATGAATCGACAGAACTGTAAGTGTACAAAGTTCACTAAAATACAGAAAAGAAATGCATTCTCTATAGTTTTCATTCAATAAGTAACAACCTTTGAAGGAAGTTTGTGTGCCAAGCAGTCTCATTTTCTCACGAAAAGCAGATTGCTTTTTGATCTTACTTACGTACAACAGTGCTCCCTTAGGTATGAAAAGCTACAAAAACTTGGGCTCAAAACTATCCGCAATACGGCCAAGTAACTAACAGAGTCGTATTTTAAACCTTAATGAACAATAACTTCCTCCAAATTGCAATACGTCAACAACTGATGCAGAAGCTGATCATTCAAGGACGCAGCAACCAAAATTCAGGTACCAGTAACGACTTGAAGTAAAAATCTCAATCAAAAATCTCTCTCTCTCTCTCTCTCTCTCTCTCCAAACACATATATAAATATTCATATTACTAAAAAAAGTCATTTTTATAGCACGTGGTATGCTGCAGCCTTCCTCCGACCACTGAACTGATTTACCAAGCAAGTTATAGAGAGACATATAACATGGACCCCGAATCTCGGCGCAGCTCGCCGGTTCTCGTGTCAACAAACATTTCCAGAGGTGAAAGGCGTGATAAGTGACATATAAAGTCCTAAGTGTGACTGAGACCTTTGGACTAATAATCTGGAACTTTCCTACTGAGGGGCCGAGCTAAACAGATATACCTTACACAAATTAAAATACCGCCACTCATCACGTTTGCATGTTGATTATGGAAGAGAGACAATATACGGGAGCAATAACACATCTAAAGATGGATGACAATATGATTACTTATACGAGAACAGATGTTTGGCGAAGGTAAAGTATACTCTCTCGGGCTGGGGACTCGGTCGTAAATCTGTACCGATAGGGAGGAAACAGCCATTCGAAATCATAAACGAAACTGGGTACAACACAAGATGTTGCCGTAACCATTATTTCAGCATGCATAAGACACAAGCAACTTCCATATCACAGAGAACAAAACGTCCTAAAGAAAAACTTTATCTGTTATGGTGTTGAGAAGCAAATAAAAAAAAAATCAGCAAATGTGGAAAGTTAATTTTACATGTAGCTGAAATGTTTTACAGGGGTAGTGTTCAATAAAAGACAAACTAAAGAAATGAGACTGACAATAAATGAGTGTTCAATTAAGGCTCGATACACAAAAAGTATACAGTGTTCTATTCTTCACGTTTTACTCTCCCTGTTAATACATAACGATACAACTAACACCGTACCAGAATAATCAGGGGCCGCTCTATCGAATGAGTACGTAAAATTCCACTTTTAAAAATCATTTTTGTTGTAACGGAAACAAATCTACGGTTTACGTTGACACTGGGCGTCGCATGAGAGACATTATGAGCAGAATTTTTTTGGGTCGATTCGATCTATACGTTGCAGAAACGGAATTGAAAATATCTGCCTATCAATCTTAAATCCGGTCTATTGTATTGCACATTCTCAGAATAGATGTTTTTATACTTCTACCAACCTGTTGACTGTTTGTTTCCATAAAATCAAGGCAAACAGTGGAAAAAATCCAGCGCCGAACTTGTCAGCTCAATAGGTTTTGTACAGCGCGAATAGTACGAATCCCCATTCACCAGAGAAGCGCAACGATTTAATTAAAGTGAAATACACTTTATGGGTGGCAGGTTACGTCTGCAATAACCGGTACCAGTAATCCATTAAAAAGACAAATATTCAAGTAAATAAATAAACAGACAAATAATCGTATTAATAAAACTTTTGATTTCAATATATGTGAGTGATTGTGCCTGATGGAAAGTAAAAACTTGTCCTCTTAACTTAAGTAACAGACGACGGGGAGTTAAAATTGCTTTAGATTGTACGCTATTAGTTCGAACAGTTATATAGAAATCTAGAGTAAGGGAATTCTGATATGCAAAAAGAACCGAATGAAGGATAGAGTAGAAATTTGGCTTGGAATTGGCGTAGATCGACAGAGAAAACCAGTGTTGTTAACTTTTACATCGAGTACACCGCAGCATTACCTCCTCCTTTACGCCACACTTATCGAAAGTTTTCAACATGTAGCTCAATCTTCTGTATGAGACAATATAAATTTCCAGTAACCTGTAACATCTGTAGCAGAGTTCTGCAATACATTGCAACCTTGAATACAGTGGCGGTCCTTGGAATTTGGATAATTTTTTCTCATTAATGACACACCGGATTTTAAATTACAACGGTGAGAAAAATAAAAATCTCTTTCGCATAATATATTACAAACCGTGAACTCTGGAACGTCAAAAACGCTTCGTCTTATTCCCGAAAGTTATTCGACAGTGAGCTAATCGAAATATCGTTAAGGAGTTTCTGTTAATATATGTGACTGGCTGGAATAATTCTGGGTGCATAAAAGACCGGAGGGGATGCACACCAACACAAGTGAACGAGCATTCGCAAACAGTTCGTCAATGATCACTATAATTCGTTCCTACCTGTGAACAAGTTTGTACGTATACTGGAGACAAAACAAGAGAACGAGTGATACGTGCCAAGACAGGTTTCATTCGATGAAAGCACTACCTATAGCTAGAATGTTAAAATTTTGAATTCATATGCAACATTAACCAAAACGGCCTTGCTGTGCTGGTACTGCGAACGGCTGAAAGCAAGGGGAAACTACAGCCGTAATTTTTCCCGAGGACATGCAGCTTTACTGTATGATTAAATGATGATGGCATCCTCTTGGGTAAAATATTCCGGAGGTAAAATAGTCCCCCATTCGGATCTCCGGGCGGGGACTACTCAGGAGGATGTCGTTATCAGGAGAAAGAAAACTGGCATTCTACGGATCGGAGCGTGGAATGTCAGATCCCTTAATCGGGTAGGTAGGTTAGAAAATTTAAAAAGGGAAATGGATAGGTTAAAGTTAGATATAGTGGGAATTAGTGAGGTTCGGTGGCAGGAGTAACAAGACTTCTGGTAAGGTGACTACAGGGTTATAAACACAAAATCAAATAGGGGTAATGCAGGAGTAGGTTTAATAATGAATAGGAAAATAGGAATGCGGGTAAGCTACTACAAACAGCATAGTGAACGCATTATTGTAGCCAAGATAGATACGAAGCCCACACCTACTACAGTAGTACAAGTTTATATGCCAACTAGCTCTGCAGATGATGAAGAAATTGAAGAAATGTACGATGAAATAAAAGAAATTATTCAGATAGTGAAGGGAGACGAAAATTTAATAGTAATGGGTGACTGGAATTCGAGTGTAGGAAAAGGGAGAGAAGGAAACATAGTAGGTGAATATGGATTGGGGCTAAGAAATGAAAGAGGAAGCCGCCTAGTAGAATTTTGCACAGAGCACAACTTAATCATAGCTAACACTTGGTTTAAGAATCATGAAAGAAGGTTGTATACGTGGAAGAACCCTGGAGATACTAAAAGGTATCAGATAGATTATATAATGGTAAGACAGAGATTTAGGAACCAGGTTTTAAGTTGTAAGACATTTCCAGGGGCAGATGTGGACTCTGACCACAATCTATTGGTTATGACCTGTGGATTAAAACTGAAGAAACTGCAAAAATGTGAGAAATTAAGGAGATGGGACCTGGATAAACTGAAAGAACCAGAGGTTGTACAGAGTTTCAGAGAGAGAATAAGGGAACAATTGACAGGAATAGGGGAAAGAAATACAGTAGAAGAAGAATGGGTAGCTCTGAGGGATGTAGTAGTGAAGGCAGCAGAGGATAAAGTAGGTACAAAGACGAGGGCTGCTAGAAATCCTTGGGTAACAGAAGAAATATTGAATTTAATTGATGAAAGGAGAAAATATAAAAATGCAGTAAATGAAACAGGCAAAAAGGAATACAAACGTCTCAAAAATGAGATCGACAGGAAGTGCAAAATGGCTAAACAAGGATGGCTAGAGGACAAATGTAAGGATGTAGAAGCTTATCTCACTAGGGGTAAGATAGATACTGCCTACAGGAAAATTAAAGAGACCTTTGGAGAGAAGAGAACCACGTGTATGAATATCAAGAGCTCAGATGGCAGCCCAGTTCTAAGCAAAGAAGGGAAGGCAGAAAGGTGGAAGGAGTATATAGAAGGTTTATACAAGGGCGATGTACTTGAGGACAATATTATGGAAATAGAAGAGGATGTAGATGAAGACGAAATGGGAGATACGATACTGCGTGAAGAGTTTGACAGAGCACTGAAAGACCTGAGTCGAAACAAGGCCCCCGGAGTAGATAACATTCCATTGGAACTACTGACGGCCTTGGGAGAGCCAGTCCTGACAAAACTCTACCAGCTGGTGAGCAAGATGTATGAGACAGGCGAAATACCCTCAGACTTCAAGAAGAATATAATAATTCCAATCCCAAAGAAAGCAGGTGCTGACAGATGTGAAAATTACCGAACTATCAGTTTAATAAGCCACGGCTGCAAAATACTAACGCGAATTCTTTACAGACGAATGGAAAAACTGGTAGATGCAGACCTCGGGGAGGATCAGTTTGGATTCCGTCGAAATGTTGGAACACGTGAGGAAATACTGACCTTACGACTTATCTTAGAAGAAAGATTAAGAAAAGGCAAATCTACGTTTCTAGCATTTGTAGACTTAGAGAAAGCTTTTGACAATGTTGACTGGAATACTCTTTTTCAAATTCTAAAGGTGGCAGGGGTAAAATACAGGGAGCGAAAGGCTATTTATAATTTGTACAGAAACCAGATGGCAGTAATAAGAGTCGAGGGGCATGAAAGGGAAGCAGTGGTTGGGAAAGGAGTGAGACAGGGTTGTAGCCTCTCCCCGATGTTATTCAATCTGTATATTGAGCAAGCAGTAAAGGAAACAAAAGAAAAATTTGGAGTAGGTATTAAAATTCATGGAGACGAAGTAAAAACTTTGAGGTTCGCCGATGACATTGTAATTCTGTCAGAGACGGCAAAGGACTTGGAAGAGCAGTTGAACGGAATGGACAGTGTCTTGAAAGGAGGATATAAGATGAACATTAACAAAAGCAAAACGAGGATAATGGAATGTAGTCAAATTAAATCGGGTGATGCTGAGGGAATTAGATTAGGAAATGAGACACTTAAAGTAGTAAAGGAGTTTTGCTATTTAGGAAGTAAAATAACTGATGATGGTCGAAGTAGAGAGGATATAAAATGTAGACTGGCAATGGCAAGGAAAGCGTTTCTGAAGAAGAGAAATTTGTTAACATCGAATATAGATTTATGTATCAGGAAGTCGTTTCTGAAAGTATTTGTTTGGAGTGTAGCCATGTATGGAAGTGAAACATGGACAATAACTAGTTTGGACAAGAAGAGAATAGAAGCTTTCGAAATGTGGTGCTACAGAAGAATACTGAAGATAAGGTGGATAGATCACGTAACTAATGAGGAGGTATTGAATAGGATTGGGGAGAAGAGAAGTTTGTGGCACAACTTGACTAGAAGAAGGGATCGGTTGGTAGGACATGTTTTGAGGCATCAAGGGATCACAAATTTAGCATTGGAGGGCAGCGTGGAGGGTAAAAATCGTAGAGAGAGACCGAGAGATGAGTACACTAAGCAGATTCAGAAGGATGTAGGTTGCAGTAGGTACTGGGAGATGAAGCAGCTTGCACAGGATAGAGTAGCATGGAGAGCTGCATCAAACCAGTCTCAGGACTGAAGACAACAACAACAACAACATAGAATTATTCTACATCGCCAGTGCCCTTTTCTTGGCGAATCAAGTAAAATGGAGTAGGAAAATAAGTGAATACGTATCTGAATTTCCATAACAGGAAACACGAAGCTTCTGTTTGCTCATTACGTACCCGCCGCAAGGCGCCTTGCTACGGTTCGCGCTCCTCCCCCCGGCCGGGATTCGAGTCCTCCCTCAGGCATGGATGTGTGTGTTGTCCTTAGCGTAAAGTTAGATTAAGTAGTTTGTAAGCCTTGGGAACGATGACCTCAGCAATTTGGTCCCACAGGAACTTACTACAAAGTTCTAAACTTGCCGTCGGACGAAAGCACCTGTTATCTTTTGGCAATTTTCTACAAATCATATCTATTTTTATTCGGAATCTGTACTGTTGATCTCTTGGACCCCGCAAACACCTGTTGTTGTGGTCTTCAGTCCAGAGACTGGTTAGATTCAGCTCTCCCCGCTATCCTGTGCAAACTTCTTCATCTCCCAGTACCTACTGCAACCTAAATCCTTCTGAATCTGTTTAGTGTATTCATCTCTTGGCCTCCCTCTACGATTTTTACCCTCCACGCTGCCCTCCAATACTAAATTGGTGATCCCTTGATGCCTCAGAATATGCCCTATCAACCGGTTCCTTCTTCTAGTCAAGTTGTGCCACAAATTTGTCTTCTCTCCAGTTCTATTCAGTATTTCCTCATTAGTTACGTGATATATCCATCTAATCTTCACCATTCTTCTTTAGCACCACATTTCGAAAGCTTCTATTCTCTTCTTGTCCAAACTATTTATCGTCCATGTTTCACTTCCATACATGGCTACACTCCATACAAATACTTTCAGAAATGACTTCCTGACACTTAAATCTATACTCGATGTTAACAAATTTCTCTTCTTCAGAAACGCTTTCCTTGCCATTGCCAGTCTACATTTTATATCGTCTCTACTTCGACCACCATCAGTTATTTTACTCCCCAAATAGCAAAACTCCTTTACTACTTTAAGTGTCTCATTTCCTAATCTAATTCCCTCAGCATCACCCGACTTAATTCGACTACATACCATTATCTTCGTTTTGCTTTTGTTGATGTTCATCTTATATCCTCCTTTCAACACACTGTCCATTCCATTCAACTACTCTTCCATGTCCTTTGCTGTGTCTGACAGAATTACAATGTCATCGGCGAAACTCAACATCTTTATTTGTTCTCCATGGATTTCAATACCTACTCCGATTTTTACTTTTGTTTCCTTTACTGCTTGCTCAATATACAGATTGAATAACATCGGAGATAGGGTTGTAGCCTGCCTCACTCCCTTCCCAACCAGTGCTTCCCTTTCGTGTCCCTCGACTCTTATAACTGCCATCTGGTTTCTGTGCAAATTGTAAATAGCCTTTCGCTCCCTGTATTTTACCCCTGCCACCTTCAGAATTTGAAAGAGAGTATTCCAGTCAACATTGTCAAAAGCTTTCTCTAAGTCTAGAAATGTTAGAAACGTAGGTTTGCCGATAAGTCGTAGGGTCAGTTTTGCCTCACGTGTTCCAACATTTCTACGGAATCCAGACTGATCTTCCCCGAGGTCGGCTTCTACCAGTTTTTCCATTCGTCTGTAATGAAGCACCTATGATTTCTATATTCTTCTGTCACCAACATTACATCATTTTCAGACCACTCCATTGACCACGCAATTCAACAAAACAACAATAGTTCGCAAGCGGAACAGCAGACGAATACTTTCTTGTGATGCTAGCGCCAAAGAGGAAAGGACGCGAGCTTCCTTTGATACTCTGCCAAAAGACCGACAACCAGAGGAACACGATCGTGCTCCAGCAAATGGGAATCGGTCACGTCCGAGTGCTGTTTGTTCGCGCTCGCTAATCGTTTATGCCAGAAGTAAATGTCGTTTGCTGATGCTAGTTCGCTTGTGTTCGTTCAGCCACAAAATTCGGAAATCTGTGGTAAGTTCCTATGGGACCAAAGTTCTGAGATCATTGGTCCCTAGGCTTACGCACTACTTAATCTAACTTACGCTAAGAACAACACACACACTCACGCCCGAGGGAGGACTCGAACTTCCGACGGGGGAGCCGCGCGAACCGTGGCAAGGCGCCTGAGACGACGCGGCTACCCCGTTCGGCTCCGCTACAAATCAAGCTTGATAAGTCATTGATAAATCGATGATTTTATTGGCGAGGCTATATTTTTCTGAGCTCTTAAAAGATCCTATTGCATATCTCTATCTGCAAATGCTTACATACGACAGACTCAAATACTGTCAGCGTATGGATACAGGACAATGGTGTAAAGCTTATGCTTCGCGCATATAGCTCGGCAAAGAGAATTTCGTTTCTGGGACCGCGGTGCTTGTAGGAAGAGCAGCATCCCCAGAACGTCTTTGTTCTTCGTCATCTTACATTCTTTCGCCAGAGGGGATAAAATACAGACGTTAACATGTCGTACATATTGTGGCTGTTTCATTTTTATTAAGTACATAAATAAATCCATGTGTATCCCTCCAAAACACAACGTGATGCAGTACCGTCTTTAGCGCCAGACGCACATTTCTCTTTACAAGGCTATAGTAAACATTGTGAACAGTAGTTTTTATTAAAATACGTCTTCAGAACAGTAGTTGATGTAAAAGAGACATGAAACAAATGCCGATGTTCCTTCACAGGCATTAAAGGTAGCAATAAATGATAATGTGTTTATTCAATAGAAGGCTCACGTTAATAATACAGCAGATTGACACTTCTCAATAATACATAGTAATTATGCAAACATCTCATATGCCAGCACAGTATAACTGTTTCCATTGAGCTTAATTTCCCACGTACATTCAGTTTGTTTTCACATCTTTTGGTTCCTGCCATAGCACTGCTGCTTTCCGACCACAACGTATTTGTGAAATGAGAATCGCTCCAACTTAGGTCAGTCACATAACGCTTTTCTTATGTCTTTTTCACGTGAAACTGCCCGCTAGCATTTAATACCAGACTTGGCAAAAAAATAAAATTCGTTCCACAAAATTTCGGGCAAACTGCCGGATGTTTGCAACTTCCTGTCACAGTATTTCGGCGCAGTCTTCTGGCTATCTTCAGGTGATACTGTAGAAAACTCCCTGAGCCCTGGTATTTCAGGCCCCTCCGGCACATGCGTGGTGGATTCACTTGGCGTTGCGCGTGCGTTACTTGAGCGTGTTCGATTCTGGTGCGCAGCGCGCCCTCCGTGGTGAATACTCGCCGCATCGATATCAATTCGATTGTCTTCTCGCGGTTCCATCACAGACCTACGCCAGCTACGGAGGACACGAAGTTTTTCGACGATTGGATTATATGCCGAATTCAATTGGTAACCGCCGTTACAATTAATAAGAGACTTATTGTCAGACAGCCGTATTTCCACGGATTCATTCATAATATAACTCCAGAAGTTAGACGTATGGGCCACAATTTTTGTCTCATTGTAATACATGGCATGACCAGGGGAAATACAGTGTTCGGCCGTCTTGCAAGGCTGAAGAAGGCGACCGCTGATGTTCTACAATGCGATCCTGCACAGTACGCGTCGTTTGCCCTGTATAAGATTTGCCGCATTCACACGGAATCCTGTCAACACTTGCCTTGCGCAGCTCAACGTCGTATTTGACAGATCCCAACAGCTACGAAATTTTTTGTAAGAGGGCGAAAGATTGCTTTCACTTTATATTTTCTTAGTATTCTGCCTATTTGCGCTGAAATATTACCAATTATGGTAAATAGGCAGTCGTTTTAAAGGCCTCTTTCTCTTCTTTGTTCCGTCGTTTACAGGTCTGCAACGCTCTCTCCACTTGCTGGGGCGAATACCCACTCTTCAGAAACATAGTCTGCAGGTGCTCCAGTTCCTTTTGCAAACTATCGGTGTCAAGAGATAACGTGGGCTCGGTGAATCAATGTCTTCAAAACACCCATCATTTGTGCCGAATGGTGGCAACTAGCAGCTTGTAAGAAAAGGTCTGTGTGAGTGGGCTTTCTATATACCGAATGACCAAGTGTGCCATCGCTCTTACGTCGCACCAAAACGTCTAAAAACGGCAGGCAACCCTCCAACTCCATAGTAAATTTTATGTTTTCGTGTATGGAGTACAGATGTTGTAGGAACTCACGCAGACGATCCAAACCTTAAAACTATAAAATTATCATCAACATATCGCCAAAATACTGTTGGTTTAAAAGTGGCTGAGGCGACGCTCGCTCCTCAAAATCTTCTATAAAAAGATTGGCCACCAGGCGAGAGAAAGAACTCCCCATGGCGACACCGCCTCATTGCTCGTAAAACTCGTTGTTAAATAAAAAATATGTAGAGGAAAGGGTATGCTCAAACAGCGCTGAAATGTCAGCTCCAAACTTATTGCCAAAGAGATGTAGTGAGTCCACAAGAGGTACATTTGTAAAAAGTGAAACTACGTCGGAACTGACCAACATATAATGACTTTGCAGCTGCAATAACTTAAGTCTGCTGATAAAATCATTAGAATTTTTTACGTGATGTGGGCACTTCCCTACCATTGGTCTGAGCAAAGACACCAAATACTTTGCTAAGTCGTAAGTGGCTGCTCCAATATTACTCACAATTGGACGTAATGGCACGTTATCCTTGTGGATCTTTGGAAATCCA
Organism: Schistocerca gregaria; assembly: GCF_023897955.1. NCBI lineage: Eukaryota > Metazoa > Arthropoda > Insecta > Orthoptera > Acrididae > Schistocerca > Schistocerca gregaria. Next base: position 604,967,519 of record NC_064921.1, on the reverse strand, counting down.
TATAGCGTAGGTGGAATTGAACTATTTGGTTTTACTTTCTTAATTACGTCCTTTGGTAAGGAACTGTTAGTCAGAAGTTCTTCTGTTTTCCGCACCACACGGGCAGAAGGATCCTTACGTATTTTGCGATATGTTGAGTCGCTTAATAAAACATCAATCTTATTAATACAATCCTCCCGTAGCATTTGCCCGATTTAAGTACCACTGTATCCGGGTCTGCTCGCAAGTTACAGGCGAGATGTTGCCCTTCGACGGTGTAGCTCTTGTCAACACATGACAAGACTCCCGGCGCACTTCCTCAGCTTCATCTGTAGCAAGACGACGCAAAGCTTCTTCGATGGAACTGACGAAGTCCAGTAGTGGTGGTGAAACAGTTGTAAGAGCAATATTGAGACCTCTTGCAAACGCACACAGACAGACAATTCATTTGACTTACCAAAACCAGCCAAAGCAAGGTAAGTGCCACTCCCAACGTTACTAATGTAGAATTATAGTTTACAGAGGAGTAAGGCCAGTATTCAATCAAAAGCCTTTGCCGTTGCGCGTTGTTAAGTTCAATACATTACTTCCAGTGTACTTTAGAGGATCATACATAAATAATGCATTGAATGGCAATGTGCTACACAGACTCATCGTTTGCTTCGTGTTCGTTAAATTAAAGGTTTATTTTTAAGTATACAACAATTGTAAAAAGAACTTGTTTTTGAATGACAGCAGTGAGCTGTAATAATGGTCCCTTATCGAAGTTTTAGGATGCTCTGAATCTACAGCACCTGAACTTTGATCATGTACACGGTTATCTTTTACGAACTTGAAGACAACGTCCATCAGTGATGGTATTTGTAATGTTACGCACGTACGAAAACTGAAAACATTCTTGAAGGGAGAAAGAATAAGATTATAAGTAGATTTCTAATTGTTCATTTTACATTAGGTTCGGTTTCGACATAAGGCTAAAAATAACTACGAGCGTAATTTTGAGCTGTAGTTATATACCTCAATCACAGTCACGATTTAAGATTTAATGTAAATAAATAAACCATATGAATTTTCATTCACCGCTGTAACTTCGCGTTCGCACACGTGAAACGGAAAAGACAAAGTATGCTGTCAAACATACTTATGCTGGAAGTTAAGAGGATACCAGCACATAAAGAAAGGAAAAGTAAGTTACATTTCTATGTATTTTATCGCGCGAGAAGAAAAACGGAACTGAAGTTTGCATTCGTATTCGAAAAAAATGTTGTAGAACCATGTAAGTGAATTTACAGAGGTGACGCTATAATCCACATTGGTCTCCAGACAATGCACACTACTGCAAGGAGGCGCAGGACCCACGCTTCCTGTAACGTGTAAGGTTCAAGAAATAGCAGGACCCGTGTCTCCCAAACATGTCTGGTTACCAGCAAGTAGCGGCCCCGAGCCATCCCAGTCTGATCGGAGTGCTGGTTTGCGGTCTCATGCCTCAGTCTGCGCCAGATCATTTCGTAGTGAACATGTCCTACGACGCGAATTGAATGGGAAGGAAAGTGCTACTCCAGAATGATTACACTTTCGCATACCAAAAATAGTTAAAAAGAGGTGTAGCGTGATGAAAATGCAACACTACTGTTTTGCATCACCCTAGTTACCAGAACTCCTGAAGATAAACGTTGACTGTGGATATTGTATTACAGACACAGTCCCTTTGACTGTTCAGAGATGCCACTAAACCCACCCAAAGATGTAAACAACAATGCATGAGCAGCGCCTATTAGACGGAGGCGGTCCGACAGCTGATCAGTTCCAGTCATTCCATCAGGTAGGAGGTATACGGCTCGTGCTGTCTGTAGTTCAACCATGCCGAGACGGTCAATACCGCGATACGATCGCATCCACGTTGTTACTTTGTGCCAGGAAGGGCTCTCCACAAGGGACTTTTCCAGGCGTCTCGGAGTGAACCAAAGCGATGTTGTTCGGACATGGAGGAGATACAGAGAGACAGGAACTGTCGATGACATGCCTCGCTCAGGCCGCCCAACGGCTACTACTGCATTACCCTATCGCAATCCAGAAATAGTTCAAACGTGGTGTAGCGCGGCAACAAACCTACGGATTATGGCTCGGAGGAATCCTGACAGCAACGCCACCATGTTAAATAATGCTTTTCGTGCAGCCACAGGACGTCGTGTTACGACTCAAACCGTGTGCAATAGGCTGCATGATGCGCTACTTCACTCCGGATGTCCATGGCGAGGTCCATCTTTGCAGCCAAGATACCATGCACCCGGTACAGATGGGCCCATCAACACACCGAATGGACCGCTCAGGATTGGCATCACGTTCTCTTCACCGAAGAGTGTAGCATATGCCTTCAACCAGACAATCGTCGGAGACGTGTTTGGAGACAACCCGGTCAGGCTGAACGCCTTATGCACTCTGTCCAGCGAGTACAACAAAGTAGAGGTTCCCTGCTGTTTTGGGGTGGCATTAAGTGGGGCCGACGTACGCCGCTCATAGTCATGGAAGGCGCCATAACGGCTGTACGATACTGAATGCCATCCTCCGACCGACAGTGCAACCATATCGGCAGCATATTGGCGGAAGAAATGACCATTAAGGATGTCGGCAGCTAACGTCAATCCATTTACAAAGCTAGGCTCGTAATTCTGCCAATATTACTTATTACTACTATTCATGATGCTCATGTTCTTCTGTATGCGTTAACGGATTTGTTGTTACACAAAGATTCTGACAGAAACAACGAATGTTCTGTGAAGCTGAAAACCTCACAATACTTTATGCGATACAGTATAAGTAGATAGAATTTTCAAGTACTTGACTGAATTTTTTTCAAATATTTACGAGCCATGGGCTAGTTGATGAGCATTACATTCCAATAGTTTTTTATGTTGAACAGTAAGAAAACTTCATCTTCTCAGAATGGCTTTTCAACAGTTGTTCACAAATGTGATAATCTAGGTCCGAAATAATCTCCATTAACAATGTTTTCAGATTTCTAAGAAAGTAATATGAAAGTTGGAATTGAAGTGTGGATTGATGTAAGAATACAAAGTTGTAAATTCCATCTAACACAGAGCTGGTGGCGAAAGATACAAGCGTGGGGACTTGTACATGAGAGCTATAGCACAAATTAAATCGGAATGTTTCTGTCTTGTGTCTGGATTGCCAGTGCTAGATCCTGAGATGATTGTTGAGGCCTTATATCAGCAATACCAGAGTAAAAAAGTATAATCTTTTCGTGACTAATTAATGGACACATATGCAGACGAAAGAGCCCTCGTTCTTCCATCCGTGTGGGCAGTGACCCACCAATGCTTGTGAAGGTTTCGAAAGGAACTACAATAATCAGTTCTACTCCACAGATTTCTTGAGGTACTGAGGCAAATTTGAACCCAAAATTTCAATCAGTTCCTGAAAAAACAGGATAAAGGAAACGTCTAGTCTGGCTTTAAAATTCGTTCATGATGCAGCAAGAACGGACTCCAAAGCTCGTAATTTACGAGACTGCAACACGTGAAATCAATTTCCTATAAATAGAACCTAGAAGTAATAACTAAAATGAAAAATATTGTCAATTTTAAGAATGGACGTACGTAGTACGCTCGTACGATAATAAATTCATAAATATGTTTAAAAATACAACGAATAGGTATAAAAACTACTAACTCACATTTAAGTATTAGAGGATTATTTTCTTTTGACCTCGACATGCATTTCCTTGTTACTTACAACAGACAAAAAAAAAAAAAAGTTTTTACAGCTTTGACTACAAGTGTGTACATAGCTACCTGCTTTGAATGAAAAGAATGGACCGACCGCGGAAGGTGTAGGCCTTGCCCTCCAGGAAGACGCTTAAGCGTCCGGGAGGTATGGGTTTTATTTTTCTAACAGCGGGAGGCGTGTGGCCTGCGCCCATTGCAAAGGCGCGTAGTCGCTCTCCCAGCCACTACTGTCTGTTTTCTATAACAGAATCTCTTTTACTCCCTAAAGTAGATGCTCACATGTCTTTCGAAGCCCTGCACTAGTGCTCCCACCTAGGTGCATTCCTTGGACTATCACCAGTCGAATCCCCTCCTTCCTGTGGCAGCCAGAAACGCTGACCGCTCCACTATGAAGGTAGACCTTACAGACAATTGACTTTTTCATCCCACATACATCAAAGAATATACAGAAAAACACTACTTAACCAGTAACTAATTTTTTAAGATTTTCGTTTCAATAATAAATTCATACTGTAACTGGTGAATCGACGCACTAATCTTCAGCTGAAGACAATAACCTTTAGTATTTAAATGTTCTTTCTTCTTGAAGAGCATCTGCATACCCGTTTTCATCCATTTCTTTTCAGCACAAGTATTTACTGTTAGTATCGAATGTGTTACATAATTTATTTCCACTTTCACATATTTAGGAACCAAATTATCAAAAATGCATATGCAGGCTATTACTAAACTTTTTTGTTACGTTATTTTGCCAGCTTTAGGGAAGCACTTCTGTACTGCTCCGAGCCTTGATTACCTGAGGTGAAAAAAGACACGGTATATCTGCTAACACCGTGTCGCACCTCCTTTCTGCAGCAACCCGACGTAACATGAACGCAAAAAGTCGTTGGAAGTCCCCTGCAGAAATACTGAGCCATGCTGTCTCTATGACCATAAATAATTATGAAAGTGTTGCTGGTGCACGATTTGGTGCAAGAACCGATCTGTCGATTATGACCCATGAATGTTCGATGGGATTCACGTCGGGCGATCTGGGTGACCAAATAATACGCTCGAATTGTCCAGAACGTTCTTCAGTTCAAACCAGTCGCGAACAACCGTGGTCCACCGATATGATGCACTGTCATCAACAAAAATTCCATCGTCGTTTTTGGGAACGTAAAATCCACGAGTGACTGCGAATAGTTTCCAAGTAGCCGAATACAACCATTTTCAGTCAATGATCCGTCAGTTGGACCGAGAAACCAGTCTATTCCATGTAAACACAGCCCAAACCATTACGGAGCCACCACAGTTTTACAAAGAGCTTCGTTGATAACTTGGGTCCTTTGCTTCGTGGGGTCTGAGCCACTCTCGAAGCTCTTACCAAGTGAAATCTGGACTCAGCTGACCAGGCCACAGTTTTCCAGTCGAATGGGTCCAGCCGATATGGTCACGAGGCCAGTAGAGGCGCTGCAGGCGGTGTCGTGCTGTTAACATAAGCACTCGGGTCGGTCGTCTGCTATCATAGCCCATTAACGCCGAATTTTGCCGCACTGTGCTAACGAAAACGTTCGTCGTACGTTCCACATTGAGTTCGTCGATTATTTCACGCAATGTTGCTTGTTTCTTAGCACTGGCAACTCTGCTTAAACGCCTGCTCTCGGTTGTTCACTGAAGGCCATTAGCTACTGCGCTGTCAGTGGTGGGAGCTAGTGCCTAAAATTTGGTCGGCACACTCCTGACACTATGGATCTCAGAATACTTAACTCCATACCGATTTCCCAAACTGAATAGCCTACTCGTCTAGCTCCAACTACAATTCCGTGTTCAAAGTCTGTTAATTCCCGCCGGAAACCTTTTTATACACTCCTGGAAATTGAAATAAGAACACCGTGAATTCATTGTCCCAGGAAGGGGAAACTTTATTGACACATTCCTGGGGTCAGATACATCACATGATCACACTGACAGAACCACAGGCACATAGACACAGGCAACAGAGCATGCACAATGTCGGCACTAGTACAGTGTATATCCGCCTTTCGCAGCAATGCAGACTGCTATTCTCTCATGGAGACGATCGTAGAGATGCTGGATGTAGTCCTGTGGAACGGCTTGCTATGCCATTTCCACCTGGCGCCTCAGTTGGACCAGCGTTCGTGCTGGACGTGCAGACCGCGTGAGACGACGCTTCATTCAGTCCCAAACATGCTCAATGGGGGACAGATCCGGAGATCTTGCTGGGCAGGGTAGTTGACTTATACCTTCTAGAGCCCGTTGGGTGGCACGGGATACATGCGGACGTGCATTGTCCTGTTGGAACAGCAAGTTCCCTTGCCGGTCTAGGAATGGTAGAACGATGGGTTCGATGACGGTTTGGATGTACCGTGCACTATTCAGTGTCCCCTCGACGATCACCACAGGTGTACGGCCAGTGTAGGAGATCGCTCCCCACACCATGATGCCGGGTGTTTGCCCTGTGTGCCTCGGTCGTATGCAGTCCTGATTGTGGCGCTCACCTGCACGGCGCCAAACACGCATACGACCATCATTGGCACCAAGGCAGAAGCGACTCTCATCGCTGAAGACGACACGTCTCCATTCGTCCCTCCATTCACGCCTGTCGCGACACCACTGGAGGCGGGCTGCACGATGTTGGGGCGTGAGCGGAAGACGGCCTAACGGTGTGCGGGACCGTAGCCCAGCTTCATGGAGACGGTTGCGAATGGTCCTAGCTGATACCCCAGGAGCAACAGTGTCCCTAATTTGCTGGGAAGTGGCGGTGCGGTCCCCTACGGCACTGCGTAGGATCCTACGGTCTTGGCGTGCATCCGTGCGTCGCTGCGGTCCGGTCCCAGGTCGACGGGCACGTGCACCTTCCGCCGACCACTGGTGACAACATCGATGTACTGTGGAGACCTCACGCCCCACGTGTTGAGCAATTCGGCGGTACGTCCACCCGGCCTCCCGCATGCCCACTATACGCCCTCGCTGTCGCGGCATGCTACCGGTGTTAAAGACTGCAATGGAGCTCCGTATGCCACGGCAAACTGGCTGATACTGACGGCGGCGGTGCACAAATGCTGCGCAGCTAGCGCCATTCGACGGCCAACACCGCGGTTCCTGGTGTGTCCGCTGTGCCGTGCGTGTGATCATTGCTTGTACAGCCCTCTCGCAGTGTCCGGAGCAAGTATGGTGGGTCTGACACACCGGTGTCAATGTGTTCTTTTTTCCATTTCCAGGAGTGTATGAAATGACGTGAGAACAAAATACGGCGTAGCCAATGCACTGACCTTTCATACTTTGTGTACTCGATAGTACCGCCACCTGTACATGTACATATTGCTCTATACCACGACTTTTGTTACCCCCCCCCCTCCATCCCCCCCCCCCCACACCCATGAACCTTGGACCTTGCCGTTGGTAGTGGGGAGGCTTGCGTGCCTCAACGACACAGATAGCCGTACGTAGGTGCAACCACAACCGAGGGGTATCTCCTGAGAGGCCAGACAAACGTGTGGTTCCTGAAGAGGGGCAGCAGCCTTTTCAGTAGTTGCAGGGGCAACAGTCTGGATGATTGACTGATCTAGCCTTGTAACACTAACGAAAACGGCCCTGCTGTGCTGATACTGCGAACAGCTGAAAGCAAGGGAAAACTACAGCCGTAATTTTTCCCGAGGGCATGCATCTTTACTGTATGATTAAATGATGATGGCGTCCTCTTGGGTAAAATATTCCGGAGGTAAAATAGTCCCGCATTCGTATCTCCGGGGAGGGACTACTCAAGAGCACGTCGTTATCAGGAGAAATAAAACTGGCGTTCTACGGATCGGAGCGTGGAAAGTCAAATCCCTTAATCGGGCAGGTAGGTTAAAGTTAGATACAGTGGGAACTAGTGAAGTTCGGTGGCAGGAGAAACAAGACTTTTGGTCAGGTGAATACAAGGTTATAAATACCAAATCAAATAGGGGTAATGCAGGAGTAGGTTTAATAATTAATAAAAAAAATAGGAGTGCGGGTAAGCTACTACAAACAGCATAGTGAACGCATTATTGTGGCCAAGATAGATACGAAGCACAGGCCTACTGCAGTAGTACAAGTTTATATGCCAACTAGCTATGCAGATGACGAAGAAATTGATGAAATGTATGATGAGATAAAAGAAATTATTTAGGTAGTGAAGGGATACGAAAATTTAATAGTCATGGGTGACTGGAATTCGAGAGTAGGAAAAGGGAGAGAAGGAAACATAGTAGGTGAATATGAATTGGGGCTAAGAAATGAAAGAGAAAGCTGCCTGGTAGAATTTTGAGCAGAGCCTAACTTAATTATAACTAACACGTGGTTCAATAATCATGGAAGAAGTTTGTATACATGGAAGAACCCTGAAGATACTTGAAGGTATCAGATAGATTATATAATGCTAAGACAGGGATTTAAGAACCAGGTTTTAAATTGTAAGACATTTCCAGGGGCAGATGTGGACTCTGACCACAATCTATTGGATATGAACTGTAGATTGAAACTGATGAAACTGCAAAAAGGTGGGAATTTAAGGAGATGGGACATGGATAAACTGAAAGAACCAGAGGTTGTACAGAGTTTTAGGGAGAGCATAAGGGAACAATTGACAGGAATGGGGTAAAGAAATACAGTAGAAGAAGAATGGGTAGCACTGCGGGATGAAACAGTGAAGGCAGCAGAGGATCAAGTAGGTAAAAACACGAGGGCTAGTAGAAACCCTTGGGTAACAGAAGAAATATTGAATTTAATTGATGAAAGGAGAAAATATAAAAACGCAGTAAATGAAGCAGGCAAAATGGAATACAAACGTCTCAAAAATGGCTAAGCAGGGATGACTAGAGGACAAATGTAAGGATGTAGAGGCTTATCTCACGAGGGTTAAGATATGTACCGCCTACAGGAAAATTAAAGAGACCTTTGGAGAAAAGAGAACCACTTGTATGAATATCTACAGCTCAGATGGAAACCCAGTTCTAAGCAAAGATGGGAAAGCAGAAAGGTGGAAGGAGTATTGAGGGTCTATACAAGAGCGATGTACTTGAAGACAATATTATGGAAATGGAAGAGGATGTAGATGAAGATGAAATGGGAGATACGATATTGCGTGAAGAGTTTGACAGAGCACTGAAAGACCTGAGTCGAAACAAGGCCGCCGGAGTAGACACTATTCCATTAGAACTACTGATAGTCTTGGGAGACCCAGTACTGACAAAACTCTACAATCTGGTGAGCAAGATGTATGAGACAGGTGAAATACCCTTAGACTTCAAGAAAAATATAATAATTCCAATCCCAAAGAAAGCAGGTGTTGACAGATGTGAAAATTACCAAACTATCAGTTTAATAAGTCACGGCTGCAAAATACTAACGCGAATTCTTTACAGACGAACGGAAAAACTGATAGAAGCCGACCCCGCGGAAGATCAGTTTGGATTCCATAGAAATGTTGGAACAAATGAGGCAATACTGACCCTACGAGTTATCTTAGAAGAAAGAATAAGGAAAGGCAAACCTACGTTTCTAGGATTTGTAGACTTAGAGAAAGCTTTTGACAATGTTGATTGGAATACTCTCTTTCAATTCTGGAAGTGGCAGTGGGAAAATACAGGGAGCGAAAGGCTATTTACAATTTGTACAGAAACCAGATGGCAGTTATAAGAGTTGAGGGGTATGAAAGGGAAGCAGTGGTTGGGAAAGGAGTGAGACAGGGTTGTAGCCTCTCCCCGATGTTATTCAATCTGTATATTGAGCAAGCAGTAAAGGAAACAAAAGAAAAATTTGGAGTAGGAATTAAAGTCCATGGAGAACAAATAAAGATGTTGAGTTTCGCCGATGACATTGTAATTCTGTCAGAGGCAGCAAAGGACTTGGAAGAGCAGTTGAACGGAATGGACAGTGTCTTGAAAGGAGGGTATAAGATGAACATGAACAAAAGCAAAACGAGGATAATGGAATGTAGTCGAATTAAATCGGGTGATGCTGAGGGAATTAGATTAGGAAATGACACACTTAAAGTAGTAAAGGAGTTTTGCTATTTGGGGGAGCAAAATAACTGATGATGGTCATAGTAGAGAGGATATAAAATGTAGACTGGCAATGGCAAGGAAACCATTTCTGAAGAGGAAAAATTTGTTAACATCGTGTATAAATTTAAATGTCAGGAAGTCGTTTCTGAAAGTATTTGTATGGAGTGTAGCCATGTATGGAAGTGAAACGTGGACGATAAATAGCTTAGGCAAGAAGAGAATAGCTTTCGAAATGTGGTGCTACAGAAGAATGCTGAAGATTAGATGGGTAGATCACATTACTAATGAGGAGGTATTGAATAGAATTGGGGAGAAGAGGAGCTTGTGGCACAACTTGACTAGAAGGTGGGGTCGATTGGTAGGAGATGTTCTGAGACATTGAGGGATCACCAAATTAGTATTTGAGGGCAGCGTGGAGGGTAAAAATCGTAGAGGGAGACCAAGAGATGAATACACTAAGCAGATCCAGAAGGATGTAGGCTGCAGTAGGTACTGGGAGATGTTTGTGTTTGTAGGCTGTTTCAGCGGAAGTTTTAAATATAAATAAAAACGTAATCTAACCGGAGACTAAATTTTAAGTTTTTGACTTGATTAAGTCATTCACTCGCCGGCCGGACCATTTTTTCCATAATAACTACGGGACTAATAACATGTAAACGAAGTTGAGCCCACAACGGATGGGTCATGTCTGTACATGTTTTGTAGAGCAGTATGTTTTTCGGTTGTGGCATCGTTGTCCTAGTGTAGACTCATGCGCGTGGTTGTTACGATTTAGCGTTATGTAAGATTATAAATAGGTGTAGCGTGGAAACGCGCTTAACTAACATATGGATTCGGGTGTCATTGTGTAGAACTTTCTGAGTGCTACTTGGACAAAACGTGATACAATAAAAGTATTCGACGGAGTATATGATTAAATCGGTATCAAATCGAAAATAAATAAGCAATGGAAGGCAAGTCAAAGGAAAACTCGCCTCGAAAGAAATACAAAACGCGTAAAAAGACCAGTGCTGACCGAATACGAGAGGTACTGCAGCGTCGAAAAGGAAATGAAAAGACGGTGCAAAGTGATTACATAGCTGGCCTATCGGCTATATTAATGCACAGTATTATATCGACCCCACCGAAGCTCATGTCATATACGCCTATGATCTGCTTCTGGCGGCTGTCTGTTTCATGAAAGATGCCACTGCTAATCATGCTGACCACGTCCATGATGATCCTATGCACACCCTTAAATATCCCTCGAGAAACTTGTTCGACTTCATGAGCTCACAGAACCTTGGTACATACAATAAACTTGTGATTTATCTATTCTGAATTCATTATACTGACTTGTGTAACCATCGTAAGAAAGAGACTGATAATTAAACTATATGTTAGAATGGAACACTTGTTATGATTTTATCCTGACATTTTCACGTACGTCTACGGCGCGAACCCGAACTGCGCACAGGGAAGTTTTTTAATTATTTGTGAAACAAAAAGTCGCGAATCAGCTTACCAAACATGCATGCGTGTTATTTCAAAGAACGATTGTATTACAACTGAAACATCAAACAAAGTTTCCTTATTCGGCATATCAACACGTGCACAAACATACAAGCATCACCCTGATAAAAGAGTTCATTCGAACACTTTGTAAGATCTACTCACTGCAGGTCTGGGGTGTTTCGATGAGTTATTCATTGAAAACAATGACGGAGTTCAGTGATTTTCAAAATGGAGAACGTCGGTTGGGTGGGGGGCATAACAAGGTGTTCCGCACGAGTTAATGTTATGCAGCGCCCCTCGTGACGTGACCCTTGCACATCGGGGCCCACGTGTCAGTCGCGTGCAGACTCCCTATTGGCAAAAAGCGCGCGACTCGCAGCTACACGGAGGGGCCGCGCCCTGCCCTCGGCACGAGATTACACGGGGCGCCGTTTTAGGGATGAGAGGGGGGCCGCGAAAAACCCAGAGGCGAGGGTGAGTCGCGGCGAGGGGCGCTCAAAAAGCCTGCATTCCCCTGCTCGCCTGAGGGGGAAAAGAATGGCACGCGTCAGCCACTGGCGGTCGAGTAGGGGCCAGCCGGCTCGCTAGCACTCACAAACACTCCGCACTGCAACTTCACCCAATGATGTGGTGCTGTGGCTACGACATTGCGCGCATATTGGGAAGGACCGGGAAAGTATGCTCTTCATTGTTTACTCTAAGCAAACTGTAGCACTGTTAAATTATAGAGGACCAAATGCAATGTCGCGTTCAGCCGCAGTGAAATGGTGCAAAAGATTTGACCGAAGCTCCACAGACGTGGATGATTCCGATCGGGGAGGAAGGTCATCGACATCGACCACAGGTAACACTGTCTAGGCAGTCGAGGATTTGATTCTCAGTAATGGCAGAGAGACAATGCGGGCATTGCTGAGGAGATGCACATGTCAACAGGCAGTGCGCGGTCCATCGAATGGTTCCGTGACCAAGGAGCGGATTTTTACCGCCTAGGAACTGAACCACTGACAGAGCATTACGGTGTTACTTGGTAACTATGCTGAAAAGTAGATTCGTGTAGGCCTGTCTGTATCACTCTGAAGTGTAGTGCAGCATTAAATAAAAGTCCTTTGGCCTGACATAATAATGTGTAAGTTACAAAGAGTCCAACACTAAACCCATTCGAGGTGTAGAATAAGGGAGCGTAAGAGTCCTAGTGAGTTTCTTTGGTAATATCTTGGATAATTAAAAAAATATTCAAAATATTAAAGATAAACGTTTTTTTATTAACGAATACTACCTCAAAATAGTGTTACTTTTTAAGAAATGGCTTTGGAGCAAATAAGAATGTCAAATATGTACTGTTCCTCTACTCGGTTGTTAAGAAAACGTAGTACCATTGGCACGCACAAAGGACTACTCCATTCATGAAAGGAACATTTTTCATACGACCACTCCTAGCTTAAATTGCGCCAGATTCTACTTAGTCCTCAGAATTTACGTTCCCACATCCTTAATAACTAGTGGATTCGTCCTCTTCATTTTCACCTCTGCTTTTTCGGGAAAAACTTGTAAAAAATTGTGGGTGAATATTTCAAACTGCGGCAGTTTCTTGATGTTTGCTCCTTTTCTTTTGTACCTAGCAGTTTTAGCATATCAAAAATGAGGAAATTTTGTGGGATCAAGGATACGCGGCGAACAACTGTTGCGAACTCTAGGCTTCCCAGGTAGCATTTTAGAGAACTGCTCCTACACTATGTGATCAAAAGTATCCGAACACCCCCACAACATACGTTTTACGTATTAGATGCATTGTGCGGCCACCTACTGCCAGGTACTCCATCAGCGACCTCAGCTCTCATTAGACATGGTGAGAGACTTCGAACTTCATCAGGTGACTGGGTGTCACTTGTGTCATACGTCTGTACGCGACATTTCCACATTCCTACACATCCGTATGTCCACTGTTTCCGATGTAATAGTGAATTGGAAACATGAATGGACACGTGCAGCACAAAAGCGTACAGGCCGACCTCGTCTGTTGACTAACAGAGACCGGTCGTAATATCTAACAGACAGACATCTGTCCAGGCCATTACACAGGGGTTCCAGACTGCATCAGGATCCACTGCAAGTTATATGACTATTAGGCGGGAGGTGAGAAAACTTGGATTTTACAGTCGAGCGGCTGCTCGTAAGCCACACACCACGCCGGTAAATGCCAAACGACGCCTCGCTTGGTGTTAGGAGCGTAAGCAATGGGCGATTGGATAGTGGAAAAACGTTGTGTGGAGTGATGAATCACGATATTCAATGTGGTGATCCGATGGCAGGGTGTGGGTATGGCAATGCCCGGTGAACGTCATCTGCCAGCGCGTGTAGTGCCAACAGTAAAATTCGGAGGCGGTGGTGTTATGGTGTGGTCATGTTTTTCATGGAGGGGACTTGCGCCCCTTGTTTTTTGCGTGACACTATCACAGCAAAGGCCTACATTGATGTTTTTAGCAGCTCCTTGCTTCCCGCTGTTGAAGAGCAATTCGGGGATGGCGACTGCATCTTTCAACACGATCGAGCACCTGTTCATAATGAATGGCCTGTGGCGGAGTGGTTACACGACAATAACATCCCTGTAATGGACTGACTTGCACAGAGTCTTGACCTGAATCCCTCAGAACACCTTTGGGATGTTTTGGAACGCCGACTTCGTGCCAGGGCTCACCGATCCACATCGATACCTCTCCTCAGCGCACCAATCTGTGAAGAATGGTCTGCCATTCCCCAAGGAACCTTCCAGCGCCTGACTGAACGTATGTCTGGGAGAGTGGAAGCTGTTATGCAGGCTAAGGGTGGGCAAACACCATACTGAATTCTAGCATTACCGATGGAGGGCGCCACGAACTTGTACGTCATTTTCAGCCAGGTGTCCGGATACTTTGATCACATAGTGTAGGAGCTGACACCATTCACACAAAGAACTCCAACCCGTGTATTTTTCTGCACATTACTGTACTGTGATGAGGGGCAAAATCTTTATTTACATGAATTCAGGGAAAACATAAGGTTTTAATTTCAAATGTTATCTAAAAAATAAGACCACCATTTTTTACCTTTTGAACTGGAAATAAAGTTGATCAGATTATGATGTCTCCAACTGCTGTTGTAGACACACCACATCATCACATCAACAACCAACAGTGGTGGTACCAACTGTATGAAATTACCCCATGTACTCTTAATCGATTGCGTACTCTATTCTCAGGCAGTTTTTCACATTTATTATTTTTTATTTTAAAAATTGTATCTACTACTATTAAAATGTAAATAATTAAATAGAATGTCACAGGAAAACGATAAACTGTGAAAGCAGTAGCAGTAGCCTTGAACGTCTCTCTGTCCAAAACTCCTTGGCATTTAGAAATCATGGGGCGGTGGAACTGTCCACAAAGTACATTTTCCGAGAAGGCGACTTATAACAAAATTTTATAACCAGTTGGTTCACGTAATCTAAAACCATTTAAAATACTCGTTCTAAAGACACCTCATTCAAATTCGCAGCTAGCAATCTTTGTGTACTGCGACAGCATTAAACCAGCCTGATCTAATCCATGCTCTTGTGAATGTGGGACTGAATTATATCACACTTGTCAACTTACGATAGCAGGTAAATTACATTTACGAGGCGTAGAAAAAAGTGACTAAAGAGTGTCAAAAGAAAGAAGAGATGTTGTGATATGTGGGAACAGTTCCCTCAATCAGACTTCTGCCTTTTCGTTCCGGAGTAACGTCACGTTTGTAATAAGTTCGATTTCGATAGGACCATGGTACCATAACTAAGTCCAGCATCTCACGCGAAAACAGGTGGATGAAGGACAGAAAAAACAGAAGTTTAATGCCAGGTAGATTAGTCTATTATTCTACCAGGTATTTCCTCAAGTGACCTAATGTTCTTCGTATGTTTCTATTCTTGTTGTTTGTCATCGTTGTGGTTTTCAGCGCCAAGTCTGCTTTGATGCAATGCTTCATGCTAGTTTATCTTGCGGAAGTCTCTTCATTTCTGTGTAAGTATTACAACTCAAATACATTTTGTCTTCATCTACAATTTTTATGCCCCACACTTCTCTCCGTTGACTATTCCTTGATGTCTCGGAATGTGTCTTTTCACTAATTCCCTCTTTTAATAAAGTTGTGCCCTAAATTTCTTTTCTTTTCAATTGGATCAATACCTTATCATTATTTATACGATCCACCCACCTAATTTTCGACGT
The DNA here is from genome assembly GCF_023897955.1 of Schistocerca gregaria. NCBI lineage: Eukaryota > Metazoa > Arthropoda > Insecta > Orthoptera > Acrididae > Schistocerca > Schistocerca gregaria. Next base: position 604,952,027 of record NC_064921.1, on the reverse strand, counting down.
TCTTTAGTAATGCCTCAGATTTCAGAAGCTTCTATTATCTTCTTGTCTGTAATCCTCATTAACCACGGTTCATTTCCCTATAAGGCTACACTCCAGACAAATACATTCAGAAAAGATCTCCTAACGCTCAAGCTTATAGCAGACGTCAAAAAATATCTTCTTCCCAGAAAAGCATTCTTGCCCTTGCCAGTCTGTATTTTATACACTCTCTCCTTTGGCCGTAGCTGTCTTGCTGCCCAAATAGTATAACTCTGCTATAACTTTCGTGTCTCATTTCCTAATCTCATTTCGTCAGGATCAGCTTACTTAATTTGACTAGACTTCAATGCCCTTATTTCAATGTTGTTAATGTTCATCTCATGAGCCCTTTTCAACACGCTGTTTATTTTACTCAATAGATATTCCAGGTCCTTTGCCTTACAGAGTTACCATATTATCAACAAGCCTGAAATTTTTATTACTTGTTCCTGAGCATGAATTTCCTTTCCACATTTTGTCTCTGGTTCTCTTTACCGCTTGTTTAATGTGCACTTTGAATAACGCAGGCGATAGGCTAGAGCCCTTCTTTGCTTCTTTACTATCGTGTCCTTCGACTCTTATAATTGCAGCGTGGAATCCGTTGAAGTTCTAGATAACATTTCGTTCCCAAATTTTATCCATGTTACATTCAGAATTCTAAAGAGTGTATTCGAGTAGACGTTGTCAAAAGCTTTGTAGAACCTACAAATACTATAATCGTATGTTTAGCTTCCTTCAACCTATCTTCTAAGTCGTCGGGTCAGTATCGTTTGGCGCGTTTTTACATTTCCTACTTTTCTCTGGTTTTCCCAAGGATCCCAATAATTGTGAAGGCATGTCGTCTACTCCAGGTGCCTTGTTTTGACTTAAGTATTTCAGAGCCCTCTCATCCTCTTTTTGCAGCATCACATCTTCCTTCTTTCTTCATCGTCTTCCCTTTCTTTTTCCGTTATACTGTCTTGAAATTTGTTCCCTTTGTATAGTTCCTCTCTTTAGTCCTTCCATCTTCCAGACTCCCCTTCTTTGTTTATTACTAGCTTTCCATCTGAGCTATAGATATTCGTACAACTGCTTCTTTTTTCTCTCAATTACCCCATACACTGTATCTACATTACCTGCAGTCACACAGGACTCAACGGTTTTCCATTTCTCGTCTGGACGTTCTTACTTCGCCATTTAGCACATTATGTCAGTCTAATATTTTTGCATCTTCTTTCCCTCCCTTTAGCCTAATCCATTATCTCATTTCCGTATTTTATTCGTCCGAAAATTAAGTTCAATATCTCGTATTATATCACAGCATTTATACTGGATTTTGTCTTTTTCGTTATGTGAGCTACTGCGGCCCTCCGTATTTCATTCTTCTGTGTTACCTATTCATCTTGCATTGGATTCTTTTCCCCTGTTTCAGTTAGTGGCTTTGTAATGCTTCCTTTGATATTCTGAACAAATCTGGTTCTTTCAACAATCTATCCAAATAAAAACAGGGAGATCCATTAGAGCCAGAGTACGAGATGCCTATCAAAGTCTCTTCACGGGCATTTTTGCTGCTGGGAAAAAGTTTCACATGCCTAATCTAAAAACTGTCTCACCCAGTTAGTTACGGTGGAACCTGCAGTATGGTGGGGAGTATATTGGAATCAAAACCACTGCTTGCTCTCTCTCTCTCTCTCTCTCTCTCTCTCTCTGTGTGTGTGTGTGTGTGTGTGTGTGTGTGTGTGTGTGTGAGAGAGAGAGAGAGAGAGAGAGAGAGAGAGAGAGAGACCCACACGTCTAAAGGATAACTGTTCGCTATGCGTAATTCCCTACCACAGGCATCAACCCTTTCAACACATACAGTATAACTTCTGGACGCATTTTTTCTAGTAAACTATCCTTGCAGCAAAAATGTAATTTCTGTATGATTGTGGAAAACAGCCTATAATCACTGAAACGAATTCATCGTGTCATTTTAGCTCTAAAATCCAATCTCCCATAAACCAGAAAGATTTCGCGTTTACAAACGGCAGAGATTATCTCTTCACATTCTGCTTCCACACGACGCCACAGGTAGGCCTTAAAATCGTACACGCAAAATAAACATTTTCTTCTCCTACAGTCTATCTGTTTACGATGTTGGTGGCCATCGTAACTATATCACATTTGTCACATTTGTGCTTGTCCGAAATAGTTCCTCGCTTGTCTGTGAACTCCACGCCTTTAAGTTTCCCTGCAAAGACGTTGTTCTTCTTAATCGTGCTCTTTAACGAGCTATCTTTCCTTAAAGATATCCTGCACAGTTTGATCTGTTTCCATTCTTCCATACATGGCCAAGATATTTCAGTTTTCTAGATTTTGCTGTGTTTAGGTTTTTTTTTCTTTCTTCACTAGGCAGAGAATGTTGTTGTTAGTAATTTTATCTGCCAATGGCATTCTTAGTATTCTCCAGTACAGCCACATCTCAAATGCTTGAAGTCTTTTTCCCCCCGTCTTGGTCACAATCCAGCTCTCAGCTCCATAGAAAAGGATTGGGAATACATATCAATGTAGAACTGAGAGGTGGTGGCTCTTGAACACATTAGTAATTTTACAAAACTCGGTTCTCGTTTTCTCAGCACACACTTTAATTTCTTTGGAGTTATCCCATTGGCTGTTAATGTTAATTCCCAGTTATACGAAGTTTTTACTTGTTCAATAAGTTTACCCTTAACAGTTAGATAATACCTTGGATTGTATTCCTTGACGATGACCATTAATTTTGTTTCACGTACGACGATTTTTAGACCATAACGCTCACTACTATCATTGATTCTGGATACAAAATGCTGAAGACTATGAATACTTAAGTTGTCGGCAAATATTGCATTGTCATCAGCATAGTGGATAATGTTCAGCTTCTCTCCATTCAAGAAGGTTCCTTCTTCGACATTTTCAAGGAATACTTTGAAGGTATACTCCAAATAAACATCATTGTCGAAAAATACAGCAGTGTCTCACTCCTCGGCATATCTTTAACAGCAGCATATTGATTACAACACAGATTACGATCCGCTGCCTTTGACATCCGTTGCACTATCTTTCAATACTTGGGCCATCTTGCAATGCTACCAAAAGCCTTTTGATAAGCAATAAAACCGGCATAAACGTCACCGTTCATGTATCTACACGTCTGAAATAAGCTTTCAATGTAGCACAGAGCTTCTTGAGTACTGACAGCTTCTCTGAAGCCAAACTGTGTTGGTGCCATTTGTTTTTCACAAACTTTGTTCTATTCTTTTGTGAATACATTTTAGATATACTTCCAGGAGATGGCTCATAAAACTGATTACTCTGAAATCATTACATTTTTTAGCCTCTCGTTTCTTTGACAAGATTACAAGCTCAGGTTCAAGCCATTTTTGAGGAATGATATCTGAACAATAAATTGTATTGAATAATTTCATCAACCGATCTATTTGTTCTTTGTCAGTCAACATAAGGCATTCAGAATACATCCCATCTTGTCCTGTTGTTTTTCCAGCTTTCATTGCCCTTACTTATGATCTCATTTGTTCTGCTATGCATCTGGCCCCGAATCTTCAGCGACTTCAGGTGGATCTGACCTATCATCACGAAAAAAGTTCTTTCGGATAGTCCCTCCAAGCACGTATTGTTTCGTTCTTATCGATGATACGCTTACTATCATTATAAACTAATGAAGGTGAGGGTTATGCACAGTAGTTTCCACTCATTTCTTTTGCTTTCTTATAGACATAGAGTGGTCATAAAGTTTCAGTCTCTGAACATTTTTGTTTCAGTTCTTCTTCTTTTACTTTTCTGATTTTGTCCTTGATAATTTTTCTCAGTCTTCTGTGTTCACCTGGGTTTGCTTTGCTGTTTCTTCTTTGACCCATCAGTTGTAACACTGCGTCAGATATGAATCACTTTCTTGTCCTTGTTTTAAACTGCAGCATTTCTTTTTTTATAGTTTTGACATAAACTATTAATCATTTCTTCTACCTTCTCAACATCAGATGGTGCTCTCAGAGCTTCGTTCATTTTGAGTTTCACCTCACCTTTTACCGACAGTTCTTTGAATTTTGTTACATAATATTTTCTTTCCTTTTTGAGTCTGTTCAGTTTTATACTGAAAACTCCAACTAAATGTTTGTGGTCTGGCTATAGATACGTTTTGACCGAAGAAAACAGTTACTATATCTTCCATTTACTACAATACTATCAATCTGATTTCGGATGATGTTATCAGGGCTATCTTTCGTTGATTTCAAGGTGTTGTCTTCTTGGCAGGAATTCGAAAAATGTGTTAAGTATTTCATATTCATGTTCAAGAGGAAAAGTGCTTATTCTGTTATAACATTGATTTCTTTCATCAAGCTCATGAGGACGTATGTGGTTAGCCAGGAGGCCTTTCCCTACTTTGACATTAATATTTTTCATGATTGTCAATTATGTGTTTTGGTCATTTATGTACAACATTTGAAATCTGAGAATATAATTCTTCTATTGCTTCATCATTATGCTGAATAGTAGTGGCATATATTTATGCAATATTTAGGATACATCCAACATCTAGGATATATAAATTTGAACTGAGTGCGCCTAATGATTGTGGAACAGTACTCCAAACGTGTAAGGGAAAAGGGAATCGCAAACAAATTGACTGTTCACATATATTGCATAAATTCAATAACATTCAACATTTTTCCACAAATATATTTCTTACCTCCCGTTTACTTCACTTTTTTTGCTATGTCTCTTTTTAGTTTTTAGGGTTCTACACCTCAAACGGTAAAAACGGAACCATTATAAGAGCGCTTCGTTGTCCACCTCTCTGTCACTCCGTTAAGAATCTTTTTCCTAGGAACTAATAAAAGTATCAAATTGAAATTTATGTCAAATACTAAGGTCTATGATCGCTTGGCGGTGTCAAAAATTTAAACTTGCGAGTCAATACTATCAAAAGAAACAGCCATTTATATAATGTATTTTGATGTTCACAAACTCACTCTTCAAAACCTATAAATGAACTGTCTATACGCTTAATTAATTTTGTACTGAACCCTCAGAGCGCGAGTACTACTCGCCACTACTAATACAGACCACTTCACTCCTGCTCTCTCACTACTTCTGCCTTAGAACCCTTCTAAATTTAATAATTTCCTTCCGCAGATCTCTCTTTCCACTTCCTGTATTGCTATGATGTTACATATTTCCAAATCTCTTTTTAACTCCCCGGAGTCAGCTCATGCCTAAATTCTTTTGTCAGAGAGACTTGAAGATTTGTTTTGTCGGCCTGTTGCCATCCAGCCTATAGAAACGTCCAAAAACATCAGTCTTCTTTTCCTCATTGTTTCCATTGTTTTTCCTGTATTTTAATAAGTTTCCCAATTATTTCTAATTTCCAGTCTTCTGTGCTTCGTACTGAACCTAAAATTTTCCTCAAGGATGTTCTCTTTAACATTTCTAGTTTTCATTCTGTGCTAGGCATTCATTTCCATAGAAGCATTTTGGTATTACATGTCATACTGCATTACTTTTTGCGTTTAAGTATATGAAAAGGTCAGAGTGGTTCAGTCCTAAGCCACAAGAAGTAAATTTTTTAGCAGAGCAAAATAGAGATTTGGAAAAATCTATAAGTTAATAAATTTTAATGGCTTAAAATACGATTACATTACTCCACCATGTGTTGAAAAATCAACAAACCGCTTTCCATAGATGCACCTAGCTATACTCGGTCGATATACCGAAAATTGTTTTCGAGAAATTGAGGCTTATTCTTGAATCATTCTGACCATATATTTATTAAAAAATCACGGCCAATGTTTTTGTGAGGCTTAAGTAGCACCAGCTGTTTTCTAGTCAGCTCTGTATCGCCCTTGCTGTTACGCATTAGGGCGTGCACGTTCCCCGCGTCTCGAGAAGTGCCGCTTTTTTGTGGTAACCGCAGTATACAGCACTTGTACAGGCAGCGTGCAGCACTTGCCACTACACAGGCAACAAACGGCGGGCGCAACGTGTCATGTAACAGGTGAAGGGGCTGAGCTGGGGCAAACAGGGAACACTCCCCTCGCAGAGGGCTTAAAAAAAGGACGGGCCAACCTGTTCACAAAGGCGGAAGGGGATGTTTTAATAAAACGGGGGCCTCCCCACTTCCTGCAGGAGGTGGCGGGTCAGGTGCGAAAAGTCGAAACGGCGATTAAAGGGATCAGCGGGGGCAAGTGCGGGCCGTGTTTTTTCAGGCTGCCTGCGCCCGCCGCGCCCCCGGCTTTTTGTGGGCTCCTGGCGGGGACGAGCAGCAGGGAGCGCCCTGAAGAATGCGCTCCCGACCGAAAAAACACGTGGCCCCTAAAGCGTGAACTACTCGCTCACAAACAAACACCGCAAAACTCTCCTCACCTCCCAGTAATAATTCAGCTCGCACATCGGGTGACAGAGCATGCAAGGGGGAGAGGGGGAACACACTGAGTTTTAATTATCAATTCAGAAAAAATACGCAACTAGCTTTTCGTTTGTTTGGATATGTTTACGACAAACGATCATAATAACTTAGCAAGTACTCATGTAATATCTAGAGTCGCCAGTTCACCTTAGACATGTGGCAGACATAGCAGCAGCGCTATAGTTCAGTCCAGGGTTCTCAAACCATTTTTGTCGCGTTCCCCTTCTCAACCATAAATCATTTTCTGCACTCCTATTTCTTCCGTTCCTCAGCACTTCTCATACTTGGCACAAAAAACGGTCCAAGTTATCTATTTACTTCATCAATTAACAACAGTAACAATAATTATTCGAGCACATGAGAGTTTACCATTTTTGAAAAATTATCACACATTCGTATAATTCAAAGGCGATGGAAATGACTATGTCTGTATGTGTAGTTAATGGAACTGAGCACGTACGTGTATTTCACTACGTAGAAATGACTTTAAAAATTAGTTCACAAATTATGCAGTTCAAGCGTAACTGTTTCCATTTATATCTTTTAATTTATCGGGTGATAAAAAGGTCAGTATAGATTTGAAAACTTAATAAACGACGGAATAATGTAGATAGAGAGGCAAAAATTGACACACATGGGGTTTTATTAGAACCACCCATATTGCTAGACGCGTGAAAGATCTCTTGCGCGCGTCGTTTGGTGATGATCGTGTGCTCAGTAGTTACTTTCGTCATGCTTGGCCTCCCAGGTCCCCAGACCTCAGTCCGATTTTTGGCTTTGGGGTTACCTCAAGTCGCAAGCGTATCGTGATCGACCGACATCTCTAGGGATGCTGAAAGACAACATTCGACGCCATTGCCTCACCATAACTCCGGACATACTTTACAGTGCAGTTCATAACATTGTTCCTTGACTACAACTATTGTTGAGGAATGATGGTGGACATATTGAGCATTTCCTGTAAAGAACTTCATCTTTGCTTTGTCTTACTTCGTTATGCTAATTATTGCTATTCTGATCAGATGAAGCGCCATCTGTCGGACATTTTATGAACTTCCGTATTTTTTTGGTTCTAATAAAACCCCATCTCATTCCAAGCATGTGTGTCAATTTGTACATCTCTATCTACGTTATTCCGTGATTTATTCAGTTTTCAAATTTATACTGACTTTTTGATCACCTTGTATTTATAAAGTTTCAATAACTGAGAGATCACGACGTACAAATGACGACAGCGCAAAATTCGACATAAACAACGGTAAAAAAATTTTCAAAATTTGTTAATTTTCTGACCGAGATGTATGTGCTTTTGAATGTGTGAAGATAGTAGAGCCAAGCCTGGTTCGATCTTTGAAACAGCAGCACACAGATCCTCTTACAGCTGACGTTGAGACCGATGTTTCGTCTTGAGTAGGGCCACTGTGGAAAATGCTGACTCCCACAAGTAAGTAGATGCGAAGGGTAACATCACGTCAAATGCCCCTCTTGTTAAATTGGGCAATTCATTTCGAGTCTGCCTCCAAACTATTTCAAGATACTTCAATTTCAATTCATTTCAAAGTGTTCTGTCACCTGAGAGGTCTACTAGTCCCCCAGTTTTACTGGTGACAAATGATTTGTTACGATTTTATCGAACGGATTGTGGGTCCAGTCACGAAGGTTCTGGAAATTTATCCTTGAACTGTTGACGAGGGTTTTCGAGATTTACTACGCCAATTCTACTGATTTTACATTCATCCAACTTATTTTCCTTCACAAAATCACTCAGACAAGAAAACATCTCGCTGTTACCCTTCTCCATACGGATTTTACGCAGTTCAACTTTTCTCAAACTCAAGTGCTTCCTCACTTACAAAGACGATACTACTATTTAGGCCTTTAAGTCATACGACCATTCTCTTCAAAAACGTCGTCAGTCAAGCACACGCAATATTAGAAACCACTTTTCATCCGGAAACAGAGTCGCGAGTGTAGGATCTATGATCAGTAGGAAAAGACGTCAATTCCACTACGTGACGAAGAACTTTACCACGACAACAAGTTACCTCCGTGTGCAAATGTGTGAATTTTACAGAAGGAAAAACAGTACATAATTTTGCCATGTACCCCCTTTTAATTCCAGTACATGCTGCTGCTCCATCGGTACATATACCAACACTGTTTTTCCATGGTAAATTGTTATCAAGAAAACAGGAATTAACAATAAAGAAATTACCTTCGACTGTAGCCCTCCATTTCGAGATTTACAAAACAAATAATTCTCATTCATTTCATTTTCATAACAGTAACATACAAAAACCCGAATCTGGAAAATATTTTCGATATCTGCACTGTCATCAGGTTTGCAAGACGAATTCTGGGCTATCATGAAAGCGTGGTAGCAATTGATTTTTTATCATGTGAGAATAGTATCGACTTCAGATTACCAGCATGCATGACTTCGAACTTTTTGACGGCTACGGGAAGAATTCATCTCTCATCAACAATGTGTGGTTGTTTTGGATTTGCAAATAAATAGGATACCTCAAGGGATGCCTTTAGGGCTTTCTTAGGAACTGGTATCTGTTTTTGAAGGATATGTCGTTTCCTTTCAGTTGTTGCGCATGACGTTTGGAAAATTCGATGGTTTGGATGTTTTCTCTGTGGGCGTCTAGTTTTATAGTTTTCAAGCTATCGTAGGCTAAAATCTCCAAAGAACAGACTGCTGTCGTTCGTCCTGATAAAGCCTAATGTAAGTCAACTTGATAATGAAGTCTTCTCGGGTTATCAGCCAAGACAGGGCGTTGTTCTGCGGAAACGTTTCGCCAAGTTTCCTACTCGTCTGATCGGAACAAAGGAAGAGGAGAAAGGAGAATATAATTAGATTCAATTCGAATCTGTTTCCTCATTAGACCTGCATAGCTTCGAATGAGAAGGGATACTATGTGAATCACTTCCACAGGGTCACTTGTTACCACTGCAAAACAGTCATTCATCCATCGGAATGGAGACCTTATATCCCTTCTTTCAAATCCCGTTTCTTAATTGAACACGCACTAGAATTCAACTTACAGCTAACTCACTACGCTTGAACCGACTCCGAGAGCCTGGCAGAAATCGAGTGTACAGTCACAATGACTGTAATTAACAATCTGTTCTTGTAGCCAACCTTGCAAGGAAGTGGCGGTCACATTGTCAACCGGCTTATTGCCATTAGTGGTTTTAAATGTTTGGTAAATAACTAACCATTACTCGCAACTTTTCTCAACTTTCCTGCTTACAGAATCTACTCGTTACTTCTTGAGAAATAAAACAGCAAATTAATGATGGAGGAGCTACCTTGGTTATGGAAATGAGAACCTGATGATAGCGATATCTGTCCACTGAAAGACTCATTCTACGTACTATGAAATATTACTATCTGGACTCTCCCTCCACCCCCCCCCCTCCAACCCGAAAGGGGAGGGGGGGGCATCACCTTGAGGACAACTGGCCTAGTCGGTACAGCGAAAGAAGACCCCTGATGGCTAGCAGTGTTGCTGCTAGCTTTCGACCGCGAAGTGCAAATGGCTGCTTCTTGACTGACTAAAAACCATAGCTGTTTGAACAATGCTGAACATAGATCGTACTGAAATTTGTGGTTTGACCCATCCAAGATGTAGGAGATACTGAACAAGATGCATAAAATTGTGAACGCACTGTGTACTGACACATGGTCGAGGTTTGTTCAGAATTTTGCGAACTATTTCTTAACGTAAAGTCGCTACTGTATGAGCTTGTTTCGGGGTTGCTTCTTTTTAATTAAGAAGAAATTTATCGAGCTGAACTTTTGCGACAGTTACTTATGTATAAACACGAAGAAATGGAGCATAACGACCCAAACATTTATGGAAGAGAATGCCACAAATTGTACACGGTCGCACTTATCCATAAAAGACGTAAAAACGGGATTAATTAGTAAATCTACATTGCTTCAACAACGGTTAAATTAGTTTCGCACTAAATTAACGAATAGTGAGAAGTGAAAAAAAAACGGATTATACTCGTAGTTATTTGTTGTTGTTGTGGTCTTCAGTCCTGAGACTGGTTTGATGCAGCTCTCCATGCTACTCTATCCTGTGCAAGCTTCTTCATCTGCCAGTACCTACAGCAACCTACATCCTTGTGAATCTGCTAAGTGTAGTCATCTCTTGGTCTCCCTCTACGATTTTTACCCTCCACGCCGCCCTCCAATACTAATTTGGTGATCCCTTGATGCCTCCTTTCAAGACACTATCCACTCCGTTCGACTGCTCTTTCAAGTCCTTTGCTGTCTCTGACAGAAATACGATGTCATCGGCGAACCTCAAAGTTTTTATTACTTCTCCATGGATTTTAATACCTATTTCAAATTTTTCTTTTGTTTCATTTGCTGCTTGCTCAATATACAGATTGAATAACACCGGGGAGAGACTACAACCCTGTCTCACTCCCTTTCCAACCACTGCTTCCCTTTCGTGTCCCTCGACTCTTATAACTGCCATCTGGTTTCGGTACAAATTGTAAATAGCCTTTCGCTCCCTGTATTTTACCCCTGCTACCTCAGAATTTGAAAGAGAGTATTCCAATCAACATTGTCAAAAGCTTTCTCTAAGTCTACAAATCCTAGAAACGTAGGTTTGCCCTCCCTTAATCTAGCTTCTAAGATACGTCGTAGGGTCAGTATTGCCTCACGTGTTCCAATATTTCTACGGAATCAAAACTGATCTTCCCTAGAGGTCGGCTTCTACCAGTTTTTCCATTCGCCTGTAAAGAATCCGCGTTAGTATTTTGCAGCTGTGACTTATTAAACTGATAGTTCGGTAATTTTCACATCTGTCAACACCTGCTTTCTTGGGGATTGGAATTATTATATTCTTCTTGAAGTCTGAGGGTATTTCGCCTGTCTTATACATCTTGCTCACCAGATGGTAGAGTTTTGTCATGACTGGCTCTCCCAAGGCCGTCAGTAGTTCTAATGGAATGTTGTCTACTCCGGGGGCCTTGTTTCGACTCAGGTCTTTCAGTGCTCTGTCAAACTCTTCACGCAGTATCGTATCTCCCATTTCGTCTTCATCTACATCCTCTTCTGTTTCCATAATGTTGTCCTCAAGTACATCGCCCTTGTATAAGCCTTCTATATACTCCTTCCACCTTTCTGCCTCCCCTTCTTTGCTTAGAACTGGGCTGCCATCTGAGCTCTTGATATTCATACACGTGGTTCTCTTCTCTCCAAAGGTCTCTTTAATTTTCCTGTAGGCAGTATCTATCTTACCCCTAGTGAGATAAGCCTTTACATCCTTATATTTGTCCTCTAGCCATCCCTGCTTAACCATTTTGCACTTCCTGTCGATCTCATTTTTGAGACGTCTGTATTCCTTTTTGCCTGCTTCATTTACTGAATTTTTATATTTTCTCCTTTCATCAATTAAATTCAATATTTCTTCTGTTACCCAAGGATTTCTACTAGCCCGCGTCTTTTTACCTACTTGATCCTCTGCTGCCTTCACTACTTCATCCCTCAAAGCTACGCATTCTTCTTCTACTGCATTTCTTTCCCCCATTCCTGTCAAATGCTCCCTTATGCTCTCCCTGAAACTCTGTACAACCTCTGGTTCTTTTAGTTTATCCATGTCCCATCTCCTTAAATTCCCACCTTTTTGCAGTTTCTTCAGTTTTAATCTACAGGTCATAACCAATAGATTGTGGTCAGAGTCCACATCTGCCCCTGGAAATGTCTAACAATTTAAAACCTGGTTCCTAAATCTCTGTCTTAACATTATATAAATTGACTGAAACCTGTCAGTGTCTCCAGGCTTCTTCCATGTATACAGCCTTCTTTTATGAGTCATGAACCAAGTGTTAGCTATGATTAAGTTGTGCTCCGCGAAAATTCTACCAGGCGGCTGCCTCTTTCATTTCTTAGCCCCAATCCATATTCACCTACTACGTTTCCTTCTCTCCCTTTTCCTACTACTGAATTTCAGTCACCCATGACTATTAAATTTCCGGCTCCCTTCACTATCTGAATGATTTCTTTTATTTCGCCATACATTTCTTCAAATTCTTCGTCATCTGCAGAGCTAGTTGGCATATAAACTTGTACTACTGTAGTAGGCATGGGCTTTGTGTCTATCTTGGCCACAATAATGCGTTCACTATGCTGTTTGTAGTAGTTTACCCGCATTCCTATTTTTTTATTCATTATTAAACCTACTCCTGCATTACCCCTATTTGACTTTATATTTATAACCCTGTATTCGCCTGACCAGAAGTCTTGTTCCTCCTGCAACCGAACTTCACTAATTCCCACTATATCTAACTTTAACCTATCCATTTCCCTTTTTAAATTTTCTGACCTACCTGCCCGATTAAGGGATCTGACATCCACCCGCCGATCCGTAGAACGCCAGTTTTCTTTCTCCTGATAACGACGTCCTCCTGAGTAGTCCCCGCCCGGAGATCCGAATGGGGGACTATTTTACCTCCGGAATATTTTACCCAAGAGGACGCCATCATTATTTAATCATACAGTAAAGCTGCATGCCCTCGGGAAAAATTACGGCCGTAGTTTCCCCTTGCTTTCAGCCGTTCGCAGTACCAGCACAGCAAGGCCGTTTTGGTTAATGTTACAAGGCCAGATCAGTCAATCATCCAGACTGTTGCCCCTGCAACTATCTGGCCTCTCAACAGATACCCCTCCGTTGTGGTTGCACCTACGGTACGGCTATCTGTGTCGCTGAGGCACGCAAGCCTGTGCACCAACGGCAAGGTCCATGGTTCATGGAGGGAGGGGTGGTTCTTTAAGGCGAGTCAAATCTCAGTATCTCGAAGTCATATTCACAGCTTGTGTATATTCAGTGAAACACCAATGTACATTAATAAAACGTCAATACTTCTTAGGGGTAAACTACAGCAAAATTTCATCGCACCTTTACCAAAAACCATCCATGCGTTAAGAAACCGCTTTACAGTGAACCATTGATATCAAAAGAGCTAATCATTCGTTTAATAATTAATGTTGGCAAGACAACACACCAGATGTCTGCTGATTTTATGTACTGCATTATTTTTCTAATATGTTATCTGGTCTTAAAGCGTTTACAAATAAATGTGTCAACATTTCTCATTAGCTGAAAAGGATCCGCATCACTTGGTCTTCCTTATTAATTTTTTGAATTAGAAAATTAGGTAATTAACAAGAAGAAAACTAAAGATAAAGCAACTGATGGCTACAGTCGCATCACAATTTTTGTTTGCCGAAACGAGTATCTCTATTTTAAAAAAAATAGCCGTCCACAACCTATTAGGAGGCAGAGCTCTGTTACGTTGGAACGACTATCGTGATGATCTTACCTGAAACAAGTGATACAAATGGCTCTTCACAGTTCCGCTTAAGATTATGCAAGAGGCAGACTTCAGACTGTGTTAATTTAATAGAGTCTAACTACTACGTTTAATGGGCAAACAACATATTAAAACGAAATTTGTCTGCATTTTATCTCATAACCTGAACAGCGTCGTATTGTACCGGTGTTAATTAGTAATTAATTTTACTTACGAAGACATGAATGTGGGATCTGACATTCGCTGGCTTCTACAGTGTCCTCTCCGATTCTCTCTGTAAACGTGTAACTCTGACACAAGATACGTTCTGTGAGACTTCTGAAGGCGGGACGGAGGCGCACTCGCAGTACATCCACTTAAAGCCACCGACCTCTCCGTACGGCCGCCTGCCTCACCCACTGGTGCGTACTAATTCTCATCGATCTGGGGTGAAGGACATCGCATTAATGGGCAAACACGGTTAACATACAGGCTACTAGCCGGTAAGTGATGGATGAGGTTACGATACGTATGAAGGGCACCCGAGTAAAAAGGTACCTTCCCATAGTCTCATCTGTATAAATTCCTAAGAACTGAACGTAGAAAAGTTTTATTTTTTTTATCTCGAAAAATCTTGATGATTAACATTTCTTACATTCAACACCACAGCAACACCCTGTATTAAAACTGTGAAAGAATGATTTACAATTAAAAAGAAATACTGTGAAGTCTCCTGAAGCACTGTATTTGTGAATGCAGAAGTAGTTACTTGAAGCTGATTATTCCGGGTATTGAGATCAGAGATACAAATACACAGACGGAAAAAAATTAGCAACACCGAGAAGGAGTTGTGAGGCACAAATGAAAGTTAGTAGGCGTTTATCTACATCTGGAAGACGATGTCTATTAAAACTTCGGGCCAGTCGCATAAGAGTGGCGCTAGTAACATCACAATGAGGACGCAAACAAGATTTGCTTCAAATACACACTGTAACGATTGTTAACGTTAGTTACTGTTTACACGGCGTGGGAGCTGATGGCAGTCAAGACTGCCTTAAGGCGACAAAAACGCCATTGTCAACTCCTCGCCGTGTTTGAACGAGATCGTGTAACAGGGCTATGAGAACCAGAATGTCCATTCTGTGGTATTGCAGAAACATTTGGCAGGAATGTAGCCACTGTAAATGACTGCTGGTAGCGTTGGCCACGAGAATAAGAGAATAAGACCAGGCTGCGGAAGGCCACGCGCCACTACCGAGAAGGAAGACCACCGTGTTCGGCGTATGGCTCTGGGGCGTTGTATTGCACCTGCAGCTGCAATCAGAGCAGCAGTTGGCACCGCAGTGACACAGCGAACTGTTACAAATCGGTTACTTCAAGGATAGCTCCGTGCCAGACGGCCTGTAGCGTGTATTCCACTGACCCCAAACCACCGTCATTTGCAACTTTACAGGTGTCAAGCGAGAGCTCACCGAAGGTGTGGTTGTGATGAAAGATGGTTCTGCTTTGCTGCCAGGGATGACTGTGTGTTGGTTAGAAGGAAGCCAGCTTAGGGCCTATAATCAAAAAATGTTCAAATGTGTTTGAAATCTTAACGGGACTTAACTGCTAAGGTCATCAGTCCCTAAGGTTACACTCTACTGAACCTAAATTATCCTAAGGACAAACACACACACCCATGCCCGAGGGAGGACTCGAACCTCCACCGGGACCATCCGCACAGTCCATGACTGCAGCGCCTGCGTGCAATCAACCTGTCTGCGTGCTGGACAACTCGACCTACGCCTTGAGTTACGACGTGGGGTGCGATTACGTGTGGCAGCAGGAGCACTCCTGTGGTTATCCCACGGCGCTGACTGCAAATTTTTCGTCAATGTGCCTATTCGAACTGTTGTTCCGCCATTCATGAATGACACTCCAGTGGGTATATTCCAAAAGGATAACATTCGCCCACATACCGCTAGTATGATCCGACACGCTCTACACAGTGTCAACATGTTATCTTAGCCTGCTCGATCACAAGATCAGTCTCCAATCGAGTACATATGAGACATCATTGGACAACAACTCCATCATCATCCACAAACAGCATTAACCAAACTGACATCCGGCACCCGTACAACACAATTCATGCACGTTTGCGATGTTATGAGCGTTGCTTAACTCTGCAAGCTTACAACCGCAAATAACGCTTCTACAATGGAATTAATGTCACGGTCATTCCAAATGAGTCAGTGGTATCATTATAAGAAATTAGTATTTTGTCAAATGGCTGTATTATGGTCTACTTTTATTTCCCCAAGCGTCAGCTATAACTATTATGTAAGTTAAGTTGGGTGTAGTTCGAATTATTTCCTGAAACGTTATAAAACTATAATCAGTACATATTTCGCAGAAAATGTTTATTGTCACACGACGTAGGCATTGGTTTATGACTCAATTTATTGGAGTAACGAGGAGAGAAAAAAATGTTCTTACAGCGCAAGTCAAATATGTGCGAATGTGAAACGTCAACGTCTCACAACGCTATGCGACGCCTTAACAGCATCTATGCATACCTGTTCTTCATTGACTGAAAATGATTGATATAAGCTTGCTGCAGTTAAAACTAGACGAAATATAAACAGTTCAGATGGGTGCAGTAACTCAGATACTTAATTTTTTATGTTCCTTGAAGTTCTGGAATTCTTCACAAGAACAGGATATGAGTGTATAACCCTTTCAGCGTGCTAAGTGAATTCAATAAAACGTGCGCTTTTATACTATTCATAACACTTTATTACTGAAATCGACACAGGTGGTCCGTCAAATCAACAGTAAACCCAGAGGTCCACAACTTCCGCACTTATATACATTTTCAAACAATTAATTGATAGTATTACAATTTTTACGGATTACAATTAACAATTATCACTTTCAGTTATTTTGACGTACGAACAGATGTGTTACAATTGCGCTTATTTGTTTCATGCATACAATTTGACCAAGAAACAATATTATCACATGGATTTAAGTGAAATAAGCAGACCGAACAATGGTTTAAATAACTTCATTAACTACTCGATAACGAAATTACGATTAGTGTTCGTACCATGTTGTCGATATACATATGATTTTAGTTTTTTATCAGTATTATCTTCTTTTACACAGAAAATCTCTCTTGATGGTTTGTTTACATATACTAGGTTTCATTATTTCGTAAATTCTCATAATTATTTCGAAAATTAATGAACTTAGTTACGTATGTAAGTTAAACAGATAAATATTAGCAGTATATATGTTATATTCCAACTAGCTACGAAGATGATAAAGAGACTGAAGAAAAGTATGATGAAAAAAGAAATTATTCAGATAGTTAAGCGAGATCAAAATGTAATTGTGTTTGGGGACCGGAATTCGATAATAAGGAAAGGAAGATAATGAAAAATAGTTGGTGAATATGAACGGGAGGGGACAGGAGTGGAAGAGGAAGCAGCGTGGTAGAATTTTGCACAGAGAAAAATTTCATCATCACTACAACTTGGTCTCAGAATCATGAAAGAAGGCTGTGTAATAATGAAGAACCTGCAGACATCAGAAGCTTTCAGACTGAATAATGGTAAGACACAGATTTCGGAACCAGGCTTTAAATTGTAAGACAATTCCAGGGCCCTGACCGCATTTTATTGGTTATGAAATGTAGATTAAAACTGAATAAATTGAGAGCAGTTAAGAAATTAAGGAGCTGGGACATGGACAAGCTGAAAGAACTGAGATTGTTGAGAGTTTTAGAGCGGGCGTTATGCAATGGTTGAGTAGAGCAGGGGAAAGGAATACAGCAGAAAATCAATGGTTAGCTTTGAGGGATGAAACAGTGAAGTCAACAGATGATCAAATAGGTAAAAAGACAAGTCCTCGTCGAAGCCCTTAGATAACACAGGAGATAGAGAATTTAACTGAAGACAGGAGAAAATATAAAAATGCAGCAAATTAAGCACGCGAAATTGAATTCAAACGTCCAAAAAGTGAGATAGACAGGAAGTGCAAAATGGCTAAACAGGAATGGCTAGGGGACAAATGTAAGGATTTAGAAGTGTACTCCGCTAGGTGGTAAATAGATAAAGCCTACAGGAAAATGAAAGAGGCCAGTAAAGATGCAGCTGTATGAACATCAAGAGGTCAGCTGGTAAACCAGTCCGAAGGAAAAAAGGGATAGCTGAAAGGTGGAAGGAGTATATAGAGGTTCTACACAAGGGACATGAACTTGAAGACAATATTATGGAAACGGAAGAGGAGGTAGATGAAGATGAGATGGGAAATGTGATACGGCGAGAAGTATTGGACAGAGCACTGAAAGACCTTAGTGGAAAAAGTGTCCCCCGGGAGTACATGACATTCCGTCAGAACTACTAATAGCCTTGAGAGAGTCATTCCTGGGGTATACGATGTATGAGACAGGTGAAATACCCTCAGACTTCAAGAAGAATGTGTAATACCAGCTCCAAAGGAAGCACTTGCTGACAGGTGTTAAAATTACCGAGCTATCAGTTTAACAACTCATGGTTGCAAAATACTAATAGATATTTTTTACAGAATAATGGAGAACTAGTAAAAGCCGCCCCTGGGGAAGATCAGTTTGGGTTTTGGAGAAATGTAGGTACACGCGAGGGGTTTTGGAGAAATGTAGGTACACGCGAGGCAATGACTGACCGTACAAGCACGCGAAGCAATACTGACCCTGCGACGTAGATTAGAAGGTACGTCACGGAAAGGCAAACCAACGTTTATGGTATTTGTAGGCTTAGAGATAGTTTTGACAATGTTGACTGGAATACTCTCTTTGAAATTCTGTAGCTAGCAGGGTTAAAATATAGGGAACGAAAGGCTATTTACAACTTGTACAGAAGCCAGACGACAGTAATAAGAGTTGAGGGGCATGAAAGAGAAACAGTGGTTAAGAAGGAAATGAGACAGGGTTGTAGACTATCGCCGATGTTATTTAGTTTGTACGTAGAGCAAGCAGTAAAGAAAACCAAAGAAGAAGTTGGAGCAGGAATTAAAGTTCAGGGATAAGAAATTAAAACTTTGAGGTTTGCCGATGACAATGCAACTCTGTCAGAGACATCACAGGACTTGGAAGAGCAGCAGAACGGAATGGACAGAATCTTGAAAGAAGAATTAATACTAATATTTAAAAAAGCAAAACAACGATGCTGAGGGAATTAGATTAGGAAACGAGTCACTTAAAGTAGTAGTTGAGTTTTGTTACTTGTACTGCGAATGGCCGAAGTAGAGAAGATATAAAATGTACACTAGCAATGGCAAGAAAAGCGTTTCTGAAGAAGAGAATTTTGTTAACATTGAATATAGACTTAAGTGTTAGGAAGTCTTTTCTGAAGGTGTTTGTGTGGATTGTAGACATGTATGAAAGTGAAATAGTTTAGACAAGAAGAGAGTAGAAGCTTTTGAAGTGTGGTGCTACAGGAGAATGCTAAAGGTTAGATGGACAGATCGCGTAATTAATGTGGAGGTACTGAATAGAATTGGGGAGACAAGAAATTTGTGGCAATACTTGAGTAAATGAAGGGCTCGGTTGATAGGACACATTCTGAGACATCAAGGGATCACCAATTTAGTACTGGAGGGAAGTGTGGTGTGTGTGTGGGGGGGGGGGGGGGGGGGGGGACCAAGGTATGTACACAGTAGGAGATTCAGAACGATGTAGACTGCAACAGATACTCGGCGATAAATTGGCTTACAAAGGATAGAGCAGCATGGAGAGCTGCGTCAAACCAGTCTGCGGACTGAAGACGACAGCAACATGTTAATCCAAACTTTGTTTCATGTATTTTGACTGACAAGCGAAAATAAGCAACACGGTATAACACGATTTCATTATATCTAATCAGAAGTAAATGCGATACTTTCAGATGTTCCTACCAATTGAGCGAGTTCTATAGTTTTCGTGTGTTGATATTTCATAACCATCTACGTCATATATTAATGAAAAAGTAGAGATTACTCGTTCTGAAATTATTATCTTGTTAAGTGGAATGTGGGCGATCACTCGTACTCAATGAACCGGAGTTGTGGAGTGGACTGTGCAATATGCTTTCCAGACTGGTCTGTTACATATAACCATAAAATATTATTTGACAGACACAGTTACTGCTGAGGCGTCCTTAGAAGAGAAAGGTCGGACAAAATTTAAGGCACTGTTACAATCATAAAGAACCTAGAATGGAAACTAAGTCGGTTTCAATATCTTCCTCCACTCGTTTACCTACAAGGGAAGTAGTTAAACTGTACTTGGCAGTTTAATAGTAGTGTTCTGTCTTCAATTCGTATTCAATTTTTAAAAATCTCGTTCAGTCTTATACATTCATCGTCCAGACGATTTTCATGTGTCTTCTTTTCCTAAGGGAACCTACAGTCCAAAAGTAAAGCAGAAAATGCAGGTTTTGGATTTTGTATTCATGCTATGTTCACCTTTCTTACAGAAGGACAGATTATAATCATTACTTAAGTTTTTGGTTAGATCCTGCTCAAAACTGAACTTGAAAGGATGCAATATTGATTCATAGTTCCAAATTTTATTCTTCTCTTTTACAAGAGAGTTTTTCTTGTTGGCAGTTCGCTCGCGCTACCCCTTCTTGCTACCACTGATAGTGTTTGGGTGTCGTTTACGTTGTCCTGACATCCTCAGAGTGGTAACGTTGACTGCATATCGTGTTAAGAGCATTTCTAATTGTTTAGTTTTATATATTTAGACATAGACTCCTGTACCAAGTATTTTGTACTGATAAGATGAACTTCCCACATCACGTCTTTATTTTCTAATTCTGATTTATATTTGAGCAACGGTTTGTGAAACGTCATATTCGGCCTATAGTCTAGTGTTGAAGTTTACTGGTTTCGGTGTCAGATCCGTAAGAAAACTGCATTAAAAATGGTAATTAACGGTTTAGGATCCCACTCTAATTTCTGCCTATATTAAGTGTTCAAATAAAGCTAACGTGCTATTTAGACGCTTGTCTACCGTGCTGTAAACCTCCTAATACATCGAATGCCGGTGAACCGTTTTCCCGGATATTAATACATGTTTTGCCAGTCACTCACTGAAAGCGAGTTTAAACACCGACATGATCACTTTAAACACGAATTCGAAACTGATTGGCACCAGCAGTAAATCAGCAACATATAAAGATCTATGTGTAATCTTCAAGTTCCACCATCTAAGGCGTTTTCATTACTTGCTTACAAAATACAGAACAAGAGAAAAGGAAAGACTTATCTGTGACAACATGTCCTATGAACAGCGAGGTCGCCTTGTTCTGTTGATTTGATGTGGACGAACTCGTGCTCGGCGAAACTTGAGAAGCAAATACAAACACCGATAGCAGGCAAAAATGAGTCATGGTGATAGGCAACCCATTCGTGTTTGAGATGGGGTTTGCTTAACTACACACTGTGCTGGACACAAAATGAGTCCGGCTAACGGATACGCTCTCGTACCAAACCCAACGTGGCATAGTCTTTAAGTGATTTTCTTCAGAAAGTAACGTACTAAATGTTCAAACTATGTAATCGATTTTCTTGCAATTCTCATAGGATGTTGTATCTCATGCAGAGCATGACGATATAGGGCTATTTTTCTCTCTTTATTCTTTCCTAGTTTTAATAACGGAAAGGCGTAAGGTCTTTTTCTAGGTCTGAAACTGTTTTACTTCATCCAGTGGTTGGATGTCACTGCACCGTCATGTATGCGAAGATTCGAGCAAATGTTTCGTATAGTATCTGTATGTGGATCTTACGAGTTTTCTTCTGTAATTTGTGCTTCTGAGTGGATAAAAGGGCTAACTAGAAACTGTTCTAGAAGGGTGAAGGAAAGAGTCTAAACGATGCTCATACTGTGTGTGTGTGTGTGTGTGTGTGTGTGTGTGTGTGTGTGTGTGTGTGTGTTTGTTTGAAGCAAACTGAAGATCGATTATTTGTCCAACATATGCTGAAATGCGGTTATGTGAATTCGCAGACACGTAATAAGTTTGGACGTCTCCCATAAAGCAACAAAAAGGAAACTAATTACAAATGAAATAGGGAAAAAACAATTAAAATTCAACGTGACAAAATGAATTCCATACACATAAAAAAAAATTGTTGTATGTGTGTGTTCCGCATCTCATCCTAAAACAATGGACCGATTTCAACCAAACTTGGTGCACATATCCCTTACTGTAATGAGTTTCTTTTGGCAGAAATCCAGAGCATCGCAGTTACTAATAGGCGCTTGAAGAATGTCTACGGTGACCCGGTAGTGAACAAAAGCATAGTGAGTCGTTGCGCGAGGCGTCATACTCGCAACAAGGCCATGCAAACCTGTCCGATCTCCGGACTGCCGATCGGCCGATCATTGTTGTGACTCTTGGACTTTCGCGTGTTCGTCGCCACAGAATTACATACGAATTTAAATATCTTCAACATTTCGCGGCCCTGTCAGCAACTGTATAAATAAATATTAATTTTAATAATCAACAGCCTCTGTTGCACTGTTTACCAAGAATTTACCTAGGTTTCAGTCGGGTTAACGCAACCTTCTTCAGAATAATAGCAACTATCGTTTGTCCATAGTGGACATCGTCAAACTAGAAGTACAAATCCATAAATTATCGTCAAACTGTAAAAACTTACTTGAAACTACCTCGGCCTCACTTCGCAGTTCCAGTACAGCACTCGTGGCTGCCGCATCGCGGTCGCGAAGTGTGCCGCGGCAGTTTCAGATACGTTTTTACATTCTGATGATAATTTATGGATTTATAGTTTTAGCTTGACGATGTCCACTATGGACAAACGGTTGTTACTGTTATTCTGAAGAAGTTTGGGCTATCCCAACTGAAACCTAGGTAAATTCTAGGTAAAACGGCGCAACTGAGGCTATCGATTACTAAATCATCATCATCATTTAAGACTGATTATGCCTTTCAGCGTTCAGTCTGGAGCATAGTCCCCTTATAAAATTCCTCCATGATCCCCTATTCAGTGCTAACATTGGTGCCTCTTCTGATGTTAAACCTATTACTTCAAAATCTTTCTTAACCGAATCCAGGTACCTTCTCCTTGGCCTGCCCCGACTCCTCCTATCCTCTACTGCTGAACCCATGAGTCTCTTGGGTAACCTTGCTTCTCCCATGCGTGTAACATGACCCCACCATCTAAGCCTGTTCGCCCTGACTGCTAGATCTATAGAGTTCATTCTCAGTTTTTCTTTGATTTCCTCATTTCCTTGATTTCCTGCCATTGTTACCATCTACTAGTACCTGCAATCATCCTAGCTACTTTCATATCCGTAACCTCAACCTTGTTGATAAGGTAACCTGAATCCACCCAGCTTTCGCTCCCATACAACAAAGTTGGTCGAAAGATTGAACGGTGCACAGATAACTTAGTCTTGGTACTGACTTCCTTCTTGCAGAAGAGAGTAGATCGTAGCTGAGCGCTCACTGCATTAGCTTTGCTACATCCAGCTTCCAGTTCTTTAACTATGTTGCCATCCTGTGAGAATATGCATCCTAAGTACTTGAAACTGTCCACCTGTTCTAACTTTGTTCCTCCTATTTGGTACTCAATCCGTTTATATTTCTTTCCCACTAACATTACTTTCGTTTTGAAGATGCTAATCTTCATACCATAGTCCTTACATTTCTGATCTAGCTCTGAAATATTACTTTGCAAACTTTCAATCCAATCTGCCATCACAACTAAGTCATCCGCATTTGCAAGACTGCTTATTTTGTGTTCACATATCTTGATTTCACCCAGCCTGTCTATTGTTTTCAACATTTGATCCATAAATAATATGAACAACAGTGGAGACAGGTTGCAGCCTTGTCTTACCCCTGAAACTACTCTGAACCATGAACTCAATTTACCGTCAACTCTAACTGCTGCCTGACTATCCATGTAAAGACCTTTAATTGCTTGCAAAAGTTTGCCTCCTATTCCATAATCTCGTAGAATAGACAATAACTTCCTCCTAGGAACCCGGTCATATGCCTTTTCTATATCTATAAAGCATAGATACAGTTCCCTGTTCCACTCATAACACTTCTCCATTATTTGCCGTAAGCTAAAGATCTGGTCCTGACAACCTCTATGAGGCCTAAACCCACACTGATTTTCCTCCAATTGGTCCTCAACTAATACTCGCACTTTCCTTTCAACAATACCTGAGAAGATTTTACCCACAACGCTGATTAAAGAGATACTTCTGTAGTTGTTACAATCTTTTCTGTTTCCATGTTTAAAGATAGGTGTGATTACTGCCACTGTCCAGTCTGATGGAACCTGTCCCGACTCCCAGGCCATTTCAATTATCCTGTGTAGCCATTTAAGACCTAACGTTCCACTGTATTTGATGAGTTCCGACTTAATTTCATCCACCCCAGCTGCTTTATTGCACTGCAATCTATTGACCATTTTCTCCACTTCCTCAAATGTGATCCTATTTCCATCATCATTCCTATCCCACTCTACCTCGAAATCTGAAACATTGCTTATCGTATTTTCACCTACATTGAGTAACTCTTCAAAATATTCCCTCCATCTGCCCAAGGCATCCACAGGATTCACCAGCAGTTTTCCTTACCTGTCCAAAATACTTGTCATTTCCTTCTTACCTCCCTTTCGAAGACTGCTAATTAAACTCAAGAATGGTTTTCCAGCAGCTTGACACATAGTCTCCAACCTGTTTCCAAATTCTTCCCAAGATTTCGTCTTGGATGCTGTAATTATCTGTTTGGCTTTGTTTCTTTCTTCAACGTAACTTTCTCTGGCTACCTGAGTTCTAGTATGTAGCCATTTTTGACACGCCTTGTTTTTCCTTCTACAAGCTGCCTTGACTGTGTCATTCCACCAAGCTGTCTCCTTCATCCTACTTTTACACACTACTGTTCCAAGACATTCTTTAGCCACTTCTAGTACTGTGTCTCTGTACCTTGTCCATTTCTTTTCCACTGACTGTAATTGACTACATTCAACTAACTGGTACCTTTCTGAGATCTCTGTTATGTACTTGTGCCTGATTTCCTTATCCTGAAGTTTCTCCACTCTTATCCTCCTACATATGGACCTGACCTCCTGCACTTTCGGCCTCACAATCCCAATGTCACTGCAGATTAAATAATGATAAGTGTCATCAAAGAATACACCTATGTCCCTCACAGCCTTCCTGAATTCCTGATCTGTTATTATATAGTCAATGACAGATCTGGTTCCCCTGCCTCCGGAAGTATACCGGTGAATGTTCTTATGTTTAAAAAAGGAGTTTGTGATTACTAAGCCCATACTGGCAGAGAAATCAAAGAGTTGTTTCCCGTTCCTGTTGGCCTCCATGTCCTCTCCAAATTTACTCATAAACTTTTCGTACCCTTCTGTTCGATTTCCAATCCTGGCATTAAAATCACCCATGAGCAGAACACTGTCCTTGTCCTTTACTCTTACAACTACATCACTGAGTGCCTCATAAAAACTATCCATCTTATCTTGATCCGTCCCTTCACAATGCGAATATACTGACACAATCCTAATTTTCTTGCTAGACACTGTCAAATCTATACACATCAGTCGTTCGTTTACATACCTTACTGCAACTACGCTGAATTCAATTTCTTTCCTGATGTAAAGTCCTACACCCCATTGTGCTATTCCTGCTTTTAAAATTAAAAAAAATTAAAAGAAACGAACTTCTCTTTCTCCGTGACAACAAGAGGCCTCACACAAGTCTGCGCACACGACAGGACTTACAAAACTTCACTGGACTGTTCTTCCTCGTCTATCCTACAGCCCGGATCTCGCAACTCCTGGCTTCCCTCTGTTAGGCCCAATGAAGCATGCATGCACTCTGCAAAAAGCAATAAGCTGGTGACGGAAAAGTTACTGATGCAGCAAAACGTTGGCCCCTATGTCGGCCAATAGGGTGGTACCATGCGGGCAGTAAGGTGGCGCAAGGCTGTCGCACTAAACGGAGATTATGTTGAAAAATAAGAGTTTTGTAAACCAAAGAGTGGGAATAATATGATGTGTTGGAATACTGAACAAAACCAAACTGCTTCCACAAATAAAAACGTGTTTGCATTAACGCCCCTCGTCCAAGACGCGAAACGTTTCCAAGAACTACAGGAAGAAATGTGATCCAACGGACTACGAAAGAATGAATGAAATGTAGGAAATCTCTTTCTCCTCTGTAATGGCTCAAACAACCAATTCGGAGGGGAACCTACAGCGTAACGTGGAGTCCGAAATGTAGGCATAAAATAAACAAGCTTTACCAGGGATGAGCATGGAGAGAACCCAAGGAAAGTCTCTGGAAATTTAGGGTTTACCATCTCATCGATGAAAAAGCCATCTGAGACGGAGCACAAGCTCAGGCTGGCGAAGAAAATCCGCCTTTCAAGAAAATATGGCTTAAGCGATCTAGGGAATCATGCAAAACCTAAATGTGGGTGACCGGACGGGGATTTGAAAAGCATTCCTCCTGATAAAGTGTGCAATGTCTTACCGTAGCGCCACCCCGCAAGGTCGGTCTCTGGAGTATGGAGGCAGTTCTTAACCAC
This sequence comes from Schistocerca gregaria, assembly GCF_023897955.1. Classification (NCBI taxonomy): domain Eukaryota; kingdom Metazoa; phylum Arthropoda; class Insecta; order Orthoptera; family Acrididae; genus Schistocerca; species Schistocerca gregaria. The sequence goes on along the minus strand of NC_064921.1, from coordinate 604,925,681 downwards.
TCGGCAGGAGCCGAAGGGACGCATTGTCATGTGACTCGCGTTTCAGTTCCGTGTCGGGCCATCAGATTTTTATTTTTGGTTTCTCCCAAAATCGAGGGAAGATACGCCGGAATGGTGTCTTTGAGAAGATCGTGGCTGACTTCCTTCTGTGTTCTTTTATATAATCCGAGCTTTTACTCCTCTTCTGATGTCCTCGTTGTCGATGGAACGTTAAAGATTAACATTCTGTCCTTTCATTTAACCACCCTTAACACTACCTTCCAAACGGATTGGATTTACTCCTTCGCTTAGCATTAAATTTCGTATTTTAATGCACGTTCCATTTTGTTATTTGAACATGTTATAAAGCCTTAACTTTGAATTTTCTCTCTACAGTGCACAAAGTTAAATTACATCTTACGCTTACTAAAAATTATATATTGTAGCACGGTAACATGTAACATTCGTTTTATCACTCTGCACCGGCGACCGATTTTGGTACAAAAGCGTGGCGTCCTGTAATGACACTCTCGTGCTCAGAGATGCTCCAAACAGCAAGTTGTCGACAAAAGCGAAAAAAAAAAAAAAGCAGAGCTCAGAATCTCATGTGAGGTGGAAGGTGTGTTAATGATGTCACATTGGCACCAAATTTCACCACAATTCTGCGCTACGCCACCGTGGACGTGCCGCACGATGGAAATATCGTCACATCCCCTCTTACCCACAATTAGCAACTTCTTTTGATGCCTCTGCGATGAAGAGAGATTATACAGAAAACAGGACTAAGCTTGACAGCCAGTGACGAAATGATAAAAAAACTACAAAAAGCATACAGACTTACATGGAACCATTCTAATAAAAGAAGTATTTCCACCAACGCCAAATTAAGAGAATACAGTAATCTTACTAGAGGCATTGTATGCCTTAGAAACAGCAGCAATCAAGAGAAAAACGAAAATTAATGAGATGGAAAAACAAGAAAGGATAATACTGAGAAAGATCTAAGGGTCGGTTCTCAAAGTGGGGGTCTGGATAAAGAGACTGACAAAAAACTGTACGGACAGACAGAGACTATTACAAACAACATCATGAAAAGAAGGGCAAAGTTCTATGGACACATACATAGGATGAACGAAAATTGAGTGACCAAGAAGATTTTTAATACAGTGACAACTAATTCAGTGAAAACCAGCAAGGTAAATGAAACGATGGAAGACCTGAAGAAACTGAACATTTCCACAGAAGATATGACAGACAGGGAAAAATACAGAGAAAAAATCAGAAAACACAAATTTTCTCAAATGCCCAAAGAGAAGAAAACAGGAAAGAAGAGGACAGAAAAGAGGAAGCAAAAACACATTGGATATGGGAGAGGTTTTTGCGAAGAAAAAAGAAAGATATACAAAAAATTTATGTATTTTAGCGTTTACATTAAGAAGGAATTAAATACAGTGATTATGATAAGATCAATATAGGTAAGAGCCAAACATATGACATGTCAGATGAGTATAAAGTATCACGTAGTAAATGTGATAAATTTTATGTTAGGCAAACAGGAAAAAACTTCAAAACGAGATTTACTGAACAATTGAATGTTAGTGAAACCAATCCCTCAGTATTCAGAGCTCATTTAAAAGTATACTATTACTTTGCTAAAGGCATTAACAATAACATCACCATTCTCCATAAAGCAGAAAAAGGCAGATTATTAAATATTCTAGAATAAACTGAAATATACACCAGCACGACAAAAGAACCGAACACAATACTTTAAATACATCTACATGGCTATTCTGCAAATCACACTTAGGTACGTGACACAGGGTTCATCGAACCGTCTTCGCACTATTGCACTAATTCTCTATTATTCCACTCTCGTACAGCCCTCGGAAAAAAGAACATCTATTTCTTTCCGTGAGAACTATGATGCTCCTTAGTTTACTGTGATGAACGCTTCTCCCTATTAGGATGGCATCATCAAAATATTTTCGAATTCGGAGGAAAAAGTTGATGATTGAAATTTGGTGTGAAGATCCTGTCGCAACGAAAAAAACCTTTGTTTTAATGATTTCCAACCCAAATCCTGTATCATGTCCGTGACACTCTCTCCATTATTTCTCGATAGTACAAAACGTGCTGCCCTTCTATGAATTTGCTCGATATACTCTGTCAAACCTTTATAGTAAGGATCCCACACCGCGCAGCAGTACTCCTAATATTTTCCATTGTACATTTTCAGTTGACTTGTTAAAGATTCAAATGATAAGGAAGCAGTAGAATTTATAGAATGAAATAAAACATTTATTTATTTGAGCCGGCCGAGGTGGCTGAGCGGTTCTAGGCGATAAGAGTAGTGTAGGCAGTCTCTTTAGTAGATTTGTAGCATCATCTAAGTGGTCTCCCAATAAAACGCAGTCTTTGGTTCGCCTTCCCCGCAACATTTTCTACGTGTTCTTTCTAATTCCTGGGGATTTAATTATCTTTACGCCAATGAGATTTGATTGATTCATTGTGTAACCGAAGTTTAACGAATTCTTTTTAGTACTCATGTGGATGACCTTACACTTTTCGTTATTTAGGGTCAATAGCCAATTTTCGCACTATACAGATAACTTATCTAAATCGTTTCGCAATTGGTTTTGACCTTCTGATGACTTTACCAGACAATAAATGACAGCGCGATCTGCAAACAACCTAAGACGCCTTCTCAGACTGTACCCTAAATTGTCTATAATGATAGGAAACAGCAGGAAGCCTGTAACACTACCCTGAAGAACGCCAGAAATCACCTCTGTTTTACTCGATGACTTCCCGTCAGTTACTACGAACTGTGGCCTCTCCGACAGGAAATCACTAATCTATTGTAATTCATAATGTTAGACCCAATACATGTTCCAAAGTTCTGCTGAATATCGACGTTAATGAAATGGGCCTGTAATTTAGTGGATTATCCGACAGTCTTTCGTTGTTGAGATCTGTGCAACTTTCCATTCATTGATTACGGATCTATATGATTGTTGAGTATGCAGCTGTTGCATCGGTCTACTATGAAAGAAACCTAACTGGCATAAGAATATAAGAATCTGGGTCGGAAGACTTGCTTTTATTAAGTGATTTAAGTTGCTTCACTACTCCGAGGGTATCTACGTCTAAGTTTCTCATGATTCGAATTCTGGAGTAAACACTTCGTCTTCTTTGGTAAAGGAATTTCGGAAGGCTTGATACGAATTCTGGAATAAATACTTCGTCTTCTTCGGTGAAGGAATTTCGGCAGGGTGTGTATAGTAACTCTGCTGTAGCAGCACGCTCATCGATAGTATTTCCAAGACCGTCTTTGGATTTTCTGCCAGGTTTCGGACAAAGTTTCTTTACAGAAACTATTTTAAGCATCTCGCTTTTGAAGTCGGCGCTAAATTTCGAGCTGCTGTAGAACATCGCCAATCTTTGGGGTTTGTGTTAGTGCTTTTTTCGTTGTTTCTGTATAGTGTTCTAACATGGTTTGTGTACGAAGGGGGATCAGCTCCGTCGTTTGTTAATTTATTGGGTATAAATCTCTTCAATTGCTGTCGATACAATTTCTTTGAATCTAATTGACGTCTGGTCTACACTTACACCGTTAATTTGGAAATGGTGGAGATTGTCTCTCAGGAGGCGTCACTAGAAATTTTTAACTGCTTTTTTAATAGAGATATTTTTATTTTATTTTTGGTGGCTTTGAGAGTGACGGTATTCAATGCGCGAACAACTCTTGTCTTCATTAACCCCTGTACTTGTTCTGACGCTCGTTACTGGCTCAGGATTATTTGTTGCCAAGAGGTCAAGTGTGTTTTCAGAACTGTTTACTACTCGTGTGGATTCCTGAACTAACTGCTCATTTCAGATGACGTTTTATGCGTGACTCCGGATTTAAACACGTATTTTCGCCAACATATAGAGGGTACAGACTCAAGTTTTCTTCGAACCTTTGCAAGTTTTATTGGAACCTTTCAGCAGTTGTATCATCTGAGTTGGGAAGTCGGTAAAAAGATTCACTTATTTTTTTATTCTGGTTGCCAAGAATGACCTCTACCCATAGTAACTCACAGAACTATCTACTTCAATTTCGCTACAAGATAAACTACTTCTAACAACAACAAACATGCCACCAACTATATTTAGCCTATACTTCCTGAACACTGTTAGGTCCATCACATAAAATTTGACTGAATTTATGTCCAGCTTTAGCGTAAAACGATTTGAGCACCAGAGCCTTCTATTAGCGCTTGGAGCTCTGGTTCTTTCCCAACACATCTACGACAATTTACAGCTGTTATATGAATGCTTCTTAGATCTATGTTTTTCCTGTGTTCGACCTGCACCTTCTGAGATGGAGGCCCTTTCTGTGTTTCCCCGAGACGCTCTAACCAAAAAAACCGTCCAGTCCACGCTAAAGAGCCCCCGCTACCAGTGTAGCCGCCTCGTGCGTATAATGGACTCCTGACTTATTTAGCGGAACCCGGAATCCCACCACCCAAGAGGCAAGTCGAGGAATCTGCATCATACACGGTCGCAGCACCGTCTGAGCCTCTGACTAAGATCCCCCATTCGGCTCTGTACCAGAGAGCCGCAATCGGTTCTGTCGACTAGGCTGCAAATGGTGAGCTCCGCTTTCCGCTCACGAGCAAGACTGGCAACCTTTTAACGTTTCATATAACCTCTCGAAACTCGGAAGAATCCAATGCGAAACACATTATGGTACCGAGGTGAGCCACCATCTGCAGTTGGTTACATCATATGCTTTACATGGCATCCGGAAGAGCCCGTTCCACGTCTGGAATTACTCCACCCAGTATGCACGGGGAATTTACACTGGCTTTCTTCCCCTCCTCGGCAACCATTTCCCTATGAGGCCTCATAACGCACCAAACACTGGAGCTGACAACTACCAATAATCCCACCTTCTGTGACTGCCCAGAGCTTGCAACCTGAAAGTTTTCCTGGACAAGCAACTGCATATGGCTGTTGACACTGTCCGCCACATACAGCACCTAGAACCTGTTTGTCAGAGGCCTTATATTCGGCCATCTGCAAAGCCTTTCGTAGCCTGCCACGACCCCAGGCGACCTCCCGCTCTACCACGGTTAAGGAGTCAACCTCAATGCGATCGGCAACTGGCCTGGTCACCGGTGCGGACCGATCGGCGGACTTGAGGGTCGTGCTGAGCGCCCGTTGGATCCCCACGGCCTGTCCACAACAGTGACGTCCACCCAAACAAATAACTATCGACACGCGCTGCGAACTAGAAAAGTCACTGACGAAAACGCAAGAACTGTGTACAGTAAATTAGATTTACATGCAGGGATTCAAAAACTTCACTACCAAGGAACACAGGTGAGACTACGTAATTCGCTCCTGGTTAGGAACTAGTAAAATGTCACAACAGCGGTTACCTTCCGACACAAACGAAATCGCAAGAACTGTCTGTAGTAAATATTAAATCAACGCGCAGAAATTCAAAAAGTGAACTACCAATGCAAAACCAGTTACTTCCCTGTTGCTGATGTTGCTTGGCCGACAGCTGCTGTCTGACTGACTTAATGAGCAGACAGAGCTGAGGAATAAGATGTATATACAAAATTTGAGCAGTGTTTTAACCAAGTAATTTTGGTTTGAAGTACATGTCTTGCACGTAAAATTGTTTAATTTGACGTGATGCGTTGGATTATTTTGCAATTTTATACCTTTTGTATATTCTACCTCCACATATCATTTGTCGAAAGACTGAAATTTACATTATTATATGAATGCATGTCACAGATGTATGTAAATATGATCTTAGAAACAACAAAAGATGAGTAATGAATACTCTTTGATCTGTCAGTTTAGTGTTTACACTACATGAAAGTTACATCAAGCAGGATCAAGAATTGACACTGCCTCAGATTTGACAGCAGTTTAAAATAAAACGACAACCTGTATATTCTGTGACAGGACGTATTTCATATCCTGCTGTATTACATGACAAGCATGTCACTCCTACTGGGGTACATAATGCGAGTAGTCCTATATTCCTGCTACTACATATACAGTTGTAATTTAAAGAAATCTGTGTACATACAGTTGTTTGTTCCTCTGTATTAGATGCCACTGATGACGGGCTACGAACACGAAAACCGGTTTTGGCAAGTAAACATTTCTAGTGCAGCTCATCGTGTGTAGAAAGCGGCATCCTTTAACAAATTACATTCGAATATTTATCCAGTGAGCTATAAATTGATGAGAAAATGTATTCATTGAAGAATATCTTTCTAACAGACATAAGTATACTGAACAACTGACGTAAGCGTAGGTATACTGGGCTTGCAAGCGATAAATGAAAATGAGTGCATTCTGCTAGGTGTTCAAAATGCACTGTGAGACACTGCAAACACAGGCTGCTTTATTGCGGGTTTAGTATCTAGCAGTGTTTGTAGAAATACTTTTTTTATTGCTACGCGGGCGTGCTAAAAAAGAAATGAAATACTTAAAGGGAGAAGTCGGCAAATTCTATCGGTTGGTAATATCCTCGCCTATTGATAACTGTCCAGATGTACCTATGCTTTGCCAATAACGATTTCAGATTCCATTTAAATCACACAATTCAAAGTAACCAACCTTACAGCCACACTATTTATATTTCCTCACAGGTTGATAATATTCTCAAGCCAGCTACAAGGAAAGTAAGCGAATTCCAGTTTAGTTGCTTTTAGAGGTGACAATTCACGGAAGGTAAGAACAAAAACGAAAACAAATTTCACACACCAACAACCACAGAGTTAACAATCGGGAGTAAATAGCGAATATTCGTAGCAAATAGCTGGTCTAAATCAAATTAATAAAAGTTACCTAAAGCTGACTACAATAACTCGCTATTCTGGCTCCGTTGTTAATAAAATGAGGAAGAAAGAAATACACTTCAGAAGGCGGAGCGACGCGTCAGAGGTCAGTCTTGGCGTGTTTTAGCCACTCTTGTAACCACATCCATCATCATGAAATTTTATGTTGTCAAAGTGGAGCAAGTGATCTATTTTGAAAATTACTTTCTTATTCACAGCTGCCCTGTTCAAATAATATCCATCACAATGAAAATTATGCGTTGTCGAAGTGGAGCAAGCGAAAAGTTTCAAAAATTTCTTTCTTATTCACATTTGTCTTGATCGCGGTTGGTGTACTTGATAATTCTACCGGTTTCGGCTCGTATGAGTCATCACCATAGCGAGTATGTTGTTACGAAAGTAACACGTCAAACTATGACGTCACACGCCCGTCGTGGTCGCTTGAAATCGCATGATTGGTAAATGACCGTGGTGATGGCTAAACCATCATTTGACGTCTTAATTTCGTAACAAGATGCTGGTTATCGTGATGATTCACACGAGCCGAAACCGGCGGACAGTCAAGTCCAACAAGCGCAACGAAGACAACTGAATAAAAAAGTAATATCGGTCACAGACAATACGAAGCAATGCGCTTTCGTGTCACTGTGAGTGTAGGAGGCTGTGGCGTGAAGTGTGGTGTCCGTCAGCAGGAGAGGCGTCCGCGGTGGAGCGGGCAGCACTTCGCGCAGAGAGGTGTGGGGAGCCGCGACCCCTGCGTGGGCGGACTAATGAAACAGAGCCGCCCGCGCAGCGCGGGGGCGGAGGCGATGTTTTTACTCGCGGGGGAGAAATCCGCGAGGGTGTGGGCATGACTCACGGCCGGATCGATCATGTAAAGTACGCCAGCCAATGGCAGGCCGGCGACGCCACCCCCTCCCCTCCACGCGTCCGCCGCGCCGGGGCGGGGGATTTTTTTATCCCAGTACGCTCGCTGCACGCTGCGCATTGCGCTGGTCATGGCCCAGAGCTAACGGTGCTGCAGCAGTGTCGTCTCTTCCACTGAGTCTCCCTTCTTGTACTTTTTCACTTGTATCTTCTCCTTACTCAGCTATTAATTAATGTCAAAAGAAAAGTCACTGTCAATGAAATACAAGCTTATGGTCTATCCGAATGTGTATGCCTCTGGAATGAGGAACTGCTAGTAAACATAGTGCGTAATTCTGAATGGGGAGATGTCGTACGAGGCAACGGTTGCGGCCGGCCTACACCAAGGCTACGCCCACCATATGACGCAACAGTTTAACATACGTCTCCGTCATCGTCGTGATGCTCGTAGTAAACCACTCTTAGTCGGTCTTAAGACATTCACAGTACACAACATGGCGGATAGTACTTTCTCCAACTAATCAATTTTTTATCCTCTGCAACTCATATAGACAGAGTGATGACGAATTCCCAATACCCCCTATAGCTTGTCCACATATCCATACAGGGTCGCACTCTATTAATCTGGGACAACTTGGCTCAGGTAGTGCGACTATTCTTTATTCCAGACTGTCTGTGGGTACACCGCCGTTTTCGTAACAAAGTGATTCTTCTTTACGTACCATGTGAAATTCTCAACGTAACTGCAGTGATGACAGTAAACGCACGCTGAACAGTATCCTTCTACATCTACATAGATACTCCGCAAGATACCGTACGGTGCGTGGCAGAGAGTACCCTGTACCACCACTAGTCACCTCCCTTCCTGTTCCACTCGCAAATAGAGCGAGGGAAAAACGACTGTCCATCTGCCTTTATATGAGCCCTAATTTCTCGTATCTTACCTTCGTGGACCTTGCGCTCAATGAATGTTGGCGGCGGCAGTCAAATTCAAATACCGATTCTCTAAATTTTGTCGGGAGTGTTTCTCGGAAAGAACGTCACCTTCCCTCCAGGGATTCCCGTTAGAGTTCAAGAAGCATCTCAGTAACACTTAGGCCTGTGTGTTGTTCGAACCTACCGGTAACAAATCTAGCAGCCAGACTCTGAATTGCTTCAATGTCTTCCTTCAATTCGACCTCGTACGGATCCCTAATACTCGAGCAGTACTCAAGAATAGGTCGCACCAGGGTCTTCTATGGGGGTCTCCTTTACAGGTGAACCACTCTTTCCTATAATTCTCCCAGTAAATCGAATTCGACCATTCGCCTTTCCTACCACAGTTCCCACACGCCGAGATATTTTAACGACTTGGCTGTGTCAAGCCGGATACTAGTAATACGGGTTTGTTCTTCCTACTCATCCACATTAACTTGCATTTTTCCACATTAAGAGCTAAAAATGATTCAAATGGCTCTAAGCACTATGAGACTTAACATCTGAGGTCATCAGTCCCTAGACTTAGAACTACTTAAACCTAACAACCTAAGGACATCACACAGATCCATGCCCGAGTCAGGATTCGAACCTGCAACAGTAGCAGCAGCGTGGTTCCGGACTGAAGCGCCTAGAACCGCTCGACTACAGCGGCCGGCCATTTAGAGCTACCAACTAGAAATATTGTCTAAATCGTCTTGTATCTTCCTACAGTTACTCAACTTGGAGACCTTACCGTACACTACAGCATCATCAGCAAACAACCCCAGATTGCCTCCCACCTTGTCCACCAAATCATTTATGTTTATGGAGAATAACATCTATTCCATCACACTTCCCTGGGGCACTCCTGTCTAGACGTCTCTGATGAACGCTCGCCCCCGAGGACAACATACTGTTTTCTATTACTTAAAAAGTCTTTAGCCACTCACATATCTGAGAACTTAATCCGTATGTTCGTACCTTCGTTAACATCCTGCAGTGGTACACCGTGTTAGACGCCTTCCGGAAATTCAGAAATATGGAATCTGCTTGTTACCCTTCATCCATAGTTCACAGTATATCATGTGAGAAAAGGGCAAGCCGAGTTTTACACAAGCGATACTTTTGGAAACCACGCTGTTTCGTGGACATAAGTTCCTCAGTCTCAAGAAAGTTCATTGTATTCTAAATGAGAATATGTTCAAGGGTTCTGCAGCAAACCGAAATTAGGGATGCTAGTCTGTAATTTTATGGTTTCTTTTCTTTACCCTTCCCATACACTGGAGTCCCCTGCACATTTTTCCAGTCGCTTGGGACTGTACCGGGCGTGAGATTCACGATAAATACACATTAGGTAAGGGGCCAATGCCTAGAGTACTCTTTGTAAAACCGAACTGGGATTCCATCCGGTTTTGGAGATTTATTTCCTTTCAAATCTTTGTAAGTTGTTTCTCTGTCCGCCCCGATAGCAGAGTGGTCAGCGTGACGAATTGCCGTCCTACGGGCCTCGGTTCGACTCTCGGCTGGGTCGGAGATATTCTCCGCTCAGGGACTGGGTGTTGTGTTCTCTTCATCATCATTTCATCCCCATCCGGCGCAAAGGTCGCCCTATGAGGCGTCGAATGTAGTATGACCTGCACCAAAGCGGCCGGACCTGGCCCGTAAGGGGCCTCCCGGCCAATGACGCCAATCGCTCATTTCCAGATGTTTCTCTACGCCAGGGATTCTTATTACATACGAGAGTCTGCCCGATGGTCGAATGATGGTATGGTTGTACTATTCTCCTGCGTGAACGGCTTCTTGAACGTGAAATTTAGAACTTCGGATTTCGTTTCGTTATCTTCAACTGGCACGCCAGAGTTATTAACAAGGAACTGAATGGGAGCCTTAAACCCGCTTAACAATCTTACACAGGGCCATGATATTCTCGGGTTCTCCGCCAGATCTTTTGCTAAGGTGTGACGGTGCTAGTTTTGTATGCCTCGCTCATAGATCCTTTCACAGACGCACGAATCTCAACTAACCTTTGCTTTCCGTCATTTGTGCGTTTTCTTGTGAACCGGAAGTGCAACAGCGTCTGTTTTTCTCATCATCTTCCGAATTTCGTTGTTATACCATAATGGGTCTTTTCCATCCTTTATCCACTTACTAGGCACAAACCTCTCCAGATCACGGTTTACAAACTGCTTAAGCTTCACCCATAATTCCTCTACGTCCATCCTATTGGAACTAAGTGATAGCAGTTCACTGTCTTAAGTGAGATGCCAACAAACGTTTATCTGCTCCGTCTAACAGGAACACTCTCCCAGACATTATGATGATTAATCCCCGTGTCTACACTGAAATGTCGATACAGTCCGGCCAATTTGAAGATGCAAGGTCTAAGATATTTCCACTGCGTGCGGGCTGCCGAGCTAGCTTCTCAAGACAGTTTCCACGAAACGTCTTTCAAATTATTCCGTATGACTGTCTGTGCTCCCCGGAATGAATCCACAGACATTCCAGTCTATACTCGGTAAGTTAAAGTCGTCTCCAACTAGTATTGCACGATATGGGTGTTTCGCGCTACTGAACACAGACTTCCTTTGAATGACTCTAGAACTGCCATAGCGGGGTCGGGTTGCCGGTAAAAACATCCAACAACTAACCTAATTTGGATTCACCTAGATCTGTTACACGCAGCCAATCACACTCAACTTCGACCTCAATAGAGACAATATTTTTGTCAACTGCAATGAAGACTCCTCCGCCTGTGACTCTTAATCTGTCTTCGCGATATACTTTCCATGTCTCACTGAATATCTCAGAACCTTCTACTTCAGGTTACAGCCAGCTCTCGGTCCCAAGAATAATTTGAGTGCGAGAGCTTTTCTGGAGGGCAGCAAATTCGCGAACTTTATTGTGAATACTTGCAAGCTTCTCACTTACAATTACTATGAAGACTTTAATGAAAATGGCAAAGGTAATGTTAATCAGAACACTGGACAGGTTTATGGTCTAAATAACAATACATTTATTCATTCTCAACATCACAATCAAAAAAAATTGCTAAAGAAACGGCACACAATCATTTTTTATTGGACAAACGCTTTCAGTGATATGTGGTCTATGGTGAACAAAGTGATCGGCTGGGGATCAACACACGACGCTAACCAGAACTAATCGATGTACCTGACTTCATACATATGAATCCGTGGTATGGCCCAAAAACTGCTATCAAGTATCTATACTATACCATAAAGAAAAATATGGTTCGAAAGAACAGGGTGCTGAGAAGCATATATTGGAGCCCAATGATGTAGCAGCGAATACTTTACGTTCCTGCTGCTCAGGGCGGCACACCACGATGCATTCGGCGACTGGAGTCATGGACAGCAGCAATCTGTTGTTAATGGCATGCGACCGAAAAAAATTCAAGTACTCGGTCTCGCGTTCGGCTAATTCGGAAAGCTGATACTTCCCTGTGAGCCTCTGAAACCCCGGTGGATTGAGTGTGTCGGTGGACCCGTTTGCTGGTCTGCCAAGTCAATTTGGCTCCGTGCCGCAACTATGCATGACAGAATATGTCAAATGTGTAGACGGCCGACTCAAAACAACACCCACGCATCACTCGTTGTGTGCGTGATGCTAGAAGCAGTACCTCTGATGGTTCAGCCGGTGACTGACACAGGCTCTAAGTGGCACATTAGTAAAGGGCACAAGTCTCACCATTTAGGTAAAGACCTGCAGTTCTTTACTAGCGATCTGCCAGTACAAGAGTGACCACTTCTCTGTCTGTCAGCTTTCATCGCCAACTCGGTAGCCTAGCAGATTTACGTCTTAGGCTACTCCCACATTAGCCCAGGCCAATCACGAGTTGGAGTGCGGCACTCGAAGCTGGGAGACCGCCCTTGCCTCGCATACACAGAGTTGACCAATAAGCGACTTTAAAAATTAATTGGGAGAAAAGGAAAAAAGATTCAGCTTCACAGCCTCTTTCCCAAGCGTTTACCCCATCTATTTTGCTAAAAGCGTGACCTGGGTGGAACCACAGCCTTCTATAAAAATGTCGTTATAACCACTGTTGCGTCTATTTCACACTTTCCAAATAATGGCCATAAACTCGCTAAAGGCCTCGTGCCTTCACAAATTGTTTTGTAGCAGGATCTGGACGTCTGGGTACCACTGACCCGTCCCATGGAAATTCGCAGAAACACAGTCGTCTCATCGGCTTCCTGCCTAACGCGGACATTTCCTCTGCTTTATTGCCGGTCATCAATGCTCTGCCCATAGCAGCGCCAACTCCTTGGCGCTAGTCAGCGACCGACCGGCGCAATCCAACGTGTCTGCGCAATGAGACCATGGAGCTGGGCAGACCGCAAATGTTTTCACCCAGGTTCCGCAGAAGAAACGCTCCCCTCGGCCCTCAGCCGCCGTACGCTTTTAATGCAGTCGTCTAAGTCGGTACTCTCTTCCTTTGAATGCAGGTAAAGCTTACCGCTATTCTGTCACTAGAGCACACAAGCAAGATCGTTAACTACTGTCAACCACTTCAGCATATTGTCACGTAGAAGGTGTAAATAGATGAACGACGAGCATTAACTTTACTTAATGAAGGTTTATTCAGCACTTGTACATACAAGACCACGCAGCGAACTGTCTCTGGCCAGAACACATTCTTGAAATTTGTGGATACTTCTAGAATGTACTCGAATCGAATATAGAAATTAAAGTTTTACAGCCCAGGTGAGTTTTGAACTCTCGACCCTCCATGCAACAGTTTAGTAGCATAACCACTACATCACAGTGCTTCTGCGACAATATGAATGAAGTCAGATCATATCCAGTATAGCAACCAAGCAAAAAAAAAAAAGGAAGTGTCTTTACTTTGAACGCTGTTTGACTTCCCTTGCTGCGTATCTACTGGTGAGTGTTCATCACAGCACCTCAAACCACCGTCTTGCCTCCACAAGTGCACTGCTACCTGAGTAGCTGCTTCCTTTGTGTAGCCGGCCGCGGTGGCACCGCGGTTCTAGGCGCTGCAGTCCGGAAACGCGGGATTGCTACGGTCGCAGGTTCGAATCATGCCTCGGGAATGGATGTGTTTGATGTCCTTAGGTTAGTTAGGTTTAAGTAGTTCTAAGTTCTAGGGGACTGATGACCTAAGATGTTAAGTCCCATAGTGCTCAGAGCCATTTGAACCATCCTTTGTGCAGTGCCACCCTGATCTATCAAGGGGGGTGCTATAAATCCCCACATGATAACACAGGTCTAGATATCTGCAGCCAAGCCTGTATCAACTGAGGATGACCTCAGAACCCATGCAACAAGCGTCTTTGATGCCAACGTGTGCCACAAATTACAGACGACTGCACTCTGCACGCTCGATTCCACCTCCACATCCCGGGTGGGGCCTCCCGGCAGATATACCGAGTGCACATTGGTTTTCTTTCCAGCTCTGAACGCGATCTGCCTAAGGGGCTCGGTAACACTCCTAACGTTGGAGCTCTCGACAACTAGTAAACCCCTCCCCCGGTGTGCCTGCTCAGACCCTGCTGGAGAGGCCACCTGCTCACTTACAGGGCGAGTGGGGGAGGACAGGCGGCCAGTCTCCTCATTGGTCCTCCGCCTCGGGCTACGCAAACATGCTATGAGGGCGGATACACCGTGTCAGGTACGTTAGGAAGTGCATCGAAACCAGAGCACTTGGGCAAAACAAGCGACAACTGAGGTGTCTCATGTGATAAGCCAGATTCTCCGCCAGCACTACACCCCAATGCAGCAGCCGGAAGGTGACTGAGCCAAAAGACATTCAGTTGTTCAAGAACTGTGGTCAGCTCCTCCTGCATATGCACACAGCATGCAGACACGCTAACCATCCATCAAGACTATAAAAGCAGACAGAATCCTAGAGATGCAACTTGATACCATTCTGATGTGTCACCACTGGACGCTGATGCGTTAATGAGCTATGTAGCTGGCTTTTCAGTGAACAACCATTGCGCTACAGACTGAATGCATTCTCCCTCACAAAAACACTTGGTTGAACCTCCCAATACAGAAAAGCACGCACGAAATTTAATAGATGCATAAAAGGAAATGTTCGTAAACTGTCTCGTAACGTGTAGCAGCAACCTTCTGTTAAATGAACCCCCATAGTGCATTGCCGCAATATGACAGATCAGGACTTCTCGATGGCCACTCCAAACGTGAAGGCAATTGGAAGCATCACCTAGGAGCAATAGGTACTTTATTTCAGTTTCTATAATAAAATGTTAGATCACCAATCACTTTAATTTTTGCCCTCACTCCTTGGCTCTTAAACCATACAGCGACGGACTCACACTAATTTTATTTTGCGATGAGTCCTGGTCCTCACTACAAATGGCATATTAGAAGTGAAATGCGACTGATCCATGTCCCGGTTGCACACCTCGTTTGCTTGAAAGGTGCGATAAGCAATGATATCTCTACTATCAAAAGTCTCCACTCCCGTAACCGTCTTAACTGTAGCTCCAGGATACCGCACAATAGTCAGCCAACCATTGAGCTGTACCTTTCTGCCCCAGTGTGAAATTCAGAACACACTCGCAAAATACGGATGGCCCTTGCTGAACAACTTGCGGTCCAATGTTACTTATCTGTCGTAACTACAACATTGCCTATGGCCTTATAGGCCGTCAGGCGGGAATGCACATCCTTCGTTCTAATTGCCGTATTTCTCATTGCAGCGCCACGGGGCCTGTCAAGATGAAGGGCACCTCGGAGGAGGAGTAACCGTCTTCTTCGTCGTATATGGATTGAGGACACGGATGAAGATGGAATGTCTGGTTCGCCGCTTTGCATCTCGTCCAAGAAAAATTGCCAAGGGCCGCCGAACTCGGCAGAGGACCAAGTATATGACCACTCGCTTTCTGGCAACAGTGAAGCCAATGTCACTGTTTGTGAAGAGGTTCCATCACAATTGTCTGATGACATTCAAGCATGGTGATAGTGACCAAGATAATTCATTCCAGTCGGTTCCAAATAATAATAATACAACCGACTTGACACCTGCATGTAGTTATTTTTATTGTAATTATTATGGAGTTACAGTTTCGAAAGTATGGCTTACATTTCAAAGTTTTAATGCAATGACTGTAATGGAAGACGGCAGTCATGAAGACGTTGACGGTGATGAGCCGGATGCTGATCCGAAGACAAACTAACACGGTAACATCTAGGTGTTCCTTTTTTTCCCGCCCTGTACGAGATGGAATAACAAGTAATTATTGTGAAGGTGGTTCGATGAACCCTCTGCCAGGCACTTGAATGTGATTTGCTGATTAGCCATGTAGCTGTAGATGTTAACGTGAGCGATCAGTCTGATAATTAACCTGTCGGTTCGAGACCGATAACTCCGTTATTTATATAAAAATATAGCATTATAAATACTGGCTGGTTGCTGTTATCTTCTCTGCAAGAATCAACCTGTATTTTGTACACAGCCAAGTGCTCAGAATGTCGGTTTTCGAAACAATAAGATATAGTGAGCAGCTCTGTTACATTTTTGATTGAAGTATATAGATTTATTACTTTTTCCAGGTTCGGAGGGTGCTGATTCCGCAGCTCGTTGTTCAATTATTACGTCCGCGACCGGTTTCGCCCTAATATTTGGTCATTTTCAGGTGGAAATCACACGAAAGTATAGCTACTTCACTTTTCAAAGCAATATCCAACATCAAAAACATGGATTACCTGAGGGATCTCCGACAGCAAGTACACTGGCAGATGCTCACGTTGATTAATTGGAAAACGCATACTTCAAGAATCGCCCTGAATTTAACACTTGTATAGCGTACTACAAACGTTGTTTTGATGTTGTTATCGTCTTATTCCGTGGTCCATAACAATACCAAGTTGCAAATGCCTGTGGTGAAATGCATTATAACGTCAGTTTTACAGTCGAATAAGGAAGAAGACAAGAGTTTAACGTCCCGTCGACAACAAGGTCATTAGGGATGGAATACAAGCTTGGATTAGGGAAGGGTGGGGAAGTAAATAGGCCGTACCTTCTCAAAGGAACCATCCCGGCAATCTGCATTTGCCTTAAGCGATTTAGGAAAATCACGGAAAACCTAAATCCGGATAACCGGACGAGGATTTGAACCTGAAAACGAAACCTGCTAGGTTTTTACAGTCTAGTATCAGCGGAGTAACAGTACTGATTTTTTAGGTCTTTCCATTGCGACGAATCAACTAAGACACATTTTTGAAGTTTATCAGAAACCTGTATCTTACGTCATTACTCCTGCCACATCATGTAACTTAGCAGTTTGCGAAATAAAGCCTGGAGTAACGGCTATAACAGCAGGGTCGTTGATGAAATTCATAATTTTACGGAGTCTAAACGAGGTTCTACATAAAAACAATTTCTAACGTTTCCTTTCTATGGACAGGTCGCATACAGACTCACCAATCTTTTCAAAGCTAACCACACCGGACAACAAACGGGAAGGAATTTTAAAACGCGGTGCAAGGAAACAACAGAAGTAGAAACAAAAAAGCACAAGAAATAGATGCACCTTCGCAGCTCACCTCGTACACTATACCCACGAGCTGCACAGTGTCGGAGGCGATCTCGTAATCCTTCATACAATGAAGAAAGGGTGCTTCATGGACATATATAAAGAAATACATGGACGTATATGAAGAAATGGAAATTTACGCACAAGTGAAAAAAAATTGAAGGAAAAGAAGCTCAACGAGCAATGCACATTAAGAAACACCAGTTTCTTGGACATCTTCCGCCTCCTTACAGACAACTTCCCTTAAACATAATCCGCAAGTTCCTAACTGTGTCTAGCAGTTTGTAAACATACTTTGTAGGAATGTCCACGATGCGTCCAAGCTACGCTAGCGCCTTCTAGTTCCGTATATTTTAATTTTTGGACGCTAGAGGACGTAACTTGTTTCCACTCCACTTGGACGCCCAGTCCACTGCAACTCTTTTATACTTCTGTTAAATCTAGCAGGTCGTTTATTTTTTTATTTGAGGAGCATAAAATTTTTAATTTCGAAAATGTGTGAATATAGTACTTCTTAACGCTAAACACGCCAATACTATCAACGTATCGAAGTGTACAGTTTTCATAATCCTGGGCAGATAACTTTTTAAGTCTACCTGACTTTTACTTATTTTATCTGACACTGCTTCTCTATATCACAATATAAGTTACATATTCTTCCTGTACGTATTATGCCTTAACAATGGCAGTTTCAGATACACTTAAAAAGCCTGACATAAAGGCCGAAATCGGTCATGGACTTAATGAATTAGCAACTGGAGTGGATTTCATTAACTATACGGATTTTCTTTAACTCTAGAGGCGCATCTCTCAAGTCCAGCGCCTGCTAACAGGCCTACTTCATTCGGCCCTACAATATTAAGACGTACCCTAGAACAGTCGCATTGACATCCTGTAGTCGTTCTCCTCAACAGACGCACTCCACTTTCCCAAAATACACGAACAAACCAAAGTATTTCGCTACCTAAGCCTAATAGTGATTTCACGTGTACTCTTCATTTAGTATCGTATCGTAGTCCAAATAACGTCTGTAGTCCTTCGAGTGCACTAGCAGACATTACAAAATTATTACGGAATGCAGCCAGATGTTGGCCAGTGTGGCCTCGCGGTTCTAGGCGCTTCAGTCTAGAACCGCGCGACCACAAAGGTCGCAGGTTCGAATCCTGCCTTGGGCATGGATGAGTGTGATATCCTTAGGTTAGTTGGGTTTAAGTAGTTTCAAATTCTAGGGGACTGATGATCTCAGCTTTTAAGTCCCATAGTGCTCAGAGCCATTTGAACCATTTTTGCAGAGAGATGCTGTCGGATAATCCGCACCTAATGGAAACCTGGCAGAAGACGCTAAATATGACTAAACATAATGTAATGTGCGTAAATAGACACAGAGATCCGATAACATAGTCAAAGTTAGCAACCTAAAACGTCAATTATCCAGCAATGAATGCCAAAAAGGTCGAACGACTCTATAAAGCTAGCCTTTTGACTGGCAGCCACTAAATTAATATGTAAAGGAATAATACTAAGATAGTCATCTTCGGAGAAAGTCTCTTACGAAATAATCTCTTGGTTAATAGCTTTCTTTCCTTTCTAAAACCCAGCAGTGACAATACTTTTAATTAAAACTACTTCCAGAACCTGTAGCAATTTGCATCTGACCGCGCGGCAATAATAAATCGTCTCTCTCTCTCTCTCTCTCTCTCTCTCTCTCTCTCTCTCTCTCAATGTCTCCCCCTGTCTGTCTCAGTTGATAATGATGCGATATGGTGTTTACAGACATTAAGAAAGAAAAAACCTAACATCTGGGTAATTAAATTTCCATTACGAGTAAAAATCATAACCCACTGTTACTTTGTATAAAAACAATGCGATAATTTTTAAAAAACCGAACGCTTGAGATCCAGACTTATTTTTAAATCGCTGTGTCCAATGAGCAACACGACTAATCTTAATTCGCTGTTATACTTAGTTTCTTTCTATCCTGAAATCTCGTCATATGCTTCATTAACCATTTTTTTAAAATCTTTTTCTGTTCGAGTGTTAAATATTAGCGCTTGATTTACATAAATCAACTATTGCTCGTTAAAAACTGAATTCGTTTCTATCCTCTACAATAACCTCTGAGACGTCTTTTTCTTAAATTTTTGAAAGATCCTAGATTGATAGAACCAGGTACTTGTCTTCCGCTTCCGGGTATATTCAACTCAGATACAAGAAAAGGTGAAAAGGCCACCCTTTAAAATAACCATTATATGGGTTATCTGCAGCTGACAGGCGCGTCAGAGACGTTGTCACGCAGTAGCGAAGGGAAATCGTGTAATGTTACGGCCCGTTCTCCACCCACTGATCATTTATGTAGTGTGTTTTGAAGATTAAAAAACCACAAGCTCCAGACACGTCTGGAAACAGTCTGGATGCACGAAATGTCAGGCTGGAATGATGCCGCTAACCGAGATATTCTGGTTCACTGTCAATAGCTCGCTGCACGCACATAAAAGAGTGGCGTCAGAAGCGTTGTGCCCTTGTGTTTCTTCCTCTGACGTGAAGTTCATAGCGAGTCACGGAATTTTTCTTTAAAGTACCCACTGGCAGTAAGATAATGCCTTTTAAGGCAAACAGATTTCTTCCTGCATATACTCATTTCATACGAAATGTGTTGAGCAAGTTATACATTGTGACAGACGAGAAGTGAGTCAGTACATACACTAGTGTAACGTGCCTAAATTTCCTCTAAAGGTTTCGTTAATTCACATAAACTATACTCAATGTTGTCGGGCTACAATTATAATTGGCATTTAAATGTGACCCAGTCACTAGCGTAAAGTAACGGTAACGATTTATGTAACTCAAAAATGTAGTTATACACAGTACACATACTCGAAAAATTTTGGCACAATTATCCCATTGCGACACTAGCCGGACGATTCCATCCTTGAAGAAGGTAGTAGGCTGCTGTCGGATCCAGGCCTGGACCCAGCCACACACTTTGTTATCCATTGCAAATAGCTTGTTTTAGAGGTCCAAACACATGAAAGTCACACGATGAAACGTCGGGACTGTACGGTGGATATTCCAGCGTTTTCCACAGAAACTGCAGCAATGTCGTCTTCAGCGCATTGGCCGTGTGTGGGAGGGCGCTATCATGCAGGAGGATAACGCCATTGGACAACATGCCTTGGCGTTTCGATTTGATGACTCGTGTAAGGTTCTGTAAAGAGGCTTGATAACGCTGGTAATTGATGATGGTTCCCCGTTGCAGGAACTCGACAAGCAGTGGACCTTTGTGGTAAAAAAGACGGACATAATGACCTTGCCAGAACTGGTGATTTCTTTGGAGGTGGTGAAGTCGCATATTCCTACTGCTTGCTCTGACGCTTGCTTTGTGGTTCAAAATGGCGACACCTTGTTTCGTCACCTGTGACAATACGCTGCAAAAACGCTGCACAAAGCCGTATTCCTCCTCATGATAACGTTGCAGATGACTCAAAGACAGCGCCATTCGAGTATTGCGCTTTTCGACGATCAGTTGGTGGGGAACCCACTGCGCACAGGTTTTTCGGAAGTTCAAGTGTTAACGCATTATGGTGTGGGCGGAGCCCACGCTAATACCCAGTAACCAACGGATCTCGTCCACAGTGATTTTGCGGTTGTCCAGGACTAAAGCATCCACTCCCGCAACAATTTCCCGTGTGATGACACGATGAGTCTGTCCACGGCGATCATCATCTTCCAGTGACTCGGACCCCTCAAGGTATCGTTTGCGCCATTCCACAACACTTGAACAACTCAGACTGTACTCATCCTTCGATACATTGCACGGCCTTCAATTCCCTCCACCGCCAAAAATCGAACCACTCCTCGCTGTTCCTGCTTACTCGCTTGCATGTTCGATGGTGGACGACAGCTTGTGTGACCACCTTCTCTCCGGCGTGAAAACCATACTGGCGCTATGCAACATCAAGTGGTGCGTACGCGTCAGTCTCTCTATCAATAGATACCCGCAGCTATTTGAATGAACCTCATACGTTACTGATTCTCCAGTCCACAGCCGGAGTGGCCGAGCGGTTCTAGGCGCTACAGTCTGGAACCGCGCGACCACTACGGTTACAGGTTCGAATCCTGCCTCGGGTTAGTTAGGTTTAAGTAGTTATAAGTTCTACGGGACTGATGACCTCAGAAGTTGAGTCCCATAGCGCTCAGAGCCATTTGAACCATTTGAACAGAAGAAAGCGTTGTATCAGTATCCAAATTATAAGGAAGTTAATCAAGTACTTTCAGGTAGTTTACCAATTTTTGATAATATCAAGTGGGTAATTTTTTCTGATTATCATATGACGTAAAATGTAGGTGTCTTTCAGTGTTCATTGTAGAAGTTTGACCTACACATCTCAACAATGTACAGACATCTGAGTTCACGAAAAATTATGATCCGTTTTCCATTATATTTCGTGTTGAGGTACGTCCATTTATCGCTTTCAAATAAAGCAATTAAATATTGGTAATGCTGTTACGTCTTACTTTCTCCGAGATAACCATTACCGCATAGATTAGCATTGTGTGGATTAATGTAACCCTTCGTTTCGCTCTCACTGCCTCGTAGTCCCGGCTGTGTAGCCAGTTTTATACAGTCTAACCCACTAAAACGACTCATGTGGATTACATAATTCATTTCGATGTTACATTCGTAAATGATGTGCTACATCATTGCTGTTCAAGAGACACTATGGGTTATATATTTATCTGTGAAGTCTTACGCTTCCTACCACCATGTAACTTGATTTGCTTCGTCTATAATCCAAGTATGTCCATTCGATGGGTTATAGGTCAACTACACAACGATTTGAAAATGGCTGCACAGCCAAAACTACGTAGCAGTGAATTTAAAATAAAGAAATATTTAGATCCAATCAACGACAGACCGTGGAGCAGAATACGATCATTCAGAAAACTTGATGTGTCTATGGAGTGTATTCCAACTAATGTATTACTTTCTTAAGCTGTGTCGTCAAATAGTGGATGGCAGCTAAATGACAAAAAAAGTGGAACAATTGGTCTGTTGCTAATGGCTATTCAGTAAGTCTGTATTGCGTCATTAAATTTGCGGCACTTATAAAAACTGCACGTGTTTCAGTGGGAAAGTTCGAGAGACAGCAAAAATGCCTCTAACGTCCGACGTCAACAATGCCCAAGTACATTGTGCACTGGTACGTCTGCAATGTTATCAGTGAATTAAGTGAATCACGATTTTACGATAGCAGCAACTCGAATCTCAGAGGTGCAGGACATAGAGCTGCGGGTTGGTTCAAATGGCTCTGAGCACTATGGGACTTAATTTCTGAGGTCATCACCCCCTAGAACTTAGAACTACTTAAACCCAACTAACCCAAAGACATCACACACATCCATGCCCGAGGCAGGATTCGAACCTGCGACCGTAGCTGTCGCGCTGTTCCAGACTGAAGCGCCTACAACCACTCATGCTCTGCCAAGTCCTTGGCCGTCTCCGGCAGAATAACAATGTCACTGGCAAAGCTTAAATTTTTTATTTCTTGTCTTTGAACTTTTATTTTTTTTCCAAGTTTGTCATTGGTTTCTTTTACTGCTTAATCACGTATAGACTGAATATCACTGGGATACGTTACAGTCTTGTGTCACTAGCTTCTCAACCACTGCTTTCCTTTCTTGTCTCTCGACTCTTGTAGGTGCAGTCTTCTTTCTGTACAAGCTATAAGTACTCTTTAGCTCCCTGTAATTAAATCCTGCTTCTAACAGAATTTCAGAGAGGGCTGTACGCTATTAGACATCGTTATCAGGAAATATGAGGGGTGGACAAAAAACTCAGTGGGTACAGTTACAGTTTTTATTCAAAACTAACCACCAGAGGCCTGAACTCAACTATCCCACTATTTCACGAGCCGAAGGATTCCATGTTCGCAGAATTGCTGTGGCTGTGACAAGAGTCAGTCCTCACCGAGTCCATCAGTTCGTCGTCCGAGATGAAGCACTTTTCTTAGGTTTTTAGCGCAACAGAGACACGGAAGTCGCAGGGCGACATGTCCATCCGGGCTATACGGCGGATATTCAAGCTCCTTCCCCTTGAACTTGGTTATTATACTTTGTAGCATCTTGGACACACTGGGACACGCGTTATCGTGGAACAGAATCACTCCCTACGTGAGCAACTCAGCTCAGACCTTTTGCTCTTGATGGACTTGTGCAGGCCACGGCCGTTGAGAGTTTGTGAAGATGTTTCTGTACTGTGGGCGCTGCGGGAAGCAAATTGTCATGTGTAGTTTTCACAACGCCTGCAGATTGTCGTGTTCTGCGCTCTGCAGCATGGGGAAGAAGTACGCGCAGAGGAAACCTGCTGCTACGAAGGGTCCTTCGGTTGTGCAACTCATTGAGTCCGCCGACCAAGCAAGGAAGCCCCGAGAAGACGAGTCGCGGCCTGTCCCCCCTTTGCACATCAAGTGCAAAGGCGGGCGGATATCGCTGTTCGACCCCATTACGAATTGCGCCAACAACAAGGTGGTCTACGAGTCTGTCGACACAGACTCGCTGATCTGCGTTCGGGCCGCAAACGTGGCCGACCACAGGGCGATCGAGGTCGCAGTGGCCGACCACATCGTCGACGCGCCGCCGGCGCGTGAGAAGGCACCTTCCGTTGGAAGGAAGAAGACGACCGAGGCACTCCTAACGGGGTTACCTTGGTGCTGTGACGAGGCAGCGGGCCGGGAAGGGCTGTTGCGAGCTGGGTTTGGTAATGCAACAGCAAGGTTGCACAACCGGACCAACAAGAAGAGGGCGCCTCTAATCCGTAACCGTGCAAACGGCCGACGGCATGAGCGACGTCTTCCGCTTAAGGAAGTTGCTGGGCTTCCCGGTTACGACAGAAGCTCTCCCGACCGCCACGGACCCCCAGCCCCGGTGTTTCAGGTGCCAGGGCGAGGGCCACGTCGCGAAGTATTGCCGCAACGCGGTGCGGTGCGTCAAGTGCTCCGGCGAGCACGACAGCCTCGCCTGCGACCGCGACAGTAACGTTCTGCCGACTTGCGCCCTATGTGGCGGCCCGCACGTCGCCAGCTGGCGCGGCTGCCCGGCTTTCTCGAACCGCAACCGTCCGAAGGCGGCGAGGCGGCCGCGGCCGCACCGACGCGGCGGAAGAAGAGAAGACGACGTCGGCAACGCCGTTGGGCGCAGACCAGCCCGGCCCAGCTGAGGGACAGTGAAAAAGCAGCTCCATCTACCAAGAGCTGGGAAGACCGCCCGGCGACGGGCAGTCGGGATGCATCTCGCGCCCCCGAGAAGAACTGTCGCCTCGAACTCGGAACCGCCGTGAATGAGGCCACTGCAGCCCTCAAAGCCGCCATGGTGGCAGAGAGGTCTCCCTTCGCAACCGCCGTGGCTGCAGAGAAGGAAGAGGCCTTGAGGCAACTGCGTGCAGTCTTCGCCCAAGGCCTCCATGCAGCAGAACCTGCGAAAACTCCTGCGACCTCGCAGAAGGACGTTCGCGTGACTGTCCCAGCGGCTACCCCAGCAGCACCGCAGCTGAAATGTGCAAAGAAGACAACCGCCGTCCTAGCGGTATCGGCGGCGACGCCGTCCGCCGCGGGGGCGACCCCCGGAAGGGACCGAGAAGCCAAAGAGGCAGCCCTAACCGCGCAAGCGTGAGCGAGAGGCATGCATTTCTCCAGCACTCAAGCGGCGCAGTCACTGAACAAGCGGAGCTGCTCGAGACACACATGCGGCAGAGCTGTACCATGCAGTAGAGGAGGACGCCGAACGGCGGTGGGCTGCCGCTTTTCAGCACCAGCCTGATGAAGCTGTGCCAAGTCACTGACGACACGGCGCAGTAGAGGGCGGAACGGCAACGCATGCGTTGCCGCACTGAATTTGTTACAGGGACGAAGCCCAGGAGAATCCACTGGAGCCCAGCTGCAGCGCCAGGACTGACCCAGCAGCAGCAGCTGGCCCAGGAGACATCGTCGGTGCCCAGTAGCAGCAACGCTCACCTCCTCGACAGGACTGAGCATTCCATGACAATCTGGCATCGCTTCCATTTTCTGATGCATGATACCCAACCACTAACATAACCTTACCTTGCACGATCTGTCGCAGATAGCAAGAAACCGCTACTGCCCTTACTACCCAACCTGACACCGTCGCAGAGGTTTTTTTCCCTAGGCGCTTGCCTTGGCACTTTCTTCCCTCCGTCCTTAAAACCTCTCTTCTTTCAAACTTGAGTCTATAAAACTTTTTCGACCAATTCTATCACCAGATGTGCCCGTATTAATGGACAATCTTACCCAGATGTACGGATAACATCACAGTTCCTCGTTCCTGCAATCTCCTCGATTCTAACTACTAACAATGCAGAGGTGACAGTAGACTTTTTGAGTTGGTCACCCCACCTTTTTTTATTAAAAAAACCACAGGCCACGGAGTATCTCACAGCACACGTCGCAGCTTATGATTTTTCTGTGGTCCAGGAATTCCTGAGTACAGAACCTCGGACATCGAAAAAGACGATGAGAGTCACGGAGCCTGCTGAGGACACAGCTATGATTTTTGTAAACGTGAAGCAATGACACATCCTTCCATGTTACGTAATCTCAAAGCAGCATATGCAACTTTCAACCGGTTTGGTTCTTATGACGTTTCCCACCTTTTCATCTGAACACGCCTTATACTTGTAAGCAAAAAGTCACTCTATAAAGGACTTTAGGATGTATTATGCGTATACAAGAAAGCAGTTTAATATTAATGAGTCACGACTGAAACAAAAAGTCTTAACGATTGCAAAGCCGCACCACCGTTACCTAGGGACAACGGTTATCGATGAAACAAGTGATTTTCGGTAATATTGGTTTATTTCGAAGACAGTTCAACTAGTTTGTTAAAACCACTAAAAATAACTCGTTTCTGAAATAACCGATTTTCAGTGTTGTATTCCTTTTATTTCTTGTCTCTCAGTTTGAAGATACACAGAATCGAAATACTAAATTAAACAGGTAACGAAAAGAAAACTTAGTCCATCCACCGTTCGCTTCTTTCCTCGAATGTGATAAGTGGTTAACACTGTAGAAAAATCACCAGTATTCTGGTACTGATCCCAATGTTTTGAAACTCTTCTAAAAAGTCTTGTAATCTAGGATCATACCACTATTTGTGCATTACGAATATCAGTGCCAAAGGGTGAAGGACTCTGTTTTTCGTGCTACAAGCAGATACAGGCAGATCAGCTGCTTTCTATTCTTATCGTGATCTACGAATGAAAACCAGTTTTAAGTTTTCCCCTTACATGAAACTTTACATGATATCGCAAGTATGTTATGGGCTCTCCCGTATTTAATCTTTTAAAGCAAATGGAGCATTGTACTTCACTGATACAGAACCTCGTAAAATGCTTCCAGGCAAAGGATGGTTCCATTCTTTAATACTCGTACCACTCATATCCGACAACGACAGCGAGAAACTACCGTACAGTCCAGATGGGGCAAGCAATTCACACTGCATCATCTAATAGGCCACTCCTCGTGATAACAGGTACAGTATTGTCTCATCTACGCTGTACCAATTCTTATGCTGTGTGTTTGTTGCTCGTTTCTACCGACGTTATTATTAAAATAGCTCTGATAGTGTTTTCCTATTTGCTATAATATGCTACACTCCTGGAAATGGAAAAAAGAACACATTGACACCGGTGTGTTAGACTCACCATACTTGCTCCGGACACTGCGAGAGGGCTGTACAAGCAATGATCACACGCACGGCACAGCGGACACACCAGGAACCGCGGTGTTGGCCGTCTAATGGCGCTAGCTGCGCAGCATTTGTGCACCGCCGCCGTCAGTGTCAGCCTGTTTGCCGTGGCATACGGAGCTCCATCGCAGTCTTTAACACTGGTAGCATGCCGCGACAGCGTGGATGTGAACCGTATGTGCAGTTGACGGACTTTGAGCGAGGGCGTATAGTGGGCATGCGGGAGGCCGGGTGGACGTACCGCCGAATTGCTCAACACGTGGGGCGTGAGGTCTCCACAGTACATCGATGTTGTCGCCAGTGGTCGGCGGAAGGTGCACGTGCCCGTCGACCTGGGACCGGACCGCAGCGACGCACGGATGCACGCCAAGACCGTAGGATCCTACGCAGTGCCGTAGGGGACCGCACCGCCACTTCCCAGCAAATTAGGGACACTGTTGCTCCTGGGGTATCGGCGAGGACCATTCGCAACCGTCTCCATGAAACTGGGCTACGGTCCCGCACACCGTTAGGCCGTCTTCCGCTCACGCCCCAACATCGTGCAGCCCGCCTCCAGTGGTGTCGCGACAGGCGTGAATGGAGGGACGAATGGAGACGTGTCGTCTTTAGCGATGAGAGTCGCTTCTGCCTTGGTGCCAATGATGGTCGTATGCGTGTTTGGCGCCGTGCAGATGAGCGCCACAATCAGGACTGCATACGACCGAGGCACACAGGGCCAACACCCGGCATCATGGTGTGGGGAGCAATCTCCTACACTGGCCGTACACCTCTGGTGATCGTCGAGGGGACACTGAATAGTGCACGGTACATCCAAACCGTCATCGAACCCATCGTTCTACCATTCCTAGACCGGCAAGGGAACTTGCTGTTCCAACAGGACAATGCACGTCCGCATGTATCCCGTGCCACCCAACGTGCTCTAGAAGGTGTAAGTCAACTACCCTGGCCAGCAAGATCTCCGGATCTGTCCCCCATTGAGCATGTTTGGGACTGGATGATGCGTCGTCTCACGCGGTCTGCACGTCCAGCACGAACGCTGGTCAAACTGAGGCGCCAGGTGGAAATGGCACGGCAAGCCGTTCCACAGGACTACATCCAGCATCTCTCCATGGGAGAATAGCAGCCTGCATTGCTGCGAAAGGTGGATATACACTGTACTAGTGCCAACATTGTGCATGCTCTGTTGCCTGTGTCTATGTGCCTGTGGTTCTGTCAGTGTGATCATGTGATGTATCTGACCCCAGGAATGTGTCAATAAAGTTTCCCCTTCCTGGGACAATGAATTCACGGTATTCTTATTTCAATTTCCAGGAGTGTATAATAACGTAATATTCCACACCAATGGCAAATTTATCAATGAATATTATTCGTTTTTTAACGTTTATTGAAAAACCCAAAAATTTTAGTACCGCTGCTGTGGATAGTTGATATTTGTTTTTTACCCGATTATAAGTAAAAAATAAACACCATCTTTTACGACCAAGAGCAAACAAATACCGAAAAATACCAATTACTCAGAATTAAATAAAAACAGCGCGTTTTTAAAAAAAAACAGGTTTATTCAAAAACCAAAAATTTTAGTACTGCTACTATGGAAAGTTGATATTTAGTTTTGTCTACCCGGTTATTTGTAAAAAAATAAAAAAACACCTGTTACGACTGAGCGCAAACAAATACCGAAAAATACCGGTTATTCAGAACGAAAATAGTCGTGTCGGTTTTAACCGATCGGTGTTTCCCGTCCTACCTGTTATCGTCCGACCAAAAAGAGTGCTCTGTGCATTTCACTGTCTTACTGCTTAAAAAATGCCGTGGTTCGTCTCTTTGACATTTTACGGTGCCCTTCAAACGCTTCACTCCGATCCGCTTCCGCGCGCCGTTAAGTCAGAACACGATTACACGCAGGGCAGCGTAGCGTCACGCAGGCCGCGCAGCTCCGCGATGCATTTAAAGCAGGGCGCTGAGGTGTGTGGTGGGGTGGGTGGGGTGGGTGAGCAGGGAGCAGGCGCGTGCTGGCCCACCCCGCGACCCTGCCAATTTTTTTGGCCGCCTCCCGAGGGACGGGCGGCCCGCAAATGAGAGCCACATGCTCATAGCTTCCGGGGCTTGTTTTGGAGGAAGCGCCCGGGTATTTTGGGCGGCCCTCCCTCCCCCGGGGTCAGCTGCGCTCCCTAAATCACGGCGCACAATAGCACGTGCCTCTGCCTCTACCTCTACCTCTGCGTCAACTGTCTACCCGCCGTACTCCGGCGCACACGTTTCTCCCAACTTCCTATTTCCATAGCTCTTGAGAGAAAAAGCTATACTCTCTACGATGGATTTATCGTACCAATACTTTGTGAGCGAGTTAGCGTGCAGCTTCAGACAATTCACTCAGTGAATCACGGCAACGAGGTAATCTAAGAAAGATTACCTCAAGGAACGGACGGATAAATTACTAATCCTTTTTTTTTTCTTTTCTCTTTTATTACGAAGCGAGATATACAAAACTACAATTGGATCGCGAGAGGACAGGAATCAATAATAGATTATGTGGTGGCAACAGGATGTCCGTATTTTCAGAGGTGGTGACATTTCTAGGACCACTACATGCTGTAGTATATAGAGAAGTTGCAGCATTAGAAAATTGCAGCGAAATGCAGGACGATCTTCAGCGGATAGGCGCTTGGTGCAGGGAGTAGCAACTGACCCTTAACATAGACAAATGTAATGTATTGCGAATATATAGAAAGAGGGATCCTTTATTGTATGATTATATGATAACGGAACAAACACTGGTAGCTTTTACTTCTGTAAAATATCTGGGAGTATGCGTACGGAACGATTTGAAGTGGAATGATCATATAAAATAATTGTTGGTAAGTCGGGTGCCAGGTTGAGATTCATTGGGAGAGTCCTTAGAAAATGTATCCATCAAAAAAGGAGGTGGCTTACAAAACACTCGTTCAGCCTACACTTGAGTATTGCTCATCAGTGTGGGATCCGTACCAGGTCGGGTTGACAGAGGAGATAGAGAAGATCCAAAGAAGAGCGGCGCGTCTCGTCACAGGGTTATTTCGTAAGCGTGATAGCGTTACGGAGATGTTTAGCAAACTCAAGTTCAAAAATGGCTCTGAGCACTATGGGACTCAACTGCTGTGGTCATTAGTCCCCTAGAACTTAGAACTACTTAAACCTAACTAACCTAGGGACATCACACACATCCATGCCCAAGGCAGGATTCGAACCTGCGACCGTAGCAGTCGCACGGTTCCGGACTGCGCGCCTAGAACCGCGAGACCACCGCGGCCGGCCAAACTCAAGTGGCAGACTCTGTAAGAGAGGCGCTCTGCATCGCGGTGTAGCTTGTTGTCCAGGTTTCGAGAGGGTGCGTATCTGGATGAGGTATCGAATATATTGCTTCCCCCTACTTATCCCGAGATGATGAGGAATGTAAAATTAGAGAGATTCGAGCGCGCACGGAGGCTTTCCGGCAGTCTTTCTTCCCGCGAACCAATACGCGAGTGGAAGAGGAAAGGGAGGTAATGACAGTGGCACGTAAAGTGTCCTCCACCACACACCGTTGGGTGGCTTGCGGAGTATAAATGTAGATGTGGATGTACATAGCAGTAACAAAAATAGGTGTGCTCGGGAGATGAAAGGAGACAAAAACTGTTGAGACCAGAAGAGAAGAAAGTTTTACGGTCTATCTATTACAGGACGAGAGCATAAAACATCTATACCACAACAGTTTGTCTGTTTTAGGCAACAAAGATTCAAACACAAGCGATAGTTAAGAAATCGAGTGGGAAAACAAAATTATGTATTGAACAGATAGCAAATGAATCAATAGGGAAAAAGAACAAGAAAATAGCTAACACGGGACTTAGAGCATGGAACGAAGATATCGCAAAAGCAGCTGAGGAAAATAACCGAGAACATCAGATACACTTAGAGGCGAAAACAGAATCTGCGAAACAAGAACATAAGAGAAAAAAGAATAAAGCAAAAACCATTGTCAGGAAGACAAATGAAAAATCGTGCAACAACTTTCTGAGCAAAACTAAACACGTCACCCGTGAAAGACAGACTACAGCTTGCCAGATGACAAATCATTTAAATAAGAGTTAAAATATACGACCTAATTATAATACCAGAATGTAGATGGATTGCACATTATGAACATCTCTGGTGTAATAAAAACCAAGAATTATAGGAGGTCCACCTGAAATAGATAAACCGTATGACGGCGATCTCGTAACGACCCAAGAACTAAACGAGGCCCTGAATAACACGAAAAACCGAAAAGCAACTGGACCAGACGGCATAAATTCAGAATTAGTTAAATACAGGGGATTATTTTTAAAGCTCAAATTTCTTCATTTATATAGTATGTGTTGGCAATAACGCCACATCTCAAAATCATGGACAGTTGCAGACGTCATATCAATCTTTATAAAGGTAAACAAAATGAATGCAATAATTATCGTGGCATGACAGTAGCGGACACATTGAGTTTAGGAATTTAAACAAGAAATCCTTCGACCATGTAGATAGGGAAATCTTACGGAACTTATTACGCAAGAATGGATATCTTCGGCAAATAATGCAGGTGACAGAAAGCCTATACGGGATACAGCCAAGGTATGCTGTGTCAGAAGACATAATAATAAACCAAGGTTTCGATATCACCTACTCTTTTTATGCATACACTGACAATATGATTGAAACATGGAAAAAACAAATTGACCTGAGTTTGAGATTATCACATAACATATTTTTAATGCATTGATTTTTGCAGACGCCTCGCAATTATACAGGATCATCTACAGAGTGAACCAAATTTCTAAACAACATAATATGAAAACATCCATTTCAGCCGGCCGCGGTGGCCGTGTGGTTCTAGGCGCTTCAGTCCGGAACCGCGGGACTGCTACGGTCGCAGGTTAGAATCCTGCCTCGGGCATGGACGTGTGTGATGTCCTTAGGTTAGTTAGCTTTAAGTAGTTCTAAGTTCTAGGGGACTGATGACCTAAGATGTTTAAGTCCCATAGTGCTCAGAGCCATCCATTTCAAAACAAAGTGATGACTTTTAAAAGGGACAAAACTGCTTAGGACTAAGATTATAACAGGAAACAAAACCATTAAACAAGTTAGGCACTTCGGCTACCTGGGAAACATTATAAGCTACGAGAATGAACTGGAAACTGACAACAAAATGCAGAAATATGAAATGATAAACGGAAAAATCAGTAGAAAGTTGAGAAATAAAGTCAGAAAAGACACAAAAATCAAGTTTCATAGGGTAATGGCCACCCCCACATTACTACTTGGAAGTGAAACTTCGACAATTGCTGAAAAGCAAAAAAGCAGAATCCAAGAGGCAGAATCGAAATTTCTAAGAGGAATTAAGGGCTGTACAAGATTACATAGACTAAGAAATGAAGGCATAACAACAAGGCTTGGAATATATGCTATAAATGAGAAGATCAAGTCAAATCGAAAAAGCTAGCTCGAACATCTACGAAGAGTGCCACATTCAAAACTATCAGAGTAAGCCTTAAATTTCAGACCTTTAGGTACAAGATCCGCAGGAAGGCCAAGAAAAAGATGGGTGGATACTTAAATGACGGAACAGGCCTGTGGGGTGGACCATGAGGAGAGAAGAAGAAGATAATCGGCATTACAAGGGGCTTCCAGCCTATCAGCCAAAAATTCTACGAACAATCAGCATTGACACAGCCAGACGAGTGTCTCTCTCCTATCCACCAACTACATGGTGTACTTTCAATCGCCTACACTCTAAGAGTTGGAAGATCCAGTAGTAATGCCCAAAAGCGAAATTTCTATTTATCGCCAACTGCGATTGCGGAGAAACGCAAACTTTCTGCTGCCGGCTCCAACCCGCCTCCTGCACGAAAGATAACATCGCTGGTACATGCGAACAGCAATATCTCTGACTTCGGTGCGTATGTGGCACAAAAACGATACAATGAACTTTGTCCACTGTGCCACATACGCAAGACGCATCAGCGATGATTTAAAATGTAAAATGAAGCTGGAGGCTTAAGACACATGCTCGAAAATGACCCAAGGTTGAAACTGGCCGATCGCACGTCTAACAAAAAGAATACAGCCTACGTGGACCATATCTTCATTCTCAATATACGTAGAGGCTGTGGACACCCACAAAAATAAAATTTTATTATGACGTCAATCAACGGTATAAGTTCGCAGCATTTTTGTTTCCAATGTTGGTATTTCGGGTGCTATGGGTTTATTTATCGAATGTCACTTTTTATTTGTGGTTTACTGTTGCTGTTTAAGTTTACATACTGCCATTTTGTCATTCCGATTGTTCAAAAATATGTTCATTTTGTAGCGCGCATCTTTCTGAACAGTTTGTTACAGGGTAGCAATTATTATATGAAAAAGACATAAATTAATTAGAAGCTACGACGTACACACACTTTATTCGACATCTAAACGTCGCTACAGATATTCGGATTTAGGTTACGACATGTTCGATGATGTGGCGCAAACGAATTACGGAATTCTGCATGGCCCGAGGAAGTGTCAACCGTGCAATTTGAACGTCCTACCTTAAGCCGTCAGAAGTTATGACAATTTTATTTCATATAGTTCAACAATTATCACCCTGTATATAAAACATAAACGTTCGAGGAAATATCAGACATTTTATTTGGTCTTAAGCGTGCCAAAGTGCAGTGCCACGCCTCTTCAGGCAGCATTCTTCTATCGGATCTCACTGTAGTTCGCTCTGTGGAATTCCAACGCGTATATTTTGTAATTGAAGCCATCAAACCGATACTCAGGACAGTGGAAATTAAAATGGCCTATAGAGCCTCTTCCGCTCCCAGTCAGCCGGTTTGACATCCTATCCCCTTTAAAACTATATATATATATATATAAAAACGAACTCACAATTAATACTGGATGACATTATTTGTAATCGGGAGAATAAGAACTCTTCAGAAAAATTTTCACTCTCTATTGCTTCCTAGATAAACTTTCTCTTTTGTGTAACATAAAATTAAATATAGGTAACATAGAACCAGTGAAATGAAATGATCGTATGGCATTGTTGGCCGGGAGACCCCATGCAGTAAAGACAGGAGAGAAACGAGACAGTATACATATCTTCAATCCTTAGGTTCCAGCATTTTTTCTCTCTAATCCTGCTTGAGCTTTACAAGACACGCTTTCCTTTCTGCGAAAGAATCTATTACCTCATCAAATATCGTCAAACGTTTTGCTGCATGAAAACTCAAAATGTCTTTGGCTAATACTGGATAAGCTGTTAACACGAATAGTACGCAAGACTGGTGTGGTTTCTCGATTTCATTACGTCTGTTTTGTCACTGTCTGCAAGATAAAACGAAATAGGCCTTTCTAATATTGCAGCAATTGTAACACATCCCAAATAAAGCCAGACTCTTTTGGAAAGTGGTTCAAAAGGCTCTGAGCACTATGGAACTTAGCTTCTGTGGTCATCAGTCCCCTAGAACTTAGAACTACTTAAACCTAACTAACCTAAGGACATCACACACATCCATGCCCGAGGCAGGATTCGAACCTGCGACCGTAGCAGTCGCGCGGTTCCGGACTGAGCGCCTTAACCGCGAGACAACCGCGGCCGGCTTGGAAAGTGGTCATTTTTATCTACCTCATTTACGTAAATAACACGATATAATATAATTCACGTCTGACAAATAACAAATGCCGTTTAGTTCTACTATAAGCATAACTTATAATGTTAGGAAATAGTTTCATATTTCATCCAGTTTCTCAAGCATGAGATCGAGAAGTAGCATCACGAAATTTTTCTGTAAATTTGGAATCGTCATTTTCTTCCATATAAATTGTGTGATTTCCTCGCTTCTTCACTTTCCTCGTTCTAACAAACAATCTTATCATCATAAATTCATTAACTATTCCCGCCATTGTCAAAACTTATTCTCCTGTTAACGTCACTAACCCTGCCAGAGTCACCGCAATCCCGCGTTTGTTCTCCGGTGTTAAGCGTTATTACGTGTTCGTACAACGCGTTTTCCGCGCTGTTCCGAGAATGGGATTTGTTGTTGTTGTTGTGGTCTTCAGTCCAGAGACTGGTTTGAAGCAGCTCTCCATACCACTCTACCCTGTGCAAACTTCTTCATCTCCCAGTACCTCGTGCAACCTACATCCTTCTGAATAGAACTTAAGCGACTGTTAAATGGGGACAGTACAA
Organism: Schistocerca gregaria; assembly: GCF_023897955.1. Taxonomy (NCBI): domain Eukaryota; kingdom Metazoa; phylum Arthropoda; class Insecta; order Orthoptera; family Acrididae; genus Schistocerca; species Schistocerca gregaria. The sequence continues at coordinate 604,890,489 of NC_064921.1, read as the reverse complement.
CCGGTCTTAGTGGTGTAGCGATGTGGCGAAAATTTTATGTCAAAATTGCATTTTCTTGGATACATCGAGAAGATAATATGCAATCTTTCTTACCTGTTATTCCTGTTAGTCGTTTATTTCCACTCAGGTAGTCTGAATCTATGGCTTTCGCTAAAAACAATCCTCACCATTGCCGCCCGCTGTGGCCGAGCGGTTCTAGACGCTTCAGCCCGAAACCGCGCTGCTGCTACAGTCGCAGCCTCGAATCCTGCCTCGGGCATGGATGTGTGTGATGTCTGTAGGTTAGTTAGGTTTGAGTAGTTCTAAGTCTAGGGGACTGATGACCTCAGAAGTTAAGTCCCATAGTGCTCAGAGCCATCTGAACCATTTTATGATCATTCCACCATCGTACGACATTTGCATGCTGTTGGGAAGTTTCAGAAATCTGACATCCTAACAGCGGCTAATTACGGTCGTATCGAAAGGCTCCATGGTGAGCTAAGAAAAGAGACAGCGCCAGTTAATACGGCGCACTGTGGACGGCGGCCAGTGGCGTACCGGTACCATGCCTGCCTCGCACTGCGGTTGGACGCGCGTCTATTGACCAAGAAAATTGTCTGCATTCCAGACAGGCCGGCTGGCGAGCGCGTGTACGTACCGTATAGTCCAGTGAAACTGCCAGAAAAAAAGCCTGTACCTTGCAAAAGGTGGGGAAGAAGATTTTATTTATTTAACTCGTTCATATTGTTGGAAAGGTTAGAAAACCAAGTTTTGCCAACAAAATTTCTCTTGGGAAAACTTTCCGCAGTCAAAAAACTTCGAAAATTTCGGACTTCTTTCAGTTTTTTTTCAAAATATCTCAGTTTCATTTGCTCCTATCGCTTTGACGTCTATTTTCTTTTTTAAAGAGCACAAAATTCTCTGCAAATTTCATTCTTACCATTTTTTTCTACTCCCAGCATCTAAGGCGCTACAGCGCGTCAAAAAACACCAATTTTTCAAATATCTAGCAAAGTGGCAAATTACCTAATTTTTGAACACTGTTATTTCAGTTTCTATTTGTGTAGTATAAACATATTACTGATCATGTTATTCACTGGAATTTACCATCTCAATCTGCTGCAGGGCCAGGCCAAACAGCACCATATTCAGTAACTACGAACACATTTACGTCAGATTGCGTGAAGTTTATTTGTGTTACAATATGTAACACGATTGCATGCAGGTGCCGTACATTATCTACAGCTGACTGACGTTAATGATCAGTTATAAGAAAAAGTGGCCACCTCCACTTGCAGGATATGTTGAGACTCGAGGAAAAAATGGATTTATCAGAATATAAGTTCACAACGAAAGGACATTTTAAAATCCGGCGATCAGAAAAGTATTGGTCAGGGGTTCCTTCTGACATTACTATAGAACAAACATTGATGAGAACCATGAAGAGTTCTGGAGGACTTACTTCTGGCCGAGGAATTACGGACAGTGTATTAACCAGATGGACATTGGGTATGATTCACAAGCAGAACATTTGAGAAGAAATTGAGTCGTATTGCGAATTGAGCACAGTAACATCAGAACAGCATGCAGATGCAAGAAGCTGTCGCATCGAACGAGATGGCATAGGCTTGCGTAAGCTGCATGGTTGGTTTTCAGTGCACCCTCCCTTCCCTGAAAGTAATTTTATAATGTCAATCAGCAGTGGTGTTGTCGGTACGGATGATGTTAATTGTCATATCTGTCACGAAGAGGGGGAAAAAGGCATGAAAAGAATAGTTGGTGACAATTTCTATGATGTAAAGTTCCGTAGAAAAGATAAAGTTGCGACTCTCCTTTCTGCGTTCAATTCTGTAAAAGCTGGGAGCACTAAAATTACTCCTGTTGATCCTTCTTTTCCAAAGGATTTGTTTAATGAAACAAAATGAAGAAATATGAACTTGCTCTTTACCCAATGTCCCTATTCTCAGAAAAAGGCATGCGAAAAGGAACAAAATCTTCATTCTATAATGCCTTCGTTCCAGTGGAAGATGTGAAGTCAGGTGGACCGAGTAAATTCTTTGTCATTGATGGAGGGTACCTTATCCACAGAGTGACTTGGACTCGAAATGTTTGCTTCAAGTCAGTAACCCAAAGCTACGTATCTTACCTGCAACGTCATTTTGGATCTCAATTTGCTATTGTATTTGATGGGTATCAATGTGAGGGAGACAAATGTAGCACAAAGACTGCTGAGAGGATTCGTAGGTCCAAAAAACATTCTTCAGTTGAGGTTGTGGTTGAATCAGAGATGGTGAACCAAGTCCCTCAGTACAAGTTCTTGTACAACGAACGAAACAAAATGCGTTTGATCACATTTCTTAAAAAAAGAATTTCTGGAGTGTAGCATTGAAGTGCACCAGGCACAAGAAGATGCTCCCGTTATCATTGTAACATCTGTCATTTCAAGAACCAAAGATTTTGGAAGTGTTGTTATTGTAGGAGAAGATGTTGACCTGTTTGTGCTCATGACCAGTTTGGGGCAAGGCATTGAAAACTTATTTTTCTTAAAGCCAGGAAGAGGAAATGCATAAGACAAGTGGTTTTCCACTGCATCTTACAAGTTTCACAGTGAATATATTCTGTTACTCACACCTTTAGCGGATGTGATACAACATCCGCTTTTTTTGGTCAAGGAAAAATTAAGTGTTCAATATCATTGCGAAAAATGAACACCTGACCTCAGTGCTTTGCACGTTCAGTAAACCACATGCTACTTGTGAAGAAATTAATAACAGCACGAGAACAGGTTACTATCGCATTTTATAGTGCAGGTGTCAGCAGTTCCCACACACTAGACCATTTGCGGTACCAGCTATTCGCCAAATCTGCCACAAAAAGCAAACTGAATCTTGCACGGTTGCCACCTACACAAGATGGTGCACAACATCATTCGTTGTGGACTTACCAACAAGTCCAAAGCTGGATGGGAAACTAGAAACCTCCTGAGAAATGGGGCTGGAATCACAGTGACCACGGTCCAATACCCGTTATAATGAACCAAGATCCAGAACCTGAAGCACTTCTTCACATTGTTTCATGCTCATGCAAGCTGAACTGTGGCGGAGCGTGCTCCTGCAGAAAAGCGGGTTTGAAATGTTCTTCAATTTGCAAGAAAATGTATTGGGGTCAACTGTGAAAACGTGCCAAAATTTTTACCTGAAGACAGTTGGCCCATAGCGAACTTCAGGTAGTGATGTAAGAATCACAATAGTTGGGTGCCCAGCAAACCTCATGTTGCATACAGAAAAATTGAACACCTGAAAGTGAGGTGGTAAATTCCAACATATAACATGATGAGTAATATGTTTATACTACACAAACAGAAACTGAAAAAATACTATTCAAAAATAAGGTACCTTGCCACTATGCTCAAAATTTGAAAAATTGGTATTTTTTGAGGCGCTGTAGCGGCTTAGATATTGGGACTAGAAAAAAAGGCAAGAATCAAATTTGTAGAGAATTTTGTGCTCTTTAAAAAAGACGATGTGGAGGCGCTTGCCCACAGGCTGCTACGAAAAAAAATAATTGTTGCGACAGGTCCGGCCAACGTGTTTTCGACCTGTGATGTGGTGATGATAAAACGATACTTCTAACCTTCTTTTATACTGACGGGTCTGACTCCCGTGGTCAGTCCCGTGTTACATAAGGGTGTCTGGATACTTTAGATCAAATAGTGTAGATGGCACTCGAAATATATTGACATTTGGGGAAGGATGGTGATCGTTATTTCGTGAAAAGATTTCGCTGCAACGAAAACCACAATTGCTTTAATGACTGCCAATTGCCGGCCGTGGCGTCCGAGCGGTTCTAGGCGCTACAATCTGGAACCGCGCGACCGCTACGGTCGCAGGTTCGAATCTTGCCTCGGGCATGGATGTGTGTGATGTCCTTAGGTTAGTTAGGTTTAATTAGTTCTAAGTTCTAGGGGACTGATGACCTCAGAAGTTTGGTCCCATAGTGCTCAGAGCCATCTGAACCATCTGACTGCCAACTTCACTTGCTTCTCATATTGCCTTTGTTGCCATGATTGCTACTCAAGTCGCGTGTCACATCCATGACACTCTCTCCCGGTTCCATGACAATACGAGCTGCGCTTGTGAGGCTTTATCTGTTGCCGGTGTGTGTGATTACCCTTCATGAAAAACATGAAAGTGAGAGACAAAACCGCAGCAAAGTACGGCAAAGGACGCGAAGGTATTCGGTCATGACTCTAGTGCGGTGTGACTCTTTTCGACAAATTTCTGGAGTAATTAGATATTTTCAATACCGTTCAAAGTATGGCAGATAAAACACGACTTTACAGTTCAGTAGATGAGCAGAGATTAACTGATCTACATATGTCAACACATTTCATCTCTCTAATACAATACATTTACTTTTTCTTTGACACTGTACAATTATTAAATACCAGTGATGTAGGCGAGACCACAGATATCATCTTCTGCGGGCTACCGTTGGCTGGTTGACCTTCCGTGAACGCGCTAGTGAGACCGGAATACAAAGGCAGTACATGACACCCTACTCTCGCTAGTTGACGTGCTTCAGACAAAATACACAATTAGGTAGTTTCATTTACTACTTTGACCCTAATACTTTCAGCACATTACAAAAAGTAAAAGAACCGAAGATAGCACAAACTCACTAATGTCACGCTGCCCTCTAGCACTGTAGTGGATTGGACTGGATTGTTTTGGGGGGAGGAGACCAGACAGCGAGGTCATCGGTCTCATCGGATTAAGGAAGGACGGGGAATAAATTCGTGCGTGCCCTTTCAAAGGCACCATTCCGGCATTTTTATCAGGCTGTGTCGGTTTTATGGGTTCCATAACATTAGGTAATGGGACATTTAGCGGTACGTTATTTTGCTTTAGCATACGGACGTTATTTTTATACTGATTTTCCACTCAGCTGTGTTTGTCATTCACTTTACTTGTAGTCAGTTTCGAAACCTGTTATGTTTTCATCTTGAGGCAATTATAAAACCTACCGCAATGACGTCGTATGTGTTCTATATTAGAGGATTCTGTGGCGCAGCAAGAGATTTGCTTTCGGCAGTATTTCATTTCGATAACTGTTTCGAAATCGAATGCAATTAGAATAAACAGCAAGTGCAATTTACTCGAAAGTTAGTAAGAAAATAGCCTATCTGCTCCAAAAAGAAACGAAAGTTCGAGCTAAACTGTATTCGTTATCGGTGATCGACACTATGTATTGGGTCCATTACTGACTACGTCGCAGTAAATAATAACAAACTCTTCACTCTCAAACAAGGAAGTTTTCCCTAAACAGCCATTAATCAATTTACGACCATGAACTTTAGCAAGTGTGGCTCATGAACGTTAATTACTTGCCAGAATAGGTTAGGTGGGGGTCACCTGCTGTCATGACTCCAAAATTACAAATAAGACTTGTATCGCCGTCCAGATGAACATGGTCATAGATTAGTAGCTACGAGAGAAAACATCCTTGAAGTTAAATTTATATAGTACCGCAAACTGTGAAATCGGAATGAAAAGCATCTTATTTAATAGTTTTCCTAAGCAGTTATGTTTTAGAGGAAGTATGAAAAAAAGATAACTTATATATTTTGGCAGTTACAAGATCCATAGATATCACTGTTCTAACAGCTGCTGTCCAGTATTGTTGGAGTTCAGTTATTGCATATTTATAATATATTGTCAACAGTTGTTTCTTCATTAGGTTATTACATAATAGTAATGGTCAAGGGGTATTAAAACACATCTACTTAGAGAAAAGCAGGCGGTCAGATACGATTGTAATGATTTTCATCTTTTAATTTAACTTCCATTACATGTATAAATTTCTAGTTCGAAAATGACATTTAATGTAATTTTACACTTTGATTATATAAAACATATAGGCATTTTCACACTTCCTAGAAAAGTATTAAATTTGCCTGCAGCGATTTAGCCTAAATCAGGATGGCCGGACGCGGGATTGAAACGTCGTCCTCCCGAATGTGCGTTGAAGAGTTTGGGGCACTACGACGGGATAACTACAGATTCACAGCAACAAACGTGCCAAGGATTAAATGGCCACTGAGAATGCTTTAAAGTAGAGGAACTGACGCGCGAATGAGAATCAGAAATTAATTGCAGATACAGAACTTTATACTACCAAAGTAGTAATAATATATCTGTTGTGTTAGCGTGCCGCTTCACTTAATTTTTCATTTTGCTGTCAACGAAGACAGCAGAAACGGTACTGTGGTCCCTCGCTTCGCGACTGGTCTGAAACGGCGCTTGCAAAGCAATGGCACGTGGGTCACGGACGCAAGCTGCACCGGGTAATGGCGCAACAATGCAGTGACGCATTGCCGTAGCGGGCAACATCAGTGCTGCCGCACGCTTCGCCGCGTTATCTTCCGGGTGGGTGCCTGCAGCCTAGCGGACGTCTTCCGCCAACGCGGCACATGCGGCAGCAGCTGACGAACTTCCGGATGCGCTGTCCCCAGGGTCTCGCGCTCGGACGCATTCGTTAAAAGCCTCAAACAACCCCTGCGACCACGCACCTTCTGCTCTCCGCTGCCGCCGACGCTAACTGCGACCCACACGCTAGCGGCACTCTAAATATACTGCGCCTCTACGCACATATCGTTTCAATAATACAGTATACTGGATCCAAGTACACGCAGAGATACGTGGAATCTCAACGTAGCCTGTCACGGATGTCAAAATCCATGAAGTTGAGATAACCAAACGTATGGGACGTAGGAAGTGAAACATAAACGGTTACACTACCTGATCAGAAGTACAGTCCCATGCCGCGTCTGAGGTCGGCATTGTGCTTGCTCCAGACACAAGTCATGGACTAGACTAATGTCTGAAGTAGTGCTGGAGAGAACTGACGCCATGAATCCTGAAGGGCTATCCATAAATTCTTAAGGGTGCGAGGGGGTGGAGATCTCTTCTGAACAGCACGTTGCAAGGCATCCTCAATAATGTTCATGTCTGGGGAGCTTCGTGGCAATCGGAAGTGTGGTCCTGGAGCCACTCTGTGGCAATTCTGGGCGTATGGCGTGTCGCATTGTGCAGCTGGAATTGCCCAAGTCTGTCGGAAATCACAATGGACATGAATGGATGCAGGTGATCAGACAGGATGCTTAGGTACGTGTCACCTGTCAGAGTCGTATCTAGACGTATCAGGGTCCCGAGTCACTACAACTACACACGCCCCACACCATTACAGAGCCTCCACCAGCTTGAACTGTCCGTGGATTCTTGATGTTCTCTAGATAGCCGTACACGTCCATTCGCTCAATACAATTTCAGACGAGACTCGTCCGACAAGGTAACATGTTTCCAGTCCAATGTCGGTGTTGACAAGACCAGGCGAAGCATAAAGTTTTGTGCCGTGCAGTCATCGAGGGTACACGAGTGGACCTTCGGCTCGAAAAGCCCATATCGATGACTATTTGTTGAATGGTTCGCACTCTGACACTTGTCTATGGCCCAGTATTGAAATCTGCAGCAATTTGCGGAAGGGTTGCACTTGTGTTACGTTGAACGATTCTCTTCAATCGCCGTTGGCTCCGTTCTCGCAGGATCTTCTTCCGGCCGCAGCGATGTCGGAGATTTAATGTTTTACCGGATTTCTGATATTCATAATACACTCGTGAAATGGTCATACGGTAAAATCCACATTTCATTGTTAGCTCGGAGATGCTGTGTCCCATCGCTCATTCGCTGACTATAGCACCACGTTCAAACTCACATCTTGATAACTTGCCACTGTAGCAGCAGTAACCGATGTAACTGTGCCAGACCCTTATCTTAATATGCGTTGTCGACCACAGTGCCGTATTCTGCCTTTTTACATATCTCTGTATTTGTATAAGCATGCCTATAACAGTTTCTTTGGCCCTTCAGTGTAGTTGAACTGTTTAACGTCCGAGGCCATCACTAAACAGCAAGGAGACTCCCGCAGTACTTTTGGGTTAGACAGCACAGCAGCTAGTGTCAGATCGAAGGTTGATTTCAGGCCGAAGCCGAGGAGGATTAATCGGCTATCGCCCAAACCTTCGACCGAAGCTGAAGCCAAAATTTAAGAGTCTCAAGTCCGTTCAAGATTGGCAAATATTGTATTAATGGTTTTTTTAAAATATACAGGGTGTTACAAAAAGGTACGACCAAACTTTCAGGAAACATTCCTCACACACAAAGAAAGAAAATATGTTATGTGGGCATGTGTTCGGAAACGCTTACTTTCCATGTTAGAGCTCATTTTATTACTTCTCTTCAAATCACATTAATCGTGGAGTGGAAACACACAGCAACAGAACGTACCAGCGCGACTTCAAACACTTAGTTACAGGAAATGTTCAAAATGTCCTCCGCTAGCGAGGATACATGCATCCACCCTCCGTCGCATGGAATCCCTGATGTGCTGATGCAGCCCTGGAGAGTGGCGTATTATATCACAGCCGTCCACAATACGAGCACGAAGAGTCTCTACATTTGGTACCGGGGTTGCGTAGTCAAGAGCTTTCAAATGCCCCCATAAATGAAAGTCAAGAGGACTGAGGTCGGGAGAGCGTGGAGGCCATGGAATTGGTCCGCCTTTACCAATCCATCGATCACCGAATCTGTTGTCGTGAAGCGATCGAACACTTTGACTGAAATGTGCAGGAGCTCCATCGTGCATGAACCATATGTTGTGACGTACTTGTAAAGGCACATGTTCTAGCAGCACAGGTACAGTATCCCGTATGAAATCATGACAACGTGCTCCATTGAGTGTAGGTGGAAGAACACGGAGCCTAGTCAAGAAATCACCAACAATGCCTGCCCAAACGTTCGCAGAAAATCTGTGTTGATGTCGTGATTGCACAATTGCGTGCGGATTCTCGTCAGCCCACACATGTTGATTGTGAAAATTTTCAATTTGATCACGTTGGAATGAAGCCTCATCCATAAAGAGAACATTTGCACTGAAATGAGGAATGACACCTTGTTGGATGAACCATTCGCAGAAGTGTACCCGTGGAGACCAATCAGCTGCACACGCTGTACATGGTACTGAAACAACTGGTTCTCCCGTAGCACTCCCCATACAGCGTCGTGGCCAACGTTACCTTGTACAGCAGCAACTTCTCTGACGCTGACATTAGGGTTATCGTCAACTGCACGAAGAATTGCCTCGTCCATTGCAGGTGTCCTTGTCGTTCTAGGTCTTCCCCAGTCGCGAGTCACAGGCTGGGATGTTCCGTGCTCCCTAAGACGCCGATCAATTGCTTCAAACGTCTTCCTGTCGGGACACCTTCGTTCTGGAAATCTGTCTCGATACAAACGTACTGCGCCACGGCTATTGCCCGTGCTAATCCATACATCAAATGGGCATGTGCCAACTCCGCATTTGTAAACATTGCACTGACTGCAAAACCACGTTCGTGATGAACACTAACCTGTTGATGCTACATACTGATGTGCTTGATCCTAGTACTGTAGAGTAATGAGTCGCATGTCAACACAAGCACCGAAGTCAACAATACCTTCTTTTAATTGGGCCAACTGGCGGTGAATCGAGAAAGTACAGTACATACTGACGAAACTAAAATGAGCTCTAACATGGAAATTAAGCGTTTCGGGACACATGTCCACATAACATCTTTTCTTTATTTGTGTGTGAGGAATGTTTCCTGAAAATTTGGCCGTACCTTTTTGTAACACACTGTATAATATAAACAATTTAACGAGATGATTAAAATTATCTAGCAACCTGTCAGAAATAACGACACTCTGAAATAAAGTCACAATAATTATTTGCTTTATAAATACTTGAACAATTACAATTGGAAATATTCTAATCAAATGAATCTTATATTCTCATTAGCGTTTTGATATCTATCAATGAAAAAGAATTAATAATCGAAATAAAACAGTTTTATTTTGCAAGCTAAAAACATTAACGGTTTCTTTGGCCCTTCATTGTAGTTGAACCGTGCTGAACAACTGTTCATTAGGAACACTAGTAGGAGGGTCACATGAAAATGTAAGTGGAATTGAGCATATATGGAGTAGGCTTCCTCGCAGTATTGCCAACACGTGCGCCGTTTGCGCTTCGATGTCCTCACTTGCTGTGGTGTAAACAGCACGAAAGTATTAAAAGAAAAACAGGTTTCCTGAAACCGTTAACCATAATATGTGGTACATATTTATATCAATGAATATGAAATATACAAAGAAGTAAATCCTGCTAAGACACAATTGCGCACAATTATTCAAAGAGTGAGACACCGAAAACCATAATAATTATTTTAATGAACTGATATAATCTTTAACAAGTTAATCGCAGTCACCACATGCCCACTGAACGCCTGTTCATTTTAGTGCCTCACGCTGCAAATCGCGTTAGTTGGCGGCAGTGTGTAGAGATACGGAACATTCCGAGTTCTGCTGACGAGCTCCGTAAAGAACTAAGGGAACCATAAAAACTTTACAAGGTACAGTGACACTTGTCTCTAAAACAATAACATTAAGAGCAGATATTAAGAAATAAAGAATATTTGAAGGACTATTGAGAAGTAACTAACGTAATAAATACTGTAAAAGAAATACTTACGTTTTTTGTTTTTTTGTGTGGTTTTCACAAATGCAGCCTTCCCTTCTTCTCGGTAGGATAAAAATTTCTCAGTCGTATGATAAAACACCAAAGTAGATAATCTAATTCACGTACAAACTTGTATCTACCGGAAATGGCGGCCGACCGACGCCAACATAATGTACCACAGTCGACGCAAAGTAAGTGAAAGTTTTGTCACTGTTGCTGTTTAATAGCGGAGTGTCCACCACGCATGCGCAGTTCGAATAGTTCAGTTTCGGCGCTCGCTAGAAACCTTCGGCTTCGGCCAAAACATCGGCATATTTTGGACGAAGTTGAAGTTCGGCCGGAGGTAGCCGAAGCCGAATGTTCGGTGGGAGACTGGAAGAAGTAGATATGTCGCTCTTTCTGCATATATTTTAAAACCGAAAGCCCAGCTTTTTTATCGTGAAATGTCCAACAAAGATGACTTTCGTGCTTCAAGAAGCGGCATGGCATTCGTTTCGTGCAGATGAGCGGAGAAAAACTATCAGCTGACGAGCCCGAATTTTCTCAGTTCATTCAAGATTTAAAAGCCAAAATGAACGAACTAGGACTTACGCCGTAACAAATGTTAAATGCCGATGAAACCGGCTTAAACTGGCAGCAACTCCTATCAAAAACTTTTGTGTTGGGGGAAGGAAAAAAGTTTCAGGAAGGAAACCTCAAGGCATAATCCGTATCACTTCAGGCAGAGGGGTTACCTTCATAGTCTCGGATGTTATTAAATTTGGCATATGGTAAAGTTCAGGAGTAAGTAAGAAACACGTATTTTTTTGTTTTCTCAACAAAAAAATCCTGAACCGAGATACAAACACCATTACGAAGATGCGAATTTCGAATATTTTTTAAAAAATGCAGTATCTCTGTAATAGTTCTAGATATTTTGTTACAGTTTTTTTTATTTGAAAGATAATTGCTTTATGATTACAATGGTATCCTCCGTTTGGACATATCTGCCAAAGTTCTTTGAAATTTTCTATATTTTACACAATTTCTTTTTTTCAAAAATTCCACTCTAGAGAAGTTAGATTTTTTCTCTTGATTAGCACCATGAAGTACTACATTCTCTGTATTGGAGAACTTCTACTTTTTAGTTGGGCAGGTCTTATTTTTTAAAAAATAATTTTTAACTTTCAACGGTAATGTATGTCTTCACTAAAGTTGTTTCTTACTCATTTCTTTGTTGCTATGTTTATTTCTATTGTCTTTGTCATAGAGTGAATATCTCTGAAGTGAACATTGCGATCTGCGCATGTTGTCAACATTAAACCAGGATTGTCACGTGTTTTCGGGACTTCGCTGTGCGTGTGTGCTTTCCGCAGAGTTTGAAGTTTACAATATCAAGAGATTTTGTTGTGTTTTCACCGTTTGTTGATGTAATAGCGGTGGTGAATTACTATTGTTGCTACGGATGGAAAGAAAAATACGCGAAAGGAGGGATAGTAACTTTCCATGGGTATATACCACGTAGCTCTAATTATAGTTATCATATTAGTAAGGGACACCGTATATGTTTAAAAATTTCGAGACGCTTTATAATTAAAGCCTGATTCTGTAGACCTATTTTTCTACGATTTTATGACTATATAACAGATATTACGGCTCGTACGAAAGCTTACATACAATCGGATTCCACTCGTAAATATGCTGGTGGAACAGGAAAGGGAATGGTTAGTTGTTTCAGCAAATACTATCCTCCATGCATTTATCAGTGAGTGACTTGTCGATTATGTATATACACTCCTGGAAATGGAAAAAAGAACACATTGACACCGGTGTGTCAGACCCACCATACTTGCTCCGGACACTGCGAGAGGGCTGTACAAGCAATGATCACACGCACGGCACAGCGGACACACCAGGAACCGCGGTGTTGGCCGTCGAATGGCGCTAGCTGCGCAGCATTTGTGCACCGCCGCCGTCAGTGTCAGCCAGTTTGCCGTGGCACGGAGCTCCATCGCAGTCTTTAACACTGGTAGCATGCCGCGACAGCGTGGACGTGAACCGTATGCGCAGTTGACGGACTTTGAGCGAGGGTGTATAGTGGGCATGCGGGAGGCCGGGTGGACGTACCGCCGAATTGCTCAACACGTGGGGCGTCAGGTCTCCACAGTACATCGATGTTGTCGCCAGTGGTCGGCGGAAGGTGCACGTGCCCGTCGACCTGGGACCGGACCGCAGTGACGCACGGATGCACGCCAAGACCGTAGGATCCTACGCAGTGCCGTAGGGGACCGCACCGCCACTTCCCAGCAAATTAGGGACACTGTTGCTCCTGGGGTATAGGCGAGGACCATTCGCAACCGTCTCCATGAAGCTGGGCTACGGTCCCGCACACCGTTAGGCCGTCTTCCGCTCACGCCCCAACATCGTGCAGCCCGCCTCCAGTGGTGTCGCGACAGGCGTGAATGGAGGGACGAATGGAGACGTGTTGTCTTCAGCAATGAGAGTTGCTTCTGCTTTGGTGCCAATGATGGTCGTATGCGTGTTTGGCGCCGTGTAGGTGAGCGCCACAATCAGGACTGCATACGACCGAGGCACACAGGGCCAACACCCGGCATCATGGTGAGGGGAGTGATCTCCTACACTGGCCGTACACCTCTGGTGATCGTCGAGGGGACACTGAATAGTGCACGGTACATCCAAACCGTCATCGAACCCATCGTTCTACCATTCCTAGACCGGCAAGGGAACTTGCTGTTCCAACAGGACAATGCACGTCCGCATGTATCCCGTGCCACCCAACGTGCTCTAGAAGGTGTAAGTCAACTACCCTGGCCAGCAAGATCTCCGGATCTGTCCCCCATTGAGCATGTTTGGGACTGGATGAAGCGTCGTCTCACGCGGTCTGCACGTCCAGCACGAACGCTGGTCCAACTGAGGCGCCAGGTGGAAATGGCATGGCAAGCCGTTCCACAGGACTACATCCAGCATCTCTACGATCGTCTCCATGGGAGAATAGCAGCCTGCATTGCTGCGAAAGGTGGATATACACTGTACTAGTGCCGACATTGTGCATGCTCTGTTGCCTGTGTCTATGTGCCTGTGGTTCTTTCAGTGTGATCATGTGATGTATCTGACCCCAGGAATGTGTCAATAAAGTTTTCCCTTCCTGGGACAATGAATTCACGGTGTTCTTATTTCAATTTCCAGGAGTGTAGATCTGAAAGACGGGAGACAGATAAATTCAATAGAGTGGGAGTCTGTAATTGTCTTCGTATAATATGTGTGTCCAAACCTTTTTGTTTACTAAAGTTACAGTAGGAGACCATGTTAAGTGTGCCTAGGACATGGAGAATGATTATGTGTGATTCATATTTTAGTTCCCCTGAAGGTTGGACAACGAGTAGAGATGTGGCTCCAGAAAGTGAGGAGGAGGAGTAACTTTGTCCCCACAAAATATTCCAAAGTATGTTCAAAACACTTTGAAGAGGAATGTTTAGACAGAAAAAAATTTGGACGTGTGTGGCTGAAGGTAGTTGCTATACCAACTATTTTTAATTTTCCACAACGGCTACTATCAAAAGTACCCACACGAAAACCACCTGTAAAATGAAATTGGTCAGGTTCGTAAATATAACTTGTGGCTATCATATTTGCTACTTTCTTTTACTGAGAAATATTTATTTAATAAACTGGGAGCAAGTACGTAAAAAGCGTTAAATAAATACTTCAAAGTGTCACCAGTAAGAAAAATTGTGCTTTAGGTCGCAAAAACGAGAAAATAAATACGCAGAAATAGCAGTAAAAAGGACGAATTATCAGGGATATAATCGCTAATCTTTGGCAAATTCGGTGTTTTTCGGACACTTGCAAAGTGTCAAGTCGTTTTGCAAAACTACCACTGCAAAAATGTACGTCGGGCTCTGTAATACTATAAAGTGGCGTATCATACCGAAAACTACCAAAAATCGAGTGCATCTGAGCTGTGACACCTATCGCAAAGAAGCAGAATGTAATATCAAATGGTTCAAATGGCTCTGAGCACTATGGGACTCAACTGCTGTGGTCATCAGTCCCCTAGAACTTTGAACTACTTAAACCTAACTAACCTAAGGGCATCACACACAGCCATGCCCAAGGCAGGATTCAGAATGTAATATAATTTGCCCTTAAAAGTTACGTAGCTGGTTTATTCCCGGTATCAAATGGATACTGATAAAATGTCTGCGCAACATATATAAATAATCCACAACACGTACGAAAAGAATCCGTCTGTACTGGGGATGTAGTGACATTCTAAATATACAGGGAGCTATGTGGACAAACACACGACGTCCCGAGAACACGTGACCAGGTCGGCAATGTATGTTGACAACACAAAATCTGTTCTGCGCATGTGAATGCTCACTCCAGAGATATTTACTCTATGGTCTTTGTTGCAGTTATTTCTTATCACTTTCTTTGTTGCAGTTATTTCTTTCCATTTTCATTGTTGCAGATATTTCTTACACGTTGTTGTAGTTTCTTGTCAGTTTCCTTGTCACGACTGTCCACTGCAGTTTTCTGTATTGTAGTTTACAGAAGAGGCTTCTAAGAAATTTTGAGATCATCCAGTGTGTTCTGTGTTTACTGAGGAATTTGCCAGTTGACAGTTGCAGTAAGTTTGTGAAAAGGACTGTTTGAAATGTCTTCTGAGTGGGACCATAGGAGAGTGAAGTGTGATGACTATTCGCATATCCATAAAAGAGTGATATATAAGACACACAAAAAAACAGACTTTGTTCAGGTTGGGACCTGTTTCAAAGTGAAGATGTTTCCAGCGATGACTTTATGTGTTCTAAATGTTTTGACATAATAACCACAATCACAGTATCTGAACAAGGTGAAGCCTTCCACGATGCAGATTTTGCATCAGTAGAGGAATAATTAAATACCCTTAATCAGTCACATACAGAGGTAGGTGTGAGTCCTGTTAGCAAAACCATGGTCAGCGACATCGAGTCGTAAGCTCTATGCATCAAGAAAGCGCAGAGAAATTACTAAAGCTATAGATGAATACAACACCGCAAAACTGACCACCCTCTTCAAAGAAGAAATTCCATCTGCAGAAGAAAATGAAACAAAGCACTCTTGCACCTCTTGTCAGGAGTTTTTCACATTTTTCAAATTCAGCTGTTGAATATTGTACATCATACAGTGAAAGGTACAGCCATTTTCAAAGAAAACAATTTTGAACCACATTCCATCAGTATCAAAGTACATGGTAGACAAACCAACAAATGTGATGTCTGTAGAAGGAGTCTTTAGAAGACCGGATCCCTATTATGGTCATCCAGTAGAAGCAGTTCAAGTTCAATTAGTGTAGTCATTTTATCTGGAAGGTAAATGGGACTGTTCTCGCTAGAGTGCCAATAAAAAAGACACTATTAACAGCTGAAGTTCAAAAAGTTGTGATAGTTATGAGGTACATGACTTGCAGTTTTAAAGAAACTTTTGCAATTTGTAAGAGCAACTACAAAACTTCACATATTGCAAGATCGAAATTTTAAGCACTACGACCTAAGTGAGTAGTTCCACATCCACCTAGAGATGTCTGTTTATGTGTGTACCGCGTGAATTTTGAACTTTGAGTGGTGATTTTGAAGAACTTATTGGAGAATGTGACGTATGACACCTTGTTTGAGGGTATGAAGTCATTAATAGTCTGTGACGTAAAGTGACAGACTTGTTTGTTTCAAAAATGTGGTGACTGCCCTGGAAAGGGACACTGTCTTACTAGACACTTGGCCTGGAAGACGTAGCAGATAACTCTGCAGAAATTACATATGCGAGAATGGAGGAAAATAAAATAATTAAGAAAACTGTGCCTTTGATAGTTTCATCGATGAACTTGGTAAATGGTCAGTGACAGCAGTAACACACCAGCAACTGAAGAAATTGCGACAGCAACACATTGCAGAAGTGAAATGGTGTCTACAGGCTGAAAAACTATGTTTAGTGCTTCACTGTGATTTTGCTGAGAATTGGTCTGTAATTCTCCCACAAGAAGTACAAGGCTTTGCTAGCAAAGAGCAAAATTCTCCAACTGCAAACAGAGGCAGAGAAGATTATCATTATTTCTGATGCTGCTCGTAGTCATTTTAAAAATCGGTGCCAGCTGTTTGAATTGAGTAAGTCGCTTGTGCCAACTGACTGGGTATACAGTGCTACTGGTCACGGCAAGGGGCCTTGTGATGGTGTAGGGGGCCTGCTGAATCACTATGCTACAAAACATACAGCTGCTATTCAGAATGCTGAGGATTTTACACATCCACAGCTGTCATTCTTTGGCCCAAAGAGGAAATCGAAGAACTCCGTGAGCAGAAAAAAGAAAAATGGTCCAAACAAACTACTCCTGTGAAAGGAATTCAGAAGACACATTTTGGACTCACAAGTGATGGGCGAACTCATATTTCACGCACTACAAAGAGCAGGAAAGAAGAAATTACGTTCGTTCGGCCAACACCTCTGAAACAGCAGGATAATATTAAGATTGACAACCTGAGAAGGGGGATGTTAGTGGAGTGTGTGTATGACTGTGACTGGTGGATTGCAGGGATTATAGACACCAGTTACGAGTTAAACGAAACTGTAGTGAACTTAATGCTACAGCATGGACCAGCTGCTGAATACAGATTTCCAGCTGAAGGACAGCAACAACGCCCTCAATGCTCACCTTCTATTCCCAATGTTTTGAAGATTGTAAGTGCTCCATTTCGTATTGGTTCATCATACATACACACATACATACATAAATAGATCATGAATACATTTCTTAATGATGTGGAACGTGTCACTTTACCACTTTAACATACGTTTCCTTTACACAAAATAACAATAATAATTTTTTTTATTTTTATTTTTTTTACAGTTGCTACTTCATGTCTAACAGGGCGGCATCACTCTATATCAAAGGAAGATACTGAAGCAGTGCAACACATTTTTAGTTCATTGATGACTAAATTAAGTACAAAACAGAGTGCACAGAAGTTGTATAAATTGAAACCTGTAAGTCTTTGGACCTTTCACACACATTTTGGAACCATTTAAAATGATGTAAAAATGAGTCTGTTACTCATATTTCAAAACAAAAATTGTGTAAATTAAGGTTAGGTTTTGATTTTTATGAGCCTGTTATGTGATAATGTAGTAATAAAACATGTTTTATGTATGACAAAAATTTCAATTGCTTATAAAACCTCTTAAACCTAAAAGTGGAAGCTCTCCTTTTCAGGGAATGTACAACTATGTGGTACTAATTAACAAAAAAAAATCAAAATTTTACGGATTGGAATGTTTGAAAACAATTCCATAAATTATAAAAACGTTCAGAACGCTCTACTAAAAGAACTTCGACAAGTAAGATCAAATGGAGGATTTCTTTGTAATCGTAAAGTAATTGCCTTTCAAATAAAAAAAAAAATAAAATATATAGAACTGTTCCAGAGGTACAGCATTTTAAATTATTTTCCAAAATTCGCTAACATCCAAGACTATGAAGGTACGTAATCGGATAAAGCACGAGCTCTGTACTACCATTAAATATTAGTAACCAAATCCAAACTGTAATTATTTACGTAACTAAAATAATACGAGACATTATTGTAATTAAAGTTCAGAATGATTTTCTTATGGAAAACTAAAGATATTACTATAAAAGATTGACATTGAATATTGAATTTTATACCTTATTCGACTGTAACATCAGTTTCTTTACATTTTGTAAAATTTTAACATCAAAATTGTATAAAATTAATAATGCTTTATTTGGGAGGATATTGTAAAAGTTCTATATAAAGTGATGCTGCGAGGAGTCAGTTTTGAAGTTACTTTTGGAAGTCAAAGATATCAGTGAAGTCTGTCCATGTTTTGTTTACATGACGAGTGTGCAGTTCGGATGTCAAGTAATGTGAATAAACTTTGTGAAGCATGAAAATTTCGCATTCCTTTATCAATGGACCAGGCTGAAGTAACTTAATTATTCAACATGAATCGTTACAACATCCATAAAGGACGGAAGATGAACTATCTTGAAATAATAAATCAGACTGAATGAGCAGACACAGTTCCCTTACAGCCACTTCTAACTCCAGATGCTACTCATAATCGCATCCAGGCGACGTTGTAAATTATCCCTCTTACTCACATGCCCCATTTCCTTTACTTCAGTTACTATAATTTCTGTCGTTTTGTTAAAAAAAAATGCGCGGGATTAGCCGAGCGGTCTCGGACGCTGCAGTCATGGTCTGTGCGGCTGGTCCCGGCGGAGGTTCGAGTCCTCCCTCGGGCACGGGTGTGTGTGTTTGTGCATAGGATAATTTAGGGTAAGTAGTGTGTAAGCTTAGGGACTGATAACCGTAGCAGTTAAGTCCCATAAGATTCCACACACATTTGAACATTTTTTGCAGCACGGTTCCGGACTAAAGCACGTAGAACCGCTCGGTCACATCGGCCGGCTGTGAAGGAATGGCAGCCCATTCTTCCTGGGGAGCCGAAGCCAAAGAACATACTGCTGGACCCTGGGGTCTGGAGTGTAGTCGACGTTCTGACTAATCCCAATGTGTTACTTTGGGTTCAGATCGGAACTATGCACAGGCTAGTCGATTTCAGTGTTATTGGCCACAAACCACTGCCGCACAGATTCTACTTTATAACAGGATGCTTTGTCATGCTCATGAACGCTGTTCCTCCACTGTATGCAGTGCACAAAGTTGTAACATGTTTTAATACCGAAGTTCATTTGGGGTTTGCTTAAGCGCTCTACAGTGTCCACACCTTACTACGCAAAACATACCCATACCTTCACACCACCACTTCCGTACTCCATCGTTGGCACTATACATGATGGCAGGTAGCCTCCTCCAGTCATTCACCAAACTCAAACTCTCCCAAAGACTGCCACTGTTTACAGTGTGATTCACGACTCCTCATTAATCGTTCTATCTGGAAATGAGCGTATGACATTGTTGGTCGGAAGGCCCCATCCGGGGAAGTTCGGCAGCTGAGTGCAAGTCTTATTTCAGTCCACGCCGTACTGGGCGACTTGCGTGCCGGTGATGAGGATGAAATGATGATGAGGACAACACAACACCCAGTCCACGGGAAGAGAATATCTCCAATCCTGTCAGGAATCAAACCAGAGCCCGCTGCACGGGAGGCAAGCACGTTACCACCCAGCTAAGGAGACGGACTCAACTACTTAATGTCCAGTAACGCCGCTCTTACACTACCTCAAGCTTCGCTTCTCAATCACTGCAGACATGGGCCACGAATGATTCCTACAGCTAATTTCATGAGATTTTTCACAAACATCCTCCGCGATGCGCCAAGGTTCTCAGTCAGTACATGAGGCGTGTCTGGTCTTGATTTAGCTGTGGTTATTCCTTCGCGTTACCACTTCACACTAGCTTCTCCGATTGGCGACTTGGGCACCTTTAGAAGGGCTGAAATGTCACTGATGGATATGTTATTGACCCCAAACGACTAGTACACGTTCGAAGTCACTGAGCTCTTCTAAATGGTTCAAATGGCTCTGAACTTTATGGGACTTAACATCTAAGGTCATCAGTCCCCTAGAACTTACAACTACTTAAATCTAACTAACCTAATGATATCACACACATCCATGCCCAAGGCAGGATACGAACCTGCGACCGTACTCGTCGCGCGGTTCCGGACTGAAGTGTCTAGAACCGCTCGGCCACCGTGGCCGGCAATGAGCTCTTCTAAGCCAGCCATTGTGCTGTTACTGATTTTCTACTGACTACACAATACTCACCACATTCTTTTGACTGACGGGTACACCTCTTCTGACATCTAGTGGCCAATTACACATTACGCAGGGATATTAAATTTCTTTTGACCAGACATTGTATGTATCAGGACAACAATAAAAAAATGAGAAATTTATGAAGGATGCCACAGGGTTTTTATAATCTCCGAAGGCCACTAGTACACGAATAAGTATAAAAAATCGATTTTTGACTCTCTGTATTAATAAATCCTCTTTAATTTTCTGAACGTGAAAAACTTTGTCATTTCATACACTGAAGAGCCAAAGAAACTGGTACAACTGCCTAATCTCATGTGCTGCAACACGACGTGGCATGGGCTCGACTAATGTCTGTAGTAGTGCCGGAGGGCACTGACACCATGAATACTGCAGGGCTGTCCATAAATCCGTAAGAATACGAGCGGGAGGGTGCTAAACAGCACATTGCAAGGTTTCGCAGATATACTCAATAATGTTCATGCCTGGGGACCTTCCTGGCCAGCGGAATTATTGAAACTCGGAAGAGTGCTCCTCGAGCCATTCTGTAGCAATTATGGACGTATGGGGTGTCGCATTGTCCTGCTGGAATTGCCAAGTCCTTCGGAATACATAATGCACATGAATGGATACAGATGGCCAGATAGGATGCTTACGTTCGTGTCACGTGTCAGAGTCGAATCTAGACGTGTCAGGGGTCCCATACACTATAAACACACACTCTCCACACCATTACAGAGTCTCCACCAGCGTGAACAGTCCGCTTCTGACATGCAGGCAGGGTCCATGGATTCATGAGGTCGTCTCCATATCCGTACACGACCATCCGATCGATATAATGTGAAACGACACTCGTCCGCGACGAGGCAACATGTTTCCAGTCATCAACAGTCCAATGTCGGTGTTTACGGGCCCAGGCAAGGAGTAAAACTTGCGTTACGCAGTCATCAAGGGTACACGAGTGGGCCTTCGGCTCCGAAAGCCCATATGGATGATGTCTCTTTGAATGGTTCACACGCTGACACTTGTTTATGGCCTAGCGTTGTAATCTGCAGCAATTTGCCGAAGAGTTGCATTTCTGTCACGTTGAACGATTCTCTTATGTCGTCGCTGGTCCCGTTCTAGAAGGATCTTCTTCCGTTAGCAGCGATGTCGGAGATCTGATGTTTTACCGGATTCCTTATATTCACGGTATACTCTTGAAATGCTGGTATGGGAAAATCCTCACTTCATCGCTACCTCGGATATGCTGTGTTGCATCGCTCGTGCGCCGATTATAACACCACGTTCAAAGTCACCCTTAACTCACGAGGTGACGTTTCTGTAATGTATACTACGAGGTCTGGTGTCTGGGACCCCTATCTTTAAAGCGCGGTTTAAGCTGTAAATCATTTGAAATTTTAATTTAAGTTATATAACACTTATGGTTACAAATGTATAAGTGTTGTTTATATACTATACACCTTGTTGATTGTATTGCAGTAAATACAGCCAGCAGTATTTTATTTTTGTATCACGCAAAAATCAGATACTTTTGTGAAGCTTTCACATATTTTTGTGAAGCTTTTTCAATAGTACACATAAACGAACTGTTAGAGAACTGAATTTTACGTTCTGAAAATTATGGTATGTATAGAAAGCATATTTTCACATAAAACTAATTTCCTGTGTTTAAACTTGCATGTAAAAACTGAACTCAGAAAAAGAAAGGCTGCAAAATTGACGTTCAGTACTGATTTCTACATTCTTCTTTACCACCACTCAGCACACATTTAATTTTATTTATCACATTAACTATTTTATTGAAGAAACACAAAGGTCCTTATCACCATTACCCTGAAGTTCTTCCACTGAGTGGTCCTCTTGTTCGCTAGCAGAAGTTTTATCATTGGCTACTGAAAAATCATTGTCATCTTCCTTTACTGCTTGTACTATATCATTGACATCATTCTCCATTCACTGACTAAAAATTTCATCTAACTTAACAGTGCGTAAAATCGTCGCATTCTTGCAAACACATTTTGTACTGAACTGACGAAAACAGGTGCGTAGTTCACGAGGCGCGGTGTAGGAGACCCCATCACATGTCAACAACAATCGAATGAGGTGATAACGCAACTGACAATAATAATTTGTAGGACTGGTGATTGCAATAGAGTAAGTGGTGTACAAAACCATTCCGCCATAATTGACCTACGAGAGCGACTTAGAAAATTCTGGCGCGGTCTGAGAGATTACATCTCGTGAGTTACGGGTTAAAACTTGATAAACTGCCATTGTAGCAGCAGTAACCGATCTAACAACTGCGCCAGACATTTTTTGTCTTATGTAGGCATTGCCGACCGCAGCACCGTATTCTGCCTGTTTATATATCTCAGTATTTGAATACGGATGCTTATACCTGTTCCCTTGGCGCTTCAGTGTAGAACCTAGTGTGCTGCGGGTGTCCCCCGTCTTCCCACCACGATATTTCGACGTCGTAACTAGGCATCTCCATCATGTGTCCTAACACTAGTCGACAAACTGACCGAGTCCCATACGTAAATATGTGTCTACGACACCCCTATGTCACGCAGATAGCTTTATTAAAAATAGAATTTTGTTCTCACTTTTTTTGTTATGACTTTTTAGTCTCTAACGTCTCAGTGACACAAGGTTATTAATTACATGGCGAGGGTCAAGACCCCTAATGAGAGTTTTAACAACAGTATAAGCTAACGGAAACCAAACACAGTGCTGAAGGACTACGTATTTTGAAAATACGTGTGCTGGATGCTCTGTTACGTTTCAGTGATAGTGAGGCATCAAGGTTAAAGGTTATGGAAATGATGGGAGTGCCTGCTGGACCAAATATGCAAAGAACTTTAATTGCCACTGACCGCAGGTAAGTCCGCGTGAAAGTCACCAAAGAAACAAGGATAAGTACTCTGAAAAAGAAAAGTAATAGGGAACAATACCAGGGATAAGATGAATATCGACCTAGGAGAAACTAACTTTAACTTTTAATTAGAATTTTCTTGAAGTTCGCTGTTTTGTTTAACAAGATGGTTAAAAACTACTAAACATAGAGGACTGAAATTTTGGATACTGTCTTAAAACATACTTAATTAAAAAGTGAACTATTCTTATGACTTAAACATGAAAATTAAATATTTTTTTGAAGAAAGACTCTCAGTCAGTTATTGGCATTGTTGATAACCATCATTAAAATAGTTTTTAACCATTATTTATGACAGTGTCGTCTTTTTAAAATTCTACTTTAAAAACAATAGCGCAAAGAACTTAAGAAAAAATCAAGCTTCTACCTTGTTTTTGTTTCGAGATATGTGTCCCTATGCCACGTATAAATAATTAACAGCTTGATTTCACTAACAACACAAAATAGAATTTTTTAAAAAAAGTGAAGGACCGAAAGCTATGGTTCATAAACCACACTGTTTCCAAAAGATCTGTTAAAACACGAGAAGCGTTGCATTGGCATATAGCTCTTATTCTTTGAGCTACTCTATTTAGAAAACTCAAAATTTTTCAAGATCTCCCCATGTGCTCACGAATCAATCCCCTTAAAGTCGCTCGCATGGTTACATGGATATCAGTTTTCGAAATGGCGAAAGTTACAGCAGAAATCTCATCCGGACATTCGGACTAACGACAATTCTGTGAAATGGGTCGTACTATAAAACGCAACTCTCTATCGCATAATTCTCAAGAAATTCTGATGATGTGTCGTGTCTCATTTCCTTCTTCAAGTTAGGACAGTCGATAGAACCGATTTAGTCAGCCTGTAAGTAGGGAGTTTTCAAACGTGACGGAGAGACGATGAAACGGATCGACGGCTGAGAAGGGAAGATTACGTGGACAAAGAAACCTTGTTTCCACAACTGAAAAGAATCTGCACACAGCGGTACCGCACACGAGGCCGGTTCGAGAACTTTTTTCCACACATGCGACTTACCATTTACTGCCTCCCCCCCTCCCCTATCTTCAGAACGCCGTCCCCTCCCACCCGCCGTCTTTCCTTGGGGTATTGATAAGAATAAAAATAAATCTAACTCGAATGATCGTGGAAACCGATTGTTTCAAAAGGCAAAATAAGTACAACATAAACATTTCTCTGTGATAGAAATACATCTCTGAAACTTATTCCTGTGCTGTATATTTAAAGATGAAACAATTCATTCCCATTTAAGATAATTCCTAAACTGCATAAACGTTTTTAGTGTAAGGTAAAAGAACTAAACCTATTGTAGTCTTCTAACTTCGATAAAAATATGCTTTCTGTTATACTGTGAGGAAAGAATAAAAATACAATTTATTAATATTGTAACATTTAAATTCCGTAATTTACTTTTTTTCACTTTCCAAAGGAAAAAGTGGAACAGAAGTTCAAAAAATATCATCTGTTTTATTCTATTAGGTAAAAACATTATATCGGATTTTTTCTAGTCTTTACCTTAACAAAATATTTAAAAATAGAATCTGAATGTATTGACTTCACGGCATACGTTTTAGTGGCTACAGTTGACAGCCCCTCACAATCATTTTAGCAACTGTTGACATATGTCCCGCTTTTATCAACTTGAGTTTTCCAAAAACTCCTTTCACTACTAGCTTAGAAGATAGATAAAACCAGGAGGGTCCATAAAGTTACAAAGGTGTAGGGAAAACGTCAATAAAACTGTTCTTAAGAAGTATAATGAGCTTTGTGGAGAACAAAGGCTCAAGCGATTGGGGCTTTTAGTTTGCCACCGCTCCAAGTCTGCTGATCACGAATATTGTACAGAAAACTAAAGCCCCTCCCGTAACTGTCTATGACCTCAAATCTATCTTTTAGTGGTTAGCTATATCGAAAAAAGATAGAAAAATCACCCTAAAGGAGTGATCTGCTTCACCTTAATCAACAGATTCAAAGATAAATAGCATCTTCACCCTCCTGGAACGAATTTCTATTTCGTTTTCCAATTCTAAATGAGATCCAAGTTCTTCAGAAAACACTTTTGCATCGTACGATTAAAATCCTTTTCCGATCTCACCATCTTCAATACTGCCAATACTTCCAACTAAACCGACTGCACTATATTTACTTATATACGTATATACTGTGCAAACCACTGTGAAGTCCATGACAGAAGCACAGAAGATACGTACCATTGTACCAGTTATTAGGGTCTTTTCCCTTTCCACCTACATATGGAGCGTGGAGAGAAAGATTGTTTAAATGCCTTCGTGAGTGCTGTAATTAATGCGATCTTGTTATTACGATACCTATGGGAAGAGATATGTAGGGGGAGGGGGGGAGTGTTGCAGTATATTCCTAGAGTTGCCATTTAAGGCCGGTTCTTGAAACTTTATACGTAGGCTTTTCGGGCTAGTTTATGTCTAACTTCAAAAGCCTGCCAGTTCAGTTTAGTTTCTTCAGCATCTTAGAGACATTCTCCCATGTATCAAACAAAGCTGTGACCATTCGTGCTCGCCTTCTCCGTATTCGTTCAGTATCCCGGCCGGCCTCGGTGGTCTCGCGGTTCTAGGCGCGCAGTCCGGAACCGTGCGACTGCTACGGTCGCAGGTTCGAATGCTGCCTCGGGCATGGATGTGTGTGATGTCCTTCGGTTAGTTAGATTTCAGTAGTCCTACGACTAGGGGACTGATGACCTCAGCAGTTAAGTCCCAGAGTGCTCACAGGCATTTTAACCATTTTTTTGACCCTACGACCTATCTTAGAAAATAGATTAAGGAAAGGCCAACCTCGTTTCTAGTATTTGTAGACTTAGAGAAAGCTTTTGACAATGTTGACTGGAATACTCTCTTTCAAATTCTGAAGCTAGCAAGGGTAAAATACAGGGAGCGGAAGGATATTTACAATTTGTACAGAAACCAGATGGCAGTTATAAGAGTCGAGGGGCATGAAATGGAAGCAGTGGTTGGGAAGGGAGTGAGACAGGGTTGTAGCCTCTCTCCGATGTTATTCAATCTGTATATTGAGCAAGCAGTAAAGGAAACAAAAGAAAAATTTGGAGTAGGAATTAAAATCCATGAAGAAGAAATGAAAACTTTGAGTTTCGCCGATGACATTGTAATTCTGTCAGAGACAGCAAAGGACTTGGACGAGCAACTGAACGTAATGGACGGTGTCTTGAAAGGAGGATATAAGATGAATATCAACAAAAGCAAAACGAGAATAATGGAATGTAGTCGAATTAAATCGGGTGATGCTGCGGGTATTAGATTAGGAAATGAGACACTTAAAGTAGTAAAGGAGTTTTGCTATTTGGGGAGCAAAATAACTGATGATGGTCGAAGTAGAGGGGATATAAAATGTAGACTACCAGTGGCAAGGAAAGCGTTTCTGAAGAAGAGAAATTTATTAACATCGAGTATAGATTTAAGTGTCAGCAAGTCGTTTCTGAAAGTATTTGTAAGAGTGTAGCCATGTATGGAAGTGGAACATGGACGATGAATAGTTTGGACAAGAAGAGAATAGAAGCCTTCGAAATGTGGTGCTGCAGAATAATGCTGAAGATTAGATGGGTAGATCACATAACTAATCAGGAGTTATTGAATAGAACTGGAGAGAAGAGAAATTTGTGGCACAACTTGACTAGAAGAAGGGATCGGTAGGTATGGTATATTCTGAGGCATCAAGGGATCACCAATTTAGTATTGGAGGGCAGCGTGAAGGTTAAAAATCGTAGAAGGAGACCAAGAGATGAATTCACTAAAGAGATTGAGAAGGATGTAGGTTGCACTAGGTACTGGGTGATGAAGAAGCTTGCACACGATAGAGTAGCATGAAGAGCTGCATCAGACCAGTCTCAGGACTGAAGACCACAACAACAATTGTCACTTATCGACTGAAGATGTCGTCTTCCGATTCAGATGAAAGTTCGGTATGTGCAGAAAGTACTATGTTGTTTTTAGTCACGGCTTCAGAAAATCATTCTGAGTTATTAGAGAAGTTATAACTTCCAGAAACAAAAAGAAAGGAAGAAGAAGCAATCCTAAATGTTATACATCCATTTGAAACTAATATCGGCATTAAAATTGACAGGAAACAATTGCTACAGAAAGTTAGTAACATGAAAAGGAGACTAAAAAGGAAAATGGATAAGAAGAGAACGGGAAATAAACTGATTGTTTTAAATGTTTGGGAGACAAAGTTTTACAACTTGCTACTAAGAGATGGGAATGCTATAATGAACCAGATACCAGGTAAGATAAATTATAAGCTCGTGTGATGTAAATATTTTATTTATTCTCATTCGGTTAAAAAAATTACACAAAGTCTGTAAATGTTAAGTGAGTGTTTTTTCTTTTTTTCTCCCAAATCGTCAACTTCCATGGGCAGTGACACTAGGTGTTGCTCCGTCCATATCTACACTATCGCCAGTAGAGCACTCGACTTCATTTGGTAAGATTCAGTTCTAGTTTTTGTTAGTGAAACAAAATTAATTACTGCTACTTATAAAGATACTAGCAGAAATTTTGTTTTTCGCGAGAGTAGAGAAATGTTCTTATTACTGTATCGTAAGTACTACTACTATTATTAGTGGTGCTAGCATTAATATTATATGTAAGAGCCATGTTTGCTATTCAGTTTCATTAAGTGCTATGGCTAGAGTTTTGGGCCGCCAACATTTCGTAATCCTTTGCGAAGGAAAGTTTCCGCTTTAATGTCTGTAAAGTAAATCTTCATAAAAATGCAAACACACGTTAAGTTCTACCGTTGTATACATATCTGGCATACATATGTGTTTCTAGGAACATATGTTACACCTCACGCTGGCCCACTATCCTCTTCGTCTAGAGCAAGTCCATATGGCAGGCCACCACCCTTGAAGAAAGGAGCATTGCCAGAAACAGACGAGACGAAGATGCTCAGTACCACAGAATTACATAGGCTGGTGCTGCTAGAGCAACTGAAGCTCACTCGACTGCGAATGGAAAAAGAAGATATGTTAATGAACTTTCTTAATATAAAGATGAATAATGTAAACAATTTGCAATAGAAATGAAAAAGTTTTAATGTATATACCGTTCTGTGGGCTGTGTTATCCCTTTTGTTGTAGACGATCAGTAGTTTTATATCTTTTCATAAATAAAAAATTCAAAATGCTGCATTTTGCATTAGAGCTACAATTTCTTGTCTTCTTTGACGTCCTCTCCGAAGAATATCCGCTTCAGTTAAAGGCTCCTCCTCCTCATTATCACCATTTTTATGTAAATCCTGTGCCGTGTCTTCAAAATCTTCATCTTGTAGATACTACGCAGTATAAAGCAGCACGCTATTATTGTTGGAACATTTGGTAAGGCAACTCTACACATATACTGCAAAACAGGAAACCGCCTCTTCAGCTGACCAAAGCAACGCTCTATCACAACTATTTCTTTTTTTAAAAGGTTATTGAATTACTTGTGACTGTCCTCGGTTGGATTACGAAAGAGGGTTATCAGCCAGGGCTCTAGGCCATACCCTTCATCACCCAAAAGAACATTGTTCTTACATTCACTCAGCACTTTCCAGACACTTGAATTTCTCCATATTCGATTGTCATATACTGACGCCGACCATCTAGCCTCAACATTAATGAACTGTTCCTTCACATTGCATGTAGCCTGCATATTTATACTAGCAAAACCCTTTCTGTTGATATATTCGTCGCCAAATTGCCCAGCGTTTGGAAATTTACATTTTTGTAGCCACTCATTTTTAGCCACAGTAATATCATGTGTTGATGACGGAAACTTGATCCACAAATCAGCTTTTTCCATTATCTTTTTAGAAAACTACTCCCTGTTTTACTCACTGTAGTTTGATGAATTCCCATTTCTTCTGTTATTCAAGACTGGAATCCTGGATCAGCTACATACCAAAGGAAAATATTCATCTTCTGTTCCGACGGTAGTACTCCACCCTCTTCTTTCCCCTGTCTCCGTCAGAAAATGCTTTGCAATCCACTTAACATTTTCTTCGTTGAAACGTATAGAGTTTTATAATGCTCTCCAGGTGGACATCTACGTGGTCTGTAGCATTTTTCGCGGCGTAAACGTGTTGCTGTTTGAGCCATATCTGCACTCTGCAAACGTGAACCCGCTACTGACTAGCCTTCAAGTTTTACTAGCAATTGCTTCCAGAATGAAGTCAGAGCTTCTCTTTATTCTTACAGTTCATCTAATACGGAAACAAGAGCTCAAGGGGAAAGTAAAGGCTTTCATTTTTCTTTTTGTTCCCACAAGCAAAAGCTCTTGCTTCACTTTTTATTCATAAATTCCGAAGCTGTATCTTCGAAATTCCAAGCAAAAGCATTTGCTTCACTTTATTCTTACGGCAGAATGTGTTCGAACATTATGAATTACCTCGAAGAGAACGGTTTATTGAGACACAGTCAACACGGATTTAGAAAACATCGTTCTTGTCAAACACAAATACCTCTTTACTCACACGAAGTGTTGAGTGCTATTGACAAGGGATTTGAAATTGGTTCCATATTACTATATTTCCAGAAGGCTTTTGGCACTGTACCTCACAAGCCGCTTGTAATCAAATTGCGTGCTTATGAAATATATTATGCTGCTGAATTCGTGATTTCCTGTTAGAGAGGTCACACTTCGTAGTAATTGACAGAAAGTCATCGAGTAAACCAAAAGTGATTTCTGACGTTCCCCAAGATACTGTTATAGGCCCTTCGCTGTTCCTTACTTACATAAACTATTTAGGAGCCAATCTGAGCAGCCGTCTTCGGTTGTTTGCAGATAAGGCTGTCGTTTATAGACTAATAAAGTCATCAGAAGATAAAAAAACTACAAAATGGTTTAGAAAAGATATCTGAATGGTGCTAAAAGTGGCAGTTGACCCTAAATAACGAAATCTGTAGGGTCATCCACATGAGTGCTAAAAGGAATCCGATAAACTTCAGTTATACCATAAATCAATCAAATGTAAAGGTCGTAATTCAACTAAATACCTAGGAATTAATGTTACGAACAGCTTAAATTGGAAGGAACACACAGAAAATGTTGTGGGGAAGGCGAACCACATAGTGCGTTTTATTGGCGGAAAACACAGAAGATGCAACAGATCTACTAACGGGACTGCCTGCATTACGCTAGTCTGTCCTCTTGTACTGCTGCGTGGTGTGGAATCCTTACCAGACAGGATTAACGGGGTACATCGAGAAAGTGCAAAGAATGGCAGCACTACAGCACTCTATAGCGGAGTGTGCGCTGATATGAAACTTCCTGGCCGATTATTATTCATTCTAGAAACCACCCCCAGGCTGTCGCTAAGCCATGTCTCCGCAATATCCTTTCTTCCAGGAGTGCTAGTTCTGCAGGGTTCGCAGGACAGCTTCTGTGAGGTTTGGAAGGTAGGAGGCGAGGTACTGGCGGAATTAAAGCTGTGCGGACGGGGCGTGAGTCGTGCTTGGGTAGCTCACTTGGTAGAGCACTTGCCCGCGAAAGACAAAAGTCCCGAGTTCTAGTCTCGGTCCGGCACACAGTTTTAATCTGCCAGGCAGTTTCATGTTTGATATTCATACAGTGTCAACCGATGAATCATACTTCTTCGTGTATGATGAGACAGTATCCTACAACGGGCTTAACGAGGTCTCTTCCTTTTTGTTTTATTTTGTGACGACAATTCTTGATCCCTCTGTTAGAAAATTAAATGTATTTTCAGACTCTTGCGAGGGTCAGAACAAGAATTGAACTATTTTCCGCCTGCTGCATTACATCGCTCATCATGTCAAGAGACTTGGGCACGTGAAAATGACTTTTCCAATCCGTGGCTACTCGTACCTTGAACATGATCTAACATGCCTAGTATCAACAAGAAAAAAAGGGTTGAAATGCCAAAAGACTGGATGGAGGAAATAGAGAGTGCAAGAGCAAACCCCTCACCTTCTCATGTTGTCGAAGTAGACGGAGTTTGTAACAGATTAGTCTACACACCTCTATCAGTTATATTTCAAGAAATGGCCATTTCCTTCTAGACCAGTAAGAGAATTAGCGGCTGGAAAAGAGCATCCCCGATACTTGGAATAAGAAGTACATTCCATGGCCATTGGGATCGCCATGTTATCAACAAGCCACTTACAGTTCAAACAGAACAACCTCAGCCTCAGAGTCCTTTCTACCTGACTATGCATATAGGAGTGTTTTTTGTTTTATCCTTATTTTTATCATCATTTTTATGGTATTATTTACTTAAAACAGTTTTTATTTTAAATCTTGTGAGCAACTACACCTACATTTAATTTTTAAAAAATCTACAAGGAGTGTTTTTGATGTAGGTGCACAACCTATTACTTATAACAAGTATGCAGACCTACAACAGTTAAAGATGTTTTGCGGAGAAGAGGCTACGCCGTGTTTTCCCAGCTGCCAAAACTGGAAAAAGGATAAAAGTGTAACAAGTATCATCAAGATGACACTG
Organism: Schistocerca gregaria; assembly: GCF_023897955.1. Classification (NCBI taxonomy): domain Eukaryota; kingdom Metazoa; phylum Arthropoda; class Insecta; order Orthoptera; family Acrididae; genus Schistocerca; species Schistocerca gregaria. The sequence goes on along the minus strand of NC_064921.1, from coordinate 604,858,687 downwards.
TTTTTCTTGTTTTTTTTTCAAAAACAACAAGTGCAAGTGCTAAGAAGCAGGTCCAGAGAGGAAATGAATAAACAATGAATGAACATAGTTTACAAAGAAATTGTCTGGGCCAACGAAGTTTTGTTCTGTTTATAAGGAATTAATTCTAGTCTATAATTTTCTATCACATGACTTTTATGGTTTTTTGGTAACTAATAAATTTTAGCACATTCACTTGTTACATTTTTAATGACATCAACAAAGTTAACGAATTTGCGAGATTTACTGACATTCTCCCTTTTACAGTGACTTACCCCCTATTTCCCTACAAAAAACTGAAGTTATTCGATATAATATTTTCTTTCGCTTGCTATTGGACGCTTACACAAAAATCTTGTAGAGGAATCTAAAGACTGTAAGTAAGGATAGACTAAACATAAATTTCAAGAGGATAGGCTAAAAAATGCATTTGGTACCGTGGGTTTGGTTTTAAAATCTTCTTTCCTTAAAAAGTCAGAAGAACTAACTTATCCCCCCCCCCCCCCCCAACCTTTTCCCGTGGACCCTTCATATAGAGACCTGGCTTCTCCAAACTAAAGAAAAGGTTTAGTGTTACCGTAGAGCCGGCCGTTGTGGCGAGCGAGATACAAAGAAAAGCAATGCATTTTGTTACAGGTTCATTTAGAAAGCGTCACGGAGATGGTCAGCTAAGCCAAGTGGTCGACGCTGCAAGAGAGGCGTTATGCATCAAGGTATGGTTTACAGTTAAAATTTCAATAATGTACGTTCTCATAAGAGTACACTCCTCCTACGTATACCTCGTGTAAAGACCACAAAAATACAAGTAGAGACTGTATGTAACATATTATTACTTGTAAAATCAGAGAGATTCTAGCTCAGACGGAGGCTTACCAACTATCGTTCTTCACGCGAACCATTCGCGACTCTAAAACGGGGAAGTAACAGAGGTGAACAAACCAACCTGTGCCAAATACCGCAAGGTGGATTTCTGGGTATTGATGTAAATGTAAATATACAGGGTGATTCCGTGATGGTGTTACAAACTTTCAGGGATGATAGAGAAGGTTAAATGTATCAATTTGAGATAAGGCTTCCTGGTCTGGAAACGATCGAGTCGAATGTTATAAGCGAGAATTGTTCTGATACCTATGACAGAGGAACGCATGTACTGTTACTACTGTTAGTAAGACTGTACGGTAGGCAAGCTTTAGAGTTGGAAGTACGGATCAAAACAAGAACAAAATGTTCAGTAAACAAAAGTTCTAAAGAGCATACCTTAAGAGCTAAGAGTAAGTGTTCATCTTTGCTACTGTGAAACTCATCTGTTCTCCTGAACAAGATCTCCAAGCTCTTTAGATATGCATTTTAGAGCCCTTGTTTGCAAAATTTTTTTTTTGGGTTTATATCACTTCCTCCCCAAATATGGAAACCAAGGATCTTGCAATAGGAGAGACGTGTTTCACAGTATCGAATACGAACAAATGCTCGTAGCTCTTAAGGTATGGATTTCAGAGCCAATGTTTACTAGTTTTTTTTATTGGTTCGGTTCATACTACCACCTCTAAAAGTTGACTATCCTATAATCTTAGCAAGAATAGTACCGCAACATGTATTCCGCTGTCGGAGGTATCAGAACAATTTACTCTTTTAACCTTCGACTCGGTCTCTTCCGGACCAGGGCCCTTTTCCACAAATTGATGCATTTATCTTTTTGTATCATCCCTGAAAGTTTGTATCATTATCACGGAATCATCTTGTACATGGGCAGTGCCTTATATTTAAAGTATTTCCGCATATTTATGCACAATACGATATATTTATTTATGATAAGGTTTAATTGAAACTCATTGTAGGTCTTCCTGGCATTCCGACTCTCCTGCAGACAGTAGCCTCGCGGAACCTCCGGCCTTACGTAGCAAACTATTTATGCAGGATGGTCAGAAACAGTCCGAAAAGATGGTAAGGGTGTTGCAGGATAGGTGGTAGTGAAGAATAAATTTTAGGAAAAAAATTCGATGCGTAGCGCCGTTTCCGTGTTATTCAGCACTGAAGTTTGCCAACCAGATCAAGTACTTGCACGCGTTAAAATACGGTAATGCAAATACATCTGTGGGTCCTTGAGTTACCACTCATTCCAATGCTCATTACCATTCAAAATGCACCTTTTTCGGAAGTGATAAATTTAAGCTAGGTGAGCAAAAGCTACGTTTGTTCAGTTTTAGGAAACCGAACGAATAACACGTTTGGCGACACCTCTGGCGGGCCTCTTGACTTTGCGTGCGCAATGGCCTCATTGGCTAACTTCAATGCTTAATGACTCTGAAACGGCGCAGCGAATCGATTTTTAAACAGTAATACGTCTCAGTCCAATCTCCCCTGCAGAGCCCTTAAAAGCTTGCCAGATGTTTTGTATATCGTGGAAGTGACTGCTCTGTAACACTTCCTTTGGGTTCACCCGCAGTTACTTCCAGATCTGAGTTGGGTTGGGTTGTTGTGGGGGAGGAGACTAGAGAGTGAGGTCATCGGTGTCATTGGATTAGGGAAGGACGGGGAAGGAAGTCGGCCGTGGCCTTTCAATGGAACCATCCCGGCATTTACCTGGAGTGATTTAGGGAAAGCACGGAAAACCTAAATAAAGATGGCCGGACGTGGTATTGAACCGTCGTCCTCCCGTATGCGAGTCCAGTGTGATAACTACTGCGCCACCTCACTCGTTTTGCAGCCACAGGACGTCGTGTTACGACTCAAACTGTGCGCAATAGGCTGCATGATGCGCAACTTTGATCCTGACGTCCATGGCGAGATCAGCCTTTGCAACCACGCCACCATGCAGCATGGTACAGATGGGCCCAACAACATGCCGAATGGACCGTTCAGTATTGGCATCACGTTCACTTCACCGATAAGTTCGCACTTGCTTACAACCAGACAATCATCGGAGACATGTTTGGAGGCAACCCAGTCAGGCTGAACTCCTTAAACACACTGTTCAGCGAGTGCAGAAAGGTGGAGGTTCCCTGTTGTTTTGGGGTGGCATTATGTGGGGCCGACGTACGCCGCTGGTAGTCATGGAAGGCGCCGTAACGGCTGTACGATACGTGAATGCCATCCTCCGACCGATTGTGCAACCATATCGGCAGCACATTGGTGATGCATTCTTATTCATGTTCGACAATTCGCGCCCCCATTGTGAACATATTGTGAATGACTTCCGTTAGGACAACGACATCACTCGACTAGAGTGGCCAGCATGTTCTCCAGCCATGAACCCTATCGAACGTGCCTGGGATAGATTGAAAAGGGCTGTTTATGGACGACGTGACCCACCAACCACTCTGAGGGATCTACGCCGAATCGCCCTTGAGGAGTGGGACAATCTGGACCAACAGTGCCTTGATGAACTTAGGGATAGTATGCCGCGTCGAATACAGGAATGGATCAATGCAAGAGGACGGACGGCGGAGTATTAGATATATCGGTGTGTACAGTTATCTGGACCACCACCTCTGAAGTTCTCGCTATATGGTGGTACAACATGCAATGTGTGGTTTTCATAAGCAATAAAATGGGCGGAAATGATTTTTATATGTTGATCTCTATTCCAATCTTCTGTACAAGTACCGGAACTCTCGGAACCGAGGTGATGTAAAACTTGTTTTATGTGTTTATTTCATATGTCGACGACAAAGTAATTAAAGTGCAAAATGTTTACAAATAGTAATGTTCTAAAACTGTAATGCGCACCGCAGTATGTTTCGAAAGCCACCCCCTAGCACACTTCATATACTGAGTATGGGATTCTCTGTCAATTAAGAAACTACTGACTTAATAAAACCATAACTTGGTATACATATGAATACAAATACAAAAATTTCTGGAGGAAGGAAATGAGGAAAAACTAATGGAGGTGTTCACTTGCTATAAACATTAAAAATTTTGAAACTTACGAATTACGAAACTACGAGACAGCAGTCCACCGAGATAAGATATCCTTAAGCTAATAATGGTACTTTCTGGAAGATAAGATAAGCAAAGAAGACATACGAAGGGGAATAAAATATATACACTGTAAACATTGAGCGAGGATGAGTTTGGAAAGCGCTGGAATTATCATTTAACCCCTATGTCGATGAGGTGACTCACCAAGATAACTTGGAGATATCGACACGTCGATAAACGAAGAGGAAAGAACAACAAAATTTCAGCACCACAGCAGAATGTTTTCCCTGACCTTTGAATGAATCGGACAATATTAGCTTTGATTCCTCAATTGGCCCTTACTCTTTCTCTCTTCGATGCAGTCTGGAACATGGTCTGTCGAGTACAAAAAGCCTTACGATGTTTTCGAAGGAGGTAGTTCTGCATGGCGTTACGCATCCCCGTCCTGACGCTGAGTCACCGTTCCTGTTGTTACGAGCTGAAACTCCATATTCTACGTTGTATGCTTGAAGAAGGCACCATGAGCTCTGTGTTCACCCTGGTGTGACTGTGTGATTGACATACGCCAAGATATTCTCCCAAAGAACACGCATTGTCTCATTGGTCTTCGCTGATTCTGCAATACACTAGGCTGTGGAATGATCCCATACTTGGACCTGCGTGTGCAGAGATTCATTGGGAGCACAGACGCACAATGTTAAGAACATTATTTGTTTTTTATCTGCTAGCAGTGTGCTGTCAAAATCTGTGCGAAGGTTAAAAACAATTGATAGTCATTAATGTCATTAAAGTAAGGAAATACACCATGATGCGTACCTAAATAATTCTAAATTTAACTCGATTTAACTTAAAGAAGTAAAAGAAACTGTAGAATCTGTCGTCTGGTACTCTACAAGTGGGAGATTTTTTTGAGTGTGGTGATTCAATTAAGCAGACAGTGGTACACCATTGTTTTCAGTTGAGTTTCTAATTAAAGTTATATTCCCTTGTAATACTACCACCAACGTCATCATCATCATCATTTAAGACTGATTATGCCTTTCAGCGTTCAGTCTGGAGCATAGTCCCCTTTATAAAATTCCTCCATGATCCCCTATTCAGTGCTAACACTGGTGCCTCTTCTGATGTTAAGCCTATTACTTCAAAATCATTCTTAACCAAATCCAGGTACCTTCTCCTTGGTCTACCCCGACTCCTCCTACCCTCTACTGCTGAACCCATGAGTCTCATGGATAACCTTGCTTCTCCCATGCGTGTAACATGACCCCACCATCTAAGCCTGTTCATCCTGACTGCTAGATCTATAGAGTTCATCCCCAGTTTTTCTTTGATTTCCTCATTGTGGACACCCTCCTGCCATTGTTACCATCTACTAGTACCTGCAATCATCTTAGCTACTTTCATATCCGTAACCTCAACCTTGTTGATAAGGTAACCTGAATCCACCCAGCTTTCGCTCCCATACAACAAAGTTGGTCGAAAGATTGAACGGTGCACAGATAACTTAGTCTTGGTACTGACTTCCTTCTTGCAGAAGAGAGTAGATCGTAGCTGAGCGCTCACTGCATTAGCTTTGCTACACCTCGCTTCCAGTTCTTTCACTATGTTGCATCCTAAGTACTTGAAACTGTCCACCTGTTCTAACTTTGTTCCTCCTATTTGGTACTCAATCCGTTTATATCTCTTTCCCACTGAAATTACTTTCGTTTTGGAGATTCTAATCTTCATACCATAGTCCTTACATTTCTGATCTAGCTCTGAAATATTACTTTGCAAACTTTCAATCCAATCTGCCATCACAACTCAGTCATTCGCATATGCGATAGTGCTTATTTTGTGTTCACATATCTTAATCTCACCCAGCCAGTCTATTGTTTTCAACATATGCTCCATAAATAATATGAACAACAGTGGAGACAGGTTGCAGCCTTGTCTTACCCCTGAAACTACTCTGAACCATGAACTCAATTTACCGTCAACTCTAACTGCTGCCTGGCTATCTATGTAAAGACATTTAATTGCTTGCAGAAGTTTGCCTCCTATTCCATAATCTCGTAGAACAGACAATTACTTCCTCCTAGGAACCCGGTCATATGCCTTTTCTAGATCTATAAAGCATAGATACAACTCCCTGTTCCACTCGTAACACTTCTCCATTATTTGCCGTAAGCTAAGATCTGGTCCTGACAACCTCTAAGAGGTCTAAACCCACACTGATTTTCGTCTAACTTGTCCTCAACTAATACTCGCAATTTCCTTTCAACAGTACCTGAGAAGATTTTACCCACAACGCTGATTAAAGAGATACCTCTGTAGTTGTTACAGTATTTTCTGTTTCCATGTTTAAAGATTGGTAATACCGATGGAAACAAACCAAATGATGTTCAAAGCGGAAAAGAACGAGAAGTGTTGGTCTGAAAAATCAGAAACATTAGGTCGAATACATAAATACTAAAATTTGCTCGAAATAAATCATCTGCACTTTATGACGATATCACATGGCTCTTTCTCCATGTAGAGGATCACTTTGCTACGTAAGGCGTTCAACAAGTAATGCAACACATTTTTTCCTCCGCTAAATTCGGTTGAAAAAAATGCGGAATTAGTACTGAGACATTGTGGAATATTCCCTGTTCAGCCCTTAGTTTCATAAATCTATGACAGATAACGTCTGGCGTCTGCAATGGAGGTGCATTCAGAGCGGAAAGCTGTCATCGATATTGTTTTGGTGAAAAACCAGACCAACGCAGAAATTCATATGTTGCAGAATGTCTACGACGACCTGGCAAAGAACAGAAGCACAGTGACTCTTTGGGTGAGGTGTCTATGACCGTCGCAACAAGGTCACGCAAATCTGTCGAACTTGCCGCGTGCCGGCTGACCACACACTGTAATGTTGGAACGTGCGAGGTGGTCGACGATCACAATCGAACATCTTGCTGCACAACTGGACGTCTCTGTGGGCAGTGCTGACACACTCGTCTACCAGGTGGGGTGCTCAAAGGTGTGCGCCCCATGAGTTCCTCGCTGCCTAACGGAAGACTGTAAAGAACAACAAAGGACCATCTGTGAGAAACTGAAGGATGCACTCTGCGGGAAGAGGTATGTGGATGATGGATAGGTTGCTGATGCAGCAACATGTTGGGCCGAACGTCGACCAATACGATGGTACCATCCGAGCATACACTCCCTCACAGTAAGGTGACGTAAGATCGTCGCATTGATCGAAGATTATGTTGAAAAACAGAGTTCTATTGCCCAAAGAGTGGGGAATAATGCAGTGCACTGCAATCCTGAATAAAATCAACCTGCCGGACGGGGTGGCCGAGCGGTTCTAGGTGCTACAGTCTGGAACCACGCGACCGCTACGGTCGCAGGTTCAAATCCTGCCTCGGGCATGGATGTGTGTGATGTCCTTAGGTTAGTTAGGTGTAAGTAGTTCTAAGATCTAGGGGACTGATGACTTCAGAAGTTAAGTTCCATAGTGCTCAGGGCCATTTTAAAATCAACCTGCTTACAGAAAATAAACGTGTTACATTACTTATTGAACGTCCCTCGTAGTTTCTTTTAAGGCATTTGGAGGCACAAAACAACTTGAAACAAGCGGCAAGCACTATAGCTGAGGACGGATGTTTTATAGTACAGGGTGATTATAATTCAAGTTCCAATTTCAAAACGCTGTAAAAAGAAACTAACCACTGCTCAGAATGGTGTCAAATTTGAATGGAATGTTATCGAAGAAGGGAGAAATGATATGGGAATAAACTAAAACTTTACCACTAGATGGCGCTGTAAGCGGCGGAATATCCAAAATAAAAAAACACGGGGTGCACGGCTGTTCCTCAGTTTGCATCAGAGGTGCTCGGCATAACTGTCTAAACGCAGGTTCAGACGTTGCTGGTAAAGCTCTTTTACGAGAACGCCGACTGTGCCGGTAGCTTTGCAATAGTTCTGGACACTAACGGGTATGAATACGAGTTGGTCCGATGTCTGCCAAAAGTATGGAGAAAATGATTACGAAATTTGAAAAGACAGATTCTTTTGAAGTGCAATTTGGCAGAGGGAGAAAAACAACTGATCTGACGTCAGTAGAAGATGTGACCATATAGCACTGCAGGAGGGGTAGAGTGGTGCTGTGCAGACATGCAGTGCACGGGGCACTGCCCGACCTTTGGACATGCCTGTAAGAATAGGGAATACAACTGTACGAAACATCCTGCACTGCTGTTTATACAAAATTACCCATGTTCAGGAGTGGCTTCATGGTGACCTGGGAGTAAGGCAAACGCTTGCTCTAGAATTTCTTGCTCGCAGGGAAGTGGAGAATGAATCGTCATGGAACATTTTGTGGACACGCGAAGCCCATTTTCATGACAATACACATAATTTCAGACAACAATCAGCTGGCACATCAATCGGTACCAAATCATTCTGCAAAGGAGACTAGACAATGGTGCTGGTTGACGGCATCACACAGGGCCGTACTTTTGGAAGGAGATGTGTCCTGCAGGTCTTGTTATTTGCACTGTCACTGGAAACGCTACTAGAGTCCTTTGCGCACCAGCGTCATTCCAACCCTTCGACAGTGCGGACTTGTGGATAGGATTATTTTTATGTAGGACGGCGCCCCTCTGTACATTGCACAGCCAGTGAAGCAACTGCTACAGAGGCATTTTTGAAATGCTACAACTATCAGCCGTCATTTTCCTTCAGCCTGGCCATCCAGGTCACGGGATCTTAATCCGTATGACTTCTGTATGTGGGGTTGTCTGAACGATGCTGTGTTCATTGCTCCGATTAGAAATGTATCTGATCTGAAGGCCCACAATGCGCAAAGCATTCTGAGACCTCCAATCTGTTGTGGAACATGCTGTCTCTCGATTTCAACCTGTGGCAGAAAGGCAGACAGCTCCAATCTCATGACGACTGAAAACCGTTGTTGCTTTTTGCCCCCCCCCCCAATGTGATGTGGCACGACCTTGCTGAGCCGTGGCTGGCTCGAGTCATCCTTGTCTTGGGTTAAACCTCGGCTGCTGTCCAGTGGTTTTATATCTCCTGCGATTATGGCGTTAATGTTGCTGTCCTCCTGCCGTGAGTGGCAGCAGTAGCGTGTATTGATACCAGTACTGCTGCACTATCTTTGGGGTGGCGGATCTAGTTTCCGGCTGGGCGGTATGTGACCAGTCGGTCAGTTGGCGTGGAGCAGCAAGAAAGTCCCAATCGCGCAGATCGGGTCGGAGCCGCAGGCGGCGTGCACGCGCGGTTGGAGTGCGAGATGGCGCTTGCGGGTCCTACGAAGTTCGTCGCCCACCGATCTTGGGCATGAAAGTTGAGTCCTTACCTAACCTACTATCAAGCCTCAACTGTTTGATCCTGCTTGTCGCTTGGGGCATTCCCGCGAGCAACAATGTGTGAGTATTTAAGTCGGCTAAGATTCCAGCCGTCTTCCTGTGGAGTTTAACTTAATTTATTCTCTGTTACTGAAGTTGACCAGCGATATCTTCTGCCTTGTGGCCGTTGACGTTCCGGTTACCTGCCCTAGTCGTTGAATTAATTTTCGGCAGCGTATTTTCCTCTTCGTCTTGTTGCTGTCCAGCGCAGCGTGTAGTTCGACAGCTGAGGTGTTGTTGGTCGTTGTGGGCGCCAATATTCTGTGTGTCGTTGTGGTCGTTTTGCTGGTTGCGTCTAGCGGAACTGATTTACTTGACTGGTCCGTCAGCTGTCTGTCGGTTGAGTTGCCTTCAGATTAACAAGTCGTTGAACAGGCTGCCTGCGTAACATAAACGGGCGTTAGTGTTACAATCCCACGCCGACCCTTGGAAACTTCTGAGCGCCATTCCTTGTGTGCTACATAGTAATTTCCCTGTTTGGGTTTTAGTTATTTGGTTGATGTGCGACCTTCAGTCGAGTTTTAATATTTCTTACATTAATGTTCTTGTTTTGTCCTTTTACATGAAATTTTTTAAGATAAGGCATTCTGCCTTTTTAATTGAAACCTTTCTCTTGGCCTTAAGTCGTTGAACATAGTTGGTTGATATGTGGCCTTCAGCCAAGCTTAATATCTCTTAAATTAATGTTCTTGCCTTGCCCTCGTCTTGTCCTTTTGCATGAAATGTTTTAAGATAGGGCCTTCTGGCTTCTAAATGTAACTCTCCTTAATGCTTCATACGTGGCCTTCAGCGAAATTCCATTAAAATTAAATTGCTAAGGCCTTCAGCCTGTTTCGATTGAAGATTTAGAAAATATTTTTGGTTGAAACCTCCAGAAGAACCTTGTGATTGAATTTCTTGCTTAGGCCTTGTGTCTTGATTTTGAGTGCTGCCTACAGCTGATTTAAAGTTAATCAAGGGAGGTCGGTTACAGTTATAAGTGTTTTGCATCCTTGTTGTAATATTGTGTGTTGATAAATAAAGTTTGTATGTTGAGTGCAACTGACAGCAACTTATTTTGGCCCCTTTCCACAATCTAATCCGCTCTGTCATGCTAGCTCAGGCATTTCACTTGCCATTGTGGATGGGTTTACTTAACAAGCAGTGCCACAACTGTTGAATGCCAAAACTGTGCGCTCATGCGCATTGCACAATACGGTTGCTTTAGTGTGCAACTCAATCCATAGTAGGCGTATTGCGATTCATCTCTCATTTGTAGCCGAAACCATTTAATTTATGACGATTACAGCACCGTCTAGTGGTCAACATTTCCATTGAATTCCTTTGTTTCCATAAATTTTTCTCCTTCTTCGATAATACCACGTACAAATTTGACGTCATCTGAGCAGTGGTTCTTTTGTTTACAGCGTTTAGAAACCGGAGCTTTAATTACAGTCACCTTGCATATCGTGTATGTCCGCTTAGGTAGCAAAGTGGAGAGCGTATGTGACAGCCATGTAGAGGACCAGGCTTCGATTCCCGTACTGCCAGGGGTGTTCCCTTGGAGGGAGGATTGGTTCGGGGTGCACTCAGTCTCGTGATGCCAACTGAGAAGCTACCTGACCGCGCAGTAGCGGTTCCAAGGTCTGGCAAGTCTGAAAACGGCTGGGAGAGCTGTGTGCCAATCACACACAGCTCCATACCGCAGCCGCATGACGCCGCAAGGCTGAGGGTAACACGGCGACCGGTAGGCAGCCCTTGGGTCTTTAAGGACTGGCCACGAGCTCGTTAAGGCATTTGTAAAAATGAGAGTACAAATTTACTGAATATCAGGACCAAAATCTGCAACATAGTTACAATAAGGTATTCTAGTGACCAGGAAATATTTATTATAATATCAGTAATGGATCGCAAATGTATATCAATCAGGACATTAAATTCAGTCAACGATGACCATCTTCAGACCTGAGTTGATACAGTATACTACACGTATCGTGTCATTCCATATATACAGTGTGTACCTCCAAAGAGTCGTCAGGCACATTTTCCCTGGTGTTTTGGCAGATAATTGCAATTTCGTTTTTGCGATCTGTAGATAGAGTCAGTCCAGACAAATACTGCTCATCCCATACTTCAAGACGTCCAGTGTCAACACAAAGTATTGATTTGTTTCCCATTAAAAACAAAATGATTTTGGAAGGGGAAATTTATGTGCTCGTTAGATAGAGCTGTAGTAAATTAGTCTAGTCAGCGCGGGCCTGGGCGGTAACGTCGCTCCTCGAGTATTCATCGAGTTTTACTGACACTTTTAATGTGGTACTACGCTAAAGTGGGACCACTCTATCAAACTGGCACTTAAAATTCCCCTTTAAAAATCTTTTTTGTTTGTAATGGGTAACCGACACTTTTCGTCGACACTGGGTGTCGCATCAAAGTCATTATGAGCAGTATTTGTTTGGGTTTATTCACGCTACCTGTAACAAAAACGCAAGTGCTACAGTCACAATTAGCCACACAAGCTTCGTCAACAAGTTACAAATCTTGGGCACTACGACCATCACTCAAGATCCATGCCGACACTTTGAGGAACCGAGTTATACTGCAACGACGTAGGTCTGAAGATGATCATCGTTGACTGAAATCAATAACCTGATTGACAGTCATTTGTGATCCCTGACTGGACTTATAATAAATAAATTATGTCAGGACGTTCTGACGCTGGCACATAAATTTACATGTATGTGCCACAAACAACCACAGGTTTCGATGTAGGACAGGGTTTCCCAAACAATGTTTAGTGCTCCGCGAAAAACTATTAGCAACATGGCTTTCTCAGAAGTTTTTCTTATTTTTTAAAAATTTTATTACATTTCAGTGTATTAGTTATGATTTAAAATGAAAATATTCACTGAATAAAACAAGTGTTTCTCTTTTTTTTAATTTTAATGCTGTTCCATCACTGTACCAGGATTGTGAAACTGTTCCATCAGAGGAAAACTTTGGAAACCCTGATGTAGGGTACTCATGGCATCTCTATCATTTCCGCTGCCTTTTTTTGTATTCGTGGGAAGAACGGCTGTTGGTAAAACTCCGTAAGAGCTCTGTTTTCTCTGATTTCCATGTTTTAATCACTTCGTGAGACATATATGGTAGGAAATGTTTCCCGACTCTTTTTATACATTCACATCTACATACGTACTTCGCAAGCGACGGCACGTTGCATGGCGGAGGGTGTTCTCTTCCACTACTAGACATTTCCTTTTCTGTTCCAATCGCAGAGCGAGGGAAAAACGACTATCTATATGCCTCCGTATGAGGCCTAATTTCTCTAATCTTATCGTCCTGGTTCTTACGCAAAATGTTCATTGGCAGCAGTAGAAACGTTATGTAGTAAGCTTCAGACGCCGGTTCTCCAAATTTTCTCAACAGTGCTCCTCGAAAAGAACGTCGCCCACCCTCTAGGGATTCCCAATTGAGCTATCGAAGCATTTACGCAATACGCAGGTGTTGCTCGAATCTACCAGTAACAAATTTAGCAACCCACCTCTGAATTGTTTCGATGTGTTTAATCTGGTTCAAATTGCTCCAGGTACTATGGGACAACATCTGAGGTCATCAGTGTCCTAGACTTACAGCTACTTAAACCTAACTACGGACGGACATCACACACACCCATGCCCGAGGCAGGATTCGAACCTGCGACCGTAGCAGCAGCGCGGTTCCGGACTGAAGCGCCTAGAACCGCTCGGCCACAGTGGCCGGCACTAACATGCTATGTGCGGTCTCCTTTACAGATGAACCACACTTTGCTAAAATCCTCCCAGTAAACCGAAGTCGACCATTCGCCTTCCCTCCCACAACCCTCACATGCTCGTTCCATTTCATATCGCTTAACAACGTTGCGCCCAGATATTTAAACGACGTTACTGTGTCAAGCAGGAAATTGCTGCATCAGAAGATTACGGGTTCGTTTCACGTACTCAACTGCATTAACGTATATTGCTACACATTTAGAGCTGGCTGCTATTCATCACACCTACTAGAAATTTTGTCTGAGTCGTCGTGTATCCTCCAAGTCACTCGACGACGACGTCTTCCCATATAGCACAGTGTCATTAGCGAATAACTGCAGATTGCTGCCCAGCCTGTGCGTCGGATCATTTGTGTATATAGTGGTCATAGCACATTTCCTTGGGCACTGCTGATGATACCCTTTTCTCTGATAAACACTCCGCCGTCGAGGGCAAATTCTGGCTTCTACTGCTTAAGAAGTCTTCGAGACACTCACGTATCTGGCAGCCTATTCTATATGCACATACCTCCGTTAACATTCTGCAATGCAGCACTGTGTCAATAACTTGTCGGAAATCTGGAAACTGTCTGTTGCCATTCATCCATTGTTCGCAGTACATCATGTGACAAAAGGGGAAGCTGATTTCGCAAGAGCATGCTTTCTAAAACCGTGATCATTCCTGGACATAAGCTTCTCGATCTCAACGAAATTTACTATTTGTTCTTCGAGCCTCTCTGCAATACATACCTCCTCTCCTGCAGGTTCTTGCACTATAGTCCGTTGATTATCTCCTTGACGCTCTCGCGACTAATAAACAATCCCTTGATGAAAAATGCCGATCTTCTGTTGATCTTTTTTACATGTTTTACTAACATAGCCTGCCAAGCGCGCCTGGCTGTTGTGTAACATCAAGAACCGATCTTACAAGTGTTTTGCTAGCGGCACCTTTTGTAGTTGAATTATATTTCCTTAGGATTCTTCCTATGAATCTGTCAGTCACCTACTTTTCCTACAATTAGTTACAGGTTATCATTCCAGTTTAGATCCCTCTGAACAGTTACTTAAGGTATTTCACGGTTGTTACTATTATCACTGACTTTTCGTCAACAGCGAAATCGAACAGTAATGGATCTCTTCACCTGTTTGTGCACAATACGCGACATTTATTTACCGCCAGTACCTGCATTGGTGATCGATGTTCCTCAGGGCTTCCTTCATTTCGCTACAGTGTTCTGGCATTGCAATCCTTCTACAGACAAGAACATCGTCTGCGAACGGCCCCGTGGAGCTTCCAACGTTATCCACTAGATTTTTTACGTACATTGTAAACAGTAACAGTCCTGTAACACTAGGTCGGCGTGTTCCTGAAACTACCTTTACATCTATCAATGTCGTCCCATAAAGACCAAGGGTTTGAATCCTATCTGCTAGAAAGTTCTGATTCCAGTCATAAATCTGATCCAATAATACGCAAACACTGAGGAACTGAATCGAATGCCTTTCGAAGTCGGGGAAGACGGTGTCAATCTATGTGCCATTATCTACACTGCTCTGGAATTCATTGTCACATCTCTGCTTATGAAATCCATATTGATTTCTATAGAGAAGATTTTTGTCCCAAAAAAATGTCAAAACCCGTGAGAAAATGAGGTTCTATTTCGTTTCGGCGTCTATGTCTTAAATACGACAGTAGTCAAGAATACGACTTAAAGCTATAAAGAGGAACTCTTGCGATCATTTCATAATTATCCGTAAGTGAAATATATGGTCACCTTGAGACAAGATATGCAGTTATGGGATGTCTTACACAGGTAGATCGAATTACATTTTGTATTTGGAATTGATTAGTAGCCAAGCACGAAGTCCTGCGCCTTCTAAGTGGTACCTCATGGGGAGCGAACCGGACAGTCCATCATCGTTTGTATTGACCCTTAGCACGATTGAAGCTGGACTATGGATGGATTTGTATTCATCGACACGACCGTCTATTTTAAGTATGCTTAAACACGATTCGCCATCGCGGAATCCGTTTGGCTACTGTTGCGTTAAGCCACCAGTCCAGTTACGAGACTCTACGCAGAAGTTGCCGAATTACAGTTGTCATTCCGGCACGTCTTCCTTTGCAAATACGTTTGTCGATTGTCCTGTATGCCCAGCCACTCATCTTATGCTTCCTTTTCTGATAACGCCTTTGACTGCCAATATGAGTTTCCTTGTCAACTCCCGGAGTTCGCAATCGTATTCCACCACGACAGCTTCATCTCGCATTACCTGTTACGTTCCTCTGACGTGAGGGTTCACCCCCCCCCCCCCCCCCCCCGCCCACCCCACCACTCAGTGCGAAGGTCCATGGCCATCTTGGACTTACTTTCAAAGAACACTATTCCGGCTTTCATAGCTCGCTCTACATTTCTGACGCTTACTATGCAGTTTGGTGAGAGCATCGTCATTTACACTGATGGGTCTGAGGCGACCGCGCTAGAGCACCTGCCTTTATTATCGATGAAAAGGTTTCCATTAATCTTCTTATAGACATGTGCTCCATTTTTACTGCAGAGGTGTTTACCCTATATAAGGGCACCGTATACACCTAGCGACAAGGATTGTCTAAACATGTTGTATGCTATGATCCTCTCAAGGCTCTATAGCATCTGCGCGATGAACACGTACTAAAATCTCGCTCGTTAATGCTGGCACCAACGTGTTGTTCATATGGATCCCTGAGCTGATCCTCTTGACAGGGCTGCAACTCTACATCTTTTAACAATTCTGTTAAATGAGAATATAGTTAAAGAGTTTTTTTTACACCGTAATGTATTAAAATCTGCTAATTTACTCAGGTAGTTTACTGAGCTCAGTTTAAATAGATATATCTGACAACTGTTGTTTTTATGTCCGAGACTGGCCGTTAGGGTGATGCCCAAAAGCCACAAAAAAACTGTCTCCTTGGACGATGTTAGCGTTGCTATACCTAAAATGTTCTATCACTCTGGTACGAACACTGGTTACCTTTCCGCTAGAACAATTCCAGGAACATTAAACCCGTCCCTACACCTTAGAAGACTTCCTCTTGTTCATCTCAACCGGAGGAGGTGATTTTAAAAAGACTACGTATGCATGAGGCACTATCTTTTCAGCCACTGTCGACTGTTGTATGGCGATCTCATAATACCTTGTTGTGTCTGTAACGAAGTACAGAGACGTTTTAGCGTATACATCACAGTCTGTAGAACCTGTTCCACTGATTACTTGTCGCAACATGGTGAAAGTGATCGACCGAAGAAACCAGTTGTCCCAGAACCTTTTCGCAAAAGGTCCATCGAAAAAAAATGGGGGGGGGGCGGGAGGTCTTGTAATTCAAGTAATATGGATATGTACTATCTTTTGCGGCTGTAATAAAAATCTTATTTAGCACATACTCCTTTCGCTTTATTTTAAAACATCTTCATTGGTATCTCTATAATACTGCGGTTTTCCTTACAAATACGCTTGCCATGATCGTGAACAGTTCTCATGTTTTAATTAATTACTGCTACGGAGCAGTAAGTAATATTTTGAATTCATGTTGCGTAACCTAAAACCAAAGAAAAGGCACTATTTACCGTTGTAATTATTCAGTTTACCTCTCCTCTAATTTTTTTTTTTTTTTTTTTTTTTTTTTTTTTTTTTTTTTTTTTTTTTGCTTTTTAACTAGCGAATCCAAGTGCACTGTCATTATTCATTACAGTTCTAACGCCTGGAAACTAATGCCGTTTAGACTACTATGTGTGACATAACTTCAAGAAATACAGAGCGCTTTCCCTAGAAAATGGTACTTTTCAAGTCACGAAATGGGCGCTTATGACTTCAGCCGTTTTGTATCTTGAAGTCCCAACATAAGAAACAAACCATCTGTATCTGGCGAAGATGAGAGACTACGGCTTCTTTAGAGGCACTCAACCAATTTCTCTCGCTCAATACGGGAATGGAATAGGCAGAATATCAGTAACGTCGTGCCCTATAGAGTGGATTGTGAAATGTATATGTGGATACGTATAGTCTCGTGACAGTAATGTCATTTGGGCGTGAGCAGCTGGCAAGTGCAGCCCACGAAGAGGCCAGCTTCGGTGCTCCGGAAGCCCACATAACTCGAGCACGCGATCGATAAGAGAACGGAAAAGCTTTAGTCTCCGGGGAGCGAGCGAGACTCAAGCTTCTCGGTTATTAGTTACTGGTCAGACACGTCCTCTGAGGAGGGGCTGAGCACCAGTCAGAACGAGAGAGGCTATAAAGAGAGTCCTTGTGGACACGGACACAATATAGCGCCGTTGTGGGACAACAACAGAGTTACTTAATTTCTTACTTTATGAAGTCTCTTGTTGCTCAATCTTACTATAACAGAACGCGGCACAAATTGTACTTGTCGTTTTTGAACAGTAATGCACATATTTCTTTCTTCTAACTTGCTCTCGGAACTTGAGTGACTAAAGCAAGGTAACGCTGAGTCTGCTGAAAGTGGGTAACCCTTCTGATGTTGATGGTGTAAGACACCTCTTCGTAAAACAGCGTCGGTAAGAACATATACGATTCGGTGTAAGTCACGACCACATTAGTAAAAATTCTGTGCATAGCTCCACAACATCCCAGTATATTTTTTCTGGAGTGACAACGTGAAAGAATGTACTTATATAGCTGTATACAGAATGGTCGCATTAACTTTGTGAAAAAAATAAGTACCTGTAGATGATAGCGCTTGATGCAAAAACTCGTTCCTGATCCGCAGTTTAAATGAAGCAATATCTTATAGATAGCAGTTCTAGCACGATACGGAACCGTTTCAGACAAGTCACGTCAAGGGAAAATTAACTCTATGTCTCTTTTCGTTTATTGCCGTGCCCTTCATAATCCATTTGGTTTATGCCAACGTTGGCAATTCAAATTTTCAATGTACAGGGTGTTTGGAAATTCCTGTTACAAACTTTTAGCGCTTGTAAATGTGAGTGAGTACACAGTATTTTAATAGGAACCCATTTCTGGAAACATACTGTTTCCGTTGTATGACGGTTTCAATTCAGATGTGTTACGCGTCCACTTGTGCTGAGGGAAAGAAAAAAGTCTTGTCCTGTTATGCAACAGCATAGACAGGATGACGTGTACTATGTCAGATGGTCCCCTGATGTCACTTAATGTCTGCCTTGCTGCGAGATCTATTCAATGTCTGTGCGTCTCCGATACACTAAACAAGGGTAGAGGTTTCAGAATGCACAGATAAGCTTCTTGTGTATGGCGAATCTCGATGTAAAGGAAAAGCTGCTAGTCGGCTCTATCACAAAGATTTCCGTAACATCGCAAAAATATTTTTGCCCAAGTTACGCAGTGGCTCCGAGAAACAGGCTGGACTGTGCTGCTCCAGGCAACGCCGTATGGCCGAATTTGAACAAGACCTACTGAATCGCATTGGCGAGAACCTTTCAAAGAGTACTCCAACAACTGCAGTGCAATGGGTGTATGCCACAGTATCATGTGGGACGTTCTACGTGAGCAACAGCTACATTCGTCCCACTCACGGAGGATACACGCCACGAGTCCAGCCGATTTCCACAACGCGTTGCCTACTGCACGTGGTTCCTGCACCGCTGCAGCGACACACCCCTGTTTCCATGTCGAGTTTTATTCACAGAAGAATATAAGCTCACTAGCGATCGTGTTATGCATTCACGAAACAGCCTTGTCTGGCCAAACAAGGCTCTCGTGCCACGCATGATCAGGGATTTCAGCACCAGTTTGGGCAAGTATTCTGGACGGTCTTGTGATCTGGCCATTCATCCTTTCACTCAACCTAACTGGTCCCTCATACTTGATTTTCCTACAAAACATATTGCACACATTCTTGGAAGCTGTCACAGTGAATGTCCGTCGGGAAATGTGGTTTCAGCATGTTGGTGCACCACCTCAGTTCTCAGGAGCAGTTCGAAGACATCTCAGATGTTATGGTGAAAGATGGATAGGCCGAGATGGCCTAACCGCGTGGCCTCTTCTATCGCCGGATTTAGCTCCTACGGCCTACTTTTTGCGGGATCGTATGCAAAGACAGAGGAAGATATGCTGGCTCGAGTTCTGGTCGCTGCTCTCCGTAACAACATTGGTATCGCCACATCGAGCCGCTGCTGTTAAGCATCAGTCCTGTTCTGGAAGTATAGTACGCTGGGTTCATCTTGTTTTGGAATAACGTAAACACGTAATGTTAAGTGTTAATACGAACAAATGTGCTTAAGCGATAAACTGAGGTTTCGTTATGTTTCCTTTCGAATTGTTTCCTAATAATTATACTGCGTCACGCTTGATTCAGTTCCTCAAGCAGAAGTGTATGAGTTGAACACCTGAACTAAAACCGTAGTAGAACGGAAACAGTACGTTTCCGGACATGGGTTCCTGTTCAAAACATTATGTATTCACACTCCTCTACAAGTCCTAGAAGTTTGTAATGGGAATTTCCGAACACCCTGTATTTTTAAATATGCGAGTTTTTCTTCTGATTCGCAGATGCTTCAAGAAGGAATTAAATTTAAGGCGTAGTTGTTCAGATCTCCCTCTAGTTGTTATGCACTATTAAATAAGTTTTCTAACCATTTCAGTATATATTGTGTATATGCTTGTTAATTTGCGTGAAATATTGCGCTTACTTTGCGTGAAAGTATTCATTGACACCCACAAGCGTTCTGTAAACTCCAAAATTT
Source organism: Schistocerca gregaria (assembly GCF_023897955.1). Classification (NCBI taxonomy): domain Eukaryota; kingdom Metazoa; phylum Arthropoda; class Insecta; order Orthoptera; family Acrididae; genus Schistocerca; species Schistocerca gregaria. The sequence continues at coordinate 604,838,870 of NC_064921.1, read as the reverse complement.
GAACTACCGAACCGACCAATCTATTTTGTTACTTCATCTCTGCAAGTTATTGTAACCAACATCTACACTCCTGGAAATGGAAAAAAGAACACATTGACACCGGTGTGTCAGACCCACCATACTTGCTCCGGACACTGCGAGAGGGCTGTACAAGCAATGATCACACGCACGGCACAGCGGACACACCAGGAACCGCGGTGTTGGCCGTCGAATGGTGCTAGCTGCGCAGCATTTGTGCACCGCCGCCGTCAGTGTCAGCCAGTTTGCCGTGGCATACGGTGCTCCATCGCAGTCTTTAACACTGGTAGCATGCCGCGACAGCGTGGATGTGAACCGTATGTGCAGCTGACAGACTTTGAGCGAGGGCGTATAGTGGGCATGAGGGAGGCCGGGTGGACGTACCGCCGAATTGCTCAACACGTGGGGCGTGAGGTCTCCACAGTACATCGATGTTGTCGCCAGTGGCCGGCGGAAGGTGCACGTGCCCGTCGACCTGGGACCGGACCGCAGCGACGCACGGATGCACGCCAAGACCGTAGGATCCTACGCAGTGCCGTAGGGGACCGCACCGCCACTTCCCAGCAAATTAGGGACACTGTTGCTCCTGGGGTATCGGCGAGGACTATTCGCAACCGTCTCCATGAAGCTGGGCTACGGTCCCGCACACCGTTAGGCCGTCTTCCGCTCGCGCCCCAACATCGTGCAGCCCGCCTCCAGTGGTGTCGCGACAGGCGTGAATGGAGAGACGAATGGAGACGTGTCGTCTTCAGCGATGAGAGTCGCTTCTGCCTTGGTGCCAATGATGGTCGTATGCGTGTTTGGCGCCGTGCAGGTGAGCGCCACAATCAGGACTGCATACGACCGAGGCACACAGGGCCAACACCCGGCATCATGGTGTGGGGAGCGATCTCCTACACTGGCCGTACACCTCTGGTGATCGTCGAGGGGACACTGAATAGTGCACGGTACATCCAAACCGTCATCGAACCCATCGTTCTACCATTCCTAGACCGGCAAGGGAACTTGCTGTTCCAACAGGACAATGCACGTCCGCATGTATCCCGTGCCACCCAACGTGCTCTAGAAGGTGTAAGTCAACTACCCTGGCCAGCAAGATCTCCGTATCTGTCCCTCATTGAGCATGTTTGGGACTGGATGAAGCGTCGTCTCACGCGGTCTGCACGTCCAGCACGAACGCTGGTCCAACTGAGGCGCCAGGTGGAAATGGCATGGCAAGCCGTTCCACAGGACTACATCCAGCATCTCTACGATCGTCTCCATGGGAGAATAGCAGCCTGCATTGCTGCGAAAGGTGGATATACACTGTACTAGTGCCGACATTGTGCATGCTCTGTTGCCTGTGTCTATGTGCCTGTGGTTCTGTCAGTGTGATCATGTGATGTATCTGACCCCAGGAATGTGTCAATAAAGTTTCCCCTTCCTGGGACCATGAATTCGCCTTGTTCTTATTTCAATTTCCAGGAGTGTATTTGAAGCTGCTTACTGTATTCAGGCAATGGTCTCCCTTTACAGTTTTTATCCCCCACACTTCTCTCTAATACCAAACTGACGAGCCCTTAACGATGTGTCCTAATAATCAGTCCCTTCTTTAGTCAGGTTGTGTCATAAATCTCTTTTTTCTTCAATTCTGTTCAGTATCTCTTCATTAACACTAAGCGGTGGATCCCCTTATAAGTGAGTGGACAGGTCAGTTCAAAGGTTGGAGGAAGGTTAACGACACACCATCTGTAATAGGACAATGCCTAGTAAAGCACAGAGGTATTCAAATCAAACTTCAGACTGATGGCTTTACCTAGTCTACCGACACTACCTAGAGTCTCATAAGTTATTCGATTTACCATCCAATCTTCAGGATTCTTCTGCAGCAGCAAATTTCAGAAGCTTTTCGTCTCTTGTCGTCAAAACTTTTTATCGACCAAGTTTCTCTTCCATACAAGGCTACAACCACACAAATACCTTCAGAAACTTGCTAACACTTAAATTTATATTAGATGTAAAGAAAGTATCATTTTCACAAGTGTTTTTCTCGCTACAGTCAATATGCATATTTATCCTCTCCATTTCCGCCATCGTCAGTTATTTTTGCTAATCAAATAACAAAATCCATCGACTATTTTTAGTGTCTCATTTGCTAAACTAATTCCACTACTTATGCTTGATTTGAGAAATTGTCCATGTTTTATGTTTGCTGATGCTCATCTTATGAGGGGCGTTCAATAAGTAAACACATTGGTAGTATTTAGGATGCCAATACACCATACTATTCTCCACTCTTCTGGCTACAAAGCCCTAATTTTCAACATAATCTCCGACCAATGCGACGGCCTTACGCCACGTTACTCGGAGGGCCTGAATGCCCGCACCGTTCGACGTCGGAGCCAACGTCTCCTAGCATAAATATCCTCCCCATCATCCACGTGTCGTTTCCCGCGAAGTGCATCTTTTATTGGGAGAGATCCGGGCTGTACGGTGGATGAGGAAGATCAGTTCAATGCAGAATTGTGTGAGGCCTTGCGTTGTCATGGAGAGGGAGAAGTTGGTTTGTATTTTTGTGGCGACGAACATAACGAAGTCGTTTCTTTAATTTCCTGAGGGTACGATAATACAGTACAGAGCTGATCGTTACACCATCAGGGAGGACGTCAAATAGAATAACCCCTTGAGGGTATCAGAAGACCTTCGCTATGACTGTGCCGGTTAAGAATGCGGCTTTGAACTTTTTCTTGGGGGAACAGGTGGAGTGGTGCCACTCCATGAACTGCCATTTTGTCTCCTGCTCGGAGTGATGAACCCATCTTTCATCGCCCGTGACGGTGTTCGACAAAAGTTGTCATGATCACCCTCGTAAGGCGCACGCTATTCTGCACATACGGTCCTTCCTTGCTTTTTATGGCCTTCTGTTAGGCGGCGTGGAATCCAGCGGGCACACACTTCTGAGTACCCCAATTGGTGAACGTGTGTGAGAGCACTATCAACAGACGCGTACAGTTGAGCAGCGATGTGTTTTATTGTGACAGTTTGATCACCTACAACGAGACGGACCGCACATCTCAAGACTGCAGCAGTCACACGTGTGTGTGACCAACCGGCACGCGGGAGATCGGACGGGTTTACGTGACCTTGTTGCAATGGTGAAAGACGCCTCTCCCAACGACTCACCGTGCTTTTGTTCACTACACGGTCTCCGTAGACATTTTGCAAGCGCCTATGAATACGTACGATGCTCTGGTCTTCCGTCAGAAGAAACACACGCCCCTCCGTTACAGACGTCATTTTGAAGGCTACATATAGCGCCACCCGAACTTCATGTGCGTGAAATCTTACGTGACTTAACTGCTAAGGTCATTAGTTCCTAAGCTTACACACTACTTAACCTAAATTATCCTAAGGACAAACACCCATGCCCGAGGGAGGACTTGAACCTCAGCTGGGACCAGCAGCACAGTCCATGACTGCAGCGCCTCAGACCGCTTGGCTAATCCTACGCTGCCGGAACTTCGTGACGCTCAAGGGGCCGCAGGGGGAATACTCCACGACGTCCTATAACAAATTCCGTATTTTTTCAACCGAAACTGGCAGAGAAAAAACGTGTTGCATTACTTATTTAACGCTCCTCATATGGTATCTTTACAACAAACCATCTATTCCACTCAGCTGCTCTTCGAAGTCCTTTGCCGTCAGTCGGCCAGAGTGGCTGAGCGGTTCTAGGCGCATCAGTCTGGAACCAACCGACCGCTACGATCGCAGGTTCGAATCCTACCTCGGGCATCGATGTGTGTGATGTCCTTAGGATAGTTAGGTTTAAGTAGTTCTACGTTCTAGGGGAGTGATGACCTCAGAAGTCAAGTCCTATAGTGCTCAGAGCCACTTGAACCCTTTTTTGAGCTCCGTGACTGTGGATTATATTGTTTTAATAAATACAGCAACCAGCCTCTTCCTCTCTAATTTTTATTAAAGGTAATACGCATTTCGGGCTTTCACACACTTTCAATTAGAGTGATACATATTTTAGGTTTCAGTCAGTAAATGATTACAACATCGACAAAAAACTGGTGGCTGTAGCTGACTTTCTACCCTGCTTGTTGTTATTCCCAGCCGGCCGCGGTGGTGTCGCGGTTCTAGGCGCGCAGTCCCGAACCGTGCGACTGCTACGGTCGCAGCTTCGAATCCTGCCTCGGGCATGGATGTGTGTGATGTCCTTAGGTTAGTTAGGTTTAAGTAGTTTCAAGTTCTAGGGGACTGATGACCACATGAGTTGAGTCCCATAGTGCTCAGAGCCATTTGAACCATTTGTTATTCCGATTCTAACACTTACCGGATGTGGCACAAACACTTCTTTACTTCTAATTTACAAAAAAATAGGACTATATCTGCCATGTTGCCCACTGCCTGTAATTTCTAGCAGTTACAACAAGTTTCGTTATTAAGGAACTGTAATTATTTATAGAAGCCTCGATTAAAGTCCAATGTTTCCTACTCCACTGGCGAATTTCTTGACGGAACTAATAGACGAACAAATTATTAATAATCCACATAATGTGTGGTTTATGCAATATGACATTTTTTACATCGCAGATGTAGCAAAATGACCTCCCTCCCCCCCTCCTCTCTTTGGCAAGTAACTGAAAATAGATTTCGTTTTAGACTCAAAGTTTTTATGTACTTAATCCTGTTATTGGTTCTATTAACAGAGTTAGTTTATTTCTGCACGTTCCTTAACGAACATCTCAAATGATTCGTATGACACGTTTTTCAGGTTGGTTACCAGGTGTGAGGAGGACAATAGTATCAAGAAGCTCCTGATAAACTGACGTTGATTGTGATGCTGTGGGGGAGGGAGGGGGGGAGGGTGCGGCGGCAGCATACTACATAATGACTTTCCTTTCCTCTCCTCTCAGTTGAGCTGGAAACCAACCATAAGCAGTAGTTTAAGCACAGGTTTTAAACATCGATAATTTATATGCAATGTTCATATAATTAATACACTTTGATACATTAAGTATTTTACATTTTTGTGACTTATAAAATTCAATTTCAGTGCTAGACTAAAAACGCAGAATTCCCTGAGATTTTATGAAATTCCTCAAATTCCCTGAGATTTCCGTGTTTTTTTTTCCGGGGAAAAATGTAATTCCCTGAAAATTGCAGGTATTCCAGAAGTATAGCCACCCAGCTTTCAGAATTTTAAAATTTTATCTTTCGAATCTTTTCTTGTTTAATTTTTATGTCTTCATCTGTGCCCTGCCGAGCAATATAAAGTGTGAGATCTATCTTAATTGTTCGTCCACGTTGCATCAAAGAGACAGCGATCGGAACTCCTGGTATACTGGGAGTGAAAGGCGTGATGTGGGAGCGCGAGGGCTGCATTGTGCATTCCCGGGATGAAGAGCCGGGAGCAGGTAGGCGCGCAGTCCTCTACCCCTCTGTCTCACTCCTCTGCCTGGAACGTGTTTTCGCATAACTGCCTGTCCCGTTAGCTTACTGTATCGAGCGGGTATTTTTCGCTCATTCCAGGAAACGCGTCACTGCCGGCACACTTGAGGTGCCGCTGCAACAGCTCACGTTGGAAGCGCTCCGCTTCTTGCAGAAATACTCGACATACAAAAATACGAGTATGTAACTGAACCATAGACTTACCTCGAGTTAACGTGACCCAACAACGGTTCAGAAATACTTCTAAAATTCAGTACTAGGAGATAATAGAAGCAGGAGTTGAGAAATTTGGCTTCAACATCAGTTACATGTATTTTTTTACATGATCAATACATCTATAGTCTGTGACGTTTTGTGTTCTGTGCAAGCTGGTGGAATTAAGGTAGATTCACGTGACGGAACAGAACTGAACGTGGAATTAATATTCCACTGTACATTTTAAATGGAAGTATTCACCCTGACCAAGAACGGTACGGAACGGGACGTCACCGTCAGTGTCAAGGATTCTCTGGAAGAAACTTCCGTCGATGATACTAACGGGAGATAGTGACGTGGATGATAATGTATACTCTTCACGATCACTAATATTGCTACAGCGAATTTTTTGCTGTTAGTTTTTTTTTTAGTATTTATTTCAATGCTTGCTTTGATTTCGTAACAAACTGCGAAGCCGGCATGAAGACTCCATACATTTTTCTTACGTGTTTTTTCCCACAAAAGGGGTCAAATATCTGAAAGTGAAAAGATTCAGGCTTTATAGTAACTGGTCGAAGAAAACGCCTACTTGTTGCATTACTAACAACATAATCAGATGAAAAAGTTTGTTGTAAAACTGCTTCATCGGTGGAAAAGTCTAATCTGTTTATGGAGAAAAATACAGTTTTTCGACATCATTAGCCACAGACGCATAGAACAAAGTAAAAACGTGCTATTTAATTCTTTCTAAATACTGTCTGAGCGGTGCATGGAATAAAATTAAGGCTGTTGTAATAAAATGCAATGAGTAAAAAAAAAAGACATTTCAAACATTTAGTAAACATTTGTGATCACGTCTCATACTGCAATTACTATTAGTAATTAATAAAACAAACTTATTTATGTACGTTACCAATTAATAGTAAAACCAATAGGGGGAGCTGCGGTAAAGTGGCCAAGACGAGAAACGTGGCAACTGCATATTTTTTTGTCCTGAAAACTGTTGCTGCCGGCCGAGAAGCGGTTAGACTATAATGCGATTAAAATTACTTAATAATTGACACTTCACTCGTTGGAACTGGTTTTCTCCGGTCAAAGCGCTGAATATCACTCCCGAACCTTTCGCTGCTGCAAACCACCACATCATTTACTTAACTTCTAATTCCTTGACCGGCTTTCTTTCTTCACGCGTTTGCATCCCAAATTCTGGGACTGGCCCATTTGTTTAGTATGTCATCACACGTGATTACCATACCAAAAACAACAGACACACGCGCAACACAACGACGCTATCGAAATACAAACAGCAATAACCAAGCACTACTCGAGATTTCCGCACAAGACACGATTCGGCGTCATTTATACAATTATTATAACAACAGAGATCGGCTTACATTAGACAAGCTTCGCTCGACATTGCGTGAACCTGAATTTTTGAAGTCTGCCAATTAAGCGTTGTGACTGGGACGCCAGCGTTTAGCAATGCGATGACCTAGCGTAGTGGTTAGCGCATAAACTACACGTGTAGAAGGTCGAAGGCTCTTGTCCCGTCAAATGCCACCGGTTTATTTTTTATTTTTTCTAAATCTAATCAAAAGTCTTTATCATTTTTATTCAATTACTCGGTTTTAATTTCTAATACTTTACTGCATCATTTTTATCACCGTATTAACTTTTTCATTTGCTCTTATTTTTCTTTCTACCACTCTTTTTTCTTTTAGAATCTGCCTGTAATATAAAAGTGCCACCCGGGACTGCTCATCGGTTGGTAACGCGGCTGGCTTCTCGTGTAGCAAGTGTGAGGATAGTTTCAGGTAACCAATAACAGCGAGAAATTACATTTTGCTTTTACCGCTAAAACTGAAATTTTGCTGCTGGAAATGGCAAAGCAAACAAATATAGCATGACATTTTTCTGCCTTGAATTCACTCTTAGACGTTAGCCTTAAACGCCATGAACAAAGTGATCATGATTTTAGTTCTGCCGCAGACTGTTCATCGCTGTTTTCTCGGATACACTGCACATTCAGAGGTTGTGGTTAGATTACGACGTGAGTTTAAATTCAACGCTACAAAACCCGTCGACTGCCACTGTTTAGTCATTGGTCACGTAAAATCAATTGTCGACAGACGTCCGCCTACTTAGCTGAGTGGTAAAGTGCTTGCTTACCATGCACCGGGCCCGGTTTCGATTCCCGGCCTGGGTGGAGATATTCTCCGCTCGTGGACTAGGTGTTGTGTTGTCATCATCATTTCATCCGCATCACCGGCGCGCAAGTCACCCAAAGTGGCGTCGACTGAATTAAGACTTGCACTCGGTGGCCGAACTTCCCCGAAAGGGGCCTCCCGGCCAACAATGTCATACGATCATTTCATTTCATTTCAGTTGTTGACAGAGCATCTCCTATTACCGGCAGCGGTGACCGAGCGGTTCTAGGCGCTACAGTCTGGAACCGCGCGACCGCTAAGGTCGCAGGTTCGAATCCTGCCTTAGGCTTGGATGTGTGTGTTATTCTTACGTTAGATAGGTTTAAGTAGTTCTAAGTTCTAGGGGACTGATGACCTCAGAAGTTAAGTCCCAAAGTGCTCAGAGCCATTTAAACCATCTCCATTTCCGTCATATCTCGCGGCGGCCACTCCCAACATTTCTCTGTGCTACACATTACGAGCATTCGTGAAGTGACCTTCCGTGTTTGCGTGTCGCTTGTAATACAGCGGTATCCAACAGTGGATGTTCCATCGCTGTAGCGGTGAGTGACAGACATCTACTATAAAGTAAATATACACTCCTGGAAATGGAAAAAAGAACACATTGACACCGGTGTGTCAGACCCACCATACTTGCTCCGGACACTGCGAGAGGGCTGTACAAGCAATGAACACACGCACGGCACAGCGGACACACCAGGAACCGCGGTGTTGGCCGTCGAATGGCGCTAGCTGCGCAGCATTTGTGCACCGTCGCCGTCAGTGTCAGCCACTTTGCCGTGGCATACGGAGCTCCATCGCAGTCTTTAACACTGGTAGCATGCCGCGACAGCGTGGACGTGAACCGTATGTGCAGTTGACGGACTTTGAGCGAGGGCGTATAGTGGGCATGCGGGAGCCCGGGTGGACGTACCGCCGAATTGCTCAACACGTGGGGCGTGAGGTCTCCACAGTACACCGATGTTGTCGCCAGTGATCGGTGGAAGGTGCACGTGCCCGTCGACCTGGGACCGGACCGCAGCGACGTACGGATGCACGCCAAGACCGTAGGATCCTACGCAGTGCCGTAGGGGACCGCACCGCCACTTCCCAGCAAATTAGGGACACTGTTGCTCCTGGGGTATCGGCGAGGACCATTCGCAACCGTCTTCGTGAAGCTGGGCTACGGTCCCGCACACCGTTAGCCCGTCTTCCGCTCACGCCCCAACATCGTGCTGCCCGCCTCCAGTGGTGTCGCGACAGGCGTGAATGGAGGGACGAATGGAGACGTGTCGTCTTCAGCGATGAGAGTCGATTCTGCCTTGGTGCCAATGATGGTCGTATGCTTGTTTGGCGCCGTGCAAGTGAGCGCCACAATCAGGACTGCATACGACCGAGGCACACAGGGCCAACACCCGGCATCATGGTGTGGGGAGCGATCTCCTACACTGGCCGTACACCTCTGCTGATAGTCGAGGGGACACTGAATAGTGGACGGTACATCCAAACCGTCATCGAACCCATCGTTCTACCATTCCTAGACCGGCAAGGGAACTTGCTGTTCCAACAGGACAATGCACGTCCGCATGTATCCCGTGCCACACAACGTGCTCTAGAAGGTGTAAGTCAACTACCCTGGCCTGCAAGATCTCCGGATCTGTCCCCCATTGAGCATGTTTGGAACTGGATGAAGCGTCGTCTCACGCGGTCTGCACGTCCAGCACGAACGCTGGTCCAGCTGAGGTGCCAGGTGGAAATGGCATGGCAAGCCGTTCCACAGGACTACATCCAGCATCTCTACGATCGTCTCCATGGGAGAATAGTAGCCTGCATTGCTGCGAAAGGTGGATATACACTGTACTAGTGCCGACATTGTGCATGCTCTGTTGCCTGTGTCTATGTGCCTGTGGTTCTGTCAGTGTGATCATGTGATGTATCTGACCCCAGGAGTGTGTCAATAAAGTTTCCCCTTGCTGGGACAATGAATTCACGGTGTTCTTATTTCAATTTCCAGGAGTGTACATTGAGGTGACAAGTCACGGGATGGCGATGTGCACATATACAGTATCGCTTACACAAGGTATAAAAGGGCAATGGCGGAGCTGTCACTCAGGTGATTCGTGTGAAGAGGTTTCCGGCGCGATTATGGCCGCACGACGGGAATTAACAGGCTTTGAACCCAGAATGGTAGTTCGAGCAAGACTCATAGGAAATCATTTCGGAAATCGTTACGGAATTCAGTATTCCGAGATCCACAGTGTCAAGAGTGTGTCGAGAATACCAAATTTCAAGTATTACCTCCCGCTACGGACAACGCTGTGGTGGTGGTGGTTGTTGGGATGTTTAAGGGGGACTAAACAGCTAAGGTCATCAGTCCCCCAGACAACGCTGTTGCGCCGGCCGTAGTGGCCGAGCGGTTCTAGGCGCTACAGTCTGGAACCGCGTGACCGCTACGGTCGCAGGTTCGAATCCTGCCTCGGCATGGATGTGTGTGGGTTGGGTTGTTTGGGGGACGAGACCAAACAGCGAGGTCATCGGTCTCATCGGATTAGGGAAGGATGGGGAAGGAAGTCGGCCTTGCCCTTTCAGAGGAACCATCCCGGCATTTGCCTGTAGCGATTTAGGGAAACCATGGAAAATCTAAATCAGGATGGCCGGACGCGGGATTGAACCGTCGTCCTCCCGAATGGATGTGTGTGATGTCCTTAGGCAGGTTTAAGTAGTTCTGAGTTCTAGGGAACTGATTACCTCAGATGTTAAGCCCCATAGTGCTCAGAGCCATTTGAACCATTTGAACGCTGTGGCCAACGGCCTTCATTGAACGGCCGAAAGAAGCGGCATTTGCATAGAGTTGTTAATGCTAGCAACTCCAGTACTTATATACACCGCCAATGTTCTGGTGAGACTGACAGAAGAAGATTGTTCCATAATATTTTAGGTAAAGCTTTTTGTGAGTCGTCACCTGTACGGTAAGTCATTTACTGTATTCGTATTACCTCATCTGTATGTAAAGCAATAATATTTACAATATCGATATTCAAGCGTCTTTTGGGATTCGGCCTTGTTATTTATAGCAGTTTAATAGTATCTTTCGTGGATCATTACCGCAAACATGCCGTCCGATCGGGATAAGCGGCCGCGCCACTCGTCGGTAAAAGAGACCAAGTGTTCATCACACAGTTAGTTACTTCCAAAAAACAAGCGTCATACTACAGATAAAACTGACTTCTAACTCCTTTTATAAACATTCCATTCTATCCATTTGTCAAAATTTTAAATTAATTTACATTATTCAAAACCATCTGTTTTCTATTTGGCCTAACAGAAAAGGACGATTGAAAACGGTCTGCTGCAGCCGCTTGGTATTCTTTCACATTCTTGAACGTGAAGATAAAATGTACATTCAAAATGTGTAAACCGTAAGCTTGTATCAGTAACCGTGGTGGGGAAAATTGAAAATTTGTGGTAAGGTCTTATGGGACCAAACTGCAGAGTTCATCGGTCCCTAGGCCTACACACTATTTAATCTCTTAATCTAACTTACGCTATGGACAATACACATACCCATGCCCAGGGAGGACTCGGACCTCCGACGAGGGGAGCCGGGGAAAACTGAACTCTCCGAGTGGCCACTTTAAACCCCCCTTCCCACCACTTACAGTGCGGTCCGAGGTGTAGCTCTACAATGCCGTTTGACAACCAGTGGTTTGTACAATCCTGTTCCTTCTTTCAGTTTCCAGCAGTGCGTAGAATTTACCAACATTTGTCAGGGATGCTAGTTAGCAATTTTTCGTTTACCGTTAGTTGTTGTTGTTGTGGTCTTCAGTCCTGAGACTGGTTTGATGCACCTCTCCATGCTACTCTATCCTGTGCAAGCTTCATCATCTCCCGGTACCTACTGCAACCTACATCCTTCTGAATCTGCTTAGTGTATTCATCTCTTGGTCTCCCTCTACGATTTTTACCCTCCACGCTACCCTCCAATACTAAATTGGTGATCCCTTGATGTCTCAGAACATGTCCTACCAACCAGTCCCTTCTTCTGGTCAACTTGTGCCACAAACTTCTCCCCAATCTTATTCAATACTTCCTCATTAGTTATGTGATCTATCCACGTTATCTTCAGCATTCTTCTGTAGCACCACATTTCGAAAACTTTTATTCTCTTCTTGTCCAAACTATTTATTGTCCATGTTTCACTTCCATACATGTCTACACTCCATACAAATACTTTCAGAAATGACTTCCTGACACTTAAATCTATACTCGGTGTTAACAAATTTCTCTTCTTCAGAAACGCTTTCCTTGCCGTTGCCAGTCTACATTTTATATCCTCTCTACTTCGACCATCATCAGTTACTTTGCTCCCCAAATAGCAAAACTCCTTTACCACTTTAAGTGTCTCATTTCCTAATCTAATTCCCACAGTATCACCCGACTTAATTCGACTACATTCCATTATCCTCGTTTTGCTTTTGTTGATGTTCATCTTATATCCTCCTTTAAAGACACTGTCCATTCCGTTCAACTGCTCTTCCAAGTCCTTTGGTGTCTCTGACAGAATTACAATGTCATAGGCGAACCTCAAAGTTTTTATTTCTTCTCCATGGATTTTAATACCTACTCCGAATTTTTCTTTCGTTTCCTTTACTGCTTGCTCAATATACAGATTGAATAACATCGGGGAGAGGCTGCAACCCTGTCTTACTCCCTTCCCAACCGCTGCTTCCCTTTCGTGTCCCTCGACTCTTATAACTGCCATCTGGTTTCTGTACAAATTGTAAATAAGAAACTTCCTGGCAGATTAAAACTGTGTGCCCGACCGAGACTCGAACTTGGGACCTTTGCCTTTCGCGGGCAAGTGCTCTACCAACTGAGCTACCGAAGCACAAGTCTCCACAGTATCCTTTCTTTCAGGAGTGCTAGTTCTGCATGTTTCGCAGAAGAGCTTCTGTAAAGTTTGGAAGGTAGGAGACGGATACTGGCAGAAGTAAAGCTGTGAGTACCGGGCGTGAGTCGTGCTTCGGTAGTGCACTAACCAATTTGGAAAATATTGTTTATATTCTCCATTTATGTTTGTTAGAGAGCAACACAAACTTTGCTAGTGGAAACATCTCCAACGTGCTTGGTTTTGATGTTTTACCAAGCATTTGGGAGTTGTTACCTGTATAATGCTGTGTAATTAGCAAAACTTTGTTTTTACGGTGTTAATAACGTTTATTTTAGATAATAATTACTTACTAGAAAAGATGGTAGAAATAAGAAACATAAAACTACACAATGTTTAAAATTTTACTTTGCTGATGATATTCATATAATTACGACACACGCACACATAGCTCGAAATGTATAGTTTGCCTTCTCATGTACTTGATACTGTGTACTGTATATAATAGCTGATGATATTTCTGCTTGCAGTACTACGTAGTAGCCCGTGATACATTTGTACGCCATACAAGACATTTTCCCATTCACTATGAATTGGTACTGCAAGATTTTGTTACAATTTGTACAAAAGACTTAAAAGCAGCATTTCAGTATTAGGTCAGTTTTTTCATTTATGACGTCAGTTCTCTACGGCCACTTCTATTTTATTTTTGAAAAAACTTCAAGACGCTCATTACAGCTTTCCACCTACAGCAGTAAGCTGTTCTGACATTCGGAAATCTTGTGGAAATGTTGAAGTAAACCACAGAAGCAAACATGTCACGGGCACAGTTTATTCCGCAGAGAAACAAAATGGGGAAACTAACTTTTTGGACGACACTTTCATATGACATGACTACCTCTATTTGTGATTCATTAACCCATTATTACGTCTTGTGGAGTGAACTCATTGATAAATCGCTTCATTAAGCAAACTGAACGGCTGAATACGTAACGTATCTACTATTTTTACATATTGCTTCAAAATCAGGTGCCTCAATACTGTTCCTGGTTGGTCAGACAGGGGATGACAAGTAGGTACGGCCAAACTTTCCTTCTTCGGACATAGAGGAATTAAATATGTTATGTGGACAGGGGCCCGAAAAATATTTATTTCCACTTTCTACTTCTCTTAATAATCTCTGTAACCACGGGAAACACACAGAAACCGAATGTACCAGCGCTACATGAAAAGTTTCCTTTCATGAAATGTTCAAAATACCCACCTGGTTACATTTGGATAGTACGTACACTAACGACAAGACCACCCAGAATGATAATTTTGTAATTTTTGTATTTATGGTACGTGAAGTTCAATCTACCACAGCATATATGAATCTATCATAGCAAATCAATGCAACTCTCAAAAATTCTAGAGAAAATCGACTTTGACCATTTCTGAGGAACATTAACTAACTGAAGTATAGGAACTTCTTTATGTCAGGGCGCGTGGCTCATTTGATTGCATCGGAAAATGGCACTTGGTGGAACCGAGTGATGCGGCGCAATGGTTAGCACAGTGGCCTCGGATTCGGCACGACAACAGTTCAAACCCGCGTCCGGCCATCAATAATTATGTCATCCGTGATTTCCCTAAATCGCTCCAGGAAATGCCGGGATGGTTCCTTTGAAAGAGGACGGCCGATCTGCTTCCCCATCCTTGAAACGATCCGAGGTTACTCTCCGTCTCTCATGACCTCGACACACTTGACCCAATGATCCTTTTCGGTACTTGCCTAATCAATGAATAGCTGGTTGGAATCTCACTATACTCTTTTTTGTTGTATTTTTGCGTCCATTTCTAGTACGTATATCATTTAAATATAAAATTCATCAAATACGTGCTAATTAACACATATCCAAACATCATTTTTTATGAAATATGCATGTCTTTTGTTTCTAAGTACATCTCGCACACGTTGCAAAAATAAATTCTAATTTATCGACGTTCTAGAAAAGATTGTTAACAAAGATGATTTAAATTAAAAAAAACATTACAAACTCATTGATGATTTTATATAAAATACCGATGATTAAGAATTTATATTTGCAATGAAAACTGGAATTTAGCGTGTGATGTGTAATTAAAAACAAGAAAACGTAGATATAGAAACCATCCGTACAACAGTGGTAAATTGTCGTAGCTGTGTTGGGAAAGTACAAGTGCTAAAATAGAAAGCACTGATGCTCAAATCGTTATAGGCACTGAAAGCTGGCTGAAGCCGGAGAGAAGTTCAGCCGAAATTTTTGCGAAGAACCTAACGGCATTCCGAAAGGACAGGCTAAAGACAGTTGGCGCTAACGTGTTTATTGCTGTTAGAAGTAGTTTATCTTGTCGCGAAATTGAAGTAGATAGTTCTTCGAGCTAGTATGGGCAGAGGTCATTCTTGGCAACCGGGATGAAATAATAATTTGTCCCTTTTACCGACCTCCCAATTCAGATGATACAAGTGCTGGAAGGTTCAAAGAAAACTTGAGTTTTATTTCAAACAGGTACGCGGCTCACACAATTATAGTTGGTGGTGATTTTAATTTACCCTCGAACTGTTGGCGAAAATACATGTTTAATTCCGGAGATACGCATAAAACATCATCCGAAATTGTCCTAAACGCATTCCCTGAGAATTATTTCGAACAGTTCGTTCATGAGCCCACATGAATAGTAAACGGTTGTGAAAACACACTTGACCTGTTAGCAAAAGTAATCCTGAATTAATAACGAGCACCCAAACGGATACAGGGTTAGTGAACACAGGATTGTCGTAGCGAGATTGAATATTGTAGCCCCCAAATCCTCCAAAAATGAACGAAAAATATACCTATTCAAAACAGCAGATAAAAATTCACTTGACTGGTCCTGATAGACAATCTCCATTTCTTCCAAATTGACAATGTAAGTGTACACCAGATGTGGCTTGAATGCAAAGAAATAGTATCGGCAGCAACTGAGAGATTTAGACCGAATAAATTAACAAACGACGGGGCTGATCCCCCATGGTGCCCAAAACGAGTCATAACAGTGCTGCAGAAACAACGAAAAAAAACATGCCAAATTTTAACGGACTCAAAATCTCGAAGACTGTGGATCTTTTACAGAAGCTCAAAATTTAGCTGAGACTTTAATGCGAGATGCTTATAACAGTTTCCACAACGAAACTTTGTCTCGAAACGTGGCAAAAAAACAAAAACAAAGAGATTCTGGTCGTATGTGAAGTATGCTAGCGGCAAGACACAATCAATGGCTTCTCTATGCAACAGCAATGGAGATACTATCGAAGACACTGCTGCCAAAGCAGAGTTACAAAACACAGCCTTCCGTAATTCCTTCACCAAAGAAGACAAAGTAAATATTCCAGAATGCGAATCAAGAACAGCTGCCGACATGAGTAATATAGAAGTAAATAACCTCGGAGTAGTGAAGCAACTTAAATCACTTAATAAAATCAAGTCTTCTGGTCGAGACTGTATACCAATCAGGTTACTTTTAGAGTATGCTGATGCAATATCTCCATACTTAATAATCATATACAACCGTTTGCTCAACGAAAGATGCGTACCCAAAGACTGGATAGTTGCACAGCTCACTCCAATATTCAAGAAGGGTAGTATGAGTAATCCACTAAATTACAGGCCCATATCATTAATGTCGATACGCAGCACGATTCTAGAACATATATTATGTTCAAACATTATGAGTTACATCGAAGAAAACGGCCTATTGGCACACAGTAAACAGGGATTTAGGAAACACCTTTCTTGTGAAACACAACTAGCTCTTTAATCGCACGAAGTGTTAGGTGCTATTGACAAGAGACTTCAGATCGCTTCCGTATTTCTGGATTTCCGGAAGGCTTTTCACACTATACCACACAAGCGGCTTGTAGTGAAATTGGGTGCCTATAGAATATCGTCTAAGCTATGTGACTGTCAGGCAGGTCACAGTTCGTAGTAACTGACGGAAAGTCATCGAGTAAAACAGAGGTGATTTCTGGGATTCCACAAGGTAGTGTTATAGGCCCTTTGCTGTTCCTTATCTATATAAATGATCTGAGAGACAATCTGAGCAGCCGTCTTAGGTTGTTTGCAGATGACGCTGTCGTTTATTAACTAGTAAACTCATTAGAAGATCAAAAGAAATTGCAAACGATTTAGAACAGATATCTGTATGGTGCGAAAATTGGCAATTGACCGTAAGTAACGAAAAGTGTGAGGTCATCCACGTAGGTGCTAAAAGAAATCCGTTAAACTTCGGTTACAGGATAAATCAGTCAAATCTAAAGGCCGTAAATTCAACTAAATGCCTACAAATTACAATTATGAACAATTGGAAGGAACACACAGAAAATGTTGCGGGGAAGGCTAACCAAACACTGCGTTTTATTGGCAGGACACTTAGAAAATGTAATGTATGTACTAAAAAGGCTGTCTACACTACGCTTGTCCGTCCTTTTTTTAAAATACTGCTGCGCTGTGTGGGATTCTTACCAGATTGTACTGGCGGAGTGCATCGAAAAAGTTCAGAGAAGGGTACACCTTTTTTTATTATCGAGAAATAGGGGAGAGAGTGTAACTGAAATGATACAGGATTTGGGACGGACTTCATTAAACCAAAGGCGATTTTCGTTGTGAAGGGATCTTCTCACGAAATTCCAGTCACCAACTTTCTCCTCCGAATACTAAAGTATTTTGTTGACGCCAACCTACACAGGGAGCAACGATCACCGTGATATAATAAGGAAAATCAGAGCTCGCACGGAAAGATATAGGTGTTCGTTCTTTCCGTGCGCTATACGAGATTGGAATAATAGATAATTGTGAAAGTGGTTCGATGAACCCCTGGCAGGCACTTAAATATGATTTGCAGAGTATACATGTGGATGTAGACGTACATTTTTCATGAGAAAAGATGATTAGATACGTGTTAATTAGCATATATTTAATTACTATTATATTTAAAAGATGCCGGAAGGGGAATTGAAAAAAAAAACACATGAAGATTCGAACTGGCAATCCTTTGATTACCCGGCTACTATCCTTCAACACTACAGCCACACGACCCGCCCTAAAAATCATCTTGTTTGTTGAAGTACAGTTACTGCGAAGACTTCAAAGACGATTTTCTTGATACTTCATGAGAGTTGTATCCAACTGTTTTGGGTGATCGCTATTTGTTTCAGAACTTCATGAACTATGCACATAAAGAATTACAAA
Organism: Schistocerca gregaria; assembly: GCF_023897955.1. Classification (NCBI taxonomy): domain Eukaryota; kingdom Metazoa; phylum Arthropoda; class Insecta; order Orthoptera; family Acrididae; genus Schistocerca; species Schistocerca gregaria. The sequence continues at coordinate 604,820,898 of NC_064921.1, read as the reverse complement.
AATCCGATTGTCCGGTAGCGGGTACTTTTCCTCTAAGTGGAAATCTTAGGTTCGTCACCAGTGTTTGTTGTTCCTGATTCACTTCTCTGCTTGTGCTGACACGCGAATAAAATCATAGCTTACTAGCATCTAGCACTTAGCATCAACTGTTTAGTGTTCTTAAGGGACTTGGTTTCCGGTAAAATGCAATGGATGTGTTTTCACATGGGGATTTGGCAGGTGTCCATGTGTAGTAAGGATTAGCAGATGGTAATGGCCGTGGCGCTCAACGTTTGTATCGAGAGACTTCCAGAAAGATGGCGCACTGACAGGAGGGCTTTTGAAGCAAGTGACCGCCGTCTTATGGAGCATGGGATGTTTAGACCCACTACTCGTACTAGTGGAGTTCTGGAAAGACGTGGACATCACAGCCGAAGGAGGAACTTATTCGTGCACCTGACGACAACCATAATGTCGGCATAAGACAATAGCTGCAACAAGTAATGTTGACAATGAGACTGTCTGGAGACTAATACATGAGAAAAAGCTGTATCCGTGTCATGTACAGCGTGTGCAGTCGCGATCAGCAGCTGATTTTCCAGCACGGGTACACTTTTGCGAATGGTTTATTTAACAATGTGTCAATCCGCACATGAGTCCAAATGGCGCTGTTCATGGATGAAGCTTTCTTTCAACGTGATCAGATAGTAAATTTTCACAATCGGCACGATAATCCTATTGAAACTGTGCAAGCACGTAATCAACAAAGATTTTTTTTATCAACTTTTGGACTGGCATTGTTGGTGTTTGTTCGGACTTCGTGTTCTAACCAGGCTCAACATAGAAACTTACCTGTTCTGATGGAACACATGCTTTTACGAGTACGACCATGAACGTAAGATAAGATTAGTTACACGCGCACAAGCAACAACGCGTATACGATGGAATGGGAGGAATCAGTAATAAACGGTGCACTGGGAAGAACCCGTTGTTATGCAATTCACAGTGGTTCTCAATGTATGCACTTGCGGCAGATGCAAAAATAGTAAGTAAACTGTTTATTATCCCAAAAGCAACTGCTATAACTCGTAATACCAAGTGTGAGAAAAGACGGACAATGCCTTCACGGTTGCAATTGCCTACGGAACCATGACTGTACCCGGGCGTTCATCTCTTCTCCCGAAGCAAATCGACATTCAAAAATGCCTTTCATCAGTGCTCCAAAAACATGGAAATCGTGTGAGGAGAGATGGGTACTGTATGAAGGAAGTGTAAGGGATTCCCAGCGAAACTTTCGCAACACAGTCGAAACAACACGCATCCAGCACCGGGAAAATCATGATAACCTTTTTCTTTGCAAAGACCCGCTTATCATTGACTTACTGGAAAACGGCGCCACAATTCACATAGGGAGGTACGCGGACATTTAGCAAAACCTGAAATGCACCATCAAGTATAAACGCCCCATTCTGTTGCACGATCATGCCTGCCCAAATGTTGACTGGGAAGCCCTTATACATCCTCCATACAATTCCGATTCTTCCCTTGCGATTTCCACATTTTTGAAGGCCTGGAAAAACATTCTTGGCCGTCGATTTGCTCCGGACGAAGTGGTGTACGCCATGATACCGTAGGCACAAGCCAACATTCTTCCACGAAGGCACTGACAGTCTTGTGTCAAAGTGGGATAAATGCATTAACAGTTAAGGGGATTAGTTTCGAAATAATTAAGTTTACCTACTTTTTCTTAATTGCCTCGTTTTCATTTGACTGTTCCTTTTTGTAAATGTCACGCACGCCTTTACAGGACAGTTCGAGATTTGGGCCCAGGAATGCCAGTGATCGAGCTCCAGCTGGAGAACGAGTGCACGTGCCTGCAGTGAGGTGAAGTGTGGCAGACGACACGCTGTCTCCCGGAGACCGATCGCCGGGGAGAGACAGACCGCTGCTTCCACGAACCGATCGATGTGCCAGCGCTCGGCCTGCTGCAGCCTATTCGCTGCACCCTCACCACCAAAATCGCCTCAACCTATTTCTGTTTGTTGGTTCATCAGTAAATGGTACGATGAGTGCGTTCGTGATGGTATTTTTAATTATTTTATAAAAATAGCTGCCTATCAGTAACTTGATGTAATTTTTCTTATTACATTTTATTGTTTCTTACCATTAACGGTTCCGAATGTTTGTTCATCATCAGATGGCTGCACTGTTCTTATGGGCCGAACTGTTAGTCACATGTTTAACACCCAAAAGTGAAAACATTTCAAATTGATAAGAAATTGAAACTAAGATAAACTGAAGATTGAATGGTAAGCCTATGAACTTGAAGTAGTTGCTTTGAAGGCTTCCATTCTTTTCTGCATAGCATGAAATATTGCTTTCAATAAACATAGCGGAATCAATACTTTGTGTGTGTTTTTATTCACAGCCGCGAATACACAGAGTTATATAAGTGGGTCACTATTTGCAATGAACGTCCTGATTATACATTAAAATTGTGTGTTTTAAATGTGGTGATAAACAAAGACGGCTGAAAAACAAAGATATATGTTGTTTATATTACCTTAACGATGTGTTGAAAGAGATGACAATGATATCGATACGGTTTTGGAAATAAAAAGTAAGTAATACAATCAGTAGCAGAAACTAATTACACGTATCTGAGAAATGTTAGAATAATATTAACAATACTTCATAAGCCGCAAGTAATACATTACTCTTGCAACCTTCTTGAGTTGCTACGTATTTTTACGGTATTAAGTGGGCTTGCGAAATGTGTCCTTAATTCCTTTCGTTGTTTTTCATTGGATTAAGGTATTGCATATTGTTAAAAATAGTGGATACTTAAAATAGGTATAAAATACATTTTTGCTTAAAATAATAAGTTTCGTATTTAATATATGTTAAATACAGATTTTTATAAAACTAAGTGACACAGACATTTGAGTTAGAAGCTGGTGATATTAATTTTTGTGTGCTAGGAGAGAGTACTTTTGGAAGGCTTTCTTACAAAAGTATTGTTAACTTCCAAAAGAATGCAACGCAGCCAATCATCTGCAATGCAATGTAGTCCTGAAACACAAGAAACCAGTAATGACAAGAACCAATAAAATGTGTTGAACAAATATTCCAAGTGAGTTACAGTTATTTTCGTTTTACGAGCTGTGATCAAAAAGTAAGGGGAAGTTTTCCTTTTCTTACAGAACTTTTGTTCATCACCGTCAACCTTGTTCCCTACAAAGTAATCCCCCTCAGACACAATACACTTGTGCCACCGCTTTCTACGATCTTGGTAGCACTTCTGGAACTTGCTTTTCGTTGTGGTGTTCAGTTTCTTCAGCGATTCTGTTTCTAACTCATCAATGGTGCAAAACGAAGTCTTTTTATGGTTCTCTTTAGCCTAGGGAATACAAAGAAGTCGCTGGGGGTCATATCGGGCGAATACTGTGGCTGAGGCAACATAATGGTTCTGTTTTTACCAATAAATCTGGAGCAAGCATTGAGGTGCGAGCAGGAGGATGATAGTGATGCAATTCCCACAAGAGGTTTTGCCACTATTCTGTTCGTTTTCTCCGGATTGTTCCACGCGAACGGTTGCATAACTTCCAAGTAGTATTTCTTAGTCATCATACGATCATAAGACAGGAACTTACAATACACTATCCCATTTTAATGAAGGAAAACAGTGAGAAGAACCTTCACACGTGATCAAACTTGTCACATTTTTTGTCTTGGCCCTTCCGACAGTGCCATTGGGATGACTGGACTTTGGTTTCGAAGTTATTAACTGTACACACATGTTTCATCACCTGCTATAATGTTTTTTTGAAACTTTCCATCTTTGTCGACTTCATTCAGCAATTCCTGAGGGATGCCTACGCGATGTCGTTTTTGGTAGAGATCCAACAGTTTTCGAACAAACTTTTCTGCTACACGTCTCACGCCCAAAACATCCCAAAAGACTGCTCGTCATGAGCCAAAGGATATAATGAAATCACCAGCAATCTCTCTGATGATCATGTGGTCATTTTCCAGAACCATTTTCTTTCTTCCACATAGTCGTCAGTAACTAATGTGCTATGGCGTCCAGGACGATCGTCGTCTTCAACGTATTCTCGACTCTCATTGAAACGTTTAACTCTTGACTTCGCCAAAAACCACAGTCAACATTTCGAACGAGGTGGTATACTTTTGAAACGCCCCGTTAGAACAATTATACGAGACTGTGCTTAAACTGACACATATTATTTTTAGCGCAACGCAATCTGACTTTCAAAAATCCCTACGACGAATGGCCCTGACTAACATTAACCTATACCTTTCACAAATCACTTACCTCACCAAAAATCTTCGTTACTCTTACTACTGCAATACAGCGAGCGCCACTACTGCCAGCTAAATAAAAGATTCAAACTACGGACGGCACTTACTACTGATAGGCATAGTTAGCGAATGAAAGATTTTAATAGAGAACAAACAATGTATTTACCTTAATAGTGTTCAGAAGTCATAATGTATACAGCAGTTCATGACATCCAGTCTTACAAATTTCAAAACTCCGCCATCTCTCTCCCCACATCCACCACTGCTAGCGGCTCACCTCCAATTGCGCAACGCTACGCGCTGTTAACAGCCAGCTGCCACTGCCCAACACTACAATGGCAGACAACAATACAAACCAGCCACAGACTGCACACAGCACAGCCAGCGATTTTCCCACAGAGCGCTACGTGGCGTTACCAATAAAAAAAAACCTAAACAGCCTACTTACACTTATTCCATTTTCAAGCAAAATTTAATTCAAATTCTTTGATTCATCATTTTCGAATGTAAAAATTTGCCGAGTATGCGAAAACACATATAACCTTTTCGACTGTTAACAGGAAATTAAATATTCAAAACAGCTGAAAATATAATCACACATCAAGAGCATGTATACAAACGAGACACAAAAAATGAAAATTGGGTGTATTCAGCCCGCGAAATTAAAAAGTTCCCGTTACTTTTTGATCACAGCTTGTATACAATTTCTATTCTTTTGTGTTTGTCTTTTCATCACCCACGAGTACACCACCTTCAGTGCGAATGCAAAATTACGTCTGATCTGCTGGTATCTCAGAGCAGTGAGCATGGAGGACATGGACAAGGACTGTGGATAGCTGACACTCGTTGGGAATGTTGGTTGACCGGCACGCGCGCCGAGAAAGTCTGCTCCTTCTGTGATAAAAACACTGTGTCCGGATGGCATTCGGATTAATGCAACTGCCTAGTCAACATGTGATCCCAGGTTAGAGTCGCGGTCCGCCACATTTTCCACCCGTCGCCGCTGATTCCGCGTTAAGTCCTGATGAATAATTCCTTCCCTTACCTTTCCGCTCCTTTGTGCCCCTTCCACCTTCAATACACATCATTTTTATTCTGTTGTCTTCAAATCTGATCACTAAACTTTGTGAAGTTATCTGTCACTTTATTGTTTTTCCGTCGTATTCCTTTATAATATCTATCAGTCGAAAAATTATTGCTTATCGGAAATTTCAGATTCGTGAGGTGTATAGCAGGGACTTCGATACATCTTATCACACGTCTACAATGCCCTTGGTTGTTAGGACGAGGAATCATCGGAAAATAAATGAGTCGGAGTCTGTATCAGTATCGGTCAAAGGTGCTCTTAATTGTAGCAAGATTAAAGTTGTTGGTGATTTCACACATTATTATAGATTCAATAAAGCACTAATGTATGTTGTACTTTGTAATGGAAGTTTCAGCAAGACTACAAGAAACATAAAAGTACTGACACATTGCCTCCACCTTTTTTTTAAGCACTCTAAGTGGGAACAATGAAACAATTCCTTGCAGTCTCTTCAGAATCTTTGTTAGACGTATGTTGCTAATTAACGTGTAGCCAGTACATCACATTTTCCATTCGAAGTTCGCAGATTTAAATCTGTGCATGACCTACAAAATGATGGCGGAATTACGTTCTGAGAGTGTTGCGAGTGAATACGTGAAAATTTCTTTTCAAGCCACAGATAAACAGTATAGAGAGTGTACCACGTAAACAAGGTAGTAACGCTCTTTGGATATCCCCGAGAGCCAGCCCTCCACAAAATTTCTGTTGAGAAGGTGCAACACGGATTGGATTGGGCGTGCATGTAAGCATATAGGATCTTTTAGGTCTGCAGCGAAAAGTATAATGTAATAGTATGACATGCTGTTCAATAACTACTCTTCCCTGCACATACACCATTGCGTTTACACTGATGAGGTCAAAACATTATGATAACCTGCTTACTAACTTTTTTGTCCGTCTTTCGAACGAAATACATCGCTGATTGTTCGTATCAGGGATCCGACAGTTTGTTGGTAGATTTGTGGAGTTATGAAGCATTAGATGTCTACGCACAGGTCATGTAACTTACGTTAAGAAATGGCAGCTAATTTGAGTACGCGGTGATGGCGCCCGACACCGACGTAGATGGGATTTACACCACTTGAATCTGGCCGCCAAGACATCAACGTGAGTTCACTATAATGCTCCTTAAACCACTGCAGTACGTTTCTGCCACCAAAATCCCACAATTATAACAATGAAAGATAACAATGCCGTCGGGGAAGACATCAAGCATGAATGGATGGAGGTGGTTCGCATCTTGTCAGAGGACACATGTAAGCGGAGGAAAATGTCTTCCATAGCTAGCGTAATACTCCCCCCCCCCCCCCCCCCCACAAAGAACCATGGACCTTGCCGTTGGTGGGGAGACTTGCGTGCCTCAGCGATACAGATAGCCGTACCGTAGGTGCAACCACGAAGTTGAGAGGCCAGAAAAACGCGTGGTTCCTGAAGAGGGGCAACAGCCTTTTCAGTAGTTGCAGGGGCAACAGTCTGGATGATTGACTGATCTGGCCTTGTAACTTTAACCAAAACGGCCTTGCTGTGCTGGTACTGCGAACGGCTGAAAGCAAGGGGAAACTACAGCCGTAATTTTTCCCGAGGGCATGTAGCTTTACTGTATGATTAAATGATGATGTCGTCCCCTTGGGTAAAATATTCCGGAGGTAAAATACTCCCCCATTCAGGTCTCCGGGCGGGGACTACTCAGGAGGATGTCGGTTATCAGGAGAAAGAAAACTGGCGTTCTACGGATCGGAGCGTGGAATGTCAGATCCCTTAATCGGGCAGATAGGTTAGAAAATTTAAAAACGGAAATGGATAGGTTAAAGTTAGATATAGTGGGAATTAGTGACGTTCGGTGGCAGGAGGAACAAGACTTTTGGTCAGGTGAATACAAGGTTATAAATACAAAATCAAATAGGGGTAACGCAGGAGTAGGTTAAACAATGAATAAAAAAATAGGAGTGCGGGTAAGATACTACAAAGAGTATAGTGAACGCATTATTGTGGCCAAGATAGACACAAAGCCCACGCCCACTACAGTAGTACAAGTTTATATGCCAACTAGCTCTGCAGATGACGAAGAGATTGATGAAATGTATGATGAGATAAAAAAAATTATTCAGGTAGTGAAGGGAGACGAAAATTTAATAGTTATGGGTGACTGGAATTCGTCAGTAGGAAAAGGGAGAGAAGGAAACATAGTAGGTGAATATGGACTGGGGCAAAGAAATGAAAGAGGAAGCCGCCTGGTAGAATTTTGCGCAGAGCACAACTTAATCATAGCTAATACTTGGTTCAAGAATCATAAAAGAAGGCTGTATACATGGAAGAAGCCTGGAGACACTGATAGGTTTCAGATAATTTATATAATGTTAAGACAGAGATTTAGGAACCAGGTTTTAAATTGTAAGACATTTCCAGGGGCAGATGTGGACTCTGACCAAAATCTATTGGTTATGAACTGTAGATTAAAACTGAAGAAACTACAAAAAGGTGCTAATTTAAGGAGATCGGACCTGGATAAACTGAAAGAACCAGAGATTGTAGAGAGTTTCAGGGAGAGCATAAGGGAACAATTGACAGGAATGGAGGAAAGAAATACAGTAGAAGAAGAATGGGTAGCTCTGAGGGATGAAGTAGTGAAGGCAGCAGAACAAGTAGGTAAAAAAGACGAGGGCTAGTAGAAATCCTTGGGTAACTGAAGAAATATTGAATTTAATTGATGAAAGGATAAAATATAAAAATGCAGTAAATGAAGCAGGCAAAAAGAAATACAAACGTCTCAAAAATGACATCGACAGGAAGTGCAAAATGGCTAAGCAGGGATGGCTAGACGACAAATGTAAGGATGTAGAAGCTTATCTCACTAGGGGTAAGATAGATACTGCCTACAGGAAAATTAAAGAAAACTTTGGAGACAAGACAAACACTTGTATGAATATTAAGAGCTCAGATGGAAACCCAGTTCTAAGCAATAGAAGGGAAGGCGGAAAGGTGGAAGGAGTATATAGAGGGTTTATACAAGGGCGATGTACTGGAGGACAATGTTCTGGAAATGGAAGAGGATGCAGATGAAGATGAAATGGGAGATACGATACTGCGTGAAGAGTTTGACAGAGAGCCAGTCATGACAAAACTCTACCATCTGGTGAGCAAGATGTATATGAGACAGGGGAAATACCCTCAGACTTCAAGAAGAATATGCTAATTCCAATCCCAAATTAAGCAGATGTTGACAGATGTGAAAATTACCGAACTATCAGTTTAATAAGTCACAGCTGCAAAATACTAACGCGAATACTTTAAGGACGAATGGAACAACTGGTACAAGCGGACCTTGAGGAAGATCAGTTTGGATTCCGCAGAAATGTTGGAACACGTGAGGCAATACTAACCTTACGACTTATCTTAGAAGAAAGATTAAGAAAAGGGAAACCTACATTTCTAGCATTTGTAGACTTAGAGAAAGCTTTTGACAATGCTGACTGGAATACTCTCTTTCAAATTCTGAAGGTGGCAAAGGTAAAATACAGGGAGCGAAAGGCTATTCACAATTTGGACAGAAATCAGATGGCAGTTATAAGAGTCGAGGGGCATAAAAGGGAAGCAGTGGTTGGGAAAAGAGTGAGACAGGGTTGTAGCCTCTCCCCGATGTTATTCAATTTGTATATTGAGCAAGCAGTAAAGGAAGCATAAGAAAAATTTGGAGTAGGTATTAAAATTCATGGAGAAGAAATAAAAACTCTGAGGTTCACTAATGACTTTGTAATTCTGTCAGAGACACCAAAGGACTTGGAAGAGCAGTTGAACATAATGGACAGTGTCTTGAAAGGAGGATATAAGATGAACATCAACAAAAGTAAAATGAGGATAATGGAATGTAGTTGAATTACGTCGGGTGATGCTGAGGGAATTAGATTAGGAAATGAGACACTTAAAGTAGAAAAGGAGTTATGCTATTTGGGGAGCAAAGTAACTGATGATGGTCGAAGTAGAGAGGATATAAAATGTAGACTGGCAATGGCAAGGAAAGCGTTTCTGAAGAAGAGAAATTTGTTAACACCGAGTATAGATTTAAGTGTCAGGAAGTCATTTCTGAAAGCATTTGTGTGGAGTGTAGCCATGTATGGAAGTGAAACATGGACAATAAATAGTTTGGACAAGAAGAGAATAAAAGTTTTCGAAATGTGGTGCTACAGAAGAATGCTGAAGATTAGATGGGTAGATCACATAACTAATGAGGAAGTATTGAATAAGATTGGGGAGAAGTTTGTGGCACAACTTGACCAGAAGAAGGGACCGGTTGGTAGGACATGTGCTGAGGCATCAAGGGATCACAAATTTAGCATTGGAGGGCAGCGTGGAGGGTAAAAATCGTAGGGGGAGACCAAGAGATGAATACACTAAGCAGATTCAGAAGGATGTAGGTTGCAGTAGGTACTGGGAGATGAAGAAGCTTGCACAGGATAGAGTAGCATGGAGAGCTGCATCAAACCAGTCTCAGGACTGAAGACCACAACAACAACAACAACAACAACCGCGAAATACTGCTCCCACCAGACAGCAACCGTGTCGCGCTACACGTTTCGAGCCAACGTTCACCTCGATGACGAAGTTTGTAGAGACGACCATCGACCTAGTGTAGCAAAAATGTGAATTCTGCGGGAGAGCCGACACGTTTCCATTGAGCGACTGTCGAACCCTGCTGGTCCCGTGCCCACTGCAATTGTAACTGACGATGTCGTTGGGTCAACGAGTGAGCAGGTAAGGGTGGTCCGCTGCGGAGCTCACGTTCAACAATTTGCGAAGAACGGTGCGCCCCGAAACACTTCGGCTTGCACCAGCGTTGTGCTCTTTCGGCAGAGATACCACAGGTCATTATCTATTCTACTTTATAGAGCAGACAAGCCTCCGAACCCCCACATTATGTGAAGAGTCGTGGACGCCCAACCATTTAGCGCCTGTCCTACCTCTTTCCGTAGACACTCACGACAGTAGCACGTGAATTTTCGACCAACTTCGGCGTTTTCGAGATACTCGTTCACAGGGTTTGCGTAACAATAATCTGCCCTTTTGAAAGTGGCTTATCTCAAAGGATTTCCCCATTTGCAGCCCATATCTTCGCTAGGGTCATCCTCCGTCCGTGTCTGCTCCGCTTAGGGTGGCTATTGAGGCGTTGAGATCAGAAACAGTACTTGTCATCATTTTTGGGCTATATGAGTTATTACTGTATGGTATTTTCACACGATTCCGCGTCTGTTGGTTCTAAAACGGGATTTGTTTAGTGTTTTTTCCCTGTCAAAACGAGTGTTGAAATTACGTATCGTGCAGAAAGGGGACTTGTCACTGAGACAAGTCCCTCTATTGCAAGAAAGAACGTGAGGAGTGAGGGCAGCACTGTAGCGGTGTGCAGTATGAATTTAGAAGGAAGAAAATTGTGGAAAAGGGAATGTGATTAAACAAGCATGCCATCTGGAAAGGAAACATTGTTCCTAGAAGGGAAACAGGTACAGATTGCAGGTAAAATGTCATACCATGTACATTGTTTTAATTCTCTGTACATAATATAATATTCTGTAACAGAGGCAAGTTGTGTAGAAACATTGTACTGAAATGTGAATATAAATTCCTTTCATGGACGCAGAGTTTCAATTTATGTTTTAGTTGTAATACAGGAAATCGGTGAAAATATATTATTCGCCAAGTATATAGGTTAATAATATGGGGTACTTGAGTGCTCACATTCTTCCCTTCATTCCAAAAGCAAGGAGCCCAGGCCCAATTTCCATTACCAATCGTGGGACAGGAAACTATTATTATAAGGTAACTGGCATGACAACTGTAATATTATTTTATTAACAATTTCGTTGTCGAATTATGTACATCTTTGAACCACGTTTTGTATAATTTTTAAAGCAAGGCCGTCCGGTGTGGCCGTGCGGTTCTAGGCGCTTCAGTCTGGAACCGCGTGACCGGCGCGGTCGCAGGTACGAATCCTACCTCGGACATGGATGTGTGTGATGTCCTTAGGTTAGTTAGGTTTAATTAGTTCTAAGTTATAGGCAAATAGTTGAGGCATATATTTAATAGGGTTACAGTATTACGATTATGTAGATTTTTGTTTTATGGTTCTAATTCACTTCTATCTGCAGGTTAAAGTTGGCTTCAAAGAAACTATGATATGCAAAAAGCTTTTATTGCACTACATGGCACAACGAAACGCCGAATGGAGCGACCGTGTCGATAAATTCAAGGAGTGAGTTCGCTCCATGATGGTCGTGATAGACACCAAAACCATTATTCCGTTCCAGAAAATACCAATACCATGAAAGCGAAATACATTAAGTCGTTTACGGTACGGGTAGCATTTTATGGACGTTGCGGTAGGAAGAAGAGATACCTCTCAAGTTCTTTATCTGCAAAAACCATGTGGGAAATGTTCCTTGAAAAATACGCCCCCGAAATGTACGTAACTTATAGGTCTCAAAGTAACGCTACTCACCCACGGCTGTTCATACCAAAGGTACGGTATCGGAATTTCTATGATTCTTTCAAGGATCATTACAACTATGGCTATGCTCGTCATCGGTGAAAGGCTTGTTGTTGTTGTTGTTGTTGTTGTTGTTGTTATTGTTTTTGTCTTCAGTCCTGAGACTGGTTTGATCAGCTCTCCTTTTTCTGGTCAAGTTGTGCCACAAACTTCTCTTCTCCCCAATCCTATTCAATACTTCCTCATTAGTTATGTGATCTACCCATCTAATCTTCAGCATTCTTCTGTAGCACCACATTTCGAAAGCTTCTATTCTCTTCTTGTCCAAACTATTTATCGTCCATGTTTCACTTCCATACATGGCCCCACTCCATACAAATACTTTCAGAAATGTCTTCCTGCCACTTAAATCTATACTCGATGTTAACAAATTTTTCTTCTTCAGAAACGCTTTCCTTCCCATTGCCGGTCTACATTTTATATCCTCTCTACTTCGACCATCATCAGTTACTTTGCTCCCCAAGTAGCAAAACTCCTTTACTACTTTAAGTGTCTCATTTCCTAATCTAGCCGACCTGAGTGGCCGTGCGGTTCTAGGCGCTACAGTCTGGAGCCGAGCGACCGCTACGGTCGCAGGTTCGAATCCAGCCTCGGGCATGGATGTGTGTAATGTCCTTAGGTTAGGTTTAATTAGTTATAAGTTCTAGGCGACTGATGACCTCAGAAGTTAAGTCGAATAGTGCTCAGAGCCATTTGCCATTCCTAATCTAATTCCCTCAGCATCATCCGACTTAATTCGACTACATTCCATTATCCTCGTTTTGCTTTTGTTGATGTTCATCTTATATCCTCCTTTCAAGACACTATCCATTCCGTACGACTGCTCTTCCAAGTCCTTTGCTGTCTCTGACAGAATTACAATGTCATCGGCGAACCTCAACATCTTCATTTGTTCTCCATGGATTTTAATACCTACTCCGAAATTTTCTTTTGTTTCCTTCACTGCTCAACATACAGATTGAATAACATCGGGGAGAGACTTCAGCCCTGTCTCACTCCCTTCCCAACCACTGCTTCCCTTTCATGTCCCTCCACTCTTATAACTGCCATCTGATTTCTGTACAAACTGTAAATAGCCTTTCGTTCCCTGTATTTTACCCCTGCCACCTTCAGAATTTGAAAGACAGTATTCCAGTCAATATTGTCAAAAGCTTTCTCTGAGTCTACAAATGCTAGAAACGTAGGTTTGCCCTTCCTTAATCTAGCTTCTAAGATAAGTCGTAGGGTCAGTATAGCCTCACGTGTTCCAACATTTCTACGGAATCCAAATTGATCTTCCCCGAGGTCGGATTCTACTAGTTTTTCCATTCGTCTGTAAAGAATTCGCCTTAATATTTTGCAGCTGTGACTTATTACACTGATAGTTAGGTAATTTTCACATCTGTCAACACCTGCCTTCTGTGGGATTGGAATTATTACAGGGCGTTTCAAAAATGACCGGTATATTTGAAACGGCAATACAAACTAAACGAGCAGCGATAGAAATACACCGTTTGTTGCAATATGCTTGGGACAACAGTACATTTTCAGGCAGACAAACTTTCGAAATTACAGTAGTTACAATTGTCAACAACAGATGGCGCTGCGGTCTGGGAAACTCTATAGTACGATATTTTCCACATATCCACCATGCGTAGCAATAATATGGCGTAGTCTCTGAATGAAATTACCCGAAACCTTTGACAACGTGTCTGGCGGAATGGCTTCACATGCGGATGAGATGTACTGCTTCAGCTGTTCAATTGTTTCTGGATTCTGGCGGTACACCTGGTCTTTCAAGTGTCCCCACAGAAAGAAGTCACAGGGGTTCATGTCTGGCGAATAGGGAGGCCAATCCACGCCGCCTCCTGTATGTTTCGGATAGCCCAAAGCAATCACACGATCATCGAAATATTCATTCAGGAAATTAAAGACGTCGGCCGTGCGATGTGGCCGGGCACCATCTTGCATAAACCACGAGGCGTTCGCAGTGTCGTCTAAGGCAGTTTGTACCGCCACAAATTCACGAAGAATGTCCAGACAGCGCGATGCAGTAATCGTTTCGGATCTGAAAAATGGGCCAATGATTCCTTTGGAAGAAATGGCGGCCCAGACCAGTACTTTTTGAGGATGCAGGGACGATGGGGCTTTTCGGTTCCCCATATGCGCCAGTTCTGTTTATTGACGAAGCCGTCCAGGTAAAAATAAGCTTCGACAGTAAACCAAATGCTGCCCACATGCATATCGCCGTCATCAATCCTGTGCACTATATCGTTAGCGAAAGTCTCTCGTGCAGCAATGGTAGCGGCGCTGAAGGGTTCCCGCGTTTGAATTTTGTATGGATAGAGGTGTAAACTCTGGCGCATGAGACGATACGTGGACGTTGGCGTCATTTGGACCGCAGCTGCAACACGGCGAACGGAAACCCGAGGCCGCTGTTGGATCACCTGCTGCACTAGCTGCGCGTTGCCTTCTGTGGTTGCCGTACGCGGTCGCCCTACCTTTCCAGCACGTTCATCCGTCACGTTACCAGTCCGCTGAAACTTTTCAAACAGATCCTTTATTGTATCGCTTTTCGGTCCTTTGGTTACATTAAACCTCCGTTGAAAACTTCGTCTTGTTGCAACAACACTGTGTTCTAGGCGGTGGAATTCCAACACCAGAAAAATCCTCTGTTCTAAGGAATAAACCATGTTGTCCACAGCACACTTGCACGTTGTGAACAGCACACGCTTAGAGCAGAAAGACGACGTACAGAATGGCGCACCCACAGACTGCGTTGTCTTCTATATCTTTCACATCACTTGCAGCGCCATCTGTTGTTGAAAATTGTAACTACTGTAATTTCGAAAGTTTGTCCGCCTGAAAATGTACTGTTGTCCCAAGCATATTGCAACAAACGGTGTATTTATATCGCTGCTCGTTTAGTTTTTATTGCCGTTTCAAATATACCGGTCATTTTTGAAACACCCTGTATATTCCTCTTTAAGTCTGAGGGTATTTCGCCTGTCTCATAGATCTTGCTCACCAGATGGTAGAGTTTTGTCAGGACTGGATCTCCCGAGGCCGTCAGTAGCTCCAATGGAATGTTGTCTACTCCGGGGGCCTTGTTTCGACTCAGGTCTTTTAGTGCTCTGTCAAACTCTTCACGCAGTATCGTATCTCCCATTTCATCTTCATCTACATCCTCCTCTATTTCCATAATATTGTCCTCAAGTACATCGCCCTTGTATAGACCCTCTATGTACTCCTTCCACCTTTCTGCTTTCCCTTCTTTGCTTAGAACAGGGTTTCCATCTGAGCTCTTAATATTCATACAAGTGTTTCTCTTATCTCCAAAGTTCTCTTTAATTTTCCTGTAGGCAGTATCTATCTTACCCCTAGTGAGATAAGCCTCTATATCCTTACATTTGTCCTCTAGCCATCCCTGCTTAGCAATTTTGTACTTCCTGTCGATGTCATTTTTGAGACGTTTGTATTTCTTTTTGCCTGCTTCATTTACTGCATTTTTATATTTTATCCTTTCATCAATTAAATTCAATATTTCTTCAGTTACCCAAGGATTTCTACTAGCCCTCGTCTTTTTTACCTACTTGATCTTCTGCTGCCTTCACTACTTCATCCCTCAGAGCTACCCATTCTTCTTCTACTGTATTTCTTTCCTCCATTCCTGTCAATTGTTCCCTTATGCTCTCCCTGAAACTCTCTACAACCTCTGATTCTTTCAGTTTATCCAGGTCCGATCTCCTTAAATTGGCACCTTTTTGTAGTTTCTTCAGTTTTAATCTACAGTACATAACCAATAGATTTTGGTCAGAGTCCACATCTGCCCCTGGAAATGTCTTACAATTTAAAACCTGGTTCCTAAATCTCTGTCTTACCTATATATAATCTATTTGAAATCTGTCAGTATCTCCAGGCTTCTTCCATGTATACAGCCTTCTTTTATGATTCTCGAACCAAGTGTTACCTATGATTAAGTTGTGCTCTGTGCAAAATTCTACCAGGTGGCTTCCTCTTTCATTTCTTTGCCCCAGTTCATATTCACCTACTATGTTTCCTTCTCTCCCTTTTCCTACTGACAAATTCCAGTCACCCATGACTATTAAATTTTCGTCTCCCTTCACTACCTGAATAATTTTTTTTTTTATCTCATCATACATTTCATCAATCTCTTCGTCATCTGCAGAGCTAGTTGGCATATAAACTTGTACTAGTGTAGTAGGTGTGGGCTTCGTATCTATCTTGGCCACAATAATGCGTTCACTATGCTGTTTGTAGTAGCTTACCGGAATTCCTATTTTCCTATTCATTATTAAACCTACTCCTGCATTACCCCTATTTGATTTTGTGTTTATAACCCTGTAGTCACCTGACCAGATGTCTTGTTCCTCCTGCCACCGAACTTCACTAATTCCCACTATATCTAACTTTAACCCATCCATTTCCGTTTTTAAATTTTCTAACCTATCTGCCCGATTAATGGATCTGACATTCCACGCTCCGATCCGTAGAACGCCAGTTTTATTTCTCCTGATAACGACATCCTTTTGAGTAGTCCCCGCTCGGAGATCCGAATGGAGGACTATTTTACCTCCGGAATATTTTACCCAAGAGGACGCCATCATCATTTAATCATACAGTAAAGCTGCATGCCCTCGGGAAAAATTACGGCCATAGTTTCCCCTTGCTTTCAGCCGTTCGCAGTACAAGCACAGCAAGGCCGTTTTGGTTATTGTTACAAGGCCAGATCAGTCAATCATCCAGACTGTTGCCCCTGCAACTACTGAAAAGGCTGCTGCCCCTCTTCAGGAACCACACGTTTGTCTGGCCTCTCAACAGATACCCCTCCGTTGTGGTTGAACCTACAGTACGGCTATCTGTAACACTGAGGTACGCATGCCTCCCCACCAACGGCAAGGTCCATGGTTCATGGGGAGGGTGGGGGGGGGGGGGTGGGGGGAGGGTGAAAGACTTACATGTAAAATTGTAGGAGAGAACAACCCTGCTATCAAGACTGCAGCGCAAATTGAGTTGAAACTCCATAAGCTTCGGGCATGTCAGTTCTATGATAACATGCCACGTTGTGAAAAACTTGTACAAGGAGAAGTGGGAAAATCAGAAATGATCACATTTGATTTCATGCAGAACGTGCCTATTCCACACATACCGGTGACATATTTCCTATTTGCGGCAGTCATGAGTATTTATATTTGGCATTCATAGATTTTCTGATAAAGCTTTCATTTCTATGTTTGATGAAGTAACCGCTAGGAAGGGTCCTAATGCAGTGGTTTCTCTCCTTATGGATTTCATAACTAAACATGTGGCCTCTAGTGTGAAAACATTGTATGCATTTTCAGATGCCTGTACAGGACAGAATAGGAATCGCACAATGGTTCAATTTTGGTACAATTTAGTTCGTAGTGGTAGATTTTCCAACGCTTTCCACATGTTCCCAACCCGTGGGCATTCCTACGATAGGCTCTTTACAAGTCTGGAATTTACGGAAAGGAAACAGGACACAGTGTATACTCCCCACCAATAGTTCACAGTACTACAGAAAGCAAGGAAACGCATGCATATTGAACTACGCACACAAGGCGCATTACTTGACTGTCAGAAACATCTAGATTCATTTTTTAAGAACCCTGTAACTCTGAAAAGGGATAAATGGGCTGTTAACATTACAAACTATTTGAGTACACTGACTAGTCGAAATGTCTCTTTTTCACCCAGTAGCAGTGAAATGGTGAAATATGATTTTCGTCTGGTTAAGGCTGGGACAGTCCCTCATTTCCATAATGTGCCGAGAGCATACATGGCCGTCATTCCACTGAAACCTGAGAAACAGAAGGATATTGCACGCATGGCTGACGTTATCTCTTTGCAGTTTCGTGAGTATTTTGATAGCCTTCTAAAGCAATGCGACATTAATAAACTGATTGGTGGAGAGGACGCCAATGAATCTGAAAGTGAAGTTTGGGACAGTGATCAAGAGTGACAAATTTATGAACATATATCTCTGTCATTATAAGTAAAACATGTGGAATTAACTCTAGCATGTTACATGTATATGACCACGTTGAAGTGATTAAAAATAATATTTTGCTTGTAGATGTGGTATTTTGTTTCGTTATACAATATTTCAGTACAATGCCTGTTGTTTAAATCAAAAAGGGGATATGTCAGTAATTTTCTATTACCATTTTCTATTAGTTGCCTTCATCCTATGATTACAGATTGTTGGTATAACATTGCATTCTTCCTCACGAGTCTGTGGGACTAACTATGGGAATAACGTTGTTCAGAATTATACAGTTTTTCAACATATCTCAGAACATTGATTGAGTACCATACCTCCTTTTTGATCTCAACGCCTCAGTTATTGAACCATATGAAATAAATCGATGTAACTTCTTAACGGTTTGCGTTAGGACGCTCAAACTGCACGGTTGGCCGCGGGGCATGTAGGGAATCAGTATGCGCATGCAATCGTCTGGTTTAGTAACGAAGGCAACTTTCGTGTGGATGGGTTCGTCAATAACAAAATCGGCGCATTTGGGGGACTGAGAATCCGCATTTCGCGATCGAGAAGTCTCTTTACCCATAACTGGGGATTGTGTGGTGGGCAATTTTCCCTCACGGAATAATCTGTGTGATATTCCTTGACGGCACGATGACTACTGAACGGCAAGTTCGCACCCGGCGCCCCACATAGGGAACAAAAGTTTTGTGATCAATCATAGGCGGAAATAAAGGAAATTAATTCTACGATTCCTATTATTTTGTCTTGACCTGCAGCAAGACGCTTTCATGCAAGGTTGTTGCTTAAATTGTGTGTGGAGTAACCGCAAATAAATGTAAGTCTACCTTGCATTTCATGTGTTTTATGCTCAAACTCACATTTCATGTGTTTTGTGGTCAACATATCTGCAGTTTTAACAGATTTGTCTGTCATCTTTTTTGTAGTCCCTCTTTGCATAATATCAAAAAGTTTAGCTACCAGAAATCCCTCCTAGACGAGACAGAGTCCTGTGCCATAACGGAAGACTCAACGGAAAACTGGTAGGTGAGACTAATTATTCTAGCTCTGGCTCTGAGCACTATAGGACTTAACATCTGTGGTCATCAGTCCCCTAGAACTTAGAACTAGTTAAACCTAACTAACCTAAGGACATCACACACATCCATGCCCGAGACAGGATTCGAACGTGCGACCGTAGTAGTCACGCGGTTTCGGACTGAGCGCCTTAACCGAGAGACCACCGCGACCGGCAATTATTCTAGCTATTCTGCCTGACACCTTGTATTGTCGTGATGGAGAACGCTGCGACTTTTTCTGCTGTTTGTTCCAGTTTTCATCAATGGGTTGAAGCAAAGAAATTGTTGTATTTTGGCCAGCGTTAAATGCTGTTTATCGTCGTTCCACATCACTTCAGCTACCATCAGGAGCCGGGTCTACACACTGATGTTTTCTACAAAACGCAAAGCAATTGTAAGCAGTCATCATCGAAGGTGATTCATTGCCAAAAGTTGTATGAAACGATTCGAGGTGTCAGATCTTGTCGACCAAATATTAATCAAAAAAATTTAAAAAAGCATTAGAAGAAAATCCTAAAAGGAAACTTCTTGTGAGGTTCCATTTCTAAAAGCGCTGACTGGTCAATTGTAATATACTGAATGGTGACCACTGTCAGTTATAAATACATGTGTGAATACCTTCGCAAGTTATAACGTCGATATGGAACGAAAACTTCATTAGTGTACAAACCGCACATCGATTACTATTAAGCGAAACCAAATCAGAAGATGCCTTCAAGAGTGTTTCTAGACGTACGCTAATAGATTATCGGTGACAAACACTGTCTTTATTGTCACAAAATTGTTCTTATGTGACTTTATTATTTCCCTGTAATTTTTTTTTTTTCCTCTACGCAGTTTCAAAAATGGTTCAAATGGCTCTGAGCACTATGCGACTTAACATCTATGGTCATCAGTCCCCTAGAACTTAGAACTACTTAAACCTAACTAACCTAAGGACATCATACAACACCCAGCCATCAGGAGGCAGAGAAAATCCCTGACCCCGTCGGGAATCGAACCCGGGCGTGGGAAGCGAGAACGCTACTCTACACAGTTTGAATGTCATTACATATACAAGGTGGTCGGAAACAGTCTGAAAAGTTTGTAAGGGTGCTGCATGGACAGTTGCGCTCAGAAATAATTGTTAAGGAAAAAAATTAGATACGTTGCACCGTTTCCGAGTTAATTAGCTTTAAAGTTAGCCAATAATGCCTTTGGGAGCGCAAATTCATGCGGCTCACCAGGGACGGTGTCGCCAACCGTGTTCTCCGTTTGGTTTCCTAAAACCGAACGAGAGGGCGATACAAAAGCTGGGCATGGGACGGTAGGACGGATCGAGCCCGAACCAAAGGCTGTACAGTCTCGCGCGCTTTCGTCTATGCTGTAAGAACAGCTGACATCAATTGCATCTGGAGGGTCCACGTGAAGTAGTGAGGGCGACGGCCTGACTGGCTAGCTTCAATGCTTATTAACTCGGAAGTGACAACGTATCGAATCTTTTGGTGAGTAATTACTATTCAGCACGACCTACAATCCAACGCCATCACAAACTTTGGTTCGAGCACTAATTTCCTATGGGGATTTATTGAAAGTGAAAACTGTTTAGAGATATGTATACTGCGGAAGCAGTGACTGAGCTTGTCATAAGGTTAGGCCTGCTCAAATTCCGTATATATTCAGTGGACTGACTGACAGCACCTACCCACACTGTAGGTTTATCTAACATTCTACAATTTTTCAACCCATAACGCAACTCTTAGTAGTATGATAATCATAGTTAAATCTTGGTGGCTCTTACCTCTGGAAAGTGACTTTTCCCATTTTGACGTATTACGACTTGTATTCGCCGCAACAACAATTGTTCACCGTTGTTGTTCTTCCTAATAAATAAGCGTGTAAGAACAAGGCACAAAAGTGTAATATTGATCAATACAAACTTGAAATGTAAACAAACAGCGTCATTCAACAGTCAAGTTACTATTTCGGTTTGATGTTGGCTACAGGCGCATTGCGCTATGCTCACTCCATAGATATTCCTACTTTATAGGCAGCACGCCTGTGATTATACTAACGGACGACAACGAATGTCCTATTTCACTATAATATTACGTTTCGAATTTCCTAGTTCGTAAGCGAAATGGTCGCTCAGGTCACGTTACCAGTCTCATTGTACAGTAAGAATCACCTAAAACTTTCCCCCCAAATATTGAGGAAATGGAAAGAGCTATTGATGTACTGTTTTCACAGAACGGATTGGTAGTCAGGGGCTCGTACTATTAGCCAATAAACAGACTGTAATAATACTTAGAAAGTGTATTTTTAGTGCAAACATGCACTTTTTTAAACCGAACAATGCTTATTGACATCAACAGACTAAAAGTAGGGTAAATTAGAATGTCAGTGAGGTTTGTTGCAGGATTCTGGTGCGAATCGTTTATGAGATACCGTATTTTGTGAAGTTCCCACGTAGGTCCTGGTACAATACTTGTGGTAGCACACACAAGTGCATACACTAGTTATGTGGATTCTGCACAGTAACGAGACAATTCACCATCATTGGTTGTGTTCAAAATGACCACTGGCAGCGGCAATACACGCTTCCAGTGTGATATGGAACCACTCTTGCACGCGTGCTAGCATTGTACCGGAGACGTCGGAGCAGGCTGCAGTAACACGTCGTTGCATATTATCTAGTGTAGTTGGTAAGTCCCTACAGACAACGTGTTTCAGCTCTGTCTACAGAAAAAAAAGTCTACAGGCGTCAAATACGGGGAATTGCCCGGCCAAGTTGCAGGTCCTTTGTGTTGGAAACAGTTCGTGAGGGCATACTGTAGTAATTCGTGCAGTATGGGCTGGGCAGCCCTTATGTTGGTGCCACCTAGTCTGCAAAGGAACGTGTTCTAGCGCCTGTGGAAGACGGTCTATGACAAACGGGCCTATAAGCTGATGGTTCACTACCCCACACTACACGTTTACACTCCGTGGACGCTAACGTTCCACCTGACGACGTCAATAGTGATTGTCAGTAGACCGATAGTGCAAGTTTATGTGGCCATGATTTTTAAATGTGCCCTAATCAGAAAACGTGCCGATCGCCGGCCGCGGTGGTCTAGCGGTTAAGGCGCTCAGTCCGGAACCGCGCGACTGCTACGGTCGCAGGTTCGAATCCTGCCTCGGGCATGGATGTGTGTGATGTCCTTAGGTTAGTTAGGTTTAAATAGTTCTAAGTTCTAGGAGATTGATGACCACAGCAGTTAAGTCCCATAGTGCTCAGACCCATTTTTAACGTGCCGATCAACTGGAACAGCAGGAAGAAGACTAATTTCCTGCTTTTCTGACGTCACTCATTTCCTTCTATTACGTTTCTAGGATTTGCACGAACACTTCCACGCAACTGGTTGAAGCGGATAAATGATTTTCGAGATGTTTAACGTCTAATGGGATATCTTGCCGCATACGCCGTACAAGAACGAACTGCACTCTTTTTACACGTTCCATACACGATGAACATGTCGGTTTTTCCTGCATTGGTAAATCCCATTCGCGACTTACTGCTTGGACCGTCACGCACTAACTGAGTAGCAAGTTGTCGTACGTAGCAACTAAGCAGGTTGAATGGCACAAAAAAGTGTCTGTGTGGTAACTATCCAAGATATGATATCTTGTAGACGACCCTCACTAGAATCCTGCAACAAACTCTAATGACATTCTAATTTACCCTACTTTTTTGGTCCCATTTAAAAAGTGCACGTTTGCACAGAAAATACCTTTTCTAAGTATAATTACACTCCTGGAAATGGAAAAAAGAACACATTGACACCGGTGTGTCAGACCCACCATACTTGCACCGGACACTGCGAGAAGCCTGTACAAGCAATAATCACACGCACGGCACAGCGGACACACCAGGAACCGCGGTGTTGGCCTTCGAATGGCGCTAGCTGCGCAGCATTTGTGCACCGCCGCCGTCAGTGTCAGCCAGTTTGCCGTGGCATACGGTGCTCCATCGCAGTCTTTAACACTGGTAGCATGCCGCGATAGCGTGGACGTGAACCGTATGTGCAGTTGACGGACTTTGAGCGAGGGCGTATAGTGGGCATGCGGGAGGCCGGGTGGGCGTACCGCCGAATAGCTCAACATGTGGGGCGTGAGGTCTCCACAGTACATCGATGTTGTCGCCAGTGGTCTCCGGAAGGTGCACGTGCCCGTCGACCTGGGACCGGACCGCAGCGACGCACGGATGCACGCCAAGACCGTATGATCCTACGCAGTGCCGTAGGGGACCGCAAGGCCACTTCCCAGCAAATTAGGGACACTGTTGCTCCTGGGGTATCGGCGAGAACCATTTGCAACCGTCTCCATGAAGCGGGGCTACGGTCCCGCACACTGTTAGGCCGTCTTCCGCTCACGCCCCAACATCGTGCAGCCCGCCTCCAGTGGTGTCGCGACAGGCGTGAATGGAGGGACGTATGGAGACGTGTCGTCTTCAGCGATGAGAGTCGCTTCTGCCTTGGTGTCAATGATGGTCGTATGCGTGTTTGGCGCCGTGCAGGTGAGCGCCACAATCAGGACTGTATACGACCGAGGCACACAGGGCCAACACCCGGCATCATGGTGTGGGGAGCGATCTCCTACACTGGCCGTACACCTCTGGTGATCGTCGAGGGGACACTGAATAGTGCACGGTACATCCAAACCGTCATCGAACCCATCGTTCTACCATTCCTAGACCGGCAAGGGAACTTGCTGTTCCAACAGGACAATGCACGTCCGCATGTATCCCGTGCCACCCAACGTGCTCTAGAAGGTGTAAGTCAACTACCCTGGCCAGCAAGATCTCCGGATCAGTCCCCCATTGAGCATGTTTGGGACTGGATGAAGCGTCGTCTCACGCGGTCTGCACGTCCAGCACGAACGCTGGTCCAACTGAGGCGCCAGGTGGAAATGGCATGGCAAGCCGTTCCACAGGACTACATCCAGCATCTCTACGATCGTCTCCATGGGAGAATAGTAGCCTGCATTGCTGCGAAAGGTGGATATACACTGTACTAGTGCCGACATTGTGCATGCTCTGTTGCCTGTGTCTATGTGCCTATGGTTCTGTCAGTGTGATCATGTGACGTATCTTACCCCAGGAATGTGTCAATAAAGTTTCCCCTTCCTGGGACAATGAATTCACGGTGTTCTTATTTCAATTTCCAGGAGTGTATATTCTAATTATATTCTATATCCCTGGCTACCAACCCATTTGTGAAAACCGTACGTCAGTAGCACTTTTCATTTAGGTGATTCATATGGAAAATAACTGAGGATAGAGATGAGATACAGCAAAATGTTTTAGATAAAAGTTATAGATGGCAAAGAGTCACGTATTACTATTAAAGCCGTAACCTTGTCATTATTTTCACGGTGATTTGGAGACTAAAGGTATTTTTTTAAAATGAAAACCCTAATATTTGAGTTCAGATTTGAAAACTCGAAATAATATATATAAAGCAAATCCTCTTTGCGTCTGTCTCGTAGCAAGCGGAAAAGTGGTCAGTGTCTGCTCACCAGTGGTGCGACTGAGATTTATATTCCGGAACTAACCCTTTCCAGTCTTAACTTCACTCAGTGAGTCTACTCAACCCCACGTGATTTCAAGTACAATCATCATGGAGCAGGTTTCTAATCACAATATTACCCCAGGTGGTCAATCCACCGCCAGTATTTCTGCCGGAACTGTTCTTTCGGATTCTGCGGCGGCCAGGTTAAAATGAAATGCGATTCAGCAGAGGAAGTCGGAATCCTCTGGGCAACTTAAAGCCAAAAGAAATACAATTTTAGCAACACTTAAGATACAAACACTTTTGCAACCAGGTAAACCTCATAAATTGAGAGATACATTAACAGAACAGAAGATTCAAATTTTGGCACCTCAAGAAACACGAGTGACGGACAATAGCACCATGGATTTCCGCAGTTATCGTCTTTTTAAAAGTAAAACTAATAAAGGAATAGTAAATAGTATACCGCATCTGGAAGTTGCATTTCCAGTCTCCAATAATATTTTAATTTCAATAACGAAGATAAAACCCGTTAATAATAGAGTGATGGCAATGTCTCTTAAATCCACAAATAATTTATACACTTTAATTAATGCCCACATGCCAGTCAATGAAGATAACTGTAAAAAACCTGAAGAAGTTAATGAAGCTTGGGAAACGTTAGAAAACATCATCTCGAAAATTCCCTCAAATCATGTTAAAATTTTAATGGCTGATTTTAATGCTGAATAAGGTAAAGAGAAAAAATATAAAAACACAATGGCTGGATTTCCTGCGAATAAATGGACAAACCAAAATGGCTAAAGATTTGTTGAAACGAGCAAAAATTTTAATCTTAAAATCATGTCAACACATTTTAAAAAGAACCCTTCCAAACAGAAAACGTGGTGGGCGCACAATACATTTATTGGGGAATTTCAAATCGAGCATGCAGCAATTTCATACCGTAACTACAACGAAATTTTAAGTGTCCAGGTTAGAAAAGGGACTAATATTGATTCTGACCATTATTTAATGCGAATAAAAGTAAAAATTCAATCCTAAAATTTAACACTGCTAAAATAACCCCAACTCTATCAAGCGAACTTGGCAAAAAGCAATCCAACAATTGGCAAAGCCTAAAAATACGGTCATAAAAACAACACAAAATTTAATTCCGCTTCGAAAGAAACAAAGACACCCTTGGTGAAACGCGGATTGAGAAACAGCAGTGTTAAGTTTAGGAATGAGGCATTCAAAATTGGAATTCCAGCAAAACTGAAAATACGTACAAAACCATTCTAACTGTAAGGAAAGAAACATCTAAATTAATCCGACAAACTATAAGAAACTGAGGAAATGTTCAACTTTTAGAAATCGAAAAAGACTTCCAAAAGAACAATACATGAAACTTTTGTAAAGCATTCAAAACAAAACTAACCGGTTACCCTCCTCAAAGTCTTTGCTTCAAAAATGAAGATGGAAATTTGGCTCTTAACAACCAGGAAAATTTTAAGGTACTTTTAATTATTTTTAAAAACTGTTGAACTGTCTAGAATCAGCGAATAAACGCCAACCACAGAAAACTAATAACACCAACCCTAACTCTAAAGAACCTGACGAAATCGAAATAATTAAGCAAATTAAGAGAATTAAAAACAACAAAGCATCCGGAGAAGCGGTATAATTGCAGAACCACTAAAATCAGGTGGCCCTTACACTATAAAAGAGATCACTCAGCTAATAGGACGTGTCTTTCTAACTTAGAAAATACCTGAAGACTGGAAAAGTGCCCTAATTCATCCATTGCATAAAAAAGGGGACAGAACCGATGTTAATAATTACAGAGGAATCTCTCTTCTCCCTGTCACATACAAAATGCTCTTGTGCAATGTTTACTTGATCGAGCCCAAGAACAGTTAGAACCTAAAATCGGTGAATATCGAGCAGGCTTTAGATCAAACAGATCCTGTCCACATAAAATTCTTAATTTAAAACTAATACTTGGGCACCAAAGGTTTTCTGGTAACTATATTGTATGTACATTTGTGGATTTTAAAAAGGCCTACGACTCAGTTGATCGCGAATCTCTTTTCCAAGTTTTAAAGGAACAACGGCTAGACAATAAAACTCTAGCAATGATTAAGGAAGCGTTAACCGACACTAGTTCTAAAGCTAAATTCTTGGGAGAAATTTCTGAAGCATTTGATATAAAGACTGGTTTTAGGCAGGTAGATGGGCTCTCCCCGTTACTGTTAACTGTGTTTTGGAAAAGGTAGTTACAGAGTGGCGAGAGCAGAAGTAGAGTAAAAAATATAGATCAATCAATCAATCAATCAAGTTAGTTAGAAGTAATATTAGAAAGGATTGTCTCGCCTTTGCGGATGATCCGGCAGTTTTAACTAGGGTTGTTACCACAGCTCAAAAACAAATTGAAATTCTTACAGAAGTTGCGGAATAAGTAGAACTACAAATATCATTCGAAAAAGCGGAACACACAAGCACCAAAGTTTTTGAACATGAAATATGGAAAAATAAAAAGGGTTTCATATTTTAAATACTCGGGGGAAATCATACAAGAAAACATTCAGGAAAAAGCAGCAAACGAAGATCGCTGTCAAAAAATGGCGACTGCATTCAGACTAACACAAAATATTCACAATAAAAACTCACTTTCTAAATTCAGTAAACTTAGGCATTACAGCACTGTAACCAAACCTGAATGTTTTTATGGAGCAGAAACTTTAATTTTAAATAGAGAGAGGGATATTGAAGAAATTCAAAAGAAAGAAATATTATAAGGAAAATATTAGGTCCCAAAATTACTGATGGAGAAACTTATGGACTGAGAAGTAATGAGGAAATAGAAGAATACACAGACATACTGTACATGGTGACACGAGAAAACGGAGACTTAAATTTTATGGGCACATTAAAAGACTGGCACCCACTAGATTGACAAAACAAATATTATAATTCTACGAAAACAGAAGTAAGGCCAAAACTGAGCCAATTTAATGGATCGCTACGGGTAAGAAGGATCTTAAAATAGCCGATATAGCTCAGGCGGATGCTACAGATAGAAAAACATTCAGACAAAAGATATTTCATTGGAAAGTTGGTCAGAGGAAAGTTAGAAAATGGACTACAACACCGTGGTCTGATGAAAGAAAGATTTCATTTTGAAAGGATGAAACAAATTTGGGCACAAAGAAGACCATTATATTGTCTGTGCTTTATGAACTCGAAAAAAATCAAATTACCTTTTGGTTGGAGTTACGCGTTTAGCCATAAATTCTCCTGTAACTGGCTGAGAGAGCCAGTTATCACGTCGGAGAAAGACTTAAGCCCGTAATACACTATCAATCTACTTTACCAGATATAATTTATAAAAACATTTTACTGCATCTTTTATATAAGTTGAAACGATTTGTCCCAGCCTTTTGGTAGTGTAATACGGGCATAGGATATATCACATCCAGTAGCATCATAAGTAAGAAAGCTCTGTGTTTCAGATCGACATTATGGTTGGCGACTGCACTGCTTTTGGCTTCAATAGATGTTTAAAATAACAGGAACTATATCTGCTGTCCGGCATCGAAGTTTCTAGCGGTTCCAATGACTTTCATACATTACACACATGGCAAAGCTATATTCAGACCATTGTCCACAAGACGACTACAACTGCTTGGAGTCCACTGTCTAAGAGGTAAGTAAAAGCATCTATAACAAGGACGGAGAAAGATTCCGTTACTGCACTCTATGAGAACAGTTTAGCACGTGGGACCCGACAGCCACCGCTGAAAGCATGTCTGCCCCGTTGCTCCAAATTGCGTCAACTTCACGGCGAATCACCGCTCCGTTACTCGCCGGTGCCCCTACGTTTGCTGGCACTCTCGCAAAAATGCCTTTCTTCCGCCTCCACCGCCAACTGATGTATAGACAGACGCCGGCAGGTTTCATCCAGAACAGACGTCGTCAAACTCCACGTTCAGGCGTTTTCAGCGAAGGATGAAAATCACTGTTAATATCTAACTCAATAATTTTTTTAAATCATTAAATAGGGAAGCTAAATGAGACATCTATTGGGGTTTGCGTTAAAACAACTCGTTGAAATAAATTCTGGTAGCTAAGCTAGATCTACGGGTAGCATCTTTCACTATCAACTATACATTCTTGGTACCGGGTTAGAACCCTGACACTGGTTAAATTTTTTAATAAAAACCGTCAGCAATGGCGGCCGAAGACTTCGGGCATAACAGGCCACCCTCATTCTGACAACGGCCTTGTTAAAGAGGGCGGAGCAGCGGACAGAGGTTCAAGACGCTCTCTTACCCTTGTGTTGGGAAACTGCCCCTACAAGGCGGAAGAATCAGCAAGGATCAACGGCATGTGGATGCAAAAAGCAATGGAAAACACTGCATTGAAGACACATAATGTGTAACCACGTGACACCCGGTGTCGTGATAATCTCTCCATTGGCAAAAGACTCCTTAGTAGTCTCCCATTCTGATCTCCGGGAGGTAGCTGCCAAGGGGGAGATGACCATTAGCAAAAAACTGAATAACCAACGGAAGGATAATGTTCGACGAGTCAGAAGCCTGAGCGTGGTAGCGAAGCGAGAAAATCTGAAAAGATAAATGCAGAGGCTCAATCTAGGTATAGCAAGGGTCAATGAAGTGAAACGGAAAGAAGAATTTCTGGTCATATGAGTATAGGGTAACATCAACAGCAGGAGAAAATAGTGTAACGGAAGTAGGATTCGTTATGAATAGGAAGGTAGAGCAGAGAGTGTTATTGTGAATCGACAACAAATCGCTAACGATAGCCCAGGTATACATGCCGACGTCGCAAGCTGATAATGAAGAGATAGAAAGTATATGAGAATATTGATCGGGTAATTCAGTACGTAAGGGGAGATGAAAATCTAGTTGTCATGGGGTATTTGAATTCTGTTGTAGTGGAAGAAGTAGAAGGAAGCGTTACGAGAGAACATGGGCTTGTTACTAGGAGTAAGAGGAGAAAGGTTAATTGAGTTCTGCAATAAATTTCACCTAGTGACAGCGAATACTCTGTTTAAGAATCACACTAGGAGGAGGTACGCTTGGAAAAGATTGCATCATTGTCAGACAGCGCTTCCAAAATCGGATACTGAATTGTAAGGCGTTCCCAGGTGCAGATATAGGATCAGACCATAATCTAGTACTGATGAAAAGTAGGCTAAAGTTTAAGAGACTACTCAGGGAGAATTAATGCGCAATGAAATGGGGTACTGAAATACTGAGGAAAGGAATTAAGAAATACGCTTGAAGTCCGCTGAGACTATAGATACTGCGATACAAACAGCAATCACAGACGTTAACACAGGTACAAAGAAGGTAACTGCGAAGAAATCATGGGTAACAGAAAAAGTACTTCGTATGTTCGATCAAAAAAAGGAAGTACCTTGGTCTCCGGTCTGTACTAACTTTGCAATTCTGTTCTCATATCCGAAAAACGAAAGGGCGCACTACCTCCAATAGGACTATATCAAACAAAGGAAATTTCAAAGCTATGTAAGGCAACTGATGTACAGCTGCTGTGGTTAAATGGCTCTGAGCACTATTGGACTTAACATCTGAGGTCATCAGTCCCCTAGAACTACTTAAACCGAAATAACATAAGGACATCACACCCGTCCATGCCCGAGGCAGGATTCGAACCTGCGACCGTAGCGGCCGCGTGGTTCCGGACTGAAGTGCCTAGAACCGCTCGGCCACTCTGGCCGGCAAAGAGGAAGTGCAGGGAAGCTAAGGCGAAACGGCTGCATGAAAAATGTGAGAAATTGAAAGAGAAATGATTGTCGGAAGGGCCGACACATCATATAGAAAAGTCAAAACAACCTTCGCTGAAATTAAATGTAAGAGCAAGAACGTAACTGATGAGGGGGAGGGCTTAACTGATGACGTGATAAAAGAAGAAACAGGAGACGGTATAGGAAGAGACAGAAGACCCAATCTTAGAATCAGAATTCAAAAGAGTTTTGGAAAACTTAAAATCAAATAAGGCAAAATGGATGGATAACATTCTATAGGAATTTTTAAAATTATTGCGGTAAGGGGAACAAAACTGTTCACGTTAGCATTTAGAATGTGTCAGACTGGTGATATATAATCAAGTATCCCGAAAATCATCATCCACATTTCGGAAACAGCAAGAGCTGACAGGTGCGAGAATTAGCGCTCAATCAGCCTAACAGCTCATGCATCCAAGTTGCTAAAAAAAAAAGTTCATAGTGTAACGTCCTGTCGACATCAAGGTCATTAGAGACGGAGCACGAGCTCGGATTGTTTCAAGGGTGGGGAAGCAAATCGGCCACGTAATTACAAAGGAACCATCCTGGCATTCGCCTGAAGCGGTTTAGGGAAATCACTGAAAATCTAAATCTGGATGTCCGGACGCGATAGATTAAAACTGTGTACCGTACCGAAACTCGAACTCGGGACACTTGACTTTCGCGGGCAAGTGCTCTACCAGTCTTAATCTGCCAGTAAGTTTCAGATCAGCGCAGAGTGAGAATTTCAATCAAGAAAAATCTGGGCAAATGTCCTGGTTGGATTCCCCTAAAATCAAAAAGCTATAAGACGCTTGCTAGGGCTGTGGTAAGTGGAGCAAAGAAGGCAGTTCCAAGAGGCTACTGAAAGCTGTATATTGCAGGTTGGAATGAAACTACTGAGAAACAATACGATGAATTTCTAAAAAGCGGGGACTAGGAAATAACAGAAAACCTACTTCACAACCTCAGTACAGACAGACGTATTAGGTGGGCAGAGACTGTTGAGTCACTCATTTTCAAACGTCACTTAGAAAAGCATCTTCGTTACTAAGGAAGTTGGTTGGAAACAACGTTAAAGTAAGGAACAACACTCAAGTATCAGTTAATAGGATTGCATCACATCTTCTGTCAACATCAATAGCACCAAGCAAAGACCACGAAGGAACAATCTGACTTCTCAAGAACTTTCTCTGTACCTGAAATTTCTTCTGCTCTTAAAACTCTAAAACACAAAAAGGCAACGGGAAGTGACGGAATCAATCTTCTGCATTGAAGGAACTACCCAAAAAGATGGCTGGTGGATTTCTTCTCTGACATTACTATATCTGGTTCAGTCCCACACAAAATGAAGCAATCAAAAATCATAGCAATACTCAAGCCCGGCAAGGTACCAGACCAGTCTAAGAACTCCGCCCAGTCTCACTAATGAGCACTATTTATAAATTCCTTGAAACAATTCTATACAATCGGATTAGTTCAGCAATCTTTCAGAACCTTCCTCTTGAGTAAGCTGGATTCCGTCCGGGACCGCGCTGCGCTGATCGAGTGTTGTCTTTAACAACATTTATTGAAGCAGGATACCAACTGAAGCAGAAAACATAAGTTGGTTTCACCCAACTAAGTGCTACATATGACATCGTTTGGAGGCATGGGATGCTTTATAAATTATTGCAACTTGTCCCACGCAAACGGTCAACAAAATTAACTGACAATATTTTAACTGGAAGGACATTTACTGTAACTACAGAAAGACAATAGCTGCCCAAAAGTATTGAATAATGGCTTTGCACAGGGATCCGTTCTTGCTTCTCTCTTGTTTAATCTGCATATTCGTAAATCTGATACTCCTCCAACACAGTCCAGAAAGTTTGGCT
The DNA here is from genome assembly GCF_023897955.1 of Schistocerca gregaria. Lineage (NCBI taxonomy): Eukaryota > Metazoa > Arthropoda > Insecta > Orthoptera > Acrididae > Schistocerca > Schistocerca gregaria. The sequence goes on along the minus strand of NC_064921.1, from coordinate 604,788,695 downwards.
ATGCAGATGACTGGGCAATAGCTACCCGATTCAAAAGTTTTGAAAGCACTAACTTCTGATCTACATATCTTACGCCATTATTGCCGCAAATGGAGTCTTCAATCAAACTTAAATAAAACACAAGTTTCATGTTTTCATCTGTCCAATAGATTGACACATAGAGCCCTCGCTATTTTAAAGACGACAAACTTCATCATGATATGCACTCAAAATACCTTGGGATGACGTTGGATTCGACATTTTCCTTTAAAGAGCACTTGACACGAACTTCTGCTAAGCTCAAAACCAGAAACAACATTCTCCACTAACTCTGCGGCTCTCGTTGGGGATCGTTACCAGCCGGTGCTGTGGCGGAGCAGTTCTAGGCGCTTCAGTCCGGAACCGCGCTGGTGCTACGGTCGCAGGCTCGAATCCTGCCTCGGGCATGGATGTGTGTGCTGTCCTTAGGTTAGTTAGGTTTAAGTAGTTCAAAGTCTAGGGGACTGATGACCTCAGCTGTTGAGTCCCATAGTGGTTAGAGCCATTTTGATCGTTACCAGACACTCTCCGGGTCTCAGCACTCGGTATGGTATACTCAGCAGCAGAGTACTGAATGTCTATCTGGCTCAATAGTCCACAAGTAAAAAAGATAGACGTACAACTTAACGAAGCCATGCACACTGTTAGTGGGTCAATATGATTTACTCCCACGTACTGGTTACCTATCTTTAGCCACTTTCCACCTCCTAGCCACTTTCCACCTCCTGATATCAGACGGAAGAGCACGCTACTGCGTGAATACCAGAAGATTGCTAGTAGCACCGGCCTTCCAATAATGGACTACGTATTCCCTACGGAGTGAAAAAGACTACGATCAAGACATCCCACTCTCTTCACAGCCAGAACTCTCATGGAAATTGAATTCAATCCCACCGATGAATGGAAATGCTGCTGGCAACAACACTGTTCCCCACAATGCCTGAAGCTATCTTGCATCCAGAAGAAACATCCTGGATTCGACAAGCCTCGGACAGTTTGGACTACCTTGAATGGCATCGAAAGGGCCATGGACGATGTGCAGACACTCGCTACAGGTGGGGCAAATCTCCATCACCATCCTGTGATTGTGGTGCGGAACGAGAGACAGTTGCTCATGTTGTATCGACATGTCCCGCACGTGCCTACAAAGGTACTTTCGAAGATTTCCTGACAGCGATAAAAAACACATAAAAGACCTTGATATCCATCTATAGCTGTTGTTATTTGTGTTACTTTATGCTGGAGAGCTCTGGTTAAATGCTGACGTGTAGTAATTAGTAACCTTTGTATATGTACTTCCATACGATAAAGAAATAAATTCTAAGAATGTACGTTTGGAGCACAGCATTTATAGCAGGATAACGTTTGAGATACGGTGCTACAGAAGAATGCTGGGGGTAAGGAATGAGGAGACTCTCCGCAGAACTGGCAAGGAAAGGAATATTTGGGGAACGCTGACAAGAAGAAGGGGCAGTGTGACAGGACATCTGTTGAAACTTCAGGGAATAATTTCCATGGCGTTAGAGGGAGCTGTAGAAAAAGACTGAAGAGGAAAACAGAGATTGGAATACATCCAGCAAATAATTGATAATGTATGTTGCAAGTGCTACACTGAAACAAAAGGTATGCAAAGAACAGGAATTAGTAAAGGAACGCATGAAACCAGCAAAAAAAAGGCTTAAATGGAAACACTGTTTAATTCTTTCATTCTTTTAGTTGATATTTGCTGCTATTGCTACAATGTGATCCAGCTTCACGGATGACTTTAGCCCGCAAATAAATTGCCGACCTGGACACAATCCTGTAGTTAGCAAAGGTCCACGTATATCATGGCTACACTTTGCATCTACCTTCAAGTAAATATTTTTACATTCTGAATATCACTATAAATTATTTATACAAAACTTGAATAACCTGCGGGAGAGTGTGAGTCAATTCTTGCCGCGTTTTAATAAGACATGAACATCCGACGTACCCTCTCATTCCGACCTGATGGAGATCAACCAGAATGTTTTTTTTTTTAAAAAAAAAGGTTTTTTAAGCAATATCTTTTGAAAACGAACGTCGGTTTCCTAGCATTCTTCAAATAAATTGAAGTCTGGTATTTGCTTCTCTTTAAACTATGTTTATGTGATAATTCCTCTAACCACTGTCATATAATGGTGACATGGCATGTGCAATAACTCAGATTGGCACACGTTTTATTAAAAAAAATTTTTTGAAGGTATGTAAATGTACATTTTCCATATACCATTTGCAATGTCAAACAAAAGAATTTTCCTCAAATATTCTTTTTCATAAATAATGGTAGGAGATGTATTCTATGTGTACGCTTTACGTTACAGGCCGGAAGATGACAATTACAACTTTCGAAACCAGCTGTCAACAATCTTAACATTCATGGTGGTGTCTGTTTGTTCTATATCGTGTCCCCCTACCACTTTCGCGCAAAGACGCTCAGAGCGTGTTTTTTAGGGAATTAACTAGTTTGAACCTGGGACCTGTTGCTGGTAAGGAGACGCCAGACCACACATGACATGTAGAACTCAGAAGAGTTCAGTGAGACTAGCGATGACATAACCAAATACTAAATGATCTCAGCGTCAGCTCCAGTGCACTTCCTGTAAAAGAATCTTAATACTAACGAAATTTAGTGGAAAGGGTTCAAGGATTTCCTATTTTTAGTTAGCTGTTAAAATAACGTCGAAAAAGCAGTTAAGTTTACCACTGAAAATTTTATTCTACTCACAAAACATTGTTAATAAATTGCACTATTGATAAAAGGAAGTGTTTTAATACATGGTAAAAACCAACTGCGTTCAACAAAAATGTGAACGAATATTCCCTGAATGGGTTTCCAAGTTCTACAATCGAGCGAAGGATGACCTATGCCATATCACATCTATAATCTAGGTTTAAAATATGTTTCACGAAAGAGAAAACTATCTAAATGGTCTACAGTGACCCTCAATTATCTTTAATTACTTATTTAACTTGTCGTAAATTACAGTGGCTGATGTGGTTTCTCAATAACTATATAAAAGAAAAATCATCGCGTTTCAGATCTTTTCTTCAAGTGGCAAATGTGAACACCATGAGTTTTAATTAACGATCGACACTAGTATTACACAAAAAGGGGGTGTAACAGACGAGACTTCTGCAGTTCTGAGTGAAGCCTTATGCGCTCAAAAATGCGGCATCGCGTGCGTTCATTACCTTATTGGTGTTTAGGCAGCGTCAGGGCAGCGGCGGGCAGCACAGCTCCGCTCACATCGCCATCTCGGAAGCAACTCTCTTCTAACTTCTCCTTACCACAATTTACCGAAGTTGGTTTAAAAAAACTATCTGGCTGTGTTTTCATCTGACCAATCAGGGTCTCAATGTTAACCTTAAGCTCCGCCTACAAAAATTCTGTCTATCCAATGAGAAACGTTATACATTTCGTGGTGGGGCAATGTTTTTAAAGTTTGCAACGTAACAGAGACGCTAAAACGTCTCACGCGAAAACCTGCAGCTGGTGTGGTTCTTTTAGCGTTATCGTAAGATTTATACTGTTCTTCTGGAGGGCTCTATCTTTTAACATGGGCTGGGGGGTGGTCCTTGACGTACCTGAGACGCGAAAAAGTCTCACGCTAAAACTTGCTGGTGGTAGTGGCCCTTTTTGTGTTATCGTACGATCTATACCGTGTTTCTGGAGGGCTCTAGCTTTTAACATGGGCTGGGGGTGGTCCTTGACGTACAGGAGACGCGAAAAAGTCTCACGCTAAAACGTGCGGGTGGTAGTCGTACAGGTAGGCTGGCGGCGTGGGTGTCCAGACCGTCCGTTATCGTAGGGCCTTCTAGCTTAACACGGTTCTGCTCTCGGCTTCTGTCCTCGTTTCTCCCCTCGGAACTGCGTCTGCCTCACGGTGGGAAGGTACGACATGCATTTAGGCATTGTTGTGTTAGTCTGTGGCATTCCATTTGCTCACTCGTTACTTGTATTACTTTGGTTAATTTAATGTCACTATTTATTCGGAGCTATGTGACATACTAGTAGATTTGCTTATTATGTCAGGGTTTTCATGGAAGGTGTTGGATTTGCCTGACACCTTACAACAATAACGACTAATTCATGTGAACTTGGCTATTGACAGGTTCTTCCCAACTAATTCGAAGCCGTGTTTCTTCCTTCCAGCATCCTGTGGCGTTACTCCCTCATAGTTTCGCACACATCTGCAGTACACTGCTTCCACGGAAGCAGTGTGTCCGCGAAAAGACCATCTCATTCTCTATCCTTCTGCTTCAGGGCCGTTGCCTGTAAATTACTAAAGTTCTGTCATCATAACGAAAGCAGCAACTTCTTTTTGGCCTGAAATAAGACGAAACCAACTGCCTAAATGATATTGGCAGCTGTAATTAATGTTCACGTTTTATTACTGTTATAGCTCGCACAGAGGGATGACAATGAAGATGAAAACCAGGTTTAGCGTGAAGTACCACGATGCGTGAAGCCCGAAATAAACACAAATTCTCAAACTAACCGGCGAGCAGAGAGTCCGAAAGCACGGTCAGGGACAAACACGGAACTATCAGAGCGCTACAGCGTGAAGAAATCACAACACGAAATGCAAGAGAGCGTAAGCCGAGTAAACAAGCATCCGGGTGTAAGACTAGCACGCGACAACTTCGGAGCCGTAGATTGGGTTAGGTTACGTTTGGCCGAAACAGGGAACTCTGACTGATCGTACGCAACTTCTCGTCTGACGGGGGATACCAAAATTACATTTCGTTCACGAAGAGGAATTTTCTGTCTTAGACAATCACTGTTTCCGTAGCATTCTCAGCTATATTTAAATGTCCACTTGGTACTCTGCAAAACACGGTACGACTTTTGACTAATGTTGATGAGAGCACCAAAACAGTTAATACTATCGCCCACTTTGTGCTTGAGTGTTGCTCCGGGCCAGCCGTTGGTGGCCGAGTGGTTCTAGGCGCTTCAGTCTGGAACCGTGCGACCGCTACGGTCGCAGGTTCGAATCCTGCCTGGATGTGTGTGATGTTCTTAGGTTAGTTAGGTTTAAGTTGTTCTAAGTTCTAGGGGACTGATGACCTGAGATGGTAATTTCCATAGTGCTCAGAGCCATCTGAACCATTTTTTGTTGCTCCGGAAGGTGATCGCGGTTTATTTATCGCTGTCACCTTATGATATATATGTGCGAGTTATTACATGGCTTAATTACTATTGTGGTGCATGCGAAGTTCAGAAGAACGCGAAATCCTGAAGATGGGCTAAAATTTACAGACGCGCGAAATTTGGCACGTACTTCGATGCGAGATGCCTTTAATAGGTTCCACAACGAAACATTGTCTCGAAATTTGGTAGAAAATCCGAAGAAATTCTGGTCGTATGTAAAGTACACAAGCGGCAAGACGCAGTCAATACCTTCGCTGCGCAGTGCCGATGGTACTGTTATCGACGACTGTGCCGCTAAAGCGGAGTTATTGAACGCAGTTTTCCGAAATTCCTTCACCAGGGAAGACGAATGGAATATTCCAGAATTTGAAACACGAACATCTGCTAGCATGAGTTTCTTAGAAGTAGATACCTTAGGGGTTGCGAAGCAACTCAAATCGCTTGATACGGGCAAGTCTTCAGGTCCAGATTGTATAACGATTAGGTTCCTTTCAGATTACGCTGATACTATAGCTCCCTACTTAGCACTCATATACAACCGCTCGCTCACCGATAGATCTGTACCTACAGGTTGGAAAATTGCGCAGGTCGCACCAGTGTTCAAGAAGGGTAGTAGGAGTAATCCATTTAACTACAGACCTATATCATTGCAGTAGGGTTTTGGAGCATATACTGTATTCAAACATTATGAATCACCTCGAAGGGAACGATCTATTGAGACGTAATCAGCATGGCTTCAGAAAACATCGCTCTTGTGCAACGCAGCTAGCTCTTTATTCGCACGTATTCCGTATTTCTAGATTTCCGGAAAGCTTTTGACACCGTTCCTCACAAGCGACTTCTAATCAAGCTGCGGAGCTATGGGGTATCGTCTCAGTTGTGCGACTGGATTCGTGATTTCCTGTCAGGAAGGTCGCAGTTCGTAGTAATAGACGGCAAATCATCGAGTAAAACTGAAGTGATATCAGGTGTTCCCCAGGGAAGCGTCCTGGGACCTCTACTGTTCCTGATCTATATAAATGACCTGGGTGACAATCTGAGCAGTTCTCTTAGACTGTTCGCAGATGATGCTGTAATTTACCGTCTAGTAAGGTCATCCGAAGACCAGTATCAGCTGCAAAGCGATTTAGAGAAGATTGCTGTATGGTGTGTCAGGTGGCAGTTGACGCTAAATAACGAAAAGTGTGAGATGGTCCACATGAGTTCCAAAAGAAATCCGTTGGAATTCGATTACTCGATAAATAGTACAATTTTCAAGGCTGTCAATTCAACTAAGTACCTGGGTGTTAAAATTACGAACAACTTCAGTTGGAAGGACCACATAGATAATATTGTCGGGAATGCGAGCCAAAGGTTGCGTTTCATTGACAGGACACTTAGAAGATGCAACAAGTCCACTAATGAGACAGCTTACACTACACTCGTTCGTCCTCTGTTAGAATATTGCTGCGCGGTGTGGGATCCTTACCAGGTGGGATTGACGGAGGACATCGAAAGGGTGCAAAAAAGGGCAGCTCGTTTTGTATTATCGCGTTATAGGAGAGAGAGTGTGGCAGATATGATACACGAGTTGGGATGGAAGTCATTACAGCATAGACGTTTTTCGTCGCGGCGAGACCTTTTTACGAAATTTCAGTCACCAACTTTCTCTTCCGAATGCGAAAATATTTTGTTGAGCCCAACCTACATAGGTAGGAATGATCATCAAAATAAAATAAGAGAAATCAGAGCTCGAACAGAAAGGTTTAGGTGTTCGTTTTTCCCGCTCGCTGTTCGGGAGTGGAATAGTAGAGAGATAGTATGATTGTGGTTCGATGAACCCTCTGCCAAGCACTTAAATGTGAATTGCAGAGTAGTCATGTAGATGTAGATGGTGCTGGCAGATAGATGATTCTAATTTCAAGAATACTGTTTGTTTTATGCGTCCCGTTGCAATTGGATAAGGCTATCTGAAACGTAATCACTCGGACCAAACAAACTAATTCGTGTAGCTCTTTATTGAATGTTATCTGTTTCTCGTATTAATTCCGCATGGTAAGGATTCCAGATAGAGAAACAATACGCATAAATTAGTCGGGCGTCATCTACCTACACGAGATAAGCTTTCTAAAAATTGTGCTTCACAATCTCAACCAGTTATCTGCTTTTCTTACATATACATATGTCATCTCGTTTGAAATCTATGTGAATTGTATCGCTTAAAGAATTGACTGTCGTGACTTGCTGTAATGACTTATCACATATGGTGTAAAAAATAAATCCTCGTTTCACCTATTTCACTACATACTTTACATTTTATTAGCTGTCAATATTCAGACAGGTTGACAATTCGCAGGTCTTTCTGCATTTCGGACGTGTCGGAAAATTACAGTGTAACATTTACAGTAAGCCACGGAAGTTTTTTGTAAGACCTTAAAGTACATCTGCTTCTGGCGTTGACTTCCCACTGCCAATGATGTAATGAGCCCTATCTCAAGTAGCTCGTGGTCTTGCGGTAGCGTTCTCGCTTCCCGGGCACGGTGTCCCGGGTTCGGTTCCCGGAGAGGTCAGGGATTTTTCCTGCCTCGAGATGACTGGGTGTTGTTGTGTCGGTCGGTCGGAGGAAGGCAATGGCAAACCACCTCCGTTAGGATCTTGCCTAGTACGGTGCTGCGGATCTCCCGCACCGTTCACAACACTCCTCGGAGTATAGGACCTCATCATCATCATCATCATCTCTCTTGCTTATGTGATTAAATATTCCATAACAAGCGTTGCGCTCAGTAATCGACAATCTGGGACTGTCTAAAATCCTTTGGAGCTTTCTGAAAAGATCCTGGTAACTATAGAAAAGCTGCTCGGTCTGTAAATACAGGCCGGCCGGACTGACCGAGCGGTTCTAGGAGCTACAGTTTGAAATCGCGCAACTGCTACGGTCGCAGGTTCGAATGCTGCCTCGCGCATGGATGTGTGTGATGTCCTTGGGTTAGTTAGGTTTAAGTAGTTCTAAGTTCTAGGGGACTGATGACCACAGCAGTTAAGTCCCATAGTGCTCAGAGCAATTTGTAAATACAGAATGCAACACTTGTTCATAATTCTACAACGAATCGACATTCCTGATGCCTCTAATGTTGGCCTTTCTTTTCATTAAAAAAAAAAGGATAAAAATTACACACGATGTCTGTTAATCTACTGCACTTCTCAAAGCTACTCAGCGAAACAGACGTAGTGGCGATATTAGAAAAGTTACGCTAGTTTTTATTGTCAGTATTCCTTGATTGTTTTGGCTACGATTGTTGTTATTCTCTCAACATAGTTCTCTATCAGTTGCCTAACCTATATTTTACTCTAGATGTACAACATTTTAACATTTCATACGTTTCACTGCAAGCACCTCATTTGACGGATTACTCATTCCATTATCCTGCGATGTAAATTACGTTCATCTATTACTCAATTCAAAAGTCGCCAATTAAATAACCTCGTGAGTTTACATGGATCAGCTTGAGTTCTCTGGGAATGTTTTCCATGACAGATACCCATAACGATATGGCGCGAAATTCATTGTATTTCATATAGGCCTATGCTATAGGCTACAAAACCCATACTAGCGTTTGGTGATTCTGACACCACAGGATTTCCCTTTTTCCGTGAATTATTTTTGAATCAGGATTCAGTTGGAATTGTAAAACGACAATTAAATTGTCTTCCTAATGACACCATTGCTATCGAGCTGTAAGATTGATTGGAGAATTTTGCAAGGTTAATTGGATATCAAATTTTACTCTGCACTAATAATTTCATTCCTTCAACGAACCTGTCAATGTGATCACGCTATTATTTACACGACTGTATGAGCCTAAGGTTACATTTCTATATTGATGATACTTTCTGGGTCCCACCTCTCTAAAATCGCGCATCCCGATAATGTAGCATAAATGTAGCTTTCAAATGGTTCAAATGGCTCTAAGCACTATGGGGCTAAACATCTGAGGTCATCAGTCCCCTAGATTTAGAACTACTTAAACCTAACTAATCTAAGGACATCACCCACATCTATGTCCGAGGCAGGATTCGAACCTACGACCGTAGCAGCAGCGCGGTTCCAGACTGAAGCGCCAAGAACCGCTCGGCCACAGCGGCCGGCAAATGTAGCTTTAAGTAGTAAAAACGTTATCGATGTTGTAAACGACTTTCCAATTACAGGTTTGAATCAAAGATGAGAATAGAAACTGATTAATAACTGGCGTTTCCTGAAGTTACAGAATCCCTAATGTTTCGATTTCCTTACGTTACTTGGTAAAAACGGAAGCCTTATAGAATCGCACTGTAGTCCATCTGTCAGTCTTGTCTATCTGACTATTAAGAATCCCTTTTCTTAGGAATTGGTTAACGCATATAGGTGAAATTTATATCACATTCTAAGAACTACGATCACTCAGCAGGATAAAAAATTTACGTTTCTGCCACTTTTCTTAGGAATGGTTAACGCATAAAGTGGAAATTTGTCACATACTAAGGTCTACGGTCACTTGGTAGTGTAAGACATAAGCGCTTCTAAGTAGAGTCAATCAAAACGTAGTCATTTATGTCACATATTTTGATACTCGCAAATACACTCAGCCAAACCTATAGGTTAGTTCCTGTTGACATAGCACCAAGAAACTGACAAGAAAAAGGTTTCACACAAATAAAGGATAAATCCGTTAAACTGTAATTATATCAAATAAAAAACACGAGAAATATATTTTTACTATTGTAATTTACATTGCATTCATAATCCGTCAAAAGCAGAATAGAAAAATATTACTGCATGCAAACATAAAATGTAAGCTGTAGTCATGTTTTAGTAATTAAATAAAAAGATCTGATTAAATCTTATCTTTCTACATATTTAAGCTACAGGTTATCACTACCCTTTTTTCCTACTATTTTATCAACCCAGGTATGCTGCCAACGAATTGTTCCTGTTGCGTACAATTACTTTATCAATATAAATCCACTGAGCCTATAATTGAACGCATCTTACTGCTAAAGAGTTAGGTACTGAAAATTCTAAATGTGAGAATAATTTAGAGTGCACTGGTAGAAATCTTATTATTATAGCGCTAAGTTTTAAAATGGCTCTGAGCACTATGGGACTTAACATCTTAGGTCATCAGTCCCCTAGAACTTAGAACTAATTAAACCTCTCTAACCTAAGGACATCACACACACCCATGCCCAAGGCAGGATTCGAACCTGCGACCGTAGAGGCCTTGCGGTTCTAAGCGCTTCAGTCTGAAGCACCTAGAACCGCTTTGTCACAGCGGCCAGCACTAAGTTTTACTCTGCTATAGAATCAAGTGTGTACCTATGGCACTGCACAATAAAGGGTGAACATTAATAAAAATCGACAAACTGCAGGGACGGATTCTTGACATGAAATGGAGGAAAGAAGGTCAGATGACCGTGTGTCTGCGAAAGATTGTTGCCACCGTAAATGTCGCTGACGAATGGAAGTACCTCTGACCACGTTCCGTGTGTTTCTTATGTGTTGCACGCTGTCTGATCGGCGCAGCATGTTGTAAGCAGCAGAATAGTCCGTTATTCATGTCGAGAGCAAGCCGAGATTGTTTGTGTATGGGGAAGCAGATGGAAATGGTCGAGAGGCAGCACGGCTACATATCGAAACAAGTACCCTCGCAAACATCAACCACAACATCTCAAGCTCTTCTTGAGCGTTTGTGTGATCATGGGTCATTTCAGGCTGAGGAATGAGCAGGTAGGCGGCGGGCGGTGCGTACACCAGATCTGGAGAACTGGATTGTAGAGGACTTGCTGCCTCTCAGCCGCTTCCATCTGCTTGGCCGTACACAAAAGCCATTTCGGCTTGTTCCGGACATGACTACCTGACCATTCTGCGTCAGTCAGCCTGCAACACCCAAGAAACACACGGCACGTGGGTCGGACGAACTTTCATTCGTCAGCTCCATCGACCGTGGCAAAGATGCATTTCCGTACACATGGTCATGGGACTTTTTTTCTTCCATTTTCAGTCTGGAATCCACCCATATTGTTTGTCGGTTTTATTGCTGTCACCTTGTATACGATAAGCAAAGTAAAATAAAGAATTTAATATCTTTTATTAAAAAAGTTCAAAAATCTGAGGTTTTTCGTTAAATCTCAACTTTATCGATCAGACTGGTTTTCAAGGCATTCCACTGCTCAAAAAATTTAATCACAATGTCTTTCAGGTGCTACTCTAATAAACAGAACCTGAGTTTATTTAAAACAAAATTAAAAATTTTTGTACCGAATCACACACTCGTGATGTAGGGTAATGAACTTATGAAATTACGTATTATTCCTGCAGTTCCTACTGCCTTTGTCTCGTCATTTTCCTAGAAAGTAGCAATAGCTCTTCACAATATTTCTGATCACATAAGTTACAAACGTAAATGCTCTGTAGCTAGCCACACAAAACGTAAGACAAAAAGAGCGCTGCTGTCGGCTATACTTTATCGTAGTACTACAATGTGTGCCAATCAACAAACACGTACGATAAAGGTGACAGAACTATGCTTGCTTCAATTCGTTTAATTTGACAAAGGAACAGCGCTTGTTCACCTTTCTAATAATCCTCAGCATTTTTGCATAGACTTTTATCAGCATACGTTAGTAAGTGTTGTAATTATTTATCCCATTTATATTGTACTTTGGGATTCTAGTTACCCAGCAGATAACTACACCTCCGCTTTCATTGCAGGTGGTGGACACCTCAGCTCACTGAGACGTTTGCTTTTGCTTTGGACGGATCATCATCAACAAATGTGTAACACAACAAATCACAGATAATTGCAAACATACAAAAATACTGAAGATTTTTTTCTCTTAGTTAAGTTGAAAATGGGACGTTACATATTTTTTGATAGTTTGAGACATTTAGGGAAAAAAACTAAAAGTTGATTAAATTACCAACCCGACTGAGCAGATATCCCTGGTTTCTACAAACTGCTCTAAGTGAATGCACTGGCGTTCCGAATGGACAGCAGAAGCTTTTTACTCGTCTTACGGGAAGCGAGCTAATACCCCGTCGCAGCCACTGCACTTAAAGTATGCGACACTAAGAGCAAACAGACAAATAAGTTGCTATATTTTCGATAAGTGGTTGCACGGATAAGTGTACTAGTTTTGGTTCAAACAAAATATAAGACACAGTTGCCTCTCGTTGCCCGCTCGTGTTAATTTTCTTACGAAATATTGTCGTTTCAAGTTCTACGTATCTACCAGCGTACACGTTCAGTTAAAATACCCAGTGTACAACTATATGAGCTACAAACCGCAATGTCTGTAGAATGGCAGCAGGTTTTCATCTCTTGAGGTTCTAACCAGAAAAGTTACGGCTACAGTAGTCATCGAACAAGAGGAGTTTGCGAACGGAATGTTTCCTCCTCCTTGAGGCAGAATTCACTTAATCAGAAGATCAGATCACTACGTAGCCTCTGTCTTTCGTCATATACCCAGACTATGTGCCGATCTCAATTGCGTCATGTACTACTCATGCTGGCTGTTTCCGTGCGCGCCTGCTTTGGACTTTGCTTGCATAGGCCAGTTTTTCCGAGCAGAACGCCGTGTGTATCGGTAGAACCTTGTTGCAGCGCCAGAAATATGAAGGTGCCCACTCGGAAAACCTTGCAGCAAGTAAATCACTAAGGAGAACCCTAAAAAGGCTTCAGCTTAGTCCTTTTGTGTGAGCCTGATCGTGACTCTCTTTGGACCACAAGGACAGATCGATAGAAGAGGGCGTGGAGGGTTGGCCGTTCCAGGAGGCCTACTTCACCCTAGAGCCATTAACGGCTTTTCTCTCGTACCCAGTTCACTCCCGTTTCTGCTAGAAGTTTAAGTGTTCTAAGTCTTTTCTAGCTAATTAACTTCTCGTGGCTGACGTTTTATAACACTCACCATTCATAGATTACCTTCGAAAGACACTCATTACCATATTCTTTGTATGATTGCACAGTTTCTTTTTATTGCTCTTTCCTCAATGGCACTCTTTCCTCAATGGCACTACAATCTCCCTCAAGATCTTTCGTTTTTTCATTTCCCGTACTCTGAGGTGCCCTTTTTCCGACTCGATAAATGTGGCATCCTGAAGTTTGCTATACGGAAGGTCCTGTTACGACAGGTGTAATATCACAATTAAACATCAATTGAGACGTGTTGAGACGTACATACTGTATGTTCCTGTGCTGGCGAGAAGCTATTTCCAATTTTGTGTATCTGCTCTTCAGTGCAAGATCTTCGTTGTTTTCCATATAGCTGGCCGTTGTGGCCGAGCGGTTCTAGGTGTTTTAGTCCGGAAACGCGCACCTTCTACGGTCGCAGGTTCGAAACTTGTCTCGGGCATAGATGTGTGTGATGTCCTTAGGTTATTAGTTAGGTTTAAGTAGTTCTAAGTTCTAGGGAACTGATGACCTCAGATGTTAAGTCCCATAGTGTTCAGAGCCATTTGAACCATTTTTTACATATATTTCACAGTAATTTAGAGGACAGACAATTCAAATACCTTACCTTCTACACATTTTCTATAGATCTACAGTTTGCTTTTATCATGCTCCTGTTGTTTGAAGATTACTTGATTTGCAAGAATTAGCGTTAATAGTTGCAGTTTTCACGGTTTCTAATGTCAAACGAATGTCAGAGAGAAGGTCCAGGAATAGCTACACTCATTTAAAATACACAAGTCTTCTCAATTTATTGTTATAGCAGTATTCATTTTATTGCAAGACTGTTTCATTCCTAAGTATCCAGTTGTATGTCTCATGCGGAAACCCCTCACGGTTCTAAGAGGACAAGAGTTCATGCAGAATTTTTAAGTAGGCCTGTGCGACTCATTTGCGAATGTTATTACTTGATGTGGGTAAATTTGGAACAGAAAAAAGGGGAGAGCTGCCACAGCAAAAATCTTTGACACAACAGTTGATATCATAATATCACATCAACACCGAAATATTTCTGTTGTGCCTGACGTTCTCCTCAGCATACGTTTAATGTTCGAGGCAGTCAAATAAAATCGAGACAGATGGAAAAATTAAGCAAACTATTTACTATAGCAAAAGTGATCGCTACATCTGTTAACACATTTATCCCACTGTGAGACAAGTCGATCGCTCTCTTCGTGTATAATCGTTTGAGTTTGGCTTTGGAAGCATGAGTTTACCCAGGCGAATGTCTTTGGGCGGGACCACATGTTGCTAAGGTTGTTTCGACTACGCTGCAGACATTGCATTGGGAATGTCCGTACAGTCCCGATCTCTCTCCATGCGGTTTCCACAGTTTTAGAGCCTTCGTGGCCGTCGATTTGCTGTGGACGAAGATTTGCATGCCTGGGTACAGCAGTTGTTCCTTAGGCAAGCGCAAACATTTTTCCACAGGGCACTGTCCGACTTGTCTCACAGTGGGATAGATATATCAACAGCTAGTTGTGGTTACTTTTGAAATAATAAACAATTTACTTACTGTTTCCTTCCTGTGTCGTTTTCATTTGACTGTCCCTTATATGTCACCGAGCTGTTCTGAGAAGCAAAACAGCCACAACGACATGTGAAAGTTTACCACCGAACAATATCAGAACAACAAAATGTTCAGTACTCTTGCAGTTTATTCAAAGAATTATGTTCGAGGTTCAAAACACTAACAATGTATATACATTTATTATGACCTTTGCTGTTGGTACACAAACTTTCTTTCCGCCTGCATTCTTCTATGTTCGAAGATCAAAACCGATTTTCTTTATAGGAACTTATTATTAGCCCTGAAGTACATACACGAAATATATGCTGTACTTCGTAGAACACGATAGATACATGTTAACTGGCCCATTGGTGCCTTCGATGAAATTCTCAGTGGGTTCCCTCTCCCGCCCTCCGTACTTCCCCGCCTCTTTATCCCTCCACCCCCCCCCCCCCTCTCTCTCTCTCTCGTGTGTGTGTGGCACGCTGATAACGAAAACGACAACGAAAAACTCGAATTAGCCTTCCCTTTACAAGTTAAAGGGAGGAGTGCATTTATTTATAATTATACTGTATTAGCATTCATTGTCAATCCATTCTCATATAGCGTTCGAAATACAGCTGATTATAGACAGAATGTTGAAGTTTCAGGCAACAACAGCTGTGTATATTTTGTGGCTATTTTTAGCCCGGGCTACAGAGAGGGGGGGGGGGGGCCGAGGAGGGGGGAGGGGGGAGTTAGGAATGGAGCATGTTTATAAGAGTACTTTCAAGTTGTGTTCTGTTCGCTTGTTGGAAGACTGTGTCACTGAAGTGCAGTTAGTGCCTGTGGTCGTTGTAATTCCTGTGATTCAATACGCCTCGCCAATCGGTAAACAATACTGACAACTTTTGTTACATTTGCGGACAGCCTGCATTGAAATGGTAAAGGAGGCTAATAACGCCACATATTAGGAAGGCGTACAGACTGTACTTTGGCTGTAAAATCGGGGATCGGGACAAGCCCTGGGCTCCTCATGTACTCGTCTCTCAAGTCTTCATTGTGGCTCAATCGTAAAAGATCTTCCCTGTGCTTTACTATACCAATGATCTCACGACAACCATTAAACCATGTGAATGGTTCAAATGGCTCTGAGCACTATGGGACTTAGCATCTGTGGTCATCAGTCCCCTAGAACTTACAACTACTTAAACCTAACCAACCTAAGGACATCACACAACACACAGTCATCACGAGGCGGCGAAAATCCCTGAACTCGCCGGGAATCGAACCTGGGAACCTGGGCGCGGGAAGCGAGAACGCTACCGCACGACCACGAGCTGCGGACATACCATGTGAATGACTGTTATTTTTGTATGACTACTCCATAAACATAGAGAATTTCCAAGAAGAAAAACTCTTCGTTGACATATGCTAGCGTAGTGTCGAACTTGCGACCAGTGCCTCACGGAGACGGGCTGCCTGTTTCTGTCCCACCAGACTGTGATAGTGACCACGGCTACACCATCACCTTCAAAACCCGTTCTTCGAAAGAACCGAAGTTTTGTGTAACGATGAGTGTACACAAAATAACACAGTGTGAACTTAATGACTTAGTGCGACATCTGGAATTACCGAATGGTTAAGGTGAACTGCTCATGTCTAGACTGCAACAGCGGAACTGTCTTGATAATACGGCAAATATGGCTGAGTTCCGTAACCGCCATATGCCATTATTTCCATTTTCGAAAGTGAAAGAAGTTGGTTTTCTGTAGTGATATATAGGCTCTAATGGCTGATATGGGCATTGACTATATAAGACCAGTTTCAGCTTGTCAATAATGCCATCTTCAAGCCCCTATGCACTCCATGCATTGACGATCAGTTATATAGATGTCAAATTCGCGGAATCCAGATACTGATGGCCGCAGTAGGTAAATATCGATATATTTGACTGTATGTACTTGGAGTGCATAGGAGATGCCGAAACTGGTTGTCTAAATAAACTAACTTCTCAAAACGTATAGCTGTTTGGCGATTTTCCTTAGTAAATAAAAGTGATCAGTGGAGGCTATTCATAGACTCCTCCAAAGCAAGCCTCAAGTGTGTGTTACAGCGTAATGGCAACATGTTACCATCGATTCCGATTGGATACGTACCTTACATGAAATAAACATGTGGCAGCATGGGGGGAAGGGGGGGGCAACGTTATTGCGATTGAACTGTGACACGTTTCAATGGCAGATTTTCGGTAATCTGAAAAGACTTAGGCAAATTACTTGGGCTACAACACGGCTAAACCAAATTCTGTTGCTTCCTGCTGTGCTGGGGGGATAGCCGCGCCAAAGCACTTTACTATAAAAAGAAAGATTGTCCTTGAGGTCAATCACTTCAACCAGGAAATCACAATGTTATGCACGAAGAACTTGTCGAATCCAAGAAGATAACTTCCTCTGCTCGCCATTCGTAAAGACTATGGACAAAACTAGAGAACCATTTCTCTATTTGCACGAGAAATTCCCACGTCTTAGTGAGGTGAAAGTAAAAGAGGGGATTTACGTGGGTACCCAGGTACGCAAACTATACAAAAATGAATATTTCATCAGCCTGACAGGTGATGAAAAGTTAGGTTGGGATGCCTTTGTTCAAGTGTCCACAAATTTTCTACGAAATACGATGGTACAAAACTATAAGGATCTTGTGATAAATCTTCTGCACGTCTACAACAGACTGGGTGCAACATGTCCTTGAAGTTACATTTCCTAGAGTCGCACTTTAACTTCTTTCATGGCAACTATGGTGCTGTAACTGACAAGCACGGAGAACGCTTCCACCAGCATATTTCGCATATAAAAGTGAGTCACCAGGGAAAGTGGAGTGCATTAGTGTTAGCCGATTACTGCTGGACACTAGTCAGGGAATCACCAGTGCAAAACAACAGAATCCACGCAAAGTAGTTGCGCCGCATGCTGTGACTTTCCTCTGAGAGACAACACAAAGGTAAATACATGCATAAGCTTATATAGGAAATAACGTAAAGTTATAACTACAAAACGGGAGCTAATCTTGCGTTTTCATTAACATTTTCGTTATCAGCACACCTGAAAACAAAAGATTAGCTATTTTCATGCCTGTTGCAAAAAAAAAGGAAAATTTTGTTGGCTAGTGCTACATACCTTGGTCTCCGGTCTGTACTAACTTAGCATTTCTGTTCTCATGTCCGAAAAACGAAAGGGCGCACAAACCTCCAAAAGGACTGTATCAAACAAAGCAAAATTCAAAGCTGTGTAAGGCAACTGATGTACAGCTGCTATGGTTTAAATGGCTCTGAGCACTATGGGACTTGACTTCTGAAGTCATCAGTCCCCTAGAACTTAGAACTACTTATACCTAACTAACATAAGGACATCACACACATCCTTGCCCGAGGCAGGATTCGAACCTGCGACCGTAGCGGTCGAGCGGTTCCAGACTGTAGCACCTAGAACCGCTCGTCCACCCCGGCCGGCCGGGATTGAGATTTGCGGTAAAAAGCATATATGAAAACCAATGTGGCTAGTTTGAAGTTAACCTACATGAAAATTAAATTAAAAACAAATCAGAATTCAGGTCGAGGCACGGAGAACGCTTCCACCAGAAAATTTTGGATACAGATGTGAAATGCCAGGGAAAGTCGAAGAACAACAAATTCGTTTCAGACTAAGATCACCGCTACTAGTTTGGTGAAAACAGATATGAGATCGACGAACCACGCTGCAAAAGACACACTGATGTTTTACTGCAGCGTTAAAAGGGAATTCCTGCACCTGCGGGAGCAACTGTCTCGTGAGTTGGGGAAACTGCAACATACGGAATACCTCTCAAAGAAAGACAGACTGGCTAGTACTTGTTGTGGCGGTCAGTTCCATTCTTGAAGAGGCAGCCGCGACCTAGTGACTGAGTTTCTATGTGAGGATGGTAGAACAACAGGAAAGCGCTCCACGATTACAAAAGACAAAGCACACACTAAGCGAGCAAACAGCGATAAAGTTCCCCATCTCATTTCAATAGGCCACACAACTGTTTCTGTAAACATTCAGACAGCAAACTGTGTGCCCTGTTGGAAGCATTTCTTTGTAGACCCAGGCCACTGTTTGTCGTTTTTATTTATGTTACTAAGTTATCGCTGTCGTTTACGTGTTTGTCACAGGGCAAAGTCGCTCTGTCTATCTTCCAGTTAAAGCAGCCAACTGTTCAGTTACGAACGATTTTGAGTAAAGGATTTAAAAAAAAAATACAGCTACCATTCACAATCTATTTAGTGAAGAATGTGATTAACTTTTTCGAAAGTCTTGAGATTAGACTTCGTACATGACCAATGCTCAAAGGAAAAGATACAAAACAACACTGCGGGTATAACTGAAGTTTTTATTCAGAAGTAATCACGAAAGGCCTGCACACAACTATCCCACTGTTACACAAGCCGAAGGATTCAGAGTTCCCAGTATTCGTGTGGCTGTGAAAAGAACCAACCCTCCGCTGCGTCCTTCAGTTCAACGTCCGTGGTCAAGCGTTTCCTTTAAAGTTTCTTTTTTTTTCCCTAACACATGGTAGTCGCAGGGAGACATGCCCAGACTGCAGAACGCATACTCAACCTGCTCCCACTCGGCCAGATTTTTTTGTGGCAGTTTACTAATACACAGCGACACCGGTTCAGATCCGGTTCAACTATCTCGGTGGACAAATGAGAGGAGACTCAAAGCAACGTCTGAATAACAGCTGAGCGTGGCACTTCGTACAGAGGAGGGGTGCAGTAGTGAACCAACTCTATGGTCAAGGGAAAAAATGGGTGGACGAAAACAGGCCACTGCTAGTGACTGTACGAAAATAGACAGAAAAACGTGGTCGTATTAGGCCTATCGTCAGTCAAAGCCCGAATCCGAGTTCTTCAGGTCTAAACATTCATGGTGGTGTCTGTTCGTTCTATATCGTGACTCCCTACCACTTTCGCGCAACGACGCTCTGAGCGTGTTTTTTAGGGAACTGACTAGTTTGAACCTGGGACCTGTTGCTGGTAAGGAGACGCCAGACCACACATGACATGTAGAATTCAGAAGAGTTCAGTGAGACTAGCGATGATATAACCAAATACTAAATGATCTCAGCGTCAGCTCCACTGCACTCCCTGTAAAAGAATCTTAATACTAACTAAATTTAGTGGAAAGGGTTCAAGGCTTTCCTATTTTTAGTTAGCTGATAAAATAACGTCGAAAAAGCAGTTAAGTTTACCATTGGTAATTTTATTCTACTCACAAAACATCTTTTATAAACTGCACTATTGATAAAAGGAAATGTTTTAATACATGGTAAAAACCAACTGCGTTCAACAAAAATGTGAACGAATATTCCCCAAATTGGTTTCCAAGTTCTACAATCGATCGAAGGATGACCTATGCCATATCACATCTATAATCTAGGTTTAAATTAAGTTTCACAAAAGAGAAAACTATCTAAACGGTCTACAGTGACCCTCAATTATCTTTAATTACTTATTTAACCTGTCGTAAATTACAATGGCTGATGTGGCTTCTCAATAACTATAAAATAGAAAGATCATCGCGTTTCAGATCTTTACTTCAAGTGGCAAATGTGAACACCATGAGTTTTAATTAACGATCGACACTAGTATTACGCAAAAAGGGGGTGTAACAGATGAAACTTCTGCAGTTCTCAGTGAAGCCTTATGTGCTCAAAAATGCGGCATCACGTGCGTTTATTACCTTGTCGGTGTTTAGGTAGCGTCAGGGCGGCAGCGGCCGGCGCAGCAGCCATCCAGCTCGCCGTCTCGGAACCAACTCTCCTCTAACTTCTCCTTACTACAATTTACCGAAATTAGTTTAAAAAAAACTATCTGGCTATGTTTTCATCTGACCAATCAGGGTCTCAATGTTAACCTTAAGCTCCGCCTACAAAAATTCTGTCTATCCAATGAGAACCGTTATACATTTCGTGGTGGGGCAATGTTTTTAAAGTTTGCAACGTAACAGAGACGCTAAAAAGTCTCACGCTAAAACCTGCAGCTGGTGTGGTCCTTTTAGCGTTATCGTGAGATCTATACTGTTCTTCTGGAAGGCTCTATCTTTTAACATGGGCTGGAGGATTGTCCTAATGTAACAGACACGCGAAAAAGTCTCACGCTATAACTTGCGGGTGGTAGTGGCCCTTTTTGTGTTATCGTAAGATCTATACTGCTTTTCTGGAGGGCTGTAGCTTTTAACATGGTCTGGGGGTTGTCCTTGACGTACCTGAGACGCGAAACAGTATTACGCTAAAACGTGCGCGTTGTGTAGTCGTACAGGTAGGGTCGCGGCGTGGTTGCCCAGCCCCTCCCTTATCGTAGGGCCTTCTAGCTTAACACGGTTCTGCTCTCGGCTTCTGTCCTCGTTTCTCCCCTCGGAACTGCGTCTGCCTCACGGTGGGAAGGTACAACATGCATTTAGGCATTCTTGTGTTAGTCTGTGGTATTCCATTTGCTCACTCGTTACTCGTATTACTTTGGTTAATTTAATGTCACGATTTATTCGGAGCTATGTGACATACTACTGAATTTGCTTATCATGCCAGGGTTTTCATGTAAGGTGTTGGATTTGCCTGACACCTTACACAGGATGGTGAGAGGAATGCTGTGGTGCCGATGGTTTGGAGTCCTGCGACCGTTTCATGGAAGGCGTCCACTTCACTGTATAGTTGGTGAACCTCAAGAGGAATGGTCGTCTTGAGAAAGGCCGTATTTGTTTCCTCATGAAGAGTGGCAATCCTGGTGAGCGGAGGGGAGTGAAGACTCCACCGGAGAACTTTATTCTGTAGGAGTTGGAGCTTCAGCATCCGGGACTTACTAATCGTGGCTGACGCAGAGGAACCATACGTTAGTGGGAGTGATATAGCCGATAGCCGGAGTTTGGTATCTAGTGGCCTAGAAGTCGTGCGGGCGCGCGTTATCGTGGAGCAAAATAATACCCTCCGTGAGTAGCCCAGGTCGTCTACTCATGGTGGAGTTACGTACACTACCAAGTTTCTCACAGAACACGTCACTATTGACGGCTTTCCTGTGATCGGGGATTCAATGAGTAGGATCTCGGAAGTCGAAAAAGACGGCGAGTCCTCACCTTGGCTGCTGACGGCACAGCTCAGAACTTTTTAAGGGGATGTGACGCATGCGGGCGGCCTCGCCGGACACTACATTCGCGCCCGTAGAAGTCTCACTACGTTATCCCGTAGTGCCACATGCGGATTTCAACCGGTTTGGTTGTTACGACGTTTCGTATTATTTCATTTGAGCACTCATGAATAAAGAGAAAACATACCGAAAAACGCGGCGGGGGACTTCAAATTATTCACACAAATCATCCTCGTAAATCAGTCTACTAGTGAAAAACCTGTGAAAATCCGTACGGTATTTCATGACATTAGCCTTGATATGCTGACAGAAAAACGCGACGGGAGAGACTAATTTTGTAATACAGTATGTCTAGATTCATAGTATTGTACCTGTTATGGTAAAATAAGATGTGGAAGGGACCCTCTTCTTTATCACAGTCGAGTAATGGGAATAGCACCAAGTCCATGCGACGTAGATGTTTGATGTAGCACCCGTAGTTAAGCGTCAGATGTATTGTAGTGCTCTTGAATCTTCCGGAGCACTGATGTTTCTTGCGCTAGACTTTTAATCAGCAGTACCACATTAATTTTGCCATTTTATCTGCCTTTGTATTCAGATGCCTGCCCATTCTGCGTTACATTTAGCTCTGATTAAAGCCTTTAGGACGTTTAAAAGATCTGCCATATTTATTACTGCCTCTCTTCATCGCAAGTTGCTACTTTGGCGGCTACAAGGGCTTTTCCTGTAGTGGTGATTTCGACCCTTTTTGGTTGCCGCAGGTAGCGTGGGAATTCCGAGCAAGCTGTTTTGCACCGTGTGTTTCCTGACGAGAGCCTCACTCACTGCTGATTTACGCCAGTCTTTCGCCAGCAAAGGACGTGTTGTCACCATCAGTCAGGCGGTGGCCTCGCCGACAACTTTTGTTTCCTTCTACATAGTTTCGTAGATCTAAGCTACCTGAGCCTCGGGCATGGATGTGTGTGATGTCCTTAGGTTAGTTAGGTTTAAGTAGTTCTAAGTTCTAGGGAACTGATGACCACAGCAGTTGAGTCCCATAGTGCTCAGAGCCATTTGAACCATCTAAGCTACCTGAGTTCTGTACACTGTGAATAATGGAAATAATTACAACGACGAAATGGAAACTGTGTCTTCTCAAGGATGGACATCTCTACTGGATGCACAGAAACGGTGATGAGTATACGAACTGACTGTGTTAATTCCGGATGGAGTAAATGCCGAGGCCTTTTGAAAACTGCAAATGGCAGAATCATGGGTGAACAGCAACATACTTGCTCATATGGCGAAACAAATGTCATATTTAAGAACGAATGCGTAACTGTAGGTAAAGAGTCCACGAGGAAAACAGTGTCCGTTTTCCAGCTTCTTAAAAAAGAATTTCAAGATCTGCAAGACGAGTGTTTAGATCTCGTCGCAAATATGGCAAATTATGCGATCTACAGATTGGATTATGTAACACAAGATTGGAAATTATTGGGACGACTCAGAACTGTGGCAGTAGTCCAGTGATTCAACTGAGAAAAAACATTTTGAAACTAACTGAGGACAATAGATTTTTGAAAATTGGCAGGGGTCTGTTACAAACAAAGGACACCTGGAGTTCGGATCTGAAGGAGAGAAGAAAATCCTGTATGAAAATGAAGCTGTTCTTATGGACGGGACATCTGACAGATGTTCGAAAAATTCAGACAATTCTACACCATACACGTTGACATATGACAGAAGAAGAGAAGAAAGTATTTTCTGTTTTATTCCCTTTCCTCGTATCTTCTGTTTTATTTCCTTTCCTCCCCGACAACACTCAAAATACTATAAAAGACATTTTTTCTGCATTAAAAAATAAGATGCCTGGACAGCCACCGCAAACTGCAAAGCTAAAATGTCAACAACTGCAGCTTCGTAAACAGTGTTCCCAGAAACATCCCTTACCGGTTGCAATTTTCACTTCAAGCAATGCTTGTGGAAGAAAGTACAAGAACTAGGATTAACGAAGAAATACAGGGGTAGAGAAGAAGTGTGATTGCTCTTCCGCATGTGTGTTGCGGTGGCACATCTTGCATCAAACAGTCTTGATGAAGATTGGTGGATAATACTGGAGGATATGCCCCGTGGAGAAATGGTCATGAAATTCGCAGACTATATAGACTACATAGTCAATCAAAGGATAGAAAATCGTAGCACACGACTTGAAATGTGGAATATCTTTTACCTTTTCACCAGCGCCACAGGACCACGAACGCTGTCAAGGGTTGGCATAGGAAACTAAACTCTTTAATAAATCAAAAACATCCGAACGTATACTTTTTGATAAATGAGCTGAAGGAAAAGAAAATTGGTCAAAATAAAAAGGGAAAAATAAAAGCAAAGGAAAAAATAAAAATGTAAATATGCCTGAGTAGTATGTACATAGCCAGTCATATGCCTGGATAAAATGAGAAGCGAAGATCTTATTACAAAACGATCGGTAGAGCCGCTCCCAATGTTGCGATTTAGTTAGATGTTCAAAAAACTCGCGGTTAAAATATTTGTGGTTGGAAACACCACGCTGACGTCACGGGTCGCTGAGCCCACGGTCGGAAAACCCACTACACCCCTTGGCTAGATTTCTATGAATGCTGCAGTCAGCTTCTCCCCAAAACATGGTAACAACATTATTCCTAATTCTGAGCTTTAATACTACATTTATGACGTCGAATGTTATTGGTTGATTATATTGTCAATTGTAGAGATATCTCAGCAATTAAACGACTGACGTAGCATCAGAAATCTGATCATCTAGATCACGTTCGACATATAGAAGCGCTCGTTGCACAGCGTTCTCCTCTGAATTCCAAAACATGTCCTTGGCTCTCATCTACATAGGGAGAAAGCAGAGCTCTCACGGAAAGAATTTGGTGTTTATTTTACCCATGTACTATCAAAACGTAGAACGACAGACAAATGGCATAGCCGACCGGTGTGGCCGAGCGGTTCTAGGAGCTTCAGTCTGGAACTGCGTGACCGCTACGGTCGCAGGTTCGAATCAGGGGCTCGGGCATGAATGTGTGTGATGTCCTTAGGTTAGTTAGGTTTAAGTAGTTCTAAGTTCTAGGGGACTGATGACCTCAATGTTAAATCTCATAGTGCTCAGAGCCATTTCAACCATTTTTGAACAAATGGTACAAAAGTACTTCTATGAACCCTATGATCAACACTTAACTGTGAATTTCAGGATAATCATGTAGATGTGAATGTAATGCCATAAAATGGGTTGTCACAATCGTCACTTCCTTACCAACTTCCAGCAAGCTAGAATAGTTGCAGCGCCGCAGCTAGTATAAATCAGCACAACGGAAAAACACCCAAAGTTGCAAATTTCTCTTTTATTTACTTGAGGACTAGTTTCGGGTGAGGCCCCATTTTCAAATCATCCAGACAGACAAAATGGTATTTTCCAAAATATGAGACCATATCAAAAATATGAGAACCTTGTCAAGAAAACAAAGATAAATATAGAATAGAGTGCAAACGAAAAGTTACAGAGCAGTTATCTGTTTGCTCTCTAGCTGTTGTTAAATATCTATGTTTGTTATCTTACATTTTGAGAAATATCGTTTTGACTATCTGATTTTAAAATGGGTCCCGATCCAAACTTGTCGTCAAATAAATAGAACTAAAATTTCCAACTCTGGTTGTTTTTCCCGTGTATTTCGTTTACTTCCTTAGCCGGCGGGAATTTCTTATCCCTTACGTATCTGTTTCAACAGTAAGCACAACGACGTTCATCTTAATTCTTTGATGTTCCGATGTAGATGTTTATTGCGTTTCCATGAGTGAGGTGTGGTTTAAGCTGTTAGCAAATCCCTAACGTGCTGCAGATACTGCTGCCATTTACTGACGACCGACTGCCTTACGCATTTTTAAGCTTAAGCCTGTTGGAAGTCACCAGGTGCGTCCCTAGATAGGAAATCAGAGATACAATGAAGAGAGCAGCGTTTAGGTTACCAGGGGTTAACAGTAACGGTAGAGCCCTGTGAACTTTGAGATGCTCCTGCCATCTCTCCCTAGGTAACAGTTTCATTTCATTTCGGAGAATTAACTGGTAACTTCACACACCGTATAGACGCTGTTACAAGGTGTCATAGTAGACTGTGGTCGCAAACAGACACGTCTTAGCATATGCAGCAAGCATGGTTACTAAGTCTTGAGAACCGCAACGCCAGTGGATCCAAACAGGTTAGAGTGGGATGGGAAATTAGTGAATCTGCTAACAGCGGCCTCACTCACGAGAGCCCTCAGGTCGGAACAAGTGGCGTAAAACGCTGTTGTTGCCAACCATAATAGGGAGGGAATCGACATTTATCTTTCGGCTGAATGCTGTAGTAGCAAACATAGAGTTTGTTTGTATGATGTCCTTCAGAGTAGAAGGAAACGACCTGAAAGTTACTGGCCAGAGGCACCAGGGAGGTGCAGAGCCCTACGTCAGATTGGCCTATGCCCGTAAGGTAGGGAAGAATAGTGTGCGGCCACAATCCATTAAAAACCCACGATTTTTGTGTTCATTGATGTTCTCAGTTGGACCGTGGGAATGTCACTCTTCGCCAGCGTGAGGTAAACTCCGTTTTAAGCCTTTTTTCTTACTTGGAGTACTGCCCTCAATGTTTGTACTTTTCAGTGCTGCTAGTGACTGCTATAGTTCGCGCAGGATGCGGTGTCCTATGCGCAGTGACAAGTTTTCGTCCAAAGCGCTGGACGAGTTCATTCGTTTGTTCGGAAGAGGAGGCCGACAAATGTGTTCCACCTTTCGTCCGGTCAGCGATGACAGAATCGAGACGCACACGCTGAAATCTTTTGTTAATTGATTTTACAAAAACTATTCGGTAAAAAATTTCATCTTTGCTTTACTTATTTTTATATTTTAGATTCACAATGATGTGCCCATCATTGTGTGGAAGTAAGACACTGCGCGAAATTCGGAAAAGTTCGCAATGAAAAATAGAGGTCGCTATGATTTTACGTTTAGTACGTATTACGTAATATCTTGTTGCGTATGAAATTTAGCTAACATACTGAATTTCTCTGTAGACTTGGTTAGAGGTGTTTTCTCGAGAAAACTGGTCCGGCGTAGCACACTCATTTGCGATCGCGGCGATCTCTGTGCTGTTCATTTTTGGAACACAACCTGCGACCAGCTTAGAGACTGATCATTTTGCAGGACAATGCTGAAGCACGTAGAGTGCAAGCTGTTACTGGTTTGTTTGACTGATGGGGCTGCTAAGTGCTATACCACCTACTGTACTCCGTTGACTTAAGTCCTCGTGAGTTCAACACGATTTCTAAACTGAAAGAACACTTCACGGCATTCGCTTCAGAAGTGCTACAAATTCATCGTGCAACTGACCGCGCCGCTCGAACTATCAACATTTGTCTAAAACTGACATGGTGAGACAGTGGTTGTGTACAATTAACGTAGGTTGACTTTTACAAAGAAGAAGACAGCAACCAGCCACTATTAATACTGCTATTTAAGTTAATAGTGCCGTAACCGATTTCGAACAGAGAAGTTCATGATCAGACGGCTGTTCACAGAATTTGCAAGATACACTCTAGATAATCGTCAGTTTTAGATTTTTTTCTTTCACTGTGGCGAAATATTCTTGTTGTGTTGGTGCCCTACGGTAGAAAACAGTGTTAGAAGCACCCTATGTGAACATAAAGAATCTCTGTATTTCATCGTTTGGAAATACTTTACGTTCACATATGGCACCCCTAACACTGTTTTCTACCGTAGGGCACCAACACACCAAGCATATTTCGCCACAGTGGAAGAATAAAAATCGAAAACTGACGATCATGTAACGTGTATTTTGCAAATCCTGTGAACAGCCGTCTGACGATAGACTTGTCAGTTCGAAACGGGTTACGGCGCTATTTACTTAAATAAACAGAAGTGTTAATAGTGGCTGGTTGCTGTCTCCTTCTTTGTAAGAATCAATCTACAAAAATAACGCTGGTACGATGTACCCTGCGCCATGCACTGTACAGTCGCTTGTCAAATTGTATGTAGCCGTGACGAATGTGCCCTCGTTGCTCACGAAGATCGGCATTACTGAAGGCAACCAATGTCGTCGTAAGGACGACTTGAAATCAGGCCTCGCGAATCCGGCCTCCGAGCGCCAATTGGGTGTTGACAAGGCTCAGCGGACGAGCAACGGCGGTAATTTCGGCGAGCTGCATGCAGCGACGCCCATCATCGAGGTTAACCAAGCGGAGGACGCGGCGTGGCGTTCCACCTGCCGAGGGCTCAGGAAGCGTGTCGGCCCCACGTGTGAGAGGCACACGTGTTGCGCTAACTAGCGGGCGGAAGTCGCCGATCCGCCCACCGCCGGTCACCTCTGATTTATGGACAGCTCCGGCCTCTCCGGGCCGCAAAAAGCAGAAAACGCTGCCTGCTTCCTGCTACCGGCTTCGCGAAAACTTCACACTGCTGCCACTGACTTCCTGCAGTCCGTGACTGTTCACTATGCTCTACCAATACCTTTTGCGCACATCGGCCCGATACCATAGATTAATCTTAAAAATCGGTAGCCAGTAAGTATACCTAGGAATCATATTGTATTGCTAGCCCCTACAAACTTGTTAATGTTTGGCAACGGAACGACTGCATGAGTTCCTTCAGGTACGCAATATACGAGGGTTGGAACTTAAATAGTGGTAACTATTTATTCACAACCGATACATAAGAGTTACATGTTTTGCACCTGCTACTGTCACCAGCGTTGTGTAGAACCCGTTGCCAGTGATGTTGTAGGCGTAATATACAGTTAGCAGAGCCTGTTCTGTTGATGGTGCAAATGGAACTGTCTACTGCCTGTCGAATCTCTGGAACAGTTCTGAAGCGAATGCCATGAAATGGTTCCTTCATCTTCAGAATCAAAGGAAAGCCTCAAGGACTTAAGTCCGGGGAGTGTGGTGGATGGTACAGTACTTCCCAGTCCCATCGACCGAACTGACAAGGGAACCACCCCATCGCACCCTCCTCAGATAAGTTGGCACAGTGGATAGGCATTGAAAAACTGAACACAGATCAATCGAGAGAACAGGAAGAAGTTGTGTGGAACTATGAAATAAAATAAGCAAAATATACAAACTGAGTAGTCCTCGCGTAAAATAAGCAACACTAAGCAAAGTGTGGGCTCAGGAGCGCCGTGGTCCCGTGGTTAGCGTGAGCAGCTGCGGAGCGAAAGGTCTTTGGTTCAAGTCTTCCCTCGAGTGAAAAGTTTCCTTCCTCTATTTTCGCAAAGTTGTGATCTGTCCGTTCATTCATTGGCGTCTCTGTTCACTGTAATAAGTTTAGTGTCTGTGTTTTGCGACCGCACCGCAAAACCGTGCGATTAGTAGACGAAAGGACGTGCCTCTCCAATGGGAACCGAACACATTTGATCGCAAGGTCATAGGTCAACCGATTCCTCCACAGGAAAACATGTCTGATATATTCTATACGACAGTGGTGACGGCATGTGCGTCACATGACAGGAATATTTTGTCGATCCACTTAACTTGAAGACTTGGTGAATGGGTAAAAAGATTCTTCTCCCTTGCCCGACTTAGGTTTTCTTGTGGATGTAATAATCACTCCCAAAAAAGTGATGAAAACATAAGAGTTTGTCACATAAACTGAAAATAAAAAATTAAACTTTTCACTCGAGGGAAGAGTTGAACCAAGGACTTCTCGTTCCGCCGCTGCTCACTCAAACCACAGGACCACGGCGCTCTTGAGCCCACACTTTGCTTGGTGTTGCTTATCTTACGAGAGAACTACTCAGTTTGTATATTTTGCTAATTTTTTCATGGTTCCACACAACTTCTTCCTGTTTTCTCGATTGATCTGTGTTCAGTTTTTCAAGGCCTATCCACTGTGCCAACTTATAACTAAATCTGAGGGGGATCCGATGGGGAGGTTCCCTTGTGAGCAGCCACAGCTTGCGCTGTATGCGGCCGCGCATCGTCGCGCAAAATGATGGGTGGGTTGCGCAGAAAGAAAGAACACAAATCGTATAGCTTCGATCACTGTCCACTAACGCGGCAACAGCATGCACTTCTCGTTCAGAGACTCTAGGACGACCTGCCCGATGCATGTCTGCCACAGGTTGCCGACCTTCGTTGAAGGATTTTACGCAACGTGCCACTGTTCTGTACAGTAATGCCAAT
This sequence comes from Schistocerca gregaria, assembly GCF_023897955.1. NCBI lineage: Eukaryota > Metazoa > Arthropoda > Insecta > Orthoptera > Acrididae > Schistocerca > Schistocerca gregaria. Next base: position 604,758,702 of record NC_064921.1, on the reverse strand, counting down.
TCCCCTCTTGAAGACCTTGATGACACTGTCGTGCTGTACGAACTCTGGCACATTCAATCTTGATTCAACTCCGTTGTTCCTGTTTCGAAAACATAGTGACACCGTTACGTTGGACCGCTCGCTCACAAGTGACTGCGTTTCCCTCGATTGTGCACACGCCGATGACGTGGGACGGCCGAGTCCATTTGCTCGGAGGTAAGGGAGGTATGTCAACAACGTGTGCTATCAGAGACAATAGTAGATTCCATCGCATAGTGTCCCCACAGCAGTGTTGCCACTATGTAAGTTCCAAACTATGTACATCTGAAGCCACTCGTCAATGATTAGATTCCACAGAACTGCTGAACTACAGGGAATTTGATCGGGGGCCGTAAATGGGAATTCTTGGGAAGCAAATTCTCGCGAAACTTAATCGGATCAGTTTTGAAGAATTGTATTCTACTAAGACTGTGCGACTAGTCCAGTGAAACTGTCAGAAAAAAAGCCTGTTCCTTGCAAAAGGTGGGGTAGAAGATTTTATTTTTTTAACTCGTTCATATTGTTGGAAAGGTTACAAAACCAAGTTTTGCCAACAAAATTTCTCTTGGGAGAACTTTCTGCAGTCAAAAAACTTCGAAAATTTCGAACTTATTTCAGTTTTTTTTTTTTTCAAAATATCTCAGTGTCATTTGCTCCTATCGCTTTAACGTCTATTTCCTTTTTTTAAAGAGTACCAAATTCTCTACAAATTTGATTCTTACTATTTTTCTACTCTCAGTATCTAAGGCGCTACAGCGCGTCAAAGAATGCCAATTTTTCAAATTTCGAGCAAAGTGGCAAATTACCTAATTTTTGAACACTGTTATTTAAGTTTCTATTTGTGTAGTATAAACATATTACTCATCATGTTATTCATTGGAATTTACCATCTCACTCTGCTGCAAGGCCAGGACATACAGCATTATATTGAGTAACTACGAACACATTCACGTCGGACTGCGTGAAGTTTATATATGTTACAAAATGTAATACGATTGCATGCAGGTGCCATACATTTTCTACAGTTCATTGACGTTAATGATCTGTTATAAGAAAAGGTATGTAGGAATTGTTCTTTAGCGGACAAAAGCGTATTTATTCTTTGGCGGGCGGAAGGCGATTATCTTTGGTGATTGTTCACAGCGTTCTGACAGCTATTAGCACACAACAATAAAGAGTCCTACAGTTTGGAGTCGCTTCCGTTCAGTATATGTTGTGGTGTTGAAAATGAGTATGTCTGACATGAACGTGTGTTTCATTTGCGAAAAAACTGTGGTGAATGGTGGACGCAGTGTGAAAAAGAAGCCTGCCTGTGTGGCCGTGCGGTTCTAGGCGCTTCAGTCTGGAACCGCGTGACCGCTACGGTCGCAGGTTCGAATCCTGTCTCGGGCATGGATGTGTGGGATGTCCTTAGGTTAGTTAGGTTTGAGTAGTTCTAAGTTCTAGGGGACTGATGACCATAGATGTTAAGTCCCATAGTGCTCAGAGCCATTTGAACCATTTGTGAAAAAGAAAGGACTGAGCACACTATCGACTGTAGTGCTAAACGCAGGGAGTCTGCACACACCCGCTTTTTGAAAACGCTCAGTGAAGTGATGTTGCATGAAGCATGCTACAAAAAGTACATTAATGAGAGAATGATAGCAGCTAGCCTTCGACATCATCAGGAACCAACAGGCGTGCTACGTCGGTCGCAGGAAAAAGGTCAGTTCAATTTCTTATGTGGAAAAGGGAATTCTGATGACTTTATAACCAAGCAGTTAAGATTGCCATATGCCAAACAAAATTTTGTTTACAAAGTAATGAAATTGGAAGTTCAATCGACAGTACTAGAACAGGCTAAACGACGTGGTGATGAATTTGGTCAACAAGTGATAGAGCGGATTCAAAATGTAAATGATTTGGTTGCTGCAGATGGGTGATACCACAGATTTTGCTCCAGAAAGTTCTTTCACCGTGTTTCAGCTACTGGACAGAATCGAGGTTACCGACCTGCAGCACAAGTAGATTAAGGCATGGAGGCTATATTTGCCTACCTGGAAACCAATACGGAAGAAAGTCAGTTTTCTATGGATGATATGTTAGAGTAAATACCCACATCATCTCGTCCTGATATTTGAACTGCCAAGGCTCGCCTTTTCCAGAAATATGGTGACGCTGTGATGATAGCTGAAACAGCTTCAAAGCCAGGCACAAGAAGAGCTGACGTTATGATTGTAACATCTGCCATTTCAAGAACCAAAGATTTTGGAAGTGTTGTCATTGTAGGAGATGATGTTGACCTGCTTTTGCTCATGACCGGTTTGGGGCAAGGCATTGAAACTTATTTTTCTTAAAGCCAGGAAGAGGAAATGTAGAAGGAAATTGGTTTTCCACTGCATCTTACAAATTTGACAGTGAATATATTCTGTTCACTCACGCCTTTAGCGGATGTGATGCAACATCCGCTTTTTTTTATCAAGGAAAAATTAAGTGCTGCAATATTGTTGCGAAAAATGAACACCTAACCTCAGCGCTTTGCACGTTCAAGAAACCACATGCCACCCGTGAAGAAATAACAGCAGCAGGAGAACAGGTTGCTATCGCATTGTATAGTGGAGGTGTCAGCAGTTCCCACACACTAGACCATTTGCGGTACCAGGTATTCGCCAAGTCTACCACAAAAAGCAAACTGAATCTTGCACGGTTGCCACCTACACAAGATGCTGCACAACATCATTCGTTGCGGACTTACCAACTAGTCCAAAGTTGGATGGGAAACTGGAAACCTCCTGAGAAATGGGGCTGGAACCACAGTGACCACGGTCCAATATTCGTTATAATGACCCCAGATCCAGCAACTGAAGCACTTCTTCACATTGTTTCATGCTCGTGCAAGCTGAACTGTGGCGGAGCGTGCTCCTGCAGAAAAGAGGGTTTGAAATGTTCTTCAATTTGCAAGAAATGTATTGGGGTCAACTGTGAAAGCGTGCCAAAATTTTTATATGAAGACAGTGAAGAAGGCGTTATGGAGGATGTTGAGGAAACCGCTGACGAAATCAACGAACTTACTGAGGCTGACTCACTGTTTAAAGAAGAGGTCAATCTGGGATTAACTCTATGTACAGACCCGGAACCCGTAACTCAAGGTATTTCTGGTGACACTAAGGAACCTGGCCCATCAAAACGTTGGAAGTGATGCTCATATCTGTCTCAAGTGCGCTAAAGTGCGATATTACAAGTATTACACACCCAGAACTGTCAACATTTTTTAGTAACAGACAATGCATTTTAATTGTAATAAACCTAATTATTTTTAATGTCAACTGTGTGGCCTTTATATACCTAATTAGGTTGTCTATTGCACTAATAATAGTTCAGTTTCCTGAGACAATTTACTTTGTGTGTGTGTGTGTGTGTGTGTGTGTGTGTGTGTGTGTGTGTGTGTGTGTCTTAATGATGTATTTTTATATTTATAGTTTTACAAATACAAGGGCTGAGGTGGCACATAGTGAACAAAGTGAGGTGGTATATTCCAACATATAGCATGATGTATAATGTACACAAACAGAAACTGAAAAAATAGTGTTCAAAAATTAGGTAATTTGCCACTTTGCTCGAAATTTGAAAAATTGGCATTTTTTGACGCGGTGTAGCGCCTTAGATACTGGGAGTAGAAGAAAATTGTAAGAATAAAATTTGTAGAGAATTTTGTGCTCTTTAAAAAAGAAAATAGACGTTAAAGCGATAGGAGCAAATGACACTGAGATATTTTGAAAAAAAAACTGAAAAAAGTTCGAAATTTTCGAAGTTTTTTGACTGCAAAAAGTTTTCCCAACAGAAATTTTGTTGGCAAAACTTGGTTTTGTAACCTATCCAACAATCTGAACGAGTTGAAAAAATAAAATCTTCTACCCCACCTTTTGCAAGGTATATCTGCAATTTGACTGGACTAGACAATTATGTTGCCATCATGTTATATCTCACGTAAGAATGATGAGAATAAAATAGTGCGCCTGAGTGCTAGTCAAACCAAGAAACTTTATATACAATCACATGAAGACGTTTGTTGTCATCACAGAAGATTGGAGTAGCCACAGCATAGTCATTGTGAGGATAGGGTGCACAAGAAAGGTTTGGTCACAGAGAATGTTGAAGTAACGTCCGCGTCTCTGTTCATGGTTCCATGATACGAAAAACACCCCTCAACATCAGAGAACCACCTCCAAACTGAAATGCGTCCACAACACACTGAGGGTTAAACGACTCATTGAGCTATCGGTGCAATCAACGTTTTACATAATTTAGAAAGATGCAAAATCACAACTCATTGGACCACACTACTCGCCTCAAGTCAGTTACTGTCCAAAGTCTGAGTATTTTGTTCACTGAAGACGCGAAGCTTCATGTGCTGCGATTTTCGCACGAAAACCAGTTTGAGATGGACCTGAATTCCTGACAGGAGCAATTCTTATCGGGTAACCGGTTACCACCGGCAAGACGTGACAGTCGTTTCCAGTCCCTATTGATTACACTTTTATGGCCGCTGTTATTCTTCCGTGTTCCGTAGCTGCGAGTGATGCATCGTTCTTTGTAGACACTTGGGACAGTCTGATTTTAAACAAATTGGGCAACTTCATCCACGATGTCGTCGTAGTCACGTCCAACAATGCCACTGTCTCACGTCTCCACGTTGACCGATCCTACTGTGCTGATTCCGCACAACCGACTGGCACATACACACTTCTTCACTGCGGCGGTCAAGGGTCACATAACCGCCTGGTATCACTTTTGCACCATCTACTACGTTCCGAAATGGCCAGGGTGCTCTATTAAGGTGACGACTAATATTTTGAAACTTACTGGCTGACTAAAACAGTGTGCTGGACTAGATTTCGAATCAGGGGTAGGCGAGAATTGGAGTCGTGATCGGGAACATACTTTTAATTTGCCAGAAGTTTCATATTAGCGCACACACTCCTGCAGAGTGAAAATCCATTCTTGAAACAGTTCCCCAGGCTGTAACTGAGCCATGTCTCCGTAATATCCTTTCTTCCCGGAGCTCTAATCCAGAAAGTACCGCAGGAGAGCTGCTGTGAAGTTTGGGTTCCAAACTATAACGTTTAGATACAAAGTAGTCTCAAATCGGATCACCCTCTAGTCTTCCGCTTCACGGTACGCGCACAGACTGAGATGAGGGCGCCGCCGTCAGTCCCTGTTGTAATTATTATGACGTCACATACCATTTCGTCCGACAACAACAGCTGCGAGAAACGTCCTAGACAACTTCTACGTAAACTAAGTGAACTTGATCTCATATTCAAGAGAAGTAACAACGCAGATAAAGTAAAGCTGAACGAAGCGAAAGCGAACTTAAGGAGAGCAATGAGAGACACGTTTAATGATTTTGGAAGTAAAACTTTGTCAGCCGATTTGAGTAAAAACCCTAAGAGGTTTTGGACGTACGTAAGATCAGTAAGTGGTTCAAAATCAACTGCTGATTCTCTCAGTGATCCCACTGGCACCGAAACGGAAGATAACAAAAAGAACGACGAAATACTGAATTCTGTCTTCCGAAATTATTTCACAGCGGAAGTTCGAAACACGGTCCCTGCTTTCAATCGGTGTACGAACGTCGAAATGGCAGATATTGTGATAACCGATCGCGGAACAGATAAACGACTTCAATCGCTTAGAGCGACGCAAGAGCATTACAGAGATGTTCAACAAACTCTATTGAAATTTCGAGAGAGCACTCTCCGGAAGAGTTGGACAACATATTACTTCTCTCTCTCCCCCCCCCCCCCCCCCCATACGTCTCGCGTTATGGCCATGAGGAGAAAATTCGAGAAATTAGAGCCAATACAGAGTCTTACAGACAATCATTCTTTCCATGTGCTATGGTTAAGGGCAACAGGGCTCAGTTAATGGTACAAAAGTACCCTCCGTCACATGTCATTCGATGGCGTGCGGAGAATGATATAGATGTAGATGAAGCTGTTACGTTCGCAACTACTGGTGCTCCACCAATGCGCCGCACTCTCGACTTTGAAGGATACGTCTTTCGTCGCGTGGAAGAGAAGCTGACGGCGAATCCTCGATATATTGCTCAGGCAATGGAGTCCTGTAGAACACGCAGCGCTCATTGTCTCTGCTGTGTGAGTACCGTGGAGTGGAACATCTGAAAGTGATCCTTTATACTTATTTTACTTCCAAAGAGCTTATTTTAATTCCAAAGAGTACATTACTGGATAGGATTCCCTTATCAAAAGTTACCAAGTCCCCTCTACAATACCTAGAAGAACGTAATCCGAATTGTGAAAGAACCTGTACACACACACACACACACACACACACACACACACACACACACACACACACACACACACACACACAAACTTTTTTCTCCACAGTGGGTCAGTGACTTTACTGTTTGACACACATCAAGAGACGCACACACACACACACACTCACTGGACTAGGGGATCTCAAATTGATTCCAAATTTCTAGATTTCTAACAGTTTACACCGTTTCTCAAAAGTGAATTCTAATCACATTGCGTGTCTACGGAGTATCGTCTCAGTTGTGCGACTGGACTCGTGATTTCCTGTCAGAAAGGTCACAGTAGGTAGTAATCGACGTAAAATCGTCGAGTAAAACAGAAATGAAGTCCGACGTCCCCCAAGGAAGTTTTATATGCCCCCTTCTGTTCCTAACCAAAACAAACAGATTTAGAAGACAATCTGAAAAACCCTCTTACAATGTTCGCAATTGATGCTCTCATTTGCAGACTAATAAATTCATCAAAACATCACAACCAATTGCAAAATGACTCAGGCACGATATGTGTATGGTGCGATAAGTGACACTTGTCTCTTAACAAGGAAAAGTGTGAGGTCATCCACATTAGTCAGAAAATAAATCGGGTAAATTTCGGTTACACGATAAGTCACTCAAATTTCAAGGCTGTCAATTCAACTAAACACCTAGCAATTACAGTTACTAACAACTTAAATTCAACCGATCACATAGATAATGTTGTGGAGAAGGCGAACCAAAGACTGCGTTTTATTGGTAAAAAAGTTCCAAGATGCAGCATGTTTATTGAAGACTGCCTACTCTATGCAGCGTTTTGCTGTGCGGTATGGAGTCCTTATCAGATAGGATTGACGGGAGTCATCGAAAAATTCCAAAGAAGAACAGTTCGTTTCGTATTATCGTGACAGGGGAAAAAGTGTCACGGATATGATCAGCGAGGTGGGGTGGCAATCGTTAAAAACAAATGAGTTGTACGTTGCGGCGAAATTTTTTCACGAAATTGATCAGCAACTCTCCTCTAAAAGTGAAATTATTTTGTCAGCAACCTACACAGAGAGAAACGATCATCGTAATAAAATAAGAGAAATCGGAGCTCGTATAGTATGATTTAAGAGTTAATATTTCCCACGCGCTGTTGGAGAGTGGAACGGTAGAGAAATAGTCTCAAAGTGGTTCGAAGAAACCTCTGCCAAGTACTTAAGTGTGAATTTCAGAGTAATGATGTGGATTAAGATATTTTAATTTCAGAATATATGAATCAGGAGGATAGTAAAATTACAAACAGCACTGTCGAGCTGCATGTCCTCGGGAAATACAATGATGAACGAAAACATCACAACCAGAGCGATAATGAACGTCGCTTGGTGACGTTGCGGACAAGGAAAGTACACTGCCTGAGAAAAGACAGCGAAGCACGCGGAAGGGGAGGAGGAAACGAGGTGAAACCTAAATCAGTGATAGGGCATGTTATATTATGTCAGTGATTACAAAATCATGCTAAATATACAAGGAAATTACCAATATACGCCCACTTAATATTACGTTACACCTTTCCGCCGCGGATGTATGCACTGATTCCGTTGGGAAAGGTGCCAGAAAGCCGTTGTATCCTCTTCTGTGACAAGCTGATGTAACTAGTCCTTGATATTACAGATTCTGGCACTGGGACAGGATTGACATCGGAACTGACCCCAAAGATGTTCTATCGGTGACTAATCTGGGGATCTTGTTGACCACGAGAGTACCTCAGTATCGCCCTAGATTAGATTAGATTAATACTTGTTCCATAGATCATGAATACGACACTTCGTAATGATGTGGAACGTGTCAGACACGTAGAGGCACGTTCCATCCGTGGACGATCATTGTCCTGTTGAAAAATGGGACCACGGCACTGTCCCTATAAAACGTACACATGAGGATGCAGGATGTCAATTACGTAGCGTTGTACCACTAGAATTTCCTTAATTACTAGCAACAGTGGCATGCAATCATACCTGATGGCTTCCCACACCATGACGCCACGACCACATAGCTGCGCCTCCTAAAACACTCGAAGGATGAGACCTCTTCCCAAGTCCCCACCATGCTCGGTGACGATGGTCATCTGGGGTAGAGCAGAGTCGTGACTGATCACTGGAATCCCTGCGACACCATTCATCAATAGCCTATGCTTCTCGATTACGACACGTCTCCAAATGCTGCTGTTTCTGTTCTGTTAGCCACCGTGGCCGAGCGGTTCTAGGCGCTTCAGTCCGCAACCGTCGCAGGTTCGAATCCTGCCTCGGGCTTGGATGTGTGTGATGTCCTTAGGTTAGTTAGGTTTAAGTAGTTCTAAGTTCTAGGGGACAGATCCACAGAAGTTAAGTCCCGTAGTGCTCAGAGTCATTTGAACCTTTTTTTTTTCCACGGCAGCCTACGCGTGAGACGGTAATTTCCCAGTTCGGCTGTTACTGTTCCCCGGCCAATAGTGCGAAATGACCGGTATCTCTTTGCCTTTCACAGAGTGATCACTCAACACTAAACACAAACAACACTTACGCACTCCGGCGGCTGTTCTACCTGCCACAGAGAACTGAAACTATATTCATTTACATACCCGACAATGGTGTGTACGTGTACAAAGTTACACTGACACCCGGCCATGTCTTCTGGATGCTTTACTTATTTTGTCGGGAAGTCTATGAGGGCGTGCTGAATAGTAAGGCCTCCGAAAATGTCATGTGAAAACTCTTAACGCTTTCTAAATAGAATAAACGTTAACAATCGAAACCTTTATTCTTCGTGTCTACATAGTTATTTCTCGGCATAGTCACCTTGGCGACGAACACATTTCTCCCAACGAGGAACCAAGTTGTTGTTACCGCCTATCTCAAATGTTTGACTTAGCTGAGGGAGCTACAACCTCACATCTGCTTGCAATGCTTTATCACTATCAAAGTTGACTCCTCGAATGAGTTCTTTAACTTTTGGGAAAGAATGAAAATCGAATGGGGCCAAGTCGGGACTGTATGGAAGTTGATCGATGACAGTGAACCTAAGGTGTCTTGCTGTTGCAGATGCTGCAGCGCTCATGAGTTGTCTTTCTGGCATTGTCATGCTGAAGGAGAGAGTGCGCCATGTGTGGACGAATTCTTCGAATTCTAAATTGGATTACAGCACGATATTTCGCTCGCACGAACGTAGTTAAGTGACACACTGTCATGTTAAACGTTGCAGTTCGGAGCATTCTAGCCTCAGAGGGCTGCTAATGTGTAGACGTGAAGAATACAGATGTAGAATCAAAATGAGACTTTCACTCTGCAGCGGAGTGTGCGCTGATATGAAACTTCCTGGCAGATTAAAACTATGTGCCGGACCGAGACTCGAACTCGGGACCTTTGCCTTTCGCGGGCAAGTGCTCTACCAACTGAGCTACCCAAGCACCACTCACGCCCCGTCCTCACACCCCGTCTACTACCTTCCAAACTTTACATATAGATGTAGAATGTTAATAACGTTTGTTTTATTTAAAAAGCTTTTAGAGTTTTCACATTAAATATTCGGAGGCGTTACTTTTCAGCACGCTATCGTATATAAGAGGAGCGGAGAGAAGAATGCATAAACATTCCAGCGACGATATGGGCCGCCATTGGAGAAATCCACGACGTATTTTCGTGCCCTGTTGTCGATAACGTCTGTGGAAAGTGGTCGAAGAACGGTGAAATCACGAGCAGACGACAAAATGTTGGACGTCCACGCCTCATCACAGAATGTGAAGGCAGGAAGCTTGCCCGCTCTGTTAAGTTCGATAGGCGACAATGTTTGGCAATCTGACGACAGAGTACAATGCTGATGCAGACACAACTGTTTCGGAGCAGACCGCTGAGCGGATGTTATTGGATCTGGGGCTTTGCAGAGAGCCCATGTTCACCCAACGACATTGTCAATTACAACTGGAGTGAGCACGATGTCATCAAGATAGGACCATGGATCGTTGTGAGCGGGTCGACTGATCGTACGAATCATATTTGTTACACCAGACCAACTGTCGTGTCCGGATACGTCGTTACTCAGGCGAACGGCATATCGAACAAAGCGACTCCAAGGTATACGGGCCCTTGGGAGCAGTAGTATGCTACGGGGACGACGACGACACCTACCAAGTAATCAAATGCAACATGACAGCTGTGGATTAGGTGAGCGTTATTATGGATCACCTGCATCCCTTCATTCCCGACACCTATCCATACGTCGATGCCATCTTCCAGCAGGGTAACTGTGCACCTCAAAAGGCCAGAATGACGCTACAGATGTTTGAAGAGCCTAATAATAAATTCACTTAGATGTCTTGGTCAACAAATTCGCCTATTCTGAAACCGATGGAATAAATCTGGACGCTAATAGGCGCTAGCTCTACACCAATAAGTCACCCGCCCATAACTGTCTGACGTGTGCGTAGATATCTGGTATTACATACCTCTGGAAAACTGCCAACGACTTACCGAATCCACGCCACGCACAGCTCTGCTGCTCAAATGGCTCTGAGAACTATTGGACTTAACATCTGAGGTCATCAGTCTCCTAGAACTTAGAACTACTTAAACCTAACCAAACTAAGGACATCACACACATCCATGTCAAAGGCAGGATTCGAACCTGGGACCGAAGCGGTCGCGCGGTTCCAGACTGAAGCGCGCTCGGTCACAACGGCCGGCGCCGCTGCTATATTGCGTTTCAAATGTAGGCAAACAAGCAACTAATCAGGTGGCCATAATGTTTTGGCTCATCAGTTTATGAGAAGGCGAAATACCTTTCGCATCAAGAAGGAAGTAATTATCAAAGTGAAAAAAGTCAGCCGGCCGCGGTGGTCTAGCGGTTCTAGGCAGTCTGCTTTCGGCTGCGGTGGGGCGAGGACGTCCGCTGCGCCCCGCCGTGCGCGACCGTGAGCGCTTGCTCGTGTTTACCTTCTCGCGGCGCGAGTTGTATTAGTTACAAGTTCGGTGCAACTATGGCACACAAATGGCGCCACGATACGATCAAAATTACCTTCCAACCAGATCACACGCGTCCTCGAGCCTATGAAATAGAACAGTTCATACGCGACGATCTACGTTTAGATCCTGCGACTGCCGTCGGAATACATTTTTCTATAACGGCGAGCGTGGTTTATGTTAAAATGACCAGTGCAGAGGTCTGCGCGACAGTGGTGTCTAAATACTCGAACTCTCTCAGATTCAAACATTCTGACAGGCATATCGGTGCAGTGACGGTGGATCATGCAGGCATGGGCCTAAGGACTGTGAGGGTTTTTGAGCTCCCCTTCGAGGTCCCAGAGGAAGTTGTCAAGGCCGCCTTCCGACCGTACGGCAATGTTATCAACCACGTTGCAGAAAAGTGGCAAACTTTCTCGACGTATAAGGTCTACAATGGTGTGCGCCAAATTAAAATTGAGCTCAAGAAACATGTGCCGTCCTATTTGAACATCGGTGGCTGTCGTGCAATCATCATGTACGACGGTCAGCTGCGTACCTGTTCCGGATGTGGGCAGGAAGACCATGTTCGATCGAGCTGCTTACAACGTCGAATTACGCAGATACCAGTGGGAGACTCCGTTTCCCCGACGGGGACGACAATCCTGCCCCTCACGTACGCTCAGACGACGGTGCGCACCATAGTTGAGGACGAAACGGGCGATCAGACACATCCATCGACGCCAAAAGTACTAAGGGAGGAAGAGGAAGGACCCCCGATGCCAACCCATATGTCGCCCCCTCCACAGCAACAACAGCAGCAACAGTCCCACGGACTCCAGACGCAACGTAACATCCAGAACGCGATGGACGTGGACGCGAACATTGTCCCGACCGCGGCTTTCCTAGCGGAAGGTGATACGACGCTGGATTGTCTCCCACATTCGGATACGGATGTCCACGTTCGAAAGCAACGTTCGCCTCGACGACGGAAGCGACGTCGGCGGACCCCTTCAGACGATTGCCTCCTACACACGGCCGGTCAAGAAGGTGACATCTCCTCAGACGGCATGGATGCTGCGCCTGCTGAGAATCTAAGTGGTGTAGACGGTTCACTTGCCCATACCACGAGTGCCAAGTTACTTCTTGCACCACGGATTCAGCAGGTCGCGTCGATGGATGGCGCTCCGTCTACCTCTAACAAAGACGACGTACGTGCGGGAGATTTAGGTGCCGATCAGCTACACAGCATCGTGTTGCAGCCACTGTGGTCGGACGATGTTGAGGAACTTCCTAAAGAGGGCACGGGTGACAGCGGAGGGGGTGGCATTGGAGATGCCACTCCTATCGTAAAAGACGCATAATTTGTAACGGATTTGGTAGGTGCGGCATCTCTTGCGGTTAGCTTTGATTGCCATGGGGTCTACCCTAGGTGAAGAGGCTAGCCTGCACACCTTTCGCCTAGCCACAATCAAAATCAACGCGATAAGGGCACCACACAAACTGACAATGCTACAACGCATGCTTGATGCGGCGGACGTCGACGTGGCCCTCTTACAGGAAGTATGTGTCGCTAGTTTCCCTGACCTCTACGGTTATACCGCCCACATCTCCCACGCCTCTTCTACCGATTGTGGTGTGGCTGTTCTGCTACGGGACGGTTTGGAAGCTACGGACGTACTGTACTTACCGAGTGCAAGAGCCATGGCGGTAACTGTCAACGGTGTACGACTCATCAATGTCTATGCCCCTTCAGGATCAGGGAGACGGAGAGATCGGGCCCGCTTCTTTTCGGAAGATATCACGCGTCTATTTATGGGCCGCATAGACGATATGGTGATCGGAGGAGATTTTAACTGTACGTTATCTCCGTCTGATCAGCAGCCACATCACGTCCCGTGTGCGGAATTGGAAATGCTAGTGCGTGACCTCCACCTGATTGACACGTGGCGCCATATCCATGGCCCAGCTCCTGGATACACCCACTATACAAGTCATTCATCAAGTCGGTTAGACAGGATTTACGTCACAAGCACCCTTTCGACGGCGACGAGAGGAGCAGAGCTCTGGCCCACTGCATTCACCGACCACAAAGCCTATATTTACACCATTGCCCTCCCAGCTGCAAGTGTGTGGCGCAGTAGGCCCCCCTGGAAACTGAACGTGCTATCGAAGAGTCATGGAACGCGTCCTTACAGCGTCGTGGGTTTTACCGATCGACCCTCGGTTGGTGGATTGAATGTGCGAAGCCTGCTCTTAGGCGCACCTTCATGGCTTACGGCCGAGAAGCGGCGGCATGGAGGAGGAGCACGGAAAACTTTTATTACACCGTCCTACGGGAATGTCTTGCTATGGAGCCCTCACCTGACCGGCAGATCATAGTCAATCGCGCGAAAGCGCAACTCATCTCCTTAGCACGCCATCATTTACAAGGCGCTTTATACGGTCGCGTGCTCCAGACATGATACAATCCGAAAGGCCATCTATGCACCACGTGCTCCTAGAACGCAGGAGGCGCCGTAGGGCACTGGTAACCGACATGATAATGGACGATGGACGACTCGTGGCAGAACAAGCAGATATAGCAGAAGCCTTCTATGGGCATTACGCTCAACTTTATTCAGCAGTGCTCTCTGATATGGCGACGGTAGACTCCGTTTCAGCACATGTCCACGGTACAGTTCCACCAGACATGGTACCGACTTTACTGGGAGAAGTGACAGAAGAGGAAGTGCTCGACGCCATTGGTAAAGGTGCTCCCCAGAAATCACCAGGAATCGATGGATTACCATTACAGTTCTATCGAGCATTTAAACAACGTTTGGTACCGTGTTGGGTTGAAATTTGTCAGGAATTGATGTCCCCGGGTATACCGTTGCCTGCACCGTTCTTGGAAGGACTGATTGTCCCCATCCATAAGCCGAAGGGACGGAATCATGTCCGCGATTATCGCCCCTTAACGTTATTGAACAGCGACTTCAAGATCTTTTCGAGGCTGCTATCAGAACGTCTTCGGGGCACACTATTGCACGTCCTGTCCAGCGATCAGATGTCCTTGGGGGACCCAACAACATCAGAACTGCGTTATGTCGTTACAGAGATCTCATCTCCCTTGCACGGGTGAGACGTTTGCCGGCAGCCCTGGCGTCTATCGACTTTAGCCAGGCTTTTGACCGTGTGGGCCACACTTTCCTCACTGCCGTTCTACGGCGCATGGAATATCCCGACCCCTTTATCACAGTGTTGGCACGCCTTCTGCATGGGGCTACTTCTCGAGTTCTTGTTAATGGAAGACTGACGGCACCCATGCCGATCCGCCGATCAGTACGACAGGGATGTCCATTATCAACATTGTTATTTGCATTGGCCTTAGAACCCTTGTTGTGTGGTCTCCGAGACAGGCTCACTGGGATGCAGTTCGGCGGCTCCATCTATCGCTGCACCTCATATGCGGATGATTTGATGATCGTCATACGAGGAGCTGACGATATGGATGCGACGTTGGACTGGATTGCAACCTACGGTACAGCTTCTGGTAGCCAAATCAACGTTGACAAATCTGTCGCCTTGAGCATCGGGATTGGGCTACCGCAGGAACACATTGCCCCCTTACACTTCAGTGATACTGTCCGCTGCTTGGGCTTAGATTTCATGAACGACATGCGACGCGCGACGACGCTCAATTATCGACGCCTTCTTCACCAAATTAGGGCCGGAATTGCAAATCAGCGCTTGCGATCCCTCAACATTGTTCAGTGGGCGTATTATGCCAATGTATACCTTGCGTCCCGCATACCGCATGTCGCCCAAACACTACCCATTCCGAAACCCTTGGCTCGTAGCATTATGGCAGCGCTGGGATACTTCGTCACCGCTGGTATGCTACTGAAGATCAGATACGTATCTCTTACTCTCCCCAAGGAAAAAGGTGGTCTCGGCCTAGTCAACGTCCATGATAGGGCCATTGACCTCTATGTTAGCTCACATTTATGTCTGCTGCGCCGTTGTCCTACGAGCCTCACGAGTCTGCTTCTGACGGCGCTACGACCTGCTTCACTAAGAGCGCCGGTGCCACTACAGGACATCCCAGTGCCCCTCTTTTATATAGGACGTTTCTATTTAGAACAAATTTATTGCAGTGTAGCGCTCACGACACCACAAATGGCCACGTATTTATCACGACATGATGCAACGCCGCCCCCTAAATGTGGTCGAACTAAAATATCCTGACGTACGGTGGCGCGTGGTGTGGAAGACTGTACACGATGCCATGCTTGATTCCGACGTTGTTTCCCAATGGTACGTAGTCGTTAATGGGAAGCTGGTGACGCAAGAACGTCTCTACAATATCCACATGGCAGAATCTCCTAATTGTGTGGGTTGTAACACTGTAGATTCTGACGAGCACCGCTGCGGAGAGGCGGAACCGGTTTGGCACCTAGTGCGGCAGATGCTGGCTTATGTCTTGCGAGTTAGGCCGGAGCATATACCTGCACGCACGTTATTGTTTCCGGATGAGACATTTTACCCCAAGACTCGAACCAACTCCGTCACCTGGATACGTGGACATGCGGTCCATTACCTCTGTCGTGACGGACACAAGAATTTCCTTGACTTCTGGCTCTATTTGCAAGAAAGACATCATGCTATTTCCGGGCATACCAGATATCGACAATGCTTCGCAAACTACCTATGGAGCGCCTTTCACAGCCCCCCGTGCAGCTGGAATGTTCCAGGCAGTGGCAGATGAGGTCAGAACAAACTGCAAACGAGCATATATTGAACAATCTTTATCAGTGGGCGCAGTCAATGGGAAGCCTAACTAAGACGTGGTAGCTTTCTTTTCATGTTATTTACGTTTAATATCTTCGATGGTGTCTTCATTCTGTTTTAGTTTTCCAGGCTTGATTAACTATGACTGTTCGCACATTGATACCTATGTAAATAAAAAAAAGATCAAAAAAAAAGTGGGCAGGACACCTGCGTTTAGAATCCAAATAAATACACAAGAACAAACTAAGAACAAAATGAACAACAAATCAAATATAATAACGTATTATACACTTTCCTTTCTCCTTTTATTATTTTTTTATATTAAAAGTTCAGAGGCATATTTAATTTTTGTTTCGTTGGAAAAAAAAAGAAAGAGAGAGATGGTAGATCACTTGCCCGAGAAAAGCAAAGGTCCCGAGTTCGAGTCTCGGTCGGGCACGCAGTTTTAATCTGCCAGGAAGTTTCATGAGGGAGGAAAAAAAAAAGGAAGGCGCGCAGTCCGGAACCGCGCGACTGCTACGGTCGCAGGTTCGAATCCTGCCTCGGGCATGGATGTGTGTGATGTCCTTAGGTTAGTTAGGTTTAAGTAGTTCTAAGTTCTAGGGGACTGATGACCACAGTAGTCAAGTCCCATAGTGCTCAGAGCCATTTGAACTTTTTTTTTTTTTTACGTGAGGCAATACTGACACGTATCTGACACTAGATGTATCTGAAGCGAAGCCAGCCTACGTTTATAACATTAAATATTTAGGGGAAACTTTTGATGATGTTACTTGGGATACACTCATTGATAATCTGGAGGTAATAGGCGGGAAGCTGACTACAACTTATACAGAAACCAGACTGTTGACATAAAAGCCGAAAGACATGAAATAACAGTTGTAGCTGCGAAGGGTATGGCTGGATTGTAGCCCGTTCTCCATGTTGTTCGACAGTTACACTGAGCGAGCCGTAAAAGAAACCAATGACAAATTTGGAAAGAGAATTAAAATTCAGAGAGGAGAAATTAAAACCTTGGGATATGCCCGATGACACTGTAATTTTGTCAGGAACGCCAGAGGACTTAGGGGAGTAATAAACGGAATGGATAATGCCTTAAAAGGAAGATATAAGATGAACGTCAATAAAGCAAGACAAGGGTAATTGAATGTAGCCGAATTAAATCAAGCGATGCTCACGGAATTCGACTAAGCAGTGAACGTTAAAAGTAGCAGATGCGTTTTGGATTAAAAAAAATGTAATAACAAGAAAAGCTTTTACAAAAAAGAGAAATGTTTTAACGTCGAATAAAACAAATCCATGTTGGCTAACGTTAAAAGTTGAAATTTCACGTAATCACGTAATCAGATATAGGAAGAAACGCATTTAGTTCTATTTATTCCTGATTACAGATTTCAGCGATGAAGACTGTCATCTTCTGATCTGTAGAGTGATACATTTACATAGACTACATGTACGACAATCATTTATATTTTGTCATTAGAAATGAGGACACGGAAATTCTACGTTTTCGTATCCTTAAAAACTTACTGTTTTACGTCCTGTTCCATTACGACTGTACCACACTGCATTCTGAAATTCTAGTGGATATTATGTAGCACATTCCACACAGGTTTGATAAAAATAAAAACCGATTTTCACAAATCAAAACAATACATTTAAAAAGTACCTTGTGTAACTAAGGATGTGCACGTACATAACATTCCACTGATGCTCGTCAGATGTTGAATTGCGCAATAGTGCAAATTTCTCCACTTGTTTACCTTTGAATGACGAGTTGAATACATCATGGATCTACTTTCTTTTATCTACAGGCTTTGATCCACAATGTATTTAACTCGTCATGTAAACGTAAATAAGTGCCCATATGTGCAAATTGCGCAGTGTAAATCCAACACGCATCAGTGGAATGTTTTTTCTATGGACATCCTTAGTTACACTAGGAGCTTTTTAGCTGTACTGTTCTTACTTGTGAAAACCAGTTTTTTATTTTTAACAAACCCGTGTGGAATGTGCTACGTAATATCCGCTAGAATGTCAACATGATATGTGTGATACAGGCGTAATGAAACAGGACGTATAGCAACAAGCTTTTTAAAGGTATGAAAACGTAGGATTTCCATTTTCTCATATGTAATGATACTTATATATATGATTGCACATGTACTCTAGATAAATGCATCACTTTACAGATCAGAAGATGACAATCTTAACTGCTGAAACGGTGATTAGAAATAAATAGTACTGAATGCAAGCTTGGCTAGTAAATTTTCTCCTAATTTTAAGAGAACTGATCGGATTAACCGTTCAGACTGTTGCCTCTGCAACTACTGAAAAAGCTGCTGCTTCTTTTCACGAATGTATGTGAACCTGGTCTCTCCACAGATACCCCTCCGACGTGAGTGCACTTACAGTTCGGCTATCTGTATAAATGAGGAACACAGGCCATCCTGCTACGTCCACTTTCATAATGCTAAGAAATCATAAATCCTAATTCCGTTTCGTATCAAACTTGGTTATCCACATATATTATGTACGAATGCTAGTCAGAGTTTTAAATACAGCCGACAAAATTATATCTCATTTGGAGAGAAAAACTCTATCTTATTTAGAGAGAAAAGAGACGAATACCTTGTCTGTTGTCTTGTTAAGGCTCCGTCTCGAAATCTAAGGAGCCACTAAACATTAAAATCACGAACGCCGGACAGAAATTGGGCTCCTTTTCTCCCGAATACGAGTTCAGCTTTGAACCAGTGTACCAGCTGTTTTGGTTGCTTGAAATATATCTGACTGCATGCTGCCAGGGAGCTTGACACTTGAACCAGAAGAACCATTTACACGTGGAGCTCTATACATTAATGTGACTTCCCGATAATAGCATGCTCAACGTTTAAAAGTACAATTATGGCTATTGAAGTCACCTATAATCAGTTTACACATACGTATTTATTTTTTTTACAATTGTATTGACCAACTAGGATCACGTTAACAAAATCAGTTCCTCTTCTTCCTTTGTTGTTGTTTCCTATTTTTCCAGTATTCCATCATTTTCTCCCTATGAAGTCTCTTCGTTTCTTCTGTCCATGTTGTTCCCGATTTTTTACTTCTTCTGCTTTGAAAGCCTTCCAAATTTAGTATTTTGTTTTTAAAACTGTTTCTTTCTGCTATTTCTGATTCTTTTATGTTGTTTCTTTCAAGATATTTTCTTACTTCTGTAATCCATGCAATTGTCGATTTCTTCTTCCAGAAATATAGGAGTATTTGTTTTGTTAGTCTACTTCCATCCATTCGGTAGAGATGTCCAAAAAAAGGTTAATCTTCGTTTGGCCATTAATTCAGACATTTTCTCTATATTTTTTGATCTCCTCATTACTTCTTATTTTCCAACCATCTGCAGTTTTCATTGCATAAGTAGTTACTGTTTTAGATTTCCGTCTAAACGTTAATTCTTGAGATTCCAGAATGGCGTGATAATTATGCAGGAGGAAGGACGGAAGTATCACCATGATTAGTTAATTATTTACATTGAATCTTTTTTTCTGTTTTAAAGCTTGAAGGTCTGAAACTATTAAATGGCAGTTTTCAGTCTGATGCGTTTGGTATGCGACAAAGACAAGGACTCGAGACACGTATGGCTCCCGTAATTGACCAGAATCGTTGGAGCGCACGTTTCTTGTAACTAATTTTGTCCGGGTGGCTTTGAAGCGATATTCATGACTTTCTATGCGTGCGGCACCGCCTGGGCCGGCGAAGTGACAGCGGATGTGTGTCACATAGCGGCGAGTTTTCCGAGAATTTCTTGGAAGCGTTGCCACTGTTGCGTTCCGCTGCCTCGTGTTTCTCGCGCAATGCAACGGCTTTCCGTCTATTTACGGTTCAAAGACCTACAAAGATGACGGTTCTCCTTCTCGCATGAAAAACACATTCTAACAGAACTGACGTCAGTTCTACAGCGGCACCATATTGTCAGCTAACTGTACTGTCTCTGGCCATTCGTCGTGTCATGGAATTACGAACTTTAAAAAGCATTCTACGGAGGTTTGTACAATTGACACGCGAGCGAAATGTGTCCTTCACGCCCTATACCAGCTTTCGCGAAGAGTGGCGACTGTATTTTAAAAATTAGTATTTTATTAACAAACGTGCTGTTCGTTGAGCAATTAGCCACAATCTCCACATAAAATACAGACGAGAAAATCCGCAGACCGCTGTGTCAGATCAGGTGTTACCTGTGCTGGAATTAAAGATTAAAGTTTCTTAGTTCAGTATTTCGTGCAACTTTGTCATCAATGTTGCTGACATTAATGTGTCAGCCCACTGTCGATTTGCTTTCATTTCGTGTCAGCAGCAACAAGTTTTCTCATACTGGAAATTAGTTAAGGCAGTTGAGCACTGAAGCGACAAAGGAGAAAAGAAAGTAGCGTGAAGAGCATTTCAGTTATAGCTTTTCATTTGTGGGGGGGATGACAATTATCCCAACCATTTTTGTCTATGATGCGGTTCCATTCAAGAGTTACGTGTAAATTTCTACTCATCCAACGCTTAGTAGCTTCTCATAACAGCTGCCTTACTTTCAGCTCTTACCAAGGTCTCCAATTAAGAAGGAAGGCGAAGCCGGCCTCTGTGGCCGAGCGGTTCTAGGCGCTTCAGTCCGGAATCTCACTGCCGCTTCGGCCGTAGCTTCGAATCCTGCCTCGGGCATGGATGTGTGTGATGTCCTTAGATTAGTTAGGTTTAAGTAGTTCTAAGTCTAGGGGACTGATGACCTCAGATGTTAAGTCCCATAGTGCTTGAGCCATTAGAATAAAGGAAGGCGATTTTATTACAGTTAGGGTATCATGCTTTATCGCACAGCTAAATGGAGTAAAACCATAACGAACTTACCTGAAAATTTGCAGTAACTTACAGACTATGGAGTAGGGCTGGGTGCTTGAAATAGCTAAGTAACTTTCGAAAAACTGTTCATGGAATGAATTAACAACTATTTCAAAAACGTGACTGGTTGCAGTTTTACAGGATGACAATTATTGAACCATACCGTCAAAGCTTCTGAACGGTTTCCGTTAGGACGTTCGAACTACACGGTTGGCCACAGGGCATGATGAGAATATGCGCAGTATGGTTTGAGTAAGTGG
The DNA here is from genome assembly GCF_023897955.1 of Schistocerca gregaria. Lineage (NCBI taxonomy): Eukaryota > Metazoa > Arthropoda > Insecta > Orthoptera > Acrididae > Schistocerca > Schistocerca gregaria. The sequence continues at coordinate 604,737,526 of NC_064921.1, read as the reverse complement.
CGAAGCCCACATTCATTTGGATGAGTTCGTCAATAAGCAAAAGTGGCGCATTTGGGGGACTGAGAAGTCTCTTCACCCTTAACGCGTGGTTGTGTGGTGTGCGACGTCCAGTCACGGAATAACTGGCGCGATATTCCTTGATGGCACGGTGATTACCGAACCGTACGTGAAGGTCCTTGAAGATGATTTCATCCCCGTTATCCAAAGTGACCTGATTTCGACGACTTGTGGTTCAGGCAAAACGGGGAGCACTTTAGGGACGGCTTTCTGGCTCTGGGGTACCCAGGGGCCACTAGCATGGGGCACTGCGACTCCTTTTTGTGGGGCGTCTTAAAGACAAGGAGTACAGCAACAACCCAAAAGCTACTGCTGTGCTTAAACAGCCTCTCAGGAGGTCGTTGACAGCATCGATGTTCCGACACTTCAGCGGCTCATGCAGAATTTCTGTATTCGTCTGCGCCACACCATCGACAATGATGGCAGGCATATCGGACACGTCGTAAGCTAAATCCTAATATCTGTAATGACGTTTGCATACTGAGTAAAGTGTGTGCACGGCGTAGTTTGTAACTAATTTATGTTTTTTTTTAATACAGTTCGATAATTCTCACCCTGTATGTATTTATGGTGGAAGAAGTATTTTACAAATTGTTTTGATGGTGTCTGTTGTCAATTCCTGCATTCCGAAATCACCAGAAAGACTGACAAATTGCTGCAGTTTTTTGTTCCGCTTCCTGAAGGAAAAAAAAAAAAAAAAGATGACAACTGTCATGTGAAACGAAAGAAGAGCGGAGGTACGCCATCACTTACGATGTATGTAATAACAGTTTGTCCATCGAGGGTAATACAAGAAGACAATGTTCTGAATGTGCAACAAATGAGAGTGAAAAAGAACCAAAACAATTTGTACAATGTGCCAGACACCATTGTGTAAACAATGTATTTCACCCTGTCACACACAAACATTATGAACGTTATATTTACATACACTGTTTGTATTCGTTTTTCAAAGTAAAGTATTGTATGCACTAACCGTTGTTTTCTTTCATGTTAGAGCTAGAACATCAATGGGTCAGGACGTCCCACCCGGCAATAACAATGGCACACATGTTCCACACACCTGATATTATCCCCACCCTCCAATTCTCCGTGTGACTATACCAATAACTAAACTCAACAAGGACTACCCCATGTGTATGCAATGAAAAGAACTAAACTAAAACTATGTAGTCTAGACGTTAAGAAAGATCACGAATGGAAATTTGTGCTAAGTTCCTTTAGGACCAAACTGCTGAGGACTTACAACTACTTAACCTAACTTAAACTAACTTACGGTAAGGACCACACACACACACACACACACACACACACACACACACACACACACACACACACACACACACGAGGGAGGACTCGAGCCTCCGACGGGGGGAGCAGCGCGAACTGTGGCAAGGCACTCTAGACCGTGCGGCTACCCAGCGCAGCAGAGATCATGAAACTTCACTGTAAAACGACATGCGTGGGCAGTTCGTTTTTTATTTCAAGTTTGTGTATCACTTCTTCCTTTCCTTCACTTCCCCTTAGGAATGTTTTGGTCGATAAAGTGTACTGAGCACTGAGTATCACGAAATCACGTTCTGACATACCTGTATCCGCAAAGTTAGCCGAAAATGCTATCATCTTGGCCATCGCTGCTTCGAAACAACTTTTTACATTATTTCATCCGATATGACTTGAAACAGCATGTTTGTTTTCTGCAGTGTAAGTGAGGAGGAAGCTGCAACCAGACACGTTATTTTTAATTAATAACTCATTTTTTCCGTAACCAGTTTCAGGCTTAGGTCCGTCATAAGACAGCACCTAAATTTCTAGTACAAATTTGATATTTTTCTTCTTATATTACAAGACGTAGATGTGAAATATGTATGGCGCAGAAATAAGGGTTGTTTTAAAGAAAATGTGCGAAACAATACTGCGGGTTTAATTGAAGTGATTATTCAAAGCTAGTTACCAGAGGCCTGAGCACAATATCCCACTGTTTCACGAGCCGAAGGATTCCCTATTTCCAGAATTCCTGTGGCTGTGACACGAGCCAGTCCTCCACTGTGTCCTTCAGTTCGTAGTCCGTGTTGAAGCGCAAATATTGCACGTCCACACCTCTCACCTAAACGAACAATGAGTTAGACCACAGCGGATTTAAACACTACTGTGCCCCTCTTAAATAAGCTGCTTCCTTCCTCACTCCTGTCCTTCCCAAGAGCTGATGTATGTAACCGTTACCATCTACTTCAGACCTACGGGTACACGCAATGTCCCACAAAAAAGGAGAAGCATCCAGAATGGGAAGAGACGAATGGAAACTTCATGGGTTGAGAGGATGTGTGATGCTGTTTCACTGATTAAAATTCGAGTCATATTTACAAACAACTTGGCAATACGAGCCAACTCAGCGGGGCGACGTTGCATCCATTCTTGTTTGGATACATGCACTGATTCGGTTGTGAAGGGTCTCATAAAACAGTTGTTACCTCTCATGAGGCAAGCTACCCAACAACTATTGTAACTTCTCCTTGATATTCTGGACACTGGATCAGGAACGGAGACGTCTGGGCTGGTACCACATATGTTCTATCGTAGACAGATCTGGGGATCTTGCTTGCAATAGGGGTACCTCAGTATCACGCAGATAGTTCACAGAGACAAGTACCACGTGTGGACGAGCATTCTTCTGTCGCAAAACGACACCACGATACTATCGCATGTGAGGTAATAATACGTGAGGACGCTGTTAGTACGTTACGTATCGTTGTGCCCTCAGACTTCCCTCAAACTTGGCGCCAGAAGTAACACCGCTGTGCCGCTCCAAAATATTCGAAGAATGAGATCTCACCAGGTCGCTACCTTACTTGCTGAAAAAAAAAAGTGGTGGCATGCACCATCAGCCCACATTTCCAGTTCACATCAGCATTCCATACACGTCTGTCTGTGGAAACTCCGTCAGGAGGTGATAGCTGTCTCCTGTGAGTACGCGGCGTCTCCGTGTCCTTCACAGTGATCACTCAACATCTGATTATGTTCACTCCCTTTATATACAATAGAAGGTCTGATAACAACACTAAACACTAACTACGGTACTCTGAAGGCCATTCTATTCGTCGCAGAGAACTCTAATCATTTACACACCCGCTGAGAGTGTGTACGTGATTGCGTCCGAGGATCAGCCTAGCCCTGAAACTAGTCAAGCAATGTTGTGACTGGCCTTCAAAAACCACGCGTGATATTTTCATTTTCTCTCGCTCGCTGCGTACAAATTATTAGTCCTACAGAAAAATTGAACAGGACCTTTTTGTAGGAAACTTAATGTAGTTAAGTTTTGTACTGGGATACGTTTTCGCTGAAGGCCGTAGTTTCCGCGCTATTCAAGAAAAGCGTACAAAACCCTACAGACGCACCCCCACTCCCACTGAAACGTCCCCTTTGAAGAATTAATACACGACTGTGCTTAAACTGAAACACAATATTTTTGGCGCAACGCAATCTGACTTCCAAAAATCCCTACGAAAGAATGGCCCTGACTAACATTAACCTATACGTTTCACAAATCACTTACCTCACAAAATTCTTCGTTACTCAAGCTACTGCAATACAGCGAGCGCCACTACTGCCAGCTAAATAAAAGATTCAAACTACTGAAGGCACTAACTACTGATAGGCATAGTTAGCAAATGAAAGATTTTAATAGAGAACAAACAATGTATTTACCTCACTAGTCATAATATATATAGCAGTTCATGACACCAATTCTTACAAATTTCAAAACTCCGCCATCTCTCTCCCCACGTCCACCACTGCTGGCGGCTCACCTCCAACGGCGCAACGCTACACGCTGTTAGCATCCAGCTGCCGCTGCCCGACACTACAATGGCAGACAACAATGCAAACTAGCCACAGACTGCGCACAGCACAGTCAGTGATTTTTCATACAGAGCGCTATGTGGCGTTACCAATAAGAAATCTAAACAGCCTACTTACACCACATTCAGTCACCATCGGCCAGCATTTTTAGTATGTTGCTACTAGCGGCGTCCAACAACTGTAAAAATATTTGCCACTGCGCGAATTATTTCCCACACCCGACGTTTTTTTTAACTTCATCGACTGGCCTTATTACACCACCTGCTTAGTTGAGCACTTATCAGTTGTAATATTGACATTTGTGTAAATTATACCTAGCAATTTTGTGAATTTTAAGGGCATAAAATGAACAATTACATCGCTATATTAGTCAGGCCTTGTGACTACTAAAATATTATGATTGTAAGACTGAAGTTTGGATCGAATTGTCAACGTAATCATTTCTAATGTTAAGTTTACAGAAGTAGTTTTCCTTTCATTGTTCTCTACGGCACGTCTAAATTTATTTATTTAATCGTATGGCTAGGGCCCCCGTCAGGCAGAACGTTCGCCGGGTGCCGGTCTTTCGATTTGACGCCACTTCGGCGACCTGCAGTCGATGAGAGTGATAGGATGATGATGACACCACAACACCCAGTCTCTGGGCGGAGAAAGTTCCCCGACCCAGCAGGGAATCGAACCCGGGCCCAGAGGATTCATAAACCGTCACGCTGACCATCCTGCTACCGGGAGCGGACAAGGCACGTTTAAATTAATAATGTTAACGAAATAGCCGATTATGCTGGTGGCGTAATATCCCAATCAACATGGACCCAGAGAGAAGTCAAATATCGGGAATAGTTTGTGTAGTCGGAAATTTTTGTGCAGTGGTAGAAGGAGTTGCGACGAACAATATAGTAGATATCCTGACTGATAGGGATGAGCGGGAGTGGAAGTGCGTCTGAAGATCACTTTTGTGCGTTTTCCTTGAATAGCTCGAAAACCGTGGGCTCCAACAGAAACGTATCCCAGTACAAAATTCAACTACATTAAATTTTCTACCACAGGGTCTCGTTCAGTTTTTCTGTGGGAAAAATGTTTGTACTTAGTGACCAAGAGAATATGAAAATATCACGCGTGGTTTTTGAAGGCCAAATATAAGATCGCGGGTTGCACGAAACGACATCGGGAGGAGCAGCTGAATCACCCTGTATATGTGCAAATATATTCATACCTTAAGAGACCACATCGCCAGCACTCTTGCAAGAACCTAAAAGTTTTTGACATACATTAATCCTGCTGAAATATTGATGCTGTTTTTACGAGGGTCCCAAACGAAACAAATATTATTTGATATTTACACTTTCTAAAATAATCCAGACTATTATGTCGAGAGCCGAATTAATTTCTTGGAAAAACTAACGTTTTACGGAACGAAACATTGAGTTCTCTCAGAAATTAATTCGATTACGGGATAATAGTCTAGATTCTTTCAATAATTGTGACATTTTCAACCGTAAAAATTTACATGTTACTATTTTAGATTTTTTCACTCACGACTGAAAAACTATGTGTTCAAAGGCGCTGAGAACGTCACACACGTTCCCAGCGTTGACGAGGGTGAGAATGTGTGATTGTGCAAGGCAGTTTATGACGGCAGGTCCGCTCAGTGAGGAGCCGTGACTGTACGTGCTGAACGCTGTCATAACGGAGACGGTTTTTATGACTATGCGTCCCGCCCCCTCGCTATCCCGTGTGGATGCGCCGCCTGTAGGCGATCGAAATGTCTGTGAACCACCAGCTGCAACTGTGACGGCGCCATCGTTACCACGTCCCAATGCCTCGGGCGCGGCAGCTGAAGCGCGGAAGGTCCACAACACGCGTTCCGTACGCGTAAATAAGAAACGTGAAAAGATCTACTGCTGCAGAGTTCACTAATATTCCGCATACATTGCCTGGTACGTTAACCACAGTTGGTCTCCGTAACCACGTATCTCAACATTTGCCGTTCCTGCGTTTATAACCGATAAATGAATTGGACAATCGTCTTCCGTGATGTCAAAACTCTTAATCTGAAACTAATAGTACACGCTACGTTATCAATGTGTAATGTGAATATCAGCGGTCCTGTTACACTTCTCTGAAGCACATTAAATATTTCACTTCTCTATCTGTCAACAAATTTTTATTCGAAATGCTAACACCTGATTATCTATCCCAGACAAACTCACTATAACTGGTACGTCTATGTACGCCGAAGAACGAAAATGTTTTATGACTATTTAAAAACATAGAATCTATCTACTTATCTATATTTATGGCACTCTGGAAGCGTATGTACAGAGTCCGAGCTGAATTTTATGTGCCTGATGTTTACGGAACTCATGCTGGTTTTCATAAGCAATGTGATTATGTTCCCGGTAGGGAATCGTATTTTAGAATGAAATATTTTCGGAAATCCCGTATTAATAGAGATTAATCAAATGGGGAAGTAATTTTGCAGCATATTTATTTATGAATGTGACCTAAGCTCTTTTGCAACCTCATGGAACTGTTCCCTACTCAAGGGATCTTCGATAAATTGCGCTCATTGCTAGGTAATTAGTTACCGACTACTACATCATTCAGTTTTGCAATGACATAGTTATTGCATGTTGACAATGTTGCCTCGTATACCATTATGAAGGAACACTTATAAGTAGAATTATCTACTGGGCTTTAATTTAACGCACTCCTTCAACCATACGACACTCTCCTCCCCTCCCACCATTAAAATTAGAAGCTTCCATGAAACTTCCTGGCAGATTAAAACTGTGTGCCGGACCGAGACTCTAACTCGGGACCTTTGCCTTTAGCGGGCAAGTACTCTACCAAAGGTCCCGAGTGTCGGTCCAGCACACAGTTTTAATCCGCTGCAGAGTGAAAATCTCATTCTAGAAGCGTCCGTGTTTGAAAATTTGTCATAAAACTTAAAATGGAAAATAATTTTTCACCAAATACTGTTCTGAAATTCATGTTTTTAAAACATAATTTCTTACAATCAAAACAATAAAACCACAATAATTAATGGAAAAGACAGGCGAATAGCAATGTCACTGTGCTCCTGGTTATGTATCGGCACAAGTCTGTAGTCTTCCTGACTATGACGTCATGTTTCCAACTGCTGCCAGCTGCAACGTTCTAACAGTTGCGTTGCAGTTGCTCAATGAACGTGTGTCCAGTATTAACCAATAGAGCATTTAGCGATAAATGTCGATGAATATATTAATGGCATATCCAGGTCACGTACAATTACAACTTCCCGAGAGCTGGGAAAAACACATCATATGACATGAGACAGAGTTATATGTTTGGTAAATGCTTTAAATGTCATTTGTCCTCTACTCATTGAGTTGTATTAGAAATTGATTGATTTAAGTTGTATTACGAATAAACTACACATTTGAACACGAACATCCCTGTAATACACACATAAAAAAAGTTTTGCATCACTTCGGTTCCGAAAGTTCCGCAACCTGTACAGAAAATTGGAATAGAGATCAACACAAACATCATTTCCGCCCTTTTTATTCCTCATCAAAACCACACACTGCATCATACAGCGAGACCTTCATAGGCGGTGATCCAGATTGCTGTCCACACCAGTACCTCTAATACCCAGTAACACGTCCTCTTGCATTGATGCATACCTGTTTTCGTCGTGGCATACTATCCACAAGTTCATGACGGCACTGTTGGTCCATATTGTCCAACTCGTCAACAGTGATTCGGCGTAAATCACGTCGGTCACGTCGTCCATAAACAGCCGTGTTGAATCTATAAACAGCCGTGTAGAATCTATCGCAGGCGTGTTAGATAGGGTTCATGTCTGTAGAACATGCTAGCCACTCTAGTCGAGTGATGTCGTTATGCTGAAGGAAGTCGTTCACAAGATGTGCACGATGAGCGCGCGGATTGTCGTCCATGAAGACGAATGCTTCGCCGATATGGTTGCCCTATCGTTCGAAGGATGGCATTCACGTATCGTACAGCCGTTGTGGCGCATTCCATGACAACCAGCGACGTTCGTCGCCCCCACATAATGCCACCCCAAAACAGCAGGGAACATCCACCTTGCTGCGCTCGCTGAACCGTGTGTCTAAGGCGTTCAGCCTGACCAGGTTGCCTTCAAACACGTCTCCCACGATTGTCTGGTTGTAGGCATATGCGACACTCATCGGTGAAGAGAACGTGATGCCAATACTGAGCGATCCATTCGGCATGTTGTTGGGCCCATCTGTACCGCGCTGCAAGGTGTCGTGGTAGCAAAGATGCACCTCGCCATGGATATCGGGGAGGAAATGGTTCAAATGGCTCTGAGCACTATGGGACTCAACTGCTGTGGTCATCAGTCCCCTAGAACTTAGAACTACTTAAACCTAACTAACCTAAGGTCATCACACACATCCATACCCGAGGCAGGATTCGAACCTGCGACCGTAGCAGTCTCACGGTTCCGGACTGCGCGCCTAGAACCGCGAGACCACCGCGGCCGGCACGGGGAGTGAAGTTGCGCATCATGCAGCCTGTTGCGCATAGTTTGAGTCGTAACGCGACGTCTTGTGGCTGCACCAAAAGCATTATTCAACGTAGTGGCGATGCTGTCAGGGTTCCTCCGAGCCATAATCCTTAGGTAGCGGTCATCCATTGCAGTAGTTGCCCTTGGGCGGCCTGAGCGAAGCATGTCATGGACAGTTGCTGTCTCTCTGTCTCCTCCATGTCCGAACAACATCGCTTTGTTTCACTCCGAGACGCCTGGACACTTCTTATGTATAGAGTCCTTCATGGCACAAAGTAACAATACGCAATGCGCAAGCGCTCGAACCGCGGTTTTGATCGTCTAGGCATGGTTGAACTACAGACAACACGAGACGTGTACTTCCTTCGTGGTGGAATGGCTGGAACTGATCGGCTGTCGGACCCCCTCCGTCTAATAGGCGCTGCTCACGCATGCTTGTTTACATCTTTGGGCGGGTTTAGTGACATCTCTGAACAAATGGTTCAAATGGCTCTGAGCACTATGGGACTTAACGTCTATGGTCATCAGTCGCCTAGAACTTAGAACTACTTACACCTAACTAACCTAAGGACATCACACAACACACAGTCATCACGAGGCAGAGAAAATACCTGACCCCGCCAGGAATCGAACCCGGGAACCCGAGCGCGGGAAGCGAGAAATCTACCGCACGACCACGAGCTGCGGACCATCTCTGAACAGTGAAAGGAACTGTGTCTGTGATACAATATCCGCAGTCAACGTCTATCTTCACGAGTTCTGGGAACCGGGATGATGCAAAACTTTTTTATGTGTGTAAGTTTTAAAAAAATTAAAAAAACGTTAATTCCTGGTGCCAACTGTACCATAACGGTTGATCGTTTGGGTGGCGGCTGAGTTAGTAGCAATGGAAAATAAAGAGAAAAACGTTCTCCCCCTCCCTCTCCCCTCCTCACCCTGCGCGTCCCATGATCCTCCTCCTCTTCTCCGCATCTCAGGTGACACAGCTATGAGGTCAGACCGTACGTAATATTCTGCATTTTCGCTCATAACTTTCATAATACATTGAAATGACCGAAGTCATGGGGTAGCGATATGCACACATGCAGATGGTGGTAGTACTACGTATTTGTGGTATGAAAGGGCGATGCGTTGGCCTAGTTGTCATTTGTACTCCTGGGATTCATGTCGAAAGGTGTCCCACGTGATTATGGCCGCACGAAGTGAATTAACAAGACTTTGAACACAGAAGGCAGTTGGAGTTCGGCCAAGGGACAATTCGTTTCGGAAATCGTTGCGGAATTCAATCCACAGTGTCAACTTTGTGCCGAGAATACCAAATTTCAGGCATTACCTCTCACCACAAATCTCGCAGGGGCCGACGGCCTTAACGTAACAACCCAGAGCAGTGGCGTTTGAGTAGCGTTATCACTGCTAACAGACAATCAACAATGCGTGAAATAACCGCAGAAATCAATGTGGGACGTACGACGAAAGTACCCGTCAGAATTGTCCGAAGAAATTTGGCGTTAATGGGCTATCGTACCAGACGACCGACGCGAGTGCCTCTGTTTTGCACATCACCTGCAGCTCCTCTCCTGCGCTCGTGACCATATCTGTTGGACCACAGACGACTGGAAAACCGTGTTCTGGTCATATGAGTCCCACTTTCAGTTGCTAAGAGCTGATAGGGTTCCAGTGTGGCGCAGACACCAAGAAGACATGGAGCCAGGTTGTCAACAAGGCACTGACAAGCCGGTGGTCGCTCCATAAAAGTTTGGCTGTGTTTACACGGAATGGACTGAGCCCTCTGGTCCAGCTAAAATGATCATTGACTGGAAATGATTATTACTGTCCAATTTCGGACGATTTCCAGCCAGTTATGGACTTCACGCTCAAAACGACGATGGAATTTTTATGGATGACAATGCGCCATGTCACCGGGCCATTGTTTGCGATTGGTTTTGAAGAACATTCTGGACAGTTCGAGCGCATTGCAGCGCAATGCAGGTCGCCCGGCATGAATCCCATCGAACATTTATGAGATGTTATCCTGCACAGGCAACACTTTCGTAATTATGGACGGCTATAGTGGCAGAACGGCACAATATTTCTGCAGGAGACTTCCAACGACTTGCTGAGTTCATATCCACGTCGAGTTGGTCTCTCCGGGGAAAAGGAGGTCCGAGTCGATGTTAGGAGATATCACATGACCTTTGTCACCTCAGTGTAGTGTGTGAAAGAGAAATCACAATTTTTATGTACAGATGTAATAAGTAAATAAGCTTCTGAATGTAAAATGTAGCCCGTAGAATAAAAAGTATCTAAATTTTTAACGCTTTTTGTAATTTAAGAACTACAGAGCTTGTTTCAAGCTCCAAAATTATTTACTTAAGCAGATACACTCGAAAAAGCTGCAAAAAAGGTAAAAAGAATAAGATCACATTAATTTGAAAGTGGGATGGGAGCAAGATGGTGGAAATCGTGTGTAAATAAATAAATGGTAGATTGGTAATATATACTCACTGGGAGGTGCCGAAACGCCGTTCCGACCGAAATTAAGCCTTCTATGCAGCTCTACTGTGTAGTTAAATGATGATGGTGTCTTCTTGGGTAAAATACTCCGGAGGTAAAACTGTTCCCCTTTTGGATCTCCGGGCTGAGGCTACTCAGGAGAATGTCGTCATCAGAAAAACAAAACTGGCATTCCGTGGATCGGAGAGTGGAATATTATATCCCTTAATACGGCAAATTTAGAAGGGGAAATGGATTGGTTGATGTTAAATAAACAGAGGATTAGTGAAGTTGGGTGGCAGGATGGACTTCTGATCAGGGTTATAAATACAAAATTAAATAGGAGTAATGCAGTAGTAGGTCTAATAATGAATAAGAAAATAGGAATACGGGTAAGCTTACTACTAGCAGCATAGTGAACGCATTGCCATAACCATGACAGACACTAGGCTAACAACCACCACAGTAGTACAAGTTAATATGCCAATAAGCTCCGCAGACGATGAAAAGATTGAAAAACTCTATGCTGAGATAAAATAAATTATTCTGCTGCGATAGGGGACTGGAATTCGATTGTGGGAAAAGAAAGAGCTGGTAAATAGTAGGAGAATATGGACTGGTGCATAGGAATGAAAGAGGAAGCCGCCTGGTAGAATTTTGCACAGAGCATAATTTAATCATCGTTAATACTTGGTTTAAGAATCATGAAGGAATGTTGTATACGTGGGAGACACCTAGAGACAGCGAAACGTCTCACACTAATTATATATGTTGGTTAAGACAGAAAAAGTCGGAAACAGATTATAACTTGTAAGTCATTTCCACCGACAAATGTAGACTAACAAGAATTTATTGGTTACGGACTGTACATTAAAACTGACGAAATTGCAAAACTGTAGAAAATTAAGGAAATGAGATACGGAAAAATTGAAGGAACATGAAGTGGCTGAGAGTTTCAGAGGGAGCACTCAGCAACAATTGACTGCAGCAGAGGAAAGGAATTCAGTTGAAGACGAATGGGCAACTTTGAAAAATGAAACAGTATAGGCAGGAGTGGATAAAATCGGTAAAAAGGCAAGCACTAGATAAATACATAGAAGGGCTATACAAGAGCTATATTACAGAAAGAGAAAAGAGAAGAGAACGTAGACGAAGATGAGAAACCATACCGCGAGAAGAATGTGACAGAACATTGAAATACTGGTTAGGTTAGGTTAAGTCGGAACAAGGTAACCGGAGTAGAAGACATTCCCTCAGAACTACTGACATCCTCGGGAGAGCCAGCCATAACAAAACTATTCCTCCTATATGCAAGATGTTTGAGGTGGGCGAAATACTCTCAGATTTCGAGAATACTGTAATGATTCAAATTCAAAAGAAAGCAGGTGCTGACAATTGTGAGATTTACCGAACTATCAATTTAATAAGTCATCGTTGCAAAATACTACCAAGAGTTCTTTACAGAAGAATGAAAAAACTGGTCGAAGCAGAGTCTGGGAAGATGAGTTTGAATTCTGGAGAAATGTAGGAATACGCCTCATCTTAGAAGATAATTTAAGGGAACGAAAACCTATGATTATAGCTTTTGTAGATATGAGAAAAGCTTTTGGCAATGTCGTCTGGAGCACACTTTTTGAAATTCTGATGATAGTAGGGCAAAATACAGGGAGCGAAAGGCTATGTACAACTTGTACAGAAACCAGACGGCAGTTAATAAGAGTCGAGGGGTCTGAAAGAAAAGCTATGAATAGGGAGTGAGACAGGGTTACGACCTATCCCCGATGTTGTTCAGTCTGTACACTGAGCAAGGGTAAATGGCAACGAAAGAAAAATGTTGGTAAGTAAAAGAAGTTCAGTGAGAAGAACTAAAACTTTCAGGTTCACCAATGACATTGTAATTCTGTCAGAGACTGCAAATAACTAGAAGTGCGCTATTTGGGCAGTAATATAACTGATGATGGCCAAAGTAGAGACGATCTAAATTGCAGAATACAAATGACAAGAAAAGCGTTTCTGAAGAAAATAATTTTATGAACATCAAATACAGATTTAAGTGTTTAGAAGTCTTTTCTGAAGGACTTGGTCTGGAGTGTAATCGTGTACGGAAGTAAAACGTGGACGATACACACTTCAGGGAATAAGAGAATAGAAGCTGATGAACTGTTGTGCTGCAGAAGAATTCTGAAGATTCAATGGGCAGATAATGTAACCAAAGAGTAGGTATTGAACCAGTCATCGGACTGAAGACTACAGCGACAATCACTGTCAGGCGTGGATCCAGTGCTTCCTTCTCTTTGTGATTTTGTGTGTTTGCGGAGGGGTGGGTGGATGCACACAGAATTTGTTACAATCCCCCCCGTCACCAACCCTACCAAATTGAACCTGCCGTCACTCTCACTTTCAAGGTGCCGTAAGTGCCTACCCTCAGAATAGTGACAGTAACATATATTAAATGTTTAATTAGAATGATGATAATTTTTTATCAGTTCTAAGTACATCGCTTTAGTGTTACGCTGTAATTTTCTAGAATTCCCTGCAATTTTCGAGACTTAGTTTTCACGTTACTCTACTGTCTATAATTTAACTGAGGAATGTGTGTGTGTGTGTGGGGGGGGGGGTCAGTACCACCCTTGGATCCGCGCCTGTTCACCCCACACCGTAACACCAAGTCCTGGACGATCATGTTCGAAAATGTCCCTGGGAGCATTACGTGTCCTCGCGTCTGGCCGTATAAGGACACTTTCAGCACTGTCCAACGTTCTGCTGGTCCACGTGTTAGAACGTTGTATGGGCGTACTGGCCTCCAATTCTTTGAACACGGCAGACTCACTGGTCAACGTTATTCTCACACTACTCCTTCCCCATGTGCGTCTTTTCATAGGCGCATTCGGCGCTGGCTTCATTTTTATGGACAACGCGCCACCGCATCGGACTGAACAGGCAAGGAGGTTCTTGGAACGAGAGGTTGTTTGACTAATGGACTGTTCTGCCCGTCCCCAGAATTAAATTCCGTCCAGTGTGGGATGCCTTGGGGACACACACTGCAGGACGTCCACATGCTCCAACGACGGTCCAGAAGTCGTCAACGGAGCTAGTGGACGAATGGAACGCCCTGCCACAGGAACTCCTTGCCAACCTTGTGGCCAGATTGATTGACTGATTATGGGTTTAAAGGGACTAAACTACTAGGTCACCAGTTCCTCCATTTCATGAGATAAAAAGGGCAAAAAGTGAGGACATAGCTGTTCCAACTATATAAGCAAGTCAGAGTTCGAAAAAAGGCGTGGCAGTAATTGTAACACGATAGGTATTATACATATACAAACCCTGGCAGCATCTTGCACTTAGAGGGTCTAAAGGCACAACAAGGCGGAGAGGGGGGGCGAAGAAAGTAACCTGCCGTCACATGGGAGGGGGAGCGGGTGGTGGGACGTACCCGCCGCAGAGGAGGCTCTCCTTCACACAACCACCCGTAACACTGAAAGTGGAGAAGTACTACAGTTAATGTAAAATCCGCTCTCCTTCAGGTAATGCAACACTTGGATAGTGACTATCTCATCATACGCAAGCATCTGAGATAGTGAGACAGGGAAGCTTAGACCTCTGTGGTCAGCATGGGAGCACACGATTCTGAGCGTGTGCTGCTGTTTGTGGTAGTAGCACACCTTATTAAAACCGTGTTCCGCCTTTTTTAATGTCCAGGGCACAATCATGAATCGTTGTGCCTTAAGCGTAATTATTGACTTTTACTCAAAGTGTCCTTTCCTTCCGCCTCAATGCGTATATGTTTCATATAACTTTTGTACTCCACTGTAACATTTCTTTCTGTGCGTGGTGCCAGTTTCATTAAGCTATGGTACTTGGCAGTGGCGCAACACGCAAAAGTTACTTTAGTCCTAAAATTTTGAACATCAGTGTATTTCGGGTTTCGCTCTGATGTTAGCCTGTTCAAGTTAACATCTACCTGTCTGCAGATTCACACTTATTTGTACTTACTGTTAATTAGTGACTGCTCCCTAAGAATATTAATACGGGGTGTTCAAAAACTTTCTCCGCAGTGCCGTATGATTGTTAGCCGCCCTTGCCGTATGATTGTACGCCTGCCTGAGTTACTTCCCTTCAAGTGGAGTCTCCCAACATTACACTGTTTAGTTTATCTCAGCGAGCGTCAGTAGTTGGTGTGTGTCGTTACGTGTTGACGTGAACGTTTAAGTTTAGTTCCTTTGTTGGTATGTTTCGTTTTCGTCTCTGTTAAAATGGTTAACCATTGAAGAACGTGTGTTCTTAGTCGAACAAGTATTCAAAGCTGGCGGTAAATACACAGTTTCTAAAATGGTTCAAATGGCACTGAACACTATGGGACTTAAGATCTATGGTCATCAGTCGCGTAGAACTTAGAACTACTTAAACCTAACTAAACTAAGGACTTCACACAACACCCAGTCATCACGAGGCAGGGAAAATCCCTGGCCCCGCCGGGAATCGAACCCGGGAACCCGGGCGTGGGAAGCGAGAACGCTACCGCACGACCACGAGCTGCGGACTACACAGTTTCAGTTCGTCAAACATTTAATTCAGTTTTCCCGGAGACAACACTCCCACATTACGGTACTGTGCGAGATCTGATTAACAAATTTCGAAGTATGTTCAGTGACAGATTCACCGAGAAGTAGTCGTCCTAGCGTTTTGTCTGAGAATAAACTACTCAATGTTTCTTGTCCAAACAAGTCAGTAAGAAAACTCGCCCAGGAAATCGATGTTAGCGTCGGAACGGCTCACACTGCTATAAAGAAAAAAATTATAACTTTTCCCATTGAAGGTGACAGTCGTGCAAGAACTGAAAAATACTGATCATGGTAAGAGACTTCATTATTGTCAATGGTTCATAAATTTCGCACAACAAAATGGAATGGATATTCTTAATGAAACGTTTTTCACTGATGAGGCGTGGTTTCAATTATCCGGGTACATGAACTCGCAGAATTCTCGTATGTGGAGTACTGCAAATCCATTGTGTATTCATGATTAGACGAATTGAATTCTGTATTCAACAACAGGGAGGACACTTTCAACATTTAATGTGAAAATTTGTAAGTAAAAATGAATATTCAATAAATTAATAACTAGTATTTCACTTAGTTTCATTTCGGTAAATTAACTGCGGCATACGGCACGCGCGGCTAACAATCAAACGGCACTGCGGAGCGACTTTTTGAACATCCCGTACTATCCATCTTGTCAACACGATACACTAGTTGTTCATCGTTATATTTATTCAGCCTACAATACTCAAAAGCCAATGGCCTTGCCGCACTGGTACCACCGGACCCCGTCAGATCACCGAAGTGAAGCGCTGTCGGGCTGGCCTAGCACTTGGATGGGTGACCATCCTGTCTGCCGAGCGCTGTTGCCAAGCGGGGTGCACTCAGCCCTTGTGAGGCAAACTAAGGAGCTACCTGATTGAGAAGTGGCGGCTCCGGTCTCAGAAAATGACATACGGCCGGGAGAGCGGTGTGCTGACCACGTGCCCCTACATATCCGCATTCAGTGACGCCTCTGTTCTGAGGAGGACACAGCGGCCGGTCGGTGCCGTTGGGCCTCATGGCCTGTTCGGGAGGAGTTAAGTTTAAGTTACAATACTCAAAAAGCAAAGTCAACACGCACCTACACGTTTCGAGATTCATGTTCTCATAAACTGACTGAATACGTATCAATCATAAATGCGACATATTTGCACATATAAAGTAGAAATCACACAATCTCTTTCAAGTAAGCAATTTCAAAATGAGCCATTTTTGTCGAAATAGCTGGCTTGTTCTATTTTATAATTTAATCACGGCTCTTCATACTATGAGAGCGTAACCCTCGAAACGCTTAGCTGTATGTCAACTTGGTTTTATCTTCGTAAGTAGTTCGTGGTACTTTTTGTTTACCAAGTAAGGTGCCTACTATATATATTTGTTCTGTTAGGTGCATACTTTTTGTGAGGTTGATCGAATATTCATTTGGATTTGGGCTACAGTACCTCCACATACCTGTTGCCCGAATTTAATTAGTATTCTCTCCCTGTATAAAAAATGAGTTAACCTCTTTTTGTAATCAATTTGCGGAACATTTAAATTTTTCAGCTTATTTCTCATGCTCTTCCTATATTGGTGAGCACAGTCTCTGAACAACTTGAGCGAGGTCCGATCTATTTCTTGTTAGTAAAACCTAACACATAAAGGGCGGTTTCGGAACCATGTGTTGTAGAGAGTTTTCTTAACAGTTGAGCAGGAAGTCCAGATTCGTTAGTCACTTATGAAGTTATAAATCTATTGTGGGGCGGCTAAAATTTCCTTCAAATAATTTTCTTTCGTAGCTTTGGAACATGTGTACCAGTGAACTAGTCTAGTAAGTCGTCAGTTACAGCTGTTCTTCCCTAGACTCATACGATTTCCGACCACTGCTACTACTACATCGCACCTGTAGCGTGTCTTATTGGTAAACAGCTTTTAGTGAGATTTTTCAGACGAGCCTATGATTTTCTGGATTTAAACAACTTTCGACTGCAATTATTAAGTGAACTTCATTACCGTTCCACATTTTTCGAAATGTTCGACAGTTGATAAGCAACATGCATCGATTAAGACTATTTCCTGGAGTCTGATATGAGTATTTGGAGGTCTCTGCTGCAATTTTTATTCTGGCTGCATTTCATTAACTGTCTAACGCACCTCCCCACAGTTTACGGGGAGCCTGCAGTTTTTATCACTACGGCACCAGTTTCGGAAATCAAAAATCTAGGTTCTAACAGAATCGCCGGCTAATTTTGCGACTTTGGAGTGGAGCCTCAGTCATATAAAAATTTTTGAAAGATATAACCGCTATTTTACTGTACAAGAGGTTTTAGTCCACGGTCTAGCTTTAGGTCTAAGGCCGTTATCAAGTGTTAGAAGTATAAAAATCATTAGACTTGCACAGATGGTTTTTGATGCTTGTAACACTTGGTAATGGGCTAAGGACGAAATATAGATCTTGGAATAAAACCTGTTGTACAGCCAAACGGCGGTTATATCTTACAAAAATCCGCCAATGATTGGCCTGCCACTCCGTTTGAAACTAGGATCCACTGTCAGTTCTGAGAATATTGTGGCAGACTGTGAGCTCTTATGAAACACCACGAACAATGTTGATCATTTTATCTTTCTCTTCCAATTAACGAAAGGACTCGTGAAACGCATCAGAACCAACCAATATAATCGTTTATTACAACGTGGGCTACAATCTTCAAATCGCTTTAACCTGTATCTTCAATTCCCGCGGGTGGCAGTCTTCTTGTCCCAATGAGTCGCCGGCTTATGTTTAATATGAGGCAGTTCGCCCAAAGCATTGACTTGCAGCAGCTTCGAGTTCTTGGGCAATTCTCTCTAGGCACCTTTCAACTATAAATAAACTTAAACCAAATCATTCCGTGCCTGATAACAGTATTCTCAGAAGGTTTCCGTTCGAATGGATATCTCAAAGAGATAAAAAAAACTAATTTAGAGAAACTAACAGAAAATTACGATCCTAGTCATTTATTGAGGTCTTTTTCCTTAAACCAGATGGATTACTAAACTAGCTTCACTTGCAGACTAAGTAAAGAGTAAGAATGTTTACGTTTAAAATACATGTCAATGTAGCGACAAAGAACGATAAAAGATATAAATACAGTGTAACAGAAACAGGTACCCAATTCACAACAAAAGAATAGGACTTGTAGTAAACGAATGAATGTAAACCAGTACAGTCTCTGTGAAAAACAACGACAGAAAGCTCTTGGCATGATCGTCCGTACAAACCAAACGATTGTTATTCGAGTTGGAGAGCACCACAAAGTTTGAAACTGTCATGAACTTAGCGTATATGCAAGTGTTGGATAAAATATTCACTACTCCAGGTCACAAGTACATCTAATTGATGTACTAGGATAAGGGTACTAATCCTAAATAAAGGGCAATACAGAAGTTAACTCAGCCTCAATATACAAAACAGAATTGATCCAGAATACCTCAAACTTAACAAGAGGGAAATTCTCCAGGAAATTGGTCAATCAAACGCAAAGAACTGGAATGAACTTGCAGAAGTACTGAAAAACACCCAAGAAAGAGAAAACACAGATGGAGGAACAGTGTATGTGATCAAGCAATATAAGAAAGAATACAAGCTTGGATAACTTTCAGTAGCAACAAAACTAGAGAAAATGGCAGGAATTTTTGGGAATACAGAAGAGTTCATCCAAGGCAATTCGAAGAGAAAAACGTAGATATGATAAAAGCCGGCTTAAAGAAATATAACAAGAATTTATCAAGAACAACACGAGAAATTTTTACAGAATTTTCCACCTGTGCTTTCCCCATTCCGATGGATCACTGGAAACCAACCCTAAAATGAACTGTCAAATTTTAGCTAAATATTTTCACTCACTTCTCAACTGCGAGCCTCCGACAGAACTAGATTTCGAAAAACCCACATCCAATCCCGATTCAAATCCACCATCACATAAAGAAGTAAAGGAAATAATCAATTCTTTGAAGAACAAGAAGTTTCCAGGGGTAGACGGAATCATAGCAGAAGTATGGAAATTAAATGACAATTCACACAAGCAACCCACAGAATTATATCAAATATTTGGGAAACTGAACAAATACCTACAGAGTGTAAATGTGCACAAATTCACCCTCTCAACAAAAAAAGGTACAAAAACCGATCCAAATAATTACAGGGGAATTTTGTTGCTCCCTGTAATATACAAAATTCTTTCAAAGGCCCTGTTGAACAGACTAGAGGAACAAGCGGACCAGTTAATAGGGGAGTATCAGACAGGGTTTCGTAAAGGTCGATCTTGCATCGAACACATATGGAACTTAAAAACAATTTTGCATATGAGAAGATGTAGAAATACTGTGGTAACCTTTCCGATTTTAAAAATGCTTACGATTCAATAGATAGACAAACGTTATTTCACATCTTAGAAGAGTTCAGAATTGACAGGAAAACAAGGTCAATTATTCAACAGGCATTAACAGATACAACTTCCAAAGTTAAATTCATGGGAGAAACATCAGAATCATTTCATATCCACACTGGTGTTCGCCAGGGAGAAGGAATGTCCCACATTCTGATAAACATGGTTCTGGAAAAAATTGTGAGGACGTGGGAAAAGGAAATAAAAGGAATTCAGCTTGGGATTAAAAAAGAGCAGAGAATGAGGGTGAAGTGTCTGGCTTTCCTGGACGATCTTGCCATTCTAACCAACAATAGTGAGGAAGCCAAACTTGCATTGGAAAAACTACACAAAATCTCACAGAAAACTGGGCTACAAATCTCCTACGAGAAAACACAGTATATTTATTTACTTATTTATTTATTTTATTTATTATACACATCAATACCCCTCCAATGAAAACTATGAAACGCTGTTCTACTCCACTAATCGATAGGGTATTCGATAAATAATGTAACTACAGTAGACACCAAGGTAAAGAGTGTGATTTGTAGATCATTTTTGTGTACCCATTTGATTCAGATTCTGCGTATCAATACCGTAAACGAGAAACGAATCCCACAGCCTTCGGGGACAATTTCCAAGGACTGACGATATACATAATATAATTTCAAGAAAGGCTCGTGGGATTATTAGGGGGACTGATGACCTCAGATGTTAAGTCCCATAGTGCTCAGAGCCATTTGGGATTATTAGACAAGAAATTCTCTTGGCGCCGGCGTTCGTACATGAAAACATCATCCTAAAGAAGAAAGGTCACCAACTTCCCCTAGTGAATTCGCCATTTGTAAAGGCTGATTTGAATAATTGTCCGAAACGCAATGAGTACGCTCAGTTTATGAGCGTTGTGTCTTTTATATAGACGCGATGATTTGTTACAAGAATGTTGTAGCTTCATTTTGCCTTAAATTCCAGAGTTTAATTAACAGCTTGAAGGACGAAATGTTGCAGCTTAGCGTCCCAAGACGACTAGGTCATTAGAGGATACGATGTAGTCGTATCTCAGTCGAGTACGGACGCCGAAGGAAATGGCCATGGCTTTAATGTGGAGGTATTGGGAAAAAATCACTGCCAATCTAAAATAGGATATCTGGACGAAAATGTGAACACTGCACTTCTTGAATATGTCCCCAACGTCTTGACCAAAAGATCACCTCACTCGGTGTTTATAACTGAATGGCACTGCAATGACAGAAGCAATGTAGCATAAAGGTCTACAGTAAATGCTGCCACTAATCCTCAGAGCTTCTAGGTAATACTGCTGCATCTTTCTCCATGACGATTTTAATTCCGCTGCCTGTACTTAACCTGTTATATACAACAGCTTCAACAACAACACCGAAAGATTTGGAAGAAGCTCTCCCTGTCCACGAACTTTGAATACAAATTACAAGAAATTTAAAAAAAAATTAATGACGTTGATGACAATGCTACTAATAGGTAATCAATATAATCGCCAAACTCTATCAAACAGTAAGAGAAGGTCTCAAGAAGCACACTTAACTCAAACGGCGAAAACGAAGTCTGCGATGTTGTTTCGGTAGCTGAGTTCTTGTGCAAACACGCGGCGGTAACGAACCGTTACTGCCAAGAAATGCCATTAACGAGACAACGGTCGGGTCTTCGTCAGGCGTTTGCGTTTCTAAGGGAGATCTTGTTGATAACGTTCAAACAAGAGGTTCTACGAAAGCCATCTAGATTGCAATATACAGTGCGTGGTAGTCACAACCTAACCATCCTCCAGAAATTTGTTAGCGGAATACGACTTACAGTCCTTTTGACGACGTTTTTCAAAGAGGGCATTATCAAATTACTAAGTGCTGACCAACATAAAAACGTCTGTACTTTTAAAGGTGACATATTCCTTCGTCGTTAAGAATATAAAAAATTGTAATGAAGGAAAAATTGGTGGGTTAGATTAAATGGACCGTGGCAGGGTCTGTCACAAACAACTTGCAGACTTCCGTCGTGAAACACATATTTATCAGATCCTAAAATGAGTTAATTGTAAACATATTCATCGTAAAATCTCGTTATTATACAACTTTTTCAAAACAATCGGAAAAATTATAATTATGGATGGTTTATTATGTCCACGTTTATGTATAAAAAAAAGTCGTTGCAATGCTTCTATGTTTGCTTGCCGCCGATTGGAAACTGAGGGTTTAATTTTAGTGAGAAAGACAATGAACCATTAAATTTCGTACTTTCTCCCTTGGTGGCAGTACCACAAGCCCGCCTCGTTGGTTATAAGATTTTATATTGTCTCAGTGTTGTGAAAACCGATCTTGTTTTTCCCATTCCACGCTACAGACAATATTTATTATAACTACAGCTCACGCTGTACATTCCATTTTAGCTGTGACGAAATACATTACATTCCGTGTAACGGTTTCGTATGCACCGAATGCTTGCTTTAGTAACACTGCATGCTCCTTAAAAAAAGTTATCTCCGTTGTTTGCAAGTACTGCGAAGAATAATGGGAAGATGGCAAAGCAGTTGAGAATAACATCTGTAATTCGAAAAACCTATACATATAAGTTGGCAAAACGACGGAGTACGTCGCACAACCGATAGAACTCCTATTTCTTTTCAAGGTGAATGAGCAGTTTAATGCCGCCTGCCTTACTTGCATAGTTAAACAATTTCGTTTTGCTTCTACTTTAATTTATAGCAAAACGTTTTAGTTAACCTAGTAGGACGCTTGATTGAAGTCCTGAAAGAATAGAATGCAGTAAATGGTGCTCTTAGTAATTTCACATAAGGTAGGAAAAATTCTTTTTGGAACCACGCAAGACGATAATCCCGATTTTGTCTTCCCCATCTTATGTAAGAGGCAATAGACGATTTGAGTGTGCGTGCTTACTGTAGTAACACTGGAAGTCGTACTCTTTGTGGGATTCAAATTTTGTCACGTTTTGTAGAATAGCTGTGATAACAAGGCGTTCAAAAAAAGTTAATTTCTGTTACACTCACTACACGATAACCAGCTTTATAGCACTGTCTAGAATGATGTTGTGTAGTGGTACAGACAGAAGCTGGAAGAGGACTTTTAAGAACAGACCAAAATGGACTTCCTCAAAGGCATGTTACTTAAAATGTCATCCGATGAGGAACGATACCAAGAAACCTGTCCGAAAGGTGTAGAAAAATGGCGCGGTTTCAAAACATATTTACTGCAGTCAAAACATTCTCTCCGCAGTGTTCAAAATATCTCCAAGGCAGTTTACTAAGGACCATGTCACACTGACGTCTCGTGAAATTATACGTCAGAACACACAATCCATCCCGGACAAAGCGAAAGACGTAATTATGAAAACAGAACACGAACGTAGGAAAAAAATGGTTCAAATGGCTCTAAGCACTATGGGACTTAACATCTGAGACCATCAGCCCCTACAATTAGAACTACTTAAACCTAACTAACCTAAGGACATCACACACATCCATGCCCAAGGCAGGATTCGAACCTGCGACCGTAGCAGCAGCGCGGTTCCGAACTTAAGCGCATAGAACCGCTCGGCCACAACGGCCGGCAAAAGTAGGAAAGAAAAGGGCAGTGAGCAAAGACGGAATGAATAATGACGGTGTGGAAACTAGCAGTGCATCTGCCTAGTACTACAGAAATGTTTTCTTTTTCAGCTGTTTTCACGAAATGAAGGTCACCACATTTTTACTTCGTAGTTACCGAGACCGAATACAGTATCCGAGTTGCGGGGAGGGGGGCTCATATTACTTCCTCGGTGAACAGCGAAATAGTTTTGAGACTTCACGAAAACGCTCCTGTGTGCAGTTGCTACTAATCTGTGTCCATTACACGTTCCGCCTTTCTTCAAACTGATACTGAAATGATGTTTGTCTTCGTACCGGAAGAGGATCGAGTTCGGTTGACGTAGACTATTTTATTTTGGATGAAAGGGAGTTGCGGCACTTAGTTCCGCCCCCTTATCCTCCCCTGCTGGGTACGGCCATGACAGTTATTGACATTTACTTCCAGTTTTTCTGTATCCGGTTAAATTTCAGTATTAAAGTCATTGTAAAGAGGAATACAGATAAGAAATTAAAAAAAAGACTACAAATACACCATTTTCGGTTAAGTTGGCCGGACGTATTTTGACGATTAATAGGATAGTGAACTTATTCCTTTAAAAATGCTAAAATATTGTACGACTAGAAGGCCTGATGTCTTCAGTTTATACACAATCCTGTAATTTTAGCGGCTGTACTTGTGTACGCACAGTGGAAAGGGACTTCAAAAAATGTTCGAGTGTGTGTGAAATCTTATGGGACTTAACTGCTCAAGTCATCAGTCCCTAAGCATACACAATACTTACTTAACCTAAATTATCCTATGGACAAACATACACACCCGTGCCCGAGGGAGGACTCGAACCTCCGCCGGGACCAGCCGCACAGTCCATGACTGAAGCGCCTCCGACCGCTCGGCTAAATATCAATCCAGAATTTGCATAAATCGTGCATCTCACAATTAAACCAGCTTCAAAATAGTAGTCTTCACAGTTTAAGGGTAAAAAGGGAATAATTTGATAAATTTAATATTTTGAGACAGTGGGTACGACCTCTCATTACCCACGATTCGTGCGACTTTTAATATTGTGTATATTTGACAGCGCGTCTGGTAAAACTTAAGTATACTCACTGCGCTGTGATACCACGAAGCAACCTTCGATGAATGACTAAAGTAAGACTTGTTTCCAAACAATGGAAATAAAGGATACGCTAAGTGGACGAGGAAACAACGGGGTTGGCGAAAACGAGAAACGCTGCCCGATTTTTGACAGTGTTTGTGGCAGAGCACAGCAACAGCGCTGACACGACGTGGCAGCGAGAGAGGCTCGGCGGGTAAAAAAGGTCTCCGTGGTGTTGTTTACCCGGTCGGCGCCGGCGGCCGGGGTTTTTTCCCGACGCGGCGCCCCTGGCCGGCGGCGGCGCTGCCGGCGGCCACGCAGCGGAAGGGGTGGGGGATGCTGGGAGCGGTGGTGGGGGTGAGGACATGCGCGTGATTCAGCCCGGCGCGGCTGCTTCAGTTGCAAACCGGCCTGCGGTTGCCACACGACAGTGCCTTAGCGAGCGAACACCAGCGCTCACCGTCTGGACTGCAGATCGATACACAGCTCTCGCTCCCGTCTTCGACCGTCTTTCTTCGCACGCTCCGAGGCCGGAGGTAAGTTTATGCCGCCGTCGCGCACAGCATATATGCCAGCTTTTTATCAGCATTCTATTTTATCTATACCTTGTCTTGCATTACAAGAAACTGGCGCCTTCGTTGATTATGTAAGTAGCTGGTACCACCTAGCATATAAAATAATTTAGAAAGCAATGCGGGAAGCTTTAACAATAGTGTAAAAATCACGTGACTTTTTAGTTTATTTTTAGAAGCATCGGTAGTAATTTGTTCCCCGTACCGTGCTTCCAACGAAGTACGAAAGCATAACTAAATTTCTGTTATAGCAGCTACTATGTGTAAACACAGTGTGTTACGTCCATTTATCTAGCGTTATAAAGCGGCATATGAAAAAAATTGATGGCACAGTGCACCTCTGCTGTTGTTTTTTCCGTAATTTACTGGGCGTGTACCGTTAAAACAAGTTGTTTGTTTATTTCTCTGGGTAGTAAATGGACGTCAATCAAAGCTTAAAGTAGTGATATAAGGAAAATAAATAATTCAAGGCTTATTTTGTTGGTTTCGGACCACACACGTTATTAATACGACGTATTAAAGCGATTTTTTTGTCTAACGCATCATCAGGTGTTTCAGTTGAAAAGATAACATTGAACTACCATTCTGAGTAATTAAATTTCCTTCTTTATGTTGACAGCTTTAATAACTGCGCCAGGTCTTTCCAAATTTTTGTCTGTGTTGCAATTTCCTGAGTCTTTCTTCCCTTGAGGAGACTGCTATATTTATTACGTATTCGTGCATCATTTCCCGCATTTATTAGCGACGCGTTTTTACTGTTGCCGATTTTGAAGCATAAATAAACGGCGAACAATCTTTTTAGTGTAGGCCGTAATTTCATCAGCAGCTATTTCAGTAAAAGTACGTTATTCGCATGCTAATACCTCTTTGATACACACTAGCGGTTCTAGATGTTCGCAAATAAAAACCTCTTGAAACCAGCTCATTATCATTGAGACTTGTTGCGGAAAATTCACAGGCTTTGTTACAGGTCCGAAAATTACATGATGCACTACGTTCAATATGAACTCCATTGCCATAGCTTCCACTGGATGTCCTTCGTCAAGACTCTTGTTTTCCATGCTCCGTTGTTACCTATCGCCCTTTAATATGCTGTCGCTTCGTAGAAGTGTGTGCTGTATGAGAACATACAGCGTGCACTCTAACATTCAAGAGACACTCGCAGACGATCAAGAGTGTAGAGTGAATCGTTGACTGGACTGAGTTAACAAAGTATATTACTCCGCGGCTGTATCCACAGGATGAATGTGTAAACTCCACATTGAACTGTAAAATAGTTCTATTTAAAGATAATTTATAGAATCTTCGATATTCTGGGATACTTCTCAGATTATGAAATTGGAGCGTGCTCCTAGTTTTTATAACAAGATTTGTCAGTTATGTGCAACAACGACTTCGATGCAACTTGTCACTGAAGTACTGGCGTGGGGCACCATTTTGGAGTTTGAGTGCTAAACTGTATATTTTCATTATTTCTTACAGCAAGTGAAGATTGTAATCTCGACCCAACCGCGATCAACGTTTTGTCTGTTATTTTCCCGAGTATTTCCTCATGTCATGCCCGTTTGGCTAATGGTGTGGAACGCTTCCTCTGACACCGGTTGCGACACGTTCAGTGTTGTTTAATCACGTCTCCGCTGGGACTTCGTCTAGAAGAACACCGGAGTGATTTCTGCTGTAAACTTGACTTTTCCCGTCTCGGCGGAGCGGTGTTCCGTAATATTTTTTTCCCCTGCAGAATGCTTCTGCGACAACTGCTGCCGTTATTGTGAGGCGGATAGTTTTACCCATGTTCTTGACAGTTTGTGCTTATAGTGGCGAAAACGATCGATTTTACGTCGGAGAGTAAATTATAAAATCGGTTGTACGTGTGATTTCACATTAACCTTATTTCATTTCAATACGGTTGCAATCGTTGTGAAATTCTGCTAATTCTGTAATTGTAGACAACTGACAGTTAAATATCTTCGAACCGTCCAAGCTTTCTGCCCAGTAGTCTTCTCGGGAAGGTAATGCACAGGATAGCTGGTAATTCAGCACCCGTGACTCTAACTTTCGGCTGCAGACTTTTTTCCAGGCTGTCATTACTGACGAGGTCTTTTTAGGTTGGAATCATTTTTCTTAGGTGAAGATCACTGCTACTTCAGGCAAGTCAGTACTCTGGCCGATGACGCTGTCAAGGCGAATTCGTCACTAGGCCGTTTCATAAAGCATATAAAAATTATTTTTGTTAAACCTGCTGGTGATGGCGACACTCCCATCAAGGGAGCCTGCCGTTTTTTTTTTTTTTTTTTTTTTTTTTTTTTTTTTTTTTTTTTTTTTTGGACGCCACCAATCAGGCTGTAGAAGTGGAGATTACTGGTCGTCGGTTGTGGTGACTGGAGAGCGGTCGCCATAGAAGGCAGGTGATGGCTTTCTTCTGCGAGGGAACTGAGTAGAGCTCAGTGTGCGGGTCAGCGTTCCGCCCCTGGAGGTCTTTCGGCCAGCACCGGATAATCATTCTGTTCCAATCAAATCAGCATCTCACGAGTGGCATCAAACGTAGCTCATCAAGCGAGCACGGGCAATGATTCTTGCTCGTGTGTAGAATAATTCTGATCAAGCATTAGGACTGTACTAGCAGCTTGGTGCTTGATCCAATTTTGGTTAGATTTAATTTTTATTTGGTTATCTTAATTTACACAAAGTACAAAGATATTTGACAGCGCCCTGCAATGCCGCTCACTGAAAAAAATAAGACCTTCCTGAGTATCGGACGGGATATGAGACTGGATTAAAGCTCTCCTTCCAAACAGAACTCAACACGTCGCTCTTAACGGAACAAAATAGACAGATGTAAAGATAATTTTCTGAATACCTAAGGGAGTGTGATAAGGTTGTTACTGTTTGCAATGTATACTCTAACAAAAAAATACACACCACGTAGGAATGATCCAAAGGCGATGGATTCTGTAGATGTGCTGTACGAGTACAGACGTACTCCTGAGGGATATCGTGCCAGATTCTGTCCAATTGGCGCAGTATATCGTCAAAATCCCGAACTGGTTGGAGGGTCCTGCCTGCTGCTTGCTGGCCAAGGTGGAGTTTGGGAGGCAGGAGGACAATCAGCAGAAACTCCCGCCGTCTGCGCGCGGTCATTACTTTGCTGAAATGTAAGGCCTTGAAGGGTAACAAAATTGTCAACGTAACGCTGTTGGTGTTCCATGTCATGTATTCTGACACGATTGATTTAGAAATGTCTTCTCGTGCCAGTAGGAATTCGGCACGCATGATTTAATTTTTTTTAGAGGAAAGATCTGTACCAGTGGTCTTTAAATGAACACGGTGCTGCAGTGCCTGACTGCATACCTGTATTAACCTTCATCACTTGCTAGTTCTTAGGAAATTGACCACTGCCATATACAGGGTGAAATGCTAAATGTGGGGAAACTTTGGGAAACGATCCCTGAGATAAGAAGCAAGAAAGTCGTATGTAATATGGAGATATTGCCACAAATGGAAATGCGTACACCCGCTTGATGTCGATAAAAGATCTTTGGTGAATTTTAGATGATTCAAAGCGCACGGTCGGCCGCGGTGGTCTCGCGGTAAAGGCGCTCAGTCCGGAATCGCGTGACTGCTACGGTCAGAGGTTCGAATCCTGCCTCGGGCATGGATGTGTGTGATGTCCTTAGGTTGGTTAGATTTAAGTACTTCTAAGTTCTAGGGGACTGAGGACCACAGATGTTAAGTCCCATAGTGCTCAGTGCCATTTGAACCATTCTTGAAAGCGCACGTAAGAACACAAGAGGCAAGTGACAATGTTGTCTGTGCTAGTGTTTCAGCTCCACATTAAAGAGGGCAGGAATGTCATCCACCACAGCGGTATGCTCACGCATCGGAATTAGGGAGCTTCCGCTGCCCCGTCTCTCCTAGTACGGATGCGTGAGCATGCCATCATACATAACATTCCTGTCCTCTTGAGTATGAAGTTAAAACATTAGACCGGACAACATTGCCAACACTTGCCTGATGTGTTCTTGCACCCCGTATATGAACCTCAACTCAAGGTGTCCAGAGCCTGTCTTCAGATTCCAGTTATGCAGCTGTGACATTGACTGCGCTCGGCTTTAGGTGCAATAACCGGCATAACACTGTAATCTACACCCGTGCTTCGCAAGCTTCCGGTCTAATTGTGGCGGAGGGTACACAGCAACTACTCATTTTGCAGCACAAAATGTTACGGCTACACGAATTTATTTGCGTCTCCTAGTTCTTTCGCTTCCAGGCTCGCCTTGCTGATCCGGAAGATTGTGAGAGGGAGACTGCGTTACGTATCTGTCTTAACAATCCTGTTGTGTCTCGTATCACACCCGTGTCTGAGGGCTAGTTTTTGCTGGTCCACAGACCACAGTGTATTACAGAGGCGCGTGGCGAGGCTCCACAAGCTGTCTGCTGCATTCCGACCAAGTAAGGAGCCCCGTTTATAAGTTTGCACCTTATGGGCGGCCATCTTCCACACACTGTCCAAAGTAAATTATATTCTTCTAACAGCTACACAGTCACTAAGTCCAGTAGACTGACGGTTTACACAAGAATCAGCGAAGTCCATTTATGTAGGACTTTTGCAAAATGACGTAGGTACTGTTTTAAAGAAGGACTTTCAGGCAAGGCTCGATGAAAAATTTGGTTAAAATGGTAGAAACGCGCTCACTGATTAGAGTAAACCGCCTCAAAAATTAGATTTAGATTTCCCACTTCGCTGTAAGAGCCTCACGCATGGGAGAGGCGCGAATGTACTACGTAACAGCTTGTCTGCAGATAGGCCCACATATGGAAATCGTAATATATAACATTTCTAATAAGCTAAAATTCACGACAGGCGGTAAACTTAGGCAGCGACGATGGCACTGATTTATGTCTATTATTTGCCACCAAACGACGTAGTCAGTAGTGTGGAATGACATTAGTGGCAATATGGAATATGTGGACGTGTCTACAGAGCCCGACGCACTTCAGGCACAGTCTTTCACGTTCGCTGGTTTCGTCAACTCAAAATCAGTCACATTCAAACCAGCGTGAAACTAGATAGAAAGCACACACATTCTTAGCGTGCCTATATGCTAGCTGCGGAAAGCCGCTTACACTAGCTAGAACCAAGGTTCCGCAGACACTCCGCACAAATGTTCCAACCCTCAACTCGTCCATGCCGTGAGCCTCATGCTGATGTTTTCGCGTTGTGACAGCCTACCCTCGACAGACTTCGTTTTAACAGGCGTCGCGTCAGAACCGATAATGGGAGCTGTCGCTCCAAACAGCCAACGGTGCCGTCCACACGGGTGAGTTTCGCAAATATCGTTTCTCGCAGTCCGTATATTTCTCCTGGCACCAGATTGTTCAAAGATGGTTGACGACTGGCGTGTTTACGGCGTTGAACGGTACACATTCTAAGAAAAAACGACGCATCACGAAGGAATTATCCGAATGGATGTTTCTGTACATATAGATTTCGGCGACATAATGCCCGCCCGCAAGCGGCGAGATATCATTTTGCCTGTCTTAGAGCTTGCCAAACACCACGATGACCAGCAAGGTCGCCGGATCTCTCTCCAATGAGAACGTTTGGAGCATTATGGGCAGAACCCTCCAGCAAGCTCGGGATTTTGATGATTTAACGCACCAGATGGACAGAATTTGGCACGATATTCCTCAGGTGGACATACAGTGACTCTTAATCAATCAATGCCAAACCGAAAACCTGTTGACCAGAGGCGAACGCGTTATTGATTTGATCGACTTGTGAAACTCTTTCTCTTGAATAAATGATCCAATTTTCTGAACTTGTAATTATTTGTTTACACACGCAAATCATACATGCCAGTTTGCTGAGCTCCCGAAAGATCACACATCTATGTAATGTCAGACCAGTTTCAACACGAGATAGTGGTATAGATTTATTTCAACTGCTTGCAACTAATATTTCCGAAGGCAGCTAATTCAGGGAGCTTAAGCAATAAAATGTTTTTCGCTCCGTTGTAAGATTTCCTTCATTATCTTGTCACTGTCACACTTTCTTGACGGGCTCTGTCGTCAAGGATCCTAATCGCTTTATATTTATGACATTTCTTCTCTAGGCATGAAGTACTACACCATTTTTGCATTTAGAAATAATTGCTTCGTTTTTTGGTTTCACAGGACCGTTGGGAAACTCACATTGGCATGCGCTTCCAGTAATCAACTATCCCCTTAAATAAATTACAAAACTGTAAATGAACCATTTAGAAGTTAACAAGGGTCTGAACGTCGCTCTTGTATGACCATTAACGATAACATTTCAGTTTGTCGGTTCTGTATTTCTTTGCATCGGCGAAAGGTTTAGGAAAAAAATTACATGCTCTTCAGTTATTTAAAGATTTGAATGCAACCTTCGTTTCTTACGTGGTTTTGTAACGAAGGGCTTGTCTTTCCCTTAACAGCCAGTAGTCTACCCATCTCGGATCTAAAGCCTTCTAACTACGTTTCATGGCCAGTTTTACTAATCCAGAAGTATTTCATGGACACGGATAGTTAAGGACTCCGTTCATTACACGTGCGGCAGTTTCTGTGCAAAGGATGTGTGACTGCTCTTTGGGTGCGGCGACGAAAAAGGAAAGGAAAGTTGGAGGGAGGAGGCATAACGTTATCAGCGTGGTGACTAATGTCGCCGGAATTCGTTCTGTGCTTCTTTCCCGTTCCTCACTTGCCTACAGCGGCCATCTTTACTGATGAAATTGTGCACGTTATGTCGCACCGTTCCTCAACTTCCGGTGACGATTACGTACTGGCATGCCGTCCCCACACTTCGCCTTTCTAGCGTACAGCAGAATTAGATCCATATATAAAGTGATATATGCCTGCCAGCTCATGCAAATAGGAAAGCGTTTAGCCGATATGACGTTCCCGTTGTGTTCAGTCATTCTCGTTTTCTGGGGCGGATTATTATTATTACAATCCATCGTTAGCGCGCCTACCACAGTTTTCGAAACGCGTTACAGGGAAGGCGGGGGCAAAGGTGCTCACAGGACAAAGATTGGAATTTAGAGTTTGTACTGCTTGTGAATGTAGTGCGGTAGCCCTGCTTCTTCAGTGGGGAGCTTTTATGGTAGAGGATTACTCGATCTAAATACTTGCCATGTGAATAATGGCTGTCTGCTGTGACAAAATGCCAAAGAAATACCAGTACCTCGTACATAGGTACGTAATCTAGCTCGAGCGTTATTATTTAGCAAGTTGTTGTATATGGCAGCTGATACGGAAAGTTCAGAATCAGCACCGCAGGACAAAGATCCTATGAACTCACAGGAGAAAAGGTCCACATGCGTACTGTTGCGCCAACACGTTTGCCATTTCTCTATTCGGTTTTAATGCTGAACGCGTAGGGTTATTTAACACAGCATACCTGGATGAGCACGTACAGATCCGTTTCAGAATGATTCCGTAACAAAATGGTGGGTTTCTATCGTAGAGCAACTGAAGGATTGGTAGAACGTTCCGATCGTTGCTTACAGCCTTTGATTAGGTTGAAAAATAGTGTAACATATTCGTCTCCCTTTGAGGTTTAGTGCAGGATTTATTTGAAATGTATATCAGTATTCAATAAATTACTGGCCTGCAAAAGTATGTAAATTGTTTGACATCCCCCGTTAATTCTTCTTGTGGATTATGACAAATTCAAAATCTGTGGTCTGGCCTGCTTTAACTTATTCCAGTTGCAAGGAACTCCATGCAGTGGATCTCCAGTGTCTGGTGTAGTGGCCTGTGTAGTCAGTTCCGTCCGCGTGGCTTGTAAGCGGGAGATAGCGGCAGATGCAGATGTACCGTTACTGCTCATTAGGTGCGGGAGCAAACCACTCCCGAAAGCAAACTTCGCAGCGCCACGGACACGCCGGATCTCGCTAGGGAAATTAGGCGGCGACATTTTGTACAGAGATTCGGAGCCTACACTTAATGACACATAACATAAAAGAACGGCAGTACTTCAGGCATAACGTTCCCATGAATGTAGCGCCCCAGACCGCTCGGCTAATCCCGCGCGGCGGTGTGCTACTGAAATGGCTATTGAGGCAGCAGTTCATCGCATTATATACTGTCCAGTCGCGCTGCAAGTTGTCAGGGAACAGTGTCTTGTGATGATTAGCTAGTGATGTCACGAGATAACTGAATTCAAGATAGGTTGATGGTCTATCTAATAATCGGGATTTGGTCTCCGCATAAAAAACCAATGACTGAAGCATTATCTTGTTACTTCCGGCACAAAATGTCAATCTGCAGAGCTGAACGCTACTGATTACTATCGCAGTATATTCCACGATCTTTTCGCGATTTTTTATCCGATCTTCGCTCCACACTGGTATCCGTGTTTCTCCAAAACAAGATGAAAACATAAAGGGATGATCCTGAGCTCATAAAAGTCCGAATCTGTAGTTGCTCCACACTCCTCCCACACAATGGCCTACGTCCTAAAGGCTTGGATTGCAGGAATCGTGAAACAGAGATATAGGCACGGTTTTCCTCAATTCCTATTAACAATAGGCTTTTAGAGGTCTAGTGAGGACTCTGTAGGTAAGTTTTGACGGGAAACATATGTCCGGAAATGTGCCGTTTGCTTGTGAAATAACTTAGAAGATCGGGTATCTTCCAAATTTCCCGCTCCACGGTACACAAAGTGGAGACAAATGAGATCTGAGCTGTACGCTCTACAGGAGCCAATGGCATTGGCAATGCTTGGAGTACTCGTTAGGTTCTCTTACGTTACAAAGGACGTTCTCTTCAAAGCCGAGAATGCTATGCGTCCTTGGAGCGCCAGTCAACCCTCAAAATTGTGAACGTAGCCGTTGTTGTAGTCGGGCGAAAATGGTATGTGTTGATAAAACAGGGACTGACGATGGGGCCAGCCAGCTTCAGAGTTTGCGTGAGTGCCGAAAAGAGTGGGATTTGAAAGTGATTGCCTCACTTATTTTAAATCCAAAGGGTGAATTGCATTTCTGGACATAGGTTCCTTCTGCAAACTTCGTCTACTAACCCCCCTCTCTCCACGCTTAAATAGGTGGAGTTACCTATCTCTTGCCAACGGCCTTGCCGCAGTGGTGGCTATGGTTCCTTTTAGATCACCGAAGGCAAGCGCTGTCGGGCTGGGCTAGCACTTGGAAGGGTGACCATCCGGTCTGCCGAGCGCTGTTGCCAAGCGGGGTGCACTCAGCCCTTTCGAGGCAAACTGAGGAGCTACTTGACTGAGAAGTAGCGGCTCCGATGTCGCAAACTGACATACGGCCGGGTGAGCGGTGTGCGGACCACATCCCACTCCATATCCGCATCCAGTGACACCTGTGCGCTGTGGATGACACGGCGGCCAGTCGGTTACGTTGGGCCTTCATGGCCTGTTTCGGGCGAAGTTTAGTTTGTCTTTTGCAGACTAGACATTAAAAACTAACCTACCACAGAGGATACCTACTGCTGTTCTAGCGTGTAACCATTGCGTCAATGGAGCGAAGTAGCACCTAACGATGAGATTACTTAAAAATCGACAGATGCGAAGATAATTTCAGGACTACCCAAAGGAAGTGAGATGTATCAGATAAAGTTGAAAGTACCATGGGACTAATCAGCGTGGTAGTAACGCGAAAAAACCGTAGTGAAATCACTAACACGGAAACTTCACCAACTCGACGTATTTTACGGAGCAAAAATACACTTGCAAGATATCAGAGCCAGCAATGGATCATCCTCCTCCTCCCCCCCCCCAAATGGCGTAATTTTAATACTACGCGGTTATGACTTTCTGAAATGACAGCTTATAAACTTTCGCACGCACCGGTTGTCAGTCCCGCCGCCCCACTGCAGCCGCCAATGACAGAGACAGTACTATGCTGTGAAGTTAAGAGGTTTGTAGAATACATTGGTAACAAGGTTTTTTCATTGTGCCAAAGTACACGGTTTCAAACCTGTGGCTGGTGCCAGAGATCTTTGCTACGAACAGTTTTATGCTGCAATTCACAAATGGTGTGCAAATGAATTGGCGTGTATTTAAAGAAGTAGCGCAGCGCTATTTAATTATTGACGTAGCTGTTACGCGTCACGTTCTTTGGATTTTAAAGCTGTACTGTTAAAGTAATTTAAATTTGCAGGAGCTGAGCTATTCTTGAACGTGATCGGCATGATTAATCCATAAAGTCGTTATCATTTCATAATCAATCTTCAGTTACGTATGTTTATTAATTTTTATTTTTAGTAGTATATACGTGTGGTTCAAATTTCTATTACAGTTTTCTATGAGTAGCAGAGGAGATTTAATAGACGAATTTTTTATAAAGAAGCCGTGACCAGATCGCGCGGAGTGGCCGTTCGGTTTGCGGCCCCTCCCACCGGAGGTTAGAGTCCTCCCGTGTGTGTGTGTGTGTGTGTGTGTGTGTGTGTGTGTGTGTGTGTGTGTGTGTGTGTGTGTGTTATTAGCGTAAGTTCGTTTAAGTAGTAAGTCTAGGGACCGAACACACACACACACACACACACACACACACACACACACACACACACACACGTGACCGGAATTAGATCGTTCGGATGTAAAGTA
The DNA here is from genome assembly GCF_023897955.1 of Schistocerca gregaria. Classification (NCBI taxonomy): domain Eukaryota; kingdom Metazoa; phylum Arthropoda; class Insecta; order Orthoptera; family Acrididae; genus Schistocerca; species Schistocerca gregaria. The sequence continues at coordinate 604,701,746 of NC_064921.1, read as the reverse complement.
AGTATGAAGATCGGATGGACTTTGAACTCTCTCGTCAGTCCCTGTTGCAATTACAAAATCGCATTACACCTTCGTCCGGCTGAAACAGCTGCGAGGAACGTTAAGTTAAAAACTAGGAGCGTTGGCTGTGGTACCCCACGAACGCGCTGCACTCTAAGACTTCGAAGAGGACGTCCTTCGTCACTTGCTAGAGAATCCGAGGACCAGTGCTCGAAACACTGCCCACGCCATGTACTCCTACAGCTTACAGGTCAGCGCTCACTGTCTACGCTGTATGAGTACCGCGAAGCAGGAGATCAGAAAGTAATCCGATCCTGAAACACTTGATACATACTAAAGCTACATTTCAGGACATTGCTTATTAAAGCTTTATCTAAAAAGTCTCCACTGGAAGCCCTAGAAGCCTGTAATAGGATTTTGAATTAACCTGTATAGCAATCCGTGAATATTGTTAAAATTTTGAAACTATACATGCTTGAAGTTGACTTACTACATACTCATATTATTTCTAATGTATTGTGTAGAATAACAAGACTGACTTCAAAACACGTTGGGCAGAAGTGTATCCACCTCTCCCTTCCTCTACCCTCGCCTTCAACATCCCGCGAATACGAGGGATTGTCATGCCGCTCTATAGTATTCCGCGCTCGGACATTTGGAGGCTGCCGTAGGGCGGAGCGAATGACAATATGTGCACGCGAAAGTTTAGAAGTTATACTTTCAGGAGATCATAATTGCGTCCTATAAGAATTATGGCTCAAATTTTCGAGCGGGATTGATTGCTGGGGGCCGATATCCTTTACAGTATTCTTTCTCTCTTTAAAATATTGGGTCGAGTTGGTTTCCTTGTCAGATGTGTAGCGGTGCGACAATTGGCGCAGTAGCTGACTCTGAACGTAACAGATCTAATGTACTACGCACAAGAGATGCTGTGCTGTCACACTATTGGCGACAACTCACTGGAAGCAGTAATTAGTACAATATACCTATGAGTAACAATCCGGAGCAATAAATTGTAGGGAGTAGTAGAGGACGGTTTGCGTTCGTTGGGAGAGTTCTAACGTAATTTATTCACGAAATACGTGCACCAGTATTCCTCACATGCTCTCGAATGGAACTGAGAAAACTGTATCAGACCACACAGCGTAAGGTGGCTTCAGAAGAGTAAATGAAGATCCTTTCCACCGTGTTTTACAATGGCCGTTAACGCTATTTCCCGGGGGCGCTAAAGCGCCGAGTAGTGACGCGGTAGTGGCGTTCGTTTTTTGTTGTCGGCACGCGACGCAGACAAATGACGTTGGCGCCGAGCGGAGCAATCAGCGGAGGGCCCGCCCCTCCCCTTCCCCTCACCGAGCGGCGCTCACCAATCAGGAAGGAGCGCGCCCAGCTTTTTGTGCTTTTTACCGCGAGGAGGTCGCACTGCGATGGAGGCCTCCCAGCGCACTGACGCCAGACCGATAACTATCCTTTTTCTTCTGCTGTACGACAGCGAGAGTGGCCGAAACAGTATCTTACACCAAATAAAAAACTCGTCTACTAAAGAGCATCATACTATATAACTAGACATGTGTTCGTACTGACTTCTTTTTATATCATAACTTAGCAGCCAGTTTCATTAAAGATTGTTGCAATAGTAGCAAAACTATCAAATAGGCAGATTTTTTGGTCTGTCTGGAGTCCGGTAACATCATTCAAATTAGTTTCAACAGATAACGTGATATCTGTACTTAGGTTTGCCGATGTCGTTTGCAAACATGTTCAGATCTATTGATTTGTTGAAATTGGCGGCTCTTCCAAGAAAATTTCCTTTGACGAGCTCTACTTCCATCCAGGTGCTGAAGCTAAAGGCGTACGAATCAAATTAAAAGTCGTGCGATGGGCTCTAGTAAGACGGCGTACTCAGTGTAATGTTCAGTTTTGTGTAACACCGACGTTGATGAGACGGATTTAGCTCGATTCGGAGTATCTCGCGGTGGAGTTTAAACGCATTTCCCAGAATATGTGGGTAATACTGAAGCGATTTACCATCATCAAATTTGTAGAAAAATTCGTTGTTGCCATATAACGGCCGTATAGTATGCATTCATTTTTGTTTCAGCGTTAATCCCCGGACCGATGGCCCTAGTAGTCTGGTCCTTTCAATCCCACAAAACAGCCAACCGTTTAGTACGGGCTCCGCTGTATTCACGATCTGGCACTTTTTTTATTCATTAAACTTCGCGACCGGGTGTCCCTGTTCCCTAAGGGAGGGAAGTCGTGTGCGCCATCTCTGAGAATTGTGTAAAGCATTACAGCTATCATATGTGCAAGCCGGTGGGTAATCCGTCGCGCGGATACGACACAGTGTAACCATCTTGTCTCGCAAGCTACCGTATGCGCGTTATGCTGTAGGAACAGGTGCAATATGGCTCAATTACAGTGCGTCTCAGCTGTATGACAATACTGACGCAGAGAAATAAACTTAGTCCGGAGTGTCCATTAATTTGTTACATTTTTATTGAACTTTTTATCACATTTCCAAGAAGAGAGGAAGTGTAAACAAACATCGCAGCGATTAAGCAAATAGTTAAACTAGTTCCCCCCGCGTTGGAAAAAAAAACCATGTTTTTGAAATAGAGCGGCAGTAAGCAACAGCTAGTTGTAATTTAACTTCAGGTACTCACTTAGGTCCAGAGTGGCTGTAATTATTGTATGGCAACGAAACTTGATAGATATAATGCTTTAATGCAGAACCGATTTACGCCGAAAAAAGTTCGAATATTGGCCACCAGGCGCAAATCTGGCGCTGACTACAATAAAGATGTCTAGAAATATTTGCATATGTAATGAACTGGGAACGGAACATGGACAGAGGTGGTCGACCAAGTGAGAAAAGCATAATACTGATTATATTAATTTACACAATTTGTTAAATATGAGCACCAGAGCCGTTTGAGAGATGCTGTACAGCGACAGATTTGTACGTGCTGACCAAAATTGGAACTTTTTTCTGGCGTTAATTGGCCCCGCATTAACGCATTATCAAACAGTTTCGCTGCCATACGATGACTATAGCCCACAATGGGCCTCGGAGTAGCTGCACTTAATGCGGTATTTCTGTCAATGATAGTCCTTCATAAGAAGCTCACATATCACCTAGTGAGCTTAGTCAAATCTAAGGCTTACTTTTTTTAACTACGGGTAAAAACTTAACAAAATATTTGTTGCGGAACATAGCAGGAGCTGTATTTGTGTTGTGACAGAGTAACTGTGAAGCAGCACCGTTGTCGACATTCTCGGGAGAAAACATATTATGCTCGCCCCAGGCGGAAAAACACTCGCCGTAAAACGTGAAAGCGTTGTCGGCGGGACGCCGAAGGATGTCCACACTCTGAAAGATACGAGTAGCTTTCATAAACAGCGCCAGAAAGCAGGCTGGAATGAAATGTTTGGAAATACTGGTCCACCGACTGGCTGCGTAACCAGTGCGTTAAAAATTATCGGCCAAAGCAAGCATGGAGTCGCTTCTCCAAGCAGTACACCCTGCCGCGTCTCCCCACTATGTCCTGGAACTCAGCACTTCTTAGTGTCTTCAGTGTTAGTAGTCAAAGCAGCACTCTTAAAATATCTCTCCTCATTTGATTTGCAAAAACTATTAGCTATACTGCGAATGTTCAAGCTGCAGCGTTCTTGCTAAAACCAGATGTTGCATTGGTAACAAACTTGCGTTAGCTAGCAACAGAAACTTCTGTGGTATACTCGGGATAGGGTGACGTCACACAATGGGTGTTGGATTCTGTTGTCTTCTGTGGGCGAGGAGTAACATGACTTGTACCTGAGCAACCCGCTGTAATATAGATGTTTAATTTTATCGAGACTTTACTTCATGGTGTCAAGAGTTTTTCCGTCGCACCTACAAGGTATTGAAGTTTCTATTTTTAAAACTGATATAACGTAGTGTGTGTGTGTGTGTGTGTGTGTGTGTGTGTGTGTGTGTGTGTGTGTGTGTGTGTGTGTGTTTTGCTGTAATCTTGATAGAGCTAAAAGATACATGCTATAGCCTCTTACTTTAGGAATCTCATTTCCATGGCACAGAATAGAAAACACTGCTCCGTTTACAGTATCAGGTATATTGGAATGTCTAAATATTTTGTCAATGCAAATGTGTTAAGATTTACGCAACTCCTATAGATCGCAAGAAGAGGATGATAATGCTAAACAGTTCTGGTGAGAGATAAAACTATCCTGCGCAAAATTCCAAGTTAGATAGGATTCCTGGTTAGATAGGATAAGAGGTCACGAGGAAAAGAGAAACGGGAAACGACATCGAAATATGGAAAGATAGAAACAGATGGCGACAGATCTGTAGAATGCGGTGACAGCTATGGGAACCCCACGATAGAGCGAGAAGGAATATGAAATCAAGAAAAATTTTCAAACTTGATTTCAGATACTGACTATAACCCTTTTGCGCCACTGATATACTTGTAAGTCTCCAAGAAAAGCAGTTCCTAATTTAAAGTTTCCGGCAAGGCACCACAGAGTTCACCTAGGAAAGGATGAAACATACCGGTGTGGAGCAAGTTAAGGGAAGCAATTCGTGCAGCTGAAACAGGAAGGGAAAAGAAATATAGGCTTATCGTTTTGAGACGGGAAAAGAGCATTTATCACACTTTCAGGTTTCGTCGATATCACTGTCACTAGAGATCGAATACAGTTTAAATTTGACGTGCTATCGAACGCAGTATGCTGGTATCGCGCTCACAGATGTTCTGGAATGATGTACAGAAATTTAGATAATAGTCATCATATTAAAAATGTCTGAAGTTTTCCCCCACTGAACCACACGTCTGATTGGACTACAAAGGTGTGAGCTCGTGATTTCTTTTTTAGGGTTCCGTAGTACTTCAATTAATAAAAATTGTCTTGTTAAAAAACCTATTTCTCAGGAAAATGGCACATGGTACGGTCTACCGTTTCTTGGCGGTGTCATTAAAAATCCACTTTCACATATGAGACCCAAAATCGAGACATCGAAAACTATAGATTCACGTATCAAAACCATTGGGTACTTTCCGTTGAACCGGAACCATGAAATTTGACAAGGTGGGTTTCACAGTACAACTAAAGGAAAAATTCGGAAATCGTTAATCTGTAATTATAACACACAGAAATATTTCTTTTTTCATTTGTTATCCGACTTCAGATTTCAAATTCTCTATTGTCTTGGAATTCCCGGAACTGATACATTGCCAGTATCAATGTCGAAAACAGGAAAAATCGTAAGAGATCCTCGATTACTGGGATAGATGAACTATTTGTACATATGATAGTTTGTACGTTAGTCAGTGGCTGAGCCATACTTGCACTTACGGGTTTTCCAAATGCTTTTTATGTAATGCAGAAGGAATGCACGCTGTAGTTCTCATTTTATTCGTTAATTTTTATCTTTGAATCTGCGCCGTTGACTATCTGAAATAGTAGTACTTAAAGTGTACACACTTCAACGAAAGGTGAACTCTGCCAAACAATAGTGCTAAAACCGCGAGAATTGTGTAAGGGGAGAGACGTAGCGACTAGAGGGCTATAGCGGATGTGCGCGCACACTACGCTGGCCGTTAGGCGTCGTCGTATGGAGGTCAGTCAACACGGAAAGACTGACGGGCACAAAAACTGCCACCACAATGGCGGGGGTGGTGGAGGCAGCAAAGGGTTGGCACGTACCTGGCCCAGCTGGACACAGCCCCTGCCGCAGGACGCACAAAGGGCGCAGAGGCAGCTGCCTGCGTCCCTGACCTGTCTCCACCACTGTTCGCTGATGATCAAACTCATACGACGTCACGATGTGGGCAGAATGGGCTTTACTGAAAATGCAACGCCATCAGCAAATAAGCATAACATACGAGTAAACTCGAAACAATTGCGATTGATTCTATCCCTCTACGTTACGCTGAGACTTTTATATAAATCGGCAGTCTCGAACGTGAGTTTTCACTCTCGCGTGAAACGCGTGTTCAAAATTTCTCGAGTACGTCTCAGTTTACTTGATCTCTTCCACTTCTTGACAAATCGCACCACTTAAATGTTGCACGGCCATCAATTACCGACTGAAACATGACTGAGGGTACACCGTAGTACTACTAATAGTGAAATGGAGCGAGGGGCAAACTGTGTATACCTCCGTATGAGCCCTAATTTCTCTCCTATCTTAGAGATCTTTAAGCGATATGTACGTCGCTGGCATTAGAATCGTCAGTCACTAACGCCAGTTCTCTAAATTTTCTCACTGTTCCGTGAAACGAACGTTTTCTTCCGTCCAGGAACCCAATTTGAATTCACCGAACATCTCCGTAATACTAGCGTATTGTTAGAACCTACCGGTCACAATCTAATAGCACGCCTCTCAATTGCTACGATTCGTTCCTTCAACCCGACCTGGTGAGGATCGCAGATACTCAGTCAGTACTCAAGAATTGGTGGCGCTAGTGTTATATTCGCGAACTTCTTTATAGATGAACTACACTTCTCTAAAATTCTTGTAATAAACACGAGGTCGACCATCCGCCCTCCCTACTACCGTAGTGACGCCTAGATGCGTAATCTACTTGGCTGTCAAGCACCACATCGCCAATAAAGCTGTATTTCGAACACTGGAGGATTGCTTTTCTTACTCAGCTGCATTAACTTCCATATTTCCACATTTGCTGAGTAAAAGCACGATATTAATAACAAAGCGTGAGATTATGAAATAAACTGAGTTAAGCTGTCGTAGGCAAATAATGGAGGTAAACAAATGCAGCGTTAGGATATTGTGTACTTGCAGCATGCAAATTAGATTGCTAGCGAAATATTTTGGTTCCATTTCTAAATATTACGGCGGGGCGCGGAAACATTGTGTTCAACAAATAGAGGAAACCGAATATCAACATAGCAGCGGTAAACACGATTCTATCAAAACCTGGGAAAGTAGTAACGAAAGTTTGTATGCCCTTGGTGATTAGTAGAGCAAAAATGCAAGAGTCAGACCTAGGAAATTTACCACTCACAAAATTGTCGAAAGGGGATGTCTCAATACCTTAAACATCGCTGACACTGTCGTACCTCAACAATGAATGGCAAGCAAAATGCATCGTAATTTTAAACCGATCTTCTACGCGCGTTTAGATTAATTATGACTAGATAAGCTGACTAAATACTTTTCACGAATATAGTCAACTGATATTGTGTGTTATGCTGTAGCCAGCTTCAGAGGTCCTACATACCACGTTAATCTTTAAGTAGACGGCACAAATTTCTGGAAAGTTCTAAAGACTACTAATAGCTTCAGTGGTAGCTGATCTCAGCGCTTAGAGAGATGAGCGTCTTTCATATATGTTGCTGGTCATAGGATAGTATAATTAGCTTTGCCGCTATTTGAAGCAGAGGTAAGGGCATCGAAAACTAACAAACTGAGGACGACTGCAAAAAATGGTTCAAATGGCTCTGAGCACTATGGGACTCAACTGCTGTGGTCATTAGTCACTTAGAACTACTTAAACCTAACTAACCTAAGGACATCACACACATCCATGCCCGAGGCAGGATTCGAACCTGCGACCGTAGCAGTCGCGCGGTTCCGGACTGCGCGCGTAGAACCGCGAGACCACCGCGGCCGGCAGGACGAGTGCACAAGAAACAGGTAATTCCTCTCGCGTATGATTACTAAATCTAACTAGGCAGCTGACAACGCTGCAGAAGTCGGCCATAAAAAAATCTGGGGAATAAAGCAATTCGTGAAACTTCCTGGCACATTAAAACTGTGCCGGATACGGAGTCGAAAGCTTCGGCTTTCGCATACAAGTGCTCTACCAACTGAGATACCCGAGCAGGGCTCACGACGTGTCCTCGCAGCTGTACTTCCGTCAATACCTCGTCCCTACCTTCCAAACGTCGTAGAAGCTCTCCTGCGAAAATTGCGGAATTAGCATTCCTGAAAGGAAGGATCTTTCGGAGACATGGTTTGGCCATCGCCTGGGCAATTGTTTCCAGAATTAAGTTACTCTGCAGTAATGCGTGCGTACGTGTTGATATAAAACTTATAGAGTGCTAGTCCCACAAGTTACGCAGGAGAACGTCTGAGAAATTTGTAAGGTAGATGAGGTACTGACTGAGGTAAAGCTGTGAGAACGGGTCGAGAGTCGTGCTTTTGTGGTTCAGCTCGTAGAGCACTTGAATGCTCAGATTCGGATCCCAGTCCGGCACACAGTTTTAAGCTATCCGGTAGTCTCAAATCAGCGCACACTCCGCCGCAGAATGAGTTCTCGTTCTGAAAAGTAATTCGTACCTATCCAGTTCTCGTTAACTCAGGCTTGTTAAGACATGTAGCGGAACTTTCGTTATCTGCTTCTTGTTACAGGCTTATGGATGTCATTTAACTTGCTAACAAAATTTCGGTTTTTGTGGTAACATTAATTCAGAGATGAAGAGGAGGGTTGCGCGGATAAAAAATTCGTCGCCGCTGTTTCATTACGGTAGTATACCTACTGCGAGCAGACGTAGTACTGAATTTTTGACCGCGATGTTTGCTTACATCTCGAATGAAGAAACTAAACGATATGTACGATCACCTAGCGTACATGTATGCGTTGTGACCCAGAGAGAGCTGTTTTCAAGAACTCGACGGTGCCAAGTTCTCGGCGGCGCTATAGAAAGCTGGGCGCGGAACGTCTTTGAGCGGCCTTGTCGCACGCTTGTCAGGACCACAAAACTGGCTCTGCAGGGCAATCGCATTACGTCCCAACCTTAACGGCCTCTTTTCTTGCCTGTGCTCGCAAAGTAGGCTGTCATCTCTTGTGAACACATCACATAAAAAGACCGGTACCTGATCGCCAATCTACCGCTGCTATCGCAGTCCTCAGAACTAGGCGCGACATAATTATCTTGTAGCGTATAGTGGTACGATGAATCGTCTCATCAAAACAAAAGTGTGTTTGTGATGATGTAACTGCCCATTACATCCAACTTCGTCATAGTCGGCTTTATCCGGCTTCGCTTCGAGAACTGGTTGACCAATTGCAAATTACATTACACTTTCGTAAGATTATGCAAATTTTAGAGGTGTATAAAATGCATCACAGAAAGAAGTCAACAAGCCTATAATTGGCGAATGAAAATCTGAAACAAAAAAGCACATTTAACTATATTTTACTGTAATATTTTTTTTATTTTTGCCAGTGGCTGAATGCAATCACTAAGAGTACAAAGGAGTGCTTTACTACTGTTACGTTCCATACATGTGTAGTCTGCGTAAGGTCTTTGTGCGAAATATCGCTTGCACAAAGTAGCATTTTCCGTCCATAGAAATGAAATTCGAGACATAGGTGGGGTTTTAGATTTAATTGTATAGCACAAGTTTTTAGCTTGTGTTTAATGGACATCCATGCCTCATTCTCGGCCTTTCGTCGTAGGTACCTACAGTAGAATATTGAAGTGACACGGTGGTTAAAAGCGTAGATTTATAGTGAGAACACGGTTCCCATTCCGATATGGTTGCTAAGTGCCTCTATAAATTACTTCTGGTAAAGACCACGATTGTTCTTTGAGAGGCCATCCCTCCTTCTCAGACTGCGCCAAGCGCTTTTTATTAGATACTCCAGGAATCTGAGACTTAAAATATTCATTAATTGTTAGATATGAGTAAAAGACGACACTACGCTGCCACAGAACCAGCGTGGATAGCTGGTCTAGGGGCTGAGGACTAAAAAAAAAAGAAATATTTCGTGAATGCCATCAATAATTTCAACGAAATAAGCGTCAGTTTCCGCTAAAAGGCCACAATATCCAAAACAAGGATGGGCCGTCATTATTTATCGCACGCTGTTCGGTTAGTGAAACATACAAAATACACACTCCACTAAGTAATAAAGAGCTAAGTGTACTATATGATGACAGTGGTGTTGAGAAATGAGTTCAATTAGAAGTATTAAAGCTCTGTTCTTTCCTCATATTTTTGGAGTTACGTAGTATCTTCGCCTAAATAATGACTCGTCAATCACCTTATTAGATAAGCTTTATTACGGATATTTACTGCTTATTTTATTGAATAGTTTGCATTACCGCGTGTATTTTACCAAACACCACTGCCTGCGTATTAAAAGTACACTGTCTTAATCGCCATACAACATGATCTTTAACAGACCACAATTTAAAATTTCGCACGACAATGTGAGCAGATGACGCGAGAGACAATAGGCTGGGACTAACGGAAGACAATAGCGACAATAGGAGTCAGACCGATGCGACAGCTGGGCCGTTACGGCCGACAGACAGCAAACTGCTCGCGCTGACCTCGCCATGTGGGGGTACCACGGCTCCATCACCTACTATCAGGTAAGCACCGCCGTTTTGTTACTAAGCAAACATCGGTGTCGTATAAAGTACGTGGAGTGAGCATCCATAACTTTGCAAAAAATGCAATGCTTTTTGTGCCTGATAAACGGAACGAGAAAGTTTCCTAGCGATAACCGCCGCGCTAAAGTTTAGTGTAAATACTGGTTGTCCCCCATCTATTCTGCCAGTATAGTTGGGCTCAAAAAGGTAATACCCGTCCGGTTTCTTACTGAAAAGATTGTTTATTTAGAAAGTTTGTATTTCTGAACGTGAATAATTTTCGTTCTTGTCCTCTACCATCATTTTTTTTCGTGTACTACGTATTAAATTATTTGCTACAAAATGTCAACGCATGATTCAATCAAACAGTGTCTTTAATTGAAATAGAGGGGTTAACGAAATTTAGTGATTTTTAGAGACGCCGAACAAATATGTTAGGCTCAAAAAACACGGATGTGCTATAGTAGATGTTGATTAGCTTGTTTGTTGACTACACTTTTTATCTGCACTCTTTATGTAGCTCTGCGCGGATAAATGAAACAATATCTGCATGAGGCTTATGCGCATCCGCGAAGCTTTCAGCCGCATCTGCGGATATAAAATATTTGTAAACAATTTTAACCCTTTTAGTACGCCGGAGATTTCGAAGGTAGGATTCGCCCGAGTCTAAATTTTCGTCTGCTGAGATTGAACCGCGTAATTAGCATGAAATTCATTAAGAACGCAGCGACGGATGGTGCCCACATTTTAATACCATATAGCATTCCAGAGAAACATTCCGTGAGTTACAAATATTTCCTAATTAATGAAACGGATTTTGTGAAATTTTTGTAATACTTTTGAGTGAAACGAAATCATGGTACAACACTGTATAGTACTTTAAGCTATAGTTTATCAAATGGACATTTCTTGAGCAGAGTTATATCATGTTGAGGTGCAAAATCTGTCAGTGTGTTAAGCCTTGCAGTGTACATCTATAAATATATTTAAGAGAAGCGTTGACGGTGTCCCGATCTTCTACCGTATGTCATCTGTTCATTTGTAATGAATGTAATGCACAAACAGATGAGACCACAATGCAGTGACTCTTAGAAGCGCCGAATTTAACACAATAGTTCTGAAAACTGAAAAGATTGTTCTGCGGCCCCAAGATCTGTCCCCCACTCCCACATCCATGCTGTAAAGATACGGAACTGTCTTCTTTAAACAACTGCGCGACTCGCACTGTTAGTCAAAAAGCGAGAAATATTTGCGTAAATGTATTAGAGACTTTTAATCTAAAGGTTCAAAGAACATTTGTATTGGTCTAGGCAACGGTAATATCCAATTATTTCGGAGCGGTAAGAAATTTCTCACGTCCGTGCTGTTCAACGTTTTGTCAGTTGATCTTCCCATCTTCAGTGCAGTACACTGAGATGTGCGATCGTAGGCTTCCATAGACAGTGCCCTTTTATCTCAGGTATGTTAAAGCATCCCAAAACAACTAACACTTCAGCTACTTTCAGTAAGTACTGTATATAATCTCCAGACGACTGTGCGAAAAATCCATAGGCACTTTCTTTTCATACTGAACGAACAAAAGCGCATGCGCCAGAATAGATATCACAGAAATATATGCGGATGGAAAACTGATAGCGGTTGTCTGTAGCCAAGATACGGTTGCCGTTACGCCTTGTGCAATTTCTACAGAAATTAAAACTTCAAAGAATGCTTAGTTCCCTGGGAATCGTTTCTGTATATAATTTAGTTTGTAGTGCTTGTACGTCTAAAATTCTTAAGTTGGATTAACCATTCCTGAAAACAACACTTCTGCGATACTGAAATTGCGATCACACAAATCCTTTGCTTCCAGGACTGCAAATGCATATGCGGGGGGAGGGGGGGGGGGGGGGGGTCGTGGTGAGGGTGAAGTTTAGTTTGCATGTTTTCACATGCACTGAAGTACTTTCACGTCATTATTTCCAGGTGTTTGTTTGATTAGCTCATAGGTTACTGGAAACTGTTCCCTAATTGTAAAAATTCAGAACTTTACATTGGCTCCATCCTAATGAACATGAAATTCGTTGTTGCTGGTACGCGTTTCCATGTCAGATATTTTATTTGAAAATTCGCGCAAGCTTTCTGTGCGCTATTAAATTGCTTGTTATTAAATTTTATTAAGATAGTCCATTGATCTGAAGTTACATCAGGACCATCGTAAGGATATATTAATATATTAATCCCCATTTTTTAGGAAAGGAAGCTTATCTTTTTTCACTCGCCTTTAGGACTCTACCTATAAAACTGTCTACATGATTACTAATCCTTAGTACTTAACCACAAATTTTCTTATAGTCTGTTAGCTTACGTATGTAGACTGCATAATGCATATTTTGGTTAACTAACTGGCGCAACTAAGAAAGAAGGTTCAGAATCGCAAAAGGACCTACATTGTATCACGCTACACCAGTAAACAAAAAAGCGAAATGAAAGAAAAACCATTATGTGAAACATACATTAGGCAGCTAGATAATTAAGACTTGACGTAAGCGATGTAACTACAGTATCCATTATATATGTTGAGTGTCGGTAGCGTTTGATGTTTAGGCAGACGAGTAGCTTACGAAGGGTTGTAATTGACCGAGCAACAGTATCCTTTCCGACCTTTTATTTTTTATTGAGACACATGTGGCTGACGCATTAGACCAATCAAAGCTGCCGTTAGTTAAATCATTCTTATGTGCTATGGACGCATGATACTCTTGTCATGTAAATGAAATGTCCAAAGTTGCGAAATTGCTGCGAAAAGTAAATTACCTATAGGTACCCACTACAGCGCTCCGCTGAAAAATAAAAGAATCGGAGATTTTTTCTGCTACCTGTCAAATAGCAACTTCGAAATTTGATCAGATTTGTTCACGCTTTAAATGAAGGTCAAAACATGAAGACGTATAAGGCATTTTCGGATAACTCTGGATCTAGCTAAGTACAGACTTGGCGTTTCTTAATTAATTTCGTTGTAGCGATAAGCGGATTATAGTATCAGACGAAGCTAATAATTTCGATGGCTAAGCGGAGGTGATGTGCGAAGAATCGACCCGCAAAGTCTCTCATGGGCTCCTATTGTCGCGAGACGGATCTCGCGTGTTGGCAGGTCAGACGCATTACATTGTGCGTTATCATATAGTATCTGCAAATTAACTCAAAGCGATAGTAAGGTAAAATAAATTTGTTAAATGTATACATTACAATTAAATGCATTAGTACAAACTAGTTTTTTTGCTAATTACATAGAGTATTCTTGCTACAATAAAATATACAACATGCTTTATTTTTAAATCAATGCTTTGTACATAGCTTTGGAAGAGTTTAGAAAAATACCAAATACTCTCACAACTTAGACAACGTTGTAATTTAGAATATATAAAATAAAACTGTGAACCAAGAAGTACCCCTATTTTTCTTTGCAGTAAGATTGTGATCATAAGTGTGCAGACCACAGCTACGTGAGTTTGTATACGGTAGAGAATGCTGATTCTTTCAATCGTTTCCACCTACGTTCGTGAATGCGTTTCAGCACGCTGGAAAAATCAAAACTTTAGTCCTCCTGCGTGAACCCCCATTTCTCTTATTTTATTTCAGTGATCATTTCTCCCTGCTTAGGCTGGTGATAAATCGCAGTCTTTGGGTAGCGTTCCCCACAGCACGATCTATGATTGAATTCAGTGAAGCAGGCCTGCCGCGGTGTGCGTCGTCTTTGCGTCCTCTCTCTGGACAGTTGTCGGCCTGCTTAGCTGGATGGTAACGTGCTCGCCTCACATGCAAGCGGGCCCGGGTTCGATTCCAGGCCGGGTTGGAGATTTTCTCCGCTCGTGGACTGGGTGTTGTCCCCACCATTTCATTCTCATCTCGGCGCGCAAGTCGCCCAATGTAGCGTTGACTGAAATAAGACCAACACTTAGCGGCTGAACTAGCCCGGGAGGGGCCTCCGGTCAACAATACCATACGCTCATTTCATTTTTTCTGGGAAGTTTCTTAAACGTTCCGAGTTTCTCATACTGACTGAACAAATCCGTGATTTTGTTTGAATCTTTGCTCTCTTCAGTTAATACAGCTTTTCCCAATTCCAGACCTGCAACAATAATCAAGAATTGGGCAAATGACTATTTGTAAGCGACCTCTTTCGTGCGTGATTTACACTTCTAGGATTCTCTCAAAAATTTCATCCGTGTTCCTCCCGGCTATCGCTACAGTGCGGAAGCTGTAAATATGCCTGATGTTTGAAAAGGGCCAGTGCAGAATGGCAATGCAGCAGCGGGAGAGGGTGTGAGCGTTGTTCTTGGTGTTAAGTTTCTATTTGAGGTAGGAAGACGTGATAAAGTTTTTGGTTTTGGCTGGATGAGCGCCTATTTGTATAGCCATTCGAACATCTGCCTCACTGTGTCTTTGTTACAGTATATTAAGCAATGTTTGAACTATGAACCGGAGCTGCCCCCACCAACTTGTCCGAATAGATTACATCTTTTTTTGCAAAAGATGTTAATTGGGCTGAAATAAATATCCAGCTAATGACATCATTTCTGTGTATGCCCTTGCACCATTCAGATTTTACGTGAAAAAGTTTTTCTGGGAGGTTTTTGAAGCATGCAACTCAAATGTTTCAAACTTTTCGCGGACCGGTTCAAGTTTTGTAAGAAGGTAGACAAATACATGTTAATGATCGTCCTGTTTTGTGAAATCTTTGTCGTTGCCAACATATAAGAAACATCGTTCGAGAGACAGTAAAAACCTTTACCGGATTAGTCGTCGGCAGAGTCAACAGATATCTAATGGCTGTCTAATGTCAAAATTATGGTAGAGTAAAAGCTGGGAATCAGAATGAGAAATGCTCCTACCACAGGACAAAAAAGGCAAATATGCCCTGGACATAGTTAGGAATGTAAAAGAAGGGAATTAGCTTTTCGACTTCTCTGGTAGCTTGAAAGACTAACCGAAACCTCTTCCATATTCGCACTTTTTTTACGAGATAACCTTACTTACCAGAGCAGTGAACTCTTAGCTGCAACGTGTTGGCACACCTGCATCTTGCAATTTATGGGCTCTGCCAAAATCCAGTAGATTCGCCAGCCACAGTAAATCATATGGCTCACGACCAATACCTAAAAACATGGCTAAAAACTTTTTTGTGGCGAGGTAAAATTTCTGAGGATTTGTTCCTAGGGGGAGGGGCGTAACAGCATGTTACTTCAGTTGACACGATGCATTATATTACATGACGTAGGTACTAATACCAACAAGAAAGAAAGCGCGAATGTGTCAAGATGTTTTGATTTAAATGTCTTTGAAGCTGCCAGTAAGTTTGTGTAATGTCCGATAATTTCTTATTTTATGATTGCGGTATGGAATGGGCAAAACAGTTCAGACGAAATAGAAAGGGAGCTTTTGGAATGTGGTAGTGTAGAACAATGCTGACGATTAGATAAGCAGATCGAATAAATAACAAGATATTCTATCGAACTGGGGTTAAAGAAATGTCACGGCTTGAATAAGAGAAAGGATTAGTTGATAGGTCACACCCCGTGGCTTAGCAGGATCGTCAGTTTGGTAATGGAAAGTGTGGAGTGTAAAAATTGTAGAGGGAGAATTCTTGAATGTACAAGTAGGTTGAAACGGCTGTAGGTTGCAGTAGTTACGCAGATGAAAATGCTACCATAGGATAAACTAGTGTGATGAGTTGCATCGAATCAGTCTTCGGACTGGAGACAACAATGGGCGATGAAGCAGATGAAACTGCAATGTGCAGGTTCTAATTACAAAATAAAGTAATTGTAGCTGCAGTATTTCAATACCATTAAAAATAAATCTCAGAATTCTAACAGTGTGCGGTTTTGTAGCATATTCAAAAGCGTCACTACGTACATGCTTCCGATCTTTAAGGTTTGAGAAAGGAGTTTGCTGCGCAAGAAAGATTGGAAATTGGCCTTCAGACATGATCGATAATAGTTAAATGTCACGCATTTTACTGTAGTGTGCAGAACTTTCTTCTGTGGAGGGAGCTGAGCCAGTTTACACTGAAACATGCACTATGCATCAAATTCCCTTGCTGTGATAAACTGATGTTTTGCGTACCTGTGAAGGTAAATGCTGTACGAAAAAGTTAGAAATCACAAAGTTCTAAATATTCGTCCATAAGTTAGTTTTTGTACTCAATCCCCTCCCCCAGATAGTTTTCGATTTTTTCGAACACTGGCGAATGTTTCATTAGATCAGAATAAGAAACAGGTCAATCTTACTGTTAAACTGACAGCGATTTCTATTCATTTGAAATGGACATGGCTATTGTAAAAGACGTAATGTAACTTGTAGGAAGAGGTGAACAGTGAGCCAGTAACGTTAAAATTCTTGTATTGTATTTATTTATTTGTTCTGGTAACACAGGCTATATCCCGGTTTAGACTTTTTAGCCAGTCGCCCGGTAACATTAGAGATATGTTGGGTGGCAAGCGTTCGCTGACAATATTCGGGAGGAGCCAATTAGCAGTTCGCTATCCCAAGTGCACACATTGAAAATACAATAAAATAATTTCGTCAGCAGACGGTCACTGCCTTCCCCTTCGGCAGTATGTTTGTAGTAACATTACATTAGTTGGCATTTGACGGCGAGCGGCCTACACCAGCGGTATCTTGGCATTGTCGTAGAGTTGCACAGTGTTGCCACTGCCTCTGAGTATTGTATGTACCAGTTGTCACGAACGTGCTTTCATATCAACTTAGAACAGATTTTTGACACGCTCAGACACACTACATGGAATAAACTAAAGGTGAATTTCAGGATTTTTACGCGAGTTTTGTGAGAGGTCATACGTAAAAAACCTTAGTATTCGGTGAGAGTTAATTATGGTCCAAACTGTAAACATGCAGTTTTCTGAAGCTAATACATAACAATTTGATTTTTTTTGTGTGGGATAAACCCACTAGAAACGATTTTCTAACGCCACGCAGATCAGTGTCTGCCTCTAGGCTAATGGTTCCCAACCTGGGGTAGAATGTAATTCTGTGAGAGGTAAAAACGAAAGGGGCTCAATTGTTTCGGGTACCACACTAAATTATTGAGAACACTACTATTATCAATATTTCATAAGACCTTAACACTGATTACGTAACTAATCAATAATTGCTTTTTCATATTCTAGCGTTAACGTGTGACCGAATGTGGTGGTTACACTTATGAAATAAATGTATGGTCATCTTCCTCACATAGTTCACCCACTACACACGCACTTCGTATCACGAATTTAATAGTAAAACTGGGAGATACAAATCACATATTCTTAAACCTCTCATGAAAATATCTTGTAGATAGCTTCCGCAATGAACTTGGAAATGCTTCATTATTCACTTTGTAGCACTGATAGCATAACATATCAGTAACTATGGAATGGCAATTACAATGCAGTAGGGCCAATGCGTTATGACGATTATTATTATTATTATTATTATTATTATTATTATTACTGACGGTGGAAGAAGACAAAACCACGGCAGCCTCAGTTTTCTAATTTCTGCCAATTCAGAAGTAAGGGGTCGAGCAACAAGTGATTTTGAAACAGTGGTCCAAAGTATATAGTGCAGACATTTTAAATTGGTTGATTTTAAATGGGGGTCCAAGAGAGTGAAAAAAGTGTCGCTAGGGAAAAGAGTGCTGCAGAGGAAGCATGGCTTCTAACTGTGGATAGTCAACTATCTTTTCTGCGGAATTAGCATGTAGCACTAATAATCCACTGAGAATTGTATAAAGTCTATAAAAATTATGTTTAGAAATAAGCAGGGCCAGTCGTCTTTATTACTCACTAGTTTGTGCTTAATGAACTACCTACAAAACCTAAATACCATTCCTTTCATTTTAAAAATGAGCGCTCGAAGAGAATGTTTTCTAAGTTTTGTTAAAGCGCTTACGTTAATGGTGATTCCAGGGAGGAGGGGGGAGAGGAGGAGGATGGTGGGAGGGGGGTTACTGTTGTGACAGTATTTGTCTCGACGACAGCGCAACCTAAGCGCCAGATCTCAACTAATTTACTTCGCACTACAGTCTGTGTCGGTAACACTAGGTCTTACATTTGCAGGAGGCATGCAGTAGCGACAACATCGTCGACATGAACACGACAGCCGCCGCCCCCGCACCTCCGCTCTTTCCTATGGCTGTGTCAAGTGCGGGACCCGCCTGGCATCTGCCGCACTTCTCTCCCAGCACCACCGCCCACGTCGTGAGTATATCTCTCTCTCTCTCTCTCTCTCTCTCTCTCTCTCTCTCTCTCTCTCTCTCTCTCTCTCTCTCTCTCTCTCTCTCTCTCTCGTTTGTGTTTGTTAGCTCCTCGTCCTCTTCTCTCTAGCTTTAGCTCCTCGTCCTCTTCTCTCTAGCTTTAGCTCCTCGTCCTCTTCTCTCTAGCTTTAGCTCCTCGTCCTCTTCTCTCTAGCTTTAGCTCCTCGTCCTCTTCTCTCTAGCTTTAGCTCCTCGTCCTCTTC
The DNA here is from genome assembly GCF_023897955.1 of Schistocerca gregaria. Classification (NCBI taxonomy): domain Eukaryota; kingdom Metazoa; phylum Arthropoda; class Insecta; order Orthoptera; family Acrididae; genus Schistocerca; species Schistocerca gregaria. Next base: position 604,682,897 of record NC_064921.1, on the reverse strand, counting down.
TCTCTAGCTTTAGCTCCTCGTCCTCTTCTCTCTAGCTTTAGCTCCTCGTCCTCTTCTCTCTAGCTTTAGCTCCTCGTCCTCTTAGTCTCTTTTGTGGACGGTTAGCTTGACTCATTACCTTGTTCGCCAGAAGCAAGAGCCTTCTGATGGCGAGGCCGCAGATCGGCACGACGACTCCGGCATCTCGCCCGGTCGCAGCGCCAGTGCCAGTGGCAGCAGCGGCGGGCCTTCGCCAGAGCGCGAGGATCCCGGACCCTCGCAACATCACCACTATTTCCAGCAGCAGCAACAGCTGCTGTCGTCTCCGCCACCCAACCCGAACGGCCATTACTTGGAGCGGCTGGACAATACGCCGTCCCAGACGCAGCACAACGCTTACTACTACAATCCCCACCACCACCAGCAGCAGAACGGCCGCGGACAAACCCTGCCGCAGGAGCCATACTACCAGCACCAGCAGCAGCAGCAGCAACAGCCGCTTCAACAACAACAACAACAACAACAACAACAGCAGGAACAGACAGACAGTTCTGCACAATTCCAGCTTGGCAGGTAATCATTCGAACCAACAATTGATAATTCTCTCTTTCGTCTCCTTGGTATCAGCTGTTTTTCGCTACATGTACGCTTCTTTTGCTCCGTTTCTTTTGCGAATCTCCACTGTTCATTAGCTGATCCTCCCCTAACTTTACTTCCGTGTGTTGCAGTCCCGCACGCGAGCCGCTGGCGCGGGCCGTCCCCCAGTCTCCGCAACTGCGGACGCCGCCGCCAGCGGGCAGCGCGCAGACCAAGCAGGAGCCGGCCAGCCCGCCGGAAGGCAGCTCGTCGCCTGGCCAGCCGCCGCAAGCGTCCTCCGCCGTCTCGCAGGCCGACGAGAACTCGTCTAGCTCGTCACACTCCTCCGCGGAAGGCGAGGGCGCCCTGCGGCGCCTGCAGGCGGCTGTCGAGACGATGGGAATGGTCAACGGCAGCGCAGATGGCGGCACCACCTACGAGTGTCCCGTCTGCACCGTGCGCACCCAAGACAAGTACGTATCAACCAATAAAACTGAGATATTCATTTCTTCTATAATCTGCTTTGAGTTTAGCGTATAACTAATCACTTAAAATGCGAACCTTTGGTTTTTCTCGACCCAGTTGAAATATTGATTCCATATTTATGTACACTAATCCAACTGGCTAAGCCGCTCTCTTCAGCTGCTGCTAGCTGTGTACTTGGTGCGTAGCCTGCAACCAGATTCTGAAATATTGGAACTGATCCGTGCTGCCCACCCCTGTTTATACCAGAATTAAATTCCCGGCGCTCTCTACGCTCTTTTGTGCTCTTCTGAGCCCGCATTACTGATCTATGAAACGCACGCTGCAGTCGCGTTTTTCAGGTCTCGTGAATCAGGTTCTCGGCGATTTCTGAAAATTGAGTGGCGGGCCCCAACATGACACGACCAGTGTTGCATACACAAACTTTCTGGGACAATGTAGTTCAGGAGTCTGTCTACGTAATAGTCGGATAACCTAGTAAGCCGACAGGGAAGTTGCCGCTCATGCGAAACTTTCGGTCCGTCACTCTATTAAGATATTACCGGTCAGCTCATTCACCAGAACTGGAAAATGCTGATAAAAGTGCGTGTCATGAAATAACAGTGCGGAATCTGAAAAACAAATAAGAATCAATGGTCGTAGCACGTGCAGGGAGTGGAATTTGGCTACAAAAAGTGCCACACCTACAACGCTTCAGTGTTTAGAGTTGAGGCAGCGAGTACGCACAACACAGCTCGCGCACCTGAGAACTGCGACTGGGCCGGTAGGCGAAATTTGAACATAAAAATTCAAAGAAGTAAACTGAACGCCCGAAGACACACCATTAACCACTCGAGAGTTTAAATCTGGAGAGTGTAATTCGTGAGGATTAGACGTAATTATTAGACACTGTAGCAGTGTGGCCAGTGCAATGTTGTTTATCTGTGGCAGGGACCAGTTCCAAGCTCACCTGGGAACGCACTACGAGCCGCGGTGTCCTTCCTGCGATCACGTGGCGTCCACTGTAGAGAATCTACGCGCACACATGCGTGAGGCGCACGCGCTGTCGCCGCCGCAAGATGACCCAGCTGAGACCAAAATAAACTCCCAGGTAAGCGAATGCGACGGTCCTGACCATAGATGTCGCTGAATGACACAAATTTGTCTTGATTGCTTTTATTTATTTGTACCATAAAACTTCATTCGTTTCATCTTATCAACATCGATACACCAAACCGACCCACAGTCCTATACTATCGATCTTTTTCAATGTCTCTTGCTGGTACAAAGCAAAACGCGTAAATTTGTACGGAATACGTAAATAAAAGCTATCAAGATGAAAATGTGTACTAGTGCTATGATATGAACACATATTGATGTATATTTTTATGACAGTTGTTGCGCCAATCTGCTGGTACGTTTTCAACTACCAACTCTTCGTGTGAACATTAAGACTACAGAGGCTTTTCTTAAAGTAGACATCCCTATGCAGGATGCTCCCTAAAACAATCACGAACAAACTTCAGGGACAGGTTCCTCATGCAGAAATAAGTAAAGTCTACAAAAAGAGAACTCTAAAATGCATACATTAAGAGGTACGAGCACTTTTCCATCTTCGCTAGTGCAAAACACCTTCCCCCGAACAAGAGATCATAATTCTTAAATTATGGATTTTAGAGAACGTTTCCTTGCCTTTTTTCTTGTTTTGGTCAATACTTTCTCTCCCTAAAATACGAAAAGCAAAGAGCTTGCAGTAGAAGAGATGTTCCATAGTATCTAAGATGAGCCAGTGCTGATCTCTTCAGGTATGCGCTTTAGAGCTCTTGTTTGCTAGAGTTTTTTCTTGTTTTAGTATAAGGAAACTGTCCCTGGATATTAACACCCTGTACTGACTTAAAATAGATCACATTTTACTTGCAGAAAAACTACATGCAACATTAGGGGATTTCTTTTTTTCACTTAATACAGATCAAAGCTGCAATTAGCAAAGCTCTTTAGATTTTCGTGGGCGCGCCGCCCCCCCCCCCCCTCCCCCGAGAAAACGGGGGACTTTGACCAAAATGTGTGACGTCTGTGTGTAAGCAGTACTGCAAAACACTAGCATCACGGCTGTATCAGTCGATTTTATCGGCCTAACTGATTAATCGTGTGCTGTTCCGTTGTTTGCATTTTATGCACAGTATTACTGCGGTCCACCCAGCTGTCTTCAGGTGCTGAGAGTTTTGCTGTTGTGTAATCGCTACATAGACTCCAACCAGCCCGATAAGCAGCGAGTACGCATAGCAGCAAAACTAGGCTGGGTCGGTAGTCAAAATATTTTACATAAAATGGTAACAACTTGGGAGAACACCAGGAAGCACACCATAAAGCAATTATTTTATTGACTGCTCTATGGTTTCTGCAACCATCATCTGTGAAAATGCAGCTCTCTCCACCCCACCCTGTTACTAGTATCGAACACTTCCTGATCAGAGCTTAAAATTTGTCTCGTATATTTTACACACACGCTGGGACATAATTTTAAAACTGGGTGGCTCAGTACTAAACTTGCTACGACTGGAATGAGAAGTTGGCGAGCCTGAAAATAAACGATAAATTTATACCTGCCGTTAAGCCAATTGTAATGAGTAAAATGCGAAAATTCGTATTTGCACATAACAATTACAAATAAAGGATGGTGTGATATTATTTACAGTGAGGAATACAGAGTTTCGGTGTCAAACCTGCTGTCCACCATACGCAATTATGAACACCTCATCTGACGCGGATAAACGTGAATTTAAAAATTTGAAACCTTTGATTTCAAATTCGTTTCATGAAGGCTGAGTATAATACATAACATACTTTCCATTTCAGTCACCAGCAGGACGTCATCAGACGATATACAAATATTATCACATCCCCAGTTAGTTGTGTGTCGGGAAATGTTACATCGGTCCACTGCACTTAATCAAACCCTTGAAGTAGAAATTTGCGTCCCTTCGCTGTATATATCTGGAAATGACAAAATAATGGAAGAAGACACATTGCTTTCAAATATAACGAAATATCTTAGCATTGTCATGATGTGAATCATGCATGGTGGATCGTCTTAAAAATTTACTATTATGGAGACGAACATAGTATGCACATCCTTACGAAGTGTTTCGGGAATACGGACGACACATCCTTTAGTACAGAACTGTCATTTTAAAGTATACATGGATTTCGTGTGCTACTTTATTCTTTCTAGAGTAAAAATAACAGCTCCGGAGACAAAGCTTGTTGTAATTTCCTGAACGGTGGCCTTTTCGGCAATAGACGTGCTCTGCGCAAATTTTGCTACATTTCGCGTTCTTCATATGTACTGTCGACGATAAAACGCAGCGGATTAAGAATGGAATTTCAACGTGTACATCAACTTTAGTTTTAAGATTTTTTTGGAGTGGTCTGTTTTTCAAATTCAGGTTATTACCTGTGATTGTTTTCGCGGAGGACTGAGCTTAAAAACTAAAATTTTTTCCATAAAATCTTTAGAACGACACTACTAGTCACAAGATAGAACAATCAACGAATCATTTAATATAACGGTAATACAATAAAAAGTGAATGTTGATCATTTCATAATTATGAGAGAACTTTATGAAACTCAAACTGCAATAAATAAATGTCACATTTCCCGAAACTTTAGCACAACAAATTGTAGCCTATCAACAAAGATGTTGCGGTTAAGAGTTTTGATAACAAGCTTCAATGAAGAAATATATTTTCATATCAACGAAGGTTAAATATGAAAATCACTAATAACGGCAATTTGTCTTCGCAAACTTATAATCTAACATGCCACCTCTTACGATAGTTTCTTGCAGCCAATCACAGCACAGGAAACGTGCGCCATACAGACGCGTTTCTGCCGGTAAGCCAAAACAGCGAAAACATTTATTCGACATTACTATATTGTATTGTGAAATGAAATTTGTAGTGGCAGTCTGATATGTAGAGTAGGCCGATGTTAGGTTGAAAGGCAAAACTTGGTTTAAAACAAGAATGTAAGATCAACGATAAATGTACCATCGATGCCATCATTAGACACGAAGCTAAATCTCGAATTGGGAAAGGAACTCGTTAATGTTCTATCGAAGGAACCACCCAGCATAGGCCTTCATCGATATAGGGAAATAGCAAAAAACGTAATTCTGGAGGGCCGGACGGGGATTGGAACCAGCGTCCACGGGAATATGTCCAACGTGTTGACAGCTGCACCACGACTCATTCAGCATGAAGCAAATTCTTCAATCATGAGGAGTGGGAAGCAGAATAATAGACAGAAGCCCTTGGAAGATAGCAAAGGGTGCTGAATAGGCTTCTGGTAAAGCAAAGTGTTGCAGGAGGAGTCGTCACTATCCAGTTCATCAGGTGTCTCGAAGATAATGATTGAGTGAAGTCGTGTACGCTGCGCTGGAATTAGCAGATAGAAGCAACCGAGTAGGTGCCTTTTTGGCTTAAGTTTCTTCTGAATCACAAGTGCCCTATTTGGTTGTTTCAGCATTTAAAATTTTATACAACGAAAACATAATATTTCATTGTTTCAGTGTCTGTTACCACTTCTTTCACCACAGACAATGTCGAACTGCATAGCGGTTCTGATTCAAAGTTGAACTGTGTCAAAACTGCAATTAGCTAGGTAAAGTCAGTTGAGGCTGGAGGAAAGTACTGGATATTTCCTCTAGTAGAATCGTGCCTAGTGCTGGGTGTACGAACCTGCATACGTGTCGAGAGCTTTACGGTTTTACACACTGAAAATCTCTCATTAATGCTTTTGGGAAGATTTATGCCAAATAATCGAGAAATATAACGTCAATCAGTCGTAAGGTTACCCTTAACGTTCTTTATTTGGCGGTCCCGTCTCCCTGCTAGTGTACTAGGTAGCGTCCCTGGATTGGTCAGTATCCAGGGCTATGACAGGAACGATCATTCGGAGAAAAAAGTCTAGTGAACACGGGCTCTGAAATGCATACCTTCAGTAGTTCTCCAGTAGATGACGTTCCACAATAACGAAGACGTCGTACTCGTAGCTCTCATGGTATTCATATTACAGGGCTTGCGCCGCGCGGGATTAGCCAATCGGTCTGAGGCGCTGCAGTCATCGCTGGAGGCCCCATTCGGGGGAGTTCGGCCGTCGTATTGCAAGTCCTTTTTAGGTGACGCCACATCGGTGACTTGCGAGTCAATGATGGACACACAACACCCAGTCCCCTGCCGGGAATCGAACCCGGGCCCCCTGCGTGGTAGGCAGTAACGCTACCGCTACGCTACGCTACGGAGACGGACTTAGCTTAAGTAGTATGTAAGCTTAGGGACTGGTGACCTTAGCAGTTAAGTCCCATAAAATTTCACACACATTTGAACAGAGCTTGCAATAGATGAGATTTGTTTTACGGTATTGAAGTAGCAGTGCTCACAGCTCTTGAGGAACGCATTTAGCAGCCAATGCTTCTTGAACACTTCTGCTTAGAATGATCGTTCCTGTCATATTCTTGAATAATAATCACCCCTCGTGGAACACCCTATATTTTAAGTACTGTCTACTTTTTTGCGTCCTGCTAAAAGTGTGGGTCGATACTGTTGCAGGGCCGCGTGAAGACCTTCCGGTGCAAGCAGTGTGGCTTCGTGGCTGTGACGAAACTGGAGTTCTGGACGCACTCTCGCTTACACATCAAAGCGGAGAAGCTTTTGACGTGCAACCGGTGCCCCTTCGTGACGGAGTACAAGCACCACCTCGAGTACCACCTGCGCAACCACTCTGGCTGGAAGCCTTTCCACTGCGACAAGTGTGACTACCAGTGCGTCAACAAGTCGATGCTCAACTCGCATCTCAAGTCGCACTCCAACATATACCAGTACCGGTGCGCCGACTGCACCTACGCCACCAAGTACTGCCACTCTCTGAAGCTGCACCTGCGCAAGTACCACCACACGCCGGACGTGGTGCTCAATCCGGACGGCTCGCCCAACCCGCTGCCCATCATAGACGTGTACGGGACGCGGCGCGGACCCAAACAGCGGCCTCGCACCACCACGCCGAAAAAGACGGCTGCGGCTGCGGCCGCGCCGCCGTCGGCATCTGCGCCCTCTCCGGCGCCTCCGCCGCCGCAGCCGCAGGCAGCCGTCCAACCGCGCCAGCCGCTGCCGCCGCCGCCCCAAGGTGCGGCTGCACTGCCGCCGTTCGCGCCCGCAGCCTTCGCGCCGTTGGTGCGGCCCGGAGGAGCCGTCTTCCAGTTCGGCAACGTGGGTCTCGTGCCGTCTATGCCGGCCTTCCCGTACAACCCGGTGCCACACAACGCGTCCGACGCCGCCGGCTACGACGCCTACTACGCCGCGGCGCACAGCGGCGGCTTCCCGTTCTTCGTCAACAATAACAACGATAACGAGAGCCCTCAGGACGCGGAGGCCAAGATGCAGGACTATATGGCGCGCATTCTCGTGGCTACGCAGCTGCAGGTTCCCAACGTGCCGCTGCCGCAGGCCAGTACTCCGCTGCCGGACCCGCTGGATCTCACAAAGCCAGAGTCTCCCTCACCGGCAACTGTCAGATCGCAGACTCCGACACCGACGCCGTCTACGTCTACGTCGACGGCTGCGTCTGCTCTGCCAATGGAGGACGAGCCGGCGCCGGTGCCCGTCCCGGCGGCTCCTTCCGCGAACAAGCACCGCCGAAAGGGCAAGGCTTACAAGCTGGAGCGCATTGCCATGAAGCTGCAGTACCACGCGGATGACGACAGCGCAGAGGACGAGCCAGAACGGAAGCTCTTAAAGGCGGAACTCCCTCTCGATCCCGAGCCAGAGAAGGAACCGCAGCCCTCGAGCGACCGTCCAGATTCTTCGGAGGCAGAGGCGGACGACGGAGAAGACAGTTCGGAAGCTCAGCGCGACTTCTTCTGCGAGCACTGCGAAATCACTTTCCGCGACGTCATCATGTACTCCTTGCACAAGGGCTACCACGGCCTCAAAAACCCTTTCACCTGCAACGCCTGCGGGAAGGAGACAGCAGACCGTGTCGAGTTCTTCGTTCACATTGCTCGCTCGCCCCATTCCTAAACGCTAGTGTCCAGCAAAACAGCACCGTGAAATAAAGTGCTGTACACCTTCTAATATACACCTCCATCGTGGCATAATCGGACCAATTAGCTTAGCTATAAACAGTGCAAGCAGTTGCAGTGCTCATATTTCCAGCACTCTGAGGATATACTTAAATATGTGCGTCGTGCTGCGGGCACTCCCTAATGTAAGGTACCTACGCTAAGACTGAATGGACAATGGACAAGAACAGTGCCTTTATGTCTTTAATGAACATTGCTCAATTACTTTGAAATACGTCTAGTCATTCCATTTTTGAGTTACCAACCAGATATAGCTTCGAATGCATCTGACGCTGATCGACTATCGATTGGCTCTTTAGTCAGCATGGAAAGCAATTTAAATGAGTGCAATTTATTATATTTTTTATTATTTTAGATAGTTTTTTGATACAGTCAGATATAATTTTGTTATAGTATAATAGACGTATTTTCAGCAGCTGCAACAGTTTATCAGGTTACTGACCTTAGGATTTGTCTCCTTCCTTGAACGATATTGACACTAAATGCACCAAAGAGAGAACTTTCACTATGTAATAAGAGTGCTGCAGACGATGAAGTGATCTAGATTTAAGATTAATCAGCTGAAAGACGACGAATATTATCAGTTTCTCAGTGTTCCAAAACTGTAAAATGCATATCACTTGCTCTGATTGTTAATGGGAACAAAGTCACTTTGTAGTTGACAGGTTTTTTTTTTGCAAGTTGTATTTCATTTGGAGAAACCAGACTTAAAAGGTATAAGAATGAGAAGTCGAAGCAATAAATAGATAAATGAACACGTAGTTTTTGAATACGTGCAAATGTATTTTTAATATTGGAGTCAAGAGAATTCTGTTTTCATACAATAAGACACGCCAACTTAAGAACAGCAAATGGGTCAGTCACTGAATATTTTTATATGGCAATGCGAAAAATTTGAGACGGAAAAGTCACTTCTTTGAAAGATATTAGTTGTGCTAGAGGAAGGTTGAATTTGGAATGCTAGTTCCACTGAGATGTTGATAAAAAACTGACTGAACCAAGAGGTGTATGTACATGTGAAACCCTATTTTGATATCAAACTAGCAATAAGCCATATTTTTATATTAAATGTGATATTTATGTTCTGTTGTATCTCATAAAGATAAGATATTATAAATGTTGGTGTGTCTCTTCTAGAATGTATTGTCATCTGTGTAACAATAAAGTACATGAGAAATGGACATCTGAAATTTATATTGCTTCCTCTCCATTCCATTCAAAGTTATCTCCATGTAAACTTTGCACTTTGAGTGAGAAATGTGTGCAGATCCTGAGGATGGTTACCAGTAGAATCTCGTATGAAGTGCTGTTCAATCCCTTTACCGTTGCTTATGTTGCCAGCGAGTGATAATGCACTGTCCGCCCTCTTCAGTGCTAGTTGTGAATGCATTTTACAGCTTCATTCAGCTTGGCTCACTGGTTTACAAAGTGGACACAGTTTAAGACTGGCTCTTAAGTAGTCAGTGAGGTAAGCAATTGTCTCTTCCAGTTGATTCGCTACTTTGCAGTATTGCAAATTTATAAGAAGTACTACCATCAAATAAATAAATCTCCAAAGTGAATTTACATTTTTCCTGTGACTGTGGTTAATGTTAACATACGTTTTTCAGTAACTTAAAATTTTAAATAAATGGTATGATGTTGCTCATCAAACTGTCACTTGCAATTCCTTTTTTTACTATTGCAATCAGCTTTGGATCTGTTACAAAGTGTGTCCAGGGTCTGAGCAGAAGAGGGCGCAGTCGCCACCCCTCCCCTCCCCTCCCCTCCCCTCCCCAGAATCGGTAGTGAGCATGCCTGTTGCCTTGCAATATAGCAGTCTATTTTTTCCCTTCGTACTACATACAAGAAAGAACTGCAACAACTCACTATTCCTTACAATATCTAGATGGGGAGGAGAGATTTTATGGCCACTTCTTGAAAATACTGTAATTTAATCAGGTAAGCTATATTTCAAAATTTTGAAGAAATATATATTTGTTTTTAATGGTTTCTTCCAGCAAATTCTGTAATTATTTCAAAGCCGGCCGGGGTGGCCGAGCGTTTCTAGGCGCTTCAGTCTGGAACCGCACGACCGCTACGGTCGCAGGTTCGAATCCTGCCTTGGGCATGGATGTGTGTGATGTCCTTAGGTTAGTTAGGTTTAAGTAGTTCTAAGTTCTAGGGGACTGATGACCTTACATGTCAAGTCCCATAGTGCTCAGAGCCATTTGAACCAATTATTTCAAATTTTCCGGTAAAACGTAACACAAAAATTTAAGTCTTGATAGTGGATGTGACTTCTCACAACAAATGTCAAAGATTTTCAGGATCCTTTTTACACATCAAGAGATTTCAAAATTACTTTGTTAATAAAAAAAATATTTTTGTGGTGCTCATAAACTATTACTCCTCGAAAATAGATGTTATGGAAAATGTGTTGATATTGCTAGGGTTAATATCTGACAACGATAAACAGTCTGAATGAACACAACACACTGAATTAAAAAATGCAAACTGTCCACTATACATGGCTTTTAAAATTTCAAGCAAACAAGTTCACTGTTTCTAGCTACCTGTAAAGCCTTCTCTAGATTGTTGACGGTAAAACAGAATTAGTTACAATAGATCATACAATAGCATAATTACACACACAAAACAAACCTGAATACCGATAACAATGCAGCAAGAAATTACGCAGTCATCCAACACAATATGAAAATGGTGTTAACCGTAGTTCCTTTTCAGAGCGGAGACGTAGTAAACTGTTCTCGCCATTTTTATAAAAAATTGTACGTTTCATATGAGCGTTTGTCGTCATTGGCCGGGAGGCCCCTAACGGGGCAGGTCCGGCCACCTTGGTGCAGGTCTTACTACATTCAACGCCCCATTGGGCGACCTGCGCGCCGGATGGGGATGAAGACAAAACACCCAGTCTCTGAGCGGAGAAAATCTTCGGCCAAGCCGGGAATCGAACCGGGGCACCTTAGGACGGCAGTCCATGACGCTGACTGTTTTCTCTCATTTTGTTCTATAGTGTTCGTTCAATTTGTTCGTTGATCCGTTTACTCAGCTTTTTTTATTACAGACGGCAGCTAAACCCACGGGCCGAACACGCTGAGCTACCGTACTGGATAATAAATTTATAGCACTCAGCGCAATACGTACTTCTAACTTGGTCAGTACCGATCCGGATTCAAAAGACGTGATTCATCTCTACTAGAAGGCTTGCTTTCAAGTCTACCATGGAAATTTCAACAAATCTTATAGCAGCGTTGAAATTTCTGGTGCTAAGACCACTTAAGCACTGTCTACTCCGCGGTTATGACCAGTAGATGGTAAGCTTGTTTACCTGTATTACATCAATGAATCGTGCTTTGCTTGTAGTACCTTGTATTGGAGATGAAAGCACACGAATTACGTCCTCTTTTCCTCGAATACAAATTCCTGACAGCTCCAGACCCCGTCCAACAGACGGATTACCGTAAAGTGACGCATTCCCTCAATTTACGAGACATGAGTCCGATTAGTATCCAAGCACATATATACGGTGTGATGAGCAGTAAATTCTCGCAACATCTTTTCTCACAGGCGCCCAGATACTGATAATGAAAATAACTTCTGCAACTCAAATTCTAACTGGTTACCTCTATCAAGTTGCTCCATACCGGGGCACATTCACCACCTCGCCCATGAAGGGTTTTTAAGCAAAGTAGTATTTATTCTTGATACCTAATTTCGACAGACCGCATTTTTGTGCTTTCTCGTTCAAAATCATCAAATCTGTAACTTTCCAAACATTTAAAGTGATAACTGAATTAAACTAGCGACAACAATGTATTTCACATTCATCTACAAAATTAACTAATTGACTCAGGCTGACTTAACATCCGAAAACGTATCAGGAGTAGTACCCTTTGGATGCGAATTCTACAAACCAGTAACCGAGCAGGAAAAATACATGTGCTATTTCACACCTAAATAAACTAGAAGCGATGGTGCGCTGCGAAAATAGAAAAAAACTGAAAATTTTCTTAAGATTTAAGACAATTTGCAAAATTTACAACACATCTGACAATTTTGCCAATTCTAAGGGAAGATGAAACGTGCATTACTGTTTGTCTTGTCGAAACCTAACTCATTGCGGCTGAAGCATGAATTCTGACAAAACTAAGGTTGTAGAGAAATTTTAGACATGATCATCACCGCCTAATAGCTTGTTTGTATGTGGCATTAGATGTCGCCACACAGATCATGTAATTCGCGTAACGGGCTGCACTGCGTACATAGTGATGGCGGCGATACAAGTGGGTCCCATAGACTTTGCATCAGGTGAGTTTGGTGGTCGAGACATCAGCGTGAGTTCACTATAATGCTCCTCAAATCTCTGTCCATGAAGAGATGGTGGTTCGCAGCTGTCAGCGTGTCTTAGAGTACTACCACAGGTCCCACGCAAGTGCTGGAGCATGTCACCCATACCACAATACTCTCCCACCAGCCTGCGTCCGTGGCGCGCTGCAGGTTTCGAGCCGCCGTTCACCTCGACGACGGCATTTGAGGAGACGACTATCGACCTAGTGCAGTAAAATTGGTTCAACCGCAGAGACAAGTTTCCACTGAACGACGGTCGAATCTCGATGGTGCTGTGCCCAATGCACTCGTAATAGACAATGTCCGGCCAACATGTGAAAACGTAAGGCGGTCTGCTGTGGAGCACCACGTTCACACAATGTACGACGAAGGGCGTGCCCCGAAACACTTGTGCGTGCACCAGCATCGTTCTGTTTCGGCAGAGATTCCACAGATCACCATCTATCCTACTTTACAGAGTATACCAGCCTCCGAACCCCGCGTTCTGTGAAGTCTTGGACATCCAACCATTTTCGCCTAGGTGCAGCACTTTCACTGTCCTACTCCTTTCCGTAAATACCCACTACAGCAGCGTGTGAACATTCGACCAGCTCCGTTTTCGAGATATTCGCCACAGGCTCTGCGTAATAACAACAATCTGTCCTTTGTCAAATTCGCTTACCTCAATGGATTTCCCCATCTGCAGCCCCTTACCTTGCTTGGGTTGATCCCCCGTCCGTGTCTGCTCCCCTTACATACAGGGTGACAATTATTAACCTACACTATGTGATCAAAAGTATCCGGACACACAAGCTGAAAATGACTTACAAGTTCGTGGCGCCCTCCATCGGTAATGTTGAAATTCAGTATGGTGTTGGCTCGCCTTTAGCCTTGATGACAGCTTCCACTCTCAGAGGCATACGCTCAATCAGGTGCTGGAAGGCTTCTTGGAGAATGGCAGCCCATTCTTCACGGAATGCTGCACTGAGGAGAGATATCGATGTCTGTCGGTGAGGCCTGGCACGAATTCGGAATTCCAAAACATTCCAACGGTGTTCTATAGGATTCAGGTGAGGACTCTGTGCAGGCCAGTCCATTACAGGGATGTTATTGTCGTGTAACCACTCCGCCACATGCCGTGTATTATGAACAGGTGCTCGATTGTGTTGAAGGATGCAATCGCCATTCCCGAATCGCTCTTCAACAGTGGGAAGCAAGAATGTGCTTGAAACATCAATGTAGGCATGTGCTGTGATAGTGCAACGCGAAACAAGGGGTGCAAGCTCCTCCATTAAAAACACGACCACACCATAACACCACGACTCCGAATTTTACTGTTGGCACTACACACGCTGGCAGATGACGTTCAATGGACATTCGCCATACCCACACCCGGCCATCGGATCGCCACATTGTGTACCGTGATTCGTCACTCTACACAACGTTTTCCCACTATTCGATCGTCCAATGTTTACGCTCCTCACACCAAGCAAGGCGTCGTTTGGCATTTACTGGTCTGATGTGTGGCTTATGAGCATGAAATACGGATACTCGGTCCCCCAAATGAGCCAATTTTGCTTATTGACGAACCCATCCAAATGAAAGCGGGCTTCATCGCAAAACCAAACTATTCATGCGCATACTAATTCCCATCATACCCCGCGGAAAATCGTGCAGTTTGAACGTCGTAACACAAACCGTTCAGAAGTTATGATAATTTTATATGATTCAATAATTGTCAGCCTGTACTTAATGTTACCGCGTCACGTACCCACAACGCCACCAGGTGACATCCAACGTCGCGGTAGACAGTGATCACATTATTTTGGCTTATCATTGTATAGTGACCGTTCAATAGGACCCACACCGACATTCTTCTTAACGCTTTAATGATCTCGCCGGAACACCATTTTTAGTACGGTTTTTTGTACTGAAGTGTCGGAAAATGCGATGTTGGTGGAAAAACGTGCTACTATTTAGTAGTTTATTATGGAGATACAGCCTGCAAAGTTTTTTTAGATAGCCTTCACACCATACTTCGGATCAGTAAATGTCGCTGCTTTCCTCAATAGTTCGTTTTTATACACCAGTGAAACATAGCCACAGGCAGAGCCAACACCTAAAGTAACAAACATAAACTATGTTACCCAGTCAATAAGGTTAATTATATTTTCCTCATGTATTATATTCTTCCCCCCTAAGTTATTTCTTGGTCAGGCGATGAAAGATCTAATTATTGCCGCTTTTCAAATCTCTTTAATGACTTTGTATCGACGGAGCGATATACTCTAACATTCCTTATTATTATAAAAGAAGGAAAAACGAAAAAACGTTTATCTGCTGTTAACTAGTCCCAAATTATAATAGTACCAGACACAAAAGAAGTAATTTACTTGTTACACACAATCCGGAAATGGAGGAAGGTAATGGCACACGACCTCCTGTAAGACCATGCACATTCAAGCATGGGGTGCTGATACCAATCTTCGGGTTGATGTCAGGTTTACTTTTTATAATCATGAAATACAAGTAATAATGCACAAAATATCGACTTTACGTTGATCCGTTGTTTACGCAGGACACTGTTGTCCATTAGTATGGAATGACATTAATACACTGTCGAAAATATATTACTATCGCGCATATTTGCTTTCGAAGCATTACTTTTTGTAACGGTTTCATAATTAATAAAAAATGAAATGGTTGTTCTGAATTATTGGCCAGGAGACGAGATCCTGTCTATGGTAGTTAGGTCGCGTAGTGCAAGTCCTTGCTTTTAGCGCCACTTACGTGACTTGTGCGTTGTTGATGATGGTGATGAGACGCAATGCTGAGAACAACACGCTCAGCCCCAAGATGAGGAAATCCCTGACCTGTCTGGGAATCGGATTGGGGACCTCAGGATCTAGAGGCAGCGACGAAAACAACTTGACAGCGAGCAGCAGACAATTATTATTCCTTTAGCTATTTCTTGAATATAATAATTCAGTTTACTGAATGTTCATGTACTTGTATCAAGGCCATATTGCAACTTCCTAGACTTCTAGACTTCTAGACAGATCGTTGTTTTAAATTATCCACTGTGGTACCTGAGCGCTATCTCCCAAACATTTTCAACACTGCACGGATTCGAAATGTTTAGCAGTTACCACAAAGTTGTACCAGAAGAAGGAAGTCATCTGCCCAAAGAACTTTTTGGCTGGGACACTTTTGCGACCTTCCTCCTCCAGTTTTCCGCTAGAGTACGTATCATAATAAAATGACTGTATACAAGGTGAACATTAATAAAGCTCACATACTGCAGGGACGGTTTCCTGAGTGGAAATTGAGGATAAAAGGGCTTATGAACATGTGTCCGGAAATACATCGTTGCCATGGTAGATGGCTCCGACGAATGACAGTGCATCTGACTACTTGCCGTGAGTTCCTTTTGTGTTGCAGGCTATTTTATCGGCGCAGCGTACTGTAAGCAGCAGAATGGTCCGGTACTCATGTCGGGTCCAATCCGAGATGGTGTTTGTGTACGACCAACCTGATAGGAACGGTCGAGAGGCAGCACATCTATAAGTACCTTCACAGACACCAACCACATCACACATTTCAAGCTCCTTTTTGGAAGTTTGTGTGATTTGTCTTTCAGACAGATGAACGTTCAGGGAGGCGGCGGACTGTGCGTACACCAGATTTGGAGGTCCAGGTTCCACAGCATACCGAGACGAACCCTAGTACAAGCTCCGGGCAAGTAGCCCGCCAACATGGTATAAGCCAACGTACTATTATGTGTATGCTGCATGACTACACGTGCAGGATGTAAATCATGTTTGCTTTATAACCACGCTGTGACGTTCGTGAGCGTTATTTATCTTTGAGATTAGACGTGGTAAGTTGATATTAGTCAGGAACACCTTTAAGGCAACAAACACGCCATTATCAACACTTCACTGACTTGAACGAAGTCGTGTAATAGGGCTGGATATTGCTTCTGTGACATCGCAGAAAGACTTGGCAAGAATGTTGCCACTGTAGATGATTGCTGGGAAACGTGGTCACGGGAATGTACGGTCGCAAGGAGACCGAGCTCCAGAAGGCCACATGGCACTACCGAGAGGGAAGACCATCAGGTTGGCGTTTAGCCGTGGAGCATCGTACTGCAGCTGCAGCAGCCATCTGAGCAACAGTTGGCACCACAGTGACACAACGAACTGTTACAAATCGCTTACTTCAGGGTCAGATCCGAGCTAGACGCCAAACTACCGCCATTTGCGACTTCTGTGCTTTCGTGTTTTTCTGATGAAAGCTGGTTCTGCCTCTGTGCCAGTGACAGCTGTGTGTCGTTTAGAAAGAGGCCAATTGAGTGCCTGCAACCAACATGTTTGCGTGCTAGATGCACTGTAACTACACTTGGAGTTTACGGTCTGGGATACGATTTCGTGTGACAGCGGGAGTGTTATCCCACGCATTATTCATAAACAACATTCCAGGGGGTGTTTTCCAACAGGAAAACACTCGCCCACATACCGCTGTTGTAACCCAACTTGCTCTACAGAGTTTCGATATGTTGCCTTGGCGTACTCTATCACCAAACCTCTCTCCAATCGAGCACATATGAGACATCTTCGTCCAACTCGAGCGTCATCCACAAACACCATTAACCGTCCCTGTATTGACCGAACAAGGGCAACAGGCACGAAACTCCATCCCACAAACTGAGACTCCGCAGGACAACGCATAAAAGTTTGTATTCTTGTATTCAATATTCCGTCGTTTACACCGGTTACTAATGTACCAGCATTTCACATCTGCAATGGCTTATCTCGCGCTTACATTAACCTTCGATCTTGCAATGTTAATCATTTAAATATGTCACCTAGACAAATTTATTTCCGAAATTTCATTACACAACATTAATTATTTTTTGGTGTAGCGACTTTTTTTCGTAAGTTTAGATGTCTCTATTAGTTATCCACATGAAGTGCCAAAGTGGTGGAAGGCTTAAGTTTGGAAACAAAATTGTGCGTAACTTTCTCGATCTTGTTACAATAAAAGCCGTAACGAATTACACCTGCTGCCAATAAATAGACCCGAATGTTTGGATTCAATGGACGCAGAAATAGGAATCAGTAACCACAATGTTCTTTACGACAGGAAAACCACTTGAAAATGTCTGAAAGGCCAGTAGTAAACATTCAGCTCTTCAAGGCAGCGAATGGACTCTAAAATAGTCAAATAATTACAAAGATGTGCATGGCAAATTGAAACGAAGCTGAAGTTTTACTGAAAAATAGCAGCTGAAAGAAATAAAAAGAAAGCGTAAAGGCAGTTACTCAAGAAGTTTTTAACGAATTTTAAATAGAGATAGTACCAACAGAGTTGTCACAAAAACTTTAACCCAGTAACTGTTAGCGCCGTATACTATACATCCATGTACAGTCGTCGTGCTTCCTGTGTTAACGGCCGGTATATGCGACAGGGCCTGTGCGTGCCAGGAGTGCTAAGATTTCCTTAGTAAATGCACGCTATAAAACACACGCTATGTGTGGGCAAATTGTACGCAAGTCCATTTCTCTTCTGCTATTTGCTTGAGAAAAGAACAAATGTTGCAGGAAAACTCACATGGACAGGAAAGCTACGCCAAAACTTAAGGCCAAATTGCAAAAGGTGAAATGGAATTTAGGTCAACAGACACTATGATGGCTTTGAAATAGTATGACAAAAGAGGCGTATGTTTCTCAACGGTGTGCCACACAGATGCTATAAATTCAGGTTTGAAAACGGACCGCCAAACTAAAACCCGAAAAATGTATACCGAAATGTATGTTAGATGGCAACGAGTGGGCAAATACATGCTACTTAGCCCAACGGAATGTTTTCGAAAACACTCATATGGCAGTAAAACGCTTTTTCATTCTTTAGACATGTGCGTGCTAGATTACATCATTTACAAGATTCACACCGGAAACAATACTTCAGTCACCGAATTTCCTACCAGCCTCATTCCTGAGATTTTCAGAATCAGAAGAAGAAAGGAACCCTCCTAGGACTATTGTATCGTCATCAAATAAACATGGACATCTAAGGTTATCCATAATACACAGCAAGAACGAAAAACGAAAGGAATTGTGTTGTGATGTGTGACTTTACGTTGTGCGTTGTTTCGAAACACACCACTCAAATAAACTTTCTGAAATGGGCTTTAGCTATTTGGCTTTCGACAATACAGGAAATTCAACTTACAATTTATTCTAGGGACTTATTGGTGAGGACAAACACAGAAGAGCCTGCGATGACAACAGGCGCCGCAGCACTCGGCGTCATATAGTGCCCAGCACGGCGGGGCGACTATTTTGTTCAACGAAGTAATCACAAGATACTAAATTTACTTTAGACCAGGGGTTTCCAATCCGCGGGCCGTATGCTGTCCAAGAAGTGAGCATCTGCCACACGATCGGAAAAAAACGATAAAGTTTCGTTTATGTCAAGTTATGATAAAGTGAACATTTTCAATTTGAAACTCCCGCCACACGATGTTATTCTTTCATTGGTCCAGCCCGTTTTTAACATTGCCGCCCTTGCTATACCTGAACCCGAAAAGTCTCGTTCTTACAACAGGCCAATTCAGCCAGATTTAGAGACGTATAATGAAACCAATTTATCGAAATACTGTGTCATTTCTGTGTAGTTGTGATAAGCAACCTTTTTCACAATCGCTCTGATCACTACAAATAGGTTAGAAATCTTCATGCGGATTGCAATTACTGACAATGTTTGCTATCTAACAGTATCGTATTCTGTTATAACAGGTTTAATTTAATATCATATGTATTACTACAAACACTTTTTAATACGATCGTCTCTGTAATGGGCTTTCACGAAATGTTTTTACTCCCGTATGTAATTTCTATCATAGCTTATGATCGATACGAAGAGATGAACTTCAATTCGGTTTCTTCATTCGACAGGAGTTGATCTAGCTTCCTAGGGTGTAGATAATCATCAGTTCCAGGAATTCCTCAGAAGTTTGATTGCTGAATATGAATATATCGAATATTTTGCAGAAGCTTGGTGACTCAGTCGAAGCCAGATGTTTAAAAGATTTTGTAGCATAATTAATGAAGTCAAATCGTTCATGACACCAGAAGCAGAATCTGTGCCAGAACTTGACGATGTTAACTGGATGGCAGATTTAGCATTTTTGGTAGAACTGTCTGCTCGTTTAGGTGATTTAAACGTGCGTCTAGAGGTAGAAACCTACTTATCAGTACAATGTTTCAAACAATAAAGAAGTAACTAAAAAACATATTTTTCATTTCAAAACGTTGGCCAAACAGGATGGAAATATGCAACCATACTTTTTGATCTGCTGCAAGAATCTGAAAATCGCTTGCCAAATTTTCGAAAAAATTATCAAATTTTTTGCATATATGTGACACTTTTTTCAAACATTATAGATACGTTGCCAAAAGATTTCCAGATGAAATACATAAAGTTGCAGTCTGAGTTCCTGTTAAAAGAAAAAAAAATTGATTATACATCTTTGTTGGACTTTTGCAAATCATATCTGTTCGAACACAAATACCCCTCGCTGCATTGTCATGTGTTAGCTTTTCTTGGAAGCTCGTACGTTTGCGAACAGTTATTTCCAAGAGTAAGCGCACACAAAGTAAAAATAGAACCGGAACCTCAGATGAAAACCTCGAGAATACCTGAGACTTGCAACCACCTCGATCGAATCTGATACTGATACATTAGCTTCCCAAATTCAACATGAAATGTCACATTAATTCTATGATTTCTAACGTTCTCTTTCAGCGGTTATTTTTAGAGGTAAGTATGTTATGCCCGGCCCAAAAATACTCGTTTTCTTCCAGCGTAGCCCAGGTAAGCCAATACGTTGAGCATTCTTACTTTAGACTATCACAACATGATTGCAAAAATGAAAAATATACAAGTGAACTGGGAACTGGAAAACAGCTGATGTTACACGATGTGCATGGGCCCTGAAAGCTGGTGATAGAGGAATTTTCTTGACTGTATATCACAAATGTAGAGGAATTTGCTGTTCTTCTAGCAATACTTAATCGTACATTGCTAGAACCACAGTGCGTTCCACTGGAAAAATAACCAAGTCGTTTTAATCTTCGGAATAGGCGCTGGTCGGGCGTAAAACGACGTGCCTAGCTCAATTATTTCGATTATTATATAACTTATTTTGTGGTTGTGTACGATAAACTGTTTAGAAACTGAACAACTACTGTGTCTGGAGGCACCGCTCGGGTCCACAAACCAGGACTTTGCTCTGTGGAGACATCTCTTTATAACGTTTATAGTGCAATCAACATTGCCAACACTATTTTCAGCAGCCGTAGAGACAGTCGACAGATCTCGATTCTGGATAAACAAGGAAAAAGTATTATGAAAGTATCTGAACCACTTTCGTTGTTATGATGTTGTTACACTGCCTCTACAGAAAGCTGACTAACACAAGCAATGAAAGAAGTAGACCTATATCAGTTATAAGTTCGAAGCAATGGGCACCAACATACCGAAAACAATATCGTACGAATTAACAATGAAGTCACTGAACTAATGGACGAGTTTTTGTATTTGGAACAATTAAAGACAACGACTGGATTGACAGAGAAAGAAGTAAGAAGAAGAACTAAAATTATCTGGTGTTCATATGGAAAATGAAACAGAGCTTTGAATCGCGGACTGACCACAACTGTAAAATTAGAGAAACACAGGCTAACAATTGTTGTGTCGGTCACCTTTTCTTCTCTCTTGTCAATCCAAAAATGCAATACGAGAAGGGAGAAGTGATTTTGTTACACATTGTAACTTCCGCTGCGCTTTGTACGGTGGTTTGTGAAGAACAAGTGTGGATGTAAATGTCACAATCATTTCATTTGAATCTGAAAAATGCCGAGATCCTGATAGGTCTTCGCATCAAGGTGATGTGTAGGCCGTAAAACGGGGAGCACATGCTCTCTCCCAGTACCTTGATTATTGGGTCTTTTGGCTAAGTTTCATTCTAGAGTGCATTTCAAATGGAAGCATTGTATCTCGTAGTCGTTTTGGTTTCAAACATGATTTTCATGGTAATACTGCAAATTATAATCCCTTGGTAATTTATACTTTCACGCTCTCCCTAAAGTTAATCATACTGATGGTCTTTCTATCAACGCCATTTGCAGTCGAAGTTGCCAAATCGTAGCCATGAGATGGTATTCGAGTAGAGATCAGAGATCAGTGTGGAACCGTATCCATTATTTTCACCGCCATAAGCATTGTTTACCAACTATTTGGTACATTTCCCAGTTTTACTTGCGTATTACGTAACTATGCAGTGTAAGTGGTAGAGTGCATTAAAGATGTTAGTCAAAACGCATCCTTCTCAGCACGGTTTGTTTTACAGAACTATCGGAAAACGTGACGCTTGTAGGTAAACATGCCATTGTTTCGTAAGTTATAATGGAAATACCCTCCCCCCATGAACCATGGACCTTGCCGTTGGTGGGGAGGCTTGCGTGCCTCAGCGATACAGATGGCCGTACCGTAGGTGCAACCACAACGGAGGGGTATCTGTTGAGAGGCCAGACAAACGTGTGGTTCCTGAAGAGGGGCAGCAGCCTTTTCAGTAGTTGCAGGGGCAACAGTCTGGATGATTGACTGATCTGGCCTTGCAACATTAACCAAAACGGCCTTGCTGTGCTGGTACTGCGAACGGCTGAAAGCAAGGGGAAACTACAGCCGTAATTTTTCCCGAGGACATGCAGCTTTACTGTATGATTAAATGATGATGGCATCCTCTTGGGTAAAATATTCCGGAGGTAAAATATTCCCCCATTCGGATCTCCGGGCGGGGACTACTCAGGAGGATGCCGTTATCAGGAGAAAGAAAACTGGCATTCTACGGATCGGAGCGTGGAATGTCAGATCCCTTAATCGGGCAGGTAGGTTAGAAAATTTAAAAAGAGAAATGGATAGGTTAAAGTTAGATATAGTGGGAATTAGTGAAGTTCGGTGGCAGGAGGAACAAGACTTCTGGTCAGGTGACTACAGGGTTATAAACACAAAATCAAATAGGGGTAATGCAGGAGTAGGTTTAATAATGAATAGGAAAATAGGAATGCGGGTAAGCTACTACAAACAGCATAGTGAACGCATTATTGTGGCCAAGATAGATACGAAGCCCACACCTACTACAGTAGTACAAGTTTATATGCCAACTAGCTCTGCAGATGATGAAGAAATTGAAGAAATGTATGATGAAATAAAAGAAATTATTCAGATAGTGAAGGGAGACGAAAATTTAATAGTAATGGGTGACTGGAATTCGAGTGTAGGAAAAGGGAGAGAAGGAAACATAGTAGGTGAATATGGATTGGGGCTAAGAAATGAAAGAGGAAGCCGCCTAGTAGAATTTTGCACAGAGCACAACTTAATCATAGCTAACACTTGGTTTAAGAATCATGAAAGAAGGTTGTATACGTGGAAGAACCCTGGAGATACTAAAAGGTATCAGATAGATTATATAATGGTAAGACAGAGATTTAGGAACCAGGTTTTAAGTTGTAAGACATTTCCAGGGGCAGATGTGGACTCTGACCACAATCTATTGGTTATGACCTGTAGATTAAAACTGAAGAAACTGCAAAAAGGTGGGAAATTAAGGAGATGGGACCTGGATAAACTGAAAGAACCAGAGGTTGTACAGAGTTTCAGAGAGAGCATAAGGGAACAATTGACAGGAATAGGGGAAAGAAATACAGTAGAAGAAGAATGGGTAGCTCTGAGGGATGTAGTAGTGAAGGCAGCAGAGGATAAAGTAGGTACAAAGACGAGGGCTGCTAGAAATCCTTGGGTAACAGAAGAAATATTGAATTTAATTGATGAAAGGAGAAAATATAAAAATGCAGTAAATGAAGCAGGCAAAAAGGAATACAAACGTCTCAAAAATGAGATCGACAGGAAGTGCAAAATGGCTAAACAGGGATGGCTAGAGGACAAATGTAAGGATGTAGAAGCTTATCTCACTAGGGGTAAGATAGATACTGCCTACAGGAAAATTAAAGAGACCTTTGGAGAGAAGAGAACCACGTGTATGAATATCAAGAGCTCAGATGGCAGCCCAGTTCTAAGCAAAGAAAGGAAGGCAGAAAGGTGGAAGGAGTATATAGAAGGCTTATACAAGGGCGATGTACTTGAGGACAATATTATGGAAATAGAAGAGGATGTAGATGAAGACAAAATGGGAGATACGATACTGCGTGAAGAGTTTGACAGAGCACTGAAAGACCTGAGTCGAAACAAGGCCCCCGGAGTAGACAACATTCCATTAGAACTACTGACGGCCTTTGGAGAGCCAGTCATGACAAAACTCTACCAGCTGGTGAGCAAGATGTATGAGACAGGCGAAATACCCTCAGACTTCAAGAAGAATATAATAATTCCAATCCCAAAGAAAGCAGGTGCTGACAGATGTGAAAATTACCGAACTATCAGTTTAATAAGCCACGGCTGCAAAATACTAACGCGAATTCTTTACAGACGAATGGAAAAACTGGTAGATGCAGACCTCGGGGAGGATCAGTTTGGATTCCGTCGAAATGTTGGAACACGTGAGGCAATACTGACCTTACGACTTATCTTAGAAGAAAGATTAAGAAAAGGCAAACCTACGTTCCTAGCATTTGTAGACTTAGAGAAAGCTTTTGACAATGTTGACTGGAATACTCTTTTTCAAATTCTGAAGGTGGCAGGGGTAAAATACAGGGAGCGAAAGGCTATTTATAATTTGTACAGAAACCAGATGGCAGTAATAAGAGTCGAGGGGCATGAAAGGGAAGCAGTGGTTGGGAAAGGAGTGAGACAGGGTTGTAGCCTCTCCCCGATGTTATTCAATCTGTATATTGAGCAAGCAGTAAAGGAAACAAAAGAAAAATTTGGAGTAGGTATTAAAATTCATGGAGACGAAGTAAAAACTTTGAGGTTCGCCGATGACATTGTAATTCTGTCAGAGACGGCAAAGGACTTGGAAGAGCAGTTGAACGGAATGGATAGTGTCTTGAAAGGAGGATATAAGATGAACATTAACAAAAGCAAAACGAGGATAATGGAATGTAGTCAAATTAAATCGGGTGATGCTGAGGGAATTAGATTAGGAAATGAGACACTTAAAGTAGTAAAGGAGTTTTGCTATTTAGGAAGTAAAATAACTGATGATGGTCGAAGTAGAGAGGATATAAAATGTAGACTGGCAATGGGAAGGAAAGCGTTTCTGAAGAAGAGAAATTTGTTAACATCGAATATAGATTTATGTATCAGGAAGTCGTTTCTGAAAGTATTTGTTTGGAGTGTAGCCGTGTATGGAAGTGAAACATGGACGATAACTAGTTTGGACAAGAAGAGAATAGAAGCTTTCGAAATGTGGTGCTACAGAAGAATACTGAAGATAAGGTGGATAGATCACGTAACTAATGAGGAGGTATTGAATAGGATTGGGGAGAAGAGAAGTTTGTGGCACAACTTGACTAGAAGAAGGGATCGGTTGGTAGGACATGTTTTGAGGCATCAAGGGATCACAAATTTAGCATTGGAGGGCAGCGTGGAGGGTAAAAATCGTAGAGGGAGACCGAGAGATGAGTACACTAAGCAGATTCAGAAGGATGTAGGTTGCAGTAGGTACTGGGAGATGAAGCAGCTTGCACAGGATAGAGTAGCATGGAGAGCTGCATCAAACCAGTCTCAGGACTGAAGACAACAACAACAACAACAATGGAAATACAATCTGTACGCTGTTTTAGATAGCCTTTGCACCATATTTCCGATCAGTAAATGTCGCCGTTTTCCTCGAGAGTTCGTTCTTGTACACCAGTAGAACACAACCACAGATAATTCCAACATCAAAAGACAAAAGCTATATTAAAAAGTTGGTAACATTAAATTATTTTCTTTGCCCCTAGAATAGTGCTCGTTCAGGTAAGGAAAGTTCGTTTTCTTTGCACCATATTTCTGACCAGTAAATGTCTCAGCTTTCTCCGAAAATTCGTTTTTGTACACCAGTGCAAGATACATTATGTGATCAAAAGTATCCGGGCACCTGGCTGAAAATGACTTGCAAGTTAGTGGCGCCCTCCATCGGTAATGATGCAATTCAGTATGGTATTGGCCGACCCTTAGCGTCGATGATAGCTTCCACTGTCGCAGGGATACATTCCATCAGGTGCTAGAAGGTTTCTTGGGGAATGGCAGCCCATTCTTCACGGAATGCTGCACTGAGGAGAAGTATCGATGACGGTCGGCGAGGCCTGGCACGAAGTCAACGTTTCAAAACATCCCGAAGGTGTTCTATAGGATTCAGGTCAAGACTCTGTGCAGGCCAGTACATTGTAGGGATGTTATTAACGCGTAACCACTTAACCAGAGGTCGTGCATTATGAACAGGTGCTCGATTGTGTTGAAAGATGCAATCGCCATCCTCGAATTGCTCTTCAACAGTGGGAAGCAAGGAGGTGCTTAAAACAACAATGTAGGCCTGCAAAACAACAAGGGTTGCAAGCCCCTCCATGAAAAACACGACCACACCATGAAACCATCGCCTCCAAATTTTACTGGTGGCAGAACACACACTGGCAGATGACGGTCAACGGGCATTCGCCATACCCACACCTTGCCATCGGATCGCCTTATTGTGTACCGTGATTTGTCACTCCGCACAACGTATTTCCACTGCTCAATAGTCAAATGTTTGCGCTTCTTACACCAAGCGAGGTGTCGTTTGGCATTTACCTGCGTGATGAGTGGCTTATGAGCAGCCGCTCGACCATGAAATCAAAGTTTTCTTACTTCACGCCTAACTGTCATAATACTTGCAGTGGATCCTGATGCAGTTTGGAATTCCTGTGTGATAGTCTGGATAGATGACTGCCTCTTACACATTAGACTCTCTTCAACTGCCTGTGGTCTCTGCCATTCAACAGACGAGGTTGGCCTGTACGCTTTTGTGCTGCACGTGCCCCTTTAAATTTCCACTTCACTATTACACCGGAAACAGTGGACCTAGGGAGGCTCAGGAGTGTGGAAATCACGCTTACAGACGTATGACACAAGTGACACCCGGTCACCTGACCACTTTCGAAGTCCGTGGGTTACGCGGAGCGTCCCTTTCAGCTCTCTCACGACGTCTAATGACTTCTGAGGTCGCTGATATGGAGTACGTGACAGCACAATGCACCTAATATGAAAACTTATGTTTTCGGGGGTGTTCGGATGCTTTTGGTAACATAGCGTAACCACGGATAGGTCCAACATCAAAAGTAATAAACAAAAGCTACAATAACCATTCAGTAACGTTAATTACATTTTTCTTGATGATTGATCTTCGTCATCCCTAAAATGGTATTTGGTCAGTGAATGAAAGTTCGTTTTTGTACCACCAGTAACATAGTGTCATTTACGTCCAAGGGAAAGTGTCACTTATTGCTGCAAGGCCTGTCTAGTATGTTATTATTAGGAACTTGTGGGTGGTAGGTTTAAGGGGGGAGGAGGAAGAGAACAAACTGCTCGGTCATCGGTGAGGAACATGTATCTTGTACTGTTGTTGTTGTTATGGTCTTCAGTCCTGAGACTGGTTTGATGCAGCTCTCCATGCTACTCTATCCTGTGCAAGCTTCTTCATCTCCCAGTACCTACTGCAACCTACATCCTTCTGAATCTGCTTAGTGTAGTCATCTCTTGGTCTCCCTCTACGATTTTTAACCTCTCTCTGCCCTCCAATACGAAATTGGTGATCCGTTGATGCCTCAGAACATGTCCTACCAACCGATCCCTTCTTCTGGTCAAATTGTGCCACAAACTTCTCTTCTCCCCAATCCGATTCAATACTTCCTCATTAGTTATGTGATCTACCCATCTAATCTTCAGCATTCTTCTGTAGCACCACATTTCGAAAGCTTCTATTCTCTTCTTGTCCAACTATTTATCGTCCATAATTGACTTCCATACATGGCTACAATCCATACAAATACTTTCAGAAATGACTTCCTGACACATAAGTCTATATTCGATGTTAACAAATTTCTCTTCTTCAGAAACGCTTTCCTTGCCATTGCCAGTCTACATTTTATATCATCTCTACTTCGACCATCGTCGGTTATTTTGCTCCCCAAATAGCAAAACTCGTTTACTACTTTAAGTATCTCATTTCCTAATCTAATTCCCTCAGCATCACCCGACTTAATTCGACTACATTCCATTATCCTCGTTTTGCTTTTGTTGATGATCATCTTATATCCTCCTTTCAAGACACTATCCATTCCGTTCAACTGCTCTTCCAAGTCCTTTGCTGTCTCTGACAGAATAACAATGTCATCGGCGAACCTCAAAGTTTTTATTTCTTCTCCATGGATTTTAATACCTACTCCGAAATTTTCTTTTGTTTCCTTTACTGCTTGCTCAATATACAGATTGAATAACATCGGGGAGAGACTACAGCCCCGTCTCACTCCCTTCCCAACCACTGCTTCCTTTTCATGTCCCTCGACTCTTATAACAGCCATCTGGTTTCTGTACATATTGTAAATAGCCTTTCACTCCCTGTATTTTACCCCTGCCACCTTCAGAATTTGAAAGAGAGTATTCCAGTCAACATTGTCAAAAGCTTTCTCTAAATCAACGAATGCTAGAAACGTAGGTTTGCCCTTCCTTAATCTAGCTTCTAAGATAAGTCGTAGGGTCAGTATTGCCTCACGTGTTCCAACATTTCTACGGAATCCAACCTGATCTTCCCCGAGGTCGGCTTCTATTAGTTTTTCCATTCGTCTGTAAAGAATTCGCGTTAGTATTTTGCAGCTATGACTTATTAAACTGATAGTTCGGTAATTTTCACATCTGCCAATACCTGCTTTCTTTGGGATTAGAATTATTATATTCTTCTTGAAGTCTGAGGGTATTTCGCCTGTCTCATACATCTTGCTCACCAGATGGTAGAGTTTTGTCAGGACTGGCTCTCCCAAGGCCGTCAGTAGTTGCAATGGTTATACAACAATAATACAGATATTTTAGAAGAGGATATAGCACTGTGCTACTTAATTTGACAGTCCGCAGTCTTGTTTCAGTCCTGAAGTGTAATTTAGCCTGTAAGTCACACTCTTGCGCAATAATAGCACTCTTCCAGTAGCTGACACACTATTTTAGCTAACGTGTGTTTTGTACAGTAATACAAACAATTTGGATGAGGAAATATTTAATTTGAGGATTTCCACTGTGCTGTGCACTAAGTGTAGTACAAAGATCGAAGTTTGCTCGTTGTCCAAAGTAGCTTTACCTGCAAGTTATCTCAGTAGTGTCACGTGTATTTCTGACAGACATTTTAGACGTAGAAATAACAGGGACGTAAACAAAGTGAGATTTTGATGAAGCTTATATAATTTTGATAAATACAATAGTTGTCCAGATCATGATACCAGTTTACAAAATTCAGATCGTTAGGATACTTTTGAACTTCGCCAAGATGGCGGTCTTGGGGGTGCATAGTGATGGCCTGTTTCGTTTCAATGGTTCTAAAATGCTGGGCTATGACGGAGGAGAGCAAAAGATCTGTGTTTTGGCTTTAGGAGCTCTCTGACTGTTCCAAGTGGTGAGGCTTAATAGGCAGTTGAAATGTAATTAGTCGCTACAACAATGGGCTGTGACTGGGAGATCTAAATACAGTATGTGTATGCTAGCCTAGAAGCTGTCTGACTAGTCTATTTTCAAGAAAAGAGGCGTGGGTCAGAAGAGGATAGGGGCATGATGACGTAACAGAAAGGAACATGGCTTATGATGCCATGGGTATCGTACGTATGCATATAATTATGGTAAGCTTATATGCACCAAAAAGTGCACCAGATTGTACATCACTATACTACTACTACTACCAGCAACACAGAGTTTAGGAATGTCGAGTACCTTAAAGACGGCATTGAATGATAGTGAAGGTCGCTAATGACAGAGTTTGAAGCGAGTATTGAGAAGCACGATCTCTGATGCAATGATTTCTGTGATGTCGCAAGAAAGTACGTTGCGTAACACACTAGTGTCGTGGGTTTGGTATGTACAGTATATAAAAACCTTTACATAAGTTTTTCTTAAATTGTAACTGGAAGTTACTTTCTGAATTGTATGTAATACCTTCCTAGCACAACTCTGCCGTAGAGAACATACGTTCAAGGCGGTTGGTTGGTTGGTTGCATGTTCCATTCATCAATCGCACGTGTCAGAAAAATGGCTCTTCTAACGTCATCAGTCCCCTAGAACTTAGAACTACTTAAACCTAATTAACCTAAGGACATCACACACACCCATGCCCGAGGCAGGATTCGAACCTACTACCGTAGCGGTCGCGCGGTTCCAGACTGTAGCGCCTAGAACCGCTCGGCCAACCCGGCCGGCAATCGCACATATCCAGCCATTCTAATTCCAACACAAAAATCAAGGTTCGCTATATCCAACTCTCGTTTTCAGTCGCGAAAACTATACGAAACATTGTGAAGTGAATGTATCATATCACCACCATCAGCGGCAGCAGCCAATTTAGTCTCTTGGTGATGGCCTCATTGAGTTAGAGTGCAATGTACGTTCCCGAAAGGTTCTTCCACTTCTGCCGATTTTGAGGTTCGTGTTGCCAAATGAATCCAATTATCTTTCTTCAGTCCGGTAGTCTTCCCCTCGGCCTTTCTAGATACGCTGGGATCTAATCTAGTATTTGTACTGACCATGTGCAATCCTTTCTTCTATGGCCCATTGTCATTTCAAAATATTTACTCTTTCCAGTATGTCGGTAACCTTAGTTGTATGTCTTTCTTTGTGAACCTCAAAATTGATTCTTCTATTTCTCTTTGATCTTCTGTGAGTTTTCTGACAATGAACTCACCTTACGTCCATGTCTCAGAGCTATATACTATTATTGGTAGTAACACTGGTCAAAAACTGTTTTCTTCAGCTCAGCCAACATCTTAGACATCAATACTGAAGAATATCTTCCGTAATTTAATACCTCGAAATATTTCTGGTTTTAAGTCACCTTCCATATTCACATGTTGACCCAGACATACATATTCTGTGACCCTTTGGCGTTTTGTACGCCGACCCATATATTTCTCTCCGGTGTTCATTCATTCATCATGCTCTTGGTTTTCTCATAGTTCGTTTTTAGACCAAAATTAGAGCAGATTAATGTATCATGTATTAAGGTTTACTCACGTTCCACTCGGGGATGGAACGCGGAAAAACCACTGCCACTATGTCTCCGAATGATCTGTCATTTGCCCACATTTATCGGCACATTCTCTACGTATGGAATACGTAGGGGGATGAAGAATATCCGATGTTTCTGTCCAGAAAACCTCTTACCGAAGTTTTCTGTCCACGTCCTTGCGTGATGTGTAGCGTATTTCTTCAAGTGTATGACTGTTACGATTTCTATTACACTCTGTCGTCAGTGGGACACGTCTGTGACGGTTCATATAGTTGCTAAACATACTGCTATGGGGCCAACGCATTTTCAAGTAAGGGCCATACAGGTGTTCCGTGTGTAGTCTCTTCTGTAGAGAAACTGCAGTTTCCGAGTAGTCTATCCCATCAATCAATTTGATGAATGATGAATCAATGAATTTGCGTTACTAACAATTATGTGTATATCATTTACATCTAAAATACTTAACTACTACGCAATTCACAATTAAGTGCATGGCAGAGTCTTCATAGAACCACTTTTGACTACTTCTCGATTGTTTCATTCTCGAATATCACATGTGAAAAATAAAACGCCTAAATCTTATCCGTTCGAGCTCTGATGTCTCTTAATTTTATTACGATGGTCGTTTCTCCCTACGTAGATGAGAGTCAACGAAAAAATGGTTCAAATGGCTCTGAGCACTATGGGACTCAACTGCTGTGCTCATTAGTCCCCTAGAACTTAGAACTACTTAAACCTAACTAACCTAAGGACATCACACACATCCATGCCCGAGGCAGGATTCGAACCTGCGACCGTAGCAGTCGCACGGCTCCGGACTGCGCGCCTAGAACGGCGAGACCACCGCGGCCGGCAGAGTCAACAAACTATAGGAATAGTGATGCAACTTAAATCACTTAATAAAAGCAAGTCTTCGAGTACAGAGTGTATACCAATTAGGTTCCTTTCGGAGTATGCTGATGCGTTACCTTCATACTTAACAATCATACACAATCGTTCGCTCGACGAAAGATCCGTACCCAAAGACTGGAAAGTTGCCCAGGTCACACCAATATTCAAGAAAGGTAGTAGGAGTAATCCACTAAATTACGGGCCCATATCGTTAACGTCGATATGCAGCAGGATTTCGGAACATGTATTGTGTCCAAACACTATGAATCACCTCAAAGAAAACTGTCTATTGACACACAGTCAACGTGGCTTTAGAAAACATCGTTCCTGTGAAACACAACTAGCTCTTTATTCACGTGAAGTGCTGAGTGCTATTGACAAGGGAGTCCAGATCGATTCCGTGTTTCTGGATTTCCGGAAGGCTTTTGACACGGTACCACACAAGCGGCTCGTAGTGAAACTGCGTACTCATGGAATATCGTCTCAGTTATGAGACTGGATTTGTAATTTCTTGCCAGAGGGGTCACAGTTCGTAATAATTGACGGAAATTCATCGAGTAAAACAGAAGTGATTTCTGGGTTTCTCCAAGGTAGTGATATAGGCCCTTTGCTGTTCCTCATCTATATAAAGGATTTGGGTGGCAATATGAGCAGTCGTCTTCAGTTGTTTGCTGATGACGCTGTCGTTTATCGACTAATAAAATCATAAGAAGATCAAAACAAACTACAAAATGATTTAGAAAAGATATATGAATAGTGCGAAAAGTGGCAGATGACCCTAAATAACGAAAAGTGTGAAGTCATCTACATGAGCCCTAAAAGTAATTCGTAAAACTTCGGTTACACGATAACTGAGTCTAACCTAAAAGCCGAAATTCAACTAAATACCTGGGTATTACCATTATGAACAACTTAAATTGGAAGGAAACATAGAAAATGTTGTGGGGAAGGCTAACCAAAGACTGCGTTTTATTGGCAGGACACTTGGAAAATGTAACACACCCACTAAGGAGATTGCCTATACTACGATTGTACGTCCTAAAATACTGCTGCGTGGTGTGGGATCCTTACCAGACAGAACTGACGGAGTACAACGAAAAAGTTCAAAGAAGGGCAGCACGTTTTGTATTATCGCGAAATATGGGAGAGAGAGTCACAGAAATGATACAGGATTTGGGCTGGATATCATTAAAAGAAAGGCGTTCTTCGTTGCGACGAAATCTTCACACGAAATTCCAATCACCAACTTTCTCCTTCGAATGCGAAAATATTTTGTTGACACCGTCCTACATAGGGAGGAATTATCACCACGATAAAATAAGGGAAATCAGATGATCTCGTACGGAGAGATATAGCTGTTCGTTCTTCCCGCGCGCTATACGAGACTGCAATAATAGAGAATTGTGAAGATGGTTCGATGAACCCTCTGCCAGGCACTGTGATTTTCAGAGTATTCATGTAGATGTAGATTTTTCGCTTACAGTGAAAAAAAAACTGGTGATTATAATGGTTCCAATTTAACTTCTTCATAACTGTAATCTCTAGATATTTAGTTGAATCGATAACCTTTTAATTTGTATGATTCATCATGAACGAAATTTAACCGAAATTTTTTAGTGCTCGACTGGAGGTAGTAGTGGAAATCTGTATTATCACACGATGCGCCTGGCGCCGAGCCGCTACTGTGGCTTAGGCCGTGATGAAGAATGATGCCCTGTCAAGACAGGGGTGGAGCAAACCACTATAAATACTGCCCGTTTCAGCTACGCAGTGTCTGTCACCGTCAGCACCCAGCTCTGAGAGATACTACACAACGATCGACACGATGTCGGTCATCCGGATGCTTTCACGAGACAGGGAGTCCGCGGTTCACATCTGAGCCTGACCAGCTTCCAAACCAATGCCTGAGCACGCTCCACTACGGCTTGCCTCTGCAGGCAATTGATGCATCCTGCGCCGCAGCCACGGTTCGCCTGCGTGCCTGGGGGTTACCTGTGCCGAGCCGTGCATCTGCACCAGCTGGCGTGGCGGCCTTCTACGGAGCCCTTCGTCGCTGCTTGCTGGCCTCTAGCTTGCCATCCAACGCTGCACTTCGCCACCAGTACTGACAACATCCCTCCGCACCGCTGCTACCTGCTCAAAGGGAAGACACTGTGCGCAGGCATAATTGAATGCCTTTACTACTTCTATGACTTTTTGTCGGACGTCCACCTGACTTCACGTACTTGCTTTCCTGGTAACAACTTGAAGCACCATCGCCAACCGGCAGTAGAGTGCCTACTTACACATCTACACTACTTGCCATTAAAATTGCTACACCAAGAAGAAATGCAGATGATAAACGGGTATTCATTGGACAAATACAGGGTGTTACAAAAAGGTACGGCCAAACTTTCAGGAAACATTTCTCACACACAAAGAAAGAAAATATGTTATGTGGGCATGTGTCCGGAAACGCTTACTTTCCATGTTAGAGCTCATTTTATTACTTCTCTTCAAATCACATTAATCATGGAATGGAAACACACAGCAACAGAACGTACCAGCATGACTTCAAACACTTTGTTACAGGAAATGTTCAAAATGTGCTCCGTTAGCGAGGATACATGCATCCACCCTCCGTCGCATGGAATCCCTGATGCGCTGATGCAGCCCTGGAGAATGGCGTATTGTATCACAGCCGTCCGCAATACGAGCACGAAGAGTCTCTACATTTGGTACCGGGGTTGCGTAGACAAGAAATTTAATATGCCCCCATAAATGAAAGTCAAGAGTGTTGAGGTCAGGAGAGCGTGGAGGCCATGGAATTGGTCCGCCTCTGCCAACCCATCGGTCACCGAATCTGTTGTTGAGAAGCGTACGAAAACTTCAACTGAAATGTGCAGCAGCTCCATCGTGCATGAACTACATGTTGTGTCGCACTTGTAAAGGCACATGTTCTAGCAGCACAGGTAGAGTATCCCGTATGAAATCATGATAACGTGCTCCATTGAGCGTAGGTGGAAGAACATGGTGCCCAATCAAGACATCACGAACAATGCTAGTACTGTAGAACAATGAGTCGCATGTCAACACAAGCATCGAAGTCAACATTACCTTCCTTCAATTAGGCCAACTGGCAGTGAATCGAGGAAGTACAGTACATATTGACAAAACTAAAATGAGCTCTAACATGGAAATTAAGGGTTTCCTCACAAATGTCCACATAACATCTTTTCTTTATTTGTGTGTGAGGAATGTTTCCTGAAAGTTTGGCCGTACCTTTTTGTAACACCCTGTATATTATACTAGGACGGACATGTGACTACATTTGCACGCAATTTGAGTGCATAGATCCTGAGAAATCAGTACCCAGAACAACCACCTCTAGCCGTAATAACGGCGTTGATACGCCTGGGCATTGAGTCAAACAGCGCTTTGGTGGCGTGTACAGGTACAGCTGCCCATGCTGCTTCAACACAATACCACAGTTCATCAAAAGTAGTGACTGGCGTCTTGTGACGAGCCAGGTGCTCGGTCACCATTCACCAGACGTTTTCAATTGGTGAGAGATCTGGAGAATGTGCTGGCCAGGGCAGCAGTCGAAAATTTTCTGTATCCAGAAAGTCCCGTACAGGTCCTGCAACATGCGGTCGTGCAATATCCTGCTGAAATGTAGGGTTTCGCAGGCATCGAATGAGGGGTAGAGCCACGGGTCGTAACACATCTGAAATGTAACGTCCACTGTTCAAAGTGGCGTCAGTGCGAACAACAGGTGACGAGACATGTAACCAATGGCACCCCAAACCATCGCGCCGGGTGATACGCCAGTATGACGATGACGAATACACGCTTCCAATGTGCGTTCACCGCGATGTCGCCAAACACGGATGCGACCATCACGATGCTGTAAATAGAACCTGGATTCATCCGAAAAAATGACGTTTTGGCATTCGTCCATCCAGGTTCGTCGTTGAGTACAGCATCGCAGGCGCTCCTGTCTGTGATGCAGCGTCAAGGGTAACCGCAGCCATGGTTTCCGAGCTGATAGTCTATGCTGCTGCCAACTTCGTCGAACTCTTCGTGCAGATGGTTGTTGTCTTGCAAACGTCCCCATCTGTTGACTCAGAGATCGAGACGTAGCTGCACGTTTCGTTACAGCCATGCGGATAAGATGCCTGTCTTCTCGACTGCTAGTGATACGAGGCCGTTGGGATCCAGAACGGTGTTCCTTATTACCCTCCTGAACCCACCGCTTCCATATTCTGCTAACAGTCATTGGATCTCGACCAACGCGAGCAGCAATGTCGCGATACGATAAACCGCAATCGTGACAGGCTACAATCCGACCTTTATCAAAGTCGGAAACGTGACGGTACGCATTTCTCCTCCTTACACGAGGCATCGCAACAACGTTTCACGAGGCAACGCCGGTCAACTGCCGTTTGTGTATGAGAAATCGGTTGGAAGCTTTCCTCGTGTCAGCACGTTGTAGGTGTCGCCATCGGCGCCAATTGTGTGAATGCTCTGAAAAGCTAATCATTTGCATATCACAGCATTTTCTTCCTGCCGTTTAAATTTTGCATCTGTAGCACGCCATCTTGGTGGTGTAACAATTGTAATGGTCAGTAGTGTACATCTACTTCACGCTGCGCAAGCCACCTAATCGTATGTGGCAGAGGACACTTCTGGCTGCACTAACTGATCCTCCCTTCCCTGTTCCACTCGCGAATGGCGCGTGAGAAGAATGACTGTCGGTAAGCCTTTATGTTAGCTCTAATTTCTCGAATTTACTCGTCGCGGTCCCTTCACGAGATGTATGTGGGAGGGAGTAATATGTTGTCCTACTCTTCCTGGAAAGTGCTCTCTCGAAATTTCAATAGTAAGCCTCTCTGTGAGGCACAATGCCTCTCTTGTAACGTCTGCCATTGGAGTTTGTTGAGCATCTCTGTATCGCTCCCGCGACCTTCCTGTGACGAAACGCGCCGCTCTTCGTTGGATCTTCTATACCTCTTCTTCAGTCCTACATAGTAAAGGTCCCAGACAGATGAACAATACTCAAAGAGCGATCAAACAAGCGCCTTGTAAGCCGCTTCCTTCGTGAATGAATTACATTTCCATTAGATTCGTCCTCTGAATCTCAGTGTGGCACCTAATTTCCTACTATTTATTTTATGTGGTCATTGCACTTAAGGTCGCTGTGGATAATCTCTCCTGGATTTTACGGTGGCTACCGTTTCCAGCAATATGCTGCACAATGGTGGATTTTCTTTTCTGCGTACGCACAATATGTTACATTTCTTTGCGTTCAGAGTCAACTACCAGAACCTGCACCATTCATCGATCCTCTGCAGGTCGTTCTGCAAATCAATACTGTCTTCGGGCATGGCTGCTTTCTTGCAGACAACCGCGTCATCTGTGAACAGTCTTAAAGTGCTTCCCATGCTTTCTATTAGAACATTTATACACATTGTACGCATCCGGCTATCCTGATTTAGGTTTTCCGTGATTTCCTTAAATCACTTCAGGCAAATGCCGGGATGGTTCCTTTGACAGGGCACAGCCAACTTCCTTCTCCTTCCCCAATCCAATGGGACCCATGACCTCGCTGTTTAGTCCCCTCCCCCAAATCAACGAACCACTCTTCTTCGAGGTATTCCGGAAATTATTTTTGGATGTCCTTTTTGTCAAGAATGACGCATTGAGTTCTGTCTGCAAGGAAGACTTGAATCCAGTCGCAGATCTGGTACGATACTCCATAAGCTTATTATTCACTACACGTCAATGCGGGACCATCATATCAAATGCCTCCCTGAGTTCAATGACAACGGCATTGACCTCACAGCCGATGACTACAGAACTACGGATCTCATGGGGGAAGAGAGCTAGCTAAGTTTCACAAGATTTCTGTTTGAGGAATCCGTGTTGATTTTTATAAAGGAGATTTTCATTCTTCAAAAACGTAATAATTCTTCAGCATAAACCATGTCCTACAATTCTACAAAACATTGACGTCAACGATATAGTTCTATAATTATGTGCATCTGTCCTAGGATGTTACTTAAAAACGGGAATTACGTGCGCTTTTCTCCAGTCGCTAGGTACCTTTCGTTCAGTGTGCGATTTGCAGGGGGGGGGGGGATTTCCCGCCCCCCACCCCTCTGCATCAGACCAACCCCATCTCTGGTTTTAGTTTATGCATCCCAACCTGGGATGTTTATTTCCCACGCATTGGAGTAAAACTTTACATATAATTTAAATTTGTGGAGCTGAACACTGAAAGTTTTTAATAATACTATTAACACTATTAATAAGTTTCACTTTTCTATCATCAGAATAAGTACAACTTTTCACAAATGAGCCTCTACTTTTTGAATTCCCTTCGTATATCTGTACCCGTATGTAGATGATTTTGTAAATAAGCTTTATCTATAATGTACTTTTAAAGATATAACAAAGGATGGCTTTCCTGATACTGCATACGCGTCAATAGTGAGTTTCGGCATTAACATCTATTTATAAATAGCTGTTTAACCATGCGTAACGCCACGGCCCAAGCTAATAACATATGTAATTCTACTAACCCCCTAAGACATTTCCCCTCCCCCACTGGTAAAAGCACAAATCGCACCCTGCTTTCGTTGCTCTAGAGATCTACGATAAGCTGCTCCTAAAAGATGATTAAGTTCTCTCGCATAATCTTTGTGGAATGTTACAGGTATCTCATCGTGTCTTGCTGTTTTTCCATTGCTAAGCGATTGTAGATGTTTTCCGCGATCGGTTATCTCAATACCTATCATTGACGTTCGTACTATGATTGAAAGAAGGGACCTTTTTACAATTTTCCGTGTTGAAACAACTTCGGAAGACCGAATTCAGTATTTCGGCCTTATCTCTGTTATCTTTCGTTTCGGTGCTAGTATGGTTACTGCGTGAACACCAGCCATCTTGACTTTAGCTACAACTGGTATCAGAAGCACCCCAGTGGATTTGGGACGACGTCGACAGCTGGAATATACAGCAAAGTGAGGTGAGTGCACTGACCGTTTTTTTTCGTGTTTTGTGAGTGTGTTGGCACAAAAACTGGACTGGTGAATGAGTTTTGGGATTACATTTGTTTGTTGAGACGCGCACAGTATAATCTATTAGGTAATATTTTCGTTTTGTGTGGAATCAGTGCCAGTGAAATACTCTACATGTCGCAGTTACGGGCATTACATTACACTAGGCAGTGTCATAAATCAAGATGGCTTATGATTAGGTGCAAAGACTAAGAGTAATGTTTCAGAGTTACACTTAGCTGTAATTTTATTGGTCCCACTTTTGTTTCTCCTGTTATTTTTCCTGTGGACTGGATAGAAACGTTCATAATGTCTAATTCAAGAACACAAGGGGTTGCCACCCAGGAAGTTGTGCAGTACTTAGCGCAGGTAGCTCATTTGAGATCAGATTATACTGAACTGCGTAAGCAGTTAAATGCTATAAGAAAGGACTGAGCCTCGTCCAGCTCAGTTGCTCCCGCCCTAGTTTCCACGATCGTTCAGCTACAGCCGCAGGTTCGAATCCTGCCTCGGGCATAGATGTGTGTGATGTCCTTAAGTTAGTTAGGTTTAAGTAGTTCTAAGTTCTAGGAGATGGTTCAAATGGTTCAAATGGCCCTGAGCACTATGTATCAGATGTGATGTGATGACCACAGATGTTAAGTCCCATACTGCTCAGGGCCATTTGAACCACTATCGTTGGCTTTGTTAATCTCGCCAACGG
Organism: Schistocerca gregaria; assembly: GCF_023897955.1. Lineage (NCBI taxonomy): Eukaryota > Metazoa > Arthropoda > Insecta > Orthoptera > Acrididae > Schistocerca > Schistocerca gregaria. Next base: position 604,643,540 of record NC_064921.1, on the reverse strand, counting down.
TCTTATACACACATCAAAAAAGTTTTGCATTACCTTGGTTCCCAGAACTCCTGAAGACAGATGTTGACTGTGGATATTGTATCACAGACAGTCCCTTTGACTGTTCAGAGATGTCACTAAACCCGAGGCGCAAGAGAGGCGCCTATTAGACGGAGGGGGTCCGACAGCCGATCAGTTCCAGTCATTCCACCAGGAAGGAGGAACACGGCTCCTGTTCTCTGTAGGCCCTAGTTAAACCATGCCTAGACGGTCAATACCGCGGTTAGATCGCGTCCGCATTGACACTTTCTGCCGGGAAGGGCTCTCAATAACGAAGTTTCCAGGCGTCTCGGAGTGAACCAAAGCGATGTTGTTCGGACATGGAGGAGATAGAGACAGGAACTATCGATGACATACCTCGCTCAGGCTGCCCAAGGGCTACTACTGCAGTGGATGACCGCAACCTACATATTATGGCTCGGATGAACACTGACAGCAACGCCACCATGTTGAACAACGCTTTTCGTGCAACCACAGAACGTCGTGTTACGACTCAAAAACTGTGCGCAATAGGCTGCATGCTGCACGACTTCTCTCCCGACGTCCATGGCGAGGTCCATCTTTGCAACCACGACACCATGCAGCGCGGTACAGTTGGGCCCAACAACATGCCGAATGGACCGCTCAGGATTGGCATCGCGTTCTCTTCACCGATAAGTGTCGCATATCGTTAAAAAAAAAAAAAAAAAAAAAAAAAAAAAAAAAAAAAAAAAAAGTTTAAATGGCTCTGAGCACTATGGGACTTAACATCTGAGGTCATCAGTCCCCTAGAACTTAGAATTACTTAAATCTAACTAACCTAAGGACATCACACACATCGTAGCCCTAGGCAGGATTCTAACTTGCGACCGTAGCGGTCGTGCGCTTCCAGATTGAAGCGCCTAGAACCGCTCGGTCACACTGCCCGGCGACAATCGTCGGAGACGTGTTTGAAAGCAACCTGGTCAGGCTGCACGCCTTAAACACACCGTTCAGCGAGTGGAGAAAGATGGAGGTTCCCTGATGTTTTGGGGTGGCATTATGTTGGGTCACCGTACGCCGCTGGTCATGGAATACGCCGCAACGGATGTACGATACGTGTGTGCCATCCTCCGACCGAATAGTGAAACCATATCGGCAACACAATGGCGAGGCATTCGTCTTCAGGGACGACAATTCGCGCCTCCATCGGGCACATCTTGTGAATGACTTCCTTCAGGATAACGACATCGCTCGACTAGAGTGGCCAGCATGTTCTCCGGACATGAACCCTATCGAACATGCCTGGCATAGATTGAAAAGGGCTGTTTACGGACGACGTGACCCACCAATCACTCTGAGGGGTCTATACCGAATCGCTGTGGAGGAGTGGGACAATCTGAACTAACAGTGCCTTGATGAATTTGTGGATAGCATGCCACAACGAATACAGGAATACATCAGTACAAGAGGACGTGGTACTGGGTAATAGATGTACCGGTGTGTACAGCAATCTGGACCACCAATTCTCAAGATCTGTATGGTGGTACAACATGAAATATGTGGTTTTCATGATAAATAATAAGGGCGGAAATGGTGTTTATATTTATCTGTATCCCGATTTTCTGTACATGTTCCGGAACTCTCGAAACCGAGGTGATGCAAGATGTGTGTAGATTAGCGTACGGAAAAAAATATGAGGCGGAGCTAGTTAAACGTGTGAACCAAACAGCTGATATATGAGGAAGTTAGTGATACGGAGAAGATAAATAACGGTAGCACTACTGCAAGAGAAGACAGTCAGGGGAAAGAAGACAATATTGGGAGTTTAGTGGATGCAGGAAGTAGTTAAGATCACTGAAGTTAAAAACATAATATGAGGTTACCGGCTCTATTATCAAGTGTAGTTTCAGAGTCTAAATAAGCTGTAGTGCCAGACGAAGTGGTGTGTTGTTCTGAGGGTGTAAATAGTGACATGGACAATATTAACTTGGATGCAGTGTTATGTACCCCATAGGAAGCTGATGAATGTTATATGCAGGCAGTGGAGCCTTTGTCAATTGGATGAACATATGCAGCAGGGTAGTACATGTGCCAATGACCCTTATCTCGTACAGAGTGTAGCTGCAGATGATGGTTTTGTTGTAGACACTGCGGAGGATGCACTGGTAGCTATTAATGATGTTAATTAAGTTTCAAATGCTGTGGGTAAATGGAGAGATACATTTAGTCGTAAGAGACGTACCAGATTCGTTGTCACCGGGGGGCGTAAGAGAAACCGGAATGACTAACTAGTTACACTGCTTTCAAAATCACCAAGGCTCAGTACACGTGATGAATTACCGCAAGTTACGAGGAAACATAACATTGCAGAAAGGATTCGAGGCAGTGAGATTGCTTCACTGGGTATTTATAGTGACAGCATAATTTTAGGGATGAATTTCCGGAAAAACACAAGGCAAATATTTTTTACAAAGACAAAGTGCGGAGGGATGTAGCAAAACAGCGAGTGAAAAAGCAACTACATAAATGGGAAATAAGAGTGCTGCACTATTATTTTATTAGGTTTTTCTCCACATCTGTTGAATGATAATTCATTTTAATAAAGGCTATGTGGGAAAAGCGAGGGAAGCTCAGCTAGCTAATAGCAACACAAAACGAACGTATTAGTGTTGAACAAATGCTTCATTATGTGCAGCAATACAGTAATAGTCAACACGAAAAGGTCATGGCAATAAACATTTCAGCCTGAGGTACAATCTTGGTTCTGTCATCTGTGCAGCCTATATACAATTAAGGCAGAAAACTGCCCGCCCATAAGGACTCCCTGTGGAAAGTACCGAATGAGTGAGTCGCTTCAGAGAGTAAATTCTGATTAAGTATACCAGCTACCAGGCAAAAGCTGGTTTTAACAAGAGAGGAAACCTTTTCACATCCAGCAGCACTGATAAACATCTCAGGATAAACATCATAAAGACATTTGTTAGGAGTGTGCTGCAGTACGAAAGTGAAACATGGACACTCGGAGAAACAGAAAAATATAAAATAACAGCCTTCGAGATGGGGTGTTATCGCAGAATGCTCAAGATTTCCTGGGTAGACAAGACATCGAACAAAGACGTGCTCCACAGAGTGGAGGAAGAGAAGCCTTGTCTACCGAAGCCAGTTTTACACGGAAAAGACACATGGGTCAGCCATCTACTGAGACATTACAGTGTCATTAAAGGGACAGCAGAAGGGAAAAGTACAAGAGGCAGACCGAGACAAGAAATGCATCAACCAGGTCATGGAGGACACCAGCTGCATCACCTGCTTTGCTCTCAAGAGAAAGGACAAAGACAGAAATTAATGGCGAATTGCTGCCAACTAACCTCATTGTTGAAGACCTACGAAGAAGATACCAGGCCTGGATATTGTAACACAGGCTGGGTTAGCCTAAGAAAACCTGGAAAGAATTGTATATATAACTAAAATGTAAGATGTGTTATTAAATCATATCACGGATATTCCCTGCCCGTGGTGCGGTGGACTGGATCTTCCACAGAGGGGAGGCGTGTTGCCTCACTGCTTTTACATGGTGTTTGTAACCCATAGCCAAACACCGCGGGATGACGCAAGTAGATTCAGAGAGGCCAAGAAGACAGGAAGCCAGCAGGACATTGTTTTGCAAGAAGCTGGAGGCGGGCTGTGCTGACACAGCAAGAAAGCCGCACGGTCCTTACCGCAGGACAATTTACACCGTGTCCAGCTTCAACGACGATTTAGGACTGCTATACCGTCGACCTATCGAAATACAGTAGCAGTGGTGACTTGGATTACCACAAGAAACGCCTGACACTGCGCCCATACTGTGGCCTATGTGATTAAGAATGATGCCATGTGAAAACAGGGGTGGAGCGAGCCACCATAAATACGGCCTGTTTGACAGTCTGGAGTAGGTCCGAGAGATACTTCAAGACAATGATCGACCAGATGCGGGCCATCCATCCTGCTGTCACAAGATATCGCCTCTGTTAAATTCGGAACTACGGGCTGCGCCTAAGCCCAGATGCTGCTGGGATCTGAACTGGTGCCTTCAAGCTGGAGGGCCACCTGTTGCCTGACTACTTCTGACTTCAGGGCGCCTACTTGGGAGTCCATCGTTCACTTCTGAGCCTCACAAGCTGCCAAGCCACGGCCTGTCATGTGCGCTCATACACTGCTACTGCCGGTTTGTCTCTGCAGGCCACTGTCGCTGCATCCTGCGCTGGAGTCCCGGCTCATCTCCGCACTTGAGGGTTACCTGTGCTAAGCTGCGCATCTGCACCGCTTTCTACAGGACCCTTGGACTCTCCTAACCTCGGCTTGGAGCCTGGTGCTGCGCTTCGCTAGCCAGAGTGCTGACAACATGACTCAGCGCCGTTGTTGCCTGCTCGGCACGGCAACACTGGCAGCAGCCTTTCAAGACTCCGAGCTCAGCACACTCCTAGGCCGACTTGCGTCCCTGAATACTGACCGCAGCGAGACAATATTGCGGTACCTTACGTAAGCCGATGTCTCTACTATATCTACGTCTTCACGTATCTGCTGGCCTGGTAATCAGCTCGCAGCGCCATCGCAGCCAGTATCGAGGTACCTATACACACGCCAGCTATCCTGACCCCCGCTACAACGGTGAACACCAGCATCTCTATCTTCTCCTAACTCGTTTAAATACATTAAGAGCATCACAGGGCCAGTAATACTCCCAAGGGTACCCCATAAATCTACATCTACAATTATACACTGCAAACCACCCAACGGTGTCTGGCGGAGGGCACTTCACGTGCTACGGTCATTACCTCCCTTTCTGTTCCAGTCGCGTATAGTTCACGGGAAGAACGGCACATTCGTACATGAGTTCTGCTTCGCTCCGTGGCTCGATATCGATTACTACGAACTTTCTGACAGGAAATCACGAATCCTGTCGCTCATTGTTAGTCCCAATTCTTTGTATCATATCATTTGCCCAAGTTGTTGTTCAATCAAACGATGTCACGCGTTTACTTTTCGTGAAGTGCACAACTTTCCATTATTCTGTATAAAGAGGTAACTACTAACCTTAGCACCAGGCCGATATAGCAGCGGAGTGTGCACTCTTCTGAAACTGCCTGATAGATTATACACTACTGGCCATTAAAATTGCTACACCAAGCAGAAATGCAGATGATAAACGGGTATTCATTGAAAAAATATATTATACTATAACTGAGATATGATTACATTTTCATGCGAAGTGGGTGCATAGATCCTGAGAAATCAGTACCCAGAACAACCACCTCTGGCCGTAATAACGGCCTTGATACGCCTGGGCATTGAGTCAAACAGAGCTTGGATGGCGTGTACAGGTACAGCTGCCCTTGCAGCTTCAAATGACACCACAGTTCATCAAGAGTAGTGATTGGCGTATTGTGACGAGCCAGTTTGCTCGGCCACCATTGACCAGACGTTTTTAGTTGGTGAGAAATCCGGAGAATGTGCTGGCCAGCGTAGCAGTCGAACATTTTCTGTATCCAGAAAGGCCCGTACAGGACATTCAACATGCGGTCGTGCATTATCCAGCTAAAATGTAGGGTTTCGCAGGGATCGAATGAAGGGTAGAGTCACGGGTTGTAACACATCTGAAATGTAATATCCACTGTTCAAAGTGCCGTCAATGCGAACAAGAGGTGACCGACACGTGTAACCAATGGCACCCCACACCATCACGCCGGGTGATACTCCAGTATGGCGATGACGAATACACGCTTCCAATCTGCGTTCACCGCGATGTCGCCAAACACGGATGCGACCATAATATGCTGTAAACAGAACCCGGATTCACCCGAAAAAATGAAATTTTGCCATTCGTGCACAAAGGTTCGTCGTTGAGTGCACCATCGCACGCGATCCTGTCTGTGATGCAGCGTCAAGGGTAACCGCGGCCATGGTCTCCGAGCTGATAGTCCATGCTGCTGCAAACGTATTCGAACTCTTCGTGCAGATGGTTGTCTTGCAAACGTCCCCATCCGTTGACTCAGGGTTCGAGACGTGGCCGCACGATCCGCTACAGCCATGCGAATAAGATGCCTGTCATCTCGACTGCTAGAGGTACGAGGCCGTTGGTATCCAGCACGGCGTTCCGTATTACCCTCCTGAACCCACCGATTCCATATTCTGCTAACAGTCATTGGATCTCGACCAACGCGAGCAGCAATGTCGCGATACGATAAACAGCAATCGCGATAGGCTACAATCCGACCTTTATCAAAGTCGGAAACGTGATGGTACGCATTTCTCCTCCTGACACGAGGCATCACAACAACGTTTCAGCAGACAAAGCTGGTCAACTGCTGTTTGTGTACGAGAAATCGGTTGGAAACTTTCCTCATGTCAGCACGTTGTAGGCGTCGCCACCTTGTTTGAATGCTCTGGAAAGCCAATAATTTGCATATCACAGCATCTTCTTCCTGTCGGTTAAATTTCGCGTCTGTAGCACGTCATCTTCGTGGTGTAGCAATTTTAAGGGTCAGTAGTGTATCTTTCGCGGGCAATCCCAATGACTGAGCTAGTTGCCGCATGTGCCAAGAGCATCGTCAATCTACGACTCGAGTACGGTCTTCTTGAAATATCGATGACGAGCCGCGGTTAGTGCACTCATGTTCGGAGCACACAGAACAGCTTGAACGACTAGAGATGGGACGATCATATTCACAGGCCAAGTACATTAGCGTGTTCTGCAGAAATGATTAACATTTACACCATCTTGGCCCGTAAGTTCAATGTCAACATCGGTACGGCGGCGCAACACTATGTACCAGTAAAAAGTGCCACCGACTTTCCTCATCGCTATAAAACGGATGTAATGGATCAGTGTGACTTTAGCAGACGTATGCTAGAACCGTACCGGTCAGTAATTTTGAAAGAGGGTGGATTATTGGCATTGAGAGAATGTGATGCACCTATCCGGGAAACAGCTGCAAGCGTAGAACGAAGTGTTTCTGCAGTGCAACGGGTGCATGCAGAATGGTTCACGGAAGGCTGTAGAACACGACGAGATGGGTCAGGTCGCACCACCCAGACCACCCCCGAGACCGAATGGTTTGCAGGAGAGATCTGCAGTGAGTACATCGTACACTATCAGGGGTGACTTCGTCGCCGTTTATTACGGCATGGGTTACGTGCGCGTCGTCCACTTCTCCGCCTGCCTTTCAGGAATGTGCAGAAACGTGCTGGACGACAATGATGTATTCTTTGGAGTCAATTACGAGTTATCGCAACATACAAATACCTTGTTTTCGCACCACACAGATATCTTGTTTCAATCATCTTGTAGTTGGTTTTGATCCTCTGATGACTTAACAAGACGGCAAAAGACAGTGTCATCCGCAAGAGAACAGCTCAGATTGTACTTATGCTGGAACGTGAGAGTTCGGAATTTCGAAAGGAAATGATGTAGTACTGCAGATCGAATCTACTGTTTTTCGCACATCTCCGTGGGCTCTAGCGTATTGAAAAGTAACACCGGTTCCAAGGTTGGTGTTGTGATTCTGCACACGTTTTCTGGCCAAAGAAGGAGCGATACATGATGCAGACTTGCAGTAGCAACACAAACGAAAGAGAACTTGATTAACACTGAATATAATTTCTTTGGATGCCTTGCCTGAAGGTATCTGCCTGCGATGTTGCTTGCAAGGAAGTGAAGCGTTGAACGATAAGCAGTTCGGATACGAAGGGCATACAAACTTTTGAAATTTATTACTATAGAAGAATGCTTAAGGTTAGATGGACAAAAAGATAACTACAGAATCGAAACGGAGAGCACGAAATTTATGGCACAACGTGATTAAAAGGACAGATTGGTTGACAGCACATGCCTTCAAGCATCAAAGAACGGTCGTTTTACTACTGGACGGAAATGCGATGTGTGTGGTGGGAGGGGTTTGGAGGGGGACATAATCCAGGATTTACTACAGTAAGTAGAATGCAGTAGTTATGCAGAGATGAAGAGGCTTGCGCAAGATAAACTAGAGTGGAGAGCTGCATCAAACCATTCTTCGAAGTTTGCAACTGGCTTTCAGTTAAGCAAAGCTTTTTCTGTGGACACATGGGATCCTTAAGGATCTAGAGGCCACTTCTCAAAGTTGGTGTTTTTCTCAGAGTCTTCGAACAACAGTTAGATACCTTTTTATGTCGTGTCACCACCAGTAAAACAGAGAGCATCTACAATAATATCAGGCAATCGTACTGTCAAAATGCCGGAAAACAATCACTGGTGGTTACAAGTAACGCAGAGAGAATCGTTGTCAGACGCTCGTGTTGGTGAACAGACAGAAAAAAGGTAAAACAACTGCCGGCCGATGATCCTCGGGGTAGTGCCAAGAGGTTTGAAGACGACTAATTATACGGTACACTTACCATAGTGTGTCCCAGGGGAGGAATGGTCGATACTCAAGGATATGACAGAAACGATTTTTCGTAGCAAAGAAGTCTAGTAAACACGTGCTCTAAAATGCATACATTAGGAGCTGTGAGTACGAAGATGAAGATCTTCGATAGTAAGAAACAAATCTCTTCCACTGCATGGTGTTTGCTTCACATATTTTGACAGGTGGTAGTATGGATCAAATAAGACAAAAATGGCCGCTAAACATGGGCTCTAAAATGAAAGAGCAATGAGCGCTTTTTCATCTTCGTTACTGCGAAACATGTCTCTTCTATTGAGCAAGTGGTCATACACTGAGGCGCCAAGGAAACTGGTACACTGCCAAATATCGTGTTTGTCCCCCATGAACACACAGAAGTGCCACAACACGACGTTGCACGAACTCGACTAATGTCTGAAGTCGTGCTGGAGGGAACTCGCATCATGAACTCTGCAGGGCTGTCCATAAATCCGTAAGACTACGAGATGGTTGAGATCTCTTCTGAACAACATGTTGCAAGCATCCCAGATATGCTCAATAATGTTCATGTCTCGGGAGTTTGGTGACCAGCGGAAGTGTTTAAATTCAGAAGAGTGTTCCTGGAGCCACGCTGTAGTAATTCTGGACGTATGGGGTGTCGCATTGACCTACTGGAATTGCCCAAGTCCGACGGAATGCACAATGGACATGAATGGATGCAGGTGATCAGACAGGATGCTTGCTTACGTATCACCTGTCAGAGTAGTATCTAGACGTATCAGGGATCCCACATCCCTCCAACTGCACACGCCCCACACCATTACAGAGCCTCCACCAGCTTGAACAGTTCCCTGCTGACATGCTGGGTCCATGGATTCATGAGGTTGTCTCCGTACCTGTGCACGTCCATCCGCTCGATACAATTTGAAACAAGACTTTTCCGACCAAGCAACATGTTTCCAGTCATCAACAGTCCAATGTCGGTGATGAACGGGTCTAGGCGAGGTGTAAAGCTTTGTGTCGTGCAGTCATGAAGGGCACATGAGTGTGCCTTCGGCTCCGAAAGCTCATATCGATCGTGTTTCGTAGAATGGTTCGATCGTTGATACTTGTTGATGGCCCTGTACTGAAATATGCAGCGCTTTGCGGAAGGATTGCCATTGTGTCACGTTGAACGATTCTCCTCAGTCGTCGTTGGTCTCGTTCTTGCAGGATCTTTTTCCGGCTGCAGCGTTGTCAGAGATTTTATGTTTAACCGAATTCCTCATATCACGGTACACTCGTGAAATGGCAGTACGGGAAAATCCCCACTTCATCGCTACCTCGGAGATTCTGTGTCCCATCGCTCATGTGGCGACTATAACATCACGTTCAAACTCGCTTAAACCTCGATAACCTGCCATTGTAGCAGCAGTGACCGATCTAACAACAGCGCCAGACGCTTGTTGTCTTATTCAGGGTGTACATAACGTCAGGGAACACTTTCAATTATTTACTGCACAAGAACTAAACACTGTACAGATGTCATACATGTTGTATTTTGAAGAGAAACTCTGAAAGTTTTTTTTACAAACATTCGATATGAGAACCATGAGTGACCCGGCAGACGTCAGTACTGTAATCGAATTCTTGCCATACCCGTCCCAGCATGGCATTGTCGACTGTGGCAGTCGCTTCCCGTAGTCTCTCCCGAAACTCTGCTACATCATGTGGTAGAAGCGGTACATACACCAGATCTTTAATGTATCCCCACAGAAAAAAGTCACACGGAGTGAGATCTGGTGAAAGGGGAGGCCATTTCATGAAACAGCTGTCCACTTCTGTAGCACGGCCGATCCATCGATGCGGCAGCTCCGTGTTCAGGTACCCACGAACTTCACGATGAAAATTGGCTGGAGCCCCATCTTGCTGCAAAATGAACGGAAAGTCCGATTGCATTTGAGGCATCAGCCATTGCTGCAACATGTCCAAGTAGGAATATCCGGTGACAGTGTTCACGGCTAAGAAGAATGGTACGTACTGTTTTCGACGTGACGAGGCACAAAAAACATTTACCTTTGGGGAATCACATTCAAGTTCAATGCATTCGTGTGGATTCTTTGTGCACCAGATTCGAAAATTATGCCCGTTCATTTCCCATTAGTGTGAAAAGTGGTTCCGTCGCCAAAAAGTAAGCGATCTACAATGCCATTCCCATCCTCATTCAATTGTTGTAACTGTGAACAAAACTCAAAACGCTTGTCTCTGTCGTCGCCACTGAACTTCTGCACTAGCTCCACTGTGAATGGTTTCATAGACAGCTTCTGTCGCAGGATTTTCTACATTGGCATTGGAGTTCACGGGATGCACGATGCATCGATTTCTTTGGACTCCTCATGAATGTCTCTCGTGCGCGCTCCACATTCACTTCACCCACACTGGGACGTGTGCTTCTTTTTGCCGGGCACAAGCAACCCGTCGTAACGAATTTGTTGTGACAGTAGTAAATAGCCTTCCTTGTCGGTGGCTCCTTGGTTCTAAGTATCCGTTGAACAGCTGTTTCTGTCAAATTCCAACACAGCAAGCCGTGGTGGGCGAGCGGTTCTAGGCGCTACAGTCTGGAACCGCGCGACCGCTACGGTCGCAAGTTCGAATCCTGCCTCGGGCATGGATGTGTGTGATGTCCTTAGGTTAGCTAGGTTTTAGTAGTTTTAAGTTCCAGGGGACTGATGACCTCAGAGGTTAAGTCCCATAGTCCTCCAACACGCAGAAAGCTCGCTCCGCACCTGAACTCGCCATGTTTGCGACTAGCGCCGACTATCGGCGAATTACTAAACTTCGAACATTCATGGTGGTGTCTGTTCTATATCGTGTCTCCCTACAACTTTCGCTCAACGACGCTTTGAGCGTGTTTTTAGGGAATTGACTAGTTTGAACCTGAGACCTGTTGCTGGTAAGGAGACGCCAGACCACACATGACATGTAGAATTCATAAGAGATCAGTGAGACTGCGATGATATAACCAAATACTTAATGATTTTAACGTCAGTTCCACTGCACTCCCTGTAAAAGAATCTTAATACTAACTAAATTTAGTGGAAGGGGTTCAAGGCTTTCCTATTTTTAGTTAGCTGGTAAAATAACGTCGAAAAATCAGTTAGGTTTACCACTGAAAATTTTATTCTACTCACAAAACATTGTTTATAAATTCCACTATTGATAAAAGGAAGTGTTTTAATACAGGATGACAAAAACCAACTGCGTTCAACAAAAATGTGAACGAATATTCCCTGAATGGGTTTCCAAGTTCTACAATTGATCGAAGGATGACCTATGCCATATCACATCTATAATCTAGTTTTAAATTAAGTTTCACAAAAGAGAAAACTATCAAAATGGTCTACAGTGACCCTCAATTATCTTTAATTACTTATCTAACTTGTCATAATTACAGTGGCTGATGTGGCTTCTCATCGCGTTTCAAATTTTTACTTCAAGTGGCAAATGTGAACACCATGAGATTTAATTGATGATCGACACTAGTATTAAGCAAAAAGGGGGTGTAACAGATGAGACTTCTGCAGTTCTGAGTGAAGCTTTATGCGCTGTTATGCGGCATCGCGTGCGTTCATTACCTTGTCGGTGCTCGTTAGGGGGCGGCGGTCGGCGCAGCAGCCATCCAGCTCGCCGCCTCGGAACTAACTAACTTCTCCTAACTTCTCGTTACTACCATTTACCGAAGTTGGTCTAAAAGAAAAATTATCTGGCTGTGTTTTTATCTGACCAATCAGGGTCTCAATGTTAACCTTAAGCTCCGCCTACAAAAATTCTGTCTATCCTATGAGAAACGTTATACTTTTCGTGGTGGGGGCAATGTTTTTAAAGTTTGCAACGTAACAGAGACGCGAAAAAGTCTCACGCTAAAACTTGCACCTGGTGGGGTCCTTTTAGCGTTATCGTAAGATCTATACTGTTCTTCTGGAGGCCTCTATCTCTTGACATGGGCTGGGGGGTGGTCCTAACGTAACAGAGACGCGAAAAAGTCTCACGCTAAAACTTGCGGGTGGTGTGGCCCTTTTTGTGTTATCGTGTGATCAATACTGTTTTTCTGGAGGGCTCTAGCTTTTAACATGGGCTGGGGGTGGGGGTGGGGGGGGGGGGGGTGGTCCTTGACGTAACAGAACGCGAAAAAGTCTCACGCTAAAACTTGCAACTGGCGTTGTCCTAGTGATCAGCTGGAGACGTGGGTGTCCAGTCCGTCCCTTATCGTAGGGCCTTCTAGCTTAACTGCTCTCGGCTTCTGTTCTCGTTTCTCCCCTCGGAACTGCGTCTGTCTCACGGTGGGAAGGTATGACATGCATTTAGGCATTCTTGTGTTAGTCTGTGGTATTCGATTTGCTCACTCGTTACTCGTATCACTTTGGTTAATTTAATGTCACGATTTATTCGGAGCTATGTGACATACTACTGGATTTGCTTATCATATCAGGGTTTTCATGGAAGGTGTTGGATTTGCCTGACACCTTACAAACTTGCTGTCGCGGTATACACGAAATAAATAAATAAATAAATAAATAAATGAAAAGCTTTCGGGGTTTCTCTTAAAAATGACATATGTATGATATCTGTACAATGTTTGGTTCTTGTGCAATAATAATTGAAAGTGTTCCTAGACTCTATGCACACCCTGTAAACTCGTTGCCAACTGAGGCGCAGTATTCTGTCTGTTTACATATCTCTGTATTTGAATTCGCTTAACTGCAGCACTTAAAGCGTACACTTTAGAGGCCAAGTTTACCAGACAATTTTTTCTTGTTTTGGCCCATACTACCACCTCTAAAGTTACGAATTCGAAGTGTATGTAGTAGAGGAGATTTGTTTCACAGTGTCGAAGGTGAACAAGTGCTCATAGCTCTTAAGGAATGGATTTTAGAGTTCATGTTTACTAGGCTTTTTTGCTTTGAATTGTCATTTCTGTCATATCCCTTAATACTGATCATTCCACTGGGACACCCTGTATGATAATTAAATTTCGTCTGGCTCACATCGTGGTAAGGCAGTGTGTCATGTTCTCTCAAAGTGTGCACGACATGGCTGTGATTGGCACCTTCTGTACTCTTCGGCGAGAAACGCTGGCGTGCACGAGGCAGGGGCAGGCCCTCTCGTAATGAGGGTGACGTCAGTGGAGTGACCAGTGGCCGCTGCCCGCTGGGGGCGCCATTAGCACTGACCATTGTCCGAGCTGGACGTCGCGTTCCCACGAGAGGCGACCAATTGCAGCTCCCGGCCTGACAACGGGCCACCATTACTCGGAAATGATTTACAGTCCAATCTGTGGCACACGCGACTCTCGCCGGCCGGAAAGGTTTTGTTCCTACCGACTGCCATTTGTATCACTTCGCCTGTCCTTCATTCTTCTCAATAGTCCAGCTGTCGCGGCTCAGATAAGCTCTGCCTGAATCACACAAGAGCCGATGGAAACAAATCCGATTCTTTGCTCACGCACCGTATTACTACCGTAAGGGGCCTGCTCATTATAACGCTCGCAAAAGCCGACGCACACTTCGTCCAAGTGTTTGACAAGCACGCAATCTCAGTTTTGATACATATTTAATTCATTTTTCCATAGCTGGATACTTTTAATACTTCGAAAATCTTCAGCATACTAATACCAAAGAATTACAAGTTCCTACATATAATTCCAAATGAGATAGGGCAATCTCTAACTATACAATTTTTTATTATTTTAAAAGTAAAGGATGAAATTTCATTAAACATTTACGCAAATTCCTAACAAGCTGAAAGATTACTACTGGATGGCTTGCTGACGATGTGTACTTTAATTTTTTCTTATGACGTTGCAGCCAAATCTAGAATTCGCACATAAAAGTATAACAATAAAATAAAGATGATAAAACCGTACAACTCACTAAGTAGCATTTTTCTAAAATCCGTGCTTCCATTCCTTTACATCTACATCTATAATCTGTAAGTGAGGGAAGATACTTTATGTACCAGTGTCATTTCCCCATTTTTCTGTTCAAATTGCGAATGGTTTGCGGGAAGAGCGATTGCTAATAAGCCCCTGTGAGGGCTCGAATCTCTCTAATGTTATTGACTCTTCTACGAACGTAAGCTCTCAGAACTTCAACAATAAAACACCCCGTGATGCATAACGCCACTCTTGCAGCGCCAGCCACAGGGTTGGCTGAGCATCTCCGTAAGGCTTTCGCGCTTACTAAATGAACCTCTAACGAAAATTGCTGCTCTTCTTTGGATCTTCTCTATTTTAATGGTATGGATTTCAGAATGACGAGCAGTATTCAAATATAGGTGGAAAGAGTGCTTTTGAAGCCACTTCCTTCCTTAACGGAATACTTTCCCTCAAAATTCTTCCAATGAATCTCAGTCTGTACCTGTCTTACCCGCTGTTAATGATATATGCTAACGCCTAGATATTTTATGTAAGTAAATGCTTCAAGTGATTCTGCTGGAATCGTGCAATCAGACAATAAATGGTATTTTTTGTCCATGTAGTCACAAAACGTTACACTTGTTTATGTTGAGGGTCAATTGCCACTTCCTGCACCAAGTGTCGATCCTCTGCACGTCTTCCTGCAATTTGCTACAGCTTTCTAGCATTGCGACTTCTCTGAATACAACAGCATCATCCGCGAAAAGCCTCGTGGAACTTCAAACGTTCTGATGGAAGAGTAAAAATGATCTTTACCGAGTGTGTGACTAAAAACACAATGCATCAACTACTTACTTGTACACACGGCGTGTTAGCGGATCATCGCAGTTACGTTGATTCTATTGTGATTTACTTCCGCCCAACTGGTAATCTTCGTTGAAGAGAACACTTTTGGGGCCACTATTTTTGCGACTTTTACATAGTACTTGAAGAACCAGGCAGTATATGAGGAAGGCAATGCTTATCTGAATGGATTATACAGCCAAAGGATATCAGGAATTAACAATCACATGAGCGTGTTAGACGGATACTAAAGTACTGTGTTTATTTTATTAAAATCGTTTGAGGAATTAAATACGTAGAATGACAACCTGTAAGGCATAACGATGAAATGGGCATTAAATATAGTTGTAGGATGTCCGCAGTCCATGCTGCAATACTTTGAAAGGAATCTTAGAAGTATCTAGTCTACGACTATCGATAAAGGACTCTATGTATCTTGGGAAATTCGGCTTCCAAAATTCCAACGACCGTCCTGCAGTGCCGTTACGTCAGATATTCACGTAGCGATCCAGCAGAAATCTCGCACGGGGGCGTAAAAACTATCATTCTTTCTACGGTCTGTCCGTGAATGGAATGGAACGTAACCTTAATATTTGGTTACACTCAAAAGTGTCTTCTGCTACACGTTTTAAGATCGTTAATGTTTCGCACAATATATATGCAAAACAAGATATGGAAGTAGTGCCTTGGTCTGAAGTCATCACCACACGTCCTAAATAAAAGAGCATGGAAATTTCAACGAAAGATGTGCGTTTCCTCAACACATTATTGTGGAATCAAAGCCGGTGTCAGACTCAGTTTTTTTTAAGCAGGAAACGCCATGGCAGACGTATGACGAGGATCGTTCTGGACACAACATCCCACAGGGTCATGGAATCCATTACCGCCATGCACAAATGTCTTACTCCATGACCGCAGCCGTGAAATCGGCGGAGCTTGAGGCCCTGGGGAAGTGTGTATTTGCGTACAAACTAAAGGCATATGTACCTCGTGTATAACTAAACATACGACGCCCGATAGCTTAGGCAGCACATTCGTTCAAGCACAAGCAACACGAACTGCCGCAACGAAGAGAATGGAAAGCACAACTACCACGTAACCTCTAAATATATCTGCATCAATACTCTGCGAATAACCTGAAGTGCACGACAAAGGGTACTTTTTATTGCACGACATATCACACCGGCTTCTTGCCGTTCAACCACATATACAGCTTAGAAGGAACACTACTTGTGCTCCTACCTGTTATTTTCTGAACTGTATGTACACGATCTTTACTAAATAGATACTCAGGGGCTTTTCCTTAAGTTTTCTACGTAGGTTCATGAAAGACGTACAGCGTTTTTCTTTAGGAGTCTGCCAGATAAGTTTTCTTTCCTACATTTTCACTGTCCTCTCTACAGTCAAACTCTATACGAGCTTCGTATAATTCATTGATTGGGACAAAGCCAGAAAAAAGTTGGCCGACAATACTTCAAGAGCTAGGTTTGTCTCTGAACCGTCTTGGTCCCTCATAATGGCATACAGAATTCTCTGTGTCCTCAATTCTGGAAGCCATTTCGATAAGAAACCTGCAACGACACTTCTGATGTAGCAACATGAACACGTCACCAAATCCCTAAAATCAGCGCTTGTAGACAGTCACTATCTGGCCAATGTCAGCAACACTTAAACGTATCGCTGCTCAAGCTATGATACGAACATCTTTCCTTCGCTTCTTGTCACACGATTTGCGTGACTGCTACAATTCGGTCGGGGAAATGCACATCTGGAAAAGAAGTAGTATATTTTCTAACTATATGATCTTTTTTATTCGTACTCCATAAAGGAAAATAATACAGACTGTAAAACGCTGTTGACAGTCGGATAGTCAGGTGCCCTTACCGCAAATATACAGGTGTAATTACCACAAAAATGTTCAAATGTGTTTGAAATCTTATGAGACTTAGTTGCTAAGGTCATCAGTCCCTAAGCTTACACACTACTTAACCTAAATTATAATAAGGACAAACACACACCCATGCCCGAGGGAGGACTCGAACCTCCGCCGGGCTCAGCCGCACAGTCCATGACTGCAGCGCCCTAGACCGCTCGGCTAATCCGGAATAGCAAATGACCAGAGAAGAAGACAATGCCAGTCGTATGAAAACGTATCCTTCGTAAGAGTATGACAGGTAGTTGAAGATAAGTGGCAGTTAACACTTTTGGACCACCAGATTATTGTTCGCTCTCTTAGCATTCTAAGGCGGATCGTGATGTTTGACCGAGCAAAATAATTTCGAAGTCGACTTCAACTTCGCCAGCACATGTATACAGGTGAACAATTCGTTTATCTTGATCGAGATTTGTGCAAACATTGTACGTGGGAAAGGATCAGACGTTGTTTTATTGATAAAGAATATCTTCCCCCATGCGATGTATGATTTATCGGCGTGTGAGATCATTATGGTCGAATGTTTGCCATTTGGTTACAACAAACGCTGAAGGAAGAGGAGATGGATATTATTTTGTTACTACTTATCCGCTTTGCCCTGCTTCCGCTACACGCCTAGGGAACATTAACGACATGTTTCTAATAAAGATGTTTCTACTATCCAATACGTGCTCTTTCGTAATATGGTATTTCCTGTTCTCTTTAACTTCTTGTACCCTGGGTTCCTGGTTTCTATGTTTTGATTCGGAAATGTATACACCTTTCTTAATCTCCAATGGACGTAACGTGACTAACTGACTCCAGTTTAACGAGTGCAAGTGGACGTCAGCATGGACCACCCACCAACATAAGTTCAGGTAGCCAACAGCAACCATTTCAGCGCCCTGAATGAACACGACCCACGGGAAATATCAGGCACAGCAAACAGTATTCCGGAAGGACACGTGTGCCACCACTTCTAGTTTTTGGCAACAAAATAACGTTAAAATATTAGAAAAAATCAAATCAAACGTAGTAGGATATCAAAAATCAAAACTGAGAGGAGGTAGGATAACGTACAAATTTACAAAGCCTAGCGACTTCCGCAACTTCTGCACTATCACCAGGAACGAAAAGAGCACCATGGACTCAAACGTTTTCATGAAGTCCTTATCTCACTGGACTTGCCCATCACTAACGGTGCACAAATGAAAGCTGCACCGAGAACAGACCACAACTTAACTTCCAAATACATTTGGAAAATACGGAGGACCCGAAACGCCTCGCACACTCCGATCATTCCTTCACCTACAAAGCATAGTGGAATCCTACAGAACACTAAAAAGGCTCAGTCCAGTGTCACAACTGCCAGGGTTTCAACCAGGGTGCCAGGAACTAAAATTAACTACAAAATAGCGTCAAGCGCAGCAAAGAAAACGGTACTGCTGACCGTACAAAAGTGAACACACAGTAACCGACAATAAACGTCCTGTCCAACTAGGAATAGTAAAAGTCCGCCAAGAAAGAAAGGAAGAGTGGGCAATCCAGAACGAACAAAGCCGAGATCAGAAACACTCCCCTCCACTCGTTCCCACCGCTTTGGACTAAAAACTTCCAAATCCGCAACTTTACATCAGGACATGCGTTGTAAAATACGCAACCCCTGTAACTTCTCCTTCCCCACCACCAATGGCCCAGAACCAACCACAAAATTACGCTGGGCATTGAGTTAAACAGAGCTTGGATGGCGTGTACAGGTACAGCTGCCCATGCAGCTTCAACACAATACCACAGCTCATCAAGAGTAGTGACTGGCGTATTGTAACGAGCCAGTTGCTCGGCCACCATTGACCAGACTTTTCAATTGGTGGGAGATCTGGAGAATGTGCTGGCCAGGGCAGCAGTCGAACAGTTCTGTATCCAGAAAGGCCCGTACAGGACCTGCAACATGCGATCTTTCATTATCCTGCTGAAATGTGGGGTTTCGCAGGGATCGAATGAAGGGTAGAGCCACGGGTTGTAACACATCTGAAATGTAACGTCCACTGTTCAAAGTGCCGTCAATGCGAACAAGAAGTGATCGAGACGTGTAACCAATGGTACCCCATACGATCACGCCGGGTGATACGCCAATATGACAATTACGAATACACGTTTCCAATGTGCGTTCACCGCCATGTCGCCAAACACGGATGCAACCATCATGATGCTGTAAATAGAACCTGGATTCATCCGAAAAAATGACGTTTTGCCATTCGTGCACCCAGGTTCGTCGTTGAGTACACCATCGCAGGCGCTCCTGTCTGTGATGCAGCGTCAAGGGTAACCTCAGCCATGGTCTCCGAGCTGATAGTCCATGCTGCTGCAAACGTCGTCCAACTGTTCGTTCAAATGGTTGTTGTCTTGCAAACGTCCCCATCTGTTGACTCAGGGATCGAGACATGGCTGCTCGATCCGTTACAGCCATGCGGATAACATGCCTGTCATCTCGACTGCTAGTGATACGAGGCCGTTGGGATCCAGAACGGCGTTCCTTATTACCCTCCTGAACCCACCGATTCCATTTTCTACTAATAGTCATTGGATCTCGTCCAACGCGAGCAGCTATGTCGCGATACGATAAACCGCAATCACGATAGGCTACAATCCGACATTTATCAAAGTCGGAAACGTGATGGTATGCATTTCTCCTCCTTACACTAGGCATCACAACAACGTTTCACCAGGCAACGCCGGTCAACTGTTGTTTGTGTATGAGAAATGGGTTGGAAACTTTCCTCATGTCAGCGCGTTGTAGGTATCGCCACCAGCGCCAACTTTATGTAAATGCTCTGAAAAGCTTATCATTTTCATATCACAGCATCTTCTTCCGGTCGGTTAAATTTCACATCTGTAGCACGTCATCTTCGTGGTGTAGCAATTTTAATGGCCAGTAGTGTAAAATGAAACCCTTGCAGCTGTCATTTTGATGATATTTTAGTATATCACAACCAGTTTCGGTGACTCAATACACCAGAATATTGTAACAGCGATGTTGTGTCTACAACAGACACGGAAGCCAGTTCATAGATGTTGGCCGCTGATGGAATCGTTTACACAATTAGAGTTCACCCCATCAGCGTCAGTTAAGGCCCAAGGTAGTGTTGTGTCACCGAAACTAATTGCAACATAATAAAATAACATCAAACGACGGATGCAAGTGTTTCATTTTATTACGTAAACAGACTTAAGGATCGTTCAGGACATTCCACGCAAGCTGGGAAAGGTTTACCAGCCTCGCCACGCCTCCCATATCAACGCTGTTCACAAGAGGAGTGACAAGCACAGCTGTGGAAGAAATAATTAGGTTTCAATAGTGTGAGGGAAGAAGGACACTGCTACCATAACGCACACACCTTCCAGAAAATTACTCACTGAAAACATAGCTAGGAAGAAATACCATAGGTGCAGATGGCAAAACTACAAAAAAACTGCAGACTGCACAGGACAGACATGAAAGCCAGGAGAATAAAAAGGGAACTTCTCACACAGCGCATTAACTACAGAAAATCTCCGACAAGTCCTGGAGGTTGATAAATAATAAAGTGGAGAAGAGTGGATCAGTCATCAATGAAGCCTCTCCATGGACGGAGTGCCACAGCCCACAATGCCGAAGGCAGAGCAGAAGCCATGGGTGACGTACAACAGCTGTAGCTTAGGACTCCGGAGGCTGTAAATCAAGAGAGTGACGACCACAAGTAAAATATGATAACGCAAGTACTGAGATTACTCACTACACCATGCAGAACACTATTCAACCGCTTTGAGATGGAAGAAATAAACCAAGGGACAGATAACATTCAAACAATAAACTTAAAGCACTTGGCACCAAACACTCAGCAATATACCACATCGCTGATGAATGTCTACTTGGATCTACAGTACTTTACAAAACTTTGTAAGGAAGCCAAAACAATTACTTTGCTACAATCTAACAAGGACCACCTCTTTCCCGAAAATTATGGGTCTACTCCTATGCTCCCTGGAGAAAGCTCTTGAAAGAATAACTCTTAAAGAACTCCATATCCTTTAAGACAGTACCGATATAATTGAAGAACAGTTTGCTTTCAGGAGTAAACGTACCACAATATATCAAGACACGCCCCTCACCAAACACGTCTACACTGCAAGGAACATCAAACACAGTACGTGACCGCAGCAGCCGTCTTCCTCAACATAAGAAAGCATTTGACCGTGTCGGGCACAAAAGTATAATCTACAAACCTCACTGCCAAGGTTGCTCCAAACGCATAACAAAAATGCTCGAATTCTTTCTAAAAAAATCGGACGTTCTTTGCACACATTCTTGGTGCAGACAGCAATAATAGACAAATAGAAGCAGGGATGCCAAAAGGCTCCGCCACTGGCCCAATTCTCTATTCACAATTTACGAAATGCACTTCCAAGGAGCCTGGTGGACATCTATCGGTGTTCGCGGATGACGCTGACCGTAGGAGCAGCTCAGATCTTCTCTTTATTCCCACAAACCTGCAAGATCATCTCCAAATGATTCACAATTGGGCAAAATGCCCAGAAAATAACAATAGAAACAAAACGCGCGCTATTAAGTTCACACAAATGTTAGAATTACTTTAGAACAGTATTTGGTTTTTAGCCATACTTTTGACAACAGAGTAACCTTCAAAGAGCATATCTCACAGGAACCCAATAAAATTCGAAATCCATATTTCAGGTATATCCACTTCCCAAAGGAAATGGCCTCTGTATAAATACGAAAATCAAGATTTACACAAATATGAGCCCGAATTATGATCACTAGCATCTGATAATAACATTAAGAAAGACCAATCGATACGAATCAAATCTTTGCACGCTTGGCAACAAATGCGCCCTGTAATCTGCCAAACAGGGACTTGTACACACAATCCAACAACTCAAAAATCACTGAAATCATCAAATCCAAATCAGAAACCTTTTACAAAAATGCTACTGTGTCACCTCATATACTCATTCGCAACACTGGAATCATCGTCAATCACACAACCACAAAATTAACAGAAATCTCCAGACAATACCTCTAATTCAAAATCACGCGGCAGTTACACAATACTTACTACATAAAAATACAGTAATTTCTAAACCCCTCATTTCAAACAGAAGGCGTGATGTAAAGACAGTTCAAGCCTTCAAAACTATAGGTATCACAGACCCATGCGGCAATGCGCTTCGCCTCTCTGCCGCAAAGCGCAGCTGGAGAAGTGAAATTCAGTCGAGCACATTGACCAGGCACAGAAGTGGCAGACAGTAGAGCGGAATACGTGGCAGTGCGTAACGCCCATTCGGCGTTGTCGCGGCGCGTCTTTCACGAGACGAAGGCGAGCCTAAGTAGTGATCTCAGTGCAACGCCGTATGAAAGCGCCCTGATACACTTCCTAAGTGGCATGAGACTTCTATAATCTCGGCTCGAGGTACAAACACATATCTCATTACTACTTCCTTGCAACTGCAGTAAAACAGCAGTCTCAAATGCTTCACAGACCAATATCATAGGAACTAACACAATCAATATCTTCGCAGCTGTCTATTCAGATATCTCTTCTGAGTCACCACGTTTCCCAGTCTACACACAAGTCTGCCCAACAGCCACTTGTCAATTATGTCCTTACGAGAAAATTTCTTGGCTTCGTGCTGAGATGGTTTTATAATATAAAAATTTTGATAGTGTTATATTTGTTGCGTAAAGAAACATAAGTTAGACGTCAATTGGGTCTGTCGTTCTTTTTTTACGACTTTTTCAATTGTTCGTGTTTATATGGGCTTATCGCCCACAGAACTTCATACAAATTATGTGAAGAGTTAGGCCAATCCTGCTCCTTAATTTCCAACTCGTTAAAGTATGTGTTACTGGTTTCAAATATTGCCTTACTTCTTTTCAGTATGATTCCCGCGAAGAAACTCTCAAAATCAAAGTCACAGACGAAACGTCGAGATAGTGCACAATGTGGTATTAGGTAACCTGCTATTACAGATGTGTCAAAAAGCTGACGGCAAAAGCAGACTGGAAGGATGGGCTCGGTATATTTGATATGAAGATCAATTATGAGAAAACTTTGTTAATGAAGCATACAGCACTCGTTTAACGTGTAACATAATAAAATGCGAATACAAATTTATCAACAACGTTTGGGCTGTATTAAAAATGATTTAATCGGTTTAGTGAGCCAGTTATCAGTTTCGTTAAGATGTGGCTCCACCAGTTCATGCCAGAAACGAAGCAGAAATCAAAGTAGAGGATGGTTGCCGGGACATCAACTAAAACACTAATCATCCAATTTTTCTGCGTCAAAGACGACGAACTCTATTCATCCGGCAGAAAGATTTTGGGCGGTGTTCTCTCCCGTGCAAAACGGACTCTTCTTATTGATTACTTTGCTAATAGTAAAACAATAAACGACGTATACCACCCAAGCTTATGTTACAACTAGGCGAGAAGAGACATGCATAAATAAAAAAAGTGTCAGAATCACCTCTCGTCAAGACATCCGAGCCAAAACTGAGTATACATTGTGTAAAACATGCCCTCTATTCAACTTTCTTCTCCTATCAGGCGAGGTGATAGTTGTAACATAACGGAATCGCACGCATAGGGGACGACGACATTTGAAATCCCCGTCCGGTTATACAGGTGAAGGTTTACCGTTATTTCCCTAAATGTCTTAAGGCCAATACCGAGATGGTTCATTTGGTTCCTAATCCTTCCACAGTTCCCGCTTGCGCTTCGTATGTGAGCTTCTCGCAGTCGATGGGATGTTAATCCCTTATATTCCTTCATTCCTGGTACAGTACACCGTGAAATCTTCCTGGTAGCGTCTCTATTCCATTTTATTATAAGGGACAGTCAGGTAAAAACGAGACTTTAAGTAACTTGTTTCTAATTTCAAAAGTAATCGCCATAATTTTTAATACATGTATCCCAATATGAGACAAGATGGCCAATGAGTTCATGAAAATTTTTTTTCGGTTACCAACGAAATCATGATTGTACCCATGAGCTGACAAGAGTATTACCGCAAAAGGCTAACACGAATTATTTATAGAAGACCGGAACGACAGGTAGAAGCCGACCTGAGGGGAGATCAGTTTGGGTTCCGGAAATATGTAGGAACACATGAGGCAATACCGACCGTACGACTCGTGAGGCAGTACTGATCCAACGATTTATCTTGGAAGACATGCTGAAGAAACGCAAATCAACATTTAAAGAGGTATTAGTTTAGAGAGTAGAGTTATATGAAGTGGAACGTGAACGATAAACAGCACAGACAAGAAGCGAATAGAAGATTTTGAAATGTGGTGACACACAAAAATGCCGAAAATTAGATGAGTAAATCGGGTAATTGATGAACGAGAGTCTACGCAATCTAATTGGCGAGAAAATGTCTATGGCACAGGTTAACTAAAAGAGGGGATATTTTGATGGGCACATCCTAATCCTAAGGCATCAATGGATAGCTAATTTGGAAATGAACGGTAGTGGGGGAAGGAGGAATGGTAGAGAGGGACCAACACTTGCCTGTAATAAGCAGGTGAAACTGGATATAAATTGCAGTAGCTATGCAGAGATGAGGAAATTTGCATAAAATACACTACCGGGGAGAGCTGCATCAAACCAATCTTCGTACTAAAGAAACAGCAATAACATTTGAAGGGACTACGTCATAAGAGTAAAATTAAGATTTTATTCTCAAATATCTACCGAGTTTTCACGCAAAGTCAGCACTACCCACCCCGCCGGTGCTGCTCGTTTAACTGACACAAATGCTTGAGTATGACAGTGGAGAGACAGGGCCTGCTCAATCAAACAGGCGAGCTAAGTAGCCGAAATTTGGGGAGGGAATGAACTCCAAACAGTTGCAAACTGAGCTTTCTGCTTTTATTAAGTTGTATGCTAGTGGTTTTGCCTTCCGATCTGCGTCATATGAAAACATTTTTGTCGCGACCAGACAAAAAGGCATTAAAGACATTAGCCGGCAGTGGTCGTTAATTTACATCAATGGGGCAAGTCGAAAATTTGTGCCAGACCAAGATTCGAACTCGGGTCTCCTGCTTGCTAGGCATATGTGCTGATCACTAAGCCATACGAGCACAGTGGTCACTACAATAGCACCGCCAACTCTAGCGCGGGCCGAGCGGTTTGGGAGCTTCAGTCCGGAACCGCGCGACTGCTACGGTCGCAGGTTCGAATCCTGCCTCGGGCATGGATGTGTGTGATGCCCTTAGGCTAGTTAGGTTTAAGTAGTTCTAAGTTCTAGGGGACTTCTGACCTCAGATGTTAAGTCCTATAGTGCTCAGAGTCATTTGCACCATTTTTTGAGCCCTAGCACGCGTCCCGTCAGACCCAAAATTCTCAACTTATGCCACAAACTAGTGCCTCCATCTCATTACTCGTGGCATCTTCTCTGCAGGGATCAGTAGCCGTCATCGTCGTAAATGTATATATGTGGTGTCTGTCTGGAAAAAACACAGACACCATATATATATATATATATATATATATATATATATATATATATATATATATATATACGTGTGTGTGGAATGAGGAAATACTCTGACATGTAAACCCTCGTCCTCACTCATTCCATGCGCACCTCGTCATGCGCTATTTTCTTGGTGAGAAACGCTAGATGTGCACTATCAGCAAGCGATTATTCTGTAATTTTATTTACATGTATGAAGGTATATCATCGGTCTGTAAGAGATTTGAGTGAATTTTCATGGTGAAAGATATGAAATTACTATGTTGAATCTATTCAATTATAATGGTCACACTGAAAATTGATTGTTGAAGGTAATCTATAAAGGTGTAGCCATGCAGATCTACTCCAGAAGAAGTACGGCTCATTTTTAAATTTTTACGATAATTACCATTTATCTGCGGAAATACCAGAAACAATACGGAGATTAAGGGAATGCGAGAAATTTTTCCAAGTAGAGAGGGGGGGGGGGGATGACAAGACTCTAAAATTTTCATGTTTTATATAAGTGAGTTGATCAATTTAGAGGCAAGTCGTACCGTAAGAACTACATTCTGTAAGTGACACAAAAATGTATTATATCCCACAAAACTAATTAATTTCCACTTAGTATATGAATAAACCCTCTGAGTTCCAGATTCCACGTGAGGAAAGACCCCCTCTTCCCCCACCCCATTGCGGACATCTACGAAATAAATTGAAATGCATTAAAAGTTGGTGGAAAAATCCCAGGTAAGGGCACGTCTTGAATGGCGTTTTGTGAAACATGTAGAAAATAGGAATCTTCAGCGAGTCTGCAAACAAATATTTGCATCAGGAATGCGTGGAGTTTATTAAATCTGACACGTCATTAATTTTTATTTTTTTCTGTTGTTCTAAAAACAAATTAATTTTTGATGAGTGTTACAAACTACATAGTTACACGTGAAGGTTTTCGAAGGCATCCAATACCAGGGGGAGACAAGATGACCTCGCCGCAGTTGCAGCTAAGAGCAGTGACCGCGCCACGGACGGGGACACTGCAGAAAGGGTTGAGTTCGGACAAAAAAAGCAGCGTGCCGGGCGAAGATAAGGAAACAGCGCCGCGTCGCTTGACAATGGGGCGAGGTTTCTCCGGCTTTGTCTGCGTTGTTTGGCGGCTGCCCCACTGTCCCAGTTCCTGGCTTTCTTCAAAACCTGCCCGCCTCGCTCTGGAACAAATACCGCCGCATTTCCAAGTACGGCTCGGCTCTTAACGCTGCCCCTCTGCGCCTCAGTTGAAGGACGTGCAGTCGTGCTAGCGTTTTCTGTGAAGTTAGTGTACACCCTGTGAAGTTAGTGTACAAGGCTGTTAAACATTATTCCGAATATCACCTGCAATCAGTATTCACTGCAATAGTTAACATTTTAAGACTGCAATCTTTTTTTTTTTTATCAGTGGTGCAGAGATATGCTTTGCTCGGATTTCCTGAGGAATTCTGTGTCTGCAACTACTGGAGAGGCACTGCAGCGATTGGGGTGAGAAGAGCTTTAAGACAGAACTTGACAAAAAGAAAGGGATAGATTGATAGTACACATACTAAGACTTAAAGTAACAGTTAACTTGTAATGGCAGGAAGTTTAAGGGCAAAAACTGCAGAGGGAGATAAAAGTTTAAAAACAGTAACGCGGTCAAATTGTAATAGTTTGTGTAGATACAAAAACTTGCTTAAAACAAGAATATCACAGACAGCTGCATCGGACCAGTCTTCGGACTGATCACTTTAACAGCCTTAACAAGTACAGGTTTTATTTCACCGTTACTGGTTCTAAGATAAAAATTATCTTTCACTTAAAAGCACACGGAAACATATAGATATACCAAAATATACTCACTTTCCGCACACAGGCATTTCTTCAAGTGATACTTTTCTATCAAATGACTACCCTAATATATTTACACAACTATTCTACGTTTTCTGTGTTTTTCTTTTCACATACTACGAATTATTCGTGGGAAAAAAGAAAGGGTGGTAAGGTGAAAATAAAAACTAGGTGGATACCAACACTCTGATATCTATCTGCTCGGTTGCAGAGGCTGTGAAAAAATATTCATTGAAATGACTTGAAGGCCATTCGACACATGATATAAAGATCACATCAGAGCATTGCAATACGGTACAGATAATTCGACTTTCACGGATCATCTAACACAGGAATACCACAGACCAAGCAATATTGAAAAAGATATGAACATCATAAGAATCAGTACAGACAGAAACCTCTTCCCTTCTCAAGAAAATTTCCACATACGCAAAGCATTAACACAAAATAAACAGTTGCTCAATGACCAAATAAATATTGGAAACCAGGCACTATACAAAATGACTGAAAAATCACAGGAAAACTAGAAGAACCTTTTCAATCCTTTACCCTCTCCCACCCAACCCCCCCCCCCCCCCCCCAATTTCATTTCACTTCTAGCTCCTCACTTTACCTTCAACTCACTCTTGCCTTATTTTAACCTACAAATTGTTTAAGAAGGTTCTTTTTTATTTATTCATTACGCAATAGCTTACTTAGTGAAATAAGGATTTCTGAAAGCTTCGGTGGAGGATCAAACACACGCCTGCAGAAGTTAACAATGCCACTGCTGTTTCGGATTGCTAATTGCAGTTATGGACTGACTGAAGATATGAGAACTTCTCCGACAAATTTATCGTGTAACGCAAGGAATTACTTTTAGCAAAATAAATCTTGTATAGAAACCGTTACTTTTGTTGATCAGATGACTTAAATCATCGAAACTTTCACTTTTGTCAAAGGTCCCCTTTTACTTTCTGTAGCCACTGATTTTATGCTCGAAGTACATAGTGTATGGAGACAACTGGTATTTCGGAAGAGCTGCGTCTAAGCGCCGATACACTGAATGCTGAATTCTTTTCAGTAATGCAGCAATGAAGTCCTCCCAAATATGGAGTGTTCAAATGGCTCTAAGCACTATGGGACTTAACATCTGAGGTGACCAGTCCCCTAGACTTGGTACTACTTAAACCTAACTAACCTAAGGACATCACTCACATCCGCGCCCGAGGCAGGATTCGTACCTGCGACTGTAGCACCAGCGTGGTTCCGGACTGAAGCGCCTAGAACCGCTCGGCCACAGCGGCCGGAGGAGTGTCTACAGGCTTGCGAATTACGAATGAACATGCAGTTGGCTTAAAGTAAAGAATTAAAGCAATCATTAACGTTAAGTGTTTTGTTGAATATTGTCATATAGGCAGTGGTATGACCTTACTTTCTTCCGATGGATGAACCGACTCACCTACTGAGCTACAATTTTCCTGCTTTGACGGTGGAGGATTAACAATAAGTCGGAGGAAATTAATACCATAAGCATGAAGGAACGGCAGGAAGGCTGTGAACTTCATGGCATGTAAATACATATTAAAAAGACGAAGGCAGTGGAGATTCCCACGAAAACGAGGTAAATGTTAAAATTGGGAAAGAAATGGCGAAGCAAAATGGCTGTTTCTGCATGCAGTTAAGCAGTTAAATGAGATACAAAGAGGAATCGAAAACAAAAATACTAACATTTATGGAAAGTTATTAACAAAAATACAACAGTCTGTAAGTTCTTCAATAAGTGAGGATTGTAATGTTATATGATACTGAAATGTAGATATTATGAAGCAGAGAAAAACAGCGTTTAGAGGGTTTCGAGGTATGAGACTGGAGGAAGACAAAAGGGTATGAACCTAAAAGACAAAATAAGAGACGAGGACTTATTATGAAGTTTGAATGGCGAAAGACAGTTAATTAGGGCGATCAATTGTAGAAACGGGAACTGTCTGGGAAATGACTGCGTAATGAATGATGGATCGAAAAAAAATTAGGAATAGAAGAAAGGTCTAGTAACAGGGATGATACCGGTTGATACATGACATTACGATAAATTCAACAAACTACGAAACTGGCAGCAGGGTGGCGGAGAAAAAGAAAGCGGCATGATATTCACAAGAGTAAAATACGTTATGAGGATGATGATGGTAATAACAATAAAGATCTAGGAGAGTGGACAGAGTCAAACTCCTCTGAGGCAGAAGCATTCGCCTCTACTCTCTTCGTTGATACGATCTAGATAGTTTTGTTCCTCTCTTAATATCACTGTTTTTCATCCCAGGTTTTCTGCATCCTTAAATTTTTCTAATAAATTTCATTTTTCACGACCTTAGTCGTTTTCTTGTGGCCATAATTCGATTCCAGATATTAGGTTTCGGCGTAAGTTCGTAACCTTTTTGTTTTGCATGTTCGTATTCCAGCTTCTATGGGTTTATTTCTCGATTCTCAATTTTTATTTGTAGTTCACTATAGCTATTTGAGTTTACATATTGTCATTTTATCCATTTGAGGTAGCGAGTGGAGCTAAGACGCCAGAAAATGGGGTGTCAAGTGGAGAAATCGGAACATTTTCGACATATTCTTCAGTCTGAGTTCAATAGAGGTGTAACAGCAGCGGAGGCAACCACCATCATTTGCACCGTGTATGGGGATAATTCAATTGGGCAGTGCATGGCAAGAAAATGGTTTTCTCGTTAGCGACTCTGCACTGTCCGGAAGACCTTCCATGTTTGATGAAGATCGTTTAAACGCATTAATCCACAATGATCACCGTCAGTGTACCGGAGAACTGGCAAATGTGATAAACTGTAATCGTTCCACCATCGTGCGACATTTCCACACAATTGGGAAGGTTAAAAAAAATTGAGTGTATGTGTACCGCATATTCTAAGCCAAAATCACAAAAATCGTGGCCATATGTGCATCTCTGCTTGTTCGTCATCAATTGACTCCTGAAAATCACCGACCATTCCTATCCCGTATCGTTACTGATAACAAGAGATGGCGTCTTTATGCTAACATTTAACAAAAGAATGGAATCGTTGAGCCGCACAAAAGCAGCAACTTTCCGTACAGAGAGCTGCGCGCATCCACAAAAGATAATGTTATGCATCTGGTACAAGAACGACGGTGTGGTGTACTACAACGAAATGCTTCCCCGAAATGTAATCATCACTTCGATCATTTACTGCCAACAACTGATTCGTCTTGTAGTCGCAGTCCACGAACAACGACCAGAAAGACAGGGCGAAGTGATGTTACTCGACGATAAGGCCCGCCTGGATTCTGTTAGACACGAAAAAACACTATAGAGCCGGGTTGGGAAATCGTTCCGCACCCACCTTATTCACCTGATCTTGCGCTCTCAGAGTTTCACTTTTTACGCACTCTAACAATCTTCACGAACTTCCTTCCGGGCAAAAATGCGTTCCGAACTTGGCTCGACGAGTTCTTCGCCTCGAAACGACGTGATTTCTATAGCTGCCCAATCGAAAACTTACCCGAGCGTTGGCAGACTGTTGTCAATAGTGAAGACGAAGATATTGATGGCTAAAGTCCCTGTTATGTGTACCTGTTGCGTTAATTAAACTTATGGAAGAAATCTACAAATTTATACACCAACAATAATTTGAAGCAGGCAGTGTTTTACAAAATATCGTCAGTTTGTTTAAATTTATTGTGCTCCTTTACCACATTCTACAGCCACGGCATATCTTTATTTGTCACCTTATCGTAATCGTTCGAAAATGGTTAAAATGGCTCTGAGCACTATTGGACTTAACTTCTTTGGTAATCAGTCCACTAGAACCTAGAACTACTGAAACCTAACTAATCTAAGGACATCACACACACGCATGCCCAAGGCAGAATTCGAACCTGCGACCGTAGCGGTCGCGCGGTTCCAGACTGTAGCGCCTAGAACCGCTCGGCCACCCCGGCCGGCTCGTAATCGTTACTGACGTCACTTCCTAAGTAAGTAAAGTGATTAACTTGTCGAATAACTTTGCCATTTACAGTTTTTTTTCATCTTAGTGTCCTTTCTTGGATTATTCCTTTTTCTGCTCAGCAATTTTTAAAAAATTGTTTATATATTTTATTCACAACATGATGCTCCCTTCCTAACCATCTTCATTCTATGTTAAAAGTGTGATATCATCTGCGCATAAAAACAGTACATCGTATGTGTTAATACGGTATTTGTTTTTCACGTATCCGAATACAACTATCTATATTAAGCATTAAAAGGAGTGGATGAAGCGCTACATCTTTAGCGTTGTGATACACCGGGAAGCAGTTATTGATATTCAGAGAGACTGTATTTTTCAACAGGCTTGTCAAGACAAGTATTAGGTGTGTTTCAGATACGACTGTGACAATCGTTTAAAAGTTCGGGAGAACAGTGTAGCACGCCCGCTCCCTCGCAGGCAACGTGAGACAGCTGACGGCCCGCACTCGGATTTACACTCGTTGTTGGGCGCCCAGCGGAGGATCACGGCACCGCGGGGTTCCGGACAAATGATTCAGATTTCTGGAAAAGAGGTCCGGGATTGGCGCGCTCGCAGAGGGCAGTCCAGTGTGTGAACTCGGACATGTGCAGGGTCACGAAACAAACCAGAGGTCCCCGGACCTGCCTTTTTGTTGGTCTGACCCTTGCTCCCCTCTTGTGTTTGGCTATCAATGCCACAATCGAAGGTGTGGAAAATGGCCGGGGGCCACGTTTATTGGGGTCGGGTCAGAGATTAATGCGGACAGCCGCCTGTTTTAGAGGTGACCACAAAGGCCGTGATATATGGCGGGTCAGCAGATGCGGCGGCGGGCAGCGGCCAGCGCCAGTTGGACGCGTTACGGTTTTACAAAACCGCCGCCAAAACGGGCCATTCCCAAGAGCACAGCCGCGTCGACCGTTACGACAGACTTCGCGTTCCCGCCGGGCGGACACAACGAAACAACTGTTACCTTAACGCAGTCCTAACAGTTTTTCCATGCTTTTTGTGTATTTCGCATAAGAACTCAAGATGTTGCGTCTAATTAAAACGTTCGAAAACAAGCAATTCGCCGGCCAGAGTGGCCGAGCGGTTCTAGGCGCTTCAGTCTGGAACCGCGAGATCGCTGCGGTCGCAGGTTCGAATCCTGCCTCGGACATGGATGTGTGTGTTGTCCCTAGGTTAGGTTTAAGTAGTTCTAGGGGACTGATGACCTCAGAGGTTTAGGTTAGGTTAGTGTTTTTTTTTAACGTCCCGTCGACAACGATGTCATTAGAGACGGAGCGCAAGCTCGGTTTAGGGAAGGATGGGGAAGGAAATCGGCCGTGGCCTTTCAAAGGAACCATCCCGGCATTTGCCTGAAACGATTTAGGGAAATACGGAAAACCTAATCAGGATGGCTGAAGACGGGATTGAACCGTTGTCCTCTCGAATGCGAGTCCAGTGTGTTAACCACTACCCCACCTCGCTCGGTGATGATGACCTCAGAAGTTGAGTCCCATAGTGCTCAGAGCCATTTGAACCAGTTCACTGTGTTCGAATTACCGACATCAGACGAGTAAAGGAGAATTTTTTCCTCTCATAGGACGTGATGAATCGTAGATTACGTGCGTCACAGTACTGAAACTAATCAGCAATACGTGCAATTGCTTAATTAAAATTTACTAAGGCTGACAGAGTCCAGACAAACACAATTTGCGTAGAAAAACAAGGTAATTGTGTT
Source organism: Schistocerca gregaria (assembly GCF_023897955.1). Classification (NCBI taxonomy): domain Eukaryota; kingdom Metazoa; phylum Arthropoda; class Insecta; order Orthoptera; family Acrididae; genus Schistocerca; species Schistocerca gregaria. The sequence continues at coordinate 604,610,390 of NC_064921.1, read as the reverse complement.
TTGGGACCAAAATATTTGTTCTTCGTGAATTCAAAGAGCCATAAACTTTGGGAGGTGATTTTCAGAACGCTTCTTAAAAGGATCGAAATGCACCCACATACTATAACATACATTTACACACCGATGTTCTCAAGATAGCCAATTACTGAAAACCTTATACATCGACTAACTGAAATTTCAATCAACGTGATTCTATGCAGTTTCAAAAAAGTTTGTTTTACTACCTCAGGCTCTTCGACAGCAATGGTAAAAAGAAAGTGAAATCATCATCATCGAGGGCATCATTTAAACAACGGCATAATGGTGACTGCATATTTTGATACGCATCATTTGCCAGTCGGTTCTTACTTCTCAGGCACTCTTCGTAAACAGTTCTGTGCATCCTCAGCAGACGTCGAATGAATTATGTAGACTTAGCGTCACGTAACGTTAGTGTTAAACGGTAGAATTTCATTGACACCACGTACTAATGATTCCACTTAGACATCTGATTCTACTTCCGGTGGGATTTTTACCAAATCGTCCCTTCGCCCTACGAAAGATACTGGTTTTCCGTCTGCTTCTAAGTGTATTTACCGCTACATTCGTTCTCAAGTTGTTGTTGCGTTGCAAGCAAGGTCCGTATCATATTTATTCATGGTGTCAAGGAAACGAAAATGAGATTCCACGACAAGCAAATCTGAATACAAAGAACCGGGAACTCAGCGTTATTAATACCAGCTGATAAAACTGGATTTTTTTCAATACGTTAAAGCACCATTGAAGGCTAGTCAGACAATTTACTGCTATGCTACTTAAAATGAATTATTTCTTTTGTTCTTTGTAATATCTGCCGGAGAACTGACGATGAAAGTGAGGTAAAATTTGGCTTAATTCTGTTACAAAATAGTTAAAAATTGTGTGCTGACGTTTCTAGGCGCTACAGTCGCTACGGTCGCAGGTTCGAATCCTGCCTTGGGCATGTTGTGTGTGATGTCCTTAGGTTAGTTACGTTCAAGGAGTTCTAAGTTCTAGGTGACTGATGACCTTAGAACTTAAGTTCCATAGTGCTCAGAGCCACTCTTTTGTGTACTGACGTTTCCCTGAAAGTGGTGAGTTAGATTGTGCAGTGTACAAATGTTTTCCTATGTGTTTCCTAACCATTATTGGTCCATTCAAAGGGAGTATGCCATACTCATCGCAGTCAGTTCAGATTCCTTCGTATATTACAAAAAGTGAGATCTGATAGATTGGCCAGAAATCAATGGGGATCTGAACTCTTTTCCGCCCCTATTGCCAGGCCAACTTAACTGAAATTTGCGAATTCGTGTAGGAAAGTTGTTCCTCGCCAACTCAAGAAAACAATGAGAAGCTTGAAATATGTACAAAGAAAGCGCTGTAAAACTGGAGAAAATGTAAGAACATGATAAATCTAGACAGATGATAGTACCATATTATATTCATTACAATTTGCTGGTGACCAACTAATTTTTCCACAACAAGGAAAAGACAGTGAATATATTACCAGGAAATTAATGGAGGAGTATAAACAATGGTGCCTACAGGTCAACACGAACAAAACAAAATACAAGGTAACCGGAAGCACAAATCAAGATTTGATTGCAAGAAGGAATGGGAACGATTACACTTAAGCGGTAAACAAGGTAAGGAAATTAATTCACGTATAAATGCTGGGAACTTCACTATTGGAATATTAAATGGTATTTTATAGGATCAATAGATTAGAAAGGAAACACAATGCAAAATTTTAAAAACAATTATTGAAAGCATTATAACATAGAGGTCACAAGAATTGAAAGTTAAACTCCAATTAACGTAATTATTGACTGTACCTGAAATGGACTTTTGGAGACGGTCTGCCGGGATATCGGTGTGGGAACGCGTTAGACATGAAGTCATCAGGAAGGAAACTCACACGGATGGACCGAAAGGATGTCAGAGGAGAGACTGTGTTTAAGTATTACGGAATATGGACCAACAGGAGAGAAGAAAAGAGGGGGACCTCTAGCCACTGGATACAAGAAATTCAGACATTAATTACAAGAAAAAATACTGAAGGAAGCGTATGGACAGATAACAGAAAAGGAAAAATGAAAATCAGATTTGATGTAAAGGTCTTCTTTTAATGGAAAATATAAATATGCTGCAAAACCTGGAATAATAATAAATAATTATGAGGTTTGCAAATCTTCCCATCGAGTCTGACAAAATGTAAATTAAACGTGCACTACTGCTATTTTAATACAGTCGTCTTCTTTGCACCTGAATACACCGTTCGGTTGATCATACATGTCATGACTCTTTCTTGTGCACAAATTGTAAATATAAATATAAAACAAAAGGGAGCATAAGGTGATTTAAAAGTCTGTTTAGTGTATGAAAAGTCCGATCCCGTACACATTTTAACTATTACTCGGTATTGGTAGTATCAGTTTGATTGCTTCCTTTAGTTGTACCTGACTAGTATCTTCATGTTTGTATACGAGAGGTCTATTTTCCGGGGCATCGTCCTGGTGATTCGGCTACCGCCCCCGTTTGTAAGTGCTTTCTTTCTCAAGCATATCCGCAACAGATGGTAATCACAAATTCTTCCATTTTTCGGGACCTATTATGTCGATGGCCTGATATAGATCAATAAAAATTCATTATTCTTGCATGTTCTAACGAATCATCCTTCGTCATTACCTCTGACTTCGACTTTTTGTTCAGAAACGGTAGCAGAACTTGAATTTCGGCTAATTTCATGCAATGTTCCACGTCACGTAACTTGCGCCCCTCCATCACTAGTTGCTCTGTCAGTTCGAATCTTTAATGGTGTGTTCCGTGATCCTGGTGCAAACGATCGTACTGTCGCTCCGATATGCAGTTAGATGCAAGTGCATGGTATTCGGCAAACACTCGTTTGCCTTTGGTCGATCTAGGCACTCAATGATTACTAATTACGCTGTCTCTAAGCTGTATTCTTTCCTCGGTCTCTTCGACGCTTGCAGGCAGTATAGCAGGTAGTCGCCGACAAAGTCTCAATCACCACGTTTACATTCCAAGCAAATTCCGGTAGTTTAAAATCGACTTTTGAAACTCGTTATTTACAGAACTTGCCGATTTTGTCATTGTGATAAATCGGTTTTTCAGTATTAGTTTTTTATTTCATGCACTGTGTCCGTAAATCACGGTCGGATTTTGTTAGCACGATGCAGGGAGCGTATCAGTGCCATCGTAATATTTTTAATACAAAGTGAGTACAACTTCCTTATGGATGTAATTGAACTCGTAAGTATGAACAGGCGGAGGAGGGGATTGTTCAAGAAAACATGTTTAAACATCTTCAAGAAAAGTCGTTCAAAAATCTCATCCACACTAATTACTATATGCAAAATGTTCTGTGAAACCTACCACATCACGTACATTGTGAAAAAGTGCGAAGTAGTTGCAGTCCAACATCTTGGATATTTGGAATGGCTATAAAATTTCTTTATTAGTAAACACACATTCTTAATTCTCTGTTCAGAATTACCAAAGATTTTGTAACCGGCGTTGATCGTCTACAACAGTTTTTGCCACTAAAAGTGAAAGTTGGCACATCAATTTCCGATGTTGGTTTTTCGGCAAGCGTTTAATTTTTTCTTCAATTTAACTCAACACGGAATCACTTCGACTACATAAAACAGTATCTTAGAAAGCGAAGAGTAACCTGACAACCCAATCACGACTCAAATGCGCTGCAGCATTGGCGCGGAACCTAAACCGAAATTTGAAGCTGAAATGTGGCAGCCGGAGCCGCATTCCCAGACTCGGAATTGGAGTATTTACGTGTCAAACCAGAAACATAATTAGGTAAGCGGTTATTCAAAACCGAATTTGAAAGTCTACCCTAAAGTTATTGAATGAGTCCAAGTTTCACCAACTTTCCATAACACTGACTACTATGTATGATTTATTTACGAGCTATGGCTCTTTGTTTACTTTGTAGTGTCGTACCAGGTTAACAGCAAGTGTGATTACATGATATGTCTTAGATAACATAGGTTACCATGAATTTATGTCTGCTACGTTTAGGGAATTGTAAGGGGAAAACCTCGTCCATCAACCACTACTGTGCCCACAATCATCACGATACGGTTAGTCACTTGTTGCCCAGATCGTTGAGGCCTTCTCTGCTGAACGGCAGACCCAGTGCATTCCCAATTCGTCCGTTGTACAGGCATATTACACACTTCAATCGAACAGGATGAGAGCTCTTCGAATCTGATCTGGTGGTGGTTAGTGTTTAACGTCTCGTCGACGACGAGGTCATTAGAGACGGAGCGCAAGCTCGGGTTAGAAAGGATTGGGAAGGAAATCGGCCGTGCCCTTTCAAAGGAACCATCCCGACATTTGCCTGGAACGATTTAGGGAAATCACGGAAAACCTAAATCAGGATGGCCGGAGACGGGATTGAACCGTCGTCCTCCCGAATGCGAGTCCAGTGTGCTAACCACTGCGCCACCTCGCTCGGTCGGATCTTACCTGACAATTACTTGCGTAAGTGTGTATCTAATATATGCTCTCATATCTAAAGAACAAGGCGCGTAAAATCGTGTAAATATATGAAACGCCTCTCTGATTACTTAGTTTGAAATTTAGAGCTTAAAGTTGCGTAAATCCCACACAATTAGCGACCAATCCCAGGCGGCAGTTTATATATAGTTTGCACCGTCTACAGGGCAGGCAAATTAATAATAAGCCACAGGGATTTAAATCAATTTCCTGCTCAGTCTGAACCATGGAAAACACTAACTTCGTGCTTATTAATTAGAAGACGTAGGGAGGTGGATAGAGGTTACATTTCGAGTTTAGAAACAGCTTAAAAAAGATTTACAATGAGACATGTCTGATAATACGAGGGGCGTTCAGTAAGTAATGCAACGTATTATTTTCGGCTCCGTTGAAAGAATGCAGTATATGTTGTGGGACATCGCGGAATATTTCCGCTTCAGTCCCTATAGTTTCATTATGTTCCGATACGTGGCGGAGCTAAATGTAGCCTTCAAAATGGCGTCTGTAACGGAGAGAACGTTCCAAGAAGAGAACTGTCATTGAGTTTCTTTTAGCGGAAACCAGAGCATCGTAGTCATTCATAGACTCTTGCAGATTATCTGCGGAGACCTGGCAGTGAACAAAAGCACTCTGAGGCGTTGGACGAGGCGGCAACAAGGTCGTGCAAACGGCCGGTGGCACACAGCTGTGACTCCTGCAATATTGGAACTTCCGGACACACTCATTCAAGATGCAAAAAAATACAAACTACTTTCTCCTTCTCCGTAGCAAAGCAAGGCCTCACACAAGTCTACACACCAGAGAAGAGCTAACAAAACTTCAGTGGACTGATCTTCCTGATCCACCCTACAGCCCGGATTTCCCGCCTTCGAACTTCCACCTGTTTGCTCCAATGAAGCGGGAAGCAGTACGCTGATGATGGGGAGGTTACTGATGCAGCCAGAAGCTGGCTCTGACGTCGACCAGTAAAGTGGCACCATCTGGGCATACAGGCCCTCCGAGTGAGGTGGCGCATCGTGAATAAGTCCAACCTGTTTTCAGGAAAAAATGTGTTGCATTACTTATTGAACTTCCCTCGCAGAAACTCACAAACATGAGCCGCTATCAGTATTCACTGACATTTTATAAATACAGAGACCTTAACTATTGCATAATATATAAATCAATACGTGAGCTACATTATGTCATCACGTTCAAAGTAATGAAGAGGAAAAAAGTTACTTGCTGCAAAATAGAAAGTGCAAAAGCAAAGCGCGTTCGCGTCAACATTCTATTGCAGCGGACGTCGGTCCGGAAGCAACCGAACTGGGATGGAGCCCTCAGCTCCAGGTTTTTACGGCTTTGGAGTCTCTGCACTTTAGTGAACTTCCGATGCTAAAAAATGGAGCCGTTGCCAATTATGAGGAGGAGCAGACGCCAAACACTATCTACGTGACATACGGAACTGACTACTCTTTTGCTGACATACTGTTTTACATTCTGCCTCAGATCCAGCCACCGAAAAATCCCTGCACCTCCTACGAGGATGAGGAAAAAGCGGTTTAAACTTTACAAATTCCTTAATAGTTGCCGATATTTTTAGTAAGTTATCAACTTTTCTGTGAATGACCACAACCGTGCTCAGACTCTGCATTTCAGTTTTCCAGTACTACAATAATCTGTCTATTACTGTCTCCTTTCTCTTGAATTTTTTTTATTAAGGGTTTCTTTGCAACTGACATTTAACAAAGCCCGAAACTAAATTAACAGCTCTAGAACATCCACTCCTGGAAATTGAAATAAGAACACCGTGAATTCATTGTCCCAGGAAGGGGAAACTTTAGTGACACATTCCTGGGGTCAGATACATCACATGATCACACTGACAGAACCACAGGCACATAGACACAGGCAACAGAGCATGCACAATGTCGGCACTAGTACAGTGTATATCCACCTTTCGCAGCAATGCAGGCTGCTATTCTCCCATGGAGACGATCGTAGAGATGCTAGATGTAGTCCTGTGGAACGGCTTGCCATGCCATTTCCACCTGGCGCCTCAGTTGGACCAGCGTTCGTGCTGGACGTGCAGACCGCGTGAGACGACGCTTCATACAGTCCCAAACATGCTCAATGGGGGACAGATCCGGAGATCTTGCTGCCTAGGGTAGTTGACTTACACCTTCTAGAGCACGTTGGGTGGCACGGGATACATGCGGACGTGCATTGTCCTGTTGGAACAGCAAGTTCCCTAGCCGGTCTAGGAATGGTAGAACGATGGGTTCGATGACGGTTTGGATGTACCGTGCACTATTCAGTGTCCCCTCGACGATCACCAGAGGTGTACGGCCAGTGTAGGAGATCGCTCCCCACACCATGATGCCGGGTGTTGGCCCTGTGTGCCTCGGTCGTATGCAGTCCTGATTGTGGCGCTCACCTGCACGGCGCCAAACACGCATACGACCATCATTGGCACCAAGGCAGAAGCGACTCTCATCGCTGAAGACGACACGTCTCCATTCGTCCCTCCATTCACGCCTGTCGCGACACCACTGGAGGCGGGCTGCACGATGTTGGGGCGTGAGCAGAAAACGGCCTAACGGGTGTGCGGGACCGTAGACCAGCTTCATGGAGACGGTTTCGAATGGTCCTCGCCGATACCCCAGGAGCAACAGTGTCCCTAATTTGCTGGGAAGTGGCGTTGCGGTCCCCTACGGCACTGCGTAGGATCCTACGGTCTTGGCGTGCATCCGTGCGTCGCTGCGGTCCGGTCCCAGGTCGACGGGCACGTGCACCTTCCGCCGACCACTGGCGACAACATCGATGTACTGTGGAGACCTCACGCCCCACGTGTTGAGCAATTCGGCGGTACGTCCACCCGGCCTCCCGCTTGCCCACTATACGCCCTCGCTCAAAGTCAGTCAACTGCACATACGGTTCACGTCCACGCTGTCGCGGCATGCTACCAGTGTTAAAGACTGCGATGGAGCTCCGTATGCCACGGCAAACTGGCTGACACTGACGGCGGCGGTGCACAAATGCTGCGCAGCTAGCGCCATTCGACGGCCAACACCGCGGTTCCTGGTGTGTCCGCTGTGCCGTGCGTGTGATCATTGCTTGTACAGCCCTCTCGCAGAGTCCGGAGCAAGTATGGTGGGTCTGACACACCGGTGTCAATGTGTTCTTTTTTCCATTTCTAGGAGTGTATTTATGCATGCGTTGTGAATTAGGGAAGGGTCCAGAATCTGTTACTGAATGGATGAATTATGAAGCGTCTCTCTCTCTTTGTTAGAAGCATTGCGTGGGCACACACATTCGCATCCAGCCATGTCACGAGCCAGGAGGGTGTCGGTTGTTTACAAATTGCAGCTTCGGACGACAACATAAAACTATATTTTTTGTAGTAATCTCGTTGTTTTGGTATGAAATCCTGTTAATTATATTTTACCGTCAACAACCATGTACTGTGTAAATTTTATGCCTTTCTGATTATTCCCTCAAGTTATGAAGTGGGTCAAACAGAATACGGTGGAGAAATTGAACCAGTTGTCCTACATTACTGACGAAAGTTCATTGTTTATTGATACATTAAAGACAGGGACAAAATGGAAGTCTGCCTATTTCATGGAACACAGAATGATACGAATGTCTTTGGGTATCATCTACGGTTACATATATTAAAGAAACCGTTAACTGTCTAAAATCTCTGCTGCCTATGCAAAATATGTTCGAAGTCAGAACACAAATTCAGTTGCTGGAATTTGACAAATATCTGAATCAGATTCACGTCGAAAAATAAAAAGGAGGTAATGAGGCAATGAGTACTGAAACTCTTTTTTTTTTTTTTCCCTTCGATATTTGCGCCATTGCGCGACAGAAAGTGGCTAAGGATATTTTTCATCATCATCGTCAGCATCATGGACATCAAGGATTAGATCCACAGCCCTTACCCGAATCAGAAATGTTCACGTCATCTTTTTAATGGGTGGCAAATATTCCGTTTTCCTCTGGGATCATACTGTAAAGCAGTCTTACTGAGTTGATTCACTTCGACACGCTGGACACGATCCGGTCACTTTATTCAGAATTTTTTACAACAAATGCATATTTAATTTCTATCTACTATCAATATTCTTCTCATGATTTAGGTGCGAGTATCACACAAGATGGCGGAGAAACTTCATTTCAGAAGAGTCTAGGTTTCGATTCCTTACAATAGCATTTCTCCAATTCGTATTAAACCATGTTTCATTGTGCGTCTTTCTATATATCCTTGAAAAAGACGCCCTGCATTATTATTCCCTTGTTTCGGGATGCAAAATCCCAGAATTATAATACGTCAGACATCAGCGACATAACAATAAAATTTAAATGCGGAAAGAGATAGTATTATCGTCCATGCAGAAGATCTAGGAACATTGTTGGAGAGTGTTGTAAATAGAGATATTCATATTTCAATTTGCATTCGGGTTAGAGGCAGCTGCTACGTTTAGGTAGACATCGTACACTGATACATATCGATGACAAGGAACGAGTACTTGGCAAACCATGTAAGATGATACATTGCATTTACCAACAGAACACTGTCCAATCAGGTCATAAACATATTTTCGTGTCGGGGATGTTTACATGGGACGATGTGCGGTCCACGAAATGTCCGCCCTGACTTTCACCGGTGAATTGCACAAATATCTACTGCCCGATGTTCTACATCCGTCTGTCCACCTATGGCAAATCGTTGGTTGCGTGTTCCTTCAAAAGGACAATGTACCAGTCTATCGCGACCTATAGGCATGTGACTGGCCTTTCAGGTGACTTCGCCTCAGTCGTATTAAGAATATCTAGGACACTATCAAGTGAGATGTGTGAGCTTTAGTTCCAGTTCTGACCAATATCCGTGGCTTATAGGCGGGGATTGACCGCCCATGGATCAGAACGGCTCCCCAGTGTTTCTTGTCTCATGCATTCCATACCATAAGGTTAGACAAATGTCTCCAATTCACATGTTCATTTGTGTATATGCATACAAAAAGCATTTTACAGTAAAAAAGGCTGATTCTTGCGAAGAAGAAAACATCAAACATCCACTTTTTTTGCTCAACAAAAAGTGCCCAAACCGTTTTCGAACCGACTGGTTTATCTTCAGACGGCTGTTTACTTTTAGACACACGGCTGTTTACTTTTAGACAAATATTTGTTGTTGTTTACATCAGTTTGCGACTCTTTATTCCACTCTGTGACGAAAGTTCTTCAGGGTGGTGGTAATCTACAGCAAAAAATGACCTGAGAAACAGACTACTGTACCTAATAACGAATGGAAACGACGTAAAATATCTTCAAGGTAGAGCTGTTTTAGTACTAGGCTACTTACGTTCAAGATCAAATGGTTCAAATGGCTCTGAGCACTATGGGACTCAACTGCTGTGGTCATTAGTCCCCTAGAACTTAGAACTACTTAAACCTAACTATCCTAGGGACAACACACACATCCATGCCCGAGGCAGGATTCGAACCTGCGACCGTAGCAGTCGCACGGTTCCGGACTGCGCGCCTAGAACCGCGAGATCACCGCGGCCGGCGTGGAGGCCTTGCTAGACGGAAATATCGTCGACATTTCATGAGTCTGTACCATCGGCATATGTAATCAGCTTACGAGTGAATAATTTCGAAGCAACAGGAAGAGCCACCAGGAAAGCCATGAAGTTGTCGCTCACAGAAACGAACAGAGGAAGTGCAAACTGTTATAACCAACAGCCCAAAGCGCTGTGACAAATTGCGGAAGTAGTGGGAATGTTCAGTCGTAGCGTGCACAGAACTTTACGGAATTATTTAAAGCTGCAACCGTACAAGATGTAGGTTGTGCAACAGTTAAATGTAACTGATCATAAAAAGCTAACGTCTTTCATCTGTTGAGCTGTTGACTAAGATTAGGGACAGTAAATTTGCTATGGATGAATATCGAGGCACATTGTCATCTCAGCGGTTATGTCAACAAACAAAGCTACCGTTATTGGTGCGAGGATAATCGACATGGACGAGCAACCACAATTATACAGGGTTCCCAAAATAATGTATACACTTTTTGAAATTGAATATCTCTTTAATTAAAGGAGTTAGAAACGCAGTTTTTGTGGGTAATTATTCAGAAGGCAATGAAAAACATAACACTTTCTTTTGTTCCAGGATTGTAAACATAGTGTCATTGTTGGCTCAGCGGAAATGCGTGCTAAAGTGTTAGTGGAAAACAGAGAATGTGAGCGAGGTATGATGATGTTGGAGGGCTGCATTTCGAGCACCATCACCACCAAGCGTAACAATTGCAAGAATCTGAGATAAGTTTGACATCATAGGAAGGTTTGAAGAACGGACATTGCGGAATAAAGAATGTTCAGCAGACAATGAAAGGGTTGATGCAGTGACCCAGGCATACACACAATCCCAAATAAATCTGCAAGGCAATGCTCTCGTGAGACCGCGACCTGCAAATGCAGTGTTCATAGGATTCAGTGGGCTGAGAAATTGAAGCCTTACATTTCAAGACTTTTCCATGCTCTTAATGAGGATGATCCCAATAGGTGAAGTGAATTCTGTGAGTGGTTCGTTAACAGATGCAAAGAAGAGCACCATTTACACGATATAATTCTTTGGTCAGATGAAGTGACCTTTAAACTTATTGGAACAATTAACTACCATAATTGCGTGTACTGAGCCAGTGAGAACCCATACGTAATAGAGGAAAGACATGTTAATCTACCAGGAGTATGAGTCTAGTGTCTTCTGGAAGGTTAATTGGACTGTACTACTTTGAAAACACTCTCACAGGTGACTCTTGCTTAGAAAAGTTGTGTATGATAACTCCTGGTCTTAATGACTTTTTTGAAAAGGAAGATCATTGATTTCAATAGGGTGGTGCACCACATCACATTCACATTGATGTGAGGGTACTTGTCAGTTGTACATTCCCTGCAAGATGGATCGGACAAAGAGAGAGTGTGGAGTTTCCAGCTTGATCCCCTGATTTAGCTCCTCTAGACATCTCTCTGTGGAGTAATCTCAGTTTACACTGCAAGACCAAAAACACTGGACGATCTTAGAGAGCAAATTGAGGAAGCCTGTGATGCTATTGCATTAGAAACAATACAGTTGGCATGTCGCTCTGTTGTAAGTCATTGTCGATGGTGTATTGCGGCTGAAGGAGGCCATTTTGAATTTTTACCACCTTTAGTTGGCCCTTAAGGTACACCTCAGACTTTGTACTGTATTTCTATCTCCTTTAATTAAACAGATATTCAGTTTTAAAGAGTGTATACATTATTTTGGGACACCCTGTTTATAAGATGTACGCTGCCACGGTTGACATGTTTTTCGCACCGCAATAAAGTAGTGGTACGTCTCATTGTACTCAGATTCCAATGGCAGCATTGCGGAGAGTGTATGGTAACCACACCATTTCAAGGAATGAGGACATGTTGTGGCCTCCCAGGTCTCCCGACTTCTCGGTCTATGATTACATCTTTTGAGTGTTCCTGAAACACACGGTGAGATATACCATTCAGTTACCGCGGGCGGACAGCAAGTCAATAACGCATTGGTCCACGTCTGTCCGTTATGTAAGCAATTACTCGGCTTAGCACTCATTGACACGCGTTTCTGGATGTCCTCCTGTTTAACTGGCGCATTAGATCGTCAAAGTCCCGAGCTCATTGCAGTACACTGTCTCTAAAGCTCCAAATGTTCTCAACTGGGGAGGGATCCGGCGGCCATTCTGGCCAGTGTAGGGTGCGGCAAGCACGAGAAACTCTCACCGTGTGCGGGAGAGCATTATCTTCCTGAAATGTAACCACAGGATGACTTGCCACGAAGGGCAACAAAACGGAGCGTAGAAAATCTCTCGAGATACCGCTGTGGTGCGAGCATGCCGCGGATGACAACTCCAAGGGTCCGGCTATGAAAAGAAATGGCATCCCGGACCATCACTCCTGGTTGTCGGACCGTATAGCGGACGGTAGTCAGATTGGTATCTCACCCAATATCCGTAGCTTCTTCAGGCACTTCGTCGTCATCGGGGCTTACTGCTGAAGTCAATACTACTCCGGTCATGATATTCCTCAGGAGGGCATCCAACAATTCCTATGAATCAATGGCAAGCCGAATGATCACTTGCATATGGGCCAGAGGAGGAATGACGGATTGCTGACTTACTCAATTTGTGTAGTCTTTCTCAAGAGTAAGACATCTGATTTTTGTATTCATTTGTTTATACACGTACATCACATCTACTGATTTCCATCCCATTCGGATAATTCCTTCGTGGTGTGTGTGTGTGTCCTTTCTTTTCTTGTCTTACAGTGTATTATATAAATGTTGCTGTATACACAGGGAACAAAATAAATTTACTATGAAAAACAGTCTTGATCACAATTTATTTATTATGGTGACCGGTTATCTTCAGACCAATGAGTAAGAACCTTCTTCTGGTGGTAGAGTAGTGATTTACCACCAGAAGGAGGTTCTTACTCATTGGTCTGAAGATGACCAAAGTAGTGGTTGAAACCGGTCACCGTAATAAATAAATTGTGATAAAGGCTGTTTTTGATAGTAAATATTTGTAACACATTGATCACTGTTCACTCCCATAATGTATTCAAAAGTAACAAAATATATGATGAAAGACGAGGAGTGGTTTATGGTGTGGGTTCCTGTAGTCATGTCCTAGTTCATGAACCACGGGCAACAAATGAGTGGCCAAGTAAGTGGTCCCGACAGTCGGTATACCAGTTACTTTGGAATAAGGCTGGGCATCTCGGACCTATTCTGAGTCGTGGTCACCTTTGTGCTCATACGGCAAAGACTACCAAATCCACCGGTTAGTCCCTCAGACGTTAGGGGTAAAACCCAATGGGACTCGGGCAAGTAAGGCTAGCAATCTGCTTCCCTGGTACTTTAAATATGATACTGGCAACAATCAGCAAAATGCCTCGGACCTTTGGAGGTGACGGAGTCCCACCTCTAACTGACAAACCAGGGACTCCTAAGATACGACTTGGCAAACAAATTGTATTGAGATGGGGAGCTATTAATATCAATGGGGGCTACTCTGGAAAGAAGGTAGAGCTGGCAGAGGCTGCAAGTAAGATGGGGCTGAACGTTTTAGCTGTTAGTGACATTCCTGTAAGGGGTGAGAAAGAATAGGAAGTGGGAGAATACAAGGTCTACCTGTCAGGAGTCAAAGCAGGACTAGCACAATGGGGTGTAGGGCTTTACATCAGGAAAGAAATGGAACCCAGCGTAGTAGCAATAAGGTTTGTAAAGGAACGACTGATGTGGATAGATTTGACAGTGTCTAGCAAGAAAATTAGGATTGTGTGAGTATATTCGCATTATGAAGGGACGCATCAAGATAAGATGGATAGTTTTTATGAGACACTCAGTGATGTAGTTGTTAGAGTAAAGGACAAGGACAGTGTTCTGCTCATGGGTGATTTTAATGCCAGGATTGGAAATCGAACAGAATGGTGTGAAAAGGTTATGGGTAAATTTGGAGAGGATATGGAGGCCAACAGGAACGGGAAACAACTCTTGGATTTCTGTGCCAGTATGGGCTTACTAATCACAAACTCCCTTTTTAAACATAAGAACATTCACCGGTATACTTGGGAAGGCAGGGAAACCAGATCTGTCATTGACTATATAATAACAGATCAGGAATTCAGGAAGGCTGTGAGGGACACCCGTGTATTCAGGGGATTTTTTGATTACACTGATCATTATTTAATCTGCAGTGAAATTGGGATTGTGAGGCCGAAAGTGCAGGAGGTCAGGTCCATATGTAGGAGGATAAGAGTGGAGAAACTTCAGGATAAGGAAATCAGGCACAAGTACATAACAGCGATCTCAGAAAGGTACCAGTTAGTTGAATGTAGTCAATTATAGTCATTGGAAAAGGAATGGACAAGGTACAGGGACGCAGTACTAGAAGTGGCTAAAGAATGTCTTGGAACAGTAGTGTGTAAAAGTACGATGAAGCAAACAGCTTGGTGGAATGACACAGTCAAGGCAGCCAGTAAAAGGAAAAAGAAGGCGTATTAAAAATGGCTACATACTAGAACTCAGGTAGACAGAGAAAGTTATGTTGAAGAAAGAAACAAAGCAAACAGATAATTGCAGCATCCAAGAAGAAATCTTGGGAAGACTTTGGAAACAGGTTGGTGACTATGGGTCAAGCTGCTGGAAAACCATTCTGGGGTGTAATTAGCAGTCTTCGAAAGGGAGGTAAGAAGGAAATGACAAGTATTTTGGACAGGTCACGAAAACTGCTGGTGAATCCTGTGGATGCCTTGGGCAGATGGAGGGAATTTTTTGAAAAATTGCTTAATGTAACATGGAAACAGAAAAGATTGTAACAACTACAGAGGTATTTCTTTAATCAGCGTGGTGGGTAAAATCTTCTCAGGTATTGTCGAAAGGAAAGTGCGAATATTAGTTGAGGACCAATTGGGTGAAAATCAGCGTGGGTTTAGGCCTCTTAGAGGTTGACAGGACCAGATCTTTAGTTTACGGCAAATAATGGAGAAGTGTTATGAGTGGAACAGGGAATTGTACCTATGCTTTATAGATCTAGAAAAGGCATATGACCGGGGTCCTACGAGGAAGTTATTGTCTGTTCTACGAGATTATGGAATAGGAGGCAAAATTTTGCAAGCAATTAAAGGTCTTTACATGGATAGTCAGGCAGCAGTTAGAGTTGACGGTAAATTGAGTTCATGGCTCACAGTAGTTTCAGGAGTAAGACAAGGCTGTTGTTCATATTACTTATGGATCATATGTCGAAAACAATAGACTGGCTGGGTGAGATTAAGATATGTGAACACAAAATAAGCAGTCTTGCATCTGTGGATGACTTAGTTGTGATGGCAGATTCGATTGAAAGTTCGCAAAGTAATATTTCAGAGCTAGATCAGAAATGTAAGGACTATGGTATGAAGATTAGCATCTCCAAAACGAAAGTAATGTCAGTGGGAAAGAAATATAAATGGATTGAGTGCCAAATAGGAGGAATAAAGATAGAACAGGTGGACGGTTTCAAGTACTTAGGATTCATATTCTCACAGGATGGCAACATAGTGAAAGAACTGGAAGCGAGGTGTAGCAAAGCTAATACAGTGAGCGCTCAGCTAGGATCTACTCTCTTCTGCAAGAAGGAAGTCAGTATCAAGACTAAGTTATCTGTGCACCGTTCAATCTTTCGACCAACTTTGTTGTATGGGAGCGAAAGCTGGGTGGATTCAGGTAACCTTATCAACAAGGTTGAGGTTACGGATATGAAAGTAGCTAAGATGATTGCAGGTACTAGTAGATGGGAACAATGGCAGGAGAGTGTCCACATTGTGGAAATCAAAGAAAAACTGGGCATGAACTCTATAGATGTAGCAGTCAGGGCGAACAGGCTTAGATGGTGGGGTCATGTTACACGCATGGGAGAAGCAAGGTTACCCAAGAGACTCATGGGTTCAGCAGTAGAGGATAGGAGGAGTCGGGGCAGACCAAGGAGAAGGTAACTGGACTCGGTTAAGAATGATTTTGAAGTAATAGGCTTAACATCAGAAGAGACACCAATGTTAGCACTGAATAGGGGATCATGGAGGAATTTTATAAGGGGGCTATGCTCCAGACTGAACGCTGAAAGGCATAATCAGTCTTAAATGATGATGATGATGATGAGACGAGGAGTGTATGTTGTTGTTGTTGTGATCTTCAGTTCTGAGGCTAGTTTGATGCAGCTCTCCATGCTACTTTATCCCGTGCAAGCTTCTTCATCTCCCAGTACTTACTGCATCCTACATCTTTCTGAATCTGCTTAGTGTATTCATCTCTTGGTCTCCCTCTACGATTTTTACCCTCCACGCTGCCCTCCAATGCTAAATTTATGATCTCCTGATGCCTCAGAATATGTCCTACCAACCGGTCCCTTCTTCTGGTCAAGTTGTTCCACAAACTCCTCTTCTCCCCAATTCCATTCAATACCTTCTCATTAGTTATGTGAACTACCCATTTAATCTTCAGCATTCTTCTGTAGCACCACATTTCGAAAGCTTCTATTCTCTTCTTGTCCAAACTATTTACCGTCCATGTTTCCCTTCCATACATGGCTACACTCCATACAAATACTTTCAGAAATGACTTCCTGACACTTAAATCTATACTCGATGTTAACAAATTTCTCTTCTTCAGAAACGCTTTCTTGCCATTGCCAGTCTACGTTTTATATCCTCTCTACTTCGACCATCATCAGTTATTTTGCTCCCCAAATAGCAAAACTCCTTTCTACTTTAAGTGTCTCATTTCCTAATCTAATTCCTCAGCATCACCCGACTTAATTCGACTACGTTCCATTATGTGTATAGGGTAATTAATGAAGAAGTACTGAACCGAATCAGGAAAAAAAGAGTTTCATCGCAGATCTTGGCATCCTGAGGCACGGAGGAACAGATTATACTACAGTGTACAGGTTCATAAGGGTGTAGGCAGCGGAAGTTATGCTACGACGAGGACAGCGTGGAAAGTTGCGTTAAACCAGTTATTGAGTTAAAGGCAGTACGATATTCTGCATAGATTCACGGAGTCTTCGTTAAATCGGCTTAAAGTCGTTACAAATTAACGAACGAAAAAATGCGAGGAACATAAATGAATAGTGAAGATAATATGGATGCATTCGCGTCTACTGCCGCCCTCCCGACTTTCTCACACGGGAAAGACGATGCGAACTGTGCAGCGAGAGAAAGCGGGGCGGTTTCTTTGGCCGTGCAACCGTCGCAGCAGCGGACAAAGGGGCCAGCGCCGGGGTGGAGTGGCGACTGTTCCCGCGTATCCGTGTTGGTCCAGCTCTGGATTACGGCCGTAGTTATCGGAAAAAAGGGACGCCGTCCACCTGATTTCCGCTCGTCATTCACACCGGCCACAATGCGCGGTCAGCCTGCGCGGACAATACGCGGCTCACAGGGGTCGCGGGGGGGCAGATGCACACTCCCTCGCCTCGCCCAAAGGGGTGGCGCTGCCCGAGCCCTTCACAGTTTCCAATTTCGTGAAAACTCCATTTACAATCGTGAAATGGGAATGGCAGGCTGCGGCCATTAAGTGTGGAGGGGAGACCGCGGGGGCGAGCCGCACAAAAAGGGAGGCGCAGATGGCGGGCCGAAACAATGGCCGGTCAAGACCGGCCGGTCACTCCCGCTGCCCCCTGCCCGGCACGGTCAGCACGCATGCAAAAATACCGCGGCCCGCAGTAATGGCCGCCAAATTACGGTGAGTCACGCGCGGACTGGCCGGCCGGGTAAACACGGCGCGCCGCCACGCGACACTCGGCAAACGCCCACCTCCTCCCTACCTCCTCCCCACCCCCGCCCGCAGCCATCAAATCAGCAAGCTGCTGCTCACTCTTCACAGCAGAGAAATTTACATTCGCATTTTCAAAAAGCATTATCGAACAGACGCACTAAACTTTGATACCCTATCTCTGATGTCGGTCTACTGCAGACTTTTGGGACGTGTTTTACGCTCACGTATTACGAAATTCCTAGAGATCGAAAATCTCCTGTATAGGAATCAAGCCGCGCCGGATTAGCCGAGAGGTCTTAGGCGCTTCAGTCATGGACTGTGCGGCTGGTCTCGGCGGAGTTTCGAGTCCTCCCCCGGGCATGGGTGTGTGTGTTTATCCTTAGGATAATTTAGGTTAAGTAGTGTGTAAGCTTACGGACTGATGACCTTAGCAGCTAAGTCGCATAAGATTTCACACACATTTGAACATTTTGTAGGAATCAACGATTGTGCGAAACCCTGTTCGCTCCGTTCGCCCACGAAACCCAGAAATCAGTAGACACCGGCACTCAGGCTGATAACCGTGTTCCTCGATTTCTGAATGACGTTCGATACAGTTCCAAACTGCTGCCTAACCAACAAAATACGAGCGTACAGAATATCAGACCAGCTGTGTGACTGGACTGAAGAGTGATGAATTCTTCTCGGGTTATTAGCCGAGTGGTGCCTATTCTTGTCGCCTGATAACCGGAGAAGAATTCATCATTGGAATACGCAGAGAAAGACTGAAATCGCATGTATGGACTGAAGAGTTTCTAGTAAATTATAGAATACAACATATCATTTTCGAAGGGGAGGAATCCTTAGACGAAGAACTAACAACGAGAGTACCCCAATGGGGTCTTATAGGACTATTACTTTACACAATCTGTATGAATGGACTAGTGGATAACGTTGGAAGTTTCATAACGCTTTTCGTGCATAATGTTGCTGTTTACAGAGAAGTCGCAACCCTAGTAGAAAATCGTAGAGAAATGCAGAAAGACCTGCAAAAGGAAGATGTTTGGTGTAGAGATTGGCAATTGACACTCACCGTGAACAAATGCAACGTATTGCGTGTAAACAGACAGAGAACCATATGATCACACAATTGTAAAACAATCACTGGTAGCCGGCAAGGGTGGCCGACCGGTTCTAGGCGCTACAGTCTGGAACCGCGCTGCTGCTAAGGTCGCAGGTTCGAATCCTGCCTCGGGCATGGATGTGTGTGATGTCCTTAGGTTAGTTAGGTTTAAGTAGTTCTAAGTTCTAGGGGAGTGATGACCTCAGAAGTAGAGTCCCATAGTGCTCAGAGCCATTTGAACCATTTTTGAATCACTGGTAGCAGCAGTATCCGTAAAATATGTAGGAGAATGGGTAGGAAGCGATTTAAAGTGGAACGACCACATAAAACAAATCTTCCGTAATTAAGATTACAGACTGAGAGTCTCTGGAAGAATACTGAGAAGTGCAGCCCACCCACAAATGAGGCAGCTTACGAAAGCCTCGTTCGAATAACACTTGAATGTCAGACTGGGACCCGTAGGACTGAGAGAGGAAGTAGAGAAGATCTAAAGAAGAGCAGCGCGCTTCCTCACAGTTTCGTTTAGCAAGCGCGGAAGTGCTACAGAGGTGCTCAGCTGACTCCAGTAGCAGACGCTACAGGAGAAGTGTTCTGCGTCATAGTGTGGTTTACTGCTCAAACTGGATGTACGTTTCCAGAAAAATCAACCAATATATTGCTTGCTCATACGAATGTCTCGCAAAAAGGCTATTAAGGTAAAATATGAGACATTCAAGTTCACATGGAAGCTTTACCAACAATCGCTCTTCCCGCGAACCCCTCGAGATCAGCAAAGCGAGACGTGATAGAGGCACAAAACGTACCCTCCGCCACGACACAAACTACATTTGGCCGCATACGATAAAGAGGCTTGCTGATTGTAGGAGTAGATGTTCGAAAAGATACAATGTAACAGGATACAGTGTTGCCGAATGAACGATTTATTTTTTGTGATTCTTCAATTTCTCCAGGCGTATTTTATGACGAAATAAATCTCGGGTGAACAGCCTGGTATGCGTGTGCATAGGACACAATATTTCGTCAATCGACCACGTTCCCATTATCAGGTGCGTTGATGTGCTGTACAGGTGCGTTGATGTGCTGTACAACGCACCTGATGATGGTAACGCGGTCGATTGCCGAAATATTGTGTCCTGTGCACACTCATACCAGGCTGTTCATCAGAGATTTATTTCGTCGATTTATTCTTTGTCCAAGACGTCAGGCTATCAAATACACTCTCCGCTATTTTCTGCTAATAAGAAGCTTCGCCTTCCTTCAGTAAACATTTCTTGGCCGTGATGGCGTGGTTGATAAATAAAACTATTCACTGACGTGTCATCCCAACCTGCAGAAGACATCTCTGGAGATAAATCGGCAATAGCCTCGAGAGAAAGGGGTTCTCAATTATAGAGCGGTACGGAAGGCGCCACTATTCCTCAGGTGATGCCGAATGCTGTATTATGTTTGGCTGATGGCAACGTTGTCGACTAAAAGTAAACGATCCTTACTCTGAGGGCGCAAAGCCGCTACCCGCATTTTATTTTATTGAACACCCTCTTCTTTTTCGTTAAAATTATCTTGGTGTTTATAAATCTCTATTCTACGCACGTGCGCATAGTAATAGGTTGTCTTGTCTGAAACACCAGTCTCATAAAATTTTTATCACTCTCCGTTTTGAAGCGCGTGTTCCACTATGGCCGATTTGCCACTTTTATGTTCGGCTACGCGAGTGGTAACATTTATTTTCGTGTTTCCAACAAATGTACTATCTGATCGGAAGTATCCGGACACTTATTATTTGACATTAATATGAAGTGTGTTTACTCATCGTATTTATGACGGTCTGAACTCTGCTGGGGACACTTTCAATGAGCTGTATGAGTGTCTATAAACAGCAGCCAGTTCGACCTCAGAAGGGCCGAAACTAAAAATGTTAGTCACGTTGGACGCTGGCATCTGTAAAGAAGTAGACGTTTTAGCATACCGGCCGCAACACAAACATTAATTCAATTCTTCAGCTTCCATCATTATTGTCACTGAAGTATTTGTTACTCAGGTGACATCCAGTGACTAGCCCATTGCAGAAGTTACTGCGCTCTCCTTATCGATCACTTTACTGTTACTACTTCTTTACTGCCAAAACAATACGCCCCGGCCCTTTTATAACGGCGGGCCAGCCTCTCGCGACATCTAGTGGTCAATTCCGCACTACATAAGGTTGTGCCGAAACTGTTTATCAGATAGTGTACGTGGCCACAATTACAAGCAATTTTATTCACGTCAGCTGTCGCTAGTGGATTACGTGCATCGTTGGCAGCTCTCAGGTATTTTGTTTCCATAAAAGATGTGAAGTACTGCATATAAACAGGCGGAAATGCAAATAATTGCTCACACGACTGGCGACAAACGGTTAGAAAAACGGTTAAGTGGAACATCCACATCTACATCTACATCTACATCCATAATCCGCAAGCCACCTGACGGTGTGTGGCGGAGGGTACCCTGAGTACCTCTATCGGTTCTCCCTTCTATTCCAGTTTCGTATTGTACGTGGAAAGAAGGATCGTCGGTATGCTTCTGTGTGGGCTCTAATCTCTCTGATTTTATCCTCATGGTCTCTTCGCGAGATATACGTAGGAGGGAGCAATATACTGCTTGACTCTTCGGTGAAGGTATGTTCTCGAAACTTTAACAAAAGCCCGTACCGAGCTACTGAGCGTCTCTCCTGTAGAGTCTTCCACTGGAGTTTATCTACCATCTCCGTAACGCTTTCGCAATTACTAAATGATCCTGTAACGAAGCGCGCTGCTCTCCGTTGGATCTTCTCTATCTCTTCTATCAACCCTACCTGGTGCGGATCCCACACTGCTGAGCAGTATTCAAGCATTGGGCGAACAAGCGTACTGTAAACTACTTCCTTTGTTGTCGGATTGCATTTCCTTAGGATTCTTCCAATGAATCTCAGTCTGGCATCTGCTTTACCGACGATCAACTTTATATGATCATTCCATTTTAAATCACTCCTAATGAGTACTCCCAGATAATTTATGGAATTAACTGCTTCCAGTTGCTGACCTGCTATTTTGTAGCTAAATGATAAGGGACCTATCTTTCTATGTATTCGCATCACATTACACTTGTCTACATTGAGATTCAATTGCCATTCCGTGCACCATGCGTCAATTCGCTGCAGATCCTCCTGCATTTCAGTACAATTTTCCATTGTTGCAACCTCTCGATACACCACAGCATCACCTGCAAAAAGCCTCAGTGAACTTCCGATGTCATCCACCAGGTCATTTATGTATATTGTGAATAGCAACGGTCCTATGACACTCCCCTGCGGCACACCTGAAATCACTCTTACTTCGGAAGACTTCTCTCCATTGAGAATGACATGCTGCGTTCTGTTATCTAGGAACTCCTCAATCCAATCACACAATTGATCTGATAGTCCGTATGCTCTTACTTTGTTCATTAAACGACTGTGGGGAACTGTGTCAAACGCCTTGCGGAAGTCAAGAAACACGGCATCTACCTGTGAACCCGTGTCTAAGGCCCTCTGAGTCTCGTGGACGAATAGCGCGAGCTGGGTTTCACACGACCGTCTTTTTCGAAACCCATGCTGATTCCTACAGAGTAGATTTCTAGTCTCCAGAAAAGACATTATACTCGAACATAATACGTGTTCCAAAATTCTACAACTGATCGATGTTAGAGATATAGGTCTATAGTTCTGCACATCTGTTCGACGTCCCTTCTTGAAAACGGGGATTACCTGTGCCCTTTTCCAATCCTTTGGAACGCTTCGCTCTTCTAGAGACCTACGGTACACCGCTGCAAGAAGGGGGGCAAGTTCCTTCGCGTACTCTGTGTAAAATCGAACTGGTATTCCATGAGGACCAGGGGCCTTTCCTCTTTCGAGCGATTTTAATTGTTTCTCTATCCCTCTGTCGTCTACTTCGATATCTACCATTTTGTCAATTGTGCGACAATCTAGAGAAGGAAGCACAGTGCAGTCTTCCTCTGTGAAACAGCTTCGGAAGAAGACATTTAGTAATTCGGCCTTTAGTCTGTCATCCTCTGTTTCAGTACCATTTTGGTCACAGAGTGTCTGGACATTTTGTTTTGATCCACCTACCGCTTTGACATAGGACCTAAATTTCTTAGGATTTTCTGCCAAGTCAGTACATAGAACTTTACTTTCGAATTCATTGAAAGCCTCTCGCATAGCCCTCCTCACACTGCATTTCGCTTCGCGTAATTTTTGTTTGTCTGCAAGGCTTTGGCTATGTTTATGTTTGCTGTGAAGTTCCCTTTGCTTCCGCAGCAGTTTTCTAACTCGGTTGTTGTACCACGGTGGCTCTTTCCCATCTCTTACGATCTTGCTTGGCACATTCTCATCTAACGCATATTGTACCATGGTTTTGAACTTGGTCCACTGATCCTCAACACTGTCTGTACTTGAGACAAAACTTTTGTGTTGAGCCACCAAGTACTCTGAAATCTGCTTTTTGTCACTTTTGCTAAACAGAAAAATCTTCCTACCTTTTTTTAATATTTCTATTTACGGCTGAAATCATCGATGCAGTAACCGCTTTATGATCGCTGATTCCCTGTTCTGCATTAACTGATTCAAATAGTTCGGGTCTGTTTGTCACCAGAAGGTCTAATATGTTATCGCCACGAGTCGGTTTTCTGTTTAACTGCTCAAGGTAGTTTTCAGATAAGGCACTTAAAAATATTTCACTGGATTCTTTGTTCCTGCCACCCGTTATGAACGTTTGAGTCTCCCAGTCTATATCCGGGAAATTAAAATCTCCACCCAGAACTATAACATGGTGGGGAAATCTACTCGAAATATTTTCCAAATTATTCTTCAGGTGCTGAGCCACAACAGCTGCTGAGCCCGGGGGGCTATAGAGACATCCAATTACCATGTCTGAGCCTGCTTTAACCGTGACCTTCACCCAAATCATTTCACAATTCGAATCTCCGTCAATTTCCTTCGATACTGTTGCACTTCTTATCGCTATAAACACGCCTCCCCCTTCACTGTCCAGCCTATCTCTGCGGTATACATTCCAATCCGAGTTTAGGATTTCATTACTGTTTACTTCTGGTTTCAGCCAACTTTCTGTTCCTAGTACTATATGGACGTTGTGACCGTTTATTAATGAGAGCAGTTCTGGGACCTTTCTATAGACGCTCCTGCAGTTTACTATAAGCACATTAATATTGTTATTCCTTGTTGCATTTTGCCTACTCCTGCCTTGCCGCGTCTCAGGAGGCGTCTTGTCGGGCCTAGGGAGGGAATTCTCTAACCTAAAAAAACCCCATGTGCACTCCACACGTACTCCGCTACCCTCGTAGCCGCTTCCGGCGTGTAGTGCACGCCTGACCTATTCAGGGGGACCCTACATTTCTCCACCCGATAGCGGAGGTCGAGAAATTTGCACCCCAGCTCTCAGCAGAATCGTCTGAGCCTCTGGTTTAAGCCTTCCACTCGGCTCCAAACCAGAGGATAACTTGTAGGGAGAGGAAATAGCAAACTAAGGTACAAATGGTTCAAATGGCTCTGAGCACTATCTTAACATCTGAGATCATCAGTCCACTAGAACCTAACTAACGTAAGGACATCACACACATCCATGCCCGCGGCAATATTCGAACCTGCGACCGTAGCCGTCGCGCGGTTCCAGACTGCAGCGCCTAGAACAGCTCGGCCACGGTGGCCAGCGAATAAGGTACAATACTACTCACTATGAAAAGAAGAGCAACGCACTTCGACAAGGGTTCGTTCGTTAAGCACTACGTGCGAGAGAAGCTCATCCAGCTAGAACGGCATGCCTCATTCAAACACAGTGCATCCTGGTGGATTTAGCTTTAAAATTTCTAGATCGCACGTTTCGGTAAGAGGCAAAGAAAATACTACTTCTTGCATTATGAGAAAAGCACACGATAAAAAAGTAGAGAAATTTGACCCCTTTCGAGGATTACTGGCAGTGGTTCTTCGCGCGCCTGGACCAACAATAGCAGTGAGCGACACGAGGGCACGTACTACCGTGCGATACACATCGTGGCCTACGGGGAACTGGCATATATGTAGACGGTCCAGTCGCACTTATGTGACCACCGCCTATGTTAGATTCACCGTGCAGTGACCTCTCACAGACAGCAAGTGGCAGCACCAGCAGTGGAGGTATACAAAACATGTCGGGGTGGGGAAACAGTGCATTCATTGCCGTAATATAGAAACGGAGCTAAGTTTGTAAACTGTCCGCGCGCCGTCGCGGTTAAAGTATACCGTGCACAGCAAAATGCCACTATACAAGACCGGCGCCGAGTGCGGGCTCCAGGGGTCGTAGATGACAGGGCTGAAACGGCTGCGTACATTTGTGCGGGCGAGTAGATGTGTAGTTGTTGAGAAACTGACACCCGCATGAACCAATGTCTCCTTGTCGATAGTTCAGCGAACTTTTCTGCGTATGAGCTGCTGTTCATCAACGAAGGCTGGAATTTACACGCCAGTTCTGCAACGAGACGCCCATTGAGTGGCGAAAGGTGGCCTTTTCAGATGAATCGCGTTTTATGTTTCATTGCTTAATGCCAGTTCTCGTGTGCGGCGTGAAACGACTGAAAGCAAACACCCTACAACCACCTTCGGAAGGGTCCAGGCCGGAGGAAGGAGCATTATGGTCTGTAGAATTATTTCGTGGCATTCCGTGGTGATCTCATCATTCTGGAGGCATAACAGATCAACACAATTATGAATCTATCCTTGGGGACCAACCGCACATGCAGTTTGTTTTTCCTCGGCTCAATGGCCTCTAACAGTAGGACAATCCAACGTGTCACACAGCTCGCGATGTACGTGCCTGATTTGAAGAGTTTACCGTACTCTCCTGCCACCAAACTACACGGATTTAACTCCAATACACAATCTATGGGACCCCATCCACCCTCGATCGGGCTGTAAGCGCCATGGATCCTGAAACGAGACACCTAGCAATGGTGACCACGACACTTGAATCGACTTGGTTCCATATCCCTGTCGGTATCTTTCAGAACCTCACAGAACTTCTTTCTGCTCGTCTCGCAGCGGTCCACTCTACAAAGGCGCTTATTCAAGCATTGACAGGTAGTCACGTGAATGTGACTGGACAGTCTAGGTGAAGAAACATGCAGACGGCACAAGACATTTATGTTCAAGTCTGATGATTTTGCGAAAAACAAATTGTACTTTCGGTGAGATTAGGGCTAGTTTCAGACACTTTTTTATGATTTTTGTTGTAGTATATAGTTGAGGAGCTTTGAAGCTAACGCGATTAAAAATGAGTATAAAGCAGTTATGGACTGTGCGGCTGGTTCCAGCGGAGGTTCGAGTCCTCCCTCGGGCATGGGTGTGTGTGTTTGTCCTTAGGATAATTTAGGTTAAGTGGTGTGTAAGCTTAGGGACTGACGACCTTAGCGGTTAAGTCCCATAAGATTTCACACACATTTGAACATTTTTTTGAGTATAAACGCAATACCTTGGACTGGATCTTGAAATTAAGAACACAAATGTATCACGAATATTTAAAAATGTACTGTTGAAACTGCAGACCTCAGGTTTCCGCTTGCTCTTCTGTTGCTCTGTTTTCCCGTGATATCAGAGTATCAAGCTAAAAACACCAACCGCAGGGCTATATTATAAAATAGGTCAGTAATTTTTCATGAACTGAACATGTTTCCATGCTAATGATTCTACTTCAGTGTTTTCGTAAAATTATACTAATAAAATTGCACATTTTTGAACAGTGGAAGAATATTTTGTAAAAGATATCATGGTCACTTCCGTAAAATTCTTTGAAAAATCCACTACTGTCTTTATCAAGTTGGAATAATGGTGCTTTAGCACCCTCTTCAACCAGTTACATGGAAATGGTAGTGTAACACCTAGACAACGCAACAGAAGGAACCAAGTGACGACAGAAGACAGGCAAATTACTGTCCTTGCTTATGTTACAGTTGATTTGCATGTTAGTTAGCGCGCAGTTGCGCAAGCAAGTGGCCTAGTCAGGCAAGAGTCCTACGCGTTCTCCATCGTCATAGGTTCCATCCCTATCACATCGTCGGCCGGAGTGGCCGAGCGGTTCTAGGCGCTTCAGTCTGGAACCGCGCGACCGCTACGGTCCCAGCTTCGAATTCTGCCTCGGCCATGGATGTGTATGATGCCCTTAGGTTAGTTAGGTTTAAGTAGTTCTAAGTTCTAGGGGACTGATGACCTCAGATGTTAAGTCTCATAGTGCTCAGAGCCATTTGAACCTATCACATCTCTCTCTATGAAGAGCTGCATGGTAACGATTAAGAGAATAGTGTTAACTTCTCTACATGGCCACTAATACAGGATACTACAAATGTATCACGTATCTTGTTTAGTGATGAAGCCACATCCAATCATTGCCAGATAAACTGCCGAAACATGCACTATTGGTCTGTTAACAAACCCCGTTGGCTTTGCCACGTGGAACACAGCGTCCATGGAGTATAAACGTGTGATGTGGGATAGTGAACCATCAGCTCATAGGCCCGTTTTTCATAGACGGAACACTGAACCCGCACAAGTATCACAGCCTTCTAACAGACCATCTTCAACGGATGCTAGAACACATTCCTCTGCAGACTTTGAGGAACCTGTGGTACCAACGTGATGGCTGTCCAGCCCATAGCGCATGAAGCATGTTTTCACCAACTGTTCACAAATCGTTGGATTGGACGCGGAAAACCTGTTCCTTGGCCGTCTCGTTCTCCGGATATGACGCTTAAAGACTTTTTTCTGCGGGGAAAGCTCAAAGACGACGTCTACAGGGACAGACAATCCACCTACAACCGATGATATCCGACGATGTATTCTCGGACATCTCCGCTGAAATGCTAGCACTTATGCAACAGTCGTTCCATACCAAGTTCGAAGCGTGTTTTGCCGTTGTCGGTGGTCATTTTGAATACATCCTGTGATGGTCAATTGTCTCGGTATGGGACAAAATCTACTGTAGCGACTGGAATAAATACATTTGAGAAGAAGTAGGCAGCACCTGTCGTGTGCCACACTAACACCACCTTTGTCCTGAACAAAGTAGTGGATACATGGTTGCCACCCACACTCCCGGCTGGGCTGTGGATGCCTTGGAAATATTGCCGCACACTATCAGATTTATTGACGAATTAATTAAATCGATACCCTTTGTGTGTGGCCAGTTTTTGCATTGCACCCTATTCGTGGATACTCGGGCTGGAAGATTTGGCGGAAGTGTATCCCGCAACTGCCAGGTTTCCAAACCCTTCTCTTCCTCCTGCTGGATTTCACCCCCTTGCGTCCTATGGTGGATACTGGCACAGTTCGGTCACTTGATAGAAAGTCGATATGTTGGAGGTAGCTGAAAATTGCAAATTTAACCTCACTTGCATGCTATGTCTTAAACAATATGCACGAGGGTTTGGACAAACACGTGCTCGCAATACAACTATCAGAAACAATTAATTGCTCAATAGGGAAATTGACATTGCAATTTTGTTTTTTAAGCACTAGAGAATTTGTAAATTTGTTTCTCCTTGCTACATTCGGAAGGAGGAGGAAGGGCCAGCTGCGTCATGGACAGACACAGCAACAGCAAATATTTCTGCAAGACAGAGTCCTCTGCAATGTATCGATGCAAATACACTATTTTTCTGGTCGGACAGTATAGTACAGCACTGTACTCGAATGCATCCAGTCACTTCCAACCGCATATCCTACAGCTGCAGTGCAATTTCTCTGTTTTCTGTATGTCTGTGTCTGTGCGTGTGTTGGGTATGGCTCGACTGAAATCGAGATAAAATGCATTACAAATACTGTTTTTAGCGTGGGAAACATGTAGCAGCGGCAAGATGAGTTGCAAATAGGGGCTTAATATCACATCCTTAGACGAATCACTTTCTGAATTCGCTGATAAGGGTGATTTTATCACACAGCTGGCGATGTGCACCTGCGCTTTTGGTCTGTCAATACACACCTCGCGATAATCGTCTGTATTAATGTTGCGGCATTTGTGTGGAAGACCACTTCATTCTGAAGCAGTACCATACCTAGATTTATAAAGCATGTATACTTTTGAACATGGATATCGTTAGTGATACTTGCGTGTGACTGCAGGACAAAGGCTACTTTTTATACAGAGTGATAGTAGCTTGCTCAATGCGATAGTCGCTGATTATGTCTCTTTTACTAAGACACGCCAGTACCACTCGCAAGAAAAACAAATGAGGTCTGTCCATCCATCGCGGATTTTTCGCTAAATAATGTTTGGTGCCACCAGCATTCATGTATTGGCTAGTGGATGTGTGATAAATTCACTGTGATTGGGAGGCTTATTTACTGTGGTCATTGTTCCGACATGTGCAACGAAGATGACTATGTCCATTTGTAAGGGAAGTACGGACCTGATGCGGGAGATTGCGATGTCGGTACAGCGCTATCCCTATGGGGTGTGAAGGATCTTACGTGGAAAATTATTTCCAGTCATAAGAGGGATATAGATACTGATAGTTCCACCGCCACAGCCACCAGGGAGAGGTAGTTCCAATAATTCGCTCATTGCCGAATGTCATCAGATTGGAGCTGCAATCCTGACATCTACTTGTAATTACAGTAATAAAAATGTGGCTGGTTTCCTATAACGACACCGTTTGGCGAGCGGGGCGCATGGCGGAGGTAGCCCGTGGCCAGAACGAATGGGCATTTCTGGCTTAAGGTTCTTGCCAGTGTTAAGTACAAAGAAAAGTTCCGGCCGGCCGACTTGTCAGTTCTTGCCCGCAGCTGCAGGGGTAAGTTGCAGCAGTCTCGATAGTTGGAAAACAAACTAATACTCAGTATGCATCGGGATTGTGTGTGTTGCATGTATTCTCCATGAAAAATTGAGCGATTTAATATCGATTACTGCCAAGTGTAGGCATTGGACGTATTGATAGCATCAAAATTCCTACCACTGCGATTAGCCGCAGATGCCAACAATGGCCGGGGTTGGTTCACACTAGCATACATGCACGTGTACAACTGCGGCTGCGGGCGCGGTTGCAGAGGGAGTTTTCACTGACCTCTCGAGTGCTCACACTGGCAGTGTATGAGGGGATTGGCGCGCTGCGTGTGGACATCAGGAGATGAGCACGCAGGATGTGCGTGTGTTTCAGTGATATCCGACATCTAGCAATGACAACTACTGCTAGCGACTGGATCATGCTTTACGTGTATCGTGTCTAGTACTTCCCAATACATCACGGTGGACCCTGTCTTGCAGTGGTATTTGCTGTTGTCTCTATATTATCATGCAGTAGGCCCCTCCTCCTCATCCTTCCGAATATAGCGGAGAGAACCAATTTAGGAACTCTATAGTGCTTTAAGAACCCAATTTCAACGTCAAATTCCCGGTAAATTAATTAATTGTTTCTGATAGTTGTATTGCGAGCACCCATCTGTCCTGCCCCTCTGCAAATTGTTTAAGGACATAGCATGCAACTGAGCTGAAATTTGAAATGTTCAGCTACTTCTAATGTTATGGTCTTTCTACCAAAGGACCTAACTGTGCCAGTATCCACCAACTGGATGCAAACGAAACAAAAAAGAAAAAAAATCGGAAGGGGGGAAAAGTAGGGTTTGGAAACCCGCCAAGTATTTCAATCCTAGTATCCAGCAATAAGATGAAGAAAAAAACTGGATGCACACAACGGTGTTAATTTAATTAATTAGTCAATCAATCTGATAGAGTGAGGAAATATTTCCAAGACAGATATCTACTACTTTTTTCATGACAAAGGTGGTGTGAGTGTGTCATACGACACAGACTCTACCTTCTTCTTCTCAGGTGTCTCTGTTGCATCCTCTACAGGTTTCCATAGTAGTGGAAATATGAGAACAAAGTGACGTACTGAGTACCAACGTCAGGTCTGAATGAGCGGCGAGGGGGGGGGGGGGGGGGGGGGGGGGGGGAGGAGCGGGGCGAGGAGGGGTATGTGTGTGTTTGCCTACGATGGTTCACACAAATAGAAAGCATCCATGAGAGAGAGAGAGAGAGAGAGAGAGAGAGAGAGAGAGAGAGAGAGAGAGAGAGAGAGTGGGAGCCCTTGTTTCAACAGGAATTTCTCAAATATCAAATACCAAAGTGTTATCGCCAACTGGCCCTTTGCTCGGGGATTAGCGCGACATCCCGTCTGTGCGCAGCACCTAACAGTGGGCGCAGGAAAACGCAAGGCAGCTGGTGCATGGTACGGCCTGAGGATTCGCGATTGAAAGATTTTTAACAGTGTAATTACATCTGTTATGTTGAAAGTATTCCTTTGTGATCGGAGTAAAACAAAAAGCGATCTATTTAATTACTTCCTTTCGATGTATTTTACAAGACCATCTTCCAAAACAGCAGATTGTTCAGCAAGACAGATCCAACCCCTGAAAATCGAATATTATTAATAAACAATTACCTTCTGCTATGTAATTGAATTTCCTGTCATAAGATCCCTCCTCTTCAGTACAGACCTGCCAATTTCCAGGTTGGGGGGGGGGGGAGTGGGGGCTAAAGGATTTGCAAGAGGGGGAAGAGTTAATAAATTGATCTGCTTAATTACTTAGTCAATCATACTGATAAAGTGGGAGGGCGTTGTTTGAATAACTCAGGCCTGAAAGTGTACTTGTATCAGTGAGGGGGAAGGGGCAGGTTGGTTTCAGAGGGGTGATGAGGAGGAGGAAGCGAAGAAAGGGTTTCTCAGAAGGACAGATTATTCCCAATGGGTCATAAATCTACCTCAGGAGTCATGACACACATATCAGAACAATATGTTAAGAGGAGGGGGAGGAGGCAGAAATCAATCATGTCACTATTTAATTAATTTGTATATCAATTTGATATAAAGTGGTATATAACAATAGGTTAAGGGCCTGTCACTTGCAAGAGAACTATAGGTTAAGGCCTGACATAGAGCAGAACAATAGCTTTACCCCTGAATGTTTGCTTGCTCCTGATGTGGGCAAAATGCATTAACAAAATGCACCAGAACACAGGTTCTCCCACTACTAATGACAGCTGTTTGCTTGGAATGCACCTCCATTACAGACGCCATTTTGGAGGCTGTGTATTTCGCCACTATCTATTGGAAGTATTGGGTCTTAAGTAAAGAGGTTCCATGATGTCCCACAACAAATCCCACATTTTTTTCAATTGAAACTGACCAAAAAAGAAACTTGCCGCATTACTTTTTGAACGTCCCTCACAGATCATTGTACTTTGCATAGTTCAGGATATATGGCATGATGAACATTGAGTTGCGTGAAAAAGTGCCACATCATGCATGAAGTTTTAATTTGTTACTTCTTTCTGACTAACTTCAAATGGTTCAAATGGCTCTGAGCACTATGGGACTTAACATCTGAAGTCATCGGTCCCCTGAGACGTAGAACTACTTAAACCTAGCTAACGTAAGGACATCACACACATCCATGCCCGAGGCAGGATTCGAACCTGCAACCGTAGCGGTCTCGCGGTTCCAGATGAAGCGCCTAGAACCACTCGGCCACATCGACCGGCCGGCCTTCGACTAACTAACTATTCGCAACACATTTCGCAGACAGCAGCCACATATATCATTGGATTTACCTGCAAAATTATGGCATTGTACGACTCATAGTCATGATAAACATTGAGTTGCAGGGCGAAATTCGCTAGAGATACAGTTGAAATATGTGTACATATACACTCCTGGAAATTGAAATAAGAACACCGTGAATTCATTGTCCCAGGAAGGGGAAACTTTATTGACACATTCCTGGGGTCAGATACATCACATGATCACACTGACAGATCCACAGGCACATAGACACAGGCAACACAGCATGCACAATGTCGGCACTAGTACAGTGTATATCCACCTTTCGCAGCAATGCAGGCTGCTATTCTCCCATGGAGACGATCGTAGAGATGCTGGATGTAGTCCTGTGGAACGGCTTGCCATGCCATTTCCACCTGGCGCCTCAGTTGGACCAGCGTTCGTGCTGGACGTGCAGACCGCGTGAGACGACGCTTCATCCAGTCCCAAACATGCTCAATGGGGGACAGATCCGGAGATCTTGCGGGCCAGGGTAGTTGACTAACACCTTCTACAGCACGTTGGGTGACACGGGATACATGCGGACGTGCATTGTCCTGTTGGAACAGCAAGTTCCCTTGCCGGTCTAGGAATGGTAGAACGATGGGTTCGATGACGGTTTGGATGTACCGTGCACTATTCAGTGTCCCCTCGACGATCACCAGAGGTGTACGGCCAGTGTAAGAGATCGCTCCCTACACCATGATGCCGGGTGTTGGCCCTGTGTGCCTCGGTCGTATGCAGTCCTGATTGTGGCGCTCACCTGCACGGCGCCAAACACGCATATGACCATCATTGGCACCAAGGCAGAAGCGACTCTCATCGCTGAAGACGACACGTCTCCATTCGTCCCTCCATTCACGCCTGTCGCGACACCACTGGAGGCGGGCTGCACGATGTTGGGGCGTGACCGGAAGACGGCCTAACGGCGTGCGGGACCGTAGCCCAGCTTCATGGAGACGGTTGCGAATGGTACTCGCCGATACCCCAGGAGCAACAGTGTCCCTAATTTGCTGGGAAGTGGCGGTGCGGTCCCCTACGGCACTGCGTAGGATCCTACTGTCTTGGCGTGCATCCGTGCGTCGCTGCGGTCCGGTCCCAGGTCGACGGGCACGTGCACCTTCCGCCGACTACTGGCGGCAACATCGATGTACTGTGGAGACCTCACGCCCCACGTGTTGAGCAATTCGGTGGTACGTCCACCCGGCCTCCCGCATGCCCACTATACGCCCTCGCTCAAAGTCCGTCAACTGCACATACGGTTCACGTCCACGCTGTCGCGGCATGCTACCAGTGTTAAAGACTGCGATGGAGCTCCGTATGCCACGGCAAACTGGCTGACACTGACTGCGGCGGTGCACAAATGCTGCGCAGCTAGCGCCATTCAACGGCCAACATTGCTGTTCCTGGTGTGTCCGCTGTGCCGTGCGTGTGATCGTTGCTTGTACTGCCCTCTCGCAGTATCCGGAGCAAGTATGGTGGGTCTGACACACCGGTGTCAATGTGTTCTTTTTTTCCATTTCCAGGAGTGTACGTATAAAATATATTAAGTATATGTGAAATTGAGTTGACGTGTGCATATACAAGCACTGTCACGGGTAAAAAGTTCATACTAAAGCCCTGGAATGATTTGCATCAAATTTGTTAGACATATTAGTTACGTTGTGGAAGGAAATTTTATGTTAAGTTCCTATGGGAGCAAAGTGCTGAGGTCATCGGTCATTAGGCTTACACACTACTTAACTTGAACTAACTTAGGCTAAGAAAAACACACGCACCCATGCCCGAGAGAGGACGTGAACCTACGACGGGGGGAGCCGCGCGATCCGTGTTAAGGAGCACGACCACGCGGCTACCCCGCGCGGTTGGAAAGAAATACTGTGCAAATAGATAGGAACCGCCTACCTCCTATTGGGATGCGGGTGATAACGTGGGTAGAGAACGGAGGAGATGAACGAATGCAGAGGGAGAAGGAGCAGACAGAGAAGGAGGGAAAAGGAAATGGACTGTAGAAGGGAGAAGAGGAGATGGACGGTCTGAGAGGAAATGAGATGGATAGACAGAGAAAGGAAAGAGGAGGAGGTGGAGACAGATGGGGGTGAAGGAAATAAACGGAGAGGGAGGGAGGAGGAGTTTGACAGGGAGAGGGGGAGGAAGGGATGGACAGAGAGGGGGAACAGGGGAGAAGGGGCATAGAGCTGGACTAATAGAAGAAATACATACCCAGACAGCGCCAGATACTCAGTTATCTCTACAACACGTACGGAGAGTTGTTTACGGAGACGTATTTCGGCAGATTTCTGGCCTCCACACACACCTAGACAATTGCGATCTTTCCCGTGTTAAGCATGTCTCAAACACTCCCTTTTCTGCTATGTTCTGGAATTCGCTACTCGGTCCCGTGACACTGATTTCTGTAAAGTAAACGAGTGAGTTGTGAGCGACATGAGTCCTGTCAGCTTTTACTATCGCCATAAAATATAGTGTTTTTCCCCGAGTGATTTGCTGGGCCGCAAGTGACTCGCGCTGCAAGCGATGGTGCACACATGTGGATCGTGTGAGTTTCAACACTAACATTTTTTTTATACATAAAAATTGCTATTTAACCGCGGATAACACCGCGAGGAAGAGCTAGTTTTACATATGGCCGAAACTGCAATAGCAGATCGTTCTAATAGAGAATTTTACAATCAAACGCGACCATGATAGCTTTTATCACATTTTGCATGACCGTGAACCGCAGTACGAGAAGTTAATCATTTGAAAACCAATGTTTCTAATAAGACATACTGTATGGGACAATAAAATATCGCTCCAGCGCGGCAAAGCTATGAAACAATGACTACACAAAATCGCCACTGATGATGCATCAAAAACGAAAGCCGCGAAATGCGCAAGAGAGGCAATCAAAGAGTTTTTTATTTTGTTCCACGAACGTACCTCAGGTGCAAACAAAATCGTCACAGTTAAGTCAGCGGCTAAGAAACGAGAGAAGACAGACAAGACTAAGTTTATCTATTTCATTAGGTTCAGTCGCGTGTAAAGACAGTCCATGGTTCATTTGCAGGATCCTGGTGAGCTAATGTTTGTCCAAAACGGGCATGATTATAATGTTATTGTTTAGTAAATATATAATCCTCGTTTACAGGGAAATAGAGTAACCAACATCTGCCTCTTCTATGTAAATGTACCGGGTAAAGTGATACAATGATTAGCATTCTGCCCACGGTTACGGAGGAGCGATGTTCTGACCTTCTCCCAGCCAGCCAGCCTGATTGTCTTTCTGTATGATTTGATGACAATGCCACCTGTGTTTTAATAACTGCCACCATAATTCTTGTATCATATCCGTAGCACTCTCTACCCTCTTTCACGATAGAACAAAAGAATCTGCCCTTCTTTGAACTGTCTCGATGTGCTCCGTCAATACAATATGATGCGGATCCGATACCGCACAACAATACTCCAAAAGTGGGCTGACAAGAGTAGCCTAAGCAGTCTCTTTAGTAGACTTGTTACAGTTTGTAAGTGTTCTACCAATTAATCGCAGTCTTTGGTTTGCTTTCCCCACAACGTTATCTATTTGTTGTTCTTGTGGTCTTCAGTCCGAAGACTGGTTTGATGCAGCTCACCGTGCAAGCTTCTTCATCTCCCAGTACCTACTGCAGCCTACATCCTTCTGAATCTGCTTGCTGTATTCATCTCCTGGTCTCCCTCTACGATTTTTACACCCCACTCTTTCCTCCTATCCTAAGTTGGTGATACCATGACGTCTCAGAATGTGCCCTATCAGTCGATCCCTTCTTTTTGTCATGCTGTGCCACAAATGTCTTGTCTCCCCAATTCTATTCAGTACCTCCTCGTTAGTTACGCGATCTACCGATTTAATCTTCACCATTCTTCTGTAGCACCACGTTTCTAAACCTATTTTCTCTTTTTGTTCAAATGTTCAAATGTGTGTGAAATCTTATGGGACTTAACTGTTAAGGTCATCAGTCCCTAAGCTTACACACTACTTAACCTAAATTATCCTAAGGACAAACACACACACACACCCATGCGCGAGGGAGGACTCGAACCTCCACCGGGATCGACTGCACAGCCCATGACTGCAGCGCCTCAGACCGCTTGGCTAATCCCGCGCGGCTCTCTGTTTATCGTCCATGTTTCACTTGCACACATGCCTACACTCCAGACAAACACCTTTGGAAAAAACTTCCTAACACTTAAATCTAAAGTCGATGTTAACAAATTTCTCTTCTTAAGAAATGCTTTTCTTACCATTGCCAGTCTACACTTTATATCCTCTCTACTTCGGCCATCATCAGTTATTTTTCTGCCAAAATAGCAAAACTCATCTACTACTTTAAGTGTCGCGTTCCCTAATATGTTTTCCTTATCATCGTCTGATTTTATTCGATTACACTTCATTATCCTTGTTTTGCTTTTTTTGATGTCCATCGTATATCCTCCAAGACGCTATCCATTCCGTTCAACCACTCTTTCAAGTTCTTTGCTGTCTCGGACAGAATTCAATGCATCGGCAAACCTCAAAGCATTTATTTCTTCTCCCTAGACTTTAATTTCTACTCTAAATTGTTCTTTGCTTTCCTTTACTGCTTGTTCAAAGAACAGATTGAATAACACTGGGGACAAACTACAACCCTGTCTTACTCCCTTCTCAACCACTGCTTGCCTTTCTCACGCCCCTAGGCTCTTTATAACTACTGTCTGGTTATAAGTTGTAAATAGCCTTACGCTCCCTGTATTTCACAGCTGATACCTTCAGAAGTTCAAAGAGAGTATTCCAGTCAACACCGTCAAAAATGTAATCGTTCCAATTTGAGTTATTCGGAATTGTAATCTCTAAGTATTTAGCTGAGTATACATCCTATAGATACGTGTGTTCTATCGTGTAACCGAAAGTTAGCGCACTCCTTTAAGTACTCATGAGGATGACTGAGCCGACTGTAACTTTTTGCATCACACAGATATCTTGTCTAAATAACTTTGCAATTCGTTTTGATCATCTAATGACTTTAGAAGACGTTAAATGACAGCGTCACCTCCATACAATCTAAGAGGGCTACTCAAATTGTCTCCTAAATCGTTTAAGTACAGCAGGAACAGCAGAGGGCCTGTAACATTTCCTTGGGGAACACCAAATGTAACTTCTGTTTTACTCGATGACTTTCCGTCAAGTATTACGAAGTGTGACCTTTCTGACAGGAAATCACGAACCCAGTTACACAAATGAAACGATACTCCATAGGCGTACAATTTGCTTAGAAACCGCTTGTGAGCACCGCTGTCAAAAGCCTTCTGGAAATCTGAAAACACGAAATCAAATTGACATCATCTGTCGAAAGCACTCATTACTTCGTGAGAATAAAGAGCTGTTTGTGTATCACAAAAACGATATTTTCTGAATCCATGTTGGTACATGGTTTTCTTCGAGGTAATTGATAATGTTCGAGCACAGTCTATATCAAAATCCTACCGTATATCGACGTTACTGATATGGGTCTGAATTTCAGAAGATTACTCCTGTTTCCTTTCCTGGATGTTGGTGCGACTTGTGCCACTTTGTAATCTGTACGTACGGATTTTCCGACGAGCGAGCGGTTGTATATGTTTACTTAGTATACACCTACTGTATCTGCATACTCTGAAAGGAACCTGACTGGTATACAATCTTGGGCCGGAGGCCTTGTATTTCTTAAGTGTTTCATGCTGCTTCGCCAAACCAAGAATATATATTTCTAAATTAATGTTGGCAGTTGTTCCTGATTCGAATTCTGGAATATTTACTTCGTTCTCTTTTATGAAGGAATTTCGGAAAGCTGTGTTTAGTAACTACTTTAGTGGCACTGTCATCAATAACATCAGAGTTGTTATCGAGCAGTGAAGGTATTTGTTGCGTCTTTTCATAGGCGTACTTTACATACGACCAGAACCTCTTTGGGTGTTCTGCCAGATTTCGAGACAGAGTTTCGTTGAGGAAACTATTAAAAGCATCTCGCTAAATTTCGAGCTTCAGTAATACTTCGACTGTCTGTGGTATTTTGCGCTCTTTTAAATTTGTCTTGCTTTTTTCTTTGCTTCGGCAACAGTGCTCTGATCTGTTTTGCGTACCATGGGGGACCATTACAATCTCTTATTAATTTATCTGATATGTATCTCTCAACTTCTGTCGATACTATTTCTTTGAATTCAGACTACGTTTGGTTTACACTTACACGGTCAGATTGGAAGGAGTGGAGTCTGTCTCTGAGGAAGACGCCAAGCGAATTTTACCTGCCTTTTTAAAGAGATGTATCTTGAGTTTGTTTTTGTTGGGTTTGGATGTTACGAGTTTATATTTTCTTCGAAGTGTTCAGCAATTATATCATCTCAGTCGGGGGCTTGGTAAAAGGAACCAGTTATTAATTTATTTCGCTTGTCAGTTATAACTTCTACCCATATTAACTCGCAGACACTAGCTACTTCAATTTTACTACAAGGTAAACTACTTCTGACAGCAATAAACCGTCCACTACTAACGATATTAAATCAATCCATTCTGAACACGGTTAGGTCCCACGCAAAAATTTCGGATGAACTTACTTTCGGCTTTAGCCAGCTTCCCGTACCTAAAACGACTTCAGATTCAGTGCTTCTTTTAGCGGCTGTAGAACTAGTTCTTTTCCGACACAGCTACGACAGTTTACAGCTACAAAATTGATTGTTGCTATGTATACCCTCATCCTTGGTTAGTCCTGCACCCTTTGAAACCGAAGCCATTTCTGCTCTTTCAAAAATGGTTCAAATGGCTCTGAGCACTATGGACCTTAACATCTGAGGTCATCAAGTACCCTAGAACTTAGAACTACTTAAACCCAACTAACCTAAGGACATAACACACATTCATGCCCAAGGCAGGAACCGCGGTGTTGGCCGTCGAATGGCGCTAGCTGCGCAGCATTTGTGCACCGCCGCCGTCAGTGTCAGCCAGTTTGCCGTGGCATACGGAGCTCCATCGCAGTCTTTAACACTGGTAGCATGCCGCGACAGCGTGGACGTGAACCGTATGTGCAGTTGACGGACTTTGAGCGACGGCGTATAGTAGGCATGTGGGAGGCCGGGTGGACGTACCGCCGAATTGCTCAACACGTGGGGCGTGAGGTCTCCACAGTACATCGATGTTGTCGCCAGTGGTCGGCGGAAGGTGCACCTGCCCGTCGACCTGGGACCGGACCGCAGCGACGCACGGATGCACGCCAAGACCGTAGGATCCTACGCAGTGCCGTAGGGGACCGCAACGCCACTTCCCAGCAAATTAGGGACACTGTTGCTCCTGGGGTATCGGCGAGGACCATTCGAAACCGTCTCCATGAAGCTGGTCTACGGTCCCGCACACCCGTTAGGCCGTTTTCTGCTCACGCCCCAACATCGTGCAGCCCGCCTCCAGTGGTGTCGCGACAGGCGTGAATGGAGGGACGAATGGGGACGTGTCGTCTTCAGCGATGAGAGTCGCTTCTGCCTTGGTGCCAATGATGGTCGTATGCGTGTTTGGCGCCGTGCAGGTGAGCGC
Source organism: Schistocerca gregaria (assembly GCF_023897955.1). Lineage (NCBI taxonomy): Eukaryota > Metazoa > Arthropoda > Insecta > Orthoptera > Acrididae > Schistocerca > Schistocerca gregaria. Next base: position 604,570,233 of record NC_064921.1, on the reverse strand, counting down.
CACAATCAGGACTGCATACGACCGAGGCACACAGGGCCAACACCCGGCATCATGGTGTGGGGAGCGATCTCCTACACTGGCCGTACACCTCTGGTGATCGTCGAGGGGACACTGAATAGTGCACGGTACATCCAAACCGTCATCGAACCCATCGTTCTACCATTCCTAGACCGGCAAGGGAACTTGCTGTTCCAACAGGACAATGCACGTCCGCATGTATCCCGTGCCACCCAACGTGCTCTAGAAGGTGTAAGTCAACTACCCTGGCCAGCAAGATCTCCGGATCTGTCCCCCATTGAGCATGTTTGGGACTGGATGAAGCGTCGTCTCACGCGGTCTGCACGTCCAGCACGAACGCTGGTCCAACTGAGGCGCCAGGTGGTAATGGCATGGCAAGCCGTTCCACAGGACTACATCCAGCATCTCTACGATCGTCTCCATGAGAGAATAGCAGCCTGCATTGCTGCGAAAGGTGGATATACACTGTACTAGTGCCGACATTGTGCATGCTCTGTTGCCTGTGTCTATGTGCCTGTGGATCTGTCAGTGCGATCATGTGATGTATCTGACCCCAGGAATGTGTCAATAAAGTTTCCCCTTCCTGGGACAATGAATTCACGGTGTTCTTATTTCAATTTCCAGGAGTGTATTATCCAGCAAGACGGCGCTTTTGATCGTGAAGTTGTGTCGTACCTCCGTAGGAATGTACCGACTTGGATTGGACGTGGTGAAACAATATACTAGTCACCACGATCTCCTGATATAACCCCAATGGACTTCTGTGTAAAGGGTCTACATTAAAAATAAATTATTTGTTCCTCCGCTTCCAGGAAACGTCGTCGAGCTGTGATAAGGATAACAAAATCAGTTGCCATCACACATCAACAATTATTTCACAGGATTTATAAGGAAATTGATTACAGCTGCGACATTTGTCGTTGACAAAAGCTAGAAATATTGAGCATTTGTAAATAATATATACACAACTGGCCATTAAAATTGCAACACCAGGAAGATGACGTGGTACTGACGCGAAATTTAACCGACAGGAAGAAGATGCTGTGATATGCAAATGATTAGCTTTTCAGAGCATTCACACAAGGTTGGCGCCGGTGGCGACACCTACAACGTGCTGCCATCAGGAAAGTTGACAACCGGCTTCTCATACACAAACAGCAGTTGACCGGCTTTGTCTGGTGAAACGTTGTTGCGATGCCTCGTGTAAGGAGGAGAAATGCGTACCATCACGTTTCCGACTTCGATAAAGGTCGGATTGTAGCCTATGGTGATTACGGTTCATCGTATCGCGACACTGCTGCTCGCGTTGGTCAAGATCCAATGACTGTTAGCAGAATATGGAATCGGTGGGTTCAGGAGGGTAATACGGAACGCCGTGCTGGATCCCAACGGCCTCGTATCACTAGCAGTCGAGATGACAGGCATCTTATCCGCATGGCTGTAACCGATAGTGCAGCCACCTCTCGATCCCTGAGTCAACAGACGAAGACGTTTGCAAGACAACATCCATCTGCACAAACATTTCGACGACGTTTGCAGCAGCATGGACTGTCAGCTCGGAGACCATGGCTGCGGTTACCCTTGACACTGCATCACAGACAGGAACGCCTGCGATGGTGTACTCAACGACGAACCTGGGTGGACGAATGCCAAAACGTCATTTTTTCGGATGAATCCAGATTCTGTTTACAGCATCAGGATGGTCCCATACGTGTTTGGCGACACCGCGGTGAACGCACATTGGAAGCGTGTACTCGCCATCGCCTTACTGGCGTATCACCTGGCGTGATGGTATGGGGTGCCATTGGTTACACGTCTCAGTCACCTCTTGTTCGCATTGACGGCACTTTGAACAGTGGACGTTACATTTCAGATGTGTTACGACCCGTGGCTCTACCCATCATTCGATCCCTGCGAAACCCTAAATTTCAGCAGAATGCTGCACGACCGCATGTTGCAGGTGCTGTACGGGCCTTTCTGGATACAGAAAATGTTCGACTGCTGCCCTGGCCAGCACATTCTCCAGATCTCTCACCAATTGATAACGTCTGGTCAATGGTGGCCGAGCAACTGGCTCGTCACAATACGCCAGTCACTAGTCTTGATGAACTGTGGTATCGTGTTGAAGCTGCCTAGGCAGTTGTACCTGTACACGCCATCCAAGCTCTGTTTGACTTAATGCCCAGGCGTATCAAGGCCGTTATTACGGTGGTGGTGGTGGTTAGTGTTTAACGTCCCGTCGACAACGACGTCATTAGAGACGGAGCGCAAGCTCGGGTTAGGGAAGGATTTGGAAGGAAATCGGCCGTGCCCTTTCAAAGGAACCATCCCGGCATTTGCCTGAAACGATTTACGGAAATCACGGAAAACCTAAATCAGCATGGCTGGAGACGGGATTGAACCGTCGTCCTCCCAAATCGTTATTACGGCCAAAGGTGGTTGTTCTGGGTACTGATTTCTCAGATCTATGCACCCAAATTGCGTGAAAATGTAATCACATGCCAGTTCTAGTATAATATATTTGTCGAATGAATACCCGTGTATCATCTGCATTTCTTCTTGGAGTAGTAATTTTAATGGCCAGTACTGTACTACATCCAGTGCGGTCTCAAACATTCCTGTAAGTTACTTATCTTTTTCACAATTTAAGTTTACTTTTGTATTCGTGAGCCAACAGCCTCGCCGTGGAGGTATCACCGGTTCCCGTTAGATCTCCGAAGTTAAGCGCTAACAGTTGTGTGGGTACCATTCAGGTCTGCCGAGCGATGATGTCAAGCACTTGTGAGGCTCGTTGAGGAGCTGCTTGACTGGGGTCACTCTGGTTACAAAAACTGACAGCCACCGGGAGAGCGGTGTGCTTGCTACATGTCCTTCCATATCCGCATCCAGTGACGCCTATCGGCTGAGGACGACACAGCGTTCGGTCGGTACCGTTGGACCTTTCGAGGCCATGTTCGGACAGAGTTTAGTTTTTTGGTTTAACTAATTTGTAAACAACCCGTTTCTTGGTGGCTAGACAAAACAAAAAACAATTGATAGATCGTATATTAAAGATACTCAGAAAATAAGGTCTTACAGACTAGCAATATAACCTAAGCACACCCAACAAAGAATTAGTCACCCCTCAAGAGGCATCACGCTAATACCATATAATAAAAATTTTAGCTTTGATACTGGCGTCAATTCGGTGAGGAAGAGGGTTCACAAGTTTGTTCTTGTACGCCATATCCAGTTGAAGTCACTCAGTGATGACCAGATCCCGCACAGCTATCAGATTTGCTGGGATGTTGAATTTTACGTTTTATCTGCTATCTATGTTAGTCCACCACACGTTCTATAAAAATAAGGGCGATTGATTTCGCGTGCCAGTCGAGGTACTATGGGATACCTGAGTGTTTGTCAAATCATAAACGTTTACGTGCAGCCCTGTGAACATGGCTGTTGATATCTTGGGAGACGGGAGTGTTTACAGCACTTGGTCACGTAGTTGTTGCTGATGGCAATTTGAATTAGTTGGCCCAAGTCATGATACGAAAAACACTCCCAAAACCATCACAAAACCACCTCCAATCTGAACTACGGTCTCCACATACTGGGGGTTCAACGCCTCATTGGGCTGTCGATGCACTTATGTTCTTGTACCATTTGAAAAGAGACAAAATCGTGACCCGTCGGACCACATTAAACACCTCCAGTCTCACAGTATCAGGTTCCTGCATTCTTGGCCCATTGTGGACGAGGAGACTTACGTGCCGCTTTAAGCAGCTGCCCGTTATGAGGAGTCGAATTCTAAATATCCATTGCAAGCAGTTCCCTTAGCAATGTCTGCTGGGAAACTGGTTGATATGGGCCTATATTCATAACAGCAGCTGTTCCTGCCAGTTTTGAAACCATTGTCTTTGACGACAGTTCCTGTTAGCACCTTCCTTAGGCTTTATTACACTGGCTGCATGTAGTACAACATTCGTTCCGGACTCGTTGAACAGTCCACGTTGATACATCAACAAATCAAGCAAATCAGTCACGATGAGGTCAGGGGCCTTCGAAACACGACAGTTCGTTCCTGCCATGTCTCCAGGCCAACCGATCTTATAGCACTGCTACCACGTAGCCGTGTGACACACACGATTACAAACCACTGCCATTACTTACGCTAATGGAGGATGGTCACGTGACTGCCTGGTGTCTGTTCTGCAACATCTACAGCGCTCCAAAGGGACCAAAGTTCCATTTGAAAGTTTTGACACTTTATGCCGTGGGCTTATCAACACAGTGTGCATTTATGACTGTTTCAAGCGTGCACTACACAAAAACTACTCAACAGATTTTAGTAGAATTGCCACTGTGTATTCAGAGGAGATGAGATCTTAGCTTCATCTCAACTAGTCCACGAGACAACAAATTATGCTTATTTCAAACACCAAGAAAAGGGGGTTTCGTTTACTTTTAAGACGAATATACAGTTATCAGCCAGAACATTATGGCCACCGGCCGACTGTCGATATAAACCCATCCAGTCGATAGTAGCGTCACCTGGTGAGGAATGCCTCCTAGTCAGACACGCGCACGGTGCATGTAATATAAGTGACCGTGCTGTCTGTGTGTAGAATGGGAGAATCGCGCGATCTATCAGAGTTTGACCGACGGCAGATTGTAATGTCCTGGAGGCTCGGCACGAGCATTTCGGAAACTGCACGACTCGTCGGGTGTTCGAGGAGTTCTGTGGTAAATGTCTTCAACACGTGGCGAAACCAAGATGAAACCAGGCCCAGACGTCATGGGGTTGGGTGGCCACCGCTCATTACGGATGTCGGACGTCGTAGGCTGGCCAGACTGGTAAGCCCGGACAGGAGGCTATTTGTGGCGGAACTAACATCAGAGTTTAATGCCGGGCAGTTAACAAGCGTGTCTGAAAGCACAGTGCACCGAACAGTCCTAACGATGCGCCTCTGCAGCCGACGACCCGTACATGGGACAATGTTAACACTACGACAACGGAGCATAAGGATCAACTGGGTACGTGATCATCAGCACTGGCGCTGTGGCAGAGCGTTGCAGGGTCTGACGAACCCCTATACCTTTTTCATCATGCCCATGGGATGGCGAATCCGACGTCTTCCAGCGGAACAGCTCCTTGACACTTGTACTGCGGGACGGAGGCAACCTGGAGGCGCTCCATTATGCTCTGGGAATAATGGACATCCAGGGGACTGATTGCAGACCACGTAAACCCCTTCATGACGATCATATTTCCCAGTGGCACTGACATTTTTCAACAAGATAATGCGCTATGTCACAAGTCTAGGAATGTGATGGAGTGCTTCGAGTAACAAAGTGGCGAGTTTCAATTGATATGCTTGCCCCCGCCCCCCCAACTCGCCAGATATGATCCCGATCGAACACATCTGGAATGTGATTCAACGTGGTGTCAGAGCTTGTCGTCCTCCTCCGCGGAATTTACGGGAATTAGGTGAATTGTGTGTGTATATATATGGTGTCAACCCCTCCAGCGACCTACCAAGGCCTCACTGCTTCCATGACACGACGTGTCGCTGCTTTTCATATCTGTGTGTATTCGTAAGGGACCAAACTGCTGATGTCATCGGTCCCCAGACTTACACACTACTTAAAATAACTTATGCTAAGAACAACACACACACACACACACACACACACACACACACACACACACACACACACACACACACATGCCCGAGGGAGGACTCGAACCTCCGGTGGGTGGGGCCGCGCAGTCCGTGACATGGTCCCTCAAACCGCTCGGCCTGCTGTTATCCGTGCCGAAGATGAACATACCGGCAGTTAGGTAGGTGTCATCAAGTTCTGGCTGATCAGTGTATGGAGCTGCACGTCATTTCTTCTTGTCAGTTACATGTTCACTTGTACATCACATCCTATGGACCTTTAAAACCTGGCGGTATAAATTATTCTTTTTTACTTCTTTATTGGCCACAGTGAACATTTTTACAACACAAAAACGAATGTGTCATTAAAGTCAGCGTGCATGTATTAGTGGATCACAATATTATTGCATCAGGGAGCGAGGGCGCTTCGATTGACTTGTCGCGAGTTTTTGTCTTGATTTTTCACGAGAATACGCTCAAGCACTTGATAGTATATGCGCAACTGTCTTAAATTCATTCACAGTGCGATGCACTTTTCCTAATCACCACTGTACTTTTTACTGTGGCGTCAAGGCGTGTTCCCGATACTGGCCATGGGACCATTGATATCGTCCTCGAGTAGTATATATTTATTACTAGAATGAAATTTTCACTCTACAGCGGAGTGTGAGCTGATATGAAACTTCCTGGCAGATTAAAACTGTGTGCCGGACCGAGACTCGAACTCGGGACCTTTGCCTTTCACGGGCAAGTGCTCTACCGACTGAGCTACCCAAGCACGACTCATGCCCCGTCCTCACAGCTTTAATTCCGCCAGTACCTCGTCTCCTACCTTCCAAACTTTACAGAAGCTCTCCTGCGAACCATGCAGAACTACAGGGTGTTTCAAAAATGACCGGTATATTTGAAACGGCAATACAAACTAAACGAGCAGCGATAGAAATACACCGTTTGTTGCAATATGCTTGGGACAACAGTACATTTTCGGGCAGACAAACTTTCGAAATTACAGTAGTTACAATTGTCAACAACAGATGGCGCTGCGGTCTGGGAAACTCTATAGTACGGTATTTTCCACATATCCACCATGCGTAGCAATAATATGGCGTAGTCTCTGAATGAAATTACCCGAAACCTTTGACAACGTGTCTGGCGGAATGGCTTCACATGCAGATGAGATGTACTGCTTCAGCTATTCAATTGTTTATGGATTCTGGCGGTACACCTGGTCTTTCAAGTGTCCCCACAGAAAGAAGTCACAGGGGTTCATGTCTGGCGAATAGGGAGGCCAATCCACGCCGCCTCCTGTATGTTTCGGATAGCCCAAAGCAATCACACGATCATCGAAATATTCATTCAGGAAATTAAAGACGTCGGCCGTGCGATGTGGCCGGGCACCATCTTGCATAAACCACAAGGTGTTCGCAGTGTCATCTAAGACAGTTTGTACCGCCACAAATTCACGAAGAATGTCCAGATAGCGTGATGCAGTAATCGTTTCGGATCTGAAAAATGGGCCAATGATTCCTTTGGAAGAAATGGCGGCCCAGACCAGTACTTTTTGAGGATGCAGGGACAATGGGACTGCAACATGGGGCTTTTCGGTTCCCCATATGCGCCAGTTCTGTTTATTGACGAAGCCGTCCAGGTAAAAATAAGCTTCGTCAGTAAACCAAATGCTGCCCACATGCATATCGCCGTCATCAATCCTGTGCGCTATATCGTTAGCGAATCTCTCGTGCAGCAATGGTAGCGGCGCTGAGGGGTTGCCGCGTTTGAATTTTGTATGGATAGAGGTGTAAACTCTGGCGCATGAGACGATACGTGGACGTTGGCGTCATTTGGACCGCAGCTGCAACACGGCGAACGGAAACCCGAGGCCGCTGTTGGATCACCTGCTGCACTAGCTACGCGTTGCCCTCTGTGGTTGCCGTACGCGGTCGCCCTATCTTTCCAGCACGTTCATCCGTCACGTTCCCAGTCCGTTGAAATTTTTCAAACAGATCCTTTATTGTATCGCTTTTCGGTCCTTTGGTTACATTAAACCTCCGTTGAAAACTTCGTCTTGTTGCAACAACACTGAATTCTAGGCGGTGGAATTCCAACACCAGAAAAATCCTCTGTTCTAAGGAACAAACCATGTTGTCCACAGCACACTTGCACGTTGTGAACAGCACACGCTTACAGCAGAAAGACGACGTACAGAATGGCGCACCCACAGAGTGCGTTGTCTTCTATATCTTTCACATCACTTGCAGCGCCATCTGTTGTTGAAAATTGCAACTACTGTAATTTCGAAAGTTTGTCCGCCTGAAAATGTACTGTTGTCCCAAGCATATTGCAACAGACGGTGTATTTCTATCGCTGCTCGTTTAGTTTTTATTGCCGTTTCAAATATACCGGTCATTTTTGAAACACCCCGTAGCACCCCTGAAAGAAAGGGTATTGGAGAGACATGGCTTAGCCATAGCCTGGGGTTTGTTTCTAGAATGAAATTTTCACTCTACAGCGGAGTGTGCGCTGATATGAAACTTCCTGGCAGATTAAAACTGTGTGCCCGGCCGGAAATTTATTGTCGAAATTAGTGATTCGCTGGACACGTTGTCAAATTTTCCCATATCAACAGTAGTTCTAGATACGTTAACTGATGATATGGAAATCTGTTGGTAGTAACGGGGGCTCGGATTCACATGTACTAGAAAGTAAGAATATATGCATGCATCAGTGCACTAAAATATGGCAAATATGCTCTAAAAACTTTATAATGTACGTAAAAAATTTAATACGTTATTTCTACTTTCTCACATTTATTAGTATTGATGAAATAATCAAACTGTAAGTTTATTCTTAGCCATTAACACAATTAATATTTATTACTGTCTCTCTTTCTCTCAATGAAATCTAGCATTAGTTGTTTTTATTACAATAAACAATTAAATATTCCTTCTGTCATATAAAATGTTTTTATGAGAAGAGAACGACCTCTCGACTTCAAACGAAGTATCGAAGAGAGGCTATGTCACTTACAGAATAAGCATTGAGTTTTTTTTTCAGATTCTCCTTGTCGACCTTACTCACACCCCAAGGAAAAATATAACCTGAATTCCTTGTTCTATTTTCTCAGTTTTGTAATGAGGTCACTTCCGTTTTCTTCTGGTAAGCCTCCGGCGACAGCTATTCCGTATGACTGCAGGACAGAAGATAGAAGCATCTCTTTTTCTTCCAAACGTGTGAGTGCGCCTGGCAGTTTACTAAATTAAGTATTAATAAACTCTAATTTACCCTGGAGCCGCTTCTCACTGCAAGCACTAACAGCAGCAGTGATAACTTGCTGCTTCATTTTTGTCTATCACGTCGAGCACCTTTTCCACATCTTCTAGATGAACGGAGTAATATAAAGCTGCTGCATCCCATGTTCCCCATCTCGTGAGGATTAGCTGAACGATTATATTGTACCATATCAATAAATAATTTCACTCCTGATGGCGCCTTCACATGCACTTTCTTTGCAGAGGAATTGAAGCTTTTACTTCTGGAAAATTCGCTCGAATTTCCTCAGCCAACCGACGAAGAGCTTGTGCTAAACAAATCATTGGAACAGCCTTACAGTAAAATTCATGCAAAGCTCATTTATGCTACTGCATCTGAAACTAACACCAAGACTTTTTCCTCGTGTTCTTTGACAAGCCACTAAACACCTAATGCATCACGAACAACACTACGAACAGCTCAATGGCTTGTTTCTTCCAGTATCCTGGAGACATTGAGATGGGTTGTTCCTGGTTCAGATTCCGTCATTTTTTCCGCGATGACGTTGACAACAAATCTCCCACACGAGTCGATTGTTTCTACTACAGATAACCGCAAATTTCGGTTGAAGATATCGTTTCTTATTTGTTGCATCACCTAAAAATACACTTGGCATTTTCACGCACAACCCACTGTCGAAGCAAATAATTCCGAATAACAGCACACTAGTTACACATTGAAAAGTTAACTGAAAATGACACTTTTTCAATTCTTAGAAATGTTATTGTTGCGGCAGATGGCTTCGTTTGAAGTGTATCGAGTTTTATGTTGCGACGGTCACACCGAACTTTAAAGATTTGCCGCATGATTATTGAACACTATTAGTTTTGTTAAGCTGTAGGAGGCACATTTTTGATAGCTATGTTCTGCTCTTTTCTCGGCGCTCTTTTATGGATTTAGAAACATGATAGGTAACAGTCCTTCTACCAGAAAAGGAGCAATTAAAGAGAACTTTGCTCGGGTGTTTCCCTTCTTGTTAATGTATCGTGATGAAATATTTGTGTTTCAAGATTGATTCCAGGAAAAGTAAAATATATACAAATATGCAAAATTTCGTTAAATATGCACTAACCCCTTACATGTGCATTTATATGCACTAACATGCAAAGTTTCGAGCTCTAGTAATTGGTTTGGCTTACATACACGTATATGAAGAGTTTTTGCATTGCGATATGATTTTGTCAGCCTCCAAAACTGCCTTCTACGAGAACTGAACATTTAAATTTCTATAGATAACTAAAAAAATGAGGTATAGCAACGAGTAGCGAAAGAACTTGTTGATACCATCCAAAATTCGCTCTGACCCTTAGGTACTGGTATTCAGTCGTTGGCAATAGTGTCAATCGTGATTTAGTAATGCTTTCCCAGGTCGATACCAGCGATAGCACGAAAACTTTTAAGTCATCTAGGGGCACTAAGAGCCCCATGCGATAAACGCTCACTAAGATGTAATCGAGGATACCTGTCATGTAAGTACAGCCAGGAAATTCACAATCCACGTTTCAAGCAACTCAGATAACAGAGGGTCCAGTCCACATGTCGAAGGAAAGTAAAAAATCGTGAGTTATAAATGACTGTTTTGAAACTGAGTGCTGTCTGTTCACGCTGAAAAAAAGTAGAGGCATGCAGAGTTCCCTTACTAGATCCAGTATAAAAACGATCACCAATGTTCGGAAATACAATGTTTTCTGAAGAGATTCCAGAAGGATGATATCTGTGGTACCCACGAAAATAAAGAGCGTATGAAGTAATGACGGGCTAAAAAGAAATGAACTCTATGACGCAAGGAATCTGATAGTGAAGGTGTTTGCACAAATAGGAGACTAACAGAAATTCATTAGATTCCTACGATTTGGTATTAAAAATGGCGAGAGCTCGTAACCAGAAGAGCACGGGAAAAAACAGACTTTTGGACAGTTCAGACCAGTCTTGTGTCCGGTGTCCCGAACAAATAGTAAACCACAAATGTTGGCTGTCTAAGAGAACCACGTTAACAGACTGACTGCGGTCAGTGACATGTACATTGGCGCGCGGTGGTTGGGAAATTGCTAGCTTATTAGCGTTGTGAAGGGAGATAGCGCAATCAGTTGAGCATGTTCTTACCGCTTCCTCCTGGTCTTCCACTGTACGAAATCTGCGGGCCAACTAGATTTTTTCGAAATCTGTTTGCACTAAAACTTTAAACGGCACTCGACGTAACGTTTCGGTACGGCTCTACAGTATTGCACAATAAAGGTGGAAGAATTGAATGAATGTAGCTCACTTCCCCCCCAGGGGTAAACTAGTGAACTTCGAATTCTATTTCAAGCACTTCATCGCATACAGATGTACCTGTAACAAGAGGGGCTGAGGCTGCCGATATACGCTTGCAGGTTTCCTCCTCTCTGTAGGCGGGATTAAATAACATACTCCACTACACGGGAGATCGTCACTTGTATACAGTTTTCATAAGGGCACTAAGTTTCACTCTTAAGACTGCGACGCCTTTTAAGATTTGTAGACCCAGGCAGCCTTATCAGACTGCGACACTTTAGCAGTATTTCCAAAGCGGTACTATGTCCGACACAAATATGTACACAAAAAGTGCCGAAGTTCCACTGCGGCAGTTCTGTGTGACTCACGCTACGCATCTGAGGACAGACTCAATGCGTCAACAACATACACGGTTTTCTGTCAGAGTGAGTCATCCGCAGAAGGAGCGGAGTCTGCTTGTGTGAGCTTCGTAATTGTGAAATCGGACTAAGTGAAGCACGAAAACCCATCCAGCTGTGATATACTCAAGATATGAACTAATAGATACCGCCGAGTTATGAAGCGTTTCTTATGAAACCGACGCCCAACATCCTTACAGCTTCTGTGGGAGAAAGCCGTGTATAGAAGTCAATAGTGTTCGCAGGTCTTAATTTCTGAAGTCGTGCTGCTGTCTAGATACCGCTGATGACTCACAAGAGCGAATGCGCAACAGTACTTCCAAAGATGCAAGAAATGATTATTAAGTAATAGAATCCAACCCAGTTTATTGTCCTCGACGGCTAGAATTTATCAGAGACAAGGATATCGTCAGGGGTGCCCCAGGGAAGTGTGGTAGGTCTGCTACGATCTTACGGACAGGGTCGGCAGCAATCTGCGGATGTTTGCTGATGATGCTGCGGTGTGTCACATGTACGTGAAGGTGTCCAAGTTTAGTGACCACAGGAGGATACAAGATGAGATAGACAAAATTTCTGTGTTGTTATGATGTACAGCAGCTAGCTATAAATGTAAAAAAAATGTAAGCTAATGCCGATGAGTAGTAAAAACAATCCTGTAATGTTCGGATACAACGTTGGTAGTACTGCTTCACACAATAACGTCGTTTAAATAACGGCGTAACGGTGCAAAGCGATATGAAACAGAGCAAGAATATGAGGATTGTGGTAGGGAAAACGAATGGTCGATTTCGAGTTACTAGGAGAAGCCTGGGAAAGTGTGGTTCATCTGTGAAGGAGACCGCATATAGGACCCTAGTGCGATCTGTTCTTCAGTTATTACTCGACTGTTTTTGATCCGCAACTGGTCGGGTTAAAGGATCGAAGTATTTCAGACGTGGACTGCTAGATTTCTAAGCTATAAATTCGAAGAATATGCTAGTATTACGGAGATGCTTGGGAACTCAAACAGGAATCCATTGAGGGAAGACAATGTTCTTTTCGAGGAAAGCTATTGAGAAAATTTAGAGAGGCGGCATTTGGAGCTCACTGCAGAACGATTCTACTGCTGCCAATATACATTTCGAGTAAGGACCACGACGATAAGATACGAAAAATTAGGGTTCATGCGCAGCCATATAGATAGTCGTTTTTCCCTCGTTCTATTTGCGAGCAGAACCGAAAAGGAAATGACTACTTGTAATTAGCTTGCGGGCTAATTATGTAGATGTAGAAACGCCGCCATCGGTTTCTAAAGAAGTGGAAGAAAGTTTTATGGCAGTATAAACATATGATGTGGCACTCAGGATTCCAGTGACAGAGAAATTCGTTGCAGATGATTTTTCCATATCTGGGCTCGGAACAGTACTTTTGGTCGACTGCGAAAAGATCGGAAGTATATGAGAAAAGATTTTCGACAGCGAAATGTTTCCGAGACGGCAATATCAGTTTGTAATTCGACTTCTTTTTGTGTCAGACAGTAATACTCCTGTCCACAAAATGAGGGGCCATACATTAACTGGCAACTGGAAGAAAATCATACTGACGGGTTAGCCGAAAGCTCGGATCTGAGCTTCGTCAAATATGTTTAAAATAGAGCACCGGTAGCACGCCATCAGATTCACGAAATCTTGGCGGCAAGTTTGTTCAGCACAGTCCAGGTTGAATGAAACAATACTGTGTATCATAATTTTAGCAGTATGGCTCACCGAAGACTTCACGCATTAACAGCAATAAAATGAGGAGATAGACGCTGCTACATACTTACTGCAGCTAGGGCTTTTGAAATGAACAGCAATCGTATTTCAGACACTTTGTCCACGTTCAAATATGGGACATTATGTTATCATTGATGATATGTCCTTTTTCCAATGTTGGATTACTGGGGTAGGTTAGGGACATACAAATCGCTAACGTAGCGTCCAACTGAAAGACTTGCACCAAGCCGTTGAGTAACACGAAATTTATTTATTTTTATTACTATGAAACTTATGTTTTGCCTTCCGCACTATAGTGATCCAGCGACGTGTAGCTAACCATCCTTTCAATTCGGAATTGTGTACGAATACCCTGATGAGGGACGTATAATCAGTCTCGTGACCAGTTGCGTGAATCCCTACAAGTTCTCAGTACGTCTCATCTCATGAATTTAGAAACCACCATCCAAACCATGTTCTTAACAATTTTGTATATGACGTGCGTATAGCAGCGTAATATAAGTTCTTTTGCGGATACCACAGGACTACGTGCTTGTAGCGTCAATGCGCAACACACTACAGCGCCGCTGCCTCAAGAACTACAGTTTTAAACATTTTGCTCGACAGTTTTAAACAGTTGTCTCCGCTTTTTTTGTCCAATACCGTTGCTACTCTCATGTTTCTTACGGAATTTTGAGTCCATTCTAATCAATACTAACTGAAGCCAATGATATCTATTGAAGATTGCTAACTGAATAGCAATAACGTTACAGTTTGACATGTCATTTTAATAGGAGACGCATTTCAAAATAAAATTGTAGCCTGACAAAATAACATATAAGACTATTGCTGGGTACGGGAACTATCATAATTGACATTGGTCTCATCCCTAAATAGGGGAGAAAGAATCGTCATCAACGAACACTATCAAAAGTAAGAATGGATAAAAACAAATAAAAAGCAAGAATGGTTTTTTATGGCCTAAAATACTGCCTTATAGATGTAAAACCCAAAGTCGAAACATTGTGAAAATTCAGTAAATCTGCTACATTTGCCAAAAAAGTGTGCAAACCCACAAATCTGCAGTAGCAAACACGATGTCATTATTTGTGCTGTAGAGATAAAGACAGAAAAAATAGCTTGTGTAAAATGAGGTAGGCCTGCATAAACTGACTATAGAAAAAAAAATTCGTATCTGTTTCTCTTAAAGCACTAAGTCTAAGTGTGTACTAATCACGTTATCAACTTTCGGTTAATTTTCTGTATGAACTTTAATTAGTTTGACATCATTATTACGTCCATAAATGCAAGAGCGTTCCTAATTGTCTGCTGGCTACGCAGCCACCACTCTCTCTTCTAGTTTACAGGGAGCACCCTGCATTGTTGGACTCTAAAAATAGGAGCTATTGTTATAAGCCGCAGCGTACTTCATTAGCGCGCTGCTTGCGCAACATTAACATGTGCACGGTAATAATAAATAAACAAAACAACAAACAAATGTTGTTGTACAAATTTCATAGTTAAGACGTGCAAACGATGCTTACATATGCCCACGTTAGTCCATCTACAGAGTCATGCTAACAACTTTGTCTCCCTCCTGCATTTCACTGTTAATCTGGCGAGCTCGCAAGATCATATGAGTCATTTTCGCTAATGCTTAGCTTGTCACGAGGCTCAGTCAGTGGAGCTTTGTTGGAACACCGACAATAAAGATCAAGGTTATCTGTGATAAGGCTGCTGTTGTACTGGATGGTCAGTTATTGCAAAGGGCTGCGTCCTCCGGCAAGTCCCATTCGCCGATACGAAAGCTTGCTTCGACTTCTTTTTACACTATACCTTGGTAAAGTTTATGGTTTAGTGGCATCAAACTCAACATAACTGTGTTAGTGCCCTAACATTTTACGAGTAACATCTTTTCAAGGTCACTCTCTTAAGATTCCACAATTTCACCCCCTATCACACATTACAAAGTCATTTTGACTGTTTTTCCATCGTACTCGAAAGGTGACTAGATAACTGATCTTGTCGATATACACTACGTGGTTATGTTCCCGCAAGTAATGTTTGAGGATGACACATGAGACGTAAAACCGAGAAATATGGCGCAGTGGCAAGAGGCCATACACTTTAGATTTTCCGTAGATTATTTAAATCACTTAGGCAAATGCGGGAGTGGTCGATTTGCTTCCCTCTCCTTTCCGAGCTTTTGTCGCGCTTGTTATGGCCTCGTCGACTGCAAGACGAACAACCTGAATCATCTTTCTTTTTGAGACGTTAACGTTTCTCAGTTCGTACACGACGTTAATCTCTTAGGGCAACCGACAACTGCGACCACAGAATCAAAATTTTTACATAACATCAGCGGATAAAAAGAGCTGAAGAATGATTTGTAGAAGAGTGCGCTGTACATCTTTCGTGTAAGTCAGTCGTGTGCATCACTTCCTCTAACCCGAGATTGCACGCAGTTTTTGACATATTAATGGCAGGAAGTTGAAGATACCAGCGATGTGGCGTACAATTTAACTATAGATGATCAACATCTACGTCTACATCTATACTTCGCAAGCCGCCTTACGGTGTGTGGCCAAGAATACTTCTGGTACCACTAACTGATCCCCGCTACACTGATCCACTCGCGAATGGTGCTTAGGAAGAGTGGTTGTTGGTAAGTCTCCATATTTACTCTAATTTCTCGAATTTTCTTGTTGTGGTAATTTTGCGAGATGTATATGGGAGGACGTAATACCTTGTCCGACTCTTCCCGCAAAGTACTCTCACGGAATTTCAATAGTAAATCTCTCCCTGACACACAACTCCTCTCTAGTAAGGTCTGCCACTGGACATTGTTGAGCATCTCCGTAACGCTCTCGAGCCGACCAAACGATCACGTGACGAAACGCGCTGCTCTTCGTTGGATTTTCTGTGTATCTTCTGTTACTCCTACTTGGTAAGGGTCTCAGACTGAAGAACTCCCACACACGAATCAGACGAGCAAGCGCCTTGTAAGTTATTTCTTTTGTGAACGGGTTACATTTTCTTAAGTTTCTTCCTATGAATTTCAGTCTGGCATATGATTTTTCGGCACTCTATTTAACGTGGTCATTCCACTCCTGGTCACTCTGGGAGGTTACTCCTATTATTTTACGTGGTTATTGTTTCCAGCAATTATTTTCATTCAGGGTCAACTGCTGGAGTCTGCTCCATTCATCACTGCTCTGCAGGTTATTTTGCAAATCGATACTGTCTTCCGACGCTGCTACTTTCTTATAGACGACAACATCATCTGCGAACGGTCTTAAAGAGCTTATGACGCTTTCTGCTACATCATTTATATACCCTGTAAACAGTAACAGTACTGTCACACTTCCATGGGGTACTTCGGAAATAATCTTTACATCGGTCGATTTTGTCCCGTTTAGGACGACGTGCTCTCTGCAAGGAACTCTTGAATTCGGTCGCAAATCTCATCCGGTATTCGATAACCTCGTATATTTTTCACTGAACGGCAATGTGGGAAGGTGTCAAATGCTTTCCTGAGGTCAAGGAACACGGCATCCACTTGAGCGCCCTTGACTGTAATGCTATGGAACTGATGGACGAAAAGAGGGAGCTGAATCTCGGAAGATGTCTGCTTGCGAAATCCATGATGATTTTTATAGAGAAGATTTTCGTTCTTCAAAAACGTCACAATTCTTGAGCATAAAACGTGTTCCATAATTCTACAACAGATTGACGTCAATGATATAGGACTATATTTATGTGCATCTGCCCTTCGATCCTTCCTGAAAACGGGAATACTGCATGTTTTTTCGAATCACTAGGTACCCCTCGTTACTCCAGCGTTCTACGATAAATTGCTGATAGAAGGGGAACAAGTTCCTTCGCATAATCTCTTCAGAATCTTACAGGTATCTCACCTGGTCCATATTCCTTTCCAGTACTATGCGATTGCAGTTGCTTTTCTATTACCCGTTTGGTTACGTCAATCTCTGGCATTTTGAAGTCCGTAGTTAATTGATAGGACGAACCGTATAACGATCTTCCGCGATGATATAGTTTCGGTCAACAGAATTCAGTACTTGTGCCTTCTTTCTGTTATATTCTGTTTCTGTGCCAGTATGGGCACTGAGTGACTGAACAGATGCTTTCTAACCACGTACTGACTCTACGTATGACAAAAACCTCTTAGGATTTTTTCTCAGATCGGTTGACACAATTTTACTTTCAAAGTAATTGAACGCTTCTCTCACTGCTCTCGTTACGCTCATTTTCGCTTGGTTCAGCTTCTGTGAGTTAGGTTTTGCCTTCCCTTGAATCTGTGATGAAGCCCTCTTTATTTACGCAGTAGTTTTCCACCACAGCTATTAAATTGCAGTGCGTCTTTCTCATCCCTTGCTCGGAACATACTTGTCTACGGCATACCGAACAATGGTTTCGGATTTTTTCCATTGGTGCTCCGTCTTCAGTACTGAATATTTGATGTTGAGTACCAGATACTCTGCAATTAGTATCCTGTGATTCTTGTGAAGCAAAAATATTTTCATCCTGTCACTCTTGCTAAGCAAAAATATTTTCCTACCTTTCCTCACTTTCCGTTGTTCTTATACAGCTACAATTTCTTAAAACTAAGCATAGTTGTCAATGCCAATCACAATTCATAGCAGATGGCCTCGTGGAAGCTAGATGAAACATTGGTTACGTCAAGGCACGGATAGCTGCAAGAATCAATAACTGACAGAAAATGGTTTAGGTGCCCGACACAGCGATCACGAACGTCTAGGGGTTTGATCTCGGAAAGGCGACGCTATCTCGTAAAGCATAGATCGTCGGTTCGCATGTATGCTCAGACAGGAGTGCAGGTTTTAAATGGTCCGTTACCGCAAGTGTACCCACTTTAATTGCTTGTAGAAAATATGGTCTGATGATCTTTCCGTGCTGATTTCATAGACATTTTACAGCTACAGAGAAAAATTTACAGCAGTTCCAATGTTGATGTCTCGAGTACAGAACACATAAACATAAATCTCACGACGAAACCGTCGAATCAAGTTTACCCGGCAAAACAAAATCAACAACGGCTGGTAAGGGCATTGCCCGTGGAAGGGAAGATTCCGGATTCGAGTCTCGGATCTCCACATAGTTTTCATCAGTCGGGAAGTTAAAAAAAAATAGCGCACTCCGACGCAGAGGGGAGTTTCGTGCTGGGAGCAGTGGATGGTGTTTGCTGCTTTTATTGATAAAATCACAGCGCTTTGAACAAGGCCCTTCAGTTGACCGCTACTGTGTCAAAACGAGCCTTACTGAGGCTCTTCAGCACATTTTAAGCACTTCCTATGTACATACAATTATAATTTGACGTTGATACCTCCAGCAAAA
The DNA here is from genome assembly GCF_023897955.1 of Schistocerca gregaria. NCBI lineage: Eukaryota > Metazoa > Arthropoda > Insecta > Orthoptera > Acrididae > Schistocerca > Schistocerca gregaria. Next base: position 604,551,504 of record NC_064921.1, on the reverse strand, counting down.
TATATTATGACCTGAAGATGGCAGTAGGTGAAACCAGTAATAGTGAAGTGTAAAAGTTTGTGTGATCAAGACAGACCTGTGGCAAAGAAACGTACTGCGTTGCGCATGCTTTCTGTGCTATAATATGGCAAACATGTCTATGTACAGGATGTCCATAATTAATGTTCCAGTTTAAAAACGCCATAGAAAGAGAACCACTGCTCAGAATGGCATCAAATTTGAACAGCGTATTAGTGAGGCAGCGGAAAACGTCACAGAAAAAATTAACGAAAATTTGGCCACAAGATGGCGCTGTAGGCGTCAGAATATGCACAACAACAGACATGCGGCATAGGGCTGTTCTCAGTTTGCGTCAGAGACGCCCAACATGACTTATCTCCATGAAGGATCGCGCGCTCCTGGTAAAGTTCTTTCACAAGAACAGTGCCTGTGTCCCAGTAGCCCTGTAGTTCCAGATATGAAGCCGTTGTTTCGATGTCTGCTAAGGATCTGGAAGAAATGATTACAAAATTCGAAAATACGGGCTGTTATGAAGAGCGATGAGAAAGAGGGAGGGCAGCAGTATTGTACGATGGGTCGATTGCTTGTGTGCAGACAAGCAGGAATTGCTCGAAAGTTAGACATGTCTGTGAGCACGGTGCACAAAATCCTACAAAGCATCCTGTATTGCTATCCATGCCAAATCACCCATGTTCAGGTATTGCTTCCTGCTGACCTGCCAGCAAGAAGACGTTTGCTTTGGAATTTTTTGTTCACATGGAAAATGAATGGCCACGGAACATTCTGCGGACAGACGTAGCCCATTTCCATCTCCAAGAACATGTCAGTATGTAGAAGTGCAGAATATGGGCATCGGAATATCAGCAAGCATATCAGCCAGTACCATTTCAGTCTGCGAAGCTGTGGTGCAGGTGACGGCATCGTTTATCGTAGGCCGTATTTTTCCTAGGAGATAAGCCCTGCGCGTGCCGTTGCCTGTACCTCACCAGTAAACGCTATGAGAGCCTTTTTCACACTAATCTCATTCAAACCCTTTAACAGTATTGATGTGTGCACAGGATTATTTTTACGCGTGATAGCTCTCCTCCGCACACCGCACAATTAGTGAAGCGGCTGCTGCAGAGGCATTTCGGAAATGCTAGAATTATCAGCCGTCATTTCCCTACAGTGTGGCCGTCTATATTAGCTACTATTAATCCATGAATGACTTTTGGCTGTAGGGTTATCTGGAAGATGTCGTGTTCAGTGCTCCTATCACAAATGTAAATGACGGCATTTTGTACGTGACCCCCGAGGCACTCTGATCTTTTGTGGAACATGCTGTTTTTCGATTTCAACTTGTGGCAGAAAACGGTGTAAGGCACACTGAACATGTCTTGCGCCAGTCTCACGACAATTAGAAACCGATTTCATTTTGCTTTTCACTTGGCTTTGACCTCAGTACAATCAAAACCGATTTTTCCCATCCGATGTGGTATGACCTTGTCTAACTAGCAGTGCCACAATTGCTGACTGCACATTGAACAGTACGTATGGTGTAACGTGCAACTGAAACCACAGCCGTAGTATTGCAATTCATCAGTCATCTTTAACCGACCCCATTTACTTTAAGATGCTTACAGCGCCATATGTTGCTAATATATTCATATTTTTCCGTTCCATGGCGTTTCGGTTCCCCCTGTATCAATAATATGCTGTTCGAAGTTGACGCCATGCTGAGCAGTGGTTCTGTTTCTATACCGTTTTGAAACTAAAACGTGAATTATGGACACCCTGTATGGAACCATGCTGAGCAATAGTTCTGTTTCTTTGCCGTTTTGAAACTAAAACGTGAATTATGGAGACCCTGTATGGTCCAAGTTTCACCGAGCTTTTACTTGGCAGTACATCATTCGATAGTTACTTTCGTTCTTAAGTTTTGCACACCAGTATCCGTATACTGCAAGCCATTAAAACTGTAATGGCACGAGGTTGGCATGCAACAAGCGTCAAATTATCATGCCTGAATATGCAACTGATGAATAGCATTTCTGCGCAACGTTCAATGCCGTCCACATTCAGAGTATAAGGAAACGATTTCTCATTCAAAAAAGGCTTGTCTTGGACAGTTGTGAGAAGTCCGTGTTTGGTCTCGTGTGAGAAAGAGTAACGTCTACCAACAAGTGTCGCTCAACAGCGGCAGCACCGTGGCTTATCATAATTGCAGCTTATCGTTACCAATACTCCTGTTCGCGTTTGTCAGGATGCCACGACTGTGATGCGAATTAGAATAGATTACACCCATCATCGTCACAGTATGGTGTAGCATTCGGTACACAACGCGATCACCTCTGGTTCGCACAGCCAGTAATTTGGACAGCATGCGCTACGTGGTCGGTGGCTGTGACTTATGTTCCAGATTTCCGTGATGTTATCTGTCAACAATATGATTCATGGGCGTATAATATTGCCTGTGGTGTCCTGAACTATTGCCTATGGTGTCCTGAACTATCTCGACACCAATGGTGTTCGACTGTTGCCCTGGCGCTTTCTCCAGATCTCTCTTCCACTGCAAAGATCTTGTCATGGATTGACGAAAGACTGTCACTCCACCACTAGCTAGCCACTACGCCACCACTAGCTAGCCACTGCCATTGATTAACTCATACATACAGTTGAAGCAAGAATCTTCTTCTTTTGCCTTTGTCCCGCATCTACTTGGGGTCGGCATGGTTACTAGTGGATCTAGCGTGGTTAATTTAAGAGGTGGTCGGATGCCGTTCCTGTTGCCATCTCGTTAGACCCAGGTGTATGTGCCCAACTGTCTATATGTAGAAAGAAGGCGAACTTTTTCTAAACGCTGGCGTAACTCGGGTACCTGCATGGTATTCACATAGTCAGATCTACATTACATTTACGTGATTACTCTGCTATTCACAATAAAGTGTCTGGCAGAGGGTTCAATGAACCACCTTCAAACTGTCTCTCTACCATTCCACCTTCGAGCTGTTTCTCTACCGTTCCACTCTCGAACGGCGCGAGGGAAAAACGAGCACTTAAATTTTTCTGTGCGAGCCCTGATTTCTCTTATTTTTCGTGATGATCATTTCCCCCTAGGTAGATGGATGGCAACAGAATGTTTTCACAATCGGAGGAGAAAACTGGTGATTGAAATTTAATGAGAAGATCCCGTCGCAACAAAAAACACCTTTGCCACTCCAATTCACGTATCACGTCTGTGGCACTATCTCTACTATTTCGCTACAATACAAAACGAACTGCCCTTCTTTGTACTTTTTCGATATCATCCCTCAGTCCCAACTGATGCGGATCCCACACGGCACAGCAATACTCCAGAGTAGGGCGGACAAGCGTGGTGCAAGCAGTCTCTTTAGCAGACCTGTTGCACCTTCTAAGTGTTCGGCCAATGAATCACAGTCTTTGGTTTGCTCAACCCACAGTATTATCTATGTGATCGTTCCAGTTCAGGTTATTTGTAATTGTAATCCCTAAGTATTTAGCTGAATTTACGGCCTTCATATTTGTGTGACTTATCGCGTAATCGAAATTTAACTGATTTCTTTTAGTACTCATGTGAATAACTTCACAATTTTCCTTATTCTGGGTCAATTGCCACTTTTCTCACCATACAGATATCTTATCTAAATCATTTTGCAAGTCGTTTTGATCATGTGATGACTTTACAAGACGGTAAATGACAGCATCATCTGCAAATAATCTAAGAGGGCTACTCAGATTGTCTCCTATGTCGTTAATATAGATCAGGAACAATAGAGGGCCTATAACACTTCCTTGGGGACGCCGTATGTTAGTTCTGTTTCACTCGATGACTTTCCGTCTATTACTACGAACTGTGACCTTTCTGATAGGAAGTCACGAATCCAATCGCACAACTGAGGCGATACTTGGTAGTCACGCAGTTTAGTTAGAAGACGCTTGTGAGGAACGGTGTCGAAAGCCTTCCGGAAATCTAAAAATATGGAATCAATTTGACATCCCCTGTCGATAGCACTTATTACTTCATGAGTATGAAGAGCTAGTTGTGTTTCACAAGAACGATATTTTCTGAAACCGTGCTGACTATGTGTCAATAAATCGTTTTCTTCGTATGTGTCAATAAATCGTTTTCTTCGAGGTATTTCATAATGTTCGAATACAGTATATGTTCCAAAACCCTACTGCAAATTGACGTAAGTGATATAAGCCTGCAATTCAGCGAATTACTCCTACTTCCCTTTTTAGGTATTGGTGTGACTTGAGCAATTTTGCAGTCTTTAAGTACGGATCATTCTGTGAGCGAGTGGTTGTATATAATTGCTAAATATGGAGCTATTTTATCAGCATGCTGCAAGAGGAACCTGACTGGTATACAATCTGGACCGGAGGCCTTGCCTTTATTAAGTGATTTAAGTTGCTTTGTTACTCCGAAGATATCTACTTCTGTTTCTCATCTTGGCAGTTGTTCTTGATTGTAATTCAGGTTCAAAATGGTTCAAATGGCTCTGAGCAGTATGGGACTTAACATCTGTGGTCATCAGTCCCCTAGAACTTAGAACTACTTAAACCTAACTAACCTAAGGACATCACACACATCCATGCGCGAGGCAGGATTCGAACCTGCGACCGCAGCGGTCACGCGGTTCCAGACTGAAGCGCCTACAACCGCACGGTAACACAGGCCGGTGGAATTCAGGAATATTTACTCCAGGTTCGGCGCACCTCCCATTCCGGAAGCGGTGCTTTAACACACACGGCTATGCGGGCCAGGAAGGAGAAGGAGCAGGAATAATAACGTATCCCTGTCTTTCATAAAAATTTAGTCCGACTCGATACACATTCTTGTTAGTGCCAGAGCGTATCCCTGTTTTTCATAAAAATTTAGTCCGACTCGATACAGATTCTTGTTAGTGCCAGAGATAGTGCCAGAGACGGCAGCTCTGTGAATTGAGTTTCGCACCACTTAAGCTCCAAAACGACCTACAAATTTAATTAAGTTTTCTTCCTCCTGCACTGTATAAAAGCAATAAACAAATTTTGTTATTTTCTACTCTTTCTCGTGTTGCTATTTTAATTCCAGCAGTGTAACGCGAAAACGCACCGCTATCGCATCGGGCACATACTTCACTTCACCAAGTAGCAATATGTTTTCACAGGCATATAGCAACGTGGCTCCCAAAATTCATGAAATAATTTCTACTGTTTAATTAGCAGTACGCGTTTCAGCAGCATGCTATCATCATCAGACGCGTTCCACTTACATGTGAAATATCTTAATCTGAAGAATGATCAAATTCATTTCCTGTATGTGCCAGTGACGCTACGTGTCGAAATAGAGTAATTTTTGTTGTAAATTGGGCTGTGTGGCACACAGAGAGCAGCGACAAACATATCACAGCTTAACATTGCCACATACCTACACAACCCAGCCACATTAATGTGGCCCCCTGTCAAAACCCTGAATAACGACATCTTCCGGCGAGTCCATGAGGTTCTGGAAGATATCGACCGGGATGTGGAGCCACGACAACCACAGTCCCAGGGCGAGCTGCGCTAGGTTTCTCGGTTGAGGATCCACGGCGCGAACAGCTAGATCAAGGTGGTTCCACAGATTCTCGGTTGGGTATTAAACCGGACAGTTTTGTGGCCAGAGGAGTGCGGTAAACCAATCCCAGTGCATTTCGAACCATGCACGTACACTGCGAGCTGATGAGACGACGCAGTGTCTTGCTGGTAAATGGCATTATGATGAGGAAAAACAGGCTGCATGTGGTGGTGGACTTGGGTCCCCAAGGATAGATCTGTATTTGTGTTGATGCTCCACAGACTATAACATCCCTGAGCCGTGCACGGCTCGTGTTCATCCCATTAATTGTTTGTCGTCTTCTATTACGGTAGTGCCGCCTCGTTTTCTTATTCCATTTACTGGCGTCACTAACTTCCTGCCTTACTTGCCCGTGAGTGGCAGCAGCAGCGCCTATCGATAAGCGCACTGTGATACCATCTCTGGAGTGACCCATAGTATTTCCAGGTAATCGTCTGTCGGGTAGTCAGTGAGTGGGAGACGCGCCAGCAGTGCAGTCGCTACGGATTAGCAGCCGTGGACGGACCAACAGTCCACACGGTCGGTTGGCGTGGAGCAGCAAGGAAGCCCGCGTCGCACGGAGTCAGGCTGGAGCCGCTGGCGGCGTGCATGCGCGGTTGGAGTGTGAGGTGCTGCTTGCGAGTGCTACGAAGTTCGTCGCCCACCGATCTGGACATCATTTCGTCATTTGACCCTGGTTATCGCTTTTGGGACTTCCCGCGAGCAACAACGTGTGTGTATTTAAGTCGGCTAAGATTCCAGTCGTCTTCCTGTGAAATTTAACTTAATTCATTCCCTATTTCTGAAATTCACCAAAGGTATCTTCTGCCTTGTGGCCATTGACGTTCTGGTTACCTGCCCTTGTCAAAAAAATGACTCTGAGCTCTATGGGACTTAACATCTGTGGGCCATCAGTCCCCTAGAACTTAGAACTACTTAAACCTAACTAACCTAAGGACATCACACACATCCATGCCCGAGGCAGGAACCTGCGACCGTAGCAGTCACGCGGTTCCGGACTGAGCGCTTAGAACCGCTAGACCACCGCGGCCGGCCTGCCCTTGTCGTTGACGTAATTATAAGCAGTATATTTTCCTCGTTGTGTTGTTGCTGTCCAGCGCAGCATGTAGTTCGACAGATGAGGTGTTGGTGTTCGTTGTGGGCGTCAGTATTGTGTGTGTCGTGTATTGAAATCTTGTGGTCATTTTGCTGGATGCGTGGAGCGCAACTGATTTGGTTGATTGGTCGGTGGGCTGTCTGTCGGTTGTGTTGCCTCCAGATTAAGAAATCGTTGGGCAGGCTGCCTGTCTCGCCTAAACCGGTGTAGTGTAACAATCCCAGACCGACCCTTGGAAACTTCAGAGCGCCGCTCCTTGTGTGTTATGTAGTAATTTCCCTGTCTGGATTTTAGTTATATGGTTGATGTGTGGCTTTCAACCGAATATCAATATCTCTTAAATTAATGTTCCTGTCTCGCCCTTAAGGCATGAGATTGTTATATTTTATATGGGGCCTCCAGCCGAATTTTACTGGAGAGGTTTTAAGATAAGGCCTTCTGCCTTTTAGATTGAAACTCTTTCTAGGCCTTAAGCCTTTAAACATATTTTGTTGATATGTGGCCTTCAGCCAAGTATTAATATATTTTAAATTAATGTCCTTGTCTTGCCCTTAAGGCATGAGACTATTATTCTTTGTTATACACTCCTGGAAATGGAAAAAAGAACACATTGACACCGGTGTCTCAGACCCACCATACTTGCTCCGGACACTGCAAGAGGGCTGTACAAGCAATGATCACACGCACAGCACAGCGGACACACCAGGAACCGCGGTGCTGGCCGTCGAATGGCGCTAGCTGCGCAGCATTTGTGCACCGCCGCCGTCAGTGTCAGCCAGTTTGCCGTGGCATACGGAGCTCCATCGCAGTCTTTACCACTGGTAGCATGCTGCGACAGCGTGGACGTGAACCGTATGTGCAGTTGACGGACTTTGAGCGAGGGCGTATAGTGGGCATGCGGGAGGCCGGGTGGACGTACCGCCGAATTGCTCAACACGTAGGGCGTGAGGTCTCCACAGTACATCGATGTTGTCGCCAGTAGTCGGTGGAAGCTGCACGTGCCCGTCGACCTGGGACCGGACCGCAGCGACGCACGGATGCACGCCAAGACCGTAGGATCCTACGTAGTGCCGTAGGGGACCGCACCGCCACTTCCCAGCAAATTAGGGACACTGTTGCTCCTGGGGTATCGGCGAGGACCATTCGCAACCGTCTCCATGAAGCTGGGCTACGGTCCCGCACACCGTTAGGCCGTCTTCCGCTCACGCCCCAACATCGTGCAGCCCGCCTCCAGTGGTGTCGCGACAGGCGTGAATGGAGGGACGAATGGAGACGTGTCGTCTTCAGCGATGAGAGTCGCTTCTGCCTTGGTGCCAATGATGGTCGTATGCGTGTTTGGCGCCGTGCAGGTAAGCGCCACAATCAGGACTGCATACGACCGAGGCACACAGGGCCAACACCCGGCATCATGGTGTGGGGAGCGATCTCCTACACTGGCCGTACACCTCTGGTGATCGTCGAGGGGACACTGAATAGTGCACGGTACATCCAAACCGTCATCGGACCCATCGTTCTACGACTCCTAGACCGGCAAGGGAACTTGCTGTTCCAACAGGACAATGCACGTCCGCATGTATCCCGTGCCATCCAACGTGCTCTAGAAGGTGTAAGTCAACTACCCTGGCCAGCAAGATCTCCGGATCTGTCCCCCATTGAGCATGTTTGGGACTGGATGAAGCGTCGTCTCACGCGGTCTGCACGTCCAGCACGAACGCTGGTCCAACTGAGGCGCCAGGTGGAAATGGCATGGCAAGCCGTTCCACAGGACTACATCCAGCATCTCTACGATCGTCTCCATGGGGGAATAGCAGCCTGCATTGCTGCGAAAGGTGGATATACACTGTACTAGTGCCGACATTGTGCATGCTCTGTTGCCTGTGTCTATGTGCCTGTGGTTCTGTCAGTGTGATCATGTGATGTATCTGACCCCAGGAATGTGTCAATAAAGTTTCCCCTTCCTGGGACAATGAATTCACGGTGTTCTTATTTCAATTTCCAGGAGTGTATGAAATGTTTTAAGATAAGGCCTTCTGCCTTTTGATTGAAACTCCTCTTATTGCTTAATATGCGACCTCCAGCCTAGTTCCATTAAAAATAAATTGCTATAGCCTTCAGCCGATTAGATTGAAGATTTAGAAAATATTCTTGGGTGAAACCTCCAGAAGAACCTTGTGTTTCAATTCTGCTTAAGCCTTGTGTCTTGGATTTTGAATGTGGCCTACGGACGATCTAAAGTTAATCAAAGGAGGTCGATTAAGGTTTTGAGTGTTGCAAATATTGTTGTAATATTGTGTGTTGATAAATAAAGTTCGTATGTTGGGTGAAACTGACAGGAACTCATTTTGGTCCCCCCCTCCCTGTTTTTTACGACTTTTTTTCACGCCGTGCACTTCTACGGCAGGCCCCTGCTGCCGAGACCCACACTTCGCAACGGTCACAGAACAGTCGTTGACGTCACACTCTTGGTAGCTCCTTGGTTCATCTAACAAGGGAACCTCCACATCGCACCCCCCACAGATTTAGTTATAAGTTGGCACAGTGGATAGGCCTTGAAAAACTGAACACAGATCAATCGAGCAAACAGGAAGAAGTTTTCTGGAACTATGAAAAAAAAATAAGCAAAATATACAAACTGAGTAGTCCATGCGCAAGATAGGCAACATCAAGGGTAGTGTGAGCTCCTAAGTATGCCGGCACGGTAAATCACCGTGTTCGGTCAGAGGGTTAGCTGCCCTCTGTAATAAAAAAACTGAGCTAATGGGTCAACGACGAAATGAAACGAGTGTCTTGCGACGTCCGCACCGAGTAAAGGAAACAAACAAAAACGAACAAAATGAGATTTAAAAAAAATTGGTCCCGTGTTTAGCTTGAGCAGCTGCGGAACGAGAGGTCCTTGGTTCCAGTCTTCCTTCGAGTGAAAAGTTTAATTTTTTATTTTCAGATAATTATCAAAGTTCAGGCACTCACACATAATCAACTTCGCTCTCCAAAATTCCAGGACATGTTCAGATTTGCTTGGACATTTGCAGGACTTGACGGTCTACACATGGAAAAAATTGAAAACGTTATAAACATATGTTTTGACAGAGCACAGGGAAAACTGTGCGACTGTGAAACTGTTGCATTCATTTGTTGCAGTTTATGTGACAAACTCTTATCTTTTCATCGCTTTTTGGAGTGATTATCACATCCACAAGAAAACCTAAATCGGGAAAGGTAGAAGAATCTTTTTACCCATTCGCCAAGTGTACAAGTTAGGTGGGTCGACAACATGTACCTGTCAAGTGACGCACATGCCGTTACCAGTGTCGAAGAAATATATCAGACGTGTTTTCCTGTGGAGGAATCGGTTGACCTATGACCTTGCGATCAAATGTTTTCGGTTCCCATTGGAGAGGCACGTCCTTTCGTCTACTAATCTCACGGTTTTGCGGTGCGGTCGCAAAATACAGACACTAAATTTATTACAGTGAACAGAGACGTCAATGAACGAACGGACAGATCAGATCATAACTTTTCGAAAGTTAACCGTTTCGTAAATCTTTCCACCCTTGGCCCGAAAGCCAATGTTCATGTCTTTTGGACATCAAATGAATCTCTCCATTTCCACATTATGACGAAAACTGCACTGTATTCCGACTCCCCCAGCAAGCTTTATATACTCTCCACTGCTAAGGCTGTCACCTGCCGCCTGTGAGTGACTATTACATGTTGACGTCGAACATAGGCGGTCGTCACATTAATGTGACTGGACAGTGTATCTCTGCATCATTAAAAAGTGTCTCGAAAAGTAACTGAATCAGCAGAAATTATTTCTTAAATATACACTACAGTCGCAGTCCTCAAAACATTCTATGTAACAAGGATAAATTTACGTTCGTCCCTTAGCTGTCAGTTGGAGGAGGTGGCACAGTGGAAAGACATTTACAGTGTCTTACAAATATATTAATTTGCCAGCCAAACTCAGAATGTCAACCCGGTATTCATTTAGTGGAAAGCGTACATGAAAGGAATCTCCACGTAGACTGCATGAAGAGAAGAACAAGAAATGAGTAGCAATCGGGTGTACCCTGGGATACGTCAGAAGACACTACGAAGGTGTTGACGGCAGATCCTTTCACAACTGGTCTCCATTCAAATTGACTGCATTTCGACCGGTCTTTCTCAAGACCATTTGTTTTTATTTCCATAAACATCGAGGGATTTTCCCGAGAGAAAGAAGTTTTAGTAGCAAATTTATGCCACAAATATACATGTGACATTCTGTTAGTCCAGGAAACACACAGGGGAAGTACTAAAAACCGTCCAAGAATTGCTGGTATGGAATTAATAGTGGAAAGGCCTCGCGACAAATACGGCTGTGCCGTCTTTGCCACACCTAAGTGAATATCACTTCAGCCTCACAGACTGAAGACAGAACCATCGAGCTCCTCACAGTGCGAACGCCACTCTTCTGTGTAACATCGGTCTACAAACCACCCGATGCCAATTTCAGCATCAAAACACCAGCCAACTTCAACGAAAAGGCCGTCAACTTTGTCATAAGCGACTTCAATTGCAGAAGGACATCACATCGTGGAGATACCCAGATACCGACACAAAGGGAACGGATCTAGAAACACGGGCTGAGGCTCATGACCTACATCCGATCCATGATCCGAAGATCCCACCTTCTATTAACAGTGGCAGATGGAAAGGAGGGTACAACCCAGGCAACATCTTGGTTCTTCAAAGGTAGCTGTACAATGTAGGAAGACTGTAGGAGAGCCCATCCCCCATACCCAACATAGACCTATCTTATGCACTGTGAATACTGTAGTGGCGGCTGAAAAGGTACCATTCAAGAGGAGGTTTAACTTCAAGAAGGCTGACTGGAAGAAGATCAGAGAAGAGCTTGACTCAAAAGTGATAAACATTCCACTGCAGCCGGCCGGGGTGACCGAGCGATTCTAGGCTCTACAGTCTGGAACAGCGCGACCGCTACGGTCTCAGGTTCATATCCTGCCTCGGGCGTGGATGTGTGTGATGTCCATAGGTTAGTTAGGTTTAAGTAGTTCTAAGTTCGAGGGGACTGATGACCTCAGAAGTTAAGTCCCACAGTGCTCAGAGCCATTTGAACCATTCCACCGCAACCTGAAATGTACGAAACCTTTATCAGATGCATCCAACAAGATTCACGGAAAACTATTCCGAGAGGATGCAGAACTCACCAAGTTCCAGGTATGTCCAGTGACGAAAAACTGTTGTTAGAAAGATACCAAACTCTCTATGAAGAGGATCCATTTGCAGAAGAAACGTTCCAAGCTGGTGGAGTATTGCTGCAAGCAATTTCAGTAACTCGCAAGGCCAAGTACAGTAACCTGGTAGAGAACGACATGAAGCTGAACAGTAGATAAGCCTGGAAACTGCTTAAACCTGAGTGGCGAGCCTGTAAAATCACAAGAAAGTGGCAACCCAGCTCCTGCAGAAAGGCAAAAGCAAAGGAAGGACGCCCGAAGAATCTCTTCAGCGCGACCCAGAAACAAGGCATAATTCTCTTAGGGATCTCTTCTCCGTGGCTGAACTCGAAGCTGCCATCTCCAGTTCGAAGATGCATAAGGCTGCAGGTGTCGATGACCTTGGAGTTGAACAAAAAAAGAACTTCGGCTGTAAAACGATGGAGTGGATACTAAGCCTAATGAACACATGTATCGCCAAGCTACACATTCCCAAAATGTGGCGGAAATGTCGAGCCATTGCAATACTTAAGCCTGGGAAGGAACCAAAAGATCCAAAATAATTTCGACCCATCTCCCTTTTATGCCACACCTTCAAGATATTAGAACGGCTGTACTTAACGGAATCAGTTCCACTCTCGAAGTGAAGTTCATCCCACAACAAGCAGGCTTTCGTGCTGGCAAATCATGCTGTAGTCAGATCTTGAATCTGATCTTGAAAATCGAGGGCGGTTTTGAGCGATGTGAGATTACTGGAGTCGCTTTTGTTGACCTAACAGCTGCATACAACAGTGTGAATCATAGGAAACTGTTAAAGAAAGTGTATGATCTTACTAAGGACTACCAACTAACATCCCTTATTAGCACTTTTCTTCAAAACAGAAGATTCCAAGTTTCACTGCAGGGTAAGAGAAGCAGATGGCGAATGCAGAACATTCTCCCCAGAGGCAGTGTGCTTGCTCCAGCACTGTACAATACCTACACAAATGATCAGCCAATACCAACAGGTACTAGGCTCTTCATCTACGCTGTTTACACAGAAGTAGGTGACCAGGGGCCAACCTTTAAAGTAGAGGGAAAACTGTCTCTAGCAATAGATGAACTCTCCAAGTACCATGATGCTAACCACCTGAAGCCCAATCCCAGTAAAACTCAAGTGAGCGCCTTCCACTTATGAAACAGGAAAGCGCAGCAAAAGCTGAACATCACATGGCGCGGAGAGCAACTGAAACGTTGCCCAGCACCGGCCTACCTTGGTGTCACACTGGACAGGACTCTAACGTACAGACATCAATGTCTCAACGTGAAACAGAAAGTCATTGCTCGCAATGGGATACTTAAGAAGCTGATTGGCAGTAGCTGGGGAGCCAACCCGCACCTCCTAAGGACTTCTGCACTTGCGCTTTGTGTATCAGCCGCTGAGTATGCTGCTCCTGTGTGGAACGCCTCAGCTCATGCTGAGCAAGTCGATATTGCGGTCAACGACACTGCAAGGATCATCTCAGGATACTTGGAGCCAACACCAGTGCAGAAACTGTATCCGAGCGTTGGAATAGCCCCACTCAACATCCGGAGGGCCACTGCTGCAGACAACGAGAGAACAAAGTAGGAGAATGACCGCTGACGGCCTCTTATGGTCATCAGGCAGCAGAAACCCGCCTTAAATCCAGCAAGAGTTTCCTTGCTAGGACTGCGCCACTGGAGGGAGGACCAGAGGCAATTCGTCATGCAACGTGGAAGAACTCACTGCCCGTAGACGAATCATGAAAAGAAGAACTAGCTCCCGGCGCAAACCTACAATATACCTGTATGGAGGTCCCTCAACCGCCTAAGAGTGGGCGTCCCCCGATGCAAGGCCAACCTGAAGAAATGGGGAATCCTTCCAGAGAGCGCAGACACCTCTTGTGACTACGGGGCTGAAGAAGATCCAAGCCACCTACTTGTGTGCCCCCTCCTGGGAAACCCGTGCACAATACAAGGTGTTTACGAAGGAAATGACAAAGCTGTTGCAGCTGCTATTTTTTGTAAATGTTGACCGGATACGGAAATGAGCCGCTCGGGATTAGCCGGGCGGTCTGAGGCGATGCAGTCATGGACTGTGCGGCTGATCCCGGCGGAGGTTCGAGTCCTCCCTCGGGCATTAGTGTGTGTGTTTGTCCTTAGCATAATTTAGGTTAAGTAGTGTGTAAGATTAGGGACTGATGACCTTAGCAGTTAAGTCCCATAAGATTTCACACACATTTGAACATTTTTGAACGGAAATGAAATGAATGACTTAGTGGAATAAGTGAAAATGCCTAAAAATCCACATGCAGGCTGGCCGGCACATTGGGCCTCGTTGTTAATCCACTGGGCGAATTCGATAGGGGCGGGTGCACCTCCTCATCCCCGAAGCAGCATGTTAACACACGTGGCTATCTGGGCGAATTAATAGGCAGATCCTAAATTCTAAAATTTAATGTGTAACCAGTGTACTGTTTGGAGCTTCAAAACCAAACGATGATTATACGAAATAAATTTAAAAAGTGCAGTAAATCAAATATGCGTCTCTTGCAATGTTATCGCTTCCCCCTTCTTCTCTGCCTTCGAGCGCAGTGAGTTTCAACCAGCGTCGCCTTCAAAGATTTCGAACCAGCAGCCCCGTCGGTAAGGCATCTCATTCACAGCAGACAGGCGTTAGGTTCCGGAGCTGCCCGAGGAGACATACCCCTGTCGGGTGTGGACAGGTGTTGGAGGTACTTGCCGAACGTTCCCGCGGCGCAAGAAATGTCCGGTAGCCCGCAAATCTGCAGGCCGGAGAGCTTTGTGGGTGCGGGCGGGAAGCAATCAATTTGGGCAGCGCGCTTTGTGCGCCAGCGGCAGCGGCAGCGGCGGACTGCCCGATACATCAAGCGCGCTTCTTTGCCGGGCAGTCGCCGATGGCGTGCGCCATTGTGGACGCGCCACAAAAAGCCAGCCCTCATTACACCCGCCGCCGCAAAAAAAAACTGCCGGCCCCCGGTCAGCCGCGGACAAAGACGTCAGCCGGGAATTCCACCCGCGCCTCGCTCCTAAAAAGCCCGAAATAGATGGCCCGCTTTGTGCCGTACCTTCCGGGGCGCACGAATCGTGGAAACCCATTACGAAAAAGGGAGAACGTTTATCTACCCTTGTCGGACAGGAGGAAAAGAATCGATGGGCAGATTTACGTCCGGCAGAAATCTGCCCCATTCACAGGTCCAGCGAACTAAGGAAACATTTTCTATGAAGCTCAAAATAAATGACGAGAAAGGGTCGCTGCTTTATTAAAAACGGTCAATGTACGCTAACATCTCGCCAAACATAACTTGCAACAGGCAACTACATGTGCACTCCTTAACGGTTCAGTCAGTCCAGTACAAATTCCACTAAAAATCAGGCACTATTCAGAAAGTTTTGCGATCTCCAGATCTCACTAATGCTCTTAGTTTACTGATACTAATTCATATAATTAGATATGGGACGAAATAACAAAGTGACTCATAGCTAGTTGTTTACAGGACGGCTACCACAGCGACAGGACGAGTTTAGCCACAATGTTTACGATTCCGTATCTCTGTCGGTAAGAACGAAACCCTTATAGAATCACTTCGTTGTCCGCCTGTCTGTCTTTTTGTCCCAAGGTCAAAACCCCTTTTCCTCAGGAACGGGTAGAGTATAAAGTTGAAATTTATGTAACATATTACCGTCTACGGTCCCTTGGCGGTGTAAAAGATTGAAGCTTCTAAGTCAATGCAATCAAAAGATACAGCCATTTCATTCACATATTTTATACTCGCAAAGCCACTCATCAAAACCTACAGGATACCTCCCGTTGACCTAAAATCAGGATATTTGGCAAAAAGCAAGGATTAGCAGCACAAGCAAAGTAAAAAATTCCGAAAATTGTACAAAGCCACTCATCAAAACCTACAGGACACCTCCCATTGGCCTAAAATCAGGATATTTAGCAAAAAGTAAGGATTAGCAGTACAAGCAAAAAAAAAAAATGTAAATTTGTAAATATACCATACGAAAAAAATATTTTTGTTATTTGTTACCGGTCTGTCTCTCGTTGTGTTACGACCCTTTTTTTCTCAGGCACGAGTAGACGTATATCTTGCCTGTGTAGATATCGGTAACAGGCAAAAATCGTAGAGATTCTCAATTCCCGAGAAGGATGAACTATCTGTATACATAATTTAAGTTCGTACGGAACCCGCAGTGCCCGAGACCTACTCACACTTAACCGGATTTTTAGTTTTGTGATGTGTATAGTTGTCATGTCGCTCGCTACCTCGGCTTCAGACAGCTGCGCTCGAAAAATGGCTCTGAGCACTATGGGACTTAACATCTGTGGTCATCAGTCCCCTAGAACTTAGAACTACTTAAACCTAACTAAACTAAGGACATCATACACATCCATGCCCGAGGCAGGATTCGAACCTGCGACCGTAGCGGTCGCGCGGTTCCAGACTGTAAACAACTGCGTTCGGCAACATAATTGTTGTATAAGCTTTGTTTCCTTGTGCGGTATTTTTCTTTTGCCGAATGTGTGAAACCAATTGTTAAATTGCTCTGAAAATGAACTAAGTGGAAGTTATTGCCGATCGCCTACATACCTTCATGTGTGATGTCTTCCCCACGGCGATGGCATCTTCCAGCAGGGTAATAGTTCGTGTAACAAGACCAGAATCGTGCTGCAGTGGTTTAAGAAGCGTGGCAGTGAACTCACGTTGCCATCTTGGCCACCTAATTCGTCTGATATTAAGCCAATGGAACACATTTTGGACTTTGCTGGTACCAACTCCGTGGTCAAAAACCACTGACCAATAAATTACGAGAATTGCTTAATCTCTGCGTAAACACCTGGTGCCACATACCACTGAAAACCTGCCAACGTCTTGTCGAGTTCAAGCACACATAGCCGTTGCTGTTTTGCGTTCCAGGGGTGGACAAGCACGTTATCACGCAATTTTTTGGTTCATCAGTGCATAAACAATCAGACATAGTAAACATATCTTTCACACACACACACACACACACACACACACACACACACAAACACACACACACACATAGACACACGTGCAAGAGTAGTAAATTACGTTTAGCCTGTCCTAAAAAAAGGATGGTTGAAAGAAGCTCCGTCATAAGCTGCATTGATAAGTATCTTTTTTAATTGATTGATGGTGACTAGTTTCGGACACCTGTGTCTATTTTCAAGCCATCTGCATCGTGTGACAATACATGCGATAACCTATGTAAAAGAACTCCCCCCGCGGTGATGATCAAACCGGCGCTGTGTCGGACTCAGCAACAGTAAATAGACCACATAGGTCGGACATTAGAGAATGTCCGTCCTATTTTGTCTATTGACTATTGCTGAGACGGCCATAGTGCCGCTTTGATCATCACTTCAGGGGCAGTTTTTGTACATAGAGTATCTATTGTCTGTCTTGTCACACGATACGGATGGTTTCAAAATGGGCACAGGAGTATAAAACTAGCCACCATCAAAAAATTAAAAAAAAAAAAAAACTTCTCAGTGCAACTTATGACGGAGCTACAACCATTTATTTCAATTATTAAACAAGTTTCGGACCTATTTTTCACCTACAGTACACTGCAATTTCGTACGAAAGGACAGTATAAAGAAACATTAGAGGATAATTCTACTTTAATACTATACATGATACATTACTGCATGTGGCTAAGGGTGCTTCGCTTCAGGTACCGCTACCAACCAACTGGAATAGTTTTTGTCCGCAGATTAAATTTCGATTTAATGGGAAAATCGATTTAGTTTCCGTCCAACGTTTTGTGCCCTTGTGATGCTAAACAAAGTCACCTTACATACGACTGCTCTGAATGTAGCACACATGAAATTTTGATATGCAGCGAGAAAAGCTGTGAACTAGAGACTGAACGGGCTTCCCGTGAGCACACTTGTCGATAAAAGACTTCTCCAACCCACAGACGACGAGCTGATATCTGTCTTCGCGGTAGCTGTTGTACCAAAGTACTGCACTGTGTGAGAAATATAGCTTCTTCATTTTCGTAAGCAATATATCGGTATCAGCAATATTAAAAGTCTTGACATCGTTGATGCTGTCGGTCACTTCGATTAACGTGCTGTGCTCTGGTGCTTTCGGAAGCATGCTTGATATTTAACGCTGGTGTTGTTAGGTAGTGTATCAGCTGTAAATGAACAGTGTAGTACATAAAGGCTTTGGATATCGTGGGCTGTATACTGACAGGCGTACAGACGCTTGGTGATTCTAGGTTACCATTTTTAGGTATTGACAGAATTAAGCTCGGCAAATGCTAGTTTTACATGAGATTTTGTTGGCTGCACACGGATGTATGTGAGTTGTCTACTTTTCCTGAAAAAAGCATAACCACATATAAAAACACAGTTAGGTACGATCTACTCAATAGCCTCTTTGGACCATACATAGTTATCGAACCATATGATGACGCTACCAGAAGTATGACGTCCGATGATACCGAAATAACGTTTTCGACAAATAGTGACACTTTGTTATATGACTATTATGTTTTTAAATGAATTTAAAAAACTTTACTTCGTACGGCGAAAGAACTGCCCTTACAGTTGGCAGTGCTGTTATCAGTTTTGAACTGCGAACGCAAAAGGTTCTGCTGGACGTACCAAAATCATTTATAGACTTGCTGCAAACACTGGGACGTTGCCATAGTGATATATACTAAACCGTGTTCAGTGACCTGCTGTGGAAGACTGTCAGTTTTCTTTTCTTCTTTAATTTACTGGTTTTAGGGACGTTCCCACACAACCATTTCAGTAGTGGAATGTCAATTATGACGCTACGAACGTGAGGGTAACGTAACACCCACACCCCGAGCGGAGGAAATCTCTGACTCGGCCGGGAATCGAATCCAGTCCCCTTCGGTTAGGAGTCCACCCCACTGGTCGCTTATCTACAGCAGTGGACGATAAGATATCTTCTTCCGCCATACGGCCTATAAAGTATATAATCTGAAAGGTGCTGAATAGTGGATGTTATGACCTGATCGTGTGGAACAACTCTGGGTTCTTTGATTGCTCTGGGAGGTGGTGCATTGGAACTACTACATATGAAGTATTAGTTGGCTTTATTACAAGAATGATAAAAAGATTTACTTAACTTTCTGCAATCCATTGGCACAGGAATACGCTGAATATTTACAACTGTCTTTGAATATGAAAGCATCACTTTACCCCTTTACTAAACTCTTTTCTTGAAGTGCAAATTTCACAAAGTTCAGGATGACCAGTCCAAGACATGAGTAGCACATGTGTTCTAACTAGAGGATGTCGTCTACTGATCGGAGGTCACTAATAGGGTGGGGTGGGGGGGGGGGGGGGTGAGGATGTGGCTTTGCCAGCGCCGCTGCGGTATGCAGCGAGGCATCGCTATCTACTGTGGTATCGAGGCAAGTTGTTGACTTTCGTTATTGCACCGCGATGACGATGAAACAGTGGAAATGTAGGCCTATAAAGTGAATCAGAGTAGCAAAGTGATTGCTACCACCGATAGGTAAGGGTGAATTAATGGTGTCGGCCGTCTTCACGTGATGTGTAGGTGTTGGTAACAACGGGATGAGTCACGGGAAGTGAAGATGGCCAGTCATGAGTCAGATGCAGATATCCAAAGACACTGTGTTTCTTCATTTGTTTGGCATCATAGACGAATGGCAGCAATTTAAGCTGTGTTACTGCGGAAACAGCAAAGTATTCCGGACAAACAAGACAGTAAATGTGATATCTGTTACTTTCACTAGCAGCAACTTAAGTGATGCTATTAGTTTCATGCATAACAACATCATACACTCTAGGACAAAAAAAAAAAATGACGCACCACAAAGGAATTATCCGAATGGGACGGAAATCAGTAGATGTGGTGTACATGTACAGACAAACAGATGATCAAAATTTCAGGATTTATTCGAAAGAAAGAGTTCACAATTTGAGAATGTCACTAACGTGTTGTTTCGTCTCTGACCCTTACGCAAGCAGTTATTCGGCTTGGCACTGATTCATATAACTGTTGGATGTCCTCCTGAGGGATATCGTGCCAAATTCTGTCTTAACTGGTGCGTTTGATAATCAAAACCTCGAGCTGGTTGGAGGGCGCCGCCCATTATGCTCCAAACGTTCTCGATTGGAGAGAGATGCGGCTACTTTGCTGGCCAAGATGGGTCTGACAAGCACGAAGACAGGCAGTATACACTCCCTGCTTGCGGTTGGGCATTATATTGCTGAAATTGCAGTGAGGAGCAGCAAAACAGGGCGTAGAATATAGTCGGCGTACCGCTGTTCTGCAAGGGTACCGCGTATGACATATTGCGGACGAGTCAGGTTGGTATTCACAGCTGTCCAGAGAGTCTCCTGACACGTCTTCGGCCCAGAATCTCATTGACTGGAGTAGAACTGCCTTCTATGATGAGCCCCGCTTCGAAATGAACACCTATGATCTACGAAGACGTATCTGGATTTGCCTCAGACAGCGGTGGGATAACAACCTGACTGTCGCACGCCATACCGCCCGACAATCAGGAGTGATGGGCTGGGGTAAAAAATTTTCTTTCACAGTACGACCCCGTTGGTGCACCAACGCGTCATTCATTTGCTCAATTTGTGAAGCTCTTTCTTCTTGAATGAATCATCCAATCTTTCTGAAACTTTAATCATTTGTTTGTCTGCACATGTACATGGCATCTATCGGTTTCCGTCCCATTCGTATAATTTCTTCGTGTGCCTCTATTTTTTTTCTTTGAGTATATGATGGCTGCTTGGTTCACTAGCAGCAATTTAAGCTGTGCTCGTAGGTTGCTGCATAACCACACCATCCAAAATCGTGACATATTCATAGATAACAGCACAGTATTTCTGATAAGCAAGACTGTGAATGTAATTGCTCCTCGTTTCATTAGCAGAAATTTAAGCTGTACTATTAGTTTCCTGCATAGCCACATCCCCGATAATCGTGGCATATTTTTTTGAAAACAGAGAAGTATTTCTGACAAGCAAGACTGTATGAATGTGATTTAAGCTGTTCCTGTTCCTGCATAACCACATCGTCGTTACACTCGCAGCGATTTAAGCTATACGATTTCGTAATGTCCCCACCAGCCTGCGACCGCGGCGCGGTGCATGGTTCACCTGCACGCGGCCATCGACCAGATGTAACAACAAACATGATTCATCCGATCAGGTGCACGTTCCCATTGATCCACGTTCAACTCTCATGGTCCCGAGTCCACTGAAATAGTAACTAACGATGTAGTTGAGTTAACTTGGGGAACGAAGGGGTTGTTTGCTGTGGGGGGCCCATACTGAACAATGAGCACTGAACGGAATGCTTTGTAACACTTCAGCCTGCTCCAGCGCTGTACTGTCAAGATCTCTGCGTTCTGCGATGAGGGGTGGACGTGCAAGATCTTGTCGCCGACTCGTACTTTCATCGCCTTACACCGTTTTTCACAGATGCTCATGACAGTAGTACGAAAACAGCCGATCAGCTTCGTCGTTTCTGATATGCTCGTTCACGGGCGCCTAGCCATAGCAGTTGCCCCTTCTCAAAGTTGCTTGGCTTGGTGGTTTTCCACATTTGCGGTCTGCGTTGTCGCTAAAATGATTCCCCATTTGCATATGATCCGCTCATATACGAGGGCTATTCGGAAAGTGAAGAATGATTGGTCGCGAAATGGAAACCACTGTGAAAATCCGACGAGGCTTTTCACAGACGTTTTCGGCGGTGTCTCTAGTATGCTTGTCGATCTCATCAAGACGCTCTTTTTAGTTGTGAGCGCACTGTGAGAGAGTAAAGGTGCCTAGAACAACAATGTATCAAGCCAAGTATGAGGGCCCGCTGAGAGGCTCCGCCTTAATGAATGCAGCCCACCTGACTGTCACCTACTTTCTTCTTCATGGCAATTTTCAGCCGCACTCAGCAGGGCCAGTGAAGACGCTCCTGCAGCCTTTTCGATAGGAAGTGTTCGATCACCCACAACACAGCCCTAATTGGCTCGTCCTGAGTATCATCTCTGTTCACATGAAACGCTGGATACGAAGACAACACTCGGGCGCAGGATACGCGCTATAGAGCAGCGTAGAGAATTACCGGAAAGCACAGGCGGCTGCCTTGTGTGACGATAGTGTTGGAAATTTGGTATAACGCTCCGACCAATGTCTTAAGTCGGAAGGGCGACTATGTAGAGAGGTACCTGGAAGGTGTAGCTAAATGTGCGAGGAAAAGCGTTTTGATTTTCACTGTGGTTTCCATTTCACGACCGATCGTTCCTTACTTTCCGAACAACCCTCGTACTTTCCTTACAACGTCACTTGCTCGCATCACCGCCAGACGAAGTTCAATATTGGGGTGAACAGTAGTAATGAATGTTTTGGTTCGTCAGTGTATATGAGTTCACTGAATCAGAAAATCGTCTCGTTGTTATTCATCTGGTTATAGACTGTGCAGCAGATACTTGTTTTGTGTGAGGTCTCTGTATCGCAGTTCCCTTTACAGTGAGAAGATGTCTGTTACGCTCCTAATTATTTTCATTTCTATTGTTCTAACTGAACTTCAGACTTTTTACGGTTTGTATTTTATCCGTTACTTCTTGTCTCCAGAAAACAAAAGTGAAGCTTGGAAAAGGAAGAGAAACTTGAAACTTTGTGACATTACTGTTAAGGGCGTGAAATTAGTCATATCTAAATGTAATTTTGGGGATATAGGGCCGTTACTGTTCACAATACATTCTAAAACTGTGGTAGATAATAGTGGAAGCTCCATGAAGCTATTCGTGTATGATACTGCTACACACAGGGAAGTTACAGCGCCAGAAAAATATAACGAAATACAGGAAGGCTATAGAGAATCCACGCGTGACCTAACGACTAATATCTGACGTACATACAAGAGACAGTCAAGTAAAAACGAAACGGATGGACAAAGTAAGTAAACTGTTGAGTATTTCAAAAGAAATCGCACTGTGAGACAATACGGCTAATGTCTGCACGGGAAGACGTTTGCGGTTGCCTACGGAAAAGAAATCGCACGGAGAGAGATGGGGGCTGAACGGAGGATGTGTAAGGGCTTCTCAGAGGAACTTGCGCAGCGTTGTCGAAACAGCCTTGGCAGTATGTGGGCGGACATTTCCTTTAACAGCATGATGCTGTCCGTCGACATTCCTAGGCGCTGGGACTTGATGGCGCTCTTCAGCTTTTGCAAAGTGCGTTAATTTCAGTGTCGCATTCCAGAAAGTAGGCCCTTGCAGTCAAAGAAAAAAGTCATCGTGACTTGCCAGACCTGATGTATCTGTCTCTTCGACCATGCTGCAGAAGTTAACCCCCACACTTCCTCCATACAGTCCTGCTCTCTCCCCAACCGGTCTTCATACACTCCTGGAAATGGAAAAAAGAACACATTGACACCGGTGTGTCAGACCCACCATACTTGCTCCGGACAGTGCGAGAGGGCTGTACAAGCAATGATCACACGCACGGCACAGCGGACACACCAGGAACCGCGGTGTTGGCCGTCGAATGGCGCTACCTGCGCAGCATTTGTGCACCGCCGCCGTCAGTGTCAGCCAGTTTGCCGTGGCATACGGAGCTCCATCGCAGTCTTTAACACTGGTAGCATGCCGCGACAGCGTGGACGTGAACCGTATGTGCAGTTGACGGACTTTGAGCGAGGGCGTATAGTAGGCATGTGGGAGGCCGGGTGGACGTACCGCCGAATTGCTCAACACGTGGGGCGTGAGGTCTCCACGGTACATCGATGTTGTCGCCAGTGGTCGGTGGAAGGTGCACGTGCCCGTCGACCTGGGACCGGACCGCAGCGACGCACGGATGCACGCCAAGACCGTAGGGTCCGACGCAGTGCCGTAGGGGATCGCACCGCCACTTCCCAGCAAATTAGGGACACTGTTGCTCCTGGGGTATCAGCGAGGACCATTCGCAACCGTCTCCATGAAGCTGGGCTACGGTCCCACACACCGTTAGGCCGTCTTCCGCTCACGCCCCAACATCGTGCAGCCCGCCTCCTGTAGTGTCGCGACAGGCGTGAATGGAGGGACGAATGGAGACGTGTCGTCTTCAGCGATGAGAGTCGCTTCTGCCTTGGTGCCAATGATGGTCGTATGCGTGTTTGGCGCCGTGCAGGTGAGCGCCACAATCAGGACTACATACGACCGAGGCACACACGGCCAACACCCGGCATCATGGTGTGGGGAGCGATCTCCTACACTGGCCGTACACCTCTGGTGATCGTCGAGGGGACACTGAATAGTGAACGGTACATCCAAACCGTCATCGAACCCATCGTTCTACCATTCCTAGACCGGCAAGGGAACTTGCTGTTCCAACAGGACAATGCACATCCGCATGTATCCCGTGCCACCCAACGTGCTCTAGAAGGTGTAAGTCAACTACCCTGGCCAGCAAGATCTCCGGATCTGTCCCCCATTGAGCATGTTTGGGACTGGATGAAGCGTCGTCTCACGCGGTCTGCATGTCCAGCACGAACGCTGGTTCAACTGAGGCGCCAGGTGGAAATGGCATGGCAAGCCGTTCCACAGGACTACATCCAGCATCTCTACGATCGTCTCCATGGGAGAATAGCAGCCTGCATTGCTGCGAAAGGTGGATATACACTGTACTAGTGCCGACATTGTGCATGCTCTGTTGCCTGTGTCTATGTGCCTGTGGTTCTGTCAGTGTGATCATGTGATGTATCTGACCCCAGGAATGTGTCAATAAAGTTTCCCCTTCCTGGGACAATGAATTCACGATGTTCTTATTTCAATTTCCAGGAGTGTAGTTTTGGTTCCCTGAAGAAAGACATTCGTGGCCGTCGATTTGCTTCGGACGAAGAGGTGTGCGCTTGGGTACAATCAGGGCTCCATTGCATGAAGGCATTGACTGTCTTGTCTCATTGTGGAATAAATGTATTAATAGTTACGGCGATTACTTTTGAAAGGGTGAACAGTTGCCCTACTTATTTTCCTTCTGTCTCGTTTCCATTTAATTGTCTCTTATAACTTTAACACATTCAGCATAATTTTGAACAGTGAAAGTCAAAACTGGAAAGTAATTCATTTCTCTGAAGAATTTTCTAATTTGTTTCAAAAGTTGTTTCCACAGCGCAGAAATGTTTTCTCCGCTGCAGCGCTGACTGCAGTACCAGTTCAAGATATATTTCCGCTCTTTGTGTCTAACGAACCGTCTACACTGGAAATACGTGCTGCATTCGAGCAAGTCCTGGGATGAACAAGGGAGCGGAATAGTAAGTGAGCTTCCCTTTATGAAGTCTGACGATGGGAAAGAACAAAACCTAAGACAAAACCATAAAAAATGAAATCGACTTCGGATACTCGTATGTTGCAGTATAAAGACCTGTAACAATTCCGTTACGGAAATGTTGTTAGGAAGATAACGTAATAACAGCTGTATCACTCGTTACTTGTCAAAGCTTCAGTGAAAAAATAACACGGATGTAAATGTGTATATCCAGGTTCTCTATATCTGGTTCTCAGTTAGTTTCTGAGCTATGCATACTATTTCTTGTAGGCGACTGAAGTGAGCGCATGCGAACTATAGTGTGTTTAGACTATGAGAACAGATATGAAAGAGTTGAAGCATAAACTTTTGACGAGGAATAACAACAGCTGTGAATTTTCTTCCGCATCCATCAAGTGTATCACACCAGTAGTTTCCAGTACTATCACAGAGCACTGGTGAAGGAAACATTTTGATTAATGTATGCAGGCTTTCACTGTCGTTACCATTGAAGGTAAACGTCTCATGGGAGATCCAGGCAGAGAGGGGTCGAAACAGTGAGTTTAGAAAATTCGTATGCGTAAGAATACGAGGCGGCCAAGTCACCCAGAAGAGTTTATATTCGATTTGATTCAAGTTTGCCAATCTTTATTCTATTTTTCCACAGCTACATGAGCTGCACAGTGCTCCAAACATTCATTAAGTGTGCATCTCATCTGATGATGGGTTACTAGGTCAATCAAAATCGATTACGGAAAATAAAAACTGAAGCATCACAAAACCCATTGGTTTCAGATATTTCTGGAAACCTTTATTTAAAAACATTTTTCGTAATTTTTTTTTAAATTTCCCATTTTCCTGAATCACTCTGTGGGCGGTGCCAAATTTCAGCGATAACAATTTTCTCCACTACGCGCAACCAAGCATCTATCTCTAGGTCGAGCTGAGAGAGACAGTTGGTAATTTAGAATCATTTCTCCCACTGTGAATGGAGCATTAGGCCCGTGTGTTTCCAACGGTGCTCAGAAGCTTAGGTTGTTTGCCTGGAGCGGTGCAGGGAGCGAGAAGTAGCCCCCGGTTCCAGGAAAAGCTGCCGTCCCAGCGGGAAGCCGTGCCCCCAGCCCCTCCCCTGCCCCCGCGCCGTTTTTCTGCGGCAAACTTTCCGTTCAGGCCGGCGCCGCGCCGAAACATTCCAGACGTCTCGTAAATTCGTGGCGGTCGGCCTTTTTACCCCCGTGCTGCGTTTTCACAGCTGAGGGTGACCAGTAGCTCGCTCTTTGTCCGACACCCCTGTGTGTCCTAGATGGCCACCCAGCGGGACTACCGCTCCCGGGAAAGGGGAATCAGCCCCCGCGTTTGGGCGACGCCTCTTCCAGTGGCAGCTCTTAAATATAGCTCCGGAAGTTCAGGTACGGACGTGAAACCCATGACGGACCCCACATGGCACCACTTATCAAGTTTATCTGTGACTCAAGATTACGGAAGGCGAAAATCAGCTTTTGGAAACTTAGTTTCGCTATCGTTTCTCTGTTAGTACAGAATCTATTTTGCTATTTTTATTTATTTATAAAAAAAAGAAAAATAAATTATTTATTTATTTATTTCCAAATTCACCTTGTATGTCAGTGAACTCGTGAGGAGGAAGAGACGTGATTATGTAGTTTTTCCGGCGTACATATTGATGCTCTTCACGCGTATGTAACCGGATTTCATCCTTCTGACAATACGGTGTTTCGACGGTCCAACTGAATACCGTCTTCAGGTGAGATTGCAAGTGCGCAATCACGCAGGAACTGAGGTAAAATCAGATAGCGACAGCCCCTTTATATCCCGGAAACAGGCTGTACCGTGTGTGCGCGAAGCGGAAAGGCTGCACTCTGAGAAGCGGAGAATTGCAGTGCTGTCGGCATAGAAACTAACAAAAGGGAAGAATCGCAATTTAAGATGCAGCCGGTCGAAAACCTGACCGTTGTTGTTTTTTCTAATAGAATAGGATTCCACATCTTGCTTAAAGGAAAACATTTATTTCTATTAATAATGTCATCGAATAATCGTATTTCGAAGGATTTCTTAAGTCCACAATCCCAGTAACGGGAAGCCGGAGCAATAATTTGCGTCTCATTAAACGACGTATTATGCCTTCATTGAGACAATGTTCAGCGACGGCAATTTTTCAGGCTGGAGCAAATATGTGTGTCGTTGATGTTCCACACAACGGTCACGAATCGTACAAATAGTTTGTCCATCACAAGCCTTTCCGCAGTGACAGGGAAGCACACGCAGCAGCCTGTTCCCGGGGTGTAAAGGAGCCAACGCATCTGATGTTACCTCAGTTCTGGTGTGTTTGTGCACCTACAATCTCAGCCGAATATCGCGCCAGCTGGACCATCGAAATATCGTGTCGTCATGACGACGAAATCCGGCTGCACACTCGTAAGGAGAAGCAGGAAGAAGAAATATTTAAAAAATCTTAGCCACTTCAATTACTGCGTTAAAAACTGTCTTATTACATCAAACAACATCATGCGTATAAGGGAAAAAAAGTGTGAAACGGTCACTAACGAGGCTCGATTACACTCCCAACGTTTTGAGGACTTGGAATGGCTAAGATAATACCGAATGAGTTAAGTCGCATAATTATTTATGAGCGCAGAATTAGCGATTGTTTTATCACCTGCCACTGTTTTCGCTACGAAATGGGTGGGTATAGCTGTTCATGAAGTAGCTTGCTATGCAGGGTAAAAGGTTCATGCCAAGCAGTTGCATTTTTCAGATTCTGAGTCGTCTGGTTTCAATCTAATAAACATAAAATATGCTTCTATTCAATTAAATAAAAGAAATAATAACTTCCCGATGGGTCCAATGCCTCTCTTTTATCCCCACTCCACACAAAATTACTTCGCCTAGATTAACCACAAATTTAAAGAGCAAATAGTACCACTGCAAATAAACCTTTTTGGAAAATACCTAACTTAAATTAATTTTTTCAGAAACTTTCCATTTTATATCCTCTTTTCTGCCCAAATTCCGAAACTCCAGCATTGCCTTTGATTTTATTTCCTAATCTTGTATTCTCAATACCGCCTGATTTAATATGGCTGCACTCCATTTTCCTTATTTTACTCTTTTTGATGTTCTTGTATAACAGTATGTGCCATTCTAAAAATATAGTTAATGTAACATCGAACAGTGAAACACGTCATAGTAAGATTAACAATGAAGTCTACCGGTAGTGCAACGTTTTTCGGACGGACAATGCCACTGACCAAAGACAGCCGTGGGGCAGAAAGAGGGCGACGGAATGGACTGTGTGCCTGATCCCCGCATACCATCTCGCTGGGGTTCTTCTGAGCTGTGCGCTGTAGATGTTATTAGCATGCTCTCACCTGTGCTTTCCCCTGGTCATTTGTTGGGACAGCTTGCTTCCTAAGACGAATCTACTAACAATTACCGTGAGTTGTGTACAAGAAGTGCCAAAGATACCTCAAGTACTATCCTCTCCTGTGGACACTGTTTCTCTTGAAGGAAATCTAAACCCGATTATTACCCGCCCACTGTGGTATGCGTGTCAGTGTTGGCTCTAGGCGTCCTGTGCAGGGTAGAAAGCGACCAAAGATGACTTAGGGTGTTATACCGATCCCTCTAACATACAGCCGGCCAGCGTGGCCGAGCGATTCTAGGCGCTACAGTCTGGAACCGCGCGACCGCTACGGTCGCAGGTTCGTATCCTGCCTCGGGCATGGATGTTTGTGATGTCCGTAGGTTAGATAGGTTTAACTAGTTGTTAAGTTCTAGGGGACTGATGACCACAGCAGTTAAGTCCCATAGTGATCAGAGCCATTTTTGAACCTCTAACAAACAAGTTGGAAGTGCTGTCGTTCACTGAAACTGAGTCAGTGGGCCTCTCTTCGCGTGTTTTCGGAAAACCTGCATTTTCCTGTGTCAAGAGGAGGCAAACACAAAAGGCTAGGGGTCTATTAATCGCCAGCAGTTCAAACAGAGAACGTATAAAGGTACGAAAATGGTAGTAAGGGATGAGAAGCAGCACCAGGTACAATCAGCGTGTATGCCTGGAGGCCTCATTCTGCATGCTGAAAAGGCTATTCTGGCAGCCATTGAGGGTAATGGATACAAGCAATTACAGATTGTAGGGCACGTTGGAACAAATGATGCCTGTAGTCTGGGCTCCGAGGTCATACGTAGATCGTTCCAGTGACTAGCGGAGGGAACAGAGTATACCAGCCTTGCTCATGAGGTTTCAACGAAGCTCGCAATCTGCAGCACCGTTCGAGAACTGGGGGCCAAGCACAGTTCGAGAACTGGCCGTGGCCCCCTGATTTTTATTCGAGTGAAAGGCCTGGAGCAGAGACTCCGTCGGTTCTGTGACAAGCTAAGCTGTGACCTGGAGTTGCGACTTAACGCATGAGAATTGTCCCTCTAAATACAGGGTGTTTCAAAAATGACCGGTATATTTGAAACGCAATAAAAACTAAACGAGCAGCGATAGAAATACACCGTCTGTTGCAATATGCTTGGGACAACAGTACATTTTCAGGCGGACAAACTTTCGAAATTACAGTAGTTACAATTTTCAACAACAGATGGCGCTGCAAAGTGATGTGAAAGATATAGAAGACAACGCAGTCTGTGGGTGCACCATTCTGTACGTCGTCTTTCTGCTGTAAACGTGTGCTGTTCACAACGTGCAAGTGTGCTGTGGACAACATGGTTTATTCCTTAGAACAGAGGATTTTTCTGGTGTTGGAATTCCACCGCCTAGAACTCAGTGTTGTTGCAACAAGACGAAGTTTTCAACGGAGGTTTAATGTAACCAAAGGACCGAAAAGCGATACAATAAAGGATCTGTTTGAAAAATTTCAACGGACTGGGAACGTGACGGATGAACGTGCTGGAAAGGTAGGGCGACCGCGTACGGCAACCACAGAAGGCAACGCGCAGCTAGTGCAGCAGGTGATCCAACAGCGGCCTCGGGTTTCCGTTCGCCGTGTTGCTCATGCGCCAGAGTTTACACCTCTATCCATACAAAATTCAAACGCGGCAACCCCTCAGCGCCGCTACCATTGCTGCACGAGAGACATTCGCTAACGATATAGTGCACAGGATTGATGACGCTGATATGCATGTGGGCAGCATTTGGTTTACTGACGAAGCTTATTTTTACCTGGACGGCTTCGTCAATAAACAGAACTGGCGCATATGGGGAACCGAAAAGCCCCATGTTGCAGTCCCATCGTCCCTGCATCCTCAAAAAGTACTGGTCTGGGCCGCCATTTCTTCCAAAGGAATCATTGGCCCATTTTTCAGATCCGAAACGATTACTGCATCACGCTATCTGGACATTCTTCGTGAATTTGTGGCGGTACAAACTGCCTTAGACGACACTGCGAACACCTCGTGGTTTATGCAAGATGGTGCCCGGCCACATCGCACGGCCGACGTCTTTAATTTCCTGAATGAATATTTCGATGATCGTGTGATTGCTTTGGGCTATCCTAAACATACAGGAGGCGGCGTGGATTGGCCTCCCTATTCGCCAGACATGAACCCCTGTGACTTCTTTCTGTGGGGACACTTGAAAGACCAGGTGTACCACCAGAATCCAGAAACAATTGAACAGCTGAAGCAGTACATCTCATCTGCATGTGAAGCCATTCCGCCAGACACGTTGTCAAAGGTTTCGGGTAATTTCATTCAGAGTCTACGCCATATTATTGCTACGCATGGAGGATATGTGGAAAATATCGTACTATAGAGTTTCCCAGACCGCAGCGCCATCTGTTGTTGACAATTGTAACTACTGTAATTTCGAAAGTTTGTCTACCTGAAAATGTACTGTTGTCCCAAGCATATTGCAACAAACGGGGTATTTCTATCGCTGCTCGTTTAGTTTGTATTGCCGTTTCAAATATACCGGTCATTTTTGAAACACCATGTAGGTTAGCTACTACACACCAGAGGCAGCTGCGCAAGTAGCTGACTGGGTGTGGGGTGCACATAAGGGTTTATTTTATTACGCGACTTTCCATACAATCTAGATAGCGATAGCTGTCGTAAACCCAGAAGTATTGGTGTAAGATCCAAAGAAATGCCTCCCGCACATACGAGTATAAAAATCCTAGTGTTTAACCGACAAAGCAATCGGAACAATGCGCAGTATTCGAAGTGTTCCTAAACAATACTGAGGCTCACATAATATTAGGCATGGAAAGCTGGTTGAAGCCTTAAGTTGATAGTGGTTAGATCTTTGGGGAAAATTTAAGCGTATACAGAAAGGATATGGAAATGGGAAATAGAGGTGGTGTATTAATTGCAGCAGACAAGGAATTCAAATCAACCTAGACAGGAACTGAAGCTGTATGTGAGGCTGTTTTTGGGCAAGACCCAGTATTAAGCGTGGATAAAAAAATTATAATAGTGTCCTACTATCGACCACCAGATTCTCTTCCTGGTGTAACTGAAAACTTTAGCGAAAAACCTCATTTGGTTTATACACAAGTTCCCTAACGATACTGTAACCACTGGAGAAGACTTTACTCACCAAACAATCAACCGGGATAGTTACAATTTTGTCAGTGGTGGGCGTGACAAGAAATTATGTCAAAAGTTACTAAATGCCTTCTCTAAGAACTATCTGCAGTAGATATTTACCCTCGGGTGAATCGGAACAAAAATAAAAACTTAAAATACTGGTTTTATCATAAGTAGAAACTGGACAGTTTCTAGTTCATTGTTTACCTCTACTTTTAAGGAACTAACTACGTGGCATACTGCTTTTGCAATCAAATACATAGAGAATGCATTAAAGATAGTGGTTAGGTACCACATGTCCCTATTTACCCTTGCCAGTAGGATGTATCGGAACAGTCACTTGGGTCAGTCGGGACTGTGTTACAATAACATTTCTCCTTCTTCATTTCAATTATACTGTACATATTTATTAAGGAGATACGCTAGTGTCTCAAACAACTTTCGTACTTCAGAATGTCACTTTTTACATTACACGTCTACGACAAATATAATTTTTCTTTCCCTGTGACTCTACACGTTTTCACGGTACCACTCCTCCTTCCTTGGCACTGAAACCAGCCTCCCAATTTTGATTATACAGGGTCAGTATATTTTACATTAAAAAATCCACACATTGTATCTTATCTCTCTGATTCTGCGGATGATGATTCCGGAGGCAGCCTTTTCCCTCTTTTTTTCTCCGCCTTCCGTTTACGTTCTTCACTACTTCTTTCTTCAGCGATATTTTCAGGAGACGTTAAGAGAACTGCTTGTTGCTTCCTTCTTGATGGACTGTGGTCCATTTGTGTCTTCAAAGACGGAAGAGGATCATGGAAAGGTAACGAAGACGACGAAGATTCTGTCTGATGTTGTAGGGACAGGACTAGGGGCATAGCAATATATTCAGCAGCTTCCTCTGTTGTCGTGCAACCAGTAAGAAAATCATGTTCAAAAAGAACATTTACAATGAACAAATAAAGCCCAGTTGATCTGAATCCCCTCTCTGCAATAGCAGCCGTTGCTGCTTTCAACCAGGCTACTTTGAATATTTTTTCAAAACAAGAACGTATTAATTTTCCTTCCCCACTAGTTTTTTATCACGAAAATACACTCCTGGAAATGGAAAAAAGAACACATTGACACCGGTGTGTCAGACCCACCATACTTGCTCCGGACACTGCGAGAGGGCTGTACAAGCAATGATCACACGCACGGCACAGCGGACACACCAGGAACCGCGGTGTTGGCCGTCGAATGGCGCTAGCTGCGCAGCATTTGTGCACCGCCGCCGTCAGTGTCAGCCAGTTTGCCGTGGCGTACGGAGCTCCATCGCAGTCTTTAACACTGGTAGCATGCCGCGACAGCGTGGACGTGAACCGTATGTGCAGTTGACGGACTTTGAGCGAGGACGTATAGTGGGCATGCGGGAGGCCGGGTGGACGTACCGCCGAATTGCTCAACACGTGGGGCGTGAGGTCTCCACAGTACATCGATGTTGTCGCCAGTGGTCGGCGGAAGGTGCACGTGCCCGTCGACCTGGGACCGGACCGCAGCGACGCACGGATGCACGCCAAGACCGCAGGATCCTACGCAGTGCCGTAGGGGACCGCACCGCCACTTCCCAGCAAATTAGGGACACTGTTGCTCCTGGGGTATCGGCGAGGACCATTCGCAACCGTCTCCATGAAGCTGGGCTACGGTCCCGCACACCGTTAGGCCGTCTTCCGCTCACGCCCCAACATCGTGCAGCCCGCCTCCAGTGGTGTCGCGACAGGCGTGAATGGAGGGACGAATGGAGACGTGTCGTCTTCAGCGATGAGAGTCGCTTCTGCCTTGGTGCCAATGATGGTCGTATGCGTGTTTGGCGCCGTGCAGGTAAGCGCCACAATCAGGACTGCATACGACCGAGGCACACAGGGCCAACACCCTGCATCATGGTGTGGGGAGCGATCTCCTACACTGGCCGTACACCTCTGGTGATCGTCGAGGGGACACTGAATAGTGAACGGTACATCCAAACCGTCATCGAACCCATCGTTCTACCACTCCTAGACCGGCAAGGGAACTTGCTGTTCCAACAGGACAATGCACGTCCGCATGTATCCCGTGCCACCCAACGTGCTCTAGAAGGTGTAAGTCAACTACCCTGGCCAGCAAGATCTCCGGATCTGTCCCCCATTGAGCATGTTTGGGACTGTATGAAGCGTCGTCTCACGCGGTCTGCACTTCCAGCACGAACGCTGGTCCAACTGAGGCGCCAGGTGGAAATGGCATGGCAAGCCGTTCCACAGGACTACATCCAGCATCTCTACGATCGTCTCCATGGGAGAATAGCAGCCTGCATTGCTGCGAAAGGTGGATATACACTGTACTAGTGCCGACATTGTGCATGCTCTGTTGCCTGTGTCTATGTGCCTGTGGTTCTGTCAGTGTGATCATGTGATGTATCTGACCCCAGGAATGTGTCAATAAAGTTTCCCCTTCCTGGGACAATGAATTCACGGTGTTCTTATTTCAATTTCCAGGAGTGTATTACGACTAAAGTCGATGAGTCGTATGGCTAAGTAAACAATTCATGTGCCCGTCATTTTCCTAAAAACTCCAATGCCTGTAAACTACTATGGGAAGTGTGTAAATCCAGAAAAAGGAGACATCTTCCAGTAGCTTCATGAGCTCGCAAAATGATGCAACTACTTCAAAAAGGCATCTGCATTTATTCAACCTGAGCCTTTTCATTTTTAACTTTGAACCATTAGGACAACCATCAGATAATTCAGGATGAAACTTTTTGCCTTTAAATATTGCCATTGGTTGAATAAGATTTTCTACAGCATTTGTGCAAACAAGAATGGTAACAACTTAACCTCTCTCTACACTTGTCTGGGAATAGTCAGCTTTGCAACCTTTCGCTGCAAATATTTTTGTATTTGGTTTTTGTTAATTTGCCAACCTGATTCATCACAGTTATAAATCTATTGTAGCTTATCAAACAAATTGAGTTCTTCCATGGTTTTATCCAACAAAGTAAACTATTACTCAGCTTCATGGTTATTAAGGTCCTCGCAAAGATACGAACAGAGGCCTTCAGCCTCCCTGAAGCCTATCAATTTCTCGTATTTGATGATTCGAAAACTTATGTTAGATTCCAGTTTTCCCTGAGACGAAAAATGCGTTTATTCTTACAACGTCAGAATCCAATCCACATGCACATCCAACGCCTAAGCTTCTGTTGTGCTAACTGCTTTTCTTTTTCGACGATAAGCATTGTTTGTCCGCCATTCTTCTTCAGCTGATCATCATTACCACTTTCTAGACGTTGGTGAAGACATGAGCGAAGCACCCCAAATAGTTTTATAGCATGACTTATCCTCCTCCCTCAGCGGAATGCAGTACTGTAATGACTTAGTGCATATCATCTTCAGTCAAATCACCGTTTTCATTATCCATCCGCAAGAGAATCAGCAAAATTTGTTGTATCCATTCAGCCTTAATTAAGTGTCCCTATTCTCCCAAAAAGTAGTGTTTTCAGTCTAATTCCCACGAACAAGACAAGTACCATAACATGATTTCAGACCTCCGATTAAAAATGTAGCAGGAACGAGTACATAATCAGAGTAAAAGTTTACTAATTGTACTAAATTTAAATTTAAAGAAACAAAATATTAGAAATCAAAAGTTTCTGTTCCTCTTACATTCAACAACTGGTATTTGCTATGAAAAATTCAGAGCACGGCATTAGCACTCTGTTAGGTGTTTTTCTGATACGTCAATTACAGGCAATAATCTAGAGATAGCAACATCTTCTTATATGCAGTTCTTTTCTACCGGTGAATCTATATTCCAAAAGTGCCCTGTTTCACCCGAGATTATCCTAGTTCAAAACGCCACCCATGATGCATAGATATATTAGATCTAATGGCAACAAACATCTTCTCCAAACTAGACAGAAATAATAGTGTCGTACCTCAATGGAAAGCTTGAAACTTTTAGCACTGGAGAGGAGCATGTAGCGGAAATATGAGTCAAGTTTAAAAGAATAGTTGACCATGCACTGGCTAGATAAGTACCCAGTAGGACAGTTCACAATGCGGGAGATCCCCCACGGTTTATGCTCACTGTAACTAATAAAAAACATAGAGACTACTGCATAATAGATATAAACCAAAGCATCGGGCTGTAGACAGGGGGATGCTGAATAAAACCTGTTTGACAAGTCAAGAGAGCAATGAGTGAAGCCTTCAATGTCTATTGTACCAGGATACTGCCAAATTATCTTTCACAAAACCGAATGAACCTCTGGTCATATGTAAAGGCTGTTGGTGGCACCAAAGTTAAAAAGTGCCCAGTTACACATGGATGAGACAGGGACTGAAGTTGAGAACAGTAAAGCAAAAGAGGAAATGCTTAACTCTGTTTTCAAATGTTCCGTTACATTGTAGAACCTTTCTGAGTTCAAACATAACGAGAAACCTCCGACAGAACGACCTCCTCCGTGCCAACCAGTATGGATTTCGATAACATAGATAATGTGAAGCCAAACTTGCTCTTTTTGACGTGACATTCTGAGAGCCATGGATCAAGGCTGTCAGGTAAATGCCATGTTTCTCGATTTCCGAAAAGCATTTTACTCAGTACCGCAGCTACGCTTATTTTCAAATGTTCGATCAAATGGTTTATCAAGTGAAATCTGAGGACACAGCATATTATCTTGGACGGAGAGTCGTCGAAAGATGCAGAAGTAACTTCGTGTGTACCATAGGAAAGTGCGCTGGGCCCCTCGCTGTTCAATTTGTATATTAACGATCCTGCGGGCAATATGAAGGTTAACCTCAGGCTTTTAGCAGATGTCGCAGTTGTCTACGGCGAAATAACAGTCTGAACGAAGCTGTACAAATATTCAGTCAGACCTTCATAAGATTTCAAAGTGGTTCAAAGACTGGCAGCTCGCTTTAATTGTTCACAAAACAAAAAACATAGTATCCTATGAATATAGTATTGGTGAGTCACGTTTGGAATCCGTAAACTAGTACAAATACTTGGGTGTACACTTAGCAGGGACATGAAGACGAGATATCATATTGACTCAGCCGTGGGAAGAGCAAGTAGCAGACTTCGGTTTATTGGTAGAATACTAGGGTAATGCAATCAGTCTACAAAGGAGATTGCTTACAAATACTTGTGGAACCCATCCCAAAATACAGATTAATTACAGCACGCACAGAGGCAATGAGTTTCCTCGCGCTCCATACGTAAATCGAACGGCACAAGCCCTAATAACCGGTACAGTGGGATGTACTCTCTGCCATGCTTTTCACAGTAGTTCGTAGAGTATAGATGTAGACGAGTACACTACTTATTATTAGCTAATCCAATGTTCTTCCAAGAAGAAATACTTGTAGGTCTTAGATTTTGTGTAGCAGGACTGTAGTGATATATTCGTATGCATAATCTTTATTGCTTGCTGTATTTCTTGTAAAGTCTGGAGATGTAAGAATGAGGAACGCTCAAGATGTTCTGATTTATCCAAGCACCACTCCAGCAGCTAGAAGGGCGCCGATGATGACAAATAAATCAAGTTCATGACTCACTGATCTGGCCTTGTAATAACAGCGAACATGACCTTGCTGTACTGGTGCAGCGAACGACTGAAAGCAAGTGGAAACCACAACCTTAGTTTTTGCCGAGGACACGTAGCTGTACTGTATAGTTAACTTACAATGACATCCTCTTGGATAAAATATTTCGGAGGCAAAATAGTCCCTCATTAGGATCTTCGGGACGGGTTTACTCAGAAGGATGTCGCCATCAAGAGAAACAATACTGGCTTTCTACGGGTCGGAGCGTGAAATGATGATCGTTTAATCGCGCAAGTAGGTTAGAAAATTTAAAAAGGGAAATGGATATGTTGAAGTTGGATGTAGTAGGCATTCGTGAAGTTCGGTGTCAAAAGGGGCGAGCGGGGTGGATTAGAGTTTAACGTCCTCTCGACAACAACGTCATTAGAGATGGAGCACAAGCTCGGATTAGGAAAGGGCTACGAAGGAAATCGGCCGTGCCCTTTCAAAGGAACCATCCCAGTATTTTCCTTAAGCGACTGAAAGAAACCACGAAAAGCTAAATCAGGATGGCCGGACGCGGATCTGAACCATCGTCCTCCAGAATGCGAGTCCGGTGTCAAGAGGAATAGATCTTCTCTCCAGGTGACTACGGTTATAAACGAAAACCAAGTATATATAATGCAGAAGTGGGTCTA
Source organism: Schistocerca gregaria (assembly GCF_023897955.1). NCBI lineage: Eukaryota > Metazoa > Arthropoda > Insecta > Orthoptera > Acrididae > Schistocerca > Schistocerca gregaria. The sequence goes on along the minus strand of NC_064921.1, from coordinate 604,513,506 downwards.
ATAATGAATAATAAAATAGGAACGTGGGTAAGCTACTACAAACACCATAATGAACGGATTACGTAGCCAGGGTAGACACGAAAACAACACACATCACGGTAGCACAAGTTTAAAAGCCAACTAGTACGCTGATGATGAAAAGATTGAAAGAATGTACAATGAGACAAAAAATAGTTAAGTGAGAGTATAATTTAGTTGTGATGCCGGCGGGGTGGCCGAGCGATTCTAGGCGCTACAGTCTGGAACTGCGCGACCGCTACGGTCGCAGGTTCTAATCCTGCCACGGGCGTGGACGTGTGTAATGTCCTTAGGTTAGTCAGGTTTAAGTAGTTCTAAGTTCGAGGGGACTGGTGACCTCAGAAGTTAAGTCCCATAGTGTTCAGAGCCATTTGAACCATTTAGTTGTGATGGGAGACTGGAATTCGATAATGGGAACAGGAAGAGAAGGGAAAATAGTACGTGAATATGGACTGGGGGAAAACAATGAAAGAGGAAGCCGCCTAGTAAAATTCTGCACAGAACATAATTTTAATCATCGCTAAAGCCTGGTTTAAGAATCGTGAAAGAAGGTTGTATACGTGGAAAAGACCTGGAGACACCGGAAGGTTTCGGATTGATTATATTACTGTAAGGCGGAGATTTGTAACAAGATTTTAACCTGTAATACTTTTCCAGGTGCAGATGTTTAAAACTGAAGAAATTGGAAACGTATCCGAAGTTAAGGTGATGGGAACCGGGTAATTTGAAAGACTCAGAGATTAATGACAACAATTTCGGAGGGAGCATTAGGCAACAATTGACTGAAACAGGGGAAAGGAGAAAAGTGGAAGGCGGCAGAGGATCAGATAGGAAAAAAGACTGTTCACTACGGTAATACAATGATGACAGAGTGGGGAGTGTGCACTTCCCGGGAGGGAATGCTCTTAGCATCACATGACTTATTTGCGTACATTCCATTATCCTCGTTTGACTTTTTTATGTCCTTATGTAACCCCTTTGTGAGATACTAATCATTCAGTTCAACTAATCTAAGTTCTTTGCCGTCTCAAACAAAATTACAACACCATTGGTACACATTAAAAGTGTTTCTTTGTTCTTTCCAAACTTCAATTTTTTTGACCAAATTTTTTTATTGGGTTCCTTTATTGCCAGCTATGTGTTCAGATTTAATAACGTGTGGGCAGATTAAGTACTTGTCTGGCTCTCTTATCAGTTAGAGCCTCACTATCACGTCCTTCGACCTTTCAAAACAGAAGTCTGCTTTCTGTACAGTAATTGGAGAGACTTTGCACACCTAGTACTTTATCCACGGTAACTTCAGAATTTCAAACCGTGTACTATGATAGCTAAGTTTAAATTATAGCCTCGACAAAATAAAGTTACCTAATGAATGCTTCGTTTTGTTGCAGGAAAAAGTCTGCAGTCCTGTAAAAAATCGAAATCCTTGCGCTACAGTATCGTATCATGTCGCTAGAGGAGGCGAAACAGAATGGCACAGCCTATTTTACAGAGCGGAGTATCGTGCAGTAATTCGTTCGTGGCAGCGGTGCAAACGATTTTGCCAGGTCAGGCCAATCCATATTAGCCAGGTTAATCCATATCACTTCCTTAGCCATCTGGACTGGCCAGATCCTTCTGCAACATTTTCCCTGGAAAACAAGTCGTTTAAACGATATAATCTCTGAATTGGGAAAGTCTACGGTACGGTAAAACGAGCCGTGACAAAACTATTCCATCTGTTCCGCAAGATAATTGTACATTAGATATGCAAAATAACTTCAGATATTAAAAAGAATATGATAATGACAATACTAAATAAGGCAAATATTGACAGGTGTATCACCAAACCATCAGTTAAGTATTACTAGTGGCCCGCTCCGGTTTCGCACATGTAGCACTAAGTATCTATGACCCGACGACAGTATGTCCAGATATACACAAATCTTCCTCGTGAATCAGCCTATGAGTGAAAATCGTAGCCGGATGGCGTGGCCGAGCGGTTCTAGGCGCTTCAGTCTGCTATGGTAGCAGGTTCGAATCCTGCCTCGGGCATGGGTGTGTGTGACGTCCTTAGGTTAGTTAGGTTTAAGTGATTCTAAGTTCTAGGGGACTGATGACCTCAGAAGTTAAGTCCCAAAGTGCTCAGAGCCATTTGAACCATTTAATTGAAAATCGTATCTCTACGACATTAGGCAGTACGCGAGGAGGGGACATTAGAATATATGTACAGAGTCTGGTCAATCTTCGTTCCTCTCGGGAGTTAAGTCGGCTGTAACTTTACTAGTTTTCCACTAGATATAACTTTCTCTCTTGCTGGCGTGGTAGCTCCAATCGTTACCATGAGATGTAACTCCAAACCATAATTAAATATGAATATATAACAATACATACATCAAACATTACTACTACAGACAATAAATAACAAACACAAATCTTCCTCGTAAATCAGCCTGTTTTTTTTTTTTTAGTAAAAACCGTATCAAATTTCCTTACATTACGTCCTGAAATTAGCCATAAAAGCAGACAGAAAAACGCGTCGTACACTTTATATTATGAGCTAGCTGCTGCCCTCGGATGTTTCCAGAGGAAAGTTTGAGGAGGAATTCAATGAGATGGCAGTGTAAATTCCATTCAGTTCCTTTTCTTCGTGTTCTTTTTTCTCCATTTCTCTTTTCTTCCAATTTTTTCCTCTGTGGATGTACCATTCTCTCCGTTTCTCATTTAGGTATTCTGTCACGAAAAGTATAAATTTTTACCTCAGCACTGTCGTCTGTTTCAAAGCATTGTATGTCGAAATTTTTACATTAAGCGTTGTGAACATTTTTAGCGCAAAGTAAATAAATTCTTTTTTTAAATATGATTTTTATTCTATAAAAGACATATATCACTAACAATCTATTATCGCAACAAACAATTCGTGTATGTTGATCTCGGTAAAATGGATTTTGGGAGAACTTAAAAAGGGCGAACTGAATGATGAGTCCCACTGGTTTCGTTTGTTAGAAAATATTTGTTGCGATTTTCCTTTGGTTATTCTGTGCTCGACGCTCTTCGGGAAATGATATTCATTAATTGTGACATTTTAGGGGTGATGTTTGAGATGTGTGAACTGTTGCGTTGTACTGGTGCCTGAACTGTAATATAAATTTCACCAGTTCGGAATTCTCTAACGGCGTCAAAATAATGCAGGCGCTTTCACATCAGAACATATCACGCCTAGAAAGGTATTAATATACAAAAAAGCGCAATCGATAATGGAAATTATTTCTCGAACTGCATCGTGGATAAAACAAATAAAAGCAAAGTTCTGCTCGGCAGCAGCAAATACTATTTTACAACAAACAAAACATTGTTTTACAATCGCATTCTCGCCACTTATAGTGGATGAAATTTAAAAAAGAGGCAAATCTTACTTAACTGAGCACGTTCTCCCCTTCAGAATTCAAATGTATAGGTAGCCCAAAATTAGTAGGGATGAGCCGAGCACTTACAACTAAACTTTTTTTCTACTGAAAGCATTTTAGGTTGTGCTGATCTGACGATATCATCAAAGCAATCTTCCTAAAGCAGTCAGGTTGAATAACGCTTAAGAAGAAATTAGAAGTTTGCTAGGATAATGCTGTCCTTAACAACTGCTTATTAGTGTTGTGTGGAGAAATAAATTATTTCTCGCACTTATTATTTTAACCAATCGTATTTCTGGTATCTCAAAAGTTAAAATGAACCGATTTTTATACTCCAACGTAAGTTATTATTCGGAAATCGTAACTTAAAAAATACATTCGTTTCTTTTTTGTTTACTGTAACAAGTATTTAAAATAATTTGCACGTTCTAAGTACATTCGTGACACGGCTTCATGCTCTTTGAGTACGAAAAATCATTGCGTATTTGTAAAGCACACCAGCACATACAAATGTTTTCGTTTTTTCTGTAGGACACTGAAGATACACCTGTGTCTCTGATGGACTTCAGCACTGAAGTACTCTTTAACGAAAAACCCGCATTTATTTGAAACAGGAAATGAAAAAATATCTTTTCCTTACACCTTTAAATTGGAATTTTTAACACATTCATAATTCCCAACGAACATCCAGAAATCGACCTCCGGAATATTCGCCATTTTAATTCGGCCCCGATGGTTTACTAAAAACGCATTGCACCAGAAATAGATCTGACATACTGTCCTCAAGAAAAGGGTCTGTACAGCAAGTCTGAGATACCACCTCTTAAGACATCTGTTAATATGTATATGTACTTCCCAGGTCACAACACAGTGTGTGGCAGAGAGCGCTTCTTTCCAATTTACATGATTTTCTTCACTAATTCGTACGCGTGTCGACCAAGGTAAAAAGCGTTGTCTACGTGGACTAATCTCTCTCTCTCTCTTTTTTTCTGCACGAGATATACAATGGCAGGAGAAGAATGGATGCACAGCCCTCCTTCAACACAGTTTCTCTAAGTTTATCCAAAAGGGTTTTGGGACTACCTGTTAGAAGCCTAGTTGTTGTTGTTGTGGTCTTCAGTCCAGAGACTGGTTTGATGCAGCTCTCCATGCTACTTTATCCTGTGCAAGCTTCTTCATCTCCCAGTACCTACTGCAACCTACATCCTTCTGAATCTGCTTAGTGTATTCATCTCTTGGTCTCCCTCTGCTATTTTTACCCTCCACCCTGCCCTCCAATACTAAAGTGGTGATCCCTTGATGCCTCAGAACATGTCCTACCAACCGATCCCTTCTTCTGGTCAAGTTGTGCCACAAACTTCTCTTCTCCCCAACCCTATTCAGCACTTCCTCATTAGTTATATGATCTACCCATCTAATCTTCAGCATTCTTCTGTAGCACCACATTTCGAAAGCTTCTATTCTCTTCTTGTCCAAACTATTTATCGTCCACCTTTCACTTCCATACATGACTACACTCCATACAAATACTTTCAGAAATGACTTCCTGACACGTAAATCTATACTCGATGTTAACAAATTTCTCTTCTTCAGAAACGCTTTGCTTTCCATTGCCAGTCTACATTTTATATCCTCTATACTTCGACCATCATCAGTTATTTTGCTCCCCAAATAGCAAAACTCCTTTACTACTTTAAGTGTCTCATTTCCTAATCTAAATCCCTCAGCATCACCCGACTTAATTCGACTACATTCCATTATCCTCGTTTTGCTTTTGTTGATGTTCATGTTATATCCTCCTTTCAAGACACTGTCCATTCCATTCAACTGCTCTTCCAAGTCCTTTGCAGTCTCTGACAGAACTACAATTTCATCGGCGAACCTCAAAGTTTTTATTTCTTCTCCATGGATTTTAATACCTACTCCGAATTTTTCTTTTGTTTCCTTCAGTGCTTGCTCAATATACAGATTGAATAACATCGGGGAGAGGCTATAACCCTGTCTTACTCCCTTCCCAACCACTTCTTCTCTTTCATGTCAAAAATGGTTCAAATCGCTCTGAGCACTATGGGACTCAACTGCTGTGGTCATTAGTCCCCTAGAACTTAGAACTACTTAAACCTAACTAACCTAAGGACATCACACACATCCATGCCCGAGGCAGGATTCGAACCTGCGACCGAAGCAGTCGCACGGTTCCGAACTGCGCGCCTAGAACCGCGAGACCACCGCGGCCGACTCTTTCATGTCCCTCGACTCTTAAAATGCCATCTGGTTTCTGTACAAACTGTAAACAGCTTTTCGCTTCCTGTATTTTACCCCTGCCACCTTCAGAATTTGAAAGAGAGTATTCCAGTCAACATTTTCAAAAGCTTTCTCTAAGTCTACAAATGCTAGAAACGTAGGTTTGCCTTTCCTTAATCTTTCTCTAAGATAAGTCGTAAGGTCAGTATTGCCTCACGTGTTCCAGTATTTCTACGGAATCCAAACTGATCTTCCCCGAGGTCGGCTTCTACTAGTTTTTCCATTCGTCTGTAAAGAATTCGTGTTAGTATTTTGCAGCTGTGACTTATTAAACTGATAGTTCGGTAATTTTCACATCTGTCAACGCCTGATTTCTTTGGGATTGGAATTATTATATTCTTCTTGAAGTCTGATGGTATTTCGCCTGTCTCATACATCTTGCTCACCAGATGGCAGAGTTTTGTCAGGACTGGCTCTCCCAAGGCTGTCAGTAGTTCTAATGGAATGTCGTCTACTCCCGGGGCCTTGTTTCGACTTAGGTCTTTCAGTGCTCTGTCAAACTCTTCACGCAATATCGTATCTCCCATTTCATCTTCATCTACATCCTCTTCAATTTCCATAATATTGTCCTCAAGTACATCACCCTTGTATAGACCCTCTATATACTCCTTCCACCTTTCTGCTTTCCCTTCTTTGCTTAGAACTGGGTTTCCATCTGAGCTCTTGATGTTCATACAAGTGGTTCTCTTATCTCCAAAGGTCTCTTTAATTTTCCTGTACGCAGTATCTATCTTACCCCTAGTGAGATAAGCCTCTACATCCTTACATTTGTCCTCTAGCCATCCCTGCTTAGCCATTTTGCATTTTCTGTCGATCTCATTTTTGAGACGTTTGTATTCCCTTTTGCCTGCTTCATTTACTGCATTTTTGTATTTTCTCCTTTCATCAATTTAATTCAATATTTCTTCTGTTACCGAAGGATTTCTACTAGCCCTTGTCTTTTTACCTACTTGATCCTCTGCTGCCTTCACTACTTCATCCCTCACAGTTACCCATTCTTCTTCTACTGTATTTCTTTCCCCCATTCCTGTCAATTGTTCCCTTATGCTCTCTCTGAAACACTGTACAACCACTGGTTCTTTCAGTTTGTCCAGATCCCATCTCCTTAAATTGCCACCTTTTTGCAGTTTCTTCAGTTTTAATCTACAGGTCATAACCAATAGATTGTGGTCAGAGTCCACATCTGCCCCTGGAAATGTCTTACAATTTAAAACCTGGCTCCTAAATCTCTGTCTTACCATGATATAATCTATCTGATACCTTTTAGTATCTCCAGGGTTCTTCCATGTATACAACCTTCTTTCATGGTTCTTAAACCAAGTGTTAGCTATGACTAAGTTGTGCTCTGTGCATAATTCTACGAGGCGGAAGCGGGTAACACCGCGTGGTGCAGCTAGAATCGACGTTTGTTTGTATGGCCATCCTCCGCAGCAAGCATATAAATACTTGTTTTGCAAATCAAATGCCTTTTCCTACTACTAGTTATTTTATTTATCTCATACGCGTTTCGCATTCTCCTTTTCTAAGGCATCATCAGTGGGATCTATAACGATACAGTTTTGTTAGTTATAGATTATCAAACAGTTCACTTCGCAATTTTTTGTAAAAAAAGTAATTACTTACGATTTGCTGATCTGCGTCTCCTCACATCTGGCCTTGAGGTCGCACTAGCACTTTTATCACTGCCATATCATCACATATTTCTATTCTCGCCATCCACACACTGTTCACCATGTTTCTCGCTCTTTTTTTGTGGTGGACTATCGTTGTTTTGTCACTCGATACAACTATTTCGTCGTACACTTATTTTCATAGGGTAAATATTAAACATACCAAAGAAGATAAAACAAGTAATGGAGTCGCAATATTTGACCTGTGAAAAGAAGTGTACGACGAAATAGTTGTATCGAGTGATAAAAGAACGATAGTTCACCACAAAAAAGAATGAGAAACATGGTGAACAGTGTGTGGATGGCGAGAATATTTGGCAGTGATAAAAGTGGTAGTGCGACCTCCAGACCAGATGTGAGGAGACGCAGATCAGCAAAACGTAAGTAATTACTTTTTTTTGCAAAAAATCGCGAAGTACCGTTATAGATCTCACCGACGATGTCTTAGAACAGAAGGCGAAACGCGTATGGGATAAATAAAGTAACTAGCACCAGGAAAAAGCAGTTTGAGTTGCAAAACAAGTATAGAATCGATGTATTTGTAAAAATAAAAATTAATAACCACGCTGTGTGTGTCGGTCATTCAGCTAAAATCGGAGTGTAGCAAGGGAGACGCATAGGCCTGCTCGTAAGGTTTCCGTGGAGGACGCTCTAAAGAAACCCGGGGCGGTCTCTGGATGAGGGCTGCGGGTGCTATGCACGCGCTCATTGTGCGCCGATGAAAGGCTCTTCCGGAAAGAAGCGCGTGGCGCGGCGTGCGCTACCTGGGCGACCTTTTTTACCTGACGTGAGGTGACGCCGTGATTGAACCCGGAGGGCCGCCGCCCCTAAAATAAGCTGCACACTCCCTGCACGCGACCAGCAACCGGCTCCCGTCTCCCCCCGTGTGGAAAAACATACGGGGGAAAAAAGAGACTCCCCTCTTCTCTACGGCCCCTCCTTAATATTTTTAAAGCATATGAAACGCGATGCCGGGGCTTTAGCCCGCGGTGCGAACAGGGGTTCTTTATTAATGGAGGGAAGACGAGCCACTTTAACCCGGGGAGGTCTCGGGGCGGTGGAAGTTTATCAGGTGTCGGTATCTGGTGTACAAATTCCCGCTACCCTCTGGCATCCGTCGGCTTTTTTTGTGGATTTTTATTAGGGGTGTTTTAGCTTTCGAGCGCGATGGGGGAACGAGTGTATTAGGGCGTGAATCTCTCCCCGCAGATTGCCTGCAATCGAACAGGTTCTACTCATTCCAGACACCAGACGAGACGGACAAAAAACTCGCCCCTCGCCGTCTGGCTTTTTTTCCTCCCCTTCAAACAGGCTTAAAGGGTTCTCGCACCCCGCTGCATCCCTTGTTACGGCGTGAATAGCTTGACTGTTACCAGGTCAATGGGAGTATTTACAACCTGTTGTAAATTACTGTCACAGTGCCGTTGCAGTCCACAAACCTGTCTGACCTGATTTCTGAGCTGTAGGCCCTACAGGTGACTCGTTGCTTATTCCTGTCTATTGTGCTGACCTATCTATTCGTCACTGCTCCTGAAATGAACGATTAACACGGTGTTGACACAAGATAAAGGGCAATGCACGCAAAGTCTCTTATATTTCATGAACACTGTGAATACGTCGTATGTTGTAGCATAGTTGTACATTTTTCTTTTTTTTTAATGCATCTATGAATCCTCTCCAGACATTCAGCTTCTCTTCAGATGATATACGCAAATAAAAAATTAAAAAAAAAACGTAATCTAATGTATTAATTTCATGTGTTGTCTTTTTCCTATGTGGTAGTACGGGGCGTTGCAGCTCTACGGTCAAGAAACTGGAGTCATATACAAGAGGAGCTTAGTTCGAGTCGTCCTCGGTTACCTTCATTTAGGTCTTTCCCTATGCCCGAAAATCATTTCAGGATAAGCTAGAAAGACTGTCTCGTCCGGGCTAATAACCATGCACCAGCAACAATGATCTAAAAAGTCAATGAGGGGGGTGAAACTGAACTTCGGTGTCCCTCTTGAAGAGAGATAATTGAGAGCTTTAAACGCAGCGTTATATGTTTGCGTCTCACCTATCTGAACATAATTGTAATGCCTGAAAATGAAATTATAAAGCAAATACACTGGAACCATTAAAAATTTCGCATGCGATATGTAAATATAAAGATGGTTGTTCTCAAAACGCCCAGAAGCAAAACATATAAAAAAATTAAAAAAAAAAATTATTACCATCCTTCCATCGTACTGCATTTGCAAAATGTATAGCGACGTCTGAAGTGCGTTGTAACAAAATTCGTACTTCGAACAGTAAAATCTGTTTGCCCATACGTCACGTCTCACGAATAAGGATAAGAAAGGAAATGATTCTGTTTTTTGTGGTCTTTTATTTTCATTTTCGGCGACAAGAAAAAAAGGAGGTTTAGTGCATAAAGTCTCGTAGATGATGAGATCGTTTGAGACAGAACAGTACCTCTAATTGGACAAGGACGAGACGAGAAGACATAACTTGGCTTTCCACAGCAATTACTACGGTATTCGATTGAAGTAGAAGAGGCAGACAAATGAAAACAAGACAAGTGGAAAAAGTAAATACTCTGTTTATGATTTCAAAAGTAATAATTTTTACATACATTCATTCCACTGTGAGACAATACGGTCAAAGCCTTCATGGCGGTTTGCGGTTTCTTACGGGAAGGAAATAGCATGTGGAGTGGTAGGGACTGAATGGAGGATGTGAGGAACTTCTGCAGCGTCGTTGGAACAACATTGGCAACACGTGGGCAGAGATTATCCTGCACCAGCATGATGCCGTCCGTAAACATTCCTGGATGTTTGGCCGGCCGGGGTGGCTGCGCGGTTCTAGGCGCTACAGTCTGGAACCGCGCGACCGCTACGGTCGCAGGTTTGAGTCCTTCCTCGGGCATGGATGTGTGTGGTGTCCCTGGGTTAGTTAGGTTTAAGTAGTTCTAAGTTCTAGGGGACAGATGACCACGGAAGTTAAGTCCCATAGTGCTCAGAGCCCTTTGAACCATTTTGAACCTGGATGTTTGGACTTGATGGTACTCTTCAGTTTTTTGCCAAGTGCGTTAATTTCAACGCCGTGTTCCAGAAAGTAGATCCTTGCAGTCAAAGAAAATGGTCTTGGTGACTCGCCAGAGCTGACGTACCCGCTTTTTTTTTCGCCTACACTGCAGAAGTTTCGCTGGGAAGTCCTTACACATCCTCCATACAGCCCTGGAGTTTCCATATTTTTGGTTCCCTGAGGAAAGACATTCGTAGTCGTCGATTTGCTTCGGACGAAGCGGTGTACGCCTGGGTACAATCAGGAATATTCGATGTCTAATAGAGCCGTGTCTGGTAAAGCTGTATGGTATTCAAACAAGCCTTCGAACTGGCGAAAGTTTTATGTTTAACGTTTATATACACTACATCCTTCGTTCATGGTAAACGTGAAGAATTGTGTAGTTAAGGTCAGCAAACAAAATAAATATAAAGGAAATATCACACGTATTGACACAATTCACTAAATATTCGACAATGCACTCAGACAACGTTGTTTCCATGGTGACTGTCGCAAACGCAGTGAGTTCAGAAATGGAAGAAAAACATGTTAACAACCACTTTCGAGTATCTTCAATCTGTTTACATACGTACGATGCTGAAGCATGAATGTGAAAAACAAAAAAAATTGCCGTTCTTATTGCTACAGAGTAGCGTAAACGCATTCCGTGAAACGGCACAACTACTTCAATTTAGCGATGTCGTTATAATTTATTTGGAGCACAACGATGGCAATTTACCTATAAAGCTTGCACTGATGAAGACGGATTCGGATGCATTCACCACATCATATGGCGTGTCTATGAAACTTAGAGGTAAAATGATAGTGAGATAACGCCTCAAACAGAAATTACTGTTGAAGTCCCCCCGTTGTTTCCTCAATAACTCAGGAGTATTGATGGATGACCTCGACGCCGAGTATCCCACAAATGCTATAAAAACAAAAGCTCTCCACTTATAGCCATATTATACAATACATCCTTCACATTTTTAAATGTGGCCAGTCGCTGGGTATTTTTTTCAAATTCTTCGTCTCTTAGCAAAGCGCTATTCATGATACACGAAATCTCCTGCGAAAGGTTATGAGCAGTGAGTAGTTTTAATAAATGTTTTTATTCTATTAGGCTGGTGCACAAGTACGTACTGTTTATCCATATGTTTAATAGACACAAAACATAAACGTAACAATGGCTTTAGTCATCACTAATATATTCTCCTTCACAATTTGAAGCAGTCGGCCAACACTGAGCTAACTTTACAATTCCGCGACTGTAGAAATCAGGTGGTTTTGGGTTCAAGTTCTCGTCGAGCCATGCTCAGAGCGCATTTTTATCCGGAAAGAAAGTTCCTTGAAGATTGGTCAACGGAGAGCGGAGAAGGTGAAAATCTGAGGTCGCAAGAGCAGATGAATAAGGAGGGTGCGGAGTGATTCCCCAACTCAAATGTCTGTCTAGCAGAATGCAGGCGGGCGGTAGCACCACTCAAAGCAGTTTTTCTGGTCGTTGTTCTTCGATCGCGTCTGCATCACGTCTCCGTTGTTGACAATATATGTCATCAGTAATGGCTACACCTCGAGAAATCAAATCGTAGTACACCACACCGTCGTTCTTCCACCAGATGGATAAAATTAGCATTTGTGAATGAGCGCACATCTTTCTCCAGGAAGGTGATGCTTTGTTGGGCATTATTTTCCTCAAGTTAACATCAATACACAATTTCTCTTCACCAGTAATGATACAGGATATGAATAGTCTACATCTACATCTCCATCCATACTTCGCAAGCCAGTTGACGGTGTGTGGCGGAGGGTACCCTGAGTACCTCTATCAGTTCTCCCTTCTATTCCAGTCTCGTATTGTTCGTGGAAAGAAGGATTGTCGGTTTGCTTCTGTGTGGGCTTTAATCTCTCTGATTTTATCCTCATGGTCTCCTCGCGAGATACACGTAGGAAGGAGCAATATACTGCTTGACTCCTCGGTGAAGGTATGTTCTCGAAACTTTAACAAAAGCCCGTACCAAGCTACTGAGCGTCTCTCCTGCAGAGTCTTCCACTGGAGATTATCTATCATCTACGTAACGTTTTCGCGATTACTAAATGATCCTGTAACGAAGCGCGCTGCGCTCCATTGGATCTTCTCTATCTCTTCTATCAATCCTATTTGGTACGGATCCCACACTGCTGAGCAGTATTCAAGCAGTGGGCGAACAAGCCTACTGTAACCTACTTCCTTTGTTTGCGCATTGCTTTTCCTTAGGATTCTTCCAATGAATCTCGGTCTGGCATCTGCTTTACCGACTATCAACTTTATATGATCATTCCATTTTAAATCACTCCTAATGCGTACTCCCAGATAATTTATGGAATTAACTGCTTCCAGTCGCTGACCTGCTATTTTGTAGCTAAATGATAAGAGATCTATCTTTCTATGTATTCGCAGCACATTACACTTGTCTACATTGAGATTCAGTTGCCATTCCCTGCACCATGCGTCAATTCGCAGCAGATCCTCCTTGCATTTCAGTACAATTTTCCATTGTTACAACCTCTCGATACACCACTGCATCATTTGCAAAAAGCCTCAGAGAACTTCCGATTTCATCCACAAGGTCATTTATGTATATTGAGAATAGCAACGGTGGTCGGTGCTGTTCACGAACCAATTGATGAGCAAGCAGAGATGCACGTATGGCCATCCGCTGATTTTTGTGATTTTGGCTTAGAGCATGCGGCACCCATACACCCGATTTTTGAACCATCCCCATTGAATTCAAACGTCGCTCGATGGTGGAATGCTCACAGTTCATCACGTCTCCTTTGTTCTCGAGTATAATAACGTGGACCATTGCTGATTAATACGTTAAACAATCTTCCTCAAACGCCAAAGGTCTTCCTAAACGTGGGGGTCAATAATGTGGGAACGATCCTCGTTAAATCGAGAAAACCCTTTCTTGCCGTGCTCTGTACAATGGCATTATCTCCATATCTGAATGGCGCGAAAATTGGCAGTTGGCCTTAAATAACGAAAAGTGTGAGGTCATCCACGTGCTAAAAAGGAATCTGTTAAACTTCGGTTACACGATACAACAGTGAAATCTAAAGGCCGTAATTTCAACGAAATACCTAGGAATTACAATTACGAACAACTTAAATTGGAAAGAACACACAGAAAACGTTGTGGGAAAGGCTAACCAAAGACTGCGTTTTATTGGCAGGACAGTTAGAAAATGTAATAGATCAACTAAGGTCAAAGCCTACAGTACGTTTGTCCGTCCTCTTTTAGAATACTGCTGCACTGCGTGGGATCCTTACCAAGTAGGATTGACAGAGTACATCGGAAAAGTTCAAAGAAGGGCAGCACGTTTTGTATTATCGCGAAATATGGGAGGGAATGACACTGAAATGATACAGGATTTGGGCTGCACATCATTAAAAGAAAGGCGTTTTTCGATGCGATGGAATCTTCTCACGAAATTTCAGTCACCAACCTTCTACTCCGAATGCGAAACGATTTTGTTGACACCGACTTACATAGGGCGAAACGATCACCAAGATAAAATAAGGGAAATCAGTGCTCGTGCGGAAAGATATAGGTCTACATTCTTTCCGTGTGCTATAAGAGATTGGAATAATAGAGAATTGTGAAGGTGGTTCGATGAACCCTCTGCCACGCACTGAAATGTGATTTTGCAGAGTATCAAGATGTAGATGCAGATGTAGATACACGGCGCAAACGTTTCCGGCTGCCTGTATCCCATCTCAACTCAAACGGAAGGTTATGTCGGGAATGTTCCGATTTCTCCACTTAGCACTCAATGAAAGCATCCACAGCTCCAATCACAATCTCCAAATGACAAAAGGCAGTGACTCAAATATCAACAATGAACTACATATAAAGAAATGATGATCGATCCATAAACCCTTAGCAACCGCTATATCAACATGCAAAACAAAAACGCTACGAACTTATGCACCAAACTAATATATTTCAATGACAGGATAGAAATTGTGTTCACAACTATTTCTCTCTCACATAAAGAACAGAATCATCAATGTATTGGTTAAAGGACAATGGCAAGTAATAAATTCTGGCCATGGAGCAAGGGTTCCAAACATTTCCTCTGACGGAACACTTTGAGACTCGTGGTACTATGATGGAGCGCGTTGTTTATTTTGAAGGTTAATAATATTTTGAAAAATTCGAAAAACTTGTTTTCTTCAGTTATTACTACAGTTTTAAATAATAACTAATAACATATAAATGAAAACATTTTTTTAAAAAATTATTAGTAACGCCAAAATGTCGAAAAAGCAGTTTTTTGAAGGTATTTATTATTTCCCGCGGAAAACAAGTGCGCCGCGGAACACAGTTCTGGAAACTCTGCCCTAGAGAGGTCAATGGAGGGATTTTAACATTGTCTCACAAGCCCTGAATTTGACAAATATAACCGGTTTCGAAATCAGGAGAAATGGGGTCCAGATCTCTGTCCAGTGTGCTTGAATTAGGTTTTCCATTGTTATTTAAATAGTAACTTAAAACCTCTATTTTTCTGCCTCGAACTAGTATTTAGTAAACAATGTCCACACATTGAAATGAGATAAGCAATCTTAAATCATGCCTTATCAATAAAGAGAAACAGTTTCAGATGTCATACTGTAATTTTAAATCTCTTTGTTGCTGATTTCTGCAACTCCGTAGTTAAGGTTAGTAGATGCTGCGTTTCTATGCGGGAAACGAAACGTCGCGGCAGATGCTGCTGTTTGTGACCGTTTCTTATTAAGTCGACTATCGCTTCTCCACTCACTGCGCAGCTGAGAACCGTAGCTAAGAAAAACTCACAAACGCTGCACACCTGACGAAAAAAAATCGCTTTGACAGAGAACGTTCGAAAGCGCTTCTCGCACTGCAGCTCTGCGTTCAAAGCGCGCAGCTGATCAAATGTTATAAAAGCGGGGTTCAATGGAGAGCTAGCCATTCTGAGGCAGCGTACCGGGGAAAAAAGTGAGGAATCGCCAAGAAAAGGCGTCGCGATTTGAGGAGGGAAGGCCGCTGATGGAGATGGATGGTGTCTTGATGAGTCGCCCCGGCAACACCTGGACGGGCGCCCTCTGGCGGCTGCGCAGCCAACGCCAGTCGCTGAGAGGCGGCATCCTCCACGATGAAGCTAACGTTGACGTGGACGAGGACGCCCGACCTAACGAGAGACAACGCTTTGGGCACACGGGACGCACTGATTAACATGATATGCGCTCTCAGCGCTCTACGGCGGCAATTGTCGGCTTTATTTAACTCGCAAACCACACAGTTTGTTTACGCAAATGGACACGCATAGAATTCCTACTTTACCTCTATTAAAATGAACATATTCTCCCTTGTCCATATGTCAGTCATGCTGTTCTGTGTGTAGGATACAAAAAACTTCAATATCCATGAACATTTAATAAGACAAAAAACAAGTTAAATGGCCAGTCAGTACGTACATCGGCTCATAAAACTTCACAAAACCGGACAGACTATCTCCTGAAAGACAGTACGCCGACATTTACATAGCATCGAGTATTCCTTTTAATTTAATACGAAAATCCCACAACCATTTACTTGATGGAAAAAAAAGTCGGGTACAGCACAATGCTTTGTAACTTGACGTCTCTGGCGATTAGGCTACGCTGAAGTTTTTCGGTAAACGACCTTGTATTTTATGTTATGCTCTTCTGAGGGCTTTAATCACCAATATATTATTAATTGGCACTTAATTATAACAAATTATTCCAGGAGCTACATGTTTTTGATAACTCTTCTGTGTGCTGATGCCTTGAAACGGCGTACTTTCATAACATGTGATTATAACACGAAATAGTCACAAGTATGACGTCTGTCGCCTTTAATTGTAACAAATCGTTCCAATGACGACGTGTTTTCCAGTGATTCTCAATAAGCTTAGAAACAGCATATATTATACCAAAAAGCCCCACCAAATATGGACTTAAACTAGAAAAGGTGTATGCAATACAGCGTCTCGCAAGTTCTGCTTGTAACGTAGAAAATATTCTTGGTTCTAATGTGCCCTTCATGATATTACGTGGCTCGTTCCAGAAATATCACTCAAACTATTTTGTGTTTCACTTAACGAAATGGCTCTTCAACATGAAACAACAGTAAGTGATGTCATAAAATTCTTACAGTTCCACGTCAACGTCCTAACTAGGGACGGCTTTGGAAAATAACGAAGAACGAATGCATACAGATAAAAGTTGATGAGCAACAAATTTCGGAAATCCTTGCTTCATCATACGGCAAACCAAGCGTGTGCGACTGGTAAGAGCTCAGATCACTCCCGTTTGCACATTACAGACCAATACCGGTGCCGTCCATTTGCTGCTGGATCCTAGCTCTGTTTGAACACGACTCGAGTTGTTTGAACAGTTTACATCACAGTTCGGGAAATCTCTGGTTCTGTTCGACATTTTGATCGTTCTGCCATCTAGCGACTTTTTCTGGCACTATCACAACGACTATGAATTTTAATAATAAAAATAAATGTGAAGCATGGACTGAAATATCTTCCAAGGTGTGGGTGAAGCGTAAAAACGGCAACTAACAAATAAATAAAAGATTTCAATCACGTTTCCGTCGAAAACTCGTCCCGCGATCCACTGATGTCAGATGGTATTATCTCAAGGAAGATCTTGCCACTGTCTTTCATTCTTGCGATAAAAATTGCTGTCTCTTTATTATGATGTATTTTCTTTGTTCGGCATATAATTCTTGATTAGTTATGGAGATAGTTTTATCTGAATTTTGAAATCTTATTTTGAAATTGATTAAAATCTGGTAAAGTTTTTGTCTGTTATTCTAATGTGTGAAGAGCGAGTGAACTGCTCATTTGCGATGGTCTCTCACAAACAATTAAAATATTATACTAGCTATAGTCAAGTAACATTTCTTTTGCATGACAACATTTTAGTCTCTGTTATCTTCACTTAAAAATCGGCATATATATATATATATATATATATATATATATATATATATATCCATAAATACCGGCACGACATGAGAGAGAACTAAATTTCGTTTAAATGCAGTTGAAATTTGTAGAGTGGTAGGATTTAATTCAGTTTCCTCCAGCGTTTCACGAAATCGTCAAATATAGGCAGTGCTTTTGTTGGCTGATTTGGGGGGGAGGAGACCAAACTGCCAGGTCATCAGCCGTGGCCTTTCAAAGGAACCATCCCGGCATTTGCGTGAAGTGATTTAGGGAAATCACGGAAAACCTAAATCAGGATGGCAGGACGCGGGATTGAACATCGTCCTCCCGAATGCGAGTCCAGTGTGCTAACCACTGCGCAACCTCGTTCGGTAGTGCTTTTGTTGCTGGTTTGTAGTGGTTTGTAGTTTCTTGCGTATCCCTTGCACTCACGGCGCGCGAATCAAATGTCACATATTTGTTCGAACTCTATCGAACGCAACACTCATGCGAAAAACAGCTTGCTTTATTCTCACACGACGTCTTGCAATCATATAAATGCAGATGAACACGCAGACCTAGATTCCGTCTTCCTACGTCTTCTAAAGATGCTTGACACTGCACCACATCTTCGACCACACGGAGTACAGTGGAATATTTGATTAATAGAACCTAGTATGTTTACTGGACGGCGAATGTTCTGCAGCATGCATGGTCAACCTTCGGTGACCCCGCGGACCTGATTCACATACTTAAGCTCAATCTCGCGGGCCGCCGTATCTCGTCACACGACACCAGCACCCTTAGGCATAAAGTCAAATTTATGGCGTCAGTGATTGTAATGTTTATGGGATATTAATGGAACAGATTTTCGACACAGCACGTCAACAACTGCGCCTCATAACACGCGTTTTTGAGTGTACATCTTGAGATGTTTACACTTATTTACCCGTCGTGAACAGTGTATCTTTTATTTACGACATTTTACAATAGCTGTCTTAATAACTTCCGTTGCAGAATTCTGCAACGCCGTTAATAAATTAACAATGATCATGACATGTAAATAAATGCAAACATCTGAAGATGGGATGCCAGGCATTTTGAAATGTCATCATGGTAAAATTAACGCCTATAAAAGCAACTGGTTGCAGTTATCCTTCAATTTCAACAGTTGCAGTGTTCTAACACGCCCAAAAGGGGCAAGATTTATTTACTAATGCTAATACGAGGAAGAATAGGAAAACATAATGTGGCAATGAGACACGTAATCCCACTCGACAAAGAATTAGAAGCAACTTCGCCAATTTCTTCCGCGGACGAGAATGAAACCTACCGTGGCTAGGAACCGGGCCGCGGGCAGCCGGTTGCCCACCCGTATTCTACAGAAACGAAAGTAACACCGCTTGTGCCCAGAAGAAAAGCATAATGCCGCTAATGTTTTCGACATATGCGGAGTGAATCAAAAGGTTACGCACGAACTGAAGGAGCTGATAGATAAATCAAACACAATATAGGAACTTATTGACTTGTAGATAATCCTCGGCCAGTGAAAGCTTTGGAATGTCAGGAACAACAAACACAATCAATACACACGCGCCTTAATTTCAGCAAAGACAATGTACTGTTGACTCCACAACGTTGTGCATTACAGGATATGTTCAAAATGGTAACCATGGCATTCAATGCACTCATAACATTTCATCTTCAAAGAAAATAATGGCGCACTCTACCAAGTACACCAGGCAGTGCAGATCAGGGGAGCGAGCAATTGGACCTGCCCTTCCGGTCCAGCGCCTGGGATACGTGGCATAGTGTACGTCACGTACTTGCGCAGAAGTGAGCAGGTGCTCCGTCTGGTTGCATCCACATCCGACGACTCTTGTTAAGTGCCACATCCTCTAACGAGCTCTGAAGGAACACGTTTGTTCACCATGGTAGTTGCGCTGTCAGCGCGGTAGATTACTAACCGAAATGGCCTGGGTTCGAACCCGGCCAGTCGGGGATTTTCCTCCGCTCGGGAACTGGGTGTTGTCCTTGCGTTTGTATCGTCAAAACTGACATACCATAGTTGAGATGACCGTACGGACACGTAATGAAAGAAAAAAAGTCCTGTTCGATGAAGCCCTGTAATCTCACTTTCGCCCACTCGCTCATGATTCAAGACTACAAGGTTCTGTTCAAAGTTGATGTATTTCGACTCCTTTATCAGCTCCTTCAATTTGTGCGCAACTTTTTGAATCACCCTGTGTAAAAGATTTATCAAATAGGATCAGCAGCACTATGAGAGTGTTCGCAGTCGATGCTATTGTGTACTGGAAAGTATCATCGTTACACGAAAATAAGGAAATGCGCAAATACTGGACAAAATTTCAATTTGGTGGAATGAATGGCAACTCTCTTTAAACGTGCATAAATATTAGACAACGTCTATAACAGACCAAAACGACCGTCTAATATCGGATTGCAAGATTATTGGTGAATATTTTGAGAATGCCACATCGTATAAGCATGTACAGATAAAACTCGGAAGTGATATGAAATAGGTTTATCACGTAAAATCAGTATTAGTGAAGGCGTGTGGAAGACATAGATTTGTTGAAAGGCTTTTGTGAAACCTTAATGCATTTGTAAAGAAAATCCCAAACAAGACCCATGTGTGACCACTGTCCACATTGTTTGGAGTGCTTTCACGTAGACATAACGAAAAACGTGGGATGAATTCAGTGATATACTGATAGGGTCGTAACAGATCGACATAACCCATACGAAAATGAAACAGAAACTGAACTGGGAATGCTTTGGAGGAAGAGGATGTAGATCAGTCACGCCGCATATGTTGGTTGAATTTTAAGAACCTGTATACGACCCTTATGCTACTACCAACGTGTATGTCGCGCTGGGATTTTTGGAATATGAGATTAGGACACCTGCAGAGACATAAACAGCCCAATTTCCTCGCTCAATACGCGAATGGAATAGGAAAGTGAGTCGATAAGACTGGTGCGATGTACACTCCGCCAAGCACTTTACCCTGGCTTGTGGGGTATATAATAATGTAAATTTAATGTATAAGTGCGCTTTATTTTCTTTTCCTTTTTTGTGATGGAATGTGCATGGTTTGCAACAGAGGATATTAGCTTTTAAGTCTAGAGTGTAAACTTAATGTTTCATAATTTTTTTTCTTCACGTCATTTGTATGTGCATTGTAGGTATGACTATGCAAATGGTTGAGAAAATTGATACAGGTTATGTGCATGAGCGGATGATGCTAGAGTTAAAACTTTCATTCATAGCAATACGGACTGTTCCGTCTGAACTCTCCTATAAGTAAAATTGTAATAAATTAAGCAGAAGGTGCCTAAATATCGTCGAAGTACGAAAACCTAAGTATGTCCCGCCGTTGAACTTGCAACCTGGGAGCATACGATACATATTCCAACGATCAGATCGAAACTGTAGTTTTTGTAGCAACTAGGGTGGCTTACATCATCACTCAAAGAGTATCCAGGGTCATCCTGGTAGCCTACATTTAATTGCTTTCATAAAATGCATAGGAAACAGTACAATTTATTTGAATCTGCTACGTGTGTATGATTAATGCATGTACAGTCTTCCATGTTTTGAAAGTACGAATCGGCTAGATGAAAACAGATAACTGGGTGCGTAAGCCTGACCGTATTTAAAGGCAACGTCTCAGGTGAATGACTCCACAACGGTATAAAATGATACTAAGCTCAGACTTTTAGGTACGACGAATAGGATACTGTGGGGTTAATCCAATCAGATATGTCCCTAAGGCAGCTATTGAAACACAACTATACTGTGAACGTCAGTCTCAAGATCAAATGGAAGCATTTGCGTCGTATAGTAAATCCACTACATCACATACGAGTTAAGAAGTATTTCGGGCAAAAAAGAAAGGTTCTCTGCTATGATCTGCTGTACATCTTTCTACTGCAGTTTGGACTGGCATGAAAACACTAGTAACATAATCGTAATTCACATCATTTATTAACGAAATTAAATTTACTTCCTCACGAAAGTTCTGAAATCAAAGTCGTGTTTGCTAAAAAAAAGCATTACATTACTTCCGAAATTCTCTACAGAAACAAAAAACACTGTGTGTACTCATAAATTATAGGACATTCATGAGCATAAATCATTAGTGAGAATAATGTTATCTATTGATGAATGTGATGTAGTATCCTTCATAGCATACAATTCACCTTTCATTGTTTAATAAAGTAACACAAACAAAAAACTATTGAAAAATATTTGTGCGAAACTTACCACGTGTGGTCCAAGAAGTGATGAAAATCATTTTTCCGCTTGTGCCATTCATCCCCTGTACGCGAATCAGTGAAACTTTAAAAACACGCACTGACAATTACTGTCATAATCTGCACAGTTTTACACTCGATATTGGCACAAAATGTATTCTACAATAAATCTGTCTTCTATTTTTGCCACATGTTTTATTTCACAAAATAAATAAAAACACGACGCGTCACTTCAGAAAAAATTACTGTAATGGTATACGTCGGCCAACTTTTCACGGACCCCGTCAGCACCACAACAATCACCGCCGCTTTTGGCGTTCTGTTGCCCGAATAAACAGATCAAAAAACTGCGGCTTCTTTGTCTCAGAAAAAGAATATCTTTGCTTCGAACAGTGTCTCTGGACGAATTCTAAAACCGCTGTGTGGCTGGGTCATGTAAAATGGCCATCAAAACAAAAACACAGGGCAATCTAGCTCCTAGCTGATGGGAAGCGTTAGTTTAGTTCTAAGAATGAAATAGACTTTTCCGAATTAAGTAACACTAACCACTTCAGATCGCTGAGTCCTGTGGAGCAGCGTAATGCAGCGTATTGTGCTCACTTAGTAACTGAGAAATGAGATATCTCTCTTTAAGTAATTAAGAAATAAACAGTGTCTCTCGTACCCTGACTAAATTGTGCTATTTTAATGCACAGTGTTAAAAGATTATGGACTTCTGTCATGTTGCTTTCACAAAAAAGGTACAGTTTTTCAGAATAAAAATATATTAGTAAACTGCGTTAGTTAAAAATAGTTCGTTTCATATATCTCTCTCCGCAGTATAAATACATCTCCAAAGCTAAAACAATTTATGTAGTGTACCATCCCACAAACGGAATACTCATTATTACTTCAGCTTAACATGCCAGATTAATGACTGTCATTTCTTACACCGCATAACCAACTTAATACTACTTCATATTTAGATTTTATTGAGATGTCTTTCAAAGTAATACTGCTCTTTGTACTCAAGTACTGCCATAAAAGTGGTACTAGAGGTTTCTCCCCGAAATACACTCACAGCAGGCAGAGTTGTGGCTGTGAAGTAGGTTAGTGAAGAGTGCTTTGGTAGCAGAGCGGACCAGGTTCGTGTCTCGCTTCGGCACACAATTATAATCTACCAGGAAGTTTCTGTAGCTTCACTATTTCACAGAGAATTAAATTCCACGGCGCTGTCCATAGTTTTCGTGGACTCATAAGGTAAGAATGAGCAAGTTCCGAGCAGAATCAGAGGAAAGGATTGTGTGGAAAACACTAATAAGGAGCAGGGACAGTATAATAGGATATCTGTTAAGCATCAGGGAATGACTTCTATGGTACTAGAGGGGGCCGTATAGGGCAAAAACCGTAGAGGAAGACAGAGATTGGAATTCATCCAATTGAGAACGTAGGTTGCAAATGCTGCTCTGAGATGAAGAGGTTGGCACAGGAGAAGAATTCTTGGTGGGCCGCATCAAACTAATCAGATGACTGATGACTCAAAACAACAACAACAACAAAATAGTTCTTTTCCGGACCTACACCCACATACATACTCTATAAGCCACTCCACAGTGGATGGTGGAGGGTACGACTACTAATTACCATCGATTTTCTTTCCTATTCTCTGCTCCTAAAGAGCTACACAAAACGACCTCTGTACATGACCTAACTATTTGTCAGTCGTAACAGGTCGGTATAGCTCACATGAAACTGAACTGGGAATCCTAGGGAGGAGGAAGACGTAGTTCTCGCAAAACCCGTTTAGAAAACCTGTATTCGATTTCTATGCTGCTGCCAACGCATATCTTATTTTTTGTATTCTCATGAGGTGCTCCAAGGTCGCAGCATAATGATCGCCCAATCATCTTCGAATTTAAATTATCTAAATATATACAACAGGGTTTCGAGATAATTGCGTTGTCTTCCGTCTAAGGATTCCCAGTACCCTGAGCATTTATATTATGCTATGATATGGGTTGTGCTGAATTGTCACGATCCTAGCCTAGTGCGTCTTTTCATTCGATGTCAGTTGTTGCGCCTTCTTGCATAGGTGTCCGCTATTGTAAGGGGGGGGGGAGGGAAGGGGGCAGGGCAAGATGCTTCAGTTACCCCCTCCCCGAATCTGCGTACAGGCAGGTCCATTACAGAATTCTCACGAATTTCTTCTAGTCATTGTTTGCATCTCCACTAAACCGCTGAGTTAACATTGAAGACAGTGATGAGAAATACCGCAACGAGTTTAGCAATCACTATATAGTTCGATTATTTTTGTTAGCACTCTGTTCGCGAGAAATTATGCCGATTCCATGGTGCGGGTGCAGTTTCAATGCTGATCCATAGTCAAGATGGATGCCAACCTTTACATAACCAAGCACAAATAATGTCTTCAGTCTTTTTCTGTCGGTTCCTCATTAAGCCGTTACCGAGCTGCTGGTAGGAACCGGTCTGTCACCGTGGTGAAAGGATTCCGTAGCTGGTTCACGGCACACAAACGAGGCATAAGGCATGCCCTCCGGCATATCGGAATAACAATGATAGTTTGTCATTTATCGGTGGAAAAAGAAAATCATGGTGGCTTGTTGATTCTGTATTCATTTTTGACTAAGCTATTGTTGTACACTTAGAAGAATTCTTCCGCTCCCAAGCACATCAGTCGAGATAAGAAAACGGCTTTATCTGCGTTAGATGAGAGGTGAAAAAATGTGAAGTTTCCTCGTCGAAAAAATGTGCTCTCCAAGATCAGGACTTCAGAATCTACGGGTGCGACACAGCGCATCATGCAGTCACAGAGCTACGAATTCTGCAGTGCAGCTGCTGTGGCTGCATAATAATGAGACAAAAAGGAGAAACGGGGATTATCTGGGTGCACCCACGTGCTGCTAAAAATCTATTTTACTGGCCAGTTTGAAGATGGTTTTGGCAGACTTTACTCGTTCGTCTAGTCGTTTAGTGGCGCTAGCTTTCAAATCACATTTTGTTTAACTGCAGCTATGCCAGTCGGCACTGAAAAAACAGAAATCATTAAATTAATATAATGCATCCATTAACGTGACGCTATGATCGCAGGTCCGAATGCTGCTTCGGGCATAGATGTGTGTGATGTCCTTAGGTTAGTTAGGTTTAAATAGTTCTAAGTTCTAGGGGACTAATGACCTCAGACGTTAAGTCCCATAGCGCTCAGAGCCATTTGAACCATTAACGTGAACAGCTGTGAAATTTTATAAGCAAACAAAATGCTGAAGACGACATCAAAGTTGAATCAGGTTATTTAAAGTTTATTTCCTGTTTTTTCACTTCTCCGTTTTTAGCAGTATTTTATCAGCCATTCAGAATTTTTTCCTATTTTCAATTTTTAATTTTCACTTTCAACCTAAGATTATGGGAGGATGAAGAAATTATTTTTATGAATATTCCCTAACACTATTTCATAACTCGTTGGATACCCTTTGTTTACTCATAAGAGGATGTAATTTCAAATCGTTGAGTCATAAAAGTACCGTCAATATTCTATATTAATAAAGTAATGAGATGTACTTTGATATATTATTGAAATACAGTATCAGTTTAAGTAGCAGAGCAATCTACCTTAAAAATACTAAATAGAGAACTGGCAGTCTTTTGACGTCCCAAAAGTTTCGTGTGGCTTTTACCAAATTTAGTTTTTGAGCCACGAAAGGTTTTCAAACTCTGCGTATCACTTATATCAAACAGGCAAGTTCTGAATCTTAACTCCACATGGTAAAATTTCTGCAGACGCACACGTTGCATTGTTGGAGAATCCATAGGTGGTGTGGAGAAACCACAGTAAGATAAGCCAAGTCAGAACTGGGAAAGGACACCCACCCAACCAACTAAAAAAATATGGAGAGACCTACTTCGAGAACGTAGGCGAAAGTGATTGAAAACAGCTGCGTTCTCCTCATTTACACGCTGCGTAATCATATTCTGCAGACCTGTGTTCATAATCATGTTCTACAGTGAGGTGACAGAAGTTATGGGACACCTCCTAGTATCGTGTCGGACCTCCTTTTGCCCGGCGTAAAGCAGGCAGTCGACGTGGCATTGATTCAACACGTTGTTGGAAGTCCCCTGCACAAATATTGGGCCATGCTGCCTCTGTAGCCCTCCATAATTGAGACAGTGTTGCCAGTGCATGATTTTGCGCACGAACTGATCTCTCGATTATGTCCCATAAATGTTCTATGAGATTCGTGTCGGACGATCTGGGTTGCCACGACATTCGCTCGAATTGTCCAGAATGTCCTTCAAACCAATCGCGAACAATTGTGGTTCGGGCACACGTTGCACTGTCAGCCAGAAAAATTCCATCGTTGTTTAGGAAAATGAAGTCCATGAATGGCTGCAAACAGTGGCCAAGTAGCCGAACATAACCATTTCCAATCAATGATCGGTTCAGTTGGAGACACATTATGGCGCCACCACCAGCTTGCACAGTGCCATATTGACACCTTGGGTCCATGGTTCAAATGGCTCTGAGCACTATGGGACTTAACATCTATGGTCATCAGTCCCCTAGAACTTAGAACTACTTAAACCTAACTAACCTAAGGACATCACACAACACCCAGTCATCACGAGGCAGAGAAAATCGCTGACCCCGCCGGGAATCGAACCCGGGAACCCGGGCGCGGGAAGCGAGAACGCTACCGCACGACCACGAGATGCGGACTGGGTCAACGGCTTCGTGGGGTCTGCGCCACACTCTAACCCTACAATGAGCTCTTACCAACTGAAATCGGGACTCATCTGACCACGCCACGGTTTTCCAGTTGTTTTAATGTCTTAACAAATGTTGTCACGAGCCTAGGAGAGGCGCTGCAGGCGATGTCGTGCTGTTAGCAAAGGCATGCCCGTTGGTCGTCTGCTGTCGTACACCATTATCGCAAAATTTGGCCACACTGTCCTGAGGCATATTTTCGTCGTTCGTCCCACATTGATTTGTTTGGTTATTTCACGCTGTGTTGCTTTTGTGTTAGCACTAAGAACTCTACGCAAACGCCTTTGCTCTCGGTCGTTAAGTGAAAGCTGTCGGCCACTGCGTTGTCTGTGTTGAGAGATAATTCCTGAAAATTTGGTATTCTCAGCACACTCTCAACGCTGTGGATCTCGGAATATTGGATTTCCCAATTATTTCCTAAACAGGAGATCCCATACATCTAACTCCAACTACCATGCAGCGTTCAAACTCTGTTAATTCCCGTCGTGTAGCCACAATCATGTCGGAAACCTTTTTGACATAAGTCACCTGAGTACAAATGACAGCCCCGCCAATGCACTGCCCTTTTATTCCTTGTGTAGAAGATACTATCGCCATGTGCATATCGCTATCCCATGACTTTTGTCACCTCAATGTAAGTACTGTATGTTGACAATAGTGAATGCACACTGAGTTTATCTCGCATAAATTTTGATGTTGCCAAATTTGTGAGCGTTTGTTGGTATATAGCTCCTAACTAAACCCCGTGATACATACACTTCTCAAAATTCTGGACAAAGTCTTTTTTTTAATGCTGCAATTCTCTGAAATGGAATTTCTTAAAGATATGCTAAAGCGATGTACATCTACATCTACATCTACATGGATACTCTGCAATTCACATTTAAGTGCCTGGCAGAGCATTCATCGAACCACCTTCACAATTCTCTATTATTCCAATCTCGTAAGCGCGCGGAAAGAATGAACACCTGTATCTTTCCGTACGAGCTCTGATTTCCCTTATTTTGTCGTGGTGGTCGTTCATCCCTATGTAGGTCGGTGTCAACAAAATATTTTCGCATTCGGAGGAGAAAGTTGGTGATTGGAATTTCGTGAGAAGATTCCGTCGCAGCGAAAAACGCCTTTCTTTTAATGATGTCCAGCCCAAATCCTGTATCATTTCTGTGACACTCTCCAACATTCATGGTGGTGTCTGTTTGTTCTATATCGTGTCTCCCTACCACTTTCGCGCAACGACGCTCTGAGCGTGTTTTTTAGGGAATTGACTAGTTTGAACCTGGGACCTGTTGCTGGTAAGGAGACGCCAGACCACACATGACATGTAGAATTCAGAAGAGTTCAGTGAGACTAGCGATGATATAACCAAATACTTAATGATTTCAGCGTTAGCTCCACTGCACTCCCTGTAAAAGAATCTTAATACTAACTAAATTTAGTGGAAGGGGTTCAAGTCTTTCCTATTTTTAGTTAGCTGGTAAAATAACGTCGAAAAAGCAGTTAAGTCTACCATTGGAAGTTTTATTCTACTCACAAAACATTGTTTATAAATTGCGCTATTGATAAAAGGTTCAAATGGCTCTGAGCACTATGCGACTTAACATCTGAGGTCATCAGTCGCCTAGAACTTAGAACTAATTAAACCTAACTAACCTAAGGACACCACACACATCCATGCCCGAGGCAGGATTCGAACCTGCGACCGTAGCAGTCGCGCGGTTCCTGACTGCGCGCCTAGAACCGCTAGACCACCGCGGCCGGCTATTGATAAAAGGAAATGTTACAATACAGGATGGTAAAAAACCAACTGCGTTCAACAAAAATGTGAACGAATATTCCCTGAGTGGGTTTCCAAGTTCTACAATGGATCGAAGGATGACCTATGCCATATCACATCTATAATCTAGGTTTAAATTAAGTTTCACAAGAGAGAAAACTATCAAAATGGTCTACAGTGACCCTCAATTATCTTTAATTACTTATCTAACTTGTCGTAAATTACAGTGGCTGATGTGGCTTCTGAATAACTATATAACAGAAAAATCATTGCGTTTCAGATTCTTACTTCAAGTGGCAAATGTGAACACCATGAGCTTTAATTTACGATAACACTAGTATTACGCAAAAATGGGGTGTAAGAGATGAGACTTCTGCAGTTCTGAGTGAAGCCTTATGCGCTCAAAAATGCGGCATCGCGTGCGTTCATTACCTTGTCGGTGTTTAGGCAGCGTCAGGGCCGCGGCGGGCAGCACAGCTCCGCTCACCTCGCCATCTCGGAAGCAACTCCTCTCCTAACTCCTCCTTACTACCATGTACCGAAGTTGGTTTAAAAAAACTATCTGGCTGTGTTTTCATCTGACCAATCAGGGTCTCGATGTTAACCTTAAGCTCCGCCTACAAAAATACTGTCTATCCTATGAGAAACGTTTACCTTTCGTGGTGGGGCAATGTTTTTAAAGTTTGCAACGTAACAGAGACGCGAAAAAGTCTCACGCTAAAACTTGCGGGTGGTGTGGCCCTTTTTGTGTTATCGTAAGATCTATACTGTTTTTCTGGAGAGCTCTAGCTTTTAACATGGGCTGGAGGTTGGTCCTTGACCTAACAGAGGCGAGAAAAAGTCTCACGCTAAAACGTGCGGGTGGTAGTCGTACAGGTAGGCTGGCGGCGTGGGTGTCCAGACCGTCCCTTATTGTAGGGCCTTCTAACTTAACAAGGTTCTGCTCTCGGCTTCTGTTCTCGTTTCTTCCCTCGGAACTGCGTCTGTCTCACGGTGGGAAGGTGTGACATGCATTTAGGCGTTGTTGTGTTAGTCTGTGGTATTCCATTTGCTCACTCGTTACTCGTATTAGTTTGGTTAATTTAATGCCACGATTTATTCGGAGCTATGTGACATACTATTGGATTTGCTTATCATGTCAGGGTTTTCATGGAAGGTGTGGGATTTGCCTGACACCTTACAACTCTCTCCCATATTTCGCGGTAATACAAAACGTGCTGCCTTTCTTTGAACTTTTTCGATGTACTCCGTCAGTCCCATGTGGTAATGATCCCACACGGCGCAGCAGTATTCTAAAAGAGGACGGACAAGCGTAGTATAGGCAGTCTCCTTAGTAGGTCCGTTACATTTTCTAAGTGTCCTGCCAATAAAACGCAGTCTTTGTTTAGCCTTCCCCACAACATTTTCTGTGTGTTCCTTCCAATTTATGCTGTTCGTAATTGTAATACCTAGGTATTTAGTTGAATTTACGGCTTTTAGATTGGACTGATTTATCGTGTAACCGAAATTTAACGAGTTCCTTTTAGCGCTCATGTGGATGACCTCGTACTTTTCGTATTTAAGTTCAACTGCCACTTTTCGCACCATTCAGATATCTTATCTAACTCGTTTTGCGCTCTCTGATGTACACTCTGATGTAAACAAATTACTGACATATTCAAATGTTCTAGTGTTATAATTACTATAAAGGGGCGGCATCGAGAAAGAGAAGGGAAGCGTGGTAGGAGAGACTGTAACAATCATCAATGGTACAGCCCACGCAGTGATACTGAACCGTTGCTAAAATCCACATGAATGTGTGGCATGGCGATGTTCGTCATGTCATACGTGTTTGTTTCGACAATTCAGAACAGCCTCTCAGGTCGAGTGAGCTTCACCCGTAAAAGGAACACAGCGTGGAAATTCGGACATGTCGACACAACTATGTAGAAATCACGTACAGAAATTGTAACGTAGAGGAAAATCAGCTGGAATCACCACTGCAAGTGCATTCTGTCGATGGTAAGGGTGGAATTGCAGGTCATGCAGAGAACACCAGATGCTCGCATGAGGCACGTCCATGGAACGGACAATGTTTCGAGTACCCGTCGCGAGGTTTTCTTCTTCGTGACGTAGGACGTCCTTTTCAAAGTCGAGAGTGCGTGATTCCTGTGGAGCACAGCTGTCAACCCTATTACTTGCGAACTTACCAGTCCCTCGCGGCCGTTAGTGTAGTCATACGGAAATGTCATATGACGGACTGAGTCGATCCGGAAAACATTCTGGAGACACGGGTTATGCAGCTCTACCATTACGTCCAGCTTCAACACAAACTATTAGCTTCTCTTTCTATTGTTCAAACGTGCATTCGGCCATCCTACACAGTCTCGGCGGTCCTTACTGCTCTATAAACGGACTGGAAAGCGAGCAGAGCGTTGAAGCGGTGGTTATTAACAGAGGCACATTACATCAGGGGTCTGTCGATGGCGCCCTCTACTCAGTTTATGTGCATACCGTGAAGCGGCAAACTTGAAAGTGGTCCGATATTCTAACTTATTATATGAATGAGTGCGTGCGGGAATCTCAGTGTAGCGAAACATGGAAGAACTCAACAGGGACTGCGGATAGGCGGCACTCCGTGGGAGTGGGAGTTTGCCGTGAGGCGTGCCTGGATAGTCCGAGCATTTGAGTTAACACTTGTATCTTGGGGGCCGCAGCCGTAAACGCAACTCCCTCGTAAGCAGAAGATCCCGGATTATAATCTTCACTCTTCACCGCTGATTGCGCGTGATGTCCCAATGCAACTGACATCAATAATCTCGTTCCTTTCCTCTCCCCCTCCCCCCTCCACCCCCCACTTCCAATTTACATATAATTCTAACTTATGTTATATCCTAAAGGTACATTTCAGGACAGGAGTTCCTTATAAAAACTTTATCTACTAAGTCCCCTCTACAAACCGTAGAAACTTGTAACAGGCATTTTGAAACACCTTGTGTAAGCGGAGCAGCTCGACTTGTGGGAATGAGCATCTCAGAAAGGGGCAGTTGGTCATTTGTTCGCATGGTGCTTTATGAGCATCTATGGAAAGTGGTTGAAAAACAGTGGAATGACGAGTATGCGAAAATATGTCGGATTTCTATGCCTCATCACAGAGCATGGGGTGAGAGGACTGCCTGCTCTGTAAAGCAGAACAGACGGCGATCTGTGGCAAATCTGACGTCATTGTTTAACTCACATTGTTGAACATGGAGCTCCACAGCATACGATCCCTACGTATTCCCATGTCTATGAACGACACCGTCAGTTACGACCGCAGTAGGTACGGGGTCGCCCAAATTGGACCGTGGGTCTATGGAAACGGGTCGCGTGGTCGTTTCAATTACGTTTCGTGTTACACCAGGTCGATAGTCGTGTTGGATGCGCCTTCAATCTGAGGAATGGCTGCTGAGAACATGTACAGCGCGACGAACGCAATGCGACGGGAACAGTATTATTCTACGTGGGACATTTACCTGGGAAGACAGAAGAGAGAAGGATTAGGGTTTAACGCCCCGACGGGATCGACCCCACACACAAGCACAAAGCTCGGAATTTTTCAAGGGTGGAGAAAGAAATTGCCGAGACGTTTCAAAGGAATCATCCCAGCATTTGCCTGGAGCGATTTAGGGAAATCGCGCAAAACCCACACCTGGATGACCGCACGCGGATTTGAACCGTCGTCTTCCCGAATGCGGGTTCAGTGTTAACCAGTGCGCTACCTAGTTCACGTTCATCTGGACTTCCATGCGACCTGTGGCAGTATCTAATAAGGCTACCAAGCTAACCGTGGACTACGTTAACTTCATTAAGGACCACCTGCATCCCTCTATGCTTGATGCCATCCCCGCCGGCGATGGAATGTTGCAGCAGGATAACTGTGCTCGTCAGAAGGCCAGAATTGAGCTACACTGGTTTGAGTAACACGATAATGAAATCACGTTGAAGTCTCGGCCATGATGTGAGGATGGCCGAACGCATCTATTGGACGGCAACTCCGCGCTCACAAACCACCGGCTCGTGACCCGTGCGTTGACACTTTATGCCACATACCTCCGATAAACCTACCAAGCACTTTCCGAATCCACGCCACGCTAAATCGCTTACGTGCTGCGCTCTAAAGGTAGAGAAACACGCTTTTAAGTAGATAGTCATAAAATGTTGGCTCATCGCAACACACTAGCTGTGTGAACCGTTCGACTTTTTTGAGAAGTACTGACTGGAGCGTAGGTCCATATACACAGGTAGCACCGCATCACCTCACGAGACGCTTGCAGAATCTACCTCATAGAGAGTCGCACTGCAGGCGGCGATTTGCCCGGAGCCTAATGAGGAGACGCGGCACCTGCCGCTGCCGCACGGGCCCATCCATCACGGCAGCGACAGCGGCCGCTACCGAGCCGTCGCGCCCGTCGGCCACACCTCATATTCGGCTTATTTATTGGGCATTTCCGTGCCCTATCTGGACGGGAGCTCTCTCTTTTTTCCTCCCCCGACCTTGGGCGCGCAAGCAAAACATCTCGGGCGGACATTGTGTGCGCGGAGAGGTGTATAAAGCGGTCTGACAGTGACGAGACGGGGGCGCGCACAATGGACGCGGCCCCCTCTGCGGCACGCCGCCTTTTTAGACCGCTGGCGGCAGCCGCCGCAGCTTCCGGAAGAGCCGCGCGGCCTCACTTCGACGTATCGCATTCACGACCTCCGCCCGTGTTCGGCGCCTATTCCTTCCCGTAGCAACTCTGAAACACTCCGTCTACTGTCAAAGAGGCTCTAAGCAATTCATATGCTGCACAAGGTGCACCTTAAAAAGTTCGCTGAACGACCCTCTGAACTTGAGAAAACAGACGATATGAGAGCATCTCGGTTAATAACTTAGGTGTGTGCTCTGCATGACAAAGGGGATGCCTAACGTGACAATTACACTCTAAGACAGAAAAAGACTCACCACCACCAGGAAGGAATTATCCGAATGGGACGGAAATCGATAGGTGTGATGGACATGCACAGACAATGAAACCATTACACTCTCAGAAAAAAACGGACGGTTTATTCGAGCGAAGGAGCTTCAGAAACACAGCAAGTCAATAACGCGTTGGTCCACTTCTGGCCCTTATGCAAACAGTTATTCAGCTCGGTTTCGACTGATAGAGTGGGTCTCCTGAGGGATGTTGTTGTGGCCTTCAGTCTTGAGACTGGTTTGATGCAGCTCACCAGGCTACTCTATCCTCTACAAGCTTCTTCATCTCCCAGTACCTACTGCAACCTACATCCTTCTGAGTCTGCCTAGTATATTCATCTCTTGGTCTCTCTCTACGATTTTTACCCTCCACACTGCCCTCCAATACTAAATTGGTGATCCCTCGATGCCTCAGAATATGCCCTACCAACCGATCCCTTCTTTAATCAAGTTGTGT
Organism: Schistocerca gregaria; assembly: GCF_023897955.1. Taxonomy (NCBI): domain Eukaryota; kingdom Metazoa; phylum Arthropoda; class Insecta; order Orthoptera; family Acrididae; genus Schistocerca; species Schistocerca gregaria. The sequence continues at coordinate 604,479,873 of NC_064921.1, read as the reverse complement.
CACAATCTCCTCTTCTCCCCAATCCTATTCAATACTTCCTCATTAGTTATGTGATCTACCCATCTAATCTTCAGCATTTTTCTGTAGCACCACATTTCGAAAGCTTCTATTCTCTTCTTGTCTAAACTATTTATCGTCCATGTTTCACATCTATACATGGCTACGCTCCATATAAATACTTTCAGAAACGACTTCCTGACACTTAAATCTATACTCGATGTTAACAAATTTCTCTTCTTCATAAACGCTTTCCTTCCCATTGCCAGTCTACGTTTTATATCCTCTATACTTCGACCATCATCAGTTATTTTACTCCCCAAATAGCAAAACTCCTTTACTACTTTAAGTGTCTCATTTCCTAATCTAATTCCCACAGCATCACCCGACTTAATTCGACTACATTCCATTACCCTCGTTTTGCTTTTGTTGATGCTCATCTTATATCCTCCTTTCAAGACTCTATCCATTCCATTCAACTGCTCTTCCAGGTCCTTTGCTGACTCTGACAGAATTACAATGTCATCGGCAAACCTCAAAGTTTTTATTTCTTCTCCATGGATTTCAATACCTACTCCGAATCTTGAGGGATATCGTGTCAAATTCTACCATTTTGCGCGTTATATCATCTGAATCCCGAGCTGAAGGCGGAGGGTGCTACTCACAATCCTCAAAACGAGATCCGGCGACCTTGCTGGCCAAGGTATGGTTTGACAAGCAGGAAGACAAAGAGCAAAGTATCTCGCCGTATGTTGGCGGGCATTATCTCATTGAAATGCCAGCTCAGAATAGCTTGCCATGAAGGATAATAAAACGGGGCGAACAGTACTGTCAACGTACCTTAGTGTTGTAAGGGGACAACCAAAGTGGTCTTGCTACGAAAAGAAATGCAACCCAGACCAACACTTCTGGTTGCCGGGCCATATGGCGGGCGACAGTCAGGTTGGTATCCCACTGCTGTCCAGGGCGCCTTCGACCTGGAATCTCATTGACTCGAGTAGAATTGTTTTCAGTGTCGAGTCCCGCCTCGAAATGATTCCCATCACCTGCGAAGACATGTCTGGAGACGCACCACAGAGCAGAGGGTTACCAATCTGACTGTCGCCCGCCATACGTGGCGATATACAGCAATGACATTCTCTGGTTCCATGGTTCCATTTCATTTGATAGCAGGCCCGCTTTGGTTGTCATCTGCGACAACATTACGGCACAGCGGTAAGCTGGCAATATTCTACGCGCCGTTTTGTTGCCCCTCATGGCAAACCACCTTGAGCTTACATTTGGGCAAGATAATGCCCGCCAGCACACGGCGAGTGTTTCTACTGCTTGTCTTCCTGCTTGCCAAACTCTACCTTGGTGAACTAGGCCGTCTGATCTCTATCCAGTTGAGAATGTGTAAGTAGGCTGTTTCCGGTTTTTATGTTGGTAACGCCACGCAGCGCTCTGTATAAAAATCACTGACTGTGCTGTGTGCAGTCTGTGGCTGATTTGCATTGTTGGAATATTTGCTACTGTAGCGTTGCGCAGTTGGAGGTGAACCGCCAGCAGTGGTGGATGTGGGGAGAGAGATGGCAGACATTTGAGAGCGGACGATCTGGACGTGTGTCCGTCAGAAAAAGGAAATTTGTAAGACTGGATGTCATGAACTGCTATATATATTATGACTTTTGAACACTATTAAGATAAATACATTGTTTGTTCTCTATCAAAATCTTTCATTTGCTAACTGTGCCTATCAGTAGTTAGTGCCTTCAGTAGTTAGAATCTTTCATTTAGCTGGCAGTATTGGCGCTCACTGTATTGCAGTAGTTCGAGTAACGAAGATTTTTGTGAGGTACGCGATTCGTGAAAGGTATAGGTTATTGATAATCAGGGCCATTCTTTTGTAGGGATTATTGAAAGTCAGATTCCGTTGCGCTAAAAACATTGTGTGTCAGTTTAGTGTTGATCAGAATAAGTAAAGAGAGAAATGTCTGAGTACGTTCAGTTTTGCTCAACTGTTTGAAAATCAAATAACGTAGAGGTTTACCAGCACAGTATTTCATAAATTTTTCTAAGAGGATGTTTCGAATGATTGGAACATTGTGCGCAGGGTCCACGAACTAGGTCGGGATTTAGACGCTCTAATGCACCAGTTAGATAGAATTTGGCATGAGGAGGACATCCAACAACTCTCTCATTCAGTGCCAAGCAGAGTAACTTCTTGCGTAAGGGCCAGAGGTGGAACTACGCGTTATTGACTTGCTGTGTTTCTGAAGCTCTTTCTCTTGAATAAATAGTCCAATTTTTCTCAAATTTTAATCATTTGTTTGTCTGTACATGTTCATCACGTCCACCGATTTCCGTTTCATTCGGATAACATGAGCTGGCCTGTGGTTGTGGCAAAGAAACTGGAAGAATAATAAAAGAACGAATTAACGAGCACGAACGCTACACTCGTTTAAGTCAAAAGATAAAATCAGCCGTAGCAGGGCACCGAGAAGAATGTGACCAGGTTATGGATTTTCGAACATACGTGTGCTAGCTACAGAAGGTAATATTTATAGCAGTAAAGTCCGTGAAATATTTGAAATATCGAACAATGGGCACTGCTTCCGCTGAGACGACGGCTATAGGCGCTCGTCTTCGCGCTACCTGTTATCGTGAACGTAAACACCCAGCAACAGCAAGTGAGCAACATAAACAACTACGAGAACAACCGACAAGTTAGACAATAACAATAGTTTGGATTCTACCTGTCAATATCTGCATTCAGTATTTGCGCAGTGGCGACAGTCTACCAATAACTGCCTCAAGAATTTTTCTCAGTAACCCAGCTTCCTGAGAAAGCGCGGGAAAATAGCGCTTTGTAAGTAAACGCAACACTGTCTTTGGACAGTGTTCAGCCATCCAGGGACACCAGTGGAATCCTAAAGAAGATCCCAGCAAAGAGATCGAAACGTCGAGTAGTGAAGAAGTCTGAAGAGGAATGTGACGCGGCCTGCCAACTCAGATGATTTTACCATCAAGGATACCTAATACAGTGTAATCATGAAGTCTCGATCCATTTCTAATAAATAATGGATGTATTACAAATACACAATTCTTATACACTTCCGTGATAACGTAGACGTTTTTACGGCAATCAAGAATAATACTTACGATAGAAGAACGTGCGGTGGTTGTTTGTGTGCATTTGCGCCGTTATCCATCTAGAGCTGCAACAGGAGTTCACTCGGCAGCTTTACAAACCAGCACCAACAAGAGCAAACATCTGGTCACTTAGCAATAAGTTCCAAATAACTGGTTACGTTGCCAAAGAATCACGCTGCGGGAGACCTCATGTACTACAAGAGCCTGTTCAGCGAATCAGAAAAGCAATCGAAAGAAGGCTGCACGCATCAAGTCGTCGTTTAACCAACCAGCTTGACGTACCAGGGCGTTCAATAAGTAATGCAACACATCTTTTCTCAAAGCCGATTGGTTTGATTCGGGATTACAATTCACCGTATTATTTCTGACTTTGTTAGGTACAAAACTCTATTTTTAACCATAATCTCCGTTCAATGCAACAGCCTTACGCCGCCTTGGAGGTCCTGTGCGCCAGCAAAGTACCACTCTAATTGTCAACGTCTGAGCCAACGTTTTGCTTCATCAGTAAACTTCACGTACTGCTTCCCACGCAGTGCATTCTTCATTGAGCTATACGTATGGAACTCGGAAGGTGCGAGATCCGGGCTGTAGGATGGATGAGTGAGAACAGTCCAGTGTAGTTTTCTGAACTCCTTTGGGTGCGCCGACTCATTGTGAGGTCTGGCATTGTCATGGAGAAGGTAAGTTCGTTTGCACTTTTGTAGCGACGAACACGCTGCAGTTTCTTGTGTGTGCGGTCGGCCGGCACGGACAGGTTTGCGCGACCTTGTTGCGTTTATGACATACGCCTCGCCAAACTACTCACCGCACTTTCTGCAAGCGCCTACGAATATCTGCGATGCTCTGGTTTGCCGCCAAAAGAAGCTCAATGACAGCTCTCTACTTGGAACACACGTGTGGCCCAAACGCCTCTTGAAGGCTACGTACTGCCGCCGCCACCTGTCGGAACTTCTTGATACCAAAGGGGCTGAAGCGGGCTTATTTCGCGATGTCCTACAACAAATTCCGCATGTTTTTAACCGAAATCGACTGAAAACAGAAATGTGTTGCATTTCTTATTGAACACCCCTCGTACGTTGTCGAGACTGTTGTGCTTCAACAGGATGGAGCTCCCCCTGATTTTCCTGTCATAGTACGGGAGTAGTTTAACCGGAGAATCACCAACAGATAATTGAGCAGAGGTGCCGAAAGATTTTGACAGTCACCTGTTTTGACGTTCTTGGATTTTTTTCGCTTGGGGATGCGTGAACTGGTGTAGAGAACAATAGTAAGAATCTCCAGCTTCTAAGAGCTCTAAACCGACATTCGGCGTTTTCTACTTCACAAGATACACTTTAGAATGTATTCAGGTGTGCTCTTTAATGAGGAGAGCAATGCTGTGCTTCCGGGTTCCCGGGTTCGATTCCAGGCGGGGTCAGGGATTTTCTCTGCCTCGTGATGACTGGGTGTTGTGTGATGTCCTTAGGTTAGTTAGGTTTAAGTAGTTCTAAGTTCTAGGGGACTGATGACCATAGATGTTAAGTCCCATAGTGCTCAGAACCATTTTGACCCATTTGAATGCTGTGCTTCGAAATGGATGGAGGCTATGTTTAAGTATGAAATAAATGTATGCACAGATTGACAGTAACGTACTTGGTGTATTATGTAAAATTTCTTAGAAATAATTTCAGACTTTATGAACATCCCGTGTTTGCGCTCTCTTTGAAGACGTTCAGCGCTGTTACTGACTGGCTCAAGCAATACATCTAGAAAGTAGTCCATCGGCACTGACAGCCCTCCCTCGTAGCCCACCTTGCCTCATTTCATTAGCAAGCTGTACTTCGTCTAGGCGTCTCCAGTTTCCATATTCGTAAGGGATGTGACACGTCGAGTAGCGACACACGAAACAAAAGTCAGCAAACCGTATACGACAACAATGCCGGTGTGCATTGCAACCGGAAAGAAACGTATATCTGTCGTAAGTCTTTCGACTTTCACTCATTCCGCTTTTCCTATCAGGCACCGCGCCTAGTGTCTTCCTGGAGTGTGATGCACATCTAATCGACAGGACGAACCCTGATTCTATCGACAAAATTTCAGTGACTATTAAGGTACATGGGATCCGTAGTCTAGTTACACGATTTATTCGGTTTATTATGCCAGTCACATTTATTCATGTGAGAAAAGCTCCACAGCAATGAAAAAGCCCGTAATATGCCATCACAAAAATGTGTAACACAAAACACAGACTGATGCAAAAACATTCAGACGCAAAAGTAGTGTGATGTGGTTGATGTCACTGCGGGAACAGCTCAGCATAGCGTCGTTATACCGCTCTTTTTCTGCATTCACTGAGCCCATACACAGCCTACATATCGGCCAACTCATACTGCTGTGTATCACTGTTATGAAATTAGGAGCCTATTGCGTGAATCTGATGCAAGAGTTGAAATTTGAGACTCAGAAAAAAGTGTTCTTTATTGTAACCGGCTGTTAACGTCAACTGCTAACGGTCACTTGAACCCCTTGCTTTACTTCATGCCACATGAGGTCTCGGTTCATTTATCAGATTATGTAAACTCCCAGAATTGCAGCCACTGATCGCAGGACAACCCACATATTCTGCATGAAGAACCTCTCCACTCAGAGAAGATAAGTGTTTGGTGCGCGTTGTCCTGTATGCGCATCGTTGAACTCATATTTTTCAGGTACACATTAAACAGTGTCAGATATCTAGAGATCTTAGACTCTTTACATGCACAGTTAACAGATGCAGGGAATCTGGATAGAGTGTTCCAATAAGATGGAGAAACCGCTCATACATCCCACAAAAGTAAGACTCACATCGCCAACGTGTTCCCTGAAGACAGACTTGTCAATATAGGCCTCTGGTCCCAACGTACCCGGAGTTAGCATCGTGTGATTTTTATTTATGGGTCACTCTAAAAAGCGAAGTGTATGCTGACAATCCTCACATAGTAGGCGATCTTAACCGGAACATTATTAGAGTAATTAACAACATCATGCCTGCAGAATTACTGTGTGCTGTTGGTACCTTCATTACACGAAGTCAGCGATTCCTGGACCTTCCAAAATGACTTATAAGTACGTAATACGTATTTTTCAACGTTACCTTCATTTATTGTTTTTTACTTCGTTCATTATTACTTGAATCTCGGGCTTGAGACGTACCGGTTTTATGTGGTACATCCTGTACAACTAGCATCGCGGAAACAGACCCGAGACCAAACTGAGCAGTGCTGAGTGCATCTTTGAGGGCAAAGAGCAAAGTGAGCGTTTATGTCGTTACTAACAAGTACCTTGACTGACTGAAACAAGATTGTTTCTAATACCGTCGATATTTGCGCTGTTGTGCTGACATGTTCAGTGCAATACAGATACAAACAAAATTGAAGATAAGAAATCAAAAGAAATGTACCGTATTATTCAGTAATGAATCACCGGAGACCACGGGTCTCTAAGCAAAATACTCAGAAAACATTTCTAAACAGTATTCGAATTTTTGTCGGTGGGTTCAGCCGGCCAGTGTGGCCGAGCGGTTCTAGGCGCTTCAGTCTGTAACCGCGCGACCGTTACGGTCGCAGCTTCGAATCCTCCCTCGGGCATGGATGTGTGTGATATCCTTAAGTTAGGTTTAAGTAGTTCTAAGTTCTAGGGGATTGATGACCTCAGATGTTAAGTCCCGTAGTCCTCAGAGCCATTTCAACCATTTTCGTTGGGTTCGTGTACACTTCACAACGCTCCTCACGGTGCGTGGCGGAGGATACCTTGGTGCCACCACCATCTTCCCCCTTTCAGGTCCCATTCACAAATAATGGATGCCAAGAACCGCCTTGGGTAAGCCTCTATGTGAAACGTAATTTGTATGATTGTCACGTCGTGGTCATTTCGCAAAATGCATGTGGGAAAAACTAACGTGTTACCTGCCTATTCTTGGAACGAACGCTCTCGGGATTTCAAGAGCAATCCTCTCGGTGATGCACAAAGCCTCTCCCGTGTCCTCTACATACGAAGTTTGATGAGAATCTCCGTAATGGTCTCTCGGTTACTAAGCTATCCCTCGACAGAACGCATCCCTCTACTTTGGATCTCCTCTAATTTACCTCTCTGGTAAGGGTCATTCACTAACGAGTAATAGTCCTCAATACTATAACGTAACAGCAGTCGGACTTCCCATCCATGTCTTCCCAATATATTTTATTTACATCTAATATCAAATAACAGTTTCTGCGACAAACCTACATCCTCTGGACGTTTTGTAGGGTCCATGGAAAACGCAAATCGCTCCGAGTGAAATGTTCGCGTCTATCGTGTCTATTCCCTTACTATGGAAGAAAGAGTGCACAAAAAGATTGTACAGATTTGTGCAGATTGTACAGAGAATATTATGAGAGTACTCTGAGAGAGTGGCACAGAAGATTTGAGAGCGAGTAAAGTATCAACGATCAGCCGAAGAAGACAGTGGATGAACTTCGAAAAAAAAAAAAATTCGCGCGAGGTAGTAAGTGACAGTACGCTCTCTGGGTCTGCCTTTCTGAGAGTCATGAATCCCAGAGAAAGGCTTCGGCGCCACGTTCTTGCTACAGTAGGCAGACGAAGATGGCTTCTTTCTCGAAATCATTGTTTTAAGTGTCAAGACGTGGGTTCCAAATGTCAACATCGACAAAAACATCGGTCTATGGAGTGGCCTCACACCAGTTCATCACAGAAATAGGACTTTTTTCCAAAGAGATTATTGTCACTGCCTTCTGAGTAGGATGAACTTACTGCTAGATCATCACGTGGAACACACCAAATATTTCACCAGTGTATAGCGATACATTGAAACAGCAACGAAAATTCAAATTAGACTACACGGCAAGTCGAATTCCGGCGTAGCTTAGCTGCTCTACAATGCCCGTCCACGCTCTGCCTCTAAATTTCTCGAACGCTTGACGGATATCAGATGAGGATTATTTGATCATCCTCCGCACATCCCTCGTTTCATTTCCGATGATTACCTCATCGCAAGAACGGATAAGTGACTGTCGACACGTAGCTGCAAACAACGAGGATCTTGTGCACCAGCGGTCGTCAAGCTGCGGCCCGAATAGAGTGCTAGTGTGGCCCGCGGTTGCCAGCCCTATTTTATAAGCATATGCTTCTACCAACTAACAGCAGAATCCACAAAACGTCAAAAAACGTTAAGAGCTTCTTAAGAGCGCATTTTTCTTTCTAAGTAACTAGCAAAAATACTTACAAAGACAGTAATATTTCAAGATGAGATCAATTTTAATTGACATTGGTGAATTCGATCGTGTGCTGAGAAAGTTGGTCGCTTACTTCAGGGAGAGAGTGGTATGTAGCGCTGGCTCTACGGAGTTGTAGGATGTGGGAGAGGGGGGGGGGGCGGGATATTTTATTGTTTATCTTCCATGCTGAGAGCTCACGAGCGTGTGCAACTAGCACCTACCAGCCGCTGTGGTATAAATGCCAAGCGGAAGTAACATGGATTCGTGAATGCGCGTTACAGAGACGGACATTTTCAAATGTGGTACATGTTTGTAGCAAGTACTATGCAATGAAATGAAGGCTGTTGTAATACAATGCAACGATTAAAAGAAAAATGATATTCAAAACATATGGTAAACATTTATGATCGTGTCTCATATTGCAATTACTGATACCAATTAATATATCATACTAATTTATGTAGGTTACAAATTAATAGCAAAATCTGAAGGGGGAGTTGTGGCAAAGTGGCCAGGACGGGAAAAGTGGCCATTGTATATTTGTTTTTGCCCTGAAGAGGGGTTCTGCCTGCCGAGAAGTGGTCACACTAGTTCTAATGTATACCGCCGTCGTTATCAGTGAGATTGGCAGAGAAGGCTTGTTATTTTTGTAGTAAAAAATTTCGAATCGTAGGACGTAAGACAAGTCAATCGTATAATTCTTGTTGCCCCACTTAAATGGAGAGTAATCATTTTTTACAGTATCAACGTTTAAACAATGTCTTTTTGCCCACAGATGTAGTTTCTTGTTTCAGTTTGATAGTTTCTTCCACAAATCATTAATGCCTACATAACGTCCGATCGGGGAAAGTGGTCATGCTACTCGTCAGTTAAAGTGGCCAAAGTGTTTACCCCACTAAGTGCTAGTTACGTCCAAAAGAAGACACATAACACAACAGCTGAAACTGACTTCTAAACTGTTCATATCCAAAGCTATCGTCAGCCATTCTGTGCCTTTGTCATAATTTTGAATTAAATTATATTATTTAAGACTGTCTCTGTTCTTTTATATTAGGCCTAATCCAAAAGTCCGATTTAAAACGTTCTGCTGTAGCCGCCTGATATTCTTCCAGATAGCAGGGCGTGAAGATGCCTAGAAACTGTTCCCGGAACTCAGGAAAACAAACATTGGATTGTGTTGCGGTGGCACTGGCTACAGTACTTGCTTAGGCACGGAAAACAATCAACATGTGTGGGCTGACGAGAATCCGCACGCAATTGTGCAATCACGTCATCAACACAGATTTTCTGTGAACGTTTGGGCAGGCATTGTTGGTGATGTCTTGATTGGGCCCCATGTTCTTCCACCTACGCTCAGTGGAGCACGTTATCATGATTTCATACGGGTGCTGCTAGAACATGCGCCTTTACAAGTACGACACACGTTGTTCATGCACGATGGAGCTCCTGCACATTTCAGTCGAAGTGTTCGTACGCTTCGCAACAACAGATTCGGTGACCGATGGATTGGTAGAGGCGGACCAAGTCCATGGCCTCCACGCTCTCCTGACCTCAACCATCTAGACTTTCATTTATGAGGCATTTGAAAGCTCTTGTCTACGCAACCCCGTTACCAAATGTGGAGACTCTTCGTGCTCGTATTGTGGACGGCTGTGATACAATACGCCATTCTCCGGGGCTGCATCAGAGCATCAGGAATTCCATGCGACGGAGGGTGGATGCATGCATCCTCGCTAACGGAGGACATTTTCAACATTTCTTGTAACAAAGTGTTTGAAGTCACGCTGGTACGTTCTGTTGCTGTGTGTATCCAATCCATGATTAGTGTGATTTGAAGAGAAGTAATAAAATGAGCTCTAACATGGAAAGTAAGCGTTTCCGGACACATGTCCACATAACACATTCTCTTTCTTTGTGTGTGAGGAATGTTTCCTGAAACTTTGGTCATACCTTTTTGTAACACTATATATATAAATATACACTCCTGGAAATGGAAAAAAGAACACATTGACACCGGTGTGTCAGACCCACCATACTTGCTCCGGACACTGCGAGAGGGCTGTACAAGCAATGATCACACGCACGGCACAGCGGACACACCAGGAACCGCGGTGTTGGCCGTCGAATGGCGCTAGCTGCGCAGCATTTGTGCACCGCCGCCGTCAGTGTCAGCCAGTTTGCCGTGGCATACGGAGCTCCATCGCAGTCTTTAACACTGGTAGCATGCCGCGACAGCGTGGACGTGAACCGTATGTGCAGTTGACGGACTTTGAGCGAGGGCGTATAGTGGGCATGCGGGAGGCCGGGTGGACGTACCGCCGAATTGCTCAACACGTGGGGCGTGAGGTCTCCACAGTACATCGATGTTGTCGCCAGTGGTCGGCGGAAGGTGCACGTGCCCGTCGACCTGGGACCGGACCGCAGCGACGCACGGATGCACGCCAAGACCGTAGGATCCTACGCAGTGCCGTAGGGGACCGCACCGCCACTTCCCAGCAAATTAGGGACACTGTTGCTCCTGGGGTATCGGCGAGGACCATTCGCAACCGTCTCCATGAAGCTGGGCTACGGTCCCGCACACCGTTAGGCCGTCTTCCGCTCACGCCCCAACATCGTGCAGCCCGCCTCCAGTGGTGTCGCGACAGGCGTGAATGGAGGGACGAATGGAGACGTGTCATCTTCAGCGATGAGAGTCGCTTCTGCCTTGGTGCCAATGATAGTCGTATGCGTGTTTGGCGCCGTGCAGGTGAGCGCCACAATCAGGACTGCATACGACCGAGGCACACTGGGCCAATACCCGGCATCATGGTGTGGGGAGCGATCTCCTACACTGGCCGTACACCTCTGGTGATCTTCGAGGGGACACTGAATAGTGCACGGTACATCCAAACCGTCATCGAACCCATCGTTCTACCATTCCTAGACCGGCAAGGGAACTTGCTGTTCCAACAGGACAATGCACGTCCGCATGTATCCCGTGCCACCCAACGTGCTCTAGAAGGTGTAAGTCAACTATCCTGGCCAGCAAGATCTCCGGATCTGTCCCCCATTGAGCATGTTTGGGACTGGATGAAGCGTCGTCTCACGCGGTCTGCACGTCCAGCACGAACGCTGGTCCAACTGAGGCGCCAGGTGGAAATGGCATGGCAAGCCGTTCCACAGGACTACATCCAGCATCTCTACGATCGTCTCCATGGGAGAATAGCAGCCTGCATTGCTGCGAAAGGTGGATATACACTGTACTAGTGCCGACATTGTGCATGCTCTGTTGCCTGTGTCTATGTGCCTGTGTTTCTGTCAGTGTGATCATGTGATGTATCTGACCCCAGGAATGTGTCAATGAAGTTTCCCCTTCCTGGGACAATGAATTCACGGTGTTCTTATTTCAATTTCCAGGAGTGTATATTCACGTGTAGTGCTACACACTAAGCGAATCTATGTTGTATAACTAACGAAATTTCCTTACCAATGATTCAAAAACCATCATCGTCTCCTCCTTTTCGTCAGACTCCAGGCCAGTCAATATGAAAGAGTGTTTGAACCTTAGTCAGCGCTTGTAACGGAGAACTCGAGGCTCAGTAAGGTTTGGTTTGGGACCTCGTGACAAAAGCTGCCCTGATCGGCTGTACTAGCGAAGCGGGGGCGCGTGATCGATGGCGACGGCGCGTTAAACGCGCACGGCGTGTGGCCGCTGGCCGCCGGGGTGTCTGGACGGGACGATACGGGACGCGTGTCCGCAGATAGGCGCCGGGCACGCTCGCGAGCAAATTAAGAGCCAGCCGGCCTCAGGCAGCTGGCGGGGCCAGGCCGGGCGCGTGCTATCTGCCGCCGGAAATCTGAGACGCGCTGCCCGCACATCCCCCACTCCCCCCTCCAGACCGTGTTCACCTACCACTGCTCCTCCACCGTGCAACGGCCGAGGTCGCCACACAATGACCCTGCATCCAAAGCAGGAAAAAAACACCCAGAATGGAACACTGTTGCTCTGCCTGAACCAACGAAGCGAGCTCCAGCGTACATATTAATTTCTCAGTGTATTTTTCTTTAAATGTAAGCCTTTGTAAAGAAAGATAAAAAAAGGCCGAAGACCCCTCCAAAGGAGAAACGGCAAGAAATGCAGTCATGAAATAAAGAAAGCTGCATTGGATGGAATCTTTCAGTGCCTTACATTCCTATTCCGAGCAGATGGTGGGAACCAGACAACAGAGTTAAAAAGTAGAGAAAAAATTGGACAAGAGCGAGTAGTAATCACACACTGAGGGTTCCGTACAAACTTATTTATGTATATAATTAGTACAGCTATACATTTTGATGAGTGAGTTTGCGAGTGCCAAGGTATGTGACATAAATGGCCGTATCTTTTAATTACATTGACTTAGAAGCTTACATTTTTTCACGCAGCCAAGGGACCGTAGACCTCGGTATTTTACACAAATTTCAAGTCGATACTTCTACCAGTTGCTGAGAAAAAGGGGCCTTAACGGACGGACGGACAGACGTACAACCAATTGGTCCAATAAGTGTTCCGTTTTTACCGACTAACGCACGGAACGCTAAAAATGAGATGACTGCCAACAACCTATCGTCCGAATTTAATTATTCACGACTATTTCCGATAATACTATCGTCTTGTAATCGACCCACTAGCAACGGTCATAACGTTTTTTGATTCAAATAATAAACCACAGTAAAAGTTACTTTTTTCATTAGTAGCACGAAGCGTTTCGAGAATTTACTCTCATTATTATCAAGTGCTAATACGCATATTGGTAGCTTTGTGATATTTGGGTGTCTGTTGTTCCGCTTCTCTAGCCCTGCAGAATAACACACATTAAAAATAATAAAAGATACCGATCGATGTAAATATTTTCACTTGACAATGGGAATAAATTTTCGAAACGCACTGTGCTTTGCAGGATAAAAGCACATCGATTATACAGAATAAGATCGAGTCATAAAGTTTTAATTATCTCTTTAAAAAGTAAAGTTACGCAATTAGTTTTTTGTTTGTTTGTCTGTTTAAAGGTACGTGTCTACAGATCTGGTACATATTGAAATCCCTGCTCCTAATTCTGTACAAAGCCGCTAGAAAAGTCAAAACAGAATGCGCAATCCATCCCTAAAGTGAAGTACTGTGCGGTAATTCGATTTCGTTCAGGGGAAATAACTCTGCAACAATGGATGCTAGGTTGGTAGAAGCCTACGACAACAGAGCATCATCATTTGAGCCACTAATCAGGTGGAGAAGACGCTTCCAATGTGGGCAAAAAAGACTGAAGGGCGAACGAAGTGGCATACCGTTTCTCTCTGTAGAATCGGGAATCGCCAGGAGGAGTCACCTAGTGCTCGAAATTGGCTGCCACAGTCGAGGCAACAGTGGGAAAAGCGAAAAGTGGTAAGTGGTAATGGATTAGCTTTCAACACCTCGTCCGACCTTTCGGGCTTGAGAAAGGTGGGTGGCCTCTGGATTCCGCTACTGCTCACATTCTTTCAAAAACAAAGTAGCAAAGGAACTGTTGCAGCTGCGGTACTAACACATTATGCACACTACCGAGATCTCTTGTCGACATTACGGCAGGCTGTCAAGGTGAAGCATAGATGGAAGTTGCCCAACGGATTGTTTTGCTCCACAACAATGCCACAACCAGTTCTGTACAGGGCACTGACACATACTTTCTGTCCAGCATATGCAGCCTCATGATGCAGATTCCGCAACTGGAGTATTGGTTTTGAGTGAAATGTCAGCACCAGTTGGACTTCTCTTTTTATTTTAAATAAGAAGGTACGAGGGTGTGCCGAAAAGTAATGCCTCCGATTTTTTGTGAAAACTATTAAAGCTTTTTAAATGAAACAAACATTATTAACATTCCACAGCTTTATGCTTTGCGTCTACATATTTATTTCACAAAGTAGTCAGCGCGGCGACAAACACACTTATCCCAACGAGAGACTAATTTGTTGACTCCGTCACTGGAGAATGTTTGATTTTGTCGACGGAACCACAACCTCATCTCTGCTTGCACAGCTTCATCACAATCAAAGTGAAGTCCTCGAACGTGTTCCTTAAGTTTTGAACACAAGTGAAAATTGGATGGAGTCAAGTCGGGACTGTATGGAGAAGCAAGGATGACGCTGAACCGAAGGCGTCGAATTGCTGCTGATGTCGCAGCGTTCGTGTGTGGTCTGGCATGTCATGCTGAGAGTGTGCTCCATGAGCGAACTCTTCGAATTCGTGCTTTAGATTTTTTCAGTGTTCTCACACTCCAACATGAGCGGCCTTAGGTGCTGCAGTCATGTATTGTGCAGCTGGTCCGGCGGAGGTTCGAGTCCTCCCTCGGGCATGGGTGTGTGTGTTTGTCCTTAGGATAAATTAGGTTAAGTAGTTTGTAAGCTTAGGGACTGATGACCTTAGCAATTAAGCCCGATAAGATTTCACACACACACACACCCTCGTAGACCAAGGAGAGGACGGAAGCCAACTAGGAAACATCTCTGTTGTACACGCTCGACACAAAAGAAACGAGACTGCCTTTACTGCTAGCTACGGAAGTATCTAAGCTCGAATCACTAAAATAGAGTAAAATGATTTTGAAATATGGAAATATGAGTGTTGTACCACCTACGAACTTAAGTTGTCTGTAACACTGTATTTTTATACAATCGACGTTTGAAGGTTAACGAATGTAAAGACTGCAAAGCACAAGTGGCTGAAGAAACAATACTATGTAATACGCAGTTATGTCCAGCAGACTCACAAGAGCCATTAACGAGATATTATTTGGCAGATTATAATTGTTTGAAACAATATTTGTTAAGACACGTTTAGTCCCTGGTAAAATATTAATTTCAAACTAGAGTGAGCATAAATATACATTCCAAACTGCTTGCTAAGTGATGGAGGAAGAGCGGCAAGTGGGATAAAATCGTTTTACTAATATTTATGAATATAGCATCGGTTTCATATTGTCGTCGAATCATCCAGTCACCATGCGCATTACATTCCGGGACCGCAACCAGCCTTTGTTACCTGAAGATGAAGACTAGAAATGATTCTATAGGGTCCTGGTTTTGTATACCTTTTGGACTGACGTATTTTTTGGCTACGCCACTCTAGGGCTGCTGCTAACATTATTAACACCGATTTAAAATAGTTAGAGCAGTGATGTTTATCACGAAAGCTGACACCGAAGAGACCGGTTCGTAACGCAAACTTATGATTTCCCAAATAGGTTAGTACACGCGAGCTTTCGTTCCTTCCTTTGTTCAGGCCATCCCTGTACGGCGATTTCAGTGGGCTGTGCAGAGCACTGCCGTTTAGAACGGCGGAGCACAAGAACGCGTCCGTACTAAACTGCTCGACTGCCTCCATTTTGATGAAATTTGTCACTGCGTAATGACGCACCTGGAAATCTGAAAACAGTCTCGCTCTCATGCTTCACAATAGGTAGTACCCGAGAAACGCGACTCATGTCGTTTCTTTTCGTGGATAACTACAACGAATTATGTACAGTGCGCTCAGCTATCGTACCGTATGCATCCCTGACCACAACAGCGTGTCATACGCATATGACCCGTATATCGCAGATCTAGAGTCTCTATTTAGCCCCAACATCAAAGTTCTTCAGTACACGGACGAAGTTTGTATATACGCCTACTCGCCGTGTCCTTGGGTTACAAAATTATGGCTTTACGACGCATGGGAAATGCTGCCCACATGGAAGTTACGATATGGACTAACTCCGGCCCCCGAAAACTTTGTCGTGGGAAAGACGCAATTACTTCTCATCAGAAAGTCAGCTTGGCCCGTACTAACTTAACATTCCGTCGCATACTAAACTACTTCGGCTGCAAACTGACTTCGCACGTCATCTTGCGTACCATATAGACAAGGTGGAAAACACTGCAAATCAATTGTGGATGCTTTCTAGGGTTTGGTGGTAAGCGGAACCGACAGTCGTACCGACTCTGTATAACATCTTGATCCGCTCTTTCTTCCATTATGGCGCCATCGTCTACGGCAACCATTATAGGGTGATTCGTGTTGTTGTTGGAGTCATGACATCAACGCCCACCAACTCACGGCTTGTGAAAGCGTCTGCAATGCTCCTTGCCATATGACGTTATATGTTGGATACCTTTCTCTTCAGTTGCTTATCTGATTGTGCCTCCCGCCAAGGCTACGGTTCAATTCTGGGGGGCCTTATTAATCAGCAGCTGTGAGAAATGGTATCTTGTACCACTAGTTCTACGTTAGATGAAACTGCCTCCCTTTCGCTCCTCTTTTGATATTTTCTCCAACCCAGCCCCATTCCGATTTAGGAAAGGAGACGAGCATCAATTTTCAGGTAGAATATTTCCTTACGCGACATCAGCCTTGGCATGCTTGCATCTATACTGATGGCTCTAAAACTGAGGAAGGTGTGGGATTCGCCTTTTTCACCCCTTCAAGCGGCACCTATCAAATGTTTGCGCTTCCGCCTGGATCCTCTATCTACACGATGGAGTTACTGACGATCGGGGAAGCCGTTTACTATTGCACAAAGACGTTCAAGTTCATACTTATCCTCACTGACTCACAAATCGTCTTGCAGAAACTACATCATCCGACGTTTGATAAACAAACATATGTCTCGGATGTCTTGGAGACCATAACAGACTCGCGGACATTGGGCACAGAGATCTATTTACTCTGGATATCATGGCATTCTCTCACGCCAAGGGCGGCATTACTGAAGGACACTTGTGCCCAAGGCCGATCCATTGTACAGATCTCAAATCGACGACCAAGAAAGCTCCGTATTACGACTGGAACCGTGAATGGTCCATATCCCAGCACTACAAGGACGGCAACCTGGCGGCCACACAACCGAACGTCTCTTCTTGACCATGGTTCGCCTTGGCGAAGCTTAGTAGTCGACTTTCTAACTCATTCTTAACTTGTTAGGTTGGTTTCAGGTTGTGATCACTGGCAAGTCAGGAATGTCATTGTCCACAAACCATTGCCTCAAAAATGGTTCAAATGGCTCTGAGCACTATGGGACAACATCTGAGGTCATCAGTCCCCTAGACAACTACTTAAACCTAACTAACCTAAGGACATCACACACATCCATGCCCGAGGCAGGATTCGAACCTGCGAACGCAGCAGTCACGTAGTTCCAGACTGAAGAGCCTAGAACCTTTCGGCAACCGCGGCCGGCCCATTGCCTCAGTGTTGCTGCTTTTTGACAGGATGCGCTATAATGCTGATACAAATAATCATCAACTGTTTATCCGCTTTACGTAGTACCAAATCCTGTAAAATATATACGAGTGTTTCCGCATTCAGCGTTTTCTTATGTGCACTAAAGGGACCACAGCCCAACCACGAAACCACCCTGTTACCGTAACACCACCTGCACCATGCTTCGGTGGTGGCACTATACATGACTGAGCGCACTGGACTCGCATTCGGGAGGAAGATGGTTCAAACCCGGTTCCTGCCATCCTGATTTCCCTAAATCGCTTCAGGCAAATACCGTCATGGTTTCTATGAAAGGGCAGGGCCGACTTTGTTCCCATCCTTCCCAAATCCGGACCGATGACATTGCTGTTTGGTCTCTTCCCATACGCCTAACACAAACTCTTCTTTCGAATTGCCACAGGGTACTTCAGTCCGGAACCGCGCTGCTGCTACGGTCGCAGGTTCGAGTCCTGCCTAGGGCATGGATGTGTGTGATGTCCTTGCGTTAGTTAGGTTTAAGTAGTTCTAAGTCTAGGAGACTGATGACCTCAAATGTTAAGTTCCATAGTGCTTAGAGCCATTTGAACCATAAGGTATTAAAGATGATCCATCACTCCAAATCACTCGTTTGCAGTTGTCCACTGTTGAGTGGCGTCGCTCTATTCAGCACATCAAGTGTCGCGTAGCGGTGATTGCAGAAACGTGTGGTTTACGAGTAGCTGCTCGAGCAAACAGAATTCTTTTTAAATCCTTACGCACTGTCATTGTTGTGGGCAGCTTTCGAAGCGTTGAGATGCCCCTAATGCATTTGTTAATTCCTGAGACATCCTACGACTAGCGGAGGTTCGAAGTCACTGTGCTCTGTTGACCGATGCATTCTGCTGTTAGTGCTTTTTCTGCAGACAACACAATAATCTTCGCCTCCTTCTACAGTGCTCAGTCCGCCTCTCGTGACATCTAGTGGCCAATTTCTCGTTACGTTGTAGTGTCGCCATACTTCTGATCAGATAATGTAGTACTGCACCTGCTAATAAATGACAGAGGCGACGAGTAGATGGTAGAGAAGATAGACGACATCAGGAAATGGGTGCGTCACATTGGGAGAAGTAGACTAGAAAACTGTAGTACATTAACTGAATTCACAGTTACGAAAAAAGACAACCATAGGTGTGAATGGAATGAAGAGAATGTAAATTTGTGCCGGACTGGCACTCGAACACCCGCTCGGGTTAGCCACGCGGTCTCATGCACCTTGCTACGGCTCGTCCGGCTCCCACTGTCGGAGGTTCGACTCCTCCCTCGGGCATGGGTGTGTGTGTTGTCCTTAGCGTAAGTTAGCCTAGGGACCGATGACCTCTGCAGTCTGGTCCTATAGTAACTTACCACACCCGGATTTCTCGCTTATGGCGAACGGTCGACTTACTGTTTGGCTATCCGTGCACGACTCACGTCCAGACTTGATATCGTCACCATGCGTCTACGACCTCCACTCGTACAGCCATTATGTATAGGCCAGACGTTGTACATGAAAGTCGCTTGCCACATATTGGCAGGTAAATACGATATTGCTGTGCCTGTGTTATTCTGATTACGATGCAAATTTCCTTTCGACGTGCATGCATGTCCAAAGGAACGGGCACTGCGGCGACCTCCGCGGTTATGAAACATAAGAAATGAATTCGCAATTGCGAATGTGGACAACCATCAGCTGTGGAATGGGTTGACGATAAATGAAATCTTTGCTGGACCGGGATTCGAAGCCGGATTTCCCGCTTATCGCAAGCGGTCACCTTACCTTTTTTTTTAAACGGTGGTTCTACTCATTACGCCTTTTTTTAAATCTCATTTTTGTTCGGTTTCGTTCGTTGTATCTACTCGTGTTGGACGTCGCAAGACATCCTTTTAAGTTCGTTGTTGATCGATTAACTCAGTTCTTTTATTACAGAGGGCAGCTAACCCTCTGACCGAACACGCTGAGCTATCGTGCCGGCAACCATTCGGCTATCCATGCACGTCTCACCGTCACACCCAAACTTCTGTATGTCGTCAAGCGTGCGTCTACGACCATCAGTTACGTTTATTCCCGTACAGGTCAGACGTACTTGAAAGTATTTCATTACGGCTGTAGTCGCCGCAGTGCCCGATCCTTTGGACGTGCATGCATGTGTGAAGGAGCATTGCACCGTACGTCTGAATAACACAGACACTGCAATATCCTAGAAGACTGTAATGTCTGGAGTAGTGTAGGCTACGCCTATTTCGAGTAGTCTATGAAGAATGACTGCTGATGATGGTGTTGGTATTGATGAGGATATTGTGGGACGGTACTGCGTGACAACGAGTGTCGCATTTCGAAGCCTCAGGCTGGATGGGCACTTGCGGGAAGTCGGTCCAGAATGGTTGTGGAAGAGGTGCGGAGGTCTTTGGGCAGCGGCGGTGGCGGCAGCGCGTGCCTGGGGGCAGCTGCCGGCCGGACTTCTTTTTTCTGCGAGTGAGTTATGGCGGCGGAGGCCGCCCTTGCAGACCCACGACAGATGCTCGGCCCGGACACGGCCGCGGCGTGCGGTCCAGTCTCAGCACAGCACTCCACACGCTGGCTCACCTCGCCTCCTTAGCGCTACGCCACGCCACGGCAAAAACTACCTCTCTCTCTCTCTCTCTCTCTCTCTCTCTCTCTCTCTCTCTCTGTCTCTCTCTCTGTCTGTCTCTCTCTCTCTCCCTGTCAATACGCCGCGGTCGCTAACGCGCCAAGCGCGTACAGCTGCAACGCCATTTCTCCCGTACAACGTGCACCGCCGACATGTCGATCTGCTGCCGTGTCTCTCATTAAACTTCGATCAACGATATATATATATATATATATATATATATATATATATATATATATATATATATATATATATATATAATCCATTATAAAGGTTGGTGAACACGCGAACAACTTTTTTTGTGAAATAACTACGAGAGTCGGTCAAAAAGTAATGCCTCCCATTTTTTTTCTACTTTAAAAAATTAAGTTAAAAATTTGAATTTGGCGCCATTCCTCAAACCTTCTTCTGCAATCCACTGCAGTAGTAACTTTCTGTGTCAACAGGTGGCAGCACAGCAGAAGTTTGTAAGATGGCCGACATCGATGTTCGTTTGAGACAGCGTTGTGTGATTGAATTCTTGAATGCAGAAGGTGAAACGCCCATACGCATTCATGAAAGACTGAAGAAGGTGTATGGTGTTGTGACAGTGGATGTCAGCACTGTTAGACGATGGGTTCGTCGTTGTAAGGAAGCTGAAGGGCAAACACCGTTGACTGACGAAAAGCGGAGCGGCAGGCCGGTGGGTGCAGTGACTCCACACAACATTCAGCAAGTTGATGACATCATTCGTGGTGACCGTCGGGTGACTGCAGATGAAGTGTGTCGCATTATTTCTCTTAGTAAAGGCAGTGTGATCACGATTATTAAACAATTGGGGTACTCAAAAGTTTGTGCACGGTGGGTTCCAAGAATGTTAACCGATCAGAATAAAGAGGCAAGGAAAACAATAGCCTCCCAACACTTGCAGCGCTTCCGTTTGGAGGGAGATGAGTTTCTGAAAAAAACTGTGACCGGGGACGAAACATGGGTGCATTTTTTTGAACCCGAATCAAAGAGGCAGTCAATGGAGTGGCGTCACACAAGCTCGCCGAGGAAGAAAAAATTCAAAACTGTGCGATCGGCAGGGAAAGTTATGGCAACAGTTTTCTGGGATACAGAGGGTGTGATTCTGGTTGATTTTTTGGAGCAGGGATGCACAATAAATTCTGTTCAATACGTCACAACCCTCAAAAAACTTAAAGCACGTCTTCAGCGAGTTCGCTCAACAAAATCAATGGCAGATGTTCTTCTTTTGCATGACAATGCAAGACCACACACCAGTCGTCACACCTCTGACGACATTGTCAAAATTGGATGGGAAGTTTTGCCTCATCCCCCATACAGCCCTGACCTGGCACCATCAGACTTCCATCTGTTCGGGCCACTAAAAGAAGCTCATCGTGGGATTCATTTTGAAGATGAGGAGGCCTTCAAAACATCCGTGCGTCAATGGCTTAGGAAGCAGAGCTGTGATTTTTACCGTGCTGGGATACATGCCCTTGTTCAAAGATGGGCCAAAACTGTAGAGATGGGCAGAGATTACACTGAAAAATGACAAAATGATCCTCAATGTTGTGGTTTTCAACCTATGTAATTGCATTCAAAATTCCTGACAATTAAACGTAGAAAAAAAAATAGGAGACATTACTTTTTGACTGACCCTCGTATTTCTTTTACCGGTCACAATTTTCTTCCTTTGCTGCAATCACGAATTGTGAGAGTATAATGATTGTGACTACGTAAAATGTGACATAGAGAAGTTTCGGTCGCTCCTGGTTGGAGAGCAGAAGTGGGTAAGTCGACCGCTCGCGATAAACGAGAAATCCGAGGACAGACACGGTACAAAAGTGTTCCACGCGGCCACCGTCCACGTCAGGATACGCCTCAGTACGTCTCCTCACTGATGCCCCTACACGTTTTAAAATCACAGGCGTGTTCCGAATGCACTGGTCAATCATCCACGGTGCGTTCCCAGACTTCATCGACACTGTTAAGAAGGCTGGAGTACACTAAAACTTTCAAACATCACCCTTCTTCGAAAATAATGCAATGGGTTATAGTCTGATCCCGGTGCAGGTTCGAGTCCTCCCTCGGGCATGGGCGTGTGCGTTTGTCCTTAGGATAATTTACGTTAAGTAGTGTGTAAGCTTAAGGACTGATGAGCTTAGCAGTTAAATCCCATAAGATTTCAATCATATTTGAACATCTGTTTAAGTCTGAGGACCTGGGTGGCCATGGTACTGGCGAGCCACGAATCACTTGTCAACACCAGTACTTACACATATACAGAATGATGATAAAATTAAACGAGGACCCTCTATCACTTTGTAAGTTACGCCTCACGTGCGATATTTCGAAATAAGCGTAACCTTATAGTTTAACGGCGGTGTAACATTTGCAAGACTCCACTTTACGCGTATATCGTCCCAGGGAAATTACTTGTTTCCGGACCTTGTTTCATCTATCGCTAATGGCCCCTTTCCTTTGCACCTCTGACAGTCAAAGACCCAGTGAATCTTTTGAGCGACACGTTTCGCAACATGACTGTCATTTTCAAAATTCAAAAGTTTTTAAAATGGGAATAATTTACTGAAACGCGTCGTGCAAAAGACAAACAGAAAGAAAGTCGTCATTGGCAGCAGAAAAAGTTATTTATGAAAAAATCCATACCCCATAGCCCATAGCCGATAGCCCTTTTGCTTGTTTCATCTTCCTCTAATCGCCCCTTTCCTTTGCACATATGATAGTCAAAGACCCACTGTATCTTTTGAGCGACACGTTTCACAACACGATTGTCATTTTCAAAATTCAAAAGTTTTTAAAAGGGGAATCATATATCTGTATATTGAGCAAGCAGTAAAGGAAACAAAAGAAAGGTTTGGAGTAGGTATTAAAATCCATGGAGAAGAAATAAAAACTTTGAGGTTTGCCGATCACATTGTAATTCTGTCAGAGACAGCAAACGACTTGGAGGAGCAGTTGAACGGAATGGACAGTGTCTTGAAAGGAGGATATAAGATGAACATCAACAAAAGCGAAACGAGGATAATGGAATGTAGTCGAATTAAGTCGGGTGATTCTGAGGGAATTAGATTAGGAAGTCAGACACTTAAAGTAGTAAAGGAATTTTGCTATTTGGGGAGCAAAATAACTGATGATGGTCGAACTAGAGAGGATATAAAATGTAGACTGGCAATGGGAAGAAAAGCGTTTCTGAAGAAGAGAAATTTGTTAACATCGAGTATAGATTTAAGTGTCAGGAAGTCATTTCTGAAAGTATTTGTATGGAGTGTAGCCATGTATGGAAGTGAAACATGGACGATAAATACTTTGGACAAGAAGAGAATATAAGCTTTCGAAATGCGGTGCTACAGAAGAATGCTGAAGATTAGATGGGTAGATCACATAACTAATGAGGAGGTATTGAATAGGATTGGGGAGAAGAGGAGCTTGTGGCACAACTTGACTAGAAGAAGGGATCGGTTGGTAGGACATGTTCTGAGGCATCAAGGGATCACCAATTTAGCATTGGAGGGCAGTGTGAAGGGTAAAAATCGTAGAGGGAGACCAAGAGATGAATACACTAAGCAGATTCAGAAGGATGCAGGTTGCAGTAGGTAGTGGGAGATGAAGAAGCTTGCACGGGATAGAGTAGCATGGAGAGCTCCATCAAACCAGTCTCAGGACTGAAGACCACAACAACAACAACAACAACATACCGAAACGCGTCGTGCAAAAGAAAAACACAGAGAAAGTCGTCATTGGCAGCAGAAAAAGTTATTTTGTTGTACGCCGAACACTGATCTGAGACAGCTCTCCACGCTACTCTATATAGTACAAGCCTGTTTCTCTCTGCATAACTACTGCAGCCTATATCCATCTGAACATACTTACCGTATTCAAACGTTAGTCTCTCTCTCTCTCTCTCTCTCTCTCTCTCTCTCTCTCTCTCTCTACGTTATTCACCCACCCACTCCACCAGTACCCACAAAAAATGAATTTTTTCCATTAACAAAGCGACGCTTGTTCGTTCACTCAGGATGTTTTCTATCAATCCATTCCTTCTTCTTGTCAAATTATGACAAATCTTTTCACCCACTCTCATTCAATACCTCCTCATTAGTTATTCTATCCTCCCGTCTGTAAGCAGAATCTACGACTTCACAGCGAGCACCAGGTTTCAGCAAGGAACAGATTCTTTGACACACTATTTGAGCTGCTGAAAATTTTTTACATATTAAAATTGCAGGTCCGAAATAATCCGCCATGAATTTAAATGAGTAAAACGCAAAGAGAGTAAAAACACTGAAAAACCAACGAACATTTATTCTTATCACATCCAGTTTTATGATGCTATGAAGTGACGAACGTATACTATTATTTTTTTGTGTGACCTGGGAGACCGTGGTACTGGCAGGCCACAACCGATACACTTATCAAAAATAGTACTTACGTATACGGAATAAAACTTTAAAAAAGTAATATAA
The DNA here is from genome assembly GCF_023897955.1 of Schistocerca gregaria. Classification (NCBI taxonomy): domain Eukaryota; kingdom Metazoa; phylum Arthropoda; class Insecta; order Orthoptera; family Acrididae; genus Schistocerca; species Schistocerca gregaria. Next base: position 604,455,173 of record NC_064921.1, on the reverse strand, counting down.
TTTCGAAAAATCTTATGTGGGCGATACTACCCGACCTTCCCTTACAACCTGCTTCCCTGTCTGTTTTTGCTCGCCAAAGATATGTCACATTGCAAGTGGGCCGGCCGCTGTGACCGAACGGATCTAGGCGCTTCAGTCCGGAACCGCGCTGCTGCTACGGTCGCTGGTTCGAATCCTGCCTCGGGCATGGATGTGTGTGATGTCCTTAGCTTAGTTAGGTTTAAGTAGTTCTAAGTCTAGGGGACCGATGACCTCAGATGTTAAGTCCGATAGTGCTTAGATTAATTTGAATCACACTGCAAGTGACTCCTTCCTCGATTTCAACAATCTATGTGGTGATAAGCCGTTTCACTTCCGTTTTCTTTGCAATATCTTCGAACATAGACTTCCTCAGCGATCTTTTAATGTTGCCAAAATACATAAACAAGTATTCTGACATCTAGATGTGTGCAAAGCAGTAGATACTGTTTCCAGAACCGAGGCATTTCTTCTGTGCCATGTCCATAACATTCTCACTGCTCTTGTTCAGCACCACAGAGTGGAAACATCAGTTTTTCTCGCTGTTAATCTCCCACAACCAAATGCCGTCGTTAGATAAATAATAGTTTATAGATATTTTGTGACGTCCGCCCCGCTAGCTGAGTAGCTAGCGGCACGGTAGCTCAGCGTGTTCGGCCAGAGAGCTGGTTGGCCTCTGTAATAAAAAAAAAAAAAAAGAAAATCTGAGTGGAAGGATCAACAAAACGTGACGTCCATACCGACCAAATACAACAACGAACAAAATATGAAAAAAAGTGTTCAGCGCCACGGAATGCCGTGCCAAGGGGCCCGGGTTCGATTCGCGGCTGCGTCGGGGATTTTTCTCCGCTCAGGGACTGGCTGTTTTATTGTATTATCCTCATCCTCGTCATCGTGTTGTGTTGTCTTCATTATCATCTCATCCACCGGGGTGGCGACAGGAAGGGCATCCGGCCACCGCTTCAGTTAACCTTGCCAAATCAGACGTTAACGATGCCGACGCTGCGCATTGCGGGACACAGGCACAAGGAAAGAGAGAGATATTTTGTGACGATGTACATCATTAAGATTCCAATTTGTCCCACACATTTTCTTCCAGAGAACAAAGTATCTTCAACCACCCTCTGCACCATTGAGAAGCAAGAAGGCGAAGTTATAAACAATTAGCAATTCTTCTCCTTCCATATATCTAAGATGTAATTAGGCTCAATACACTAATTTGATCTTTCTCATATTCAGATTCGGGCCAGAATTTCGCTTCCGGCCTTCAATTGAAGCACTTCCAGGTCTTCCTCATCAACTGTCAGCGAGATTCTGTGTGTCAATCCAGTCTGCACAATTTCATGGTTATTGAAAGGGAATTTTAAACGAGCTGTCTTTCTAGTGTCGTTTCAAGGTATGTCAGTTGACGGTGGTGTGGTCTAGGGCAGCATTCTGCACGAGGACCAGCTGGAACTGTCAAAAAAACAGGGGTGGCGCGCAGGGACAGCCTTTGTGGCGGGGCAGTCGCGAGCTTAGGGGTGTAATCCCCACCCCCAAGCCTCCCCCACCCCGTCCCATGCCAGTGCACCCCTTTGTGCGCCCAGCTCCGCGCACATCCGGCCAACAGTGCGACACCGCAGCCTGCTGCTGTGCTTGTGAGACTCCCGCCTCCAAGAGTGCAGCTAAGGAGAAGGCCGGAGCGAATGGCACCTGCACTCAACTGAAGTTATAGTCGGCCAGAAAAGATCGTCATGAATTTCGCGGCATATACGAATATAAAAACACACTGCTTTGTGTGAAACGACGATAGACGCAACAAATAAAAAAAAAAATCACTTCCCCCTAATCCCACCCCTCACTTTCTCCAACTTAATCTTTCCTTCCCACCTCTCCATTTCACCACTTCCTCCATCTCATTACCAATTGACTTTCTGTTCCCATACTTTGCATTCACTGTTCACTCATTCTTGCCACCCCCCCCCCCCCCCTCCCCTCCCAACCTTCCCAGCGCTTCGATCTTCAGATCCATCAAACTTCGTTTCACTTACACATTAAATAAATACATATTAACACAGTTAAAGGATAAAATGCACAGATGACGAATTTCAGGGAAGATAATATTTTTAGATAGAGAGGAAACCAAAACCAGCTGTTATGTTGGCAGTACTACTAACGCACAACACACAGGCATGTTTAGGATGCCAACAAACAGTAGCGAGAATGTATAACAAACAGTAATTATGGTACACTGTGTTGTGTTTCACATCAAGAAACCTTTAGTTGTGCAAAGCAATGTTGGTTTAGGCGAAAAGAGCAGTGCTAACGAGGCAGCACCTCAAATGTCTAAGCTGATGACGTGTAACAAAAACAAGCATTTTCTTGTAGTTGCAAAGACGAATTTAAAATTCCCTCAGCAACAGTAAATAAGAATTTTGTTCTGTTCTCTATGATGTTGTCCTCAAGTAACGTGGTAAGGGCTTACCCTGTCCATGTTTTAATGTTGTTTTGTCGTATGTACAGGGTGTTCGAAAAAAATTCACCTGCTTTCTCAAGATTATATGTTTTCTATCTTGAAGAAGATAGAAACTTGGTTGTACACCTTATGACTACATCGTTTTTATTTTGAAAGGAACCATCCGATTTTACAAAGGCATTTAACTTATTTGCAATCATCTGCAACATTTGAGTGTATGTTAAAATTACGTTTACGATACACGTTTTCATTTACCTTCCACAGATGTTCATAGGGCCTCCATCGGACGCAGGAAAAACATTCCGACGACAGTCAAGCTCCTTCATTACTTATGTGAGCGTGTCTAGAATTACTGCATTCACTGCTGTTTCCATAAGGATTTGCAGCTGACCCAAAGTTGTTGGAAAGGGAAGAACATAGACGGGGTCGTTCACAAATTCCCAGAAGAAGAAAAAAAAGTCACAAACCATGAGATCAGACTTTTTTAGCCAGTGGCGTAATACGAGTCCTGTAACCCCCTTATGATTGATCTATAGCTGAGGCAGATAAAAAACGTAAATGTCGCTCTGCAATGTTGGCTGGAATACCCCATGGGGTGGGTTCAGCCGTCTGTCGGAAAGGATGTTCTTTCTCCGCGGGCATTGGCCCCTTTCCTTGCGGATATAAGTGACGTGTGTCGGACGTATATTTGTGGAATGTAGATGTGTGTAATGAATGTGTGTGTAGTAAAGTGTTCTGTTTGCATTGGAAGATGATGAGGACGATGATGATGACGATGACGATGACGATGATGATGACGACGACGACGATGATGATGATAAATAAAGAAGGGGCAGGATGAAAGCCGATGTCTGCATGCAGCTTACTCCTCTCGAATAGCACCAAGGAGACTTCCATACTTGATGTCCCCACCTGCCGAACGGATCACCATCAACAGTATCACATGCCCTCACTACATCAGACACTGCGAAGAGACTGGGAATGTAACCGAGGACATTGGCGTAAAGACAGCTGAGGAGGAAGTTTATGTCACCACCTCATCTTCCACTGCCGGCCAAATACTAGCAGTGAAAACTTCGTCTCTCTCCAGGATTCGAACCGGCTTACCTCCGAATCGAGCGCCACCGCACCGGTGACCTCGGTTACGGAGGTGGGGGTTGAGGAAGGTGACCGTTGAAGATGCCGATGACAGTGCGCGGTACTCCATTCCATTGAAGTCATGGTTACTGTAACTATCTTTTCCGCAAGAGAGCAGGTGCTCGATCGCCATCCCCGAATTGCTCTTCAACAGTGGGAAGCAGAAGGTGCTTAAAACATCAGTGTATGCCTGTGCTGTGATAGTGCCACGCAAAACAACAAGGGGTGCAAGCCTCCTCCACGAAAAACACGACCACACCATAACAGCACCACCTCCGAATTTTTCTGTTGGCGGTAGGCACGCTGGCAGATAACGTACATCGGGCATCAGCCATACTCACATCCTGCCATCGGATCGTCGCGTTGTGTACCGAGATTCGTCACTCCACACAACGTTTTTCCACTGTTCAATCGCCCAATGTTTACGCTCCTTATACCAAGCCGCTCGATCATGAAATCCAAGTTTTCTCACCCCCCGCCTAACTGTCATAGTACTTGCAGTGGGTCCTGTGTGATGGAATTCCTGTGTGATGGTCTGGATAGATGTCTGCCTATTACACATTACGACCCGCTTTAACTGTCGGCGCTCTCTGAGAATCAACAGACGAGGTCGGCCGGCCGCGGTGGTCTCGCGGTTCTAGATGCGTAGTCCGGAACCGTGCGCCTGCTACGGTCGCAGTTTCGAATCCTGCCTCGGGCATGGATGTGTGTGATGTCCTTAGGTAAGTTAGGTTTAAGTAGTTCTAAGTTCTAGGGGACTGATGACCACAGCTGTTAAGTCCCATAGTGCTCAGAGCCATTTGATTTAGAAGAGATCGGCCTGTACTCTTTTGTGCTGTACGTGTCGCTTCACGTTTCTACTTCACTATCACATCGGAAACAGTGGACCTAGGGATGCTTAGGAGTATGGAAATCTCGCGTACAGACGTATGACACAAGCGACACCCAATAACCTGACCACATCCGAAGTCTGTGAGTTTCGCGATGCGCCCCATTCTGCTATCTCATGATGTCTAATGGCTACTGAGGTCGCTGATATGGAGTAGGTGGCAGCACAATGCACATAATAAGAAAAATATGTTTTTTTGGGTGTCAGGATACTTTTGATCACATAACGTATGTTAGTATGAAGAGAAGCAGAACATATCGGTCCTAAGTAAGATAAAACTACGTACTCGTCGAAGACGTGTACAGTATGTAATATATGTTTTCCGAATTTATACGGAACTTTCAGTGTTTAGGACGAAAACCACATTAAATATGGAAAAGTGCGCTGAATATGGCGCGAAATTAAGCATTAAAGTATGCCATGCGTATTAGTCGAGCACAATATTATTGCATCTGGGACCGAGGGCACTTCAGTCGCGTTGTCGTGAGGTTTTATCCTGGTATTTCACGACAACACGCTGAAACAAGTGATAGTATACGAACAGCTGTCCTGAAGGCATTCACAGTGTGATGCTTTTCCGTTACCCAGACTGTACGTGTTTACTGCAGCGTCACCGCATGTTTTGGAAAGTGGCAACGGGAGGGCAAGTGCACTAATATCGTGGTCGAGTAATTAAACTGTTACTCAAGTTTCATCTAACATTCCAGAAACTTATGAAAATACAAACTGTTTCTGATAGAACTAACGTGTGTGCTGCGCTCAGGCACAGGACCAGTTTAAAGACCAAGCGACACAATCCTAGCGCTTGGGGCGCCACTGTCCCACGTATAAAAATATGGAATACTTTCTTCTAACACCCTGTATTACATGTACCTTATAATACGCTTATCGCGATGAACGTAATGCAAACGGAGAATGCCTGGTTAAAAGAAGAGTGTGCTCGATATCCGTAATCTTGCCAGATTAAAAATGTATCCATACATAGAAATAAAACTATAACTGGTCGATGACTGTACACATTAGGCGTCTTTATAACAGCAATAGAGTCCAAAGTAGTTATTTTTAGAATTTTTCTTTATTTGTCTGTCTCTGTGTGCGTGTATTTGTACGCCCATGACGTAAAAACTACTGACGAAATTGGAAGCGATTTTCACAGTTGTATTGTTGGAGGTCTAACTTAAACCACGTTTCATCTTGATACGCCGCCTCGAAGCAGAGTTATCAGTACATATAATGTGTTTCCTTTAAGCGGGTCAGTACGAGGAAATCGGAATCCATAGGACATAACAGGGAAAGCGTCTTAGAACCCTTTAGGTGCTTTTTTGTAAAAAAAATACCGTCTAATCAAATTTTTAGTCAAGCCTGAGTTGTCCATGAAAATGAGTAAAATTGGCATTTTTTTGTGGCTCGACTTAGGTTTGTGTAAGGATCATTTCATTATACTGGAGGAAAATTATAAGGACAGTAGGAGTCTCACAAAACTAAATAAACCAGGGTAAAAATGATAGAATCTGTAAAAATTAGTATTTTTGAGCGTTTTATCATCATATTAATGATGTTAACAATTCAACCCCGTTATCCATAGACATTCTTGATTTCATTCTTGAATCGATGTAAATACTGAGGTTGATGGGTTTGTCTACTTGACGCTACTATTATCGCTGATAAGTTAATCGAGTTGACACTAAAAATCACTTTCGGACATCTGTATCTGTGGTTACAAACGCGTTAATTCTTCACTGTTCCGCCCTTTTGACACCTTCACATTCTGTTATACCTGTTTTTCTTACCGATAATAAGCTTAAGGTTTTTTCAAAATTAATGCGGGTTCGAGATCCATGCGGTCGAAGTGGCGGACAAAAGCTAATAAATGAATAAAAATTAGAATAAGCTTTCCGCATAGCTCTCGCACAGTTTCGTCCAATGACTCCGACGGACTACTGTTGGACGATGTAAGTCTCTGATCTTCCGTCGGCCTGAGTGACCCAGCGGTTAGAGGCGTCATGTCATGGATTGCGCGGCCCCTTCCGCCGGGCCGGCCGGTGTGTCCGAGCGGTTCTAGGCGCTTCAGTCCGGAACCACGCGACTGCTACGGTCGCAGGTTCGAATCCTGCCTCGGGCATGGATGTGTGTGATGTCCTTAGGTTAGTTAGGTTTAAGTAGTTCTAAGTTCTAGGGGACTGATGACCTCAGATGTTAAGTCCCATAGTGCTCAGAGCCATTTGAACCCTCCCGCCGGAGGTTCGAGTTCTCTCTCGAGCATGGGTGGGTGTGTCGTTCTTAGCATAAACTAGTTTAAGTTGGTTTAAGTAGTGAGTAAGTCGAGGGACCGATGACCTCAGCAGTCTGGTCCCTTAGGAATTCACACAAAAAATGTTCAAATGTGTGTGAAATCTAATAGGATTTAACTGCTAAGGTCATCAGTCCCTAAGCTTACACACTACTAAAACTAAATTATCCTAAGGACAAACACACACACCCGTGCCCGAGGGAGGACTCGAGCCTCCGCCGAGGCCAGCCGCACAATCCATGACAGTAGCGCCTTAGACCGCTCGGCTAATCAGGCGCGGCAGTTCACACACATTTGAACATTTTTCTGATCTTCCGTTACGAATCCAGTGGCCTCCATCATTCGAAAGGGTTCGGTAGTGTCGTGTTATAAAGAGAGGTTAAATGAGGTATTTTTGGCCAGTTTATAATGTAACCGGATACAATCATTGCGTTAAATGGTGGTCGTAGGAATACCAACGGCTGTCAGTGGTGTGTTGTTTGGCGGGTAGCCGGCGGGAAGGGCAGGGTCGTTTGGTTTGGAGACGCGCCGGTGTGGCCGCCGTGCGTTGCTGGCCGTGGCCGGCAGCTGTGCTGTCCCCGGCCTCCCCCCACATACACACACGCACACACCAGACCCCGTCGGCACACGAGCGGCTGCTGCGGCCGCGCACCTGCAGCGGGGGAAAAAATGACCAGCCACCACAGAACCCCGAGTGACCGGCGTCGCAGCGGGATTAGCGGCCGGGGCCGAAATGCGCAGTTGCTCTCGAGCGCTGCCGCCATGAATGCTGAGGGCCCTCCGCTCAATGGCTGCACACCCCTCCCCACCCTCCTGTTTTTTCCTCCCGCCACACATATTTCGCTGTCGCCGTCTGTACCTAAGGAGGCTTTCTTAACAGTCGGAGAGACCGGTGCCGGCTTTATCCGACCGCGGTGGCCGTGTAATACCCACCCCCTGAGGTCTCTCTCACCGCAAGTACCCTCGCCGGCTCGCAACACTGCTGCAGTCCGGTGCTCGGCGCACAAACTGCACCCGTCGCTGCCCTAATAAAGTAACAAGAGAAACTAGCTATGAGCGAAGTACAGGGTGATCCACTATCATACCTTTACATGTATTATGAAACGTCCCCTTTGAAAAATTATACAAGACTGTGCTTAAGCTGACACACAATATTTTTAGCGCAACGTAATCTGTAAAAATCACTACAAGAGAATGGCCCTAACTAACATTAACCTATACGTTTCACAAATCTCTTACCTCGCAAAAATCTTGGTTACTCGAGCTACTGCAATATAGCGAGCGCCACTACTGCCAGCTAAGTAAAAGATTCAAACTACGGAAGGCACTAACTACTGATAGGGATAGTTAGCAAATGAAAGATTTTAATAGAGAACAAACAATGTATTTACCTTAATATCATCAAAAGACATAATATATATAGCAGTTCATGACATCCAGTCTTACAAATTTCAAAACTCCGCCATTTCTCTCCCCCCATCCACCACTGCTGGCAGCTCACCTCCAACTGTGCAATGCTACTCGCTGTTAACATTCAGCTGCCGCTGCCCAACACTACAGTGGCAGACAACAATGCAAACCAGCCACAGACTGCACACAGCACAGCCAGTGATTTTCCTACAGAGCGCTACGTGGCGTTACCAATAAAAAAAACATAAGCGACCTACTTACAGTATATAGACTATAGCGGTGAGCAAAAACTTGAGCTAAGGCCTTGAACTGAACACGGGTCTCCTTCTTGCTAGGCAGGTGCGCTGCACCCTAAGCCGTCTGGGCACAGCAGTTCGCACAATTTCATGAAATAGCCTCGTGCCGAGGTGGATTAGCGCCTAGTGCACCTGCCTAGCAAGCAGGAGACTCGGGTTGTAATGTAACGGACTAATGAAACTACCGATACCACCGGTTGGCGAGGTGTGCGGTGCCGTCAACCGACTTGAAGGAGCTAGTGAACTTTAACTACGTAAACATAAACATACTATTACTTTGTTACAAAACTGTTAATACGAGGACAATCATGAGGTATATTGCCACAGAACTATATTATCAACACTTTTCATTTTTCATACTATGTTTTTCATGTATGTATACGTGCGATGTGTAAAATATCGATATACAACCAAGGTTGGCATTACTGCACAGTTTGTAAGCTCTGTGAACAGGAGCCGGTGGTTGGCGGGTGTAGAGACAATGGGCAGTTGGTGTAGATACGTCTTGTAATACGCTTGCTTTGAGAAGGTCAAGGATAGAGGGAACGAAATGATGTATTCGAAAAGCTGTTACATTGAAAATTATTGAATATCGTCACGATCAGCTTTTACAAAATGAAAGTTGGAAGTTTACGTATGTGTCAGTTCTTACGCAGCAGAATACACACCCTGGACCTCAAATTGATTTAACAAACAGCAGATGGCGAGATTTATCACTGGACCACGAGCGTGCAACAACGACCAATAAAAGTAAGAAAGTTATGTTACTTTAAATTAAAATTGTGATGATGCTTTCTTTCTCCATGTCTTCAACCCTGTATGTACTCTGTTGTCAGAGTGAACAGCGTGACGGGGACTTGTGGTCCACTAGGCACACCAGGGAGACAACACAGGTTTAAAATGATAATTTGTAACTTAATATGCTACTGTTGATAATAATTAATATTTGTCCCCAGAAGAAAGAGGTGTATTACAGGGTTCACACGCCGCTTCAGTCTGTGTTACTAAATATAAAACCACATCTGCGTCAGACCAGTAAAGTCTCTTAAATTGTCTCATTTCACTAATATATCCCTATTTTTAATGAACTATTACTCACTCCTCAACAATGGTATATGGTTGCTTTCAATTCTGTTATATGCTATGGTCCTTGCCATTTCATATTTCCACACAGGTATCAGCATTAGGTAACACGCCATTGCAGTCGGAGTGCAACGTTCCTGGCAGGCCGTTGCAACATATCGTTTGGTACCCGTGCACTCTCTTCCGTAATGACTGCTTCCAAAGCGACTAAGTCGCGCAGTTTTCTGGCATACATTTTCTCTTTCAAATGTCCCATGAAGAAAGAATCCAGTCGAGTCAAGTCTGGAATTCTCGGTGGACACTCAGCATTTCCACGACGTCCAGTGAAGAGGCCTGAAAAAGCATTGTCAAGCCATTCTCCGAAATCAACGCAGAATGAGGAGGTACCCCTTCGTGCCTAAAGTGCACGTCGTCCAGGTTAAAACAATGGAGTGAACAAAAGTTTGTTGCATATGCATATACGTCTGCGCACTCTTGTTTCACGAAGAATGTAAGGACCTTTAAGAGCATCGTCATGAATGCCTCACCACACCGTTGTAAGTAGCCTGTTCGTATGTTGGCAGCTCTATAGACTGTGTTAATATCGCTGACAGCGCTCTGCGGCCTCGGCAAGACTTTCTGTGGTTGGACGGACTAGCAGTTAGCGAATGGATTGGGAAGTATATGGGCATCATAATCTTAGCAGAGACTCTGTGTTGGTAGGACATGCATTTAAAGTGAGATGAAATGATGTGTCTGTAAGAAAATACGCAAGGAAATGCATGATGATGGATGTTATTGATAATGTTTGGGTTGTGGAATTATTGACAACTATACAATATTTGAAACTGGATGTCACATGAATAAGGTAAAATTTTCTAAATACATTGTTTGCTCTTAAACAAAATCTTTCTTTCGCTAACCATATATCTCCTAGTAGTTAGAGTCTATAGTAGTTAGAATCTTTTTATTTAGCTGGCAGTTGTTGCTACTTGCTGTAATTGCTGTAGCTTGTGTTATCAGGATTTCCTGTGAGTTAAGTGACTTATGAAAAATAATAGGGTGTGCACTATTGGGATTCGTGAATGAAATGAGCTTAGGCAATTAACAGAGTAGGAGGTAGTTTCATGTCTTTAATTTCAATTTTTTTGGATTTGTATTATTGTCAGGATTTCTTGCAATTCAGGGCCATTCTTTTGTGTTAATTATTGGAAGTCGTGTTGTCAATGTGCAGCAGTTAGATTGCGTTGGTCTTGTATATTGTGAGTAATAAATGAATAGGTTAAGTTTGAGTTGTCTTTGCCAGGGAAAATACTGTAGGTCAGTGTTCAATAAAATAACAATAATAATTAAGGAGTTAGTTTCACAGTCAATGAAGGACGCGACTGCAGTTTTTCAAACTTAACTCCAGGACTGTCGTTGCTAGGATCCCTAGGATATCTGGTTCTTCTTCCATCCATTGGATTCAGCAGACTCCATCCTAACATCACAGTCCTCCGGTGACAATGCTTGGACAAAATGTGGTTATCGTGGTCTACAGTCGATCTACTTAATTATATGTTGGACCGAACCACACGATAAACCAGTTTCCGTTTGATATTGTCTCAGAGACTTTGTCGGACTTGGCGGAAACGCCGCAACAGCGCTGACTTTAGCCTCTTCAGTGACAGCTCTCTTTGGGGCCCAGCACCCCCTTTGGTGGGTAGCCGAACCTGTACGCAACAACTTGGCATGCTGTCTCTCGACTGTTTTTACGTCCAGAGTCGTCTGTCTTCCCCTCTCCCGTCTCCACCACCACTGCGTCATTACAGGCGGCTGACATTCTTCCATACTAGCTGCAATCCGATTACGCTCAGAAACGTGTAGTCTCTGCGCTGTCTATGCTCGATTCGTAGTTAGAGCTGCAACAAACAACAATTACGAAACAATTACATAATGCAATAGAATATAGCATAGCATAACATAACAGTAGAGTCATTGATTGTACATCGGTTGTTGTAGAATAGCAGTAAAATAAAAATTTTGATATAATAATGGATCACCCCGTAGTTCATCTTTGAGCACTTTTTCGGACTCGTTCGTTTCTACTAGTTCACTAATCTCCTTTTCATCTAATTGTGTAATAATGTATAGAAGTGCAGACTGTGGTACTGGACCTTCTGACATCTTCGTTGTAGCGACAGAGTGGTGTGTAGCATAGTCCGAGGTCTAGTTAGGTTGGAAGGAGATAATCTGGTTGTCAGCTGGCATAGTCAACGAATGTAAGTGCTTGGTGTCTCACTGTACTTCTATCTTTACACTTACTACCATAATGGAAGCCTATTATTTCACACAGGAAATAGCAAACATGGTCTTCTGCTGCGGGTTGGCAAATGGAAGCAACCGTCTAGCCGGTGACCTGTAAGCTGAAAAATACGCAGAACACAGGTACCGCCTGCACAGTTATTCAGCCGTCTTTTAAATCGACTAGCCAACTCTGGCTACGTGGCTCTAACAACGGCGGATCGTGGCAGACATCGCACCATCCGTACTGCTGTCGCGGAGGAGCGAGCATTGTAGTGAGTGGAAGAAGCTCTCGGAATTAGCGTATCTATGGGGATTGCTTATCCTTCAGTCTGGGCGATACAGCTACAACAGTTGCTGTACCCATATCATGCTGAGCGTGTCCAAGTCCTTCATCCACGAGATCATCCTGCGACACTGCAGTTCTGCTAGTGACTTTTGCAAAGATGTGGTGAAAGTCAAGTTTTCAGAACAAAGATACTGTTTACAGACACAGCTTGGTTTAAGGCTAGATGGGACTGTCGATTTTTGTAACCAACATCAGTGCAAGGCATCAGTGCCGATTTTCAATTAGTCCGTGGACAGGAATTATTCGTAATAGACTAATGAGACCTCCCATAGCAAACAGCTTGCTGTTGCAAGGTATCGCCAGTTCCTGTCACATGACGTGCTTCTGCTGCCAGAGAACGGCTTGTGGTTCATGCGTGATGGAGCACCAGCCTATATTCTGTGAAATGTCCGAGAACAACTCATACAAACATAGAATGGGCAACTCATTAGTCCAATAGACCCAGTATGTTGGCCAATTCGTGCTCCGATCTTAATCCCTTGTATTTTTGGTTCCGAGGATACTTAAATCTTTTGTGTTTGAAGCCGCATTAATGACGTACAAACACTACACGAACACGTCAATAGTGCCTGCCTCCGACGTGGAGTTTTTCAGAGAGTATGTGGTTATCTGACCCGTCGGACAGAAGTTTGCCTTGACTATGAATGGACACCATATTGAGTATCTCCTTTAGCGATGACACACACGTGCAGGTCGTATGTAATAACAAGCAGATTACCCTACAAACTCTGCTCTTCCACAGTAACAGAAAATGTTCTCATTTGCTAGCTGCATTCTGTAGTTCGTTCGCACTAGCAAAGATCTTGCAATAGACGTGATATATTTTACAGTAGCTAAAATGAACAGCAGCTCATAATTCTTAAGGTATGCATTTTAGAGTCCAAGTTCACTGGAAATTTTGTTCTTGTTTGAGTCCGTACTGCCACCTCTCAAAATATAGAACATATTTTTTTAAACCCTGTAAAGTAACATTGTAAAACATTTGGTAATTATAAGGAGCGATCAGAAAGTTTCCGTTTGAGGGCGTTGTTGCAGCGTATATGCAACGTAGCGCGACATCGATGCGTGTGTATAAGCACCGACATGTAGGCAAGGGACTAGCGTCGCATTCTGTACATTCGGTGAATGCGGGAACGTGAACTAATCGAATGTGCCCAAACAGTGCCAACGTGCTGGTATTCTTATCGTGTCTACCGAAGGAAAAACATGGGTCGATATCAATCAGAGAACGAAGAAAGTGTATGTGGCAACTCGTCTATCGTAAACCATCATTGTGGAATGGTGCGCTAAGGGGTGTTGCTGCTTCATCACGATGCTTGTGCCCATATCGCGAATGTCGTGACGCAGAAGTTACGTCAACTCGAGTGGGAGACTCTCGAGCACCTGTACTATAGTCCTCACTTCTCCCCACGCGATTAGTACGCTTTCGGTCCAGTAAAGAAATGCCTTGAAGAGTCAACGATTCCTGTAATACGAGGATGTGCAGCAGGTAGTTACGTACTTTATAGAGCACGGCAAGGGGTTTTTACCAAACGAGCATTTTCAACCTCGTGACTCGGAGGGATGAATGCCCCAATGCTCACGGTAACTTTTTATGATTAACATACCGATTCCTGACAGTACAGTCTTAGAACGGAAACTTTTGGTAGCCCTTATAGTTAGTTCAGAAAGAGAAAAAAAATTAAGATAGCTTACGTTAAATCATAAGTACAACAATTGAGACAATTTACAGGAGAGTACATTTCACCTATGAGGGCCAGTACCAATATTGGTGAGTCACAGGGTGGGGGAAGTAAAATTGTTCAAATGTGTGTGAGTTCCTAAGGGGCTAAACTGCTGAGGTCATCGGTCACTAGACTTACACACTAATTAAACTAACTTATACGAAGAACAACACACACATCCATGCCTGAGGAAGAACTCGAACCTCCGGCGGTGGAAGAAGTAGGAAAAGAGGAAAATGATAAAACAGAAGCAATTAAGACAGACGGAAATATAGTGACGTGGCTGGCTGAGAATTGAAAAGAACAAGAAGAGTAAATGGGAGAAGATGGGAGGATTTGCTTTACTGTTTGACAAGAGACAAAGAAGGTCATATAACCTATGTTAATTTCATGGGCGATCGACTGGAGAGTGACGAAAGTGTTGCAACATTTTCTTAAAACCAACAGAGCGTTTAACTTTTCGCAGAGTGCAAGGTAGCTTGCTATAGAGACAGGCGCAGCCACAAAGCAGTTTACAGACGTGTTTCTTTTATGAATGGGGACAGCTTGGTACTGGAAAAGTGAGACCTGGGGACGTCACGGAACAAACTAGGTAATGTTTGTATTCTGTTTATGTCGTTTGTGTATCATTTCCGTTGTTAATCGTAATATTCTTGAGTCATTCCAGTTTAACGATCGCTTAAATCGTTGGCTCGAGTGAAAGTAGCATCTTTGCCTTTATATTGGTAAAAACCAGTACAGGTAACATAAGGGGAGATGTTATTTTGTCCGTGACGGATATTGTTGCACTCCGAGGCTGTTATACAATGATGCAGGAATACTGATAGAGAACCCAGCCCGCCACTGACACTTTTCAGAAAGCGTTATTAGCCGTGCGGGGTAGGTGCGCGGTCTTGGGCGTCTTGTTACGGTCCTCGCGGTTCCTCCCCGTCGGATGTTCGTGTCCTTCCTCGGGTATGGATGTGCGTGTCGTTTATCGCGTAAGTTAGCTTAAGTCAGATTAAGCAGTGTGTAAGCTTAGGGACCGCTGACCTCAGCAGTTTGGTCCCATAAGACCTTACCACAAATTTCCAATTGCGAAAGCGTTATTTTATTGCCTTTACCGATTTCAGACTACGATGCCCATCTTCTGGTGGACTTGGCTACACGTATGTTATAAAGTGGCACCAGCTACTCAAATATTCTTATACAGTGCACGAGCAGACGACGTGGTGCAGACGGATAATATATTACTGCAGGAAAAGAGGTGTAGTCAACTGAAGATGGGGGTAATACTCGAAACCGGTAATGACAATAAAATAAAGCTTTAATAAAAGTGTTTGCGGCTGGCAGCGTTCTCCATCAACAATCCTTAATAAGGGGAGACGGTGTAGAAGAATTTATTTAAGTGGAAGAAATACTATCACGGACGCTATCGCTCGAAAGTCGTAAAATTCAAGTGCGGCAGCGGCTTTCTTTCGTCGAGCTGCTACCGGTGGCATGGCTGCCTCGTCGGGCGGCACTTGCTGGGCACGGTGTGCAGGCCGACCCTCTTTTTTTTTTCGCTCCCCACAGGCGCGTGCAGCGCTAGCCCCTCGGCCTCCCCTCGCACGGGCCTCCGCGATATTGAAAACGAAAGCGGCGGGCGCGGCCGTCTTTTACTTTTATCTTTGTTAAACATTGATACAGCTCCGCGGGGTTTTTGGCGCGTGTTTTGTCGGCGCGCGCCGGGGGGCGGGCCGCGGAGCGTTGGACGAGGGCAGGGGGGGGGGGGGGGGAGGCAGAGCACGCGCTGCAGCCGCGAGCGCCAATCGCGTGCCGCCCAGCGCCGCGCCCGCCCGTAAAAAGCTGGGGGTGGGGGAAGCGCGCTAACTGGCGTGACGTCACAACGCAGCCAGCCGAGTGAGACGTCGTTAGGCGCCGTGACGGACAGGCGGAGGCAGCGTCCTCACACTGACCCTCCCGCTGTCAATCGGGAAGGCCAACTGGCGGCCCGTCAGAATGGCACTAAAGAAAATAAGGAGTCGTGTCGTTACGGCAGCGAAGGCACCGACTCCGAACACCGCTGGCTACAAAATTGAATCACATGCTTGGTTATGCAAATGATCAGTACTTCGACACAGCCCGACAAATTGTTTACAAGATGCGTTCGATAATGCAACACACTTTTTTTCTGAAACCAGTTTCGTTTTACTTAGGGTTCTAGTACACGAAATTACTCACCAATCTTTTCGCAAGAAAACCTTATTTCTCAGCATAATCTCTCTTCAGTGTTGATTGGCGACTCCATGGAGTGTTCTGTGCACCACGACCAAACAGTGGATATAATTGGAAGGAGAATCAGCATTGGTCGTATTTTTGTGTTTTATTATCCGCAGCACTGAGGATCGTCAGTAAGTGACCGAAAATCGATTTTGCGGCTAATAAAACAAAAAACAAATAAATACGACCAATGCTGATCCTCCTTCCAATGATATCTCTTCAGTGTGTTGGCCTTACTTACGCCACTTACTGAAAGAGCCTGATGTCCGCATGGTAGCACTATTGGTCGACGTCCAAGCCAACGTCTCGCTGCATCGATCCCGCTCAATGCATCCTTTATTGGGACAAATAGGTGGAAGTCGGAAGTTGCGAGATCCGGGCTGCAGAATGGATGAAGAAGAACAATCCAATGAAGTTTTGCGAGCGTCTCTCCAGTGCGCAGAAGTTCGCCTGCATTTTACAAAAATTGTTCAAATGACTCTGAGCACTTTGGGACTTAACATCTGAGGTCATCAGTCCCCTAGACTTAGAACTACTTAAACCCAACATCACACACATCCATACCCGAGGCAAGATTCGAACCTGCGACCGTAGCAGCAGCGCGGTTCCGGACTGAAGTGCCTAGAACCGCTCGTTCGCAGCGGCCGGCCTGCACCTTTGTGCCGACGAACTCGTTGAAGTCGTTTCTTCAGTTCCCTGAGGGTAGCGCAATACAGAGAGGACATCGAACAGAATAACCCCTTCAGAGTCTCAGAAAAGTGTCGCCATAACTTTCCAGCTGAGTGTGCATTTTGAACTTTTCCTTCGGAGGGGAGGTTGTGTGCTACCATTTCAAGAATTGCCGTTTTCTTTGCGGTTCGAAGTGATGAACCCATGTTTCATCGCTTTTGATGCTTTTAGCCTCGTGACGCACAAGCAGTTTCACACAGATGGTCGGTCCTTCGTTGCTCTTTACGGTCTCCTGTTAGTCGGCGAGGAACCTTTGAGTATCTTTGAGTACCCTAACTGGTGGACGCTCGTGTCAGCACTACCAACAGAAACGTACAGTCACTCCGTGAGATGTTTGATTGTGATCTGTCGATTACCATAAATAAGAGTTCCGCTCGTTCAGACATTGCAGGAATCAATGTTTTATGCGGCAGCTGACACGTGCGGGATCGCACAGGTTTGTGCGACCATATTTCGATAATGACTGACAGACGCGCCCAACGACTCACCGCCCTTTTGTTCACTGCCAGGTCTCCAGAGACATTCTGCAAGCGTCTACGAATGTCTGCGATGCTCTGATTTTTCACAAAAAGAAATTGAATTCAGCTATCTCCTTGAAATGCATCTACGTTACAGACACCATTAGGAAGGCTACGTAAAGCGCCGCCACTTATCAAGGCTGAAGCGGGAATATTTCACCATGTCCCACAACGAATTCTGCATTTTTCAACCGAAATTGCCCGAGAAAAAAAAGTGTTGTAATACTTCCTGAACGTCCCTCCTCGGAGTAATGCCATCTGCATTCTGTATATACGGAAATGTTACGCAGCGTGTTTCTCATTCGGGAACTGCATTTCAATAATGGTTGTTAGTGGGAAGATCGGAGCGGCAGGTTCGTGGTCTACGCCGGAAAAAGATCTACCTAGAATTTTGACCACCAGGTCCAAATGTGGAGCTATGACGTGTAGAAATGTTTTCACATGTAGTGAATTAGAAAAGTGACGTGGACAGAAAAGATCAGACAGTGAGAAAGGCATAATGTTGATTTAATTATTAACTGCCACTTACATAGTTTGTTTAAATAGTATCGCCTGTAGTCGAAATTCGATCAACTGTGTCGATGACATAAATACATAACTGCGCATAACGAGGTGAACTACCATACGTAGAAGTCATGGGGCTTGATCTATGACAGAAGTCGTCTTGAAAAGATACACTCCACATACAACCGTGTCTGAAAATTGTAGCCTCAGAACTGACAACAGCAAATGCTGCGTTATAGCTAGGAACGTTACTGGAACAATTCTTTGATTTCTCTTCAACTGTTCGATCATTTGAAGTGAGTTCTTGAAACAATGCGTTGAATAACAATGTTGTGTTAACGGCAGATTAACTTTTCGCTTATGACAACGCCATGTGAATGCCGTTGTATCACGCAAAGTAACCGCAGACGGAAGTGTTTTTCATTGTGAATTCATTTAACTCCTATTATAACGCTCAAAATTATTTGGTATTAAGGTCAGTGCACATTTAAATGTATCTTTCAACACAACAATAGAATTATCATTATCGATGTCCGCATTATTCCTATTACTTCGTCTACTCAAAATTTGTGTCTCTAGCTCTTTGTCTTTCAGTCCGACCTTTTATTCTTCTAGGCATAGCCTAAAACAAACCTAGTTTCCGAATAATAAGGGAAGTCTTAACTATTCAAAATGAAGAAATTGAAATCTAGGAACTTCAAAATGTTCAAAGGGCTCTGAGCACTATGGGACTTAACATCTGAGGTCATCAGTCCCCTAGAACTTAGAACTACTTAAACCTAACTAACCTAAGGACATCACGAGCATCCATGCCCGAGGCAGGATTCGAACCTGTGACCGTAGCAGCAGCGCGGTTCCAGACTGAAGCGTCTAGAACCGCTCGGTCACACCGCCCGGCACTAGGAACTTACTTCAATTTTTGCCTTGACGGTGGCAAATGAACAGCAAATTAGTTCCGTTTACTCTTACGCAAAAGTATCGCGAGAGAAAAAACGACCCCAAGAAACAACGTTATGTACAGTCTGTGTTGCCCACGAAGGCTTCTTTACTACGATGTTTCGTTTTCCACTGTTGACATGAACGAGCCACCAGTTGTATCACTGCAGCTGACAGGTATGTGTGTGTTACTGCAAATAAAACACCTGCAACATGTAAACATGAATGCCCAAGGAATGCGATTTCACGAAAGTTGTTACTTTCGCGTGTCATTTCTACCATAGCAACTAATCGGCAGGTGGGGTAGATGTTGGCAGCAAGGTTGGAGAGAGAGGACAACTTTTCTCGTGTGTTTGGGTCTGCTTTCTTTTACCTCTATTGAGAGCTACGTACGCACACAACTTTGCTTGTGCACATATATGGCAAAGTAACTTTCCAATTACACAAGTGTCATTGGCCCTCTTGTGTAATTGATATTAAAAATCGGTATTTCAGGTTTCGATGTTCACGTATTAATACTATGACATGGGCACCGAAGACGTCGGCGAGATGCTGTGACAGTGAAATGAAATGATCGTACGTCATTGTTGGCCGGGAGATCCCATGTGGGGTCTTCGGCCGCCGGAATTGCAAGTACTTTTTAGCTGACGCCACTTCGGCGACTTGCGAGTCAATGATGATGAAATGATGATGAGAGACGTCACAACACCTAGTCATATCGAGGCAGAGAAAATCCCTGTCCCCGCCGGGAATCGAACCCGGGAACCCGTGCGCGCTAAGCGAGAACGCTACCGCAAGACCACGAGCTGCGGACGCTGTGACACTAAAGCGACGTGATCAACAGTTGCTCGCAGCAGTTCCGTTGAAATCTGAGCGACATATTCCTGTGCACTGGCCTTCAAAAAGGTAAAGACCGAACGTGTCTCTCGTAAACGCGTACTTTTAGATATCCCAGAGCCAAATATCACACGGATTCAGATCAGCTGATCTAGCAGGCTGTGCATCTGGAAAACCTCTGGAGGTAACACGTTCGTTCAAAAATGGTTCAAATAGCTCTGAGCGCTATGGGAATTAACATCTGAGGTCATCAGTCCCCAGAACTTAGAACTACTTAAACCTAACTAACCTAAGGACATCACCCACATCCATGCCCGAGGCAGGATTCTAATCTGCGTCCGTAGCGGTCACGCGGTTCCAGACTGAAGCGTCTAGAACCGCACGGCCACACCGGCCGGCAACACGTTCGTGCAAGGTTGCATTAAGCAGATCTTACACTGGACGGAAGATATGAAGTATTTCTCTATCTTGCATGGAAACAGTGTTTTCCACATAGGTGCGCTCTTCCAAAGCCGCAATCAAATGCTGCTCAAGGAGGCTTCGAAGAATTGTAGACGTCACGGTATTCCTGGGGCATTTTCTCGTCCAAGAAGAAAGGACCGAGAATAAAGATGCTTGTGAATTTACACCACACACTCACATACTGCGAGTTAATGGCTCTTCGTGCACAGTACGCGGTTTAACAGTACGCCAATTCGGCCGATCTGTGTATCACTGCACCCTGTAGTGTAAAATACGCCTCGTCACTCCATAGGATATTGCCCGGCCACATACCTTCAACTTCGATCTGTGTCAGAAACTGAAGAGCTAATTCAGAACGTTGCTGCGGTTCATGAAGTTTCAGTTACTTAACCGTCTGGATCTTGTACGTGTACCAGTGTAAAACTTTCCCGACTGTTGATCATTGGATGAATAATTTTCGTGATGCTTCACGGACAGTAGCACCAGCCGGGGCACGTGCTGCATGTTAGGTTACAGCAACAGCAACCTCGCCAATAACTACAGCCGAGTTTGGACGCCTTCCTCTTCCACAAGCCACACCAAGCTCACTCGTGTTTTTGAATTTCATTACGATCTTCTTTAAACCATTTAATGACATTGGGCCTCTCCTCAGATCTTTCAACCGGCGATACTCCCTCAATGCAGCACTATAACTGCTGCCGTTCACATAAAACAGTTTCACTAACAGCGCACGGTCTCTCTTCTCGGTAGCCATACTGTTCACTCACGTAATGGCTTGTCAGATATCAGCATGGATGTCGTACAAACTTTGTACAGCTCCAGATTTGCACCTGGTGGCCAAAATTGGAACTAATTTTCTTCCAGCGTGAATCGGTTTCAGATTATCGTATCTGTCAAGTTGCGCTGCGATGTTACAATCCACACTGGACCTCCGTGAGTAACTGCACTTTAATTACAACCACCTAGTATGCAGGCTGTCACATGAGCAGTTCCACACAACTAGCCTACTGTTCTCTTGGCCATGCAGAATCGAGCAGGCTCGTCATATAGGCGACACAGGATTTACGAGGCGCGTTTGAAAAGTCCGTACAAAAATAAAAACTACTTGCTTGTTTCGAGTAAACATTTTTAATTTTTCGACATAGTCTCCTTTTAGACTTATACACTTCGTCCAACTCTGTTCTGATTTGTTGATCCCTTCCGAATAATAGGAATTGTCCAAATCTGCAAAATAGCTACTAGATGCTGCAATCACCTCTTCATTTGAATAAAACCTTTGTCCCGCCAGCCATTTCTTCAAATTGGGGTACAAATAGTAATCCGTGGGAGCCCAGTCTGGAGAATAGGGGGGAAGTGAAACGAGTTGGGATCCTATTTCCAATAATTTTACGACCACAACTGCTGAGGTGTGTGCTGGTGCACTGTCGTGATGGAAAAGGACTTTCTTTCGGTCCAATCGCCGGCGTTTTTCTTGCAGCTCGGCTTTCAAACGGTGCAATAATGATGAATAATATGCACCTGTAATAGTTTTACCCTTTTCCAGATAGTCAATGAGGATTATACCTAGCGAATCCCGAAAGACAGTCGCCATAACCTTTCCGGCCGAAGATTCTCCCTTGATAACCCATTGCTTAGATTGTTGTTTGATCTCAGCAGTAATGTATTCATGTTTCATCCACAGTGACGAAACGACGCTTACAGTCCTGTGGATTCTTGCTAAACAGCTGCAAACCATCCTTGCAACACTTCGCAGAATTCCGTTTTTGGTCAAGCGTGAGCAATCGCGGAACACATCTTGCGGATAGCTTTCTCATGTCCAAATGTTTATGCAAAATATTATGTACCCGTTTATTCGAGATGCCCACAACACTAGCAACCTCACGCACCTAACTCTTGTGTCATCCATCACAATATCACGGATTTAACAATGATTTCTGGAGTCGTGATCTCCACAGGGCGTCCAGAACGTTCAGCATCACTTGTGCCCATATGGCCACACCGAAAATCTTGAAACCACTTAGAAACTGTTCTAATCGAAGGTGCAGAGTCACCGTAACGTTTATCAACCTTCTCTTTAGTCTCAAAAATGTCTCTGAGCACTAAGGGACTTAACTTCTAAGGTCATCAGTCCCCTATAACTTAGAACTACTTAAACCTAACTAAGCTAAGGACATCATACATATCAATGCCCGAGGCAGGACTCGAACCGGCGACCGTAGCGGTCGCGCGGTTCCAGACTGTAGAACCCAGAACCGCTTGGCCACTCTGACCTGTTCTCTTTAGCCTCCTGAGGCGTTTTGCCTTTCATAAATTAATGTTTAATCACACACGAAATTCTTTTTCGTCCATTTTTTGACAAGCACTCGACTTCCTTCATTCACACGGATGCCAGACACAAAGAAATAGTCAAATACGACTGAAACTTGGTGTGCGTTCTTTCCAAAGATTCTACTAACTAACCAAGACCTCGACACCCGCCCGTGGTGCCATCTCTCAGACTTTGCACGGACTTTTCAAACTCCCCTCGTATGCTTGTTCGCAGCAAGACAATCGCCAACACGAACGTCTGGAGCTGGAGCTCCGCGGATTTCAGCACAGCGACCCTTGGCAGAGAAGTACCCCGACAGTGGTGCGGGCAACTGTGACACTGCTCAAGTTATCGTGCTGTGGTTCTGTGTGCAGCCTCGCGAATGACGTATCCACGTATGGAGATTTCGAGAAGAACGAACGCCGCCAGATGGGATTCGTCATCATCATCATCATCATCATCATCATCATGGCATAGCATTTGGTTGTATGGGTGGCGTGTCTTTGGTTACACAATACGATCACCTCTAGCCCGCATATTTGGTAACCTCAACAGCCGTTACACTTCTGAAGTTTTAAGGCCACTACATACGCACAAATTTATCGGCCGGACGGCAATGTTGCTTTACAGTGCTGCCCTGTTGTTGTGATTTGTTTATCTTAAGTTCATTGGGTTTATGTTCTACGACATACCGGTTGGTTTTACACAGAAACGAAAACGGGAATTTGTCTTGGCCGCTTTTACTGTTACAGCATCTCATAGACGTCTCCGGTGCTCATATCATAATATTCATACGTGGACATCGAAAACTGAAGTGCCGGTTTGTGATATCAATTATACAAGGAGGCCCATGAAACTTGTGTAATTCGAAAGGCGCTTTGCCATAGATGTGCTCAAAGAAAATAATGTGCGTATGTAGCTCTCAAGAGAGGCAAAAGAAGAATGCCGAGAGAAAGCCATGGGCAAAGAAGTAGCTAAGTGGGGAAAACCGTACTCCGTCAAATTACGGGATCGGCACTCCACCGAAGTTTTCAAGGCTCATCAGTTGCAGGGATTGGCTGTCAAAGTGTTAAGCAGCTGGGAGCCGATAATTTTCAGAATTATCTAAGAATTGATTAATCATGCATTTCGGAGCTGCTGAGCATCATCAAACCATTCTTAACGAAAACGAATAGTCATGAGAGAGGCTTTAAGGTACGAGGAGAGGCTGTTAGCTACATTACGATTTCTAGCCACTGACAGAAGTTAAGAGGACCTCAAATTCAGTGCTGTTGTATCCCCACATTTTTCAACTATAATGATTCCTGAAACCTACAACGTGATTTATAGTTGACTGAGGCAATACATCCCGGTAACGCAAAATAAACAAAACAAAAGACGTTCTTGTAAATGTGTATGTAGCATAAAAGATGACTTGTAAGTTTAAGATGGTTCAAATTGCCCTGAGCACTATGGGACTTAACATCTGCGGTCATCAGTCCCCTAGAACTTAGAACTACTTAAACCTAACTAACCTAAGGACATCACACACATCCATGCCCGAGGCAGGATTCGAACCTGCGACCGTAGCAGTCGCGCGGCTCCGGACTGAGCGCCTGAACCGCGAGACCGCCGCGGCCGGCAAGTTTAAGAAACTCGTTGCAGAAAGACTACACATTGTGGTGGTCCACTTCATGTAATAAATACGTCATCCGATACGTAACTAATGAAGCATCTAGGCTGGACTTTTTTTTAACACTTATACCAATAAAGCAAGTTTATGTCATAAATTAACGTCTATTCAGTGTCGCTATTTCGGTTTTTAGATATCATTTTCGATTAGTATCGGAAATAAAACCTAAAAACAGAAATATAGAAGGTCGACGGACTTCTATTCTCTCCATGTGTCGCACAAAACCACTACCGATTCGTTAAAAACATGAAAAAATTGCTTCATTTCTTGCATCTATATTGCTATACTATCGCACGATGTATCCCACAAGCGTACGCAGACTTTAAATTTCTCCAGAAGTTCTGTCCTTAAAGTTTCGTCCGCTTCGCATCCTGTTATATACAGGGTGATTATAATTGACGTTAAAATTTCAAAACGCTGCAGAAATAACACCACTGGTCAGAATGACGTCAAATTGCATCGGAGTATTACCGGAGGAGGAGAAAACGTATGGCAGAAGAAAAGAAATAGTGTGAAAATTGATCAATGGATGGCGCTGTGTGTGTGTCAGAATATGTAAATGAAAACACCTGTCATGCGCACGGCCCATTGAAGTTGGTATAAACACTCCGGGTACACGGCTTTTCCTCCTTTCGCGCCTGCGACGTTCGCCATGACTGTCTCAATGCAGGATCGCGCTCTGCTTGTAAAGCTGTATTACAAGAATGATGACGGTGCATAAGTCGCTCTGTAGAAGTTCCGGACACTGAAGGGCTTTAAGAAAAAAAGACGTTGGTCTGATGACTGCCGTGAGTCTCGAGAAAATGATTCGGAAGTTGGAAAAGACGGGTTCATTTTGTGTACAACCTGGTAGAGGGAGGAAACGAATTGATTCAACGTCAGTGGAAGCAGTGGCCACAGCAATGCAGGAGGAGACGAATGGTGGTGTTCAAACTTGTAGTGCTCGGAGAATTGCCCGAACATAGGACATACTCTTGAGCACGGTGCGTAAAATCGTACGAAACATCCTTCTATGCTATCCATTCAAAATTACCCATGTGCACTAGTTGCTTCCTGTGGACCTGCCAGCGAGAGCGACATTTGCTTTAGAACTACTTGCTCGCATGGAAGTGGACAATGATTGGCCGTGGAAGATTATGTGGACAGACGAAGCCCACTTCCATCTGACAGGATATTTCAATATACAGAATTGTCGAATGCGGATAACGGAAAATCCACACGCAAATGAACCAGTATCACTTCATCCTGAAAAGATCACTGTGTGGTGCGGGTTTACGGCATCATTTATCATAAGACCATATGTTTTCGAAGAGACAGGTGTTTCCGGTCCTGTTACTGTACCGTTACTAGTAAGCGCTATGTGTGTCTTTTGCGCAACCACGTCATTGCAGCTCTCCGACAACGTGTGGATGGGATGATTTTTATGCACGATGGCGCACCTCCACACGTTGCAAATCCAGTTAACAACTTCTGGAGCGCCATTTCGGAAATGCTGGAATTATCAGCCGCGGTTTCCCTACAGCCAGGCCGTCCCGAGCATCTGATCTGATCTTAATCTGTGCGACTTCTGACTGTGGGGCGATCTGACAGGTGTCGTGTTCAGTGTTCCGATTGCAAACTTAGCTGTATTGAAGGCACACATTGTGTAACACATTTTGAACATGACCACGGAAACACTTCGATCAACTGTGGAACATGCTGTTTCACAATTTCAACTTGTTGCAGAAAACGGTGGACAGCATACAGAACATGTTTTGCGCCAGCCACACGGAAATTAATAATCCGATTTGATTTTGATTGGTGCTTTTTATGCGGTTTTTGGCCTCAGGACAGTTAAAAACCGATTTTTCCCATTCGCTGAGATATGACCTTGCCGTGGTGGGCGGGCTTACGTCACTAACAGTATCACATCTGTACACCCACGCACACTGAGTAGTACAGTTTGTTTAACGTCAAATGTGCGCCTTAGGCATTGCTGTACGATTCATTTGTCATTTGTAGTCTCCTCTATTAAGTTACAATGCTTACAGCGCCATCTATTGCTATATATTGCAACTATTTATTTTTCTTCTGCCATACGTTTTCCCCCTTCTCCGATAATATTCCGTTGCAATTTGACTCATTCTAACCAGCGGGGCAATTTCTACAGCTGTTTGAAAGTTTAAGTTAAACTATAATCACCCTGTATATTAGAACAGAATTCACGCCAGCACTAAGTGACAAAAGACGAAACGTTCGAAAGGCGGTTGGCACGCCAGCGCTATACACGGCACAATTTGTTGGGTGGAGTGATCGGGGATCGGCTTTCGGGCGGCCCTACCCGCCCGACATGGAAGTTCGTCGGTCGGTCAAAACGCCTACAAACGTCCAGTTCGTCGTTCGAAGGGTCGTGCCTTTTAAGGACGCCGCGATGTTACCTTTAACGAGATAACGCAACACCGCACGTCACCGTGTTTTCCCGATCGACCTCTACACAGACGGTATTCGACTGTTGCCCTGGCTAGCACGGTCTCTTGATCTCTCACTCAGTCGAAATATCTGGTTGCCGAGAGGCTACCACGTCTTCACCTGCGAGCCACTACGATTGATGAAATATGGTGTAGGGTAAAGCTGGTATAGTTGACGCGGGTACGAGAGAAGATGCACTGTCCGTTATCATACTTGCCGGTATGTGGCACCACCAGTTTGCTGATAGCGAGGTAGTAGTTGTATAGGACAGATGTGCTGAAAATTCTGTAGAATTTGTGAGCGTATTCGCAGGTTTTAGGAGGGAATTTTATCACTGACTGGTCTAGCTAAGTGTTTAAAATTTCACGTAGTGCAGTGTTGTTATATAATGGGAATGCAAAGGCATTAGTGAAAACCGAATCATGCAAGCGATAGACAGATTAATGATAAGATTGTGTTGAGTATGTAATACTAGTCAGATATTTTTACATCGGAAAGACAAGGTGCGTCTTCTTCACTACCGCTTTAGGCAGATGACGCATGAAAGCAGTAGGACAGAAGTTGCAAAGGTAAAACGGGTATCAATATATTGTGCTGAGATTTCGAGCTTATGGTGTGGTACAGTTTGTCTAAACCACATTTGTTGTGCTTGCAGGTTAAATACATAATGACGAATATCTATGTTCGGATGACGAATCGAGCTTCTTGGAATGAAACTAATTTGAGAAGTGGGGCCAATGCTGTAATGATTCAGCAGGATTCAATGACGACGAATGTATAGAATGTCTGGAACTTTATTCTCAAACCCGATCCATAGCTGACTGGTTTCAGTGTGTAGTGCACAAACAGTGGTTGCATGAAGATTATTAAATTTACAAATAACGCGTGTACCTTTTGTGGAAGAAACAAAAAGCATCGAAAACTCCTGTTATACAAAAGTAGAACAATACTCCCTCCCTATCTTGAAGTTAATTCGTTTGTTTTGTTGTCTATCTATGTACAGTTTCATTCAGTTTTTACCTTTGTATCGGTTGACACGTGATTTTGTAATATTTAAGTGTTATTCTGACTTCTTCATTGCTTTCACTGACTTGAAATTATAACGAAAGCTTCCTACGCCGGTTGTAAACCAGTAGGCTAGACTTCTGAAACTTCCTGGCAGATTATAACTGTGTGCCGAACCGAGACTCGAACTCGGGACCTTTGCCTTTCGCGGGCAAGTGCTCTACCAACTGAGCTACCCAAGCACGACTCACGCCCCGTCCTCACAGCTTTACTTCTGCCAGTACCTCGTCTCCTACCTTCCAAACGTTACAGAAGCTCTCTTTCGAACCTTGCAGAACTAGCACTCCTGAAAGAAAGGATATTGCGAAGACATGGCTTAGCCACAGCCTGGGGGATGTTTCCAGAATGAGATTTTCATTCTGCAGCGGAGTGTGCGCTGATATGAAACTTCATGGCGGATTAAAACTGTGTGCCGGACCGAGACTCCAACTCCGGACCTTTGCCTTTCGATGGCAAGTGCTCTACCAGACTTGTATTTGTAAGTAAACGAAGCAGTTACAAGATACGAACAAGAGACATTTCTCTTAACCGTGGAACGTCATCTTACTTACCCCAGGACAGTTGGTAACATTCAGTCTTTTTAGATAGTGTACTAAATTCCAGTTTCATTGGTGAATTTAGAGACACGATCTTTTCCTCAAAGATGAAAAGTGTGTGCCCAACATATGCCTTTTTATGGGATTTAGACAATGTTTTCGAAATATGTGTCATCTCTCCTCGCTTTACCCGAGAGGTGAAGCAGGATGGAACGACGTGCCCGTGTCTGTCATCCCAACGCAGTTACACTCGGTACTCAGTCGGGTGAGGTCCATTGTTCTTACTATACGTGGCAATTCACTGCAATTAACTTCGCCCCCTATATTATCCAAATTCATCTACAAATTTAACAATACATTCTTCTTACCGTACTTCACACGCGCAAGTATAATTTCGTTACCAGTAATCCTTAGTGCTACTTATACTTGATGGCGACCCTGAAAATTCTCAATAGCCTTGCTTTCAAGTCGACGTTGGAGTTCATCCCATACTCGACGTAATACGTTCGTTTCAGTTCCTTCTAAGGCAGTGCTGATGCGATCTCGATCTCGAAGACATAGTAGATTTCTTACTGAGCGAGGCACGAAGTCTTTATTTTTCACACAGCTCCAGGCAAAGAAATAAGTCGGGTGAGCGTCGAGGTCATGAGCGTTTCCAGTCACTGTCGCCACCACGGCCGATCCAGTGGGTTATTATGGTTGCGTTTAACAGTTTAAAGAGGAAGGCGTGCGGAACAGAACATGTTTATAAATGGAGTGCACACTGTCGGTCTATAGTTACAGGTGGAGCCAATTGTTCAGCATGCCCATGTACACGTGTTTTGTAAGGTCTGTCCCTTGAAAAAAAAAAAAAAAAAAAAAAAAAAAAAAAGCCTTCGCCATTTGGAGTTGTAACTGTGTTGCAACCTCTACGCTAAAACTGAACTGGAAGCGATTCGTTTTGTCCTCAGCTTCAGAGATCTGTAGCTACTGCATGTAGTAAGACCATTGCTTCAATCGTCTCCAGCTTATCTTCCCACGCGCTGTTTGCGGGTGAACGGTAGAGAAATAACTTGAAGCTGGTTCGATCAACCGTCTACCAGGCGCTTAACTGCGAACTGCGGAGTAATCATGTAGATGTAGACAGACGTCTCTGTAATATTAAGCAGTCTCACGTATGCACAGTGTGTGGTTAGTTGTTATCAGTTGTGAGACGGCATTCTAGTTGCCTTTCAGTCAACACTTTTGACATGTTCGTACACTTTGTGTGATCTACAGCTACACCTATTGCTACATCTATATTCTACAAATCACAGTGAAGTGCATGGCAGAGGTACGTCCTATTGTATCAGTTATTAGGTTTTCTTCGCGTTCCATTCACATATGGAGGGCGGGAAGAATGATTGTTTGAACGCCTCTGCGTGTGCTGCAGCTATTCTCCTATTGTCCTCATGATCCCTATGTTAGCGATACGCAGGTAGTTTTAGTACATTCCTAGAGTCAGCATTTGAAGCCGCTTGTTTAAACTTTCTTAGTAGACGTCCTCGGGATAGTTTTCGTCTATCTTCAAGAGTCTGTCAGTTCAGTTTTTTCAGCATCCCAGCGACACTCACCGACGGGTCAAACAAACCTGTTGTCACTCGTGCTGCCCTTCTCTGTATACGTACAGTACCCCTGTTATTCATATTTGGAACAGATTCCACACACTTCAGCGATATTCTAGAATGGGTCGCACGAATGATTTGTGAGCTATGTCCTTTATAGATCCATTGTACTTCCCCAGTATTCTCCGACTACCAAAACAACAGGGCTGCGTTACTGTACTGTGTTCCTGACACCCAAAAAGCCTTCGATCGTCTCCGGGACAACGGCTTCACGCTGGTTTCCCCGACGGACTCTTATGTCTGATATATTCACATCTCATGAACAGACGTTTCAACACTGTAATTCAGAGCCGGCCGTTGTGGCCTACCGGTTCTAGGCGCTTCAGTCCGGACCCGCCCTGTCGCTACGGTCGCAGGTTCGAGTCCTGCCTCGGGCATGGATGTGTATGATGTCCTTAGGTTAGTTAGGTTTAAGTAGTTCTAAGTCTAGGGGACTGATGACTTCAGATGTTAAGTCACGTAGTGCTTAGAGCCATTTGAACCATTTCAACCCCAGTATTCTACTAATAAACCGAAGTTTACCACCTGCCTTACCCAAAATTGAACCTATTTCATATCCCTACAAAGTGTTACACCCAGATATTTGTACGAGTTGGCCGAGTCCAACTGTGACTCACTGATATTATGTTCATAGGATATTACGTTTTCTCGTTTTGCTCAGTGCACAGTTTTACATTTCTGAACATTTAAAGCAAGTTGCCGATCTTTGCACCACTTCGAAATCTTATCAAGATCTCACTGAACATTTATGTAGCTTCTTCCAAACAGTACATTGATTATAGATATCTGCATCATCTGCAAAAAGGATAAATCATTAATACCCCCTTCGTCAGAAAAAGATAAAAATAGAAAATTGCACTTCCGAAGTAATGAGCCTAGTTCCTATCGAAGTAGTCCCCTTGGCTGTCTATACAAAGCTGCCAACTCTTCTTGCGGTCTTGGAAGCAACCTGGGAAATTTTCAAGTGCGCTGCTTGTAAGCTCATTTGTCACAGCCTGTTGGATGTCTTCAATATCCTGATGAAGCTTTCCCTTCAGTCACCTTTTCACTGGCGGAAACGAGAAAAAATCCCAAGATTGGGCGAATATGGCGGATGTGGGATGGCGGTAACAGAATGTCAGGCCAGATACTCGGTAACAGATACAGCAGTATGGGGCCTAGCATTGTCATGCATAAGAACCAGTTCTGAGAAGGCCAAAAACCAGGACGGCGATGTGGAATTATTTGTCGCAAACGTTTCAAGGCTTCCATGTAAAGAGTTTGGTTCAGTGCTTGACCTGGAGGAGCATACTCATGGTGAACTAATCCTTTACTATCAAAGAATGGATCAACATTGTCTTTGTTCTCGAAGGTTGTCTTTTGACTTTTTTCGAGGCTGGTGATCCAGGACTCGTGAGGATCATACTGGTAACACCAACTTTCATACCCAGCTATAATCTTTGCAGAAAAATGGGATCTCGTCTGCCTCTATCCAGAAGTTCAGTAAAAACTCTCGGTCTTTCCTCCTCCTGTTAGTGTGTGAGAGACGAGTTTTGCAACAAATTTCCGTTTCCCTAAATCTTCGCGTGAAGTCTTATGACACACATATGTTGTTGTTGTTGCGGTCTTCAGTCCTGAGACTGGTTTGATGCAGCTCTCCATACTCTATCCTGTGCAAGCTTCTTCATCTCCCAGTACCTACTGCAACCTACATCCTTCTGAACCTGCTTAGTGTAGTCATCTCTCGGTCTCCCTCTAAGAATTTTACCCTCAACGCTGCCCTCCAATACTAAATTGGTGATCCCTTAATGCCTCAGAACATGTCCTACCAACCGATCCCTTCTTCTGGTCAAGTTGTGCCTCAAACTTCTCTTCTCCCCAATCCTATTCAATACCTCCTCATTAGTTATGATTCAAATTAAGTTGTTCTGATTTCGTACGCACACTTCTTACAGTAACTGCCTCACACGCTTCACGTTTGCGCCGATATGTGCTATAAATGGACGGTCAGTTCTCGTATCGTCTTCCACTGAATGTCTGCCTTCAAGAAACCTTGTGCCACTCGAAAACACGACTTTCTGGAAATGTCTCGCCTGCATTTGCTCGCTTAATCATTGTCCTCGTTTCATTAGGAGTTGTCCCGAGTTTAATAGAACTTACTGTTCGCTCTTCACTCACAATCAGGATTCATTGTGTCACCGTGACTAACACGCCAATAACCCAAACAATGTGTTGCTTAGTACAGCCTTGACACCTATTGAGTTTGCACGGAAACATGGCCAAAATCATTTCAAGGACGCACACCTACCAGGTAACATAAAAACAACATTTGTTCCTTTTTAGCATTGCAACCTAAAAAATAAAAAAAAAAGTATCTGTCCTGGAACTTTTCTGACAAAGTTGATATACAATTTGAACAACAAGGGTCCCAACACACTTCCCTGGGGCACACCCGAAATTAATTTTAGATGTGACCACGACCTTCCTTCCACGATAACCCGCTACGCCCTCCTAACCACAAAGTCCTCAATCGAGTCACCAATTTCGCTTAATACACCATATTATCGTACTTTTGACAATAAGGGTAGACGTGTTATTGAGTTTAGTGTTTTTCGAAAATCAAGAACTAGTAACACCTACCTGACTGCCTTGTTCAGTACGTTCAAATGGTTCAAATGGCTCCTCTGAGCACTATGGGACTCAACTGCTGTGGTCATCAGTCCCCTAGAACTTAGAACTACTTAAACCTAACTAACCTAAGGACATGCCCGAGGCAGGATTCGAACCTGCGACCGTAGCAGTCGCACGGTTCCGGACTGCGTGCCTAGAACCGCGAGACCACCGCGGCCGGCGTTCAGTACGTCAAGAGAGAAAAGTGAGAGTTGGATTTCACATGATCGGTGTTTTCGGATTCCAAGCTTGTTGGCATGGAGGAGATCATTCTATTCTAGATACCTCATTATGTTAGAGCTCCGAATATGTTCTAAGATTCTACAACAAATTGATATTAAGGACAATGGACGGTACTTTTGTGGATCATTTCTACTGTCCTTCTAATATACTGTTATGGCTTATGCTTTCTTCCAACTACTGGGAACGGTTTTTTGTCCGAGTGCTGTACAATAGATTAATGCTTGAGGGATCTGCAACAGATCATTGTTAGAGTTGGGGCTAACTCAGCCGCAAATTCAGTATACAATCTGATAGGAATTCCATCGCACCCAGGAACTTTGTCCAGTTTTAACGATTTCAGCTGTTTCTCAACGCTACTGACACTAATATTCATTTCATTCACCTTTTCAGTGGTACGAGGATTAAATTGGGGCAATTCTCTTGGGGTTCCCTTTGTAAAGGATTATTTGAAGATGGAGTTAAGCATTTCGGCTTTTGCTTTGCTACCCTCAATTTCAGTTTCTATCTCATTGGCTAGGGACTTAACATTAACTTTGGAAGCACTAACAGCCTTTACGTACGACTAGAATTTCGTTGAGTTTTGTGAAAGATTGCTGTTGTTGTGGTCTTCAGTCTTGAGACTGGTTTGATGCAGCTCTCCATGCTACTCTATCCCGTGCAAGCTTCTTCCTCTCCCAGTACCTACTGCAACCTACATCCTTTTGCAACCTGCTTGGTGTATTCATCTCTTGGTCTCTCTATACGATTTCTACCCTCCACGCTGCCCTCCAATACTAAATTGGTGATCCCTTGATACCTCAGAACATGTCCTACCAACCGATCCCTTCTTCTAGTCAAATTGTGCCACAAGCTTCTCTTCTCCCCAATCCTATTCAACACCTCCTCATTAGTTATGTGAACTACCCATCTAATCTTCAGCATTCTTCTGTAGCACTACATTTCGAAAGCTTCTATTCTCTTCTTGTCTAAACTATTTATCGTCCATGTTTCACTTCCATACATGGCT
Organism: Schistocerca gregaria; assembly: GCF_023897955.1. Taxonomy (NCBI): domain Eukaryota; kingdom Metazoa; phylum Arthropoda; class Insecta; order Orthoptera; family Acrididae; genus Schistocerca; species Schistocerca gregaria. The sequence goes on along the minus strand of NC_064921.1, from coordinate 604,421,463 downwards.
ACACTCCACATAAATACTTTCAGAAACGACTTCCTGACATTTAAATCTATACTCGATGTTAACAAATTTCTCATCTTCAGAAACCCTTTCCTTGCCACTACCAGTCTTCATTTAATATCCTCTCTACTTCAACCATCATCAGTTATTTTGCTCCCTAAATAGCAAAACTTCTTTAGTACTTTAAGTATCTCATTTCCTAATCTAATTCCCTCAGCATCACCCGACTTAATTCGACTACATTCCATTATCCTCGTTTTGCTTTTGTTGACGTTCATCTTATATCCTCCTTTCAAGACACTGACCATTCCATTCAACTGCTCTTCCTAGTCCTTTGCTGTCTCTGACAGAATTACAATGTCATCGGTGAACCTCAAAGTTTTTATTTCTTCTCCATGGATTTTAATACGTACTCCAATTTTTTCTTTTGTTTCCTTCACTGCATGCTCAGTATACAGATTGAATAACATCGGGGAGAGGCTACAACCCTGTCTCACTCCCTTCCCAGCCTCTGCTTCCCTTTCATGCCCCTCAACTCTTATAACTGCCATTTCCTTTCTATACAAATTGAAAGTAGCCTTTCGCTCCCTGTATTTTACCCCTGCCACCTTCAGAATTTGAAAGAGAGTATTCCAGTCAACACTGTCAAAAGCTTTCTCTAAGTCTACAAATGCTAGAAATGTAGGTTTGCCTTTCCTTAATCTATTTCCTAAGATAAGTCGTAGGGTCAGTATTGCCTCACGTGTTCCAACATTTCTGCGGAATCCAAACTGATCTTCCCCTAGGTTGGCTTCTACTAGTTTTTCCATTCGTCTGTAAAGAATTCGCGTTAATATTTTGCAGCCGCGACTTGTTAAACTGATAGTTGGGTAATTTTCACATCTGTCAACACCTGCTTTCTTTGGGATTGGAATTATTATATTCTTCTTGAAGTCTGAGGGTATTTCGCCTGTCTCACACATCTTGTTCAGCAGATGGTAGAGTTTTGTCAGGACTGACTCTCCCAAGGTCGTCAGTAGTTCCAGTGGAATGTTGTCTACTCCCGGGGCCTTGTTTCGACTTAGGTCTTTCAGTGCTCTGTCCAACTCTTCACGCAGTATCTTACCTCCCATTTCGTCTTTATCTACATCTACATCCTCTTCCCTTTCCATAATATTGTTCACAAGTACATCGCCCTTGTATAGACCCTCTATCTACTCCTTCCACCTTTCCGCTTTCCCTTCTTTGCTTAGAACTGGGTTTCCATCTGAGCTCTTAATATTCATACAAGAGGTTCTCTTTTCTCCAAAGGTCTCTTTAATTTTCCCGTACGCAGTATCTATCTTACCCCTAATGAGATAAGCCTCTACATCCTTAAATTTATCCTCTAGCCATCCCTGCTTAGCCATTTTGCACTTCCTGTCGATCTCATTTTTGAGACGTTTGTATTCCCTTTCGCCTGCTTCATTTACTGCATTTTTATATTTTCTCCTTTCATCAATTAAATTCAATATTTCTTCTGTTACCCAAGGATTTCTACTAGCCCTCGTCTTTTTACCTACTTGATCCTCTGCTGCCTTCACTACTTCATCCCTCAAAGCTACACATTCTTCTTCTACTGTATTTCTTTCCCCTATTCCTGCCATTTGTTCCCTTACGCTCTCCCTGAAACTCTGTGCAACCTCAGGTTTAGTCAGTTTATCCAGGTCCCATCTCCTTAAATTACCACCTTTTTGCAGTTTCTTCAGTTTTAATCTACAGTTCATAACCAATAGATTGTGGTCAGAGTCCACATCTGCCCCTGGAAATGTCTTACAATTTAAAACCTGGTTCCTAAATCTCTGTCTTACCATTATATAATCTATCTGAAATCTGTCAGTATCTCCAGGCTTCTTCCATGTATACAACCTTCTTTCATGATTCTTGAACCAAGTGTTAGCTATGATTAAGTTCTACCAGGCGGCTTCCTATTTCATTTCGTAGCCCCAATCCATATTCATCTACGTTTCCTTCTCTCCCTTTTCCTATTACTGAATTCCAATCACCCATGACTATTAAATTTTCGGCTCCCTTCACTATCTGAATAATTTCTTTTATTTCTACATACACTTCTTCAAATTCTTCGTCATCTGCAGAGCTAGTTGGCATATAAACTTGTACTACTGCAGTAGGCATGGGCTTCGTGTCTATCTTGGCCACAATAATGCGTTCACTATGCTGTTTGTAGTAGCTTACCCGCATTCCTATTTTCTTATTCATTATTAAACCTACTCCTGCATTACCCCTATTTGACTTTGTATTTATAGCCCTGTGTTCACATGACCAGAAGTCTTGTTCCTCCTGCCACCGAACTTCACTAATTCCCACTATATCTAACTTTAACCTATCCATTTCCCTTTTTAAATTTTCTAACCTACCTGTCCGATTAAGGGATCTGACATTCCATGCTCTGATCCGAAGAATGCCAGTTTTCTTTCTCCTGATAACGACATCCTCTTGAGTAGTCCCCATCCGGAGATCCGAATGGGGGACTATTTTACCTCCGGAATATTTTACCCAAGAGGACGCCATCATCATTAACCATACAGTAAAGCTGCATGCCCTCGGGAAAGGCCAGATCAGTCAATCAGCCAGACTGTTGCCCTTGCAACTACTGAAAAGGCTGCTGCCCCTCTTCAGGAACCACACGTTTGTCTGGCCTTTCAACAGATACCCCTCCGTCGTGGTTGCACCTACGGTACGGCCATCTGTATCGCTGAGACACGCAAGCCTCCCCACCAACAGCAAGGTCCATGTTTCATGGGGGGGGGGGGGGGGGGGGGAGGTGTGAAAGATTATCTGACAATATTTGCTATGGTACTCATTGAAGGCTTAACGTATTACTCTCTTGATAGCCAAACACCTTTTATTCAGCATCGCTCTATTTGTAGTCCTATGCTCTGTTTTGCATCTATTATGTAGTACGCTGTGGTTCTTTAGAAGTTTCATTACAGTGACTGTTACCATGGAGGTTTCCTCCCATTATGAACTGTTCTACGCTGAGTACACATCTAGTCTTTTAAACTTGTGCCGTAGTTTCTCTATATGCTCCTGCCCTGTGCCGAACGTTTTATGTTCCTCATTGAAATATGAAACCACTAATGTTTTATCTAGTTAACTGAACATATATATCTTTCTGCTTGTTTTAGTTGTCATTTGTAAGTTGGTAACTATTATTGCCACAACCGCGTCATTGCCATTGATACCTGTTTCAATATGAACTTCCTCAATTAAGATCATATCTATTTGTTGCCTTTAGATGCAGTGTATTTCTATCATGAGTGGGATTCCGAACTGTCTGTTCTAGGTAGTTTTCAGAGAATGCATTCATTAAAGTTTCACAGGATGTGTTATAATTCCCATCACTAATAAGACTGTATTTTACCCAATTGACTGTTGGACGATTAAAGTCTTCACCGATGACTGCAGTATGATTGGGCAGCTTACCTAAAAGAGAATTGAGGTTTTTTCCTTATGTTCTCGGTTACATCAATAGATGCGTCAGATGGGCGATAGATGGATCCTGCTACCATTTTTTGTCCACCCCTGATACTGATTCTTGATGAAACGTTGTCTACTGTGATAAAATACACCGGCTCCATTTCCCATTAGCCTATCCTTTTATGTTGCGGTACTTGACTCGCCTCCGTTACTGCATCTCGATCGACACAATACAACCTCTGTGAGGCGCGACAACGCGCGGTGAAGCGCCTCAGGGCTCATCAATGAACTTCACGGCTGCTTGTTTTTAAGCGAACGCCACCGTTTCAGTCGTTATAAGTGGAGTCCACAGGTGTGGGAACACTCGGTCGCAAGGACCGCAGAAAAAGGCCGGCCAGAGGAAACATCGGAATGGTTGCCAAGTAGTATACTGAAAATTACGGACGGGTATCGGAAGAATATTGGACAGTAACCTGCAAGTAGGGAATGTGATTCAATATTGAAGCATCCATGAAAGTTTTCTTCTAATCTCGTGGCATGAATTCTTACTATAATTCAATAATAGTTTTCGACAAAGAGCGTAATAAACTAACACTATCTCAATCGGTTGTGCTTAATGAACTTTACCGGACCAATCATGAAATAATTCTAATGCTGAAACATCCCACAGTCGACAATGAGGTAAGTAATTATTAACATCAACGAAATGAGCAAGCAATAGCGCTTATATACTACAGTAAAAAAGGATGATTCCTTCCAAGTACCGGAAATCACAGGCGTCCGATCGTATCGACAGCTCACTAAGCCGCTCACGGCGAGACACGGCAGCCGTACGTCTTACTTACGAACTGCACCCATGACAGAGGGAGTGCTGCTCACAACATGCCCACACGGAGCCAGAGGCGAGCACTTGGACGGGCACTTGGCCGTCTCTTTCACATGGTTTTATAATTAATACAATAGCGGGAATGTATGACTGAATTGGTTATCTTTTATGTTTATCTTGACAAAACAGAGCGGCTGACGGAGTCAGACATGAAATTTTCATCATCAGACGATAGTATTCGTTTTATACACTGAAGCTCCAAAGAAACTGATGCAAGCATTCGTATTCAAATACAGAGATATGTAAACAGGCAGAATAAGGCGCAGCGGTCGGCAAGCCGTATACAATACAAGTGTGTCTGGCGCAGTTGTTAGATGAGTTACTGCTGCTGCAATGGGAGGTTATCAAGATTTAACTGAGTTTGAACGTACTGCTATAGTCTATGCATGAGCGATGGGACACAGCATCTTCGAGGTAGCATTGGAGTGGCGATTTCACCTTACGACCATTTCACGAGTGTAACGTGAATATAAGGAATCCAGTAGAACAACCAATCTGCGACATCGCTGCGGCCGGAAAAAGATCCTGCAAGAACGGGAACAACGACGACTGAAAGCAATCGTTCAACGTGACAGAAGTGCAACCCTTCCGCAAATTATTGCAGATTTCAACGCTGGGCCATCAACAAGTGAGAGCGTTCGAACCATTCAACGAAACATTATCGATATGGGCTTTCGGAGCCGAAGGCCCACTCGTGTACCCTTGATAACTGCACCTCACAAAGCTTTACACCTCGCCTGGGCCCGTCAACACCGACAATGGACTGTTGATGACTGGAAACACGTTACCTGGTCGGACGAGTCTCGTTTCAAATTGTATCGAGCGGATGGACGTGTAAGGGTACGGAGACAATCTCATGAATCCATGGACCCTCCATGTCAGCAGGGGACTGTTCAAGCTGGTGGAGGCTCTGTAATGGTGTGGGGTGTGTGCAGCTGGGAGCGATATGAGACCCCTGATACCTCTAGTACTACTCTGACCCGTGATACGTACGTAAGCATCCTGACTGATCACTTACATCCATTCATGTCAATTGTGCATTTCGACGGATTTGGGCAATTACAGCAGGACAACGCGACACCCTACTCGTCCAGAACTGCTAAAAGAGGCTCCAGGAACACACTTCTGCTTGTGCCCACCAGACTCCCCAGACATGAGCATTATTGAGCATATCAGCGATGTCTTGCAACGTGCTGTTCAGAAGAGATCTCTATCCTGTGGTACTCTTACGAATTTATGGACAGCCCTGCAGGATTCATGATGACAATTCTCTACAGTGCTATTTCAGACATTAGTCGAATCCATGCGACGTCACGTTGCGGCACTTCTGTGTGCTCGCGGGGGCCCTTTACGATATTAGGCAGGTGTACCAGTTTCTCTGGCTCTTCAGTGTATAACTCCACCGTTCCATTTTACACGGTCTGATGTGGTGTTCACATCGGTGATCAAGTGTCATTATGATCTGATATAAAAATTATGTATAAGACATAATTGTGAAGCACAAGAGCTCACCACGACCCTTTCGTGTATCCCGATATGACGCATTTCTCTCACACTGCCAGCTAGCGGTCTTTTAACAATGGCACAGAATTTTGCATATAGGTAACACTCACAAGAATTCATTTGTTCGTTAAAAAGTGCTCTGAGTTATTGTACTGCCGACTGGGAGGAGGCTTTAGGGTAGAAAGCAGTTGCAGTTAGCGCTAGTTAAAATAATTTGGGTAAATGATATACACCACCTGACAAAAAAAAGTGTAGCAGCGAGAACGGGAGGAAGAAACAAAGTGAATGTTCACAGATTGAGAGGGAGTGTGATATTATTTCAGTGATTACAAAAATCGAGTTACGTTGTAAGGCGGTCATGTCATTTTAATTTTGTATGTTATCGATGTGCACGTCAGAGAGAACAAGTTACGTTGCTGTTTAACACTCTTTGGTATTGTGGTACAGTTTTTACATCTATAGTCTTAGCTGAAATGTGGTAGGTGATGGACGTATTCTGTAGCGCTGCTTTGACTTGGGATTGTATCTGCTAGATGAAGATAGATTGATGGTGAAGGACAGCAAGGATGAATAAGATGTATGTATTAGAAAGCGAAAAGGATATAGATTTTGAATAATGTTGTTATTTTTGAAGAGAAGTAGTCTGAGGTAAGACTGCAGCACTGCGCAGCTAGGAATGATTATTGTCAGCTATTTAACTTGCCCAGAGCTGAGAGAAAGACTACCCCACTTCCCTGAGTCATGCATTAACATATTAACTGATTAAGCTGTTTGATTTTTGTAGAAATTCTCTGTTAACTCATCGTTCACTTTTTTAAGCATAGTATTCTTCACGCACATGTTATGTCTTTTTGAACATATACTTCATTCTGAAATTGTTGTCTTGGAATATCATTTCATAGGAGTAGTTACTCTCCACATCCCACTGTTTATTATTACGCATTATCACACCTCAAAGTTTGAATATAGTTTGGAAATTTTATTTAGAAACAGAAATCTAGCTTAGCCGTTGCCTGCTTGCTGTCTGCTGTCGTGCTTTCGAGAAACCTGCAACAATATTGCCAAGAAGCGAGGTAAGTGGAAATTTTGATTAGGGTCAGATAATTGTTTTACTACCGCTGCGCATTTAATATAAAGACAAGATGCATTCAGATCAGTTACAGTTCATTTCAAATTAGGTAGTGTTTAGTCAAGCGTCAGCATACGAGTTTTAAGTTGTATAACAACCTGTGGGACATAGTTTTGGTAATACGTAGACTCTTATAGAGTGGGAGGTAAAGTTGGGCTAAATTTCAGACAGAAACAAATGTATTGGAGAGGTTATAAAATTTACAAAGAACTTGACAATCTGAGCCCACTTGCCAGTACGGCTTTGCATTTTATCCTTTCCTGAGGATATCTGTAACTCGTCCTTGATATCGTCGATAGTGGCACTGGGACAGAGTTGAGGCCCGAGCTGGAGTCACACACCTTCTGTCGGCGACACACCTGAGGGTGTTGCCGGACACGCAGACATTTCGTAGAGACTTGTGCCGTGTGTGGATGACCATTGTCCTGTTGAAAAATGGCACGACGATTCTGTCGCGTGAGCGATAACACATGGTAACGCGGGATTTTCGTGACGTATCGCTTTGCCGTCAACTCCAGGAGTAAAAAGAAAGAGTTAAACAATGGGACCTGTTTCCAGGTCAACATCGTACTCACGAACGGTGGTCATCCGGGTCATGGCAGAACCGCGATTCATCGTTAAACAACTGCGACACCATACATGTATAGTTCACGGTTTCCGGTCACGAAACCACTCCAAACGCATCAGTTTCTGTTGTGGTGCTAACGCAGGCTATGTGTGAGGCGGCAATTTCCCAGTCCGGGTGCTGTTAGTCTCTGACAAATAGCACGAGATGACACTAAAGCAACAGGGAGTCCATTAGTTGTTCTCTGGCGTACAAGTGAAGGTGTTACGACGTGTTACGTGCACGATACGGTGATCCTCTCTTGTTGTGGCCAGAACGCGTGGAGTGCAAACTTAACGACGGGTATGCGTGCCCTCACATTCTCATGCAATCGGGACACTGTCACACCGAAATCCGCAAAAAACTGAATCCTGCACGATTCGACCAGCTGACCAAATGGAGACCCCGAATGAAGCCACTCTGAAATTCTCTCAGGAGCTGATAACGTTTTCTCACGTGAATACGCGGCATCTCCGTGTTCTTCACAGTGATCACTCGACGTCTGACGTTGGCATGTCCCTTATAAATCCTACCAGGCCTGGTAACAACACTATATATATACGCCAACAGCGTACAATGCAGAGAGATTAGCTCCATGCCACCAAGGTGCGCGCTCATAAAGTGCAGCGTGCCCAGAAAACGATGGAGAGGTGGGTGCTGGACGTCACTCTAGGACGGAACTTAAACGGCGGGAAAACACGGCTGACAGGTGGACAAGGGAGAGACGCCAATCTGAAGTGACAGAGAGCCGCTCAGGTACCGTGGCAAAGCTCGCTATAGGTGGACGCACAAAATCCTTTCCCGGAGAGATTAAGTGTACAAATAAAGCATTACAGTACCCTACAAGAGATGACGTCAAGAAGAGAGCTGGAACACGGTGAATCAATACTCATATAGAACCTAGTGACATGCGACAGAATGAAACAGGCTTTAATTCAGCAGTGAATGGGTCACGCTAGAGAACAATACCCTGAAAATGTGAGGATCTGAAATGTAAATCCCAACGGCAAGAACTAATCCATAATGGGTAATTGTAAAGTTTTAATTATCAGTTCGAAGTAACGAAGTTATGGAATCAATACTTTGTTTGGTTTCAATTACAGGTCCGTAGTCCTGTTGCATACAGAAATTCCTGCATCATAGTTACCTCGCAGCACGCCGTTAGACCAGAAACAAAATCAGATGACAAAAGTCATGGGGTAGCGATATGGCGGTAGTATCGCATGCGTAAATTATAAAAGGACGGTGCATTACTGGAGCTATCATTTGTAGACTGGTGATTCATGTAGAAGGATTTCTGATGTGATTATAACTGCATGACAGGAATTAACAGACCTTGAACGTGGAATGGTAGTTGGAGCTAAGCGAATGGGAAAGTTTGTTTCGGCAATCGTTAGGGAATTCAATATTGCGAGATCCACAGTATGTAGAATGTGCCGACAATACCAAATTTCTGGCATTATCTCACCACGGAGAACGCAGTGACTGACGACGTTCACTTAACGACCGAGAGCTGCGGCGTTTGCGTAGAGTTGTCAGTGCTGACAGACAAGCAACGCTGCTTGAAATAGCTGCAGAAATCAATGTGGGACGCACAGCTATGGCAGCAGCTAGTAAGAGCTGATGGTAGAATTCGAGTGTGCCGTAGACCCCACGAAGCCATGGACCCAGATTGTTAACAGTGCACTTTGTAAGGTGTTGGTGGCTCCGACGTGGGTTGGCATTTACATGGAATGGACGGAACCGATCAGTGACTGGAAACGGTTATGTCTGGCTACATGGAGACCATCTGCAGCCATTCATGGACTTCATGTTCTCAAATGACGTTGGAATTTTTATAGATGACTATGCGCCATGTCACTGGGCAACAACTGTCCGCGATTGGTTTGAAGAACGTTCTGGACAATTCGAGCGAATGATTTGGCCACCCAGCACTCCCTAAATGAATCCCATCGAAGAGTTATGGGACAAAATCGAGAGGTCAGATCGTGCACAAAATCCAGCACCAGCAACACTTTCGCAATTATGGACGGCTATAGAGGCAGTATGGCTCAATATTTCTGGAGTGGACTTACAACGACTTGTTGAGTCCACGCTGCGTCGAGTTATTACACTACACCGGGCAAAAAGAGCTCCGACGCTATATTAGGAGTTTCACCCTCAACTTTTTTCACCTCAGTGTAGAGACAAGCTACGCCGTTACGTTTTCATTCCCGTAGTGCCGACTACTGAACTGAAGCTGAGGGATTTCAGTGTGCACTGTCAGTGTAGACAGTCAAAATATTTATTACATGACTGTTTTTTTTCTGTGTGATGACTAAAACTTCGTGAGCTTCTGTAGTTGATGGGGATGTGGCTTGGTGGCATAGAGGGATCAGTGAGTCATAATAATTTATCAGTAATGGAAGGCAATTAGCTTAAATGAAAATATTTTGGATGTGTAATTCTGTTATTGAAATATTGATCAATAACTAAAGCACACGATACTCGCGCAAAATTACCGGTTTCGGGTGTTACCAGAAGTCGTCCCGGGAACATATTTCCTAGGCTGTCCACTAATAGATACTTCAATACTGAAGTCATATTTCCTCCAAATTGGAACATCCTGTTAAGGTACTGCCAAGGCATATCCTGGATCTTTAAAAATAGCTGCTTCAACCACAATAATGTCAATCACAGTATTATATGCACGACGCATTTCTCGGTAACACGCTGCAGTCATCAAGCAAATCCCATACCAAAATCTAAACAGACTTCCACAAAATAAATAGCAAATGTAAAATAAGACCTGATTTCTTATGCTGCGACAGGACGGATTTTAAAAAAGAAAAAAAAACTTGACAAAAGCACGATCCCCCATCCAGTAAAAATTGACAGAATTGAAATGCAGCAACACGATCTGAACTTTTTATCAACTGTATGGTAACTATGTGGCTTAGGTAGGGAATATGCAATACTTTGAAATATACCAAATCATGATTGGTTCGTTGATTGGTTGACTGATTTCATGTTGCATGGATCATTTATACAATTAATCGTAGTGATGTGAAACGAGTCATTTTACATCCACATTACACGTTAATGTGTAAATATGGCTACAAGCTCACAATTTATATGTGGCTCTCCCTCCCAGTCTCTTCATTTTAATATATTCGGATATGAGTGTATAATTCCTACCCATCACCTTTCACACATTACAAAAATTTTAATTCTGCTATGGAACAGGAGGACTTGTGGAAGACAAAGTTTTTCAGCTTGCTATCTGCGAGGCATTTTTTTGTCACTGGGTATCCAGTTAAAGATTCTGGTGGCAGTACTCCACATCCCTTTTTGGCCTGAAGACATTCATAATGTGAAACAGTGAATGTCATTTATCCATATGGTATTGTAATTATGTACATCATTGCTCCTTTTGACCTGTAGTGGATTATTTACAATTAAATTCATGAGGGAATAAAAATATTCCCGCGATGGTCTGGTTCTGCGTTCGAGACAGTTTCACGTTATCGCACAGAGAACAAAATATGTGCGTACAGGATAAAGGACATCAGACCAGATGATCAACTAAATTAAATGAAAATTTTTGAAGGAAATGCGATATTGTACTCGTGTACGAGTAACCTTCACTGCACACAGTACAGTGGCTTGCTAGTGTATTTATGCAGATATACCTGTTTATTCTGTTTATTCTCTCTCTCTCTCTCTCTCTCTCTCTCTCTCTCATATATATATATATATATATATATATATATATATATATATATATATATATATATATATATATATATATATATCCGCATTCTGTAACTACTACATTCGAATACTAACCATATTACGGAGATGACAGCAGAACTTTTTGTGATGGCCACCATGCTAGTGCGAGCGTGGAGAGCGTCCACTCCCAAGAAAAAAATTTCCTCCTTCCACGAGACATAACACGATCTTCTCAGGAATAATTAATATTCAAGTGCGATTTACGAATGGGAAACGCTTTCCTTTTGTATAGAATATATATGGCGTTGTTCCCTCCGTATGGTCTCACTGAAATATTGATCATCTGCTTACCGGAGCACCTCATGCAAATTTGACATTTGTAAAATTACGCCTTCATCGTGTCGCAATTTTAATGGCCAGTAGCGTATTTATTACTGCTGTGAGCTCACAATGCATGTGTAAATTGAATTGCAAAGACATTCTGAAATTACGAGAAACAAATTTAACCAGCAAATTCGGAAGAATGATATAGAAGCATACATCTGTATAATTTTAACAAAGGAAAATTTCAGATCAGTAATAAGATTCAAACCAAGTGGGGACGTGATAAAAATTGAAAGGAAATCATGTAAAGCTTTCATTAAGCAATGAAATATGATACAAAAAGTTAAGACTCCAAATCTCGGGCCACTAAGCTTGCGTAATATCGAATTATAGCTTACTACAGAAACTGAATTGCCTTCTACCAGAAAAATAACTAACGTCAAACATTGTGGCTCTCTTGAGGGTTGTGACATATACAAATATACCTGTTGGAGATAACCAAAATGCTGTAGATCAACTTGTGTTTAACAGGAGGTCGAAGATGTCAATGCTCACAGTGAGACAGTTGTTGAGCAAAAAAACACAGTTCCTGATATTGATAACAAACAGTTCAAATGTTTTTTTTCTGCAGCAAATATTGATTGGATCATTATGCTTCATATAAAGACACACAAAATTATGAAAATCAAACGCAAACGATTCAGTATTTGCTAACCACTTACCCGACGGACCACTCGCAAAATAAGCGGGAATAAAAAAACTGATCACACACTGAGAAATATTTTTCATACATAGGTCGTAGTTTACGGAAACATACCGTTAATCACAAGAAAAGTGCTACAATTTCTTTCGTTTAAACTAAAATACCTACACTTCCAAATAAACTGCATATCTGGCGCTCGATGCACTTTTGTTTTCCCAAAATACACTGTACTTACATGCACGGGGGGAACAACCAAATACACGTTAATAGCTGCAAAAATCGTCGAAACAAAAGACCAAAGACAGCAGGGTTTCTTAAGCACTTGCACAATTGTACACAAATCACGAAAGGGATAAAGAGGCAGTTAATTGCAGTTATTTTTCAACCCCCTGACTAGGATGTAATTGGGAAGTATGGATAGACAGCCGAAGGTATTAAAGACTTGACAAGTACTGTAAGCTACACTACACTTTTTTCAGGACTCCTCCGAATAGACGCGATGCTTATTTTGTGGCAGTCCCTTCATCTCAGAGTAACATTCCCAGCCAACATTTTCTGTTCTCTGTCTTACCGTACAATTTATATTCTCTATCGATCCGTCTAGCACCATGGAAGTTTTTCTGTGACACTTCACATATGTCACTGTATTCTTTGCTGTGGTTATTCTTTTCCGTATGTACCTTTCTTCATCGATTTGTCGTAGAACTTCTGCATGTACCTTATGAGAAACCTAATTTTCAGCAACCTTGTATACCACTCTTCAAACGTTTTCATTCTCTTCTTTTCCGGTTTTCCCACAGTGTGTGATTAACTTTCACACACTGTTGGGCTCCAGGTTTATATTCTCGACAATTAAAGCCTTTGTTTGATGCTAATATACTTCCTTTGGGGCGACTGCGCTCTTTTTCTGTGCCAGTCCCATTATTATATCATAATACCTTCCTTCGTGGTGCGTTGTTTTTTGTTTCAGAAATAGCAGAATTCCTTCGTTTCATATTCATTTGATATTAAGTTTACCGTTAATCTCTTTTCTGTTGCTTCCTTATACTGCCGTCGTTCACTGTTTTATTCCCAATCCATTTTCTGTGCTCAGTAGACTGTTCATCACATTCTACGGGTTCTGCAATTGTCCCTCATTTTCACAAAACAGAGCAATGTCATCAGCGAACTTTATCATTTATATCCTTTCATCCTTCATTTTAATCCCTTTCCGGAACGTTTTTATTACCTGTATTTCACTGTACTACGCTTATCGCATACTCGCGGAGAATTAATGATACGGGGCGCCCCTGATAGTCAGTGGACTGCTCCTACCAGAGTGTTTGGCGTGCAGCCTACACGACCGCTGCAGGGGATCTACAGCGAAGTGGACAAAGGCCGGGAACACGCGGCACTCTCTTTACTGAGACTCACTTGTTGCGAGTGATCGCTTTGGTTGCACCTAGTCGCCAAAATTGCGGATGTTCAGAATGCAGTGTGCTGTGCAGTATGGCGGACATATTTTTAGTGTTGTTCAAGGCTGCTGGCTGTCGCTGTTTTACACCTATATCTACTTTATTTATGTGCGTGCATTTGCATACAACATACTCCATTCTGAAACTGCTTAACACTATGTTTTTCGTAAAACATGTGACAGTAGAACTGCTTTTACAGAATTATTTGCTGTGTTATTAATTATGGAGAATTTTTTTTTTACAGGTGTATGAAGAGAATAGGACCACATAAAGCACCCTCTGAGAAGACTCTTGGCTAGATTGCTGTCCTAATGCAGATTTAACAAAGATGCTAGCATGTGGAATAGGTTCCCAGATAGGTGAGTGGTTCGAAGGCTTCGTAAGTAATAGAACCCAGTATGTTGTCCTCGACGGCGAGTTTTCACCAGAGGCAGGGATATCGCCACGAGTGCCCCGTGGAAGTGTGATAGGACAGCTATTATTTTCTATATGCGTTAATCTTTTAGCAGACAAGGTGGGTAGAAATCTGCGGTTTTTTGCTGATCATACCCTGGAGTACGGGAAAATTTCGAACTTGAGTGGTGGAGGAGGATACAAGATGACTTAGACAAAATTTATAGTAGTTGTGGTGAATAGCACTGTAGAAAAATTTAAGTTAACGCAGGTAACAAGAAAAAACAAACACCTAATGTTTCGGATACATCATCAGTTGTGTCTTGTTTGACACAGTGACGTCATTTAAATATCTGAGCGTAACGCTCCAAGGCGGTATGAAACGGAACGAGAGTGTGATGACTGTAGTAGGGAAGGCGAATGATCGACTTTGGTTTATTGGAAGAATTTTGGGAAAACATGGTTCATCTGTAAAGGAGACTACATACAAGACCCTAGTGTGACCTGTTCTTGAGTACTGCTCGAGTGTTTGGGATCCGCACCAGGTTTGAATAAAGGAAGACATTGAAGCAGTTCAGAGACGAGCTGCTAGATTATTACTGGTAGGTTCGAACAAGATGCAAGTATTACGAAAATGCTTGGGGAATTCAAACAGAAATCCCTAGAAGGAATGTCGCTCTTTTCGAGGAACACTACTGAGAAAATTAGAGCACCGGCATTTGAAGTTGACTGCAGAACGATCCTACTGCCGCTACCATACATTTCGCCTAGGGACCACGAAAATAAGATACATCAGGGCTCATAGAGAGGCGTGTATTATACGTTGTTTTTCCCTCTATTTGCGAGTGGAATAGGAAAGGGAACTTCTAGTAGTGGTTCCCGGTGCCGTCCGCATCGCACCGCAAGGGCAAGGTGGCTTATGGAGTATGGATGTAAATGTAGATCACTGGTGACAAGTCGATGTTCTGCTATAGTGGATTTACTCGGCTCTTGTCAGCGTAAGTGACAATGCTCAATAGACCTGTCCTTATGGTATAACCAATGTATGGCAGATCACAAAAGTATGGGATACAATAAAGATCCGTCTTACAAATACTAGAAGGATCCCTTAGTGACCCTAAAAGGGCCCTAATCTTAGATAGTTATCGCAAAAACTACTTCTCTTCGTGTTTCTGCAGGACACAGGCTATCCAGTAGGAAATGCTTCCTGCGTAAGAGGTAACGTGTTTTATCGGCTACTGTGGGAGTCACCACGGACACAGACGAAGGAAGGAAGGAAGGAAGCTGCAATGACCAGCGGTACGAATCCAAAATTATCTGTACAAAACACTTTCTGATGAATAGAAAACTTTATTTCTGTTAAGGAAAAAAAGAAATAACTTGATTCCTGTGCCTCCTACGTACTAGTACTTTACACTCTATTACTACTCGCAAAATTCAAGCCAAATATCAGATTCGTAATACTCAAAACTGATGCTCTCGAAATCTGCTACCGAACTGGGCCGACGAGCGATGCGGCTGGTTAAATTAGTGTGGACAGGGTGTGCTGAACTTATCTTCCTGGAGGTGTGGCACTGCTCGCTCTTTTCATTGGCGTGCAAGTCAGCGCCTTCTTGATGCAGTTTCGTGGCGCTGCGCTGCTCCGTGTGCAGTCGATGCTGTAGGACCGCACATAAGGGCCGCAGACTTGGGCGCCAACTCGTTATTTTCATCACTCAGCCGGCTCACAGTCGGTAGATAGTGCGAGAAGCATCTGATTTGTCTTCCACTGTAGCCATCCTGCCGAAAGTTGACTTCGAGGTGGGCTAACTGACCTGTCGCAATACATACAGTTCGAAAATGGTTCAAGTGGCTCTGAACACTATGGGGCTTAACTTCTGAGGTCATCAGTCCCCTAGAATTTAAAACTACTTAAACCTAACTAACCTAAGGACATCACACACATCCATGCCCGAGGCAGGATTCGAACCTGCGACCGTAGCGGTCGTGCGGTTCCAGACTGTAGGGCCTAGAACCTCTCGGCCACTCTGGCCTACAGATAGTTATTGAAGACCTCACCCTGCTGCATTCCCTAAGTTGTTTGAATATTGTTTATGTCACGAGAAGTTCATGTTTCATAGTGTAAGTGATCAGTTGTGCAAATTCAGTGGATGTCAACGAAACTTAGTTCATACACATGGTAAAATGTATGTCACTGTAAATTTGACAATGAAGGAGGGGAGAAAGATTAGGGTTTAATGTCCCGTTGACGACGAGATCAGCAGAGGCGGAGCACAAGCCCAGGCTAGAAAAGAAATTGGCCGTACTCTTCCAAAGATCCCCTCGGCTTTCGTATTGGAAGGTTTAGAGAAATCACGGGAAAGTTAACTTTGCATGGGAATTTGAATAGTTGTCTTCTGGTTGGTTGGTTGGGTGTGGGATTGAAGGGACCAGACTGCTAAGGTCATCGGTCCCTTGTTCCACGATAAAATCACACGAAATAAAAACTGTCAGTCGTTAAAAACGGAGAACTGAGAGAAGGGACGACACAATACAAGAAAGGCAGACAAAGACCAGACAGACGGAACTAAAATCGCACCGAGTGTGAAGGTGGTTGGCCGACCATGAAAATAAGGAAAAGCCAACCACCAAATGACATTAAAACCCACAGTTTAAAACCACAGGCCAAAGGCCCAAGTCAATACAGGAAATAAAAGGACAAATACTCAAATCATACGATAAAAACCCCCTGCCCGAATAAAACAACACGAGGTCCGCCATAGCATCGTCATCACATAAAAGGGCAGGGAGGGTATCAGGCAGCGCAAACGTCTGCCTGAGTCCTGTTAAAAGCGGGCAGTCCACCAAAATGTGGACCACCGTCAGAGCTGCCCCGCAGCGACATAGCGGTGGGTCCTCCCGGCGCAACAAATGGCCGTGCGTCAGCCACGTGTGGCCAACGCGCAGCCGGCAGAGGACGACAGAGTCCTTCCGAGAGGCCCGCATGGAGGAGCGCCACACACGGGTCGTCTCCTTCACCGCCCGAAGTTTGTTGGGCGTGGGCAGGGTGCGCCACTCGTCACCCCAGGCACCAAGCACTTTCTGGCGCAAAAGCGACAGGAGATCACACTCCATAAGGCCGAGTTCCAGAGCCGGTGAACTCACTGCCTGTTTAGCCAGCGTGTCAACCCGCTCATTGCCCGGGATGCCGACATGACCTGGGGTCCAAACAAAGACCACGGAGCGGCCGCAACGGGCAAGAGCATGGAGCGACTCGTGGATGGCCATCACCAGACGGGAACGAGGAAAGCACTGGTCAAGAGCTCGTAAACCACTCAGGGAGTCACTACAGATGACAAAGGACTCACCTGAGCGGGAGCGGATACACTCTAGGGCGCGATAGATGGCAACCAACTCGGCAGTGTATACACTGTTCCCGGGTGCCAGCGACCGTTGCTCACAATGATCCTCTAGAGTAAGAGCGTAACCAGTGCGACCAGAGACCATCGAACCGTCGAACCGTCGGTATAGGCCACGGCAGATCCGGGAAACTCGGCAAGGAGAGAAACAAAGCGGCGGCGGAGGGCCGGAGGAGGGACCGAGTCTTTCGGACCCTGTGCCAAATCCAGCCGAATGCATGGTCGGCGCACACACCAAGGGGGCAGACGGAGATTGGCCCGGAAAACAGGCGGGAGAGGAAAAAACTCAATCCCACACAGTAGAGCCCGGATGCGAACCGCGATCGTACACCCTGACCGGGGCCGCCTGTCTGGAAGATGGACGATCGAGTGCGGGAACAGGAGACGGTAGTTGGGATGCCCTGGCAAGCTACAAACGTGGGCAGCATAAGCGGCCAGAAGTCGGTCGCGCCGGATCCGCAATGGAGGAACACCAGCCTCCACAAGTAAGCTGTCAACAGGGCTTGTCCGAAATGCTCCTGTGGCGAGTCGGATCCCGCAGTGATGGATGGGATCCAGCAATTGCAACGCTGATGGCGACGCCGAACCATAAGCCACACACCCATAATCAAGGCGGGACTGGATCAGCGCGTGATACAGCCGGAGAAGGGTGGACCGATCGGCACCCCATCCGGTGTGGCTAAGGCAACGGAGAGCGTTTAAATGCCGCCAGCATGTTTGTTTAAGCTGCCTAATATGAGGCAGCCAAGTCAGCCGGGCATCAAATACCAGTCCCAAGAACCGATGCGTCTCTACCACAGCAAGAGGTTCACCGTCAAGGTAAAGGCGTGGCTCAGGGTGAACCGTGCGACGCCGGCAGAAATGCACAACGCAGGTCTTAGCGGCCGAAAACTGGAAGCCGTGCGCTACAGCCCACGACTGCGCCTTGCGGATAGCGCCCTGCAGCTGGCGCTCAGCAACTGCAATGCCAGCGGAGCTGTAGTAGAGGCAGAAATCGTCTGCATACAACGAAGCTGCGACGGACGATCCCACCGCCTCAGCGAGCCCATTGATCGCAATTAAAAACAGGGAGACACTGAGGACAGACCCCTGTGGGACCCCGTTCTCCTGGACCCGGGAGGAACTATGGGACGCAGCAACTTGCACGCGGAAGGAACGAGACGACAGAAAATTCTGAATAAAAATCGGGAGCGGGCCCCTAAGACCCCACCCATGAAGTGTGGCCAGGATGTGATATCGCCAAGTCGTATCGTACGCCTTCCGCATGTCGAAGAAGACGGCAACCAGATGTTGGCGGCGTGCAAAGGCTGTACGGACGGCAGACTCTAGGGAGACCAGATTATCGACGGCAGAGCGGCCTTTGCGGAACCCACCCTGAGACGGAGCCAGAAGGCCTCGAGATAGTTGTCTTCTGAAATACGAGGTCACTGTCTTACTTGTGCGATACCTAACTTGGTTAACTGAACAGGGGAAAATTATTGAACAGGGGAAAATTATTGAACAGGGGAAAATTATTGAACAGGGGAAAATTATTGAACAGGGGAAAATTATTGAACAGGGGAAAATTATTGAACAGGGGAAAATTATTGAACAGGGGAAAATTATTGAACAGGGGAAAATTATTGAACAGGGGAAAATTATTGCCATCACGAGGTCAGTTACACATGTCAACGTTAGTAAAACAGTTTTAAGCCCATATGGAATCCTTTTGTTGCCCGTCTACTGAGTGATTATACTTTTGAAGAGCACTTTTCGATACCTTTTTTATGTTTCTACACATAGGGGTGGTGGTTGTTGTTGTTCAAGATTCCAATACACCATTTTATTCCCCACTCTTATGGCTACAAAAGATTTTACTTCCTCAGCAACCTCCCGCGATTGCATCCTTCGTTGGACCAAACAAATGGCAAATGTTTCTCTCGGGTGCGCCGACTGGTGTGAGACATTGCGTTGTCACGGAGAAGTTCGTCTGCATTTTAATTGCGACGAACATGCTGATGTTTCTTCAATTTCCTGAGGATAGTACAGTAGACTGTTGATGCCTGCGCCATGAGGGAGGACATCAAACAGAAAAATCCCATCATTGTTCCAGAAGGCCGTTGCCTTGACTTTCCCGACTGAGGGTGCGGCTTTTTAACTTTTTCTTCGCAGGAGAGGTGCCGTGGCGCCACACCATGGATTGCCGTTTTGTTTCGCGTTCGATGTGATGAACCCATGTTTCATCGCCTTTTGTCACAATAAGCCTCGTAACGCACAAGGAACTCCGCACAGATGGTCTTGTGTTAGGCAGCTAGGAACGAATGGGTGCACACCTTTGGGTAACCCACCTGATGGACGAGTGTGTCGGCACTACGAACACAGACGTCCAGTTGCGCAGCAAGATGTTTGATTGTGATCCGTCGATCACTTCGGATGACAGTACTTTACATTGCAGGAGTCACAGCTTTGTTCCTCCGGTGATACGCGGGAGATCGGGAGGATTGCAAGATCTTGTTGCGATGACAGACCCGACCCAACAACTCACCGTGCTTTTGTTTACTGCCAGGTCTCCGTAGACATTCCGCAAGCACTTATAAATATCTGCGGTGCTCTATTTTCCCACGCCGTTTTGATTACGTATAGCGCCTCCACCTATTGCAATTTCATGAAACTATATAGGCTCACGCAAGAAAGTACCACGATGTCACACAAGTCCCACATTTTTGTCAGCCGAAATTGGCCGAGAAAATTGTGTTGCATTACTTACTGAACAACGCTCGTAGAAGAACTACTTTTACCGAACACTGTTGTTATCTGCATTTTGGTCACTTTTTTGTACCTGGAATATATAGCAGCCTCTATGTAATGCAGCAGTCATACTTTCAAAATATCACTGTGCACAGAGGGTGTTGGACTGTTGTCCTGGCCAGCACATTCTCCACACCTGTCGCCCAGTGAAACACTCTGGTAGCTCGCCACCATCGGCCAGCCACTACGACAGATGAACTGCGGCACTGTGCTGAAGCACCATGTAACGACGTAACCGTGTCTGTCATCCAAGGTCAGTTCGAACCGATGGACAGCCAGGTTAGAGGCGTTGTTTATGCCAGAGCTGACAGATCGGTGTACTAAATTTCGAAACATGAGGACCCCGAAATCATCTACAGATATAATCATACTCTGCTCTCTGTACTGCAGAAGCACGATGAGTAAACTGTTCATATTTTATACTCTTCCTGGTGTTGCTCTTTTAGTGACAAGCAGTGTACGTTAAATGGCTTACCAGGTAGTAAACAGCCCTAAGATTGGTAGATAACGATGCTGTCGTTTACGTCTGCTGTCGAATGAAGCACAGACGATTGTAAGGGAATGTAAAATGACTTAGACCATTGGTCGTCAACTTTTTGGCTCAAGAGCCAAAATTGACATCGTAGGTCAATATCTGGGGGCCGCTTATGTGCCGCTCTCATTATTAATTGATAACCTATATAAATTAGAACGTTATGATCCCACAATAAACTAGCAATAAGGATGGCGCGATAAGTTGGCTGCCAGGCCCGCGAGTACAGATCGCTAAATGTCGGGCACTATTCGGAACATTTCGGTCGACTGTCTTTGGCGTCCCCAGCAACCACGAAGTTGTGATTCTGTAACTGCCTGATGTGGTGGTGTGTTGTTTGCGTGAGCGGATGATTAATTAATAACAGTAACTGTACTTACATTTATATGCATTATACGAGACATCACAATGTTTACTAAATGTTTTGAAAGTCATTCTTCTTCTACTCATTGCGTGTTATTACGACGGCCTTAATTTATTTTTACATTCTTTGCTACAAATACGTACCGCATTTGAAGAAGACTGTGCCTATAGCGCGCATTAAGAAATCTTCTGCTTGAAATTTATACCGTAGCAACTGATCAGAACGTGTATCGCACATCCGTGAGTTGACAGAATTCGAATAAAACGTTCTCTCTCTTTAGCTCACTGTCGAATCCGCCAACGCCAATCACAATTAAGGAAATCTTACAACATTACTGTCTCTAAATATTTTTGTTTGTTACTGACAATGAACAGGTAAACTACGCTCTTATGATCTAAACGTTAACTAATGTCTTTGGATTTGGCTGTTAGTTTCTAGATGCGTATTGGTATAAAATATGGCTGAGAACTACTGCCCGCACATTGTAGATTACTGACTTAGGACGCGTATCTACTTTATGTTCTGAATGGCAGCCTACTTTCATTGTGGAGAAGTAGAATAAAATGTCTATTAAAAAAAAAAGAAAACTTTCAGCACTATGCGAATAGTTATGTAATGGTATGCGAATACTGCGTCAGTATTAGGGAGGCGAAAATAATCCATACATTTGTTGCGCTTGTAAACGAAACCGCTAGTGCGACCATCTGTTTCAGGCTTCGGAATCTCTATCAACCAAGCATGACGGCAGACATCTAACGAATTGAAACAACCGCTGCTTGGATCTTAACATGACGATAAAGCCAATACGAAGGTCTTAATGGAGATGTCCAGCAAAATAAAATGGGAATTTTGGAAAAAAAGATGACTTCCTTCTCGTGAAGCCTTGTTGGATAACTTCAGAGGGCTCCTCGTTCTGGTGGATGAGGCGCAAAGTCCATGAGAATAGATTGAGTAAGGGATGCACATGAGGAAAGATGCAGCCATTTTTTTTCTAGCACCTTACACGAATGGAACAGGCTAGGAAGTCGTCAGTATTCGTGTGAAGTATCTTTAAGCATGCATTGTACAACTCATTGCGGAATGATTATGTAGACATGCTGTGAAGACCATTTGCAAGTAAGGCACATGACAAGAGTACACTTACTAGCAGCAGTTACAACATTGAGCAAACCTGTTACCTCAAATGTCTCCACAGCCTACATCCGTAAGGCCCGAGGACATCATTCATTCTGTATCAACTGCTATTACACAGATCACATTAGTGATCATAATGATTAAAATACTGTAGTAATGTTTGCATTCCTGCTCGTGTGGCTTGTCCTGAATATCTGTAAACCCGAGATGAATTGTTCAAATTCACTGTCTGAGCGGCAAATTATAACTACTGTGTACAAACACGAAATGTCTGCCCACATACAATTAATGTTAAACACACTGCTACCACATAGTCTCCACAGTGCACATAATCAATATTGTTGCCAGGTTTTATTACGCAGGAGGACGCCTTAAAGTGACCTACTGCAAACTTCTTCAATGGAATCACCATGGATGAACCTGTACACCCAGAGAATATCAAACATCAAAATAGAAATTGGCAGCAGACATGGCAATACACTGAAAATCTGCAACTCACCATGGACATACGAAACAGATAGTATGAATTGACATACAATACAAACAAATGAAACATATTTGAAAATTAAATTGCCTGATTCAGTATGTTGTGTCACAGTGTAGAGGTAATATTTATTCATTTGTGTCAAAATGTATACAAATGACTCCAATGTCATAGACTGTCTCCAACCAGCCTAGTGGCCCCAAAAACCAAATACAACACCAATATTGGCCTTTTTCTATTATTTTTTACATGTAACCTCCATCTCAACTTCAGTCCCGCCCTTGTCCCTACCCTTGCTGCATTCCAGTTGGTGAAATGTGATTTGGACTGTCATCATCCAACCTAGAAACTGTGGATTCAACACCAAATAATTGTCATAGGGAATGTTCTTTTGTAGATGTGTGGGCTTAGCCACTATGAATTTCTTGGAAGAAGTCGTTTTCCTGCGCATGCTTTTTTATTGTTGAATTATTTATTTTATTTTATGATATAACAATTAGCTAATTTCATCCCCCTTGGACATTTCAAGCCACGTGGCAGCAAAACAATTCAGAGGTTACAGCAAAAGAGGAAATGAGAGTTAAATCAAAAGTATGCATATATAAAACTTTATACCTCTGTTACTAACATTACGGAAAAAAAATATTGTACTTGTGTATCACTGGGCTGGAGAGTTCACAATTTTGTTTTATCATGTGCATGGTAAACAACAACTGATGGTGGTGTTAAAATAATTACTTCCTGCAACCATGATAGGTACAGGCACAACCTGTGTATACTCTGTGCATCACTATTTAGCAGCATAATTCAAATAAAAAATATAAAAATAAGATTTTCATAAGATATTACTGTCAAGTGACATTACAACTTACTACTTCACATGTGAGGTCCACACGTAAAAGAGAAAAATGGTCCCTCACACAAGTTTTTGCCACTGTGCCTCCATACAATACTTTAAAACATTTTGGTGTAGCACTTAAAATGAAACTATGCATGGTGTGGTCAACATTTTAAAATCAAATGGACCGAATGTCAACAAATTTAACAGCAGAATGTGTCAATAAAGATTTAAAAATGACTTACTGCATATGTTAAGGTTTATGGAAAATCTTTTAAGTTAATCATAATTCTGTCAAAGACATTTGGAGCTTAAGAGTGAGGAAGGATAGAGAGAGTACAATTTTTTGATTATGTACATGGAGTGTAAAATACCAGCCAAATCACAATAAAGACCACCACACAATAAAAATACTAGAGGATAGTTCAGTCATGAAGCTGTCATAATACGTGTTTGGGACAAAGGTTTGTGTCTTCCAAGTCTACACCCAACTTGGCACAAATAGAGAGATAATTTTAAAAATTAAAAAAGGGGCCTATGCAGAAAATGGCTTCCCCCAAGTAAAGTGATTCTAAAGTTTCTCCAGTAATACGTAATCTAGCAAACCTCATCTCCAAAATGAGAATGTTTTCTCCTACTTATACACATTAGTGCTACTTTTCTTTGATATGCAATAGTGTGCCTTAATTGTATATGTTAAGCAAGTTAACTGTGCTGAGCATACGTTAAGTGTAATATCAAGCATGTATTGTCTTATAATGTAGGTTAAATTCTAAGTTGGACAACTTATTTCTATCGAAAGACATCTACAACATGATGGGTTTGATGGCATTGTCACTGGCCAAAACATCAAAAATAATGTGTTACACCCTTACTCTGTAAGGCGCTGAAGATCTTTTCAAGGAAGGAAGATCAGGGTATAATAATCTGCCAAAACCAAGACCATTAGAGACAGAGCACAAGCTTGGATTGTTTCGAGGATGTAGAAGGAAATTGGTCGTGCACTTTCAAAGGAATCATCCTGGCATTTGCCTGGAGTAACTTTGGAAAATAACAGAAAAACTAAATCTGGTTAGCCGGATGCATGTTTCAATTATCATCCTCCCAAATGTGAGTCTAGTATGTGTATCACTGCTCCACTGTACTTGGTGAAGATCTTTCCAGATTTTGATAATGGAATTTCTGTCTATTACTAGTATTTAGAGTTATCCTCTGTACGTGAAAAGCTTCTGCATCACTGCAGTTTCACAGCCTTGGCCCTGATGAAATATACTCAAGTCTTGCAGAAGTACTGTGGAGAAAGAAACAGCAATACACATGAAAACTAGGTATCCAGGAGCAAAATGTAACTAAGAAAACAATGAAATTATTGAAACAGATAAGACACATTTATTTGTTATTTTATTATTGCCTAAGTATTGCTATTTGTTTCACATAAAATATTATCCTGAAGTAAATAGACCAGATAACTACTGAGAGGATACGCTTGTGAAGTCATGTCAAAATTACAAGTACAACAAATACATCTCTGCAAAAAAAAAAAAGGGGGGTTGTAAATTGATATAGATAAAAGTATGTAGAGGTAAAGCTGTCCACAACTTGAAGATGCTTTGAGCACTGCTATGCTTTATGGGTATAGTGCTTTTGGAGGTGGTATATTTTTGCTTTTCTATGACCTTTGAACTCAACTCACCAAGCCAGTTACTGGTGATCTTCAGTTAAAAATATATTGCAAACCATAATGCAACTTGACATTATTCACACTAACAAATCAATGCCAGAGGCAAAAGCAGGAATAAGTGTCGGAAAAAAGTTCTGAGACTTAATGGAATCAAACATCAAATCTTTGAATCATGTAGCACGCCACTTAACCAAGTCACCATGCATTTATTTACTTTGATAAAGCATTGTGAGGAATTTAATTGTGCTCAGTCACAGTGAACCTTACAAATGTCAACTCATGGAAACTAAAGCAAAGCAATAATGGAAGTGAGAAACTTCTGACTTCCTGAATGACAGACAGTACAATACAGCCCAAGATTATGTTGGCCCCTAATAGATATTTAAAGCACAGATGTTGAAATGTGACACAAATATATGTTTCTGTGCGTTACTACCATTAAGGAACACGATCATGTTAAGCGAAAAAGCCATATATATAAGTACCCATATCAGATGAGATGTTGGCTACAAAAAATTTATTTTAATAATAGAAACAGAGATAGATTAAACTGGTAATGAAGGCAGAAGAAAAACTGAGAGAAATAAAGTTACAAATAATTTAGTAATACCATATAAATCAGTAAGTAGAAAGAATTCCAAGTACGCAAATAAAGAGCAAAGCAAAACAAATACAGACGGATGAAGTCTACATTAAAGTAGGTTGTACGTTGGTATCAAAAGAGGAATAAAGAAATAACTGACAAGAAACTGGTGGAAAGATTAAAACGAAATAACTGGCTAAACCAGCTGTCACAAATAGGAAATATCATACAGTGCACATTCAGAGTGTCCTTCAGGAAACTGTTAATTATAAAGTATGTGCGTTAGTAATACCTAGGCTTAACGTATGTCTGGGATTAGCCTGGACAGCCCTGGTCATCTTGTGCTGTCCAGGGTGATGTTCAAGGTTGCAAAAATGTCTACGGTTTGGTAATTTTATGACTGGTGAGGTTTTTTTAAATTTTAGACCTGTATGTTTGACAACACATTTTTAAACATTCGTCATCTCTCAACTGACATTGGAGGAAGCATTGATGGAAATACTGGAGGAAGCATTGATGGGGAGGTGTGGCTACTGGTTCTGCCATAACTTTTCACTTGCCAACACAATTGGGGCAATGTGTTTATGTTATTTTCAAGGGCAAAGTACCTTATCTACATGTATTTAACCATTTTTCTTCTATTCATTTCTTGTCTTATCATTTAGGAATGGGCAAAAGAAAGAGGGTGTTTAATGTTAACCTGCAACAGGAACACAAACTTTTGAAATTGCGTAATGACAGTAATAATGCGCACATTTGTTGCGCACTGTGTACTGATACATTTTCTGTTGCACATAAAGGAAAGGGCGATATTAAAGATCATGTGAAAACAGCTATACTTAGGAGTGCTATTAATGCTACTACTTTATGAAAGGCTGGATAACAATTCTGATAAAGTTAGTAAGTTTCAGTTGATAATTTATCAACTGAACTTGCCCTGATTGATTTAGAAGAAAGTGCACAAATTATTAATAAAACTGTAAAAGATCAATAAATACTGATTATGTGTTTCGTGAATGTATGTTGTTGAACCATATAATTCCAAAACAAAAGGTTTGATTGCTATCCAAGTTCTGAAAAAGTACCAGATACTACTGAAGAAATGTGGTAAACCATTCTTAATGAGTTCCAAAGAGCTGATATTTCACGTTCAAATGGTTGAGTCTGCATTGTCTTTTCCCAGGACATCTGGTTCAGTTGAGAGAGATTTTTCAGTTACTGTATGGTGAACATTTGATCTGCAGCAAGAGAGAGAATTTCAGTCTCATCTTTTAAACATCTGCTAAATGTTAAAATTAATTCTAAGCTTTATTGTTGTGTATTTTACTATGTAAGTGAAAATAAACAAAAGAGTCATGTCTAGTGAAAAATAAAACTGAATGAATGAAGTTTAATGTTTCAGTAAACTCTTAATAATTTTTAGTAATTTCAAAAATATGTTCTTGGTTGTATCCAAAAAACAATACAATAACATGTTCTGGCTTGGACCAAAAAATGTTCTGGCTTGGACCAAAAAACTATGGTAAGCCTATTAATAGCAAATGCAGAAATTCTCCTGAACACAGTGATCAACTGATGAACAATAAGTAATGTACCATTTACTTACAGTCACATGCAATGTTATTCTGAAGTACTTGCAGGGTTTTAAAACACAACTGCAGGAAAACTACAAGACATACAGAGAGAGACACATCAGCAGACAGGGCATTTCTCCACATTCTTAATTCACAATACAGGTGCTCAATACAGGCAGTGTTGTGACGCAGAAAACATCAGTACGTGCATGCAAAATATCTGTGTGTGTGATGACAGCAACTTTGGAAATCTGTTCACAGGGTTATCTATCTGCAGGTGTGAACTAATCCAATGTGCATCATCTGTCTAAGTATTTCAACACACATGCCCTCTAGTGGTGCACTCTGCTACTACATCACAGTGCATATTATGTACCGAAATTTGGAGAGATGCTATACTCGGCAATGTGTGTCCTTTTATGTATGTCTAATAATTCTTGTGCAGTCTCTGGAAGTACTTTGAATAACCCAGTGTAATTTCAAAATTTCAGAACCATTTCAAAATGACTGTATGCTAAAGGGGTTCTCATCAGATAATTTAGTTCTCTTGAGGACCACATACTTGATTCAGTACTCATCTGAACACTGCAAAGTTCAGAAAAAATATAAAACCGATTGAGGTGACACAGTGGTTAGCACAATGGACTCACATTCGGGAGGACCACGGTTCAAACCCGCATCTGCCCATCCTGATTTAGGTTTCCTGTGATTTCCCTAAATCACTCCAGACAAATGCTGTGATGGTTCCTTTGAAAGAGCATGGCTGACTTCCTTCCCCATCCTTCCCTAACCTGATGGGGCCAATGACCTCGCTGTTTGGTTCGCTCCTGCAAATCAACCAACCAATTCAGCAATTCAGTCTAGGTGAGAAGAAAATTGCTCATATGTGTACACTATTTTCCATTTTCTGCCCTACAAGGATTACTACAGAAAAGCAAGCAAAGGCAGCATACAGCTAATTTCAAATTCAGTGTATGATACTGCAGTGGGTGAGGAATATTGTCCATCATATTATGATAAAAAAAGTATAACTAATGATTTTCAGCTCAACAAAGAGCTACATATTCCCTGAAATTTGGGAAAGAGTTCACAATTTATCTTCTGTGTTTTATTTGTAACAAGTTCCTCATCTGTCGAGCACAGGAGTGTCAGGATAAAGGAGGGAGAGGAGGTTGGAGAAAAGTATGAATGTGTGTCTCTTCACTTAAGTCCTGTGAATGGCTTTTGCTATGGTCACGGCCATGCTATGCCATTCCATGCAATTGTGGGAAGTTTCATTCGTGCTCAAAATCTACACACACTCAGCAACATGCGGCGCACAAAACAAACTGGGCGACATGCTGATACTGCATGGCTGATACTCAAAGAAATGTTTACAGTTGGACTTGGGTCATTCCTAAACAGTACAGCAGTTCGAAAACTATCTTAGGAGGAGTTGACAGCCTATGGCAAAAGAAACACAGTTAAAATATTAATTATTCCTATAGCCTATCAATGATTGATGCACTGCAGCAATCTAAACACTTTTTTGAAAGACCCGAAGACCTGACACAAAATTGGAAAATATACACTGATAACAATACACTACCTCCCATTGCTTCTTTGCGACTTCTACAGGCAATCTCCACAAGAATAAAACAGAGTAATTGTTCAAAGCACTGTAGATCAAGAGTCACACTAAATATTTACAGTTTCCATGGAAACAAAGGTAATGTATTAGCTTAATTAATACCCACCAAGAGCATCACTTCAATTAAATCACCACTACCAGCCATTTTTATGTTGCTGTCTGAGGAATCAATGGCAAGTAATTAATGCAGTGCGTAATAAGCACATTGAATATACCAATAAATGCAGGAATAAAAATGAGACACACAAAAAATGAATCACACGATGCAGAAAAATACGAGGGGAGACAGATGTGTATGGGAGTGAGGAAAATAAAATTAAAATATAAGGAGAAATAAAAGGGAACTTTAGATAAAAAGATGATTTAAAGTTTTTATCTCATTATAATATCTAGAATCAAGGATTGAAAAACCATTTGTCAGAAGGTACGGTAACTTTTAAAACTGCATTGTTCATATGGAGAGCTGTTTATGTTACTTCACATGCTTTGTGTCTAATATTGCACTGAGTGGCGGCTTTGACATACAAATAAGTAGTGGAAGTACTAAAGAGAGGCACTTTTATGAGACAAATAGCTATGGGCTGTTTGTAGCAAACCAACTCCCACAAAGGAGTGATGCCTGCCTAGACATAGTTATCACCAACCTCAATACGAGGTATTATAATATCACTGTAGTAAAACAAATGATTGCAGATCACAGGGCATTAGTAATGGAAACCATAAGAGTAAACTGCAACCAATCACATGGCATTCAACTTGCAGTTATACAGTAGAAGTCACACAAAGGTATTTAAATCTGAAAGCTTTTGGAGGAAGGAAGAGGGATGAATGAAAAGGACTTGAGGTTGAGGGGACTCATCTGTGTATACCAGGGGAAACCTTGAAAAGATTGTCAGGTTTCTAAACAGTGTAACTAAAGAATAAGGTTTATAAGCCCATATAACACATTCCGTCTTTTAAGACATCTTTTGGGAAAATTTTTATTTATGAAACACAGCTTTAGCTCTGACTTTTTTAAACTGTATTTCTTGTTGCACATGAAATAAACCACACTAATTATTTATGTACATCATAGGTACAAATTACTTAAAATACAAACAAAGTAGAAGGTTTTTTTCCCGTAAGTTCTTTACACTATAATCTTTAAAGCAGACTATTGAAAAAACGGTGCTGTCATAAGTTATGGCAAAAAAATTTTGAAGTATAATTATCAAACATCTTGGAAAATACACTCCTGGAAATGGAAAAAAGAACACATTGACACCGATGTGTCAGACCCACCATACTTGCTCCGGACACTGGGAGAGGGCTGTACAAGCAATGATCACACGCACGGCACAGCGGACACACTAGGAACCGCGGTGTTGGCCGTCGAATGGCGCTAGCTGCGCAGCATTTGTGCACCGCCGCCGTCAGTGTCAGCCAGTTTGCCGTGGCATACGGAGCTCCATCGCAGTCTTTAACACTGGTAGCATGCCGCGACAGCGTGGACGTGAACCGTATGTGCAGTTGACGGACTTTGAGCGAGGGCATATAGTGGGCATGCGGGAGGCCGGGTGGACGTACCGCCGAATTGCTCAACACGTGGGCCGTGAGGTCTCCACAGTACATCGATGTTGTCGCCAGTGGTCGGCGGAAGGTGCACTTGCCCGTCGACCTGGGACAGGACCGCAGCGACGGACGGATGCACGCCAAGACCGTAGGATCCTACGCCGTGCCGTAGGGGACCGCACCGCCACTTCCCAGCAAATAAGGGACACTGTTGCTCCTGGGGTATCGGCGAGGACCATTCGCATCCGTCTCCATGAAGCTGGGTTACGGTCCCGCACACCGTTAGGCCGTCTTCCGCTCACGCCCCAACATCGTGCAGCCCGCCTCCAGTGGTGTCGCGACAGGCGTGAATGGAGGAACGAATGGAGACGTGTCGTCTTCAGCGATGAGAGTCGCTTCTGCCTTGGTGCCAATGATGGTCGTATGCGTGTTTGGCGCCGTGCAGGTGAGCGCCACAATCAGGACTGCATACGACCGAGGCACACAGGGCCAACACCCGGCATCATGGTGTGGGGAGCGATCTCCTACACTGGCCGTACACCTCTGGTGATCGTCGAGGGGACACTGAATAGTGCACGGTACATCCAAACCGTCATCGAACCCATCGTTCTACCATTCCTAGACCGGCAAGGGAACTTGCTGTTCCAACAGGACAATGCACGTACGCATGTATCCCGTGCCATCCAACGTGCTCTGGAAGGTGTAAGTCAACTACCCTGGCCAGCAAGATCTCCAGATCTGTCCCCCATTGAGCATGTTTGGGACTGGATAAAGCGTCGTCTCACGCGGTCTGCATGTCCAGCACGAACGCTGGTCCAACTGAGGCGCCAGGTGGAAATGGCATGGCAAGCCGTTCCACAGGACTACATCCAGCATCTCTACGATCGTCTCCATGGGAGAATAGCAGCCTGCATTGCTGCGAAAGGTGGATATACACTGTACTAGTGCCGACATTGTGCATGCTCTGTTGCCTGTGTCTATGTGCCTTTGGTTCTGTGAGTGTGATCATGTGATGTATCTGACCCCAGGAATGTGTCAAAGTTTCCCCTTCCTGGGACGATGAATTCACGGTGTTCTTATTTCAATTTCCAGGAGTGTAATTCAGGGTTTTTCTTAAAAAAAAAAAAAAAGAAAAAAAAAAAGAAAAAAAAAAAGAAAAACCATGTTACTTTCAAAGTTAAGTCATAAGAGTAGTCTACTTTTTAGTTAAGCATGTTTTAAGGCAGTATACAAAAATTTAGCTCTCTATCTTTATAGTAGTTTTTAGCCGAAGTGTACCAGAACATGAAGAAAGTTAAAGCTTGCTTTTTCTATTAAACTTGCATTTCACTAATGCATCTTGTTTCCTGTGTCGTTCTTCCTCCTTTCTCTTTTTCGCACTTCTTCTTCTTATTCCTGCTTCTTTGGTGGCTTCCAAAACTGATTTTCTGTTTCGAAGAGTCTCCTTAGGTAAAGGGCTATTAGAGCTCTATGCATATTTAGTCCACCAGGCACTTCCGTCAGCTCCATAACACTAAGCCTTGACACTGTACTGCCATTGAAACACAGAACAATGTCTAGCACACCTATTTTCAAAGTATTTAGTTCTGCTAGGACAGTTTTTGGAATCCGGTCCCATATACAATTGTTGAAACTTTCATTTGGATTTTGAGTAATTGTTGTTGTTGTCTTCAGTCCTGAGACTGGTTTTATGCAGCCCTCCATGCTACTGTATCCTGTGAAAGCTACTTCATCTCCCAGTACTTACTGCAACCTATATCCTTCTGAATCTGCTTAGTGTATTCATCTCTTGGCCTCCCTCTACGATTTTTACCCTCCACGCTGCCCTCCAATGCTAAATTGGTGATCCCTTGTTGCCTCAGAACATGTCCTACCAACCGATCCCTTCTTCTAGTCAAGTTGTGCCACAAACTCCTCTTCTCCCCAATTCTAATCAATACCTCCTCATAAGTTATGTGATCTACCCATCTAATCTTCAGCATTCTTCTGTAGCACCACATTTTGAATGCTTCTATTCTCTTCTTGTCCAAACTATTTATCGTCCACGTTTCACTTCCATACAAATACTTTCAGAAACGACTTCCTGACATTTAAATCTATACTCAACGTTAACAAATTTCTCTTCTTCAGAAATGCTTTCCTTGCCATTGCCAGTCTACATTTTATATAATCTCTACTTCGACCATCGTCGGTTATTTTGCTCCCCAAATAGCAAAACTCGTTTACTACTTTAAGTGCCTCATTTCCTAATCTAATTCCCTCAGCATCACCCGACTTAATTTGACTACATTCCATTATCCTCGTTTTGCTTTTGTTGATGTTCATCTTATATCCTCCTTTCAAGACACTGTCCATTCCTTTCAACTGCTCTTCCAAGTCCTTTGTTGTCTCTGACAGAATTACATTGTCAACGAACCCCAAAGTTTTTATTTCTTCTCCTTGGATTTTAATACCTACTCCGAATTTTTGTTTTGTTTCCTTCAGTGCTTGCTCAATATACAGATTGAATAACATTGGGGAGAGGCTACAACTCTGTCTCACTCCCTTCCCAACCACTGCTTCCCTTTCATGCCCCTCGTCTCTTACAACTGCCGTCTGGTTTCTGTACAAATTGTAAATAGCCTTTCGCTCCCTGTATTTTACCTCTGCCACCTTTAGAATTTGAAAGAGAGTATTCCAGTCAACATTGTCAAAAGCTTTCTCTAAGTCTACAAATGCTAGAAATGTAGGTTTGCCTTTCCTTAATCTATTTCCTAAGATAAGTCGTAGGGTCAGTATTGCCTCACGTGTTCCAACATTTCTACAGAATCCAAACTGATCTTCCCCGAGGTCGGCTTCTACTAGTTTTTCCATTCGTGTGTAAAGAATGAACATTAGTATTTTGCAGCAGTGACTTATTAAACTGATAGTACGGTAATTTTCGCATCTGTCAACACCTGCTTTCTTTGGGATTGGAATTATTATATTCTTCTTGAAGTCTGAGGGTATTTCACCTGTCTCATACGTCTTGCTCACCAGCTGGTAGAGTTTTGTCATGACTGGCTCTCCCAAGGCCGTCAGTAGTTCCAATGGAATGTTGTCTACTCCAGGGGCCTTGTTTCGACTCAGGTGATTCAGTGCTCTGTCAAACTCTTCACGCAGTATCGTATCTCCCATTTCATCTTCATCTACATCCTCTTCCATTTTCATAATATTGTCCTCAAGTACATCGCCCTTGTATAGACCCTCTATATACTCCTTCCACCTTTCTGCTTTCCCTTCTTTGCTTAGAACTGGGTTTCCATCTGAGCTCTTGATGTTCATACAAGTGGTTCTCTTATCTCCAAAGGTCTCTTTAATTTTCCTGTAGGCAGTATCTATCTTACCCCTAGTGAGATAAGCCTCTACATCCTTACATTTGTCCTCTAGCCATCCCTGCTTAGCCATTTTGCACTTCCTGTCGATCTCATTTTTGAGGCGTTTGTATTCCCTTTCGCCTGCTTCATTTACTGCATTTTTATATTTTCTCCTTTCATCAAACAAATTCAATATTTCTTCTGTTACCCAAGGATTTCTACTAGCCCTCGCCTTTTTACCTACTTGATCCTCTGCTGCCTTCACTACTTCATCCCTCAAAGCTACACATTCCTCTTCTACTGTATTTCTTCCCCCCCCCCCTTCCTGCCATTTGTTCCCTTACGCTCTCCCTGAAACTCTGTGCAACCTCAGGTTTAGTCAGTTTATCCAGGTCCCATCTCCTTAAATTCTCACCTTTTTGCAATTTCTTCTGTTTTAATGTACAGTTCATAACCAATAGATTGTGGTCAGAGTCCACATCTGCCCCTGGAAATGTCTTACAATTTAAAACCTGGTTCCTAAATCTCTGTCTTACCATTATATAATCTATCTGAAATCTGTCAGTATCTCCAGCCTTCTTCCATGTATACAACCTTCTTTTATGATTCTTGAACCAAGTGTTAGCTATGATTAAGTTATGCTCTGTGCAAAATTCTACCAGGCGGCTTCCTCTTTCATTTCTCTCCCCTACTCCATATTCACCCACTATGTTTCCTTCTCTCCCTTTTCCTACTCTTGAATTCCAGTCACCCATGACTATTATATTTTCGTCTCCCTTCACTACCAGAATAATTTCTTTTATTTTTATTTTTTTTCGTAAACATTTCTCTAATAAGCTTGTGTCATTAGGATTCCTTTATATAGCTTTTATAACTTCCATTATAGCAAATGGCAAAGAATGTGTATGGTTGTGGGTGTCGCCTTGAGTAACAGCCCTCTGGTAGCCACAGCATGAATCACTGCCAGGTGGGTAGAGTGAATGACATGGGTTGTCATCTGTGGAGGCCCGTACTGCCTTTTTTTACTCCCTCAAGGTCATTTTTATATTGTCTTTTGGCTTGTTCATAACAATACTGCAACCTGTTTATTTCTTCATCTAAGCCGATCACATCCACTAATGCACATACCATCAGCTAATCTCTTTCCCTTCAAATTCCTTAAATTTGTACCTAACCTTTACTGGACATGTCCAACACATTCCATTTTTGTGTCAGCGTAAGGTCTGGATTCACAGACTTTTTGATACCCTTTTGAGTCTCTATCTCCTATGTTTGTTGTATACATCACACCTCATTTCTCCACTGACCTGTGAAATATATTTACACCACCTTCAGATTCAACTCCTCCACTATAACCACTAAAATCAAACAAACATTTATGATTTTCAGTTCCACTAGTACAGCTGTGACAGTATTTGGTAATAAATTACACATCAGTGACTTACCATTGTTCAAGAGGGTAGCTGTCACTATACAATTTAGGGAACTATGGCCTCTTCATTGCCAGGATGCACCACGGCTGCAGACCTACATGTATTGCTGTCATTCGTGTCTGCACTTTCCTGAACAGCATTTTTCAGACTATCATTTGCTACTTCTTGTAAAGTCTGCACAATAATCTTATTGTACCTGTCAAACCTAGGAGGAGGAGGAAAGTCCATACAGGCACATAAAATTTGTGCACTTCTGTACCCTTTGCCTATACACCTCATAGCGTAAGGAAGTTTAATATTTGTGTTATACACTCTCTGTTTAGTTATGCCACAAGTGTAACCACATTTGCTTAAATCACAAAAATTACAAATGGTTTTTAATTTTGATGCACAACCTCTTCTAGCAAGTATCTCCACAACTACCTTCTCACCACTATTGACACATTCCTTACACTGCAAAGCTTTAGTTGTTAGTCCAGATAGAGCAGAGAGTTCAACAATAACACAACCTGAATTAATAGTTGGT
The DNA here is from genome assembly GCF_023897955.1 of Schistocerca gregaria. NCBI lineage: Eukaryota > Metazoa > Arthropoda > Insecta > Orthoptera > Acrididae > Schistocerca > Schistocerca gregaria. The sequence goes on along the minus strand of NC_064921.1, from coordinate 604,385,447 downwards.
GTCTATACGATCAGCATTAATACTGTCAAGCCCACTGTCAAAATATTTCAGTTTTAGCTCCGAAGTACTTCGAGTAGCTGAACCTGATTCAAGTGTTGTATCACATTGTGTTTCAGTATTAGCAGAGTTAATCCTTTTGGTGAACTGACTACCATAAAATTTTATTGTTTAACACCGAAATTTATAATTCTTCCCATTGCTTTCAAGTGGAATAAGAAACCCATGCAAACAATAAGAAAAACACACACACACACACACACACACACACACACACACACACACACACACACACACACACACAGAGTTGCTTCACTGCAAATAAAATATTTGCACGAAAACAACAGCAAATAAGGATTAAACTCTCTGTATAAACAAAAGATAAGGAACTGTAAAGCTTTCACAAGTTAGCCAGCTTAAGGGAGTGAAAAGTCATAAAAACAGAACAAATGAGAGCGAAACTTGATTTTTAACAGAGCCGACTGTGTGCCATTGGGACGTTGTGGTGTGTGCAGCCACTTTTAAATCCCTCTAATTTTTGTACTTCCTGTGGTCCATTTTCCTGGAAGTAAATTTTTCTTGTTCAGAAAACTTTATAAGACAAAAAATAAAAAATTAAAATTTTTTTTGAGCGTTATTCAGATAGAAGTCCTCTGAAGGAAATGGGAAGAGTTCGAGAAAGTTGGCCAGAATCCTGAGCTAGGGGATACTTATTGGATGAGATGAGAAGGAAAGTGATTTTTGGCGCACTGCAACTGACAAGATTTGAAAATCTGAGATCTTAAAGATGGAAGATAGGGTAATATGCAAGACAGTGATTACTACCAAAAACATTGTGCACGAGTTAATAAGCATGAAGAGGTAACTGCATTGTTTATTATAGAGATAGATGGTGGAGGGGGGGGGGGGGGGGGGAATACACTGGTTAGAAAATGAATGACGTAGAAAACTAAAAGAGAATGAGGAAAGGGATTGTTACTGTGAAGAAATGCTGAGAACACAGAAGTTAATGTGAATTAAGGGCAGATGGATGGTGATAACCAAACTTGTTGTAATGCCAATTCCTACCTGCAGAGTTCAGATAAACTGATGTCTGGGAGGAGAATCCAGATGGCATGTGTGGTGAAACAGCCACGAAGGTCATGACTGTTATGTTGTAGAGCATGCACTGCAACAGGCTATTTTGTGTTGCCATTAGACACACTGTCTATGCCCATTCATTGTAACTGATAGCTTGCTGGTAGTCATGCCGATGTAAAAGGCTGAACAGTATTTACATAACAGCTGGTATATGACAATGTCATTTTACAAGTGGCACTTTCTTTGATAGATAGTATATGTCGTGCCAGTTACAGGGCTGTTATAAGTGGTGGTAGGAGGGTGCATAGCAAGGTCTTACTGTGAGATGGTCACAGAGGTAGGAGCCATAGGATGGGGAAATTGATGCAGGAATGTAGAGACTGACAGGGACACTGCGGAGATTGGGAGGGCGACAAAAAGTTATTCTAGGTAATGAAATTTTAAACATTTTATTGGCTGTGCTCCAGCAACTGTACACTGTTTTATTACAGAACATATGTACAGCCACTACGGTTGCAGAAAATTCTGTCAACTGACCATAGTTTCGATTGCACTAGGGCAATCTTCATCAGATTAAAAAGTTACATGAATACATGTAATCAGGGGCACCGTGGTTTAAAATGTCTGAGTAAAAGTGCTCTTGTCAAACAGAAATGTCATTGAAATAAAAGCTAAAATTATTATATGTTCTGTAATATTCTAGGTATGGTGTGCAAAATATCAGAGTGAACTTCATTTCAGTGCATGATTTTAGGAAGTCATACCCTTGTCAACGTCACTGATTAATACATTACAGATCAGTATAATACAGAGTGTCAGGAGGTCTACTCCTAAGTTGGTTTTTGGAGGGATCAGCAGTACCAGGAGTGGATGTGATGGCCCCACAAATCTACTAGACTGGTGGGGTAATTACTTCCAGTGAAGGCTGAGATGAGAATGGCACTGTATTGCTGTAAAGAGTCTGCATATGTACAAATACATTTGACTCAAATGCCAAGGCTGTATGGGAGGGAATGTTGACATAGGAAGCAAGGCACAAAATGCAATTAACTTTCTGCTCTTATTAATTTGTGCATAACGTTTTGGCAGTAATCTCTGTCTTGCGTATTTGCATGTTACCATATCTTCCACCTTTAAGGCCTCAGGTTTTCATATCTCATCTTGCACAGTTACAAACAACCACTTTCTTCGCCCCGTCCGGTAAGTCTACCCTGACCTGGAATTCTGAGCAATTTTTCTAAACTCTCCCCGTTTCCTAAATGTCGCCAATCCTTTTTCCTCACCCTATTCCTTCCCCTTCAACCTTTCTGCTAGAGCCGGCCAGAGTGGCCAAGTGGTTCTAGGCGCTACAGTCTGGAACTGCACAACCGCTACAGCTGCAGATTCAAATACTGCCTCGGGCATGGATGTGTGTGATGTCCTTAGGTTTAAGTAGTTCTAAGTTCTAGGGGACTGATGACCTCAGAAGTTAAGTCCCATAGTGCCCAGAGCCATTTGAACCTTCTGCTACATAGAGGCTCTGGCTCCAAAAGCTTGCTAATTTAAGTATCTTTATGTGTGTTTCTCCTGCCACCACTTGATGAGTAGATTTTTCAACTCTCCAGTACATTATATTTTCCAAAAGTTTATTATTTGTGTTAATACATTCAGCAGAAGGATTATTCAAGAAGAGAGACTAAATGACCTGAAAGCAACAGTGTCTGGTTTAAACTGGCAGCACAAAATTGCAGAATGGGGGCCAGTGACTCATTTGAATGTCTGTTGCAAACCTTAAGAACAAAATTTGATGAGATGTTCCCAACAGTCCCCAATAAGAATCCTGTAGACAAATCACAAGGCAGGAAAAAACAAATTAAAAGAAAGATGTGTAATATGACTGAATTTGATAAATTAAAATGTGCTGTCATAATGTTCAGGGACTGGATGAAGACAGCTTTAGATCTTTCACCTAAAGAGCTTGTAATGCAGCAAGTTATTACAAGGTAACATTCATTGCAGTAAAGCATGCAGCTATGTAGCAGGATTGTGTCTTTGCTATGATTTACAGCACAACTGATGCTACAAGCTGAGAGAACGGCCTCCGGTAACATCTATTAGGAATGTTAATTCATACTCCCTATCAATCTAAATAAACCATAGTAATTATCATTCGATTTTGCTCAAACTTGGTATACCATTTTTTGTTATTAAGGAGAAGAACTTGTCAAAATTTCAGAATTTTATCTATTATAGTTACAGAGACTGAGAAAATTACTTAAATGTCAAAACTCAGTTAGAAACAATAACAGTTTGTCTTATCACCACCTAAAGACGTAACTTGATAGCAAATTTATGTGCGTCCTTAAGAATAAAAACCAGTTTACTAAAATTTCTGAAGGCTTACTGCAGGTAAACTGCATTTAGCCAATGCCCAAAATTTGTTAAAATGAACTTACAGGAATTGGTTCGCAACTTGAGTTATGTGGCCTCTGTATGGTAGGTATTAGGTTGTGGTTTCATCAACACTGCTTTACACATCTAGTGAGTGAGTACTAGTGCAGAGTGAAGGGACATCATAAGGAAGCTGTGCTGAGGTAGGTGGACGATGAAAGAGAGTGTGTGTGTACAATCGAGTATTGACGACAAACCCTGCCCCGCCGCAAGCTGCTTCATTGCAACTGCTTAAGAGCCAAGGGAATTTACAGAAAGGGAGTGGGGGACTTAAAAAAGAAATACAATGGAAGGTTTGTAAAAGAGGCTCACAATTAATGTAATGCAGCTTGGAATCTGGTAAATAAGCATACGCAGAAGCATACTTCTACCTTAAATTCCTTTAGTTCTGATGTCTTCAATCTGTACTTTGTCAGGGTAGTGAAAAATACCGTAAGTGAAATACCGGTCATGTTTATATCCTACACCTCATATAAAAAATATGCAAGCTATTACACTACTAAAAACTGGAATGAAGTGCACCCTAAGGACATTGCAGAAATAGTGAATTCGTATAAGCATTCAGAGAGTGCAGACACAGTATCTATGGCATATCCTGCATAGCCTGGAAGAAAATTATTCCAGAGCTTGCTCAGTCAGTAGCGACAGTAATCAACAAATGTTCACTCTTTGTCGTCTTCCCAGAATTCCTGAAACTTGTACGGACAGTATCAGTAAAAAAAAAAAAAAAAAAAAAAAAAAAAAAAAAAAAAACCAACACACACTTAAGTGTACAGTTTTAGTCTAATTTCAGTAATCCCAGTTTTAGCTAACTTATGGAGTCTGATCAACACCTGATACTAAGTTACTTTGAAGACAAACTCTCCTTGGACACACAGCACAGCTTTCACAAGGAAAGTCAATGGTTACAGCAGTATTTGACTTAATTACAAAGCTAAGGCACGTGTTTGAAGGCAGAGAAAGTGTGGTACTAACACTGTGACCTTAGCAAGGCACGTGACTGCATGTTGCACAAGACAATACTTGATGAACTAAAGTGGTGTGGTGTTTGAGGTGTTGTTCTGGCAACTATTCAACGTTATCTTGAAAACTGAAGGCAGGCAGTATCAGTCTATGGAACACTCTCCCAAGAAAAAAAAATTGGAATGTGGCGTACCCCAAGGATCTGTCACAGGACCCCTCCTGTTTCTTATTTATGTCAATGATATAGAATGTAACAACCACCTATTACAGCTTTCAGATGATTCCACCTTTTTTGCCACAGGAAAATCTGATCAACAAGATACAGACATACCTTTTGAAAGGTTCATAAAAAATAAAATGAAGATGAACAAAGGAATAACACCTCATCTGCTGCTGGATGCAGGATAACGTAAGGCTATCAAACTGCTGGGTTTTGCGGCTGACAGCAAACTAACAATGAATGAGCACACAGTGTATGTATGCTCCAAACTCTCCTGAGTAACGTACATTCAGAGGACACTAAAGGGTATTATAACTGACAAATACTTCATAATAGTGTATTATGCACTATTTCATAGTCACATTAAATATTGCCTGCTGTTATGGGAACACTATTCAGTTTGCAGCAACGTGTTATTCCTACAAAAAGAAAAAAGCTGCCAGGATCAGCAAGAGATTGGAGCACTTCAAGCCTATATTCGCCCACATAGGAATAATGACCATTTTCAGCTGTGTGTGTTTTTGTGGCTGATCAGTGCAAAAGAAAACCAAGGCACTTTCAGCATGAGGCACAAAATTCAAAATTATGACATCTGCAATGAGAGTGACATTAAATACCAAGCTGTCAGCTGTTAGAAACACAAGATATTTTTCCAATGGTTGCTCTAAAAATGTTCAACACACAGCATTGAGAACTGTAAAGTCTGCCACTAGGGCCATTCCAAAGGAAAATTGTACAGGACTTGAAACAGCACCCTTTATTCTCCAATGGAGAATTTTTCAACAGTGACCACAGTAACTGGACAAAATAATACTGTTTTCATCTGTTATACATTTCCTTACTGTGAACAATTTTGTTCATATGTTATATGGAAAATTGTGAAAATTTATGTACGTATGTGTGTTATTTTGATTCAGTCTGTCCAGTCTTGACTGGTAAACAATGAAGATCTAGTAATATAAGTAATAAGGTATGACAATTAGTAGTGCATTGCAAATGGGACTCTGGGTTACAGATGAAGGTTTTGTCTGATATGTACCAATGTATTTACAAACTTCCAGAAGGAAATGCACAGTAGTTATTTAATATAAAAGAGGTATCAGCTGTTTTTATCAAAGTAGTTTCTCTCCTGCTTATTAACTGGTGGAAATGGAAATAATAATAAAGAGTATAGAGGCATTGCAGGCTGGTCCATAGGTGTTGAAGCATCCTTCTAAAATGAAACTTTATTATGCAACATGACACCCAGCTTGGAAGCTGCCATCTGAGATGCAACTCAATTTTCAAATGGAAATGAAGCAAGTAGTGTATCGGACACACAGAGAATTTTGCAAAAAACAATGTGATCTTTCATTTGAATTACTGATGGACTGCAATTTATCTAGATCTAAATCTACACTCATACTCTGCAAGCCACCTGACTGTGTGTGGTGGAGTGTGCCTTGAGTAATTCTATCTGTTCTCCCTTCTATTCCAGTCTAGTATTGTTCGTGGAAAAAAAGATTGTCGGTATGCCTCTATGTGGGTTCTAATCTCTGATTTTATCCTCATGGTCTCTTCGCAAGATATACGTAGGAGGGAGCAATAGACTGCTTGACTCCTCGGTGAAGGTATGTTCACGAAACTACTTCAAAAGCCCATACCGAGCTATTGAGTGTCTCTCCTGCAGAGTCTTCCACTGGAGTTTATCTATCATCTCCGTAACACTTTCGTGATTACTAAATGATCCTGTAACAAAGTGCACTGCTCTCCGTTGGATCTTCTCTACCTCTTTTATCAACCCTATCTGATATGGATCCCACACCAGTGAGCAGTATTCAAGCAGTGAGTGAACAAGTGTACTGTAACCTACTTCCTTTGTTTTCGGACTGCATTTCTTTAGGTATCTTCCAATGTATCTCAGTCTGGCATCTGCTTTACCGACGATTAATTTTATATGGTCATTGTGTTTTAAATCACTCCTAATGCCTACTCCCAGATAATTTATGGAATTAGCTGCTCCCAGTTGCTGAACTGCTATATTGTAGCTAAATGACAAAGGATCTTTCTATGTATTCGTAGTACATTACACTTGTCTACAATGAGATTCAGTTGCCATTCCCTGCACCATGCGTCAATTCGTTGCAGATCCTCCTGCATTTCAGTACAATTTTCCATTGTTACAACCTCTCAAAATACTACAGCTTCATCCGCAAAAAGCCTCAGTGAACTTCCGATGTTATCCACAAGGTCATTTATATATATACTGTGAATAGCAACGGTTCTATGACTCTCCCCTGTGGCACACCTGAAATCACTCGTACTTCGAAGGACTTCTCTCCATTCAGAATGACATGCTACATTCTGTTATCTAGGAACTCTTCAATCCAATCACACAACTGGTCTGACAGTCCATATGCTCTTACTTTGTTCATTAAACAATTTTGGCGAACTGTATCAAACGCCTTGCGGAAGTCAAGAAACACGGCATCTACCTGGGAACTCGTGTCTATGGCCCTCTGAGTCTCGAGGACTAATAGCGCGAGCTGGGTTTCACATGATTGTCTTTTTCGAAAAGTCCCAGAAAAGTCATTATACTCCAGCACAATACGTGTTCCGAAATTCTACACTGATCGACGTTAGAGATATAGGTCTATAGTTCCACACATCTGTTCGATGTCCCTTCTTGGAAATGGGGATGACCTGTGCCCTTTTCCAATTCTTTGGAACACTACGCTCTTCTAGAGACCTACGGTACACTGCTGCAAGGAGGGGGGCAAGTTCCTTTGCGTAATCTGTGTAAAATTGAACTGGTATCCCATCAAGTCCAGCGGTCTTTCCTCTTTTGAGCGATTTTAATTTTTTTTCTATCCCTCTGTTATCTGTTCCAATATCTACCATTTTGTCATCTGTGCAACAATCTAGGTAAGGAACTACAATGCAGAATTCTATGAAACAGCTTTGAAAAAACACATTTCACATTTTGGCCTTTAGTCTGTCATCCTCTGTTTCAGTACCATTTTGGTCACAGAGTGCCTGGACATTATGTTTTGATCCACCTACTGCTTTGACTTAAGACCACAATTTCTTAGGATTTTCTGCCAAGTCAGAACACATAACTGTACTTTCGAATTCATTGAATGCTTCTCGCATAGCCCTCCTCACACTACATTTCACTTCGTGTAATTTTTGTTTGTCTGCAAGGCTTTGGCTATGTTTATGTTTGCTGTGGAGTTCCCTTTGTTTCTGTAGCAGTTTTCTAATTCTGTTGTTGTACTACAGTGGTTCTTTTCCATCTCTTATGATCTTCCTTGGCACATAGTCATCTAATGCATATTGTATGATGGGTTTGAACTTTGTCCACTGATCTTCAACACTATTTGTACGTAAGATAAAACTTGTGTTGAGCCATAAAGTACTCTGAAATCTGCTTTTTGTCACTTTTGCTAAACAGAAAAATCTTCCTACCTTTTTTAATATTTCTATTTATGGTTGAAATCACCGATGCTGTAACCGCTTCATGATCGCTGATTTCCTGTTCTGCGTTAACTGTTTCAAATGGTTTGGGTCTGTTTGTCACCAGAAGGTCTAATGTGTTATCATCATGAGTCGGATCTCTGTTTAACTGCTCAATGTAGCTTTCAGATAATACACTTAAAAAAATTTCACTGGATTCTTTGTCCCTGCCACCCATTATGAACGTTTGAGTCTCCCAGTCTATATCTGGTAAATTAAAATCTCCACCCAGAACTATAACATGGTCGGGAAATCTACTAGAAATATTTTCCAAATTTTCCTTCAGCTGTTTTGCCATGACAACTGCTGAGCCAGGGGGCCTAGAGAGACATCCAATTGCCGTCTTTGAGCCTGCTTTAACTGTGACATTCACCTAAATTATTTCACATTTTGGATGTCTGTCAATTTCCTCTGATACTAATGCACGTTTAATCGCTATAAACATGCCTCCCCCTTCACTGTCCAGCCTGTCTCTGCGGTATACATTCCAATCTGAGCTTAGAATTTCATTACTGTTCACATCTGGTTTCAGCCAACTTTCCGTCCCTAATCCTATGTGGGCATTGTGAGCATTTATTAATGAGAGTAGTCCTGGGGCCTTTCTATACATTTTCAGTATCAGTATGGATTAATCATGATTTTTTGAAACTGTTGCTAATGTGTGTGAGGTCACAGTACAGGTCCTAAGTGACATCTCAAGATGTTAGTAACAGTTAACATTACAACAAAAGGGCGTTCATAGATGGAGGGACACTCACACCAGCAAGGTATTATGGTGTGCAAAACTTTAAATATATGTCTTGAATTACGCATGCCTCGCAGCAACTTTTTTATTTTTACTTCTAAGTACAGTACATGCTCAAATCTTTGTGTTCGTTTTCACCTGTTTTGACTGCAGAAGTAAAATGTGTATATGATTCACATTTTTGTTTCAGCAGTCAAGACAGCTGAAAATGGACATATCCTTAATTTTAAGTAAAAATAAATAAAGTTACAACAGAAGCACAAGGACTGCGTTATGCAAATAAACATTTACTTTCACCGAACTATATTAAAAGACATGCAAAATCGACAATATGAGAGTGTTGAAAATTCCTACAAGAAAAGCCAGAAGGAAAAAAGATATAATTTCAAACTTAAAAAAATTAAAAACAGGGGAAGAAACTGATTGGTCTTGGTAAGTTATCTGCACAATATTATAATATTCAAGAATACAGAAAGATGAAGATACTTAAATGCTGAAAGCAGATGAGCAACATGATAGTTCTCTACATAAATTCGCGAAATACCCACTCGTTACTCTCTTATACAGCCCAAGGTAATCTTGACTGCACTCCAGAAAACTGGTTGTCGTATTTCTGGTATATGAAATCAACTTCACTGTACAGGGCCACCAACGTTCACCTGCAGTTTTCATTTCAATAATGGTCCAAAGACACCTGTGGGCTCGTCTATGATCAATCACAGGCCAGAGACAGCCTTGGAACTACAGTTTGACCAATTGTGAACTAGAGCATCTAAGTACAATAAGTAAATACTTGATCTGTGGAGTATATAGTCTTTTTCATACTATCTGAAAACAACTAATAAGCTTACACATAAAAAAGCAGTTCATCATCCGAGTGACATAGGATGTCCAATGAATCTAAATGTAGTTCAACGATTATACACAGAACAGAATAAAAACTGAACATTTGACATTGGCCACAAGTAATTATAAACATGAACAATCCCGATATGCTTGCATCCCCAGATCAAATGGAACTGTGATAAAAATTCTCTGATTTCAAATAACTCAAAAACTGAAAGAAAGCTGATGGTATCAAAAGTAAAATTCGTCTGAGGAAACTATTAAATTATTGATAGAATAACCAACCAGTCCTTACCTCCAGGAGGCAAAGTATCAGTACTGATCAAGCATCTTGTTTCTTTGTAAAAATATACAAATATGTACATAATGGAAAATGACATACATCTTACACATAACAACAACAACAGGCCTCTTTACTGAGAAGACAACATACGATCTCTCATACTTAAGGGGAGTTGGAACGCCTTATCCCGACAATGTTAAATTTAGTGACTTGGCTTACCTATATTTCAGGAACTACTGTAGCCATTGAAATGAAACTTTTACAGGACATTAAACTGTATGTTCCGAGTCTAATGAACTACAATAATTGCATTTCAGCCACTGCTTTTTTCAATTACACAGTTAACATTTTGTGTACTTTTTTGTACATTATCCTAAATAATTTTAATTATAAAAAACATTATGTTCTTTTAGTCCAGTGGACTCAGGATATGTATGTTATTACTTCCTGAAAATCTGAATACTCTACTTTAAGTGCATTCTGAGATTTAGGGGAAAATGCAACAAAAAATGCAAATTTTCAGGTATGGCTTCAAAAAAAAAAAATTAACTTGCTTAATACATACTTATTAGATTTTTTTTCGTCACTTAGAAGCAGCCTGCACCATACTGTGCATCATCCTCTTTATCTTTTTCTATGTTTTTCTTCCCCTCCTTTTCTTCTTTCTGGACTCCTTAGTGGCCAACTGCGCTGCACACTTTGATTTATCAATGTGAACCTTGTCCATCTGTTCAAGTTCTCTTATGCAGTTTGCTTAAGGATTAATTCCCATATGCTTTAGCCCTTTCACCATACCAATGTTGCCATCACTAAAAGCGCAATAACAGCATCACTGACACCCCATTTTAGTGTCTTCATTCCAACAAAAACATTTGTTGGTAAGAGAATCCATATAAGATTATTGAATGACTCATTGGAATTTGGAGTCTGACCATGCAGACACTTCTGTAGTAATTCAGGATTTGCCAGGTCTCTTTAAATAGGTTTTATGATATCCATGACTGCTGCTCAGATGGACTGTTTATGGCTATATGAACTGCTTGAGTACTGGGCATTGCGTTTATTGCACCATGAAGCAGGTCCAGGAGGGCAAAGGTGGTCTACTGGTCTTTCATCAGTTGACAGTCTGTGGAAGAAGGTAGCCCATACTGCCTGCTTCATTTTCAACAAATCCTCAGTATTATTTCTAATGGCAATCCCATAATACTGCTGTAGTTCATCATTCATTTCATCTGTCAGCCTGCCTCTTGTGGTTTTACCATCCGAATGTTTCTTGTCTCTCAAACTTTGTTTCAACTTCTTTAACCTGGTGCCCATCCTCTTCTGGACATGACCAAGACATTCTAGTTTTGTGATAATCTTCTTACCATAAGGTTGAATGGCTATTACACTTTTATACAGTTTTCAGTCTTCTTCACCTAAGAACTTAGTGTAACACACTCACCTTTCATTCACAGATCAACTAAAAATTTCAATAGCTGCAGAGGCCTCCATACCACCACTTGTTTCTTCATAATTTCTGTCACAGATATTCCCTGATTTACACTTATAACAATGGTTGGTTAAAATCTGGAAATCTATTACCTTTCCAGTATCCGCACAGGACTCCATAGCAACAGAATTCTTAGAACTGTAGCCACACTTCTGCCAAGTGCCATCAAAAGCTACTGGTATGTCAGTCATACCATTGTTTATTTAAAGAGCTTCATTTGCAGCACCCTTCATTGACTCATGCATCAGATTCAACAGCAGCGCTAATAAATCCTGCATAGTAGTTGTTTTTACAAGGTGGGTGTGGCATATTCATCACGGCATACATTCTTTCTGCTGCAATGTGTCCTTTGCCATTAGCTCTCAATCCATAAAACCACCTGACATTTACATAAAATAATTATATTTACACTTATCAGAATTCGAAAATGAGTGAGTATATTTACAACTGGCATAAATAATGATAAGTTTCCTGCGTAGTCCATTTGATACCTCACTGTCTTCAACTAAACTAACTGGCCCTCCACACATTTTAGAACACACACATTCACCTAACATCCTTGTTAGGATGTGTAAATCTATCAGAATATAACCTAACCTACCATTGCATCACCTTTGTTTTGAGAAAACTGCATAACACAATGTTTTATTTTAAGCTTCAAAGCACTAATGAGTGTTTCTCTAGATACTGACGAGTTTGCCTGTATTTCAGTGTATGTAATTTCATACGCCACATGTTGAACACAAATGTTTTCCTTTATTCGAAAATCTATTACCACGAAACCCACCTTTCTTAAAAACACTTTGTTTTGGCATCATACTTTACTTTTTGAGCAATTTACCAATCTATTAATCACTTTTCCTTGGAAAAATGTTAGCACTTCGACATACAATGTGTGTTTACACTATGAAACTATATGATATTGTTTTTGACAGTGCTACCAATACAAACAAGTACTTTAACCTTAATAACACAGCAATCCACAGCCTCCTATATAAAAAATTACTGATTTTTATTAGATCTTGAATTAATGCACATAAATTTTTTTAATGTTTTCAACCGGTGTAGGTTATATTTAAAAAAAATAATCATTTTATTCAGAAAATTGGAAATTTTATAATCTGATAAAAATCCGAAAAAAAGAAAAAATTCTGTTCTAACTCCCTTTAAGTCTAGTAGAGCTAAACAAACATATTACCTGTTCACATATTCTGATATCTTACCAATGCCCTTGATTGTGTAAATCATAAAATTCTTCTAGAGAAATTAAAATATGCCTTTTCCTTGAATAGATTAAGTCATATCTTATTAACAGACAAGAAAGGTCCACCTTAGCAAATGATATGTCAAGAATAGGATTCAGTGCAGAGTTGGAAAACATTACATATGCTGTGCCAGAAGTTTCAGTGCTTTATCCATTCTTATTCCTTGTCTACATAAATGATTTATCCAAGATATTGGAGGACTCTTCAAATATTGATAAAGGGAGCAAGCACTAATGCCAGACACAGTTAGGAGAACAACACAATATGCTTACAACTGGTCAATGGCCAAAAGCTTTACAAAAAGTCATGTTACATAATTCAATACAAATAAAAGTTACTTACAGGTACCAGCAGTAAAGATCAATGGTCATACACTAGATGAAGCTCCACATGTAAAGCTCCTGCTCATCCAAATGCATAATAAAGTGAGGGGACACCAGCATGTGGACACAGTAACCAAGAAACTCAGTCCTACCTGCTTCACATTCACTTCTGTGCTGTCAGTCTTCTGGGGTTAAAGGAAAAGTATTTATGCTACATAAGGAAGCAGTAACAGTACTGCATCAATGTCGATAACCAAGCATTTTACACAAGCCTTTTCATGGCCCTAGGAATTTTTACATTCAGGTGCAGAAGTCTGCAACAGGTTACCAGCATACATAAAGCAGGAAATCTAAAATCTGCAACAATTCAAAAATAAAGTAAAAGAACACCTTTTTAGCCACTGCTTCTACAATTTATTACAATACCTGGGTTCCAATGTAAATTCTGGATAACCAATATTTGTTGTAGATACATCCTGATGTTATCACTATATAGATGGCCGATATATTTGTCTGTGTAAAGTAACCTGAATGCTATGTTTGAAGCAACATAAAGAAACAGTGTTTGGTGTTGCTCATGTTTCCTAGTGTTAACAGGCTCGGTGGGGGTGTATAAAGGTTATGAATGTTACCAGATATTGAGTGATCATTATGAAGGACAAGGAGATAATGCCATCTCTCATGAGTATACAGTATCAACACTAACTGTTTCAATGGAGCCTCACTCTGGGTCTCTATTTGGCTGTCTGGTAGAATCATGCAATATCCAGATTTGGGGGCATTCAGATGTGACAGTGGTCCAGTGTTCAACTGCTTGGGAACATGGGGGCAGGCATACCCCTCATCAAGGATCTGTTCAATCATCACAAAGGAGTAGCTGGACCAGGTAATTATGTTCTCCAGCCTGGGCTGTCATTAATACAATGCAAGTGGCTGCGTTTAGCATGGTGCTGTGACTGGAAAGCATGGGCACTGGAGAGTAGCATCCCATTGTGTTCAGCAGTGGATCACAATTTTGCATTACCCCATGTGACCTGCATCAGCAAGTATGGCGGCAACCAGAGGAGCGTTATAATTTTTCTCCAGTTTTGGCAATGCACAATGATGATGTGGGAAACCACTAGACATCACTTTATATAAAGGCTGATAGTGGCTGAGAACTGACATCACAACAGTGAATCACAGGCTTGCTGCGTCCCCATACGTTATCTCTCATGCAACAGTATAGTGGTGCCATGTTTTAACAGGACAATGCTTGCTCACATGACACGGGCCTCTATGAACTGTTTGCATGGTTATGAAGCACTCGTGTGCCTGGCAAGATGACCATATCTGTGCCTGATAGAACCTATAAGGGACTGGGGCTACCTCAGACATCAACTCCATTGCAGCACTAATATTTAGAATATCAAGGACCATTTATAACAGTTGTGGACCAGGCTGCTCCAGGAGAGGGATACAACAGCTTTATGACACACTTCCAGCCAAATCAGTGCATGCATATGGGACAATGGAGGCGAATGTCATACTGATAAGTGGACTCATACTGTCAATTTCTTTGTAAATATGACTCGGTTTTACAGTCACTGAAATAACATCACATACTCTATGCGTGAAGTTTCATTTTGTTTCTTCCCCTCCTTCTTGGTGCTACACTTTATCAGACAGTGTTTAAAAAGTAATCAGCTAGAAATTATGCTATTGATTAATTTGAGTGATTAGCACTAGTAAGTTTGTTGGTAGTATACTTTACAGAAGCAGCCAGGAGTGATGATTCTGCTCGGTAATGCATTACTTGACTCATATCACACCACTGAAGGGCCTCTTTCAAGATAACATTTATCAAACACTGTGTGATTAAATGAATGAATGAATGAATGAATGGGAGAGACATTCAAGTGTGTTGGTGTTATGAAGATTTAAATGAAGTACAATGAAATCAAAGCGCTGCATCAGTCATATTAGGACATATGCCAGTGTTTTAAATTATTCTGCTCATAAAATATTTGGTGTCCCAGCATTTTTAATTTTTTAGTAATGAAGAATTAGCTGACAATCCTTTCACTTATGGAAAATGCATCAAGAGCAACAGAAACTATCTAGAATTACTGTTTTGGAACCAGAAACAGTGTTTCATTAGGAAAAACGAATTTGATACCTGGTTGTTAACAAGGTTGTGATAAGTGTGCCATTCACTGTTTTATCCGGCAATAATTACTATTTGTCAAAGTGTAAATAACTTAACAATAACGTAAGTACATAAAAAGTGTCTAATGTAAAACAGACACCACAGTGCCACGAATCAGAAAGGAAACTTGTTAAGGGCATTCCAGTGATAGACTGAGGATGGTAGCTGGAGGGGAAGGACTACATCCTGAAAAAGGTATCTTTGTAAACCGAACTTACATCCTCCCCACCACCACACACACAAATGTATGTTAGTATCAATCAGAACGTGTAACATACAATGACTAGTAGCAAGCACACTCAGAGCAATCTACTGTGAAGTCTCGAAACTATTTTGTCATTCATTGCAAAACCAACAATGACCTTAACAAAGCACCACCAAATGTTCCTGGGGGGCTGTGATGAACATGTTGCCACATGCCATACATTTTAAATGGGCAACTAGTCACAGAGGCAGTGGTATTCACAGAAAAGGGCTTTGATACTTTTGTTTCTTGCCACAAATGACAAAGCAACATCCTGCAGAGAAATCATATGTGAAGTAGCCGAAGGAGGGGCAGTGCCTCAGGCTCTAAAATCTCCCTTACATACCTTTTGCTGTTCCAACTAATTTCTACATGAAGAATTTGATATTTAATGCTGTATCCAATGTCACCTCACATGTAGTTCAACAATGGAGGCTTTCAGACAGATGTCACTACAGTAACCTCTGATTACGCAGGCAACAGCATGAGAATCTTTGAAACAGGACTTTTGTACAAAGACTACATTTTCCCTTGCAGATGATCAGAAATGGGGTTCACAGGCCCACTGCAGTCCAATACATTTACCGTTCCCGGACAACAGACGCTAACACACCACACGCTTTTCACGAGTACAATCTGCAGTAAACAACACTGACCTGTATATAGACACAGTGTTATACCTGCTACTGAGATAACACTTTTTTTTCCACACTGCAAGATCCAATATGTGCCCACTTTAGAGCACAGCTCTTCTATTCACAAATTTTACACATGCATCATACACCACTGTCACAGATAATTGCTCTATAGAAATGCAAACATTATGGAATAACAAATCCATTTTTCCTGGAGAACTACAGTTCTGCCTGTTTTGAATTTTCCCACAGGCTGAAACTGTGTCTAGATACTTAGGAGATGAACTTCCATTTGTGATAAAGCCTCCATCTTGTTTCAACAGGGCCTCAATGGCTGAGCTTTACTTAATGTTGATCAAGAAGTGATGTCAATACTAGATTCATCTTAATAGGATGTGTGTAAATTAGCTTGTAGTTGAACATGCAGTTATAGGTGACAGAGTTTCTTCCAAAACATGTTTAGGGTTGATTTGTAATAAATTATTTTCAAGCTGTGCCCAAAATTTTAATAAAAATCTTCAGCATAAAAAGCAACAAAGTTGTGGCTTCTGCAAAAGATGCAATATTTTTTTTCTTTTATATTTGATATGCAAGCAGTTCTCCCTGCATGTTTTATGTTGTTGTTGTTGTCTTCAGTCCTGAGACTGGTTTGATGCAGCTCTCCATGCTACTCTATCCTGTGCAAGCTGCTTCATCTCCCAGTACCTACTGCAACCTACATCCTTCTGAATCTGCTTAGTGTACTCATCTCTCGGTCTCCCTCTACGATTTTTACCCTCCACGCTGCCCTCCAATGCTAAATTTGTGATCCCTTGATGCCTCAAAACATGTCCTACCAACCGATCCCTTCTTCTAGTCAAGTTGTGCCACAAACTTCTCTTCTCCCCAATCCTATTCAATACCTCCTCATTAGTTACGTGATCTATCCACCTTATCTTCAGTATTCTTCTGTAGCACCACATTTCGAAAGCTTCTATTCTCTTCTTGTCCAAACTAGTTATTGTCCATGTTTCACTTCCATACATGGCTACACTCCAAACAAATACTTTCAGAAACGACTTCCTGATACATAAATCTATATTCGATGTTAACAAATTTCTCTTCTTCAGAAACGCTTTCCTTGCCATTGCCAGTCTACATTTTATATCTTCTCTACTTCGACCATCATCAGTTATTTTACTTCCTAAATAGCAAAACTCCTTTACTACTTTAAGTGTCTCATTTACTAATCTAATTCCCTCAGCATCACCCGATTTAATTTGACTACATTCCATTATCCTCGTTTTGCTTTTGTTAATGTTCATCTTATATCCTCCTTTCAAGACACTGTCCATTCCGTTCAACTGCTCTTCCAAGTCCTTTGCCGTCTCTGACAGAATTACAATGTCATCGGCGAACCTCAAAGTTTTTACTTCGTCTCCATGAATTTTAATACCTACTCCAAATTTTTCTTTTGTTTTCTTTACTGCTTGCTCAATATATACAGATTGAATAACATCGGGGAGAGGCTACAACCCTGTCTCACTCCTTTCCCAACCACTGCTTCCCTTTCATGCCCCTCGACTTTTATGACTGCCATCTGGTTTCTGTACAAATTATAAATAGCCTTTCGCTCCCTGTATTTTACCCCTGCCACCTTTAGAATTTGAAAAAGAGTATTCCAGTCAACATTGTCAAAAGCTTTCTCTAAGTCTACAAATGCTAGAAACGTAGGTTTGCCTTTTCTTAATCTTTCTTCTAAGATAAGTCGTAAGGTCAGTATTGCCTCACGTGTTCCAACATTTCGACGGAATCCAAACTGATCCTCCCCGAGGTCTGCATCTACCAGTTTTTCCATTCGTCTGTAAAGAATTCGCCTTAGTATTTTGCAGCCGTGGCTTATTAAACTGATAGTTCGGTAATTTTCACATCTGTCAGCACCTGCTTTCTTTGGGATTGGAATTATTATATTCTTCTTGAAGTCTGAGGGTATTTCGCCTGTCTCATACATCTTGCTCACCAGCTGGTAGAGTTTTGTCATGACTGGCTCTCCCAAGGCCGTCAGTAGTTCTAATGGAATGTTGCCTACTCCGGGGGCCTTGTTTCGACTCAGGTCTTTCAGTGCTCTGTCAAACTCTTCCCGCAGTATCGTATCTCCCATTTCGTCTTCATCTACATCCTCTTCTATTTCCATAATATTGTCCTCAAGTACATCGCCCTTGTATAAACCTTCTATATACTCCTTCCACCTTTCTGCCTTCCCTTCTTTGCTTAGACCTGGGCTGCCATCTGAGCTCTTGATATTCATACACGTGGTTCTCTTCTCTCCAAAGGTCTCTTTAATTTTCCTGTAGGCAGTATCTATCTTACCCCTAGTGAGATAAGCTTCTACATCCTTACATTTGTCCTCTAGCCATCCTTGCTTAGCCATTTTCCTCTTCCTGTCGATCTCATTTTTGAGACGTTTGTATTCCTTTTTGCCTGCTTCATTTACTGCATTTTTATATTTTCTCCTTTCATCAAACAAATTCAATATTTCTTCTGTTACCCAAGGATTTCTAGCAGCCCTCGTCTTTGTACCTACTTTATCCTCTGCTGCCTTCACTACTACATCCCTCAGAGCTACCCATTCTTCTTCTACTGTATTTCTTTCCCCTATTCCTGTCAATTGTTCCCTTATGCTCTCTCTGAAACTCTGTACAACCTCTGGTTCTTTCAGTTTATCCAGGTCCCATCTCCTTAATTTCCCACCTTTTTGCAGTTTCTTCAGTTTTAACCTACAGGTCATAACCAATAGATTGTGGTCAGAGTCCACATCTGCCCCTGGAAATGTCTTACAACTTAAAACCTGGTTC
Source organism: Schistocerca gregaria (assembly GCF_023897955.1). NCBI lineage: Eukaryota > Metazoa > Arthropoda > Insecta > Orthoptera > Acrididae > Schistocerca > Schistocerca gregaria. Next base: position 604,366,407 of record NC_064921.1, on the reverse strand, counting down.
CTAAATCTCTGTCTTACCATTATATAATCTATCTGATACCTTTTAGTATCTCCAGGGTTCTTCCACATATACAACCTTCTTTCATGATTCTTAAACCAAGTGTTAGCTATGATTAAGTTGTGCTCTGTGCAAAATTCTACTAGGCGACTTCCTCTTTCATTTCTTAGCCCCAATCCATATTCACCTACTATGTTTCCTTCTCTCCCTTTTCCTACACTCGAATTCCAGTCACCCATTACTATTAAATTTTCGTCTCCCTTCACTATCTGAATAATTTCTTTTATTTCATCGTACATTTCTTCAATTTCTTCATCATCTGCAGAGCTAGTTGGCATATAAACTTGTACTACTGTAGTAGGTGTGGGCTTCGTATCTATCTTGGCCACAATAATGCGTTCACTATGCTGTTTGTAGTAGCTTACCCGCATTCCTATTTTCCTATTCATTATTAAACCTACTCCTGCATTACCCCTATTTGATTTTGTGTTTATAACCCTGTAGTCACCTGACCAAAAGTCTTGTTCCTCCTGCCACCGAACTTCACTAATTCCCACTATATCTAACTTTAACCTATCCATTTCCCTTTTTAAATTTTCTAACCTACCTGCCCGATTAAGGGATCTGACATTCCACGCTCCGATCCGTAGAACGCCAGTTTTCTTTCTCCTGATAACGACATCCTCCTGAGTAGTCCCCGCCCGGAGATCCGAATGGGGGACTATTTTACCTCCGGAATATTTTACCCAAGAGGATGCCATCATCATTTAATCATACAGTAAAGCTGCATGTCCTCGGGAAAAATTACGGCTGTAGTTTCCCCTTGCTTTCAGCCGCTCGCAGTACCAGCACAGCAAGGCCGTTTTGGTTAATGTTGCAAGGCCAGATCAGTCAATCATCCAGACTGTTGCCCCTGCAACTACTGAAAAGGCTGCTGCCCCTCTTCAGGAACCACACGTTTGTCTGGCCTCTCAACAGATACCCCTCCGTTGTGGTTGCACCTACGGTACGGCCATCTGTATCGCTGAGGCACGCAAGCCTCCCCACCAACGGCAAGGTCCATGGTTCATGGGGGGGATGTTTTATGTAATCCAGCATTTATCGCAAATCAACTCATACAGAACTATATTTGTAGGCCACAAGTTGCCATCATCCTGCGCAACTTGGTAGTGTCCTATGCTCTTTGGTGCATAGAGCACATGTAGTCTCACATGCCGACAGTCTACCTGCTGAGCTAAAACACCTGAGAACGGTATTCCAACAGAATGGCTATTCCGATAGGCAGATACGCCATGCATTCCGTTCCAAGCAATCTCAAAGCAGGGATGTAAATGAAGATACGAAGGCACCCACTGCAACAGCGTTTTTGCCCTATTTTGGCGGCATGTCTTTGAGAATAGAAAGAATCCTCAAAAAGCACGATGTCAAGTACGTTTTTCGGCCACCAGCAAAACTGAGGAATTTGTTGTTCTCAGTCAAAGACGACCTTGGCCTCAGGAAACGTGGTGTGTATAAAATCCCATGCCAGTGTGGAAAATCTTATATGGGACAGACATGCCAAACTGTGCAAGAACGTTGCGTCGAACATCATCGTCATACATTCCTGGGGCAACCTGATAAATCAGCGGTAGCGGAGCATTGCCTGGACACGGAACATCGTATTCTTTACGAACAGACGGAAATTTTATCCCCAGCATCATCTTTCTGGGACTGTGTTATTAAGGAGGCCATACATATCTGCACAGCGGACAATCTTATTAACAGGGATGCAGGTTTTCAACTGAGCGCCGCCTGGAATCCAGCACTGGCTGCCATTAAATCAAAAACAGGGAAAACAAGAACTTACGTTTCGTCAAGTGACGCAACGCATAGTTGAGATTTAGTTCATACTTTAACCGCAGGAGTGCCCGGCAGCACAGTCATTGCCCATAGCACTCGCGCAGATGGCCTTTCTGTGGCTCCCAGCAGGGGGAACCAGAAGCGCTGCTTTCCTCCATCTACGAGCGTCTTCCCGCGCACGCGTATTGCCTGCTCCCATCATGATAAATTCCGACGCTGCCACGTGATTATCATCAGTCGTGCCTTGCAGCAGTGACAGCAGCAGCTACCACCACCTGATCATGTCGAGCAGTTGCATTGAAGAAATATTGTGCGATTTACAAAATACGAATCGGCGGCAAACCCGAGAAGCGTATTTGTAATCCATAATTGTTAACTGAAAAGTTGAACATAGCCAAATCAAACATTAAATAGCATTTACACTAGGACATGTTAGATGTTGTCCCTAAATACCTTAGGCTGCATGATGCTCCATGTGTTTGTCATTCTCCTTATTGCAGAGTGCTACAGCTATACCATAATGTAATTCCTGTCAATTTTAAGAAATATCTCAAATGGAAACAGTAGTGAATATTTATGACAGAATTTCAAATAAAATGCCAAAATACAGGATGCAAAATGTTGCTGAAAACTTGTTGCAACAATAGCTGACAAGCCTTCCCTACAAACTTTATGAGAATGAAAAATGAATATTGCAGTAACTGCTAAAGATAAAACTTGTTTAAATAGCATTTTAATATTACAAATATATGTAAAAAGCTTTTCACTGTTTTTTTAAGAGCATCAACTCATGGTCACTTAGAAGACAGAATATGAAGGACTTATCAACTGATGAAGATACATCATGGACTGAAATTAAGTGAAGTCTACACTGGGACATTGCAGAAAACGGTCCCATACACTATTGAAAAAAGCATGCAAGATGTAAATGGAAGAAACACATGAGATTAGCGAGAAAGAAGTAAGGGTAATGTGGCAAAGAGTCAAGAAAAAGACAGCCTGATATGTGAAAAAGATCATAAAGGATTGCTGGTGTTAAATAACAGCTTTCCATGAATGTAAAACTAAGAAGGGAGGCAATAATAACCTCATTCATAAGCATAGCAACTATCAGTATTTGGAAGGATAAAGATGAAAAAGGAAGAGAGAAATTCAATCTCTATTAGGATAGTAGGCAAAAATGTTCACTCAAAACAAAGATTACAGGGAAAAATCTCAAAGCAACTTTAAATTGATATAATGTGGAGGAAACAATGGTGTACTCCATAAATTTATTGACAAGAAATGTATGAACAATATTCAAAGCACATTATTATCTGTGCTCATATAGTAAGTATTCTAATCTTATTATGGCTGTCATTTTTCTCACTGCAGTTGCTAATGTGCATATGCCTACACTTCAACCCTTAAATCAGTCTTGCAATTCACCGTGTACTTTTTCTTTGACAAAGATTTGTGTTTTTTGAAGTCATCAAGCCCCAACAGTGATTTCTTTGCATTATTTTGCTGTCCTGATACAAATAGTAGTTTAAATTTGTTTGTCCAAGTCTTGGTTTTTTCCTTCTCTCTTATATACCATTTTACTACTTCTCTCTTATACATACCATGTCGTGATTCATGCCTATGTTCTGAACAGATATCCAATATATCTGGAATGAATACATGATGACAAACAATGAATTTTTTGTTATGGAATACATGGTGGTCAACAACAGAAATGTGGGATTTCATGAGCAGCTTACAAACAAAATATTTATTGCTTTAATTACTTCAAAATATAAAAATACAATCTATATAGCAGCATGCTGCAATGCTATAACAATTATTTAAGACACTTTTATAATTTCAATTGACTGCTGTACACATCTCAACCATTACAGAATTATTGAAGTTGTATGACACAACTGCCCAATTTTGGGCAAAAGATGGAAAAGTAAGAACTTACAACAAAGTATGTTATTCATACTTTCTGTCAGTAGTAGAAACATATTAGGTACAAATAAATAAATTTAAATATTCAATTGACTGTGCATTTACATATACTCAACTACGAAAATAAATTAAAAGCTACACAAAAAAAATAAAAATAATTCCTCAATGTGTAAACAGAATTAACATTATAATTTAAAAATCTATTCTGTTATTAGAATTTTTAAGTCCTCAAAGCAGTCTTAAATGAAGCATCAATTCATATGAGATTTTTGCCAACCACGGCTGCTGTAAAATTAAATGCAATAACAGAATGCAAAGAAATGAGGGTAACAAGAATAGTGTAGAACAAATAACATCCACACAAGAAACAGAAACATGCATTTGTGTACAAAGACTTCTGATGTTGGATGATTACACCAACTTCTGTACTTTTATCTGGAAGCACTTAATTTATTACAATTGGTTCCCAAAGTGAAGTAGAATGTGGCAACATGAAAAGCTTGTTACAAACTGCAAAGCTAACTGTGCCAGCACCAGCTACAAGGATTACTCTGCAGCTGACAGCTCCTCAATTTTATGTGCTTCTTCTGAGGGAGGCTGCTTCTCACCGTCCTCTGCAGGAAGCTGAGGGGCAGAATCAGACTCTTGCAGCTTACTCTTCACATTCTCCTTGTCTCCACTGTCATGCTGATCACCATGTACCACACTCTCTTCTACTGGTAGTGTAGAAGAAGATGATGGTGATAGCTGCTTTTTATCTTCATCTTCAGAGGAGGAGTCTGACCTAGATAAACGCTCAGACTCACTGTCTGTGGGACCCTCAGACGAATCGGCGGTATGAGGTGGAGGAAGTGAGGGGAGAGTTCCAGGGGCAGCGGGTGGACGGTCGATACCATCAATACGAGGCGGTGACAGGCGCACTTTGCGCGCTGGATTCATTGCATAACAGTAACAGCAGCGGAATGCAACAAACTCGAACTCCTCTTTGAGAGCCAAGCCATTGTGCGACTGGCACTGTTGACATATGAGTGCATATCGGTTGCTTGGGCCATCAGCTATAAGAAAATCAACTAGACGGTCAACAACCGATCGCTCACGAGGTGCTATTGGCCGGGGCAATGGCGGGCCAGGGGCAAGCCTACTCTGGCCAGTATAGCCACCGGGATAGCGACCACCCATTGGTGCAGGGAATATAGGTGCTGACTGCAGAAGAGTGGGAGAGCGACCCCTAGGAACAAGAGATGTCTTTGGTGGCTGGAAAAGTTCTCGTGACTGCTGCTGCTGTTGTTGTTGTTGTTGTTGTTGTTGCTGCTGCTGCCCCAGAGGACGGCGTCTGAGATCTGGCGCTGATGAAGATGGGGAGATATTATCAACCTTCTGGTTGGAGGCTGATGTCTTTGCAGGCAGTGGTGACACCACAGCCAGTTCCTTTTTTGGTGCAAATCTCTCTAAGATCTGTTTGGCAGTCTTATAAGTTTCTTTGTCCATCACTTCTTCAAGGATATCTTGCTTCTGTTTTTCCATTTGTGCCAACTTTGTCTCACTGTTCGTTATTTGTCGCTTGAAATACCACACGATTCCACGTCTCAGAAGTATCACAATCAATGGGAAGACAAGCAATGGTGTTATATAGAAGATTTGTTCACTGAGAGAAGCTGGGAAGAAAAAGAAATAGAACACTAATGCTGCAATAATATAGGTGCCAACTGAATACAGCACGAGACGACCGATAACGACGCGATGTGTCTGCTCTGTACTGGCACGTCGCTTTTCCATTTCCTTGATACGCCTGTCCAGATCCTCCAAAACTTCAATCGTTGTCCGCTTCTTGCGGAAACGACCCAGCACAATCCCCATAGTGGCTGTATGGTGCCTGTTTTGTCTCTCAGGAGTCAGCTGGTGATTGCAAGCATTCTCACCTGCAACAACGAAAAAGGGATATATGTTACTACACACACACACACACACACACACACACACACACACACACACACACACACACACACACACACAGAGAGAGAGAGAGAGAGAGAGAGAGAGAGAGAGAGAGAGAGAGAGAGAGAGAGAGAGAGAGAGATTAAAACACGTGTGTAGAGGAATTTTTCATTTAAACACTTAAATTCTCACTTCTTTTACAGATGGAGCATGAAAAAAAAGAAAATTCTTCTAGAAGATCTGCAAGTAAGTTACTGAGACTAGAAAAGGTGCATCCCATTTGTGGACACAAGTCAATATTACAGGCACATCCAGGATGACTCTGAACTCAGAGTTAAAGTGGGCCAAGATGGGTTGGGTTGTTTGGGGGAAGAGACCAAACAGTGAGGTCATCGGTCTTGGGGCCAAAAACTGATTAAAATGTCAAAAGATTCAGATCTTGTGTGATCTAACCACTAGTTAATAGAAAGATTGTTTGGGAACAGTTTAAGTATACTGACATCAGCAATCAGTAGAGTTTGATAAATTGATTTGAATGATGAAAGGTTCCAAAACATTACTCTGTATACAAAGCAGACACCAAAAGGGGGAAAGTGGAGTCACTGAGTGACATAAGACAGATGTATAACTGAGTGCACAGTAGTATTAATTTTGGCATGCCAATGTATCAGCCTTTTAGTCCATTACATTACCACCAATTTCAATTTATGAGAAAGAGTACTTTTACTGCTGTTTTAAGAAATATGCAATAACCTGTCTGTTGAGGTACACTGCATTTGTTTTTTCTTTTACATTGTACCTGATACTGTATAGTACAATACTGATTTTATACAGTCATACTGTATAAATGTTTTCTAGATGTGAAGATGGTAACATTGATTTCAAAAACTGGTTATCGAGTATAACAATATTTATTATTGATCTTGACAATAAGTCAATCTTTTCTAATGTGCCATCACAGATCACTCTTTGCAGCTCAAAATGAGTAAACTAAAGGGGAATGAGCTTTAAGTACATGCAGTTATGAGTTTTTGATCACCAGTGTGTTGTTCATATTGAATTTTTATCCTTCGATAGTAAATCTACAAGGCTGCTCACATGGGACAAAGTATTGTAAGGAGTCATTTGTAACAAGTCCTTGGAATAATCACGTTATTCCTTTCTGATGCACCGCTCAGGGTAATGTAGTGTTTTCTATAAATCTGAAATCCGTTGCCTCAACCGTTAAATTTGAGAAATTATAAGCATACAATGTAAATGTGAAGACATATTATCTCAGTCCAGACTTAGCCAAGCATTGCAGTCCCGGTAGTTTTTGGTAATTGCTGGAAACACTAATTAGATATCGCAACATCTATTGTCTTTTTACTAATGCTGCTGGTCTAGTATCCAACCCACATCTGGGTTAAGATGTGTATTTACAGAACTTTTATATTCACATTTTATGTTATAGTCACTGGTAGTTACTCTTAACAGTGACCAATTATATTAGAAGCAAATGTTTAATTAACCATTTTTATGTCAGAATTTTCTATCCCAGTCCTATTATGGTACACAATTTAGCATGTATAGGTTAAGTTTCTGTATGGTTTCTTATAAAAGGATTCCTCAGTCATTGGTTATCCAACTGTACCACATTGTATATTTAGCACTTTTAGTATTTGCACCTTTGATCATGGTAAGGTTTTACTTTTTGACCAGTATAAACCATTCTCAAACTATCTGTGAAGGAGAAATAGAATGGCAGAACTGCAATTAAATATTCATTAATTAGCACAAATCCACACGAGTTTTACATCAGTCGTGGCCACATGCATACAAGATCTAGGCCATAATACAAGATCATTTTGACAAATGGGCCCTGAGAGGATAAATAGCAAATAAGGTCATATGGACTTACAGCCAGAAAGATATTGCAAGTTAAAAAATGTTGACAGTGAGGGTTCTAAAGACAGAAAGCACACATGAGAAAACACCAATCAAGTGGGAATGTTCTGTCTGTACTAATGTTTCAGTGGTATGGTGGCAATGAACCATCAGCACAAGTTTGGCTTCAATGCATGGGCAAGGATTATTGGCAACCACTTCAACAGCCCAACAATCCTTCCACAATGCCTCACAGGTGAGGTATAACTGCACTTCCTCTGGCTGACCTGCCTCCCCTGCTGAAAGATGTGCCTCGAGTGGTATAAAGGGTACGGTGACTACTATACGATTGTGCTACAGCTCACTTCCGACATTTCTGTGCAGAGGCATCTCGACAGCATCTACAACAACCACATGCTGAGGATGAACTAGTGCTGAAGGTTCACTGCTACTTTACCACTAAAACATCAAAAACATCAGTACAGACAGAATATTCCCACTTGCCTAGTAGGTTTTCATATATGCTTTCAACTACTGAAACCTGCACTGTCAAAGATCTTTTGTCTCCACCTTCAAGTGGGTGTACCTCCTTGGGAACACATTTCCAGCCCTATGTCCACTGTATCCGTTTTGCGTCTTATTCTCAAATGTTTGTTGACAAGCTTGCAACTAAATAACTTTAAATAATTATCTTTTCTATTAGTACTAAAACATGTAAAATACTATTTACTGCAAGAGTAAATGGAAGCTTCAGCTGCTGAGTCTTGCGAAGATTTTGTAGTCACTCTTGATCAACAGTGAAACACATAGAAACCAATGACTGTTAGTGAATTTGTGGGAAGATGAGGTACAAATGGCATACGTTTTCATTATTTACATGTTTCTTGCATGGCAGAAGAAGCAAATGGGCAACTTGCTGCAACCAAGTACAAAGCAAATGGAGCTGCACAGCACTGTTTCCTCCGAGATTATAATTGCAAAATGGTTTAAACAATAATGTCGAATGGCTAGGTTCAGATGCCTGGTACAAGAAAAGGGTTTACTTAAATCCAGGTGACTGTTCTCTTAACTTTAATTCTGACAGTTCCTAAGATTATTTCTTGTTCGTGTATTTAGGACTCTCAAAGGTGAGTTTATGCACACCCTTCAAATAGTTAAGAGACAAATGTACTTAAAATATGTAAAATTCGAAAATGAATATGACACATTCTTACTTAAACTCTTACATTTACACACAATCGATCAGTCACATCAATTGTTCACAATGTAAAACTGACTACATTGATTTTATTCCAATATCTGCTGAAAATAAATAGATTTTGATAAAAAAGGGTATTAAACATATTCAGGAGCTAGATACCTAGGCAAAACACAAAATTTCCTCACCCATAACAGCAACAAACTTCAAAATATTATCACATTCATGAGCTATACAGTATGTCTAGGAGTAAAATAACATCTCTCCTTTCTTACAAACATAAAATTCAATGTTTTAAACTATGGGGTACTGAAATATATATATTACAAGCACCAAATGCTGACAGATCCTTTCACTGGAAAAGGATCATTTTGAACAGCAGTGTCCAATCTAGAGGCATTGTAATAATACTTTATTAAGCTTCAGAAATTGGAAGATGCAACAACATGGCCATAAAGTTAGCTTCACCCAGACTTAGCTTCTGATCTACACTTACTGCTTCTCCTGCTACTCACAGGAAACCCTGTGCCTCATGAGCAAGGTTACTGCATGAAGGCGTCTTTACACTTTGCTGTAGCAGGTACTATGCTATTATCTATCTGCTGTGTGTGTTATTTCACTATCCCAAATTCCCACTAACCCTGGTAGCAAGCAGAAGCCCATCAGCTTCAGACGGAGTCTTCCCCGTTATTGTTCCTGGTTAAGATTGATTTTGCACGAGGTCTGTGACTGACTACTGCACATGTGCATTTCATTGTGTACTGTGTAATGGTTATGTTTTGAAGTGACATCTGGACAATGACATCTGTGGACTCCAAACAAAGCACTCTAGAAGCATGTTTGACATGCCTTATCTTTCAAAGTTTTGAACATAATTTTGAGATAATATGCCCTCAATATCTAGTAAGGCGTGGAATTGTCAGGAACTAAAAATAAGATAAAAAGTCTACGGCCATGTTACTGTAAAAAAGACTAACTCTCCAGCTATAAAAACAAAGGAGGAGCAGCTGCCAGCAAATTTATGAAAATTGTATGTGAAAACTGTGGATGCACATTCATCATTTGGTGAGTTAAAAGACCAATAACTGACGAGACTGACATCAGTGCAACAGAAAAAATATGCCATAACTGGAGCTCCTAAGCAGACTACTAGAAACTGTGATGAAGGAACTGAAGATACAAAAAAATTGCAAGTTTGGAAAACACAGCCTCCATCATGTTGTATTCTAGGGCCTATGACATTCTTGAATTTGTCTCGTTCAAGGATGATTATCTATAATCTTTGAGTGAAGTCACATCAGTATTTTTTTATAAAATAAATAAAAAACTAACTGGCTTCTACAGACGATTTTACAATATTTTCAGAAAATCTGACAAAATTAGTCACTCAAATTTTCTGGAAAAAACTGCAAACATTTATCAAATTCTTGATAAATATAAAAAATCCTCTCCAAAAATACATATAAATGCATAAAGGGAAAATACAGCAAGCTAGTAAATTTAAATATATTGAAGAAACTTTACAGCTGAATGAATCAGAAAAATCAGTTGTAGATGCAATGGGTTACAAATAGTACATGGCCAGGAAGAAAAAAAAAAATCAACAAGAAAAACATATCTATGGAACGAACAATGTTACAGTGGTAAGATCAGAACGTATATATGCACATGAATGCTTAATGATTAAGCATAAGCTGGACACAATAGAGGACTTCGAAAGACTGATTATTAGCAACATAATGTCTGCAATACAAACCCCAAATGTTTGGAGGATGAGAAGTAATTAGGAAATCTATGAAAGTAAAGAGAAAAGTATCAGAAGTAACGGCAATGCGAAGACTGATCTTATTTGCACAGATTACATTCTACGACTAAAAAACACACAACGCACCACAAAGGAATTATCTGAATGAGACAGGAATCAGTAGATCGTGATGTACATGTACGACAAACAAATTATTACAGTTTCAAAAAACTGGACGATCTGTTCAAGAGAAAGAACTTTACAAGCTGAGCAGGTCAGTAACACATTGGTTCACCTCTGGCCCTTATGCATGCAGTTATTCGGCAGACATGTTGGGTATCCTCCAGAGAGATATTGTGCCAAATTCTGTCCAACTGGCGCAGTAGAAACGCTCTTCACAAGTGGGCAGGCTTTACCTTTCTGAAATGTAAGCCCCAGGATAGCTTGACATAAATGGCAATAAAACGGAGTGTAGAATATCATCGAAATACCACTGTGTTGTAAGGATGACATGAATGACAACTACGGGGTCGTGCTATGAAATGAAATGGCACACCAGACCATCACTGCTGGCTTTCAGGCCTTACCCAGACTGAATGTGCCTGACATCACTGCAGACGGCCTTCTTGGTGTTTAGTGTGCCAAAGCTTACAATTTTGCATTTTTCCAAAACTCCATCATGGTGTGCCTCTTTTTTTTCTTTAAAAAAAGAAGAGTGTAAATGAGAACAGCTCAACTAAACAATTGCTCCCATATTACCGGAAAAATAAAGCAACAGCACCATGGATTGTAGAAATAAGAAAAGAAAATAACAGAAAGAAACCTTTTTAAGAACGAAATACTAAATTTAGATGGCTTTCACGGCAGAAGAAACAAGAAATTGGGAAAGATTTGGATAAAAGAAAGGAAAAGACAAAATGGGGAGAAGATGAGGGAATGCCTGCAAAGCAGGAAACAACAGTAAATAGAAGAAGAAATATAATCGTTACGTGATCCTAGTTTGGTCAACAGGAAGATAAAACCGTACAAATGACGTAACGAAAGCCAACCAACATTCGTATAACCATTAACAACATCTGTTAAGTATTTCCAGGTTCCTGGCATAATCACTGAAATTCTTTGTAAGGATATACGAAATAAATAACTCAAACTGGTATACAAGACGCCGTTTGACAAATAACGACATATTATTGTCAGCCTAATCGCTGCATAACGTGTAACATCTTGCCTAGAGAAGTCTGTTTCCAAAAACGAAAATCAAAATCCCGCTATGAACTATTCCTGAAATTTGGAAACAAAGCGTCGCCGTCACTTTGCATTTGACGCATTAGTACCTCTGTTCTTTAGATACTGTTGTACCTATAATGCCTTAGTGTTTTCTTTTTCTGTCGCATTTCATCACAATAAATGCAGCATAAAGTGCTGAGCAAAGAATTGGGAGTACAACAGGCTATTTTAACGATCAAGCAATGTATGGCCACGAGAACTCCCATGCGTGCAGCAGACTCTTTCCACTGATTTTTCTGCATGCAGTTCGTTCCCATGCGGCTGCCATCATGTGGACATTACTTAACGGCTGCGTTCACAGTGACACCGACAACGGTCGCCTGAAGTCGTCAGATAACATCAACGGACTGCTTGGTCACAGCGCGTCCGACTGACTCATCCGTCAGTTTCTGGCGGGATTAAGGAGGTTACAATCTGTTTTGTCACGGAGGTTAGAATCTATTCTAACTTTTATGTCTCGAAACAAACGTGCAAGTACTGTACTCTCTTTCCTCAGCTATTAGAATAACCAAACAAAGTTTTACGAATCTATGAGATGATGAAAGAAACGTTCTGTTACGTACTGGAGGTGATCGTGATGACATTGAAAAGCAGGATTACAAACATTCTGCACAATTTCAAATAAATTCATAAAAACAAATATACGCCAATTAACCTTCCATGGATGTCATTCAGCATACGCGAGAGAGGCAGACGAACAGTTTAGAAAAGATACATCACATTTGCAAACCATCTCATGAGAGAATAACCATTCTACTGGCATAGAAACACCAGTAAGCAGTAATAATAATTCGTAGACAGCTAATGCCAACCTACCAAAACCCTACTACAGTAACATTAAGCATGTAAATTGATATACGCCCCGTTTCTCACTTGAGCACACACTTTCTTGTGGCTATAATCTAGACCTATGATTTTCGACAGATTTTGTTCGTGTTGCATGTGATATGCTGCGTTAAGTACACGCACAGAAAATGCATACTGTAATACAAGGTAACATTCAGTTAGTTGTTATTAAATTTTTACATTCCTCGGAAGGTGTTATTTCAAATAAAGTAGCGGTCTGAGATATAGATTCCGAGGTATATCCTATTATGGTATTTCTCGTCCTCAGCATGTCACAAACTCCTTTCTTCTATAAGTATTGGATTCGGGAACGTCGGCAGACTCGACTGAAGAAAAACTGGTATGAATTCCATCGAGCATCGTCCGAAGTCTACATGCTCGTGCGTGACATCTGTTGCATAGTGACCGTGCACGCACTGGCGTTCTGCTTTGAAAAGATCAGCCGACTTCGGCGAAATCCGCCTATGTCGGCGCCACTGCGACCGCAGCCTAAGAGTAATACGGACGTAACTTATCAATAGGAACAACGATTCAACCTTTCGCGGATGTCTACTTTCTGCATCAAATGCTTTGTTATGATGAAAGGTATGCTATGAAGTTCGACGAACATACCTTGCTAAAGTCGCGTGGCTTTCCCTCCCACCTAATTTCCACCTGCTCGCGGTTTATTGACAATAGTAGTTTGTCAAATCTTCCATATACTGAAGCGACTTTACACCAATAACATTAAAAAATTCTCCGTTAACGAGGTTCTACGAGGTTAAGATGTCGGAGACCAAAAATAGTGGGTGCTGCAGTTGTATTAGCTACGGCTTGCAAGCAACAGTAAACAGTAAAAAAGAGAAAATGTGCACCAGAATGTTTTTTAAAAAAAGGAGGGAACTGGTCACATGTTAATTTACTGACAAATCAGAACCACGGACCGAAAATATTTTACCAAATTATTTCCCGATGAGTCAAACATCGTGAAGCAATCGCACCAATGCTAATAGGAGATAAAATAGAGATACGTTAATGAGGGAGGCTATCGGTGTCTACGAGAGATTCGGGGCAAGTCAGATTTTTGGTGACAGGCAGATCTTTCAATTGTTCGTGGTTTTGTTCTATAATATCAGCAAACGCAATTAGTAAAATTCTACGGAAACCTGTGATGCTTTCAAAGCTTCCTGAGAAGGATGTCCAGGTAATGAGTGTAAAACGTCTTTATTGCCGTACAAAACGTAGAAAAATTTGGTGAAACTAACATTTATTTCATTGACCTCTTAGTACTATAGGAGAAATTTCCCGAAGTCGAAGCAGTTTTTCCAAGCTGCTGTGTAGCTCACCAAGGAAATTTGAAAAATTTAATCCGAGATGTGATATGCGCAAAGGCGAACTGAAAACACGAACTGTGCACACCAACGCCATGTGGCTGGTTCGTGAAGCTCTCTCAACAACTAAATAGAGAATGTTTTCAAACCGTCAATACTTGACATCACACGTTCAGTATGTATGGACAATACTGAGAATATTTTCAGGGCCATCAATACCGCATGTCAATATTTCTAGTACTGACAGTACTTCAATATATTGGTTTGACAATATTACTGAACGCGTGAGAGACACCTTAAAGGTACGTAGGGCAAATAGTGGGCGTAGTGAGTGAGCGAGTCAGGTGCGGGGGCCGGCAGCGGTCACCGCCGTAACCGGCACGGCGAGTCACACACCGTGCCGCATACCGCGGAAGGCAGGCGCGGCCCTTGCGCTCGGCCGTCACGGTTACGGCTCCACCAGCAGTTAACCAGCCCTGCTCGCTGTGCTCTAACCAGCCGGGCATCCAGACGCTTAACGCTTTCTCAATAAACCCAACAACTCAGACGACAGTAACATGAGCACTCCCACAATCTGTGATTACGTATCTTCCTAGATCACGCGGAAGCGAACAACCGGACGATTCAGATTGAAGCGAAACTTCATGTTATCAGTCTTTCACTGTCAGTTAGGCAGATCGGACAGAAAACTGGTCACTCCGGACACATCAAAAGAAAACCGCGTCGCTTCTAGCTTTGAAAATGGCCTCAATTCAGAATTTGTTCAGGTATGCTGGAAAGCATTTGCAACGTTGCCCTAGTGCAGATTTAACGAAGGTGCGAGCATGTGAAATAGGTTCCCAGATACGTGAGCGGTTCGAAGACTTCTTAAATAATAGAACCCAATATGTTGTCCTCAACGGCGAGTGTTCGTCGGAGATGAGGGCATCGCCAGAAGTGCCCCAGGGACGTGTGATACGAACGCTATTATTTTCAATATACAGGAAAGATTTGGCGGACAGGTTGGGCAGCAATCTGCGGTTGTTTGCTGATGATGCTGCGATGTACACGGACGTATCGAAGTTGAGTGACTATAGGAGCATACAAGATGACAGACAAAATTTCTAGTTGGCGTGATGAAAGACAGTTAGCTCAAAACGCAAGTTAATGCGGATGAGTAGGAAAAACAAACTCGTAATGTTAGGATACAGCATTTGTAGCTCTCTCCTCGAAACTGTCGCGTCGTCTAAATATCAGCATCTAATATTGCAAAGCCATATAAATTGGAACGACCGCTTGAGAACTTGTTGAGTAAGCGAATGGCCGGCTTCGGATTATTGGGAGAATTTTGGAAAAGTATGGTTCACCTATAAAGGAGACGACATATAAGACGCTAGCGCCACCTGTTCTTCAGTACTGATGGGGTTTTGGGATCCAAACCAGGCCAGGTCAAAGGAAGATATTAAAGCAATTCAGAACTGGACTGCGAGATCTGTTACCGGTAGGTTCGAACACGACGCAAGTGTTACGGAGATGCTTCGTGAACTCAAATGGGAATTGGAGAAACATTACATAGAAATTTGGGAGAACCGGCATTTGAAGCTGACTGCCTGAACATTTCCGTTGACGCCAACATACATTTCGCATAAGTACCACTAAGACAAGACAAGAAATTAGGACTCATACGTAGGCATACAATCGTTTTTCCCTTAGTCTATTTGCGAGAGAAAAATCAAGGTACAAGGTACCCTCCGCCACCCACCGTGCGGTGGCTTGTGGCGTATGTACGTAGATGTACATGTCTTATCCAGATGAAGCCATACACTGATTACATCCTTTATAGCTGTCAAACTGCGGGGATGTAGAATCTCGTTTCACCAGCTTTTCCAAATAGTGCCACAAATTTTCTACAGTAATACGACTGGGTGTTTTACGGGAGCGGTCAAGGTGCGGCATGCCCTACAAAAATAGGAACATGTGAGTCATTTTGGATCATGCGAGTGTCCACTTCATATTCATCATGAAGATGTAAACGAAAGGGCAAGGGGTAATCGAGAATGTTGAAGTAAACATCCTGGTTCATGTAACCAATGAGTGGGCCAAAGTCATGGTACGGGAAACACTCCCAAAACATCGCAGAACCACCTCCGACTTTAACTACACGTTCTCATTTAAGAGTTCTTTTCACTGCATACTTGTCGGATGGTCTTTGTAGAGTTTAAATGGTTCAAATGGCTCTGAGCACTATGGGACTTAACTTCTGAGGTCATCAGTCCCCTAGAACTTAGAACTACTTAAACCTAACTAACCCAAGGACATCACACACACCCATGCCCGAGGCAGGATTCGAACCTGCGACCGCAGCGGTCGCGCGGTTCCAGACTGTAGCGCCTAGAACCGCTCGGCCACCTCGGCCGGCATGTAGAGTTTTGTCACTGGTTATATTCAAACGAAAATATCAATGGGGTGAAGAAACATACGTGTCCCACCGGTCTTACTGGATGGGACCAAATGTTTCATTGACTTCTCAGTAGGGGATGAAAGAATAGCCAGTAGTGCACACATTACTTTGGAAAAAGATGTAAACAATGTATATTAATATAAAGTTCATCGTGTTTATGTGTGATAAGGCGTAAATAATTTTTTGCACAAATTGTTTTGGTTCTTTCTTCAACCTTAGTTGTTGCGCATATTGTACACCGTCTCCTTGTATCTTCGATGGACAAATGGTCAGCTACATTGTTACCTCTGATGGGTTACCTCTTTCTCCCACATTGTTTTACATGAGTATTTTGTTTCCCATTCGCAAATATTTTTTCAGCGAATGGGACAAGAAACTGCAACAACCTTGCATTCTTTCTGGTGATTTCAGTTAACAGAATCTGTCACACAAGCCTTTAAAACCACTGCAATAGTTAAGAAAGAGGTGTAAACAGATGTTTTCCTCCTCACAAAAACCCAAGTCCTCCCACCCATGAGAACTTTTTCAAACTAAACATGTGTTAGGTTCTGAGAACCAGTGGGACGACAACCTGTGAGGTCTGGATTAACTTTTATCCCGTTGGCACGAACACTCTCCTCATGGGACACATGCTGATTTAACCCTTTCACTACAATCGCGCTTCAGAGGCCCGTCTGTGTTTTTTTATCTCCTCTGTTAGTAACTATACATTTTAATGAAATTTTAGAACTTTTCCTAATTAGTCTTGTTACTCATAATTTTGCAAAATAATTATAAAAAATACCTATTGCTTTGTGTTAAGGTTTTGGTTCACGTTTCCTCCCGCACGGGCCTCGCAAACTCGCGCGGTTAGATGCAATTTTTGAGCAAAAAGGTGTCCATCTGCTCAGGGTCTTTTAAGTCATTTTCTACTGTTGACTCGCGTTGTGATTCTTTCAGTGTTTAACGGTTCTCCTTGTTATAAACACATGTTTATTTTGGTGCATTATTTCATAACAGTTGTCTGGTCTACAAACTGAAAATGTTACGGAGGACACAGTTGATAAGATAAGGGAATTAATGGAGCAGTCACCTCGAAGTGAACTTGAGTTTTCCAATGATAATGAGGTAGACGTCGCTGAAAACTCAGAACATGACGACGATGAATACCTTTACGAAGAAGGAAACGAACAATTTAGTGCGAATTCTGTTAAGTGCGACTTTCTATTTTCTCGCAGTAGGAATGAAATATGGGCTCAGTCCCTCAGGGTGTAATTTCTGGTAGGCAGAACGAAAAGAATATATTAAAGGAAGACCAGGGGTCTACAATGTGTTCCATTAAGAACTGTGATAATGAGGAGTCTCGTTTTACGTTGTTCCTTCCGGTACACTTCATTGAGAAAGAGTGTATTTGGGCCAACAACGAAGGTCGAATGATTTACTAGGACTCCGTATATAGATTTGTATGAAATGAAAAGTTCCTTGGTGTTCTAATACTCACTGGTGCTTACAAGACAACAAATGAAGGTATCAGTCACCTGTGAAGTGATGAGAATGGCCGACCACTGTTCGATGAAATTATGTCTAGTAACCGCTTTTGAGGGTGCTTTGAAAATGTAGCAACCCGACGTAAACATATTGGCCAAGTGACAAAATGGAACCAATCTGATAAGTTTGAGATGCGGGAAACTACCCTGAGGAATATCCAGGTTGGTGCAGACTGCGGATGAACAGTTGGGCACATTTCCAGGCCTGCATTCACTGACAGTAGCAATTCCTGCCGGGTTTGGAAGAGATTGTCATTGACAAGGTGCAACACTCGCCTGCGTGTAGCACATCATTCCTCGTAGACAGACTTTGTTAACACATTAACTTCACTCGCTGTGTGTTCATGGGCACGTCCTAACATGACTGTTCCTTCCTGACCTCATGTCAGGTCTCCACGTCGACCCGTCTTACTGCGCTGGTTCCATACAACTGACTGCAAAGACACACACAGACACACACACACAGACACACACACACAGACACACACACACAGACACACACACACAGACACACACACACACAGACACACACACACACAGACACACACACACACAGACACACACACACACAGACACACACACACACAGACACACACAGACACAGACACACACAGACACACACACACACACACACACACACACACACACACACACACACACACACACACACACACACACACACACACACAGACACACACAGACACACACACAGACACACACAGACACACACACAGACACACACAGACACACACAGACACACACAGACACACACAGACACACACAGACACACACAGACACACACAGACACACACAGACACACACAGACACACACAGACACACACAGACACACACAGACACACACAGACACACACAGACACACACAGACACACACAGACACACACAGACACACACAGACACACACAGACACACACAGACACACACAGACACACACAGACACACACAGACACACACAGACACACACAGACACACACAGACACACACAGACACACACAGACACACACAGACACACACAGACACACACAGACACACACAGACACACACACACACACACAGACACACAGACACACACACACAGACACACACACACAGACACACACACACAGACACACACACACAGACACACACACACAGACAGACACACACACACACACACACACACACACACAGACAGACACACACAGACACACACAGACACACACATTCATTCATTCATTCATTCATTCATTCATTCATTCATTCAGGGTTCAAATGGCTCTAAGCACTATGGGACTTAACATCTGAGGTCATCAGTCCCCTAGACTTAGAACTACTTAAAGCTAACGAACCTAAGGACATCACACAAATCCTTGCCCGACGCAGGATTCGAACTTGCGACCGTAGCAGCAACGCAGTTCCGGACTGAACCGCCTAGAACCGCTCTGCCACAGCGGCCGGCACTTCATTCCATCACTTACGTCAGTGATGGAGGGCCGTATGACCGCCTGGTACCTGTTCAATAACGTCTACAGCACTCCAATCAGTGTGCTCCTTTAGGGGGAGTGACTAAGATTTTGTCCCGTGAACTTAATTTCGGGTTAGTGTACCTCGTTAGGTATAGTTACATACGCATGGTTACAGAAATAAAGAAACCACCGTTTCTGCAAAGCTTTATGTTTTGTAATGCTAGGTTCTGTCACATTAATATGACCATTTGTTAGAGCCTCAATAACCACCTTTCGCAGCACGAACAGCTGCGAGACGTAGAGGAAGAGAGTCAATGAAGTTGTGGAAGGCACCGATAGTGATGTGCAGCCACGTCGACTGCAGTGCCGTGTCCAGCTGCGCTGGGTTTCTCGGCTAAGGACCCAAGGCGCAAGCAGCCCGATCGAGGTGGTCCCTTAGATTCTCGATTGGGTTTAATCCGGTGAATCTGATGTCCAGGAGAGTACGGTAAATTCATCCTGGTGCTCTCGAACCGTGCATGCACAATGCGAGCCGTGTGACAGTTACACTCTCCTGATGGTAGATGCTGTCGTGCCGAGGAATAACGAACTCCATGTAGGGGTGGACATGGTCCCCAAGGATAGGTGCATACTTTGATCCACTGTGCCTTCCACAAAGAGATCATCCAGAGAACGCCAGGAAAACATTCCCCAACGATTGCTGCACGGTATTTGCTTCCAGACATTTCAAGTAGTGACGCCAACGGCTATCCGATGGAGCGTACATCTACATCATGCTCCGCAAGGCATCTATTAGTGTGTGGCGGAGGTTACTTTCGATACCACTATCTGATCCCGCCAACTTGTTCCACTCGCGAATAGTGCGTGGGAAGAATCATTGTCGGTAACACTCTGTATTGGCTCTACATAAGCCTCTTCTTTCGTGGATGAGTTACATTTCCTTAAGATTCTTCCGATGAATCTGAGTCTGGTGTCTTGCTTTTCTGCTTTTCCCACTATCTGTTTTATATGGTCATTCCTCTTGAGGTCGCTCTGTATAGTTACAGCTGTTTGTTATCAATAGTGTATCAGCATAATAGTGGGTTTCTTTTCCTATATATGCGCGCAAAAAGTTACGTTTATTTACGTTCAGGGTCAACTGCCAGAGTCTGCACCATTCATCAGTTCTCTGCAGGTCGTTCTGCGAATTCTTACTATTTTCTGGCGCTGCTATTTTGGTAGAAACAACTGCATCATCTGTGAATAGTCTTAAAGAGCAACCGACGCTTTCTACTAGATCATTTACATATATTGTTAACAGCAACGGTCCTACCACACTTCCCTGTATTACTCCCGATATTACCTTTACATCTGTCGATCTAGTTCCGTTAAGAGCGACGTGATGAGTTCTAGCTGCAAGATAGTCTTGAATTCAGTCGCAAGTCTGGTCCGATACTCCATAAGCTCGTATTTTTTTTTCATTAAACGGTAATGCGGGAGGGTGTCAATCACCTTACTGAAATCAAGTAAGTACGGCATCAATATGAGCGCCGTTGTCCACTGCGCTGTGGATCTCATGGAGGAACAGAGCGAGCTGAGTTTCGCAGGATCTCTGTTAGCGAAATCCATGTTGATTTTTATAGAGTAATGTTCCTTTTCCAAGAACGTCAGAATTCTTAAAGCGTGATTTATCTGAAGAGGCCAGCAGTCGCCACTCAGTGCGACTGCTGCTGCGATACTAACTTGCAAATT
This sequence comes from Schistocerca gregaria, assembly GCF_023897955.1. NCBI lineage: Eukaryota > Metazoa > Arthropoda > Insecta > Orthoptera > Acrididae > Schistocerca > Schistocerca gregaria. Next base: position 604,345,293 of record NC_064921.1, on the reverse strand, counting down.
CCAGCCTTCGTCGCCATGAACAGCAGTCAGCCTGGATGTATGAACCAGTTGTCTGCTGTGGAGGCCCACATGCAGCAACGTTCACTGAACGGTCGTTGGACAGACGCTGTTGGTAGCCTCTTGGTTCATCTGGGCGGTCAGTTGTTCAACAGCTGCACGTCCATTTGCCAGTACACATCCCCGCAGCCGTCGTTAACTCCTGTCATCTATGGATAGCATCATTTCGCCATGTACGATGTACTTTAACCAAGGCGGGACAAGAAAGTTTCGGAAAGCCTCCACTCTTGGCCCGAAAGCCAATGATCTTGGACTTTTGGACATCAGGTAAATCGCTGCGCTTCCACATTACGACGACTGCACTATTTTCCGCGTCCCCCCCCCCCCCCCTTACCCCGCGATACGCTTTATGTACCCTACACTGCCAGTGGTGCCACATGCCGTTTATGAGTGGCTTTTGCACGCTGACGTACTTAGGCGGATGTCACATTAATGTGATTTAACGTTATGTTCTGGGCTCTTGGCAATACACTTGCATAACACAAGAGAGCGATCAATTAGAATATCTAAAAAGAAGTTATTCGCTTACTGATGCAATAAGCTAGTGGAAGTTCGTGTTTAGTGTAAAAGATTTATGAGTGTGTGTTGCCTGAAGCTCTGCTTACCTGTCTGTAAACGCTAATTACCAGTGAACGGAGGGAAATATGTCCTCGATTCCAGATTTCGAAGTGTTACATGCACTTCTTTCTCCAGAAATAACGTGTCAGCGGTATATTTTGCAACTCAATATCGGTGCGATGTGGTGCAACTTTTGTATAGTCAACATTTTAGCGGCAGTGAAAAGAAGCTGTGCGTCATAGGGAGGTGCGTAATACTTCCAGTGTATAAAGGAAGGGTACTGTAAACGGTTCCGACGTTTTCCAAGACTATTTTCTGGCATTTAAAATTGTCAGGGTCAACGTACAATGGTAACGTTCTCTGACGTTACTCCAGAGCATATAAAACACCACACACACACAACTTTATAAGGTGATAATTTCTCTCTCCGATTGTTCTCTGCTCTTAACTCTGTGAAATTTATTTATTTATATTTTTTTCCAATTTTCATTACATCGGTTGTTGCTTCTGGCAGTCACCCAGGCGGATTTTGATGTTTCGGCAGATATTTGCAACATCGTTTTTGCAAGTGCAGCTGGAGTCATCCCAAACAAATACTGCTCTTCATGTGTCCAAGTGTCGACGGAAAGTTTCAGTTTGTTTCCCGTTACAAACAAAAATGTTTAAAGCGATTTTACGTGTCCGTTTGATACAGCCGTCCCAGACCGGTCTAATATGATATTTGTTTTACCGATATGCATTAACAGGGACAGAAAAACACCAAGAATAACCGGTACTTCAGTAGTGACTAAGCAGCGCTGGTGCATGGCGATAGCAGGCAGCATGAGGCCAGTGTGGTGCTGTCACTGCTGGAGTACTGGTTATTCTTGGTGTTGTACTATCCCTATACTCATCGGTAAAACGAATATCGCACTACATTAATTTGGGACCGTCTATCGAATGGGCACATAAAATTCCACTTTAAAAATACTGCTGCTTGTAACGGTACCAAATCGACGATTTTCGTCGACAATCGGCCTCGCATGAAAGATGAAATGAGCAGAATTTGGTTGGACTTAGTCCAGGCCAGGCTCATTTTGCAAAAACTATGTTGCAAATACCCGCCGAAACATCAGAGAAAATGAGCCTGACAACTCTTACGAGGGCCCAAAAATGTACACACTCTAACGTCTCATTTTTGGTAGTGTAATAGCTTTTTGTTCTAACAATGAAGTGCGACGCGGGTTGTCTTATAGGGGTTCGATTGGGCCGTTTTTCTTTGACGACACAGTTGCCAGTGAGGTGCACCGAGATAGGCTGGAGAAATCTATTTTACCTGCCATCTGTGAGTTGTATGGAGACAAAAGGGTTCACCTTCAAGAAGGTGATGCCCTATCTTACCCCATACTTATGTCAGGGAGTACCTCAATGAAAATCTACCTGCTCAGCGATTAGGCCGAAGAGGTGCCGTCGAGTACCCATCAAGTTCTGAAGACTTAAAGCATCTGGTTGGTTGGTTGGTTGATTCGGGGGAGGGGACCAAACAGCGAGGTCATCAGTTCCATCAGGTTAGGGAAGGATGGGGGAGGAAGTCGGCCTGGTCTTTCACAGAAACCATCTCCGTATTTACCTGAAACGATTTAGCGACATCTCGGAAAACTTAAATCAAGATGGCCTGACGCGTGTTTCAACCGTCGTCCTCCCGAATGTGAGTCCAGTGTGCTAACCACTGGGCCTCGCTCGGTTTCAAGCATCTGGACTTTTAGCTATGACGGACACTAAAAGAGTTTGTTTATTGACATAGACCATGCACATTGGATGAACTTCGAGAATGCATCAAAAAGTTTTCTACAGCGTCGTTTCCTATGCAAACAATGAGTAACTAGCGACCGAAAAGACTTTCACGTTCTTCAGCACACATCAAACATTTTTTCACTAGCAAGCCAGCCCCCCCCCCCCCTCCCCGCCCCCAGCTAAATTACCTTTGTGGATTTTGTCATTAAAAAAAAGTAATTATGTGATAATTGTAGTCTTAACAAATGAATGAACTCTTTTCGTAAAGGTATCTTTTGTGTGTCTAAGAAAATTATTTCCAATTATTTACATTGTTTCTTTGACAGGTACGTTTGTGTACAGGTGCCAGCTTTGCTGTCTTAGGCATCAGAATGTTCTTTACGCAGTTAATTAGATCGTAAATGTTCTCAGCCGAGTATACTCACTCATGTTCAGAAAAAAACATAACACCTTGAACGACATGTACACTAGTATATTTTGCAGAAATAATTAGCAGTTTGGCGTGTGTCCTGTTGCTTAGTAGGCACAAGGTCCACCATGGGCCCTGGTTACTTGTTCCATGCTTGAGGACATCGACGCCTATACGACGCGAATGGCGTCCAGTGGTGTAGCCATCCACGCTGCATTCACCTGGTTCCGAAGTTCGGCTGTGGTGGTTGGCACTAGGTCAACGCTGCACCCGTCGTTTCACCATATCCCGCAGATTTTCGATTGGCGACAGGTCTCGTGATCTGGTGGGCCTGGCTAAAACACGGACGTCCTGTGACACCAATAACGGAGGTGTTGTGCAGAAAGGGTATGGCTACGGATCGCAGGATGTCATTCACGTAAGTCACACTGGGCACAGTGTCCTGGACATGCACCAACTGTAACTTGTGGTTGTACCCAACAGCACCCCATACAATAAGGCCTTGAGCTGGCGCTGCATGTCTTGTGCGAATGAAGTCACTGTGATTCCGCTCCTTCCTATTTGCGGCGAACCAAAATGCGGCCATCGATTTCAAACAAACAGAACCTGGATTCGTCCGAAAACACTTCCTGATGCCATTCCTGTCCCCAGTGACGTCGTTCCATACACCACTGCCATCTAGTTTCTGCACATTCATCAAAGGTACGCAGAGAAGTGGACGACGCGCACGTAACCCGTGTCGTAATAAACGGGGTCGGACGGTTATCACTGACAGTGTACGTTGTGTTACAATATTTCACTGTTATGCCAGAGTCGAGGAGGTCGCAGATTTGCCTGCAATGTCATTCGGGTAAGGTGTTTATCTTCTCGGGGGGTGGTCAGGGTGGTGCGACCTGACCCATTCCGTCGTCTTCGACGGCCTTCCGTGAACCTTTCTGCAGACACCCATTGCACTGCCGAAACAGCAGTTTCCCGGATGGCTGCATCACATTCTCTCATGCCAATATCGGCCCTCTTTGAAACTCACTGATTTGACGAAACGGTTCGCGCACACGTTTGCGAGGCATCCTGCACGTCTGCTCAAATCACACTGATCCATTACCTTCGGTTTAGAGCGATAACGGGAGCCGCAGGCACATTTTACCGGTTGGTGATGTTACACCGCGATATCGATGTTGATCTCGAACTCACGGGCCGACATGGTTCAAATGCTAACCTGCAGAACATATCAATGTACAGGTCCTGTGATTATGAATGTGGTATCTCTAGTCGTTCGAAGTGTTCTGTTTTTTTTTCTGAACATGAGTGTACCTTCAAATTGCTGTGTGGTGCGAGGAATCTGATCCAGTTTTCTGCTGTTTTGTAAGATGGACTGCTCTGACAAGTTACAATATGCCATACCGGGCAACTTAAATTTGTAATATATATATATATATATATATATATATATATATATATATATATATATATATATATATATATATACGCGCGCGCGCGCTCAAGTAGGCCACATGGCGAATACTGTGCTCCATCTGACCATCAATGAAGTTAAAAATGTGTGCGCTATAAATACAAATGCAAAACAAGGGGCAACAAGTTGCAGAATAAAAGGACATCTAACTATTAATTAAATATTAATGTACAAGTTGGGAAAGATATTGGCTACCGAAATTATGTACAGGGCTCCTGTAACGTTATATGTGCAGTCGAAAAAACCCTACTACTGATGAAGATATAAAATGTATTACACCTACTGAAAATCGGTCAAAAGCCGAAATACATCTTAGGGCATATATCAAATTATATAAAAAGTGGCTTGTGCTGTATTTCACGATATTTAAACCACAGCCATAGAGCGCAGCCACAATCATCATGCATAAATTAATTTTGACACTACTTCACCAAATACTGGCTAAACCACAGCAACAGAGTGCAGCCACCATCACCATGGGTAAAGTGACGTTAACATTATCTCGCAAAGTAGTAAGTGTTTTATACACGTTCAGAAAGTGTGTGAAAGGAGTTATTGCCCAAAGGTTCATCAAAAACTACGAGAAAGTGATTCCGAAATATATCAAAGTGAAATCACAGTTAGGCAAATCAGCAAAAATTGCTAAACAAATAGATTTTGTGATTCCAATCAGACATTAGAGAACAGCAGAAAAGAAAATAATCTGAACCAATAGTTTTATACAATAATCAGTTTACACTACACAATCAAGCCAAGATCTACATAAAAATATTACAGACCGAATTGTAGTCACTATAACAGCCTGTGACACAGCCAAATTAAGCTAGATTGACCAGATTGTCACAGGCTACAAAGAGAACAAATTCATCACTAAAGAAACAGAAAAATAGTAAGAACAAGATACCAGCCCTGTAGTACTCAATAATTAATTTAAACTGAGTAATAATAATGCTTTAACGGTCAAATAAAATAAAGTAAACTCTACAGGTGAACCACAAGGAAGGGCCAAAATTCGCGGATATGACAGGAAAGATCATTCGAAGCGAAAAAAATGTACTAAACATGTGCTTTAAAAGTCATACATTAAGAGCTACGAGCACTTGTACTGTAGAAGAGACATGCTTCACAGTATCGAAGATGAAGTGCTGGCAGCTCTTAAGGGCAGATGTAGGGCAAAATTGTGAAAAACTGCAATTATTTTTAATTGTGTAGTTTATTAGATTGATTCTTAATAGAATTCTGGCTAGAAATATGTTTCAAAAAAGTTTGTTTATGCATCTACACATGCCACGCCCACTCTTTCTATGCTGTGATCCACACCTTTTCTACCCTAGAAATTGTGTGTGTGTTAATTTTTCATTCACACAATCGAAAAAAACTGCAGGTGAGTCGAATAAGCTGAGAGAAAGATTATCTTCGCTTGTTCCTATGTTTACAATGTGGTTTTTAGAAGATGGAAAGCTACTGAGAAGTGTTAACAGACTGACAGACTTTGATTTCCTTAAATTCACACTTTACAAATATATTATGGAAAAGCTTTCAGGAATAACTTGCATAGTGTGAAAATAAATAATGCAGCAATCCGTGTGGGTAATCTTTTTTCACAAACTTTCCACAGGTGATAACCCTCAACATTCTCTTTGTGACATATCGTGGTCAAATATCTTCAGGCAGAAGCCAGTGGAAAGCCATACGTCCCAAAACATGATTAGCCACTTGCTCGTTCAGATATTATAAAACCAACTTTCAGGTACCTATCCAATGATGAAAAAATGTGTACATGGGAAACACAAATACAAATGAGAGCTACAATCACCTTATTTGGATGCGCTGTCCAAAACAGTATTTTTGTCCTCAGTTGTTGTGAAGAAGAGTGCATATGACGCCTGTCTAGTGTTCAATAGTGGAAGTGTATACCTACATACATAAGTTCATACACAGATTAGGCCTCCATCCAAGTGCAATCACACTGAGTATACTCAAGAGGCATCGATGAAGTGGACTGGACAAAGCTCAGGCGCAGAAGGAAAAAAAATGCAAAAATTAGCTAGGCAAAGGAGACGGAGGAAGAGATTGCTACAGAAAGATGAGGAAAAGAATAAAGAATATGGATACGGACAGCATTAGTCACTTGAGGTATAGCACAATTGTCAAAAATTGAAATAAAAATGTTAAATGTTAAATGCTAATTGCCATAAACTGACTTTTTTTATCTACAACGTATCTTTTCTCAGGAACTATAAAAGCTAACATCCTAAAATTTGCCTTATTTCTTAAGAATTACTTACTGCACAATCCTTTGCAGCACTTTTCTACTAGCTTTTCTCTGAGAAAAGATCTTTAAAATTTGAGAAAAAAAGAGCAGTCTCGGGTAACACAAAACTGAAAAATTAATTTCAAAGCAATTATGACCTTAAACAAAAAACTATACCATATATTTTATTAGCCTCTTATGCAGATGTAAACTGTGAAATTCCAGTTTTATTGCTTGATTATTTTACAAGGAAAGGTACATTACAGAAACAATGGTAATTAAAAATTCAAATCCTTATAAAATGTTTGTCGATGCACATTTTCAGACAAAACTTGGACAGAATATCAATCAATATGTTGCACACAATAGTCTCAGACTTTACAGTTTTAGCTGTAATATTTTTGGAGATTATATATAATAACAATAATACATTTTGCCCATGTTTACTAGATTTTTTCGCTTCCTGTCATATCCATGAATAATGACTACTCCTGGCACACCCTGTATAATTGTAATGTATCATAGAGAACGTGTCAGAAAAATCAAAGAATTCTTCAACAACATAATAAAAATGGAGTCCGCTCCTTCTTCCACACTGTTGTGTAAACCTAAAAATCTGATGCTGACGACTGACTTCTTCGTAACTGCAACAAACATATATGACTGCATCGTGTTTACTGGTTGTGTCCAAAATCCACAAACCGAGAGCTTAATGTGGATCTCTGGGAGAATCATCTGAAATACGATCACCCGCAGGTTCTTTTGCGTCTATTCGTCAAGAGCCTTAGCATACAGAAGTCTAAGCTATAATGCTTACCCTATTGCACTAATAAAAGTCATTACACAGTGCTTCAGGCGCACGCCACGCCGTTCGACACTCATTTGTTTTTCTGAGACCGCTCTGTTACTCTGTGAAACGCACATTCTCTGTGTTTTTAAACGCTCGCCGGCGATCGAACTCGTTATAAATCGCAGCGCAGCATCAACAGTACTTCAGAAGCAGCTTTGAGTCGAGGCAGAAGTACGTGTAACAATACATCTCGTAGCATCTGGAGAAGAGGACTGGGTATCGCGCATAAAAATGGAATCAACAAGTCGGATTAACACCTAAGAGCACACTATTAATCAAGGATGCTGAGAGAACCCTAGAGACTGCGTGCAATCTACTAAACCGTGTGATTTCGCTTAATGTTTTAGCGATAAATCTATATCTGACGCGATAATACACTAGCATATTCTCAGCAGTACTACGGTGGGGTGAATAGAGTACAAGAAAGATTCTTATGGCATCGTTTGCTGTCAGACCCCGACTGGTGGGTGAAATGTTTAATATGGAACATATTTACTTTCTTCACACCCAGTTACGTCTTATCTTAGCGAAGGTCGAGAGTTGTGCCTTCCGTGTGTCCGTTGACTCTCTCTCTCTCTCTCTCTCTCTCTCTCTCTCTCTCTGTCTCTCTCTCTGTCTCTCTCTCTGTCTCTGTCTCTGTCTCTGTCTCTGTGTGTGTGTGTGAGAGAGAGAGAGAGAGAGAGAGAGAGAGAGAGAGAGAGAGAGAGTCGTTTGCTGATGAGAGAAGGTGAGGGGGTGAAACGAGCAGCTGATAAACAACCTGTTCTTATCGAAAGAGGTCGGATCACCATTAACAGTGTCACACCGCCTCACTTCATGAGATAGCGGAGTTTGAAATTACATCTAAGACACTGACACTAAGTCTAGCGATCAGGAACAAAGCACTACCGCTATCTTTCTTGATCCTCAAGGGCACATAAGTCTGCCCCCAGTAGCTGAGTGGTCAGCGCGACAGAATGTCAACCCTAAGGGCTCGGGTTCGATTCCCGGCTGGGTCGGAGATTTTATCCTCTGAGGGACTGGGTGTTGTGTTGTCCTAATCATCATCATTTCATCCCCATCGACGCGCAACTCACCGAAGTGGCATCAAATCGAAAGACTTGCATCCCGTCGGGAGGCCCTAGTCACATGACATTTATTTATTTTACAGGCAATTAATAGCAGTAAAACAAGATTCGAACGGGTTATTTCAGGATCGAATGCAACGCACGCACAGACGTGCGTTAGCGATGTCTGCTACGTAGGGCGCGTTCTGAACAGAGTGAGGCTGCACTATGATTAAAATACTGGATTAGCAACATTATGTAGGATCACTGTTATCCAGACTTATCTTTCCGTGGATTCTCTACACCACTTTAGCGAATAATTAAATGGTTCGTTCGAAAGGTCACGGTAGATTTATTTCGCATCTTGTTCAATCCGATCTTGTTCTTTGTCCCTAATGACATAACAGATTGGACAGGAACCCTTATCTACCTTTTACGGGTGTGATAATATGGCGCGAGGTTTCTGCTGGTGCCTCGAAATGGAGACAAAGATGCTGAACATAGCACACTTGCAATTTTGCTGTTACTGTAGTAATAATATTTACGATACGTGGCCTAAGATGAAGAAAACCACGTCATCTAACGTACTGTGGTGGGTGACATAGATCGTGACTGTAATACTGTGTAACATAGAAACAACGCAGTGACTCAGACATTTTCTCGACATCCAGGTATTGTCCATGTGCGTTAAGTGCGCGCATTCGTGTCGAGCAGGTTTGCTGCAAGCACTCACCCAGACAGCTTTACTTGTACCGACGCTGCACGCACAGAATCGTGCGCCACGACTGTCCCTCTGTACACAAGGACACGCGTCACGAGTCGATCGCCACTCCCACGAGTTACATACATTTCATTGTGTGTAAAGCTGTCCGCCCACCGTCCTATCTTATTCATCACATCGCTGCAGGCATTACTACCGCCGGTATGCCGAATGTGATACTCCTTTCAGCCCTCTTGCGTACTGTACTCATTTGTCTTCTTACTCCACCTTTGCACCATAAGATTTGGTCTGCTCCGGGCTGATTTACTATTGGACACTATTTGCCGCACCATTGCAAGGAGACAGACAAGCACGCCAAAGTAGTGAACAGGTTTAACTAAAATGCTCAACGCCACTAAATTACAGACGTATGTACAACATGTTGCTTACTACAGGTAAGATCTGAATTGTTCCCACTGCAGCAGGAGCGATAGCAAGGCTATAAATACTGGAACAGTTATATTTTTTATCTACATCTTTAATCTGCTTAAAATTCTTACAATGGAGTTCAGAATTAGCCCATCAATTTGTTAAACCCTTGAATTTACAATAGATTATATGTATAAGTAACATTCAGAACTACTAAGGATTTAGCGCATCTCTCATTTGCTGACAAATTCTCTGCGCATTAAGAAACTGCTTCCCGAGATCGCAGCAATCCCATGAGCGTGTCATGAAATCATTCTAGTCAAAGTGTTGGGACACAAGGCGATTACTCAAGTGCATCAAACGGTGGAAATCATTTGAAGGCAAGTCCAGGATAAGGGGAAATATTCAAACACGTCCAATTCGGTATGACATAAATTATTCTTATGTCGGCCAAAATGATTGGCAAACTAAGAGACACAAAAGGTGTGTTCATCTTAAATAGCGTCGGAATTGAAGCTGCCAGCGACCGTTGGTTGGGTTAGAAAATTTTTTATAGTAAGCGAAAACACTGCAAAAAAAAAGAAGAAAGAAAGCAGTGCCTGTGTTATTAAGAAGTACACTATGTGATTAAAAGTATCCGGACACCTGGCTGAAAATGAAGTACAAGTTCGTGACGCCCTCCATTGGTAATGCTGGAGTTCAATATGGTGTTGGCCCACCCTTAGCCTTGATGACAGCTTCCACTCTCGCAGATATACGGTCAGTCAGGTGCTGAACGGTTTCCTGGGGAATGGCAACCCATTCTTCACGGAGTGCTTCACTGACGAGAGGTATCGATGTCAGTCGTTGAGGCCTGGCACGAGGTCGGCGTTCCAGAAAATCCCAGAGGTGTTTTGTATTATTCAGGCCAGTCCATTACAAGGATGTTATTGTGTAACCACTCCACCACACGCCGTGCATTATGAACAGGCGCTCGATCGTGTTGTAAGATGCAGTCGCCATCCCCGAATTTCTCTTCAACAGTGGGAAGCAAGATAGTACTTAAAGCATCAACGTAGGCCTGTGCTGCGATAATGGCACGCAAAACAACAAGAGGTGCAAGCCCCCTCCATGAAAAACAGGACCACACCGTAAAACCACCTCCTCCGAATTTTATTCTTGGCACTACACACGCTGGCAGATGACGTCCACCGGGCATTCGCCATACCCACACCCTGCGATCGGATCGCCACATTGTGTATCGTGATTCGTCACTCCACACAACGTTTTTTCCACTGTTCAATCGTCCAATGTTTACGCTCCAAGCGCGGCGTCGTTTGGCATTTACCGGCGTAATGTATGGTTTATGAGCAGCCGCTCGACCATTAAATCCAAGTTTTCTCACCCCCCGCCAGACTGTCATAGTGCTTGCAATGAATCCTGATGCAATTTTGAATTCCCGTGTGATAGTCTGAATAGATGTGTGCCTATTACTCATTACGACCCCCTTCAACTGTCAGCGCTGTCTGTGAGTCAACAGACGAGGTCGGCCTGTACGCTTTTGTGCTGTACGTGTCCCTTCACGTTTCCACTTCACTATCATATCGGAAACAGTGGACCTAGGAATGTTTGGGACTGCGGAAATCTCGGGTACAGATGTATGACAAGTGACACCCAACCACCTGACCTCGTTCGAAGTCCGTGAGTTCCGCGGAACGCTTCATTCAGCTCTCTCCCGATGTCGAAGGTCTACTGAGGTCGCTGATATGGAATAACTGGCAGCACAACGCATTTAATATGAAAAACTTATGTTTCTGGGGGTGTCCGGATACTTTTGATCACGCAGCGAACAATGCAATGTGAGGAGCACTGTATTGTAATTGTTAATAATAATATAGGCACTCGTATTTCGTATTTATTCGTCAATACCAGGCCCCTGGCTCACAATAAATATGTCCTTCCTATATGGGAATACACGTAACGTATAAGTGCATGTTGTGACACATGAACAGCGACATATGGGAGTTTGGGTCTGGCCTTAATTCGCGGGCAGAATGACGAGGCGGTTAAAGCCGGAAGAGTGCGGTTCAGGCACAAATTTTAATTGTCATTCCAATATACAGCCGATGGTAGTTCACATTCGCATCTACGAATACACTTTCTAAAACGTTGCATCTAACTTCCGCGTTAACCACACCTCAATGATGCTCATGATAACGCCAGGATGGGTTGCTCTAAACTGAGGTGCGATGACGTCATTTTCAGTGTCGAGAGCAAGTTTAACTGGGGCGAATAGAATCAATTTTAGTACTACTTACAAGATTTTCCTTTGGTGGACGTAGTCCACACCAGCAGAAATAATCTGACAAATGCTTACCCTGGATTCACAGCTGACCCGAGTGAATGAAGAATTTGGCGATAGTCTAGTTTTCCAGTTTTGTAACACTACCATTCACGTGTAGATGAATACGAAGGAATGTCTCGACAGAAGGAAATCCAACTCAAGACACACAAAGCTGGATGGAAGGAATTAAAATTAAGTTTTACCGCCCCGTAGTGAATGAGGTCATTAGAACGAGTTCAAGTACGGATTGGAGAAGGGCAGCGAAGGAAACCAACTGTGACCTGTTCAAACATCACACATCATAACTACGGTAACCGTACATAATGTTTTGACCTCAAAAGATTAACGGAAACCACGGAAAACGTAGCGCTGGATAGTCGGACAGAGGTTTGGACCACCACCCCCCCAAATGTGAGTCCAGTGCCTTACCACTGCGCACCCTATTTATGTGAAGCAGCTCGAAGTACCGATTCAAAACCCAGTAGCGTATCTAAGGGATTATGGCATGGCGTATATGACGCAATTGACACTAATCTGACATTCTGTCTCAATTGAAAAATTCTATTCGGAAAGAGCAGGGTGAGTTTTCAGCGGATAACTAACATCCCCATACAATCAACTGCGTAGAGAATATCTCCACTGATACAACAGAAGTTCTAGTAAATACTAGAACTCTAGCGTGAAGTTTATAGTGGTTCTTAACTTCTTCCTGTGCTACTAGTGCCTTCACAACAGTTTCCACCTGATAAAGGGATTTTGTTCGCTACCATCTCATATTCTAACACGAACAATATCAATATACACGAAGTGACATATTCCCAGTAACAGTACGTAATATTTGACAATTACGATGTACAAACAAAACATCTTGGCCGTGATCCAATGTCTTTATATTAATTCCTCTACAATTTACAAATCTGCTACAACATTTCTCGTTATTATCCATATCGTTCTTATCTAGTTTACGAATGAATACGATAACCAACGGCCTAATAGCAGCTCAGATTCTGCCTTTTTTTTTAAGCAAAGACAAAAAATGGCCTCGACCATCTCTACCGATGATTATAAAATCACAGTAGAAAATTCAGTCTGTGCTATTTGTGCCCTTAATCTCGTCATAAAGAACAGCATAAAATTCTACAATCTGTTTCCTTACTCAGAGTGTTTCAGCTGTATCTAGCGACGTCGTTTTATGCGACCCACCAAGTTATATCTGGCCTTCATAAGCCACGCACGATGTTTTCATATTCCATCGCTCGCTACGCGTAAACTACAACTATTATAGAAAAAAATGAACAGGGCCTTTTTATAGGAAATATAATGTAGTTAAATTTTGAGCCGGGATACGTTTCCGCTGAAGGTCAAGGTTTTTGAGTTATTCAAGGAAAACGTGCAAAAGTGACCTTCAAACGTACCTCTAACAACACTCTCCACGTCACCAATCAGGATTTTTAGTATGTTGTTCGTAGCACTCCCTCCTCCCATTGTACAAAAATTTCTGATTATAGGAATGATCACCAATATTTGATCGTTTTTGGTCTCTATTGATTGGGCCATGACGCCAACAACATAGTCGGCTATTTCGTTAACATTATTAATTTAAAAGTGCACGCTAGAGTAATGAAGGAGAAACGGCATTAGTAAACGTTGCTCTGTAAATAGTTACGTTAACAGTTCGATCCAAACTTAGCCCTTAGTCCAAATACCTGATGAACACAAAGATGCAATTTTTTTATTTTGTGCTGTTAAAATTCACTCAACTGTTCGACAAAATTTACACACACGTCAACTTCATAATTTAAGTGCTGGACTAAGCCGCTGGCGTAATAAGGCCAATCAATGAAGGTCAAATGTGGGAAATAATTCGTGCTGTCGCAAATTTTTGTACAGTTGTAGGAGAGAGTGTCATAAATAAGATAAAAATCCTGAACGGTGCAAGCTGACTGTGGGGGTGCATATGAAGATCGCTTTCGTACCTTTTTTCTTGAATAAGTCTACAACTACGGCCTCCAGCGTAAACGTCCCCAGAACAAAATTTAACTAGATTAAATTTCCTACAAGAATGCTCTTTTTTCTGTACGACTAAAAGTTTGCGCTTAGCAAGCAAAGGAATATGAAAACCTCGCGGGTTTTTGAAGGCCCGACATAACATTGCGGATTTCGTAAGATGTCATCGGTAGTGGCAGTTTTATCACCCTGCTTACTGTGAAAGCATTAGGCCTACAGTACTGGAAAGTTTAATTTATATTTCCCCATCGACATAAAACGTATACCAGGAGACTCCAGGTCTGAGATGTACAGACCACCTGCTGTATACGTATTAGAAAGCGACACTCATCTATATAAAAATCGGTAGTTATACTATTTTGTTTCCTAAACGGTTTCGTTTAACCAATAAAATTTACTGATGTTCCATTACTGTAACATTATTGTTGTAAAATACTTTTTATAAATGTTTTTCAAATATTTTTATCTAAAAAATATTTTTATCTTAAATCGTTACAGGTCGGAGGTGTGTTGCCTAATGTATATTTACGATGGTTATTAAAACGATGTTTCTTCTTTGTTCTAAGTAACTGCTTCTCATTCTGTACCAAAATTGGTTCTGTTCAGTGAAATACCCTAAATTGATGAATAGTCAAGCTGCTATTAAGTCAAAACAAATTACAGTTCCTAAGTAGCAACATAGGAGAAGAGGTAGCGCTACCAATTTCAAACGTGGCGGTACAGCGAAAGGGCAGTTTTCTGGCCTCCGCCCAGATTTGCCAGCAGACTGCTCCTTAAAATCTGGCGGTTCTTTATTTGCGGCGGGCAGACGGCCCCGTTCTGGCGATAGCGGCAAGGCATGCCAGGCGGCGTCTGGCCGGCGCTGGCGCTCATGTAAATCCAGACATTGGGCGTGTCCTGCCTGTATTTATAGGAACAGCCCGGACTCGAGCGAGGCCTTCAGGCGCCTCCGCGGAACGATGGCAGGCTTACCGCCACGCCGTGCTTCTAATTGTACTGCGGCATTTCCCCGCTGTCGCGACAGTCCAGCTACAGCCACCCGATTTTCCCTGGCCCTGATAATTCCCTCCAAATAAATTCCTAACTAGTAGAATGTGCCCCCGCACCCCCCTCCCCTCCAAAAGTAATACAGTAAACAGCTTTCCCCAACAGCATTCAGTCCAGCGTACGCACTAAAGAATATTACAACCGAATATTACAACCTCCATGTAACCACTGATGCTCCTCTAGGTAAGGAATGAAAGATACGTATAAGTGGAGTTACAACATATCAAAAAGTTACTACTGAAACGCGTTCCCTTCTTCAGTTGTGATCCACACGCAGCTGTGTTCACTTTGAGGCACGGCCGTTGCGTACAGCGTTTACAACCAGTGAAATCTTCGTAGTCAGATATAATCTGATTCGAAGGACCAACTCTGTAGTTGGGATTTCGCAGATAGCACACACCACCAATAAACCAACGAGGTTTGGCATTGTCTCCTTTCACTGTGTTGCCACTTCCACTGAACAAACCATTGCCCTTGCGCATCCTGAAGTGCGAAACTTTACAGAGCACGAAAAGTTCTCCCATTTCAAGAAAAAGCGCAACTACTTTCCTAAATAAATTAAGGAAGAGATTTTCGACATGCTCAAAATGTTAAAATTATCTATAACATACACGAATTTACGTGGCTATTATAGGAGATATTCATACTCAAATTTCATACGTATTACGAGTTAATTTCTAACCGAATAGTAAAAAAAAGAAGAGTCCTCTTTAGCTTACAGATAGCAAAGTCCATTGTAATCTGCAACTTCGGAAAGCTCCGTTGCCTTGCGAAATTCTTAGGATCATCAACGGAAAAAGCATTTATTGAGTTCAATAGTTCTAGACGTGTGGTGTGGTAAGTTCGAGACGTTTCCAGGACGTGAAAATTCCACTCATTTCAGAAAAATTAAACTCACTCCTGCCCTAGACAAAAATTATGATTTTTTACATGGTTAGAGAGGGAATGTAAATCTATATCACATGTAAATTTTATATTTTTCGTATGATCTTTATAGGAGACAGACCTCTAAGCGATTTTCTGTCGCCATGGACAGCGGAACGCAGCGGTGGCCGCCTGCAGACCGTACGTGTCGCGGCTACGTCGCAACTTTGGATGTCAACTCATTTAACTCAGATTACAGTTATCCGGGTAACGTAACCCTTAACAAAACATTATGCAGTTTTCTCCCGCCCTGTCCAGTTCCGAGATCGCAATGTTTTAAGTTGAATCAAAATCATATCGTGGGCTCACATTCTGAGCTTACCCAAAAGAAATAACGCGGGACGATCACGCAAACTGTCATACAAATACAACCTGAAATTTAAATTAGCGATAAATTACTTCTTCGGTTTTTTAACGAATTTATAAATATCTCTCTCTCCCCCTCAGCTTTTTATTTTTATGCTGTTTCGTAAAGATATTACACTGAGATACAAATGGGAGGCTCCCAGTTTATATTCAATAAATAATCTCTTAATGTTTTGTGGCTGAAAGCATCTTAGACGAGTTGGTGCAGAATAACGTCACTAAAGGTGGATATTGATAGTTATACTAAAATGCAGCTTTGCTTATTCGCGATTAGGTTTGATAATTGCGTGTTTCTAATCTTTTGCGCTTGCTAACAACGTGAGAACACAATGTCTATTTTGCGTGGAGATCGGTAAACGCTTTTTTCCCTCTATATCGTTTGTTGGCAGCTCTACTGGTAGCGTTCTGTTTCATAAGACAATGCGGCATTATTCTGCTACTATACGCCATTTATCATATGCATACCTTAAAAGCTACGAGAAATTTTTCATCTTCGATACTGAGAAACAAATCTCTTCTACTGCAAGTTCTTTGCTTTCCATATTTTGGGAACTGGTAGTATGGACCAAAACAAGAAATAAAAGTCCAGGAAACATGTGCTCTAAAATGCATTCCTTAAGAGCTATGAGCATTTGTTCATCTTTGCTACTTTGAAACAACTCGTCTAATGATCAAGTGCTCGTAGCTTTTAAGGTATGCGTTTTAGAGCACATGCTTGCTTGACATTTTTTTCTTCTTTCGGTCCATACCACCACTTCCCAAAATATGGAAAGCAAAGAACTTTGTTTCACAGTATCGAAGATGAAAAATTGCTCGTAGTTCGTAAGGTATTCATTTTCGACCCTATGTTTACTGAGACTCTTTTTGCTTCTAGTATCGTGTACTTTCAAATGTATACGTTTATGTCATTAAGTATAATACACCCTATATATACGTAAAGGTCGCAGTCGATATAAGAATGATGGAACGCGCACAACAGGAGAATTTAGAACAGCGGTGTGACAATAGAAATATATCTATTATTGTCACGCCGCTGTTCTAAATTTAATGTCACCGGGGACACAATTTTGTTGGCACTGCATTGGCATAAGAGTTTAACCGTAAATAGTGATGTGTCATTTTGCGTGCAAGATTTATTTCCATTTAAGTTTCAGTTACCATCTAGCAGAGTAAATTTTCCTCATTCGTAATTCATACCATATCACTGTCCTGAAAAACAGTTTGCAAAATAGCGTAAACGAGACCTAACTAACAATTCTTATTCGCTTCATTCTAGCATGAGGCAATGTGGTCGTGCGAGTGTTTCACGCTTCCTTTCTTGTACTTGTGGAAGTTCAGAATTTTCCAAATTAGGTGTGGGAAATGGTCTCATCTGTAAAGCATGGCTTATTTCATCTGAAAATCAATCATTTTTAAAGGAAATAGTGCGATTAGGTAGCAGGTATTTGTTTACTAGCACTGAAGGAGTACTTTAAGCCGTATGCCTTCAAA
The DNA here is from genome assembly GCF_023897955.1 of Schistocerca gregaria. Taxonomy (NCBI): domain Eukaryota; kingdom Metazoa; phylum Arthropoda; class Insecta; order Orthoptera; family Acrididae; genus Schistocerca; species Schistocerca gregaria. The sequence goes on along the minus strand of NC_064921.1, from coordinate 604,327,588 downwards.
CACGCCCCCTTTGTGTGAAATTTCAGAGTTTCCGTGATACGAGATTTAAGTCAGAAATTATTATACAAGAAATGACGCCCAAAACACAGTTCTCACTGCCTGAAGAAGGTAAGATTATAACTCACCACAAAGAAGGATGGAGGTAGTGGCAAAGCTTTCGAATATACTGACAGTCCAGAAAAGTCCATATGTAACATTACTGGAACAAGAACAGTATAGATCGAAAAATATTCAAAACAAGAACTAACAACGAAGTGATCGAATTCCGGCGAGTCAAAATGTTATGTAAGTAGAAGATCAATTCGCTGCATATATAGCCTCATAGCGAATGACCGAACTAGAAAAGAAATGATCTGAAATATGAAGGTGAGGGAGCTATGGATTTGAACTTAATCGATGTCTTGATAGCATCAAAGAACAATGGTACGGGTTTAAAGACACATATTCTGGTTAATGCACTGAAGTACAATTTCACGAAACTTTCGCTCATCCAGCTTTGTAAGGATGCATAGTATTTACACAACAAAGATAACGCATTTGACGCCGTCTTCTAAGAGTTATGTCGATTTATGTCTATCTGCTTCAGTTCTTTCGTACTTTAATCATTATTAACTTTAAATCCCTCCTCTTTCGATTACGCGATAAGTCACACAAATTTGAAGACTGTAAATTCAACTAAATACTTAGGGATTACAATTACAAATAATATAAGTCGGAACGATCACATGGATAATGTTGTGGGTAGAGCAAACCAAAGACTGATTCATTGTCAGAACACTTAGTAGATGCAACAGGTCTACCAAAGAGACTGCTTATACTACGTTGGTCAGCCCTATTCTGGAGTACTGCTGTGCGACGTGGGTTCCGCATTAGGTGGGACTGACGGATGACATCGGAAAAGTACAAAGAAGGACAGCGCGTTTTGTATTATCGCGAAATAGGGGAGATAGTGTCACAGACATGATACGTGAATTGGATTGGCAATCATTGAAACAAAGACTTTTTCGTTGTGACGGGATCGTCTCATGAAATTTCAATCACCAGTTTTCTCCTCCGACTGCGATAACATTCTGTTGGCACCCACCTACATAGGGAGAAATAATGATCACGATAAAATAAGGGAAATCAGGTCTCGCGCAGAAAAATTAGAATGCTCGATTTTCCCGTGCGGCGTTCGAGAGTGGAACGCTAGAGAGACAGCTCGAAGTTGGTTCATTGAACCCTCTGCCAGGCACTTCACTGTGAATAGTAGAGTAATCGAGTAGATGTAGACGTAGATGCAGGTCGTCTTTCTGCTGGTAGTTCTCTTTATCTGTATTTACTTTTACCGCACTCGTCTTAAATTTTTGGCTTTAAGTACTTCTGTTTTGATTACTTACCCTGCTATCACGTTGTTCTTCCCATGGAATTTTGTTAGTGTGAGGTACAAGTACACTGTATTCGTTATTGCTTAATTGGGGCAGGTCCGTTCCTTGTTTAGTAACGCTTGATCTTTCCGTAGAATTTTATGTTACTTTTGTTCATCTCACAAAAAGCGAGATTCAGAGTCTGCAGTGTGGCAAGATGTGGACTCACGTCGTGGTATAACGTCAAGTCACGCCACCGGCAACTGTTCCAGTGTGCCTCTCTTTACTCGAAGCTACAACAACAATTAACGGAATTTTCGTACCGTATGTGGTAGAGATTTTCCCATTATGTCTACCATATACGAGTGTTCCATACACCTCACAACTCCTACTGGCCTCCCGAGAATCAGATGATGCCGTGCAACAAGCACAACAAATATGTTAAGAGACTTACAAAATGAACTGGGATAATTTTTAACTTTGCGTTCTATGTCCGACAACAGCGGATGCACTGAAAAAACTTTTACTTACTGACTTTCGACGATACAACAACAAATCCTGGATTATGTAGGTGACTGAAAATTTACAGCTCAGTGGAAAAGTCTCATGGCGACTACTTTAGCCTAGCTCGACACATATATCCATAGAAGAAGAAATACCAAAAATAAGGAAGTTTGTTTACTTCTCCGACCCGCGACATCTGACATACTGAACAGGGTTTGGCAAGGAAACAAATTGAGAAGGGTTGGGCAAGGAAACAAATTCAGGAGAGGTCCCGTATCAAACCTTAAAAACCAAAAGAGTAAAAACAATGTATATTGCTACAGAATGACGCCAGAAACAGCTCCTTGGGCAGTCACAACAAATTTATATCCAACTGAAAATTTGTTAAGTCTGTACTGAAGCGTCCCAGGTTACTCACGGCAAGAACCACATGCTTCACACGTTAACGAGGAGGTGGCTGGGGTTGTGGCTGGTAATGAAATAGGAAGAGCCAGGAGTCGCTGCAAATGTGCTATTAACCCTGCATAATGTCATTACACGTAGTATTGCTTCTATATGAATAAGTTAAACTGCTATTTAACTATCAATTACGGTCATTGCTCACATACGACTACTGAGACGTAAAACGAAAATTCTATAGGAAATATTAGCGTCTAACGGTTCGCCGAGAAGCAGTATTTAGAGACTATATGGGAACCACGAAAAACGTGAAACAGGATAGTCGGACGGAAATTCGAACACTGTAACTCAAGCCAATGGCTTAACTGCTGTAAAAAGGATCTGGCTGAGAGAGCTGTTGCACAATGACAAGTGCAGTTTATCAGAGACCAAACAGCGAAAACTTCACACACAAAATAAAGTTTCTCAGGGGCACACAGAAAAGTAGTTTAAATTTTTACCGCAACTTAAACCACTTGTAGTTAAAGTGGTGCAATATTACTGAGGCTATGGTACAGAAGGAAAACGAAAAAACTGTCTGGGGAACAGTCAGGAACATCTGAAACGTAAGGTCTGTGACTGTATTCCGGCGACGATGTTCAGCATACAGCTCAGATTTCTATTACTGCCAAGAGCCGACTATTGCTTTCACTTAGGCACGGTGGCATGAGAAGACTAGCTTTTGCTTAACTTACGTAAATGTAAACAGGCAGGGCAGTGACTGTAGTCGTTATCGGTTTCTCCCAGGGAGAATCATAGAAATTTTGTACTTGCTGAACCTGATGCACAGTTTACAAATATATGACAAAAGTTTTAGGATGTAACAACACACTACGAAAAATCTGCTAACAGAAAATCATATACATGTCGAACAGCACCCTGGAGGCCAACAAGTTTAGTGCCTCCCTCTGCAGAATTAATCCCCCATAACGCATATGACGCAACCCACTTCGATTTACAGTGAAGGGCTGCGTTCACAAAGGCACCGACAACGCTCGTCAGACGTTATTGCCAGAGGTCGCCCAATAACTTCGGCCGACAGCTTGGTCACAGTGCGTTCGATCACCAATTTTGGACGGGGTCGTAGAGGTTAGGTTACAATCCATTCTATGTATGAAGCAAGTTAGATTTTAACCTCCTAGTGTTGGGTGGATACCATGACGGCTCTCGTCTTGGAGACGAGAGCTTATTGTGGCTTTAGTTATTAGAAAGTCGTCAAATGCATGTGAGTGAGTTACACCTGTCTCAAAAAGAATGTGGCGACCACTGTACAGTGGAATTAGTTATCAGAATAACCAGATAAGTTTTACGAATATGTAAGACGAAGGGTGAAACGTTCTGCTACATGCTCGAGCTGATTCGTAGTGACCTCGGAAAGCAAGATTAGGCTATAAACACACCGTTTGCTGTATTTATTTGCAACTGTGCACGCATAACTCAACCTTCAATGACTGTCATTCAGCATACGTGTGAAAGACACGCATTAAGTTTAGAGTAAGATACTCTAAACACCTAAAGCACTGAACTGTGGAAACACATACACCACGTCTGCAAACGGCTTCACAAAACAAAAAGACTACCCTACTGGTATAAAAACGACAGTAAACAGTAATAATAATTTGTACACAGCTAATCCCCACTTATAGCCACAAAAATTTCCACTAAAGGGACTTAAAGCGTAAGATCCACCACCATTCTCACTTGAAAATAAATAAATACATATTTTAGGTTTAACGGTTTAACATTTCTGGTAAAAGTTTTGCCTACTTTTCGTTTCCAGTAAACTGGCAATTTCAGTCCACAGGTTCCAAATACATTCCGATGATTTCTTTCCTCTTCAGGATGCCATAATCTCACTTTTTCTTGGGCTAAACTTACCAGTTTCTCACAGTCTTCGGTCAATGTCGGTCATCGTCGGAATCCACCGATATCGGTACCGCTGTGACTTATAACGTTTCCTGGTAAAACATGCTTTATAGCTATGCAATTACAATTTTATTTATATGTATGCACTGATCACGTCTGTGGACTCTGAATAATAATAGAAATAGAGACAACTGAGTTATATTTTGTATTTGTAAAGAATTCAGTAGTGGATTTGTGAAAAAATATCTATGCCGGAGAGTTCTGAAACCGCCACAGAAAAGAATTAATAAAGAAAAACTAATCAGCCATTGTATAAATAGTAGTGTAAGAATAATAATGTCGTTGTCTTCTTGGAGTCACGTAGAGAGGAGGAACCTGTGACGCTGTTTAACGCATAGGTAGCTTTCATTTGTCAAGATTGTAAGCTGGACGCCATTAGGAGCTAGAAGGCGCTTTAGAAAGGTGTGTGAACTTATTATTAGAGTTTTAAATATAGTTATTTAATGAGAATTCGTATGGTATTATTAGAAAGCTTGCCTGGTATTTTACCCATATATTTAAGACATTCCTAGCTTTTTAAGCAGAGTTCGTGGTGTAGAGCTGGGACACGGCGGAACGAGCCGCCGCCGCGGCAGATTCAAATCTGATGATAAAGGCAATCATGCCGCGGTCAGGTAAGAAGTGAATTTAAAAATAATTTCTTAACAACAAGCAGCAGATTTTACGTTGTGTTTCACATGCGGACGCGGGCTGCTAATATTGTAAACTTTAACAGTGTCAAAGTTAAAATACTGTCATGTTTCAAAAGGAAATCTTGCTACGAAAAATTTTTTGGACAGGTAAAAGTTCACGAAAAATCCACTGCAAAGTTTGAGGTTGTTTAAGCATTACGTACGGTGACTTCATTATTTTTGATAACAGAAATAATTTCAGAACATTTTTACGACAGTTGTAGCAGAGATGGATATATTGTGCATTCTATTGATTTACAGTAACAAAATAGTTCATTTAATAGGAAGCCACCTCCAGTATAACAATAATAAATCTCATTTGTTCGCAACATACAATTAACCAAAGTAAACCAGTGCACAGAAACAACAGTGGAGCACGAAAGACTGCAGCCTAAGGCTCACAGACACAAGAATAACGATAACATAACCGTGCAAGTAAATGTAAGTACAGGATGCATAATGACATTTCCTCCATATTGCATTAAAACCAGTACTAACAAGTATTACTAATGAGGGATTAACATCATCAGATTTTAAATTTCACTTATTAAACTTGAAATCTCCGAAATGGGAGCATTTAAAAGTTCAAATGTTCGTGAATTCTTAAGGGACGAAACTGCTGAGGTCATCGGTCCTTAGACTTACACACAATTTAAACTAACTTACGCTACAAACAGCGCGCACGCGCACGCACGCGCACACACACACACACACACACACACACACACACACACGAGGGAAGACTTGATTCTCCGATGGGAGAGTACGCGCAAGGGAGTATTTAGTTTAACACTTTACCCTCATGGGAAATTGAATTAACCAATCAGCTGTTGTGTGGAAGCACGAGAGGACTTCTGTAGCCATGTCCAAATAAATACCACGTCGTACTAGTTTTCTTCTTTTTTGTTGCTTGTGATTCATCAATCTGACGACTCGAATACCCATCCGGTGCCAACCTTTTTATCTCAGAGGGGCACTTGCAAAACACGGCCTCACTTATTTGCTCGATGTATCCCAATCTCTATCTTCCCCTACTGTTTTTACCCTATACTGCTTCCTCTAGTAAGACAAAAATTATTAAAAATTATTCCCTGGTATCTTAACAGATTTCGTATCATGTCCCTTGTTCTTGTCAGTGTATTCCATATATTCCTTTCTCGTCGATTCTGCGGCGATCTTCCTCATTCCCTAACTTGTCAGCCTACCCAATTTTCGACGCTCTTCTTTAGTACCCCATCTTAAATACATCTATTCTTTTCTGTTCGGTTCCCAATAGTCCATGTCTCACTGTCATACAATGCTGTGCTCCACACGTACATTCTCAGAAATTTCTTCCTAAAACTAAGAGCTGTGTTTGGTACTAGTACACTTCTCTTGACCAGGAATGTCCTTTTAGAATCTGCTAGTCTGCTTTTTATGTCGTCCTTGCCCGTTTTGCTGACTAAGTAGCAGACTCCCTGATCATGATCTACTTCGCGATCACCAATCCTGATGGTAAGTTTCTCGCTGATCTTATTTCTGCTGCTCCTCACTGCTTTCGTCTTTCTTAGATTTACTCTCAATCCATATTATGTACTCATTAGGCTGTTCATTCCATTCTACAGATCCTGTAATTCTTTTTTACTTTCACTGAGTATAGTAATGTCGCCAGCATCCTTTCACCTTCAATTTTAATACGTCTTTTGAACCTTTCTTTTAATTCCGTCTTTGCTTCTTCGACGCACAGATTGAAAAGCAGCGTCTAAAGACTACAGCCTTTTCTTACATCTATTTTAATCCGTGAACTTCGGTTTTGGTCTTCCATTCTTATTGTTCCGTCTTGGTTCTTGTAAATATTGTATATTACCTGTCTTTCCTTATAGCTTATCCTTATTTTTCGCAGCGCTTAGAACATCTGACGAGAATGCTATTTTCAGGTCGACAAATCCTATGAACAAGTCTTTATTTTCCTTCAGTCTTGCTTCCTTTATCAACTGCAACGTCAGAACCGCCTCTCTGGTGCTTTTACGTTTCGTAACGCTAATCTGATCGTCATCTGACACAACCTCAATATTCTTTTCCAGTCTTCTCTATATTATTCTTGTCAGCAACTTGGGTGTATGAACTGTTCTGCCGATTGTGCGATAATGCTCGCACTTATGGGCTCTCGCAAACTTGGACAGTGTGCGTATAATGTTTTTCCGAAAGTCTGACGGTATATTTCTAGTCCCCTACATTCTACATACCAACGTGAATAATGGCTTTGCTGCCACTTCCCCCCAAAGATTCTGGATATTCCGGTGGAATGTTATCTATACCTTCAGCCTTATTTGATATTAAGTTTCTAAAGATCTTCTAAATTCTGATTCCAATATTGGATCCACTATCTCTTTCCTATCGAGTCTTGTTTCTTCTCCTAACACGTCATCAGGTAAGTCCTCCCCGTCAAGAGGCCCTCAACGTACTCTTTCCACCTATCCGGCCTCTCCTCTACATTTATTAGTGGAATTCTCATTGAACTGTTAATGTTTCGCCCTTGCTTTTAATTTCAGAGAAGGTTGTCTTAACTCTTCTAGATGGTGTGTCAGTCCTTCTGAGTCACTCTTTTTTCGAAACTTCCTGGCAGATTAAAACTGTGTGCCCGACCGAGACTCGAACTCGGGACCTTTGCCTTTCGCGGGCAAGTGCTCTACTCTTTTTTCGATTTATTCACCTTTTCAAGCTGCCATTTCACCTCAGGTTCCTTGACTGCCTATTTATTTCATTCCTAAGAGACTTATTTCTGTATTTCTGAAGTACCCTGATCATTTTTGTACTACTACTTTCATTACTTCTGTTACCCGAAGGTTTCTTCGCAGTTATCTTCTTTGTACCGATGTTTTATCACACTTCTTTGCACAATGACTCTTCCTGACTAATCTCTAACTTCACCCTGCCCTTTATCATTACCAAATTGTCATCTGAGTGTATGATGCTGGAATGGGTACAAACACTGCGTCTACCGTCGTCCTGTGTCCTTCACAGAATGTGTGATGTGAGTGTGGCTCAACACATGGGACACTGTCTTCAAGGCCTAGAATGCATTGGGATTTTTATGTGCCAGTGTTCCAAGAGCGTTCCGCGAGTACTTTGACACAAGGAAAACTGTCAGAGACAGTCCACTGCCATGGGCAACAATGTGTGGAAGTCAGGATCGCAACCGACTATGGACGATTGTAACAGACTGGTTAATCACTCGCCAATGAAGTACTGGGTGACAACAATCCCAAAAACCACCACCACAAACAACTGCAGCAATCCAAACACGTAGCCATACTAACAGCAGCCACATCGTTGCAATTAGGTAACCCTATACGACTACCTGAGCTCATTGCACGCCATTGAATTCTGATTACCGTGGTCCCTGGCTCACTGCCACTGAACACTAAGAACAGAAGACCGTCTGGACTCCACGTACACATCGGCGGTACAGTAAGAGAACGGGGAAAACCACGTAAGGCGATGTCTCCCGCTTGCCTACATAGTACTGTTGTGCCAGAAGACATTTGGTGCGCATGATGTTTACATGGGATGAAATAGGACCCTTGACATGTTTATCACACCTTACATTAGCGTACGATACAGGAATCTGCTATATTATGAGCATACGTTTGTTCGCCAGTAGCCCTTTACTTATAACCGACTAAGCGCATGTGAGAGGCCATCGGGTGAGATGTGCACGCCGTAGGTCCAGCTGCAACTAGCCTCCGTGTGTAGGTCCGCGGTTAAGCACTCTTGGATAAACTCAACGCTTCCGGCTTATTCGGTTCGTACGACGACATATCATACAGATAAGCTACTGACTGCGCGCATAAACGAGCGTCAACAAGAAAGAACTTGCGATGTTCGCTTCTAGCCAGTCGCGCGATGCGTATATCATCCGCCGTAGAAGTGATCGTAATTTAGCACAACTGCAAAGCGTTTCACAAAGATCGTTATCGAACCTGCCAATTTACCTTTACATCTACATCTAAACTCAGCGACAGTTGGCTGAGAATCGTCGTGACGCTTTGGGGCTTACAAAACGAACCCGTAAAGAAATCCTATGCTCTTCGTTGTATCTTCTCTATTTCATCTATTACTCATGTCTGGTACGGATAGCAGACAGATAAGGAATACTGAAGTGTTGGTCGAACGAAGGTTTAGAAAAATGCCTCTTTTTCTGGGTGGACTATAGATCCTGAGCATTCCTCCAATGAATCTCAGTCTAGCATCTGGCTTACCTGCGATAAGTTTCATGTGGTCGTTCCACCGTAAATTGATGCGTACACATACTTCCAGATACTTCAAGAATGACTGCTTTCAGTGATCGTTCTGCGATCATGTAACCATTCGGTACTGGGTCCTTCTGTACATGAGCAACGCGTTACACGAGTATGTGGACGGTCAACTACCAATTCCTGTACCACGCCTTGATTGTCTACAGGTCTTCTTGGATTTCGGTATAATTTTCTAGCGTTGCGACATTTCTGTACACAACAGCATCACACAAGAAAAGCATCATCGAGCTTGCGACGTTATCCACTAGGTCATCAAAATACGAGGGTCATTCAATAATTGGATAGAAAAATTGGTCTGGAGAGAAAAAAGCTTTTATTTTTACACAAAACTTACTTTTTCTTCTTTTCAACATAACCCCTTTTAACATTTATGCACGGGCTACAAGCTTTTTTATTCGGGCTGCTAAGAACTCTTTATCTTCACGTTTGAAGCAATTTCACAAACTTTTTCACGTCCTCGTTGGCCTGGAACCTCATCCCACGTAATGCCTCCTTCAGTGCACAAAAAAACAAACAAAAATAATGGAAATCACTAGCTGCTAAATCAGGACTGTAAGGGTGGATGTGGCAGTACTTCCCAGCCCATTTTGTCGATGGTTTTACGAGTCAGTGGAGCAATATGAGAACGTTCGTTTTCTTGCTGGAGAATCACACATCTCCTCTGAGATCCACGACGTCTCTCTCTCAAGGCGGGCTTCACCTTGTTTAAAAGCAAATCCGAGTAGTACTGGCTGTTCATTGTACGTTGCTCTTCGAGATAATAATAATAATAATAATAATAATAATAATAATAATAATAATAATAATAACTGGATCTTCAACATCCCAAAACACCGTCAATATGACTTTTCCTGCTGATGCTTGGGTTTTGAATTTTTTGTTGAGAGGTGAGTTGGTGTGCTTCCACTCCATATTTTTGTCTCTCTGATTCTGGGTCATAATAGTGAACCCACATTTCATCACAAGTTAAAATTTTGTTGAAGTGATCACCTCTTTCGTAACTTTCCTTTAATCTGTACACACACTCAATCTTGTTTCCTTGTGTAGCTGCGAGGCGCGTCAAGTCCTTTGGGACCCATCTTGCACATGTTTTGCGGTACCCCAGCTTGTTACAGGTAATGTTATTAACTGTACTTGTGCTACCTTGAACCTTATCAACTATCATTTCCACAGACACACGGCAGTCGGCTGGAATAATGTCATCAATTCGACTTTCAAGTGAGGGAGTTGAAGATGCAACTGGTCTAACAGAACGGTGTTCGTCAGTCACTCAGTCGCGATCATTTTTGAACAGCTCTACCCACTTGTAAAAGTTCGCACGGTTCAGACAACTTTCACCATAAACTTTAGACATTCTACAGTATATATTCACTGGTTTCTCGTCTGCAGCAAGTAAAAAGCGAATAACAGAACGTTGTTCAACTAATGTGGACGTTTCAAACGGACTCGCCATCTTGAAATGAATTTTTGAGGTTATAAACAAAACAATGTTGATTCATCAACTTATCTGAGAATGACAGACTCCGTACTGTTTGCTAGAAAGTCTTCAATTCAATGGCACATTCAGCATGACATTACGTACGCTCTTATTTTGTTCATTAGGCGGCCTTCCGGAAGTCAAAGATTATGGCATCAACTGCATTTACTGGCTTTATGGGTCCCGTGGACGAACATTGAGAGTTGGATTTCACACGATCTTTGTTTCTGGAACCCATGTAGCGTTCTACAGAGGAAATTTTCAGTCCCCAAGAATCTTATAATACTCTAGCACAAAACATGATCCAAAGTTCTACATCAGATATACATCAGAGACAGATACCTCTAGTTTAGTGAAATTGTTCAACGACCGTTTTTGAAAACTGGAACGACTTTTTCCCAGTCACTAAAAACGCTTCGAATCTCCGGCGACACCTAGTACAATTCCTTCTAAAAGATGATAAAGTTCTTTAGCTTACTCTATATAAAATGGTCGTGGTGCCTCACTCTGTTAAGCGCTTTCTGTTTCTATTCCGTGGTCATTTATTTTGATATATCATTTTGTAATTCGTAAGACTATCTGAAGGGGAAACAATATTACTGTAATGAATCAAACGTAACCTGTAGTCGCCACGCCGTGTTCCGGACGCTGGCCGCCGCAGTCAATGGCCCTCTGCTGCACAAGAGCCTATGCAGCAGCGGGCCGCTTCCGCGCTTCAACATAATCCTCAAGGCAATTAACAGATCCTGTGACACTGACCATCCTTCGAGACGCTTCCGCCTGACTGAGTAATGGAGCAGTGCTACTTCTTCCGCATGAGCAGCTCCAGACGGCAGTACTTATATCCATCACCCCTCTCTTAGCCATCCAGCCAGTCATCGTCGACATCCGACAGTAGGGCTCTATTAAGTCTCCTACATTGTGTCAAAATCTGACCTGAAGACTGCGACGCATCTATGACGCTGTGCCAACACCGGCTCCTAGCCTCTAACACTCGACCACTACCTAACCGCGCATGCTCTTGGTAGCCATTGTGCACTGCCGTCGCCGCAGGTCTATTCACCGGGAGCCAGCCGACTTCATAGCTTCCAGTTTTCGAACTGAGGTCCCTTCAGCCCTGCACCGCTGGGGCCTGATGCACTCAGCCGTACTCATACATCCTCCGGTGCAGACTTCGCGGAACTGGGTCGCCCTGCCGCTTCCTCTTGGGACAGCAGCGGAGCCTGTATGGGGACCTGATCACAAGAGGCGTCTACGGGGCACTGATGCACAATCAGCGGAGGCACTATATGCACTACCGCTGACAAGGACGACTTTATAAGAACAACATGCAGGGAGACGTGGAGGCGTACGAGTATCTCCTGCACTCGCCGTGGTCACAAATCAGCAATCCAAGAGTGAATGATTGTAAATAACAGACAGTATGGATCGTTTAGACCCACGAGCTGCGTTCTTCCGATGCAGCCATATCTTTGGTAGAGACTCATTTGTCCACTCCAAGCCATTCCAGTACCTCGTCACAGTATTATCGTCCTTACAGTGAAAATATCTAAGAACCTCCAAAAGTAATGCGTAAATTTCGAAACTAGCATCACGCCGACACTGAAAATCTTCATAAGATCGTTGTCAATGTAGCTCCTCTTTGAAGAACCATCCCATCAATTGCCTGAGGCAAGTTGCGGAAATTATGGGAAGTCTGGGTTGGAATGGTCGGACATGGGATGTCAACCAAGCTCGCGCTGCTCCAATGTTTTCAAATGTTTCTTACGAGGCAATGCGCGAGGCTTTACAGCGGAGTAGCCCTTGTCTAACAAAGGACAAGGAGCCTTGTGTTTAGCCGCCTGGGTAGCCGCGCGTGTTAGCACGCCGCTTCCGGTATTCGGACAGGCGCGTCGGCCACGTATGGAATCCGTCGGGCGGATTAACGACGAGTGCCGGTGTGAATACTGGGCAGGTACCCCACGTCCCGTCATCTGTCACACGATTTGCGAACGATTAGAAAACGTTCGCACACGTTCAGACAAATAACATTGGACACAGAGTCTCGGTACACAAATTCCGTACCTGGGGCTAAAAGGGTGGCCACGAAAATAGCAACCAGCCAACCTGTAATATTAACGATGCCACATCCGATAATCACAATGCCGACCCGTGTAGGTACGGGATAAAGACAACAGAAGAAGCAGTCTTGTGTACTACGTGAGGTATTTTCGATGAATTCAGTAATTTCAGAATAGCATGAAACACGGTAGTGCAGTTAATAGCCAACGCCGGCCATGAAAGATTGGAAAGACGTTACCATGTACAATGGGAACAAACATTGATGGGTTGGAGTGACAGCATTAAGTGAAATCAGCGTGTTGTAAGTAATTATACCGAACAGCGATCTGCGTCAGTCATGTATTTATTTCACATACCTAGAACGCGACACCAGAACTTGTAACCATACCTTCAACAAATACATATTAGTTTAATATGTGAATTTTTGCTGTATACAACCAGAAACTGGCTTTAGGGTTAATTCTGAAGCTGTAAGCCACACTCCAGACATTTGTTACGTACATTTGTAATGTTGGATGGCTTACAAAAGTCCTAATATCATCCGCAGAAGTAGTACATAGTACTTCAAATACTGAGAAGTCAGTATCATCAACAAAGTTAACCAATTACGGACACAATTTATACATGCCATTGATCACATGTCGACTGCACGTACGTAAACACAACTTTTTATTGATGATGGTTACTGTCATATATCCATTTTAAGGACGGTGAGATACGTTCTGGATTACTAGCTTCTGATTGCTGCAGGCAAGACACAATGTTAATAATGATATGTACATCGGCTAAGCTTTTCCTTTTTATAGGAAGATTGCCGCTATATAAAGACCACAAAGTTTAAATTGCATATAATGAACGTGTTTTTAAAATCATTGTACAAAACTGGTTAGTATTTAGTAACATGTTATTGCCGTTATCCCTAACGTAACAAAAAGTAAGAAATCCAGATGTGACCTATCACTGCTTAAAACTGGTTCGTTGTAAAATAAGTATCAAATTAGAAAACAGGTATAAGCATATTATCTGTATCCTTGTTTAGTCACATAAAAATGGTACTGCTCTGTGACTTACCTCTATCAGTGAAGTCATTACATGCTCTTCGACTAGCGAAGGGCTTCCTATGTCTACTTATAGGCCTACGCTCTTTGGACTGTATCTGTTTGCAACTCAAGTGTTACAAATGTGTGTTTATGTGATAATAGACTCCGGCACGCAGTTTACTCCAAGATCTCCTAACTAAATCTAAGATACACAAAATATATTGAGCACAAAAATCCTGCATCGCGTTACTAAAACTTGTGACTGTCACAAGTAACTGGTTTGTGTTGCATGATTATCTGTCGCAGCTTTCCAAACATTCCAACAGAGGTGGAAAATGGCTGAAGGTAATCTGTCGCTGTGAAACTCAAGCGACACACACGTGAGAGAGAGAGAGAGAGAGAGAGAGAGAGAGAGAGAAGGGCGGAGGAAGGGGAAGGGAAAGCGTTCCATTCATACATTCAGTGTTTTTGAGTTTTCTTGAACTATGCATCATTGTTTGCTATATTGTTGTACCACATTGTAAAGGTTGCAGGACGATATGATCTGTTAACTACAGCGTTCCCCCGGCAAAAGAGACGCAATATATAAAAGCGCAAAATTATTTCAGTTTTACAATATTTCTCACAGGGAAATGCCACAGTTCATAAACAAGGATACGAATCGGTCAAGTTTTTATTTTTTTAAATTCAATATTGCTTCAACACAGAAACTCTTCTCCATTGAGAAAGACAAATACGTTCTCTCGCTTTCTTCTCTGAAACTAAAGCGGTTCAATACATTACATTCGGGGAACACGACAAACTTCAAAACAGTGCAAAATAATAAAGTTTCACATGCAGATAATTCAACTACTTTAGCAAATGACGTCAGAATTAGAGTTAAATGACTATCAGATCGGAACGTCAGCCGAGAGGCACAGGCTCAGGGACAACACTGAATGCAGGAGTTTTAAAAGTGGTACTCCGTGTACACAAACACACACACACACACACACACACACACACAACTTCGAAGAAACATCTTTACTTACTACCTCCTCCATTTGACTAAAATAAGTTGCCAATACATCCTGACGGATCTAGGATTAAGCTGGTAATGGTAGGAAGTGATAGGAGTAAAAAAATTCAAGACGGAGATAAGGCTTGAAATATCTTAAGCAGGTTCAAATACTTGCAATTTTTAAGCAGGGACGAAGAGGCTACCAAAGAACACGCAAACATGGAGAGCTGCATCAAACCAACCTTCGGACTAAAGATTACAACTACTTTCATTGCTGTACGAGCTGAACATAACAGACAGGTTCTTTCAAAGACTTTTAGATGGAACTTCTATGGGGAAAATTTTTATCTGTAAAATGACGCCGAAAAAAAAAATCTTAAGAGTGTACTTCAGATATACTCCGAACGTCGTGGTATTAATTCTTTAAAACTGGATATAAACTGCCTGAGATGAATTCTCTGAGAAAGTACATGATCACCTGTGCCCTAAACATTGGCTTTTAAGTTAGATCAGCGAGCTTTCATAGGTTGAAGGGAATATAAACCTGGAAGAGTAATTTTTAATTGTTCGAGTCCCTGTTTTCGCATTTAATGCTGACACCTACTTAGAAAAGAAAAAATAAAGGAGGCAGCATGAGGCAAAGGCACTGGCTTGTTCGGCAGAAGATACAATAATGAGAAATGAAGTTAACTGTATAATCCGAAGCTACGAAACTAGGTACTCTCATTCTCTCCTATACTTGCACGTCCATGGGCAAGTACTCCGACCGTTCAGATTTACCCCTGAGACAGTATTCCGCATCAAGGCATTACACGACTCGCGAAGAAAAATTCTTCACACTCAACAATTATTTTATTTACAAACCAACTAGTGAAAACGAAACCGAAGAATTACTGTTCTGTCTCACTGTTTACACTACCTGTTCAAAAATCTTACATTATTTCAACCAATTAATTTTGAATACCTTGCTGAGGATAAAGTATTCAGTGACAATTACCAGACTTTTGAGTTCGCAGCGGAGATAATTGCAACATAAAGGTCGGTTGGTTCTCTTCCTGCCTCCTTTCTCTGATAGGGCTTTCCAAAGTAACGGAATGGAGAAATTCGCAGTTCCTCCACGCTAATAGCAGTGATCCGTTGCAAGTGCGCCCTAAGACGTTCCCAGTGTTCGATTGATACAATTGCAGGGAGCGGCTTGCCCCACTTTTTACTTAAATGGAAGACTCATTACTTGCTGATTGAACTACACGGCTCACTTACGCATTTTTTAAGTAATCCCCCATTCTGCACGGAGATTCCTCCGGCATTTTTGAGGTTTTATGCAACTTTTTTAGTATGTTTCCTCTGCAGGTATTAATACCTGTCATTTTTTGAAACCCTCTCCGGTGGATTTTTTTGCCTGACAGCGTGCGTGCTCTGCGGACCACTTTAATTACTTTTTGGTGAAGGATGTTTACGACTCGTGGCATGTCTAGATGGACTTCTAGTAGACGCAGTGGCCTAGAAAACATATACTCTCCTTTTAACAAAAATATCAAGAAAAAATAGCAGGCCCCTTTGCTGGAGTAAGTGGTGTTATGCACTGAAGCCGCTAACTGAACACTTTAGTAAAATTTTAATGCGACGCGCCGAATTTTCTCGCTCTTACATTTACCGTCCAGACGCTATTTCCCACTGGACGAAGACTACCCTTTACAACGGAAAAAGGAAGCAAACGAAATGATTAAGTAACCTGGAGAAAGTGCACGGTTCGAGAAGCATGTACCAGATGTTGACCAGCGGAGCTAACAACGTTAAGTGGCTCGCCGCTAGAGAGAAGACACTAATTTTCTTCTGCGAGCGCCGGCTTATTAGCTTCTAGAATACGGTGACCGATCACTGCCCCCGTCACGCGTTGGTTCCTCGCCTTATGGTACATTCGGTTCACTGTTATCCAAAGCTAAACAGTACATTCTTTTGTAAGACAATGAAAGCGAGAAATTGCCACGTGCACATGGACACTTCTAGCAAATTTCCTTCAGCGCTCTAAACCTGTTCCTTCCGAAACTGAGTGAGTTACCACAACGGTTGAAGCCACTTAACTCGTATTTTGGAAGAATCACGTTCAAATCGCGAGAAGGGCATCCTCATTAATGATACCGGTATCGAGAGAGAGAGAGAGAGAGAGAGAGAGAGAGAGAGAGAGAGAGAGAGAGAGAGAGAATCTCCAGACGATGGGCGCTGAGTTCATATTACACAGACTCCACAATAACATCAGCAAGGCAACTTCCAGTCTCGGTTTTATTAGATGTCTAGTACTGACAACACAAAATTCAAAGAACCCGATGATACCAAATGTGCAACTTTATACGTCTTTGATTAAAAAGGTATTAATGCACCAAAAGGTATTTCTCAATAAACGGTTACGACGATATAAAAAACCATCAGTATTGTGCCTACGCACTAACAATTCAACAAGAGACCTAAAGACTAAAGGTTTTTTTCAGAGAATTTCACAGACCAAATTTTCTCGGGAACAGGCAGATTGGGGTTTAGCATCCCACCGATGAAGAGGTCATTATAATAATTTTCTCGGATAATACCCCCCAGAAATACTACTAGGACCCTTGTGAGACGAATGCTGTCGCTCCAAGTATCGCTGAGACAATCAGAGTAAATACGTTTGGCAGGACGTAAACAGCCACCACGTCAATACGCACTAGCGTGCGCCCGCGAGACCGCTCTCCAGTCACTTTCTAAGCGATGCCACTACGAGTTGCACTAAGCTTAAAAACTCTCGTAGTATAAAGCCTTATCTTTCACAGTCTGATTTTGGTAACGAGCATTCGCCAAAAAGCGGAGATATTTTCTTGTAAATAGCAAAAACTACATCACCTTAATTCATGTCCAACACTTTCCGTTAATGTGGCGGTGTAAACACTATTACCTCGTTCACTACTAAAAAATGGCTCTGAGCACTATGGGACTCAACTGCTGTGGTCATCAGTCCCCTAGAACTTAGAACTACTTAAACCTAACTAACCTAAGGACATCACACACATCCATGCCCGAGGCAGGATTCGAACCTGCGACCGTAGCAGGCGCACGGTTCCGGACTACACGCCTAGAACCGCGAGACCACCGCGGCCGGCTCGTTCACTACTACTGTAAATGTAATTAACTCTTATGTCCACCACCATTGACTTTCCTCTTGCGAGCTCACACCATTTACCAACATTCGCAATCCCATTACTCTTACCTAATTCCTTAGCATATCTTCTTGCAGAATGTTCTTAAGATTTGCCCACACTGTAAGAACTTCATGAGTAATGTGCTATAAGGAAGGCAATGTCTATTTGTAATTGGTACACAAACTGTCTATGAACAATGTACGACACTCTTAACATTAGTAGTTGTTAGAGATACTGACATTTTGATCTAGCAAGACGAAAACCCAATATCTCCTAATACAGCTCAAATGTACCACAGTAAATCTGACTATTCCTTTTGCTAAACACAGTATGAAAAGTTTTATTCCGTATTTGTGAGTTAGATGTGACTACCAATGTATCTTTCCAAGGGAAGTGTTTCATCGATGACAAAATTTTCCTTTACATAAAAAACTTCCTTAATCTTCTTGAGCAATATATCCAAGAGTCTAATTATTTTCTCCAATCTTTCACCTGGCATTATGTCTTCATTATCTGGGAACTGAATCAGACAGGACGGAAGTTCAAATCTGTTGTGAGAATTTTTCCTAGAATAGTAATCGCTATTTTGGTTAGGTTGACCAGAAAGACTGAATACTGCACCATCCATATGAGCACTTCTAAAAACTTCGTATCTTCTTTGTCAGAAGATATTTACTGTCTGTGCCATGGCGAGACATTCTGCTGCTACTAGTAACTTGCTTCGCATATCTTTTAGCTTCCATTACTTCACTGCCTCCAGACAGAAAAAAGGTTTGAAATGGAGAATTTTACTTTGAAATATATTTTTGCAAACTCTATTTTCCTGTGAAAACAAACGACTTGTGCCATCTCTTGTATTCCATGTATTTCACATTTTTCAATTCAAGGGTGTCAAACTTCTGCTTCTTTGGAGTGTACCGTTCTTCCTCTGCTTTCATCACATATATCCAATCCGCAATAGACTCATTAAAAGAACTGTCTCGCTCATCGCTGCTAGCTTCTAAAATGCTAAGCACTCCCTCATCAGTCAATGTCTGAGGAGGAACTGCAGGCCATTCTTCCTGAAAAGCCAAAATCAGGGAAGATAATAATGTTGGACACTGGGTTTTGGGAGAAAGTCTACGTTTTAACTCATCCCAAATGTGTTCCGTTGGAATCAGGTTGAGAATATGGGAAAGTCAGGAATGTCACTGTCAACAAACCACTGCTTCAGTGAGACTGCTTTTTGACAGAGTGCATTTTCATGCTGATACAAATAATCATCGTATATGAACTGTTTATCTGCTTTACGCAGTACCAAATATTGTACAATGTGTACGTATCCTTCCGCATTTAGCGTTTTCTTAAGTGCACGAAAGGGATCACAGTCCAACCACGAAAACACCTTGTTGCAGTAACACCTGCTCCGTGCTTCACTGTGGGCACCACACATGCCCGAGCGAGGTGGCGCAGTCCTTAGCAAACTGGACTCGCATTCGGGAGGACGATGGTTCAATTCCGCGTCCGGCCATCCTGGTTTATGTTTTCTGTGATTTCCCCTAAATCGCTGTAGGCAAATGCCGGGATGGTTCCTTTGACAGGGCACCTCGCTGTTTAGTCTATTCCCCCAAATCAGCCCTCAGCCTCCAAAAACGTGAACACACATGAACCAAACTAAAGCTGCAGTCTTTGCTCACTCATTTTTGGCAAGAGAACACCCACGTTATTGATTACGCCCGGTGATAAATCGGGTTCAGACTTTCATGACAGCACAGTATAACGTCACGTCAGTCGCAGGAGGAACTAAGAGGGTCATTTCATAAATAATACACAGGTTGGCAGCACTGTGTGGAGAGAGAGAGAGGTGTCAATGTTGACTGTGTCAGCAAAAGGCTTGAGGAGGAAGTCACATTTTGTTTTCATCGACATCATGTTCCGTTTTATAATACCAAGAGTGAGGAACGGCTCGGCATTGACCTCGGGTATTGTGACTGTTGAGGATCAAAGATCTTTCTTTCAGATCGAATCTTTATGGGGCAATGATCCGCTTACAATCCGCAGTGTTTTAACCAGTTTCTATTGAGGTATCAATGGACTGTAGTACAATTCCTCGTTGAGCTAATAGCTTTCTTGGTCATGTGAGTATAAATAACGACCCAAGACCAGGAAGTAAAACACAACTTGTAGCACATGGTCTTTAAGAATACTACGTGCAACAAACGTAGAAATTTCTGAAGGTACACAGATTCTATCAACATCAGTACTCCGTATTCTAACAATTGAGTCGAACAAGAGAAAAAAATATAGTGTCCACAATTAAACTTCCAGTTTCTAACGCTGTAGAAAGAGGACCACTGCTCAGAATGACGTCAAATTTGAACAGCATATTTTGACGCAGACGGAAGCGCAGCGGGGAAAAAAACTTAACGAAAATTTTATCAATGGATGGCGCTGTGGCGCTGAAAGCGCCTTAACGCAAATGAGGTCGCCTACAAACGGCAGCTGAATCGCAATGCGACGACTATTGTTTCAGCTGTACATTGCACCATCCGTATTGTTCAATATGCATAATTCCACATGTTATGCAGTGAACGGTTGTCCTACTGTTAGGTAAGCCCAACCACCACAGCAAGTTCACACATCCTATGGGGAAAATAGGTTTTTATTTGGCTTGAGGCCTTTTACCTCATACAAAGCAAAATGACACTGGCTTTTAATTGTCCTGTGGCCAAAAACCGCATAAAAAGCAATTTAACGTCGGTTTCTAACGATCATGAGACTGGGTGCAAAACATGTTCAGTATGCTGCTTACTATTTTCTGCCCACAAGTTGTTCTACAACAGATCGGAGTGTCTGGGGAGGGGGGTGTCACGTTTAGAACGTGTAGCGTAATCCGTGTCTTCGATTCAGCTACGTTCGTAATTGGAACGCTGGTCACAACATTTTTGAGATAACCCTATAGCCAGATGTCATACGGATGAAGATCAGATGGTCCGCGCGGCCTGGCCGTAGGCAAAGGATGGCTCATAGTTCTAGCATTTCCGATATGCCTTTGCAGCAGCCATTTCACTGGTTGCGCAAAGTGAGGAGGAGCGCCATCTTGCATAAAAACGATCCTACCGCCACATCCACACTTTTGAAGGGATGGAATGACGTTGGTGCGCAAAAGACTTAAGTGTTTACCAGTCACGGTACAGGTAATAGGACCAGCAGGACTCATCTACGTGGAAAAAAATACGGCCTTCCGCTAACCGATGCTGCCAACCCGCACCACAGTGTCACTTATGCAAAATAAAGTGGTACCGGTTGATGTGCAAGAGGGTTTCCGTTGTCCACACTCTGCAATTCTGCACATTGTTGTGTCTTTGGACGTGGAAATGGACTTTGTCTGTCAGGAGAATGTTCCATGACATTCATTACACGCTTTCACGCGAGCAATAAATTCCAGAGCGAACGTTTCTCTTGTTGGCAGATCAGCTGGAAGCAACTCCTAAATATGATGACTTTGTATGGATAGCAATGCAGGATGTTTCGTACTATTTTATGCACCGTGCTTGCAGGCATGTCCAATGTACGGGCAATTCAGAGTGCACGGCATGTTGCACATCACCGGTCGACTACTCCTGCAATGCTGTGGCCACATCTTCGACAGACGTCGGATCACCTACTTCCCTCTCTCTGCCACATTACACTTCAAAAGAACTTATCTTTTCAACAATGTAGATTGCTACTTACCCAAAGATGACACGTTAATCTGCAGACAGGCACAATTGAAAGACATTTACACATAAGCTTTCGGCGAAAACCTTCGTCGGAAAAAGAAAGAGAAAAATATCATTCTGAATGCATTCTAGTCCCAGGTGGCAGAGCTGGCGGCCATGTGTGCGTGAAGTGTGCTTGCTTGCTTGCGTGAATGAATGGAGCGCGTTTCTTTTTCTGACGAAGGCCGTGGCTGAAAGCTTTAAGTTTAACTGTGTCTGTCGGCAACTTGCGTCATCTCTACGGTAAGTAGCACTCTATCTTTTGCCACATAGCTGATTTTCCAACGTGGAGTTTCCATTGTTTGAACCTGTCTTTTGGAATTTCGCAATCATTTTCTCCAGACCTTAGTGGACATCGGACCAATACCTTTTTTTTTCGTACCCTCGAGTGTCCGTTAACTTCTGCAGGGGTACTGACGCACAGTCATCGTTCTTGTAGAAGAGCTTTGCCAGCAGTGCGCGATGCTTCATGGAGACAGTCATATTAGCTATCTCGAATGCAGACGGAGGAACAACTGTGTGCCGCGCGTCTGTTGGTATGCATATTCTGACGCTTTCAGCGCCAGCTAGTGGTCAAATTTTCGTTAAAATTCTTTTGCTCCGTGGCGTTTCCCTCTACGTCAATAAAACGAGGGACGGAAGCTCTATTATTCCATCAAGGACGCAGCTTACCTGCTCACCTGTCGAACGTCTGTGGTAACGCTGATAGAAAGCTCTTCCAGAGAAAGGTAGCGACGTTGTTGTATAGGTTGTTTTAACTTGGGGAACAAGTCGAAGTCTGGTGGACTCCTCTCCGGATGGTAGGGAGGATGCGCCAACATTTTCCATCCGCATTCGCGCAGTTTTTGGGCTACAACACTGCCGATATGCGGGCGAGCATTACCGTCGAGAAAGGGTGACCCAGCCTCGATCAACTGAGGTCAGATTTTTCTGCTCAAGTTTTACATGAAGTTCGAGAATAGACTGCTGTGACATTTGTTCCACATGGGACTATCTGTAATGATGATTCCTTGGTGATCATAAGCAAAAGTCATTTCCTTGAGCTTTGACTGAGCCCGCCGAAATTTTTTTTTGGACGTGGATAATCTGATGCTCTCCACTCATTGGACGGCGTTTTCAACTCCGATTCGAAGTATCTAATTCACGTTTCATCAATAGCGACAATTCGGCACAAGAGACCTTGACTTTCACGGTCGAATTATTGTTTGAGTAAGGTTGCAGTGTCCAGGCTTTCCTGTTCCTCTTCAGCTGCAAAAAAGTGTAGGACACACCTCGCAGATATTTTTCCTGTTCTTCAAATCATTGGTCAGAAGGCGAAAACTGATATGGGCGAATTCCCGTGGCTTCAGAGAGAGCCTTCGACCTTCTTCAACACCATCTGCCACAAGTTTCCCACTTCATTCATTCGTTGACGTTTTTGGCCTTCCGGATCTTGGATTATCGTCTATGCTAATACGACCACCAAGCAAACGATCAACCGAACGCGAAACTGTACTGTAGTCCACAGTAAACCCAACACTAACTTCACTTTACGTACTGTGGGTTTGTCGGAATTTTGCGGCGTGAAGTTTCCATCTTTACGTACGACCTCTCGTCTTCAACACTCAGTACCCGAGACCTCTGCAGGGTCCATTTCTACCTCTCGCCACTTTTATGTTGCAGTACACAAAAAACACGTGCTCTTCCTCAAGCTCCCAATTACACCTGACGCAATTTTCATTGTTGTTGTATCGAATAATCCACAGTAGTACCAACGTGTGCACTATTTATGAAATGTTCCTCGTATGCTCTCCAAGTTTGACGTCATTCTGAGCAATAGACCTCTTCCCTACAGCGTTTTAAAACTATAACTTTAATTACGGACACCATGTATAAATTCCTCCTAATTATATTTACATGTGCCTATCATTCTCTACAATGGACAAACGTTTCTTGTTATGTTGACGTTATCTCGATATTCGGAACGTCCACTTAATCTTACAAAGTTGAGTAGTTGCCTTTTACATATTCGTTGGGCACACATTAGCTGTAGTCCTTAGGTATTGGATGCAGTCTACTTGTCTGTAATTTCTCTCTACCTGAAAAATGGGCAACATAAAACTACATGATCAGCGGAATCTTCGTCCCCATATTCACAGATCTGTATTTTACCACACCCCATTCGATGCAGATATTTGGGATATGGACGGTGAAATATATCTCGAGAAGGGGGACTGCCGTACAGTTTGAGCCTGTTTCTAATGTTTGGGAATACGCCATATAGACGTCTTGCAGTGCTTCTAGTGCCCCAGTCATTTAACTTCAAGGCACGTAAACGTGTTTTATTAGTAATAAGAGTGTCTGTGGTTTCGTACACACTATCATATTGTTGACGTCCCAACTAATACAACGCTATTCTGTAACGTACAGCGATATCCGTCGTACATGTCCCGAGAATCACCTGTAAACCTTCGACAGATGAGCGAAAGGCACCTGTGACTACCAGAATTATACTTTGTGATCAAAAGTATCCGGACAACTGGCCGAAAATGACTTACAAGTTCGTGGCACCCTCCATCGGTAATGCTGGAATTCAATATAGTGTTGGCCCACCCATAGCGTTGATGACAGCTTCCACTTTCACAAGCATACGTTCAATCAGGTGCTGGAAGGTTTCTTGGGGGATGGCAGGCCATTCTTCACGGAATGCTGCACTGAGGAGAGGTATTATGTCGGTCGGTGAGGCCTGGCACGAAGTCGGCGATCCAAAACTTCCCAAAGGTGTTCTATAGGGTTCAGGTCACGGCTCTGTGCAGACCAGTCTTACAGGGATGTTATTGTCGTGCAATCACTCGGGCACATGCCGTGCATTGCGAACAGGTGCCGATCGTGTTAAAAGATGCAGTCGCCATCCCCGAATTGCTCTTCAACAGTGGGAAGCAAGTTAGTGCTTAAAACATCAATGTAGGTCTGCGCTGTGATAGTGACACGCAAAACAAGGGGTGCAAGACCCCTCCATGAAAAACATGACCACAACATTACATCACCGCCTCCGAATTTTACTGTTGGCACTACAGTCACTGGCAGATGACGTTCACAGGGCAATTATCATACCCACACAAGCAATCGGATCGCCAAATTGTGTATCGTGATGCGTTACTCCACACAACGTTTTTCCACAGTTCAATTGTCCTATGTTAACGCTCCCTACACCAAGCGAGGTGCCGTTTGGCATTTACTGACGTGATGTGTTTTCTCACCTCCTGCCTAACTGTGATAGTGGATGATGATGCAGTTTGGAATTCCTGTCTGGTGGTCTGGACAGATGTCTGCCTATTACACATTACGACCCTCTTTAACACGTTTCCACTTCACTGCCACATCAGAAACAGTGGACCTAGGGATGTTTAGGAGTGTGGAAATATCGCGTAGAGATGTATGACACAAGTGACACCCAACTACCTGACCACGTTCGAAGGACGTGAGTTCCGCGGAGCGCCCAATTCTGCTCTCTCACGATGTTTAATGACTACTGAAGTCGCTGATATGGAGTACCTGGCAGTAGGTGGCAGCACAATGCACCTAATATGAAAAAGGTATGTTTTTGGGGGTGTTCAATACTTTTGATCACACAGTGTATTTACAGGGGCAGTGAGAGCATCTGAAAATCTAGTATGGTGTTTACTATTCGCAGGACGCAAATGGTCTAAGATATTCACGGAATTGGAAAACAAACTCTGGTCGCCGTTTGCGCACGGCTAGATGCTACGGCCTACAGGCTAGGTAAGACGCTATGTTCCACTGTTACTCCACTTTGTCAGTATTTATCTCTTTCGCTCGTTCAACCCTATAATGGCTTGGTTAATATTATTTTGTAACTTCCATTTTTAACTGATGCTTGCGCACGAGTGAAACGTAGTATTGAATACTATACTGATATTGAATGCTATCTTTTCTCCCAATTTCGGTGCTTAATAATTTTTCCATGTTTTTAAATATTAAATGCAGAATATATTTCAATTAATGAGTCAAATTTGCGCTTTTCTCATTGTTTGGACTGTGGCACAGCTCTTCTGTTCCCCCATACCCGCACCCTAAGCTTTGCTTAATCATAACTAGGGCCGAGCCAGGTCTTTCCAAGGCCGCACGATACGGTATCAATTTCCTTTGGTTCCACTTCTTGGAGGAAGCTGTGTAGCAGATGTGGTGTACGACCACAAAGTCTGCTCCTCCCGAATTGAAGTCCTGGGTTTTAACGATAAGGCCCACTATCTTCCTGTCCACAACCGCGGTCAGCGGGTTGCCTCTAGAGAACCTCGATGATTTCGTATTCTAAAGGTTTATGATTCTAATTTTGATTCAACAATCACGATCGAAATTTTCAAATGCTCCCGTAAAGCTGCATGCCGGTATGTTTCTTTCAATACATGTGCAAGCTAGTCCTCACCCTCTCCCCTACCGTGATCCGAATTAGTAAATACATACACATAGAAAGACATTGCTTCGTCTCGCACAAAAACTAAATTGAGAGAAAGCGCAGTAGTTAAGTATTAACTACAGTACTAACCTTATGGTGAACATTTCCCGCTTATTCCTCGAATCAGAAAAAAGGACGTCAAGTCTCTGCATCTTTTGTCGTCGTCATTGCATGTACTAGAAAGTATGGAAGCACCATGCCTAATACGCTGCAGGAAAGCGCATGCGAAACAGCTTTCAGTCGTCTCGCAATGGATAAGTACAGGTCCTGTATGGTTTTAAAGGGAACCTTATTCTTTCAGCAAAATTCTATGACGCCGGTAGATAGCGATCTCGCACCCTTCTTTCCAATGTGGACCACAAAGACTCAACAATATTGAGATCCAGTGACTGTTATAGCCAGGAGGGACGTGAAAATTCATCTTCGTGGTCACAAAACCAGTCCTGGACGATGCGAGCTGTGTGAACTGAGGTCGTATCGGCTTGGAGCACACCCACACCATTGGGGAGCAAACAATTTATCGTGGCACGGACCTGGTCAGCCAAAACGGTCACATAATGCTTGGCAGTAATACAACCTAGCGGAGTACCCGCGAGGCCCACGGAATACCACGATACGTCTGGCCAAATCATCACCGACCCCCGCCATGTTTCACTGCTGGGACGTAAATTCGGCCACAAGTTGGAACCAGCGTGAAACAAGACTCATTCGACCAAACGAGTCTTAATGCGATATTACAGTGGCTGTTATTCCGAATTACGATGCAAAGTTCCATCGGACGTGTATAATGTCCGAACTTCGCTTCATAACACACACACTGCAGTAACTTAATTACACGCCGAAACGGTAAGGCAATTTCAATTACAATGTCTTCCCTGTATGGGTCTACATAACGGATGTGCGAATACAGGTTGTAGACACGTGCTTGACGACATACCGAAGTTTGGGTCTGGCCATGAGTCGCGCTCGTATAGCCAAGTGGTAAGGCCACCGCCCGCAATAAGCAGGAAATCCGGGTTTGAGTCCCGCTGCTGTACAACTTTCCACTGTAATTCTATTATACAGCTGATGGTTATCCATGTTCGCAATTGCGAATACATTTAATGTATTATTCTACTGCTCGACGTTTTCCTGTTACGGGTATTTACATCACTGGTGAGTGGTTTGGGAATTCTAGCTCGCCCTGCAATACCCTGCTTATGGAACTCCCTTCGTGTTGTTTTAGTGCTAATAGGGTTCACAAAATTGACATTCGGTTCTGCAGTGACTTTTGCAGCTGTCGCCCTCTTATTTTTCGTCACAATCTTCTTACATGACCGTCCGTCACCCTCACTCAAAACACACTTTCGTCCGGGTTGTGAACTTAGCCGTTGATTTCTTTCCGCTTTCCCTGTATGCGGTATAAATCTTCGATACGGTGACCCTTGAAAGACCAGACACTTCGGCTCCCTTTGTTACTGAAGCACTCACCATACGAGCACCAACAATCTGTCCACGTTCGAATGCACACAGCCCTGAGAAAGTAAAACTACAGAGAACACTTCTGATTACGACTGGCGCTGGTAAGGTATTGAGGACACTGTACGGATGCTTTCGTGGTGAAAATGCAATAGGGCAACCTGCAGGCTTAGCTAGCATCTGCGTTTATGTTCAAGTATGCATTTCTCACGACGTTTCGATATTTTTATCCAACCACTGTACATCGCTTTGATTAAATGTGAATTATTCATGCGAAAACCGAAGCATTGCCCGTGCGAACTAATTAATTCTTTCTCACTACTAGCTGTTATTTGAGAAAATTATAATTTCTTCAACAGATGTACTCTGTTTCTTGTTCCGTCGAAACCGACTACACCTCAGTCCAAATACTAGTTCTATTGGGCAAGCGAAGTCAAGGAGGAACTATCCTAACTAAAATTTAATCATTGGCTTTAAGTGATTTAGAGGAAATCATCAAATTTTCATGTACGTATGACAGCCTCCGAACGCGAACCCGATTTTCATGAAAAAGGGTCTGACCTTTCAAGCCAGCCGCACTGAACTTAGTGACGTCAACTTGTTGAAGAGTGTGAGTATTCTACCCACAAAATGGTGGAGCTTAGTTTGGAATTTGAATAGTTTCTTATGCACCACACGTAAAAGTTTCAAAATTCCTACATCTTACTGTGTGCTAACCAGAAGACAAACTTAGATACGCACTGCGTAAACCAGAGACGATGACACATCTCGTTCCCGAAGCAAGCCAGCAAACATGCCTGCACGGCCACCCTTATCGTATATGCGCTTATCTTACGAGGCGGAAGTAGTATGCTCACCGAGCACGTCTGCGGTCTGTCAGCGTCCTAGAACCATTCGCATCGTTCGCGCCACTCAAAAGCACTGCTCTTTTTAATTTTCACATTAGTATAGCAGTCATATTTGCGAAAAGGATGTCAAATACTGATGACTGATTATAGACGGTCATAGGTGTTCACTACGCAAGACGAGAACAAAGTAAAAAATTCAAGTCTAGTACTGAAAGGGTGTGTTGCGCAGGTCAAGAAGGGTACTCATTTCCCGACGTTTTACCCTTTCAAGTCTACGCTCTTTGTCTGGTGTTTGTGGAGATAGTAGACTGCAATTCTAGAAGGACTGCACAATAACCGTCTATGGCTTTCTTTACATTATTGATCTAGTTACTAACTGAGAAACCTGGGGTTGCTCAAGTACGTATTTATTCCAACATGCTATCAGTCTACCCCTCCTCCCTTCTCTCTCTCTCTCTCTCTCTCTCTCTCTCTCTCTCTCTCTCTCTCTCTCTCTCTCTGTTCATTTTTTCCTTCCCACTCCCCACCTCTCCATCCACCTCCCATCCTCCGTATCCATCCCATCTCACTTTATCCATCTCTTCTCCCTCCTCACTCTATCCATCCCCCTTGTCCCCGTTCATCACCTCGACACCTCCCCCTCTGTCCATCTCCACCATCATCTCGCCTCTCTGTCCACCGTTTCCCCACACCCCACGATCTGTCCATCTCCTCCTCTCCCCTTTCTCTGTCCATTTCCCCTTCCCCTATGCCGGCCGCGGTGGTCTCGCGGTTAAGGCGTTCTGTCCGGAACCGCGCGACTGCTACGTTCGCAGGTTCGAATCCTGCCTCGGGCATGGATGTGTGTGATGTCCTTAGGTTAGTTAGGTTTAAGTAGTTCTAAGTTCTAGGGGACTGATGACCTCAGATGTTAAGTCCCATAGCGCTCAGAGCCATTTGAACCATTTGAACCTTCTCCTATCTCTCACGATCTCCTCTTCCTCCTATCTGTGCCTATGTTCTCCTTCCCCCTCTTTGTCAGTTCATATCGTTCTCCCTTCTCTCTCTCCACATTGTCACATTCGCCCTAATAGAAGGCTGGTGGTTCTTACCACTACAGTATCTCTCTCCATATTGCAACTAATGTGTGTACCAAATCTGAACGAAATCGTTCGAGGGGTTTAGGATGAAATTTTTACCCGTGGCTTTGCTTGCATATGCATATGACAAACATATTTCACACATATTTCACCTGTAAGTCCAGCGAATTTCACCCAACATTTTCATTTTCACGCAGCTTAGTATTTATGATGTATCTCCTGAACTGTGTCACAGAATGATACAATTTTTCTGGTACATGCGAATATTGTCTGCAAAATTTATCACGGAAACAGTTAATAGCAAAGAAGTAATAAATTAAAAAGTCATGCTTCATGTGACAATTTTACTGCATGATTAGCAAAAAAATGTAGTAAGCAACAAAGTTTTTTCTTTTCATCATTTTGTGTGTGTGTGTGTGTGTGTGTGTGTGTGTGTGTGTGTGTGTGTGTGTGTGTGTGTGCGCGCAGGGAGGAGGGGGGGGTCATCGACAGCGAGGAAAAGTTTAGCACATGTTTCTTATTATTTGTTAAAGTTTGTTGCAAGACTCTACGTGGTCTCATTCTCAAATACTGGGGTACGGGTATTTTTACGTCATAGACTTCACTTTTTTCAGCCCCACCGATAGGTTGGTGGTCCTTACTCCACAATGATTCTTTCCACACAGTGAATGATATGTGTACCAGTGGATTAAGAGGAGATGTGGAACACGAACAACCTTCATTCATTTTTATAATTTGTGTGGATATCTGGTTTGGGCAGCAGGGACCATACAGCCAATAGTAGTCACGAAAGTGCCTTATAAAAGTAATTGCAATTTGCGAAGCTGAATGATGAGAAAGAGTCCGATGCATATACATAAGTCCACAATGTAAAACAAAAATACTAGAAGACGAACACCGAACACCCGCAGCAGTTCAACAGTACCAATTTAACAGTAGTGCAGTTTTCATAATGGTGTGAAGTACAATAAAACGTGCGTTGCATAAATTAAATACACAAAATTACGCCCCAGGATTCGAACTTTGTGAGTTCCAGAGGAGAATGACATCTACAGCCAACTTAAAATGAAAGCTGGGCAACGACGTCGTTTGCAAAGAGAAGTTCTTAATGCAAAGGAAAACACAGACTACCCAGTTTTCGAACCGAGCTGGTTCCATGGGAAGACAAGATCCACATAACTTATAGAACAAAGTGAAAACGGGTGTCTTAAATAATTCTCGAGCAGCAGTTGCGTTTGTAGGGAGAAGGTAGCCCATCGCAATCAATGTTTTGTACAAGACCGCCTGTGAGGCAGAGTACATTGTACACGCCAATATGACGTGGTTCAGATTAGCCATAGCCGTTGTGTCCTGTTCACAGTGTCCACAAGCGACGATTTTCGACCAGTATATGCGGGCAGAGTAACACCTGTGTCCAAGCCTCATGCGGATGGGAGAAGTCACATGACGTTTTAAGCTTCACCAAGGTGAACCACGGTTGTATGGCCGCCATTATAGTGCTGGGAGACGAGCCATTCAAAATTACAGTCGTGATAAGCAGCTTTCTTGACCGTCGAGTTGAAATCCGTAGAAGTGATTGGTGTTGGGCGGAAGTGTCCTTACATAATTCTCCTCTTAGCGAGGCCGTCAACGTTTCCTTTTGGTGTCTGGACACAAATGACCAAAATCGACTTCCTAAAAACATCTCGTGTAGTCCCCATCCACAAATCGTGAAAAAAGATGTGGTAAACCCGAGATGTTCAGCGAAGGTAATGCAAATGATTGTTAAGATATTTTATGGACTGTAAGACACTACGGACTTTAAGACACACCTTAATTTTCGAACATTAAAAAAAAAAGACCATTACCACCAGACTGCAAACCCGAACTAAAAAAAAGTAGTTTATAAAATAAAACTGACTTTAAAACCTCTGAAAATCGTCATCTGAATTTTCTTATTCTTTTTCTTCGTTATCATTGTCCTCTTCATATATAAGATGGGCTTCACTGCCATCGAGAGCGTTAATTATGCCGCCCTTCTTCAAAACTTCAGCAATGTCTTCTGTCACTCTACACCACGACTGTTTTATCCCTGACACACTTGTTTGATTGTAGGTCTTTTAAAGTACCCTTCGGCGTGAATTCATACATACTTTGAAAAGTTTATTTATTGAGACATCAAGAGGTTGCTATTGTGAAGTCAGTCCTTCCGAACAACTGCAAGCTCTGCATTTCCTTGCCTCAATTTCTCTTTCACAGAATGTTGATTCAGCACAAGAAGAGAACACTGAATCAATAAAGCACTTTTCGTTCTCTCCCACACCTTGTTAATCCATATTTTCATACCAGCCTCGTTCAGCCAAGCCTTGTTATGTACGTACAACACCTCCTGACGGTATTTCAGAAGGTTTTGGCATTGTTTTGAGCTTGTAAACCATCGCTGGATTAAGTGCAGTACCGTCGACGCAACATGAAAGGACAATAGTGTAGAGCATTTTTTTTGTCCACTTGTTTCTAAAGTTGCACTTTTAGCACCTTTCATGGCAACAGTTCTTTTACTATGCACATCAAACGTCAGAGGAGTTTCGTTCATATTCGCCATGGCTTAGTTCCACAACGGTTTTCTTTCGATACTGAATAATAATGCGATGGAACAATAACATTTTATCTTCCGAGTTAGTATGGTTTTAGTTCATAAAACTGTAGTATTACCAACCAACTCCACCCTTAAAGTCTTAAGTTAGACTGTTGCGCTAGATTACGAGTGTGTATTGGAATCATTTTTGTATTAATTCCAATGCCAATTTGATGGTGTCCTTGAATCCATTTCAATACGTCGTCTTCTAGTGTTCGCATTCAGACCTCTATTTGCACAATAAGTCTTCCTCTTTTTTTCAGTTTTCTTTACTAGCCCGCCAATCGCGAATTGTTTTTTTCTGTTGGTGGAGGGCCGAAATGTCGCTCAGCCGCTCGGTTTCAATGTTGTTCTGCATATGGCACTTCTTTCGATTTATAGCACGCATCATATTTATTTTTTACCTTTAAGAAACTAACTACTAACAAAAATATTATACTATTACCGATAGTACAAATCGCTTTCAATCCAATTTCACTGGCACCTAAGACTGCAGTGATTTATCATAGGCTAAATCAGTGGTTCCCAATCTGAGAGCAATTACCTCCTAAGAGGTAATTTTCTGAGGGATAAAAACTAAATGATTCGATTCTGTTTCAGTCAGGAAAGTAAATTATTTTCGAAAGATCATTCCTATTATCATAATTTCGTAAGATTCTGATACTGATTACGTAAGTTATTAATAATTACGTTTTCTCAATTAGTAGGATTAATGCGGTGGAGGTTACGGGTTCCTAACACAGTCCATCCATTATACACATGTTGCGCTTTGTCCCGTACATCGCTGATGATAAAAGTGAGACATATACGTAACAAATGCTAAATATCTCAAGAAAATGTCTTCTCCAAGTTGTAGATAGTACCTGCACTAATTGCTTCTTATAACTAAAACACACACACACACACACACACACACACACACACACACACACTGAATATCACTCATATTTCATCATTTTAAAAAGAAATGTATTCCAAGGAGTCTGTCATTCTACGTTTAGTTAGGCGCTAAAGTTGTGATAATGCGGCGGGGGCAGGGGTGGGGGGCGGCAACAGATGGCAAGGGTGGGAGGAGGAGTACCAGCTAATGGTCTAAGGGAGATTGGGAACCACTGGGCTAGACAGTGTTCTGGGTTTGTGGTGGCGGTACAGGAAGGAGACAGTGTTAGCAATCTTGTGCATCCCCGCAAATAATGTTCGTCGCATCGGTGCTCTGCTGCTGCGACTTGAATCTACTGTTGCCAGACACAGATAGGTTTCCAGCGGTAGCGAATATATGTCCACTTTTAAGACTGTCGGGTGGAATTTTAAATCAAACAATGGACATTTTTATATTCATTTCGAGTACAAGTTAATTTTCGAGGCAATTTTCGAAAAAATGGTGCGTCTTGTAGTCCGTAAAACTAAGCGCCGCTTAGAATGATTATGTGAAAAGAAAAAAAACTATTGCCGGAAAAACAACTTGGATTTCGAAAAGGAAAATGGACAACTGAAATCGTTTTAAGGTGTTACTGACATACAGCTCAATTTCTCTCCGAATAATTACATCACATTTGTAGTCATAGACTTGGACTAAAGCATACGGCAAGACGTAAATTTTAGGGGAAAAAAATTGGAGGAACTCCAGATTTCAAATTTACTCGTGCGTAACAATGTAAGCTTTGTGAGAAAAGGAAGAGAATTATTTTGCAACAGGAAACTACACTGGGAATCAGAAATTTGCACTGATCAGTCTTGACTCCCTTATTATTCAACATTTACACTGCACAGCTTTATGACCTCTTTGCCAGTGACATTCAGATACTACAATGGCCAGACAACCTATGTATATATTCCGAATACAGTACTCTTCAGTCCTGTCATCTGAAAAAGCACACGTCTGCATGAGAGATGTACAGAAGGGGCCTTCAAAAGATCCAATACCAAATCTACTCTTATGATCTTTACTTGACATAGGATTCGACACCCCCGAACAATGCAACAGCAATTTAAAACGCCGTAAAAACCACGCTCTTCCGCAGACAAGCAGACACTCGAGTTACGTCATTGCTCTACATTTAGCCGGGCGGTTTGAAGCGCTATGTCATTGCGCGGTCCCTCCCGCCGCAGGTTCGAGTCCTCCCTCAGGCGTGTGCGTGTGTTTTGTTCTTAGCATAAGTTAGTTTAAGTAGTGTGTAAGTCTAGGGACCTAAGCAGTTTGGTCCCATAGGAATTCACACACATTTGGACTTTTTTTTTGCTCTACTTTTAACAACACAACAAAAACAAAATTTCAATTATATCAACATTACCGTGTGACGACGGCCTGAGAAATTTTCTCAATATCTCCTAGGTCAAATGAAGAGTCACCTTTCCGCGCGACACCGATAGGGAATTGTCACAGCTACAGACGGCAGAAGATTGTACCCATTTCGATTAATACTTAGTTTTAAGTTCCAGCTCACAGAGTCCTTTACGTCATCGGAATGCTGTCAACGGTATCAATTCCCTGTGGCGCTGAGTACAATGCGCTCGGTCGATTTATTTGAAGTGCAGCGTGGGCAGAACCGTAAATGGACGTAACAGGACCAACACCACTCCCATCCTTAGTGCAGACGCTAACGGGGCGAGCCTAACCTTCAGACTGCAACTCTCTACAATGCAACACGTCTAACCCTTCAGTGCATGAGCCGGGCTTCCGAGGCCAAGTGAATGTTTCGTACCACAAAATTTGCTGTATTCGGCACCATAGCTCACTCATCAGCCATACGGACGTCTAGGACTCGAGTGAAACATCTCATTATGTACAACCACCCCATAGATGTGAAGGTTCTTCCGCAGAATTGGAGTTAATCTTGGTTGATCAAGAGGCCGAAGATAAAAGGATAAATACTCCATTTACTGTAAAAATAGATTCAGCATCTCCTTTACACAGTGTTCGGTATATTCGGGGCAGTGACTGATATCTATTAATCTGTTGCAAAGGCCATGTGGCATTGGCTTTAGATTCCTTAGTATCTCCGTTGTCGAGCTTTGCAAAAATTGCCTTTGTACCGAACTAGGAGAACTTTACAGTAGTAAATGAAAGTGCAGTGTCTTAGGTGTCATTTTTGAGTAGATGGGTAACACGTGCTTTTACAGTGTAGCGTCATGTGTGGCGGTGGTGGTGGGAGACAGCGACCCAGCATCGGCAGAATATACTTCTAGAAAATGACATCGAAGTGGCTTAACATTCCCATTCGACAGTCAATACATCATCAACAGTATCGCCTGCTCTCAAATGTGCCCGGCAAGGCAACGTGCTATTGCGCCATGTACTTTACTGGCATACCACTGACTTTATTTCGGGAAACGAAGGAAAGCTTAAATTAGGATGGCCGGTGCGGGTTTCGAATCACGGTCCTCCCGAACTACGAACTAAGTCGGGCGCCTCAGAGCACTGTCGGTTTGCGCACTGTGCTGATCCTAGTGTAGAGGCCTATACTATACCCCACACTTACTTGTGCAAGTACAATGAGATCCTGATACGGGCTTACAAAGCGCTCAACGGGTACAGTTTCATGAACACCAACAGCTCTCTCCCAGACACAATGAGTCTCGCATCAAATTTTGCAAGCGACATTTCCTTATTTATCGATGTATGTATACGGCCCTTCACCCATAGAACTAAAAACGGTGCTACTACTTTGTAAACTTTCCAACTTCCTCTACTAAGTACAGCAGATGTGTATCACAACAAAATGGACTCTCAACAACAATCCAACCTTATAGCGCTCTTTATGGACAGTTCCCATCCCCGTAGCACAAGACGGGAGTTTTATTCTACCACTACCAAACCAATGTTACAGATTTTTAGTCCCTTACTCCTATCTCTATACAAGTTCCTATATAAAAGTTGTTTCTAACAAAGCACCGCTATATTGAAAAAAATCAGAACAAAAGGAATTCTGTTTTTTCTAGATGCGCTGTATTAACTCTACTTACTTTATCTGCAACTAAGAAGGTGGAGAGGTAATCAACAGCTCTCTCTCTCTCTCTCTCTCTCTCTCTCTCTCTCTCTCTCTCTCTCTCTCTCTCTCTCTCTCTTTCATAACGTATAACCAATACATACGAGCACTCCCGTCTCTATCATCTTTCTTGTCACATCCGGGATTGACAAGCTGACTGGTTGCCATACAGATTGGCCGAATCGCAAGTGGCGGCCTTTGCGCAGTCTGAAGTCAGCGTGAGACTACTACTTCAAAACGACAGCATGAAACCAAACCGTAACTAGCCACTGTCTTTCTCTTTGCTTTCGAAGCTTTAAATTCGGCTCTGGTGCGTTCTTCTTGAGCTTTTGCATATCTTTTAGAGCAGTCTTGTTAAGGTACTGCCCTGTTCAGGATCTGGTTTGTACCTGTTCAGGATCTGTATTTGATTATCGTTTAGCGTGGTTAGCAGCGTCTCCCATCATGCAACATGTGCACAGGACGGGCATTTAAGCACCACGTGCTTTTGTATTCCCTCTCTGGCTTCCCGGCCACATCACTATTCGGGCTTCTACTTATTGGGTGCAAATATCCAAGCCCAGCGAGAAACTGCAACATCCTTAGTCTTTCTTTAAAGCCACGGCAGGAATCCAAAGCCAAGTTTTCTAGTTTAATATGAATCCCAGATAATTTACTATATCTTTGTCGTTTTATTCTTTAGGTGTGTGATGTTTTTAAAGATGTACCCCATAATCTCTTAGATTAGGAAGGCTGTATTTCTTTAAGCCAATCACTAGTTCCCTTCATAATTACCTTGACAGTGGTGACAATTTATTAGTTTGTGTAAGACTCAGAAAACCATGTATGTGTAACCTATGTAGCACAAAATGTTTACGCCAATCAGTGGGTTTTGAGATTTACACTCGTATCATCAATGTCTGAAACATTCGGGGCATCACGACATAATATTTCTTGTTTTGTACCGATGTCAAATTGAAGCGTTGCATTTCTTCGGAAATGTCTGTCTTTGCTAGATGCTCTCGCTGATGTGTGGACTGCCTGTTCAGTCTCAAGTTGTTGTTGATAACCTAGAAAGCCGAAAAGCAGTTCACAACAAAATACAAAGTAAATATAATTGTGGAACAATAACTTAGAATGCGTAGAAATGTTTGAACATGCGGGGCAATACTGACCCTACCGCCGCCGTCAGTGTCAGCCAGTTTGCCGTGGCATACGGAGCTCCATCGCAGTCTTTAACACTGGTAGCATGCCGCGACAGCGTGGACGTGAACCGTATGTGCAGTTGACGGACTTTGAGCGAGGGCATATAATGGACATGCGGGAGGCCGGGTGGACGTACCGCCGAATTACTCAACACGTGGGCCGTGAGGTCTCCACAGTACATCGATGTTGTCGCCAGTGGTCGGCGGAAGGTGCACTTGCCCGTCGACCTGGGACAGGACCGCAGCGACGCACGGATGCACGCCAAGACCGTAGGATCCTACGCAGTGCCGTAGGGGACCGCACCGCCACTTCCCAGCAAATTAGGGACACTGTTGCTCCTGGGGTATCGGCGAGGACCATTCGCAACCGTCTCCATGAAGCCGGGCTACGGTCCCGCACACCGTTAGGCCGTCTTCCGCTCACGCCCCAACATCGTGCAGCCCGCCTCCAGTGGTGTCGCGACAGGCGTGAATGGAGGGACGAATGGAGACGTGTCGTCTTCAGCGATGTGAGTCGCTTCTGCCTTGGTGCCAATGATGGTCGTATGCGTGTTTGGCGCCGTGCAGGTGAGCGCCACAATCAGGACTGCATACGACCGAGGCACACAGGGCCAACACCCGGCATCATGGTGTGGGGAGCGATCTCCTACACTGGCCGTACACCTCAGGTGATCGTCGAGGGGACACTGAATAGTGCACGGTACATCCAAACCGTCATCCCGTCATGGAACCCATTCCTAGACCGGCAAGGGAACTTGCTGTTCCAACAGGACAATGCACGTCCGCATGTATCCCGTGCCACCCAACGTGCTCTAGAAGGTGTAAGTCAACTACCCTGGCCAGCAAGATCTCCGGATCTGTCCCCCATTGAGCATGTTTGTGACTGGATGAAGCGTCGTCTCACGCGGTCTGCACGTCCAGCACGAACGCTGGTCCAACTGAGGCGCCAGGTGGAAATGGCATGGCAAGCCGTTCCACGGGACTACATCCAGCATCTCTACGATCGTCTCCATGGGAGAATAGCAGCCTGCATTGCTGCGAAAGGTGGATATACACTGTACTAGTGCCGACATTGTGCATGCTCTGTTGCCTGTGGTTCTGTCAGTTTGATCATGTGATGTATCTGACCCCAGGAATGTGTCAATAAAGTTTCCCCTTACTGGGACAATGAATTCACGGTGTTCTTATTTCAATTTCCAGGAGTGTATTCGGAAATGAGACTCTTAAAGTAGTAAAGGAGTTTTGCTATTTGGGGAGCAAAATAACTGATGATAGTCGAAGTAGAGAACAAAGTGTAGGCTGGCAATGGCAAGGAAAGCATTTCTGAAGAAGAGAAATTTGTTAACATGGAGTATAGATTTAAGTACTAGGAAGTCCTTTCTGAAACTATGCGTGTGGAGTGTAGCCATGTATTGAAGAGAAACATGGACGATAAATAGTTTAGACAAGAAGAGAATAGAAGCTTTCAATATGTGGCGCTACAGAAGAATGCTCAAGATTAGGTGGGTCGATCACGTAACTAATGAAGAGGTACTGAATAAAATTGGGGAGAAGAGGAGTTTGTGGCACAACTTGACTAGAAGAAGGGATTGGTTGGTAGGACACGGTCTGAGGCATCAAGGGTACACCAGTTTAGTGTTAGAGGGAAGCGTGGAAGATAAAAATCGTAGACGGAGACCAAACGATGAATACCCTAAGCAGATTCAGAAGGATGTACGTTGCAGTAGGTACTGGGAGATGAAGAAGCTTCCAGAGGATGCGTAGCACCAAACCGGTCTCTGGACTGAAAACCATAACAACAACAGTGTGATTAATTTTTAATACATGTCTATGTTTTTTGACGTACCGACAGAATATTCACTAAAAATTTAGGGTTACACTAAGACCTAATATGAAGTGTTCATTACGTGAAATCAGTGTCAAAGAATGCAAATGGTAGACTTAGATTTGTTGGAAGGGTTCTGGGGGAATTTAATGCACCTGTAAAGGAAACTGCGAACAAGACGCCGGCGCGACCAGTTCAAGAGATTTCTCCCGTGTTTGGAGTCCTTATACACGTGACAACAGACATACAACGAATTCATAAGACTCGCTTTTAGAGTCTAACGGGTCGATATAGCCCTGTTAAAGGTTAAGATAGGTACACGGTCAACTTAAAGGGGTAGTTTTCGAAGGACATCCTATTCGCCGTTGCCTATCGATTTTATTTATTTCACAGGTGCAATTTCAGTATTGCGGTCATTATCAGGTAGTAGTGCAGAAGACTTAAAAATTTCCGACATGGATGTGTGTCATCGACTTTTGCAGTACTACTTGATAATGGCTGTAAGACAAATTTCAAATGTGAAATAAATAATCTCTACAGGCAATGGCGAATATGATGTTCTTTAGAAAATTGTAAATGACAATGAACTCCAACCACGAGAAGTTAAATGGCAATCCTTGATAGAAAGAAGTCGGAAGTCTCGCGAAACCCCGTTGGGTAAATTTTTGAGAACCTGTATTCGATGAGGATTGCGCGACCATTCTGCGGCAAAGATCGTGTAATATTGAGAATGGATCATGAGTAACACACAAGAAATTAGGGATCGTTCAGTGACTCATCTATAGTCATTCCCCCCCCCCCCCCCCCCCTCATACCACTAATGGAATAGGACAGAATATCGCTAATGTGAAATGAAGTACCTTGCGCCATTGCAGTGGCTACCTGAGTATATAATGTGTGGCTGCTTAGAATGAAGTAACAGCACCAGTTTTGATCAACAGCACGTAATCTGCTACACAAGAATATTTCAGTATTTAGTGCCACTTCAGTTTTTTTTAACGAAAATACCCTACAGTGCTTGATTTTTTTTAAAAAATAAGTGATGAAAAGTAGTCTTGTTCACTTACACACGTTCCAGTAGATGACTATTTCTTTTGCTGTGGTCCATGTGGTTTTCCAGATCGATGTATATGTTCTTAAATTCCACACGCTACTGGAACATAGGTAAATGAACGCAACTATTTTGTATCACATATAAAAATGCAAACACTTTAGTGTATTTTTATTAATGAAACAACTGAAAGTGACACTGAAGACTCAAATATTCTTGTACAGTATGGAGCACATGACATGTTGCTGATCAGAACATCTGTGTAACGAAAAATATTAGCCATCTGAAGTAGGCATGGTGTCCGAAACCGGTTGTGGGACTAAAAAAATTATTCACCAACTATCATTAACGGCTCAGGCGTTCACAAGATTCAACACGGATAAAATAACATTTCTTTAAATGCCTCATAGTTCAAGAGGAACTAGGATCATCTACAGTGCAACGAAAATAAAATTCCTGAATTGACTGCATATTCATAAGCCGGGTCAAGGCTGTGATAACTTTATAAAAAATGATATAGAGAAGACCTAGAACTCTATATCCGTCAGGCTCCCCTCCGCAGTGTAAACGACAGCTACGCACGCACATAAAAACATCTACTTTTAATTATACGTATGAACAATCTGTATTTAGAAGTGGGTATAGCACAACCGATCAATTTCATGTCATGGAAGAAACTGTAGAACAGAGCTATGAGTGTGAATTGCCGTTTTGTTTGAGGTTAACAAATTCTGAGAAAGTTTTGGACCCAGATTTAACAAAATCTTCACCGACCGTTCTTGAGAAATGGGACCTCTATTTAACCTATGTCAACATTTTAAAGAATATATACGCTAATGCTACAGTTTCCATTGCACGCCGTCCAGGTAGTGAGGAATTCAGAATTGAAAGTGTCAGGCAAGGATATTCCAAATGAACAAAACTAGTGTCACTAACCCTAGACAATATATTCAAATCCTTAAGCTGGAAAACTGAAGGAGGAATATGTATTATGGAACGTGCACAAACACCTTAATTTTGTTCATGTTGAACTATTTGTCTCTATTTCAGATACCGTTCGACCAAAAATGAAAGGTTTTAACCGAGTAACCTTGAAAATAAGCCTGAGACATCAATTAAACGAACACAATGCCTGGCTGACATACCGCAAATAAAATAAAATTAGCGATGTCAATAATAACAAATCTTACAAGTTCATGAGTGTGTATTTGAGCACGTGAAGAAATAGGACAGAAGTAAAAATCACCTGCAGTGCTTCTGGTAAACTAAATAGGGTTTTCAAAACATAACTTCTGATGTAATCGTCGTTTGGTTTTTAAGCTCTAAAAGCAGTAGTTCTGTAATTTAGTCAAATTACAGAAATTTAGGACTGCCTGTTATGCAAATAGCTGTTCTTTTGATGGGTCAACATGTTTCAGCATCCATCTTTGTGCAATCATCACTGGGTACTTTTAATTAGTTCTTATTCTCAGAATAATAGGCCCTCAGGCTCTCATAACAAGAGACTACGAATAGGTCCTACAGAATCGATCAGCTTGAAAATAATAGTTGAATGTAAGTACCCACTGACAGCACAAAAGTGCGCAAACATATTCGGACATTACAAAGAACAGCTATCTGCAAAATAGGGAGCCCGAATTCCCACAGTAAAGTTTCTGTCTCTAAAGGAAATTTTACACTAGTTGTGTTACCAGTTCTGGTGGAGAGACGTGTGATTTTTAATGTGCAAAGTACGGATAGCTGAACGACTGAGGAGAGTTGCACGTTAGAAACACTGGGCGAGACATGAAAAAGAACGGTCCGTGGAACAGACTGAAGTGGCATTTGAAATTATTATGGTGATGATACTTGAATAAAGGTTTTTGGGGATGGGAAGAGAGCTGGACTTCAAGACGAAAGAAAAGACCGAGACGACGACGTAATCTCTGATGGAAGATGAGTGGATAACATTAGGGAAGATTAAAAGATCAGTATGGATACGTACAGCTGGCCACCACAGCGCACTAAAACGTCTAGAGGCGGCTTTGGTCCAGCTGTGGATAATACTGTGGTGGTGGTATTAAGTAATAATAAAACCAGCTTATTACCGATGACACCAGAAATCTGTAACCACTTTATTGATCAACAATAAACTAATTAACATCCTTCTTCACAAGGCATCTGCACCAGTGCAAAGCTGTCTCATCTACTTGCAATTTCAAGAAGCTCTTCGCAAATAAAAACCACAGATCTCGCATGATCACACAACGTGCAACCCAAAATATCCTCAATTATTTTCTATATGCGAGAGTAGTATCTTATTAAACAGTCCTAAAGTGTGTGTCTTTTTGGAAACTGCTACTGAAGCCACGACCAAGTCCAACCGTGGGTACATCGAACTATATTGCGGCGACAGATAACTGCGCGAGGCGAAACCCGACTGGCCGCTCGACACCTGAATGGGAGGAAAGCAGATGCGATGCGTGCCACGAGACCGGATGTAAGCAGGTATGGAACGTAAGCTGCGCAGTCACGCGTGGCGTTGCCAGGCGACGGCTTGTCGGTCACCTGCGTCCTTCAGTTGCTCGGCAGTAGCCCTCACAGTAAAACGCAAGCAAAAAGTCCATTCCACGGAAAGCGAAAACAATTTTTTGTGGGCCGCAGAAGGGCAGCAAAAATCGCCAGCGGCCCACGGCCGAAAAGACCCCCACGAAAGGGGTGCGCTGGCCGACCTATGGACTAAGAAAGAATATGTTGTCGACCTTGGACCTCGGGGGCCACGCCAGAAAGAAACCTCAGTGGGGTCTCTCAAACGTTCGGCAGAAAAATACGGCAACCAGGAGTGGCATATTGAGTTACAAGGCCCGGCCGGGCGCGCGTGTTTACAACACGACACACCCCACCACGCGGCTTCCCTCCTGCGTCCGGTCGCACCGCTGACACAACAGCCGCAGCTACACGCGAAACAGAAGCTGCCGACTTACTTCAGTCCTGTTCATTCATGAAGCGCAGCCAAGAAAAACGCCAAAACTTTTCCTTAAAAGGCGACCCGAAAGAAATTAATTTAATGATTGATTACAGCAAGCGAAAAAAAAATTATGGCACTTTAATAGATCGGATTTGGAGCTTGTTTAGAAGGAATGGAATGCTAACAACAATTACAAACACCAATTGCTATACCTTTTCTTACTTCACATGGAAAACATTAACAATTAAAGGTAACGTAAAAAAAAAGTTGAACCATAGTACAGTGACAGTGTACCCGTATCTCGATTACTGAGCAAACTATATTCTCTAACGTCTCACTCTAGCTTGGTGTTTTTGCTGCCCTGCACTTACTTTAGCAACGCCTGAACACTGTTATCGACTGATGCAAGTAAAAGCAGCAATTATATAGCCACTGCTAACACAGGTTTCAAACCGACAGGTTCACCCTGAGACGGCTGTTTATATTTAAAGCTATATTATGTCACACATTTGAAGTTATCTGACTGGCGAAAAGTTCCTTGTGGTGGATTTTCAATGGCGCTCTCACCCCAAAGAACTTACGTCACAATCAGTGAACATCAAATACAGGGTGTTGGGGAATTCCCGTTACAAACTTCTACGACTTTTAGAGGGGAGTGCTACTGCCGTTTGAAAACATGTTTGCTAGCTAGGTATGAACAATGTACTCAAGGTGGCCTTAGTTACGTCGGATCGGCTGAAATCATTTGACGTCTATCCTAAATTTCTGATCTGGTTCGAGCCTCATTCAAGTGTGTTAGAGCAACATGAGTACATGTTTGCAGAATACACCGACATGATCCTTCTGAATGGCGAAGCTAAGGGTATTGAAGGGCTCCCAGTCGACTTTATCAAGATCGTTCTCCACAACGTCCGACTCCATCGCATACCCTTTTCGCCACAGTTACGCGCTGGCTTCGAGAAAGGGTACGTTCATCATCAGAAGGAGTGACTGTGGTAATCCAAGGAGACGCCGCACAACAGAATTGGAAGAACCCGTACTGCATCACCTTGAAGAAGAACACTCAACCAATACACGAGCAATTTCAGTGGTTATAAGTGAGGGATTGTAAAAAAAAGTCTGTACTGGGTCACGCCTAATCAATTACTTGTAAAATTGGTCGCTTTACTAACATGTTAGCGATATGTTGTAGAACGGAAAAGGTATTTTTCCGAACGTGGGTTCCAAGTCAAAATATCTAATTACTCCCCTCTACAAATCCTAGAAGGCTGTTACGATAACTTCTGAACACAGTGTACACAGAAAAATGTTGTTTTAATTGTGAACTGCAGTCTGCGTCTGTCCGAAACAGGTAACAGCTATTTGTTCCAAATAAACAGCATGCTTA
Source organism: Schistocerca gregaria (assembly GCF_023897955.1). Taxonomy (NCBI): domain Eukaryota; kingdom Metazoa; phylum Arthropoda; class Insecta; order Orthoptera; family Acrididae; genus Schistocerca; species Schistocerca gregaria. The sequence goes on along the minus strand of NC_064921.1, from coordinate 604,283,082 downwards.
GCTGTGGATGGTGGCTGTTTTTATTTTAGTGCGCGAATTAACCCGTATTTTCAGACAACCACAATTTCACGATGTCGATTTTCCACGAAATAGCAAATCTACCGAGTCCTCTCAACTTTTGGCCATCTTATGCGTCACCGTTTCTTTAGAGCCATACAGGGTGTTTAAAGGAACAGTTTCCTGCAGGATTAATGGTCAAGACTAGAATAAAAGTTGGTATAATGATATATCCGAAAACCAGTACATTTTGAGCTATGGGCCAGTCTGTCCTCTCATAACCATTACTTTTTTATGTAGAAACACACATTATAAGTAGTACTGCATGTGATTACCAAGCATTCTCACAGAGCCTGCAACTCTTCTTCGCAGTGAATCACAAACTCTTTCAAATACACATCGCGCCATTCGGACTGCACCACATGCATTGGTCACAGGCACTTGGAACGTCTACACTTTGTCGATGGGTTCGCCATACACTAATGCCTTTAAATGTCCCCGACGCCAAAAATTCACTATATCCAGGCCAGGTCTATGTGGAGTTCATTTCACCGGACTTCGTCGAACAATCGTCTATGAATTCGTTGCAGTGAGGTACTGTGGTGTCGCAATATTCACAGTATATGTAGTGGCGTCGCGTCGTGCATAAAACACAGTCGTCTTTCTGCACGAGTAACGGTCTCCCAACACCACTGGTAATCCACTGAGCAGAAATCTGTGGTACATAACACCTGGTGATATATTTGGTTTTGCGTATGTGCTTCTTTCATCCATAATTTGTGCCCACAGATTGGCACTGAAGCATGACCTTCATGGTATATATATATATATATATATATATATATATATATATATATATATATATATATATATATATATATGTGTGTGTGTTTAATGATCATTTATGTATATCAGATAGCAAGTATTTTATAGGTACGAAGGTCCCATGTTCACAAACATATAATTTACTGTTTCAAAACAGATTAACAGCTACATATATTTCCTTTGTCATTTAGAAGACGTCAAATTGCCTCTCCCTAGCATTCGTACAGTGATAACGCAAATGCATTCTTTTTCCTCGTTGAAACAAGAAATGTTGAGTACACACGGTGCTTATTGCTAAATAGCGCAACAGCTCTCTTCTCATCTTTACAGCTGTGCTAAATATGAAACGAGTCCTCTAGGTACTTCAACATTACTTTCGACCAATGGCAGATGATGAGAAAGGAAAAGATGATTTGAATAGGCGTGCCAGGACTAACACTTGTTCAAGACACTTCGCCCTCCCGTTGGCGAAGACGTAGGAGTATGTCGATGTAGAAATGACGATACATTCGATTCATCGCCACACAATGAGCAGACACGGAAACTTCGTAATAAAGACAGCTCTCCTTGTGTAATCTAAAGGAAAATCCACGCCTGTGGTCCCATGTAAAAAAAAAGCAGAACCTCTTCTAGATACGGGGAGAAAAGTTAGTCCTGAGTCATTTCTGAGAGTGCTACGCAGCTAAGTATACAACATTTGGGGCAACGAAACTACTGAAGTATTTATTGCACACGGGAAATGCCAATCTGATCAAAGGTGTAATATACAAAATGCCAGGAACTGAATCTTCTGTTTCGAAATACCGCTGTCTTCCGCACTTACTATGCCTGTGGTCACGCACCTGGGGCCCCTCCCATGTGAACACTTTCGAAACACTGGACAGCCTCTGATTTCCTAGAAGAGGAGGAGGGCACGTTGAGGGGGGAAGTGCGTCTGAAACCGTAGCTTGCTAGGATAATTCGCTGCTACTGCTGACATTTAGAAATCCAGACTGTAATCTAAGGTAGAGCAAAATTTCGTCTATCAGAAATTTTGTATCTGCGAATATACGAGTGGACTTCATAAAGTAATTTACACATTATTATGGTAGGCCAAGTAACTTCTACTGAATCCTGCACTACACTTCACATTGACACGGATACACGACGTTTTTTTAACATGAACAAGTCTCTGTAAACAACGGACGGAACGTTCTACCTATCATTCAGTTCCTCAACGACTGAAAACTGCTCCATGGTCACGGAACCATTCCAGAACCGCTGTGTGAACGTCTTCATCGTCGGAAAATCTACGACTGCTGCGAATCAATTCTTCGTTTGATTAGATATGTAGTAGGTGTCGATGGCCTTCCTAATCAGCGGCAACCACGTCTGTGCGATCTTGGTCGATTCGTTGGCACCATTTCACTTCGGGTGGGCACTACAGAGAGTTTGGTCCACATACCGCCAGAATTTCACAACGAGTGTGTGTGCAATTAGACGTTTCGCCCACAAGCATCTTCTATGTCACGCAATTCAATTACGGAGTAAGTTTCCAGTCCTTTCACTCCCACATTGTGACTCACCTGCTATCCGTACCGGAGAAGAACTGTGCAGGTAACCCACAATATGTATTCTCATCTGACAATGCGCCGTTCTTAATGCGCAATGGTCTTGACGTGAAACGACATGTATAAACCATTTTGCTAATAATACAGGTTACATCGAATTTTCAGATCTCACAGACTATGTCTGCCATACGGTGTGTGATGTGTCTCCCTCCACGAGCAACACATTTTCTGCTGTTGCTCCAATGATGATTTAGGTACACTGTCAAAAACTTACGCTAACCTAATGGCAATAGGTATGAGAAGGCCTGAGGTTGCCAAAGATATGTAGGAGACGGCTGAAAGCGCCGACCGCTTTATTTTAGCCTCAGACCAGACGCCGTGGAATTTATTTCAGGTTGCGGGCGCCGAGCCATGGAAGCCAGTGCGTTCCCCCAAACTATACTTTATGGCTACCGGCACTTGTTTGATCGAGCTCACTTTACGTTATTTCGTATTGGAGAAGCTGTTTTGTGTGTATCTCAATATACGTAATATTTCCAACGTAAGCAAATAGTCAATAAGAATGAGCAGCTTGCATATTATTAGATGATGCCTACAAATAATACCACCACTAAAGAGTCTTACGAGAATCCAAAATGACAGGAGTGCGATTTGCACAATGCGAAGTCCGACCTTTAAAATAGGAGCACTAAATAAGGTATTTAGATGTGACGTGATTCAACTGTTTTAAAATTTGTCATTTTTATTGTTACATAGCTATGGCTATGACAGCTCAGAAATTAGCTGAACACTTTATTTAGAGCGAGAGTTTAAGGAAAGAGTACTGTGAAATACTGAAATCTCACTTTAACATAGCCTTCACAAAGAAGCGTTTACAATTGGTCTGCAGAATTTCCTAGTGGTCACGCTTTCGTCAGCGATGAATTTCGGATGTTGTTTCAAAATATAAATGCTGTGTGCAACAACACTGAAGAAAACCAGCGTGTGATTTTTCGTGAAACATTGGAAACGAGGTGATTTTGATTCATTCTGCATAATTCGACAAGAGCCCAAAAACAGGCTAGCATCTGTGGGTGTAATACTTACAAAGGAGACGAAACTTGGACATACTCTTACAAGTCGGAAACAAAGCAGATAACTGCTTGGGTGTTGCAAGCAAGATAAATCTAAACCAGCAAAGGGGCTCGTTCGCGAAGTGTTTTAAAGACAGTTCTTTGGTTACCCCGGACCAATCACGAACATCGCTGTAGAGCATCGAAGATCAGTTCGTGATGAATGGTATATACTATCTGATCAAACATGTCCGGCCATCCCTATGCAATGATTAATTGACATCTAGATGTCACTACAGTAGGCCCTGCCAGTATAGGAGGAGGTTGATAGTATTGTGTTGTCGGCAGGGCAGCAGTAACAGCATAACGACCCTTAGCTGCCGCATTTCAAATAAAAAAAGGAAAGGGTTCTGTACAAACTTAACAACATATCTATATATTTCATCTGTAAGTTTTGACGAGTGAGTTTGTGAGTCTCAAAATATGAGACAAATGGCCGTATCTTTTAATCTTTTGCACTGACTTAGAACTCGTTACACCGGCAAGGGAGCGTAAACAGTATTTAACATAAATCTCAACTTGACACCTCTACCCCTTCATGAGAAAAAGGGGTATTAACAGACAGACAACAAAATTATCCTACAAGGGTTCCGTTTTTACACATTGAGATACGGAAGCCTCAGAAGTACGGGCAGGATGGGTCGGTCAGGTACTTCGTACGTGGACGAGACACTGGATGTCACGTGGTTAATAAATTGATCATGGGCATTTCAACTCTTTTAGATATGCTCGAGTCGACTGTTGTTGATGTGACTGGAGTGGAACCGCGAAGGTGCAACCATAGCTAAATCAAAGGAAGACTAATCTCAGGTACTGACGGGCAGGGACCGTAGAGCATTGTGGGGCGCGGGGTGGGGGGGGGGGGGGGGGTTGAAAAAAGTCAGCGGAAGTAATCATTCGTGGCTAGCACTATGGCTGTGCGCAGGGAGTTAAAATGGCGTACAGGAGTCGAGTAGCTCCTCATATGTCGCACATTTCTGTACTCAATGCGAAGCGACGCTCAAGGTAACGTAAGGAGTGCCACCGCTGGACACTGGATGATTGGACGCGAGGAATCTAGAGCGAGGGCTCTGAGCACTATAGGACTTAACATCTGAGGTCATCAGTGCCCAATCTGGAGCGACGAATCACGCTGTAGCCTGTGGTAAACCTATGGTAATGTTTAGATTCAGGGCGAATGGAGAGAATATTACCCGCCACTATGTGATGTGTCAACAGAGAAGTACAGAGGTGGTGGTGTTACTGTATGGGGCTGTTTTTCATGGTAGGGGCGTGGTACCCTTATTGCGATTCCGAAAATGTTAAATGCGGAATTGTATTAACACATTTTACAGCAATGTGTACTGCGAACAGTAGAGGAAAAGTTTGGAGACGGAAATGATTTTATGTCAAAATGACAGGGCATCTGGTCACAAGCAGCATCTTGAGACAATTGCATGTCGACAATCACATTCCTGAAATGGCCTGACCTGCGCAGAATCCCAACCTGAACCTAATGGAACACCTTTGCGAAATATACGATACTGTAGTTCCTGTGTTGTTCAGAAATACAATGCAAAGTTCCTTCGGACATGCACGCATTGGGAAGAGTTAGAACGCAGAATTCGTTTCAGACTCCAGCGTCTACCATAACTATCTTTTCTGGTTTTGGATCTTGAGGAAGAATGGGCGGCCATTTCTCCAGACATTCAGACGTCTCGTTCTAAGTGTCACAAGCACAGTTGCAGCCATCCTAAAGGCGAAGGACGGATACGCCCCATATTAATGTCACCCAATAGGTGTCCGGATACTCCTGATGACAATGTACAATTATTTCGTTGCCATAAGCCGCCTATTAAATCTGGAAAAACAATCCAAAACTTGCCCTCATTCTCCATCACGGCAACGCCAGTGTCGCACATCACGTCAAACAATATATTACTTCTTAAAGAAAAACGTTGAATTGAGGTCTCACTGTCTGTATTCACTTGAGTTAACACCTAACGACTTGTTTTTGATTCCCTATGTCAAACAAAAAATCTGACGACAATAATTTTCATTGCCTCAGGAAGCTGTTGACGATACTTCCAAAATCAAGTTTTTGAGACAACAAATGAAGAATGCAATTTTTTCCCAGAATTAGATCGAACGCATGCAGAAGTGTGCAAATTTCAAAGGCTAATGTGCTGAATAGCAATAAAATGATTTGTACAAAAAAAAAAATCTTTCATTGCTTTTGTACAACAGCATGTATTTACGTAAGAAACTTTTAAACCTATTGTCACAAAGTATAAACAATAGTAGCGCTAATGTCCCAGCTGTCGTACAGCCCAACACAAAAATCACTTCCACCACTATGCCACTCAATCATACTGATCAAATACTCGTATAATACTCTGAGGTTACAAGTCATGGGATAGCAAATGCACATATACAGATGGCGGTATTATCGCGTACTACGGGTATAAAAGTGCAGTGCATTGGCGGAGTGTCATTTGTATTCAGGTGATCCATGTGAAAAGGTGTCCAACGTGACTATGGCCGCACGACGAGAAATAACAAGACACTGAACACGGAACAGTAGTTGGAGGTAAGCGTATGGGACATTCCATTTCCGAAATCGTTAGGAACTTCTATATTTCGAGATCCACAGTGTCAACAGTGTGCCGAGAACACCAAATTTCATGCATTACTTCTTACACCGACAATACAGTGGCCGACTGCCTTCTCGTAACGACCAAGAGCAGCGCCGTTTGCGTAGAGTTGTCAGAGCTGACAGACAAGCAACACTGCATGAAATAACCGCAGAAATAAATGTGGGACGTACGACGAACGTATCAGTTAGGAAAGTGGGGCGAAATCTGGTGTTAATGGGCTATGGCAGCGGACGACTGACGCCAGTGCCTTTGCTGACAGCACGACATCGCCTACAGCGCATCTCCTGGGTTCGTGACCATATCGGTTGGACCCTAGTCGACTGGTCAGATGAGTCGATTTCATCTGGTTAGAGCTGATGGTAGGATTCGAGTGTGGCGAAGACCAATGAAGGCATGGATCCAAGTCGTCAACAAGGCACTGTGCAAGCTGGTGGTGGCTCCGTAATGGTGTGGGCCGTTGTTTACATGCTCTGGACTGTGTCCTCTGGTCTAACTGAACCGATTATTGACTGGAAATGGTTATGTTCGGCTGCTTGGAGACAATTTGCAGCCATTCATGAACTTCATGTTCCCAAACAACGATGTCTTGTCATCGACTACAGTTGTTCACTACTATTTTGAAGAACATTCTGGATAATTCGAGCGAATAATATGGAAACCCAGGTCCCTGAGATGTATCCCACGAACATTTATGGGACGTATTCTAGAGGTCAGTTCATGCACAAAATCCTGCACCAGCAACACTTTTGCATTATGGACTGCTATAGAGGCAGCATAGTTCAACATTTCTGCAGGGGACTTCCAACGGCTTCTTGAGTCAAAGTCACGTCGGGTTGCTGCATTACGCCGGGAGGAAGCAGGCCAGACACGACTTTAGGAGGTATCTCATGACTGTTAGTTTATATGACCTTGTGAAATTACACGAGGTGTACGACAACACACTTCCAGGAATGGTGCGCGTAGTGCTGCCATTTAGGAGAAATCTGAGGAAATATAGAAATATATAAAAAACGAAAACTGCGGCAGTGTCCCTTGTGTTTTACATCTCAGTATTTGGATAGCACCTACGATCTCCGTGACAAGTGACAAAGTAGAGAGCGAGGAAATTTAAAGTCTTATGTACGGAACTTCCGATAATGCGGGAGTGGTATGAAAATGCACAGTAACCTGCCGCTATTAAGTTATTGCCAACTGCAGTATCACCCTTCGTGGGTACTTCTACACCAATGGTTCCGAACCTCCTGAATGGTAAAAATCGAGGGGTGAAAACGGAACGGAAGTGTTCAATTGCATTTTAATCACAAAAGTAATTTTTTAAAAAACTGTCATTATCATTACTATTTCGCTAGATGAAATAAATAGTAGCATTAACGCATGACACAGCGCTGTGGGGTTACAGCATGTAAAACTAATCTGTAACATGTTTCTCACTTAGTTCACCCACCACACACCCCTACTTTGTTCCACGCATCTACTTTTTACGACAGTAAAATTGAGACGTAAACATCATGTATGTTTCAGTATCTCGTGAAATTGCCGTCTTTAGCTGTAGTTAGGTCCCGCAATACACCATAAATCGCCTCATTATTCGCTTCACAAAAATAAACGAATTGACAGCACAACAGCAATTATGTAATAGCTACTGCACTGCTGTATCACCTACACTTCACCACCACCACCACCACCACCACCACCACCACCACGATTATATTAGTGGCAGTGGTAAGACACAAAGCGTTGTCACTCTGAAGTCTTCCAGTCTACCAGTTCAGAAGAAAGGAGCTCATCAATCAAGTGATTTAAAATCAGTAATTTAGCGCACAGATTTTAATTGATTTTAAATGGAAGCACAGGATGTAAGTGAAGCTTCGCTAGTACAAGTAGTGTTGCAAAGGATGCATGTTTTTTTTAACAATTATCTACCCTAAATATGAATAGTTAGCTATTTCCCGGAGAAGGAGGTTTCGTTAACACGAGATTTATTGGGAACAGCTGCAATGCATTAAGAATTCCACCACTCTACAAAAAAACTGCTGTCGAAAATAAGTCGTACCAGTTGTCTCACGATTTAACAAACAAGTCTACAAAATCTAAATATCATTTATCTCATTTTAAAAGTTCTGAAAGAAAATTCTTTTTCATTTTGAAATGTAGTTACGTGCAGATGTTGATACGGGAGAGAGCGGGTGGGAGGGGAGGTGGGGGGGGGGGGGGTTGGCGAGACAAGCTGATCTTTAACTGCACTCGGGGGTAATAGTTTCAGAAAGGTTCGTAGCCATTCTTCTCGACTATGAAGCTGACACTATCATTATCGTATATGATGATACATTAAAAACAAAACTAACCATAGAAAAGAGCTATAATGGAAAATTGTGTAAATTATTAAACGACTGTCAAAGAACGTACCCGATTGAGTTCAGTGGAACCTGAGCCAACTGGAAAAGAACTCTTAACCATGAAAAACACTTATGACAAGTACGAAAGGGAAGAAGCAATGGCTAACATACTAACAACTTTTTGGGGAAAATGTTTATGGGTGCAGCTACTGCTACGTTAACCCAACTATTTCTAGGGTTTACTTTTTTAGTTGTGATTAAGTTCTGTTTTTGCATATAGAAAAATTTTATTATTTCGTTTCAATCGTCCAAAATGACTTTTCATCTGGATGAAAAATGGGGGAAAGGAGGCACTGGTATCTTTCTCTGAAATGACAATCTGATGATGTATTGGATAGGGGAATTCAAACGAGCGACGATCTTAACAATGAAATGCTGTGCAAACTGACGTCTAAAACGAGGCAAAAATGCGTGTGCTATAGTACGTGACAGGAGTGGGAAATTATTGTAACTCGGGGCCTGCTTTGTAGCAGCGGAGGGGCGCACTTTCTAAAAATTTTGCAGTCATTAGTTAACTTTGTATTAAAAAAAAACTTTACTGATTTTACGTTTCTTGTCGGAGGTTCATGGTTTCATTAAAGTTTGATATTTATATACGTACTGTTACACAGGTAATATGGAAGTAAACCAGACCAACCGGAAACGTCCAACACAACGTACTGTAGGCGCATATCACGTTGATTCTCTTGATACTAGGTGTTGTTGTTGACGGGGGCGAGTGTAAATTGGAAATGACATTATGGTCTCCCCCACCCGTCGCAGCACCGAGTGTAACTTGGTTTGCGTGAATAATACAAACACTGTACTTTCTTATTGACGTTCCAACGTTAACTGTGACTGGCATATTACTAAGATTAATGGTATTTAGCAATGATGCAACTAGTGCAAGACAGCTTTTTCTACTACAGCTGGTTAGTGGCTTTAGTTGGCTCAATGATATACCAAGGCTTGTTCGGAATCTCCTTGACTTCGGTGCCTGAGACGCTACTATAAGAACTACTTTATTCTACTTCTTGTTTGTGAATCTGCATACACAAATACACTCCGCAAGCCACCGTACAATGTTGGCATGGCATGTGGTAGCGATTACCTGACCTATTCCATTAGAGTATTATAGGAAGGAAATAACTGTCTATATCTCTGTTCAGATCACAGTCTCTCTTATCGTATTGTCAGGATCCCTTCGTGACAAGTGCGATTGTGGCAGCATAAAGGTCGCACAGTCTTCAACTACACATTCTCTAAATTTAACCGACACCATTTGGCGAGAAATAAATTGTCTTTCTTCGAAGGATTTCCATTTAAGTTATTCGAATATTTCTATTGGAGTTTAATAATTGCTATAGTTTATATAGTTGTTACTATTCTAGTAGCACGTCTCATTTCACTGAATGTCTGCGACACCCTGAGTACCTGAAAAGGACTAGAAACGTTGCTACTATAATACTGTGCTTTAGAACTGATCTAACTGTTTCATTATATGAAATTATCTTTACAGATGCACTGTACTTTCCCAGAACCCTTCCAATAAATTCAAACTCATCCATTCGCTTTTCCTGACGCTCATTTTATATGATCGAGCCATTCCACGTCGCTTCTTAGTATTACCGCTAAGATCCGAGGTGCTTAAGATTAATTATAACAACATCCCAAAAGTTATTAGCATTGTTGCACAGCTATTCTGCAATGCGCGCGCGCGCGCGCGCGCGCGCGCGCGCGCGCGCGCGCGCGCGCGCGCGAGAGAGAGAGAGAGAGAGAGAGAGAGAGAGAGAGAGAGAGAGAGAGAGGAGAGAGAGAGAGAGAGAGAGAGAGAAGGGGGGCGGCTAGTGTTTACTATGAAACTTGTGAGGTTATGGTTTGTCCCGTCGGCGACGTCGTCATTACCGAAGGGCACAACATCGAACTGGTGGACGACGTAAGCCACGTACTTTTCAGAGGAACCATAATGGCATCAGCCCTACTCGGTTTAGGGAAAACATGGACTCCACGCCTCCTCACTTGGTCGTATACTGTGGGAAATTTGAAAGTACAAGTGCGGTACTGAAGGTTTACTTCTGCCTTCAATTATCAGGTGCAAGAATCCTATGCCGTACCGGGGGCATTGCGAGACAGGCCACTGCCAAGGGCGCTGACAGAGGGACGCAAAAGCGGACAAAAACCAAAAAAGGAAGACGATTTAAGAATTAACCGGGAGAGGTACGCGAGTCGTCCTACGCCTTGTGTTTCCTATCTTCTACCTATTACACGAAGCCTTTCCCTTGCCCCAAGGCTGTAAAAGCATGCCGTTCAATAGCGTCGGTTATACAGTTGTATTTCGTCTGGACGTCTATTCCTAACATGATCTGTGTGGCAGTAGTACTCTTTGTCCACAGTGCCACCTCACAGCTGTTCATGTTCAACAATAAAGTTCTTCGCGCTACTTTGCTACGGCATTGTACTTTCTCAGAGATCGGCGACGCGTGCTGAAGCTAATATGTTGTTTGATTGAATTGTTCTGCTTTTTGCCAATTTCTGTGGACTGAGGACTGGAGTGAGACGCGACGATGGAGGAACTAAGTGAAAAAGGCGGAGGTGAAGGGGGTGATGTGTAATTTACTTGTCCCTCCAGTCAGTACTTCTGCTACTCCCAAGCTGTGCTCGATACTATCTGTAGTGTAAATAAAAAAAGGATTCAAGAATAAGCCAGGAGTTATTAGACGTTGAACTTACAGATTGATCATCTACGATGAATCCTCATATAAGCAAAGGTAAGATCTACCACTCCTCATCGGCTGCATTGCTCAAGCATTTAGTGTCTTTAAGACCATTGACAGTATGCCTTATTTACTTATTAAGTTTTTTGTCGTTCTTTTGGTGTGAATAAACCCTGATACATGTTAAACTGTTAAAGCATCGAAAATTTTAAAGTACTTTCCTAAAACTTTAACGCGTGTAACTCTTGTATCAAATCTCACGGAACAGCTGTTTCACTGTGCTTCATTTTTATTAAATCTACTTACAAACTTAAAATTTGTTAAACATGTTCACGAAAAATTGCAGGAACGTTTTTCTGGAGGGGGAGGGGTGGGGGTGTGGGTGGCCGGGGTTGGAGGTGTTCTAGTTGGGAACGTACCAGTTTGGTTAGTTGATTTGGTGGGAGGGACCAAACAGCTACCGGATTAGGGAAGGAAGCAACCCGTGCCCTTTCAAAGGCATCATCCCGGCATTTACCTGACGCGATTTAAAGAAAACACGGAAAACCTAAATCAGGATGGCCAGACGCGGGTTTGAACCGTGTCCTCCCGAATGCGAGTCCAGTGTGCTAACCACTGGGCCACCTCGCTCGGTAAACGTATCAGCTTATCACAGCCGTTGTTGCTGCTGCTGCTGTTGCTGCATGAAAACGGTATGTGACGTGATAATTATGGCAAGGACTGACGACGGCGCCCTCTCTCTTTGCATGGGACAGTAGAGCGGGAGAGATTCAAGCATTTTCCGAATTTATTTTATATTCAAACGTTACACTTCTGGATATTTTATCTGAACGTTGTTGCGACGTGTTGTTTTTACGAAAAAAAGAGAAAACATCGGAATACAAACGGCCAGTGTTTTGTGGATACGTAATATGAAATCGTAAACACTGCCCCATGAAAAGATTGCCGTTTAGCACGTGCTTCCTCTTTTACACTCTCAAATAAGAGTGTGCTGTTACTAAAGCCGGGTGTCCATTTGGTCTTGCTCGGTTATACGCTGGTCTTCCTGAACAAACAACAAATTACTAAAAGAATTCTAATAATGAATTTGTGTAGAATATATGACATGGCGTGAATAAAACATTAAGATTATACTAAACGTACTACGTTTCAACTTTGACACACCCACTCCGTATGTTTCACACATACTGTCGAACTGAGAGCACATATATCGATTTCAAATGCTTTTGATCCTTAGGTCCATGAGTGGCTAGTTTGCAAAAATGCAGAAGTGTCTTGTAAAATCCCTACCTCATAACAAATGTTACTTAAAACAGTATTAACGAAGTATGATGGGCCTGGTGAAACAGAATGAGTGAGACAGTGCTTATTATGATAGTGTGAATTTTTCTTTTAGCAAGGTTTAAAATAAAATATCAAATTACATTCTAATTTTTCTGAGACTGAACTACAGACTTTCAGATTTACTGGGCTCACTGCAGAAGTTGTGCTCTTTTTTTTCTTAAAAAAAAAGGCTCTTTATAAATGATTACACTACGTTCTTTGCAAATGTTTTTCGAGTATTTGCTCTATGTTTGACCACGTTTTCCTCTAATCGATTTTGGCACAAGAAAAATCTTTTCGGTGACCTTCCTTTTTTGCAATCTTCGGCTGTTGGCGAGTTACACTACACTGTGTCTTGGCTTGTGGAATATTCTTTCGGATACGTTGAGTAACTGACTTCTTCAGTCAGGACGTAACCTTTCTTGCCCTGATTCCTTGAGGAAAATTCTTTCATACCTGCCGTCTGTATATCAGGAACGTTGCTGTGAAAATAAATACAGGGCATATCTCATTGCTATACCTAATACATTTGCCCACAGAAGACAGCCCATCTTGGCTGTCTCTTGAACGTTTATGCATATACCCTCTGGTGAAGTGAATCAATTCTTGGCTTAGTTTTATTACAGAATACAAGTATCTCTGGTTTCTTTTTATGCCCTTCAGCTAATGTGGCACAGCCTGCAGCGAACTAAGCAATATGACTTATTCTTTTTATGCACATAAATTACATCTGTCAAATTGTCTTTGTAAACAAACAATGAAGACGGCGGTGAGTGAGTGCCGTGCCCTAGTTCAGCTCGCAAGTTTACCTGAAACTTGGAGGTGTTATTACGTAGTTAGGCTGTTCTATGTATTCAAGATTAGTGTGACTAATACCTTGTTCCACACTAACAATCCAACTGAGTATGTGTTACGCGAATCTGCTCTCAAAAAGGGAAACCGTCGAACAACGCGCAGGCACACAGGATGTTCACCAGGGTTGCCGCTCATCTCTGTTTGTTGTGTAGGTTAAGCAGTATCAGCTGCTTATTTCCGGCACCAATTTTCATTGTCGTTTTTTCATTCTACAGCTGATGGTTGTTCCTTATTCGCAATTGCAAATGCATTTAATGTATTTAATAACGGCTGTAGTCGCCGCAGTGTCTGTTCCTTTCGACATGTATGGATGTCCAAAGGAACTTTGCATCGTAATCGGAATAACACAGGCACTGCAACATCGCATCCTCTTTGCCTGTGTAAAGTGTTCACATTTCTTCGTGTGATCACGCTCCCCTTCTCGTGTTGATTTGCCTTCTCTTTACCAGTAATGCCGACAAAGTACTGTGCTGTCTTCATATCGCCCCGGCGCGGACGGAGCAGCTCTGCAAGTGGCAGCTGGTGCGGCTACGTAGGCACCGGCATCACGGCCACGATGACTCGCTGAAGTGTCTAGACGATGTGTGTGACTCGTTGGAGGGCCAGGTCGACAGAGGTTGTTCTGCTGCTGCTGCTGCTGCAGCTGCAACTGCAGCAGCCGCCACTGTGGGACGGCGCGGTGCGAGACGCGCGCGCTCCTGTCGCCCGCACTTCGCGTCAGTGCTCACGCCGCCCCCCCCCCCCCCCCCCCCTTCCCACCTGTGCCTGACCGTCAGGGCGCGGACGTCGCTTGGAGCTTGTTAGCTTCGGTTTGTAAGGCACGCCACGTTGTCGAGCCGCCGTAGCTTTCAGAAATTCACAGCTACGGTAACTCTCCACATGCGCGCCAACATAGTTTTTGCACTTTCGTTGGTGCGTCTTCTGCAGCGGACATAATTTGCTGGTGTGATTGCCCGCGCACTTAATGCAGTGGTGAGAGACATGCCTCGCAGCCTTCCAGCGAAAGCGCTTAACAATTCTTCACCCCTGTTATTGCTCTTTCCGTTCTTAATATAGTTTGAATGTTGTTAATACAGGGTAAGATGAGCAAAAAGAGAAATGGCAGTTATAATGATGAGATAAACTAAAATAGGTAGATCCTCTGTTGTCGAGCTATATTTCAAACACGGTGATGCGTAACCGTGGAAAGATAATTAAAAAGCTTTTGCGTCAGAACGAACGTTGTAATAAAATGATGCTAAAAAAACTGGCAGCGGACTTCGTAATGTGGCAACTGAACGAAGACAGGTTCGTTGTTGGAACGTGCAAGAAGCACGTAAGGCAGCGACAATCATCGTATTATGACGACCGACAACGAATACTTGCTGTAAGATATTAAGAAACTCCGATTAGGACAAGGAATAAATTAAAATGAATATTCATGACATAGTTAAACTGGATTGTACAGGACAGCAACTTTTAATCCACCAGTGCAGGCAGGAGGAGGCTAATGAAAAGGAGCGTAAGACGGTGCCAAAACACTTGTAGAAAAAAAATTCAAAACGGAATAAAGCCAGTGGATCAACTGACATGCAATTTACTATATCTCTGAAATCGGGAAGCTGTATGGATCATGTTAAAAGTTGTCTTATACTGTCTTAGGGACTCCACAGTGAGTGCGGGCCGCTCTCGTCAGCTGGAAGTGCTTCCTGCTCTCAAAGCTGTCCACAGCTACAACGAGGAGAGACGGCGATTTTCTATGATTGCAGGTCCTTGACGTGTGAGACAGTACGCAGCATGAAGCAGAGGTCCTACAATTCTTTTCTGTGGAAGTCTGAGAGTGCCGATCGCGGAAATCCTTTGAAAACTGTCTTGGGCAGTCGTTCCTGCACCGATAGGTCCGAAACTACCTTTGTCACCTACCGAAAATCATCGTTGGACGGATGAATACTAAGTGTACAGCGCGGTCGTGTTCAGAGTGAAGTTTGCTGCTATCTACTACTTCAGACAAGTTAGGAATCCTTTGTAATCGTCTTTGAATTCCAGGAGGATTGGTGGTGATTTCAGCTCATGACGCCTAGCTGTTGTTGGTAGCTGGGAGTTAATCAGTTCTTCATTTTTAGGTGTTTCCCTGCTGGTTTCGCGGCTGTTCCAGTTCGGGATCAGGATCCGTCGACGCAATAACATGGTTAGCATAGGTCTTCAACGATGCATCAGTTTTCGTGGCTGGCGCGGAACGAGCCGCACCGCGTTTTTCTTTACCTTCACCTGCGTCAGCTGAAGCGGACTCCCGGGATGTGGCATTCTTGGCCGTCACGTGCGTAATGCTCGTCCGACCACAACCGTCTTCCTCCAGCCAGCTGTAGAGACCATAAGTCGTCGCGGCTTCTTGCTGGTGGAGAGTGCTTCCTTCCTCTAGCATCTTCTCTGTTCTTGGAGCAGGCAGAACACTCCCGCCGTCGCCCTTTCCTCACCTCCGTAAAGGCTGCAACTGCGATGCGGCCTAGGAGGAGTGTCTCAGGAGGAGTGACTCATCTCAGATGAGTCGTCCATGTCCACGTTTGCAGGCCGTGTCGCCTTGGTTTGGGGCTCGGATGGCGCCACACCGCCAAAGCAAGTCTCGTCGGCAGGCGATGTGCCACACCCCGCGGTTGGTTCAGCGTCCTTTAAACAGCGGGCGCGAGCAAGTTAACTTACAACTGAGTTTCGAAGAGGCTGGGCACGCTCCGGAAAGGCACATGCCACGTCATAGGTGGTGCTGTCGTCTCGTCCCGTCGCATTTTATTTTATTGACTCGTCAAGTTCCGTAGGACCGAATTGAGGAGCAAATCTCAAAGGTCATGGAACGTGTCAGTACATGAAATTACAACATAAACGTAATACCAGTTAAAAATAAATGTTCATGAACCTTAAAAAGTCAGACCATAAGTTTAAGTAAATACTGTCAGCAATACAATAAAAATCAACTTAATTTTTCAAGGAACTCCTCGACAGAATAGAAGGAGTGACCCATGAGGAAACTCTTAAGTTTCGATTTGAAAGCGCGTGGTTTACTCCTAAAATTTTTGAATTCGAGTGGCAGCTTATTGAAAAATGATGCAGCACTATACTGCACACATCTTTGCACAAGAGTTAAGGAAGTCCCATCCAAATGCAGGTTTACTTTCTGACGAGTATTAACCATGTGAAAGCTGCTTATTCTCGGGAATAAACTAATACTGGTAACAAGAAACAACAATACGGAATATACGTACTGAGAGGCCAATGTCAAAATTCCCAGACTCGTGAACAGAGGTCGACAAGAGGTTCGTTAACTAATTGCTCGAACCGCCCATTTCTGTGCCAAAAACATCCTTTTAGAATGAGAAGAGTTACCCCAAAATATACCATACGACAATAGCGAATTAAAATCAGCAAGGTAGACTAATTTTCGTGTTGAACGATCACTCACTTCTGATACCGTTCGGATAGTAAAAATGGCAGTATTAAGTCTTGAACAAGATCTTGAATGTGGGCTTTCCACGACAGCTTACTGTCTGAACACACAACAATTTGAACTGTTCAGTTTCACTAATCATATGCCCATTCTGTGAATTAAAACGTCAAGTTTTGTTGAATTGTGTGTTTGAAACTGTAAAAACTGAGTCTTGCTGTGATTTAGCGTTAGTTTATTTTCTACAAGCCATGAACAAAGGTCATGTACTGCACTATTTGAAACCGATCCAATGTTGCACACAACATCCTTTACTACCAAGCTAGTGTCAATCAGCAAACAGAAATATTCTACAGTTCTCTGTAATACTAGAGGGCATATCATTTACATAAATAAGGGACAGGAGAAGCCCCAACACTGATCCCTGGGGCACCCCCACTTGACAGTACCACACTCAGGACCCCACACCACAGCAGTTATCAACACTGTGAATAATGACCTTCTGCTGCCTGTTGCTTAAGCAAGAGGTGAACCAATTGTGAGCCACTCCCCGTATTCCGTAACAACTTCTGGAGCAATATTTTGTGATCAACACAATCAAATGCCTTAGTTAAATCAAAAAATACGCCAAGCGTTCGAAACCTTTTGTTTAACCCATTCAGTACCTCACAGAGAAAAGAAAATACAGCATTTTCAGTTGTTAAACGAGTTCTAAAGCAGAACTGTACATTTGATAGCAAATCGTATGATATAAAATGATCAATTATCCTTTCATACATAGCCTTTTCAATAACTTTTGCAAACACTGATGGTATAGAAATAAGTCTAAAATTATCTACATTATCCCTTTCTCCCTTTTTATAAAGCGGCTTTACTACTGAGTACTTTAATCATTCAGGAAACTGACCATTCCTAAAGGAAAAATTACAAATATGGCTAAATACAGGGCTAACATGTGCAGCATAGTACTTTAACATTCTGCTAGACACTTCATCCTATCCATGAGAGTCCTTAGTCTTCAGTGATTTAGTTGCTGACTCAATCTCCCTCTTGTCTGTATCACAGAGGACTATTTCAGATATCAATCTCGGGAAGGCATTTGCCAAGAGAGTTATACGATTTCCTGTAGAAACTAAATTTTTAGCATGCGCTACGTACACAGTCGCAGACTTCGCTCTCATCTCCATCGCACACTCAGGCGCCCAGCAACGCGCAACACGGCCAACGCCGAGGGTGCTGGGGTCGAGCCGACAGCCGTAGCTGCGCCCTGCCCGCCCGGTATCGACGACGTCGCCGCACTCGTCAAGGCCGAGGTTACTACCGCTCTACAAGCGCAGGGCACGCTTGGGCTTGCTGTCCAAAACATCACTGATACTGTCATTGCAGCAATGACGGACAAAATACAGAAAACTTTGGAGGCGAATGCGAGAGAGATCCGGGCTCTGAACAAATTATTAAAAGAAAAGTAGGATAGAGCGCGACTGCTCCAACAGGAACTGGTAGAGAAGTCTGACGAACTTCAACAATAACAGAGATAGAATAATCTCAGACTGTTCGGGATTTCAGAGAACTGCAGATAGAACAAAGGCGAGGTTGACATTGAGAAGTTCATATAGTGCGACGTAGTACGTCAGGATCTACAAAAATGAGACAAATAATAGTGAAGTTCGTGTCGTACAGTAAACCTTCACAGTGAAGAAGAAATCCGTGAAGCCAGGTCTCACAATACAATGATGGCAGGATACTGGTGAAGACCAAAAATGGAAAAGATCACTCTGCAATGAAAATGGACTCTAAAGCCTGTGCTTTAGGAGCTATGGACATGTCAACTCTTGTTGCCGCTAGTTTGTGTATTTGAACTGTTATTGTAGATTATAGTTAGCCGTAATTTAACGGGTTAACTTCTGTTCTACTTAATTACTCATTCCTGTTTTTATTGTTTCTCATTTACTCTGTCAATTACTGTACCAACTTAGTCTTACTTCCTTTTTTATTTTCGCAATTTATCGTCACATTATTGCTGTTACTCATTATTAGCACCATTAAGAGCAAACCGTTTTTATTCTGTTTATCTTGGTTTGCAATGCTGTTGCGCATAAATTATTCTAGCTCTGTTTAGCTAGTTTCTTTTCCTGTGATCGGTCGGCTGCACAGATCGCTGCCCGTGACTACTGAACCTCCCTGGACATACTTGCCGCTCTCACTTCCATGGGCTCGCGCACCTACTTCGGTGCGCTTTGCTATGCTCTGTTAACCAGCCAGCAATGACACAGCGTCACTAATGTTCAGCAGCAGCATCCTTGCGAGTTTTGCACCTGAACGTACAAAACTCCATATTGCATACGCAAAAGTCCAATCTCTGCCAGCTCATCGCGATGAATTACGCCATAGACATCCATGTAATAATTCTCTGCCGGAGACCTAGCTCAAACCAAGTATTCCCACAAATTCGGTAAATATAGTTGGCTAAATCATTCTAAGACACAGCAGATTTAACACACTATGGGGAGGAGCAGGGGCGTACATAAGCTCCGATCTATCACCTATTGTGCTACACACATCCTAAAATAATGAAGATAAACAGCTATAATACTATATACGTTCATAGAGATTAAATCCCTCAACAGAACGTGCCCGATACGCGTCCACCACATACTTCCTAAAGTAAGCGGGTTTGCATCCTTAGAAACTGGTCTTTGAAGTCTCTAATCGACATAGGTGCGTGCTGTGAACGAAGCGCACACAACACTGATGTTATATTCTACAATTTCCAGAATGAAAAAGAGACGAGGTAGTGGCGGAAGTAAAGCTGGGAGGACGCGTCGTGAGTCGTGCTTGGGTATCTTAGTTGATAGAGCACTTGCCCGAGAAAGGCAAAGGTCCCGAGTTCGAGTCTCGGTTCGGCACACATTTTTGATCTGCCGGGAAGTTTTATTCTACAATATTTATTATTCGTTACACGAACCGGTTTTTCAACTGTTACGCTATCATCAGCTATGAAGATAAAAGTGTGATGCAATGGAATGATGTTAGATCATAGATTTTAAACTGGAGCATGTACAGAGCATCTCCGTTTCCAGAGATGAAAAATGTTAATGTTAGAATAAGGAATAAAACACGGGGGATTACTTCAGTGTAAACGCAATATAAGATTATGTAACTAGGAAGAAACACGTGAAGCATTAACTAATGAACTATAGACAAATTACGCTCGGAAATTGCAGAAACAACAGCTCAATATTTCACTTGCAGCAATTTACCTCACCAAATACGGAGTTGAACTCCACATAATATGGCGCCTCCTAACTTCCACTTCTGACATACGAGTAAGACCTATGTCTCGTCTCACTGGTCACGTTCCTCTCCACGAGTCAAAAATGTAAGCTGTCATATTCTTCATTTCACGCTTCACAGTGTAGGGGAACGTGGCACTTCACGTTGTGACGTCACCAGCTCCTCATCCACGTACGTTTGCACGTCCCGTGTGACTCCGGATGGTATAGTGGGGTTATCTGGGCGGGATAAACTATTCACAAGCTCGGCTTACACGGAAGTGACGTCAAAATGGCGTGTATATGTCCAGCAACACATTTAGAGTAAGCTGAGCGTGACGCTGACATTTCCTCCCGTGGGCGAGTCGACCCTCAGAAATCGCAGAAACAAAAGCTAAATATTTCACTCTCAGTAATTTTAGCTGTCCTCTTAGGTTCCAGCCGAACCACATACTCCGAAACCGCGACGTATTCGGAAAAATATTTGCGAAAAGCACGAATACAAATGTCATCGCTCGTTGTTTCATTCGCAGCAATTTAATCCTTAGTTTTCTAGTCAAACAGAACTCATTGCTGAGAGAGTGTGCTCTGATATGTGTGAGTAAATAACATCTAATATTGCAGAGCAAAATGTGTTAAAAACATATATATGTATATATATATATATATATATATATATATATATATATATATATATATATATATATATGCTTATAGTGGGACGTAAACGTGCTTTCTTCGACTCCGTAATGCACGTCCTTAACCACTAAATTACGCTGAAGGCATGAAACTTTCAAACCTCCACCTTTAGTGGATTCATCTTAGTACATCTTCCATGCTTTACCATCATTAACTGACAACTATAAGAAATCATATAAAAGGTAACGTGGTTGGTTGGTTGGTTTAAAAGGGCGGGAAAGGGACCAAACTGCGAGGTCACCGGTCCCTTGTTCCCAGTAGAAAAAACACCCAAGGGAAAGAAGAAAACAAAGAAGTCAGCACACTAACAGGAAAAAGGAAGAACCAGAAGAACGACAGAAGGACAACAAACACTACAATGGACAAAACAGGACAAGAAAAGCACAGAGACGCAAGAAACGGGGCGAAGAGACTAAAAACAAGAAAGGAGATTACCATGGCTGGCTGACCACGACAATAAAAAAAGGAGAAGCCAGCTACTCTGCAACACATTAAAACCCCCACCGTAAAAGCCCTAGAGTGGAGGACACAGAAGGACATAGGACATGCGTTAAAACTCGGATCAAATAATAAAACCCACACTCACCCAACACCGCAGGTAGGGTGCTGGGAAAGTTAAAAGTCCGCCGCAGAGCGGCTAAAAGTGGGCAGTCCAGCAAGAGGCGAACGACTGTCATTTGGGAGCCGCAGCGACATTGAGGTGGGTCCTCGCGATGGAGGAGGTAACCATGTGTGAGCCATGTATGGCCAATGCGGAGCTGACAAAGGACAACTGATTCCCTGTAAGGGGCTCGCAGGGAAGACTTTCACACATTCGCAGTCTCCTTAATGAAACGCAGTTTTTTGTGCATACTGTTATGCCACTTCGCCTCCCAAGGCCGAGAAACCTTGCGGCGTAAGGCAGAACGCAGGTCAGTTTCAGAGATTCCCACCTCCAGGAGTGGTTTCCGCATAGCCTAGTTGGCCAGCCTGTCAGCAAGTTCGTTGCCTGGGATTACGACGTGTCCTGGGGTCCACACAAACACACTGATTGACTGGACTATTCCACGGCAGAGATGGATTCCTGGATGTTCGTAACCGAAGGACGGCGAGAGTAGCACTGCTCGATAGCTTGTAAGCTACTCAGGGAGTCAGAACAGAGAAAAAACTACTCACCACAACAGGAACAGATGTACTGTAGTGCACGAGATATGGCCACAAGCTCTGCAGTGAATACACTGTAGCCAACGGGCAAGGAATGCTGTTCAATGTGGCCTCTGTGGACACAGGTGAAGCCAAAATTACCATCAGCCATCGATGTGAAAAGCTGGGGGATGTTTCCGTTACCATCACGCCTCATAAGAGCTTCCCCAGGGACCTTCTTTATCAGTCTGACGACGAACTACGCTCAAACTTAGAGCGACGAGGAGTTCATTTCATCCGGGGCATCCATCGGGGTCTGGGGGACAATCAAGCTGCCACCAATGCCTTCATCTTGGCCTTAGAGGGTGACATTACCCAAGAAGGTCAAGGTGATGGTCTACCGCTGTGATGTCAAGCCATATATTCCTCCCCGAAGAGGTGCTTTAAGTGCTGGAACTTCGGCCGTATGTCTTCTCGCTATACTTCCAGCATCACATGTTGAGATTGTGGACGTTTATCCCATCTCAATAATCGATGTGCCCCACTTCCAATCTGTGTCAAGTGCGGAGGGCATCATTCCCCTTGCTCACCAGACTGCACGATTTTACAATGAGAAAGGAAAATCGTGGAATACAAGACCCTGAACCGACTGACCTACACTGAAGCCAAGAGGAAACTTGAGCACCTACATACTGTGGCTATGACCACCTCTTACGCTGCCACTACGAGAACAGTTGTAACCCCATCAGTCCCACGAGTTCCAGTCGGCTCTTAGAGTGGAAGACTACATCTGCCCATTTGATGGTGGGGGGCGCTTCCCTCCCTGTTGCTCCCGCACCACCTACCTTGGGAACACTTTCCCAACCATCGAGGACACCAGTCCCCACTTCTGAGCCGGAGAAGCGCAAGTCTTCTTCGGCTACTCACGCTAGGAAGGGATCACTTGTGTCTCTATCTCCCCAAGTTTCTGCTAGTGGGAAAGATGACACCCGCCAGTGGCTGAAGTGCCCAGAAGCAGCTGGTTGTAGGGCTTCACACTGATCCTCAGTCCCGGAGACTGAATCAGTAAAGCCCTTCCAGCCAGAGAAACCCAAGGATCAGCGAGAGAAATCCAGAAAGAAGACTCCAAGACCAAGGGAACTGCAGTGGCACCCACACCACCGCTGCCTACAAGCTCTGCGTTTTAGGATGAGGGGTAGATTTTGCTGCCTGCTGGGGACATAGATCTCGCCAGACCCTCACACACAATGGATCTACATCTACATGACTACTCTGCAATTCACATTTAAGTGCTTGGCAGAGGGTTCATCGAACCACAATCATACTATCTCTCTACTATTCCACTCCCGAACAGCGAGCGGGAAAAACGAACACCTAAACCTTTCTGTTCGAGCTCTGATTTCTCTTATTTTATTTTGATGATCATTCCTACCTATGTAGGTTGGGCTCAACAAAATATTTTCGCATTCGGAAGAGAAAGTTGGTGACTGAAATTTCGTAAAAAGGTCTCGCCGCGACGAAAAACGTCTATGCTGTAATGACTTCCATCCCAACTCGTGTATCATATCTGCCACACTCTCTCCCCTATAACGCGATAATACAAAACGAGCTGCCCTTCTTTGCACCCTCTCGATGTCCTCCGTCAATCCCACCTGGTAAGGATCCCACACCGCGCAGCAATATTCTAACAGAGGACGAACGAGTGTAGTGTAAGCTGTCTCTTTAGTGGACTTGTTGCATCTTCTAAGTGTCCTGCCAATGAAACGCAACCTTTGGCTCGCCTTCCCGACAATATTATCTATGTGGTCCTTCCAACTGAAGTTGTTAGTAATTTTAACACCCAGGTACTTAGTTGAATTGACAGCCTTGAGAATTGTACTATTTATCGAGTAATCGAATTCCAACGGATTTCTTTTGGAACTCATGTGGATCATCTCACACTTTTCGTTATTTAGCGTCAACTGCCACCTGACACACCATACAGCAATCTTTTCTAAATCGCTTTGCAGCTGATACTGGTCTTCGGATGACCTTACTAGACGGTAAATTACAGCATCATCTGCGAACAACCTAAGAGAACTGCTCAGATTGTCACCCAGGTCATTTATATAGATCAGGAACAGTAGAGGTCCCAGGACGCTTCCCTGGGGAACACCTGATATCACTTCAGTTTTACTCGATGATTTGCCGTCTATTACTACGAACTGCGACCTTCCTGACAGGAAATCACGAATCCAGTCGCACAACTGAGACGATACCCCATAGCTCCGCAGCTTGATTAGAAGTCGCTTGTGAGGAACGGTGTCAAAAGCTTTCCGGAAATCTAGAAATACGGAATCAACTTGAGATCCCCTGTCGATAGCGGCCATTACTTCGTGCGAATAAAGAGCTAGCTGCGTTGCACAAGAGCGATGTTTTCTGAAGCCATGCTGATTACGTGTCAATAGATCGTTCCCTTCGAGGTGATTCATAATGTTTGAATACAGTATATGCTCCAAAACCCTACTGCAAACCGACGTCAATGATATAGGTCTGTAGTTAAATGGATTACTCCTACTACCCTTCTTGAACACTGGTGTTCAGCAAATAAGTCGGTGGCAGCAGTTGTCTTTGAGGCGTAGACTACCTCATTGAGTTTTTCATGCCTTCCCAGTCTCACGATCACGTCATCCTCCAATCGAATTGCGGCAGTTTTTCCCACCAACTAGCTGAGCTAAGGCAACTGTTAAGCTTTACATCTGCTTTCTGCATTGCCCTTCATGAAACCTGGTTCCCAGCAATGTGGACCACTGCCCTTCGCGGCTACAGGTTATATTACAAGATCCACATCGAATATAACAGTGTGTCCGATGGAGTTTGAATTTATGTTTTGAACTCGGTATGTAGTGAATCTGTGTCCCTTCAACCTCCTCTTGAAGCTATGACTCAGGATATGGACGACGCAGGAAATAACTGACTGCAACGTATACCTCCCTCCAGATGGTGCGGTACCCCTGAATGTATTGGCTGCATCAATTGATCAACTCCGTAAACCTTTCCTACTTTTGGGAGATTGTAACGCCCATCCATAACCCGTTTTGGGGTAGCACCATGTTTTCAGAACGTGGCCGAGATGTCGAAAATTTACTGTCCTAACTCTACCTCTGCTCTTAACTATTGGGGCTGCCACACATTTCAGTGTGGCTCACGGTAGTTACTCAGCCATTGATTTATCAATTTGCAGCCCAGGACTCCTCCCATCTATCCACTGGAGAGCACATGACGACCTGTGTGGTAGTGACCTCTTCCCCATCTTCCTGTCACTCCCCTGGTGTCATGCCCATGGACGCCTATGCAGATGGGCTTTAAACTAGGCAGACTGGGTAGCCTTCACCTCTGCCCCAAATGGTGACATCGATGTTGTGATTGAGCAGGTCACAATAATAATAATTTGTGCGAAGGAAAACCCGATCCCTCGTTCTCTAGGGTGTCCCAGGCGAAAGACAGTCCCTTGCTGGTCGCTGGAAGTCGCTGAGGCAATTAAAGAGCATTGACGAGCTCTACAGCGACGTAAGTGGCACCCTTCCCTAGAGCACCTAATAGCCTTTAAGTGGGTACGTGTCCGTGTTCGTCTGTTTATAAAACGACGGAAACAGGAGTGTTGGGAGATGTATGTGTCGACCATTGGGTGTCATACGTCACCTTCCCAAGTCTGGACGAAGATTAGGCGTCTTTTTGGGCACTGGAGCCCAACAGGTGTCCCTGGCATTAACAACAGTGGCGTGCTATCTACCGACGCAAATGCGATTGCCGAGCACTTTCCTGAGCACTGTGCTCGAGCTTCTGCGTCGGAGAACTACCCCCCTCCCCCCCAGCCTTTCGCACCCTAAAACGGCGTATGGAAAGGAAAGTCCTCTAGTTCACTAAACACCACAGTGAACCCTATAACGCCCCATTTACAGAGTGGGAGCTCCTCAGCACCCTTGCACATTGCCCCGACACAGCTCCTGGGTCGGATTGGATCCACAGTCAGATGATTACACATCTCTCGTAGTATTCAATCAGATCTGGTGCGATGGCGTCTTTCCATCGCAATGGCGGGAGATTATCATAATTCTTGTGCTAAAGCCCAGTAAATATCCGCTTGATGTGGATAGCTATCGGCCCATCAGCCTCACCAACGTTCTCTGTAAGCTGCTGGAACGTATAGTCTGTCGACGGCTGGCTCCATTTCAGGGGCCTACCGCCAGGGTCATTCTACCACTTTTTCTTCCTTTCTGTATTAGACCTCGAAACGGTTTTTTACTCACGAGGACAGAACATTCCGTGGTTCCATACTGGGCACTTATGACCTTACATGTTTTGCGCCCTAAAACCCCACAAAAAGATAATCTTGTGTCCCTTGAGTCTGCCATCCGAACAGTCTTTCCCAGATACTATCTGGTTGCTGTCTTTTTCTACTTACGTAAAACATACGACATGACCTGGCAACATCATATCCTTGCCACATTGTATGAGTGGTGTCTTCGGGCCCGCTCCCAATTTTAATCCAAAACTTCCTGTCGCTCTGTACTTTCGGTGTCCAAGCTGGTTACGTGAAATGTAGCTTGGGTCCTTTAAACGACTAAACGAACGCGACAAATTTTCCAAAACCACCTTCAAATTGGCGAGTAGAACTGATTATACAAAGTAGAATTGAAGCGAATTAATACTTGTCACTCTAGTTTGTCACTTTATTGTGCAGCCATACCAGCTGCACTGATGAATTCGTTGCTCTGTGTTTGCAGACAAGCTACGTTATACCCTATATACAGAGTTGGGAAGATTCCAATATGCTGGAGAGGTCATCTTTTCGACCTTGAGATTTCATACTTCCCCCCCTTTCTTCTACCGGATCTAGTGATGCATTTGGACTCAAAGATGGCTGTGTTCTTCAGAGTCTACTGCAATAGCAGATCGGTCCTTTTCTACAGCATAGTATGGACTGAACGACAGAGAGAGAGAGAGAGAGAGAGAGAGAGAGAGAGAGAGAGAGAGAGAGAGATTGGTGACACTGTCTTAGTACTCTTACGTAATAGTTCGCTTTCATCTTGACTGCACAATAGCGTCGAAGCTGCCACCACACAAAGGAATCGGCGTAATTTCTCGTGAATGGCGTGAAAACAGAAATACCAAAATATGTAGTCACTGCAAGAGTAACAGTATTTCCAGTCGCGTCCAGTAATTTTCAATCTGCAGTTCAGTAGAGTCGCAATCAGTGATTGAAAGTAGAATTCTACCGGGTGGATCAAAAAGAAAGAAGATTTCAATCGTTAATTAAAGGAAAATTATAAACGATAGAAAAACATTGTGCATGTCACTGGACAGAGGAA
Organism: Schistocerca gregaria; assembly: GCF_023897955.1. NCBI lineage: Eukaryota > Metazoa > Arthropoda > Insecta > Orthoptera > Acrididae > Schistocerca > Schistocerca gregaria. The sequence continues at coordinate 604,255,839 of NC_064921.1, read as the reverse complement.
GGTTCAAAGTTTTGACACGCCTGCGTTGCTGTTTGTAGCATCTTGGCGACTGGTGGTGTTTGTACCAACTTCGCGACTACATCACAGGGAAATCACTTTGTGTAGGAATTTGCGCTAAGTCAATCCTCTGTTCATCCGCCGTCGATACAACAACAAAACTTATTGCATACGGAACGGGAAAGAACACTGGTCGGCCACGCACGTCTGATTAAAATGTCAAGCGTGTCCGAGATGAGCTCACACGGATTCCTGGGAAACTCGCGAGACAGATAGGCCAGGAACCTCAACTTCCTCAAATAACTGTGTGGCGTGTTCTCAAACGACGCCTACATATCAAGCCTTACAAGTTGCAGCTACTGCAGAAGGTACGAATTTTGCAGTTCAGTTTCCCATGACATGGCAGAGGATGCAGTTTCCGAACGACTGATTTTTCGGAAGAATCGACGTTTCATCTACCGGGCAAAGTAAACCGCCATAATGCAAGAATTTGGGGATCACAAAACCCTGGTGTCGTCGTCGGACATGAAAGTGTGTCAGCGAAACTGAATGTGTTTTGTGCCGTTTCTGTTCACAATGTTTATGAACATTTCCTTTTTGAGGAGGAAACTAACACATGTCATACGTGCAAAATTGTTTGTTTCCTCAACTTCACGAAGATTACAATGATTTCATTTTCATGTATAACGGTGCCCCGCCTCCCTTTCATCTTGAGTTGTGATGTTACCTTAACGCTATTCCACAGCGTTGGACTGTACGAGATAGACAACAAGATCTCGTGCATTGTTTTTGGCCTCCCAGGTCAAAAGACCTCACACCTAGCGATTTTTTTCTTCCTATTGAGGTACATAACAGACAGTCTTTGTCCCACCTATGGCAGCTACTCTTGACCGAGAAATCGAATTGATGAACCTATTGATTCTATAACCAGGGAGTTGTTGATTCATGTGTGGAATGAAACTGACAAACGTTTCGATGTTTCTCGAGCAACGCATGGTACTCAATGATGACTGTGGTTTGTGCGAACATAAAATTTTGAATATTCCTCTATCCGGTGACATGCACAATACGTTTCTATCGTTCACGGTTTGTAATAAATAACTGAAACCTTTCTTTTTGAATTATACTGTATAATGAATTACAAGACCTACCCAGATTGAGGGTCTTTGCGTCGAAGGTAAATTTAGAGAGATCGGTGTGAGGGAATATAATAAGTTAGAAAAAAGGTAGCAAAACAATGGGTTACATTACAAATATCCTGGAATTGGGAAGGTCTGTTTTCTGTGAAAAAGAGATCGGCGAGTAGTTTTTTCCCTTTTCAATAGAGGTGGTAGGCCCAATAATGTTCGAAAATTATGGTGTAAATTGAAAGCAACATTTATTTTCCCACTTTCCTAGGATGAAATTCATTCATTGTACCACTTTTGTACGTTATTATCAGCCATAGAGAATTTTTCTGTCAACAACGAACTGAATAGACAATTTCTCACAGACAACGAACGTGCAGCAAAATTTTACGACTGTTGTCAACCAAATTTCCAGCCGGATATAAGTTTTTAAGACAATTCGATAATGTTTATTAGGAACTCAGTTAATTTGAGGGACCTTAAAACGCACAAATCACTGAGTTTTTTTCACGTTCTCATCACCTGGTTGTATTTATGCAAAACGACATACTCTCTTCTTGCAATGCACATTTATACCTCATTTATACCACAAGACTTCTGACCTCTGAGCATACGCATCTGCTCTGAGATACATTTCGCGAACTCAAAGGTCGTAAATGCAACTAAGACTCATTGAAATACTATATAGGTGGAAATTAAAATGGGCTAAGGGAGAAACTGGGGCTTCTTTTTTCACATTATTTTACTTTCAATTTCTAGAACTGAATAACAATTTGGAGTTTGTGTAATATTCTAAGCTGGTGATTTCAGCCCAAACCACTGTTATCAGAATAGCACTGAAGCTCAGTGTGTAGTTAAGGTTGGGCTCAAAGCGGAACAGCTACGATGCTTGGAGAAACGTCAAGGTTCATGGCTGAAGCAATTTCTCCCAGCTCCTTTTCTCATGTATGTAGAACGATGGATGGAAGGTTAATGTTTAACGTCCCGTCGACAATAGGTTCAGTTAGGTGTGGAAAACACGCCCTGAGTAACCAATGATCTGACAGGAAATAGGCCGCGGTCTTAATGAAAGGATCACCTTAACATTCATCTTGCCAGATTTTGAGAAAACTTTTGGAAACCTTAAATCTGGACGGCCTGGCAGCGATCTGAAGCTATCCCACCGTAATGAGGGCCCAGTGCTTTCAACCAGTATGTGATATCATTCGGTCCTCGCCGAATGGAGTCTGTTTTTTGTAAACTTGCTTTGCTTATCAGAAGTTACATGAAAGTCTGCACACGTCATGCAGAAGTCACGAAACCGGCAATAACTCTGCGTCAAGTTAGGTTACCACATTTCTCCAAGTCCTTCCACGCGAAATGGAAGAGAGACACTGTATAACGTCCTGTCGACAACAAGGCGGCAATTGGAAACGAAGCTCGAGCTAGGGCTGGGGAACGATAGGGAAGGAATTTGACGAGTTCTTTCCTCGGGAACCATACCAGCATTTGCCTTACGTGGTTAAGGGACCCCCAATGGGAAACCTAAACATGGAATACTGTACGAAATTTTGAACGCACTTCTACTTCCGAATATGGAGACAGGACTCACTTGCCTCTTTGTAGGGAGGGGTTGGGCTGTCATTTCAATATTAAATAGCCTATACGAAAAAATGTGTTATCTGGCAAAACTAAGAGCCGAAAAGGTTTCTGGGATTAAAAAGGGGGGGGGGGAGAAGAGGTAGTCATCAAAAGACTTAAGGTCTTTACCCTTGCCTAAATAGGCAAGAAGGACCAGAAAAAAATTATCTACAAATTACTCAGCTGCCAGGATTTAAATTGTGAATACGGAATGCATCATGCCAACATGAAGGTGGCACTCCAAGAGGAAGGAGAATTAAGTTTAACTTTCTGTCAGTTGTGGTGTTTTTAGAGGCTGAGCACAAGATCAGATTGGGGATGGAATTCAGCTACACTTTCTCCAACGAACTGTCCCAGGATTTGGCTTAAACAATTTAGAGACCAGAAAACGATTCAAGTCCAAGATGTCAGTCAAGTCTTAACCAATGTGTCACCTCACTGTGTTTAAGAAGAGGGAGTGCATCATAAATCACCTTTGTTCCTCTAATGAAAATGGAGTCCCACTCCTACTACCAAGATAAGACAAAAAATAAAAAGCAAACTCAAAAAGGTGTTAGCAGTAGCATGCAAGGGCTACTTAACGACACATGGGCTTTGGCCAGCAAGGCACATAAATGTCACATCTACATTTCATAAACCAAAATTATTTCTTGGTACCAACATAATGCAGACTTGTCAGTTCCACACATGAACTAAATATACAGAAAATTACTTTCTACAGCTATCTGTATGTTTTCATGATGGGCTTTCTTTAAAGTCGTTTAATGTTTTCACGTATCGATTCCTGGTGTATATCACAAGTGATTTCCTATAGAACAAGAATTCCTCACTGTAACACAAAATGGCACATATCTGATAACTTTGCAGTTAAGTCCGTTCAAATCTGTTATATGACACTGTATGGTGGCAGATACTTTGCAGTGTATAGGAGTTTAAAAGCAGTGACTAGTGAAATTGCTGATGGGTTTGCTCAGCTACAAACTAATGGAGGTCCAAATGTGTTCAGAGGTCATTTTGGTTTTCGGTGTTAGTTGGCATATTTTTTCCTGGAAGTTCACTGATGACTGTTGCAGTTGTACCTGGTTCATATGTTAATTTTGAAGGTTTGAAAGCTTGATGAATGAGATACTGTCTTGTGCAGAAAATTAGTTTTTTATTCATTTATGTTGAAATAGTGGGAAACACCACAAAAGAACAGTCCAGGATGTTGTTTCAGTAGTTAAGCCATTTTCCTACTTTTAATTTCATGCCATTTTACATGTTTCAAAAGTGCAAATAAAGTTCTTAATAAATAATCACTAACTAACCTGATATTTTTCTTGCTGCCTTAATTCTTTGTCTAATTTGGTATCATATTGTGCCCAAATACCTATAGTGTGAATACATTGTGGACAACTTATTGTTCCTATAAATATGTTTTGGTGTATAGCTATCTTACTTCCAGATTTGAATATCAACATTGTAGAGAAAAGCTAGACTGCTACTCACCATAAAGATGGCACGTTAGTCACAGACAGGCACAACGAAAAGCCACACACACATTAGCTTTTGGCACGCACACACACACACACACACACACACACACACAAACACACACACACAAACACACACACACAAACACAAACACACAAACACAAACACACAAACACACACACACACAATGACTGCCACCTCCAGCAGCTCTGACCAAAAGACCTGTCCATGCTGCCAGAGATGGCAGTCATGTGTGCACGAGATGTACTTGCTTGTGTTAATGTATGTATGTGTATGAGAGAGAGAGAGAGAGAGAGAGAGAGAGAGAGAGAGAGAGAGAGAGAGAGAGAGAGAGAGAGAGAGAGAGAGAGGGGGGGGCTGATTTTGGCTGAAAGCTAATTGGTAAGTATCTTTTCATTGTGCCTGTCTACAAATCAACATGTCATATTGACAGTGAATGATCTTCCTTATATTATTGATATTGCAATGTGGTGTGCCCATACTTTATTTTACTTCCAGATTTTTCAGTTGACATGTCCCCCCCTCCTTCGTACTCAGGAGAATCATGACTGCTAAGATTCTTCAATAACTGACTACATTTCTCGTGTCTACTGCCATGCACACCTTGGGAATCACTCACAGAATTCTCTGTCTACAGAACAGTCCATGGAGATTCTATTAAAACTTTTATTCTATGCCATCATCTAAGGTTTAAGTTCAGTAAGTACTGAACAAATTTGAAGGTCTGAGGTACACTAGCAGCCACTGCAAAGACACTCCAGAAGTTTACAAAAACAGAAAATTCCAAAGTTCAGATTTCCCTTATTCTGACCCAAATTGAAGAGCAGACAGAGGTTCAGAGAATTCTTGTTACTGAGAAGTGAAACTCAACCTGAATGCAGAAGTTCTAAAAACTGCCAATAATGGATGGCTACACCCTGCCAAAAGAAACCACCCCATTATCACTACAAGCACAAATTAATATATGGACAGTGCTATTATTCTGCAAGCAAAATTAAGGAAGAAAGGAAGGCTCTTGTTTAGTAACTCATTGATATATAAGCCACTAGACACTTTGCACAACTATACAAAGACAAGGAGAAAGACTATTTGTTTGAAGTAATCTTCACAGTGTAGATCAAAAAGATTTTGTTAATAAAAAATCAAATTCGTTGGCTGGAAAGTTTTCCAGCTCCTCCCAAATATAAGTTGTTTTGACTGCTGACCTATTTTACTCAATGTTAAGCAAAAATGAAAGCACTGAAACCTACTGTTGAGCATATTTCCACTCCACAGGGCAATCCAATAAATATGAAATATTAAAGAAAAACCATGAGGACATTTAGGAATCAGTAAATAAGAGGACGTGATAAAAATCTGGAATTCACTGACTCAAATGTGGCACGAGAGGACTGACAAATGCATATTCAACGAAGAAGAGAAGTGAAGGTTGGTGCAAAGTAATGAGAAATGACAAACTGTAGGAGTCTCCAAAAGTCATCAGAGATATTCTTGGTAAAGACCAGCAGATGTTGGCTGGATCATGGTCACGATAAGCTTTTGAAACCAGATGTTACACAAAGAGATACCAACTTACGGAAATTCAAAGCAGAATGCAATCATGTTGAAACTGGACAGTAAAGCACAAGGTCTGTTCAAAAAATTCTGGGATTTTGTCCACAAAATTTTTCTACACTTACCTTTTACTTATTGCGCATGATCTCCTTCGAAATATTCTCTTCCACAACTGATACACCACTCCCAACATCGTTTCCACTTCCAGAAGCAGTCTTCGTATGCCTCTTGCTGGATAGTGGGATAGTGTCAAGTGCAATCTGGGAATTGTCTTATCTCGTCTAACATTACACACCTTTGTGCTTTCAACGAGGTTTTCAACTTTGCAAAAAGTTTTCAGGGGCCAGGTCTGGCAAGTATGGAGGATGAGACAGTGATTTTGGTTTTTTGTACAATAGTCATGCACCAACAGGGATGAATGTGTGGTTGCATTATCATGATACAAAGAGTAATGAATTGTCTCACCACATTTTAGGCCATTCCCTTCTCACATTATCTCCAAGGCATCCAATCCATTCCAACAGTGCCATCAATTAACAGTTTGTCCCTATGGCATGAATTCCTGATGAACTAATCTTTCAAAGTCAAAGAAAATGTTTAGCATGGTCTTGACATTGACCTCACCTTACAATCTCTTTTTTTATATCATGGAGATCTTTTTTTTTTTAATATCTTTCCTGATCCATTGTGAAGATTGATCTGTGGCCTCAGCATCAAAACCTCAGACTAACGTCTCATCACCAGTTATGATTCTCTTAAGGAACATCCCGTTCTCATTTGCATGGTCCACAAGCTCTTCGCTGATTGTGAGGCGAAGGTCTTTCTGGTCTTGACTCATGAGCTGTGGGAAGAACTTGGCAACAACATGATGCATTCCATGATGTTGTGTCAGTATTTCATGACACAATCCAACTGAAATGTTGTAATCTTCTGCAATCTCTCAGTCAGTCAGTCTTTAATTGGCAAGCACAATTTCACTGATGTCCCTGACATGAGTGTTGTTGGTGAGCTGTCCAAGAGTGACCTGAATGAGGTTCACCTTTAACTTCCGTTCGGTCATTTGTAAACCGTGTGAACCGAGTATGGATTAAGCACTCATCACTGTAGGCTTCCGAGCATCATTTGATGCGTCTCTGAAGGTTTTCTTGAGTTTCAGGCAAAATTTAATATAAACGCGTTGCTCTTCTAACTCTGCCATCTTGAAATTTGCAAACCGTGCAACCCAACATTCTTCTCACTACATCAATGAACAAGAACTGACATACAACAGTGAAGCTTCCAGCAGTTACACATTAAACACAGGCTTATGCAGAGATACCAACCATATTCCATTGCAACATACCATTGGTGCGAAATTATGAATGTTCAAGAATTTTTTGAATAGACCACATAATGTAAAACCCAATGGCATGATTGACTGTGGGATCCCAAATGGCGGCTTCAGCCACCTGAATTAGGAAGGTATTTTCTATCTTTTGCACTTGTGAACACCTTTCCTTCATGAAGTGAGAACTCTGTATGTTGTTGAAATTTTATTTCCTCCCTCCCCTCTCTAACTGTCTGCAAAAAGAAAATTCGAGAAATTAGAGCTAATACAGAGGTTTGCAGGCAATTGCTCTTCCAATGTGCCATTTGTGAGTGGAACAGGGAAGGGGGTGACCAGTTAGTGGTACTAGAAATACCATCCACCACACACCATCAGGTGGCTTATGGAGTATTGATGAATATGTAGAAGTGTACCTGACTGTAATTGTGTGTATTAGTGTGATGTCACGTATATGCTGGATGATGAGGAAGGGGGGAGAATGAAACCCTGTGCCAGCGCAGTCTACTCCTCTCGAATATCGCAGAGGAGGCAACCGAGCTCAACATTCCCATCTAATGGGCAGATCACTGACAGTGTCACATGACCTCACTTCATGAGACACTATGAGAGTCTTTTGAATTGAATCCACAACACTGGTGCAAGGACTGATGATCAGACACTTCCCACCATCACACTCCTGTCTCCTCTGTCACAAAGCCACAGGGAAACCTGACAACCACACGTGGCATGACTGGACCGTCACCCATCCACGTACTGACTACGTCTGATGGTGCTTACCTTTGATGAACTGGGGGGAAATGGAGTATTCACTGTGACACTGCTATTGACAACAGGACAATGAATTATTGTTTTGTGGAAATGAGAATAAAAATTAATGTTTCATGACAAACGAAAATTTTCTTACGAGATTTCACCTTTTTCATTTAATATGACTACAGCTTCATTATTGCATCCCTTTCATTCATTTTACAGAATCTGTTTAAACTGATGAGAACAAAAAGGTGTTAGAATCAGAAGTACAGACGAGTATCACTTAATTTAAAAGAAATGTGATTATCATGGGGAAGTTCACTGAAAATCTGTATGTTGGAGAACTGCTCTGCTACATCTCATTGGAAGAGAAAGCACTTTCACTTGAGGATAAAAGGGAGACGAGAGGGAGGGGAGGAGGGGGAACATTAGAGTTTAATGTCCCATCAATGATGGGGACATTAAAGATGGACCCGAAGCTTCAATTCACAAGGATGGGGGAAGAAAATCTATGTTCTCTTCAAAGAAACCACCCAAGAATTTTTCTTACATAATTTAAGTAAGTGATTTAAATGTGGATCCGAGGGTCTATATGGAGATTTGAACTTTGCTGCTCCTGAATATAAAATCAGGGCCTTCACCACTTAATCTTTAGGAGGGGGCTGAGGGTGAAAGTCAGCAGTATGACACAAAAGTCAAATATCCGATTCTCACAAAAGAAAGCTAGTACTGATGAAATGCCTTCAGAGTTACTAAGATTTGTCAAAAGAACGACAACAACAAAATCATTGACCATAAACTCTGGTAAATGGCTTCTCCTGGACAAAATGATATTTCTATGAGGAATTTGGGAATACAATCAGCTATATCAAATCCCATAGTAATGTTGTTGGGCAGGTGGGTTGTGGGTTGGTTGGTCAGTGAAGAGGACCAAACAGCAAGGTCATTGGTCCCAGGATCTAAGATGGCAGAAACCAAGGGAGGAAATACACAAATAGCACAGTCCAGTACAGGGGAAGTGAAAATGGGTAAACAAAGATGTAAGAGGAACATTGGGACAACAGAGAGAGTACAGAACAGAAAGGGGGAAAGACGAGAGCAGGGGCACTTCAGAGACACTAAGCACATTGGGGCACCAGCACCGGCACCAACCCTTCCCGATATCCACACCATGATCATGACGCATCGATGATGACACCAGGGTAAGCATACACATAAAAATGGAAAATAAAACAGCACAAAACACCAAACAAAATGCAGGGAAAAAGGGGGGAGAACCTGGCCAGTGTGGGGACAAGGCCGAAGCCTCCATAACAAAGGCCAATGCTAATCAAGGGATTCCAACTCAATAGGGAAATCTAGATACTTAAACCTGGGAAGAGAGACTACTTTAGTGAAGAAAACGGATGACAGATGTAACCAAGAGTGGGCCATCTAGTAGTAAGCAGGACGAAAAAGGTCAAAGGGTGTACTCAGTACGAAGGGTCAAAAGGCGGGGGTGTCCTGCAAAATACAGACCACCATGAGGAGAGCCCTGCAAGTACAAAATGGGGGCAGGAGGGGACAGGCAGCTCATTGTGGAGTGAAAAACCATGGGTCTACCTAGTAGGGTCAATACAAGGACGGTAGATTTCTGCTAGGAGAGGCAGAGAGAAGAATTCCACGTGATGAGAATCTCCTTAATTGCATGAAGTATATTAGACAGTCAGTACAAACGGATTTGAAATACAGTTGCAAATACACCTCTGTGAGGGTCACAGAGAATGGAGTGCAGAAGGCCACCCTCACACCTCCCTCCCAGACAGATGACCGGCAAATTCTTTACATAGGCTACCCAAGAGGCTGGGACCCCAAAGGAAACCAATCCAACAAGCAGCAGTGCCAAGATCGGCAAGAAAATCAAGGCAAGGTGGCAGAGACCTAGGGGTGGAAGGAGAAACACCAAGCGACAGGCTGACAGCCACTCATCGAGTCTGTACATACAAAACTCAGGACCATTTGATAAAGCAGTGGGCCCGATAGATGGCCATTAATTCTGCAGTAAACACCGCCCCCCCCCCCCCCCCAATATGGTAGGCAAGGGAGAGTGTTCTGGGTCAACAGGAGACATGAAGACATATGCCAAAGGATTGGCAGATTTAGAGTCATCACTGTAAAGAAACAACAGCATCGTGAAACTCTGGTAAGAGCTGGTGCAACAAACAATGGAACACCATGGGAGCGATGGATACTTTTCAGATTCTCGAAGAGATCCATTCGAATCTGGGGTTGAGGAATTAAAGGGGGGCAGGGGTTACAAGAGAATGTGGGAAAGAGGACAAGAAGGGGAGTTGGCAACTGTGACAGAGAGAAGCGGACAGAGCCCAATTGGTAAACCTACCTACAGTGGCCAAGTGAAAAAGAAAAAAAATTAAAAAAAAAAATTCTGCAGCGGGATGGCAGCACTGAGAAAAGGCCTGCTGATCTGCAGTTTCCAATCAAAGTAGATGATTGATTGGAGACGGTGGAGACTGTTTCTCCCAAAATCGCACTGATAAGGAGATAAATGGTTCCAAGGCAGATGGACAGGAGTCTGATGCCAATGCTGTTGCAAAATAGATCTGGAGGTGTTCCGCACAACTGATGGATTCATACAAGGGCCAACTGGAAAGGCAAGGCCCAGAATGTAAGACTGCCACTGAGAACCTTGCATGGTGCGGAGTGTAGCCCACACCCATGACAAAGGGACAGAAGGACCTAAGGAGGAGACAAAGCATTCCCAACACACCCATTTGCTCTGTTTGGTAAGTAATGGGCTTTAGCATGAAAGCATTTATAGGTAATAAGATCGGTGAAGGCCGGATGTCACTTAAGATGTAGCAACGTGCAACAACAATCATAGATGGTGGTGGCAATGGCTGAACAAGACCCTCTGAGCAGGGAACAGCAACGCTGACAGCATGAATTATCTTATCGGACACATCACGAATGAATTCATCAATTACAATCTGATAAAGAAGGTGCAAACATGACCTGGGAGGTATATAGAGGCCAGTCAGCATGATGGAATGCCCAGTAGGCTAACCTGGCCATCAGGTGATGGGAATGGGGTGAGAGAATCAATGGGAAATGGTCACCACCACAGAGATCAATGAGTGGCAACCAGTGTTAGGAAGGAAGAAGGGGAGGGAAGGGGAAGTGAGTGAAAGATCTATAGCATAGACAGTGTCATAAGCGACACTAAAATGAGTAGGGGGACTATCATTAAGAAGGCTCATATCATGGTCCGCAAGAAATTCATCTATGAGGAGCCCCTGATTAGTTGAAATAGCCCTGCTCCATAAAGGATGATGGACATAAAAACCCCCATGGAGGAAGGAGGGAGTTGCTGTAGGAGAACAGTTAGGGCAGCAAGTGCAGGTGGCTTGTAATGAGACAGACAGAGATTGCAGACTGCAACCTTACCGCACAGTCCAAGTGGACCCCGACAGCAACTGCTTCCAATGTGGTACTGAAGGGGGATCAACGTACTAATAACGTCAAAGCGAACCAATGTGCAAATGCCACTGGAAGCCCTCAAAGGGCTGCCCCAGTTCCGACAGAATGCATGGAACCCACGAAGGGTCGGTGAGTGAGCATCAGTAAAATGAGATTCCTGGCGAATGACATAAGCTACTGAGTAAAAGGACATTAGGGATTGCAATTCCAATACATGGCAGTATTATCCATTACAGTTCCAATGAATAATCGGAGTAGGGGCCAATTATCCTGCCAAGTCACCATCTGTCACCAACAAAGAAGGAGCTAGATTCAGGTAGCTAGGTGGGGAGATGGCGCCTCTTGGGGCACTGGAGATACCTTGTCCTGGGACTTTTATGTCCTCCTCGTTCTTATTCTTCTTCACTTTCGTAGGACGGCAAGCTTTGGCACGAGCCAGAACAGAGAGAGTGGGTGGCCTCAGAATGCATGGACTGTGGGTCCTGCAGTCGAGTTGTGGCAGCAGGCCTCCGGCTTGGGAGATGCCGGGGAGAGGAGTCCCAGGAGGCGGCCCACCACTGGCAGGTGTCAAGAAGGGGGACAGTTCTCCATGGTTGTGAAACTTCTCTATGGGTGTGAAACACTTTAGGTTACTGAACAACTACTGAGGTAGCAGCAAATTTTTGTCATCAAAGGCCTGCAATCATTGCTGTTAGATGGCCAAATCTCACATCAAAACAGGCCTTCTGGTACCTCGCTTAGAGTACAACAATTGTTATCACAATGAAGAAGTGAAAAAGCATGCTGAATTGGATATACTCTGAAAACCAGAATATGGTATCACACAAAAGATCCAACTACAAGTATGCTGGCAAGTGAATGAAGAATCAAAGACACTACATTGAGGAAAACAAGCAAAAAAGAAATCAAGAGCAATGACACAAACATCGACAATTACTTTCAGCATTTGTACAAGACTGAACTGAATGCAAAACCTTTATATTTAAATGAGGAATAAAAGGGTACAGTTAGAACACTTAATCTTAATCTCCAAGTCTATGAAAACTGAACAAACAGCTTATGGAAAAAACACTAGTGAGGATTTATAATTTCATTGTTGCCACTAATACATCACTAACTTTAAATGGCTTACTAGAATAAAGTTTGTCTAGGAAACCATGCTAGCCATCAGACTATTCTTTGAAGTGTGACATACTGTATTATGTGGGAGGCACATATGGTGTTTCTGTTTGTATCCTTTACTGCTGTTCTGTTTTGACATGTGACATTTCTGTCGGGACTTTTTCTTGGTAACACAACCTAAGGTCTGGGTTGGTTTGGAACGTTACAGTTTGGGTGAGAGTTGCATATTCCATAATTACACTTATATCTCGAGATGAAAACCATTTTACCACTGTGGTCTGATATTTAAGTTTTTAATAAGTTTGAAGGCATTAGTAATATGAATATTCCTGGACAAAATCCCACATTGCTGCAGAGGTCATTCTATTTGGTCAATTTTTATTTTGCTTATGTTACTGTGTGGTTAGTGTCATTGTCACTTCTCGATACTCATAACTCAGCAATGTTAATGATGTCATCAGCATAATATTGGATCTTCAGCTTATCACACAGGAAAGAGGCCAAGAATATTTAGAACACACTGTCTGATGATCAGCAGGGCTCCACTATTATTTTGAAAGCAATTTGAGTTCTATTTTAGAAATGAAACAATAAACCTTGTATCTTTTTAAAACATTTGATTTGTGCAAATAGAGGGCGCCTTGTACAATAAATCATCATATAAGATACACAGAACTCAAAGAGAATAGAGCTAAGTAGAGAGTAATTCTTCAAATCTAAATGAACTAAGTGGGGTAGAGAAAGGAAAGTGAAAAAAAAAAAAACAAGCTTGTGTTAAAAGAACAATGCAGTGTTCTTTCATATTGCAGCACCAGCATACTTTGTAAAATGACATAAAAGTTCAAAGGGAAACACATATCAATGAAATGGCTGCCTATACCTATGTTCTTGCTGGAAGTAAGAGGTATTTCAAGAAATGTCAATTGTCATATAGGACTGTATGCAGCTTCATCAAAATACACAGAGGGCAACTGCAAAAAAATTGACATGATGGATCTACCTACTAACAAAAAATTAAAGGAAACTGGTACAATATTCACACGTAGGAGATAAACAGACACAAACTAGTCAATCCATTGAAGATCCGATTCATACAGCAAAACAGTACATATAACGTAGCATTAAAACTTGCTTATGACCGACGATTATGTTTCTGAAACTAGATTTCTTTCTCTGCACAACATACCTTCACCAAAAGGACACATGAATTGACAGGATAACTAGAACTAGGTCACATCAGCAACAGGAAAGTAACTGATAATGACAAAGCTTTCATCATGTAGGCCTAATACCATAGATTACCAAGGTGCACCTGCACACAGGGTATGGAAAGGGGTGACAGCATGAACAAACTTATGTTTGACTCCTGTGACCACATACTGCAATAGTAATACATTTATGCCTCTATTGTCCTATCCTCATAAAACATCCATATATATTCTTTGTGTATATTTGAGCTATTTATTTTCATTGGATTATGAATTATGACAAATCTTACATCATTATCAGATGATCTCTGGAGGAATAAATGAAAACTGTGCTTCTAATGTGTTTAAAGCTAAAAAATTTTGTTCTCAAAGTGCAGTTTCTCACCAACAGAAACGCCAATAACTGGTTGCACTCCACAGTGCTTTACTTGGCATGAATGTGTTACAACCATACCTCTGCACATCTTGTGAATAGACTTATCCAAACTTATCAGGGGGCGTACAGTTGAAAATGGAATACAAGCCTATTAATTGTAGGTAAACAAAATTTACGGACAACTGTCACTTTCGGCATTCACTTGGCAGTTTCTCCTGTGTCCCAAAGACACAGTCGCGGGAACGAGACAAGAGTCTCGCAGTCGACACATAGCTGTAACAGTCCAAAAAATGAATGACGTATGTTGTGACTATTCAATCCATTACTGTAATTTTCATTCCGTTCGGTTAGAAGTAACCATAGGGAGGTAAAATACGTTTTACATGCCTCTACTTCCCAATGTTACACTACGTTTTCCTAGTTCCAGAAAACTGTTACTATGTAAACGAAACAGTGAATAATACGAGGTACATTCTGCAGCGGAGCAACTGGTCACGAATGTAGCGCCAGACTTCGCTAATAACGTACCTACACTGGCTTGAAAGGTAATCCTCACGAAGCTAAAAAAGAGCAGCACCAGGCCTACTCATTTTTCTAATTCGTATAGTAATCACAGAAATATATTTTTCCGGAGCTAATGTCTAAGAGTAAACAAGTTTATTCCTCAAAATTTATTCCCACAATGGATAAATTATACGGCTATTCTGTCTCAAATGAGCGGCACTGCTATTCACAAATGCAGGTCGGTTAGTTCTTACCTCAGTCTTCCTTAACGTCAGCAAATTTACCTCCAAAATTGCTTTGAAAGCAATAGGAGGGTAGTTCCAAAGCCTCAAGGAAATTTACTGCTTCCACATACAGAATGTAAGAACACAACACTGACGAAACAACGCCGGTGCATGAGCCAGTAATCCAGTGATCCACAGCCTCGCCGTCATTAAATGTTCTCACACATCTGGTACCGGCTATAAACAAAACAGACGTTACAGCACAGATGCCTATGTCCAATCATAGCAAAGAACTATCAATGAAGATATAAAATGTCATTTCTGCTCATTTGTTTTCCGATGGAAGGAAGTTATCATTGTCGCAATTTCTCTGTTCGCCGAACTGCTGGAAACATTATTAAAACATTTGTTTCCTATCGATCAGACAGACTTGCGTTCTATATATGATTATCAGCTCGTGAGCAGACATAACCTTTGCGTGATTGTGAACCTTCTAAATTATTTGCGGTCGTTGCGTTTAAGTAGCTGGAGAATCGTAACTCGATTTTGGACGAGGAACATTATTCTTGACCTTTCTCAATTATTTATTTGATGTTTACTCAATACATTTCCGTGATTCGATAAGTGCCCTGCTTATGAAAAGAAACATTGGCTAAACTGCGGTCCGCGTATAGTCTGTGAATGTAAACAGTACTGTCAGGAGACGTGAAATAAACAAGTTGTTTGTTGACGAACATGTTGCGGAGTTACTTCAGTGTTTATTGTAATGATTGTTTTCGTTTGAATGCAGTGGCCCTTAAGCTGCAGCATCGAAGTTTTCATGTACGTTGACATTGGTATTTCAGCATTGAACGACTTATTTAATGTGTGGTTGTGAAGGTATACATCAGATTACAGTGAAAGAAACCATTATAAAAGCATTTTTTTTAAAATACTAAAGTAAACCTCAAATCTTCTGAAGATGAATATACATGATGTCATATGTTTTTAATTTGCTGAATTTGAGTTATGGTCATGTACCAATTTTTTTTGCGATACTAACCAATTTGAAGATTAGGATTACATGCTGGGGAAAAAAAAGTCGGTGGCCTGCATCTCAGTAGGAAAGGAAAGGGTAAATTGGCCGGGAAGATACTAAACTTGAAGCGGGAGAGGTCATTGAAACATACAGGAGTACCTCATTTTTAGGCTAAGATCAGTGTCCAGTGATTCAACATTGAACGAAATTAAGCTTGATGAAGAACTCAGACAGGCAGGGGATAGATGTGTTAAAATATCACAAGACTCTCATCAAAATACAGTGATTAATAATGTTAATATATTTCATCAGAATATTGGAGAATTAAAAAACAAAGTAGGTGAGCTTGTTTGTTTAGAAGATTTACAAACTGAGGGTAGAATAGATGTATTATGCTTGTCTGAACATCATATGGTCACAGATATGGGAAAGGTAAAAATAGTTGGATATAAGTTTTCAGCACATTTAAGTAGAGACACTAAGAGTTTAGAGATAAAGATAAATTACACAAAACAACATTAAAAATCTAGATAATGTTTTTGTAGATCAAGATAAATTTAATCAATAACTTTTCCTGTTAAGAATGGTCTTTCTGGTCATGATGCTCAACTTGTTACAATATTTGACATAGCTTTCTACAGTAATACAAAACAGTCCTCCAAAATAGTGCATTCAGTTAATGGTTTAACAACCGCAAATTTTAGGGAAAGCTTGCAAGAGTTAGACAGGGATGAGGTGTAAAAGGAACCTGATGCTGATTTAAAATTTAACCTATTTCATGGTACATTTATGAGTATATTCGAAAACAATTTCCCCTAAGAAAACAGTGAATTATAATTGTAACAAAGTATTAAAAATCCATGGCTTACTAAAGGGATAAAAATATCTAGTAAACAGAAAGGGGAAATGTATCTTACAGCTAGAAGGTACTCACCTCGCCTACTACTGAAATTACGAAAATGAAAAAGTCACTGAAAAGTGAAAGCTTACAGAGTAGAAACTGTGGTCCATCAGAAATGATTTCAGCTTTTTTTTTTGAACAAGCTATCTTGTTTTACCAACTTGATGTTGTTAGGAAGGTGGTTATATAATTGTGTGCCTCAATGAAGGACACTCTTCTGGTAGGCTGATGTTCTGGCGTATGAGACATGAATGTTATTGTCATTTCTTGTTGTGTAATTGTGCACAGAGCTGTTCAGCTGATAAGGCATTGGAGGTTCTTAAATATTCTCTTACAAAGACTATTGTTTCAAATATATGTAGGCATAGAAGGTTCAGTATCTTTGGAGTAGGAAAAAGAGTGTGACATGAACCTTGCCTCTTTATGTTGAAGACGATTCTGATAGCTCGTTTCTGGGTTTTAAAAACAGATTGACTACAGGGTGCATTCCCCCAAATTATTATTCCATATCAGATGGCTGATTGGAAATGTGTGTGATATGCCTGTATTTCTGTTTCTCTATTACAGCTTGTGCTTAGTATCCGTAGCATATAACAGATTGATGATAGCTTGGTTGTAAGAGCTTTAATGTGTGTATTCCACTTGAGATCACGGTGCAGATACACCACTGGCCATTAAAATTGTTACACCAAGAAGAAATGCAGATAATAAACAGGTATTCATTGGACAAAGATATTATACTAGAACTGACGTTTGATTACATTTTCACGCAATTTGGGTGCATAGCTCCTGACAAATCAGTACCCAGAACAACCATCTCTGGCCGTAATAACGACCTTGATATGCCTGGGCATTGAGTCAAACAGAGCTTGGATGGTGTGTACAGGTACAGCTGCCCATGCAGCTTCAACACGATACCACAGTTCATCAAGAGTAGTGACTGGCATATTGTGATGAGCCAGTTGCTCGGCCACCATAAATGTCTGCTTGTGCAGATGGATGTGTGTGTGTGTGTGTATGTGTGTGTGCGCGCGCTAGTGTATACCTGTCCTTTTTTCCCCCTAAGATAAGTCTTTCCACTCCCAGGATTGGAATGACTCCTTACCCTCTCCCTTAAAACCCACATCCTTTCGTCTTTCCCTCTCCTTCCCTCTTTCCTGAAGAAGCAACCGTTGGTTGCGAAAGCTTGAATTTTGTGTGTTTGTGCGTCTATTGACCGGCCACATTCCACGTGGGAAAAATATATCTGAAAACAAAGATGATGTGACTTACCAAACGAAAGCGCTGGCAGGTCGATGGTCGATAGACACACAAACATACACACAAAATTCAAGCTTTTGCAACCAACGGTTGCTCCATCAGGAAAGAGGGAAGGAGAAGGAAAGACAAAAGGATGTGGGTTTTAAGGGAGAGGGTAAGGAGTCATTCCGATCCCGGGAACGGAAAGACTTACCGTAGGGGCAAAAAAGGACAGGCATACACTCGCGCGCGCATACGCACACACACGCACACACACACACACACACACACACACACACACACACACACACACACACACACACACACACACACACACACACATATCCATCTGCACATACACAGACACAAGCAGACATTTGTAAAGGCAAAAAGTTTGGGCAGAGATACAGTTCCATAAAACAAATTGGATAACACCATTGATGACTTTGAACAGAAGCATGTTGCTAATTCAGAATATTCAAAATTTCTGGGTTTGTGCATTGATGAGAAATTGAACCAAAAACAAGAATAAAACACATTGATGATCTGTTGAAACATTTAGGTTTAGCTACTTAGGCTATTAGGGTTACTGCAAAATTTAGTGATAAACAGATCATTAAATTAGCGTAATATGACTATTTTCATTTATTGTGTTCATACGGCATCATATTTTGGGATAATCCAACACTAAGACAAAAAGTATTCATTACGCAAAAGAGTGTGATCATAATAATAGCTGGAGACCACCCAAGATCACCTTGCAGACATTTATTAGGAACTTAAGATATTCACAGTACCTTTCCAATATATATATTCACTTGTGAAATTTGTTATTGATAACCCATTCCAAATTAAAACCAGTAGCAAAGTGTGTAGCGACAGCACTAGTAGGAAGGATAATCTTCACTATTCTGGGATAAATCTGATTTTGGCGCAGAAAGGGGTGAATTATCCTGCCACAAAAATGTTGGATCATTTACACAAAAGCATAAAAGTCACAGATAGCTAACCACCATTTTAAAACAAGTTGAAAGAATTTGTGAATGACAACCTTTGTACCCAATATATTAATTTTTAGATATGAAGTAGTAAGTGAACGTTAAACTGACCTGATGAAATGTTGTATTCATGATCTATGGAACTAGTATTAGTGTAATGTAATGTAATGATCTTTGTCAGCTTGCAAGGTTTTGATTTGGTGACAAGGTGAATGAAGCCAAAACATATGACTGTGAAATACAGGTTATAAAGACTGATTTATATCGTAGCCCAATGTCTGCATTCGTACCATATTTAACACTTGTTTCATTATAAAAACCAAAACTGTGAGGTATGCAGATTTTGCATTTTACGTGAACCACCACCAGAATGAAAACAAAGAGTTTCTGCTAGATTTAAATGTACTCTTTTCACTGTTGTGACTAGTTATAAAATTTGATTTGACTTGATTTATTTTTTAATTAAAGGATTGTTTCACAATGATATAAGATTTGTTATTGTAATACAAATAAATGCTCAAAATATACATACCCATGGAGTGTATCAGTATGGTTCTATGAGAATAAGACAGGGGTAGGTCATGACCTTGAAGGGACTACCCTGACATTTGCCTGAAATGGTTTAGGAAAACCCAACTGAGGACGGCTGGACAGAGCAAACTCCATTCCCTAGAATATATCATTGTCGTAACAACTGCACTGCCTCATTTGTTGGTCCTGTTGTACAGTGCTATTTGATTTAGACAATTTACAACAAATAATGAAATTTTCGATTCCACATGCTAATGACACCCTCTGGTGAATCTTGGGCCATGAACATGTTGCTATGCCCCTTGCACTGCCTTCTCTCTGCTCATAATTAAAGGTATCAGATTTTCAATACATGATAGATAAAATTTGCTGCATCTAACATTTTGTTTAGTCCAGAGGCAGTTATAAAAGTGAATACAAAGGTCAGGTTAAATAACTACAACAAATGCATTTGTTGAAATGTTGATAATCAACTATTTTTTTTGACAGGCAGGCAGACAATGTGGGCTGACAAATTGCCATTCACTTGTAGATGTCCTATAGTTTTCCAATATGAATTAAGTTAAACGTCAGGATGGTTTCTTTGAAAAGGACTCTATCAATTTCGTTCTCCATCGTTACCCAGTCTAAGTTTTGCTGCATCTCTAATGACTGTTTAATCAATAGGAACTTAAACCCTGATCTTTCTTCCTTTTTATCAGTCCGTTCAACATCACACTGCTCTCAGAGAAAGATTTGCTGATCTGCTGCGCATCCCACAGTCCAAAAACTATTACCAAAGATACCTCCAAACTCCTAGCATTATCATCTACATAGTCTCCAGAGACAAAGAACACATTGAACATTGTCTAATTTTGTTCCAACCTCCAACAGTCATCCTGCATCCTCCCCTCCCACATTCACCTTGCATGGTATCCTTCCAGGAATTCCTTGCCTCCAACTAGATTTTGCCAACTTTCCACAGATCCCTCCCCAATAAATCCAACACCACAGGTATGAAATTAACAGCTATTAAAACCAATCCTGATGTAACCATTATTATACAGTATGACTTGCAATAACTCATCAGTACACCAGGTCATTTGCAAACCCTGTCACCTTAATTCATCTCTCTGTAATGACAAACCACCATACTCTCACCATTTATGTGTTCCAATAGAATTGCAAACCCACTAGCTCAAATAATAAATCAGTGTTTTGAAGAGGGCTGTTTCCCAGAGGCACTGAAATATGCTGAAGTCAAACTACTCTTCAAGAAGGGATCAAGAGAGATAATGGGAAATTAGCATCCTATCTCGATTCTCCCAGTTCTATATAAAATATTTGAAAAACTTGCTGTTGCACAAATCCAAAACTTCATTGCAAAATATTATGTTATTTTAAACAATCAATTTGGTTTTCAGCAAGGGAAAAACACCATAGATGCAGCAAACACTTTCAGTGAGAAAACAATTATATAATTAGACAAGAGAAATAAGGTAGCAGGAATTTTCTGCTACCTCACAAACGCGTTTGGTTCTATAAACCATGCATTGCTTGTTTACAAACTTGAAAAGTATGGCATTAGCGGCAGTGCCCTACAATGGCTTAAATCTTACTTATCCAACAGAAAAGCATTTCTTCAAATGGCACATATCATTTTTCTGACAGGACAAAAATGTCTCAGGATGTTCCACAATGCTCCATATTAGGCCCAGTTCTGTTTCTATTTTATGTTAATGACTTACCATTAAATATCAGCTCCCAATCAGTGCTGTTCGCAGATGATACTTCTGTCTTAGTTGAAGATCAGGATTCAGAAAAAAATTCCAAATCTGTGGTCAGTACTTTCAGTACCTTAGAAACTTGGTTTCAGCTAAATGGGTTGAATCTAAACACATTTAAGCCTTGCGTGATGCAGTTCAAAACCAAAAAGTTAAAATGTGAGCAGATTAAGAATGTACACAACAACCAAGATATAGAAGAAGTTGACTCAGTCAAATTCTTAGGTTTAAATGTAGATAAAAATTTGAGCTGGCAGGCACACATTGAATACCTGCCAAACAAACTGAGCAGCATTTGCAATGTAAATATTATCAACTGCAACTGACATAAACACATGAAAAGTAGCATATACAAGCTGCTTCAAATTAAGTATGTTATTGTTTTTGAGGTAACTCGACAAACATAGTGCGGGCACTAAAAATACAGAAAAAATCATACGAAATATATGCATTGCAAATCACAAAGGACCATGTGACAATTATTTAGAAAACTTAAAATGTTAACTCTGCCATTCTTATACGTATATGAGATTATTATATTTTTGTACACCATACATGAATTATTTGAGGGAAACCATTTTGTCCATTCACATGATACTAGAAACAAGGAAAATTTTATGCTCCTCACCCACCGCCTCAGACTGTTAGCCCAGCGACCTCAATACATGGGAATGAAAATCTTTAATAAATTGGAAGGGAACAAATTGATGCGGATGAATTTAGGTTCACTTAAAAGAAAGCTGTTTGAAGTACTGACACTGAAGTGTTATTCCTCAGTGGATGAACTAATGCGGGACAAACTCGATAAATGTGTTACTCATCCAAAGAAATATCCTTATAGTATTGTTATTTGTTATACCACTATTATTTATTAATGTAAAAGTCATTGTAACTGTTTTACAAATTTTTGACATGTCTCCTGTACGCAAACCAAATGGATTGCAAATGTATGTCATGAGATGAATAAAACACGATTCACAATTTCACCCTTGCTGTGGATGCTTTAAAAAACCTTTTGCCTTCAGAAGCCCTACGTATGTATGTCACACTGTTGGGCTTTAGCAGCTAGAGTTATTACGTTTTACTGAAGCACTTTAATAGGCGAAAGAGAGAGCAGTGTTTAAATTTTCATAAAATAACAAGATTTTGTGTTGTTTTTGAATTGGGAACTTTCATTATAATTTTAGATATACAATCTTGTCTAGTTTTGTTTTTTAGTAGGACCTAGCCATTGGGTCTACCTCAGTAGAGAGAGAAATTTCTACTCCTAAAATAATGCTTCAAAAATAATACTGAATGTATTGAGGACATGAACTTTCTGTAACTTCTGGCATTCAGTTATTGTGCTGCCTATCAATTATTTGTCTTACTGTAAAACATTGTCTCATTCGACCATACAGTTGTTTTCCTTGACCTAATTACAGCACAGAGATTTCGTTGTTTGCTGCACAGTGATTTATTTTGTGCATCTGCTTCTGGACATTCTGTTGGTAGAGCACTTGCCCGCGAAAGGCAGAGGTCCCAAGTTCAAGTCTTGGTCCGGCACACGGTTTTAATCTGTCAGGAAGTTTCGCAGCAACGCACACTCCACTGCAGAGTGAAAATCTCATTCTGGAAATATCCCCGAGGCTATGGCTAAGCCATGTCTCCGCAATATCGTTTCTTCCAGGAATGCTAGTTCTGCAAGGTTCACAGAAGAGCTTCTGTGAAGTTTGTAAAATAGGAGACAAGGTACTGCCAGAATTGAATCTGTGAGGATGAGTCGTGAGTTGTGCTTGGGTAGCTCAGTTGGTAGAGCACTTGCCCGTGAAAGGCAAAGGTCCCCAGTTCAAGTCTCGGTCCATCACACAGTTTTAATCTGTCAAGAAGTTTCATTTCTTGATAAAATTTCAAGAAACTTTGGAAAAGTGTTTTTTCCTAATCCAGTAGTAACAGTTGAGGCATCAATAATTAAAGGCAAAAGCAGTCTTTAGCAATATGCGAAAAAAAGAAGAATAAGAGGAATGCAGTGCGGATTTCGGCTGATAGATCAGGGTCTGCTTTCAATAGGAAATGTAGTGCAGAAACTTCTCGTAAAACATCCAGCAGAAGATCTAAGGGGAAAAAATTCTGGAATTATATTGATAATTATTTTACCAGATAATATCCAGTGGAAGATAGTAGGATTGTAAGCATAGGCATATAGAATCTGCTTCAGTTCACATAAGATGTATTCATGAAGCACGGAGAACATGAGTGGTTTATCAATGGCTGCATCGCAGACATCAAGTGGCAAGATATTAGAGTGACTGATACTATCAAATTTTTATGATTCCAGAAAAATTATTCGTGTTACAGAAGAGCAAAAAGTAGTGGTATTAGCATTGGTGTGACATATCTTGCAACTATGACTAACTACAATAAATATACAATTTTCGTTGTTAAATTTTATGTATGAAACTGCAAAAGTAGAAAATGGCAGTAAAGATATTTGTTAAACCCATTATTAATACTGCAGATGTAAATGTATTTGCCCTTCACCATAATCTATGGTTTCAGTTCAGTGACTAACTGTGAAGAAGCTTCAAATACACTACTGGCCATTAAAATTGCTACACCAAAAAGAAATGCAGATGCTAAACTGATATTCGTTGGACAAATATATCATACTAGAACTGACATTTGATTACGTTTTCATGCAATTTGGCTGCATAGATCCTGAGAAATCAGCACCCAGAACAACCACCTCTGCTCCTAATAACGGCCTTGATACTCCTGGGCATTGAGTCAAACACAGCTTGGATGGTGTGTATAGGTACAGCTGCCCATGCAGCTTCAACATGATACCACAGTTCATCAAGAGAAGTGACTGGCGTATTGTGATTAGCCAGTTGCTCGGCCACCATTGACCAGACGTTTTCAATTGGTGAGAGATCTGGAGAATGTGCTGGCCAGGGCCGCAGTCAAACATTTTCTGTATCCAGAAAGGCCCGTATAGGACTAGCAACATGCGGTCGTGCATTATCCTGCTGAAATGTAGGGTTTTGGAGTGATCGAATTAAGGGTAGTGCCACGGGTCATAACACATGTGAAATGTAATGTTCACTGTTCAAAGTGCCATCAATAAGAACAAGAGGTGACTGAGACGTGTAACCAATAGCACCCCATACCATCACACTGGGTGATACGCCAGAATGGCAATGACGAATATACGCTTCCAATGAGTGTTCACCGCAATGTCGCCAAACACAGATACGACCACCATGATGCTGTAAACAGAACCTGGATTCATCCGAAAAAATGACGTTTTGCCATTCGTGCACCCAGGTTCGTCGTTGAGCACACCATCACAGGTGCTCCGGTCTGTGATGCAGCGTCACGGGTAACCGAAGCCATGGTCTCCGAGCTGATAGTCCATGCCGCTGCAAATGTTGTCGAACTGTTTATGCAGATGGTTGTTGTCTTGCAAACGCCCCATCTGTTGACTCATGGATTGAAACATGACTGCACGATCCATTAAAGCCATGCAGATAAGATTCCTGTCATCTCGACTGCTAGTGATACGAGGCCGTCGGGGTCCAGCACTGCATTCCGTATTACCCTCCTGAACCCACCGATTCCATATTCTGCTAACAGTCATTGGATCTCGACCAATGCGAGCAGCAATGTCGCAATACGATAAACTGCAATTGCGATAGGCTACAATCCGACCTTTATCAAAGTCGGAAACGTGATGGTACACATTTCTCCTCCTTATGCGAGGCATCAAAACAACGTTTCACCAGGCAACACTGGTCAACTACTGTTTGTGTGTGAGAAATCATTTGGAAACTTTCCTCATGTCAGTACGCTGTAGGTGTTACCACCGGCACCAACCTTGTGTGAATGCTCTGAAAAGCTAATCATTTGCACATCACAGAATCTTCTTCCTGTCGGTTAAATTTTGCGTCTGTAGCACATCGTCTTCATGCTGTAGCAGTTTTAATGGTCTGTAGCATATATTGAGTCAGGCTTTGTTAGTATTAGACTTTTTGAGGTTATTGTCTTACAACATTGTCTACAACATTTTGTCAAGAAGTGGCAGCCAAATGTGTTGATAGAATTAAGACAGATAAGTGTTGAAGTATCAGCTGCAGTGGTCTTTATGAATATTCGGGGTGGTGCGCGAAATGTGTCACCATTTCTTTTTGACATAATTTATGAATTGTGCTTGGTACCCTGTTAAGCAGTAGCAGTAGAGCTCGAAGAAATAGAGTTACAAAATGATGTATAATTCACAGTACCATCACTAGGAGGCTAGTGTTTACAACATGCTCAACAATGGTCAACTAACGACACATCAGTGGTCCACAGTTGTTACTTTTTCACAAAATGAGGAGTCCTATTGCTACTCAGAGGCAGTTCCGATAATGGTTTAACACACAGTAACCCCCTTGTAAGAGACAAAATTACAGGCTGTATGATCAATTTTAATAGAGGCCGTATGATCAATTTGTATGGAAAGGATCAATACTGGAAGTGATGTGATCTTGGCTGAACCCTGTATGTTGCCAGGTAGTAGTGAAGCAGTACAAGTTGCTCTACCCAGAGATGCCCTGACAAACTGCAGAAAGGTTGCAGCTGGGCATATACAGATGCTCCGTCAGCAGAGTCGTGAAAGTAACACCTCGATATAACTGTACGAGAAGGTCACTGCAGAACACAAGTGGCAGGGGCTTCTTTTTGGGTTGTGTGGATAGCAAACAAAATGTATGCTTTTGGGCTACTAAAAATCTGCAAGTGCATCATGAATGACAGCATCATCCTCCAAGAATTACAGTGTGGGTCACAGTTTCCAATCATGGGCTTATTGGTCCTTTTTTCTTTGAAGAAATTGTGAACAGTGTGCATTATATGAGTATGCTCTACAATAATTTTGGTCCACAGCTTATTGCTACAGCATTGCTGTTCAACATGCAGTGGTTCACGCAAGATTAAGCAAGGCCACATACTGTAAACACACTGTTGTATTTCTTATGTGAGCATTTTGATACGTAAGTCATTTCACTCAGATTTCCAATTCATTTCAATGGCAGACTATTTTGGTCCCCAGTAATCCAGACCTCAACCCAAGTAAATTCTTTCTTTGGGATATGTAAAGGAAACTTCCAGTTGAGCCACTTTCACATGAGAGTGACAGCCCACAAACTATTGAGGCATATTCCACATTTAAGATACATTTGGTCACAAAAAAAAGTTCATGAGAAAAGGGTTTTGTTGATAGTGCTATTTTACTACATATCTAGTTTACTTTTCCACATAATGGCTGTTCACATATACACTTTTTATAATATTGCACCAGCTTCTTTAACCCCACAACATGAAAGCCTGCCGCCAGGAAACTGAACCAGTTCATAATGCTAATCTCTAGTTCATCATCGTTTTGAAATCATCGTCCTCCCAGCCACAGATCAGTGAGAATTTTTGGAACTTGCCTTGCACACAATTTGTGATATCCAAGCTGTTCAGTGACAGTCCTGTAAATTGAGGTTCAAACAACATTCTATAATCTTTATCGCTCATCATTTCTCGTCCATACGTTAGGCATACCTTTTGACAGCAAAAATCTAATCACACTGTGCACTTCACAACTGGCAGAATCTACAATTTTCTCAGTCAGTAAGATGTGCTCCCACCGATTAGTGAATGACTACTGAATCAGACCAACACTACAGTAATTTTGTAAAGGATTGGTAGACAGTGCTGCATACATGAAACTTCATTCAGGCCACCACTTAGTTAAATATTGGTCACCGGACCTTAGTTGCGGAATATGCCTCATGAATCACTGAATGTGCTCAACCAAGGGATATCACAATCCCACTGACAGTTGTCAATGTACTAGATATGGTAGGATTTTATAATACATATCACATCATTGAATGTAAAGAAAGAACATTGTCACTATCTCACTATGCAAAATGATGACAACTTTAATTACCTAATTAATACCTTGTACACACTGTATGTCATAAAAATCTCAAAAAAAAAAAATGTTTAAGACATTTAAAATGAAAAACTCCATTTCTGGAAGTCATAATTTCTTTGCATCATGGAGTCGCAAGACAGTGGGTTGTTTTGTGTTGCAAAGAGCTAAGTTAAATACCAGAATGATTCCTTTGGAAAGGGCTGGACCAATTTTAAGTTCCCATTCTTGAACTACATCTATACTGACCCACTTGCCATTGGATGGAAGACATCAATCTTCCATGTACTTTCACAAGTTGAAAGGCATTATATCATCAACCTGACACTAAGCAGGCTCAACAAAGGGCTTTTCGTATAACTTATGTGGGACTCATTGGAAACATAAAGTGGTATTCCTGTGTTTGTGTTCTTTTACAGTAGTTGCCACTTAGAATGTAAATTTTCCAATGTGTTTAGCAATTCAGCTAACAGTGGTTTTCAATTTTGTGGGCTCATTGATAAAAATATTGTAGAGTCCACCCATTCTTGAGAGTTTGGCATGTGTGTAGCAAGTATAAGAAATAGAATGAAAGAACACCTTTGCAGTGACTTCAGGCAGTCTTCATGAAAGGCAAATTTTCAAAATCCAAAGTTTGATAATCCATTTGGGTTAAACTTCTCATTTCTCATACACACTATTTCATCTTCTAACCTACTAGCTGTCCCTTTTAGGTGATATCACTACGAAACCTGTGAAATTGCCAGTAATGAAAAATGTGATGAGCTCCAATGGCTCATCTGACCGAAGCAGCCAAAGAAATTAATGGTTACTCAGTGTTACATGGCATACTGTCATAGAATTAGAAGCAATGTATGTGAAATTTTTTAAAGTGCATAATATTTGCCATTGACTGTAGAGATTATTTCACAGTTACAATTTCAACCTTAAAGCTGTTATCTAGTGGTACTGCAAAATATTTTGGTTCACATGTGTCAGACTTTAAAATCCTCTGACCAATTCATTGTAAAAATATGGCCGCACTAAATGAGTGTGAAGCTCCATACACTGTGAAATGATGTAAATTACATGAACTATTGCCA
The DNA here is from genome assembly GCF_023897955.1 of Schistocerca gregaria. NCBI lineage: Eukaryota > Metazoa > Arthropoda > Insecta > Orthoptera > Acrididae > Schistocerca > Schistocerca gregaria. The sequence goes on along the minus strand of NC_064921.1, from coordinate 604,227,583 downwards.
GTGTTGGCATTTTTTATACAAAATGCAGTGAACTGATGTTCTTTAGCTGCATTATTTTTACAGTGAAATGGCTCAGTTCTGATGATTACATATATACATGCTGGAGACTTTTTAAGTTTGAATCTGTTGAGGCAAAATCTTTTGCAGAACCTTTTAATAATGGTCTAAATGCCGAAACTGCAGTTGTTAAATGAAAAATCTCTATAGTCAGTAGCGAATATGTTGCCCTTTAAAAAACTCTACTGTCTGTGAACCCCAACTACAAGAAGTCAATATACATGATAGCTCCAAGTTTGTGAGAGGATGCTTTCAAGATCAAGGTGTCAAAAAGACATGTCACAGGGGCACAGGTATCAGCTTAAGTAAAGCTTAAACTCTGACACATTCTTAAGAGGTCTCTGAAGACTGAATCACATCTTCTTGACAAGCAACTACGGAGGTGCCACTATGTGGGTTGCTGCTGTTGTGACAGCAGGAATTAAACCTGCTGGTAAAAAGGGTCTGGCACATCAGCGAGGAAATCTTGCATCCCGGTCAAATCCAGAACTGAACACATCTCAAACCACTGTTCAGTTCAACACTTTTTATATGCAAATGTATAAAAATACCCTGCAAACCAGTGTGAAGTACATGTCAGAGGGTACTTACCAATGTGCTACAAAGTAGGTCCAGTTCCATTCACAGAAAGATTGTGGGTAGAATCATTGACTAAATGCCTGTATGCATGCTGTAATTATCCTAATGTCTTTGTCGTCTGTTTGGGAGCAACACTAACGGGGTGGTAGTATATTCCTAGATTCCTCATTTAATAGTGGTTCTTAAAACATTGAAAGTAGGCATCAATCCTAATATGTCTCCCAGTTCAGGTGTTTCAGCAAATTCGTGACACTCTATGTGTGTTGGTGAAGATGTAGTATTGAGGTGTATGGTTTTCAGACGTCAAGAAATACTGCATCTACCTGACTGGATTTTGCATGTTTTTGAAATTCATAGAGTTTGGCATGGCAGAGGTAATTCTGTTCGAGATACCTCATTATGTTTGAGTTCAGAATATGAGCTATAAAACCCGTGGGAGCTTTTCTGTTACATTTTTTCACAATTCATATGATATGAAAGAAATGAAACTAAAGGAAGTAATAAACCGCCATCATAACAGTAATGAGACAAAAACTAATTAAATGACTGTTTAAACAAAACCTCTAAAACAATAACAAATACTAGATTTTCAGAGACAAGCAAACAGTTTTAGAGAATCAAGTCAGTAAAATAAGAATAGGATAAACTAATATAATCAGTTTGAATGGCAGAGGGAAGAAAGGATAAAGTTGAAAGAGTGTGTAGAGTTAATAGGACATGATACATTGTGACATATTAAAACTGTTTGCCAAATGAGATTCAAAACAGACAGCTTTGCCTTTCGTGGGCAAGTACTCTATCAACTTGGCTATTCAAGCTCAAGTCACAACTCGCACTCATAGATTTCTTCTATGAGTGGATTCATCTCTTATCTTCCATACTCCACAGAAGCTTCCTACATGAAATTAGTACTCCTGAAAAAAAGGATATTGCAGAGACATGGCTTAGCCACAACTGTGGGCTATTGTTTCCAGAAAGAAGTAGGACTATAGTGAAACATTTCATGTTTCTCCACCAAAAGACATGAAGCTTGACAGGATGAGATGATACTGGAATGCAACAGAAAAAAATCAGCAAGATCAGGGAAGGAAACCAGAAGAAAAACACACATGGGAAGCTCTGCTGTTGAAGAAGAAGTAGAAAAAGAAGTGGTCAAGAGGAATGAAAAGAAGTCATCTTTAATATAGTAGATTCAAATTCTGAGAATGAATTTGGATAAAGGTGAATAAATACAAGAAGAAGGGCAATTGTGATGAAAGAACAGAAAAGGAAAGAACTTTATTACCTGTGGTACAGATCAAGGAGAAACACCTTTAATCTATGGTAATGGATATTTCTTTATATCTAAGTACATTATATTTCTTTGTACTTATCAAAGGAAGTGGAGGGAATTTGTTTAGGGGGGAGGTATGAGGGCATGTGGTTACATGAATTGGGATGGGGAGAATATAAAGAAAGTAGAGAAACAAGCTGGATGGTAAATAACAAATAGCTACTGTCCAATAAGTGTATTGTCACCCAAAATTCTGTGCTAATACTGGTGTTCTATGCCTCCCAGTGGATTAAATTAGATTTGATTTTCATTGACTCCAATACTGTTTGACATAGTGAGTGGAAGTGTTTCAAGACTTATACCAATAAATTATGAGTCCCAGATATTTTCGTTTCTTTCTTTTTTCAGTACAAAGTTCAGTATGAAAGGAAATAGTGTACTATCTGATCTCAGTAACACTATAATATGTGCACTATCTGATCTAAGGCATGCAGACACCTATTCCTTGACATTGATATGGGGTGTGTCCATACTTCGCCTTTATGCAAGTTTCAGCTTGTCCAAACACACTTTCAGTGAATGCTCTGGACTTTGAATCCAATGATCTGAGTTTCAGTATTGGTAGAACCATGTGATGTGTTTTGGAATCGTTTATGGAAAAGTGGCAAGCTGGTTGTTGAAACGGTGTACGCTGAATTTTAGTTAGGACAATGTAAAGCAAATTCTCATTAGCAGTCCACAGTGTGCACTCTGGGTGCAATCCAATAGTTGCTTTACAAAATATGGTTCCAATTACTGATAACTATTAATGTGATGAAATGTTTCAGTGAGTCAAGTAGCACACTTGGAAAACATTTGCAATCACCACAGATTATGGAATTTTGCATTACAGGATATAGAGATAACGTTTCAGTAGATTTGTTTGTTAATCACATAACCTTGTTCAAAATGCTTCTTTGTTGTTTGAAAGTAGCGAGAAAGTGAGTAAAAATCATAGTGGGCTTTTAATAGAACGAAATATTATATAAAGTCCTATTGAATGACAACTGCCAAGTAGAGGCCTACAGGAAAGGGGCATTCAAATGAAACCGCGTCACTAGTGTAAAATAATGGAAATGATTTTATTAACTCAAAAATGTAGTGATACACAGTACACATACTCAAAAATAGTTACTGAAACTGTTGACTCATTTATCTCATTGCTACACTAGCCAGTCGATTCCATTCTTGAAGAAGCTAATAGGCTGCTGTCGGATCCAGACCTTGATCCAGTCGTACACTTTGTCGTCCATTGCGAATCGATGTCCATGAACAGCTTGTTTTAGAGGTCCAAACACAAGAAAGTCACACTGTGAAAGGTTGGGACTGTATGGTGGCTGTTCTAGCATTTCCCACCAAAAGTGCTGCAATGTTATCTTTACTGCATTGGCTGGGTGTGGGCAGGCATTATCATGAAGGAGGATAACGCCACTGGACAACATGCCTTGGAGTTTCGACTTGATGGCTAGTCTAAGGTTATGTAAAGTGGCTTGATAATGCTGGGCATTGATGGTGGTTTACCATTCCAGGAACTCAACATGCAGTGGGCCCTTGTGGTAAAAAAAGGTCATCCTGACCTTACCAGAACTGGTGTGCAAGGCCCTTGATTTCTTTGGAGGTGGTGAAGTCACATGTTTCCACTTCTTGCTCTGACGCTTGCTTTCCGGTTCAAAATGGTGACACCATGTTTCGTCACCTGTGGCAATACATGACAGAAAGCCATATTCCTCTGCATGATAAAATTGAAGATGACTCAAAGACAACACCATTCGAGTATTGCGCTGTCTGGCAGTCAGTTGGTGGAGAACCCACTGCAAACAGATTTTTCCAAAGTTCAAGTGTTGATGCATTATGGTGTGGACGGTGCCCATTCTAATACCCAGTAACCAGCGGATCTTGTCCATGGTGATACTGTGGTTGTCCAAGACTAAAGCATTCACTTCCACATCCATTTCCGGTGTGATGACGTGATGAGCCTGTCCAGGACGAGTATCGTCTTCCAGTGACTCGCACCCCCCAAGGAATCATTTGCACCATTCCACAACACATGAATGACTCAGACTGTACACACTGTACACAGCCTTCATCCAACTATACATTTCACGGCCTCCAACTCCCTCTGCCACAAAAAACTAAATCACCCCTCATTGTTCCTGCTTACTCGTCTGCATGTTCGGTAGTGGACGAAAACTTATGTGACCACTTTCTTTTTGGCGTAAAATCACACTGGCTCTATGCAACATCAAATGGTGTGCATGCGTCAGTCTCTTTACCAATAAATGGTGCTACCATACCCGCAGTTATGTGGTGCCACCTTACATGTAAGGCAAAGGTAGACGCACTGGCCAGGTTTCATTTGAATGACTCTCATAGTTTGAAAAGAAAGTGATTTCAGGGACGAGCTGAGTTCCCATATCAGCCACTGAGACATGACATTGTATGAGAAACATGACATCAGATTTCTAGCTCTCTGTCGTCACTGCACCCACCTACTACGGCCTTTGGATGTCTGGCTTTTTGGACACCTTAAGCAAGTATGGTGCAGGGTGTTGAATGAATGGAAAAAAGCCCACAAGGGAGGAGAGTGGCCAGCCTTTCAAAATCAACTAAGTACCTGGGTGTTAAAATTATGAACAACTTCAGTTGGAAAGACCACATAGACAATATTGTGGGGAAGGCGAGCCAAAGGTTGCGTTTCATTGGCAGGACACTTAGAAGATGCAACAAGTCCACTAAAGAGACAGCTTACACTACACTCGTTCGTCCTCTGTTAGAATATTGCTGCGCGGTGTGGGATCCTTACCAGGTGGGATTGACGGAGGACATCGAAAGGGTGCAAAAAAGGGCAGCTCGTTTTGTATTATCGCGTTATAGGGGAGAGAGTGTGGCAGATATGATACACGAGTTGGGATGGAAGTCATTACAGCGTAGACGTTTTTCGTCGCGGCGAGACCTTTTTACGAAATTTCAGTCACCAACTTTCTCTTCCGAATTCGAAAATATTTTGTTGAGCCCAACCTACATAGGTAGGAATGATCATCAAAATAAAACAAGAGAAATCAGAGCTTGAACAGAAAGGTTTAGGTGTTCGTTTTTCCCGCTCGCTGTTCGGGAGTGGAATAGTAGAGAGATAGTATGATTGTGGTTCGATGAACACTCTGCCAAGCACTTAAATGTGAATTGCAGAGTAGTCATGTAGATGTAAATCTGAGTTTCCCATGCTGTTGAAGAAACTGGTAGAGGAAATGGAACAAAATGAAAGGAAATATGCAGGAAGGTTTTAGAGGAACTGGGATCCATTGTACCAATTGGGAGCACGTCCTGAAGAAGTTGTGTGGTGGTAGGCTGCAAAATGAAGATGATGAGGTTTCAGCAATATTTTCCAGATTTTCATCAATGAACTAAAGGCTTACAGACAACAGGCCATAGATAAGCCAGCATGAGGAAGGAGGAGGAAGATGAATATGCCACCTCACAGAGGCATTAGCCTTGAAGACTCCAATTATGCAGATCTTCAAGATAGGCAGCCTGGAATGTCGAAGAAAAACATATAAGGGAAAGTTACAAAATGGTTAGCCAACACCCAAAGAAAGGGGAGGAAAAAGGGGCAGGAGACTGGGTTGTCCAGCAATGAAGACCTTTTGAGTGAAGGACACTTCATTCACTGAAAGTGAGAACATCATCCAATCTGTTGTGGCTTGTCACCTGCATGATGATGCCAATGACACAGATGTTGAAGATAACAGATTTATTGGTGTTGTTCATCCCATCTACAAAATCATTGCAGCTGAACAAGCTACTACAAATAATGACAAATCTGAGAAACAGGACGGAACCAACAATGAAGTGAAGTGTCCACTGCTGTCACCTCTCTCAATGTTGAACGGGCTCTTGTTTCCAGCCACCTTGTTCACCACCCACTACTTGATGCTGTGCAAAAGAATTGTCTCTAAGTAGGTGTGAAATATTTTGGGAAATTATATTGTGGGCTCAGGCTTCCACTCCTGCCAAGATAGGAGATGCACCATTATCAGCCATGACCAAAGTAGGAAAATTCTTGATGTGGCCCAATCCTCGCAATGCTGTGTGGTGCTAGGCAAACCAAATTGTTCACCAAGTGGATCCACTACAAGAGATCTCACCAGGTGTCTTTTCGTGTGTGTGTTTGTGTGTTTTCCTATTCCTGCAAGAAACATTTGATTTGTGTATAAGATTCCCCACCTTTTGTGTAAGAGATGGCTTTTTTGGAAAGATAGAATTTGAGGAAACAGATGTATAGCTATGTTGAGTAAAATCCTTTAAGGAATTTACATTTAACAGACCTAATATAGTGTCACGAAGTTGGGGAGTAGTATGATACTGGGTGTTGTTTTATGTAAGATGAGAGCTTGTTGAATATATTCCTACTAGCATACATAGTTTCACTCTGAACCCCAAACAAGGAGGCTAAGGCTTTGTAAAAATTAGTTTTTTATCTTGTATTGTGATTGTATAGATCACAGTTTAGTTGCAACTGATTTTTGTTATGCACAACAAAAACCATTGAGGAGTAAATGTGTTGGGCAGTGTATGTAAGAACTTAAAGTTCCTTAAAAAAGGCATTGAGAAAGTGCAATTATTGCTTTACAAAGTATTCTTTTTGGTCACTTATGTTGAATAAACACATTATTTAGTTCAGGTGCACTGTCCCAAAAGATAGTTGGATAAGACAACAAGGAGGGAAAATGTGCTAAATGTTGCCCTTAGGTCAGTACAATGAGACATGCTTCTAAGGGCAAAACATGCTGCACTGAAATTCTTGATTAGTTTATTTATGTGTTGTGTGCCATATCCGTTGACATTTTATCCCTGAAGATGCCCTCTGTAGTCGAAGGTGAAATATCAGAGAGAAGTTTTATGTTTCAACTACACTCTCACAGCTAAGAAATTTTGACAGAGGTAAACACCAACTGTGAGAGCTTACATTGCTTGATTAACTGTTAAACTGTTAGCTGTGAACCACTTGCAAGCCTGTTCAGTTATCTCCAAAAGTTGAAATTGGACCCTTGATTATTATGGTTGTGTCATCAGCAAACATTACAGATGAGACTAGAAAATCATTTATTTAGTTTAAGAACAAGAGCATGTCCAATACTATCCTTGTGGGATCCCATGTGTTATGTTCTCCCATTCTGAGTTCAGTTTCATGTCTTTGACACAGTCTGTTAGTGAGACACTTTGTTTTCTGTTATGGAAGTAAGAATCTGTACATGCAAGAGGGATGCCTTTGATGACATAATGCTTTAGTTGCCAAGCAGAATTTTGTGATACACTCAATTGAAGGCTTTGGAAAGCTCACCCAGTATGTCAATGGAGTAATGCTTCTCGTTTACCTCTGCCAAGACTTCATTCATGAGGTCGTGCATTGCTTTATGTGTAGAGAATCCTGTACAAAAATGAAATTGTGAGGTAATTAACAAGTCCTGATGAGTAAAATTAGTCAGTATTCTATCATTGGCCAATTTTTCAGGCACATTTGAAAAGACTGAAAGGACTGAAACAAGTCTGTAATGAGAAGTGGTTTGCTTATTTCATTTTATAGCTAGGTGTTATAACAGCAGATTTAAGTTTGATTGGTTAAAAGATGACTTAAAGGTAATCCTGACACAAGAACATAGTTAGCAAATTACTATATTTTAGTGACCTGATGAATTCTAGAATCTCTTTATAGATTGTATTTTAGACAGTATTGTCTTAGTGATACAGGCAGTGCCCGTTAAAGTAAATCTAATGCATCTGTATTTGTTTGTTTATTAAAGGGTGCAATATTGTATTTTGTGCCAGTCTGAGGAATCAGTCATTGATTGTCTCACTTACTGAAGCATTGGCCCCTCTTCCTAGATCACTTTGGATATTGGTACATGAATGGGCAGAGGTTTATACCTCAAGCTCCATTCATGAAAGTCTTTTCGATTTACAAATATCTATGTAAGTAGCTGTAAAATATATGCAGTGAGTCCCACCTAAACTTTTCACCATCAATATCTCTGGAGCCACACTAGATAGCGACAAATGACTTTCAGGTGTATGAACATACGGCAGCGGTTCACAAAAGTAAATACTATGGGAAATTCTAAAGTATCTGCAAATATTGGTTTCAACACAGACTTATGTTTTTTTTTTTTTTTTTTTTTTTTTTTTTTTTTAAATGGACACCCCATCTTATTCCATATGCAATCAATAACATGAGAAATCACTATAATACTGGATGTTGGTCGCATTGTAATACATCAATTACATTGCGAGAAATTGGAATACGAAGTTGACACATGAAAAGAACGAAATGCACCACTATTGCACTTCCCGTGATGCAATAGTGGTCCAAACACTGCTCATAACCGCAATATGATTGATGTACTTATTGTTACTTTCACTGTTATCGTGAGGGCCAGAAGTAATAATAGGGCTTCCTGCCACAAACATTGATGTGTACATAATTATGTCCCTCGTGCATGTTGTATTTGTATACATACAGACTATGGAAGAGTACTGGCTGCTGTATGCCACCCTGTTCCACAGCCCAAGTCAACTCTTTGCCTCTGCAGTTGTGTTCAGGAATGGGTCACAGTCAGCGCTGTGTGTGGGAACGACACACTGCGAAGCAGGTTGTTCTGTGTGGAAGTATGTACAGGTATTTGCCACTTGTATACTGTGCAGTGTAATTGGGGTCACTGTTGTAATTGTGGTATTAATTTATTTGTCCATCAGTCCTAGGTGTTTGACATGGTATTCACAAATGAGGAAATGGTTGAAATGATATTATTGTATGGAAAATGTCACCAAAATGGCACACATGTGGCACAGGTGTATGCCCAGCGGTACGCTAATAGACGTCATCCGACCTGCACTATCTCCATGAATCTTGTTTGGAAAGCTTCATATGACAGTGAAGTTGCCTTAACAGATGCAGATCTGGAGCAGAGGCATAACACCTGATGCAGCAGAAGTAGCTGTTCTGGCGACCAATACAATAAAGTATTCGTGAAATGGAGAGACAGATGGGAATCCCTCGAACAAGTGTGATGCATATTGTGCACTGGCATAGATACCAACTGTATCACATGGTGCTACATCAAGGCCTACATGGCAATGATGTTCACATTCCCATAGGATATTGTTTGTGGGTTCTGTGGTAAGGCCATGACTTTATGCGTAGGGTACTGTTACCTGACGAGGTCATATTTGAAAACCATTCAAACACCAACTTTAACAATATGCAGTACTGTTTATCAGAAAACCTGTATTGGATTAGCTGGGTTGGACATCAACCTCAGTGCAGTGTCAATGTAGGGTGTGGTATTGTAGGACCCCGCATCATTGACCAAATTTCATTGATGGCACTCTTAACGGGCAACAGCCTTAGCAGCTCTTGAGATGTACTTACTTGGACTGATGGAAGACCTGCCCCTTCACTTACATCAAATAATGTTGTATCAACATGATAGGTGCCATGGTGCACAACAGGTGCTAAATCAACAGTTCCCACATCAACAGATTGGACGGGGCAGTCTCATTCAGGGATATCCAGCATGATCACTGAACCTCACGCCCATGGAATTTTTTCTCTGAGGACGTGTGAAAGGTGTGTATCAGTAGGTCCCAATAACAATGACCAACATGAAAGCACATATTACATCTGTATGTGCTGCAATAACACCACAAACACTAACAGCTATGAGTGGATCCATGATGGAGCCCACATAATGATGTTGCCAAGCAAATGGTGATCTCTTCGAACATACCTTGTAGCATTTTGGCTGTGAGACATGTGACTGCACATCGGCATACATTTTATGTATTACAGAGAAGAAGTATGTTTATGTATGTGTTGCATCATCTGCAATGATTCAATTCTGTCTCAGTCATTAAAGATGTTCAATGAAATGTCCTGTATGTGGCACGATGTACAACTTCATACAAATAGCATGTATCCCTCTGTGCGACCCTTTTACAGCCATTAATTTTGTTTACTCTGACTCATGGTTATATGCATTTTGTTATGTCCATTGCAGTACTGCCGAAAAGTTCAGTAAAGCACATATGAGTAAATTGTTTCCTTGTTTTCCTTGTGGGTGATGGGACATCCATATGTTTCCCAGATCACATACTAGCAATGTACGTAGCAGTATGTAAGTACACCATTTATTGCATCGTAGTATGTCATTCACATCACAATTATGAGCAATGTGCAGGTCGGACTTGTATCACGGCAAGTGCAATAGCGGCGTGTTGTGTTCATTTCACATGTCAGCTTCATGTCCCAATTTCTCAGGATGTAACTGACATTTTGCAATGCAACAAATACCATTATTATTATGATTTCTAATGTTATTGACCGCGTAAAGAAAAATATGAGGTGCAATTAAAAAAAAAAGTTTGTTTGTGTTGAAAACAATATTTGAACACAGTGTAGAATGTCTCATAGTATTTACTTTTGTGAGCCCCTGCCGTACATTCATGCCATGTAAGCCATTTGTCAATATCTATTGTGGTTCCAGAGACATTGGTGGTGAAAAGTTTAGGTATGTATAACGGACAGGGTGAAGGTTACAACTCACCGAATACTTGAGGTGTTCAGTCATTGATAGCCACATAAACAAGGCTGAGAATGTTGCTAGCTTTCAAATGAATCCCCTTCTTCAGAACTATTATGTACACATACACACTAATACATGTGCATAGCTGCATTGTCCAGGTTGAAATATTGTGCTGACACTGCAACTCTACTGGTAAGAGGGATTTTATTGAGTGAAGTGAATGAGGGGAGAATGAAGCTGGGGAGCAGTTGGGAGGGTTAGGGAAAGGTGGCTGGTGGTTAGGAGCAAGAGACAACGTGTTCATGGGATAGGATTGTAGAGATATGAAAATGGCACAAGTGAGCTCATTCTGGCCTCAGGCAGATTCAGTTGTATGTTGTGCGCAATTATGCAGAGAAGAGGATTGGCAATGGGACATAGAAGAAAGGAAAGGGGAAGAGCGAAGAGGGGATAGGGACTCTGTCGGTGGGAGGGTGGGAGTGAGGATTGGATCATGAGATGCAGGGGTGTAGGTGCATGTAGGGCAGAGGCTAGTGGAGGTTGTGGTCAGGAGGATTATGAGATCAAAGGATGCGTTGCCATGACAATTCCCATCAATGTACTTCAGGGAGACTGGAGCTGGGAGAAGGGGGGAGGAGGGGGGTGGGGGATGGAGAGCAAAAGTTCCAGATGGCACAGGTTGTGAAGCAACCACTGAAGTGAAATATCTTGTTCACAGCATTATGTTCTGCCACTAGGTGGTCAGCTCTGCTTTTGACTACAATTTGGCAGCAGCTAACTGCGAGGCCTGTCTAAAAGGTATCCGACCACTGGCCAGAAAAAATATTTCAAATACCTAATGGGGTTGGGACCCCAATCCCCTTCAAAGTAGGCCCCTTGTGCTTGTACACACTTAGCCCACCAATCCTTCCACTGCTGGAAACACCTCTGGAAGTCTTCTTTTAGAGTGGTGTTCAGCTCCCTTGTCGTGTTCTGCATTATCTCTTCTCTACTATCAAAACGGGACCCTTTCAGTGGCATTTTCAAGTTTGGAAACAACCAGAAGTTGCAAGGAGCTATGTCTGGAGAGTAGGGAGGTTGGCAAACAGCTATAATTCCATATTTGGCCAAGAAATTTTGGATCGAGTGGGATGAATGTGCGGGGACGTGGTTGTGATGCAGTTGCCAGTTTTTCACCGTGCACATGTCTGGTCTTTTGCACTGAACTGCATCACATAGTCACCAGAGAACATCTTGATAGTACTCCTTTTTCACTGTTTGTTCTTCAGGTGCATATTCATGATGCACAATTTCACAGACACCAAAGAAGCCAGTCAGCATCACCTGGATTTTGCTTCACACCTGCCGAACTTTCTTTGGCCTTGGAGACTCGGGATGCTTCCTTTGCAATGACTGTCTTTTTGTTTCTGGGTCATACCCGTACACCCATGACTCATCTCCTGTTATCGTGGTGTTCAGAAATCCAGGATCAGTGTTGGAGGTGTCCAGAAGGTCAGAACGTCAAAACAGAGGCCTTTTTGTGCCAGTGACAACAACTTGGGCACAAATTTCACAGCCACACTGTGTATGTTCAAATAATCATGCGAAATTGCATATGCAGTATCTTTACTCACTCCAACCTCTTGGGCAATCTCCTCCACAGTCAAACGATGATCTTCTATCACCAAATTTTGCACCCTCTCAACAACAGCTGCACTCCGATCAGTTTGGGGCATGCCAGAATGCTGGTCACTCTCCACTGATGTGTGATCATTTCTGAATCAGTTGAACCACTCCTTAATTTGTGTTACACCCATTGCATCTTCTCCAAACACCTGCTGAATCTTACGAATTGTTTCACTTTGGGAATCCCCAAGCTTTTGACAAAATTTGATGCAGTATCTTTGCTCAACACATTCTATCATCTTGAGAGAATTGGTAATCCGATGAACATGTTGTGTAGCACCTCTCTCAGTGACTGACAGGCAGCAACTGACACGCTGGAAGGCGGGGACAAAATTCATGCTTGCACATAAATGTCCCTTCCTTTACAGTGTACAGTGGTGCCGCACTAACATCTCTATTTTGCACGGGAAAATCAAAGGTCGGATATATTTTAGACAGACCTCGTGTTTGCCATTTTGTTGCCTTCTTACAAATGAATTTGAAGTAGACAGTGCTATCAGTTGGGGACCAATATTGTTTCTGTATTCCATAAAGCTTATTGCTTGTTTATAGTCCGGGTTGTATAAGTTTCATTCTGTACTGGATAAAGTGGTGCTGTCGCAAGTTCAATACCCTTCTAACAATGCTTGATCCCTGACTACTTGGGTTTTCACAGATTATGAATTATGTGTGGCTGCTTCATAATAGACTGACATCCTGTATGATAAGCCCCCTTTTTAAATAAATGAACTTCCCTGTGTAAAAAGAACAAATAATGTACCATAACAAATGCCAAAATGTCACACATATTATTAGGAAAGTGATAGGAGCTATTTTAAATTGTCAGTTGACCAGATTTGGAACAATACGGTCCCTCATTTGTCACTCACCTCAGTTAACTAATTTAATGTGAAACTTCTTGTGTTATGCAGCTAGTAACTCATTAGCTCCTGAAAACATGATACCACTCAAAAGTATTTCACACAAAAGGCAGAAGAGTTGCAGGTTGAACTCTTCCATCAAACATTTGGGCCTGTTTATGGTATTTAAAATTTTTCATGTAATTATTAAAATTTATATATTGCATAACAGTCATATTGCACAGCATTATCACTGATAACCGAGTTTAATGCATAAACTTGGTGAATACAATATTCATGCAGATCCTCTAAAGTGCTGTTATTGCAGCTTTAAAAGTAATAATATACTTTTTGCAAGTGTATCAGTTGATATAGAAATTTGAATTATTCTAATTCTGTGTATTGATCTTATGGATACATCTTACTTGACAGCGAAGTGTGTGCCTCTTTCCCATTGTCATTGTGGTGGACTATAACAGCATGGAGGCACTCACAGGTAAATGTTACTGAGAGAGTTTAAAAATTTCTAAGTTTATTGAAATTTACCTTCTTTCCTTTATTACTGTTCAGTTCATTGGGCCTCATTTAATTTTGTGTTGTCACATGCTTTTTGCATGTTCATAGGAGAGTCTTTCAGTACTGCTGCTATTCAAATTCATTTGACTCTTAATGGTGATAAAGAGCATTTTATTTTATCAGACAAGTAAAGCACTTTTTCCAGAAAGTTGTGAACAATGACATGAGTAAAGACAATACTAATCATATAGTGAAAGTTTTGAGCACTAGATAGGTACATAAAAATGGCTATGTACATTACAACTCTTCTAATGAAAGCCTTGAGCACCAGGCAAGTGCATAAAAAAGGCTATATACATTATTGCTCAGCTGTCGAATATGTTTCTCTCTTCACAGCACACACGTACAATGCAAACACATTTACATTTCTGACGGATGAAGAGGAACCCATGATTGAAATCAGTTTTGAGTGTTAGAACTTGCACCATTTAAAATCATTTCTAGTTACAGTTATGTCAATATTGAATCAGATAGTAACCTTTAAGTGCTAATTGATGATTTATTTTTTTAGGCTCCAGCAGCCCCCCTTGTTGTGCCAAAAATTCCAGAACATGTCACAGCTGAGAATCAGTATGAATGTTTAGCAGAGGTTGTGACTCCCTTGTGGCGGATTCCATATGAACAGCAACTGGAACTGAAGTTTCAGTGGACTAAACATGTAGTTTCACTTATCAAATCTAAGCTGAAACCACATTCTCATAAACATAATCACTTGAAAATGTGCCGTGTCAATAATGTTCTTCCTTCAGTAAGTACAATACTTTCTTTGTTGTTATTGTATTTATTTTGATGTGTATCAAACAACTAATATACATTGTTTTCAACCAGCCTGTCACACAAGAATATAGGAACAAAGATGAGTTCAATGTTCGGTGTGGTGTAGATGGAAATCCAAAAACAGTGGGATTTTTTGTTGGCAAAACAGCAAAACATGAGTATGTGTGTGTACCACCAACATATATTATTAACATGAAACAAAAGCATAAGGATGTGGCTACAGTAAGTCTTGTTATCAATAGAAAAATCATGCAGCTATCAGAAATATGCACATTTATGATATTTACAATTATCATTGTAGGCATATCAACAGTACATCAGAGAATCAAAATATCCTGCTTGCCATGACTTTCGTGATGGTGGGCACTGGCGCACATTGCTTGTTCGATCAACTGCAGCTGGAGAGACAATGGCAGTTGTGCTGTTTCATCCTCAACAGCTGCATGAGGAAGAGCTTCAAGAAGAAGCACAGAATCTCAAGGAATTTTTCACTCAAGGGCCTGGTTCACATTGCAGTCTTACATCACTGTACTTTCAGGCCTGGTAAGGTATGCTTTAAATTGTTCTATAAATTAAGTGTCCATTCAGCTGAAGGTATAAGAATTTTTGGCTAAAATTGGAAAATAGTGGCAACCAGACAACCCTTAACCATAGACACATTAGTTAACTAAAATGGACAATGTTTTCATGCAAACTTACAAATATAGATTCTCTTTTGTTCACCAAGAGTGTATTGATGAGATTTTTCACTTCTACCCATTTCGTAGCCACGTACCTTGCACAATCATTCAGTACGGGCTGAGGTCTTGTGGTATGTACACAGAGACAACTGCCAAAATCTGTACCTAGATAAGGTTTTGTCATGTGACTTTAAACAGCCTAAACACAGTACAAAATTCCACCTTTTTAAGTTTTTTCATTCTGCAGCCATATTTATTTCTAGTTGGCATTGATATATTTCATGTAGTTGTTAAGGTATATTTTTCTGTCATCTGTGTGTTTCAACCTCTATACTCTATTTTTGCCTGTATAAAAATTATAAACCATGGAAAAATTAGAGCATCTAAAATGGATATACCAAGTTTTGAGAAAATTCTATCAATGTTTTATGTTTAGAAACATTTATGTTTATTATCGTATTGCTCTTTATGTAACATTCTGTTGTCACAAGAAATCTATGTCGCATAATCATAAAATACAAAGTAATTTATTACTGTGGCATTCACAGGAACCTTCACTTGCAGACTGAAAACCAGTGATGGTAGTTGCCATTTTTCAAAAATTAATTTCATCCAATCTCATATTCTCATAGACTACAAACCCTTCATGAGGAACAGTATTGCCTGCACTTGTAATAATATATGTTGTAATGTGAAGTACTAAGACTTGACTTAACCATGCAATTACAATACTAACTGAACAGTGTTAAGACAGTTTAAGGTAATAGTGGTGCAACTGGAATTCTTCTATAATTTTCATTCATAGTTTTGTCTTATATAAAAGGAAGTAGCAGTGATTATTTATCATGTTTGGGGCTGTGAGGTAAGGACATTATCTACTAATATTGTGTCTCTGATAAGTGTTTTTAGCAACTGTGTCATGTTGTCTGCTAACAGCTCTAATACTCGCTGCACAAATGACCAAGCTCCATTTCAACTCTTATATGGTGAACCATACCTAATGGAGCATTTGTGTGGATATAAATTCAGAATATCACCGGACTCCTTCTTCCAAGTCAACGTTGCGGCAGCTGAAGTTCTGTACAATGCCTTGTTTAATGTGGCTGGATTAGATCAGAGGACTACTGTTCTTGATATATGTTGTGGAACAGGTATGTAACATGTTTCATTTCTGAGACAAAGTTTTACTACAGTAGCAACTTAGCAGTTATGTTCTCTTGCGTCACTGGAGTACATTTCATTTTTAGCATGAGAACAAATTGTGTTTAAGGCACTGCATTTCATCCCAGTATCTTCTAGGTTGGGTAGTGTCAGAGTGAACCATGCAGTTCATAATTTTTTCTGTACCAGTAGCTAAGACGGTAACCAGTAGTGGTGTTTGAGACAATAAAAACTTCTTGCTTTGAAAAATAGCTGTTTTAATTATCATTTGGCTGTTTAAATAGCTGTTTATAGCAAATCTTAAGAAAGGAGCTCTATTTCATAATATTGTATTAGTAAGAATCACTTTTGCTGTCCACCTCTTCCAGGATTAGGCTATTAGCCTGCTCCCAGCTTAGTTTTATTGTCTTTGGTTGACCACCTCTCTTCTTCTGGTAGGATGATGTCTGAGTACAGGTCTCCATTAGGAGATTGGGAGCTATTCATAAAAAGTTTGACTCCCTATTGTGCTGTCTGTCAGAAAGAAGAAGTTGTTAATCTGTGGTGATTTCACTTTAAACTTTCTAAGCAGTTCTGATAGGAAAAGTGAACTAGAAGTGTTATAATGACATATAATTAGAATCAGTGATCAATTTTCCTACATGTATAGCTCAAGATGGCTGGCTCTGAGCACTGTGGGACTTAACATCTATGGTCATCAGTCCCCTTAGCTCAAGATAGTAGTACTCTAATAGATAATACATTTGTACAGCAAGAGTATGTAAGACTAACACATGCTTTCCCTTTGATAAATAGATTATAGAACCATGATGCACAACTGATTATCTTACAAAACCTAGCAGGGTGTACAGTTCAGAAACCATGAAGTAAAAGTGTAAGTTTGCTCAACCTGTTATCTATAGAGCACCTCAGAGAAAGTTTAAGGAATGTTAAAGGGGGAGATGTATACAGGAAGCCAAATGCTAATAATAAATGCAACACACACATATCAGTAAAAATTTTGCATCACGCCTGTTCCTAGAACTCCCAGAGATAGATGCTGACTGTGGATTTTGAATCACAGACTCAGTGTCTTTGACTGTTCAGAGACATCACTAAACCCACACAAATATCTAAACAACAATGCTGCCTATTAAATGGAGGGGATCCAACAGCCAATCAGTTCCAGCCATTCCACCAGGATCATGTCCGCATTGTTACTTTGTGCCAGGAAGGGCTCTCAGCAAGGGAAGTGTAGAGGTGTCTCGGAGTGATCCAAAGCAATGTTTCTCAGCCATGGAGGAGGTACAGAGAGAAAGGAAATATTAATGACATGCCTCACTCAGGCTGAACAAGGGGTACTACTGCAGTAGATGACCACTACCTACAGATTATGGCTCGGACAAACCCTGTCCACAAAATTTTTCTATGCCTACCTTTCCTTATTGTGCATGTTCACCTTTGAAATACTCTCCTCCACAATTGATACACCACTCACAATGCCGTATCCACTTCTAGAAGCTGTGTTGGTACGCCTCTTGCTCGATCTATGATCTAATGTGTTACATGTTTTCTTCCTTATTAAGGTGTTCTTGGCTGATTCTATTATGCAAGTAATGTTTTGATAGAAGCTTGAAAGGTGGTCCAGGAACTCATCCAAAATTTATCTTCTCCCCAAACCATGAATACATAATTGTTAAAGTGACTGAGGTGTTTGAGTTTGAGCCCGGCAGTTTCAAGTGACATTTTCCCAAAGTGTTCCATGTAGATTTCGGTGAAGAGTGCCTGGAGTGGACAACCACTCTGATGAGTGATGAGTGCAGTTGCACTCTATGGGGTGAGTGGTGGTGGCAGTGATGGACTGTTGGTACCAGTGTAAACACTGCTGGCAGTAAAGAAGACTTTATTCAATCTCAGTTTCATTGTGACTCGGAGATGCAAAACACATCTCACTCTATTGACCCTGGCCAACGCTGACACAAAGGCAGCGGCTTCTGCCCTGGCGAGAGGCATGCCACACTGCTGACAGCACACTGTGGATAGTTGGTGGCCTCTATAGGGCACAGTCATGACGTCAGTGGCACGCTACTGCTGTTGACAGCAGACCGTGGATGGTTGGTGACCTCTATAGGGCACAGTCATGACATCAGTGGCACACTACTGCTCTATTGGTGATGGTGCTTTGGACAGCCCCTCGGCTCCACTTGTGGCCACCATGGCAGTGTGTGGAGACTGCATGTGATTTAACCTGCTGCTCCCTGGAAGGAGTCAGACAGTGGCTGGAACTGTGCCACTAAGTCCTGGGTAAGAGAGGGGAGGGGATGGAAAGGGGTAACTCATTGCTGGTGGTAGCAGATATGTATGGCAGGTAGGTGGTGCTGTGGCACCAGATTCTGTGAGGAGCTCTTGGTGCTGACAGCAGCAGGCACAGCCCAGTCTAAAACATATTATATAGCTGCTGGTGGCAACACCCAGTTGTCTTGCTGTCTGGTGTAGTCATGGCATGGTGGTGGTGGTGGTGCGGCTGCACTATGGTGACGAGAAGTGCTTCTACCTCAAAGTTCAACCCTATTTATATTACTCTGAGGTGCATTTGCTTCACTAAAACATGGCACCTAGTCACATCACCTGTAACAAGAGACTTATGCTACTGTGTTAACATCAACCCGTCCACTATTGTCATTATCGCTGTGTGATGCAGTTATCCAATGAAGGTCGCTAGACTCATCTCGCAATCCCCTTGTGTGTATGTTATTCTGATCCTCATGTCGCCACACTGCAGCTAAAGGCCTGTGGCAGCTAATGGTGGATTTCTCATTAGTTCTTGTTACTTTTGATAACAGTCTGGGTAACGTCACTACACTGCTCCCCATCCATGGAGAAGACCCGGTCCCTCTGTCCTCACTTTGACCCAGTTCTCTGTTGAAATAACCTTTATCGTTAATCCTTAAAACAGGTACATGCTACTAGATTGACTCTTCTCAACTTCTATACAATTATGATACTAATATTTAAAAGTCCATAAACTTACTTCTTGTTTCTTGCTCATACTGCTTAATCCCACAATATCTGTCAAGCATCTCTTGCCCTCTCAATAGCTCATATTTCACTGGTAGGCCTTTTGCCATGGTTATGATCAAAAAATTACAACTCTCCATTCCAAAATGTCACTCTTCCTTCCTCAGTAAATTATCCTTGACATATCAACTTTAACAAAACTTTCTCTGGCTTCATTAAACTCATGTGTAGTGCATCATCTGCCTATCTGGTGGTTTTTTAACCCTTTATTTTCGGAGAGTTTTCAGGACTTTTTCCTTGTGACTACAGTTCTCCTAATGCTTCCCAAGACAACACACTCCAGAAGCTATTCTTATGAGAAAATCCCATACCTTCTACCATTCACAAGTAGCCCCACTTACTCCTCCTCTATTAGCACCAAACCAAATTCTCAAAATATTGGTTTTCAGGTACTAATGATCAACCAAAACAACTTCCTGGTTCTTGGTGAATTACTGCTTAATGTATTTATACACTTTTTAACTGATTTGTCTTGTACAGTAGATGCACCTTGTGATGGCTCACACTGGCAACAGCTTTTTGTCATTGAAGGTTAACTTTGGCCTCATATCCCATCAAAACATGTAGGCTCACATTGCACTCTTCATACTCGTTGTGGCCCAGTATTTGTGCTTGTGCCACATTCTGAGCATTTTGTAACAGATTCAGTCCAGTTGATTAGATTATCCACTTTACAAACACATTGCCTCTTCAATTTCCTCCATCATCCTGCTTCTCAGGAAATATGTGTACCTCAACCATGTCTGCTCCATATCTGCAATGAAATTATCAACCACTTCTCGTGCACTCCCTGTTGTATCTAAAACATCATCATCCTGTGCAGTTCCACTCTGCACAATGCAAAAATCACCAGCCTTGTCGTACCCTGTGCATCTGACCAAGGCTCTCCAGCCACAACACAACACCCATTATCACCAAGTGTGACAGGTACTGCTGCACTTAAATTAACCATTTTGCTATCTGCACACATAATGACTTCAGTACACCCCACACTCATTCCATCTGGAATTAAAGCCAACTTATACTCCACATTTCTACTTGATGTCAGAGGTAGTACCTCTCCTTAACAATGACGTAATTGCCTTGTGCATGGTGTGATTTCCCGGGACCTTGTATTATAACACCATCAACTAATTTAATTTTCCTACTTATAAGATCATCCATCCGTATGTTATGTTCTTCCCTAGTCTTTACAGGAGTGACAAGTTCTGCTACATTAACGGTAGTCAGCTGCTCTGCAGTAAAATATAAACTATCCACAACCCAGCTCTTCTCCCTTTCAGCTTCCTCTTTACCCCTCCTCTCTGCCTTGTCCTCTTTCTTTCCATCCTTTGCATAATCAACATATTTCTCACATCCTGAGGGCCACTTTCCATTGTCCAGTCCTCATGCTCTCTCTGCAACTTCTGTCGGTACTCTGGAGTTTTGTAATAAATTATTTCCCTCAATCTGCTTCAAGTGAAAAAACGGGCACTTAACTGTACTACTACCCCAACAGTACCCACTACTTTACATTCTGAAATACTGAGGTATAGTCCGTGTTATGCACAAAGAAAATCAAATTATGAAAACTCTTAGAAATAATAATATTATTCTTATATTATATAATTATATATATTATTATAATTATATTATATATATTACCATAAATACTATATATATTATATTATATAATAATAATATTATTCTTCACTATGACTTAACTACTCTCGCCTGAGAGGCTGCTCATAACTGAAATGATGATTTAATTTAGCTTCACCTCCCGAATTACTACTCACGGTTCATAACATGTACACTGCTTGACACTGAGCCACATGTCATGTTCTTGATATCCATATTGCCCATATCAGCCAAGTGAAAACCAACACTTAACTTTACACCTCTGCAAAAAACATGCTATCTGCATTCATCTGTCACCTACTTAACTTACAAGTGCAACTTAATCCCTGGAAAAACCCACCAAATTGCCATGACACTTGCAGTTGAACAAAAACAAAACAGAAAGACTGCTCTTGTCTCACAGTGAAGATATGGTAGGCATTGTTGCTCTCTCTGGTGTCATGAAATGACGTAATACAGTTTTAAAGATCCCACTTTTGACATCATTCTGAAGAGTATCTGAAGGAGATGACCACTCTTGATGAGTGCAGTTCCATCGGTGGGCGCGTCCGGCCATCCTGATTTAGGTTTTCCGTGATTTCCCTAAATCACTCCAGGCAAATGCCGGGATGGTTCCTCTGAAAGGGCACGGCCGACTTCCTTCCCCATCCTTCCCTAATCTGAGACCTATGACCACGCTGTCTGGTCTCCTTCCCCAAACCAACCAACCATCGGTGGGGTGAATGATGGTGGTAAAGGGGCTGAAGGCCCAGGGAAAACACTGCTGACAGTAAAGAAGACTTTTTATTCAATCTCAGTACATGCTTCATCATGGCTCAGTGAAGCAAAACTCGCCTCACTTTGTTGACCCAGTCCCGCACTGATGTACAGGCTGCAGCTTCCCTGCTGCTTAGATGCCCTGTAATGCTGACAGCAGGCCCGTGGATCGTTGTTGCCAACTTTAGACCATGAGCACGACAGCTATGGAGTGCTACTGCTCTATCAGTGACAGTACCTGGAATGGCCCTTGAGTCCACCCACGGCTGTGCATGGGATTCACCTGCTGCTCCCTGGCAGGAGTTGGAGGGTGGCAGGCTCTGTGGCATTAAGTCCCAGTGGGAGACCTCAGTACTGGTGACAGCAGGTGTGACCAGTAGTTTGGCGGTACTATGGCACCAAGTCCAGTGAGGAACCTGGTGCTGACGGCAGCAGGGACAGCCCGGTCTCAAACCCATGGTTACAGCTGGCAATGCCCATCGTCTTGCTGTCTGGCATCATGTTAGTGCTGCTGGACTTTGGTGATGAGAAGTGCTTCTGCACCAAAATTCAGGCTTATTTATATTGCTCTAAGGTGCATTTGTTTCACTAAAACCTGGCACCTATTCATGCCGCCCATAACAAGAGACATGCCCTAGTGCATGGTGACATCAACCTGCCCACTACAGTCAATACTGCTGTGCGGTGTATTTTCCCCCTCGGCACAGCTTCGTATAGCAATTATGTGTATGTTATTGTGACCTATATGTCGCCACACAGTGACTACTGCCCTGTGGCCGCTAATGCAACACTTCACGGTGACTTTCTCGTTAGTTCTTACTACTTTTGCTAAAAGAGAGGGTACTGACACTAAAGCAACAATTATGAGTGCCATAGACAGATTCTAAGTAAGTTACTGAATCATGTTAACAGCGTCTGTCAGAACATTACTTTCACTGTGGAACTCGTAGAGGGTGCAGATCTTCCTTTCATATTGTAGGAAGAAGATATACAAAGATTCATGCCTATGTACAGTCAACTGTCACCATTCAGTACAGTGGTGCATAGTTGAATGTGCTTAACACTGTGGCCACAGGGCCTGTTCAATCAATGATGACAACAACCTCCAAACCAAGCTTCAGCACATGAAAGATCTATTCCACTGAGACAGGTGCAATGAGGTTCAGATTACATGTGTCTTTGAGAAATGAAAAAAGACACACTCAACTACATAAAGAGAGCAGGGATGTCCTTATCTTCTATATGTAGGACTGTTCTCACTACAAAAGAAACTGCTGTACCCCATACTGTGAAAAAAATAATATATTTCTCCAATTTTAATTATATTGTATCTTTGCTGTCTGTGTAATCCTTGTGAGTAGGCTTAATAAATTTTTAAGGGAATCAGAAAATACAATAATATTTATCAAAATCTGTCAGCAAAAGCCAGACATATGACTGAAATGAGCTTTAAAACCCAACATAGTACATGACAGTAAACAGACTATTAGCATTAAGGAACTGTATCTGATTGCTAACTTTGAGAGTTTTCTGGCTGAGTATTCTACCCCATTGTAATTCAAACACTTACTGACACTGCACTGTCTTTGAAATAGAGGAAGCATGGCAACATTTGCTTTTACATTTCCTCTTCATCTGGTGACTCTTTATTTACTGAACTTGCCAGAACACCGATTTCTCTGGTCACAAGAAATTGAACATTGACCATCGTGTACAATCTTGACCATTTATTGGTATTACACTATGTTACAAAATCTATCACCTTGTAGATCTCTGAGTATTGCAGGTATGTTCAAGATGTCAGATATTCTCTGTGATGGTTGAGAAGTTCTCCCTCTCATACTGGAAAAAACTTGACCTGTTGGTGTCACGTGAGATAGCTCAGGAGCTGACTCAGAAATGAAACAGTCCTCAAGTTTTGTGTGATTAATAATTATTGTATTGTTGCTGTTATCAGCAGCCAGAAAGAATCCCAGAATGAATTACAGAGAATCACCTGGTTTGACCAACAAAGTACCAAACTTATGCTTCATTGTTTTCTGAGTTAGTTTACTAAAATTTTCTGTCCCTAGTAGCATGCTGTAATGTAAGATCCAATAAGAAAATGTTGCTATGGACGCAATATTTTGCAAGTTTTGTTCTAAAATCAGAGGAGGACTGAGACACTACCTGAATTTACAACAGCATTCACCACTTTACAAAAGTTCCATTGATGTCTCTGCACTTTACTATGGTCTCTCCTGATAGAACAAGGCTTCACTTATAATACGGAATGTACTTTTTGAGACCCCTTTATACAGATGGATGAATTTTCATGAGTTAGATCTTAGTAAATGCCACACTTTCCCCATTGATTTTAACTAATGGCCCCACACTAAAGATACTGTTTCCTTAATAAGAGATAGTATGTTTCTCTGATCTGATTCTAATATTTGGGGATGGAATATAATACTCTTTTTAAAGATATGCATACAAATGCAAACCAAGTGGTGAAGTGTGCATATTGCTCGTGAGCAGTACAGGAGCATTCACCTGCTGTTGGTTTTTCTGTTGAGCGCAAAGTGATGCTCTGGCTGAATGGTACCATCACCTTTGTCTATGCCCTTAAGGGTATTGTAGTCACACAATGCTTAGGCAAGGCTCTCCATATTAACTGCTCAGATGAAGGCTGCTCGCAAGTGTGTACCCACTTTAAGAAATTATTACACATTACACTTCATTTTCTACTAACTTCCACCATGTTAAAAAACAGTATAGTATGCTTCAAAGCCAGAAAATGTTTAAAGGGATTTTGTTTTGGAGCTCAACAATTAGACAAGCATTGATTTTCATCATATCTTTTGTGTTTTGAAATCTTCTTCATTGTAAAGGTGCATAGTAATATTAATATTATTAGTAATAATAATAATAATAATAATAAACCCCGTGGAGGCCCGTGAAAAGAATAGGCCTCCGGTATGTTCTGCCAGTCGTAAAAGGCGACGAAAAGAACAAACCACTAATAGGGCTAATCCCCCTTTTAGTGTGTTTAGTTGGATCAGGACAGAACTAAAGAAGCATCAGACAAGCGCCGTCATGGTCGGGGGCGATGCTTGAACCCTATGTCCACCCACAATGGTAACAACACTGCTAGCCAACTGGAAAATGATTTAAATCCAAATAGAGGTGTTTTGCAGGGTATGCTTCCTGCAACCACCCTAGAAGGAAAACAAAGACAGAGGATGAGATGGTCAGATGAAGTTAATCGACACCTCATGTTCTGATATTACCAAGCAACAAACCTAGGAACCAACACAACTGGATACAGATCACAAGTATACACAACATTTATTACCAGATACCCAGAATTAAAATTTTTAACAGAACAATGACTAGCTGATCAGATCCGTGTAATAATAAAAAATAACAGGATACCCCAGTCAGAATTAGAAAACATCAAACAACAAGTACAACAAATATTGTAACAAAATAATGGGCAAACAGAAGAAGAAGAAAATACGGTAATGGACTCAAACAAACAAAGAACAACACGCATCAATTAAACAATCAGAGGGAAACGAAATCTTAATACAGCCACCAGAACAAGCACAAATAGAACACGAAGTGACACACATGTTAGATATAGAAGAAAAATTTCAGCTGACATATGTAGAATACAAAGACACAAATACAGACATTAGACTATTCTTGCATAGACTGCCAAAGAACCCACAAGTTGAAACAACAATAAAAACTATCAACACAATCATACACAACAAAATAAATGAAAACACAACTATGGAAGAGTGAAACTACTGGTTTATATAGGAGCACTCACTACACTAAATATACACACTAGACAGAGATCAGAACCAATCAACACACGGAAGAAACCCACAAAACCAGCATGGCAACACAGGCTACAGATCAGAATAGATAAACTGAGAAAAGACATTGGACAGCTAACACAATTTATAAGGAATGAAATGTCAGGAAAAAAACGAAAAAGGTTAGGTAAAATCTCACAACAAGAAGCGATAGAGCAATTGGTAGAAAAGAAGCAGAAATTACAAGCATTGGCCAAACGCCTTAGAAGATACAAAAAAAGTGAAAATAGAAGGAAACAAAACCAAACATTCAACACAAACCAAAAGAAATTTTACCAGACAATAGATAACCCTCACACTAAAATAGACAACCCACCAAACATAACAGACATGGAACACTTCTAGGGCAACATATGGTCAAACCTGGTACAACATAACAGGCATGAACGGTGGATACAAGCAGAACAGACACATACAAGATGATACCACAAATGCCTGAAGTGATAATTTTGCAACATGAAGTCAGCCAAGCAATTAATTCCACTCACAATTGGAAAGCCCCTGGAAAAGATAAAATAGCAAATTTCTGGCTAAAGACATTCTGGCAACACATTCACATCTAACTAAATTATTTAACAGTTACATTGCAGACCCATATACATTCCTTGATACACTTACACATGGAATAACTTATCTGAAACCTAAAGATCAAGCAGACACAGCAAACCCAGCTAAATATCGCCCCATAACATGCCTACCAACAATATACAAAATATTAACTTCAATCATTACACAGAAATTAATGACACATACAACACAGAACAAAATGATAAATGAAGAACAAAAAGACTGTTGCAAAGGAGCATGAGGATGCAAATAGCAACTGATAATAGATGCAGAGGTGAAATATCAAGCTAAAACTAAACAAAGGTCGCTACACTATGCATACATTGATTACCAAAAAGCTTTTGATAGTGTACCCCACTCATGGTTACTACAAATATTGGAAATATACAAAGTAGATCCTAAATTGATACAGTTCCTAAACATAGTAATGAAAAATTGGAAAACCACACTTAATATCCAAACAAATTCAAATAATATCACATCAAAGCCAATACAGATTAAGCATGGAATATACCAAGCAGACTCATTAAGTCCTTTCTGGTTCTGCCTTGGTCTGAACCCACTATCCAACATGCTAAATAATACGAATTATGGATACAATATTACTGGAACATACCCACACAAAATCACACAACCAACCAATTACTAAAGATAACAGAAGTATTCAGCAATGATGTAAATATGGTTTTTGGAACAGACAAATGTAAGAAAAATAGCATAGTCAAGGGAAAACACACTAAACAAGAAGATTACATATTGGATAACCACAGCGACTGCATAGAAGCGATGGTAAAAACAGATGCCTATAAATATCTAGGATACAGACAAAAAATAGGAATAGATAATACAAATATTAAAGAAGAACTAAAAGAAAAATATAGATAAAGACTAACAAAAATACTGAAAACAGCATTGACAGCAAGAAACAAGACAAAAGCTATAAATACTTATGCTATACCAATATTGACCTACTCATTTGGAGTAGTGAAATAGAGTAACACAGACCTAGAAGCACTTAATACACTTCACAACCACAATGCCACAAATATAGAATACATCACATACATTCAGCAACAGAAAGATTCACATTAAGCAGAAAGGAAGGAGGAAGGGGATTTATCGACATAAAAAACCTACATTATGGACAGGTAACAATTTAAGAAAATTCTATCTATAATGAGCAGAAACTAGCAAAATACATCAACTACACCACTGCAATTTCATAACCACTTCTACAACCCTTTAGATCACATAACATCAACAGATACGAAGAAAGTAAATTGGAAAAGTAAACACTACATGGCAAGCACCCGTATCATCTAACACAGCCACACATCAATCAAGACACATCCAACACATGGCTAAGAAAAGGCAATATATACAGTGAGGCAGAAGGATTCATGATTGCAATACAGGATCAAACAATAAACACCAGATATTACAGCAAGCACATTATTAATATCCCAATACCATAACATATAAATGCAGACTTTGCAAACAACAAATAGAAACAGTAGATCACCTCACAAGCGGATGTACAATACTAGCAAATACAGAATACTCCAGAAGACATGACAATGTAGCAAAAATAATACATTAACAGCTTGCCTTCCAACATAAACTTATAAAACAACACGTTCCCATATACAAGTATGCACCACAAAATGTACTGGAGAATGATGAATACAAATTATACTGGAACAGAACCATTATAACAGATAAAACAACACCACATAACAAACCTGACATCATACTCACCAATAAAAAGAAGAAATTAACACAACTAATCGAAATATCCACACCCAATACAACAAATATACAAAAGAAAACAGGAGAAAAAATTGAAAAATACATCCAACTGGCTAAGGAAGTCAAGGACACGCATCAGGATAAAGTTGACATTATACCAATTATACTATCAACTACAGGAGTCATACCACACAATATCCACCAGTACATCAACGCAATACAGCTACATCCAAACTTATATATACAACTAAAGAAATCTGTAATTATTGATACATGTTCAATTATCCGAAAGTCCCTAAATGCAATATAACATATACCGTACAGTAAAAAGAAAGTCACGCTTGATCAAGGTCCGCGTCACTTTCCATTTTTGAGACATAATGTCTGAGAAAAGAAAGAAAGAATAATAATAACATAAAAGTCCTTAAAGTTATTCATTATTACTGCTAATATAAATCAATAAAGAATCCTTACATTAATTTTATTGGTCAAACTCATTCTGTATTTAGAGTGTTTTCATTTCATAATGCAGAAAATACTAAATACAGCATAATTCTTGCTTAATTGAGTAATTACTTTTAATTTTTGTTAGGCACAATCAGTATATTGGCTGCAAAGAGAGTTAGAGGAACAGTGGGTATAGAAGAAATTCGAGATGCTGTTGTAGATGCAAGACACAATGCACTTGTTAATGAAGTATTCAATGCAGAGTTCTTTTTCGGTAGAGCTGAGAAAGTAAGTATCAATGTATATTCTTCATTTTTCTCGTAATATTTGTGTGGGAATACTTATTAGATTAATTGTTCTGGAAAATTTGTGTCCACAGTGTCATGAGGGATATTCTGTAACTGGTTATGAAGAAGTATTAAGCAAAGGAATAATATTATAATTTATTTCTTCTTATAAAACTAGACAAAAGATGAGGGAAAAGGAAAATCTAAAATCTTAACAGAGATTGCAAAGAGTTGAATGTTACTTAGGACTCTGAATTCAGACAAATATTAAGATACACACATCAAAAAAAGTTTTGCATCACTCTGGTTTCCAGAACTACTGAAGGTAGTCATTGACTGTGGATGCTGTATCACAGGCACATTCCGTTTGACTGTTCAAAGATGTCACTAAAGCCACCCAAAGTGTAAACAACCTTGCATCAGCAGTGCCTATTAGATGGAGGGGGTCCGACAGCCGATCAGTTCCAATCATTCCACCAGGAAGGAGGTACAAGGCTCATGTTGTCTGCAGTTCAGCCATGCCTAGATGATCAATACTGCAGTTTGATCATGTCTGCATTGTTAGTTTTTGCCAGGAAGGGCTCTCAACAACGGAAGTGTACAGGTGTCTCGGAGTGATCCAAAGCAATGTTTCTCAGCCATGGAGGAGGTACAGAGAGAAAGGAAATGTTGATGACATGGCTCACTCAGGCTGCACAGGGGGTACTACTGCAGTAGATGACCACTACCTACAGATTATGGCTCGGACAAACCCTGACAGCAACAACACCATGCTGAATAATGCCTTTTGTGCAGCCACAAGACATCATGTTACGACTCAAACTGTGCACAATAGGCTGCATGATGCGCAACTTCACTCCCAAAATCCATGGCGGGGTCCATCTTTGCAACCATGACACTATGCAGCACGGTACTGATGGGGTCAACAACATCAGGATTGGCATCATGTTCTCTTCACTGATGAGTGTCACATATGCCTTCAACCAGACAATCATCAGAGATGTGTTTGGAGGCAACCTGGTCAGGCTGAACGCCTTAGATACACTGTCTAGTGTGTGCAGCAAGGTGGGGGTTCCCTGCTGTTTTTTTTTTTTTTTTTGTGGGGGGGGGGGCATTATGTGGGACCCATGTACACCATCGGTGGTCATGGAAGGGTCCGTAATGGCTGTACAATACGTGACTATCACCTTCCGACCGGTAGTGTAACCACATCGGCAGCATGTTGGTGAGGCATTCATCTTTATGGATGACAATTCGCACCCTCATCACACACATCTTGCGAATGACTTCCTTCAGGATAATGACATTACTTGACTAGAGTGGCCAGCATTTCTTCAGACATGAACCCTATCGAACATGCCTGGGATAGATTGAAAAGGGCTGTTTATGGATGACATGACCCACCAACCACTCTGAGGGATATACGCTGAATCGCCATTGAGGAGTGGGACAATCTGGACCAACAGTGCCTTGATGAACTTGCGGATAGTATGCCATGATGAATACAGGCATGCATCAATGCAAGAGAATGTGCTACTGGGTATTAGAAGTACTGGTGTGTACAACAATCTGGATCATGACCTCTGAAGGAGTTGCTGTATGGTGCTAGAACATGCAATGTGTGGTTTTCATGAACAATAAAAAGGGCAGGAATGATGTTTATGTTGATCTCTATTCCAATTTTCTGTACAGTTTCCGGAACTCTCAGAACTGAGGTGATGCGAAACGTTTTTTGATGTGTGTATATAAGAAAAGCACATTGTACATAGGTCTTTCCTTTAATTGCTTACAAAAAATTAAATATGTCATAGTAGTAAATAAATTACAAGTTGTTGAAGCTTTCTAAGAAAATAATAAAGAAAACCCTATGTATTATTGTTTTTGGCAGTAACTGTAGATTGGTTTTAGCATTATACATATTGAAGAACAGATTTTATGTGTTCCTTGTAAATTATCAGTAGTGCATAGATTGATCTAGAAATAAAATGTTTATGATTAAGAGTTGATGGAATATTCCTTTGCAATTGTAACGTGGACACTCAACATAACCAAGAATGTTAACACAACGTTATTAGCCTGTGGCATGTATGCCAATCACCATAACATATACTGAACACAGTAAGAGAAGGCAAATATATGCAAGCAGTAATAACATGATAATTGAGTGTGAGCTTAGCGAGGCAGTTTTTAAATAGGCACTCACCCATGGTGGACTCTTTTGGGAGTTCACAGTTTGCTCTTTTGCAGCACACTCTCACAGTTGACAACACACTGCTAATGTGTACAGCTTTCAAATGTGCACATGTTACTTCATTCCGCTTCCCCTGGGGAACAGGTCAGATATGTGAGATGTCCGCAGCATTTTCCTCTGTGAGGTTCTGACTGAGATGACGTGCTGATACTGGGGCATTTTGTCGGAAGTAGTTGGGGCGCGGGCAGTGTTGTGGTTCGCCTTATCATGTGACATCAGCATGAGCTCCATGTCCACATCAGGTCCAGGGCCTGGTTGTGGTGGTTGTGCTCTGCAGTAGGTGGCTGAAGCGGAGGAGACGGCTCCGGTGTGGAAGGCAGCTGCATTGGTATTAGTAGTGATATTGGAGAAGCTGCACTAGTTTCATCCACCAGTGATGGGGGATGCGGCCACATCAGGTGATACGTCAAGTGATACAGATTGGCATTGTGACATTGGTGTCCCAGCTGGGGTTGTCTGGTTATCCATATGCAGGCACAGCTGGTTGCAGTGATGTGCACAGAGGCCCTCCTCTGTATGGACGTTGCAGAAGGTGGCCACAGCATCAGGAGATGGTGGCAGGAATCGATTTTGGGCAATGACCACGTCTGCATGTCCAGACAGTCACCCTGGGCTGAAAACAGGATGATGGCTGCTCAGGTGTGCATCCCCGTCCAGGCTGCAGGAGATGCAGGAGTGTCCAGGGGTGACACACCCATGGAGCAGTTTGGCGGGGCTGTTGTCGTTGAACAGCGTGAACCAGTAGGAAGACAGTAACTGATTGGAGGCAATGTCAGATGGTTACCGAGGCACATACTTTTCCATTTGCATTTTGAATGCTTGAACTAACTTTTTTGGCCTCACTGTTGCACTGCAGGTGGAAGGGTGGGGTGAAAAGGTGGCGGCACATCTCACAGGCATTGCAGGAGGAGGCAAACTCCTGCGACACAAACTTAGGGCTGTTGTCAGAGACCAAAATTGCCAGAAGAACATGATGAAATTTTTTTTTGACAGGTTTGCCATAGTGGCAGAGGCTGAAGTTGAGTGGCAATGAACAACATATGGGAACCAAGAATATGTATCAATTACTATTACCCAGTCTGCATTAAGGAAAGGGTGAGCAAAACTGATGTGGAGACAATGACAGGCCGGTAAAAGTTGTGGCCATAGAGACAACGTTGCCCTCGGGGCAGCTTCCGGCAGTGCACATTGAGAACATTCCGTAACCAAATGAGTGATGCCGCTGCCCAAACCAGGCCACAAAACATGATGGTGGGCTAACCTTGGTGCATGACTCTCCCCAGTGATCAGTGTGCAGCAATTGCAGAATCTCCGAATGGAGAGCCGAGGGAACAACTATTTGAGGAGCCGAATAATCCATATCAAGGAGTGGAACACCATCAGAGAAATGATGCTGAAACACGTATTAGTTATGGAGGGTGACAGATCCCTACCGATGGAGACTCCTCAGGCCAGCCATGTTGCGTGCAATGTATCACTTTCCATAAAGTAGGAATTGGTAGCACCAGCCTGCACTGTTCAAGTACAATTGAAAACCATCAACAATTTGTTGAGTGCATTCATCAGCATGGAAACAGAGTAACTCCTTCTGATCAAAAACTGGGTCTGGACTTGTTGGAAGACGGGAAAGTGCATTAGCGTTCTCATGTTTAGCCGTGGGGCAGAAGTGAATCTCGTAGTTGTACTGAGAGAGGAACAGTGCCCAATGTTGAAGGCGCTACACTGCTTTGTCTGTCAATGATATGAAGGGTTGAACAGCAAAACAATGGCTTGTGAGATGGAATTTTACACCATACAGGAAAACATGAAACTTCTTTAATACATAAATAATGGCAAGTGTTTCTTTTTCTGTTTGTAAATATCTAGTCTAAGCCGAATTAAGTGTCTTCAACAAGATGCAATAGGCTGTTTGGAGCCACCAGGACATTTATGAGCCAACACTATCCCCATTCCATGGTGGGATGCCACTGTTACTAACACTAGATGTTGACTCAGTTGGTAAGCTATGAGGCAAGGCGCAGATTCTAACAATGACTTCAGTTTGGAAAACACTGTTTCACATGCTTGCGACCAGTGGAGAGATGTCCCCTTATGCAGCAAGGCTTGTACGAGTTGTGCAACCAATGCTGCCCCCCAGCAAAAACTGATAATAATAAGCAATCTTACCTTAGAAAGAATCTGGAGGTCTTTGACCAATGCAGGACATGGAAGAGATACAACAGCATAGACATTCTGATAAAGCCATTTGATACCAGCACTAGAGACCTTAAACCCAGGATAAACAGTAGAAGGTGAAAGAAGCTGCACTTTTCCAAATTGCATTTTAACCCGGCAGCCTGTAACATCGAAAAGAGCATACATAAGCAGCGGAGAAGTCAGAGACCACAGTATTATCAAGATAGTTGGCACAGCTTAGCACAGACCTCATGAGTTGTTTGAGAAACTGTTGAAAAACCGTTGGGCCACTGGCCATGCCAAATGGTAACTTCAAGTATTGATACAAACCAAAAGGCATGTTATTGACTTAGAGCCATTGAGAGTCAACATCATTGGGAAGATGTAAATATGCATTGGAGAGGTCAATCTTGGGAAAATACTGACCACCAGTGACTTTAGCAGACGTTCATCATGGCATGCCAAGGGACATGTGTCAATGATAGACTGGGCATGGAAGGAAAATCTGAAATCACCACAAAGGCTTAACTGTCCTGACAGCCTCTTCACGATGATTAAGGGGTAGCCCATTCACTGGGTGTGATCGATTGGACAACCATGGGGGCTGTGAGGCAGTCAAGCTCTGCCTTGACTTGGTCACAGAGTGCCATTGGCACCAGGTGAGCCCAAAAGAAAGGGGTGTGGCTGAAGGTTTCATGGAGATGAGGGCTTTGAAATTATTTGCACAACCCAAGCTAGCAGAAAACATGTCAGAAAATTCAGGGCATAAAGAGTCGAGTTGTGTATAACGCACTTGATCAGAGATGAGGGTAACTCCATTGGAAGTAGTAAACACAAAAAGGTTAAAGGTGCCAAATCCAAATAAATTTTTGGTGCATGCATTGTTCACCACCACAAAAATCAGCAGATGAACCACTGATTTATGTCTAACTGGGGCTGAGAAACTATTCAGTATCAGAGTGTGTGTTTATTGTAGGCGACTAATGTACATGGCACTGTCGCTAAATGGGGAGAACCAAAGTCCATGTAAATTTGCAAGTTGAGTAATGACACAACAGCAGCAATGTCAACAGGCATGAGCACAATCTTCTGATGAACCTTGACATCAATAAAAAACTTATTGTATGCAATGGAGATTGCCGTTATACAATTGACATTCATATCGGTGTCTGCAATAGGCTGCTAGAATTTTTTGTTAAAAACAGGAGGAGTGTGGCCTGTTTTGTTGCACTTGCTGCCACTGTATCATCTTCCTGTGAACCACCTGACAAACGGTGGGGGGATGCGGGTTGAACTTCTACAATTTCACACCACAATTTGAGTACCTGCAGCCCTTGAAACCTCAAATGATTTTGCAATAGTCTGAACGTCGGAGAGGGAGGGGTTTTCATGTTGAAAGGCCCGCTTGCGAACCTCACGATCAGGGCCATCCGAATCATTGCATCATGAAACGTTCGTTCAGCATATGACTCCTTATATATATCAGTGACACAGTGACAATGATGGCTTAAATCATGAGGCGCAGTGCCCACGTGTTATGACATGCTTCTGTTTACAGTAGTATTTCAAAAGAAGGTTACACATGTTATAAAAGATAGTGAAGATAGATCCTGCAGGGGGGCCAGTTGGCAAAGGAGTTGATACATGTGAGGTGATAACCAATACACACAGAAAGCACAGCATAAGGTAACATCAGACAATCCAGATGCATGAAAATGCTGCTGCAACCATTTTTTGTAGGCTTCCCATTCTTTGACAGACTCAACATAAGCTGGAAATGGTGGGGGATAAGCGACTGGGATAGCAACAGACAAAACAGGAGGTGGAAGGGGTGATGCAGCAGGTGGCGTATATTGAAGCAGACATTAACTGGTCCAAACAGAGGCAAGTGTTTGCAATACCTGCGTGTGGTGTGTAGCACTGTGGCAAATGCCTCCTGCTGCTGACTGAGATGCTGCAATGCTGCAGTAAGAACCCCTTGCTGATCAACCAGCTGGTGTAAAAACTCATCCGTAACACCGTCATACATTGTAGACACAACAGTGGATCAACCAAAGATTGAAAACCATGCAGAGAACAATTCCCCACTCGTCTTCACTTGTGTTGTAACTTGGACACAACACAACCAAGAATGTTAGTACACCTTATTGGGAAGTAAAACTCGTTGATTAACTGAAATCAAGTTTAACAGTTGTATTGCCTGTTAGTAGGAGAGCTAAATTTCACAGACTTTCATCCACGATCGATCACAAGTAGTATTTTTATCATCTTTAATTTGTTGCAGCTGCATTGACAAGACACTGTCGTCATTGGCATTGTTATAAATATCTTCAGTGCTAATTTGGTGTTTGGGTAATCATCTCTTAGGCCATACTTTGAAAAAAAAAAAACGTTTGAAATATAAATATCCAAATGGGAGGCCGTGCGGATGCTATTCATTGTCTTCTTTACTTGGAACTTGAAAGCAGCTATTTCATTTCCTTAACTACCTCCACTGCGTCAATGCTTGTGTTATATTTGGCTCAAAAATCAACTTCAGTTAAGATATAGATCTTTCATTTAAGGTGATTAGTATCAGAAAATTAAAGTCAGATGAAGTGATATGATGTGCGTGAGCTGTTTTCTCCATTTCCATTACTGTTCTATCAAATACTCCAAAGCCTTCTAGATTAAAAAGTCTTGCTCTAGCCTCAGTCAGCAGAAAGCCTCAGTCAGCAGAAAGCAGAAGCCTTTGGTCAAATA
This sequence comes from Schistocerca gregaria, assembly GCF_023897955.1. Taxonomy (NCBI): domain Eukaryota; kingdom Metazoa; phylum Arthropoda; class Insecta; order Orthoptera; family Acrididae; genus Schistocerca; species Schistocerca gregaria. The sequence goes on along the minus strand of NC_064921.1, from coordinate 604,191,844 downwards.
CTATATTTGATTCAACACCTGCTCATCACCTTTGAGACCTCCATTGCTGAACATGAGTGAGTTGTGAATCAAGCACACCATTGCCACGTACAATATGTTACCAGTAAACATCATCTGGTAGTAGTTATTTCTGTATGATGCTACTTGGGCAACATGACATTGTTACAGTAACACATGTTTACAGATGTGGGCAGGGTCAATGATTAATTCTCATATTCAGAAGATAGGAACACAAGAGGCAGGAGAGTGCATCTCTCCCAGATAATTCTTAAACTGTCCTTTTCTTTTATGGACAGTTTTAGCGCTGCCTCTGTGCATGAGCCCTAGATAGGAGCCTATCACACCATGCTCTTGGTAACACCTCTGTGCATATGCTGTTAAAATTTGAAAAGAAGCTGCTACTTTGGGAAAGAATTGCTGCTTCCTCAGTTTTACTATACAGCTGCTGCTTATCTCATAAGGGAAGTTTAATATTAACATGACTGCATTGGTAATTTTCAAAGAAAATAGTTACATACATCTACAAATACAAAGTCCTAGTTATGGTATATTACTACTTTTCATGCAGCTATATAATGACTACTGCTACCTTCAATGTATAAGGGGCGTCAAATGAAAACAAGACAGATGAAAAAAAGTAAGCAAATTGTTTATTAGTTCAAAAGTAAGCACCATAACAGTTAATACATTTATTCCACTGGGGGACAAGATGGTCAATACCTCCATGGCAAAATTTTACGTGTGCCTACAGTACCATGATAGTATCCAGGCACCCACCTCTTCCTCCAAAGCAAATCAGTGGTCACAAATGTCTTTCTCTAGAGCTCCAAAAATGTGGAAATCTCATAGGTGCTTTTTGGAGAATGTGTAAGGGCTTCCCAGCAAAACTTTTGCAGTGTAATCAAAACAGCAGGCATACCTGCTCTGGTAAAATCACAATGATCTTCTTCTTTGACTTCAAGTGCTCACTGCTCATTAACATTCTGGAACATGGCACCACAGTTAACACACAGCAGTACATTGACACGTCCCATATATTTAAGTGCACCATCAAGCCCACATCCTCAGAAACGGCATCATTATGTTGCAGAATAAAGCCCACCCATACGTTGGCAAGTTTGTTTCAACTATGCAGCAGAAGTTTTGGTGGAAAGCCCTTACCCATTCTCCACACATTTTCAATCTCTCCCCTTGCAATTTCTTTATTTTTGGAGCCCTGAATAAAGACATTCATGGCCATCGATTTGCTTCAGAAGGAGAAATGCACACCTAGGTCAAATCATGGTTCCATAGGCAACCACTAAGATTTTCAACTGAAGGCACTGACCATCTTGCCTATCAGTGGGATAAATGTATTAACCATTAACAGTTATGGCAATTGCTTTTGAAATAATAAAAGTTTACTAACTTTTTTTATCTGTTTGACCTCCATTTGACTGCCCCTCATAAGTAAGTACCTATCATCTAGGGACTATTTCATTAACTATAATTTGATTTTGTTTATTCTGATTTGCTGTGTTTCTTTGAAAAGGACAATGCAGAGCATAACATTATAAATTGAGACATTTATCATTACTGTAAACAAACCAGAGATGATTAGAATCTGATGCTAAGTGATAAAAGAGCTACCAATCATAATTCACTTGCTGGTTGAAGATATTCCCCTAACAGGTTGCAAAATGATTAAAAGCAAATCCATAGAAATCTTTCTGCAGCAAAGTAAAATGATTTTTGATTAAGAGATGTTTATACTCACTTAAAAATTGTGATATGCCATTATCTGTGTATAATATTTTGTATATATCCAGATCCACTGTATTAGTGATAGTATATATTTATTTAAAGATATCCAAACTACATGTGTCTGTTGCATTGTTGTGTATATACATCTACATCTGTACTCTGAAAACTACTGTGAAGTGCCTGGAAGGTGGTATGTATATACAAAGACAATCCAGAAAATAAATGCCATTCGGTTATACAAAATGAAAACCTCAATAGTTATTGGAAAAAGTCATATGAACGTTATAAAATTCTAATCAAGCAACTGGAGTGGATTTTCATTAATTGAACAATGATTGCAGCATCACCACTCTCCAAATATGGAAAAATGAAATAATAATTCTGGTACGTACTTTACTTTGCTTTTCTACATAATCACCTCCTACATTTAAACATTTGTTGTATCTGGTCATGAGCTTCAGAATTCCCATGTTGCACTTTTCTCCTGCCAGTTCAGTAAGCTAAGTGGTCACTGCATTCTCCAACTTTTGATCTGTGAAAACTACAATGAGCTATGCATGATATGAGGCAAAGAATGCTTTCTTAAGGAAATGTGCATTTCACCTTAACAGTGCTCACCCTTGCACTGCTGTTGCAAGTCAAGAATTTCTGGATCAGTTTGGGTGAGGAATTTGTGATCATTCACCCTATAGTCTTGATTTGTTCCTTCTGATTTCCACCTTTTTCTTAATCTGAAAGAGTTTCTGGTAGGTAAACATTTTGGAATCAGTGAAGAACTGGTTAATGCAGTGACCACCTGCCTTAATGAGTGAGTAGCAGAAGAGTATAACATACAAATTCTGAAGCTCGTGAGCAGATATGACAAATTTTTAAATGTAGGATGTGATTATGTAGAGAAGTGAAGGAAGCTTCATTTATGTAATATAATTTTTTTTCAATAAATATTGTGTTTTTCATTAGTATAACTATTCCATCTGTACTTTCTGATGACCTCAACATTTTATTACAACTGTTGTGTGTTTATATTAAGGTGAATGTATAAAAAACTGAATATGTTAAAGGCTTTAAGTTATTAGGGGAAAATAAAAATTAATAGTATTGTAACATCGAAATTATATCATGATATTAAGGAGACGTAGCTGTAGGAAAAGCAGCTTGATATAGCTGATAAAGTGAAGAATAAATTGTGTTAGAATGTTCCACTGAGCACTAAATATTAGCCATTGGTATTGTTCAGAATATGCTGTTATTTAGCACACTTTTGTTGGCTTTTGGACTGTCTATATTTGATTCATTAGTGCTGGAATGTGTCATGAAGCAGCCCATTACAGGTCCTGCTTGCAAATCTTTCTCATATAAGAAATATTACCGTAGGTGCTCACACTGAGGCACAAAACCTGGATGTGGTGCCCACATAGCTTGAGAGAGATGGGTCCTGCTCCTTCTACATCACTCCTCTCCCCATAGCAATTTGCACATGGCTGAAATGCTACATCTCCCTCTGGGATCAGCCAAGTTAAAGTGTATGCATAATATTATGTCACCACTGATCAGCCATTTAGTTAACAGTTTCTGCATTTGGTTTCACTGTTGCGTGCATTCCCAAATGCTACCTGATACACAACAATTGATATTACAGGAAGGATTGTGTTTTTTTAAAATCAGCTCCCTGAATTGTTAGAGCTCACAGGTGTGTCATATCTATTCTTACCAAATTATCCATAGTTGTTGCCCCCTCCCCCTTTCCTGCTCAACTTTTTATATTTAACCTGTAAATGAAACACACATACATAATAAACACACAATTCACTGTGTCTACAGGTGGCACACTACAATCCACAAGCAAGTCTGTGATGTTGAAGTTGACTGAAATACAGCTACAACAGCTGGAACATACAAGCAGCTATTCCATGGACCTGCTCTGTACCTTGATATTAAATCCATTTTAATGTTGACAAAAATTGGTGTACTTTGTGGTCAGAACCTGGTTAATGCTGCAGTTGTGTGTGGGTATGTGGATGATGTAGTATAACATCATTGGAAAACATCCCTTGATGTGATGTCATTTCCTATCAAACACTGATGTGCTTGGAGATAGTATGGTACAATTATGCCAGAACTAGAATGTTTGTTGCCTGTTGCAGATGCTGGAGAGAATACAATCTTTGAGATACTGAAGTTACCAGAGATAAAATACAGGAAGCAAAAGCTGATTTACAACTTGTACAGAACCAACTGTAGTTTTAAGAATCAAAGAACATGAAAAGGAGACAGTAACTGAGAAATGAGTGGGTTGGTGCTATAGCCTATATTCCACCTTATTCAGTCTGTGGACTGAGGAAATAGTAAAGAAAACTAAGGAAAAATTGGGAATTGGAATTAAGTTCAAGCACAAAAAATTAAAACCTTTAAGGTTTGGTGATGACATTGTAATTCTGTCATACATGGCAAAGGACTTGTAACATTAGTTGAAAGTAATGTATAGTATCTTGAAAAGAGGGTGTAAGATGAAAAAAGTAGGACAAGGACACCGGAGCGTATTGGAATTAAATTACATAGGGCTGAGGGAATTAGATTAGGATATTAGTTGCTGAAAGCAGTAGAAAAGTATTGTTATTTGGTCATAAAAATAACTGACAATATCAGAAGCAAAGAGGATACAAATGTAAACTGGCAGTAGTAAAACAATATTTCCGGAAAGATAAAAATATTGTAACATCAAAAATAGATTTTTTAGAAAATATTTTTATGGCATGTAGCCTTCTGTGGAAATGAAATAAGCACAATAAACAGTGCAGACAAGAAGAGAACAAAAGCTTGTGGAAAGTGGTGCTATAGAAAAATGCTGAGTATTAGATGGGTAGATTAAGTAACTAACTTAACACTCACTTTTGGGATAATACCATTTATTGAATACAAATAAACTTTTTGTAACAACAGATTGAATATCCCCCCATGAACCATGGACCTTGCCGTTGGTGGGGAGGCTTGCGTGCCTTAGCGATACAGATGGCCATACCGTAGGTGCAACCACAACGGAGGGGTATATGTTGAGAGGCCAGACAAACATGTGGTTCCTGAAGAGGGGCAGCAGCCTTTTCAGTAGTTGCAGGGGCAACAGTCTGGATGATTGACTGATCTGACCTTGCAACATTAACCAAAACGGCCTTGCTATGCTGGTACTGCGAACGGCTGAAAGCAAGGGGAAACTACAGTCGTAATTTTTCCCGGGGGCATGCAGCTCTACTGTATGGTTAAATGATGATGGCGTCCTCTTGGGTAAAATATTCCGGAGGTAAAATAGTCCCCCATTCGGATCTCCAGGCGGGGACTACTCAGGAGGACGTCGTTATCAGGAGAAAGAAAACTGGCGTTCTACGGATCGGAGCGTGGAATGTCAGATCTCTTAATCGGGCAGGTAGGTTAGAAAATTTAAAAAGGGAAATGGATAGGTTAAAGTTAGATATAGTGGGAATTAGTGAAGTTCGGTGGCAGGAGGAACAAGACTTCTGGTCAGGTGAATACAGGGTTATAAATACAAAATCAAATAGGGGTTATGCAGGAGTAGGTTTAATAATGCCAACTAGCTCTGCAGATGATGAAGAAATTGATGAAATGTATGATGAGATAAAAGAAATTATTCAGGTAGTGAAGGGAGACGAAAATTTAATAGTCATGGGTGACTGGAATTCGTCAGTAGGAAAAGGGAGAGAAGGAAATATAGTAGGTGATTATCGATTGGGGCTAAGAAATGAAAGAGGAAGCCGTCTGGTAGAATTTTGCACAGAGCATAACTTAATCATAGCTAACACTTGGTTCAAGAATCATAAAAGAAGGTTGTATACATGGAAGAATCCTGGAGATACTAAAAGGTATCAAATAGATTATATAATGGTAAGGCAGAGATTTAGGAATGAGGTTTTAAATTGTAGGACATTTCCAGGGGCAGATGTGGACTCTGACCACAATCTATTGGTTATGACCTGTAGGTTAAAACTGAAGAAACTGCAAAAAGGTGGGAATTTAAGGACATGGGATCTGGATAAGCTGAAAGAACCAAACCAGAGGTTGTACAGAGTTTCAAGGAGAGCATAAGGGAACAATTGACAGGAATGGGGGAAAGAAACACAGTAGAAGAAGAATGGGTAGCTCTGAGGGATGAAGTCGTGAAGGCAGCAGAGGATAAAGTAGGTAAAAAGACGAGGGCTGCTAGAAATCCTTGGGTAACAGAAGAAATATTGAATTTAATTGATGAAAGGAGAAAATATAAAAATGCAGTAAATGAAGCAGGCAAAAAGGAATACAAACGTCTCAAAAATGAGATCGACAGGAAGTGCAAAATGGCTAAGCAGGGATGGCTAGAGGACAAATGTAAGGATGTAGAAGCTTATCTCACTAGGGGTAAGATAGATACTGCCTACAGGAAAATTAAAGAGACCTTTGGAGAGAAGAGAACCACGTGTATGAATATGAAGAGCTCAGATGGCAACCCAGTTCTAAGCAAAGAAGGGAAGGCAGAAAGGTGGAAAGAGTATGTAGAAGGTTTATACAAGGGCGATGTACTTGAGGACAATATTATGGAAATGGAAGAGGATGTAGATGAAGACGAAATGGGAGATAAGATACTGCGTGAAGAGTTTGACAGAGCACTGAAAGACTTGAGTCGAAACAAGGCCCCCTGAGTAGACAACATTCCATTAGAACTACTGACGGCCTTGGGAGAGCCAGTCATGACAAAACTCTACCAGCTGGTGAGCAAGATGTATGAGACAGGCGAAATACCCTCAGACTTCAAGAAGAATATAATAATTCCAATCCCAAAGAAAGCAGGTGTTGATAGATGTGAAAATTACCGAACTATCAGTTTAATAAGTCACAGCTGCAAAATATTAACGTGAATTCTTTACAGACGAATGTAAAAACTATTAGAAGCTGACCTCGGGGAAGATCAGTTTGGATTCCGTAGAAATATTGGAACATGTGAGGCAATACTGACCTTACGACTTATCTTAGAAGCTAGATTAAGGAAAGGCAAACCTACGTTCCTAGCATTTGTAGACTTAGAGAAAGCTTTTGACAATGTTGACTGGAATACTCTCTTTCAAATTCTGAAGGTGGCAGGGGTAAAATACTGGGAGCGAAAGGCTATTTACAATTTGTACAGAAACCAGATGGCAGTCATAATAGTCGGGGGGCATGAAAGGGAAGCAGTGGTTGGGAAAGGAGTGAGATAGGGTTGTAGCCTCTCCCCGATGTTATTCAATCTGTATATTGAGCAAGCAGTAAAGGAAACAAAAGAAAAATTTGGAGTAGGTACTAAAATTCATGGAGAAGAAGTAAAAACTTTGAGGTTCACTGATGACATTGCAATTCTGTCAGAGACGGCAAAGGACTTGGAAGAGCAGTTGAACGGAATGGACAGTGTCTTGAAAGGAGGATATAAGATGAACATCAACAAAAGCAAAACGAGGATAATGGAACGCAGTCAAATTAAATCGGGTGATTTTGAGGGAATTAGATTAGGAAATGAGACACTTAAAGTAGTACAGGAGTTTTGCTATTTAGGAAGTAAAATAACTGATGATGGCCGAAGTAGAGAGGATATAAAATGTAGACTGGCAATGGCAAGGAAAGCGTTTCTGAAGAAGAGAAAGTTGTTAACATCGAATATAGATTTATGTATCAGGAAGTCGTTTCTGAAAGTATTTGTTTGGAGTGTAGCCATGTATGGAAGTGAAACATGGACGATAACTAGTTTGGACAAGAAGAGAATAGAAGCTTTCGAAATGAGGTGCTACAGAAGAATGCTGAAGATAAGGTGGGTAGATCACATAACTAATGAGGAGGTATTGAATAGGATTGGGGAGAAGAGAAGTTTGTGGCAGTACTTGACTAGAAGAAGGGATCGGTTGGTAGGACATGTTTTGAGGCATCAAGGGATCACAAATTTAGCATTGGAGGGCAGTGTGGAGGGTAAAAATCGTACAGGGAGACCAAGAGATGAATACACTAAGCAGATTCAGAAGGATGTAGGTTGCAGTAGGTACTGGGAGATCAAGAAGCTTGCACAGGATAGAGTAGCATGGAGAGCTGCATCAAACCAGTCTCAGGACTGAAGACAACAACAACAAGACTGAATATCTGTATGCATTAGCAACTCAAGACTTTTGTCAAACCTCTCCCTAAGGTGATAGGAGAGATGTCAATAACTACTGACCTGTTTCACTGCTGACATCATTTTCCAAAATTTTTGAAAATGTGATGTATTGTAAAACAGAATCTCACTTGAGCAACAATAATATCCTCTGGAAATCACAGTTTGGAATTCAGAAGAATTGCCCCCACTGGAATGCCATTTACATGTTCACCCACCAAATTTTACAAGCATTAAATAATAAAATAGCACCAGTTGGTATTTTGTGCAATCTGTATAATGCATTTGACTGTGTGAATCACAGTCTTCTCCTATAACAATGAAAACAATCAATTTTTGACAATGTAATTGGATACATAAAAATCTACTTACCAAGCGGCAACACAATACGCAGATAAAAGAAGGTTATAATCACGCAAACTTTTGGAGCTAGTGGCTCCTTGTAGCAGAAGGATTGAAGGGGTAAGAAGAGGGTTGAAGGAACAGGACTGATGAGGTCTAGGAAAAGGGGTAAATTTTTGAAAAGTGACCCAGGACTTACCGGACAGGATGAGAATGAAAGACTGATTGCTGGGGACTGCTTCAGTCTAGTAAACCTCCTCCCCCGACATATGATTCTGGATGATTTTGCAAAAATCTACCCCTTTTCCTAGACCTCTCCAGCCCTTTTCCTTCACCCCTCTTCCTACCCCTTTCATCCTTCTGCCGGAAGAAGCAGCCACCAACTCCAAAAGTTTGTATATTCTGCCACTGCTTGGTGAGTATATTATTTATGTATCCAATTACAGCATTCTCCTAGATAAATAAAAGTTTTATGGGCCAACCAACGGATAATTTCATATCTAATCAAAAGAACCCAAAAGTTGTACTTAGTAAATCAATAAATGTAGTCCTGGGACATTATTCTGACTGGGAAGAAATCACGTGTGGGGTTTGCCAAGGCTTAGTCTCAGGTCCGCTATTGTTCCTCGTACAGTGTACTCCCCGACTATTTGGGATAATGTGGGGGAGAAGATGCATGAATAATCAAAGAACATGAATGGTCGAGATATTTTCAAATACGTATTCTTTGTTCAAATCTTCATCCAAGTTCTGTTTGTTGGTACTGTAGGCCTGTTTATTTCTTAAGATGGTCTGTGATGTCGGTCTGCTTTGAAGAGAAGTTGACATTTCTCTGCACAGAATTTCTAATTTTTCTTGCAGAAATAATGCCATTGTACTGAAACCCCTCAGGCTCATATAATCTAGAGATTATCAACACATTGGAATGTGGTATAATGACTAAGAAGGCTACTGTCTTTGTCCCCACTTTCACATTCACAATCATCTTCTTTGTTTTGGTGTGAAGCAACAGTCACTGTTTTGCTATCATTCATGTACTGGAAACCAAGTTCACACGTCAATCTTCACAACTCACTAAAGTTTTCTTAATCGACATCTTCAAAACTATTTAAATGCATTGTTTTTGCAGTCGTTATTTCTTCATCACTGAAACCTTGAAAATCGCTTCCTTGTACATCTTGAAAAATTTTCGTCCATGACCGAACTAGTGTACATGGCTTGACTTCCTGCCAGGGATCAGAAATCCCATGTATAGCATCTTTAATGCTGTTAACTTCTTCCAAAATGCCACTAAATTATCTTCATCAACTAACATTCTCAGTAGGCCAGCCTCGTAGTTCCATTTTACTGATGCAATTCTGCCTTGGTCCTTTAGCTGTGTCATGGCAGTCATGTTAGGAGATAAAAACTCTGTTACAATGAAACAATCATCAGGTACAAGAATCCTCTCATTGGGATGTGAAGTGGCATTATAAAACAATAGAACAGCCTTCTGTGGCAATGCTTTCTCTTCTTGAAATCACCGAACTTGTGTTACAAAATGTGTGTGGAACCAGTGTTTGAAAATTTCAGTATCCATTCATATGTCTTTGTGGTTGTAATAATGTGCAAGGAGATCTTTAGCTGCAGTATTCTTGAATGCTCTTTTTTCCTCCAATCACTAATAGTTTCACTTTGGGGTTCCAAGAAGCATTAGCAGTGCACAAAATTGTAATGTGTTCTTTAGATATCTTATATCCAGGAGCACAAACCTCCCTGTTAAAAGCAAGAGTTCTGATTGGTTGACATTTCCAATACAGACCACTTTCACCCATATTATGTGTGTGGTCTGGTGTGAAATTCTCTTCTTCCACATATTTCTAGAACTCTTCCTGGAAAGAATCAGCTGTCACAGTGTTCAAACCAAGCCACCCTCCTTGCAAAGTAAGTTTGCGAGTTCTGTGATGTTGTTTGAATCTGGTTAACTTCCAGATGAGGTTATAACTTCATGAAAAAATTAGCTTTTTTGGCACACATCACGCCTGGAGCAATGGCACCTTCTGCTCATTTTTGGTTAAACCGTTGCAAAAGACCAGCATCTAATTCAACAACTGTAGAACTCTTTGTGCCTTCTTCATGCAGACGATCCAGAACTAGAATCGTATTTCCTGACAAAATCTTATATTTTCTGCTTATTCTTTTTAATGTTCCAAACAATCTGCATTCAGTACCAAAATCAGCACTTAGTTTTGCAACAGTTTCCCCCTTCTCAAATCTTTCAGTTAATTCTAATTTTTGTTTTAATGTCAACATGTTTCTTTTGTTTCTCCATCTCTTTCACAAGTCTCTTTTAACTTGCTTAATTGACACTTAAATGCCGATTAACATCAGGAAACTGAGTTGGTTTTTGGTTTACACAGAACAAACTGGCTGGTACCAATGTGGACATTTCTCTGTTGTCACCTGGCAGTCATTTAAATGATGGAAATGACACTTATTTTCCCATGTGGTGGATTGTTTATTGCTGTTTGCTAGAGAAAAATATTGCACTTTTTTAGTTGCACAAGAAATTTACAAATCAGATAATCTGCACACAAATAATTTGGAGTACACTGTATATATAAACGATCTTCCATGTAATATACAACAAGCAGAATTAGTACTCTTTGCAGATCACACTAGTATTGTGATCAATCCAAGCGTATGTACAGTGACAGAAGAAATGGTAAACAATGTTTTAAAAAGTATATTTGACTGGTTTTCTGAGAATGATCTCATACTCACCTTTAAAAAGACACAACATATTCATTTTTACACATCTAGGTGTACTACCCTAGAGGGTGACACATGGTGAGAAATAATAAATAGGGTGAAATCTTTGAAATTCTTGTGTGTCCATATTGATGAGAATTTAAACTAGAAAATGCACATTTTGGCTCTTCTAAAACAACGTAATTCAGCCACATTTGCATCTAGAATCACTGCAAATCTTGGGGAGAAACAGATCAGGAAGTTGACATATTTTTATTCAATAATGCCATATGGAATAATGTTCTGGGGTAAATCATCTATAAGAAAGAAAGTCTTCATTGCCCAAAAACATCCTTTAAGAATAATGCACGGTGCTCATTCATGATCATCTCGTAGAGATGTGTTTAAGGAGTTGGCGTTCTAACTACTGCTTCACAATATATTGATTCCCCCATGATGTTTGTTGTAAAAAATTCATTGGAGTTCACAAGGAACAATCATATCCATAATTACAGTACCAGAAGGACAATTGAAATTCATTGCTTCACATTAAGGTTGTCTTTATCACAATAAGGGGAGCACATTGCTGCAACTAAAATTTTTGATAACTGACCCCGAGATAAAAAATGTGTGACAGGCAGCAAAGTAAAATTTGAAAACAGACTGAAAAGCTTCTCTTTGACAATGACTCTTGTTCCATAAAAGAATGTCTATTACTGTAATATTTAAGAGGTGTTTGGTGGGAATTACTAAAAAAAATATGTTAAGCATGTAGCCCATTTACAATTAATTTGTGATGTGAATGTAAAATGTCTCATTACACATCGTTACCACTTGCTGTGTAAATGATCCATGGAACATGAAACTAACTAACTAAACTGTATCAGTCCACAAACTGAACAATAATAGTTCTTTATAGAAATAATATAAACAATAGCTCCTGACAGAAACTGATATAAAGTCCAGGTAGTAGCAGTAGTGGTCATAGTTCACTTGCAGAGGCAAGTTGGATAATGGCAAATGAGGGTGAGTCTGTCACCAGGCTGCCTTACCTTTAACTGCTGTGGATATTCATATGACTAGCCTGTGACAACATCAGCTTTCCCACTGCAGGCAGCTTCATTGGATGTGGGCAATGTAACACAGTAAATATGTCCCTATGTTCCTTAGTCATGGGTTACTCACGTGACTGGCGGGGTTACTGATGTAACTGAGGCAATGAATCAAACTGTAGGAAAAAAATCTGTCTTGGCACAGCTTGACTGAAGGGAGGGGTGGAGACTGATAGGACACATTGTGTGGCAGCAAGAAATAAATTACTTGGTAATGAAGGGAACTGTGGAGGATAAAAATTGTAGAGGGAGACCAGTTTTTGAATACATTTGTTAAAACATTTTAGGTTATTCTTTACTGTGACCATTATTGATATCAATTGAAACTACAATTTAGTATTATCAATCACAGTTGTGACTTACAACAATAAACTTGAAGTTTCAGTTAATACAGTAAGCAAGTTTGAATGGATGTAAGATTCTGTAGTTATGCAGAAATGAAAGGCTTTGCACAACATAGACTATCATGGGGAGCTGCAGCCTGATGACAAAAACAATAAGTAATCATGGTACCAAAATATGCAATAAACATGGTACACAGTGTAATCCCCAAGCAAATAGGCCAACTAGCAACAAGTTCACAATGTACTATTTGTTTTGTCATTGCAAGGAATCAATATAAAACTGTGATAATCATAAGAAAGGGGAGGACTAAGAAAGTCAGGACACTTCATCACAATATTCTGTGGATGTCATTTGAGCTAGTAGTTAGTACTGGAGCAATTTGGCAGACATAATATGTTTTTGTAATAAACTGAATCATCAAAAATAAAAATAAAAACTCCTCCGCTTCTGCAGTTTTGTGTATCTTTCACGTACCAGTGACTGTGATACACATACTGGAGACATACAACCTTGTTGGTAGGGCAACAACACCTATGAGTTATCATCGTGGATTATAATAAACCTCTTCAGCTGTATTAGTCCTTTATTTTTTAAATCACTACCAGTTTAATGGCACTAAAAGCCCATTGCCAGGTGAATATATAACTAAAACATTAAAGCTAAAATGCTCGGAACTCTGTATCCAACATTCATTGTCCATCAGAACAAAACACTACTAAAAGGTGGTACGTCATTGTTCGCAATTGCATATAGACCAGAGAAGTTGATGCATGCACCATATTGGATTGGAATCTGGCGGCTTTTTTATTCAATGACATACCATGTTTTAGCAGTGTTTTGTTCTGATGGACAATGTATGTTGGGTACAAAGTTCTGAGACCTTTAGCTCAAATGTTTTAGCTATACGTTTACCTAAAGATGTGGCTTTTAGTGACACAAAACCAATAGCGATCTACAAAATAAAGGACTAAATACAGCTGAAGTGGTTTATTGGTACCCAAAATGAACATACTGAAGAGTGCAAATGTAACGATCATGTAAGGTAGTTGGACATGTCTCACTACTATGAAATATCTGTGATGTAATTTTAGAAATAATAATCGGTATCATTTACTTGTGTCTCCTTGTCATAACATCAAGATTCGACCCAGGATTTATGCCTGAAGCATTTGTAAAATCCTACATGTTAATATAATCTTATTTTTATCACACTTTAGAGACTCCGAAAAGTTCTTGAAGACTTGTGTCTTGCCTCAAGTATTGTTGCAGTACTGAATCCAGGAAGAAGAGGCGTTGGTAAGTTTGAATGTATATGAATAATTAATTACACGAAGTGCATTTTCCATGTTGTAAACACTTTTCATAGATGTAATGAACAGTCTTATGTCGACTGTAATTTTGTACACCAAATAATGGGGATTTTAGAATGAAATTGTTGAAGAAATAATTTTTCCGTGCAAAGGTGGCATGTGCCTGTAAGTCACAGCCTTTTCAATTCTTCCACTGTGTTCCACAGATCCCATCAAGATGGAAAACGTTCAGAGATACAAAAAAAGTCAATACATAAATAATCATAAGACAAAGGCATCATAGAAATTTAATCTGTGTATTGTGTTGTATTAACAATAGACTAACAGCCTTAAGCCTCTAAATTTATCTGAGTAACTTAGTGAGAAAGCTGCCACTTACAAAAAGCTTTTGCCTTCCCAGTTTTACTGTATATGTAGTTGGTGTTCATCTGCCATTAGGAGCTTAACATTTACTTTGCTACAATGGTATTTCTCTAAGCAAATATTTGTCATATCTGTAAACACTGAGCCATATTTATAATATGTTATTGCTTATCATACAGCATTACAACAAACACTGCTGCTTGCCATGTAACTAACAGAACTTTTCAACCTCTTGAATCAAGGTAGGGATATATTTTGCAGAAAGAGTGGCTAATGAGGTATGTTTTTTATTTCCTTCTGATTTGTTAGGGATTGCCAATTCCTTGCTGTATGTTTGATGGGAGCTTGTTGAATCTCTTACTGCCAGAGTACATAACTACTTTCTGAATCCTGGATGTAAAGCCACTGCTGAAGCCACATGAAAATCGTATTATCTTTCAATTCATGTGGTGACGGTCAGCATGTCTACAGCATTCGTAAGACACCTATGCCTCACATGGGTGTTTCTAAATGGCAAATGCAGTTTTTCCAACGTGAGGGTTGATAAGTGATACCAATTCATCAGCACATGTTCCAGCAACAGTTGTTATGAGTAATAATAAGACTTAGCTTAACCAAGCAAAAGGGTCATGATCAGGAAACTCACAGACAAACAAACCAGACTGCAAATGAGAATCAACAAAAAGACAATAGGAAGAGTGATTTCTGATGAACAAAAGAGGATGAGATTCGAGAGAATGAAGAAGTACTGGGCTGACAGGAAACTGAAAATTTCTGTGAATAAAGTTGGCTAGAGTGGTCTAATGAAGGCCATAAAATGTAAATAATATAATAATAATAATAAAAATTAAATGGCCTGTTGTGGCTGGCTATTTATACTGAACTGTGTTAATGGGCAACTTCTAGGACACTTACATCATTCTTCTTACATCAAGGTTATTCAGACATGGGATTCTGTCTGAATCAGCTTTATTGTTTGTGTGAACCTTCCAGAACTACAGATCGGTTATGAAAGAACAACACAGCTATGTCAAAATGCTTTTATTGTAGGATAAAAGGAGCGAATTTATAATGAAGTTCCTTCTTGGAAGTGTTAGGTGATTGTTGCAGAGCGATGGCCTAAGGAGCCGAAAGTCGAGTCACAATGAACTAATAAATAATACTGTGGAGTTACATTGCACCATCAATTCCACTGGTGGATCATTTCGCATAAAAATATTGTGAATGAATATCTTGCTGAATAACATAAGAAAAGAAAAAAAAGAAGCAGCTTTTGAAACACAAAACAGTGTGAAGCCTTACTAAAATCTGAAAAAACAGCAATTTTTATTTGGACATTTAATACACCTAATACATGCATCAACAAAAATGTTGCATTGCCCTGGGGTTGGGTTGGATTGTTTGGGGGGAAGAGATCAAACTGTGAGGTCATCAGTCTCATCGTATTAGGGAAGGATGGGAAAGGAAGTTGGCCGTGCCCTTTCAAAGGAAGCATCCCAGCATTTGCCTGGAGCAATTTAGGGAAATCACGGAAAATCTAAATCGGATGGCTGGACGCGGGGTTGAACCGTCGTCCTCCCGAATGTGAGTCCAGTGTGCTAACCATTGCACCACTTCAGTCGGTCATTGCCCTGGTATCTCGTACAGATGTGTTGCTATTGTGACTGTTGCTGTACTGAATCGGAAGACCACCCCTTATGTTCTGTGTAAACATACTCACAGCTACGAAGACCACTATCTAAGTGTAGAACAGCACACTAGAAAGGACTGCAGCATTTCAGTTGAAAGTAAACCATCAATAGGGACATATTACAGATGCCTGTGAAACGGTAGAGTGAACATTTATCATGCCACTAAGGACAATGTAGAACAATGATTTGAGTCTGTGTATCATGTTATGCCCACAAGGCTTATTAACCAGGGACGTTGCTTGACGTGTGCACCTGAGTCAAAGTGATGTGATGCAGACATGGAATCAGTTCCATCCCGCAGGTAGTGCTGAGGACTTACAGTGCATAGGCCATCCACATTGACAGGTGCACAGGGTGGTTGATATCTACAACTTTTGAGTCAAAGCAACTGTGAGCTGAGTGATCTAGAGCTGAATTCAGCGTTTAAAGAGGCTGCATGTTGTGATGTATCACATCAAACTGTTAGGAGACAATTGCATGACGTGTATCTCCATTCGTGATGCCATGACGAGCACCACCTCGTATATCACCACACCATAGCCTCCATTACAGGTGGACAAGAAATCTTTCAGAATGGATGCTTCAGGATTGGTGTTGGGTGTTGTTTATGAATGAAACTTGAATCTGTTTGTACCCTAATAACAACTCACATGTTTGGATACAACCTAGTAATATCAAATGCTCCCAACACTGTTAGCTAATAGGAAGCAGTAAAGCTCAATTCATTACAGGTACTGAAAGCTCGGTAAAGCCAGAGATAAGCTCAACTGAAAGTTTCAAAAAGGACCTAACAAGTTCAGAAAGGATAGATTAAATATATATGGTTGTGGTCTGTTTGTTGCTGTTTGAAGAAGTTTATCATATAATGAAATTGAAGTAGACAGGTCTTGTGAGGTAGTATAGATAGAGGTTATGCTTGGCAACTGGAATAAATTAATAATTGGTCTCTTGCTGACCCCCCCCCCCCCCCCCTCCCCCCTCTTCCCCGTTATGCAGATGATTCATTTATTGAACAGTTCTAAGAAAACCCAAGTTTCATCTGAAATAGGTACTCCAGTGTTACAGTTATAATTGGTGATGACTTCAGTCTATCCCCAATATGTTGGCAAAAATACATATTCAAAGCTGGTGCTAGGTATAAAACATAGTCAGAAATTGTACTAAATGCTTTCTCTGAAAATTATTTTGGGCAGTTAGTTCAGGAGCCCACTTGAAGTGTAAATGTTTGTGAAAATATACTTGACCTCATAGCAACAAATAATACTGAACAAATGGGAAGTATCACGACGGATACAGGGATTAGTGGCCACAAGGTCATTGTAGAGAGACTGACCACAGCAACATCCAAATCCACACACACACACACACACACACACACACACACACACATATATATAATGATGTAAATAATGGAATCTTTGTTATATATATATATATATATATATATATATATATATATATATATATATATATATATGCTTGTGTCTGTGTATGTGCGGATGGATATATGTGTGTGTGTGTGTGTGTGTGTGTGTGTGTGTGTGTGTCCTTTTTTTTCCCCCTGAGGGAAGTCTTTCTGCTCCCGGGATTGGAATGACTCCTTACCCTCTCCCTTAAAACCCACATCCTTTCGTCTTTCCCTCTCATTCCTGAAGAAGCAACCATCGGTTGCTAAGGCTAGTAATTCTGTGTGTGTTTGTGTGTTTTGTTCATTGTGCCTGTCTGCCGGCGCTTACCCGCTTGGTAAGTCTTGGAACCTTATATACCAAGCGGGAAAGCGCCGGAGACAGGCACATGAACAAAACACACAAACACACACACAGAATTACTAGCTTTCGCAACCGATGGTTGCTTCTTCAGGAAGGAGAGGGAAAGACGAAAGGATGTGGGTTTTAAGGGAGAGGGTAAGGAGTCATTCCAATCCCGGGAGCGGAAACACTTCCCTTAGGGGAAAAAAAGGACAGGTGTACACTCGCGCGCACACACACACACACACACACACACACACACACACACACACACATATCCATCCGCACATACACAGACACAAGCAGACATATTTAAAGGCAAAGAGTAAGGGCAGAGATGTCAGTCGAGGCGGAAGTACAGAGGCAAAGAAGTTGTTGAAAGACAGGTGAGGTATGAGCGGCGGCAACTTGAAATTAGCGGAGGTTGAGGCCTGGCGGATATTGAGAAGAGAGGATATACTGTAGGGCGAGTTCCCATCTCCGGAGTTCGGATAGGTTGGTGTTGGTGGGAAGTATCCAGATAACTCGGACGGTGTAACACTGTGCCAAGATGTGCTGGCCTTGCATCAAGGCATGTTTAGCCACAGGGTGATCCTCATTACCAACAAACACTGTCTGCCTGTGTCCATTCATGCGAATGGACAGTTTGTTGCTGGTCATTCCCACATAGAAAGCATCACAGTGCAGGCAGGTCAGTTGGCAAATCACGTGGGTCCTTTCACACGTGGCTCTCCCTTTGATCGTGTACACCTTCCGGGTTACAGGACTGGTGTAGGTGGTGGTGGGAGGGTGCATAGGACAGGTTTTACACCGGGGGCGGTTGCAAGGGTAGGAGCCAGAGGGTAGGGAAGGTGGTTTAGGGATTTCATAGGGATGAACCAAGAGGTTACGAAGGTTAGGTGGACGGCGGAAAGACACTCTTGGTGGAGTGGGGAGGATTTCATGAAGGATGGATCTCATTTCGGGGCAGGATGTTAGGAAGTCGTATCCCTGCTGGAGAGCCACATTCAAGGTCTGATCCAGTCCCGGGAAGTATTCTGTCACAAGTGTGGCACTTTTGGGGTTCTTCTGTGAGTGGTTCTGGGTTTGAGGGGATGAGAAAGTGGCTCTGGTTATCTGCTTCTGTACCAGGTTGGGAGGGTAGTTGTGGGATGCGAAAGCTGTTTTCAGGTTGTTGGTGTAATGGTCGAGGGATTCAGGACTGGAGCAGATTCGTTTGCCACGAAGGCCTAGGCTGTAGGGAAGGGACCGTTTGATACAGACTGGGTACGGATTCCAGGCGTTCGAGAAAGTGGTTGGTGTATTTGATGAAGGATGGGAGACTGCATGTAATGGGTTGAAGGTGTTGATCTACGTAGGCAGAGATACGTTCTATGGGGGCTTGGTAACCAGCTACAATGGGGCGGCCAGGATGTTTGGGTTTGTGAATTTTAGGAAGTAGGTAGAAGGTAGGAGTGCGAGGTGTCGGTGGGGTGAGGAGTTTGATGGAGTCAGGTGAAAGGTTTTGTAGGGGCCTAAGGTTCTGAGGATTCCTTGAAGCTCCGCCTGGACATCAGGAATGGGATTACCTTGGCAAACTTTGTATGTAGAGTTGTCTGAAAGCTGACGCAGTCCCTCAGCCACATACTCCCGACGATCAAGTACCACGGTCGTGGAACCCTTGTCAGCCGGAAGAATGATGATGGATCGGTCAGCTTTCAGATCACGGATAGCCTGGGCTTCGGCTGTGGTGATGTTGGGAGTAGGATTAAGGTTTTTCAAGAATGATTGAGAGGCAAGGCTGGAAGTGAGAAATTCCTGGAAGGTTTGGAGAGGGTGATTTTGAGGAAGAGGAGGTGGATCCCGCTGTGATGGAGGACGGAACTGTTGCAGGCAGGGTTCAATTTGGATAGTGTCTTGGGGAGTTGGATCATTAGGAGTGGGATCAGGATTGTTTTTCTTCATGGCAAAGTGATATTTCCAGCAGAGACTACGAGTGTAGGACAGTAAATCTTTGACAAGGGCAGTTTGGTTGAACCTGGGAGTGGGGCTGAAGGTGAGGCCTTTGGATAGGACAGAGGTTTCGGATTGGGAGAGGGGTTTGGAGGAAAGGTTAACTACTGAATTGGGGTGTTGTGGTTCCAGATTGTGTTGACTAGAATTTTGAGGTGTTGGGGGGAGTGGAGCTGGAAGTGGGAGATTGAGTAGATGGGAGAGACTGGGTCTGTGTGCAATGAGAGGAGGTTGAGGTTTGTTGGTAAGGTTGTGGAGGGTGAGTGAGTTGCCTTTCCGGAGGTGGAAAACCAGGAGATTGGATAGTTTTTTGAGGTGGAGGGTGGCATGTTGTTCTAATTTGCGGTTGGCCTGTAGGAGGATGCTATGTACAGCCGGTGTGGATGTGGGAGAGGAAAGATTGAGGACTTTGATTTGGGATAGGAGTTGACGGGTGTGTTCATTGGCCGAGTCGATGTATAGGTGAAGGATTAGGCGGGTGAGGGCTATGGATTGTGCTGTTTGGAACTGGTATAAGGACTGATGGAAAGAAGGATTGCAGCCAGAGATGGGAACTTTAAGTGTGAGGCCTTTGGGAGTAATGCCAAATGTCAGACAAGCCTGAGTAAATAAAATATGGGAGCGTAATCTGGCTAGGGTGAATTCATGTTTGCGGAGGGAATGTAAATAAAATTTAATGGGGTTGTTGTAGGGATGTTGTGAGGTTGACATGGTATTAGTAGGGTAGGTGGAAAGGGTAATATGAGGTTAAACTGAAAGTAAATAGAGATGTATATAGGGAGAGATAAAGGTGTGAAAAAAGTCGAAAAAGTATTGGTTTGAGATGAGCTATGTTGATCATGTGCAGAACTTAGGTTGGTGAACAACAATGGGTGCATAGGTTGGGTAGTTATGTTGTCTCCAGATCACGTTAAAGGGTGGGGAAATTCAAGAAAATTTCGAAAAAAATTTTTTCGAAAAAAGTTTCGAAAAAATAATTTCCGAAAAAATATAATTCGAAAAAATTTTTCGAATAAAATCTCGAAGAATATGTGTGTAAATGTATTCAAAGGACTGGTTATGTACTGGCAGGTTATGAGAATGAGGCTAACAATTGTTTGATGAAGAAATAATAACGTGTAAACCTGTGGGAAGCTGCTAAAAAATGATCGGTTATGTGGGAAAAATGGGAATGGAAATAAAACGAAATTTGTTGGAAAAAACTGAGATGGTTGTGTAATGGGTGAAAGGAACTGAAGCTGTGAAATAGTATTCACGAGTTTACACGAAATGTTTGTAAACTTGGAACAATTGATTTTATAGCAGCGGTTATGTTGAAAGCGTTGAAAATTTTAGGTTATGGTTTGGAAGTAAATTACGTATTATTGAGTATAATTAGGCAGGATAAAATGTATGGTAGATTACGGAAAAATGGAAGATGAATACAAAGTGAAACTTCTTGTACAAACGAAAAGAGAAAGTAAGACGATAGAGAAGATTTCGAAATGCAACAGAGACAATAACAAACGTAATTGTTGGGTTCAAATTAATGATGATGTAAATAAAATAGAAAGAAACTTCCACATGGGAAAAATATATTAAAAACAAAGATTCTAAGACTTACCAAGCGGGAAAACGCCGGCAGACAGGCACAATGAACAAAACACACAAACACACACACAGAATTACTAGCTTTAGCAACCGATGGTTGCTTCTTCAGGAAGGAGAGGGATAGACGAAAGGATGTGGGTTTTAAGGGAGAGGGTAAGGAGTCATTCCAATCCCGGGAGCGGAAAGACTTCCCTTTGGGGGGGGGGGGGGGGGATGGGCAGGTGTACACTCGCGCGCACACACACACACGCACACATATCCATCCGCACATACACAGACACAAGCAGACATATTTAGTCAAAGAGTAAGGGCAGAGATGTCAGTCGAGGCGGAAGTACAGAGGCAAAGAAGTTGTTGAAAGACAGGTGAGGTATGAGCGGCGGCAACTTGAAATTAGCGGAGGTTGAGGCCTGGCGGATATCGAGAAGAGAGGATATACTGAAGGGCGAGTTCCCATCTCCGGAGTTTGGATAGGTTGGTGTTGGTGTGAAGTATCCAGATAACTCGGACGGTGTAACACTGTGCCAAGATGTGCTGGCCGTGCACCAAGGCATGTTTAGCCACACGGTGATCCTCATTACCAACAAACACTGTCTGCCTGTGTCCATTCATGCGAATGGACAGTTTGTTGCTGGTCATTCCCACATAGAAAGCGTCACAGTGTAGGCAGGTCAGTTGGAAAATCATGTGGGTGCTTTCACACGTGGCTCTGGCTTTGATTGTGTACACATTCCGGGTTACAAGACTGGAGTAGGTGGTGGTGGGAGGGTGCAGGACAGGTTTTACACCGGGGGCGGTTAATAGGGTAGGAGCCAGAGGGTAGGGAAGGTGGTTTAGGGATTTCATAGGGATGAATCAAGAGGTTACAAAGGTTAGGTGGACAGCGGAAAGACACTTTTGGTGGAGTGGGGAGGATTTCATGAAGGATGGATCTCATTTCGGGGCAGGATTTTAGGAAGTCGTATCCCTGCTGGAGAGCCACATTCAGAGTCTGTTCCAGTCCCGGGAAGTATCCTGTCACAAGTGGGGCTCTTTTGGGGTTCTTCTGTGAGAGGTTCTGGGTTTGAGGGGATGAGGAAGTGGCTCTGGTTATCTGCTTCTGTACCAGGTCGGGAGGGTAGTTGTGGGATTCGAAAGCTGTTTTCAGGTTTTTGGTGTAATGGTTCAGGCTCTCCAGCAGGGATACGTGTACCAGAGTGCTGGTAGTGCTGGAATGGTAATAGGGAAGGGGCTAGATGGGTAAGAACAATGAATAACCAAGGTTGAGGCCAGGAGGGTTATGGGAAAGTAGGATATACTGCGGGGAGAATTCCCACCTGTGCAATTCAGAAAAGGTGGTGTTGATGGGAAGGATCCTGATAGAACAGGCTATGAAGCATTCATTGAAATGAACGTCATGTTGGGCAGTGTGCTCAGCAACAGAGTCATCCAGTTGTTCTTTGCCAGAGTTTGTCATTGGCCTTCATGCCAGCTTGTTGGTTGTCATGCAATGTAGAAAGCAGCACAGTGGTTGCAGCTTAGCTTGTAGGTCACATCACTGGTTTCATAGGTAGCTCTGCCTTTAATGGAATAGGTGATGTTTGTGACCGGACTAGAGTAGGTGGTAGTGGTAGGAGGTATGGGACAGGTCTTGCATCTAGGTCTATTACAGGAATATGAGCCATGAGGAATATGAGCAGCAGTTGTGGAGGGAGGAACAAGGATATTGTGTAGGTTCGGTGTGTGGAGAATACCACTGTGGGATGGGTGGGAAGGATAGTGAATAGGACATTTCTCATTTTAGGGCCTGACCAGCGGTAGTAAAAACTCTGGTGGAGAATTTAATTCATTTGCACCAGTCCTGGATGGTAATGAGTCACGAGGGGATTGCTCCTCTGAGCTGGATGGTGGGACTTTGGGAGGTGGCGGGTGACTGGAAGTATAAGGCATGGGATATCTGTTTTTGTACAAGGTTGGGAGGGTAATTACAATCTGTAAAGGCCGCAGTGAGACCCTCGGTACATTTCAATAGGGACTGCTCAGCACTATCGAAGCAATGGCCATGAACGGCTAGGCTGTATGGAAGGAGCTTCTTGGTATGGAATGGGTGGCAGCTGTCGAAGTGGAGGTATTGCTAGCTTATAGGTTTGATATGGACAGAGGTACTGATGTAACCATCTTTGAGGTGTAGGTCAACATCGAGGAAGGTGGCTAGGTGGGTTGAGTAGGAGTAGGTGAAGGAAATGGAGAAGGTGTTGAGCATCTGGAGGAATGTGGATAGAGTATCCTCACCCTTGACCCCTATCACGGAAGATGTCATCAATGAATCTGAACCAGGCGAGGTGTTTGGGATTCTGGGTGTTTAGAAAGGATTCCTCTACATGGCCTATGAATAGGTTAGCATAGAATGGTGCCATGAAGATGCCTATAGCTGTATCCCAGATTTGTTTGTCAGTAATGCCTTCAAAGAAGAAGTAATTGTGGGTGAGGAGATAGGTGGTCATGGTGTCTAGGAAGGAGGTTATTGGCTTAGAATCTTTTGTGGGTTGGGAAAGGTAAGTGTTCAATGTAAGGCCATGGGCATTATTGATGTTAGTGTAAAGGGAGGTGGCATTAATAGTGATAAGCAGGGCACCTTGTGGCAAAGGAACAGGAACTGTGGAGAGTCATTGGAGGAAATCGTAGGTATGTTTTGTATTGGAGGGTAGGCTGTGGGAAATTTGCTGAAGGTGTTGGTGTACGAGAGCAGAGATTCTCTCAGTGGGGGCACAGCAACTGGCCACAATGGGGCATCCTGGGTAATTGGGTTCATGGACTTTAGGAAGCTTGTAGAAGGTAGGAATGCAGGGAGCGGTAGGGGCGAGAAGAGAGATGGACTCTGGGGAGAGAGTGTGGGATAGGCCCAAGTATTTGAGGAGAGACTGGAGATCCCACTGGATTTCTGGAATGGGGTCAATGTGGCAGGGTTTGTAGGTTAATGAATCTGGTACCTGGCAAGTGGTGGAGCCTTTATCAGCAGATAGGATTGTAAAGTTGGAATCAGTTTTTAAGTGGTGTAAGTGGTGGATTGTGGTTCTTTCTGTGGTTAGTTTGCACGTTGAGGAATTTGGGGTATGATGGTGAGGCAAGGTTCAAGGTTAAGAAATTCTTGAAAGTTAACGGGGGGGGGGGGGGGGGGGGGGGTAACGAAGTAATCAGCTAAAATGCCATACATAGGTAAATAAGTGATCAAAGTGATATCCACTATCATCAGTAATTAATGAATTCAGAACAAAAAGAAAAGGAAAGGAAGAAGGGGCAAATTTTATTTCAGTGGCATGCAGTGCATGAAACAAATGCATGAATAAATAAATACCTTACATCTTTGTAACATCCAAAAATAGTTTTATGTTTCACATCTGTATCACATTTAATCACTACATTCATGGATACTCCGTTTTCTTATAAATACTTAACCAGCACAGTAAATACTTGATATGGGATTCACAGTGGCGTCGCCGCTCCACATCATGTGGATTTGTTAATAAACACCCCATTATCTATGGCCTGCTGGGTAGGGTGACTGCACACAGAGACACTCTGGTGGAGTGGGGGAAGAGGGGTTATAGTTATTGCACCACTCGCTGTAGTACAGCGATGATGGTAATGTAGCGTGGCTAGATGTCGCCTTGTGCCACTTGGCGGAAAACTCATAAACTAGTGGATGACTGCTATGTTCACTGAAATGTGTTGCTGGCAGTAAGGTAGCATGGCTGGTTGTTGCTGTGTGCTGTTCGGTGGTGAATTTGTAAACTGTTGGATGTCGTGTGTGGTGATGTTGGTTACTTCCCTTGAGCCAGCAGCTTGCGTGCTCCGATGTAGTGGTGACATAATGTCACTACGTCACAGTAACACGATAAATACAGAAAGAAAAGATGCAGCAGGATCACTTCACTTTAACAGATCATGCCACGACAATAAATAATCATCACACACAACAGTACAGTTCAAAATAGTGCAATGACAAAATTGAAGCACATTCACATTGTAATAATCCACAAAAAATAAGTTTGAAAACCATCATATGCAATATCACTTCACTGCACTTGCAGAAAATCAAAATTTTCATAAATCACTGTTATTAATATCTTACTAACAGATCACAGGGAAAAAACTCTACCAGTTTTTTATCCCAGCTCATTGAGAAAAATCCTCAACAGTCTGTTCTCATCTTAAAGGTACAACAGGAGTCTCAATCACTATCACACTATTCTTCTTCATTTCCCTACATCCTCTTTGGATATAGTTTAATGTTTTTGACATGATGGGTCCAAAATATTTTTCACCATTTAAGTTTTTTAACAGAGTTGGGTTGTACTGGTCTCTGAATTCGAAATGCTCCCAAATAGTAATGTAAAACCTTCTTAATTTTTTCCTTTGCTGCTGACAATTTAAGATGGGATCATATTAATACACAATCTTATACACAACAGGTTTCACTAAATCTTTTTTTTTCTTGTCAGTTCCATCTTCTCCATTTGCTTCAGGCCTATCTGTTATTTTTCTTCAGTGGTCAATGCACTTTATAATGGAAAATCAATAAATTCATCGAAGATACTTTCAGGTTCTTAACCATGCAAAAAGGTACAAGGTGGCACAATTAAAAGGTCATCAACATACGCTGTTATGTCCTGTAAGAGGCGTTTTCCAAGAATCTTATCTAGGGCACTTACAGTTGCTGCTGATGAATGTTTAAGCCAAATGGCATCCATTTGAAATGATAACACCGTCCTTTGTACAAAAACACAGTACTTTCAGCTACCTTCCTCCAGTTCTAGCTGCCAATAGCTAGCCATGTCAAGGCTACTGAGGTAATAAGTACCAGCAAACTTCTGCAAAATCTCCTCAATGTTGTTAGGATGATCCCTCATGGGCAAAATAATGCAATAAATAGTTTCAGTATCCAGTGCAAGCCTGATAGATCCATGCATGGATTTATCAGATTGCAATATTCACTACCTGATCTCTCAATTAAATCATTGTGCAGCCTGTGTTTAATTTTCTCTCCTATGGCTGCTCTTCTAGCTAAGGATATCAAATATGATTTAATTTTAAATGGGTCATGTGACCACTCTTTAATATGACATTTATATCCCCTCATAAGTCTCGGTTTATTTGGAAATACTTTGGCATGCATACATAAAAGTTCCTGTAATTTTTCTCTATAAGAAGAGGGGGGGCACATTACTTAAGTACCTGAATTTTTGACATTACATCTTTAACTACTTCTTCCTTTTCTCTGGATACAGTATCTTTCATATATATTGGTGCTTCAGTTCCATCATCTGTTTTCTTCTGAATCATACTATTTCATAATACTGCAGACACACACTTTTTTTCTTCTACCAGACTGACAAAATTAACCTCCAATTCATCATCCCCATCACAAATGTTTAAACATCCTCTTCCACAATCAATCTTACATCTTCTTTCTGACAGCCAATCATTGCCAAAAAAATACCAACCCACAATCAAAGAATCAAGAATCAATAGCACCATGTTGAAAAAATGTGT
Source organism: Schistocerca gregaria (assembly GCF_023897955.1). NCBI lineage: Eukaryota > Metazoa > Arthropoda > Insecta > Orthoptera > Acrididae > Schistocerca > Schistocerca gregaria. The sequence continues at coordinate 604,165,192 of NC_064921.1, read as the reverse complement.
ATCTAAAATCTTGCATCTAATGAGTGTCTGTCCAGTAAAAACAATACTTCTTTGCTGTAATGATTTGCACACTATTGACAGGGAAAACAGGTACCTCTTCTATTTGATGAAGCTGTTCATACAAACTTTTAGACATCACTGTAGTATCACTACCAGAATCTGAAATTGCTGTAATTTTCGACCACATACACTAACTTCAATCACTGAATTCATCACATCATGTACATGGTTTGTATCTTCTCTCAGTACTTCAGCCGTAATATCTTCAATTTCACATTTAATCATTTACATTCTCCCATTTGAGAATTAGACTGTACAGACATTCTGGAGTGGGTGTCATCTGAAACGACTTCTAGTTTACTGGAGATTGCGTGTGTTGTCCATGTCTGTCATTCATATTTCTGCTTGACAAATGATCCCAAACTCTTTCATCATCTACTGTCTGCTGGTTATATGTGCAAAAATCTTTTTTTCTCTCCTCTCATCGTCATTATTACGTCTCATCATTTCGAATTTGGTCATCATTACACCAGTAATTTCTCAAATGTTCATCTCCTTGCGTGTCATTGTGTCACTGTTGATGGTCGCATTGTTGATCCTACGATTGATATCAGTAATTATCTTGCTGCGGTGCATCATGTCATTGAAACTGTTTATTACAATGAGTCAAATTTTGCTCTGATACATTTGGGATTCCTCCATTATCTACATCTTCTAAATGATCAACAACTTGTAATAACTCATCAAAATCGTCCAATGTTCGCATAGCTGTTTTCTTGCTTTCCATGGTAAATGCTTTATCAAAATTAGGATCAAATCATCATCACTAATAAGATTGTCCAGATAACTTTTGTGCTCCCAGTGTTTTTGAAGGAGGTCATGCATCGACTTCTCAATATGATTGCAATTAATTTCTCTTTTATACTTCGTTGTTTCTTGCATGGCAAGTATTTGCAGAAAAACGCGCTTTCAAAGTCTGCAAATGTAGTACACTGATCGGATACACAATTTCCCCATGTCCTAGCACCTGCATTCATGAGTCTTACACAAATATTGATTTTTTCTGATTCATTTTGAATTCATGCAAATACAGTTTTAAATTGTTTCATGAAATCCATGGGATGTCATAGTTTATATGGGTCAAATTCTTTAAGTTGTGCTTGACCAAGCACACTGTTAACAATGTTTTCACAACAACTTATATCACAATTTTAGTGCATTAAAATTTCTATTTCTTGTCAGATAATACTTGTATTTACTGGGGTAGGGGTTATTATTACAGTCTTCATTATGCCTTCCAATGTCTGTATTTTTGATTCTAGATCAGAACAGTATTTTTGCACACCTGATACTACTTTAATGACTGGTTTTCCTCTCATGCAGTTTGAGCCCGAACTACCTCATTATTTGTAACAGTGTTCATCAGTAATTCTTGTTTTACTACCACCATTTGTGAGTTGACTTGTTTCTGAATCTCAGTTTCATCTGCTTCGATCTTTTAACACTGTGTTGCAACCTGATTGTTTCTTTTTAAGTGATTTTCTGCATTCCTGAACGAAATTATTAAACTTACTCTGAAACTCATTACAAAAATTCACTATCTTTTGGTCTAACATTTAGTCCTGTTTGTTACTTTGTTGTTCAGATTTCGCTTATGATCATCGAGTTTTTTGTTCAAATCAGCATTCATTTTTTGTAAAAACTGCCTCAGCATTTCCTCTGTTCCTACAATCTCAACCCTGTTGTTATCCGTTCAACATTTACATTCAAGTTTTTATTTTCACTTTCCTGGGCATCTTCATTTTGAATTCTACCAGGTAGTTCAGACTCATTAACAAGCTCCATATCACCACTTTCCTGATTAACACTGTCCTCTCCATTGATTATGTTACCTTTCTCTGTTTCATTAGGCATTATTGTTCAATTGTATACTGAACATGCAAAATATAATTAATATGAGATTATTCACTGCCTATCATTCTATCACTCTTTTCCTGTCGATTTTTGCTTGGAAGGCGAGGCACCACTAAAAACGTCTAATTCACTCACAATACTTAGACACTAGCAGTCAGACTCCAGATCCGAAGATTGTTGCAGGATGTGATGTGCTCATCATTGGTCTCCATGTATAGTGACCCTGTTGGTATTCCTCCCGCTATATAAGGGCAGTCTCTCCTTACTTTTCAAACAAACTCTCCTTTCAGCTAATGTCATGAAACAATTCCTCCAGGGATACTATGATGACTGTTTCAAGTGAGAACATCGATTGTTAACTGGTAATGAATCATAATTTATTGAAACACTCAGTAAACATTAACACTTTTGATCAGATTCAGCATTTCAATCTACATGCCACAATTTTCTGCCAATTGCTTTCACACTTAAAATTAAGTAATGACTGACCATGGCACAGACATGCTAGAAAAGCATTAGGATGGGCACTGAGCGGTCCTGATGAATACACCATCCAAGGTCAGCTCACTTCATCCTGGTCGAGAGCCCAGCAGCAGCTAGCTCACACCACAACAATAACTAGTATGCAGCATATTGCCAACAAGCAAAGATTAACGTAATACTGCTAGCCATGGCTATAACATGCCCAATGGAGAATGTGAGCCGAAAAGTCCACTGCTTTCCTGCTTCCACGTCCAAATCACAAATTGCATACAAAGCCTATCAATGGCATCACAAGGTATTCTCGTCTGATGAATCTACCAAAGCAAAAAACTGACAGTGTTTGACAAACCTAATTGTAAGTGCCATTAATTGTACATGACCTAGAAGAGGCACCATGATGGCTGTGCCCACAGCTTTAATAGCACTACGCTGAGCAAGAGGGGAAAGAAAAGAAAATAAATAAGGAAGTCCCCCTGTGTATTTTCAAACATCTGAGCATACTTGGCCATTCATTACTTTCTTTGGTGCCTCAGGGGTTTTTAAGCTATAGAATGATGATGCAAACTCAGGACTTGCTATGGTAACCACTGTTAGATATGGAGGAGATGGAAAGCTCTTGAGATAATAGTCATTAGTTGGCAAACTCTAGGGCAACTACCACACCCCAGTTGTATTATGGCTGTCATGCTGACATTTTACCCTCATTTCCCAGGTACATGTGTGATGAAGATGCAGTACTCAGATTACTTTCTTTTAATTTCTAAAGGGTGGGTTGATGTTGGTGGAAATTAGCCTAAATCTGCCAAGAGGGTTTCAGTGCGTAATACCTGCGATCAACATAAAAATAAAATGAAGGTAAAAAATTGTAACAGGGCAATACAGTGTTAAAATCAGTTTACTATTATTAAAAAATGGGGTAGCTTTGTTACATCAATATTTTTTGTAGAAGGCTTGTAAGGAATAATTAATACATTGAAATCCACAGAAAAGCTGTGTTGCAGCCTGCTTCCAGCACAGCGGACTCAGTGAAGTCAAAAAGATATGGGGTATAAGGTTAATGGCACATTAGAGAACATAGCAGCATTTGTACAAACTTTTAATTCACTTACATTACTGAAGAAATTTGGAAAGCACCATTAATTTAAAAAGCTTTTTACAAAAACAATGAAATAAAAACAGTCTTGGGTACAAATAATTTTATTGTTTCTCAAAATACCCACCTTCAAAATTAATACAATTTTGTATGAATTCAAACCAATTCTGCAAACTGTTTTCCACTTTGATGTTGGAACCTGAAAAACATCGCTCTAGGAAGATTCAACTTTCTTGACATAAGTGAATGAAAAGAAATTGTTAGGTAGTAAATCAGGTGAATATGGATGACGAGACATGCACTGCCAAGTTTTCTCTGCCATTGTGATGGTGATAATTTCATTGACAACATTTTGAAAACCAGATGTTGTATACCATTTGGCTTAACTGTTCTTTGATCCCCTGTGGTAGGCTGTTCCAGCCTGAGTGTTCACCCGCAGGTGCCCAACCACCTGCAGGCAGCAGCAGACTGGGGTATGTGGGGTGAGATGCTTTCTAACAGGGATACCGTGTGGGTAGTCAGGCGGCCACACTGTACTGTACATGACTGTGTCACCGAGGACTCACTCGTGCGAGCAGGGGTTGCACATGCACAGAATGCATACAATAGCTACACTGCTTGCCCTCCTGTCCAAGTCCCATGGGAAAGCATTGGAACAGCCTACAGTAAAGCAGCTTATACAAATGCATACAAGTTAGGTCTCTTGTAATGTTGTATAAAGATTTTGTAGTACCTGTAAAACAATGTGGAGTCAGTGGGGAATAGCTCATTTACACAGCTAAATCTTAATGCAAAAATAAATGTACTGCAGTCTTACAAATGCCAGAGTATGCTCCTGTCTCATGGTGAGTCACATGCTGAACTTCTTCAGTAGTCAACAAAGACAACATACCCACACACACTCATGCAAATGCATCTCACACACACGTGGCCACAGTCTCTGGCTGCTGAGGTGAGACTGTAAACAGCAGCACATGATGGGACCAAAGACTGTGGTCATGTGTGTGTGTGTGTGTGTGTGTGTGAGTTGCATTTGCCCGAGTGTGTGTGGGTGCGTTGTCTATTTCCAATATGGCCTTGTTGGCTGAAAGCTTACTTTCTGACAGTCTTTTTGTTGAGCCTTGCAACTCAGCATCTCCACTGCATGATGAATGGCAACTATTCTTTTCATAATATTGTCAAATCACCTATTCAATTTTTACAAACAACCACTAGATGACATTATTGAGACGTGACAATTTTTTAACTCATTAGGGCTACCTATGGACCATGGTGCATTTCCTGTGCTGTTATCATATGCTATTACTGGTGTTTTGTTGCAATATATTAGGTGTTTTCTTATTGGTACCTTGAGCTTTACTGTTAGTCCACTATTTCTTCATTTTCATGTTGAACTCTATCTTGCATTTCTAGGACCATTTCTACATCTATGTCTACACCTAAACTTTACCTGCTGCATGTATTTCAATCTGTGTCTTCCTCTACAGATTTTGCCCTCTACAAATCCTTCTAGTACCATGGAAATCAGTCGCTGATGTCTTAACAGATGTCCTATCATCCTGTTGCTTGTCAGTGTTTTCCACATATTCCTTTCCTTTCCAGTTCTTTGCAGAACCTCCTCATTCGTATACTTACACTCTGCAAACCACTGTGAAGTGCATTTCAGAGGCTACATCCCATTGTACCAGTCATTAGGGTTTCTTCTCGTTCCATTCACACAATGAGTGTGGGAAGAATAATTATTCAAGTACTGTAATTAATCTAACCTTGTCCTCACATCACTATGTGAGTGATAAGTAGGGGATTGAAGTATCTTTCTAGAATCATAATTTAAAGTTGGTTCTTGAACCTTTATAGATAGGCTTTCTAATGATTATTTACATCTGTCTTCAATAGTTTTCCAGTTCAGTTACTTTAGTATCTCTGTGACACTCTCCACAGACCAATCAAACCTATGAGCATTTGTGGTGCCCTTCTCTGTTTGATATCCTCTGTCAATCCTATCGGGTCCCACACACTTGAGCAATATTCTAGAATTGGTTGCATGAATGATTTGTAAGCAGTCTCCTTTGTAGATTGATTTCACTTCCCCAGTATTCTACCAATAAACCAAAGTCTACCACCTGCTTTACCCACAACTGAACCTATGTGATCATTCCATTTCATATCCCTACAAAGTGTTACACCCAGGTGTCTATATGCGTTGGCTGGTTCCAACATGCCTCATTGCTATCTTAGTAAAAGGGCACTATGTTTTTTCGCTTTTAGAAGTTCACAATTTTGCATTTCTAACATTTAAAGCAAGTTGCCAGTCTTTGAACCACTTTGAAATCTTATCAAGATCTGACTGAATATTTCTGCAGCTTTTTTCAGACAGTACTTCACTATAGATAACTGTGTCATATGCAAATAGTCTGAGGTTGCTATTAATATTGTCTGAAAGGTCATTCATGTACAGCACAATCAGAAGGGCGCCAACACACTTCCCTGGGGCACACCTGAAGTCACTTCTAAATCAGACAATGACTCTCCATCCAAGGTACTTGCTGTGTCCTTCCTACCAAAAAAAAACCCTCAATCCAGTTACAAATTTCACTTGATAGCCCATATGATCATCATTCTGATAGTAAGTGTAGATGTGGTACTGAGTTGAACACTCTCTGGAAATCATGAAATACTGCATCTACCTGACAATCTTAATCTGAAACTTTCAGTGTATCATTTGGGAAAAGTGTGAGTTGGGTTTTGCATGGTTGATGTTTTCATAATCCATGCTGGTTGGCACGAAAGGGGTCATTCTGCTCGAGATATCTAATTATTTTGGAACTCAGAATACATTCTATGATCCTAAAATGAATTGATGTCAAGGATATTGGATGGTAGTTTTGTGGATCACTCCTACTATTCTTCTTGCAAATAAATGTGATCTGTGCTTTCATCTGACTGTTGGGCACAGTTTTTTATTTGAAGGGTGTATGACAGATTATAGTTAGAAGGAGGGCTAACTCACCCTCAAATACAATATGGAATCTGATTGGGATACCATCGGGCCCTGTAGTTTCATTTAGTTTTAACAATTTCAGCAGTTTCTCAATGCCACTGACATTAACCCATATTCCCCTCTTTTTTTTTCTCAGTGGTATGAGCATTAAATTGGCGTATTTCTCCTGGGTTAAGCATTTCAACTTTTTTATTTACTACCCTCAATTTCACTTCCTGTATCATTTGCGAGTGACTGGACACTAACTTTGGTGCTGCAAACAGCCTTTACTTTTCTTTGGGTTTTGTGAAAAATCATTTAACAATATTCTGCTGTGGTAGTAATTGAAAGCAAGCTTCACTCATTGCTTTCTTTACAGCCAAATGTGTTTCATTCAGCATGTGTCTATCTATAGCCCCATTATTTTTTTACATGTATTATGCAACAGCCTCAGTTCCATTAAAAGTTTCTTTATGGTGAATGTCCCCTTATGAACTGTTCTACTGCGTACATATCTATCTAGTGCGTGGCTAGTTATTCTTTTAACTCTGTGCCACAGTTCCTCTGACTGCTCTTCCTGTGCTGGAAGTTTCAAGTGTCTCATTGAGATATGACACTACTGCTTTTTTATCTACTTTACCATTTTACGCCCATCCCTGATACTGAGCCTTGCCCAAACAGTCTCACATACAGTTTCAGTTTCTATTTGAAAGGATTTGAGTTTCTTGTCTACTGCAACAAGTACACCATCTACATTTCCCAGTAACCCATCCTTTCAATAAACACTTAAATTTTCCACCCAAAACCCACTGCTATCAATTTCATGTTTCAACCAGCTTCCTAAATTCAATAGAAAATGACATGTATTTGTGTATATGACAACTTATCCATTACTTCACAATATGGAGTCGACTGTGATTTTCTTGCTTTTTACTACTGTAAAAGTCATTAAGATGTAAGTATGTTCTAATTCATTGGGGGATGGGCGGGCATGCAGTGGTCAAATTGCTGCAGGCATAACTAAATGAGTTTGTTTCAATATGGAACCAGATACTTTCAATGATGTATGGTTACATTGAACAAAGCAAATATAGCACACTAATAAATTGTGAAAACTGTGTCAAAAGATTTCTCAAAATCTATTAATCCCAAATGAAATGTTCAATTAAAAACATCTTATTTTGTGCCTGACTTGCATTTTGTAGTGCACTGAATGTAGCCTAGAGATAAAACCGAAACTAAATATAATGACTTGAGTACTTGCAAGTGCAACTGCCATGATTGTGTCATGAACCATCATGAGTGATAATAAGGAGGCAACAGGGCAGATAATCTATCAATAATATGCAGGAGAGCTGTTCAAAAAGTTGTTGTTGTTGTGGTCTTCATTCCAAATACTGGTTTGATGCACTCTCCATTCTACTCTATCCTGTGCAAGCCTCCTCTTCTCCGAGTAACTACTGCAGCCTACATCATTCTGAATCTGCTTACTGTATTCATCTCATGGTCTCCCTCTATGATTTTGAACCTGCTTCCTGCTTCCCTTCAGTACTAAGTTGGTGATCCTTTGATATCTCAGAATGTGTCTTACCAACCAATCTTAACAAAGAGATAGAGGGGCTGGCCAGTACTTACCTCAGCTCAGTACAGCCGATAGATACACAAAAAACAACAAAAAATTTACGTTCCTAGTTTTTGGAATAAATGTTCCTTCATCAGGGAGGAGAGAGGGGAAAGAAAGGGAAGAAGGGAAAGTGGATTTAGTTACTCACAGCCCAGGTTATGAAGCACCAGGGAAAGGAAAACTGTGAGGGTAGCAAGGATGGAGGCATGGTTGTCAGAGGGAAGCCAAAGATATTCTACTGTAAGTACTGTGCCAGCTTCAAACCAAAGAGGTAAGTACTGGCCAGCCCCTCTATCTCTTTGTTAGTAATTGTTTCACATCTTTATATGAGATTTTCCATTAATTATTTACCAACCAATCTCTTCTTCTAGACAGGTTGTGCCACAAATTTCTTTTCTCCCCATTTCTATTCGGTGCCCTCTCATTAGTTACGTGATCTACCCATCTAATCCCCAGAATTCTTCTGTAGCACCACACTTTGAAAGCTTATATTATCTTCCTGTCTAAACTGTTTCACTTCCTTACATGGCTACACTCCATACAAATACAGGGTGACACATGGGAGATGGGCAATTTTTAATGAAATAATACTCAGCAAACTGTAAAATTAATGCACGTTTATTTACACAAATCAAAGCTAATTATTTGCCATTTTAGTTAACAAAGTTATTTGTGAAAAATAATGTTGTCAAGGTGATGTCCATCATTTTGAATGCAGGACTCAAGGCTCTTCTCAAAATCCTCCATCACACGGACTAAAATCTCTGCAAGGATGGCAGCAATTTCTTGAATGATTGCATTCTTCCACTCATACAAATTTCGTGGTTTGTACTTAGAGACACAGTTCTTAAGGTGCCCCAACAGAAAAAAGTCACATACTGACAAGTTGGATGACCTGGGAGGCCAAGGAACATTGCCAAAACGTGAGATAATCGAGCCAGGAAACATGTGTCTTAGAACTGTCATTGAAGTGTTTGCGGTTTGCGATGTTGCCCCATCCTGCTGGAGCCAAACGCGTTTTAAAGGGATTCGTTGTCTTCTTAGTTCTGGTTTCAAGAATGTTTCAAGCATACAAATGTAACGAACCGAATTAACAGTAACTGTGGCCCCGTTCTCCTAAAAAAAATAAGGTACAATAATGCCAACAAGGCCAAGAGCACAGCAGACTGTTAATTCTTCTGAGTGTAGAGGACGCTGGTGGATAAGGTGTGTATGGTCTGGAGCCTAGTAATGTAGGTTTTGTTTATTCACGATCTCATTTAAATGAAAATGAGCTTCATCGCTCATCAATAAAATTTACTTTTCATTCGATCCCAAAATCACTTGCATTCTGTAAGTGAAGTCTTCTCATACAGCAAAATCAGTTTCCTTAAGTTATTGGACAATGAGCATTTTGTAAGGATGGAGTTTTAATTCTTTTTGCAAAATTCATCTAATTGATTCACGATTGATTTGTAACTCACTAGCATGATGTCTAGCTGACCGTCCTGCGCTTCTGACTGCTGCTTGCCTTACCCTTTCAACATTTTTTGGTGCTTCTTATCCAGTATGTTTCTAGTTGATCTGAAGTTTTCCACCCATCTGAGGATTGTGTTACGGCTTGGAACAGCTCGATGTCGACCGACATTAAACTGCGCATGAAACAATCGCTGCATAGCAATAATAGACTCACCCCTTTTCACGAAACTGTCGTAGACAAACACTTGACATTGCAAGTCCCACTGCACCATAATGACTGAGTAAATGAAATGGTGTCTTGTGTGGATCAGAACTATCCCCATCACGATCAGAACTATCCCCACCACGACCACCTCCCACCATCGCGCCCTCAGTACTACGCAGTTCAAAACCGTCCGTCTCCCATGTGTCACCCTGTACCTTCAGAAAGGAGCTCCTGAAACTTAAATCTCTGTTTGATGTTAACAAATTTCTCTTTTTCAGAAATGCTTTTCTTGCTACTGCCAATCTACATTTTATATCCCTTCTTACTTTGACCATCATCAGTTATTTTGTTGCTCATGTAGCAAAACTCATCTACTGCTTTAAGTTTGTCATTTCCTAATCTAATTCTCTTGGTGTCACCTGATTTAATTTGACTACATATCATTATCCTTGTTTTGCTTTTGTTGATATTCATCTTAAATCCTTGTTGCAAGACACTATCCATTCTGTTCAATTGCTCTTCCAAGTCCTTTGCTGTCTCTGACAGAATTTCAATGTCACTGGCAAACCTCAAATTTTTTATTTCTTCTCCCTGGACCCTAACTCCCACCCCATATTCATCTTTTTTTTCCTTTACTGCTTGCTCGATATACAAATTGAATAACATCGGGGACAGGCTACAACCCTATCTCGCTCCCTTCTCAGCCACTGCTACCCTTTCATGGCTTTTTACTCTCATAACTGCCATCTGGTTTCTGCACAGATTGTAAATAGCCTTTCACTCCCAGTATTTGCTACTGCCACCTTTAGAATTTGAAAGAGGGATTCCAGTCAGCATTGTCAAACGCTGTCTCTGAGTCTACAAATCCTATAAACATAGGTTTGCCTTTCCTTAACCTATCTTCTATGAGGAGTCTTAGGATCAGTAGCGCCTTGCATGTATCTATATTTCTCCAAAATCCAAACTGATCTTCTCCAAGATTGACTTCTACCAGTTTTTCCATTCTTCTGTGAAGAATTCATGTTAGTATTTTGCAACCGTGTTTTATTAAACCCATAGTTCAATAATCTTCCCACCTCTCAGCTCCTGCTTTGTTTTTAATTGGAATTATTATAGTTTTCTTGAAGTCTGTGAGTATTTCTCGTACATCTTGCTCACCAAATGGAAGTGTGTCATGGCTGGCTCTCTCAAGGATATCAGTAGTTTTATCAGAATGTTGGCTACATGCAGGGCCTTGTTTCAACTTAGGCCTTTCAGTGACCTGTCTTGTATCGTATCTCCCATTTTATCTTCATCTACATCCTCTTCCCTTTCCAAAATACTGTCCTCAAGTACATCGCCCTTGTATAGACCCTCTATATACTCCTTCCACCTTCCAGCTTTCCCTTCTTTGCTTATGACTGGTTTTCCATTTGAGCTCTTGATATTCATATGGCTGCTTCTCTTTTCCCCAAAGGTCTCTCTAATTTTCCTGTAGTTGGCATCTATCTTTCCCCTTGTGATATATGCTTCTAAATCCTTATATTGTCCTATAGCCTTTCCTGTATAACCATATTGTACTTCTTGTCATTGTCATTTTTACACACTTGTATTCAATTTGCTTGCTTCATTTACTGCATTTTTATACTTTATCCCTTCACCAATAAAATTCAGTATCTCCTGTGTTATCCCATGATTTCTACTAGGACTTTTTTTTTACCGATTAGATTTCCTGCTGCCTTCACTAGTTCATCTCTCAAAGCTACCCATTCATCTTCAGCATTATTCCTTTCCCCTGTTCTTGTCAGTCATTGTCTAATGCTCCCTCTGAATCTCTTGACAGTCTCTTTCAGTTTATCCAGGTCCCATCTTCTTAGATTTCAACCTTTTTGCAGTTTCTTCAGTTTTAATCTACAGTTCATAACCAAAAATTATGGTGAGAATCCACATACATCTGCTCCTGGAAATGCCTTGCAATTTAAAATCTGGTTCCAAAATCTCTGTCTTACCATTATGTAACCAATCTGAAACCTTGCAGTGTCTCCAGATCACTTCCATGTATATGGCCTTCTTTCAAAATTCTTAAACTAAGTGTTAGCTATGATTAAGTTATGCTCTGTGTAAATTTCTAGCAGGTGGCTTCCTCTTTCATTTCTTTCCGGTGGTCCATATTCAACTGCTATTTTTCCTTCTCTTCCTTTTCCTATTATTGAATTCCAGTCCTCCATGACAATTTTAACTATTCAAATCTTTTTTTTTTTTTTTTTTTTTTTTTTTTTTCCTTGTCTCATCATACATTTCTTTACTCTTCATCATCTGCGGAGCCAGTCGGCATATAAACTTGTGCTACTGTGGCAGGTGTGGGCTCCATGTCTATCTTGGCTACAATAATGTGTTCACAGCTGATCATTGTAGCTTATCCGCATTCCTAGCTTCTTATTCATTATTAAACTTACTCCTACATTACCATTATTCAGTTTTATATTTATAACCCTGTATTCACCTTACCAGAATTCCTGTTCCTCCCACCACCAAACTTCACTAATGCCCTCCATATCTAAATTTAACCTATCCATTTCTCATTTTAAATTTTCTAGCCTACCTGGACATTCCATGCTCCGATTCGTAGAATGCTATTTTTGTTCAAAAAGTATCCGAGCTTATTTTATATTGTTGAAACTAAAAATGGTATTGAGGCGCACATGCTCTTTATGTTTATAGGCATATGTAATGCACTTGCCTGATTTTTTTTTCATGACTGCAGAAACAACCAGTCAATGGCTAGCCATTGACAAGTGGACACATGTAAGTGGTAGTCTTTGGATTTTGCGTTGTGGAAAAATGACAGAAAAAGTGGAATAGTATTAGTGTATAAAATTTTATTTTAAGGTAGGCAATTCTCAATTGAAACAATCTGCAAGATTGACAAGTGCTTGGGGATGAAGGAATGGGTGCAACACAGTAGTGGTACAACTGCTTCAAAGATGGCTGCTCTTTAGCAAAAGTGAATGGCATTCAGGCAGTCCCTCAACATCTGCAAATGAGGTTGCTATCGATCATGTAAGGGCACTGGTGATGCAGAACAGACAAATCATGATCAGAGAAATTGCACACTAGGATAAAGTTAGTATTTGATCCATTTATCCCATTTTAACAGAAAATTTAAACCTCTGGAGGATCTCAGCAAAATTTGTGGCAAAATTGCTAACAAGTGAGCAGAAGCAACTTTCTTCAGAGATTGCAGCACTTGCAGGATACTGTGAACAGTAATTCCAACTTTCTTGACACAGTGATCATTGGTGATGAGCCTAGGTTCACGAGTATGACACAGAAACAAAGTTCCAGTCATTGCAGTGGAAGCAGCCATCATCCCAGAGACCCAAAAAAGCGAGGCAGGTCCGCAGTGATAGGAAAGTCTTACTGACCACCTTTTATAAATACAATGGTGTGGTCCATCACGAGTACATCCCAGAAGATATTAATGTTAGTAAGGAGTACTAACAAGAGGTTCTGCATCGCCTTTGTGAAGCAGTGAGATGCAGACAACAGGGATGGGGGGCAGCAGGCAGTTGGCACCTTCACTATGATTATGCACTCTTTCATTGTTCTCAGTTAATTCAGAGTTTTTTGGCCAAACACAACATGACTGTGGTTTGTCAACCTCACTGTTCCCCTGACCTATCTCCAAGTGACTTCAGATTTTTTCCTAAACTGAAAAAGACACCGAAAGGGAACAGATATCAGAATAGCAAATACATTATGAAAAATTTGATGGAGCAGCTGCCCACCCAACCTAAAAAGACTTTCCAGTGGTGCTTCCAGCAGTGTTGTGAGAGGTGTGTAGAAGCTGAAGGGGTCTACTTTGAAGGTGACTAATGCCAAACAATTGTATCTGATTGAAGATTGATTTTGTTAATAAAACTCAAGTACTTTTTGAACAGCCTTTGTAAAGTCTCCAGTGCAGCAAAGAGACACACTCCACAAATAATCAATTTGGAATGTGGGATGGTGCAATTACAGGAGCAAATGGACACTGTCAGGAGAAAAGGATGTCATGGTCATTACACCTCTTTGTGTGATAGGTAATGTGTGTGTTATGTTTGTGAAAAATCGTTGTTCACAGTATTACTTGGCAGTCTGGCTCAGCTGAAATTGCGTGAATAGAGCAAACTGAACTGTGAACAATTAGTGATATACATGCCTGTTTCAGACAACTATATAATTGCTAAACTTCACACTTTGAAGGGAAAAAAAGACTAACGTTTACAGTTTCACCTATTTTAATTTGGCTTAATTTAGTTACATATTTATCTTCAATATGAGTGTGTCCCTTTGTGTATGTGTGTGTAAATAGCTCAGTAATCACTTGCTTGAGAATTGCCTTTAACCAGAAATATCTAACAGGAAAATGTAAAATTTACCACTAAAATAAAATATTGTTTAGTCAAAGGTTTTTACTGTTCTTGTGTTAACTGAACAATGTTTGTTCTGTTTCAGGTCCAAAAGTTGTGGATGTGCTGAATAATTGCCCACAAATAAAGAGAGTGGTCTATGTGTCTTGTAAAGCAGATAATCCCAACACTCTTTCAAATTTTGTTCAGCTTCAAGAATCTGGGAAATTTCAGTTACACCAGATAATTCCTGTTGATATGTTCCCACATACATTTCATACTGAATTAATTCTTTTATTTGAAAGATGATGTCAGTGCCGTATATTTTTTATCTAATATTGTTTTAATAAAGACAGAAAATCTCTGCTGTCATTTATTATTCTTGAATGCTTTAAAAGATATCTACAGTGACAAATTGTGAGATGATAAAATGATACTTTTAATTTACTGCCAAAATTACTCACAAGTTCTCTTCCATGAATTCACAATCATTAACCAGAAATACTGTTGTGTTAATATTATCTTAAGTTTTGGAACAAAATAGTTGCTCTCTTTGAAAGGAAAGAGGCACGAAGAGGAAAGCAGAGTTAAAATAAAACAAATCAACTCAAAATTTTAGTAGTAAAGGGAACAATTTAGCACATAGAAACCGAAGTATTGAAAAAAGGGGAACATGGCTATCTTTTCAAAGATAACTGCATTCATACCATCTGATTCCAACTATGAGTTAGACATAATCCCATTCATAAAGTGGATAAAGTGAAGATTAATTGCAGTTAGTGAAACAGGATTAAAAAGTAAGAAAAAGTACTAGACATGTAGGGACTGGAAGTAAAATAGCAAGAAAGGTAAAAAAGTATAGAGGTGAGTTAATCAGATTGGTTATTAGCAGAAACAAGGACCGCACAACAAAGACTGAATAGGGAACTTAACTGTGACGTAAAATAATTAAATGGTTTTGAGGAGTGGACTCAGTAGGCAGCAGTTGAGGCTAATCTGAACTGAGGAACATTATTTGTGGGCTGATTGTAAAAAATTGGCAGAAGCCATTTTTAAACGTTTCATATGGCATTCTACAGACTAAGAGCAGGCATTCCATATATTTAAGGCATGTCCATTAACATAATTCCATCCTGGAATCGTAGCTGGGTTACCTTTGTTTTTGAAGACATTCCTCTAACTGAAAACTTGCCAAGACTTTGCTATGCAAATTTGTATGTGTAGATAGACCCAATATAACAACTGAAAATCCTGGCTAGGGAATGATTAACAGAATGAGTAAAGGCAATAAATAGCTTTTGTTGGTGTGTTCCACAGCTTTGATAAACAGTAGAAATGCCATATTGTAACACGTGAAGCTGCTGAGTAATTAATTTTAATTGTATGACGGTTTTGGTTAGAAACCATTTTCGAGTACTTGTACAATTTTATGGATACAAGATAAGTTTCAGGCAAAAATAGGATGTATACAGAACATGAACGTCATGAGAGTCATGAAAAAATAATGAAACTGAACTGCTTCATTGAGCCTAGTGAAAATAATGTATAAATTGTAGCTCTGGCCGAGACAGTGCCAACGTCTTGTGTGTTACTAGAGGAGTTTCAGTTAGAACAGCTGTTTTTTTAATTGTGTCCACTCCCATTTCTGTTTAAATCTTTTGAATCTGCATCTTTTTTGGAAAGAAATTTCCTCAAAGATTTTTAATAATTAATATAAAACTATTGTGATTTTAATCTTGTTTTATAGGTGATCATCCTGATCAGAGTAAAATTGATTTCTTACTAGCCAAAACATTTCCCACACTAGATTAGTGCTACTGATAGACTATAACTTGGCATCTGTTGATTGGGGGGGGGGGGGGAGGAGGAGGGGGGAGTTGGTGGAGTACACATTGTTTGCTGCAGGAACAGGTGTAGTGCAGGAGTGGGGATGGGGTTGAGGGAGGGAGGGAGGGGAATACTCTCCACCTCCCTGTACTGTAAGTACACAGTGCAGGCAATACAAACTTGTGCTTCGAGTTTCCATGAAAGAGCATTGGGAGTAATGGATGGTCTGTTAAATACTTTGTGGTATTGAAATTGAGATTGCTGTTTGTATTGATACGTTAAATAATGAAGAACAATGGAAATAGTGCAACAAAATGCAGATAGTAACTGCACAGTTCAGTAACAAGCAGACAATAATGCAGTCAACACTGGTTAATAGTACACTGCACAGTTGTCAATGAATATCAACAAATCAGTACAACTGCTAGTAAGAAGGAAGATTAAAGGACAAGATGGCTGCATGTGTTGATGTAGTAATAAATCGCTCTGTAAACTATGAGTATTTAGTGTCTACAAAGTGCATATCGTGTGATAAAATAGTAAAAAGCGGTATTAGAACATGCCCAGTGATGCATATGTTGTATCATCGACACTGCTTTGCGAAAGTAAATCTTGAAAACATATCGTGTGCTTGTGGACCAAAGTGCAATGGTTGTCTAGCTGTGACTGGAATGTATCGTGAAAATTGCGAAACCAGTGTATTAGAAACACTGCAAAAAGAACTCCAAACCACAAGAGACCATGCTCTGCTACTGGAAAGCAGGATCAAAAACCTTTCTGAACTGCCGCATAAGGATAAAGCTGTACAGTGATGTTGTGTTAAATATTTGTACTAACAAAAGAAATGACGCCCCATTGAAGAAGAGTGAACATGAAAAATGTGAAACAGTAAACAAAGGTAACCTACAAAGTGCTTCCAAACACTTCTTGTGTAGTTTAAAAATGGATAAGAAAAATGACTGAAGTAAGTTGTAAACAAACACGAACATAAATCAGCTTACAAATAACAAAAAACAGGTACTGTTACTTTCAGATAGTCACAGTAGGAACTGTGCAAAAGTACTGAACGAAATTTCAACAACCAGCTATAAATTTACAGCTTTGATAAAGCCAAATGCTATAGTCAAAGAAGTAACATGCAATATACAAAACAAAACGTCTAGTCTAGGACAAAATGATTATGTTGTCGTCTTAGCTGGTGCAAACTATATTAATGGATCAAAATGTGGTTTTATGACATCACTAGATGAAACCATTGCAAAAACTAGGCACATACATCTAATTCTATGCACAATACCATATAGATATGACATGCCAAATGAAAACTTCAAAATCTACCAAATGAACAGTTACATGATGCAGAAGGCACCTTACAGTGAACACATCAGAGTTTTAGATATAAGTAGCTTCCTCCAACGGAAAGACTTCACTAGGCATGGGCTTCACTTACATGAAAATGGGAAAAAGAAACTGTGTGTTAATCTGCTGAATGCCATCAGAAGTCCACAGGTAACAAGAAGTGCCATAAAACGTGTTACACCAGGACATCAAACATATTTGTGGTCCAATGAAGCTAATTTGGTGGACAATCTCAGAAGAATGAGCAATACTGCAGCTGAACCAACAACACAAGGAGCTGAAGAGCCATCAGTAACAGCAACAAAAGTGAATATGCAGTCAGGATCATCAAGGAAAACATCAGAAACAGTGTTAGAAAAGAAGAAGGTATCCATAGTCAGCACCAAGTCACCACCAGCATCCTGTGCAAAAATCTCGTCTAGTGCCACAAATCAGTCAGCCCACGACATCCAAGTGGAAACAGCAAAAAAAAAAAAAAAAAAAAAAAAAAAAAAAAAAAAAAAAAAAAAAAAAAAAAAAAGTGCAGCCACACTCCAAATGAATACCACTGGAAACTGTGACAAGATCTTCAACACAAAAATGCAGACCTCCAGCCTACAGCCAGGATTTTTTATGGGCAAGAATAGCAGTAGCTCCCTGCTAGCAGCAAAGCAAAGGAAAACAGATGCAGAGCAAAATCTTCATGAACCAAAACTACAAGAAAACCCGGTGAGTGGTGTCAAAAATCATTCCATTGAAAATAGTCACTATTATCCTTTAAAAAATTACACCATAATGTGCAGTCAATGTTTAATAAGTTACTAGAAATAGATCCCTTCAAAAAAAAAAAAAAAAATAAAGTCACATTTAGATGTTCTCTGTACTACTGAACACTGGTTAACAGAAGACACAATAAAACAACAAAAAAAAACAAAAAAAAACAAAAAACGCCAATGGCGACTTTACTCTAGTTGGTTATTCTTGTCGGAACAAAAGTAAGGGAGGTGGTACAGCAATCTATGTCAAAAAAAAAAAATTTAAGCTACAAAAGCCTCACAAAGTACGATAATATGCAAATAGAAACATACTTTGAATTCTCCTTAATTATCTTAACAGACTATAACCTATTTATAATGAATGTATATAGAGCCCCTGATGGGAACATCCAAACCTTCAATCACTCCCTCGAAGCACTACTCACAAAAATTCACTCACTAAACAAAAATCTATTAACAGTGGAGATTTTAATATTTACTTCCTCACACCTGGAAAAAACAAAGATGAATTGTTGAATATTACAAGTTCATTCAACCTATCCCCAACTGTAAACACACCAACCAGGATCACAAAAAATTCAAAAGCAGCTCTAGATCAGATTTTCATAAATGCAGACAAACTGCACCACTCAACCGAAGTCATCAGCACAGGTTACAGTGACCATGAAGCCCAAATAGTAATGGTGAATTTAAATTACATAGGACAATATCCCACAATAACTAAAATGCAAAGGCAATTTAATGATGATAATATAAGGCTTTTTAACTATCTGTTAAGGGCTGAAAACTGGGCAGAGGTCTATAAAGGAAATGATGTAAACTACATATTTAATTCCTTCCATGAAACATTTCTCCACCAGTTCAATACTGCATTTCCACTGAAATCCAGGAAAAACGGAAACAAACACACAAACTCATAGGTAAGAAAAGAGATACGAATTTCCAGCCAAAAAAAGTGTGAGTTACAAAAATCACCTGAAACACCATGAAGTAGCTGATCAGTTTAGGTCATATTGTAAGACCTATTTTGCAATCTACAGAAAAGTAATCCAACAATCAAAAAATTGTGCAATGATAAATTTATAAAGAAATCTAACAATAAAATGAAAAGCTTGTGGACAGTTGTAAAAAAAGAAACAAACAGTAAGCAGCATGTTATAAACAAAACATTAAAACTAAGCCTAAATGATGAAGTCACATCAGATCCCCAAAAAATAGTAAATGGTTTTAATGACTATTTTAGCAAAATAGCAGAAAACCTCATAAAGAAAAACTGCCACAGACCAAATACTCAACACCAAGCACTAATAGAAACCATACCAGTACAGGCATCAATGTTTCTTCACAGTCTCCAATGCTGAAGTACTTACAGCTATAAAAGGACTAAAGGATAAGTACTCCAGTGGCAGTGACAACATTCCTGATTTAATTGTTAAGAAATATGGAGAATCCATTGCAGAACCCCTAGTCCACATAATAAATGCAACCTTTACAAATGGAGTTTTCCCTGACCTACTAAAGACTTCTAAATTTACCCCACTTCACAAAAAGGACCCTAAAAATGTTGTAGCCAATCACAGGCCTATAGCACAACTCAGCTCATTCTCAAAAATATTTGAAAAATTATTTTACATCAGATTGGAAGACTTTACTAATAAACTAGCCTTATTAACAAAACACCAGCATGGTTTTAGAAAGCAAAAGACAACTACCACAGCTATTTATGATTATCTCAACAAAACCTTAAAAGCACTGAATAATAAGGAAATCACTACTGCTGTCTTTTTAGATTTATCCAAAGCCTGTGATGTAACTGACCATACCATGCTCCTTAAGAAGTTAGCAAATAAAGGTATAAGAGGAATTGCAAACAAATGGTTAGAATCTTACCTGTCAAACAGATTTCAAAAAGTTGAAATTAATATTGAAAAAATGAATACAACCACCCATCAATCTACTGTCCACTCCTCTGACACAATGCCTATTAGATATGGTGTGCCACAAGGCTCAATCCTGGGACCCATACTGTTTCTGCTATACATTGATGACATAAGCACGAAGCTTGTTACAGGACATACCACACTATTTGCCGATGACACAAGTATACTAATAACAGGTACTGATACAGAGGACCACAACCAAAAAATTAAACTGCTTATATCGTCACTCAACAAACTGTTCAATGAGAACAAACTAATTATAAATATACAGAAAACAATTCCCGTGTGGAGTTGATAGTCTCCCATCGGGCGCCTCTTCAGGTGGCGGATAGGGGAATGCTCTCCAGATATAGAGGGTACCGGGGAAATAAAATACCCGGGGTGGACCAAAACTACACTCCTGGAAATGGAAAAAAGAACACATTGACACCAGTGTGTCAGACCCACCATACTTTCTCCGGACACTGCGAGAGGGCTGTACAAACAATGATCACACGCACGGCACACCGGACACACCAGGAACCGCGGTGTTGGCCGTCGAATGGCGCTAGCTGCGCAGCATTTGTGCACCGCCGCCGTCAGTGTCAGCCAGTTTGCCGTGGCATACGGAGCTCCATCGCAGTCTTTAACACTGGTAGCATGCCGCGACAGCGTGGACGTGAACCGTATGTGCAGTTGACGGACTTTGAGCGAGGGCGTATAGTGGGCATGCGGGAGGCCGGGTGGACGTACCGCCGAATTGCTCAACACGTGGGGAGTGAGGTCTCCACAGTACATCGATGTTGTCGCCAGTGGTCGGCGGAAGGTGCACGTGCCCATTGACATGGGACCGGACCGCAGCGACGCACGGATGCACGCCAAGACTGTAGGATCCTACGCAGTGCCGTAGGGGACCGCACCGCCACTTCCCAGCAAATTAGGGACACTGTTGCTCCTGGGGTATCGGCGAGGACCATTCGCAACCGTCTCCATGAAGCTGGGCTACGGTCCCGCACACCGTTAGGCCGTCTTCCTCTCACGCCCCAACATTGTGCAGCCCGCCTCCAGTGGTGTCGCGACAGGCGTGAATGGAGGGATGAATGGAGACGTGTCGTCTTCAGCGATGAGAGTCGCTTCTGCCTTGGTGCCAATGATGGTCGTATGCGTGTTTGGCGCCGTGCAGGTGAGCGCCTCAATCAGGACTGCATACGACCGAGGCACACAGGGCCAACACCCGGCATCATGGTGTGGGGAGCGATCTCCTACACTGGCCGTACACCTCTGGTGATCGTCGAGGGGACACTGAATAGTGCACGGTACATCCAAACCGTCATCGAACCCATCGTTCTACCATTCCTAGACCGGCAAGGGAACTTGCTGTTCCAACAGGACAATGCACGTCTGCATGTATCCCGTGCCACCCAACGTGCTCAAGAAGGTGTAAGTCAACTACCCTGGCCAGCAAGATCTCCGGATCTGTCCCCCATTGAGCATGTTTGGGACTGGTTGAAGCGTCGTCTCACGCGGTCTGCACGTCCAGTACGAATGCTGGTCCAACTGAGGCGCCAGGTGGAAATGGCATGGCAAGCCGTTCCACAGGACTACATCCAGCATCTCTACGATTGTCTCCATGGGAGAATAGCAGCCTGCATTGCTGCGAAAGGTGGATATACACTGTACTAGTGCCGACATTGTGCATGCTCTGTTGCCTGTGTCTATGTGCCTGTCGTTCTGTCAGTGTGATCATGTGATCTATCTGACCCCAGGAATGTGTCAATAAAGTTTCCCCTTCCTGGGACAATGAATTCACGGTGTTCTTACTTCAATTTCCAGGAGTGTATCAACCGAAATCCACTAACGTCTGCCTGGTATCCAGCAGTTAGGGGTCAGCGTCTGTTCGCCTAGATGCTGCGGCTGCAGCAACCTTGTTGATCTCAACAATCAAGTCATGTTCTTCGTGATCTTTCATCGGAAGGACCACCACTAAGTTAGTTTTCAACTTGAAAACCAAACATGATGATAACACAAGGAATGAATCCACTACCCCGGGCACCAGTCGCAAGGCTGGCTTTACCTGGTCATTGGATTCCGGGGGACCAGGAGCATCATGTTACACCTAAGGTTGAGAATCAGACGACGTCCAAATCATTACACACAAAACAAAGGCACTTCATTGGTACACTTAATACTAATACTCTCTTCAAACTGGGCAAGATCAAACAACTTACAGACATGCTGCAAAAATTCCAGATCAAAATCCTTGCAATCCAGGAAACATGATTTACGGACGAAAACAATTTTGACACAGACAACTACAGGATCTACAAAGGAAAACCAGCAGTTAAAACTAATGAGAAAGGACTCAAACAGTTTGGTACAGCATTTGTAGTCCATAAATCTATCAGCGACTCTGTCATTGACTTCCAGTCTGCCTCAGAACGTATATCATCGCTCTTCGTCAAATCCGTCAACAAAGCATATACCTTGATCAACGCACATCCACCCACAAATAACTATAACACTAAGAACTGCCAGAAAGTGGATGACTTCTGGAATGACCTTCAAGAGACGACAAACAAAATTGCCAAACACCATGTAACAATCTTGTTAGGCGACTTTAACACACAATTAGGCAAAGAGAAAAAATACAGGAAAATCGCCGGAGTCCATACAGCTCACAAGAGTACTAACAAGAATGGGGAAACATTGATAAGCTATTGCGAAAATTTTGGCCTTGTAATTATGTCAACACAATTCAAAAAAACCAACCAGGAACAGTATACTTGGAAGTAGCCCAACACAATGCTGGGTGAATTCCAGATAGACCATGTGGCCATCTCCAAGAGTAACAAAGCAGAAATTCAGAATGTGAAAATGAGAAAAGGATTTTTTGTCTCAGACCACCATCTTCTACAGATACAGACCAGAATACAACCCAATAGAAAAAAGCCAAAACTAAACAAAGTGCTGAGACCAGATCCCGAATACATAAAACTCAACAAGGAAAACATCTTACAGGATATTAGTCAGACAAACACCACAAACTGGACAGAAGTTGTGGACGTCCTCAAATCCACAATGAAATTGGGTCAACCCCCGAGAAGGAGAAAACACAGGTGGTGAAATATAATATGTGATCAAGCAATAGAAGAAAGGACCAATGCCTGGAAAAACTTTAATAGTCACAAAACATCAGAAAAATGGCAACAATTTCTAGTAATCCAAAAACAAACATCGAAAACTATTCGGAGGGAAAAAAAAAATTTATGACAAACGGCGACTAGATGAGATAGAACAAGACTTTAAGAAGAACAACACCAGGAATTTTTATAAGACATTTAAAGAACATATTGCACGATACCAGCCACCCAATCTTTGCTTCAAGAAACTGGATGGTACACTAGAAACTAACACGAAGAATAACTGCCAAATCCTCGCAGCCTATTTCAACAAACTTCTTAACTACAGAAGACCTACAGAGGATATTCACTACCAGATGTCTACACCAAATCCCGACGCTAAACTGCCAACCATCAATGAAATAGTAGCAATTATCAAGACACTGAAAAACAATAGAACCCCAGGAGAAGATGAAATTATTGCAGAACTATGGAAACTAAATGATGAAAGATTAACAGGAAAAATTTACAAAATCACATTAAACATTTGGGAAACCGAACAGATTCCTTCTGAATGGAAATGGACACTCATCCATCCACTTCACAAAGAAGGGGACAAATCTGAACCAAATATTTACAGGGGTATCTCACTCGTACCGGTCACATATAAAATCCTATCAAAAGTTCTCATGAATAGCTTAGAAGAACAAGCTGACCCACAAATAGGAGAATACCAGGCTGGTTTTCGCAAGGGATGATCATGCATAGAGCAGATCTGGAATCTGAAAATGATTCTCCAGATGAGAAACACCCGAAACACAGTGGGAACTATTGTAGATTTTAAAAAGGCCTACAACTCAATAGACAGAATAGCACTCTCCAAGACACTGGAAGAATTCAGCATTGACAGAAAGACAAGAGCAATCATTTGGCAAACATTAACTGACACAGTCTCCAAGGTTAAATTTATGGGAAATATCTTGGAACCATTTGAAATCCAAACTGGAGTGTGACAGGGTGACAGACTTTCACCATTACTCTTTAATATCATTCTTGAAAAAATTATCAGGACATGGGAAAAAGAAGTCAAAATAATCCAAATTGGCATTAGAAAATATAATAGATTCAATGCGAAGTGTTTAGCTTTTGCAGATGACCTTGCAATGCTTACAAATAAGAGAAAAGAAGCCACTAACGCCATAGAGAAGTTACACGAAATTGCACAAAGAACTGGCCTGCAAATCTCATATGAAAAGCCAGTACATAGAAAGAGTGCCACAAGACAAATTGCCTATTGTGACAACCCATGGGAAAATTGTACAAGTATCACATTTTAAGTACCTGGGAGAAATCATCCAGCCATCAGGAATCAACCTTAAGGCCAATGAGGAAAGAATTTAAAACTACAGAAAGCATATAAACTCACCTGGAACTATTGTAACAAAAAGTCCATATCCATTAACGCAAAATTGAGGCACTACAACACTGGCGTACTTCCGGAGGCACTGTATGCATCTGAAACAACACAAATAGGTGGGCAAACTAAAATCAAAGAAATAGAGAACCAAGAAAGGAAAATTCTCAGGAAATTAATTGGCCCAAGGAATCTGGAAGAAGAGACCAACATCAGAATTATATAAATACGCAGACAAGATTACGGATACAATAAGGAAAAGAAGAATTCAGTTCTGTGGAAATATCCATAGGATGAATGAAAACAGAATTTCAAAGCGAATTCTTAAAGTCATCAACTCACGCAGGGGAATAACAAAATGGATAAACGAAGTTGAAGAGGACCTCAGACCAGCACACATAACAGTAAACGATGCAGAAAATAGAACTGAATTCAGGAACATCATCAAAAAACATAAATGTGACACCACAACACAGAAGAGATCAGGATGCAAATGGACAGCGGAGCGAAAGAAACAACACAGTGAACACATGAAGAAAATTTGGGCTCAGACAAAACACAAACAATCATCGTAAAGGAATTCAAGTTCAAACACTCTCTTTAAATGGGAATAATCGAAAATAATAATAATACAGAAAACAATGTACATCAACTTCAGACTCTCATCGCAAAAACAATAAATGCCCAATGTGATTCTAAATAACCAGGAGCTTATGGGTATGTACTCTGTCTAGTTTCTTGGCATATGGCTTGAAGAAAATCTTAAGTGGGAGACTCACACAAATTATATCTCAAAAAAGCTGTCAACTGTGTGTTACATTTTAAGGATACTCAAAAAATCAATCACAAAATTTGTTCTCATACATGTATATTATGCTTACTTCCACTCTACATTACAGTATGGAATCATATTTTGAGGGAACTCACCTGGAGGTAGATATATTTTCAAAATGCAAAAAAAGGCAATATGTATAATAGGTAACCTAAGACATAACGAATCATGCAGACAACATTTCAAAACAAATGGCATTATGACACTGCCCTCTGCTTACATTTATAATATCGTCTCATTTGTGAAGTCATACCTGTTAAACAATGACTGCACATTAAAATTCAGTGGAGGTGTTCATAACTATGGAACAAGGCAGCAATCTGACCTACATATGATTCAGTCCAGAACTACCTGCTACCAAAAAAGTGCTTTAAATGCTGGGATACAAATGTATAATAATTTATCAAATGAAATCAAAGCAACAATGAGCCCAAGAGCCTTCACACATAAGTTAAAAAAATATCTCTTGAACCATTGCTTTTATGCAGTTGATCATTTTTTTGAAAGGGGTTAAAATTGTAAACAATTTTATGATACATGTTCAATTAGGTCTGAAAATTATATACTGTGCATGTCTACGAAATACACTGGATTATTATATATTGTGCATGCCTATGAAATATACTGGATTATTTCACTATTACATTTGTATTGACTGTTTGTATTTTACTATACAACATTTGTATTTACTGTTTTGTTAAAGATAGCTAACTTCCTCATTACAAAATAATGTAAAATCAGTTTATTAAAAATTACTTGTAAATATGTTCTCTTGAACTGTCCAATATCATATGTACAACCGTACAATTCTGTGATTTGTATTAACTGTTTTGTTTAAGATAGATAATTTCCTTGCTACAAAATAATGTAAAAATCAATTTGTAAAAATTACTTGTAAATAGCTCTCTTGACCTGTCCAATATCATATGTACAGCTGTACAACACTATGATTGCCTGGATCAATAAAAATACAATAAAATACAAGAACTACAAAGAAAAGTATATCCTTATTTTCAGACATGAGTGCACAAGTATTTGCAAAGTCTGTAATTAAAAATTGCTGAGAATAGCCCTTTGAAATTAAAGACAGTCAAAAGTGGCTCATGTTTATCACCTGAAGTTATGCAGACGTCCATTTTGAGAAATTCTTGAGTGACAATTCTGGTTGGAGGATATAGATAAAAAAAAAAAGGACTCCATCAACAGCTAATATAGTGAAGAGTGAATACTTTAAATTTTGTGAATATTCTGAAAAACAACTGAAACAATTCAATCCTATGAAGGACAAGCTTCATCACCTTCTGAAGAATTTACTGCAGAGTGTGAACCATGATTTCATCAAATTTGTGCAGAAGCTGGTAAGTGTGTTTCATGGGAATGCTGAAGTTGAAAGAGACTCTTCTGTTAACAAAAACATTTCAGTTGAAAATGTAGAAAAAGAAACAATTGTTACAGAAAGAAGTGTTTACAATGCAATACAATCTTTAGGTGGTTAACTTAATAGTGAGGAACAACTAAATGTGGGCATTACAAAATCAATGATATTAGCCATGATGAAAGCTTCATCAAAAAGAGTAGAATCTGTAAAAAAAGAAGAAGAAATAGAGTGAAGATGAAGTGGCCAGTCTTAAAGAAGAACAGTTCAAGAAATAAAAGGACTTAAAAAAAGTTATAGTAAAGGCAAAAGAAGCAGCTGAAGTTTTATATGTTGATATTTCGATTTTAACAGAAACTTAAACACTGAATCTTTTACTGTGAAATTTAACATTTTACAGAAACTTTATACTTTCAAAATTGTTGGATTGTCTAAAGGAAAATTGTAAGTTTCCACTACATTACTATGTTAGAACAATTTGTATTTTAACTAATGTAATGATAAATATATCTGGAAATAGTCATACCCTGACCTATGTGAGAGTTTAATGTTTTTATTGCATTTGACAAATAATATACTACGAATCACACATAATTACATTATTGATTGTGAACTACAGTTAAAGTGATACAAGAATTATTTACATTCAGCTTTCATTTCAACCAGCCTTCAGGTTCATAAAAAAGTGTTCTTGTCATTGTACCACTAATATTTTTGAGAGGTCATGGATATAACTAAAGAGATAATAAAAAAAGTCATGAAAAGGTCATGAATTTGATCCTCTACAAATCTGTATACATCCTGAAAAAGGATATTTCTGCATAAAACTTGTCCTGTATCCACAATGTTGCACAACAGGCATTGCTAAATGATCTGCGACCAAAGTGACTCATACCATTAAAAATAAATTATTCAGCAGCTTGATCTGTTACAATATGTCATTGTTAAGTTGCAGACAGGCACAATCAAAGGCTGTTACATATTACAGCTTTCAGCTAAAGCCTTTTTCAGCAAAGAAAGCAAACACACATTTTCACAAACAAGTACACCTCATACACACAAGTCTGATAGCACTGGCAGCTCTCATTGGAATGTGACTGACTCGTGAATAGAATTCTGAAACGGGCAGGGAAGGGGTGGGAGGGGGGAGAGAAGAGTGCTGTCTTCTGTGGGGGCAGGGGTGCACGGACTATATCACAGTCTGATGAGACTGGAGGCACAGTGTCAGGAGAACACATGAGTGGAAAAGGAGAGGAACAACACAGAGGTAAGGACAGGTACCACACAGTGAGGATGGTGGCATAAAATGGGAGGAGGTGATAGGGCAGAGGGGATGAAACTATTGGTTGGAGAGCAGGTTACTATAGGTTGAAGCCAGGATAATTTCAGGAGTGGAGAATCTGTTGTAAGAATGACTCCCATCTATGCAGTTTGGAAACGCTGGTGGTGGAGGAGAGGATCCAGATGCCCCAGATTGTGAAGTACCTATTGAAATCAAGCACGCTATGCCCAGCAGCATGTTGTGCCACAGGGTGGGCTACTTTACTCTTGGCCACAGTCTGGTGATGGCCATTCATCCTGGTGGACAGCTGGTTGGTAGTCATACCCATATAAAAAGCTCTGCAATGGTTGCAGCGGAGATGGTAAACAACATGTCTGCTTTCACAGGTGACTGGGTCTTTGATGGGGTAAGATAAGACTGTGACAGGACTGGAATAGGTACTGTCATGTGGGCAGGTCTTGCATCTGAATCTTCCACTGGGATGTGACACTTGTAGCAAGAGGTTGGAAATGGGAGTGGCATAGGAATGGACTAGGATGTTGGGTGGGCAATGGATCACCACTTTAGGAGGGTGTGAAGACACCACTTTAGGAGGTTTGGATGTCCCTCATTTCAGGGCCTGATGATAGATAATCAAAGCCTGATGAAGGATGTGGTTCAGTTGTTCCAGTCCAGAGTGGTAATGGCTGATGAAGGTGGTGCTCTTTTGTAGCTGACACTTGGAGGTGACAGGAGAATTGGTGATGTGTGCGGAAATGGCATGGGAAATCTGTTTGTGGAGTAGATCCAGGGGCTGGTGCCTGTCTGAGAATTTCAGCATACTGGGAAAAAGAGTACTTGTTAATGCTGATACGCCATCCCTGGAGTGGAAGGGGTGGCATCTCTCAAAATGCAGGTACTATTAGTGGTTTGTGGGTTCAGTGTGGACAGAGGTGTGAATGGAGTCATCAGAGAAGGAAAGGTCAATTCCCAGGAAAATAGCACTGTGGCTTGAGGGGGACGGGAGAGAAAGTGTTGAAGTTGTGAAGGGATGGGGATAGGGTGTCTTGGAACTGAGTCCATATCCTGAAGATATCACCAGTGAACCTGAACCAGACTAGGGTTTTGGTGTTTTGGGAGGCTAGGAAGGCTTCCAGTAGGTGTCCCATAAATAGGTTGGCATCAAAGGGTGCCATGCTTGTGCCCTTGGCTGTGCCATGAAGGTTCCCAAGGCTAATATACCCTATTCAACTCCCAATTCCAACCCCTTGCCACAGGGATCATATCCCAGTGGAAGATGGAGGTGCAAGACTTGACCAATCCACACACATGCCACTTCCTATTCCAGTCCTGTCACAGGTTTATTTTACCTGATCAAAGGCTGGACTACCTGTGAAAGCAGCCGTGTCATGTATCAGCTCTGCTGCAACCAGCTTTTTCTGCACAGCTTTTTCTCTTGATATGACTATCAGGCATCTGTCCACCAAAATACACTGCCACTGCCAAACTGTGGCCAAGAGCAAAGTAGACCACACTGTGACACATCATGAAGCCTTAAAATAAGTGCAAATGTGCAATTTACCAGAAGTTTGGTAAAGTTGACAAGGGATGTGACCCATTCACTAGAGGAAACTGGAACCACAACCTTGAGAGGCAAGCTGATCTAGTTTCACATTGACTTGGGGGCGGAGGGCCAGGGGAATCTGCCTAGCACAAAAAATCTAGGATGAGCCAATTGCTTCAAGGTTATGTGAGCTAGAAAGTCTGTGGTGCACCCTAGGCTTTCCACAAAGATATCGTGAAATTCTGAGCACAGAGATTCCAAAGCCTGTTGGGATACATTAGCAGATACCGGTTGTATGGAGTCCATGACTGAAAAGCCAAATGCCTGAAATCTATCAAACCCAGAAAGATTTGCTGGACTAGTGTCTTGGCTGACAATAAAGGTAATAAGCCAAGTGATTGATTTGCACGTGACTTCTGCCATGAATTGTCCAAGTAAGGAGACTTGCTCTTTATGATATACCCTGAGGACCTACTTTGCAGCTAACAACTTCTGAGAGCTGAGGTCTGAATATGTTTGGGCATTAAGCATGGAGACTGCTGTGCCGGTGTCTGCTGTGGGCACAGCCGTCACAAGAGAACCAAAACTCCAATAAAAAGCTTGTTGGAATCATGATTGGGAACTGGCCCTTATGAAGACACTTCTTGAGTATCCAGATCGATGTTGTCTGATGCTATATTGTACGCTGCTGAGGGCAGACTACTGCACTGTGGATTTTTTTGCCAACACTTTACAACAGATGGCCCAAAGCTGGGGACAATCTGGTATGTCATGTTTGGAGTAACACGATGCACATGATGCCAACAGGGAATAGTGATTGGAACACTGTACACATGCTGTGTGGTAGCCACCACATCGATTGGCTTGCACTCCACAGATGCAGTGGACGCAGCCAGACCACTCTGTACTGCTGTGACATCACACTGTGTTTCCAGTTGCTGGCCAGCTGCTTGTGAGACCTCATATGACTGGGAAATTTACAAAACCTCTTTGATGGAGGGATCCTCTAACTGGAGGGCCCATTGCTGGACTTCCATATCGGGGGTGGATCAAATGATAACATTGCGAACCAGGAAATCTAAATATGACTCTTTTGACTTGTCCATGACAAAATGGTATTTGTGACTAAGACCATTGAGGGTTGTGGCTCAGGCACAACAAGACTGATGGGGCTGCTTTTTGCAATGGGGCCAACTGCTGCAACACCTGATTCAAGGTGGGATAAGTGCATGGCAAAATTAGTGCCTGACGTACTTCTGCATCTGTAACATGGAAAGTTTAAAATGCTGCCATAGGCATTGTTCGTACACCTTTCAGTGTTCCACTGTCTCATCGAACAGTGGAAACTGAGGAGGAAATACAGCCAGAGGTGAATTTTTGGAGAGCAACACCAGCAAAGCATGAAGCAACTGCACAATGGAAAACAAGTGAAGACACAACTCTACTTTGTCACCAATGTGTTCTAATACCACAAGAGAACACCACATGATGAATGACACAACATACTTTATTAAATCAAGAAAGCAACTCTTTATAATGGGTACACTAACTGGGAGTGGCTCACAATAACTGTCCAATAATACATTTGTGGAGGTAGACATATAACTTAGTCAGAGGTACAGTATTCCTTTCCCCTTCTTGTCTGTCTACTGGCTGGCTAGTAGAGCGCACAGCCGAGAGGCTGCACGCGCATCCACAACAGGTGGCCTCTGATGGTTGTTGAACTTCTAGCTGTGTCTGGTGACTTTTGTAGTCCACCTTACAACTACATGCCTGGATTTCAGGTGTGGATTTATGTAGCTTACTACAAGCAACATGGCACTCTGGGATGATCAGGAGTGCTGTCTGTATAATTCTAGGTGTCAGTTGCTTATGCCTGTACCACATCCATGTTTAAATGTGACTGTCTTTGCCGTAGCTATTAATAGTATTATGTCAGCAGTGCAAAGTTCTGTCCAATGGTCTTTGTTTGTGGATAACTTCTCTTTGTTTCTCTCCTCTTCCAGCCTTGCCACGACAACACGTCAATTGTAACTAACTCTTCGACATTTGGATGAATGGGCACAGAAGAATGGTTTTAAGTTTTCAGCTGAGAACTCTGTGTGTGTTCTTTTTAACCGTTCTCATTCTGTATTAACTTTCCTGAGTTGAGGATGAGGATACTGTTCTTAATTATACAGAAACAGTGAAATTTCTGGGCCTTAAATTTGACAGCAAACTTACATGGTTGCCACATGTTAAGGACCTGAAGAAACAATTGCTTAAGGCTCTCAGTATTTTAAAATATCTTAGTCACACTGCATGCGGAGCAGACAGAACTTGTCTGTTCCGGTTTTATAGTGCATTTGTGTGATCTCAGCTCAATTATGTGTGCATGACGTATGGGTCTGTGAGACCTTCTTATTTGAAAATGTTGGATGTGATGCATCATGAAGGCATTCGACTGGCCACTGGGGCATTCAGAACAAGCACCATACCAACCCTCTGTGCAGAGGCTGGTGAACCACCACTTCACATCAGGCGACGGCTTCTTATTGTGCACCAAATACACAACTGGCCATTAAAATTGCTACACCAAAAAGAAATGTAGATGACAAATGGGTATTCATTGGATGACTATATTATACTAGAATTGACATGTGATTACATTTTCATGCAATTTGGGTGCATAGATCCTGAGATATCAGTACGCAGAGCAACCACCTCTGGTCATAATAACGGCCTTGATACACCTGGGCATTGCGTCAAACAGAGCTTGGATGGCATGTACAGGTACAGCTGCCCATGCAGCTTCAACATGATACCACAGTTCATCAAGACTAGTGACTGCTGTATTTTGATGAGCCAGTTGCTCAGCCACCATTGACCAGACGTTTTCAATTGGTGAGAGATTTGGAGAATGTGCTGGCCAGGGCAGCAGAAACATTTTTTGTATCTAGAAAGGCCCTACAGGGTCTGCAACATGCAGTCGTGCATTATCCTGCTGAAATGTAGGGCTTTGCAGGGATCAAATGAAGGGTAGAGCCACAGGTTGTGACAAATCTGAAATGTAGCGTCCACTATTCAAAGTGCCATCAATGCAAACAAGAGACGTGTAACCAATGGTACCCCATACCATTACGGCGGGTGATACGCCAGTATGGCGATGATGAATACATGCTTCCAATGTCCGTTCACCGCATTGTTGCCAAACATGGATGCGACCATCATGATGCTGTAAACAGAACCTGGATTCTACCGAAAAAATGACGTTTTACCATTCATGCACCCAGGTTCGTATTTGGGTACACCATGGCAGGTGCTCCTGTCTGTGATGCAGTGTCAAGGGTAACTGCAGCCATGGTATCCGAGCTGATGGTCCATGCTGTTGCAAACATCATCGAACTGTTCGTGCAGATGGTTATTGTCTTGCAAACGTTCCCATCTGTTGACTCGGGGATCGAGATGTGGCTGTATAATCCATTACAGTCACGTGGATAAGATGCCTGTCATCTCGACTGCTAGTGATAGGAGGTCGTTGGGAACCAGCACAGTGTTCTGTATTACCCTCCTGAACCCACTGATTCCATATTCTGTTAACAGTCATGGGTCTCGACCAACGCGCTCAGCAATGTCGTGATACGATAAACTGCAATCGCGATAGGCTACAACCCGACCATTATCAAAGTGGAAACGTGATGGTACGCATTTCTCCTACTTACACAAGGCATTACAACAATATTTCACCAGGCAACGCCGGTCAACTGCTGTTTGTGTTTGAGAAATTGGTTGGAAACTTTCCTCATGTCAGCATGTTGTAGGTGTCGCCACTGGCGCCAACCTTGTGTGAATTCTGTGAAAAGCTAAGAATTTGCATATCACAGCGTCTTCTTCCTATCAGTTAAATTTTGCATCTGTAGCATGTCATCTTTGTGGTGTAGTAATTTTAATGGCCAGCAGTGTATATAAAACTGTCCACACCATACACACCTGCATACCATACCATTGCTTGGCTGGCCCTGTGGGATTCACACACAGGATTGCCTTTTAGAGATGGACATGGCTGGACTTAATGGTTTATGTCAAGGTTGGAGCAGATTTCCACCCTGGCTCCTCCAGAGATCCTGAATTATTTTAAATTTGACTAATGTTAAGAAGGATAGTACACCAGATTTTACATACCAATCTCTGTTTTTTAACATTTTAGATATGCAGCACAGTTTCACGATCATTTACACTGATGTCTCCAAACAAGGGAATTCCCTTGGCTGCTCTGTAGTGTTCCCAGACCGTGTCAGCAGGATTTGCCTTCCTGCCAAGTATACTGTTTTTGCAGTGGAGCTCCATGCAATCCTGAAGTCACTGGAGCCGGTCCATCTTCCAGGCAAACATTTTCTCATCTACTTTGATTCTCTTAGTGCCTTACAATTGTTGCAGAATGTGTACCCAGTTGAGGAATTGGCCCGGCTCATATTTGACCAACTGTACTCTCCACCGGCGGGGTAAGCAGGTGTCATTCTGCTGGGTGTCCGGTCATGTTGGGATATGGGGCAATGAACAGGCTATCGGGCTGCCAAGGAGGCCTGTATAGGACAGGATGAGGCACAGTGTCCTATTCCCTTGCAGTCTGTTGTTTGTGTCCTACACAGGAAGTGCATGCATGTGAGAGGAGGAATGACTGGCAGTGATGGCCAAAAAGCTGCAGTTGGTGAAGTCAACAAACAGGCCATGGCATTCCTCCTGCCAGTTGCTCAAGCGGTATGAAGTCACAATCACTTGTCTTCAAATTGGGCACTGTCCTCTCACACATAGCTTTTTTATTATGGTGGGAGGATCCCCAATTTTGTGATGCTTATGGTATGTACATCTGTATTCGCCAGATTTTAACAGAGTGCATTTTATACCATGATGCAAGGGTAGCAGCAAAAATTGGTGGGGATCTGCCTTTTTTTAGCTGATGATGAGACGAGTGTAATTAGGGTTTTAGGCTGGAAATTAGGGTTTTAGGCTGGAGGTCTTATTGTGTTGCAGAGTGGCTGCCCCCTCCTTTTTTCCCTTGCAGTTCGCCAGCCACATCCATCTGCTGTATTGCTTTAGTTCCTTCTCCCACATTCTGTGTCGTTCATGTTTTACTACTGACACCATGCTTCATCCTGTGCTTTGCTGTTGGTCCACATAGTTTTTCACCCTTCGTTATATGTGTTTTACTTGCTGTTTTATCTTTCTGTACTGGGTATCTTACTGACACTCGTCTCAATCATTTTTGCAGGGGCACTAAAGACCTTGCCGTCGGGCACCCTTAATACCATCTCCATCCATCCATCCACTGTTCATCAAGCACTAGGAGAAGATGATTTCCATTAAGAATCACGTGCACCTACCTTATAAACCAAAACCAGGACTTCATGACCACTGGTAGGGATGGTTGTGTGCTTCAGCTATACAGATAGCCATACCATAGGTGCAACAGCAATGGAGAGGTACTTGTTGAAAGGTTAGACAAATGTGTGGTTCCTGGAAAAAGGCAGCAGCCTTTTCAGTAGTTGCAGGGGTCCATTTTGGATGATTGACAGATCTGGCTGATTAACATCAACCAAAACTGCCGTGAGGATTGGTACTGTGTACTGCTGAAAATGATGGCATCCTCTTGGGTAATATAGCCCACCACTTGGATCTCTGGGTGGTGACTACTTAGGAGTATGTTGTTACCAGGAGAAACAAAACTGGTATTATACGGACTGGAACATGAAATGTTGGATCCCATGATACATGTTAGAAAATTAAGAAAGGGAATAAGATATATTAAAGTGAGATATAGTGAGAATTAGTGAAGTTTGGTGGCATGAGAAACAGGATTTCTGATTAGGTGAGTACAGGATTATACATATAAAATCAAATAATGGTAATGAAGGAGCAGGTTTAATAATGAATAAGAAAATAGGAATGCATGTAAAGAACTGTGAACAGCTATGAACACATTATTGTAGCCAAGAGAGACATGAAGCCCACACTGTGACACTGTAGTACAAGTTTATATGCCAAGTAGCTCTGCAGATGATGAAGAGATTAAAGAAATGTATGATGAGGTACAAGAAATTATTCAGATAGTTAAGGGAGACAAAAATTTAACAGTCATGGAGGATTGGAATTCATTAGTAGGAAAAGGAAGAAAGGAAAAATAGTAGGTGAATATGGATTGGCGGAATGGAATGAAAGAGGAAGCCACCTGGTCGAATTTTCACCGAGCATAATTTAACCATTGCTAACACATGGCTTAAAAATTGTGAAAGAAGGCTGTACACATGGATTAGATCTGGAAACACTGGACAGTTTCAGATTGATTATATAACGGTAAGACAAAGATTTTGGAACCAGATCTTAAATTGCAAGACATGCCGGCACAGCAAGGTTGGCAGGCATGCTCAACCTTCATTGGGCAAGTTTGACATTCCTAAGGGGCATTTCAGGCATGTCCATATTGATGTCGTTGGTCCCCTCACCCCTTCTGAGGATTACAGTTACATCTTTTCAATCATCGACTGTGTGACCCGCTGGGGTGAGGTGGTCTCTCACAACCAACCAGGGACGCCAGTTTGAGTCCACCCTCTTTGTACACATTTATGAACCCTGCAGCATCGCCAAATTTCATATCACAGCCTACCACTCGCAGGCAAACGTCCTGGTCGAGTGGTGGCACCACCCGCTCAAGGACGTCCTAATGTGCCACAGAGGCCTTTGGTCAGAAGCCCTTCCGTGGATACCGCTAGGTATTCACTCGGCCCATAAAAAAGATCTTAATGCCTCACTCACCGAGGTTTTATACGGCGAGCCTCTTCTTCTCCCCACTGAGTTCGTTGAGGATTCACCTTCAGCCGCATCCGAGGATTTCCCTGCACTGGTCAAGCAGAAACGCACACACATTGCACACCTCCGCATCCCCTTGCCCTGCCCCCACACCATCCTGCCTGTGTTTGTCCACAAGAACCTAGAAATATGCAACTTTGTTATGCTGTGTGAGACGTCTCTGTGTGAACAGCCCTGTAGTCACCTAACTCGGGCCTTCATTGCGTGCTACATTGCAGTACAAACACATTCGTCATCCACCTCCACAGGCGGCCACAGACAGTGTCTGTTAATCAACTGAAACCAGTGTGGTCACTCACCGATCTGCCTCCCAATGCAGCTGACCTGCCTTCAACTGATTTGTCTCTGCCTGTGCAGCTGTTGGAACCACAGCAGTGCTGCACCACTGACACTAATGACCCCACTTCCTGCGCCAGCAACCACCTACAACAGCCACGTTGGCACCAAGATTATGAATTCATGCAATGAGGCGTCCCTGTTCTGTGCTCCGCATTACTGGTGGTGGGAGGGGGGCTCTGTGGTATCTCTGGTGCAGGGTGCCCTGTCTTTGTGACTTTGCTGCTTTGAACTGCTTTGTGTTAACTTTTGGCACGTAACATCTTCAATTACCATATTTACTATATACAAGTTATTAATAAATGTGTATTGAATATTTAGTGTGTGATCTCTCTCAACTAATTCTACATGATAGCCACAAACACATCAAAAATAAAAAAAATCTGCACAGGCATTTATCAAATTTATTTACATCAATTGGAACCTGAGAACCTAAAATGTGAAAATTTCAGCTTCGAGAATCAGATCTCTTGTAATGAAAAACTGAAGCCACTTGGTCGAATTTTCACAGAGCATAATGTAATCATTGTTAACTCTTGGTTTAAAAATTGTGAAAGAAGGCTGAACACATGGATGAGATCTGGAAACACTGGATGGTTTCAGATAGATAAATATAACGGTAAGACAAAGATTTTGGAACCAGGTCTTAAATTGCAAGACATGACATTTCCAGGGACAGATATGGACTCACACAATATTTTATTGGTTATGGACTGTATATTAAAACTGAAGAAACTGCAAGAAGGTAGGAAATTAAGAAGATGGGGCCTGCATAAGTTGAAAGAACCAGAGAGTGCTGAGAGTTTCAGAGGGAGCATTAGACAACTTCTGACAAGAACATGTGAAAGGAATATAGCTGACAGGAACAGGTGAAAAGGATACTGTAGATGGTAGTTGGGTAGCTTTGAGTGATGAACTAGTGAAGGCACCAGAGAATCCAAAAGGTAAAAAGACAAGGCCTAGTAGAAATCCTAGGATAACACAGGAGACACTAAATTTAATTGGCGAAGGGAGAAAATATGAAAATGCACTAAATGGAGCAGGCAAAACAGAATACAAATGTCTAAAACATGAGATTGACAGGAAGTGCAAAATTGCTAAGCAGGAATGGCTAGAGGACAAATATAATGATGTAGAAGCATGGGAGAGTCAGATACTACCTACAGGAAAATTAAAGAGGCCTTTGAAGAAAAGAGAAGCAGCTCTATGAATATCAAGAGCTCAGATAGCAAACCAGTCATAAGCAAAGAAGGGAAAGTTGAAAGGTGGAACGAGTATATAGAGGGTCTATACAAGGGCAATGTTCTTCCATGAAATATTATGGAAATGGAAGGGGATGTGGATGAAGATGAGATGGGAGATATGATATTGCAAGAAAAATTTGACACAGCACTGAAAGACATAAGTCGAAGCAAGGCTCTGCGAGTAGACAACTTTCCGTTAGAACTACTGATAGCCTTGGGAGAATCAGTTATAACAAAACCCTTCTATCTGGTGTGCAAGATGTATGAGACAAGAGAAATATCCTCAGACTTCAAGAATAATATTATAATTCCAGTTCCTAACATGAATTCTTTACAGAAGAGTGGAAAAACTGGTAGAAGCTGACTTGTGGAAAATCAGTTTGGATTCTGGAAAAATGTAGGCAACGTGAGGCAATACTGCCCCTACAATGTATCTTAAAGATGGGTTAAGGAAAGGTAAACCTATGCTTATAGCCATTTGCAGACTTAGAGAAAGCTTTTGACAGTGTTGACTGGAATGGTCTCTTTGAAATTCTGAAGGTAGTAGGGTAAAATACAGGCAATGAAAGGCTATTTATAATTTGTACAGAAACCAGGTGGCAGTTATGAGAATTGAAGGGCATGAAAGGGGAGTGTAGGAACCGCCTGGTGACACAACAAAATGTCACAGTGGAATTTGGCGTTTATTCTGTGAAGAATGTTAGTTACGATGTGTTTATTCTTTGGTTTTGTTCTGGAGCTATGCCATCTCTTTTTATATATCTTGTCTTTGGTATTGTTCCTGTATTCAACAACATGCAAAAATAAAGTAATATTCTTGAATGCATTACTCTCTCTCGAAAATAATTATTAATTAGCATCAGTGGCTTTAGTGGTGACCCCAAACACTGAACATAAAGAAAATTATGTTGTACAAGCAAGAGAATTCAGTGACTTTAGAAAGTTAATAGAAGAATGAAGAGATGCAGCTGGTGAACCTTCAAGAACAGAAATATGAATAACTTGAAGCACTGAACTTAGCATTGGAGATGCCTATTACTCCAACATCAAACACATGTGCGGCTGTACAAACCAACAGCCTGACGAGAAACATGCAGCATGTAAAAATTCGAACACCGCAGTTCCTGCTGGACAAACTGCAGCTATGGTTTGCAATGACTGAGCTCACGTTTGCCCAAAGCAAGATCCATGATGAGCAGACGAAGTTCGCGATAACGGTGAATGTGCTGGATGCTAGAGCAGCAACCACAGCACAAGGTGTAATACTCCGACCTCCAGCAGAACAACCGTACGTGGCATAGAAAAATGTATTACTCACCAGAATGCGTAAACTGTTAAATCAACCCATATGACAGGTGCTTAAAGAAGAAGCTATAGGTGACAGGACACTGTCGGAATTTCGGAATCATTTGTGCAGAAGAATTGTCAGATGCGATGCTCAAACACATCTGGCTGGATCAGTTATCAAGCATGGTAAAAGCTGCACTAGTAACTCATGAAAAAGACAACATGCAGAACTTCTTGGAGATAGCAGATAAAGTCCAGGTGACCTAGGCAATCCACAGATGGCTTGCATAGCAATCTTTAATGGGGAAAAAGCATCAGAAGTGATAGCAGCAATACAGAAGACTCAGCATACGGATGTCAACAAACTAATGCAAGAACTAACATGACAGATGATGACATTATTGCAGCAACAAGTCTCACAATTCTTACAGAATGAAAACAGCAAGGCCAACAGCGTAATTCAACAAGGACAGGTATGCTGGTACCATCAACGCTTCGTGGATAGAGCAACAAAGTGTTTGCAGTCATGTGCATACCCAAACTTGAGCGGAGGCCAGCAGTATGCACAGCGGGCCACGGTAGCACAGGAAAGCACCTGCAACAACAAGGTGAGATCGACACAAACTATGGGCAGGTGAATAACATCAATAATTTTCCTACCACCTCCAAACGGCTTCATGTCATAGATGTCAAGTCGAACTGTTGCTACCTGATAGACTCAGGATCTGATGTGAGTGTGCTTGTCTTTATTGACTATCAAGAAACGGATAGCACTCCATTGAAGTAATTAACCACAGAAAATAAGTCACCCATTGTTGCTCATGGCACGCGTAAAATCGAAGTCACTTTAGATTTCTTACAAACCTGGCAGTGGACTTCATTCTGGCAGAGGTGACAGAGGTGATATTGTGACATGCACATTACTGTAGACCTTGCTAATGCAGAGATTAAAAGAAATCAAGAGACAGTAGATGGCATCACGGAACACAACACTTACCACACTGGCAAGCACAACTGTGATACGGTGTTGGCAATGATAACACGGTCGCAGTAAAATCCGCAGTAACTCACAAAACTGTACACTGCATTTACACCTCATCTGGTCAGCCAATACATCAATGACTGCGCAGGTTAGGACCCAATCGGTTCGTGGCAGCAAAAGCAGAATTCAAGGCATTACTGGTATCAGGTGTCATATGTAGATTAGACAGCACATGGGCATC
Source organism: Schistocerca gregaria (assembly GCF_023897955.1). Classification (NCBI taxonomy): domain Eukaryota; kingdom Metazoa; phylum Arthropoda; class Insecta; order Orthoptera; family Acrididae; genus Schistocerca; species Schistocerca gregaria. The sequence continues at coordinate 604,124,707 of NC_064921.1, read as the reverse complement.
ACCCATACATTTGGTAGAGAAAAAATGATGGGTCGTGGAGACCATGTGGTGGTTACGGGAAGTTAAATACACTTACTATACCAGATCGTTACCCAGTGCCTAATATTCATGATTTCACAAATCAATTAGCTGGGGCAACAATCTTTAGCATTATTGATTGTAAAAAAGCTTATCACCAGATACTGGTTGCAGAAGGAGACAGCATTTACAACACCTTTCGGTTTATTCGAATATGTCTGAATGCCTTTTGGGTTAAAGAACGCAGCTCAAACAAGGCAACGATTTATTGATGAAGTTTTGCACGAGTTGAAAGGATGCTTCGCATATCTTGATGATATATTAATCTCATCAAGAAAGGCAGAAGCACACGAGAAGCAACTGTCCTCAGTGTTCACCCACATAAACCAGTACAGAATAATAGTCAACAAAGCAAAATGCAAACTCTGAAAATGGCAAGTGACGTTTCTAGGAGATGAAGTTTTGGCAGATGGTATAGGCCCGTGAGAGGACAAGGTAGCAGTAATCGACAATATGAACCGTCCCGAGACTTACCATCAACTCAAAAATTTTTAGGCACAGTAAATTTCTATAGACAGCATTTGCCATGAGCTGCACTAGCACAAGCGCCCTTGACATATGCTCTTGCAGGTAAAAATGCAAATGGCAAACAACCATTGCAATGGAATGTGGACGTGGAGAGAGCATTTCAACACATAAAGCCCGATTTACGAAAAGCAATACTCATTACTCAACTGGTACCAAAAGCAACTTTGTCAATAGTAGTTGATGCCAGTTAAGACACGATGGGAGCCGCACTGCACCAGAAAGTAAATGACAAAAGGCAGCCTTTGGGTTTTTTCCTCACAAAAACTTACAGACCAACAGAGGAAATGGAGCACATATGACAAAGAACTATTAGCGATATAGGAAGATATACGGTACTTTCACCCATATGTAGAGGCAAGAGCATTTACTGTATACACCAACCATAAACCAATAACCTTTGCATTCAGTAAGTCACAGGATAACTGTTCTCTATGTCAATTTCGCCTCTTAGAATACATCAGTCAATTTTCTACAGATACCAAGCATATTAGGGAAGCTTATTTCACAAACCACAGACTATGATAAATTAGCTGCAGCACAAGCTAATGATACACAACTCCAACAGTACTTACAGTATGTACTAACCGGACTTCAGTTAAAATTAATCCAGCCGGCAGACACAAATGTGAAGATATGGTGCAACATAGCTATGAACAAACCCAAGCCTTTCATCCCAAGGCAAATATGGAAAGAAGTTTTTGACAGCATACAATGACTCAGTCATCCAGGTAGCAGAGCAACTATCAAACTACTCACAGAACATTCCTTCTGGCCAAGTGTAAGGAAGGATTGCTGCAGCTGGGTAACAACATGCATGCTGTGCCAAAGGAACAAGATTGGATGGCACGTATATAAAGCAATTGGAGTTTTTCCCCCAGTAACAAAGAGGTTTTCCCTCATTCATTTGGACATTGTGGGCCCTCTACCACCTTTGGAAGGCGACAAGTATTCGTTGACATCAGTGGATCAGTATACAAGATGGGCAGTAGCCTCTCTACTATTGGACATTTCAGCAGAGACGGTAGCTCAAATATTTTTGGCTTCTTGGTTCTTCCATTTGGGATGTCCACTATACGTGACAACTATCAAAGATGACAATTTGAATTCACTTTGTTCCAACAATAAGCCAAGCTCTGTAGATTCCGCCATCACCACACCACTGCTTATTGCCCAGCATTGATGTGCCATAAGGACAGCTGGACTTCAGCATTGCCAGTGGTGCTGCTACGTCTCCGAACTGCCTGCAAATCAGACCTAGGTGCATCCATGGCTAAACGGGTTTATGGAGAGAACCTCAAGCTGCCGGCAGAATTTTTCGTTGAACCATCGGAAGCGACAGTGGGCAACATGCCTTACATCTTACAACAAGTCTGCAACCACTTGGCACAGTTACGACCGACACCTGGTTCTCAACATGGGGTCAACACGCCATTCGTTCACAAGCAGCTTAGCGATTGCCCTTATGTGTGGCTGAGGACAGACTCTGTATGAACACTTCTTCAGCCACCATATGCTGGGCCGTATAAAGTACTCACGAGAGATGAACATATGCTGCAGATAAATCATGACGGGAAGTGACAAACAGTTTCCATTGAGAGAGTGAAACCAGCCCACATGTGGCCACCAACTGATGAAGAAAATCAAGACACCAGTGAAGAACCACTGCCTGCACAATATGACGAAGAGGTGTTGCCCGCAGAGAGCAACACGCCAAGCCAGAAGCAGGAAGCCACACCAGAAGATTCACCGTTCTCAGAGACGCACACTAGGGCAGGCAGAATTATAAAATAAAAGTGTCCTTATGTGCCCAGAGCTCTGCTCTACAAAGGGGGAAGGGGGGCTGTGTAGGAACTGCACAGTGGACTTTGGTGTTTATTCTGTGAAGAATGTTGTTTACGATGTGTTTATTCTTTGGTTTTGTTCTAACACTATGCCATCTCTTTTTATATATCTTGAAACTTCCTGGCAGATTATATCTTGTCTTTAGTATTGTTCCTGTGTTCAATGACATGTAAAAACCAACTTATATTCTTGAACGCATTACTCTCTCTTGAAAGTAATTATTAATTAGCCTCAGTGGCTTTAGGAGCACGACTAAGAAGGGTGTGAGACTGCATTGTTGCTTATCCCTGGTGTTATTCAGTCTGTTCACTGAGCAAGCAGTAAAAGAAACCAAAGAAAAATTTGGAGTAGGAATTAAAGTTTAGGAAGAATAGATAAAAACTTTGAGCTTTGCCAGTGACATTGTAAGTCTGTCAGAGACAGCAAGGGACTTGGAAGAGCAGGTGAATGGCATGGACAGAGTCTTGAAACAAGGATATAAGATGCACATCAACAAAAGCAAAACAAGGATAATGGAATTAAGTCAAATTAAATCAGGTGATGCTGAGGGAATTAGATTAGGAAACAAGACACTTCAAGTAGTAGAGGAGTTTTGCTAATTGGGCAGCAAAGCAACTGATGTTGGATGAAGTAGAGACAGTATAAAATGTAGACTGGCAATGGTAAGAAAAGCGTTTTTGAAGAAGAGAAATTTGTTAACATTGAATGTAGATTTAAGAGTCAGGATGTCTTTCCTGAAAGTATTTGTATGGAGTGTAGCCATGTATGGAAGTGAAAGAAAGTGCTAACCCAATTAATCAGATACCAACTTAATACTAAGTGGAAAGCATCACAAAAAGAGATCAAAATAAACCAGACAATAGACAGTTTAGGCAAAAAGAGAACAGAAACTTTTGAAATGTGGTGCTACAGAAGAATGCTGAAGATTGGATGGGTAGATCGTGTAAGTAACAAGGTGTTGTTGAACAGAATTGGGAAGAAAAGAAATTTTTGGCACAGCCTGACTAGAAGAAGGGATTCATTAACAGGACACATTCTGGGACATCAAGGGATCACCAATGTCAATGTAATACTGAGGGGAAATGTGTGTGTGTGTGGGGGAGGGGGGGGGGGGGGGAGGGAATAAAAATCATAGAGGCAGGCCAAGAAATGAATACAGTAAGTAGACTCTCAGAAGGATGTAGGTTGCAGTAGTGGAAGAGGCTCACACAGGATAGAGTAGCATGGAGAGCTGCATCAACAACAAAAACAACCACCCCAGGTTGTGACTATCTCAGTAGCCAAATGCAAGAGTTGCTGCTTTCAGTATGGAAGGACCTGAGTCCAATTCTTGATATCTCCTCAGATTTTTTTTTTTTTAAGGTTGGGAGGTCAGCCACATGAGGCCAAATGAAGAGCTGTTTGAACAAAGAAGAAGTGGCATCATCAAGAATCATCTACTGGCAGTGGTGGCTGGAGGGACTGTCTACTTGCTGATCACTTGACCCACAACATAAGAGTGCTTCTCATACTGTTTTTTACACAGCAGTTGGCCAGTCAGAACAGGTCTAAGGCCTAATACCTTAGTGATGTTTATTTTTTTATCCTAATAATTTATTCTGTATGAGACTATGGAGTAAAAATATTCTAAATAAGTTAGCACTCAGGTCTTCAAGTCAAGACAATGAGAGATGCTACATAGAGGAAGATGTATCAAACTGAGCTTCTTGGTAATTTTTTTATGTGTGACTCCATTTTTTTGTACACTGATATTGGGCTTTAAGGAATTTTGAGCATGATGTTTCACATAATGTATGATAATTAAGATCTGTTACTGGTGTCAAAAGATCATCTTTCCTTGTTTGAGATTGCATAACATAACATTGTGAAATTACATGTTAAACTATTTGTTAAAAACTATCATCTGTGCTATTCTTGTGGAGGTAGTGCTCAAAAGCGGATCAGCACCTGAACAAAAAATTGAACATTGTGTCAGCACATAATCAAAAAATTGAACATTGTGTCTCAGCTTTCAAACTCACATTCTCATTCAGAGCATGGTTCATATGGGCACACTAGTGTGCCCATGCACCCGCACTCACACACACACACACACACACACACACACACACACACACACACACACACGCGCGCGCGCGCGCACACGCACTATTCTTCCTACATCGTGGTTCAGGTTGACCCATATAATTTACTTTGGGCTGAACCTTAGGTCATATTAGAATGAAATATTTATAAAATACAAGCTACTATAGAAAAGTGTGCTACAATGTCTTGCTAACACCTGAAGTTAGAGCAATTAAAGTGGTTCCTTTACTTTCAAAAATCATTCATATGATGCAAGCTTTTGTCATAGTGCACAATGGTGATTTCCATTTTATATTGATACAAAGTAACATCCATCACACAGGATCATTTCAGTACATCAGCCTTCACTTTATTTTCAGTCGAAATTTGTCTGTTCCATATTTCTCCATATTGCTGAACAAATGGAACAGCAAAAGAGGAGATGGGGAATACTTTTGACAACAGTAGGTGCACAGCAAGTACTTTGTGATATGGCAAAATGGTACACTTCCCTATTACCAGCCACATTATAAATGTTGCATAACATCACAGAGTCAGTCATACATGAATGTTGAAACACACTCTAATCTTTATTTTCCCTGCATCTAAAACAGAGCAGTATTCTTTTTGATTGAACCATGCGGAGGTTTTAACCTCATCTGCAACTATATATTATATTGGTTGTGTGCAGTGAAGAAGTTCTCAGTGTCTATGCTTATCCAATAGCTTTCATTTTTGTAAAATAATTTGGCATTATTGTGATCCCAGGGCTCATTTTTACTGTCATAATTTCCTTCTTTTGAATTCATGATTTTAGTGGTATACCTTTGCAGTGGTATACCTGGCAGTGTCACACTGGTTTATTTTGATCTCTTTTTGTGATGCTTGCCACTTAGTATTAAGTTGGTATCTGATAAATTGGGTTAGCACTTTCTTTTATGTTTACCTTAGACTGCAGTGACACTGAGGTGTCTATTGTGAAAGTTGTGTCATCTGATGCATATAACCTCTCAGGTTCATATTCACTGAGGGAAAATGATGGACAGCATGGCTTTCACAGGTTTTTGGGCTAGTGGTACATGGGGTATTGGTCTCTGTCCTCATTCACCTTAGCAGCAGATAAAAGGTGCTGATCATTCTTGAGAGGACATTAAGGATGTCTGTTGAGACTGTATCCAGTTATCTTGCCAAGTCTAGACAAGCCCAGAGGGCCAGCATATCAGTCAATAAGAGCTCCAAAGTTGTGTTTAATGGAGTTCATCAGGGAAATATCTGACAAGTTCAGGTGGAAGGCCAATGCGCACCTGATATGTTAGCTCGGGAGTCTCATCAAATGTGTGGAAATGACTATGTTGGTGTCTATCGGATGTACTGGATACAAATCAAAGCTCATGTTGCCAAGAATGATGCTGGTACCAGACGTTGAGAGGCCACCCTCAGTTTCTTTAGGTGGCTGGCTATAAAAGGTAAAACAGTTTGCCTCACATGTGGTGTCGAAACTCAGATTATGATTCATATCAATGTGACCACAACCAGTTTTAATTGTCTGGTATAGACTTACCCCATAGACTCAGACGACTCTGTGGCAATCTATGATATGGATTTTTTTATCTTCACTATTAGGTGAAGAATTGCAGGATCCCTGCTCAATAGGTCAGACATTAATTAGACACAAGAAACAGTTTACTCAAGTAGCAGACTATATGTGGCTTGTACATGGTGTTTAGAGGGTACCCTCCACACACTGAATCAAAATTATGACTCATAATTGGAGAAAGGTGTAGATTAGCCACATTAATTGTAGCAGACAAAACTCACAGATTAAAAAGAGAATATGGTAAAATGATATAAGTGAACTGTAGGAGTATCTGTTGTAGGTTCTCAGAATTAGTCTCACTTATCAACAGTAATAAAGTCTGTGAAGGAGTGTTAGTAGTAGCAAACTGGCTGAAACCAGGAATGAGTAGCTGCAAAAGCTTAAATTGGAAGATATTTTACAAAACTGTGTTGTAAGCATGGAGGTAGTGCTCTTATTACAGTAACAAACTTGATAATATCTAGTTAAGTTATTACTGAACACAAATCAAAATAGTCAGGGTGACATTAAGTGTCAAAGGTGGTTAAACATGCTATTCAGATGCTGTTATCAACCAACTGTCTCTGAAGCTGTAGTAGGAGAATACTTCAAAGAAAACTTGGAAAATATCAAAGTAAATTTTCTGGTGATGCCATGTAAAAGGGGGAGGCAAGTAATTAAAACAGGTGTCAGGGACTGAGATTTAGAGATCTTGTATCCATTTCCTGAAATTTGGCTTAGGGGGAAAAGAAGGAAAACAAAACCACTTGTAATTAACAAACCTGCACTTTTGTTTAAAGTAATACACACAAGGGAATCAGTGGTCAGAAGGTTATTATAGTATCTATGTGTACATGTGTTAATGGGAATGCTAAGAAAGGTAGGAAAACATTTATGATTAACAAGTGTGGCCGAAACTGATTGCAGATTATCTGAGCAATCAACATCTATCCTCTCTGGAGCTAAATTTATGGAGTATCAATGCCTAAAATTCAGGATGGAAAATACTTATAATTCAATAGCTGTGTTAGGACTCTACTATCCATCACATGTGAAAATGAATTTACACCAAAGATAAATGAAGCTAAAATAGAATGTAAGTGGGGCAGTGCAAGTAAAATGTCACCTCCCATTCTGGAGAAAAATTATCAGAAGTTTTGGTCTTATGTAGTCAGTAAATTGATCAGATCTATTCAGTTTTTCAGTAAACAGAGTGGCACTAAAACAGAACAGTACACGGAGAAGGCCAAAATACTGAGGTCAGTACATCATAAAACAATTTCTCAGTCATCAGATGAATGCCAGAAATGACAGGCATTGAGATAAGTTATCAGAAACATAGAAAAATCCACACACACACACACACACACACACACACACACACACACACACAACCACCAGTCTCATGAAACTCTGCTTGCCTAGTTGTTGTTGTTCATTAGGCCTCAGAAAGACATTCATGACAGCTACCCATATCAGAACAGCTTTCTGATTGGATTCAGGACTTCGCTGCAAACGAAACTGAACGCTATGTTAGTAATGGAGTCAAATCATCAGATACAGAAGTAACTTTGTGGACACCTTGTGGGAGTGTTATATGACCAGTGCTGATCAGGATATATATAAATCAGAAGTTACAAGAGCCTTTCTGTGGCTGAAATTGTTCTGTATGGGAAAGTCAGAAAGCCAGAAAATAGTGCAAAATGATGGAACACCTTGTGATGAAGCAAGCTGGGATATTTTTACTTCCCCTCTTGTTTTGCTATCTGCCTCCTTAAATTCGTTTTTTCACTTTTAAATAATTACTATTAACATATGTGAGAATAATCTGCATTTTCATAAAAGAGAAAGGATGGCCCTCAGTTTTAAAGAATATAGTAACATATTTAGTTTTGTGCTTAGTTTTAGGTATGTAATTGATTTTATAATTTATTTCTACTATTACTAGTTAGTATCTTTCATTATAGGGTGAAAAACAAGAACAGCAATTGGGCGCACCCCGGGCAACATTGATTTATCAATGGCTAATCGTTCAACAACCAGAACGGACTTCTGAGAAAATGAAGACCAATAAGACCCCACTCAAATGGTCTTTTCTGAGGCCACTTGTGATGATGTTGATAAACATTGAAGGAATATCGAGAGACAAAGAAGTTTTATTATCTGACTTGTGTAAAGAATATCGGTGTGACTTCTTCCTGATTCAAGAAACTCATCGGGGCAGTACAAGACCCGCACCCAAAATAGATGGAATGAAGATGATCTTGGAGGCCACACGAACGGTACAGTAGTGCCATCTTCGCCAGGCCAGGAATTAGAGTCACTTCTGCATCACAGACTGACAGGCAAGACATCGAGATATTAACCATTCGAACTCAGTAGTATAATGTTACCTCTGTGTACAAACCTCCAGAATCAGATTTTGTCTTCACTGAGCCTGGCAATTTCAGTTACCAAGACTTTAATTTTGTATTGGGCAATTTCAACTGTCAGAGCTATAAAGAAACTAACAGCAGCAGAGTGGAATTAGAGACCTGGGCTGAGGTACATGATCTACTGCTCATGCATGACCCAAAACAGCCAAGCTCCTTTAATAGTGGTAGATGGAAGAAAGGGTACAATACCGATAACATTTTTGTTAGCAAGCTCGCTGGCCAATGTGGAAAACTGATAGGGAGCCTATTCCCCATACACAGCATCGCCCCATAATTTGCATGGTCAATGCAGTTGTTAAGCCTGAACAAGTTCCTTTCAAAAGAAGGTTCAATTTTAAAAAGGCCAATTGGAAGAAATTTAGAGAGCTCATTGATATAGAAATAACAAAAATCCCCCCACAACCTGAGATGTACGACTCCTTTGTCAAACTCGTTCAGAAGGCGTCTAGGAAAACAATACCGTGAGGATGCAGAACAAAGTATATTACGGGACCGTCTGAGGACGCAAAGCCATTACTGGAAAGATACCAGAAGCTCTTCGATAACCACCCATTTGATGATGAGTCACTTCTAGCAGGCGATGAACTCATGTCAACCATAGCTGAGAACCATAAAGCCAAACTGTGTGACCTCATGGAGAACCTGGACATGAAAGTGAACAGTAGGTGGGCTTGGAAACTGTTAAAGAACCGTAACGTTGATGCCACAAAGTCAAATAATAAATTTACTAACGTCACTGCAGACGAAGTCGGCACTACACTCCTTATGAATGGCAAAACCCACTGCAGAAAGTACCAGGAACCATTAGCACGTGATCCGGCTGAGGAAAATCGTCACCTCAAGGCACCATTTACAATGTAAGAACTTACTGCAGCCATTTCCAGCTTGAAGATTAACAGAGCTCCTGGAATCGATGAACTTAGAGTCAAGCAAATTAAAAACTTTCGCAGGAACACCCTACAGTGGTAGCTAGATTTGATAAACACATGTGTAGAAAGGGTCCATATTCCAAAGATGTGGAGGAAAGCCCCAGTGGTTGCACTTCTGAAACCAGGAAAGGACTCTGATGACCCAAAAAACTTTTGACCTGTGTCTCTTTTATGTCAGTGTTTTAAGATCTTGGAACACCTGATGCTAAGTCGCATAGAAAGCGTCCTGGAACAACAGATCATCCAACAGCAGGCAGGTTTCCGACCAGACAAATCGTGCTGTGGTCAAGTCCTGAACCTGACCCAACATATCGAGGATGGGTTTGACAGGAAAGAGATCACGGGAGTGGCATTCATAGACCTTTCAGCTGCATATGATGGTGTAAACCATCGGAGGCTCCTTAGGAAAGTATATAATGTGACAAGAGATTACCATTTAACATCACTGATAGGTACTTTCCTGCATAACAGGAGATTTTTTGGCTGTCTCCAGGGCAAGAAGAGCAGCTGGAGAAATCAGAGGAATGGCCTATCTCAGGGAAGCGTCCTCGCCCCAGCTCTGTATAATATATATACAAATGACCAACCATTGACAAACATCACGTGCCAATTTGTGTATGCTGATGACACTGCAGTTGCAGTAACAATTTTGTGGATGTAGAAGAGAAATTAACCAGCACCTTCGAAGCTATCTCCCAGTATTATGAGGCAAACCACCTAAGGCCGAACCCTTCCAAGATGCAGGTCTGTGCATTCCATTTAAAGAACAGGGAGACAAATCATGAATTAAATGTGATATGGAGAGGTGAACATCTCGAGCATTGTAAAACGCCCAAATATCTTGGTGTCATGTTGGATCGCACACTGACCTATAAACATCATTGTAATGCCATGAGGGAAAAAGTCTCAACTAGAAACAACATCATCAAGAAACTAACCAGCAGATCCTGGGGCACAAACCCAAAAGTCCTGAGAACTTCAGCCCTTGTGTTCAGTGTGTCAGCCGCAGAATATGCCGCTCCAGTATGGTCTGCATCAACACATGCGAGAAAAGTTGATGTCACGGCGAATGAAATGCCACGGATTATTACCAGATGTTTGAGGCCAACCCCAGTGCACAAGATGTACTTAATCATGGGGATTGCACCACCCAACATATGATGTGACATCGCTGCCAAAGCCGAAAAAACCAAGCAAGAAAAGGACATGCATCATCCTTTATATGGAGACCAGCCTGCTGACCGACAGCTATGTCGAGGAAGAGTTTCCATCACATACCCGAGCCTGGAAGGGTCAGCTGCAGAGAATTGTTTGAAAAGGTGGGAAATCAATCTGAGAAAACCCCATAAATATGTAAAGGAAGAACTGGCACTTGGTGGAGACCTACCATACACAGTCTGGAGAACCCTAAACCGTATGAGGGTAGAAGTTCCAAAGTGCAAGACAAACCTGCAGCAATGGGGTTTCCTGAAAGAGAATGAGAACACTCTCTGTCCGTGTGGTTCTGTCCAGGATTCTCAGCAACAGCTTATCTGTCCATATTTAGACCAGCCATGCACAATGAATGACTTATGGGAGGCAAATGACAAGGCCATATTGGCTGCTGATTTTTGGAAGTCTGAAGTCTAATTCCGGACATGGAAAGTAAGTAAGTATAGGGTGAAATCAGTAATTGTTTCGTAACTTACAGTCTATTGTTGACATATATAAATTCTGTACTAATTATAAACATTAGAAGGAACAACTAATAGTATCTTAAAGGATCTATTTGAATCTATTCGAAAACATGTTAGCAAAACCAGCCCTTAATTAATTCCCAAGTAATTAAAAGTTTTGTCAAAAGTATTATTTACATAATGATATATGTTAATTTCATCATTTAAACAAATAATTTGGCCTAAACCTTGTAGTAGAAGGAACTGTTAAAAGGAACAAATTTTTCAATGTATGCAGTTAACTTAATGAGTCATGTTTTAATTGTAATTTTTGTAAATTTAACTTCGAACAATATGTAGTTTCAGCACCTATTATTGTAAAGATATATAAGGGCCCAGTTTCTGGTCACGAGACAGTCAGTCCATGGCTGAGTTTTAGACGAGGAACCTGTGTTGGTTAGAATGACAACAGTGCATCAACTTAACAGTGAAATAAGTGTTACACCAATAGGCTGTATGTAAAAACAATGACAGTGTCTGCTCCACACGTACCTTTCTGTTTTTCAAGAACTGTAAACTTTGTGGTTTTACTGCTTGTAGATGCACAACAGTAAACTATTGTAGCAGAATATGGATGGTCACCTGCACCTGAGGCTTATGGAAACTTAAACAATAGTGCGCTGTCTATATAATTGTGTAATATGGGGGCGGGGGGCAGTGGGGGGGGGGGGGGGGGGGGAGGGAGGCAGTTGTGAACAGTGAAAGTACAAGACTCTGAATCGCAACTGTGGATCTGTCGGCAACATCATTTACAGTAGACACTACTGCACATCCACCCCCTATTTTTTCAGCCAGTACGTCGACACCGAGGACAACAAATGCAATAAATAAAGCAGGCAGAACCACTACATGTGGTGCTCCGACATGAGGACTATTGTATGTGGGCACAATGAACTAGAACTCACAAAATTTGACAGTGAAGTGTGAATTCAAATGGTTTACAGTGTAGTTTTAAATGGAAGAGATGATGAAGCTAATCAGCACGAGCAGACAGTCAGTATGCAGGTGGACACTGCTGACTGGAGATAAACAAGATGCCCTGCCGAGAGAATAACAACTTTCCGCAGCCGTGCAGATCCAGATGACAACTGTGTGAACCACAGCAGAGTAGCAGCAGACGAGTGATTAAAAACAAGGTAATTCATTGCAAAAGTTGTTTTGTATTAATTGATACATAATGATAGACCCTAACTAACAAAACAGTGTTATGGAAGACAAGGGACAACAGGAGACTGCTTATATAGATGCTAGTAGTTATAAATCAGACATTAATGTAACTTTGAAGGATGAGGATGGAAGTCCTATTGTAAAGAGCAAAATGGATGAAAACAGTACTGAAGTGGATGAGTCGTTAAGGATAAGGAGGAGGAATCTAACAGTGAAGGCCAGCAAGGGCAAACATTTATGGCATACGGAAATTTGGAAGCAATGTTAAGGAAAATTTTGAGTAACATGAGTATAAAACAAGACATTGGTAGGGTGGAAAAAAACATTAGTAAGGTGGAGTATAATATGAAAAAAGACAGTGGTAGTGTGGAAAGTACGAGGGTCGGTCAAAAAGTAATGCCTCCCATTTTTTTTCTACTTAAAAAAATTAAGTTAAGTGAAAAATTTGAATTTGGCGCCATTCCTCAAACCTTCTTCTGCAATCCACTGCAGTAGTAACTTTCTGTGTCAACAGGTGGCAGCACAGCAGAAGTTTGTAAGATGGCCGACATCGATGTTCGTTTGAGACAGCGTTGTGTGATTGAATTCTTGAATGCAGAAGGTGAAACGCCCATACGCATTCATGAAAGACTGAAGAAGGTGTATGGTGTTGTGACAGAGGATGTCAGCACTGTTAGATGATGGGTTCGTCGTTGTAAGGAAGCTGAAGGGCAAACACCGTTGACTGACGAAAAGCGGAGCGGCAGGCCGGTGAGTGCAGTGACTCCACACAACATTCAGCAAGTTGATGACATCATTCGTGGTGACCGTCGGGTGACTGCAGATGAAGTGTGTCGCATTATTTCTCTTAGTAACGGCAGTGTGATCACAATTATTAAACAATTGGGGTACTCAAAAGTTTGTGCACGGTGGGTTCCAAGAATGTTAACCGATCAGAATAAAGAGGCAAGGAAAACAATAGCCTCCCAACACTTGCAGCGCTTCCGTTTGGAGGGAGATGAGTTTCTGAAAAAAATTGTGACCGGGGACGAATCATGGGTGCATTTTTTTGAACCCGAATCAAAGAGGCAGTCAATGGAGTGGCATCACACAAGATCGCCGAGGAAGAAAAAATTCAAAACTGTGCGATCGGCAGGGAAAGTTATGGCAACAGTTTTCTGGGATACAGAGGGTGTGATTCTGGTTGATTTTTTGGAGCAGAGATGCACAATAAATTCTGTTCAATACGTCACAACCCTCAAAAAACTTAAAGCACGTCTTCAGCGAGTTCGCCCAACAAAATCAATGGCAGATGTTCTTCTATTGCATGACAATGCAAGACCACACACCAGTCGTCACACCTCTGACGAGATTGTAAAATTGGATGGGAAGTTTTGCCTCATCCCCCATACAGCCCTGACGTCCCACCATCAGACTTCCATCTGTTCGGGCCACTAAAAGAAGCTCATTGTGGGATTCATTTTGAAGATGAGGAGGCCGTCAAAACATCCGTGCGTCAATGGCTTAGGAAGCAGAGCTGTGATTTTTACCGTGCTGGGATACATGCCCTTGTTCAAAGATGGACCAAAACTGTAGAGATGGGCGGAGATTCCATTGAAAAATGACAAAATGATCCTCAATGTTGTGGTTTTCAACCTATGTAATTGCATTTAAATTTCCTGACAATTAAACGTAGAAAAAAAAATAGGAGGCATTACTTTTTGACTGACCCTCGTACTATGAAAAATGACATTAGCAGGGTGGAAAAGAAAACTGATAGCATTAGAACTGACATAGCTTACAGGATGAACTGAAGAAAGAAATTAAAAAGGAGATTCGAGTAGTCAGCTATAATCTTTCAGAATTAAATAACAAATTTGATATGGAAGTTAAAGATTGTGATGATACTAATGAGGAATTAACATTGAGTAGTAACTGTGTAGAAGAGAGAGAGAGAAACTTTGTGATGACAATAGTAGGAAGGTTTTCAAGAAACAATGGGCTGGGAATAGAGTTAAACTTGAGAACCAAATCGATCACATTAGAAATAATTTAGAAACAGATGTAGAAACCAAGTGTTCAGTAGTGGTAAAGGAAAAACTGGATAAATTAAATGAAAATGTATATTCAAAATTGGCTGAAAGGGAGATTTTGGTAAGCTGGACGATAGTTTTTCAAGGAAAAACATTGAGAATTTGTTGTATGAAGAAGATCACATAGTAAGTAAAAAGGAAGTGTGGCACCCAGTAATAACAGCAACTGCACAAGGTATACATGTTAAGTGTTTACTGGACACTGGTAGTGATTTGAATGGTATTTGACAGGCATTTTTTTAATCTATTAAGAATAAAAATTATTGGTGCTACTGGTAAGCTATCAAAGAGTGTGAAACAAGAGGTACTATTAACTGTGAAATTGGCAGGACAGCTGTTGGAGTGCAATTTCTTGGTAATACAAAACCTCAGCATTGATGTAATATTTGGGAATAATTTCTTGTGCAATTAGCAAGTAGAGGGTTCAACATTCTGTGTTGGATTCATTAAGTGGCGATACTACTTACCCCAGCTGTCTATCTCATTTTTCATGATTCCTGAGGCTGTCAAACAATTCTCCTATCCTTTCTGTAGTTTATAAGTAAATCAGAAGCATTCTTTGTTTGACTGTAACATGATTTGTTACAGCAATATGCTTTAGTACAGAAATATTTTTAAAAAAGTTTCTCTAGTGTTACCTGTGTGTGTATATATAGACTATGTTGTCTTAGTTATAAGTAATGGAATCATAAGAGGATGGAAGAAAATAAAGTGGTACCATGGTTAAAGGATTTATGTCAAGCAAAGAGGTAAGGTAAACAGAAAATGAAAGGTGTCAGCATATGTGGAGAATAATTAACATCTAAAGCAATCAGATCATTGGTGCAGCAGTAGAGGCATTATGCAGTATAAACCATCTTAAATATGAGATCTTAATATTAATTGTGATATAATAGAAGTGTTTGTGTTCAATACCATCAGTATATTGAGATAACAATTTGCCTATTGAAGTGTGTCATGGTACAGCCTTGTTCAACATCAAGAATTTACAACTTTAAAGATAGTTGCCTGGAGTAATGTGTGGAATTTGTAAGCAAGATTTGGAGTTATATCGCCCTTCTGGTTGGAATACAGTAGAATAATAGTTTTTCGGAGTGATAATGTTGTCTGGTCAGTGAGGAGAGTTAAGTTTGCCTTAGTGTAAGGATCTGTTACTGTGGAGTATTTTTCAGTAGTCAATTTTCCATTAGATAAGCAGAGCAGGTGTTCATTTATTAGATAATGAAAGAATAATGAAAAAAGAAAATAATGTGTAGGGTCTTAATGGTTAGGGAGCCTGTCTCTGCAGTAGGGATATTTTTTAAGAATGCCTTCCGCTAGCTAACAAGATAAGAAATGTAAGTAAAATAATGGAGCTGATAGACATGATAGAGTAATGGAAAAAAAGTAATGTATACAAACAAGTGTGGTGTAACTGTGTTGATGATCTAATTGTGAATTAGGAAACATTGGGTACTGTGTATATTGTGCAATTCATGACACTGCAGCTGGGAATGAGAGCTTAACAGAAAGAACAATATTTTGGCGAGGTAGAAGTCATATAATGCTGCATCATCGAGTCTATATAGGTTATCTGAAAACATCTATTTCTGTTCTGAGTGGTAATGCTGGAACAATAAGTTTGCTGATTAACTAATAACTGTGTTGTTAGACTGATGTGAAATTCTGACAGGTCAACTATTTGGTAACATTTTGTGATGATTTAATTTTCTGGTTGAATGAGAGTAGGGAAATGATTTCGTATAACTTCTGTCACTTTGATATTGATCTGAGTAGTAATTAAGTTTTTTGATTGTGGCTCTATTCTCTTTTCATAACATAATGAATAGTAAATCAATGCTACTGCACATCTTGAGTTATTGCTATTTTGCAAATGGAAAGAAACAAAAGTCTTTCAAGTTTAACCAGTTTCAGACAGTTATGACTTTGAGTAATGTTTTGTAGCGCAATGTGCACTTGATTTTAAAACCTTTTAGACCACACCCTTTGTAACATAGCCAAATTTAGTGCTAATTATTGTGATGTCATGAGGACTATGCAATGTATCTATTTATGATGTAATGTCTATCATTTTTAGCTTGAAACATTTTTTCTTGGACATAGTTAGAAGTAAAAGTAAGTGTACTAAAGTAGGGTATTATATTTAATTTTTTCATGTACTGCTAGAGAGGAGAATCATCTCCAAGGGAACTGATAGCAGTGCATTTCCTTGCTAACTGCCACTTGCACCTGTTGAAGGCATGGACAACTAGGTGAAAAAGTGTGTTAAAGATAATTAAAAGTGTGAAAGTGCTTGTGGAAAATACTAAACATTGAGCAAGTGAAGTTTTCTGCTTATTGCAACCCATGAGGATTTATTATTTGAAGCAAGATATGACTTGTATTAATGAAATGTATCTTTAAATGTAATCTTCGCTTACCCAAAGAGGACATCACTTATGATGAACATGCCTAATTGTTTTGTTAAAAGTATAACTTGTGGATATTTTGTGCACATGTACAAGACACTGTATGTAACTATTAGATGGGGATTTTCATATGGCCGGTTCATATAAGTATAAATTTAAAAAAAAAAATGTTCTGTAGTTTTGATAAGATTTCTTATGTAATATTTTTTGTGTGTTGATTTTAACCCCAATTTCTGGGGCCACTTGTGGTCACTGAATTGCCCATTGAGCTATTTGCAATATCTATCTGATCAATCCAATGAGAGTGTGATGTGATGAAGCAAGCTGGAATGTTTTTACTGCCTCTCATTCTTTGCCATCTGCCTCCTTAAATTAGTTTTTTCACTTTTAAATAATTACTATTAACGTATGTCATCATTTAAACAAATAATTCAGCCTAAACCTTGTAGTAGAAGAAACTGTTAAAAGGAATAAATTTTTCAATGAATGCAGTTAATTTAATGAGTAAAGTTCTAATTGTAATTTCTGTAAATTTAACTTCAAACAATGTGTAGTTTCAGCACCTATTATTGTGAATATATATAAGTGCCCAGTTTCTGGTCATGACACAGTTAGTACTTGGCTGAATTTCAGACGAGGAACCTGTGTTGGTTAGAATGACAACAATATATCAACTTAACAGTGAAGTAAGTGTTACACTGATAGGTCATGTGTAAAAACAATGACAGTGTCTGCTCCATACGTACCTTTCTATTTTTCAAGAACCGTGAACTTTGTGTTTAGGTTTTTACTGCTTGTAGATTTACAACAGTAAACTATTGTAGCAGTATATGGATGTTCACCTACAACCTATTAATTAGGCTTGTGGGAATTTAAACAATAGTGCACTGGTCATATAACTGTGTAATATTGGGGACTTGTGAACACTGCTGTGGATCTGACAGCAACATCATTTACAGTAGATAGTACTGCATGACCCCCCACCCCCTCCCCTATTTTTCAGCCAGTATGTCGACACTGAGAACAACAAACGAAATAAATAAAGAAGGCAAAACTGGTACAACCTGCAAAGGATCAGTTTTTACCTGCATAGACTGGCAGCTCAACCACACCATATAAAATTGTAGGCATGACTACTATCATTGACTGGAAACTGTAACAACCAAACATACATCGGAAGTGACTTGAAGTGGAACAAGAACATAAGACTAGTTGTTGAGATTCATTTGTGAATTGAACACTAAAGGTGGTAGTAGTACCCAAAGTATGCTCTGTAACACACCATAAGCAGGTCTGTGGCGATACAATGGCAATGATATGAGTTGCACATCAAACCATCTGTACTGAGCCATGTGTATGACCACACAAGTTTGGTATTAAATTATTGTGACAGTGTTAGTTGAGTAATTCCAGACACCATACTAACGCCATACCATGTTGGATTGGAAAAATTGGTCTCTAATTGTCCTTAAGCTAAAATCTGCATAAAAAGCAACAATGAAAGGAGTTTTTAATTATCCTGAGACCAAAGACTGCATAAAACGCCACAAGTTGAAATCAAGAAACAGCATTTTCCACAACAGATGGATCTCAGGGGTCACACTCAGAATGCACTGCTCATGCAAGCTCTCAGTTCAGCTACGTTTGTAACTGGAGCACTGAACATAGCATCTTTCAGATAACTCAGTGGGTGGAAGTCACATGGGTTAAGATCAGGAGATCTGGATGGCCAGGATGTAGGGAAATGATGGCTGATAATTCTAGTATTTGCAAAATGCCTCTGAAACAGCTGCCTCACTGGCTGCACAGTGTGCCGAGGAGCACTGTCTTGCATAAAAATGATCTTACCCACTCATCTATGATGTTGAAGGGTTATAATGACATTATTGTGTAAAAGACTCTTAATATCAATTGCCAGTGATGGCACAGGTAACAGGAACCAGAGAACCCATCTGAAAAAAATATGCCTCTACAATAAACAGTGCTGTTAACTTGCACCACACATTCACATTTGATTTGCAAGCGGAATTTCTGTTGCACTTATCTGCTGTTCTGTGTCTTGACATGTCCTTGGAGATGGAAAAGGGCTTCCTCTGTCCATAGAATATACCATGGTCATTTGTAGTCCACTTCCATGTAAGCAAGAAATCCTACAGAAAATATTTGTCTTAATGGCAGGCCAGCCTGAAGAAACTGCCGAACATGGGTAATTTTGTATGGGTAGCAATGCAGGATGTTTTTTAGAATTTTATGTACCATGCTCACTGGCATATCCAAAGTTTGGGCGATTCCCTATTCACTGCAAATTTCCACAAGTCCATTCTCTTGCAATTCTGTGGCCACACCTTCTACTGATGTTGCATCAGTTGTTTTCCTCCCTCTGCCACTTTGCACTTCAAAATAACCTACCTTTTCAAATTTTGTAATCATTTCTACAGACCCTTGACAACCATTGGACCCATGGCTTTTTTCACGTACTTCAGTGTCTGTAACTTACGCAGAGCTACTGGCACTGAGGCACCATTCATGTAAAAGCAGTTTGTCAGCAGTGTACGACCCTCCATTGAAGCAGTCATGCCAGGCAAGGCACCTCAGAGGCAAACTGAGGAACAATTGTCTTCCATTTTGCATTTTGTCATTCTGAGCAGTGTTTTTTTTTTTTAATTTAATGGTGTGTTGAAACTAGAATCTCCCTGTGGTATGCTGATCCAGAGATATAAATAATTTGTTTGATAAGGTTGTTAAAAAAAGAAAGAAAAATGGGAAATAAATAAATCCTTTATTAAAAACTATCTGTGTGACACTGGATGAGAATTTTTTTTTACAGATGGTGTACTGGTAAAAGATAAGTTCAATTATCATCATCAATCAAATTGTGTACCATATCAATTACGAAGCTACTTTAGTTATTAATATGACATATGTCACTATGTTGGCTACAAACATTATGTATGATACAATGAACAGAAAACTCAGCCAGAGATATTTCTAAAGACATAATATTTAGGTAAAAGTGTATCTGTTGCTTATTATACAGTATGAAAGAAAACATGAGTGATCTGAGGCAAATACTAGTTTATTTTTATGATTGTATCTAGCATGAAATTGCAACATACTATGTGTGATGCAGAATACATAATGCACATTTTAGTAATGGTTCTCTTGATTATCTTATATAATGTGTAGGATTAAAAACGTTGTAGGGATTGCTTACTTTGCATTTATGATTGTTTTTATTTCAAATTGCATTATGTGTAGCAAATCCAACTTAGTATCCAGATGCTATAAAAGCAAGAAAAGATGATAAACATGACTGTTCAGCAACAAATATTAATAATAATTTGTAAAAATTCTGTTATCGTATCTTGACATTGATACTTTTTCATGAATAACAAATGGTGTAAAAACAACAAGTGAACCGAATAACTTCACGTATCATGCCAAGAAATTAAATTTGAAATAGCAAGTGACATGCTGTAAATAACTATGCATTTCTCTGTAAACATGCCACAGATGCTATAGTTATTTATTTAGTCTGTCTTATTAGTAAAACAATGACTCACCTGACTTGTCAAATCCCCTCATTATATTTCTTTTTACCAAAATTAACTATTTTTGAAATTTGGTGCTCTTTTTTCAACAAAGGCTGTCACCCCTTCCTTGCGGTCATCCTACCACAAAGAAACATTAGTAAAATACTGAAAAATTGTGTGTTGGAAAAAACAATAGAATGAGTAAAGATAAACAATCATCATTTGGTGGAGATTTGAACATTAGATAAGAGCATAAATAAGAACCAAAAACTTGTAGAACAACCTATAAACTGGACCAGTTCAGTCACAATGCTGGAACTATGTAACTCTCTCTCTCTCTCTCTCTCTCTCTCTCTCTCTCTCTCTCTGTGTGTGTGTGTGTGTGTGTGTGTGTGTGTGTGTGTGTGTGTGTGTGCGTGTGTGTGTGTGTCTAAGACAAACAGAAGTTTGTAAGCTGAGCTACCATGTTCCTTGCAATTCCTGTTCACATGCCTATTAACTGCTCAATGCCTCCACTATGATGTAAGTGGCCCCCTTGATTCATTCCATTGTTTAACCTACTGAGTCAGAATTACTCACAAGTGCCTACTTTCAGGAGGCAATATATGAGATTTCGAATTTTAATAGTGGTAACTATTCATTTACAGTTTGTCCAAAATAGATACGTGTTTCAGAGTTTTACTGACCTTCAAAGTAGTCACCAGCATTGTGTATATCCCGTTGCCAGTGATGTGGAAGTCGTAGGATACTCTTAGCAGTGACAGTTGTGTTGACAGCCCAAGCGGCGCGGTCTATTGCCCGACGAATTTGTAGCAGTTCTGAAGCAAATGCCGTGAAGTGTTTCCTTCAGTATAGAAATCAAGTTTAACTCACGGGGCTTAAGTCAGGGGAGTGCAGTAGGTGGTATAGCACTTAGCAGCCCCATCAGTCTACATCTACATCTACATGACTACTCTGCAATTCACATTTAAGTGCTTGGCAGAGGGTTCATCGAACCACAATCATACTATCTCTCTACTATTCCACTCCCGAACAGCGAGCGGGAAAAACGAACACCTAAACCTTTCTGTTCGAGCTCTGATTTCTCTTATTTTATTTTGATGATCATTCCTACCTATGTAGGTTGGGCTCAACAAAATATTTTCGCATTCGGAAGAGAAAGTTCGGGACTGAAATTTCGTAAAAAGGTCTCGCCGCGACAAAAAACGTCTATGCTTTAATGACTTCCATCCCAACTCGTGTATCATATCTGCCACACTCTCTCCCCTATAAGGTGATAATACAAAACGAGCTGCCCTTTTTTGCACCCTTTCAATGTCCTCCGTCAATCTCACCTGGTAAGGATCCCACACCGCGCAGCAATATTCTAACAGAGGATGAACGAGTGTAGTGTAAGCTGTCTCTTTAGTGGACTTGTTGCATTTTCTAAGTGTCCTGCCAATGAAATGCAACCTTTGGCTCGCCTTCCCGACAATATTATCTATGTGGTCCTTCCAACTGAAGTTGTTCGTAATTTTAACACCCAGGTACTTAGTTGAATTGACAGCCTTGAGAATTGTACTATTTATCGAGTAATCAAATTCCAACGGATTTCTTTTGGAACTCATGTGGATCATCTCACACTTTTCGTTATTTAGCGTCAACAGCCACCTGACACACCATACAGCAATCTTTTCTAAATCGCGTTGCAACTGATACTGGTCTTCGGATGACCTTACCAGACGGTAAATTACAGCATCATCTGTGAACAGTCTAAGAGAACTGCTCAGATTGTCACCCCGGTCATTTATATAGATCAGGAACAGTAGAGGTCCCAGGACGCTTCCCTGGGGAACACCTGATATCACTTCAGTTTTACTCGATGATTTGCCGTCTATTACTACGAACTGCGACCTTCCTGATAGGAAATCACGAATCCAGTCGCACAACTGAGACGATACCCCATAGCTCCGCAGCTTGATTAGAAGTAGCTTATGAGGAACGGTGTCAAAAGCTTTCCGGAAATCTAGAAATACGGAATCGTGCGAATAAAGAGCTAGCTGCGTTGCACAAGAGCGATGTTTTCTGAAGCCATGCTGATTACGTGTCAATAGATCGTTCCCTTCGAGGTGATTCATAATGTTTGAATACAGTATAGGCTCCAAAACCCTACTGCAAACCGACGTCAATGATATAGGTCTGTAGTTAAATGGATTACTCCTACTACCCTTCTTGAACACTGGTGCGACCTGCGCAATTTTCCAATCTGTAGGTACAGATCTATCGGTGAGCGAGCGGTTGTATATGAGTGCTAAGTAGGGAGCTATAGTATCAGCGTAATCTGAAAGGAACCTAATCGGTATACAATCTGGACCTGAAGACTTACCCGTATCAAGCGATTTGAGTTGCTTCGCAACCCCTAAGGTGTCTACTTCTAAGAAACTCATGCTAGCAGATGTTCATGTTTCAAATTCTGGAATATTCCATTCATCTTCCCTGGTGAAGGAATTTCGGAAAACTGCGTTCAATAACTCCGCTTTAGCGGCACAGTCGTCGATAACAGTACCATCGGCACTGCGCAGCGAAGGTATTGACTGCGTCTTGCTGCTTGTGTACTTTACATACGACCAGAATTTCTTCAGATTTTCTACCAAATTTCGAGACAATGTTTCGTTGTGGAACCTATTAAAGGCATCTCGCATCGAAGTACGTGCCAAATTTCACGCGTCTGTAAATTTTAGCCCATCTTCGGAATTTCACGTTCTTCTGAACATCACATGCTTTTTCCGTTGCCTCTGCAACAGCGTTCGGTCCTTTTTTGTGTACCACGGGGGATCCGTTCCACCTCTTACCAATTTATGAGGTATGAATATCTCAATTGCTGTTGCTACTATATCTCTGAATTTGAGCCACATCTCATCTACATTCGCATAGTCAGTTCGGAAGGAATGGAAATTGTCTTTTAGGAAGGCTTCTAGTGGCACTTTATCCGCTTTTTTAAATAAAATTATTTTGCGTTTGTTTCTGATGGATTTGGAAGAAATGGTATTGAGCCTAGCTACAATGACCTTGTGATCACTAATCCCAGTATCAGTCATGATGCTCTCTATCAGCTCTGGATTGTTTGTGGCTAAGAGGTCAAGTGTGTTTTCGCAACCATTTACAATTCGTGTGGGTTCGTGGACTAACTGCTCGAAATAATTTTCGGAGAAAGCATTTAGGACAATCTCGGAAGACGTTTTCTGCCTGCCACCGGTTTTGAACAAGTATTTTTGCCAACATACCGAGGGTAGGTTGAAGTCTTCACCAACTATAACCGTATGAGTGGGGTATTTATTTGTTACGAGACTCAAACTTTCTCTGAACTGTTCCGCAACTGTATCATCAGAGTCTGGGGGTCGGTAGAAGGAGCCAATTATTAACTTAATTCGGCTGTTAAGTATAACCTCCACCCACACCAATTCGCACGGAGTATCTACTTCGACTTCACTTCAAGATAAACCGCTACTGACAGACACAAACACTCCACCACCAATTCTGCCTAATCTATCTTTCCTAAACACTGTCTGAGACTTCGTAAAAATTTCTGCAGAACTTATTTCAGGCTTTAGCCAGATTTCTGTACCTATAACGATATCAGCTTCTGTGCTTTCTATTAGCGCTTGAAGCTCAGAGACTTTTCCAGCGCAACTACAACAGTTTACAACTATAATTCCGACTGTTCCTTGATCCAAGCATGTCCTGTAATTGCCAAGCACCCTTTGACATTGCAGCCCATCCCGCACTTTCCCGAGGCCTTCTAACCTAAAAAGCCGCCCAGTCCACGCCACACAGCCTCCGCTACCCGTGTAGCCGCCAGCTGAGTGTAGTGAACTCCTGACCTATTCAGCGGAACCCGAAATCCCACCACCCTATGGCGCAAGTCAAGGAATCTGCAGCCAATACGGTCGCAAAACCATCTGAGCCTCTGATTCAGACCCTCCACCCGGCTCTGCACCAAAGGTCCGCAGTCGGTTCTGTCAACAATGCTGCAGATGGTGAGCTCTGCCTTCATCTCGTAAGCAAGACCGGCAGCCTTCACCAAATCAGATAGCCGCTGGAATCCAGAGAGAATTTCCTCAGATCCAAAGCGACACACGTCATTAGTGCCGACATGTGCCACCACCTGCAGCTGGCTGCACCCTGTGCTCTTCATGGCATCCGGAAGGACCCTTTCCACATCAGGAATGACTCCTCCCGGAATGCACACGGAGTGCACACTGGATTTCTTCCCCTCCTTAGCCACCGTATTCCTAAGGGGCCCCATTACGCGCCTAACATTGGAGCTCCCAACTACCAGTAAGCCCACCCTCTGCGATTGTCCGGACCTTGAAGGCCGAGAATGATCCTCTGAAACAGGGCAGGCAGCTGCATCTGGCTCAGCCAGAGACAGTGCCTGAAATCGGTTTGTCAGACGCACCGGGGAGGCTTTCTGATCAGCCTCCGGGGATGCCTTTCGCTGCCTGCCACGCCTTGGAACGACCAAATCACTGTATGTGCTTGAGCATTGTCCAGCAAAATGATGGTCAGGTCCTGCAGAAAGTGTCATCACTTCTGTCTCTAAGCTGGTCGTAGGTTGTGTTCCAAAAATGAAAAGAACAGTGCAAGCTGTTACTGATTTGTTTGACTGATGGGGCTGCTAAGTGCTACACCACCTACTGCACTCCCCTGACTTAAGCCCTCATGAGTTAAACTTGATTTCTAAACTGAAGGAAACACTTCACGGCATTCACTTCAGAACTACCTCAAATTCGTTGGGCACCGCTCAGACTGTGAATACAACTGGCACTGCTAAGAGTATCCTACAACTTCCACATCACTGGCAACAGGTTATACACAATTTTGGTGACTACTTTGAAGGTTAGTAAAATGTTGAAACACATATCTATTTTGTATGAGCTGTAAATAAATAGTTGCCACTATTAAAGTTCCAACCCTAGTATTTAGCTATGAAGACAGTATCATACCCCCTGATTTGGCAAGAAGGGTATTCCCAAGAGAACATCTGCAAGGGAGTGTATAAATCATTTATCATGTGCACATTAATGCCAATAATTAAAGAGGGGACTAAAAAGAAAATAGATTGAAACTTAGGATAATGATCAGTTTGGCTGCAGTTTTGGAAAAGTAATGAGTTATTGACATAGAAAAAAGCATTTAATATGACTAATTGGAATTTTTTATTATTCTAAACAATGCACAGAGTAAGACTTGATTGGAAGGACAGGCAATTAATTTTGCATATATACAATAGTCAAAGTACTGAACTGGATATTAATGGTAGCAAGAAAGAAGTAAAAGCCAGAAGGAGCTTAAGGCAGGGCTGCCTTCTATCACCTTACTCATTTAATATGCTCTTGGGGAGGTAAAAATAACAATGAAAGAAAAGACACGTGGAATGAAAAGTTATGGTTTTCACAGTCACTGCATCAGATTTGCAGACGACATAGCAATAGTGGCAGACTCAGATAAAGAACTAAATAAAATGTTTAAGGTCTTAAAACAACAGATAACAAACTAAGTGTCAAGAAGACACAAGTCATCTTTATATAGAGAAGAAAGGAGGTGGAAGCCAGGTTGGCATAAAAACAGGCAGTCAGCAACTTGAGGAAGTAGCCAAATTTTACTACCTTGGTAGCAATGAGGAGGAAAACAATTGATGTCTCAAGGAAATTGAGAGAAGAATAGCACTGGCCAAGAGTGCCTTTCACAACTAAAAAACCTTCTACAGAACAAGCACATCAGCTTCCACACTAAGAAAAGGTTTGTAAAGACATTTGTGTGGAGTGTCCTGACTTACAGATGTGATACTTGGACATTAGCAAAGCTAGAGAAAGCTTGCCCCAAAGCTATACAAATGTGGTTCTGGAAGAGAGTTACAAGAACTAACTAGACTGGCAGAAAAATGAATGCAATGGTTTTACAGAAAATAGAAGAGAGGAATGTACTGTTGCAAGTAATAGCCAAAGCAAAGCAACATTCATTAGACACTTGATTATACACGATATTCTTCTACAAAATATTTATTTAAAAAATATGATCAGTGAAATGGGATGTTCTTCATACATTGAGACGAAGAAGACTGCTGAATAGAGAAACCTATGGTTGCAGAGAGAAGGCTTAGCCTTCTGCAAGTGCCTAAAATATTTTCTTTTCTATAAGAACACTAGCTTTTTATCTGGAACTTCACCCACATACACATACCTCACACACATTGTTCATATATATCTCTAAATCTTTGCTATTTTATACCATATGACTTCAGAGAGGATGTTAATTTATGTAAGATACTCAGATCTATGATGTGATATTTGTCCAGAAACATGTTGACAAAATATTGGCTGGCAGTAGTGCTCATTCTTGCAACCTAGTTGACATTCTGAACTGCACAAGTAATAGAAAAATTGCACTTCGTACTTTTGAAGTATTCCAAGTCAAATAAATATGGGAAGTGAATACTAACAGATTACTGAAGAACATTTTTGCATGTCACTTTCTTCCTCCTCACCAAAATCATCTCTAGGGGTAGTAGGGGTGTCTCACACCTACACTACTTTTAAGCAAAAAATTAGTTATGTATATAGCAAAAATTGTTGCAATGATTGAATCTACATAATCTACTTTCTGTACTCCTTCTTCCCACTTCCACCTGAGTCATCAACCACCTGCCTCCTCACATCCTCTTCCTCTTCCTCCACACACTTTCTCCCTTGTCCATCTGCTTCCTCACTCCCTCTTTCTTTCCCACCTATCCACTGTTCCTATTCATCTTCCAGCTGCCTCCATCACCTGCAGCTCCTCCCACTCTTTCTATCCATCTCATCCCCCCCATCCATTTCCTCTGACCTTCTCTCCATCCATCTACTCCTTCCCCTCTCTCCAAACCACCTCCTACCCCTGCACTCCCTCAGTCCATCTCGTTCTCTCTCTGTAAAACTCTTCCTCACCCCTCTCTCTGTCCATCTACTACTCCACTCCCTCACTGTGTCCATCCACTCCAACCCTTTATTTGTCCATCTCCTTCTACCCTCTATCCATCAGTTTTCCACTCCTCCTCTCTATTCATATCCTTCTCCCCCCTCTCTTTACTTGTTTCCTCCTTCACGTTTTCCCTCTCTACCTCCTACTCCCACCTCTGTCCATCTACTCCTCCTCCTCCTCCTGTCGCTTTACAACTCTTCCTTCCTCCTCTGTCTGTACAACTCTTCCTACCCCTCTTTCTGCCTAACTCTTCCTAACCTCCATCTTTGCACATCTACCCCACCCCTCTCTGTCAGTCCCCTTCATCCCCTCTCTGTCCACCTGCTCCTGCTTCCTCCATCTGTCCATCTCCTCCTCTTCCCCTTCTATTTGCCCATCTAATCCTCACCCTCTCTGTCTGTTCATCTCCTCTACCAACATTCTCTCTATCCATCCCCTCCTTCTCCTCTCTCTGTTCATCTCCTCCTCCCCACATTCTCTACCCATCTTATCCTACTCCCTCTCTGTGTCTATCATCTCCTCCCCTTTGTTCCATTTCCTCCTTTCCTTTTCTCTTACCCTTTCCCTCTCCCTACTCTCTCTGTCCATCTACCTATCCCCCTCTCTTTGTCTATCCTACACTCCCCTTCTGCCCATCTCCTTCTTCCTCCTCTCTCAGTTCATCTCCTCCTTCCCCTACCTCTTTCTATCTCCTCTTCCCTCCTACCTCAGTAAAACTCTTCTTTCCCCTCACTCTGTCCAACTCTTCCTCCCCTCTCTGTCTCTGTTCATCTCCTACCCCCCTTCCCCTCTCTACCCATCCAATCCTAATTCCTCTTTGTCCATCTCCTCCTTCTCTCTATCTGTCCGTTCCCCCTCTCTCCACCCAACTCTTCCTCACCTCTCTTTCTCTCTCTCTGTCCATTTCCCCTCCACCAGCTCTCTTTGTCTGCCTCCTGTCCACCTTCTGCTTCTCCCCCTTCACTCTGTTCTTCTCCCTCACCCTGTCCACCATCTCCTTCCTCCCCTCTCTGTCCATCTCCACCTCCCCCCTCTCCCTGTCCATCTTCTCCTTCTCCCTCTGTCTGCACCCCCACCTCCTCCCTCTCTCTGACCACTTCCTCCTTCCCTTTTTCTCTGTCCATCTCATTTCCTCCCATTCTGTAACTTTCTAGACCTCCCTCTTTCTCTGTTTATCTTCTTCTCATCACACTGTTATCCATATTCTCCTAATCCATTTTTTTTGTCCATCATCTCCTCCCTCCTTCTCTGTCCATATCTGTCTCCTTCTTCTCTCTCTCTCTCTCTGAAGGAGGTTGGGTTATTTGCAGAAGGAGACCAGATAGTGAGGTCATTGGTCTCGATTAGGGAAGGATGGGAAATGAAGTTGGCCATGACCTTTGGAAGGAAACCCCCCCCCCCCCCCCCCCCCGGCATTTGCCTGGAGTGATTTAGGGAAATCATGGAAAACCTAAATAAGGATGGCTGGACGTGGGACTGAATCGCCGTCCTCCCGAATTAAGAAGGAATTGTAATTTAAAATGTTTGTGTGGGCCGGTTTGTCAGACTCTCTTATCAGTGACATTATAGTGTGTCTTACTTCTCATTCAGAACTGTTGTTGTGGTCTTCAGTCCAGAGACTGGTTGGATGCATCTCTACATGCTACTCTATCCTGTGCAAGCCTCTTCATCTCCAAATAACTACTGCAACCTACATCCTTCTGAATCTGCTTACTGTATTCATCTCTTGGTTTCCCTTTATGAACTTTAGCCTCCACCCTTTCCTCCAGTACTAAATGGGTGATCCCTTGATGCCTCAAAATGTGTCTTACCAACTGATCTCTGGTTGTAGTCAAGTTCTGCCACAAATTTCTCTTCTCCAAAATTCTATTCAGTACCTCCTCATTGGTTATGTGATCTACTCATCTAATCTTCAGCATTCTTCTGTAGCACCACATTTTGAAAGCTTCTATAATCTTCTTGTCTATACTGTTTATTGTCCATGTTTCACTGCCATACATGGCTACACTCCATACAAATACTTTCAGAAAATACTTCCTGACACTTAAATCTATACTTGATTTTAACAAATTCCTCTTCTTCAGGAAAGCTTTCCTTCTCATATCCAGTCTACATTTTATATCCTCTACTTTGACCATCATCAGTTACTTTATTCCTCAAATAGCAAAACTCATTTACTACTTTAAGTGTGGAATTTCCTAATCTAATATGCTCAGCATCACCTGATTTAACCCGACTGCATTCCATTATCTTCATTTTACTTTTGGAAGAACCTCCACCTCTTCCATAGCCCAGACAATTTCGTAAACAACAATACCTACGGTGGCAAGCCATGTCAGTAGTAGCACTACTGTCTGGCTGTAAACATATCCTTTGTCATGCAAGCCATGTACACCCTCATCGATGTACAACAAGCCATAAATCTGGCAAAATGGGAGACATTCAAGAGGCATGTTCTACCTGTTCCAATGCAGATACAATCCAATTTATGGAAGCATACCAAGAGAATGACAAATTTACAGAAGTGCTACTTTCTCATGACACAATACATCAAATGTACTTAAAAAGTGTTAATTGGCAAATACCCTCTGAGATCACTGTTTGACACCAGTGCATCTCTGTTCTTCCTAAACCAATCCACTTTCCTAAGTCCTGGTTTGAGCCTGTGGACATCTTCCGATGCACATGCTAGGAAAGCTTCCAGTTTTATGCATTTACAACCAAGTCACTTCCCCAGTAAATTTTCTTGTCATAGTTGACCCCAAAGTGTACAACTCTTTGAGGTAGACGTTTTCGATACTTTTGGAATTACATTTTATGAGGCAGTGCACAAAATGCAATCCAAAGACCTGTGTGCTGCATTATAGAGTCTTTGTAATAGAAACCTTCAAACTTTCTCACCTGAATTACAGACGGCAATTGATTCTGAAGCTCCCATCAGTCTTAAAGCAATGGCTTCCTCATGTTTCTTCAAAGTTCACCTGATGCCCCAGGCTCTTAAGAACACTCTTACCACAGAACTGGACTGACTGACTAACGAAGATGTATTGATGCTAATTTGCCATGGTCAATGTGTCACTCCACAGATAACAGCATACAGCCTCAACAGCACCTTAAAACTTCATGGTAATTTTAAAGAAACGAATAATGCACAATGTGAAGTAGAAACATATCCCCTACCATCCCCAGGATGAACTCTATACAAAGTCAGTCCATGGTACCTTATTCAGTAGACTTAATAGAGGATGTAGATGAAGATGAAATGGGAGATACGATATTGCGTAAAGAGTTTGACAGAGCACTGAAAGACCTGAGTCGAAACAAGGCCCCCAGAGTAGACAACATTCCATTAGAACTACTGACAGTCTTGGGAGAGCCAGTCATGACAAAACTCTACCATCTGGTGAGTAAGATGTATGAGACAGGTGAAATACCCTCAGACATCAAGAAGAATATAATAATTCCAATCCCAAAGAAATCAGGTGTTGACAGATGTGAAAATTACCGAACAATCAATTTAATAAGCCATAGCTGCAAAATACTAACACGAATTCTTTACAGACGAATGGAAAAACTAGTAGAAGCCGACCTTGGGGAAGATCAGTTTGGATTCCGTAGAAATACTGGAACATGTGAGGCAATACTGACCTTACGACTTATCTTAGAAGCTAGATTAAGGAAAGGCAAACCTATGTTTCTAGCATTTGTAGACTTAGAGAAAGCTTTTGAGAATGTTGACTGGAATACTCTCTTTCAAATTCTAAGGGGGGCAGGGGAAAAATACAGGGAACAAAAGGCTAATTACAATTTGTACAGAAACCAGATGGCAGTTATAAGAGTCGTGGGACATGAAAGAGAAGCAGTGGTTGGGAAGGGAATAAGACAGGGTTCTAGCCTCTCCCCGATGTTATTCAATCTGTATATTGAGCAAGCAGTAAAGGAAACAAAAGAAAAATTCGGAGTAGGTATTAAAATCCATGGAGAAGAAATAAAAACTTTGCGGTTTGCCGATGACATTGTAATTCTTTCAGAGACAGCAAAAGACTTGGAAGAGCAGTTGAACGGAATGGATAGTGTCTTGAAAGGAGGATATAAGATGAACATCAACAAAAGCAAAATGAGGATTATGGAATTTAGTCGAATTAAGTTGGGTGATGCTGAGGGAATTAGATTAGGAAATGGGACACTTAAAGTAGTAAAGGAGTTTTGCTATTTGGAGAAGAAAATAACTGATGATGGTCGAAGTAGAGACGATATAATGGCAATGGGAAGGAAAGCGTTTCTGAAGAAGAGAAATTTGTTAACATCGAGTATAGATTTAAGTGTCAGGAAGTCATTTCTGAAAGTATTTGTATGGAGAGCAGCCATGTATGGAAGTGAAACATGGACGATAAATAGTTTAGACAAGAAGAGAATAGAAGCTTTCGAAATGTGGAGCTACAGAAGAATGCTGAAGATTAGATGGGTAGATCACATAACTAATGAGGAGGTATTGAATAGGATTTGGGAAAAGAAAAGTTTGTGGCACAACTTGACTAGAAGAAGGGATCGGTTGGTAGGACATGTTCTGAGGCATCAAGGGATCACCAATTTAGTAATGGAGGGCAGCGTAGAGGGTAAAAATCGTAGAGGGAGACCAAGAGATGAATCTGGGGGCATGTTGCGCTGTTGAGCTGTTTGGCGAACGGATCTCTGCAAACTCCTTGTGAAACTACGGCAGATGCATTCAATATCTGTGTCAGACACTTGGGGCAGCCCAGAAATTTGCCTTCACACAAACAACCTGTTTCTCAGAATTGT
Organism: Schistocerca gregaria; assembly: GCF_023897955.1. Lineage (NCBI taxonomy): Eukaryota > Metazoa > Arthropoda > Insecta > Orthoptera > Acrididae > Schistocerca > Schistocerca gregaria. Next base: position 604,092,561 of record NC_064921.1, on the reverse strand, counting down.
TCATATCATCATCTAATGCTTTGTGCTGTAGTAGGATCTACACTATAACCAGCATGAAAGTCATACTGAACAGTTATTACTGACCTGCACTGCACAAAACATAGAGTACAAAATGCTTTCTGTTGTCCCGACACCATTTTTACTACAACTGAGGTGGGTGCACACTGCTCCTACCTAGTGGGAACCATGTAAAACTCAAGTTTGCTCTTTCCAACAGTACATTGTTCACATTCATATCTCACACAACATAATAGTTATGGTTTCTTTAAAAAATCGGATGATTCTTTTTTATACACCCTGTATATAACCCTTACTTGCTTAAATTATCTTAGCAACAACAAAAGAAGAAAAGTGCACAGTAGCTGGAAGTATAATACCACATTCATAACAATAAAGGATTACTAGTGCCTCTTGCAGGGTTGGTATATAAACTGCTAGTTTTCTTAATGTGCATTAACAACCCAATTTTCCTAGATTTCTGGAATGTGTTTGACACGGTGCCCCATTGTAGACTGTTAACAAAGATACGAACATATGAAATAAGTTCTCAAATATGGGAGTTGCCCCTAGACTTTTTAAGTAATAGAACCCAGTATGTTTTCCTCAATGGTGAGTGTTAATCAGAGACAAGGGTACCATCAGGAGTGTCCCAAACAAGTGCGATAGGACCACTGTTGTTCTCTGTATACATAAATGATTTGGCGGACAGGGTGGGTAGCAACCTGCAGTTGTTTACTGATGATGCTATGATGTATGGTAAGCTGTCAAAGTTGAGTGACTCTAGGAAGATACAAAACAACTGTCACAAAATTTCTAATTGGTGTGATGAATGGTAGCTAGCTCTAATTGTGGAAAAATGTAAGTTAATGAGGATGAGTAGGAAGAACAAACCTGTAATGTTTGAATACAGCATGTTTAGTGTCCTGCTTGATGCATTCAAGTCATTTAAATATTTGGGCATAATGTTACGAAGCAATGTGAAATGGGACAAGCATGTGAGTACTGTTGTCAGAAAGGCAAATGGCTGACTTTGGTCTATTGGGAGAATTTTAGGAAAGAGTGGTTTACCCGTAAAGGAGGTTGCATATAAGATGCTGGTGCAACCTGTTATTAAGTACTGCTTGATTGTTTGGGATCTGTACTAGGTCGGATTGAAGGAAGAAATCAAAGCAATTCAGAGGCTGCCAGATTTGTTACCAGTAGATTCAAACAATACATAAGTGTTATGGAAATGCTTTCAAGTGGCGATGTTCTTTTTCAAGAAACAGTATTGAGAAAATTTAGAGAACCAGCATTTTAAGCTGACTGCAGAAAAATTCTATTGCTGCCAACATACACTGCATGTAAAGACAACAAAGATAAAGAGATGAGAAATTAGGATTCATATGGAGGCTCTATTTGCAAGTGGAACTGGAAAGGCAATGACTAGTGGTGGTACCACCATACGGTGGATTGTGGAGTATCTGTGTGGATGTACTCAAGAAGCAACAATGATAAGTAAATTTTGTTGGTGATGAAAAGAATCCTAATCAAGTTTCCTACTTCTGCACTCCATGAAAAAGCCAAGGCAATTGCAAAACTGGCATACACATGATCTGTTATAAATAGTTTAGTCCCAGTTCTTAAAAATGATTTTATGCATTATAAAATTACAAATAATAACCAACTAATTCCTTAATTTGCAGGCAATGAAAAAAATTGTGAAACAGAAAGTATAAATTTGACAGTAATGCAGGTGTCAGATGAGATGGAATAAGCATAATGATCAGACACTCGAGAAACTAAATTCACCTTGTTTCTACTGAGGGGTGATAAAACACAAGTAAACCTGTTTTTCAGTTTTGGCATATTTATATTCTTTGTTTTCTTGAATAATGTTTTATGGAAACACTGCAAGAATTGGTAATGTGGTCCATTGATCATGACCAGGACAAATATCTAACAAAATAAGTGTGAAACGAAAAAACTACAAGGAACAAAACTTGTCTAGCTTGAAGGGGGAAACCAGATGGCGCTATGGTTGACATGCTAGATGGAGCTGCCATAAGTCAAATGGATATCAACTGCGTTTTTTTTAAATAGGGACCCCCCATTTTTTTATTACATATTCGTCTAGTACGTAAAGAAATATGAATGTTTTAGTTGGACCACTTTTTTTGCTTTATGATAGATGGCGCTGTAATAGTCACAAAAATGTGGCTCACAATTTTAGACAAACAGTTGGTAACAGGTAGGTTTTTTAAATTAAAATACAGAACGTAGGTACGTTTGAACATTTTATTTCGGTTGTTTGGTTGTACCTTTGTGAACTTATCATTTCTGAGAATGCATGCTGTTACAGTGTGATTACCTGTAAATACCACATTAATGCATTAAATGCTCAAAATGATGTCTGTCAACCTCACTGCATTTGGCAATATGTGTAACGACATTCCTCTCAACATCGAGTAGTTAGCCTTCCGTAATGTTTGCACATGCATTGAAAATGACTGACGCATGTTGTCAGGCATTGTTGATGGATCATGATAGCAAATATCCTTCAACTTTCCCCACAGAAAGAAATCCGGGGACGTCAGATCTGGTGGTCATGCGGGCCATGGTATGGTGCTTTGACGACCAACCACTTGTCATGAAATATGCTATTCAATACTGCTTCAACCACAAGTGAGCTATGTGCTGGACATCCATCATGTTCGAAGTACATCCCCATTCTGTCATGCAGTGAAACAACTTGTAGTAACATCGGGAGAACATTATTCAGGAAATCAGCATACATTGCACCATTTAGATTGCCATCGATAAAATGGGAGCCAATTATCCTTCTTCCCATAATGCCGCACCATACAGTAACCCACCAAGGTCGCTGATGTTCCACTTGTCACAGCCATCATGGATTTTCCGTTGCCCAATAGTGCATATTGTGCCGGTTTACGTTACCGCTGTTGGTGAGTGGCACTTTATCGCTAAATAAAACATGTGCAAAAAAATCTGTCATCATCCCGTAATTTCTCTTGTGCCCAGTGGCAGAACTGTACATGACATTCAAAATCATTGCTATGCAATTTGTGGTGCATACAAATATGGTACGGGTGCAGTTGATGTTGATGTAGCATTCTGAACACCGATGTTTTTGAGATTCCCAATTCTCACGCAGTTTGTCTGCTACTGATGTGCGAATTAGCCATGACAGCAGCTAAAGCACCTACTTGGGCATCATCATTTGTTGCAGGTTGTGGGTGACGTTTCACATGTGGCTGAACACTTCCTGTTTCCTTAAGTAATGTAACTATCCAGTGAACAGTCCGGACACTTGGATGATGTCACCCAGGATACCGAGCACCATACATAGCACACGCTCGTTGGGCATTTTGATCACAATAGCCATACATCAACATGATATTGACCTTTTGTGCAATTGGTAAATGGTCCATTTTAACATGGGTAATGTATCACGAAGCAAATACCGTCCACATTGGTGGAATGTCACGTGATACCACGTACTTATACGTTTGTGACTGTTACAGCGCCATCTGTCACAAAGCGAAAAAAGTAGTCCAACTAAAACATTCATATTTCTTTATTTACTACACGAATATGTAATAAAAAATGGGGGTTCTTATTTAAAAAACATAGTTGATATCTGTTTGACATATGGCAGCGCCGGGCTAACAATAGCACCATCTGGTTTCCCCCTTCAAGCTAGGCAAGTTTTGTTCTTTGTAGTTTTTTCATTTGATGCTAATTTCACGAGATATTTGGCCTGGTCACTATCAATGGACCACCCTGTATACAATGTAGAAATGATGTATGGCAAATGTTTGTAATGTGAGTGTTAGGAGGGATGGTTACACAAACACATGTGATAATTTTGATAAAGCTAATGCCCCCTTCCCCTCTGCCCTCTACAATATACAAACGTAAATTAATAAATTGCAAACATAAAAATTAAAAAAAGAGACTTGTATAGAAATGGCTGTCATAAATTACAAGAATTTTAGTTTTCATCAAATTTTTCAATTTATGAACCCCCAAAAAATGAAACATCTTATGGTCTTACAGCACTTGTTATTTATATTTTATGCTGTGCATGTTAATTTTGCTTCATTAAAGGAGTTTAATACGGTGGTTAATGTATGTAACCACATAATTTTCACTACCTAATTATACTTACAGTTGCAAATGTTGCATAAGCTAGGCACTTTTCAAATTGAAGGCCATCTTGAAGAGTAGTTTCTAGGGCTGAAAAAAAAAATGGAACACTTTGCACACTTGCCTCCATAAAATTATTTTGAAAGTACTAATCATTTTACACAGACTAGGAATGCCGCTTTGGGAAATGCCAACACAGTGACTTTCTTGTAATTTTTTGATCATATATTTCAGCCTCAGGTCACACAAATGGTACCATTACCAGTTCTGTCACATTACCAAGTCATTGTCAAATGATCTGTTTGGAAAGGTAAACAAGGTGGTGGGGGTAGTAAAACAGCAGAAAACTATTACAAATCAAATTAACATCTAGTAAAATAATGGGAAACTGTTATTACAAACCAAATTAATTTGTAAACACAGAAATACATTCCTGAATACAATATGTAATCATCTAATAATGACATATGATTAGATCAAAATGATAAGGATACTATTTGTATGATGAAAGGCTAGGAAAAAAGTATTATAACAGGTTGCTAGGCTTTTATAGCAATAAATGTTTTACTCTCATTAGCGATATGATGAAATAACGGCAATATGAAAAGAATAGATGCTACTCATTACGTATATGAAGCACTGAGTTGCTGACAGGCTCATAGAAAGGAAACTGGTAGATATTATTAGCTACTAATCTAAGGATGATATAATTGTACACATATTTGTGTTCTGTCCATGCATTTGCAGAACAATTTACTGTACTGAAACACACAGCTTCTGAGAGACAACAAAAACTGATTATCATAAACAGATGTTAATATAGTGACTACAAACTTAATTCATTATACAATTACAATCAGACATATTTAATTAATCAATAAGTAATAATTAACATCAGTGGATCCTTAACATGCTGTTTTGTCTTCTTTTATTTCTTACTATTGCATTCACTTTTTTGAATCTATTGCATACACTGTTCTGAACTTCTGTTGACACTAAATGCTTATAAATATATCTCTTGTTGTTCCTGGATCTATTCATAGCAAGAACAATTGTTCAGATAAAACTAAGTTGATAATATTTAAAAAACTTGAATCTTGCTCCTCATGAATTCAGTTCTTGTACCTACAGTCTGCCACAGATTATATTTCTGTGGATTTGAATAGAAGTACTAGCACTCCTGATATTGCTGAATAAAGCCCATTTTCATTAAGGTATTGCAAGCCAAGAATGAAAACTTCTTGGTAAACTTGCAGCATCAAATTTGGATAAAATCCCAAGCTTTCGATGAATAGTTCCATTGTCACCAGGGACCATGCCTGATTGTTACAAAACTGACAAGCCTCCCAGTTTTATACTCACAGGATGGCACCTGATTGGCTAGGTTACATCAGGATGCCATCACAGAGATGGTGTGTACTGAGGTGGCACTCTCTATGTGCATCAACTAGGTTTGCACTCTCTATCCCACATTGCTTGCAGTGCCATTATTTGTATCAGGCGGTGAACTATGGAAAGTGTTCCTCTGAGCTATTTTTTTTTATCAAATGCTTGCTTACATGCATTGCTAAGTGCACAGCTGGTGTTTTTATTGAAGCTTTTATCACACAGCTTCATTTACACAGCTTCTCTAATAACCAAGTCTCAATAGTTCTCATATGTTCAAACATAATCTTGTGCTTTTTTAACAATCCATGCTCAGGCACAACTGAATTTTCAAATTTTTTTTCTTTTCAGGTGACACACAGATGCTCCATACAGTGGTCAGCAATAATCTGTATGGATTGCTCCATGAAATTGCTATCACACTTTCAAGGAAAGGTCCTTGGCAGCTTCAGGCTGAGGTTATCTTTAACATGTTGCAAGATATCATTAATCTTCTTCTATGAGTGAAACACCCATCCGATTATGTATTTAAGACTCTACGTCTCTTACTGACTGTTGCATCACAGAATGGAAACCACACGATATGTTGGTCCTCCTGGGTTTGCTGAAAGGCATCGGTCTCTATGGGTCACGTTTTTATACACAGAATGTCTGTGTCATCTTTTGTTTTTTTGTTCAACCAACATATGTAAAAAAGTCAACTTTCCACCATTCTTGATATGTGGCATATATCTTGGAAGCACTCTATTCATGTGGTTGATGAACAGATGCAGTGTCTCCCTGCCCTCATAAGGTTGCACATAGCTGGTTTGGTGAAAGTGTCAGAAAAATTGACTTTGAAAACTACACAAAATTTTAAACAAACTTTTCATTTTAATTGTATCAAAACTCGTGCATGTATCATGATATGTTGCATATTTCCACAGACAAGACTACAGCCATGGAAGCTCTGGTTCAATTGGCAATGGTGGGGAACTTTCCTCTCCACCTTGCCTGCTATCCCCCCATTATTTAACTCACCAGAAACATCACCCAAGCCACTCTCCTCCCACATGGATCTAAAGCAAAATAAGAAATAAATATATTATATAAAAACAGTCTAGTTAGTTTTTTTATATTTAACTAAAAGGAAATATATTCTTCATTTTCACCGATGTATTAACACAGGAAACAGCTATTAGTCTGTACAATATTACACATACCAAATACTATACACAGTTGTTTTTGTCCCTCATCAAACACTTGTTTAATGCAGTTCTCAAGACTTTTGTACTGTTTGTAAATCCCTTCATTTCTGCATAGATACTGCAACCTACAACTCTTGAACCTCATTAATGAATATGATGTATGAAACAAAATTTGTGACTGTGTTGGTGATTCACTGGTAGGCAAGATGTAGCCTGTTATCTTGGATGGAAATTGTGAAGGGACATCCTCCTCTAGTATTACTTTTCCTCAACAGTAGTAGTCAATACAAGAAATATTTTTCAAATATTATTATCTCTGCTGTTTTCTGAAATGTTTCATATAATTTTATGCACAATATGTTATATTTCAAGATAGAATTTATGAAAAGGAATTACTTTATTTTTCTTGTTACAATCGATTTGTACTAGCTCTGAAAGTACAGTTAAAAATGGTTTTTTTTTAGAAATATTTGAAATTATGGAGTATTTGGCACACTTAAAATTAATTTTATTAATTATGCAATGTAGTACTGTTTATTATGTTTATTTCTGGATTAATTTATAAAATAATAATCTAAACCAACAGAAATTCATTTGTCAAGAAAAATTGCAAACCCTTTGGAATATTTTTATTACTGTAGAGTGAAGTAATAGTAAGCATGCCTCTGTTGTTATCAGATGTATTTTTGTATTTTGGGAGAACACTGTAGTTTCAGCTTTGCTAATGTGAAAATTCAAAATTAGGGTGATATAGTAAAATGTGAGAAAATAAACAAAAATTCTGCAAAGACATTCTTCAAAATTATTTGGCTCAATTGAACCATGACAGCCTAAAATGTGAGAATCTCAGTTTCAAAATCAGGCCCTAGACATGAAGAACTGAAGCCAACTGTGAGAGAAGAGATAAGTAAAAAGTTTAATGGAAATCCTACTCTTTTGAATCTTCTGAAAAGATTTCACCATCATGGACAGTAAAACAACAAGAAAGGGAGAGGTAGATTACAAAAGTCATCAGCAGATGTATAAATAACTTCAAGACTGCCGCAAGGAAGTGTGTTATCACCCTTAATGATTACACTGTATGTTAATGACTTGTCAAACAATATTATTATTATTTTGTTGTATACAAATAAGCCAATTAGGACTACACAATGTACTCAGAGGATGATATTTGCCTTCATTTGAGCCCATATTTCTTTTATTCTCTTCCTGTGGACTTCCTTTCACTTTCCAGATGATGTTGTTCCAGTCTTCTTTGGTTTTTCTCTTGGACATCTTGCAATCTGTTAATTTTTTTAACTTAATATTTAGGTTTTGGCAATCTTCTTGTGGAATTCCTAAAAATCTCAGATCTGTTTTGATCTCACAAATCCAGTTCATTATTTCCTTTTCGGCTTCACTTGCATTGTCAAAGAATTCAGCTGACTGTTATGTTAGCTGAGAACTGAAGGATTCCCCTAAATGGGTTGGGTGTGAACTACACATCAAATACAGCTAGCCTAGTAGCTGATGTTTGTGGTGCAGACATGAGACCTTTTTAGATTAGGTGACTCTCCATCCAGCCAGGACAATGACAGCTGCAGGGGACCTGGTAGTGTCAGTATAAGATGCAAAGGAACATCTCCTACAGGTGAGAGTATTAAACTTTTATTGATTAACTGCCAAAGCATTTGCAATGAAGTTCTAGAGTTTGAGAGATCCTGAAAGGCAGTGAGCCTGACGTAATACTAGGTACAGAAAGCTTGTTAAAACCTGGAGTTGGTAGTAAGATTTTTGGGGAAAATCTAAATGCATATCAATAGTTAAGGGTAATGCTTAATGAAGGTGGTGTATTTGTTGTATACGAGAAACTCATATCCACAATGATAGAAACTGAAACTGCATATGAAATTCTCTGAGCTAGGCTGAGATCCTTCTATTGATCACTAGACTCACTTCCAAGATTTAATCAGAAGCTTCATGGAAAACATAAGTACTTAAGCTCCCAAACATGCTGTCACTGGAGGATACTTCAATTACATAACAATCAGTTGAAAAAATTACAGTTTTATAAGTGATGGGCATGAAAAACCATCCTGTGAAACATTACTAATGCAGCATTGACAGAAACTTCATTGACCGCTCCCAGCATGCCACTCACAGCTACGTGCTATGGGGAAGACAGGCTGCTATCAGTCGAGCTCGCTCTTCCACTGCTCGGTGTCCCCTATGGGAGGTGCCACGTATACACGTCACCAGAAGATACCACATTCACATGGCCTCACTGCCTGCAACTCTGATTGGCTGATGCGTCTTTTTGATCAGATTCACTCAGAGCTATGCCCAGATTCATTGAAGTTTCAGACTAATAACAATCTTAGTATGTAAGACTGCAGTGAGAGAAGTATATTGATGTAGCATGATGCTACTAAAAATCATTACTTATCAGTGTCTTACCAGATTGTAACAGCATTCTAAATTATTTGTTTCTATAAATAATATTACACTTATTGTATATAACTCAGCACTATAAAAGGACATACAGATGTATAAAGCAATGTATAGATCAATTATTAAGTCTACATGTTGAAAATAAACCTATTAATGTGCTACCATTTTACGGATGCCTGATTGATTTTATTGGCCACCTCTACTACCAACACCCCAAATAAATGCCCAGTCTAAGAGCTACACACAAAAGGCTATTCCAGAGGCTACGCATGATATATTTATATATTAATAAAACTAAATAATGAGGCAGTAGAACTGTTTTTCAATAAGGAACTTGAAACATTTAGTTCTGGGGGGGAGCATGCAGAGAAACTGTGACTGAGGTTTAAAAAAATAGTTTACCAGGCACTTGATAAATATGTACCTACTAGAACAGAAGCCATCCAAAGTATACCGTCTCTGTAAAGAAACAGAGATCATATAACATAATAGATGTAAAACTAAGCACCAGGCTACAGATAGAGAGATGCTGGAGTAAAACACATTTGGCTGTCAAGAGGGCAAAGTTTGAAGCCCTCAATGACTACCATGCCGGATTTTATCAGAGGATCTCTCACAAAACCTGAAGAAATTCAAATCATTTCTAAAGGCTGTAAGTGGTACTAAATTTAGTATCCTTGCACTGATAGATGAGACAGGAGTTGAAACTGAGGGTAGCAAGACAGAAGCAGAAATGCTGCAATCCATTTTCAAATGCTCCTCCACAAAGGAAAATGCAGGAATAGTCCCCCAATTTAATACTTGTGCTTGCTAAGACGAGCAAAAAAAAGATATTTGTGTCAGTGGTATTGAGAAACGGGTGAAATTATTCAAATTGAAAAAGTGCCAGGGCCCAATGGAAACCTTATCAGAGTCTTTACCAGATTTGTAACAGGGTTAGCTCCTCTTTTCATCATCAAACAAAAAACCATGACTAGTAGACTGAAGAAAGCACATGTCACCCTCATCAACAAGAGGAGTAGCATGTGAGATCCACAAACTACTTTCTAAGATTCCTAATACCTGTTTCTTGTAGAATCTTAGACCATATTTCAACTTCAAACATAATCAAGTATCTCAAACAGAATGACCTCCACCATGGAAACCAGTACAGATTCCAAAAACATCAATCATGTGAAACCCAAATCTCACTTTTTTCAGATGTTATCCCGAATATCATGGATCAAGGCAGTCAGGCAGATGCAGTATTTCTTGATTTCTGAGCAGTTGTCTCAGTACCACACATAAACTTCTTAATGAAGGAATGATCATATAGAATATCAAGTGACATTAGTGATTTAGTAGAGGATTTGTTCATAGGGAGGATACAGAATGTCGTTCTGAATGGAGAGTCATCAAGGGATGTAGAAGTAACTTTAGTTGTGTACCAGAGAAATATGTTGAAAGTTCTGCTGTTCATGTTTTATATTAATGACCTTGTGGAAAATATTAATAGTAATTGCAGACTTTTTGCAGGTGATCCAGTTACATACAATGAAGTATCTGCTGAGAAAAGATGCACAAATATTTGATGGGATCTTGATAATATTTAAAAAGTGCAAAGATTGATAAATAGCTTTAAATGTTCGGAAGTGTAAAATTGTGCACTTCACAAAATGAAAGGTCATAGTATCTTATGAAATTAGTCAGTTTCTACAAATAGTTGAATGTGCCAATTTGTAGGGATCTGGCACAGTCGCAGGTAAAGCTATGGCAGTCTTCACGAGAGAATGCAATATGTACACAAAGAAGATTGCTTACAAAACACTCATGCAACCAGTTCTAAAATATTGCTCAAGTGTATTTGAACCTGTACCAAACAGGAATAACAAGGGACATTGATTGTATACAGACCAGGGCAGCACAGATGGTCAAGATTTTTTGATGGGTGATAGTCATCAAGGTGCTGTAGAAACTAAAGTAGTAGACATCTGAAGATTAATGCAAACTGTCCAAAGAAAGCCCACTTACGGAAGTTCAGGAACCAGTTTCAAGTGATGAAAATAGAAATATACTACAGCCTCTTATGAATGGCTTCTGTAGGGATCATGAGACCAATATTAGATTAATTACAGTGCACAGAGAGCAATTCGTAGGGATATGGCACAGTTGCAGGTAAAGCTAGGGCAGTCTTCACTGCACTGGTAGAACATGAGAGAAATGCTTCTGTACTGATAACTGGTGCTATGTGAAGTACCCTCTGGCATGCAATTTACTATATTTTGCAGAGTATGTATGTAGATGCCATTTAAGGACATCTCTCACAGTAGGGGCTGAAATGTTTGGCACAGAAACATGCCATGCCAGAAAACCAATGTCACCAAGGATTTGCAACTTGACACAAGTGTCACATCACAGATTTTTCAGATGCATTTGACACACATTTTTATGTTAGTGATATCCTACTCATTCATATGGATCTCCTATTCACGAACCTGTAAAACTAATAATGAACCTTATTTATTATGTAAGTGATACATCATGTGAGCAGTTCTTATTTTACACTTATAATTTGACTTGATTATTTGTATAAATTAATTATATAAAAACAGGCCCTCATCTTGTCACCTCAGTAATACAGTTTCTAAGAGTCTTAAAAAGCTGCAATCTGGCCTTATGTTAATGAATACTTAACTCAGGTAGATGCAAGTTGACTGGAAAAATACTTAATGTTTTCTCTTTTCCCTAACAGCATTAAAATAATGTTTGATTATCTTTATATTGGATACTAAACTCTATTTTTTGTTTCTGTGAACCCTAAAATAAGAGTTTTTAATACTGTACTGTTTCATTACAATCAATTCCATTGAAGGAATAGCATAAATCCCAGCATTGTGAACACTAACCTGTGTTTACTGCCTCTTTGCACAGAGTTATAATCAGTGGTGAATATGAAGAGATTTTCTCTGCTAATTTGATGGCTTCACTCATAAGCTGGCTAGCAGGAAACACTTTACTCACAAGACCTATAAAAAGGATAAGAATAATATGATAGTGCTATTTGTCTTCACAATGAGAACAAGCAAAGCTGGCATTTCATTTCTATGACAATGAAAAAGACAGAAACAATGCATGCAACTTGTAGCCAATGCCTGCTGAATCATAAGCAACACTGAATTGGCATACAGATTAGATTGTAAGATTATAAACTTTCAGTACAGTAGTAATGCAGTAATACAGGCTGTACCTAAGGGCTCAATCTTCGGGGCCTATCTCTTTCTCATATGCATTAATGACATTGTACAGCCTATTAATTTATTTATAATAAACTATGCTGATGATATGCCAGTCTTATTCTATGATGGTGACTGTAAAGAATTCAAAGCTTTTCTACTTGTTGTGTAACAGAATTAGCTAAATACTTCAACAATCGAGGCCTCAAGTCGGACACCACTTAATTTCAATTATTGGCTTTTAAAATTGGTAGTTCTCACCACATCAATGTAAATAATGTATATAACATCTTGGCAACAGGATCTGGCAGCTGTAAATTTATGATTGTGTATCAGGATGAAAAATCTGATGTGTATAAACCATATTAAAGTAACATTACTGGCTTATCTCTCTTTAGCCACTTTATTTATTTATTTATTTTGATCCAACATCAACCGATCACAAAAAAAGGTTTTTTTGCTCCAGTCTTCTGGATAAGTCAGAGCCTTACTTACTAGGTTTTTTTTTTTGGCTGGCACTTTTATCTACACAACTTTTTCTAAATTTAGTTGAGAGAACAGCATTACATATATGGACTATACATAAAAAAGTTGTTCTTGCCATACTTAGATTAAAGAATCTACAGTTTGTAACATAGTATTCATATCTGACATTCAAATATTTACAGTTTGTGACACAGTCTAAGATCTGAGATTACATATATTTTTAGATAGATGGTCTTCCATCATACGAGTGTACTAAATCTAGAAAACTCATCTATTGAATATACAGGATTGTTTAGGAGCCATAATTTTAATTTCATTTTTAGTTTTGTAATGGGCAATTTGGAGATATTAGGATGGAAGCAATTTAGTAGTTTTATGCCTGCATAGTGAGGGCTTTTCTCATAAAGTGTTGTTCTATGAGAGATGATGTGGGGTCTCTCGCTACTTCTAGTGTTGTGATCGTGTATTTCTTTATTAAGTGTATTGTTACTGTTTACTGCCATAATGATTATCTTCAGCACATACAGGTTATGAACAGTTAGTATTTTAAATTCTTTAAACAAATTTCTGCACGACTCCCTGGCACATTTCTTTCCCATAATTATAATTGTCTTCTTTTGTAAGGTAAGAACACTTTTCATATTACCTTTACTTCTGGATCCCCATACCTCTATCCCATAACTTAGATGGGATTCAAATAGTGCAAAATATATTTGCCTCAGAGTGGTGATGTTACAAAAAGGTGTCAGATTTCTTAGTACATATATCATAGTACATAGCTTTTTGCAAATATTATCCACATGATCAGACCAGTTTAACTCTGCATCTAGTGTCAGGCCAAGAAATTTGGTCGAGTATTGTTTTTTAATGTATTCGTCACCCATTAAGATTTGGTTTTCATGAGTTTTTTGCCTCCCAAGATCAAATTCAATATAGACAGATTTATTTGTGTTTAGTTTTAGTTTGTTTTCATCACAATACTGCAGAATTAAGCCTGCTACAGTATTGGATTCCATTTCAAGCTGTGAATTGCTTGGATTGCTGCATATTAACGTGGTATCATCTGCATATAAGATAGCTGTTGCATGGTTTGTTATGGACTGAATATCATTTACATAGATAATAAAAAGAAGTGGTCCTAATATTGACCCCTGTGGAATACCAAAATTTATGTCAATGGTGTTTGATTTGTATGCTCCCTCTGTAGTGCTAATAGACACAAACTGCTTCCTATTTGTCAAGTAGGACCTCATCAGATTATGGGCTGTGCCTCGAATGCCATAGTTCCACAGTTTGTCCAGCAATATGGTCATATCAACACAGTCTTTTTGTAAGTCTAGAAAAATGCCACATACATGTTCTTTATTATCTATTGCTGGAGTGACACCTTCGATTAAGTTGGATGCTGCTGTAATGGTGGATGACCTCTTGACAAACCCATACTGCCCCTTAGAAATCACTGTTTTACATACCAGGAAGTTCCAGATTCTTATCTATATTGCTTTCTCAAAGATTTTGGATATTATTGGAAGAACAGAAATGGGTCGAAAGTTTTCTACTAAATTCCTGTTTTCTTTTTTAAAAATAGGCACAACTCGGGCAATTTTCAACTCATCTGGAAATAGACCATCTTCCATATGAGAATTGATAACTGTTGATAAAGGTGATGCAATTTTATGTATACAATTTCTTAAGAGTGTCCACACTAAGACCATCATATCCTGCTGCATGGGAATTCTTTAAGCTACTCACTATTTTAATTATTTCTTCTTTACTTGTTGGCATCAAAAATATACTTCCCGACACTGGTTTTCCTCTGAATTTGTATTTATGATTTTTAAGCTGATTGTTTATGCTGGAGCCAACAGAAGCAAAGTAATTGTTAAATAGATCTGCTGTCTTATTCTGATCAGTTTCTATTGTGCCGTTTATCAGCAAGTGATTTTCAGTTGTATGGTTCCCAGATTTATCTATTTCTCTATTTACAAGTGACCATGATGGTTTGGAGATATTATTTGAGTTTTGAATGACACTTTCAAAATGTTTCTGTTTTTCTGAAATTAGAAGGTTTACATAGTATTTCTGATACTTTTTGAACACTTCTTTTAATTTTTTATTGCTCAAGTCATTTAACATAGCATACTCATACCATCTTAGTTTTTCTCTAGCCTCAGTGACTGAACTTGATATCCAGTTTCGGGTTACAGCATGTGACTGAATTCTCTTTTATATTAATGAGCAGGCTTAGTTAAGAATGTAGAATAGTTCACTTGAGAATTTGCCATAACTATGAAGTGTCATTAGAACACTGGTCCAATCCACATTCCTTAGCATATTATTCAACGGAGTTATGTTTTCGTCTGTATTCATCCTAATATATCTATAGCAACTGTGTGTAGGAACCTTTTTTATGTGCACACTTAGTTCTACTGTATGGTGGTCTGACAAAGCACTTATAATAACAGAAGATGTAAGATCGTAAAGACAAATACCAGTGATTATGTTATCTATTGCAGACTGGCATGTTTCAGTCTCTCTCTGGTTGCAATGTTTATCAGGTATCTTATATGATATTCAAGCTGACTATTCTTGAATAGTCACAAAGATAGTTCCTTGTCAAACACTACAAATAGTATATTATGGAATGATTTATCAGTTTCCTAACTGTGAGGTTTAATTATGGGGCTGTGTAGTTTTCATTTGTTTACAAAGACTAATGCTATTGCATAAAAGGGCAATAATATTTATACATGTGACAGATCACAGAGAATGATGTGGTGAAGTATATGTGCAGCACAAATGCTTAGCAGTATATTCTTTATACATATTTAAATAGTTTACATTTTCTTATGAGCTAACCAGATGAAGTTATCAAGTGCCACTGATGTACATGGCAACCCCAGAACAAAATATAACTACTTTTGGCCAAGAATAAAATTGAAAATGATAAAAGCTCATACATCATTGGTTTGATTTGGTTTAAAACTACCAAGAGCTAGTAAGATTATAAAAGGGGAATCATTTTAATTTAAAACTAAAGTCTTTTTTGATTTCTAATGTTAATATTCATTTAATGAAATTTAAGATTCTGCTTGTGATGTAAACCTGTAGATATAAAAGAAATATAAGAGGTAACAGTTAATATATGTAACATTTTTATAGGTGTAATTATTATTGTTTGCAAATGCCACAATTTTGAAGACTCAGTGCAAAGAAAATGTAAACAAATAAACAAATTCACTCTACAGATAAAAAAATAGGAATCCAACAAATATATAAAGAATCAAATTGATTTAATTGAACACTTAATGTTAGCATCCTCTTTAGGGTTCCCACATCAGCTGGTAAAAACAGAATATTTATAGGATTACTGTCTTATATGTCTGTGTGCCAGTCTGTCTGTCTGTCTGTCTGTCTGTCTGTTGAAAACACTTTTTCTCAGGAATGGGTAGACGTATCAGGTTGAAATTTATGTGACATATCGAGATCTACAGTCTCTTGGCAGTGTAAAAAATGGAAACAATTATAATCAAAAGATGTGGCAATTTATGTCACATATTCTGACACTCGCTAAATCACTCATAAAAACCTATAGGGACTTCCTATTGACCTAGAATAGGCAAGCAGCAAGGTTTCACAGTAAAACTAAAGAACAAAATCTGAAAATTGTTAATTTGTAACTACATCAAAGAAAAACAATATTTTTTTCATCATTTGTTGTCTGACAGTCTGTCCATCAGTCTGTCTAGACTCCTTTCCCTTAGGAAGGGTAGATGTAACAAGTCGAAATTTATTACACATACCGAGGTCTATGGTCCATTTGTGGTGTAAAAGAGTTAAATTTCTAAGTCAATGCAATCAAAAGATACAGTGTATTTTGATGTTCACAAACTTACTCATCAAAACCTGTAGGGTACTTCCTGTTGACCAAGAATCATGAAATTTTGTAATAAGTAAGGTTTAACATTACAAGTAAAGGGAAAAAGCAGAGAACTGTTAATTTGTAGTTGTACCACAAGAAAAAATATTTACTTTATCATTTATTACTAAAATTCAAACTTAAAATTAGAAAATTCTCAAAAGTCTTGGAATTCCTGGACTTGGTATTTTGCCAGTATCAAAGACAATAAGAAAAAAAAATCTTCAAGAATCTTGATTCCTGGGATGGATGAACTGTCTATATACATAATTAAGTTTGTACGGGACCCTCAGAGTGCGAGTCCTCCTCGCATGTGTCCAATTTTTTACATGTCTATCCACTTTTGTGAAAACTAAATTCAAAGATAGATTGTTGTCCTTGTTCATATTACACCCTAGCCTTCTCATTGTAGAGTTACTTACTAGCACTTCACAAATTTTAACCATGCCACTTAATTTCAAACATATGACTATAATTTAAATTTTAAACCATCAAGTATTATAATGTGTCAAGTCTTCTGTTATGATGAGACATTAAGTAATGTATTCAAATGCAGAATAAGCAGCTATATATAGCACTAGCACAGGAATCAACTAATAAAAACTTTGTCTTCCTTGGTACTTTGCAATACACTGTAGTGAGGTCAATTCAAAAATGACAACAACAATGTACCTAATATATACTAATTAAAAATGCTTCTCAAAGTATCTCTTATAACAAACTGTTTGATTACAATATAGGGAACAGCTTTGTGAGTCGTTCATGCATAATCCAGATGATTTTTACGACAAATTGTGGGTGAAACTGTATTTAGTCTTTGGAAAAATAATTCCATTCTCAAATAAATAGTGTAACATACATGGTGGGAAGTTTTTGACTTAATAAAGTATAGCATGTCAAAGAAAAAAGAAGAAAATAATGATTCCAGGCTTGAGTCTTGGTACAGAACAGATTTTCAGTTCGTCAGGAACTATCAAGACAACGCGTACTATTATGCAGAGTGAAAGATTCATTCTGGAAATGACACCTGGGCGGTTCCAAAAAATGTTTCCTGTGGCAGAGAAAGATAGGCAACAGCCCCAACAGCCCCAACAGAATGTATCTCAGCTCTGGTAGACCAACACCTCCAACCTATCACCTGCAGACTCCCATCCTACATCAAGGACACAAACCACTTCCTAGAACGCCTCAAATCCATTCCCACTCCTCTCCCACCTGAAACCTTTCTTGTCACCATAGATGCTACATCCCTTTACACAAACATCCCACACACCCATGGTCTCTCTGCCCTTGAGCACTACCTCTCCCAACGCCCACCCGAAGATCTTCCAAAAACCTCGTTCCTTATCACACTTACCAACTTCATCCTCACCCATAATTACTTCACTTTTGAAGGCCAGACCTACAAACAAATCAGGGGAACTGCCATGGGAACCAGGATGGCTCCATCCTATGTCAACCTCTTCATGGGCCGCATGGAGGAGGCTTTCCTGAAGACCCAACAGCTGCTTCCCCTGGCCTGGTATAGGTTTATAGATGACATCTTTGTGGTCTGGACTCATGGTGAAGAAACACTCCTTAATTTTCTCCATAACCTCAACTCCTTTTCAAATCTGAATTTCACCTGGTCCTTCTCCAAAACCAAAGCCACCTTCCTGGATGTTGACCTTCATCTTGTTGAAGCTCACATCCACACATCTGCCCATATCAAACCCACCAACAAACAACAGTACCTTCACTTTGATAGCTGCCATCCATTCCACATCAAACGCTCCCTTCCCTACAGCCTAGGTATTCGTGGCAAACGTATCTGCTCCAGTGACGAATCCCTCAACAATTACACCAATAACCTGACCAGTGCTTTCCTCTCCCGCAACTATCCTGCAGACCTTGTCCACAAACAGATCTCCCGAGCAATACATTCCTCCCCGTCCAACAACAATATTCCTACCCTCAGACCACACAGAAGCATCCCCCTTGTCACCCAATCTTATCCTGGCCTCAAATACATCAATAAATTACTCCGCCAGGGATATGACTTTCTCAAGTCAACCCCTGAAATGAGATCATCCCTTGACAAAATTCTCCCCACACCACCCAGAGTTGCCTTTCGTCGTCCCCCTAACCTCCGTAACATCCTTGTTAAACCCTGCAATATTCCCAGACTACCTTCTCTACCCAGCGGTTCCTACCCCTGTAACCGACCCCGCTGCAAAACCTGCCCCATGCATCCCCCCACAACCACCGACTCCAGCCCCGCTACTAGGAAAACATACACAATTCAAGGCAGGGCCACGTGTGAGACTACACATGTCATTTATCAGCTGACATGCCTGCACTGCACAGCCTTTTACATTGGTATGACAACAACTAAACTGGCTGAGCGCATGAACGGACACAGACGAACTGTCCGCCTAGGAGATGTCCAGTACCCAGTAGCGGAGCACGCCCTCCAGCATAATTCTAGGGACCTAGGAACCTGCTACACTGTATGTGCCATTTGGCTTCTCCCACCCAACACCAGTCCCTCTGAACTGCGGAGATGGGAACTTGCACTCCAGCACATCCTCTCATCCCGCCATCCCCCTGGACTAAACCTACGTTAAACAACCTCACTCCCATTTACTTTTCAGTCTTCTCCTCTTTCCCTTTCCTCTTTAGCCATTCATGCATCTTTCCATCCTACATCTTTATACTATACACCTCTTTACTTCTGTATGCATCCTCTTTGGTTTGAATCTGGCACAGTACCTGCAGTAGAATATCTTTGGCTTCCCTCTGACAACCATGCCTCCATCCTTGCTACCTTCCCTGTTTTCCTTTCCCTGTTGCTTCATAACCTGGGTTGTGAGTAACTAAATCCACTTTCCCTTCTTCCCTTTCTTTCCCCTCTCTCCTCCCTGATGAAGGAACATTTATTCCGAAAGCTAGGAGCTTAAATTTTCGGTTGTTTTTTGTGTTTCTATCGGCTGTACTGAGCTGAGGTAAGTACTGGCCAGCCCCTCTATCTCTTTGTTAGTAAAAGTCGCTTATCTGGCTGCCCTACTGCAAACCTTACATGTTCTTTCTGTTTCATATCACTTTGCAGTGTTACATCTGGATATTTAATCCATGTGACTGTACCAGGCAGCAGAATACTAATACTATATTCAAACATTTTGGTATCTTTATTCTACTCAGCTGCATTACCTTACATTTTTTCACAGTTACAGCTAGCATCCATTCACCTAACCAACTAGGAACTTTATCTAAGTCATCTTGTATCCTCCTACAGCTTCCTGTACCCAATTGTGACCAGAATGATCTTTTGCTATGGTATGATGGTGGTAGCTGTTGTATGCTTCATGGATCAACCATTTTACAGATGCACAAATCTCTGTAACTCTAGCATGTCATCATTCATGCACTCTCTTTTGAACTGAGAGTGCAACGGTCTTTGCTTCCTCAGCATTTTTGTTACTAAATCACAGTAAGTCTTTGGGTCTTTAATCCACTAACAGGCAAATACTACTTTGGAGGATGATTTAGAATCTTTTCAGGCTTTACACATAATTCCTCTATTTTCATAATACTGGAATTAAATAATGTCCTTCCACACTCTAAGTGTGATGCTAACAACTTCTATATGCTCTTTCTACCAAAAGTACTCTCCTAGCCTTCTTAATTGATTTATTAACTTTAGTGACTATTGTCTGTATGATGACATGATGGCCATTAATACCTGTCTCTCTACTGTAACTGTTAATAAGGCCATGCCTGTCTGAGCTACAAGGTCTAAAATATTTTCATTGCACGTGGGCTGTCAAACTAGCTGCTAAAGACAGTTTTTTGAAAACGTATACAAAAGTACTTCACAAGACTGCTTTTTTGTATTCCCTGCACAGTGAATCCATATACATCCCAGTTTATGCTCAGTAGATTAAAGTCACCTCCAACTAATGTTGCATTATCTGCATACTTCTATGCTACTGAGTGTAAACTTTCTTTCAGTGATTCTAAAACTGTCACAACAGGATCAGGTGGCTGGTAAAAACACCCTATAATTAACTTGAGTTCACTTAGACCTGTTACATACTTCCATATAACTTCATCAACAGACTCAGTTTTAACCTCAATAGACACAATATTTTTATGTCAATAGCAATGAACAATCCCACTTGTATGACATTTAATCTATCTTTCCAATACTGTTCCATGAGCCACTAAATATTTCAGAGCTTTCTACTTCAGCTTTCCATCAGCTCTCTGTCCTGAGAATAATATTCGTGTGACAGCATTCATGGAGGACAATAAATTCAGGACTTTGTTATGAGTACTTCAACATTTTACTGATAAAATTTTGACAGTTAAAGTGTCCTTACTCTGAATGTGGTCTGATTTTGCTATCTGATTGTTCATTAATGAGTGTTCATCAGAGTATCTCTAACTACTGCCTAGTCTAAAAAAACCACATGTGCACTGCACAAATATTCTGCTATCTGAGTAACTGCTTTCTTTGTCTAGTGAATCCTTGTCTTATCAACAGAATTCCTACAATTCTCCACCCAATAACATAGATCCAGAAATCTGTAGTCAAGATTGTCAGAGAGTTGATGAATCCTTGCTTGAGAACGTCCACTTGGCTCCAAACCAGAGGACCCCAATCAACTTTGGGGACAATGCTGCAAATTTCAAGCTCTGTTTGTACCCAGGGTGTGAGGCCAGTAGTCTTCAACACTTGCACTAGCCACCTGTATGACCTGAGGATGGCCTCAGAAACCAAGTGACAGGTATCATTGGTGTCTATGAGAGTGACAACTTGCAGATGACTGCACGCGTATCCTTACTAGCTGCAGGCAAGCCCTCATACAATCTCAGATGAGACCCATTGAGAGACATACAGAGTGCGCATTGGTTTTCCTCATGAGCCTGAGTGCTATTTCCCTAAGGGGTTCCATAATGTGCCTGACATTGTAGTTCCTGGTAGCTAACAGACCTCTTCCCCCTGTGTGCCTGCTTGGATCCTGCTGAAGGAGCTACCACCTGTCCACTCACAGGGTGAATGGCTAGACAGCCAGTCTTCACACTGACCCTCTGCCTCAGGTGACATGTGTTATCATGCAGTGATGGTGGATCTACCATGCTGAGTACACTGGATGGGTCTGGAAAGTGATGAAAGAATAGAGAGGATGTGAATAAGGAAGGGAGTAAAGGCCAGAGTGTTTGAGATAGCAGAAGGTGTGCTGAAGGGAAATTTTTCACATGTGGAGTTCAGTGAAGCTGATGCTGGAAAAAGAGGGATCAAATGACACTGGTAATGAAGAATATGCTGAAGTAATTAGAGTCATGGTAGGCAGCATTTTCAGCAACTTGGTGGCTGAACTTGCAACTAGCCATATTTTGGTTCAAATGGCTCTGAGCACTATGGGACTTAATTACTGTGGTCATCAGTCCCCTAGAACTTAGAACTACTTAAACCTAACTAACCTAAGGACATCATGACCATAGCGGTTGCGCGGTTCCAGACCGTAGTGCCTAGAACCACTCGGCCACTCCAGCCGGCCATATTTTGGTAGTGGTACTCATATGAGTAGTTAGGTGATTGTCATAGTCACATAGAATGTTGAACAGCAGCTGTAAAACAGCTGATTAATGATTTGGTTGCATTAATATGTGGCCCTTGCTTTGGCAGGATATAAAAATGCCTGTAACAGAACTGTTGGTAACTGGTTTATGGGTCAGGTCTTTAACCTGGGTTATGTATTGTGTACACTGGGTTGGTAACAGAATACCACTTTTGGAGTAAGGACAGGAGTTTGGGTAGGATATTTCTCATGTCAAGGCATGAGAAGAGTAACTTGGAGCCCTAGTGAAGTATGTAATTGAGTTTCTTTCTTATTTTGATAGTACGGATTTATAGAGTAGAAGGTAGAGAGTTTGGTTAATAGTGATGTCAGGCTTGATCAGTTTACACAAAGAAATGACATAAGAGACCTGTTTTTACTGTTGTTGGGCAGCTTAAACCCCATCTGTAAAGTCTCTGACAAGGTTCTCAGTACATTTGGATAACTCTAGATGTCAAGGTATATGGATGTGGAAAAAACTACAACAGCCCCAATGGAGGCACAATTTGTGCTTAGTAGGTCTGGAATGGACAGAGGCTTTTTTGGAGCCATTAGAGAATTGTAGATCAACATCCAGGATGGTGGTTCATTCTTTCAAGATGGATGAGGTCAAATGAATTTGAGAGTAGCTCTTGAGGTTCTACAGGAAAAAATAGTAGAGTGTCCTTTCCATTGGCTCATACCACAAAATTATCAACACTGAATCTGAACCATACAAAGGGCTTAAAGTGTTGAGTGAATGGAAAGAATTTCTGCAGGTGACTCAAAAACAGGTATGCTAAGAGGGTTCCATGAATCTACTGATGGTAGTTCTGTGGATTTTGTTTGTAGATTTCACATTTGGAGGAGACGTTTTTGTGTGAAGGAGGTGTTGCGTATGACTTCTAGAGGACACTGCTTGCAGTGTTTCTACAAACAGATCTTCTCCCTCTGTTGATCAGCACCCTGAGTAACTCCTTGCCTGTCACTGTCAATGCTACAACTAAGTGTTGCAACAGCCTGTTACATTGCTACTGTTGAATACTACCTTTCCTGACATCTACATGCAACCAAACTGACCATATAACAGAACTAAAAAACACATTCAAAGGAACTTCTTTCTTCCATTAAACAAATATTGTCTCTGTAAGCTACAAATAATAAGTTGTAGAATGCAATTTTTACCCATTCTTTCGGCTTCCTTTGCAGTAACTTGATTGCCAGTTAAACACATTTCCATTGCCTTTGATTTTCCAACAGCTCTTGTCAATCTCTGAGTACCACCAGCTCCTGGTATTGTTCCAATTATAATTTCTGGTTGCCCAAAACGTGCTTTGTCACCAGCATAAATAATATCACACATCATTGCCATTTCACATCCTCCACCTAGCTGCAACATCATCACTTCAGCCTGTTTATATTTTTCTCTGTACATATCTTCTATTTCACTAACCAAATAAATATTTAAATCACATTCCAATCTAAATATAAGTATGCCATTTTTTGATTTTTTGTCACTCAATTACATGGTATGACATAAATTATGGAACATGCACAGAAAATAAGCATAAACATATATAAATTTATATTAGTAAGTGGGTGGTTAATCTTAAGTTGCTGATGAGCACTACAAAAAGATTGTTTCACATTAAAGTTTTTGGCCAAAAGAACTTTGGAAGTAGAAAACACACACACACTTAAAATTTCACAAAAATAGAACTCACATACTCATAACTACGATCATTGGCCACTGAGGCAGTCTCTCTTGTTATTCATTTCTGGACTTCCCATTGTTTTGAACAGGTAGGTGGTAAGCTATTTAATATTCACAACAAATGTTATGATGTGGAAAATCATTTGAATGAGAATTTACAGCTAAAACATATTTATATGTCTACCTACTGGCCTTTTATAGGTTTGTAATTGGCTACTTATTTCTATTCAAGGATTCTTCTGTCGTGTAATGGACGTTTTTAACAAAAACAACTTCAATATACATTTGAAAGCACTTTTTCTGTCTTTCAGACATTTTATTCCCATACACAAATCATCAAAGAGTTTTACACCTGTTTATTTCACTCTTTTCTGTGCTAAAATTAAATTCATTGGAGAGAAGTGCAGGTCAGTTTTCGTACTATTACAATATTTACAAATACTCTCAGATTGCAATAGTTTGCTGACAAAGAATGTCATCAGTCAATAAATATTCTATGAGGCTGTAGTATATATTCCAAATTGCTTAAACAGGTGCCTGGAATGTGTAAACACTGCACATAATTGTAATTACTTTCCTTTATGCAATGAATACTTTGTCAATGTGAGGGGTTATTTCATGAACATATCCTATGGGACATCAGTGAATGAGAAATCCTAAATAAGTTAACTTATGATTTCTATATCCCTAAATTTTTCAGTTATTCCTATGTAAAAGAAGGTGAACCAAAAAGTTTCAGTAAGTCTGCTATGTGGTTACCTTTAGTTTTGATGTTCATAAGCTAATACAATCAAGAACTTAGAAATTTCTACCCCATTTATAATTTTTTGATGGTACACTACATTCATAGGAAATGGGATATTTGAAACACTAAAAACATGGATGAGCTGTAATTTTTTTAAAGGTTTAGTGCTAGCACATTCGTACAAAACCACTTAGTAACTTTTTAACAAACAAATCATTTACTATTTTCCTTGTCCATGCTTCTTTGCTCAGCCTGATAATAAGGCCTATATTGTCTGAACAAAGGATTAATTCTGATGCAGATTGAAATAAATTTGTGACTTATTAACAAAGAGCAAGAACAATAACAGATCATTAATCAAACCTTGCAAAATGCACATTACGTTTTCTCTTCATGCAGATGTCATGATATCCCTCATTGTATTGTGTGAACATGCTGATGTAACTTTCTGTATCCTGTTTATACATAGGAAGCAAATAAGGCATGTCCTGAACCATACATACCATAAAAACTTAACTTCTCCAATAAGATATTATGACTGACAGAATCAGATACCTTTAATTAACTGCAGAAGATTTCAGCATGTGTTACAATTTAAACAAATTATTAGGTGCCCAGTGAACACATAAACAGCTGCCCTAGTAAGACAACCCTTGACTGATTGGAATGCCTACATGAATGATTAAGTATCCATTTACACAGGTACGTGACAACCCTCAAGTACATTACTTTCTCAAACGTTTTCAAAAAAGATGGAAGGAGTGACATTGGCCAGTAGTTTTGATATCTGTGAAGAGAAGCCTAATAATGGCTTATTTCAATCTGTCTAAGAAAATACACTGAATTAATTATGTATTACACACGTGACTAAGAATGTTAACACTAATTTTAGTGCCATGTTAAAGATATCATCAAGTTCACTTGCAATTTTATTTTTGAAGGTCATAAAAATTTTACTTTTTCCAGATAAGAATGACTAAAAAAATTTAGTTTCACTAAATCTATTCTGCATTTTTTTCTGTGTATTGTTTTCCTTTCACATCTGAACTTTTTCAACTGATTTTCTCAACTACTTTCTAAAGGAAATCATTAAAAATACATGAACAATCTACTATAATTCTCTCCTTCTTCTTAATAGAGATTGTGGTGCCTTCATGGGCTTCTTTCTCTTTCTCTCCCCTTTTAATAATATTTCACACTGGTTTAATTTTAAAGTCTGACCTGCCAATTTTTGACAAAATTTGAATGCACATGATTGCTTTGCAATTTTCTTAATATGTCACAGTATATTTTACAATGTTAAAATATTTCTTGTCCTGGATATTGTATAGATTTATGGCTTACATTATGAAGATTTCTTTTAAGACCTCCTAATATTACATTTGTTTATTTTGAAATTGCTTTTAAAAACTGATAAAGAAAATAAAAAAGATAATTTAGCACCAACATTCAGCTAATAAAACTTCACCTCACCCAATGTTTTGTAAGCTTTCTGCAAAAATTTTTATTACTTTGTCAGTAATCACCCTCATTGCTTTCTTTGAGCATTTCTGGACTGAATAAGCACTTAAGTCAAGAAAACTATGATTAAGTTAAGAGAATCACAAACCCTCAAACTGAGAAGATTTTCCCTGTAACACTAAAAAGATTTGTACTAGGAGAAGAATTCTCTAGTGTGGCTGAGTACATGAGCAGGCAGTGAGCAAAAGTCCACCTTCTGAGTTATAAATTTTATGTGCTACATTAAGAGAAACTAGCATTAGAAATTAGCATTCAAAGATAAATTAAGATTACAACCACTCAACCACAGTATAAGATAATATTATGTCAAAAATGGTACTTTTTTTAAACTCTGGGACTGTAAGTCATTATGTAGTATAAATATTTGATCAATATGTATATACTATGCAAGCTATTATGCACTGAGGTGACAAAAGTCATGGGATACCTCCCAGTATCATGTTGGACCTCCTTTCACACGTGTAGTGCAGCAACTCAATCTGGTGTGGACACAAGAAGTCACTGGAAGTCCCCTGCAAAAATATTGAGCCATACTACTTCAACAGTCATCCAGAATTGTGAAAGTGTTGCCAGTGCAGAATTTTGTGCATGAACTGACCTCTCGATTATGTCACATAAAAGTTTGATGGGATTCATGTTGGATGATTCACTTTAACTGTCCAGAATATTCTTCAAATCAATCATGAACAACTATGGCCTAGTGACATGGCACATTGTCATCCATAAAAATTGTGTGATTGTTTGGCTGCAAATGGTCTCCAAATAGCTGAACATATCCAGTCCACTTCATGTAAACAGAGCCCACACCATTGTGGAGTCACAACCAGCTTGCACAGTGCCTTGTCAACAATATGGGTTCACAGCTTCATGGAGCCTGCACCATGCTTGAACTCTACCGTCAGCACATACTGACTGAAATTAAGACTCATGTGACCAGGCTACAATTTTCCAGTTCTAGGGTCCAATCAATGTGGTCACAAGCCCAGGAGAGGCACTGCAGGCAATGTTATGATGTTGGCAAAGGCACTCCCATCTATCTTCTGCTGCCATAGTGCATTAATTCCACATTTCACTGCACTGTCCTAATCGACATGTTCATTGTATGTCCCACACTGATTTCTGTGATTATTTCATGCAGTGTTGCTTTTTTGTTAGCACTGACAAGTCTACACAAATGTCACCATTCTCAGTCTAAGTGAAAGCCATTGGCCATTGCATTGTCCATGGTGAGAGATAATGCCTGAATTGTGGTATTTTCGGCAGACTCTAAACACTGTGGATCTCAGAATATTGAATTCCCTAATGATTTTCAAAATGGAATGTACCATGCATCTAGTGCCAATTGCCGTTCTGCATCCAAATGGAGTCAAATGCCCACTTTGCTGCATTCTTGTAAAATCTCTTCCAACTTTTCTCAGAAAACTTTTGAATTTTATATCAAGTTATTAATATTTCACAGTGCCATATCTAACACATTGTTGATTGCATAACAAGACTTTGGCAGGGAATTTGATTCACTGATAATGAAGAAACAATTTACAGGTAGGCAAAGTGACTACAATATGTGGAAAAAGGCAACAAAGGATGTTAATATGGCACAAACGGGTGGCAATTATCAGCTTTCATTTGTTACACATGACAGCAGACAGCTTAATAATACAAAAGGGAGAATGACTCACAAATGGAGGAAGTCACTGTTCAATAATCAAGTGCCTGGTGTCAGCCTGTCTCACTGTCTTCTAATATAGCGCACAGCACTCTACTCACCATTAATTGTAATTTTTATGAGTTAAACTCAACTTCCTTACATTCAACATAAAAAAAAATGATTGTATGCCATTGTTGGCTCGGAGGCCCCATGCGGGGAGGGGGGGGGAGGGCAGTTTGGCTGCCATATTGCAAGTCCTTTTTAGTGGATGCCACTTTGGCAACTTGCGGGTCAATGATGATGAAAATGATGTTGAAAGACACACAACACCCAGTCCGCTGCCAGGAATCGAACCCGGGCCCACTGCGTGGTATGCGGAAACGCTACCTCTATGCTACGGAGGTGGACTCAAAATTTAAAGAAAAGATGTAATAAATGTGTTAAATGGGCCTCTTGCATGATGAGTAGGTTTGCAGCATTTCTGACCCTGGCAGTAGAATCCTGGCTCTCCCCACCTATTGTGAGGCCTGGTTGCATGTGGGTGCATTTTTAATGCCTTTGTTGCTGTCTGTGAGAATGTGCACATACGTCAAAAAAGAGCAGCAGTTCTAGAGCTACTTACATCTTGTGTGTTTCTATGTGCCATAATCAACTATCTGTAGTACAGTAGTTGTTAATTAATATGATTCTTTCATGAAACAATTAACCTATGGTTGATCCAAAACTAATTCATTTCTGACACATGTTCAACACTGAGGAGTCAGTCCTCTAAACCCAATTGTACATAGACTTTATTGTTATGTTGTGGCACACAGGATGTCAGCCTGGTGAACCATCAGGAAGTACAGATTCATTCCTCTCCCTAACCCCAGCCCCTCTCCCTATTCTGTCCCCTATGGAGCAGAAATTCACAAGAGTTATTTTGTAATATGCATGAATATGTGAAGGCAATGATAAAAGGAAAACCAGGCAATAATGATAGTGGTGGGCAAAATTTGAACTGTGGACAAATGATAATTACTGGACAGTATGGAGGATACTTGTGGTTAAGCTACACTGAGGGTAACAGCATGACAAAAACTGATGAACTACTCACAAAGAAAGGATTTTTGTCAAACTGTGTCACAGGAATATCTTTTTTTTTATTTTATTTTTTTTAAGGAGTGCGGGTGCGCATGATTTGGTGTACTGTAGTCAGATCCATGAACAATGGCAGTTTGCACAGGCTGAGACAAGGACGGGGAGTGCATTGTAGCCAGTTCCAAGTGACAGTTGCAGTACCTTCATAAGTATTCGTTGTGCTTGATGTAAGTGTGTAGCCTGCAAATTATGTCTCTCACTTGCTTGTGTAGAATTTCTCTCTTATTGCCACCATTAGCCATGACAGCTTGCAACAAAAGGAATACAAATTCACTCAAATAACTCACCACAACCATGTTAAACAGTTGCAATGAATACAACATTCACTCAGAACACTACTGTTTACTCATTGGCTGTCGGAGAATGCATGACATAGATGTGCCAAATGATCTTAACTCAGCTGTCATCGTTTGTGACTCCAACTATAGCATATCATCAGTTAATATGAAAACATAGTAAATGCAAAATTCAAGACACTGTTGCTGTGAACATAAAACTTATGCTTATGTAAGAGCTACTCAAACTTACTGCATATCCATTTACAGCAGCTATCACAGGTTTACTGCAGTGTGAGATTCGTTTCCATTCACCAAACAAGCTTCCCTTCATGACTTCAGAATATGTTTGGTTCAGCATTTCCTTTATATCAGCACCTATTTGAAAGCTTACAATAAATTTTAGTTAAAAATGCAACATTCACTGACGATATGATGAATGTGAAGAGTAAAGAATAGCTAACACCTCTCACAAGATGTAATTGAGATTTGTATCTTGAATTTAAGGCAACTGTATTACTTGTTCCTCTGTGTAAGAGTTTCAGAAATACCATGTCCTCTTAAAATAGATGCTGAGAGAAAACAGTGGAGTACAAAGAAAGGTTAACCCATGACTACATTTGGCAGCTCTGTCTTTCAAAATGAAAAAGTAGAAGATGGAAAAATTAGTCTGAAATGTGTTCTTTACGCGTATATTTGATTGACACCCAGTTTCACTACATCTCTGTATTCTAGGTATTTGTTGTTGATGTTGTTGTGGTAGTGGTGTTCAACTGAAGACTGGTTTCCTACAACTCTCAAGATTAGTCAATCCTTTGCTAGATTTTCATCTCAGCATAACTACTGCAGTCTACTTCCTCCTGAATCTGTGTACTGTAGTCAAATTTTGGTCTCACACTACAACTTTTACCTCCAAAACTTCCCTCCATTAAGAAATTAATTATTCTTTGATGTTTCAGAATGTATCCTATCAACCAGTCCCTTCTCTTAGTCAAGTTGTGCCACACATTTCTCTTATTCACACTGCAATTCAATAAATTAATGGGCAAAAACATATTTAATATGAAACGAGAGATTCTAAAAATAAGATATGTAAATGAAAGAGGAATCACTGGTGTTAGCTGCAGTGGGACATTAAGTAGAATCAGTGACGTCAAGTGAAAATGTGTACCGGACCAGGATTCGAACTCGGGATCTCCTGCTTACTACACATGTACAGAAACCACTGCACCATCTGAGACACAGCATTCTCGGAGCTGCATGAACTATCTGAGTATGCCTCATGGTTGATCCACACTCCCACCAAGCACCACCTATCCACAATTCCTGCCCATTATACTCCCGTTCACTATTCAGAGATTCCTGCAGGAGCTTGAATGTCTTTCATGCATTGTCACTGAAGAAAGTGGATCCATTGCCCAGCCAAGCTTATCAATTACATGAATAAGGTGTGTGTTCTTTTGAAGGAACAGACACCACACATTCATAAAATCTAAAAATAAGGCTACAGCGGGTTCTGTGGGAGGTAAGCTAGAAGAAAACTGTGGCATTACTATTATTATTAGGCAGCTGTTCCTAATATGAGTTGTTCCACGTTTATGGTAAAATTTTACTACAGGTTTGATGTGTCTCCTGTACCTGAATCAAATTATTTATATTATGTATGTTCTTTGGCATACCATATTTCAAAAGCTTTCATTCTCTTCTTGTCAGTACTGTTTACTGTTCATGTTTCAGTTCTGTATAAGGCTACAATCAAAACAAATACTTTCTGAAAAGACTTCTTAACACTTAAATTTGTATTGGAAATATTTTCCTCTTTTCTTGTTATTGCCAAATTATACTTTACTTCTATGTCTACAGCTACATATTTACTCCACAAGCCACTGTATGGTCCATGGCAGAAGGTACCTTGCTTAATTACTAGGCATTTACTTTTCTGTGCCACTCACAAATAGACCAAGGGTAAAAAACTGTCTATATGCCTCCATATGAGCCCTAAATTCTCTTATCTGCATAATCCTTACATGAAATGTATATTGGCAACAGTAGAATCATTCTGCAGTCAGATCCCTTCAATCTGACCTGATGGAGATCCCAAACACTCTGGCAGTATTCAAGGAAACATCAATGTGTGTCCTATACATGGTCTCCATTACAGATGAATCATTTCAGGAGTATTCTCTCAATAAACCATTTATCTTCCCTACTACAATTCTTATTCACTCTTTCCATTTCATATCCCTTTGCAGCATTACCCATAGATATTCAGTCGACATGACTGTATCAAGCAGCACACGACTAATGCTGTATTTGAACATTGTTTTTCTACTTGTCTGCATTAACTTACATTCCTGACACTAACTAGAAATGTTGTCTCAGTCATCTTATATCCTCTTATGGTCACTCAATGATGACACCTCATGCCATTTTTAGCTATTTTGTTGCCCAACTAGCAAAACACATCTACCACTTTCAGTGTCTCATTTCCTAATCTAATTCCATCGTCATCACTTAATTTAATCTTATAACATTCCACCTCCCTAGTTTTACTTTTTAAATCACTGTATATTTCACTCAACTGATCTCTCAAGTCTTTTGCTATCTTTAAGAAAATTAAATCATCAGCAAACCTCAAGGATTTTTTCTTCTTCTCCAGTCCAGTTTCAACAGGTTTATTCACTATGGCTGCCATGCTACTGGTCCTGACTGAATAGGTTACTTTGGCTGTGACAACTTTGTCAACTTCCATTAATAGACAGAGTATTGCTCCACCCACCCAATTTTACTCATTCACCCTTCTTCTATAGTACCTTTCTTTTTTGTGACCTTTATCCTGTGTCTTCAAGGCTTTGGTATGTTAATAATTGGATTTGGTAATGTTAGTGTAGAGGGTGGTTGGATGGCCTTGTTGCCACCCACTCCTCCCCTTGGATGGAATTTGTGAGCCCCATCCATTTGTGTCTAGTGTTATCTCAGCCATGTGAAAGTGTGCGAATGTTCTGTAAATGTTTTCAAATCAAGTTATTGGGGCAGGATGTGGGTACATGCCTCGTATTCATCTGGAACCCTTACCAGGTAGGACTGATAGAATACATAGAGTAGATCCAACAAAGAGCAGTGGATTTCAACACATGATTGATTAGATGGTGCGAGAGCATTACATATATGGTCAACAACCTCGAGTGGCAGACATTACAAAGGAGGGATTGTGCATCACAAAGAGGGTTGGAACGTGTATCGGAAAGACAGATTAGACATCATAGGAGGTGGTGTCTTCATTGCAGTTGACAAAAATATTGTGTCTACAGAGGTCGAAGTAGAGTGTGATTGTGAAGTTATCTGGACACGTTTAACAGGACTAGGGGAAATAAAGTTAATTGTGGGGTTCCACCGTGACAGTTCTAGAATCATTCAAAGGGAGTCTACATTCTGTATCGCAGAAGTACCAGGATCATGCTATATTAGTCGGAGGCGACTTCAACCTACCTAGTATAGACTGGGATGTCTATGGATTCATTACAGGTGGTACAGACAAGCCTTCGTGTGAATTACTTTTGAACACATTATCCGAAAACTGTCTTGAGCACCTAAATCGACAGCCAACACGTAATGGAAGTATTTTGGATCTCGTAGCCATGAACAGACCAGATCTCATCGACGGAGTCAGTGTTGAGACAGGGCTTAGTGATCATGATGTTGTCATTACGACTATCGTTACGAAAGTTAAGAAGTCGATCAAGAAGGCAAGGAGAGTAGTCTTACTAGAAAAAGCAGATAACCAGTTGTTACCATCCCACTTAGTAAATGAATCGACGTCATTTACTTCTGGTACGATGGATGTGGAAGTTAGAAAGTCAGTCAAGAAGGCTAGGAGAGTAGTCTTACAAGAAAAAGCAGATAAGCAGTTGTTAGCATCCCACTTAGTAAATGAATCGACTTCATTTACTTCCGGTACGATGGATGTGGAAGAATTATGAGCAAATTTTAAACACATTGTAAATCACACATTGGACAAGTATGTGCTGAAAAAGTGGGTTACAGATGGAAAAGACCCACTGTGGTTTAATAGCGCAATTTGGAGAATGCTCAGGAAGCAAAGGCAGTTGCACTCGCGGTACAAGAAACATTGGGAGAATGAGGACAGGCAAAAGTTAGTAGAGATTCATGCTGCTGTAAAAAGAGCGATGCGTGAAGCATTCAACCACTACCACTGTCATACCTTATCAAAAGATCTTGCTGAAAACCCAAGGAAATTCTGGTCGAAGGCTTTTATCCAGTCACTCACTAATCAGTCTGGCCTGGCAACGGAAGGCAGCAAAACGAAAGTTGAAATTTTAAATTTAGCATTTGAGAAATCTTTCATGCAGGAGGATCGTACAAACATACCGTCGTTTGAGTCTTGTACAGATTCCCGTATGGAGGACATAGTGATAGACATTCCTGGGGTTGTGAAGCAGCTGAATGGGTTGAAAGTAAATAAATCGCCAGGTCCTGATTGGATTCCAATTCCAACTCTACTGCATTGGCTCCTTACTTAGCTTGCATTTATCACGAATCTCTTGTCCAGCGTAAAGTCCTGAGTGACTGGAAAAAAGCGCAGGTGACAGGTGTATATAAGAAGGGTAGAAGGATGGATCCTCAAAATTACAGACCAATATCCTTGACATTGGTTTGCTGCAGGATTCTCGAACATATTCTCAGTTCGAATATAATGAATTTCCTTGAGACAGAGAAGTTGCTGTCCATGCATCAGCATGGCTTTAGAGAGCATCGCTCCTGCAAAACGCAACTCACCCTTTTTTCACATGATATCTTGTGAATCATGGATGAAAGGTATCAGAGGGATGCCATATTCCTTGACTTTTGGAAAGCGTTTGACTCGGTGTCCCACTGCAGACTCCTAACTAAGGTACGAGCCTATGGGATTGGTTCCCGAGTATGTGAGTGGCTCGAAGACTTCTTAAGTAATAGAACCCAGTACGTTGTCCTTGATGGTGAGTGTTAATTGGAGGTATCATCTGGAGTGCCCCAGGGAAGTGTAGCAGGTCCACTGTTGTTTTCTATCTACATAAATGATCTTTTGGATAGGGTGGATAGCAATGTGCGGCTGTTTGCTGAAGATGCTGTGGTGTACGGAAAGGTATCGTTGTTGAGTGACTGTAGGAGGATACAAGATGACTTGGACAGGATTTGTGATTGGTGTAAAGAATGGCAGCTAACTCTAAATATAGATAAATGTAAATTAATACAGATGAATCGGAAAAAGAATCCTGTAATGTTTGAATACTCCATTAGTAGTGTAATGCTTGACAAGGTCACGTTGATTAAATATTTGGGCGTAAGATTGCAGAGCAATATGAAGTGGGACTAGCATGTAATGGCAGTTGTGGGGAAGGCGGATAGTCGTCTTCGGTTCATTGGTAAAATTTTGGGAAGATGTGGTTCATCTGTAAAGGAGACCACTTATAAAACTCTAATACGACCTATTCTTGAGTACTGCTCGAGCATTTGGGATTCCTATCAGGTCGGATTGAGGGAGGACATAGATGCAATTCAGAGGTGGGCTGCTAGATTTGTTACCGGTAGGTTTTATCATCACGCTAGTGTTACAGAAATGCTTCAGGAACTCGGGTGGGAGTCTCTAGAGGAAAGGAAGCATTCTTTTCATGAATCGCTACTGAGGAGATTTAGAGAACCAGCATTTCAGGCTGACTGCAGTACAATTTTACTGCCGCCAACTTACATTTCGCGGAAAGACTGCCAAGATAAGATAAGAGAGATTAGGGCTTGTACAGAGGCATATAGGTGGTCATTTTTCCCTCGTTCTGTTTGGGAGTGGAACAGGGAGAGAAGATGCTAGTTGTGGTACGAGGTACCCTCCGCCATGCATCGTATGGTGGATTGCGAAGTATAGATGTAGATGTAGCTGTAGAGGATTACTATTGAAATTTTGAGAAAGCACATTCTGGGAAGAGTTGAATAACCTACTATTTCCTCCCATATACATCTCACAGAAAGACTACTACAAGAAAATTTGAAAAATTAGAGCTAACACAGAGACTTACTGACAATAATTCCTCCATGCACCGTTCACAAGTGGAGCAGTGGAGCACCATCAGGTGCCTTGTTGAGTATGATGCATATGTAGTTGGAAGTGGGAAACTGCCTAAAAACCATATCCAGATGGGCTTGCAGACTTGCCCTCATCATTAATCTGCCAGCCAAATTCAAACTAGAGGCAGTGCTTCTCCTCAAATCTCAAAGCAACATGCTAATGTGTGTGCTGTCTGGGTGGGTTAATCTTCTATTGTATTTGCTTTAGCTATTTCAGTCAGTTGTTGCCTAACACTCCATTTGAAACTCTCAAGAATGAGTGTTTGTTTCAGCCTATGTAGGTTCCATCATCTTGTTTCGCTACCATTATGCAGTTTTACTGAGTTAGGTTTTGTAGCGGTAACACAATGGACTCATATTTAAGGGGACAGCAATTCAGACCTCTAACCAGCCATTCAGATTCAGGTTTTCTATGACTTTCTTGAAATACTTCAGGCTACAGCCAAGATGGCTCCTTTGAAAGGGCATGCCTGATTTCTTTTTCCCGGCCTTTCCCAAGCTGAGATTGTGCTCCAACTGTAAAGACCATGTCATTCATGAGACATTAAACAGTATCTTCCTTACTTTTTCTGCAATTTCTTCAGCTTTGTCCTGCATTTCATAACTTACAGTCATACACATATTTTCTCCTGGAAATATTTTGCCTTCTGTAATCTGGTTTCTAAATCTCAGTCTTATCATTATAAAATCAATCAGAAACCTTGCAGTGTGTACAGATATGATGCACATATACAAATTTTCTTGATGATTAAACCGTGCTCTGTACAAAGTTCTGTCACATGGAGTACCATTTCTTTCTTTCTCCATTCCATGTCCGTGTGCTATTTTTCCTTCCCTTCCCTTTCATAGAGGTTTAAATCCTCCACCACAATTAAATTTTCACGTCCCTTAAAATACAGAATGATTTGCACTATTTTATCATGTAGTTTTTCCTTCTCTTCATCATCTGCAGAGGTAGTAGACATATGAACTTGTGCTACTATGGTGGGCCACATCTCTGTCTTTATCTTGGCTGTGATAAACTGTTCACTATGCTGAAACTTCCTGGCATATTAAAACTGTGTGCCAGACCGATACTCGAACTCAGGACCTTTGCCTTTCACGGGCAAGTGCTCTATCAACTGAGCTACCCAAGCACGACTCATGCCCTGTCCTCACAACTTTACTTCTGCCAGTACCTTGTCTCCTACCTTCCAAACTTTACAGAAGTTCTCCTGTGTTCGCAGGAGAGCTTCTGTAAAGTTTGGAATGTAGGAGATGAGGTGTGCCAGTATCATTCAGGCACACAGACCACCCCATCATGGCAAAGTACATGGTTCATTGGGTTGGGGTTTGGGTTCTTTGGGGAAGGAGACCAGACAGCGAGGTCATCGGTCTCATCATATTAGGAAAGGATGGGGAAGGAAGTCGGCCATGCCCTTTCAAAGGAACCATCCCAGCATTTGCCTGAAGCAATTTAGGGAAATCACGGGAAACCTAAATCAGGATGGCCAGATGCGGGATTGAACCGTCATCCTCCCGAATGCGAGTCCAGAGTCAAATCACTGCACCACCTCACTTGGTGGTTCATTGAGGGTCCATATACCTTCCATATTGGTGATATTCTGTTGCACAGTATCCAGGCTAGAAGTATACACAAACAAACACTTTTAATGAAAGAACTTGAGATTTTATGTTGTTGGGTAAATATGCAATCAACAGAGGCACTCTTCAAGATGTGATCCTCACCATTTCATGTACAGCACTGAGTTGTCTGGTGCATGTGCATAAATGTTTACTGTGCAGCAGGCAGACATACACCTGACAGTCAACATGTGGGTGCCACAATGAAAGGTGCAGTGTGTGCTATGGTTAGCAGAATTAAAATCTGTAACACATGTTCAGCAACATGCAAGAGGAGAACAGAATGTGGATCCTCCCACATGTAAATCCAATTATCAGCGGGACGGAACTCTTCAAGAGACAGGAAGTTTGACTTCAAATGTTGCAAAACACACTAAAATGCATGTGAATGAAGAGATGATGGGACGTGCACATGAAGCATTCACTAGAAACCCACATAACTCCATTAGACAAGCTAGCTGGAAACTAGCCCCCCCCCCCCCCCTCCATTTTATGGCGCATGACATTATGTCTCCAATTGCTTGCTCACAAACTCCAACTTTTGCATCATATTAAGCCTGAGGATTACCACAGTTTATATGTTTTTGCTGCTGAAATACTGCACTCTACAGAAAAAACAACGAATATCTCAAGACAGTGCTGTTCAGTAACAAATCTACCTTCCACATCTGTGGCAAAGTTAATCAACATAATTGTCAAAGATAGGGAAGTGAGGCTCCAAGAGAAGCGACTGAGCATGAAAGGGACACACCAAAAGTTAATGAGTGGTTGGGATTACATAAACACGGTGTGACTGGTCCGTTTGTTTTACGAAGTCTACAGTGACAGGGCACACCTATCTCGATCATGTTGGCAAACTATCCAGTTTGACAGGTGTCTCCCAATATTATTTTTCAGAAGGATGGTGCACTACACCATAATCACGAGGAAGTTACTACATTTCTCCATAAGATCTTCCCTGACTGTTGGATTGGTGCCCACACTGAAATGTACCAACATGCATAAAAATGTTTGAGCTCCTCTGTATCTCACAAAATATTCATGTGAAGGTTTTTGCAGTGTGCCAGTTCAATTAAATCTTCTCAGCCTGTGTCACCAACAAGGAGTCTTTGACTTTTTGGGATAGCATATTGATTACTATGATCATCTCTCATAACCCATGTATTTATATACATACTGTCGGCAGTGGGTATTTAAATACTGTGTCTATCACTCTTGAACAGTTTATTTGTTTCATCACTTCTGTGTCAATGTTGGGGCACTTCATACCTCTAGTCCACCACTGACCCAAGAGATATGAAATGTGGCATTCTATCTTATTGATGAATTCTTCTTGAGATATCACAGAAGTAAACTCATTATTGATGAATTCTTCTTGAGATATCACAGAAGTAAACTCATCACTGTGTAGTAAAGTTTTGGCAAGTATTGTACTTAACATCTGCTGGCTTTGATCAGTTTACTCAGATGATATCTTGAGAACAATTCATCAATAAAATTCACTGAGAAAGCCTACTTTCAAATTTATCTCTCATATTGCTTACATTGCAGACTGCCAAGCTTCACTATCTTGATTAACAAGATTTTATGGTACTTTTTTTTAGTTGTTTCCTTCATTACACTTTCTCAGAAACCATCTGCTGAACAGATAACTGATGGCCTTCTGACTTCCTGCCTGAGAAATACACTGTGTGTACACTGATCAAGCAGAAAATTATAACCACCAACCTACCATTGATATAAACCCACCCAGACAATAGCAGCATCACTTGGTGAGGAATGACTACTTGTCAGACATATGCATGGTGGATGTAGTATCAGTGAGCATACTGTCCGTGTGTAGAATGGGGAAGGTGCATGATCTGAGTTTGACCGAGGGAAGAGTGTGATGGCCCGGAGGCTCAGCACAAGAATTTCAGAAACTATATAACTTGCTGGATGTTTGAGGAGTGCTGTGGTGAAGTGTCTTCAACACATGGCAACACTGAAGGGAAACGATGTCCAGAAGCCGTGAGGTTGGGTGGCCACCTCTCATTACAGATGTTGGATGTCATAGGCTGGGCAGACTGGTAAGACAGGACAGGTAGTGAACTGTGGTGGAACTAACATCAGAATTTAATGGTGGGCAGAGTACAAGTGTGCCTGAGCACACAATGCACTGACCACTCCTAATGATGGGCCTCTGCAGCTGACAACCTGTGCAAGTGACTATGTTAACACCACGACATCAGGAACTATGACCGAAAAGGGCATGTGATCACCAGCACTGGATGTTGGCACAGTGACAGAGCTTTGCATAATATGATGAATCCTGATACCTTTTTCATCACTCAAAGACAAGCTGGCAGCAGCTCCAGTATGCTCTCAAGAAAACTCATGTCAGCATCCCATGTCCAGCAGAGCTCGAGCAAGGTGCCATGACAGCCAAATCTGGTTGCAGACCACATATCTCCCTTCATGGCATTCTTCAACAAGATAATATGCCATGTCACAAGGTCAAGAGTGTGATGCTGTGGTCTGAGGATTGATGTGCTGCCCTCCCCCCCCCTCCCCCCCTCCCCCTCCCCAAAATCGCAAGATTTCAACCTTATTGAACACATCTGCAATGTGATTGAATGTGGTGTCATAGTTCATTGGCCCCCTCACCAGAATTTATCTGAATTAGGTGACTTGTGTGTGCAGATGTGGTGTAAAGTCATTCCAGTGACCTATCAAGGTTTCATTGCTTCCTTGCCATGGTGTGCCATCATTACCTGTGTCAAAGGTGGACATACCAGCCATTAGGTAGGTGGTCATAATGTTTGAGCATATCAGTGTATATTCAGTGCAGTGCTCCAAAACAGACATTGTGCTTGACCAATGACTGATTTCCTACCTTTACAATAAATGCAATTGATTCCAGGTCTATGAATTCTTAGATTATCATTTACATTGCCAAAAACCTTTTTTTTCCCCAAGTGATTGGAATGTGGACTTGATTCCATTCTTGGTGACAGCTCTACTGATTTTTGTGAATTCCATACCAACAAAAGCAGGACAGCGATATTCTTTTCTCTTTCTTTTTATGTATCACTGCCTCATAAAGGGAGAAAAAGAGGGTAGTGAGAGTGGGGGGGGGGGTCAATGAATTCTTAATATGTTCATTACTGTAGTAATTTAAAGTTTATTTATTTAATCGTATAGTGATTTTATACAATACACAGTTGATATAAGGCAAATGATTTTATACAATATACATATGATATTAGACAAGATTAAAAATTAAAGTCCTTGTTTCTCAACCAGTTAATTAAGCTGGGTGTTAGAGTGAACAAGTCATCGGGAATTCGAGGGTATGAATGAAGTGGACAGCTTTCTCAGAAAGTTGCTGCAAGGAACAACATACTACATAAGCTCAGTGGTACCGCATGGGGAACCCCTGCTGACTGTCTGTGTTTAACTGGCATCAGTCTTGTGTACTCTGCTGCCAAGTACTGTGCACCTGTCTGGTTGGAAAGTGTACATGTGAAGAAGGTAGACAAAACCTGACAACACAATGCGCTGCATTACTGGTTCCATCAAATCAACCCCATGCCACTGGTTACCTGTATTGAGTCACATCCCTCCACCTCACTTACGGCGGAAACAAGCTCTACTGAGGGAGGCCAAGAAAATCTCTGCATCACCCTCTCTACCACTGCACCAGGAATTTTGTCATCCGCCACAGCAATTATTGTGATCAAGAATACCAGCAAGTGTTACTGCATGACAACTCATCGCAGATGGTTTTGATCTAAATGAAAGCTGGAAGCATGAATAGTCATTTACTGTAAACGTCTTTTACGGTGATAAGCTCCATGATTAGGTGCCACTGTTACACACAGTCCTACCACTGCATACCAAGATTGCTTGTCCTGAGACTGATGTCCTGAAATCTGATAAACATGAAATTAAATCTAGAAGTTTTTAAATATGGATTTTGTCACATTCCTTCCAAATACTGGGAATCTTGCAACATACAGATACAGTAGCAAGTCTCAGTACATTGGTACAGTGCTCTGAACAATATGCAATATAAGATTTGGCAGGAAGACAAATCTGGACTGTCTGGTATTAGTTTATGAGAAAAGCATATTCGCCTACGAAAAGATGTCAGCTATCTATTTCATGTCTGATTCCTGACACACCATGACTGAGGAGCCAATTGAAACACATGTATCGTCAAATCATATTAATCAGTATAAGAGATTTGGCCTCAGTGTGGCTTGGCAGCCTGGGTTGGAACCAATAAGACTAGACGTCAGGAACAACATAAAGCAGCAAGTAATGGGTCAGCAGAGGGCAGTGGGTATGAGCAGTCATCCACATAAA
Source organism: Schistocerca gregaria (assembly GCF_023897955.1). NCBI lineage: Eukaryota > Metazoa > Arthropoda > Insecta > Orthoptera > Acrididae > Schistocerca > Schistocerca gregaria. The sequence goes on along the minus strand of NC_064921.1, from coordinate 604,051,077 downwards.
CACAGAAGTAGATAGATACCGTTAAGCCAACAGATATTGTTAATAAACCAAGAACTTGTTGCAGCATTGAAAAATGTCCTATGAAATGCCACATAGAAGACTTATTTCTACACCTACAGCACGTCTGTCAAACTAAATTAGGTTTGTTTATTCCAAAAATTTCTATTGATCTTATTCTATTGCATCAAATAAGACTATATAAAAGAAATACTGAATAGATCATCCCCTAGAACAAGATGTATATCCCAACATTAACATGCTGAAAAATTTGATTCTCATAAGGCTTCAATTATGTCTTCCAAAAGATACTGAGCATTTAGTCATCAATAATAAATAATTTTCTCAGTTATATATGCATTGCATTAATATTGCAGAGCAATGTCCTTCAAAGGTTAAAATTTTCATTAATTAAAGACATTTCAGGAAGAAAGACTGACATGAGTAATAATTTGAGTTTAACTGCTGGAACTTCTCTCTAAAGTTACTAGAAAGGAATTGGGCTCAAGGAGAATATCTTGTACTTCACATTTTATTCCTAGAATGGAAAAAAATTAATTATATGAACTCATATACATACTGCAAATATCCAATAAAAAGTGTCACAATATAGTTTCAGGGCAGCTCATATACAACAGAAATTAAATTATGTTTACAATACCACATCTTATTTCTTTTTACCTATTGTTGTGATGGAGTATCATATTTTGGTTAGAGCTATATTTTCAGTAAAACGTCTTAATTTATTAGAAGTGTAGCATGAAAATGATGGATTTTGTGAGGTTCAACAACTCTTGTTTCAGGTACCATACTCATTTAGAATTTTTTATATGATTTCCATCAACTTTGGCTATACTTTTTTTTTAAATTTGTAACTGAATTTTGATCTTTGTGCTATTATTGACATGTGATGATGCTCTTCATTACCTCTTGCCTCAGTGGCTACTCTGCATTTTTGATTGCAGCCAAAAGCAACAACCTGATGTCATTTGAAAACATTTAATTCCTCAATTTCTCCTCATCAACATTACAGTTTTTCTTTATATGTGAAATTCTATAGATTTATTACTATTTCTCCCCACCCCTCTTACCTGCAGGTGATGTGTGCACTGTGGACATATAAGTCACACTTGTACAACTTGTCTAGAAAATGCCAAGAGCAAGAATTAAAGTGTGTTTCAGTATTAACCAAAGATTCTTACAGAAGTCTTGCATGTCATGGAAAGCTACCTTTGTTTTCCTTCCAGATTTTATTGACCATATTTCTATTTCTATAACACTGTGAAGTAAATGTAACTGAATAAGAGTAATCTCTCATGTTGGGGTAGTGCTTATTAAAACACTAGCTTAAATTGGAATAAGAAACTACATGTGTTGCTCTGTCATTCCTTACTGCTCTGTAATTAATATTGACACTGATACAAAACCACAATTCTTGTTATAAGGAATGTAAATTATGCAAAATTTCAACCACAATTGAGATCGCCCATCCCAGTGACTCACCTGCAGCAAATGCTTTTTCATTCCCTGTGATAATAATAGCTCCAATTTTGTCATCTTTTTCAAATTTGGCAATAGCTGTATCCATTTCCAGTATTAAATCAGTACATAAGGCATTCAGAGCCTTTGGCCTGTTTAGTTGGACCAGACCAACATTCTTCTTTTCACCTAAAGTGTTAATTAATAAGTACTGATATGATGTATCTGAAACAAAAATCTGCATCACTAAGAACAGAAATACTCTTCATTTAATTTATTTGTATGTTAATATCATATAACAATTTCTTATCATACAATATATCTGTATAATAGATCTCGTAGCAAAGTGACCAGTGGAATGAAGAGTTTATTACTGGTTGCGGAACAAGGATAAACAGGTTACTGAGGCTTAACAGTACAAAGTGACAGAATTAATAGCAATATTATATTATATTATAAGACAAGATACTGGCATGATTCCATATCAATAAAAGATATCAATCAAATTTTAAAGGCAAAATTACATTTAAATTTAAGAGAAAAATTACTTCATGCCCCTGAAAATGACACGGAGCACTTCATGACTGTCCTTGTCTCGATAGACTTGTCACATGAGAACACAAAGCAGTAGACTCAAGAAAACGGGCAGGTTGATAGTAAGGGCAATGTATACCACAACAACAGTGGTAACAGGAACCACAAATGAAGCCAAAACAGTAACGGTGTCTGTAATAGGAGCGGAAATGACTGAAATACACCCCAGCAAGGTTATGTAAGTAACCATGCACAAGGAGGTACCAACTCGTTATTGGAATGACAACCACATGAATAATCATGGTAACAACATAATGCCACAATCATGGCCAACAACAAACAAGCAGATTGGCTAGTCAATACTGTACCATGAAACAGTGGGCAAAATCATTAGATACAGAATAACAACCCAAACTAAAGTAATCAAAATAACAGTTATAATATGCTGAACTGGCAGGTACTAAACCAACCTGTGAGGCGAATTAAAGTGATTGAAAGAAATCAACCTTCAAATAGCCTCCCAACAAACTAATTTCGATCACATTGAGCCCTCAAATAGTGGTTGGGAATAGTGTAGGGGGCAATACGCAAAAACAAATCAATCTGATTCTTTATAATAATGGTTTTGATATATGTAATGAATTGTTCTTTGAGGAAGATTCTAGCTCAGAGGGAAAAAATACAGTGTTAGAGGCTGCATTTGAAGCTGGAATAGGTAAAGTACCTACAGTAGTAATAATTGACACCAGCACATCAATGAATGTTACTTTTTTTTTTTAAACAAATATGTGAGAAGGTACACCTTGCTTTACCAATCCAGAATTGTAGAATTATTGGTGCGATAGACACCAGGTTGAAGAATATAAGTAGGCAGACGCAGTTGGAAATATTAACAAAAAATGGAGCATTGTACTGGGCATTCCTGGGGGTTGAGAATTTGACATCCAACTGCATTATTGGTGTAGAATTTCTGCAAGAGAAGGATGCAAAAATCAACTTCTCAGCAGGCAATTGTTTTATTACAGTTGATGGAAAAAATATAATTCTGGATTTGCTCAAAACAAATGGTTGCCAAGGCAAATTCTGCTAGTGAGTGAAAATCAAATTTATAGGAATTATACCTCCACCGACAGGTGATAGTTCAGTTGCTCTAGCTTATATAACCAAGTGTGCTAATGTTGACAACAACAAACAAGATCTCAAAGCAATATTATCATGCAAGATTTTAGAATCAGATTACTTAAGTGAGCAGCAGAAAATGAGCTATGCAATCTCTTGTATAGATATCTAAAAGTCTTTGCAGAAAAACCAGGTATAATAAAAGGATATGTATATCACATGCAAGTTAAGCCTCATGAAATGTGTTACCACACAACCTATTTGATTTCGTGGACCAAGAGAGAGAGGCCTTAATCAAAGAAATCAAGAAAATGTTAGAATAGAGAATAGTAGAAACATCCTTATCTCCATACAGTAGTCCTCTATTACCTGTAGCCAAACCAGGAGGTTAGCTTAGTGTTGGATGCATGAGTGATCAAAAAGATAGTACGTGTCAGAACAAGTCTATAAAACCTAGAACAACCAATACGGAAATTTTATGGTGTGCAATATCGATCTTCGACAGAGTTACAAAATTCCTAGTGGTAGATCTAGCTCTCTGAGGAATCAAGAAAATATATTGCAGTCATTTTCAACGGCAGAATTTATCAGTTTCATGTACTATTGTTTGGGTTAAATGTGAGTGCTGTCATGTTTATCACCACTCTAGACATGGCATTAGGTCCTGAGTTACTGGATAAAGTAACAGTATACAGGGATGACCTGCTGATAGCCACTGCAGTGTGGAACAAGCATATTGAGTTACTTGACAGAGTACTTCACAAGTTCCAGACTGCAGGTGTGATTGCAAATTTGCAGTAATCCAAATTTGGAATGGACAAAATAAAATTCCTATTTCATGTCATAACACCTGAAGGTGTTAGACCAGACCTGAGTAAGATTGAGGCAATGAAGAACATGCCACCTCCTTGTACTTAGAATTAGCTTCTTTCTTTAGTTACAGTTGCTTAATAGTGAAGCACTATTAAGCTTACTTCGCAACAGCACACCTTGGTGTTGGACACGAGAGTGCCAGAGTGCATTTGATAAAATCAAACATGCTCTAGTACATGCACAAATTCTGCATCATCTGGATATGAGCAAAGATTTCTGTCTGACAACAGATGCATCATTTTCTGGAATAGGTGCTAGCCCATTCCAGATGGATACTAATGGCAACAATGCTGACAGTAGAGTCATAGGATTTGCGAGTAAGACTCTATCAGGATGTGAGAGATCTTACTCTGTCACTGAAATCAAGGCACTGGCTATAAAAAATTTAATTCTATGCATATGATAAACACATCAAGGTGTTTTGTGATCACCGAGCCTTGAGTTGCCTCATCAGCTGTAAGTTGTTGCATCAGCGTTTGGCGCACTGGTCATTGGCACTTCAAGAATACGACCTAGGGATTTTTCACATTCGTGGAAAGGAAAATTTGGGAGCAAACACGCTTCTATCTTGCCTATCACAACGATTGCATGAGTATTCAGAACTTGTTGAACAAACCACTGAATTTAAAGTACTATTTGTCAAAGAACCTATGTACAAGAGCATGTGTCGTAACATGAAGGGCCTACAGAAGAATGACACAAGATGAAACACAGTTACTGAAGCAATAGCTCAGGGACCAGTAAATCCACATTTTACTTTACACAATGGCATTTTATTCCGATGTCATCATACAGAAAAAGATGAATGGTGTGTATGTATTCCATTGGAATCCCAAGAGTCCTTGGTACGGTATACACACTATTCCTGGGGCCACTGTGGCATAAACAAACATAATCAGAAACTCAGACATTATTGTTATTTTCGCAAGATGAAACAGTACATATTGAGGAAGTGCTTAGCTTATCAGAAAGCCAAAACCATGAATGTACTATATCGCATACAATTACATGCAATATTGCCAACTAAGCCACTCAAGACTGTTGCGATTGACGTCACAGGACCCCTGCCAAGGTCACTTGGGGGTACAAAGCATGTCATAGCACTTACGGACATATTCACAAAACATGTGAAATTGTATGCTATGAAAACCACCTCTTCTGCTCCCTTAATCAAACGCGTTGCCAATGATTACATCCCTAGGATAAAAAAGCCTTCAGCAATACTTTCTAACAATGGCAGTAATTTTACCAGCCATAAGTGGAAATCCTTGAAAGAACAAAACATTAAGCAGATTTTAGTACCATGCTACCACCTGGAAGTGAATCCCACTAAAAGAGTATTTGGGGAATTGAATAGATTTATCAGAGTTTATGTACCTCATAGACAGACCAAATGGCTAGAATACATAGAACCCTCCGAGGAAATTATTAACAGTTTGCCATACTCATCCACCACTTTCGTGCCTGCAGAACTTATGCTAAAGACACATGTAAATAATGAATGGATTAAACCCCTTCCACGAATGCCTAGAACATAAATTGCAGGGGAGGAAAAATTAGCAAGTGCTGAAGCTTTGTTAGATCACCAAGCACAACTTAGAAAACATAAATATGGTAAAGAAAACATTGGATAGGAAACAGAGGTACAGAATTGGGGGAAGAGTGTTCGTAAAAGCAATTTTTAAACTCTCCTTGTTGAAAAAGAAGAATAAGAAGTGGCAGCTGAAGGACACTGGTCCATACAAAATTTTGGACATTCCTCATGAAGGAAGCTATTTACTAGCAAACATCCTATCAAATAAAATTAGGATTCTACACCAACATGAACTTATCAAGAAATATATTTCATTAATGTAACATTTGTATTTTATACTTCTGCAAATATTTCATTTGTATTTTCATGTACATAGTAGAGTTAGTTGAGAGAGGAAAAGTCTCAAAGCAAATATATGGGTATCGTAAAGAGGAGCTGAAATGCATTTAAAATATATGAAAACTGACTACCATAACTCCATTTAACTTAAAAAGCCAAAACCTGTCTTATAAAGACGTATCACACAATAAATTATAAATATTAGTATAGTTTTCAAACCAGTTTTTGTAGATATTGTGTTAGTTTTAAGTTTATTCATTTATGTTTTGTCTCCAAAATATGTGATTAGTTGTAGATAACTGTCCGCTATTCATGTCAAAAGTACACGTCCCACAAGCTCAAGATAAAAGTTTTGAATAATAGTAAACATACTCATGTACATGAATACTACCAGGGCATATTTTCTATAGGCTTATTTCCTGAGTCAATGAACAGGTCATCTGTGTTGCAGTTAAACTGTGTGCTTATTTTGGCATTTACTGATGTCCTCGGACATTAGTTTTGCATTTTAGAGTTATTTTTATGGGTGCCGTGGTACAGGATGGGGAATGGCCCTTGAACTGGGTTTTCCTTGGAATATAGAAGAAAACTGGGTGCCGTATATGAACGAAACACGTATATGTAAAGCACAGCCGCACAACGCTTAAAATAATGGCTAAATACAGTTCGCATCGTGAACTTTCAAGGATATTGTAAAAACTGTTATAATTGATGTTCATGTGCAGCCATGTTCTAAGTAGTGTAAAGTGATGTATCCAACGAATCTTCACACAGCGAACAAACAAGCTAATTTGAACGTTAGATGAAACGCATAGCTTCACTATCGTAATTTGACTCAAAAGACCGCCTGTAGTTGCAAATGAGTCACAAAATGAATGCCAAAGTCAGTGTTATTAAAGACTTTCAGAGAAAACCGTAGTTCGTGAACTTCGCATGCAAATAAACAAAATTGTGCGATGGAACTAGTCTGTGAGAACAGTGAAAATACTAATGTTGCAAAGTGCGTAATAACGTTGATGCTTATCGTCCGTGAAGTGTTCAATTGTGTGTGCGGGTATCCTGTGGACAAACTCTGAGGTAAAGCATAAGTAGTTGGTCTAGGGAGTTCGCTCTGCTGTGAACCGAGTGCTCACAGCGTTCACTAGAGCTGTAGCAAAACCGTATGTATTCGGTACTGAGTAACGAATACTTTGGCTGACTCAAAGTACCGAATCGTTACTCATAAATACATTTCGTTACTCGTTACCGTACTCCGCGTTCGGCTCGTATCGCTCGGTTCTGTGCGGCTGTTTGCGGAAGATTTAAAGACGCACGCCCGTCGACGCAGTAGTTACTATTTTGAGAATATAGTTACTATTGTACAAGCCTTGTTGTCGTGCAAATTTAGTTTCATTAATATTGCTTTTGGAACTGGAATATTCTGTGTCAATATTTATTGTGAGGTGAGTAACTTGTATAGACCTTCTTGACGAATTTGACTTGCGTTGCTCTATGATTTAGATGGTTACTGTTATAAAAGACGGCCAGTGTGGCCGAGCGGTTATAGGCGCTTAGGTCTGGAACCGCGCGACCGCTACGGTCGCAGGACCGAATCCTGCCTCGGGCATGGATGTATGTGATGTCCTTAGGTTAGTTAGGTTTAAGTAGTTCTAAGTTATAGGTGACTGATGACCTCAGATGTTAAGTCCCGTAGTGCTCAGAGCCATTTGAACCAACCGTTATAAAATATTTTCGGTCTTACTTCTTGGTGTTTGCAGATTAATCCTCGATGATGTGAAGGTCCGCCGCCTTTAACGCAAAAACGCGTTTATTTTAAAATTATTTACTTGCAAATGTTTTAGTTTAATAGTTACTTTTTTTTGGTCTCGTAATTGGAGCCCTACTTTGAAATAAAGCTCAATTTTTTTGTTTATTTAGTTCATTGAATCGTTGATGTTATTTTCATTTCGCTGATCAGTAATTTAAAATACATACGTTGTATCTTGCATTTGTAAAAAGTTGTTTTTCGCTTCCACATTAAATAATTTAAAACTTACTACTAATTTAATTTCTTTATTAAACCCACTTCAAACGTATTCAAGTATAAAAAATACATCATAGTACGAAGATAATGTATTCGGTACTGAGAAGCGTTTACTTTGGCGGACACGAAGTACCGAATCGTTACTCGTAATTTCGTCACTCGTTACCGTACCGTGCTTTGCGCTCCGTTCTACTGGCCGTATTCGGAAGATATGCGAGCGCATCGACGCAGTAGGTGCTATTTCGACAATATGGTTTCTGTTGTACAAGTTTTGTTGAGTAAATTTGGCTTCATTTGAAATATTGTTTCTGGAATATTATCCGTTCATATTTATTGTGAGGTGAGTAATTTATATACGCGTTACTGACGAATTTTAAATGATTTAGATGTTTATTATTTGTTACTCCAATTCACTTTAGAGCCGGATGTGGCTGTAGTGAGTGTAGCCGCGGGTTAAGTCGTGGGTGGGGGCGTGTTGACACACCACCGAATCGGAGCTGCCAACCTAGAAGCTAGGAAGTGCGCCTATACCATATGACTGCAGTGGTATAATGGATTCATGAATGCGCATTATACAGATTGTCATTTTCAAATGCGATACTTTTTCACTAATGTCGATATTATTTTTATTGTTAATGTCACAAAACAAAGCACAAGGGTCCCGAGATTCGCAAATGTAGTCATACAAGTAAGATCGGTCACACGCGGCAATGAGAAACAGGCGACAGTCGTCACGAAATATTCCGACTGTTTCTGAAATTCCATGAGCGAACGTCGGGCCAAGCCTTCAAGATAGAATGGGGGAACAGTATTTAGCGTTCTTACTCGTTTCCTGACTCTTGTGTCAATCAGGACGATTGTTTAACAGTTCTGTATTGTTCTTTCCAGTGCAATTTACAATGGACAAGAAAAGAAGAAAACTGTTAAACTTTTCCACCGAAGTTACCGATGATAAGGTAAACTGTGAATTTTGCCATACCTTGTATTCCGTGAAAGGTGGCTCTACAGCAAATTTTTAAAAAAATTATAAAAACATCGATCATCATACGAGACCATAATTACAATTTCACCAAATCCACTAGAGCTCACCACATCCCAAGAAGGTCGAGAATTTTCTTCAGAAATGCCAGTACAGTCTACATCAACACCTGAAGTCGCTTCATTAAAACTTCAACCTCGACACAACAAACAACCATTGCCACCTTTATCAACAAACCCTTAAATGTTGCAAGAGAAAAAAAAAATACTGTGTTAGTTTTCAATATGCTAATTAAAGATATGCAACCTTTTTCTGTGACTGAAGATGCTAGTTTCAAAGCTTTAATTGAATACTGGGAGACTAGCTATAAATTACCATCAAGGTACATACTAAGCACATTACTGGATACTCAGTAATACTGAGGACTCAATTTGGAAAGAATTTGATGCTAAGGGAACGTCAAGCGCTACGACATCAGGTGTTTCCACCAAAATTTCAATGAAGCAATAGAGGGAAGAAAAGATATTAAGTAGCAACGAGTGTACTTTAAAATGGTGGCAAGTGCGAACACTTCTCTACTCTGAGCTGTCATGCTTAGCACAAAAATTATCTGTCATGGCTACTTCAGTATCGTCCGAAAGAGCATTCTTGAAGTCAGGCTAAGCATTGTCTGATAGGCGGAGTTCCCTGAGGCGTGAAGCCGAAAATTTATTTTTGTATTTGAACCAAAGATCTCTGTGAGATATTTCTCTGTACATTTTCTGTCTGTTGTATAGGCTACATATGTTGATTATTGCACAGTTGTTTTTTGCTAGTGCATTTGCAACAAATTGTCTAGCTGTCACATTAAATAATTCAAGATTTACTGGTTTTTGTTTTTATTCAGTTGTTAAACCCGCTTGAAACTGATTGAAGTACAAAAAATACACCAAAGTACCAAAATGTGACGTAACGAAGGGTGATCGCCCAGTATTCGTAGCATTTCAAAACGTAGAGGCTTGTCACCGCTAAGCTATGATCGCTCTTTTAGTGTAGGTAGTGATAACGTAGTATGCCAATAAATAAACTGCAATGTTGATTACAAACAATAATGATTCAATCGGAAAGAACGACTATGTGGACAACAGTACAGATAGCAAAACTTTGCTGCGGCAAACAGTAGAAGTAAATGGTCAGAACTATTACGAAAATTAATGGAGTTTCTTCTGAAAGTAGCAACAGCCCACAGTTTAGTATCACTACTAACACAATATACAATCATACATACATTCACAGGACAATATATATACTAACACATCCTCTTTAGCCAAACGGCGTAATTGTGTGCTTGTGTACTGATGCTTAATCGATTGTATTGCATGTACCCCATACCCGAGATATCAGTCCTGCGAAAGAGCAAGACACAGTCATCTGTATGCAGCAACCAGCTGTAAATCCTGACATCTCTTCCCCTGTTCCTGTCCGCAACTGAGGTCATGGCATCAACTTCTGTCTACCAGCAAAAACAGTCGTTCCGGCAATCCGTCGCAGGATCTATCATTGCATTGTATTCGACGTAGTAAAATTGTGAAAAACTCTTAATCGAACTTGATTCTGTAAATATTTGCGATTTTGATTTGTGAGAAAGAACGTTTATGACAAACTGACATAATGGAGCCTTTAAATGAAAAAAACTATATGATAACATTTGCTTACACAAAAGAATTGTTTAAAAACTGAACATTTTGTGTAATAATCATGTGTTGACTTACATCTACATCTACATCTACATGACTACTCTGCAATTCACATTTAAGTGCTTGGCAGAGCGTTCATCGAACCACAATCATACTATCTCTCTACTATTCCACTCCCGAACAGCGAGCTGGAAAAACGAACACCTAAACCTTTCTGTTCGAGCTCTGATTTCTCTTATTTTATTTTGATGATCATTCCTACCTATGTAGGTTGGGCTCAACAAAATATTTTCGCATCCGGAAGAGAAAGTTGGTGACTGAAATTTCGTAAAAAGGTCTCGCCGCGACGAAAAACGTCTATGCTGTAATGACTTCCATCCCAACTCGTGTATCATATCTGCCACACTCTCTCCCCTATAACGCGATAATACGAAACGAGCTGTCCTTTTTTGCACCCTTTCGATGTCCTCCGTCAATCCCACCTGGTAAGGATCCCACACCGCGCAGCAGTATTCTAACAGAGGACGAACGAGTGTAGTGTAAGCTGTCTCTTTAGTGGACTTGTTGCATCTGCTAAGTGTCCTGCCAATGAAACGCAACCTTTGGCTCGCCTTCCCGACAATATTGTCTATGTGGTCCTTCCAACTGAAGTTGTTCGTAATTTTAACACCCCGGTACTTAGTTGAATTGACAGCCTTGAGAATTGTACTATTTATCGAGTAATCGAATTCCAACGGATTTCTTTTGGAACTCATGTGGATCATCTCACACTTTTCGTTATTTAGCGTCAACTGCCACCTGACACACCATACAGCAATCTTTTCTAAATCGCTTTGCAGCTGATACTGGTCTTCGGATGACCTTACTAGACGGTAAATTACAGCATCATCTGCGAACAACCTAAGAGAACTGCTCAGATTGTCACCCAGGTCATTTATATAGATCAGGAACAGTAGAGGTCCCAGGACGCTTCCCTGGGGAACACCTGATATCACTTCAGTTTTACTCGATGATTTGCCGTCTATTACTACGAACTGCGACCTTCCTGACAGGAAATCACGAATCCAGTCGCACAACTGAGACGATACCCCATAGCTCCGCAGCTTGATTAGAAGTCGCTTGTGAGGAACGGTGTCAAAACTTACGTGATCATGATCTTATAACGTGTAAAATATTATTGTACTTCAAAATATTCTAATAATTTTCAAGGAAGAAACAGACTGAGGACTGTATGTCAATCCCTTGGTATTTTGCCACCGTTTTCGTTGGGACCGGGCCTGAATAGGTCGACGAGTAATTAAAGTGGCTGTACAAGTTAGAACACAGGCCTCTGTGTAAAGTGTAAATGCAAATGTGCTCAAATAATTTTTCTGAAATGAAAGAACATATATCCACGCAAAGTCTAAAACCGTCAATTTATGCTCATGAACTATGGCAACAACAAATGCAGTGATATTAGTTAAATATTGATCTCCAACAGTCAAAACAGTGGAATGTCAACATGTGAAATACGATAGAACCTGCAATCATTTTAATATTACGAAGTCCACTGATCAGTTTAATACCAATTTCCACAAGGAAACATATTTAAATTCACGGTCAATAACAAATTTGACCAAAAGATTTGCCCTCCAAGCCAAAAGTGTGGTCTGTTGCTACTTTCAGAAGAAACTCCATTAATTTTCGTAATAGTTCTGGAGTAAGCTGGCCGGCCGCGGTGGTCTCGCGGTTCTAGGCGCGCAGTCCGGAACCGCGAACTGCTACGGTCGCAGGTTCGAATCCTGCCTCGGTCATGGATGTGTGTGATGTCGTTAGGTTAGTTAGGTTTAAGTAGTTCTAAGTTCTAGGGGACTGATGACCAAAGATGTTAAGTCCCATAGTACTCAGAGCCATTTGAACCATTTTTTGAATTAAGCTAGTCGTTTAATGAGAGGGGCCCCAGTTTCTTTCAACGTTGCCGTAATTGCTTTTCCTTTTAAAGTAAAAACAGTTCACAACCCGAAATTGCCATACACACTAACTGAAAGTAAGGTAATTAAATCCCAATTAATGGGCGGTGACGTTAAAAGTAGTAAGAAGTTTTAGTCTTCTCTTCAGTCAGTAAACGGATCGAAGTCATCTGTCCGTAATGGCATCGAAACGGAGGATGACTCGGAGAAGGCCGAAATACTAAACGTCTTTTTTCTAAAACAGTTTCAATGAGGAAAATCACACTACAGTTCTTCCTTTAAATCGTCGTCCGAACGTCAGTCAGATGATAAATGTCGAAATAATTGGCCATGGGACAGAAAAGCACCTGAAATAGCTCAACAGAGGAAAGGCCACTGGACATGATAGGATACCAATACGATTCCACATGAAGTATGCGGAAGAATTTTCTCCTCTTCTAGCAGCCCTGTACATTAGATTGCTGGAGGAACGAACCGTTGCTAATGACTCGAGAAAAGGGCAGGCCAATCTTGTGAAAAGGTTTCCAACGCGATTACGGTCGCACGCCAGGAATTACAGTAGCAGTCCCTGAGCTCGACATGGTAGATGGAATTAGATGCACGGGACATTGCATTTTGGAAATCGTTAGGGGTTTCTATATTCCCAGATTCACAGTGTCAAATATGTGCCGAGAAATCCAAATTTCACGTTTTACCTCTCGCCACGGACAACCCAGTGGCCGACATCCTTCACTTAATTGCCGTGAGTAGTAGCATTTACGTAGAGTTATCAGTGATATCAGTCAAGCAACACTGCGTGAAGTAACCGCAGAAATCAATGTGGAAAGAACGACAAAAGTATCTGTTAGGACAGCGCAGCGAAATTTGGCGTTAATGGACCATTGCAGCAGACGACTGACGCGACTAACTTTGCTAACAGCGTGACACCGCCTGCAGCGCCTCATGGGGCACCGTGATCACATCTTTTGGATCCTAGACGATTGGTAAATCGTGGCCTGGTCGGATGAGTCACGACTGTAGTTGGTAAGAGCTGGTGGTAGAGTTAGAATGTGCTGCAGACCCCATAAAGGCATGGGACCCAAGTCATCCACAAGGCACAGTACTTTGCTGGTGGTAGCCCCGTAATGGTGCAGGTTGTGTTTACATGGAATGCACTTGGTCCTCTGGTCCAACTGAACCAATCATTCACAAGAAGCTGTTATGTTCAGACGCTTGGAGATCGTGGACTTCTTGTTCCGAAACAACGATGGAATTTTGACAGATGACAATGTGCCATTACACAAGGCCACAACTGTTCGCAGCTGGTTCAAAGAATATTCTGTACAATTCGAGTGAACATTTATGGGACATAACCGAGAGGATAGTTGGTTTCTGCAGAGGGCTTCCAATGTCCATACAAGCTGAATTGCGTCATTACACTGGGCAAAAGGAGGTCCAACACAATATTAAGAGGTATCTCATGACTTAATGGCTTATGTCACACTGTCACCTCAGTTTACAGATAACAATGCCCTGAAAATTTCTAAATCACATGTAAATGATTTACCCCTGCTGATATAAGACCTTTGATACAGTTCTGCATTGCCACCTAATCAGCACTTAATTTCAAAACTTTTATATGTCAGAACACACCCCTTCAAACATGCAACCCCCATCCCCACTTCCCAGCCATAGCCATAACAATATTGGCATACCGTACACACACACACACACACACACACACACACACACACACACACACAGACACACACAGGCAAACATTGCACTTACGCTGCCCCTGCCCATCCCATCAAGTTGGTCACCCACTGTCACTTTCACTGCTCACTCATTCACTCACTCACTCACTGGTCTTACCGGACTCGAGAGTCCATTACTGCAGCAACGTATTTTCGCCATCTGCCCCTGCCTTAGGCTATTTCCTTCCATTCACCTTCAATACCTAGGCTCCTCAAATCAACCTTCACATTGTCCTCCCATCTACACCTCGGTCTCCCCACGAGACGTTTTCCTTCTAGGTGTCCTACCAGTACTCTGCGCACTGCCGTGCCCTCATCCATTCGAGCTACGTGACCCGCCCATTGCAGCCTACGTGATTTAATAATACTGATTATGTCAGGGCTTGAATAGAGTTCGCGAACCTCTTCATTATGCAATTTTCGCCACTCTCCGCCAACGTCATCCCTTTTTGCTCCGAAAATTTTCCTCAAAATTTTGTTTTCAAATACTCGAAACGGCTCTTCATTTTGCACAGTGACACACCCATACAGCATAACTGGTAGAATAATAGTTTTGTATATTCTAATCTTTAAAATCCTAGACAATATCCGTGATGAATGTAATCTATTCAGTGAGAAGTAGCACGCATTTCCCGCCCGTAATCTCTTCTTCAGTTCGGATTCAATCTCATTTCTCGAAGTGATGTCCACACCTAGATACTTATTTTACTTCAAAGGGACCCATGCCCATTATTGTTGCTGATTCTTGATGAATAGATTTGATAGTAAGAGAAGAAGAAACAGGGATGGTTCATCACCCCATCGCCTGCTCCCCACCGGCTGTCCGCGACTGCTTATTTTTTGTATTCGCAGCTACCCTTCTTATCTGAAGGCCGTATCCCCTATCCGCAACCTAGGGACGCGCTGTGTCGTGGTGGTAGGGACCCACGAGACAGATTTTTACTGGTGCAGCAGCAAATTATAGTTACATTGCGATTTAATACACGTGGAAGTCTCCAGTGCCGACTTGTTCCCCAAATGGTCAAGAGACTAGAGTGTGCTAGTAAACGTAGTCCTTTAAAGTGACCGATAAAAACAAAATCATTCAAAAGAAGAAGGGAAAAGCAAATAACTTCACAAGTTGAGAGCGTATGTGTAGTTATTTCAGTGATTATAAAATCGATACAAATTTAGAAGGAACTTGGCAGTTTGAACCCATTTATGACATTGCACTTCCTCTGGCTTGGATGCATACTTTTATTTGATTGGGAGAGTGTCAAAGAAACCCTCCTGGAGGCAAGCTGACCCACAGCTGTTCTAACTGGGCCTTGATATCCTGTGTACTGGCACTGGGATGGAGTTGAGCTGGTGCCACATATGTCCTATTGGGACAGATCTGGGAACTCTGCTGACCACAAGAGTAGCTCAAAATCACGCAGACAGTTCACAGGGACACAGCACTGTCTAGTTTGATTGTCAATTACACTGTCTATTAAAAAAGGCACCACAGTACTGGCCCCACGATACTGTAGCATCACAGGTAACATATGAGGATGCAGGGTGTCCTTTATGTATCTTTGTGCCATTAAATTTCCCTGAATCACTACTAATCATGACTTGAAGTCGTACACAATGGCTCCCCACACTATCCCCCTCCAAAGTACTGGAAGAATTGGACCTCACCTCAGGTCGCTGCCAAACTAGATGGCGATGATCATCTGGAGTAATGCAGAACTGCGATTCATCACTGAACACAATGCAACATCATTCTTTGACAGTCCATGCTTCCCAGTCACACCACGACTCAAAATACAGATGTTTGTGTTGTGGTGTTAAATGCCGGCCTGTGCATGTGACGATAATTCACGAATCCCACTGGTGCTAGTCTCTGCCCAACGTTGCAGTATGTCACAGCATGTTGCAGGTAGGCCATACCTGGTCCTTGGACAGCAGGCATAGATGTGAAGGTGTTATGATCTGTTTGTTACACAATATGGCGATCTTCCCTTGTTGTTGTCAGACATTGTTGACTGGAACCTTGACTGTGAGTTGGCTGCCCTACAGTTGACATGAAGCCCAACTGGACCTTCTGTCGCATCATATTACATGATTCGACCAGTCTGCCAAATGGAGGCCCTCAATGAGGCACCTTTCAGATTGATGACACAGTCTCACACGACTACATGGCAACTCCACGTCCTTCACTCCCTCACAACGATCACTCATGTGACACTGTTTACCAAGCTCGGTAACAACGCTAAACATGAACAATCTAACACAATGTGTTGTCCATTCTACGAGAGTTGCCCAGAAAGCACAATTTTTTTCTCCAACAATTCTTTCTTGAACATAATGAGAATTGCACACAGGAAAGAATGGTGTTTTATCTACACACCCAACTTTTCCACACAATCTCCATCCCATACTATGGCCTTCCTCCAGCGCGAAACGAGGGTGTGTATGCCTTGTCAATACCAATCCTTGTCCTGGTGGTGGAGGCAGTGCTTCACTGTGTGAATCACCACTTCATTGTCCTCAAAATGTCTTCCATGAATGGCATCCTTTAATGGCCCGAACAAGTGGAAGTCCGAAGGTGCTAGGTCAGGGATGTAGGGTGGATGGAACCCTGTTTTGCGATGTGATCAACAGTACTCAGACTTGTGTGGGGCCGAGTATTATTGTGTTGCAGCGAAACATCTCCTGGGTTGCATCTTGAGTTTTGTTATTGTGTTGACATTTGCTTCTGAATTAATGGTACCGCCTCTTGGCATCGCATCCAAGGATCACACCTTCACAGTCCCAGAACATAGTGGACAATACTGGCGGAAGGATTTGCTTTGAATTTTTTCTTCTGTGGGGAGTGGGAATGGTGCCATTCCACCGACTGTCGTTTTGTTTTGGGTTTAAATGCGATGTACTGCAAGCTTTGGTGCTCTGCACTCTCCTGTTCATCGTCTACATAAATGTTTGACGTGGGACATTCGCTGGCGCTTCAAACACTGTAATGTTTGTTGATGACATATATACTGAAAAAAAAAAACACAACTATAACAGACACGACTTGGAGAATAGCAGAACAAGTTTACAAACAGTTCACAGTCAACACCTATATCCTTAATCTCGCAAAAACTCTTATAACGCAATTCCGAGCAAACGAAATCAGATACAAGAACTAAAGGTCCATGAGCACACACTGGATGAGTCTCCACATGTGAAGTTCCTGGGTATCTGTCTGGTTAGTAAACTGAGGTGGCACCAGCACATGGATAATTGGAACAAAAAATTCACCTCTGCCTACTTGGAATTCCGAAATCTCTCTCACTGTGTTGACCTACAGACAGGATTGCTAGTATACTTTCACACATTACTGTGCCACAGCATAATCTTCTGCGAAACGCAGCTAAGAAATGGTTTACTCTACAGAAGCGTGATATACATTTATTGTGTAAAGTAGACAACTAAATATCTTGCAGAAAACCCTTCAGGTATCTAGGGGTTCTTACACTTTCGTTAACTACCTAATAGTATTTGTGGTCAATAACAAGAGTGAATTTAGAATGTACTCTGTAATTCGTAGGCAGAGTACTAGAATTAAAAACAATTATCATATAGATTGCGCATCCCTCTCTAGTATTGGGAGTAGGGTTTTACAGGCCCAGATCTAGTGGGTGGAGGGGGAGGGGGGAAGAGGCAAACTGTGGTATCTGCCCCGGGCGCCAATTCCAGGGGGAGCCAAAATCATTCTTTAAGAAAAAACCTTTTCTCAAAAATCATATAGGCATTCAGCGCACGTTGGTCTGACGATTTTTGAATGTATCCCAGCTTGTATTTGCACATTTTTGAGCACATTCTAAGCTGATTTATGGACGAATCATAAGTTGATTTTTGAATGCATGTACAGTGTACGTGATGTCTCTGCCAGGAGAATCCTAGTTGCATGTTGTTGTTGTTGTTATGGTCTTCAGTCCTGTGACTGGTTTTATGCAGCTCTCCATGCTTCTCTATCCTGTGCAAGCTGCTTCATCAACCAGTACGTACTGCAGCCTACATCCTTCTGAATCTGCTTAGTGTATTCATCTCTTGGTCTCCCTCTACGATTTTTACCCTCCACGCTGCGCTCCAACACTAGATTGGTGATCCCTTGATTCCTCAGAACAAGTCCTACCAACTGATCCCTTCTTCTAGTCAACTTGTGACACAAACTCCTCTTCTCCCTAATTCTATTCAATGCCTCCTCATTAGTTATGTAATCTTCAGCATTCTTCTGTAGCACCACATTTCGAAAGCTTCTATTCTCTTCTTGTCCAGAATATTTATCGTCCAAGTTTCACTTTCATACATGGCATTGAAATAAAAAACTTCCCTGCAGACAGAAGGAAACAAGGCCTATACGAGGCGAGCCGAATAAACCCGAACGGATGAATACCAATCATTGTTTGTTTATGTGATTGATTGGATGCGCGAATTATCAACGTTGTTATAATTATTTGCGAAATCCATAGATTCAGGCTACCAGAGTGGAAATAAACGACTGGCAGGAATAACAGGCAACAAAGATTTATTATCTTGTCGGTGTAGCTAAGAAAATGAAATTTTGACAGAAATTTTTTTTTCAGAATGCTACACTACTAACGACCTCTTATATAGTCCCCGGTTAGCAGCCGCTTAAGTTATATTCTCAGAATAGCAGGGAAAACGCGTTGTATGAACACGTAATAACGCCTAAGTGATAAATAAATGCAGGATAACTAAACCGGTGATTCTGGAAATGGCTAGTGAAGTTAACTGAAGAATACGTTTCGTCGATGGCAGGAATAGTTACAGAATTAGTGATGACAATATTTTTCGTTAGGACAAGGAAGGAGAAAAAAACGGCGGCATCACACAAATATGGGCCCAAATTTATATAAAAATTTCGTACTACTACTTTTCGTTCTCATGCTTGAGAAAGTGGAGCATATGACTGAAGTGTGTAACTATTTCCTAACATAAAACCTTTTGTTTGTAGTAGGACTAGTAGGCATTTCATACTGGTACTTCGTTAATTATATTCTGTCGTGTTATTTATGTAAATAAGGTAGACAAAATGGCCATTTGTGCCAAAACAGTCTCGCTCATTTGGCGCGTGTTCCAATTACTGCTATTTCAGAAAGGCCTATGTCGTTTTAGGTAGCAGACAATGACAAAATAATCAAATCTAGAAACCCCATCTGCACTATTCGTGTTAACAGCTTTTTTTAGTATTATACGACATTTTGATTTTTCATGTAGCAAAACGTTCGACGAACTTTGATGAGGTACTGTATTAGGTTCTTTCACAGAAAAGAAATGACGCCGTGTAAAGCTGTATCAGGATAGAAAGACAAAAATTCTGGGACCTAAGGATTGAAGAAACGTGTACTGTCTTGCTTGTCTCTTGTCTTCACTGGTTTTATGCATCCTATATTTAATTTTATATCACACAAAAGAGAAAGTTATTATCTAACAGGCAATAAAGATTGCAAACTTTCTGAAGAGCTCTTATTTTCCCAATTCCAAATAATCCCACCCAGTATTACTTGTGAGTTTTTTTTAAAAGGGAGGTAGGATGTCAAATCGGCCGATTGGAAGTAGGAGAGAGACCACAGGACATTTTAATTTCCAATGTCCTGAATGTAGGTTTGATGGCTTCCATTACAAAATATAAAGGTTTAAATTCCACAGTGTGGAATACAGTGATGATGTGCGATAGAAAAACGTTGTGTGGGGAGGCGAGGCACTGCATTTTGGCACACGTAAGACCATCAAACTCTTCAGAAAAATGTGCGCTTCAAAATGAACAAATTTTGGAAAAATCGATTTTTTAAAAATGTTCATGTTCCATCTCAAACGCTCGAGGAACGGGGGGGGGGGGGGGGGGGGAGGGGGCACTATCGCGTTTTTGCTACGGTTAGGAAATATTGTAGATTCGGGGCTGGAGTTTTATGCTCTGGTGCAAAGTTCGGGTATACATAAGGCAGGGATCTGAAAATTCCCTAATAGATGTAGGTAAAAGATTACTTCATTAGCCACTCCAAAAACTTATTAGAATATTTGGACTCAAGGATTTAAATTTCGCATAAATCCAATATTCGTACGAGGTGGATCTTCACCTTACCTGTATGAAGATGCTTAACAGTGGTAGAGCAGGGTAGTAATGGAGAACGAGTAGTGGTCTTTATCAAAGTAGCTGTTTACTCCTAATTTGCGTATACAAGGTAGTCAGAAACAGTCTGAAAGCCTTTAAGATTGTTTCAGGATAGATCGTGCTGAGGAATAATTCGATATGTTGCGCCGTTTCCGTGTTATTTAGCATTGAAGTTAGCCAATCAGGTTGTTGCGCGCGCAGTTTGAAACACCTGCCCGCCCAAAGCGGCAGTGATACACAGACATCTCACGTTTGTGGGTCCTTCAATTACCACTTGTTCAAATGCTCATCACCAGTGAAAATGTGCCTTTTTAGGAAGTGATACAGAAAAGCTACGTTCGTTCGCTTTGGGGAAACCAAACGAACATTTTTAGTTAGCTACGCTGTTTCTGGCAGGGTGCTCGAATTTTCGCTCGCTACGACCCGACTGGCTATGTCAAATAACCCGTCAGCGGCACAACGTATCAAATTGTTTTCTTAACAATTGTTTCTCGGCACAATCTCCCCTGCTGCACCCTTACAAGCTTTTCAGACTGTTTCTGACCACCATATACAAAGTAATCCAGAAGTAACCTGCATAATGATCAGTGTGAGGGGATTAGAACTGGTAACAATTTATTATTAAAGACATTGTACAGACGAAGTCAGCAGTGGCTGCCTCTGCCTTGTCTAGTGTGACTCGTTCCTCCTGCCTGAAGGCTCTGCGTGTGCGGACGGGAGAACGAGTGAATGAATCTTTCATGCTGACAAGTCAAATTTTACAAAAACTGAAAGCTGTCGAGGAAACATTTTATTAATGTTTTACACCATGCACTACCCTTAGCTATGCAAACTTCTTTCCCACGAACATTTAGAGTTGAAGGATTACAGTCATGTTTTGAACAAAAATCATTGAAACGGACTCATCATGTGATATGGAGAAGTAATAGCAACAGTACAGGTACGCCTGTCGGGGAAAGATGGTAACAGAAAGCTCACTGAACTTCGAAGTTATCTAGACGGAGGATAAGAGCGGTTTTAAAATATGCTTTGTCATTGCTGCCTCACGCATTGCTCCGTCATACACAAAACAACGATACATACACTCCAACTGAGAATTCTGAGAACTTACTGGCCGCCACAATTTAAGAAGAGAATATAACAACACTGTTCACAGTCCCTGCAAAAATATTTCCTTAACATTTTCTGCTGCGAACACTGAAAGATGTAATGAAGATAGTAAGGGATTACTCTCATCATATGTGGTTCGTATTACACAGCTGACGGGCGTCGCTTGCTGCCAACACATTGTAATCGTTTGTAAAACTGCTTACGTGCTGCTGTGCAACAGGATGATAAAGCAGTGATGCTTTTGCACGCGCGGCTGGTACTCACTGCTCATACATTTCTGCGCCGTCAACAACACTCCTTTGCTTCTACTGCATCCTGTGCGAAAGAAAAGCCGAGATATTTGAAGTGCGAGGACCATTTCAGTTTTGGTCCGCTTGCCACCACTGCTAAGTGAAATCTGTGGCCGGCTTTCTTCAAGTCGCAAATACATGCGGCGTTATCGCAAGCATCTTCCCCGACGCGCCTCCAAGCAAAGTCCAGATTCCCGCGCTTCTTTCGATCGGATGTCGCCGTCGATACACACTGGACTCGCGAGGGGGGGACGGCTGTTTAAATCGTCGGTGTAGTCAGTAGTGGGACATACCTGCTTCCCTCGGCATAATCGTCTTCTGTTCTTCTCGATAGCTTCACTGGCTCCAAAATTGGCCGAAAGGTGTTAGTTCTATAGCATATTGTGCTCGACACCAGAGATAGATTTAAAACATTTTAATTATATTCTTGGTGTAAATTAGTCACTGGTATGGCCAGTTTCGGGTCTCACATATGGTTCGAATTAAAGGAAAGGTGATTGTTATCTACTACACACACTAGTTCATAGACTGGTAAATTGTCCTAGCGCAGTAATCACACAACACAGTCCAGTGATTCGAAATGAATCTCATGTGCCAAAAATTTAACGTAGCCTACTAGTTTACATTTAACGGATTCGAAACAAATAATATAGTGCACAAAAATAATCAGTAAGTCAGTGAACACTGACCTGCTGACCTGTCTTTGCTCATAGGAGTTAATAATCACTGTGTTCCTCCAATAAGTTCTCACATGAGATAAATTAGTAATTACTGTCAAAGAAATCCCGAATTTAACCCACGAGTGAAGAACACATGCGAATATTTCAGAATATTAGTTCTCGGCCTACGGCACATTGCTCACAACAAGAGACATGCAGTGTCTTTCATAAGTTTTGGGACAAACAGAATAGTTTTGTATTTAGTGTGAGAAATAACAAATAAACAACTAAACGTATTATGTTTGTTATTCCAGCAAACAGGATGTTCACAGAGCGATAAACTGAACATTTTACTTCATTTAATGACTCCAATTCTAAATACAGATTGAGATCCTAGTTCTCCATGACATATGCTTGGATAAATATTTCTTAGATTTCTCACCATGTCAGATTCACATGCAAACTCAAGCTTTCAACGAATACATTTGTTGTCATTGTCACGGGTTATCTGTCTTCTAGATACATTGTGAAGTGTCATCGTAAGAATGATTATATTCACAGACAATGAAAATACAGCCATTTGTATGGAAACAATCCAACTCAATGTCTTTACCTACTGCTGTTACAGTTTACACTTTACTCCATTGCTTAGAACTGTCAACAGATCAATTGAAAGTTTACACACTTCCTGTAAATTGTGGATGCAGAGCTGACATTCAATATAATGTTCCAGGTGTATTCAGGTCAAACAAATTTGATGGTTAAGCCATCAGCAGGAATGATCCTCCAACCACTGTAGCATGATTTGCATCTTACACCACAGTCAACTACAATATACTTGTGCAGGAAAATGTGCTGTAATAATTCATAAAGATGTGTGGCCAGTGTGGCACAGTTAGTAGAGTTCATACTATACATTCAAGTAAGTTCCCAGCTAACCATAGTAATAGATTCAGAGCATAGATTCTCAACAAGTGCTATTGCAGTCACCACACACTTTTTTGATGGATGACAGTATTATTGTTCAACTAAGACTGATTTTCACTGCAGGTACAATGCATATCTGCAGTGATGAAAATTTGACAGTGATACAGACAAAACTTTAAACTCCCATCATTCTTCCCATACACAGAAAGTGATCTAATTTCCATGGTAGCATTGCATTTTAAGTGATTTTTAAGCAATTCTTCAAATATTTTCTAAGTGTTTTACATTTTACATAAGGTATCTAACACCCCCAGTGAATTTCTAAATGGTGACAGCTGAAAAATCTGAAGGTGTGAGCAACATATGAAAGGTTTTCATAATCATAATCAATTGGTGGATTACAAGGACTTCTGTTTACGAATTTACACACTCCCATAGTGTTTCTAAATAATTTTCCAATAAATGCCAGTGTAATTCCTTCAAACAAGGGCGCCCATGTTGTGGTCTTTTGTTGGTCATGACAGTGAGTGACAAAAGATTTGGTGTGAAATGACCAAGTGTGTAGACTTGGAGAAACTCTACAAGCCAGCTAAGTTGTAGGACATTGAAATGTTTTTGAAAGTTGTGAAATATTTCTAGCAATCATCAAACTTAGTGCTCTTCCAGGAGATCTGAGTTTCATTTCACTTCAGATATGAAGTATTTCTGATGAAGTTCAGACTTAGAATATTTGTATGAAATGGGAAACTAGCAATTTATGTGCTGCACAGTACAGATTATGCAACACTTCACCCTACACATCTACATGTTACATCAAATATTGGAACAACTGATCTCATGTTTCATCAAAATTTGTAGCAAAATGCCCCATGTTACAGCAAGTATGGTAACAAAATGCCCCATGTTACAGTGAAATTGTTCCAATTTGCCCTTTATTTAACCAAAACTTAACAAAATGCCTTATATTACAGTGAAATTGTAACAAAACTCATGTCATAGTACAATTGCAACTGAATACCCCATGATAAAATGAAAGTTATAAAAAAATTACCCAGTACACCATTATATTACAGCATAAGTCTCAATTATGGAATGAGCATTGGAACAAATTACCCAATAGACCTCTATGTTACTGGAAAATTCAGTAAAGTTCTGACAAATGAGCTTTGTAAATGTGACCAGGTTGATGAAGATATGGAAAAAATTCATTTAAAAAATGAAAAAAAGAAAAAATGTTGTATTAAGAACCTCACTGGAGCATGTCTTTTTGGCACCTACATTGTTAAGACACAGCTTTTTTTTTTTTTTTGTCATTTCAGTTAACATGATGGATGGTTGGTGTTGTCCAACCAGTATGCGGATTTGTACTGTTCAGTCTCTGAATTAAGTAATTTTTGCATCAGTGCAACCAGTGAATGATGTGTTGTATTTATTTACATATAGCAGCAAAATTAAGTAGCAAGTAGTTGCAGAATCGAATGCAAGGAGAAGAAGAACTGTGGAAAGAACATTGACAATGAAGATTATTCAGCTCTAGCAAAAATGCAGATAAGTCGTAATTAATTGTACTTCTCACTCTCATAAACTGTATATAAGTCAATGAAAATTTGTTTTCCTTTGAAATTAATATTTTGAGCCAATTGAGTACAAGGCAGAAAAAGAGATCAGAGAATCTTACACCTTCCATCTTTCTGGGTGATATTCAAGACATCAGCTGGTGAATTCTTATTGCAGAAAATTTTGAATTGTTCATTCTCTTCATTACGCTGTACACTTCACAAATCTGTATTTACTGTTGTTTATTGATCACTACTGGTTTTAAAGTGCTCAAGGCTCCATCATCAGGCAGGCAGGTTATTGACACAGAGTAAGTACAGTCAGCCGTATCAAATGCAGATTAGGAGTGATGTGTATATATTATCATGCCATCATGATATATCTGAACCACAATATACAGGATGAGTGTTTTTATCTTGATATAAGAAATATCTCAAAAATTATACATCAGATTAAAAAATGGAAAAATACATTCAGTATTTTTTTAAATATCTGGTGATACCAATGTTCAGTCTGGTCCCTTTAATCCCACAAACCAAACAACCAACCTGATACCAATGTTGACCCCTGCCCCACCTGCAGGGGGCAAAGGGGAAGGCAACATTGAAATCTTAAAAATGACATTCTATTTTAATTGCAGATTTGGATGCTATGGGAAAACACATCGCTTTTGTATGTAATGTTTTTGTCATCTCACAGTAGATGGCACACAACTGAATTCCAAAACTGTATCATCTCCAGGAAAAATGCAATGGATCAGAAAAAGAGGACCAGACATGTTCAGTAGTTGTGGAAAGAAGTTGTTTAAGGTGTGTCCTCTCATCTCTAATCAACAGGTTGCTTATTTGAGGCATCCTCTCACTTCTCTCCAATGGCATGCTCGTTTCTAAGAATTGTTTCAAATATGTGCTCAAAAATGTAACCATCCATTTTATTTCATTTATTTTCCAGACAGGAAATTACTCAACACAACACAAAAGTGTTCCCAAAGTAATTTCCTGACAAACATTGATGATACACTGATCATGTTATTACACATTGTTAGCAGTTCATTATAAACTTCACTCTTCAAGTACTATAGAACAACAAACAAAAGTCAGGCAAAGTAACATTTGATGATCTTGAGTGCAAGACACTGGACTGCTTCTTTTGGTCCACTGATGACTGTGGTCATGATCTAATACTTCCTTTGCTGTTGCAGAATAATTTGCTGGATAACCATCATGTTAAAACCACATTGTGTGTCACAAGTTCAAGGGAAAGTCTGCAAGCAATACTGAAAGGTCATCATCCAAGAATGTTCGATATTTACCACCTTTTAAAATATCACAATAAAGAATAGACCAATGGGTTTGTCACCAATTGTCCCATAATAAACATTCACATTCCATGGATGCTGATGTTCAACTGGGAATAACCAGAGTGGTTTTCCACATTCCAATAATGCATTTTGTGTCGATTAATCACACTGTGGTTTGTGAAGGTCAAGTTGTTAGAGAACAAGTTTGGTGGAGCAAACACTGGCAAAATGTTACTTCCTGATGGAAGGGAATATGAAACAGATGATATTTTTTACATTTCAAAATCCGGCAAACAGTAGTTTGCCTAATTCACAATTAACGACTTAATTGCAGAGCACTAATTTAAGGGTTATGATTCACTGCATCTAATACTGCAATTTCATTATTGTCTCTGGCAACTGTTCTTTGATGGTTTCTTTTTTGTAGCTGTACAGTTCCCTCAGTGTAGAACTATTGAATATCCCAACAGAGAAAAGCATGTGATCCCACACTGTTTGGGAAATGTTGAGTATAAAGGCTTACAGCATTATCTATATTCCTGCCACTTTCTCCATAGATGTAAAACATTTCAATGTTGTCTTATACCTAATAGCCTGCATTCTAACTATTGACACAGGCCTTTTTTATTGCTATTTTAGTTCTCCGCAAATGGAGTGGGCTGACAGCAAATAAAAATTGCTCCTCGGCCATAGGTTACATGAATTAAAAGATGATTTAAAATACATAAAAACAGATGACAATATGTGATGATTTTTTTTAAAACACAATGGTTAACAATATTTATGTTATTTACAGAAAAGTGGATACCAGAATTAATATTTTAAAAATTACACTGGGGAACGATATTGAAGATTTTTAAAAGTTATATAGATAGCTTCATATTCCATTTAAAATGAAATCACTGGTAATAATGTGAATGATGTTGTGTTTTATTGATGATGATGGTGCATGGTTATGACAAAGTTGGAATGATGTGTATGACTAAGGGGCCCTGTGGAACTGCAGGAAGTGACTGAAAAATAACAAGGTGGGAAAAGTGGGAAGGAGGGAAATTGAAGGAAAGTGTAAAGTAGAGTGTAGTGACTAGTGTTTGAAAGAGGGGCATATTTCAGAATGGATTTCATCATTGGGGAGCGGGAGGTCATCGAAATTCTGGTGCGAGAGGATGAATAAAGTGCATAGAATATGGAATATGAATGTGCTGGTGTAGCAGGATACTTGGCTTGGTGACTAGTGGGTTTAAAGTTGGGTGCTGTGAACGGGAATTGCAGTTAATGTATTCGAGCTGAAGGTGCTCTAGGAAGAGAAAAAGGTGTGGGAAGTGGGCGACTTGGTACAGGATGCAAGTTGGGAAAAGTAGGCAGATGTTGAAGGTGAGGCAGAGTGCATGTCTTTATTGGATTTCAAGGGCCTTATAAAATTTAGGGAAGTAGAGATCCAGGCAACATTGTCATATATGAGGATGAGGCAGATGAGGGATTTATTGGTGAGGATAATGGTAGAAAGATGTACACTCCAGGTGTGGCCAGTTATTAGTTCCAGGCTTTTTAGTGGAAGGTAAGGAGATGTGCATTCCATGTTAGTTTTCTATTCAGAGTTAGACCCAACTACTTTACTGTGTTAGTTAGAGGGGTGGATTTTTTGTAGATGGAGAGAGGGAAATATGAGTGACGGCAACACTGTGTGGTGTGACCAAAAATGATGACTTCGCTTTACACCACTTGACCAGGAGAGCCAGGTGGAGTTGGAAGGAAACATGAGTGTGTTGAAGGGTTGAAGGGTGTGGTGAGTGGCTAGGAGGAGGTGTCATCAGGGTATTGCAATAGGTAGGTTGGGGGCGGTGATTTGAAAATGTCTGAAGTGTACAGGATAGAAAGGAGTGAAAGGACAGAGCCTTGAGACACACCTGCAGTACAGAGGAATATGCAGGAGCAGGCATGGTCAATTACGATGTATGTAGGCAGACATAATGAATAGAGAGTGCATAGATTTGTAACCTGAAGAGCAATCCAGAATGCCATACCCAATGAAAGGCTTTTTGAATATCATGGGAAACAAATTTGGTGGACTTCTGTTTATTTTGTTAATGAGAGATTAGACGGGTAATGTAAAGAAGTTTGTCATTGATGGAATAGTTAGGACAAGAGCCACATCAGGTGTTGAGAAGGGATAGGTGGGTTGAAAGATGCTGATCGATTTGTTGGCTAAGAAGGGTTTCAGAGCTTTTGATGAAAACTAAGATGGGGCTGATAGGTCAATAGAATGAGGTCTTTGAGCAGGGCTTAGGTTTCAAGAAGGAAAGAACTTTGGACACTTCCCATTACCCTGGGTAATGATGAGAATAGGGGATAGTATTGTAAAGTATGGCAAGGGTTTTATGATAGTTTCCAGGATATTCGCTGATGTGACAAAAGGGAACTGTATAGCGACCAGGATCAGTGTTTCAGTCTTTAGTGATTGTCGGACTCATGTTTTCAGTTGTTTTTGATGTGTTTAGTCCTGTTTGTGGAGTTCAGTGTAAGTAATGGAAGTTTGGTGTGAGAAGTTGGATAGTTGTGTTGGTATGTCCATATACATAGGGGTCCATCAAGTAAAGCAAGCTGGGATTATGTGAGATGGTGAACTTGTCTTTCAGGTAGGATGTGAATTTTTTGGCTTTGGTGTAGTTATGGGGACATTGTCTGTTGTAATGTAGGATTGGATTGATGAGATTTTATAGCTGTTTTGTTTAGTATAGTGCATATCATGTGGCAGTCCCAACGTTATTTGGCTTGCAATTAACTCAATCAAGCAGTTGGTAATGTGTGAGCATATTGCAGTCAGTTGCAGTCATGAGCATAAAGGAATTCTTTGTAGACACAATGAGTTGTTGGAGTAGAGCAAGAGCACATGGAGGGAGAGTAGGATGGTCATAGCAGAGAGTTTGGAGTGGGATTTGATTGGGAATTGCATACCAGATGGTGTGTTGGAGGAAGTCATTCTTGTTTTGGATGTCATCAGAACATTGGATCATGGTTTTCGATTAGGATGTGGATTTGAGCACAGTATGTATTCGAGTCTACATGGGAATAATCCTGAATTTGTAGGGTGGATGATTGAGAGTGGGGTGGATTGGGTTTGGTACTTTGTGTGACATCTGGAGAAAGAAAGTTGGATGTAGAACTTCTGCTGTGGTACACCTCAAGAGGTTAGAGGAGACAATAATGGTACCAGGGGATGTACCTCTGTCATGACAGGTGAGACAGGGATGTGGATATTGTGGCCATTGATATACTGATGCTACCATTGTTTTTGGGGAAATGTGCAATAGTGAAGGTGAGGATCAGCTATGGTTAAGTATAAGGTAAAGCTTCAGCATTACATGTGTTAGAAAATCATAAGAGATGTGATGTGATGGGATGGGATCACCATAGATGGCAATGAATGCTCTCCAGTGTGCTCCAGTGCTGGCCACAGGATTGGTAAGGAGTTCTTGTGGCAGAGCATCCCATTCCTCCACCAGTACCATTGACAACTGGTGAATGGTCAATGGCACAGGTTGATATTCTGCAACACATCTTCCCAGATCATCCAAAATGTGGTCAATGGGAATGGGTCAGAGGAATGGGCAGGTCAGTCCTTTCACCGAAATCCTCTTGCTCCAAGAGCATCTATGCAGTCCCATATTATCAAAATAATAATAATAATAATAATTTAAAAAAATAAATGAAGTGCATGGGGAAGGAGTTCACTGTTACAATAACATTGACCAGTGAATGATCATATTGAAAGATTTAGAGGTCAGTCAGTATGTCCATACAGCATTGTACCTCCCTACACTATAACACCTGGACCATCAAAATGATCGTGTTCAAGAATGTTCCTGAGTCTATTACATACTCCCACCTCTCACCATATGAGTGCACACCCGCTTTTGTCAAAAATGATAGGTTTGGTGGTCCAGGTGCTCTGGTGAGCAGGGGCATAATGTTACATGGTTGTACTTACCTCCAAATCTTTGAACACAGTATGCTCACTGATCAGTGTTTTCACGATGTACTCCTTCCCTGTGTGTGTCTTTTCAGGGAGCATTCGGCTCTCACTTCATTTTTATGGAAGAGAATGTGTGATGACATTGAACAGCACACATGGGAAAACTCCCAGAATGAGTTGATATTCGGGGAATGAACTTGCCTGCCCATTCTCCCAACTTAAATCCCATTTAATACATGTGGGAAGCATTGTGGAGATGTGTTGCAGCAAGTTAAGTGTGGTGGTGGAGGAATGTAATGCCTTACCACAAGAACTCCTTACTAACCTTGTGCCCCACATGGAAGCACATTGCAGGGGATGCACTGTCATCAGTGACGATCACACTTCTTATTAAGGACCATTTCTTAGTTTTTGCAATGTCCAGTGGCTCACTGTAAATAGTGATGGCTTCAATGTGATTATTGTCTTTGAACAAAAGTCACTTCAGTTTGCCTCATTGTGTATTTCCTTCCATTTCCTTCTGTGCTATACTGTAGCAGTCCTTTCTATGTCTGGTGCTATAGTCCTTAAGTTATGCACATGAGTGCATGCTAAACTCCTGTTAAAGAGCTGCTAGAGGTGATAGCCTGAAAAGTGTTTCAAGATTCATCATCTTCCCCATGATCTGCTATGTAAATAGAAAAGAACTCAAGAATAAGCTTTCTATGGCTTTTTTGTCTATGACAAAAAAAGACACACCATGAAGAAGTTATGCAAACTGATATTTGTACAGGTATAAATACAAAACTATAGATTTTGGTTGTTGATGACGTAAGTGTGATGCTGCAGCACAATTTCACTGCACATCTGGCAAGGATATTAAACAGAGAATATGTTGACACCAGGGCATAAAGCCTTTGCAGATTTCATTCCGTGTACTTAGTCAGGCAGTAACTATGCCTCGCAGACAGGTGCATGAACAATATATGCAGATGTCAGCATTTGAGGGAGGATATGTATTGGGCTTGAAGAAGTAGGTTGCAGTAATCAGTGGATCGATAAACATTTGAACAGGAGTTATGTTATTATTCGAGGATGTTGGCAGAAATGGGTGAAACAGTGCCAAACACAGTGTCAGGAAAGAAACATTTAGCCTAGAGAGATGACACAATATGAAGACCAAACAATTGTTATAGAGGCAAACAAAATCCCAGATTCATAATTATAATTTGCATAATTTGCAACTGTCCTTCAGTGACCACAAGGCCTATTAATAGGTGGCTCACAGAAAGGGGGCTGAGCTCATAGTGCATTTGTGCCAACTACCATTGACCTCTGTACATCAAGTTCATTTGCAGTGGCATTGGGCCCTTTCAGTCTGGAATCTCACTGACTGGAGATTGTCTTCAGTGATGAATCCTGCTTGAAACTGGCTCCCAATGACCAATGAAGGATTTCTGGGGGTTGGGTTGGGTTGTTTGGGGGAAGAAACCAAACAGCAAGGTCATCAGT
Organism: Schistocerca gregaria; assembly: GCF_023897955.1. Classification (NCBI taxonomy): domain Eukaryota; kingdom Metazoa; phylum Arthropoda; class Insecta; order Orthoptera; family Acrididae; genus Schistocerca; species Schistocerca gregaria. Next base: position 604,019,387 of record NC_064921.1, on the reverse strand, counting down.
CTCATCGGATTAGGGAAGGATGGGAAAGGAAATTGGCCGTGCCCTTCCAAAGGAACCATCCCGGCATTTGCTTGGAGCAATTTAGGGAAATGATGGAAAACCTAAATTAGGATGGCTGGATGTGGTATTGAACTGTAGTTCTCCCAAATTCAAGTCCAGTGTGCTATCCACTGTGCCACCTTGCTTGGTGAAGGATTTCTGGAGATGTCTCTGACAGTGGTAGGATACCAACCTGACTGTCATCCAACATATGGCTTGACAACCAGGTATGATGGTCTGTAGTGCTACTTCATTTCATAGTGGGACCCATTTAGTTGTCATCCATGGCATCCTTACAGCACAGCGGAATGCACACAATATTCTATGCCCTGTTTTGTTGCCCTTCTGGCAAGCCATCCTCAACTTTCATTTCAACAAGATAACACCTGTCTGTTCCCTGCAAGAGTTTCTACTGGATGACTTTATGCTTACCAAACTCTATCTTGACCAGAAAGTTCTCTGCATCTTTCCCCAAATGAGAACATTTGGAGCATTGTGGGGAGGGCTCTCCAACTAACTTGGGATTTTGACAATCTAACATGCCGGTTGGACAGAATTTGTCACAATAGCCCTCAGGAGGACAGCCAACAACTCTCTCAATTTATGCAAAGTTGAATAACTGCTTGCATAAGGGCCAGAGGTGAACCACTGCATTACCGGCTTTCTCAATTCATGAAGCTCTTTCTCTTGAATTATTTATCAATGTTTCTGAAATTGTAATCATTTGTTTGTCTGTACATGTACATATCACATCTACCATTTTTCATCCCATTTGGATAGATCCTTTATCCCCCCCCCCCTCCCCTTAGAGCTTATTACAAAAACTGTCAGTCATTGTGCCTATAGGTAACTGTACACCGTTTATCTGTTGAACCCTTGTGTGAACACACATTTGCTCTGCCATTGGTCATTGGCTGCTTTGGTCAAGCATCTGGTGCTGTATTAGTTATTTTGATGCAGCATCAAGTTCACTATCTTGTTTTACAAAAATTATTCAACTACTATGTGCAGAAGGAGCACAAAAGAGCACAGGAAAGTCAAAGATGTCTATAACTTTATATCCTATCATAGTAATGATGCTGTTAAAAGCTTGAGGAAGATTGAAGAGGACAGTTGGACACATGACTGAATACAAGGCACACTTAGTCTATGCTGAGAAATTGATTGATCTAGAGTGTTCCAAAGTATTTGATGTAATAAGAAGTGAAATAGGAAACATACCTCACACACGTTACACCATTTCATCCTGTCAATTTCCTCTCCACAAAAGCCTTAAAAAGTGCCAGTGATTTTGGTGCCAAATACTGTGAAGCTAGCTAAGAAGATACCTGTTTGCAAGTTCCAGGTGAAAGTGCTGATAAAGAGTATTGTCACAACTCTGCATATAGGTATTTTGAAGGTTTCACCAGAGTATAGGTTAAGTGATGCGTATCCAAACATGCAGAAAGTTGTGAGGATATTTATGAGAGTGTCAGTGACTGCAGTGTCAGTTTAAGTAAAAAAATATGATTAAACTACTTAATGTCAACTAGAAGTGAAAGGGAATGTCAAATTTAGTTGTCTTGGTAATAGAATATGACACAGCTGCTACACCTGACTTAAATTGTGTCATCAACATGTTTGCTTCACTCCAGTAAAGAAAATGCAAAATATATATATATATATATATATATATATATGCGGATGGATATGTGTGCGTGTGTGTGTGTGTGCGAGTGTACACCTGTCGTTTTTTTTCCCCCTAAGGGAAGTCTTTCTGCTCCCGGGATTGGAATGACTCCTTACCCTCTCCCTTAAAACCCACATCCTTTCGTCTTTCCCTCTCCTTCCTGAAGAAGCAACCATCGGTTGCGAAAGCTAGTAATTCTGTGTGTGTGTTTGTGTGTTTTGTTCATTGTGCCTGTCTGCCGGCACTTTCCCGCTTGGTAAGTCTTGGAATCTTTGTTTTTAATATATTTTTCCCATGTGGAAGTTTCTTTCTATTTTTATATATACCACAAAAAATGCAATTCCTAGAAACGAATACTTTTTCAACTCTTAACTACAGACCTTTTTCATTTATTTCTCATTAATAATTTATAAGGAGCAAATAAGAACTAAGTGTGTTGTAGCTGTTGGGGGGTTCAGTCTGAACACTGGTTTGATGCAGTTCTCCATGATACTCTATAACTGTTCAAGTCTCTTTATCGCTAACTACTGTAACCTACATCCTTTTGAACCTGCTTACTGTATTCATTTCCTGGTCTCCAGGTCTTGAACTTTGGGCTATTTCAGTAGTTGTCCTTCTGCCAGTTAATCATTTTTTGTCTGTGTAAGGACCTCCCTCTGCCATGCTGAAAACCTCTACTAATTTGTCAGGATGGAGACCAAGGACCTGTGCAGCTTTGTTAGACACAATGGAGCAATATTATGAATTATGCCATGTACTTCTGAAAATACAAATCATTGCTGCTTCTTCTGCTCTGGTGGCTACGTAACCTGGAGAAGAATTCACCAAATCCAGCAGTAGACTTTTGGCAGCCAGGGCGCTGCATCAGCTTGGAATGGAAGTTGATGACTCCCTGATGTGACGATTTTGCTGCCTGCTGGTGATGTAGACGCTCCCAGTTGGTAGCTCTGCTTTTGGAGATGGTGGTGCCCATGATGTGTGCATTTTGATTCACATGTCTGTTTGGGGTATTCTCCTTCCTCCACAGATCACTTCCCATGTTTTCCTTTCAGGTGACCTGACGTTGGATGCTGTGTAGTTATGCTGAATGCTGAACCTGGCCCACCAGTATGGTAGGCCTTCAGACTCAGGTGACAGTGGACTTTAAGGCACCTTCCACCCAGGACTGAAGTCATGTTGGTGGGCCCTCAGTCTACCAATCAGCACTGACTGCTGTGCTGATGTCAGTACTGGATGCTGGACTGCAGATTCAAATCATTGATTTTCTCGTTGGCCAGCAAGTGAAATATCAACACAAGAACATTCTCCCACACAAGATTTTACCATACTATAACCAGAAAATCAAGTGTGAGTGACATGAACGCCACTGATCTTACTGATCGAGTGCTGAAACCTACTGGAGTGGAATATTTATGTCATTGAAGGGATGCTCTGCTCTACGATGTTATTCATAATGACGAAACTGATTATACTGTTCCTGAGTTATCAGCAGTCTTCAGTTCAACTAAATTTACTTAGTGAAATTGTTACAGGGCCTTTACTGCTTAGTCAGACTCTTGCTAGCTGTTTTTGTGTCCTCCACTGTCTCTTGTGTAACATTACAGAAGTAACTAAAGATGTTCAGCCTGCACCGTTGTAACCATTTTCTGCTGAGGTGCTTTCAGTCTCTTCTAAACTTAGCAAAGTGGCTGTTTTGCTTGGCCCAGCAAAGGTGTTGAAATGTTTATGCTTTCCTGTTTGCAGCTGGTGACACTTCATTGTGGTTGAGCAACACTGGCTGTTAGAAAATTTTTACTCTCCAGTTCTCTTACTAGTTCTGCTGCATAACATCTCTTTTAGCATCTGCAGAAGGCATGACAATGCTGCTGCTTGGCGTGTTCTGTACAGTACTTCACAGTCACCAGACTCGGTTATAGCTGGGGACAGAAGCTTGTGAATATAATGAAGTAACTTTGGGAAGCAGAGCACCCGTACCCACATAGATGTGCACACTACAAGAATTCAGCATGCAAATGTTGTGATCTAACTGTGCAGAAGGACTGGCCTATTGCGCTCACTGCTGCTCACAAGTAAACACTTCCATCAGCTGGTCTGCCCATATCATATGATGCATGTACCCTCCATGTCAGGTTCCTGGACTACTCCATAGTTTTATCTAGGTCAGCTCATCTGCCTCTGCTGGGACACCTGATGGTGGAAAGACTAAACCTCCCTTTGTGTGTAAACCAAACTCTCGGTAGGGGACTTGAGTTATGGTTCAATTGGTCTTATTGCTTCTGAAATGAGAAGTTTATTTTAATGTGTTTATGGATATTCCAATAAACTTTTTATGCATCATTTAGTGGGCCTTAATCTCTGTGCACTGCCACCAGCATGAGACATGTCAATTACTAGCTCTAATATTTTGCCATATGTCTTGTAATGAGAAGTAGCATCAACATCAGCGCTGTTTGTGACTGACAGGTACAGTTTCCCTTTTCCCCCGGTTATCTGAGAGCACTGATGTGCTGCTTCCTGGACTCAGGTAGTTACACCGGCCCTGGATCGAATCCGCTCAGTGGATTGTTGATGAAGGGCCGGTCAGCCAACCAGCCTGGATGTGGTCTTCAGGTGATTTTCCACATCCCCCTAGGTGAATACTGGGCTGGTCTCATCTCAGTTACGTGACTTGCAGGCATTTGAAAAACGTTCGCACTATTTCACAGTTTACACTAGATGCAGACATCTGGGGTACACTCTTTCCATCCTGGAGGATATTGGGTGGCAACAGGAAGGGCATCCAGCCACCCTCTGTAACTAACCTTGCCAAACTTCATAGTAACAACACATACCTGGCAGTTGCTGGAGTGGGATCCAGATATAGATAGGTACAGTTTCCCTTTTGTTTTACAAAATATCTTTATTCTGTGAGTAATCCATGGCTTCTTGGCAGACTTTAGTTTAATCTGAGTTAGTTTTTGGGGAAACAGTGTACAAATAAGGTAAGGATTTAATTAATTAAAGTGTTGTATTTTTCATTCATGTCATGAGCACTGTGTTCATCACTCCAGTTCATGTGTTTGAGGAGTGTCTTAAATTAATTAATTTTTGGTGTAATCACTAATTTCATGGACCCAGATTTAGTAGATTTTATATTATGTTTTGTATTAAAATTTATGCATGTCACATTGCAAAAGGCCATTGACTGTTGCTTTTGTAATACAATTTTATTCATTAGACCTCTCTATAAAGAGGTTATCAATGGTTGTTTGTACACAATTAGCTACCCAAGTTGAGAAGTTTACAGCAGAAATTAAGGTGAATGATAATGTTACTGGCTGCAGTAAATTCTTACTGCAAAAGTAAAAATCTGCTTTAACATCACCAGCAAACGCTGTTTCTTTGTTTTTTGCTGAGCTTCAAGAAAATTTATGACCAGATTAAAATTATCTGCAGGTTCTTAGTATGTGCTTACTGTTATGAAATTCTACTTCATCACAAAAGCTTCTGTATGCTGCTCCAGGAAAAATTTATGAATGTCTGTGTTCTTATATCTATGATAGTTTCTGATCAACGTGCAATTCCTCCTTTCTCCATCTCTACTTTACAAAAGTGAGATGCAAATCTAAATCCTGCAACACTTAACACATCTATACAGGTTGTCACATGACGTTCATTGAGGCAGATTATGCCAGTTGTGTTTGTTGACTCTAATTCATCTATGAAAATAGGTAGTTCATTAATTTTCCTTCTTATTCCTTGAATATTTTGGTGCAATAAGAATATCTGGCATTACACATTGACTGAGATAAAACTGGGTGTAAATAAAATTTCTGCTGACTGCTGAAAATTTTTGTCAATGTACTGTTTGTCCTAATGCAATATGACAGAATTATGCTTTTTGGTTTCTTTTCACAAAGTGAAGATTTGTTTCAACCCCAACCTCTCTTAAAACTTTATTTCTTTCTGTCCTTTCTATCCCGAAGAAGTTGTTGCTCTGACACCTGTAACCACTGGTACTTTACCCCTCCCCCCTTATATTTTCTGCTATTGACACAGCCAGTTTATCCTTCCCTTTAGTGTTGAAGATGAAGACCATGCGAACTACTCATATGATCCCACCTACTGGCAGAATCAATTGGAACCACACAAATACGTGAACCTGCACCTGACACGTTCAGCCTTTCCAACTCCAAATTAACTCTCCCAATAGAAGAGTTCAAATGAGGTTGGTTGTGACATCTCAAAACAGATACAAACTCAACACTGATATGTCTTAATGGTGAACCAATCTTTATCATGTCACACTTTATATTGTACCCAGGATTTCTGTCAATAATAATACCCATCCCACCAATTACAATTACAATGTCTTCCTTGGTGAAGTCTTTAGAAGGTTATCCTAAATCCTCTGTCACTGGCTCCAGGCCAGCACTAGATTTAAAAAAAGTACTCTGACCCTCGTTCATTCTGTTAAAGTTGCCCCACACCTCTAGCATCAGAACTACCAAACAACAAAACTTACTCTCCATTTCCTGACTTCCCTCTCCATTCTTACTTTCCAGTTTACAAGTGACAGTTTATTTTGCCCTGCCTGGACCTACATCAGTTTCTAACTGAAGCAACAGTTCAAACTTATTTTTCACATTGGCCATAAAGCTGACACATAAAGTTCTAAGCCTGATCCTTCTGTTACCTGTTGGCATTTTCCACCTCTCTTTACCCTTTTTACCCTTCTCTCTTCTTAACATGTCTAGATCTTTCCTATCATTGTATAATTCAACCATAAGGGCGGCAATTTTCCTCTCCTGTTCCACTATCTTCCTATCTGTACTACATATCCTACAAAACCACTAACGGGCCTCATTTACTTTCCCAGTTCCCACACTTCTAGTCATCCCAATGGAAAAATCTGCTGCATCTTTCACATCAGATCCCCAAACTATATCATTGTGAATCAGGCATTTATCATACATTTAAAAAATAATACTTTACTAAGAATAAGTAAAATTTCCAATAAATAAGAAAACACATTTACAAAAATTTGCCCTATACGCAACTGTATGTAAACAGTCTATTCGGGCAAAGTTTCTGAATCAACCAATTTAAATGCATACTACATTCTGGAAATATGAACTCAGTAATGAACAACACGATCTACTTAAATTGCTGGAAATAAAAAAGGACAATTCACTGCAACTTATAGGGACTAAGATGGAAGAGGAGACCCTAGAACTTTTCAATCATCTTCTTTACTTTTCGTTCAGTGACCAACATGTTGAGGAAAACCCTCAGTAGCTTACCTTATTTTGCAAGACCTCAAGGACAAAGCACTTCAATCAGCAGTTTTCAAACCTAAATGTTTTTGGACATATATACACAATACCTTTGTGGTGTGGTCACATAGGACATCAATGAATCCTTCATTTTTAGAACATCCCAATGCCCTCCAGCCGAGCATTTGTTTCAACATGGAAAAGGAGGAAAATGGTGATCTCCCATCTCTGCATGTCATGGTTCATAGGAAATAAGGCGGCTCCTGGGTCATAGTGTTTTGTAAAACAACAAGTACCAACCTATGCATATGAGTTATAATGCTACTGTGCATTATGAACACTCATTCATAGGACTTGATTTGGAGAGACTGCCAGTAAAGTTCAGCCACCTTCACTGTATGTTTGTTTAGAACAGACACGCCAGTAGGCAGATTCACAGCGCATTCTGACCAGCATGCATTAGATCTCCAGAGCACCCAGAAAAAATGGAGAACTCCACTAGGATGGTTTCCCTGCCTTATTTTGGCAGGCTGCCCTTCAAGACTGGAAGGCTTTCCACACACACACACACACACACACACACACACACACACACACACACACACACACACACTCATACACACACACACACACACATACTCCTTGTTTGGGACCTTAAGGCTCAAGAGATGTTGATTGGCTGCTGCCATTTGGCCACAAGTGATGCAGTTTGGAGGCGCATACGGTCAGCATACCACGTTCCTGGCAGTTCTGACTTTCCAGACCTATAAGCCACTACTTCCCATTCAAGTAACTCCTTAAATGGCATCATGAGTCTGAATGCACTCCATACCAGTCCCCTCATCAAGCAAAAATCCTGACAGTACCAGAGATTGAATCTAGGTCCTCCGCTTGGCAGCTATCTACACTGACCACTCGGCTATGAAGGTAGACCACACAAGACTAGGTCAGCCAGAATAATCTAGAACTGCTGAGCACTGTGTTGATAAAGAACAAAGCATGAATTATGGAGAGATCAGGATTCTCTCACCCTCCTTCACACACTGGTTTTGGTGAAACTAATTCATGGTTGGCTACAGACAATGGAATACAGTGAGAAAATACTGATGAGGAATCAAAGCCAGGAGAGCTAAGCTGGCACCAACACCTTACCCATGTACATTCACTGATGTCGGCAGCTTGCACCCAAATGTGCCTGTGTTGTGTGTGCAGTGTCTGTGGCTCACTTCTCCAACACTGCCCCACCTATAGGCATCTGTGTTTTTCTAATGGACCAGTGTATAAAATTGGTGAACAACAACAGCTAGCTGCCACAGCTGCATGATGGAGATATTGTGCACCTTAGACAAACTGGTCCAACAATACTCCTAAGAGCCTTTCAAACAGTAATTGTATTGGGAGAGCGTCAAACATCTAAGCTAGGATAATGCAGTTTCATGTGTATATGAATGTTTGTATTTGTTAACCAATTTTGCTGAAAAAGAACATTGTCAGAAAACTCATCAGTGTTTAAAATCTTATTTGTCTGTCTGTTTTTCACTTCATAGGTCAGGTATTCAGTGGATTGTTACCTTTACTCTTTCCATTGTTAGTATTTTCAGTTTTTTTATAAATATAGCTCGCTGATCAGACAAGGTGGATAAAGTTTCTCATATTACCCATGAGCAGCAAGTTGCAAATGGTTTTTGCATTTCTGGAAGCCTGAAAAGAGTTATTCAAAGCATTTGGGTACCTATCCTATTCTTCGTTTTTGTCCCATTGTATAATGGGAGTGTCAAGCTTGAGATCTGATGCCTTATACTGCCCCTGTAACAGCAGACCATCTGCTCCATCTGCTGATCACAGCAGTGCAATGCTAGTGTTCTTATGGTACCTGCTAATTTTCTTGTTGTGTTAGCTGCTGCCACAATGAAGAACAATGAATCAATGAATACACACAATTAAGTGCATGCTTCCTCTTTGTTAGATTCCTATAATTAGGGAACATACAGCACCATCTTCTCTGTGTCTGCACTTGAAAAATATTTTTTATTGTTATGATCAGCCAGTTTGACAGAGCACCTCTCATTACCATTATATGATGAAGTTGAATGTCAGTAGATGAGGAATTTATCTTTTCAAAACCTCATCTTTTACTTTTTAGAATATTATGAATAATTTTTGTTGTTATTGTTGTTAAAGGACAGAAAATGGACTCAGTATGCTTCTCATTGAAGGCAATGCATGACTGGTGTAAGAAAACATGAGTGATATGCCCACTGAACTGTTCTTAATGGCTGACGAATGAAGAAACTCTGCAGTCATGTTTCCCGCCATCAGGACACTGCAAAAAGAAAACAGTAAGAGTTATATTCTGCAGAAATACATATTACATGCTACTAAGACTGCAGATTTAAAGCTGTGAGAGAAAACAATTCATTATGTTCTATAAATGTAATAGGCATGTCTAATTATTTTAACAAAAACCCTCTTCTGTTTTTGAGACTCATAGTGATATCAGAGCTCTTTAAAAAGGGTGTTGAGGGGGTTTACACTCTTGCTAAATGAAACAGTTCACAGGCAATAAACGCAAAGTTTCGATAATACACTGTTCCACGACTGATATGTTATTGTATGGTGAAGTATCATGGGCTGTGAAAAACGCTCTAGTATCTAAAGAGATTGTCATAAAAGCTTTCCATACATGCTCTGCTAGTAATCAAGTGCACATGATTATCAATTAGAGTCTGTAAATTATGCTCTATGTGTGAAATAAGAGGATGTCTGTTGGTGCTGATGTGCTGTATAAAGTTGGCACTATAACAAGAATATTATAACTAGCAAAGCAATTATCAAACAGTGCATCAAAGTATTTCATAACATCATGCATAATACGTGTTGCATCACTGAGATGACACCAGCCTCAGAATTTTTAATCTCACTTCATTTCAAATGTGTCAGAGTACATGTTAAAACAATCATTCTACAAACAGTTTTATTTAATGTCTTAGGAAATGCAGTTAGTGGAAATAAGCCTTTGAGAACCATAGATATTGTGTATTGAAACTTAACAGAAACTTTTATGGACAGCCTCTAAAAGTTAGCGATACAAATCCAAACCAGCTTCTACTGGCCAGTAATGGTACCTCTGCATCACTGCACTGCAAGTTGATAGCTTTCGTTAAAAGTACTGCAACTCCCAATTTACACAGATCATGGATGATTGGCAATGGATAAGTAGCAATACTCATGTCTTAATGCGTTGATTACTGTCTTTTCTTAGTTCAGTGACTAGACTACTGAAGAATATCTCAACACAAACCACAAACATTATCATACATTGTAGTATATGCAGGTGTGTGGTTTGCATATGCAAATGACTCAATGTTATGTTAAGCGTGCATACAGAAATTTAAACTCTTGAAATTGTTCATAATACCGTGTGGTTTTAGTGGGGGCTCTATTAAAATATCTATGCATTCTTAATAAAAATGATTCATTTTGATATGATGTTAGGTAATGAAGCAAGACTCAGTACCAGTCTCTCTTTATTATGTAGTGGTGTTTCACACATAGATACAGACACCTTCAGCACAGGAAAATGAGAGAAAAGGTTGCCAGAATTTTACTGTCATAACAATTTCACACATTCCTGAAACTAAATAGGGTGTAATGCAAAATGAAAACATCAATGAAACATCCTGTTTTCCATACTGTAATATTTATCTTGATAGTATGGTAGGAGAGCTGATAAATTTACAAGTGCCTCAAAGTGTTATGCAGATAAAATAACTCATATGAGTAACAGAAAAAAATGCAGAGAGGTATAAACATGGAAAGCTCATCAAAAGTGTGGATAAAACTACAATAATTCAGTTCTCATTGCAAGTTTGATAATGCTTAAGAAAGTCCAGACTGGTCCTGCAGACATCAGATGCTACTCATGTACAAGATATGATAGGAAAGTCTTAAAAATTGATCAACAACTGCTTACTGATTTGGCAGGCAGGTACACGGAGGGTGGAGAGTGAGTCATTGCCTTGTCCTTGAACGATTTCTGACAGGAAACTGCATTTCCTTTATTCAGTTTACTGTGGCAGCTGGTTGAGTGCGGGTCTGTTAGGGCTTGTTGCCGGATTCTGTCTGCGTGAAAATGGATATAAAAATGGAGCAATGAGTTTGTGTGAAATTTTGTTTTAAAACCAGAAAATCAGCTTTTGATACTTATGAACTATTAAAAACGGCTTTTGGAGAGCCAGTCAAATGTTTTTGTCTGGTTCAACAGATTTAAAAATGGTCGCGAATCATTTGAAGATGAAACATGGACCGGCTGTCCTTCCACCTCAAAAATGAATGAAAATGATGTGAAAGTTTGCAAATTGGTGCACTTTCATCGTAGACTTAGAGTTAGGGAGACGACTGACGAACTTAATTTAAGTTTCTATGCAGTTCAGTCAATTTTAACTGAAAATCTGAACATGCATCGAGTGTCCACAAAATTCATTCTAAAAGTGCTGTCAAGTGACCAGAGACAATACTGACTTGAAGTGTGCCAAGAACTGATTAATCGTACTATAAATGACACAGCCAGCCACTGTGGCTGAGCGGTTCTAGGCGCTTCAGTCCAGAACGACGTTGCCGCTATGACCGCAGGTTCGAATCCTGCCTTGGGCATGGATGTGTGTGATGTCCTTAGGTTAGTTAGGTTTAAGTAGTTCTAATCTAGTGGACTGATGACCTCAGATGTTAAGATGCTTAGAGCCATTTGAACCATTTTTTTTATAAATGACACAGATTTGTTAAATAGAGTTATTACAGGTGACAAATCATGGGTATATAGATATGATTCTGAAACTAAAGTGCAGTCTTTGCAGTGGAAGACTCCAGGCTCACCATGACCAAAAAAAAGCACAGCAAAGACAGTCAAAGGTGAAGACAATGTTGGTGATTTTTTTTCATTCTACCAGTATTGTGGGTCATGAATTTACCCCTGGAGGACAGCCAATTAACCAGGAATACTAAAAGCGTGTCCTTTAGCGTTTGCACAAGAAAGTGTGGCAGAAAAGGCCTGCATTGTGGAAAGACAAGAGTTGGGTGCTACACTATGATAATGATCCAGCTCACTGTGCCTTCTCCATCATAGAGGTTTTGACCAAATTCAAAATTTCTGTGCTTCCACAACCACCATATTCCTCTGGTCTGGCCCCTGCAGACTTCTACCTTTTTCCTAAACTGAAATTTTCCCTGAAATGGAAGTGATTTTACTTGAATGAAGACATCCAGGCAAATACAGAGAGTGTCCTTAACAACACACTTCAGGAAAAAAATTCCAGGGATGTTTCCAAAAGTGGAAACACCTTTGGAGTCAGTGTGTTCAGTCTGAATGGGACTATTTTGAATGAGATGCATCACAGTAGCATGTAAGCACCACCATTGTATGATTACAAGCCCATTCTTAAAACTTTCCAATCACATATCATATAGGCAGCAATACAATGACTTGTTTTATTTATCACCTGGCATGAAATCAAGAAAATCAAATGAAAATAAAAATAAAATATATGTAGACATAGATGAAGAGCGAGATTGTGAATTTGAAGACTGCACAGGATATATACATCCAGACTAAACTAACAAACAATATGTGCCTTTCAGCTCAGATAATTTTTGAGGGTATTATACCTATACCTATACCAAAGAAAGGGAATGAAGAAAACATGAACTTAAAGGCTAGCATCTTTGCTGTCATCTTTCCAAAAATAAAAAATTAATCATGACTGCCAGACTAGAGAATTATCCTGAAAAATACAATCTCCACAAAATACCACAGTTTGGTTTCCAAAGTAGTGTGTTTTACAAGATTGGTATATGATGGACTATGTATGTATAACCAGCATCTCCTCCAAAACCCCTTGATTAATACTAACAAAATTTGCTATACACACACACACACACACACACACACACACACACACACACACACACACATTGGTACATGAACAGATCAGCCCCTACTATGTACGCTACTCTGTACAACAGGTGTGCTATGTGGGAATAGTATCTACCTGCCATGTTGACTTGCTTTGCAGGGCAGCCTACATGTGTGGGATATGAAAAGCAAAGAGAATAGTCAAAGAGAGTGGGGAAGGAGGAGACAGTCAGATAGAGAGGGTAGGAGAGGATGGTCAGAGAGAGGAACATGTTGTGTAGGTAATATCAACATTTCTTGCAGGTGGACAGTTCTGATTGTGAGCCATGAGAGAGGGGCAAGGATACGCATTGATAGTAAAAGTAAGGTGAACAGAGGAAGGGAGGAGGAGACGGACTTCAAGAAAAGGGAAATAAGTGATGAAAAGAGAGAGGGGGAGGAGGGGAAGGACAGAGAGAGGGGAAGAGAAGATGTACAGAGAAAGAGAGGTAGAAGGGAGATAGACAGAGAGAGTGTGGAGAAGGATGACATGGACAGAGAGAGGGGGACAAATGTGTTGATATGTGGAAGGGAAGGAAAGTGTGGTCGTAGAGAGGGGGAGGAAGAGATGAACAAAGAGAGGGGGGAGACAGAGAGACAGAGAGAGTGGGGAGGGATAGATGAACAGACAGAGAAGGAAGGATGAAGTGGTCAGAGAGACCAGGGGTGGGGGGAAGGGCAAGAAAAGGAGGATACAGAGAGTGGGTAGGAAGAGATGTGTGCAACATATACATTGAACACATTTTTGAATAAAGCTGTGGAGGAAAAGACCAATCCATACAACTATGTACAAACAAAAAACGTTACAGAAGATGCCAACCTAAAAGGAAAAATAAATAATTATAAAATTGTCAGTGTCTATTGAAGGGAACAACATAAAGGTGGTGGTGCTGGTATTTATGTCAAAAATAATGTCCAGTGTGAAAAAATTGATTGGATAGATAAACTTGCATGTGAGATGGTCTTTGAAATGCTGCCACAAGAATAAAGCTCAGATATAGCAGTTTAATAGTAGCTAGCCTGTACAGATCCCCTAACAGTAACATGGAAGAATTCTTTTGCCATTTAGAGGAACTTATTGATAAACTCTCACCTCATAAAAAACCCGACTATAATAGTAGGGGATGTGAACATTGACTCCTTAACCAATAGTGTAAGTTACCTTAGATATATTGATATATTACAGTCCTATAATTACAACCACATGAATTCAAAACCAACAAGAATTACAGGTGACTCTCAGACATGTATTGACCATGTTATTACAAATTTAAGTAAGGAGGACCTTGTAGTTGGAACTGTTGAGAACCACATTTCAGATCATAGTGCATTAGTCCTAGATCTTCACACTGACAAAGAAATAGTATCTCATAAGGAACAATTTACTTATAAAAGAAAGCTTGACTATCATACATTAAAGGAAAAACTGGCATACATAAACTGGTATCAGGTAGGCCTATATGCAACAGAAGACATTAATGGAAATTGGAAAATATTTTATACAACATTAACCCATTGTCTAAATAAAGTATGCCCAAGGGCCAAAATACTAAAGAAAACTGACAGTTCCAGGAAACTTGAACTCTCCCCTAATGTGATGAAATTAAAGAATGACATGAATGATCTATACATTCTTTTTAAAGACACCAAACTGCAGTACTTTCAGTCTAAATACAAAGCCTGTAGAAAAACTTATAGGGAAGCACTTAAGACATTAAAGGCACAGAAGTATGCTGAACAGATGAGTCAGTCCTGTAATGTTAGCAAAATAGCGTGGAATATAGTAAAGAAGGAAAGTGGGGGGAATGACAAGGCATTGTGTAACAACATAAAAATAAGGGGCAATGAAATATTGGTTAGTGACCCAAAAGAAGTATGCGAGAGATTCATAGATCAATTTAGTAGGATGAGTAAGGAGGATGTGATCAACCCACTGCAGGTGCTAAATCCCAGTAATGTCAGTAATTTGTTCTTCCTGAGGTGTGTTACAGAACATGAAATCCTGAGAACCATTTCCAACTTAAAAGCAAGTACATCCAGTGGCTCAGATGACATCTCAGCCAAATTTCTGAAAGAATGCAGTAATGAGTTAATAAAGCCATTGCAACATTTAATAAAAAGCTCTTTCAGACAGGGGTCATTTCCTGACTTGTTAAAAAGTCACTGAAATAAGACCAGTGCATAAAAAGGGAAAAACCACTGATGTACAAAATTATAGGCCTATTTCATTGACATCAGAATTTAGTAAGTTGTTGGAAAGGCTATTTCTTGATCAAATTGAATCATTCTTCTCTAAGTACAATATATTAAAAAGTTCTCAACACAATTTCAGGAAGGGCAAGTCTACAATAACAGCCATAGCCACATTTCAAGCAGTATTCAATAAACTTGATGATGGAAACAAAGTTATTGGCACCTTTCTAGACCTGTCTAAGGCTTTTGATACTGTAAATCACTCCATTCTTCTACATAAGTTAGAAACTTATGGGGTCAGAGGAGTGGCATTAGATTTGTTAAGATCATACCTTGCTGACAGGAGACAATGTGTTAAGTTGTATCATACAACCAAGGGACTTATACAAACAGTAAAATCATCTTATAAAATTCTTAACTGTGGAGTCCCTCAGGGACTCTGTTCATTGTGTACATCAATGATATAATAATTCCAAAAAATGCAGACTTTGTGAATTATGCCGACGACACCTCCTTCATAAGCTAGAGCCCTACAAAACAGCTAACAGTGCAAAATAATATGAAGAGCACTAGCCTCATCAAAGAATATATGACTAAAAATAAATTGGCATTAACTAAGGAAAAGACAATTCTAATGGAGTTTATGCTAAATTACAAATCAAGACAAGTGGCTACTGAGCCAGAGTTATCAATTGAAACAATTGATAAACATAAATTCCTGGGCTTTATTGTTGCTGAACATCTTACATGGAAGGAACCCATCAGCTATATGTGTAAAAAAATCTCGTGTAATACCTACCTGCTAAAACACCTTTCTAGCTTAATAGTGTCACCAGTCTTAAGACAAATCTATTTTGGTATTATACACTCCCACATACAATACGGTATTGAGATTTGGGGCGGGGCACCAACAGTATACATGGACAGGGCTTTTAGAACCCAGAAGAGAGCAATGAGGATAAAAGCGAATATTAGTAAACGTCAGTCCTGTAGAGAATACTTCATTAAGCATAATATTCTAACAGTGTATTCATTATATGTTGTAAGGACTATACTGTTTGTAAAAGAAAATATGGAGCACAGTATAATAAACAGTGATATCCATAGTTATAATACAAGGAAGAAACAGGATTACCACATAAAATTCAGAAATAAAAAAGCAACCAATCATGATCCCTTTTCTGCTGGAAGATTTTTTTACAACAGACTGTCAAATACCATAAAAAGGTTAAAAGGAAACATATTTAAAATAAAACTAAAGCAGCTGTTCATTGCTAAATGTTTGTACTCCATCAAGGATTTTTAATGTTGTATGTGCTGTATTTCTACTACTAAACTATTATTATTGTACTGACTGACTATGTCCATGACTGTACAAGTTATTATGGACAAATAAACCATTATTATTATTATTATTATTATTATTATTATTATTATTATTATTATTATATAATAAAGCAGACTGTAAGTATGAATGCTCATGATCTGCCCCTCTCCCCTATTCAGTGTTATTAATTAAATTTACATGTCCATTTGGGATATTTCTGCAACACGATTCTATTACATTCATTTTAGTTTTGTGAAGCACGTAAATCAATATATAATGCCACTTTTAAAAGTGTGAAATATTTTAGCCCTTTGCTATGCTCCAACATAGGTTACCCAAATGAAAAGAAATTTTTATAATGAAAAAATAATTTTAAAAAGGCTTTGTTAGACTTCTAACAATGGCCACAGTTAGACAAACAAGATATATTTGAAACACTTATTTAAAATACTTTAAATAGGATTATGTTTTCACATTATGAAACAACCAATTTTGGATCTAAGACAGTTGCAAGATTTGAACCATTATTCAGCATTGATGGTGGTTTATATTATTTTGTGAATAATAAATATTATGAAAACAGTAGATGATAACATAAACCACAAACCTTTTCATGCCATCACAAGAAGAATCAGATGATTTGCTGCATATTTTAATATTTTTTCTCAATAGATATGGCAATGATCTTTGCCACAAATGCATTTGATATTTATTTACTTTTTATCTATCAATATAACACACACTTACCTTATCTGTGTTGCATACATGTTTTTCGAACACATTAGCTGTTTTTGAAATTTGGTGCTCGTTTCTCAACAAAAGCTGTCATTCCTTCCTTGCGGTCATTCTACAACAAAGAATATGCATCTGTATTTGGTATTCAAATATAATAAGTGATCTGTGATCTATTATTTAAAGTTCAAAATCAATACTAATTACATTTCAATGAGTCATAACAACAGATTTAAGTTTAATTACTTAATGCTGAAATAAAATATGTAATTGCATGAAGACAGAAAATAATTTGAACAGTTACTTGTCCTGAACCATGAGTACACAAGAAAATTTGAAATTTATGAAGCCGTCTTTACAGCCAACTCATAATAAAACTGAGAGAAAACATTGAAGACAATACTACTTATGAAAAATAAATTGTTCATTAGAAGGAAAGTATCGTTTGTTGCTCTTTTTCTCCTCAGTGGTGCACACCTAATGGCTGCAAAATTATCAATCCATAACAAATGAAGTAAAGTCACCTCTTACTAACTACAACTGCAGTTTTAAAAGTTCAAAATAAGCAGACAGAAAATAGGTGTGGGCATGTCTTTTCCACTAGTATTTGGAATATTCCTATAGACTTTTTACTAGTGGTTAGCTTTGATCTTGGTAGCTATGTATAAATAAGGAGAAGCCATTAGTGTAAATTTTTCTCCCAGATTGATAATTGCAGCCTCTGGCTCCATGTTAAGAATGTTAGAAGACGTATGTAGATGAAATGTGCCTACATATCATAACAGTTTTTTATTTCATTGTGTTGAAGACTGTTACCATTGTGAAAAGAGATTCCAATCAAATTCTGGTACCACAATTGTTGTTTACTTTATGTTAGGTGTACAGTAATCTCTGAGTGACAGTGCACCCTTGAAAATAGATTCATATCTGAATTCACAATGTATTTCTCTGTATTAAAGGAATATCAGTTTCTTAACTGTTTATTTGTTATTGCAGACACCCATGCCTTAGAATGATTTTGCTGCACTTTGCAGAATAATTTTAATATTTTTCTTCCTTGTCTATTGGTCTCGGGTTTTCACAAACTAATCCACTATGCTCATTTAGCATTAAAAAGTTTTTATTATCTTTTGTGTCTGATTTACTGCTTTACACGCAAGTTTGAATCAGTAACATTTCATCAATGATTTTGGTAATTTCTGTTGCATCAAACTAGCTATAACCAGTGCTTTTTTTTTAAAAATATTTATTTACTTTTTATTTATTTATTTATTTTTTTGTGTGAAAATTGTGGTGATACCCACAAGCAATATGTCATTCTAGCAACTTCCACAATTTTAGCATGACCTCTGGTGTACACTTACTGTTTCCAGACCACTTCTTGCTTCTACTGTTGATTGCATTTAGTTCATTCCTCTGCTCTTTTTACTGCTGGTGTTTATTTATTGATTCATTTTAGTTCAATATTAGATTGAGCTTGGAGAAGCCATGACTCTACATATTTGTTTTGTTTAAACTGAGTGAGAAGAGGCTCTGCCATCCTGATGAAGTGTGAAAGTTGTCCATACAAGCATGAATGACCTAGATGAAGTAATTAAAAGATTCATTTGAAATAAATCTCTTTCGCATTCACTGGAAGACATGGCAATTGTGCAAAAGTTGTGGACTACTTCCTAATTTTGGCTTCATCAAATGTCCAATGCTTTTTCACCAATATTTGCAATTTAAACTCTGGTGCATTCAAGCAAATCAATTCCATATCCATGAGCAGATGCTTTCCAACAACTTCTTTCAGATTTTTATAAAAGTCATGATGAACTAAGTACAGGACAGTGACTTTCATTTTTATGAAGCTCATTTCTTTTGAATTTCATTGTCTCCTTACTTGGAAGGGAGATACTGTAGTGTGAGCCAGAGTTCTCAGTTCTTCATTCAAAAATTTAGGTTGTATACATTGTCCTTCTGTGTGTTTTGCACAAATCAGTATTTCTCTTTTGTAGACTAGGTAAATGAACATTGTGTTGAACAGCTCTTGGAAGGCTGCACTACAATAGTGATTCATGATACAGACAAGTCAGTAATACTAGAAGGCCAAGAGCTGCAGTAACTACTTCCACAGCATACAATGAATTTACTAGTGACCAATCAAATACAGAGACATTAGATTTATAATGTAGATACAGCATATGCTACCAGCAGACAATAATTTCAAACATTCAGTGCCACAATATTTGAAGTAAAAATAATTTCCATGTAGGCTATGCATCTCTGACTAGAGTTCATAATAGAATTTTATGTTCTGGTGGTACAGTCTATAAAGGTTGTTGGCAGCCATAATGCATGAAACTGGAAATCCCCTGATATTTAAAAAAATAAAAAAAAATAAAATATTCTCTCATTTCATAGTCGACAAACAGACTTCTCCCCTTATTACAACAGCATAAGTCGAAAATCACCCCATGAACCATGGACCTTGCCGTTGGTGGGGAGGCTTGCGTGCCTCAGCGATACAGACAGCCGTACCGTAGGTTCAACCACAACGGAGGGGTATCTGTTGAGAGGCCAGACAAACGTGTGGTTCCTGAAGAGGGGCAGCAGCCTTTTCAGTAGTTGCAGGGGCAACAGTCTGGATGATTGACTGATCTGGCCTTGCAACATTAACCAAAACGGCCTTGCTGTGCTGGTACTGCGAACGGCTGAAAGCAAGGGGAAACTACAGCCGTAATTTTTCCCGAGGACATGCAGCTTTACTGTATGATTAAATGATGATGGCGTCCTCTTGGGTAAAATATTCCGGAGGTAAAATAGTCCCCCATTCGGATCTCCGGGCAGGGACTACTCAAGAGGATGTCGTTATCAGGAGAAAGAAAACTGGCATTCTACGGATCGGAGCATGGAATATCAGATCCCTTAATCGGGCAGGTAGGTTAGAAAATTTAAAAAGGAAAATGGATAGGTTAAAGTTAGATATAGTGGGAATTAGTGAAGTTCGGTGGCAGGAGGAACAAGACTTCTGGTCAGGTGACTACAGGGTTGTAAACACAAAATCAAATAGGGGTAATGCAGGAGTAGGTTTGATAATGAATAGGAAAATATGAATGTGGGTAAGCTACTACAAACAGCATAGTGAACGCATTATTGTGACCAAGATAGATACGAAGCCCACACCTACTACAGTAGTACAAGTTTATATGCCAACTAGCTCTGCAGATGACGAAGAAATTGATGAAATGTATGATCAAATCAAAGAAATTATTCAGATAGTGAAGGGAGACGAATTTTTAATAGTCATGGGTGACTGGAATTTGGTAGTAGGAAAAGGGAGAGAAGGAAACATAGTAGGTGAATATGAACTGGGGCAAATAAATGAAAGAGGAAGCCGCCTGGTAGAATTTTGCACAGAGCACAACTTAATCATAGCTAACACTTGGTTCAAGAATCATAAAAGAAGGCTGTATACATGGAAGAAACCTGGAGATACTGACAGGTTTCAGATAGATTATATAATGGTAAGACAGAGATTTAGGAACCAGGTTTTAAATTGTAAGACTTTTCCAGGGGCAGATGTGGACTCTGACCGCAATCTATTGGTTATGACCTGTAGATTAAAACTGAAGAAACTGCAAAAAGATGGAAATTTAAGGAGATGGGACCTGAATAAACTGTAAGAACCAGAGGTTGTACAGAGTTTCAGGGAGAGCATAAGGGAGCAATTGACAGGAATGGGGGAAAGAAATACAGTAGAAGAAGAATGGGTAGCTTTGAGGGATGAAGTAGTGATGGCAGCAGAGGATCAAGTAGGTAAAAAGACAAGGGCTAGTAGAAATCCTTGGGTAACAGAAGAAATATTGAATTTAATTGATGAAAGGAGAAAATATAAAAAGGCATAAATGAAGCAGCAAAAAGGAATACAGACGTCTCAAAAATGAGATCGACAGGAAGTGCAAAATGGCTAAGCAGGGATGGCTAGAGGACAAGTGTAAGGATGTAGAGGCTTATCTCACTAGGGGTAAGATAGATACTGCCTACAGGAAAATTAAAGAGACCTTTGGAGATAAGAGAACCACTTGTATGAACATCAAGAGCTCAGATGGAAACCCAGTTCTAAGCAAAGAAGGGAAAGCAGAAAGGTGGAAGGAGAATATAGATGGTCTATACAAGGGTGATGTACTTGAGGACAATATTATGGAAATGGAAGAGGATGTAGATGAAGATGAAATGGGAGATACAAAACTGCGTGAAGAGTTTGACAGAGCACTGAAAGACCTGAGTCGAAACAAGGCCCCCGGAGTAGACAACATTCCATTGGAACTACTGACGGGCTTGGGAGAGCCAGTCCTGACAAAACTCAACCATCTGGTGAGCAAGATGTATGAGACAGGTGAAATACCCTCAGACTTCAAGAAGAATATAATAATTCCAATCCCAAAGAAAGCAGGTGTTGACAGATGTGAAAATTACCAAACTACCACTTTAATAAGCCACAGCTGCAAAATACTAACACCAATTCTTTACAGATAAATGGAAAAACTAGTGGAATCCGACCTCGGGGAAGATCAGTTTGGATTCCGTAGAAATGTTGGAACACGTGAGGCAATATTGACCCTACAACTTATCTTAGAAGGTAGATTAAGGAAGGGCAAACGAACGTTTCTAGTATTTGTAGACTTAGAGAAAGCTTTTGACAATGTTGACTGGAATACTCTCTTTCAAATTCTGAAGGTGGCAGGGGTAAAATACAGGGAGCAAAAGGCTATTTACAATTTGTACAGAAACCAGATGGCAGTTATAAGAGTCGAGGGACATGAAAGGGAAGCAGTTGTTGAGAAGGGAGTGAGACAGGGTTGTAGCCTCTCCCCAATGTTATTCAATCTGTATATTGAGCAAGCAGTGAAGGAAACGAAAGAAAAGTTTGGAGTAGGTATTAAAATCCATGGAGAAGAAATAAAAACTTTGAGGTTTGCCAATGACATTGTAATTCTGTCAGAAACAGCAAAGGACTTGGAAGAGCAGTTGAACGGAATGGATAGTGTCTTGAAAGGAGGATATAAGATGAACATCAACAAAAGCAAAACGAGGATTATGGAATGTAGTCGAATTAAGTCGGGTGATGTTGAGGGTATTAGATTTGGAAATGAGACACTTAAAGTAGTAAAGGACTTTTGCTATTTGGGGAGCAAAATAACTCATGATGGTCGAAGTAGAGAGGATATAAAATGTAGACTGGCAATGGCAAGGAAAGTGTTTCTGAAGAAGAGAAATTTGTTAACATTGAGTATAGATATAAGTGTCAGGAAGACATTTCTGAAAGTATTTGTATGGAGTGTGGCCATGTATGGAAATGAAACATGGACGATAAATAATTTGGACAAGAAGAGAATAGAAGCTTTTGAAATGTGGTGCTACAGAATAATGCTGAAGATTAGATGGGTAGATCACATAACTAATGAGGAAGTATTGAATAGGATTGGGGAGAAGAGAAGTTTGTGTCACAAGTTGACTAGAAGAAGGGATCGGTTGGTAGGACATGTTCTGAGGCATCAAGGGATCACCAATTTAGTATTGGAGGGCAGCGTGGAGGGTAAAAATCGTAGAGGGAGACCAAGAGATGACTACACTAAGCAGATTCAGAAGGATGTAGGTTGCAGTGGGTACTGGGAGATGAAGAGGCTTGCACAGGATAGAGTAGCATGGAGAGCTGCATCAAACCAGTCTCAGGGCTGAAGACCACAACAACAACAACAAGTCGAAAATTTATCCGCTATATTCTCTTTGTTTTTTCTGGAACATTCTGCAACTCCAGCTTCTTTTGAAGTGTGTTGTCCATATAAGTGTTCAATTACAATGTTTGATCCACCTTTAATTTCTGCCGTGAGTCTGACTATTTCAAATACAGAGTCTGCAATAACCTAACTTGATGTTACTGTGTCCTTTACAGCAATAAATACATCATAGCCATTGTATCTAACTAACCTTCCTAAATATATTCCAGTCTGAATTTAAGATTTTGCTACTATTCACTTCCAACTTGGCCAACTTTTAGTCTAGTACAAATGGTTTCTGCTAATTTACTTATTTACCTACTTACATCTTGTAATTTGTCATCTAGTCTCTTAGATATTCCCTTAACCTACATAAAATCCATGTGTTTGATACACATACCCAATTTCATCAAAAGTGTCTGGGCACCTGCTAGTGGACTTTAATATGGATAATATGGAGTGTAACCCCCACCCCCTCCCCCCTCTTGCCCTTCTTCTAGCTTGAACTCTGCTGGGATATATCGATATCTTCGGAGGTTAGTATTAGTTTAGGAGCAGGCTGGAATATACATGGTGAATTGACAGCTGTGAAAGGCCAGCACAGTTGGCAGAAATTTCAAGTTTGGCTGTGCAGTACAAATAAGGGCAATTGGAGTTGGATTAGAGGTATGCTGTGAGTGTAAACAGCTGACTTGTCATGTGACTATTAGTGCAAGACTGTGACAGTGGATGTCTGTATGTGTGGCTGAGCAGTACTGAGGTGGCAACTGAGACTGGGAACTAAACTGTGTTCTGTAGCTCTCAAATTTGAATTAAGATCTGCTGACTGAATGTGCCAGGGATTCATTCATGACTGTACTTACTGGTGAATGACAGACATGGAGTTTTAGTCACTCTTTAATGATTAACCATTGTGTTCACCAGGTACATTATTGTGTATATTGAATACAGAGGATGCATAGCCCTTAAAGTTGTTGCAATACGATTTTGCTTTCATAATAGGCTCATAATTGTAGTGAGTGGTTAGAGTGTGTGCATATGTGTATGGTGATTACATCAATTTTGACAGTCAATTTCGAGTAGTTTTGCATTGTTTCTTTCATATGTGTAATTCATTTCATGAGTTTCACGCAGTTATGGCATTAATTTCTGAAACTCCAGAACCTTAACTGGCACAATTTATACTTAGACTGCATTTTCTGTGGAGACCTTGAATGAGTAGTTTGGCTGGTTGTACATTTGCAGCTGTTTATCTGTTGTGGCTACTGATAGCTCAAAAGGTGAATGTTTCTGTAGCATTTACTATTAGTTAATCATGTACGTTTAGGGTGGTCCTTAGGTAGGTTTTGAAATAAATTACTAGCTTATTTATGTGACTAAACCTTTTTATCTCCAGCGGCTGTGTTTTCATATGCAGGCACTGTACTAATATTATTATTAAATGTGTTTGCTGTCAATTCCATTAACTGCTTATATTGACGCAACATTTCCTTCACCTAACTTGTTCACTTGCTATTGTACCCCTTTAATTTAAAAGATTAAGGACTTTCTTAATCTTCTGTTGGTGTTGTTATCAACTGAAACCTTACTTACTGTGTCATTAGCAGTAATTTATTACCTTGTGGCTGTAACTGATTCTGTTGTTGCTTATGATGTTGGGTCACTTACGTTTTTTTTCAAACTTAGAGCTGGCAGTTGGCCGTTACTGTGAATAAGGGGTTGCATGACTGAAAATTACCACTAATATCTCTCTGCTTGAAGTAACCAATGTTATGATGCTCATTTAGTTGGTGCCTCCAAAAATTAAAATTCTGAATTGTTCCCATTAAATAGTGTAAATAGATATAAATTTTTGACTGATTGTTTACTTTCTTATATTAGCTGCTGTTAGGCCATTATTGTTACGTGGCTATGGCACTCACTATTTGAAGTTACCTGCATCACATTTAAAACTCAGTTCTGTTTAGGTTTACATTACATAAGTAAATTTAAGATTTGTTCTAAAGATGCCTATTTGTCCTGAAAGTTCTTTCTTCCAGTTCTGAAATGAGCCACTGGCCATTAAACAATTAACCATTACTTGTGAGATTTTTCTATAACTTGATTATCTTGTAACTGAATTACTTTTTTTATTTTATTACTGTGATACCTTTGATACAGTTTGGGGGCGCATGGTAGCAGTGATGTGGCTGCATTATGCTGACTTGCTTTTCATATTAGCTAGTTTTAAATTTTCCATCTGTATCATTTTTGGTCAAGTGTACTTTAATTAATGTTTTAATAAAGGGGGTTAAATTATTTTTTGGATTTAATGTGTCAAATACCCTACCTTTAATCTCGCCTGCTTCGTACCAGAACTTACAATGAGGTGTCTGAGTGTCTGTGGAGGAATAGCAGCCCGTTTTTAGTCAAGAGCCAAAACCAGATAAGGTAGTGTTAGTGGATGCTGGGATCTGTAGTATGGTAAGCATTTTAACTCAACTCCAAAGGTGTTTCATTTCATTTGGTCAAGGTCGGAACCTTGGCAGATTACTCCATTTCAAGAATGTTATTTTTCACACATCATTACTTCACATATACTGCTTTATATCAGGCTGTATTGTCATGTTTATGCAGTCATTGTCTCCATACTGTTTCTATATTGAATACAGTACTCAATGCTGTAAAATGTTTTCTTATGTTTTTCCATTTAGTATTTTCTGAAGTGTGATAAAGGGACCACATCTTAACCATGAAAAAGTTTCAAGAACTGGCTTTAAATAATGACTCTAGGAATATGCTACAACCCCACACATATCACTTACATAGGGATCTTGAGGATGAGAGTAGAGTAATTATTGGATGCACAGAGGCATTCAAACAATCATTCTTCCCATGGTCCATATGGGACTGGAAAAGGAGGAAACCCTAATAACTAGTATAATAGGACATACTCTCTGCTATGCACCTCACAGTGGTTTGTGAAGAATAGGTGTAGACGTAGATGAAAAACGTCCCTGTAGTGTAACACCACCTCCTCGTACTTCACTGTTGGCACTACACATGATAGCAGGTAATAATCTTGAGGCATTCATCAAACTCAAACGCTTTCATCAAATTTCTCAAGGGTATAGCATGATTAATTGCTTCAAATCACTTATTTTCTGTCATCCATTGCCCAGTGATGTCATTCTTTACACCATTTCAAGTGCTGCTTAGCACTTACAGAAATGTGTAGCTTATGAGGGCCTACCTAATCATTGTACCTAATACTTTTTAAGTCTCTATGTATGGTCACTGTGTTAGTTGGACTGCTGCTAGCACTATGAAACTCACAAGTGATTCCTTTCACTGATTTCACATGTTTTGTTGCAACACCTTCCACAATACTCAATGGTCCTTGTTCTTCAGTACATGATGTCTGCTTTGTCTTGGTTTAGCTTTGGTTGTTCCTTCATGTTTCATTTCACAGTCACAGTCAACTTGGACAACTTTAAATTGTTAAAATGTCCCTTATGGATTTGTTACTCAGATGACTTCCATTGTTTAGTCCACATTCAAAGTCACTTAGCTCTCCTCTCTGACTCATTCAGCTGTTACTGCATCTCTAAAGACAACACAATGCTCGCTGCCTATTTTTATAGTGGTGAAACACCTCTCATGTTATCTAGAGGTCAATTCAATCCATTAAATAAGGATGTCTAGATACTTCTGATCAGATAGCATATTCTGATATATGAATAGCCATTTCTTTTCTATTATATGCTCCCAAGCTACTGAATGGTGCACTCCAATAAAGTAATGAGACTGATTTTCTTTGCAATATGTGGCAACCCTGCAGGTTTATGTAGGCACAATATCTTTGACCTTTGTCTATAAGCTGCTTCTAATCCAAGCGGCACATCGATGCAACTGCTCATTTGTGAGTTGTGCTGCAATAAGTTTACATGTGTTTGTGTGTCTCGTCATGGAAATGGGACCGCATAATACTACACAATGGTATGCCATTACCTTTTGCATTAAACTGGGTGAAAATGTGACGAAATCTTATGGTAAGCTTCAGACGGCTTTTGGAGAGGAGGTTATGTCAAGAGCTCAAGTTTTTCATTGGCATCAAATGTTAAGTGAAGGCAGAACGAATGTTGAAGATGAAGACCGCAGTGGACGGCCATCAACCTCACAGACAGATGTCAGCTTGGCCACGGTGCATGAACTCACACGATCTGATCGAAGATTATCCATGAAAATGATTGCAGAAAAATTGAACATCAGTTAAGAAACAGTTCATCTAATAATAACTGAAGATCTTGGTATGAGAAAGATTTGTGCAAAAATGGTCCCCAAAAATCTCACACCACAACAACAAGAAACACTGAAAAATGTGGCAGCCGAATTGTTAGCAAGTGGAAATCAATCCAAAATTGTTGAGCCATGTTATCACTGGTGATGAAAGTTGTTTTTTTCAGTGTGATCGAGGAACAAAATGCCAAAGTTCACAATGGTGCTCAAAGGGATCACCCAGACCAAAAAAAGTTCGCATGTCAAAGTCAAAAGTGAAATGCATGCTTGTGTGCTTCTTTGAGTGCAAGGGAATTGTTCATAAAGAGCGGGTGTCTCCTGGACAAACAGTTAACCAATATTACTACAAAGAAATTTTAGAAAGACTTTGTAAAAGAATTCTTCATGTCTGTGCCAACATTGCTGATAGTTGGATTCTGCATCAAGATAATGCGCCATCCCATACTGCTCTGTCAGTACAGCAATTTTTAACCTCAAAACAAATTTCAGTACTACCACAGGCACCTTATTCACCAGATATTGCTCCGTACAACTTTTTTCTATTTCCAAGAGACAGAGGTCAAGAGACACAATTTTCAAACGACACAAGATGTCCAAAAAGCTGTGATGAGAGTCTTGGAAGATATTACAGAAGATGAGTTCCAGAAATGTTACAATCAATGGCAGAAGCACTGGAAAAAGTGTGAGCAATCAGAATGGAACTACTTTGAAGGAGACAACACTAAACTTGACTAAAAAGGTAAGCAACTATTTTTTCATATCAGTCTCATTACTTTATTGTCGTACCTAGTATAAGTGCAGTGCAGAGTTTTCTGAGCCTCTGGTTTAAGTCTTCAATTTGGCACCAATTTACAGGACTGCAACTGGTTCTGGGTACGATGCCGCCTCAGAGGTGCTACCAAAACTGTGCAGCAACTAATACTTGTTGCTGAGGTGACAGTCATTTGGAAAGTTCCTACATTGCCTCCCTCAATTATGAGGTCAAAGTGATCCGATGTAGTGCATCAACAGATGCTATTGCCTCAGGGTTTCCAGGGAAGTCCAGAGGCACTAGAGATGTTCAGCTGTTGCAGCCCACTGCAGCAATCCAAAAATTGTTGAGTGTGGACTATGCTGACTGATGATGAACAGGAGTGAATTCATCTTGTTTTTGCACAAAATATGCACATTCCCTGTCCATTTACTACTAGGCAAAACTATACAATAACCAGAAATATTGTACCAATGAATGCAGCCAGAGCCTAATACTAGAAATAAACCACAACAATGACCAAACAAGAACACTGTAGGTGGCTCTAAGTTACACAACTGAAATTATGGTCTACTGAGAATCAGAACTATCCATGGCATCTGTTAAATAGGGGCAAGGGCCATACTACTAAATGCTTTCACGAAACAAAAGTACATGAGGACTGACTTGTTAACCACTATTATCCTCCACATGGTCTGAAAACTAAATTCCCTGTCACAGAACATGAAATAGCCTGCTCACATCTTCCAGACTTGATATTCATGAAAGGTTCTCTACAGAGAGAGCTATACTAATTCATATACTGAAATTATATGTGAGTGCAACTCAAACTTTCATAAAGTTTCTTTCACCTCATCCCAACTGCTAGATCATTCAAAGAATAGTTGTAGTCAGGACCAAAGTATGTGGCAATTTATAGTGCTAATGATTGATATAATTTGTTGTGTGTAAATTTGTCTTACTTAATAAAGAGCAAGTTTCTCAAGTTTCCTAAAAGCAGATGACCATAATATCCTCCTTAATTAACTGAACTTACTGTTGCAAACGTTGCATGGAATGTCCTCTTTTCAAAGTGAAGGCCTTCCTGAAGAGTTGTTTCAAGAGCTGAAAAATATCAACATTTTTGTTTACTTGTTACATGTCTCCCTTAAAATTATTTTTAAACTCTATCCAGTTTCTGTTTAAGTGAGAATGTATGTAAAGATAATTGATAAATAATGATTTTCATCAGTTACTATTTCAATATGATTACAACTGTGCCTAAATAATAGGAAACATTTCTGTATTCTGGTTTTATAAGATCTTCATATTTCATTTCTCATCATCAAATACTATTTTAATAATGGTCCATTTCATTTTAGTACGTTATTATCACACTTCCCAGAAGTGTGTACTTACCAGTGTTTACTGCTTCTTTGCACAGAGACACAATCAAAGGTGAATGTGAAGAGATCTTCTCAGCTAATTTGACGGCTTCACTCATAAGCTGACTGGCAGGGAACACTTTGCTCACAAGTCCTGTAAAAAGTCTCACATTGTGTATTGTGTCCCTGATTCAGTATTTATGATACAAATTATGTTGTCTGTAAAAGAGCAGCTGTGTATATCTTGCTTAGGATAATAAATTCACAAAACTATTGAATAGACAAATAATGGAAACTCTAGGTTGGAATGCCAACAATATTAGGAAAAGGATAGATTGTTACTCACTTTAAAGATGACCTACTGAGTTGCAGACAGGCACAACAAAAAGACTGTTACACATTATAATTTTTGGCAAAAGCCTTCATTAGCAGAGAAAACACATCCACATCCACACAGGCAACCACACCTCACACACACGATCACTACCACTAGCACTCTGTGACCTACTGAGTTGCAGACAGGCACAACAAAAAGACTGTTACACATTATAACTTTTGGCAAAAGCCTTCTTTAGCAGAGAAAACACATCCACATCCACACAGACAACCACACCTCACACGCATGACCACTACCACTAGCACTCTGATGGGAAATACCGGTGAGAGGTGCTTGTGTTTGTGTTCATCTGTGCGTGAGGGGTGCTTGCTTGTGTGAATGTGTGTTTGTTTTCTATGCTCAAGAAGGCTTTGCTGAAACTTATAATGGGTAATGGCCTTTTCGTTGTGCCTGTCTGCAACTGAATGTGTCATCTTTCCTAATATTGTTAAACATAAACACAAGCTTAACAGTAATTATTCATATGAAAAACATAGGAACAATTTTCACTCTATCCTTTACATTGTCAAAATGCAAGACATAGGAAAAATATGAAGGAATGGAACAGCTATTCTCTGTCAAAATCAGCACAACTCATGCAGTTATTTAATTCATGCGGTGAGAAGGACAAGACCAATAAAGCCAGTGGACACCTACCACAACATAAGCTGCAGAATTTCTTTAATGAACAAAGAAATAATCAGCTGAATCACAAATTTCAGGCATATAACTGTGGATGAAACTATTAAGGATCTTATATTTAAGACACATGAATTCTGAATTGCAGTGGAATACCAAGTAAGGTATTAAAACATCATGCAAGCTTAATTATTATACTAGTTGGTAAAATAAGCTGTACAACATAGTAATTTTCAGTAAGCTGTAAGCTTTTTGTATAAAATTTACTTAATCTTATATTTTTTAATCATACATTTGATGCATTACAATTGGTACATGTTGTATCATTACATATGGGCCTTGACATTTTGATTCTGCTATGACATTTATATAGTGTGCTTTACAATTTAGTTCACATATAGAACATATTACAAGATAATAAAAATGTGCTTTTTGCAGTGTATTAAGTTCTTCTTTAACGTTGATGACTAATTCCTTTGCATGTAAATTTACATAGGTATATATTACATATCAAAGCTAAATGACAGTTACTTTCATTTTCTTGCTTTGTGTCTATCTTCTTTTTGGATTTACCTTCCAATGATCAGAAAATTCATGTACGGAATAAAATGAATCTTTATGAAATATTTCTCTGACTGTGTGCTTGAGTACTTTAATGCTCATTATTTGGCTGATATTGTTTGAAAGACAAATGAATAGGCCCATCCCCATATATGTTACACGTTCCTCATAACAACTTGTCCTATGCTGAGTTGTTTTTAGTTTCCACCAGTTTCTTGTTTCATGTTGGTGCAGTTCCTCATTTTTCTTAAAATGACTAATGTTTTTCTTGGTGTATGCTAGTATTTTATAATGTTTGTTACTGGTAAAATATTTAGCAGTTTGAATTTTGGTCTGCATTTCATCTGACATTTCTCATTGGTCATTATGCCAATAGACCTTTTCTGTATGGTAAGTACCTTCTTTATATTTACTGAGTGCCCCCACTGTTATATTCCATATTACATAATGGATCAAAGAGTCAAAAGTAAAATATTTTGAGGACTTAAATAGTAACCATTTTGGCTAACTCCTTTAACATATAGTAGACTGAATTTATTTACTATTTCTGATATTGAAGTGCTCTGTCCATGTTAATTTATTATAAAGTCAGAAACCTACAAATTTTTCTATGGTACTTGTTCAGATTTGTTGTCATTGACTTTTATCATTTTGTTTATGAAGTCCATAATTTTTTATCTGTCAGTTTATTATTTCTAAACTATTTATTTAGTCTACGTAAAAGTCTTTCAGCTTCATTGTGGCTCCTTCTAGATTGATCCCTTAGTTAAAGTGTTGGTGTCCTCTGCAAATAGGCTATATTCCTGTTGGATATCATGAGGTAAGTCATTAATATACAGTATACTAAAAAATCTCTAGAACATTTCCTTGAAGCCTACTGTTAATGATCTTCCCCACGTCTGAGTAGTATTGCCTCTCACCCCATAGAATTTTAGCCTTTCTAGAAAAATTTTGTGGTAATCTAAATCAAAAACTTTTGATAGGTCACTGAATACATCAACTGTTGATTCTTCCATGTCCCTGTAGTACACAGCCAACAAGTTATTGTGTCGCTGAAGCAATGGATTAACCTGTCTGGAATCTCTGTTGGCTTCTGAATAAGATAATTGGTGATGTAAAGAAGTTTCTTGATCCATAATACAGAATATGTTTGAAGATTTTTGACATTAGTAGCATAATACTAACAGGTCAGTAGTTTTCAGGTTGTATAGAATTGACTTTTTTGTGTAATGGTGGGAACTTAGCAATTTTTTAACTCTCAGGATACAGTCCATCTGTGTGAGTTCATTAATTCTGTTGATCAATGGTTTAACAATAAATTTAGATGACAGTGGTATTTGAGATATGGTAGATGTCCTGAGTCTTGATGTTTTCTAATTAATCTACAATTCTGATTACTTCTTCCTCACTTGTTAAAAACAGATATATGGATTTCTTAGTGTACATGAAACATTTATATCATTTGTTCTTGAAATTTGAGATATACTTTGTTAAATATTTGCTTGCATTTACAAACTAACCATTAAATACTTTGGCTTTGGCTGTAGTTTCTGGATTTCTCTGCAAAGAATTGCTCCAGCTGATCTCCTTGGGGCTGTTTCTGAACTTATGGTCATTCACATTGTTTTTGGCTTCTTGTCTGAGATGATAATTACCTACCCAATAGCAATTTTCATATATTTCAGGATTATGGTGTAGTTTTTTTTTCTTATAGTGCCATAAAAATGTATGCAATTGGTTTTATATTTACTGATGCTGTGTGTCACTTTAAACCTTTCTCTAGTAATAATGATACCCTATGCAATCCAGTTATTTCATCTTTACATCTACTTTTGATGGGAACAGTTTTTAATATGGGGTTTCCTAGGCTTCACATTTTGTTCTACAGGGATTACTTATTCTTCCTGATCAGACAGATAATTTTAGTTGCTGTTGCTATAAAGTTACCTCCTGATTGTTGGTGATAATACAATTTATAACAATACCACTGGCCATAGTAATTCTAGTATAGTCATTGGGTATATTGTGCAAATTGTAAGATATGAGTAGGGAGCAAATATCCTATTTCAGTTTGGATACATTACTATAATCAATATAATCACCACAGTATATTATTTTGTAGTTACCTTTGTGACTACTCACCTAATTTAAACAATTTTTTTTCAAGAATTCCTCAGCTCTTGTAACCCTTTCCCAATTCCTGTCATCTTCAAAGTGTGCTGCTCCCAACTGTCTTTGATATTATCATCACATTCCTAGCCTGTCTACCTGCCACCCTTCCCTCCTGCATTCCTAGCCTAGCAAGTACTGTTTCTTTTTGTCTGTATCTACCAACGACGAAAAACTTCTGCTTTTTGGTAAGACCAAAATTGTATAAGTTGATTCATGCCGTAACTCAGATCTATATCAATT
This sequence comes from Schistocerca gregaria, assembly GCF_023897955.1. Classification (NCBI taxonomy): domain Eukaryota; kingdom Metazoa; phylum Arthropoda; class Insecta; order Orthoptera; family Acrididae; genus Schistocerca; species Schistocerca gregaria. The sequence continues at coordinate 603,986,082 of NC_064921.1, read as the reverse complement.
AATTTTTTTTGGCTTGCTTTAATGTCCTCCAAATGGCAATAAATAGTTTAGCAAAAACTGAAAAATAACAATGCACTTATGGGCACCATTATTGCCTCTGAACCCTTTGACATCCTTTCACCTACTGTACATCTTTCTCTACTTTTACCACATTTCCTTCCTTGCTTTATTTCTTTACGTTTAACATTGAGAGATGGAGGTTCAGTCCATTTTTTAAAATTTTATATTTGTCTACTCTCTAGATATAAGATAAAAAAGAAAAAAAAAGAGATTCACCATGAAGGAATAATCCAAATGGCATGAAAATCAGCAGATGTGATTCACATGCACAGACAAATAAATGATTACGGTATCAGAAAAAATGGATGATTTAATCAAGAAAAAGAGCTTCACAAATTGAGCAACTCAATGACGTATTGATCCACCTATGGCCTTTATGCAGAATTGATCTATAGAGTTGCTGGGTGCTCTCCTGAGGGATATGGCACCTAATTCTGTCCATTTGGTGTGTTAGATCATCAAAATTCTGAGTGGTTGGAGGGCACTGCCCATAATGCTCCAAGCATTCTCAACTGCGGAGAGGTCTGGTGACCTCACTGGCCAAGGTAGGGTTTGGAAGCATGAAAACAAGAAGTAGAAACTCTTGCAATATGCAGATGCATATTATCTTGCTGAAATGTAAACCCAGGATAGTTTGCCTCGAAGACAATAAAATGGAATGTTGAATATTGTTGACATACCACTGTGCTTTTTGGGTTCTGCAGATGACAACCAGAGGGATCTTGCTATGAAATGAAATGGCACCTAAAACCATCACTCGTGGTTTTCAGGCCATATGGTGGGCAACCGTTGTGTTGGTATCCTATCAGGTCCAGGAGGTATCCAGACATGTCTTCTCTGGTCATCAGGGCTGAGTTCGAAGCGGGACTCATCACTGGAGACAATTTCACTCCTGTCAATGAGATTCAAGGCTGAAGATGTATCTGAAGATGCTCCACAGCAGTAGAATACCAGTGTGAATGTCAACCACCACATTGCCCATCAGCTAGGAGTGATGACCTCATAGCAAGACCCGATTGGTTGCCATCCATAATACTCTTAAGCATGGCAGTACATCAATGATATTCTATGCCCTGTTTTGTTGCCCTTCATTGCAAACCATGCTGGGATTACATTTCAGCAAGATAATGGTTGCTCCCACACAGCGAGAGCTTCTACTGGTTGTCTTTATGCTTTCAAAATCCTACCTGGGTCAGCAAGTTTGCCATATCTCTGCTCAATTGAGAACTTTTGGAGCATGATGGGCAGTATCCTCCAACTATCTCTGGATTTCGATGATCTAACATGCCAACTGGACAGAATTTGGCACAACATTCCAAGACATCCAACAACTTTATCAATCAATGACAAGCTGAATAAGTGCTTGCGTAGGGGCCTCAGATGTACCAACATGTTATTGACTTGCTCAATTTGTGAACCTCTACACCTCTTGAATTAATCATACATTGTTTCTGAAATTATAATCATATATTTTTCTGTACATGTACATCACATCTACTTATTTCTGATCCATTCAGATAATTCCTTCATAGTGGATCTTTTTCTTTTCTTTTTTTCTTAGAGCGTAGATGATCTTTAATGAATGGATAAGAGAGGGTAAAGACAAAAGGATGGCACCTTCTTGTGATTTTAGTTTCTGTCATATTATCAGTATAATAAGGTACAACCCAAATGCAAGTGAACCTACTGGTGCTAGATATTTTCAAACAGGAATGGCAGCACTATTTTCCAGAATGGAGTGGACAGAAATGACTGTAAATGGGAAATAATTTTTGGACACAACTCAGGATATACCATATCATTTAATAGCATGTGGGAAACTTGATTATTTAAATTTTTATGCTCATGTATATCAGTTTATTGTTGTTGGCTGATGAAACAGTGCAGCAATGTAAAACATAGAAACTCTTAGCTATATTCCTGTTGTTACATAACAATGCTGATGAAACAGCAATACTAAGAAACAAATGCAAGAGCACTATTTAGTTTTGCTACATTAATTCTACATCCATTAGTTTCAAATAACAAATTTTTGGTATGAAATTTACCCATTTTCTCTGCTTCTTCTGCAGAAACTGGAGTTCCAGTTAAGCATATTTCCATAGCTTTTGATTTACCAACAGCTCTTGTTAATCTCTGAGTACCACCAGCTCCAGGTATTGTACCAATTATAATTTCTGGTTGTCCAAAACGAGCTTTATCACCAGCATAAATAATGTCACACATCATTGCCATTTCACATCCTCCACCAAGCTGAAATATTATTTCAGTCTGCTTATTTTTTTCTGTGTATGTCCTATAACTACAGTTGTTAAAGAAACATTTGCAATCATTGTAATCTAAACAGAAGGATATAAGATGTTTATCAGTTTGTAAAAGATATAGTATGACATTCTTGATAAGATGTCCATTGAGTTTTTTGTGCACTTTTGATGAAACCCATCAGTGAAAATACAATACTGAGGGTGAAATTTTAATAACATATTGGAGAGCATAAAAAAGTGATATAAACTGATCTCTTCAGTAATTTCTTCCTGCAGCCCTGATAAATTCAATATGACTGATAACCAGGTCTACTCCCTTTATCACCCAACACCGAGTACACTAATAATTAAATGAAACTCTATGGTTCTGGAGATGTTTTCAAGTCTCAGACATCTATGATGTATACAGACTTAAGCTACATATGAAAACTTCTACCAAGGCTGAGATTTGAACTCCTGCTCACTAGGCAGATTTGCTAACCACAATGACACCCTTGATTAAAGCACATATACCATGGTTTCAAGCAGGCTGCACCATTTTGTTCAATGCTGAGGTGCTATTCCAATACATTTGGAGAGCCTCTGCAATGCTGTTCATGTTTAGGAGGAGTACTAAGAGGGCTGCAGCAAGAATGGGAATTTTGATTGAGGAGGTAAGTGTGCTCGGTTAGTCCATGCAGTAGTGCAAAGCCATTGTGCCAGGGTGGCATAGTGATAAGCACATCTGCCTAGCGAACAGGAGACCTGGGTTCATATTCCAGCCTTGATAAAAATATTCACCTTCGCTTTAGTTTGCGTATATACATTAATAATGTTTACTATATTTAATTTTATTCATGCAAAATTTGAATGGTCTCATCCTTATATTGCCTCATAAGAAATCTACCATGCCATTTATGTATTATGTCATATGCAATTGCTTGTAATAGTAACCTAAGTCATATCAATGATTACTAAGCTAAAATTACTTATTCAATGTTGAGAATCCAATCTCCTGGTTATTTACAGATAAACTGCAGTAAATATCTGATTTCATTGTGTGAACTGAGCCATAGGATATCATGTTGGATAACAAAGTGGAGTTCTTATACTAGCACAAAGATGACAATGATAACAATGATATTTTATTTTTTCTGGGTAAACTTCAACTCTCTGCTACTATAAAATCCTGTGTTTTGTAAAATTTATTACCAAAGCTAATTCATTAAAAAAAGAAATGAGAGGCGCTCAAATGTGGTCATATTTTTCTTGAATGTGGTCATATTTTTCTTGAATATGATCTAATAAAAGGCCATCCAAAAAATTGCCAGCACAGACAAAAATTCAAATTGGACTATTGGCAATAGAAGCTGTATAAAATAGCTGATTTCATAGAGATGTCAGAAGAAAGGCAGTACATGTAATACATTTTACAAAAAGGATTGACTAAACAGATGCACAGTTTGACATTTGTTGAATGCTGACCAAAGTCAAATGTGAAAAACTTTGGAGCAAAGTTTGGATCATTTTAAACAGAATCCAACAGAGTTTCTGAACTATTTTGTGATCGTGGATGTGGTGTAGTCCCACTCCATCATGCCCAAAATGATATGGCAGGCAAAGCAGCAGGTGGAAGCCAGTGATCCTGCGTTAAAAATAAAGTCAATTTCATTTGCCAAAAAGTATGTGATCAGTATTTTTTAGGATGCAGAGGGGATTCTTGTCACTGATCAGCTTGAAAAGCATAAAACAGTAGTTAATGAATAATTCATATGTTTAATGGCTTAATTGAATGAAAATGTCTAAGAAGAGACCTACACTGCAAAATAGGAGAAAACCTTCATTTATTAGGATAGTGGTGCTAACATAGATTCTTTGGCTGTGGGAAACTGAATCATTTGAAGTAAATATTATTAGAGCATTTACCCTAGTCTATAGATTTGGCACCTGTTGACTTCTCTCTTCTCCCACATCAAAAGAAATTTGTGGAAAACATTTTGAACCCAGTAAAGAATTTATGGCAGCTGTAGATAAATGTTTTACAGATCTTCAAGAATTATACTTTAGGAGTGAATCTAGTCAATGGAAAGATGGTGGAGGAGTGAATTTACCCAGTAAAAATGCATTTTTTAACTATATTTCCAGACTTGAGTGATTGTCATAATTTTCACCTCACCATCATAGGAAGGTACTTATTTACTTATTGTTCTCTGTTTCATCTGTCACTGTTGAGCTGCTGGGAACTATTCATTCCATATCCAAATCTGGATTAAAACTAAATTAAGGTGTCAATTGTTTCCAGCATTTTAAGGCAGAACAAGAACAGAACCAAAATTATGAAAAACGTTTGAGTTATAACATAGTAATTTCTGCTCATCTTTCAGGATCAGAATCAAGTGTAAACATCACTTATACCAACAACATGACAATATATTCCTTACAAATTAGATATATGTGTTAAGGTGTGAAGCAGAAACTGCTTTAAAAGAAGTAGACTTTCCTAAGTATGACATTATCATCTAAAATTAAAAATGGGGGCTATGATGGTTAGTATACAGCTACTATAAAGACAAACATGGACTTACAAACAATGAATCAGAAAAAACTTACTGCATATCCATTTACTGCAGCTATCACAGGTTTGGTGCAGTGTGAAATTCTTTTCCACTCCCCAAATAAGCTTCCCCGCATGACAACCGAATATGTTTGGTCCAGCATTTCTTTTATGTCAGCACCTGTTTGAAAGTTCACATAAAATCTTTAGTTGAGAAATAGAAATAATTCTAAAAACATAAAATAACATTTATTTACCTTAACATTTATTTCAGACAATAGAAAATCCAGGAAGGTGGTGTGGTTTCAGTTCTCTGAGACTGCAGACAGGTGTGCAAGTTGCATTTGTGTGTGTGTGTGTGTGTGTGTGTGTGTCTATTGCTGACAATGGCCTTAATGGTCAAAGCTGTAATTGTGTGAATCTTTTTGTTGTGCCTATTGCGACTCAGCATTTCTGCTATACGGTAGTATTTCCGCTATATGGTAGCATTTCTGCTATATGGTGAGCAGCAACTTTCCTTTTCTGGTACCGGTATTGTTAACATATATTTGATCTTTGAAATGGAGTTTTAGGCATCTGTCAGTTATCTGTGCTTCTGTATACTACAATAAGTAGTATCAGCTACTTTTCAGAAAGAAGATGTGAAAGAAGAGACTATGTGAGGGCCAAATGAATATTAGATGTAGTCTTCACATGTCTGGTTTAGGGCAATAAAAGCAGAAAATACTATAGTAACATTTTTCATTGGTCTTAGGCAAAGATGTAAGAGTATGGGCACAATAGCACTAGTCATAATGTGTTTTTACTATGATTTAGAGAAATTGTCTATGATCGCTGCCTCTGTCTTTTAATGCATAATTTTAGTTGTTCCTCATCCCTGGAGGCTCCCCTTCATTTGGGATTTATGAAACATGACATGTAAATGAATGAAGAAGGAAAACTATTTTCCCTCTTTCTTAAATGTGTCAGATCAGCTCATGCTCTTTAGTAGTAATAGGGAATTAATTATAGCTAATAATAATGTGCACATATGTGAGTGAGAATGGGAGAGGGAGTGGGTGACAAGTAAGAGAATGGGAGATGTGTGGATATGTATGCCCTCTGAGGAACACAAATTCAAAAGAACTACATTATTTCACTTCCTTTTTACATCTTCATCAGCTGCTCATTATATAATGAACAATTGTCTTTACTATTAAACAATGGAAGGGAGTCAAAGGTGAGCAAAAAACATCAGTATTTTAACCAAAAAAGGCAAAATTATGAAAACATATATTAATATGTACCAAAATCAAACAACAAAGGAAAATATAAAAATTATCGAAATCGTAAACCAGAATGGCATGTAACAATATTATGAAAAGAATAGTTGCTACTCACCATACAGTGAAAATGCCAAGTTGCACACAGGCACAACAAACAGACAGTCTGAAAATGAGCTTTCGCCCAACATGGCCTTTGTTGAAAATAGACAACAAACACACACACTCATGCAAACGCAACTCACACAAATGTGGCCAGTCTCTGGCAGCTAAAACTGCAGTGAGAATAGACTAGTCTCTTACTATGACATAAGTATTTTTAGGGAATCTGTTTCTATTGTCATGTAAGATTTTTTTGCCTAGAAGCCAATTTGGTACATTTATAATTGGTAAATTTATACAAGATTCTAAACTGATATTATGTAATCAGTTCACTAACCTCTTACAGCACAGTAGATATTTGTTAGAGGAGTACCCTAAATTTAAGGATGAATAAAAAGTAGCATCATATTTTCCATTTTGCTGTTTTTGATATGAAATAGGCAAATTACTTTTTGTGATTAGCATTAATGAAGCAAACCTTGTTCATTGTAAATAAGAATAAATTATTTGTATTTCATTTATATTCATTAACAACAGAGATAGCTATTGTGCTTCAAATTGCTTCACAGTTACTAACCAGCAGCAAATGCTTTTTCATTCCCTGTGATGATAATAGCCCCAATTTTATCGTCCTTCTCAAATTCAGCAATAGCTTTATCCATTTCCAGTATTAAATCAGTACATAAAGCATTCAGTGCTTTTGGCCTATTCAGCTGGACTAGACCAACATTTTTCTTTTCACCTAAAGTGTCAGTTAATATGTACTGGTATGATGCACCTGAAACAAATGAGAAGAATGTAAATGTTCCACATTTGATTTCATTTGCATATTTCAAGCTGATGTAATCTCTTGTTTAATACAACAGAAAAGAACATATTCTATGAAATGTACATAACATTTTCAAAATTCTATGGTAGCCAAAGGAGCTATGAAATAATTTTCTTCACATGTAAATATGAGAGAGAGAGAGAGAGAGAGAGAGAGAGAGAGAGAGAGAGAGAGAGAAGCTACTTTAGTATGTAACATATACACACATAAAAAAAATTTTGCACCACACCGGTTCCCTGAACTCCTGAAGATAGACATTGACTGTGGATATTGTATCAAAGACACAGTCCCTTTGACTGTTCAGAGCTATCACTAAACCCACCCAATGATGTAAACAACCATGCATGAACCTATTAGATGGAGGGGGGCTGACAGGCAATCAGTTCATCATTCCACCAGGAAGGAGGTACACAGGTTGTGTTGTCTCTAATTCAACCATGTCGAGACGGTCAGTACCGTGGTTCAATTGCATCTGCATTGTTACTTTGTGCAGGAAGGGCTCTCACCAAGGGAAGTGTTCAGGTATCTTGCATCTTGGAGTGAACCAAAGCAATGGTGTTCGGACATGGAGGAGATACAGAGAGACGAGAACTGTCAATGGCATGCCTCGCTCAGGCCACGCAAGGGCTATTAGTGCAGTGGATGACTGCCACCTACAGATTATGACTCAAAAGAACTCTGACAGCAACACCATCATGTTGAATAATGCTTTTCATGCAGCCACACGATGTCATGTTATGACTCAAACTGCATGTAATAGGCTGCATGATGTGCAGCTTCACTCCCAATGTCCATGGTGAGGTCCATCTTTGCAACCATGACACCATGCAGTGCAGTACAGATGGGCCCAACAACGTGCCAAATGGTCCGCTCAGGATTGGCATCAAATTCTCTTCAACGGTGAGTGTCGCATATGCCTTCAGCCAGACAATTGTTGGAGACGTATTTGGAGGCAACCTGCTCAGGCTGAACACCATAGACACACTGTCCACCAAGTGCAGCAAGATGGAGGTTGCCTGCTGTTTTGTGGTGGCATTATGTGGGGCTGATGTACGCCACTGATGGTCATGGAAGGTGCCCTACCGGATGTATGATACATGAATGCCATCCTCTGACTGATAGTGCAACCGTATTGGCAACATATTGGCGAGGCATTCATCTTCATGGATGACAATTCGCACCCCCATCATGCACATCTTGTGAATGACTTCCTTCAGTATAATGACATCGCTTGACTTGAGCGGCCAGCCTGTTCTCCAGACACAAACGATATTGAAAATGCATGGAATAGATTGAAAAGCGGTTTATGGATGACAAGACCCACCGAGCACTCTGAGGGATCTATACTGAAACACCACTGAGGAGTGGACAATCTGGACCAACACTGCCTTGCTGAACTTGTGTATAGTATGCGACAATGAATATAGGAATGCATCAATGCAAGAGGACGTGCTAATGGGTATTAGAGATAGCAGTGTGTACAGCAATCTGGGCCACCATCTCTGAAGATCTTGCTGTATGGTGGTACAACATGCAATGTGTGGTTTTCATGAGCAATAAAAAGGGTAGATATTATGTTAATGTTGATCACTATTCCAATTTTCAGTACAGGTTCTGGAAATCTCGGAACTGAGATGATGTAAAACTTTTTTTATGTGTGTATATGGTTATTTTAATGTGTATTTACAATTCATCTCCCAATCGCTCAGGGTGTGCTACTGCTCGTGTTAAGCTCATGACGCTGGATCATTGTGGCTCATCTGTGAGCGGTAGAGATGATGTGATATCATCAGCAGGTAGCTATGCGTTGGGTTGGGTTGTTTGGGGAAGGAGACCCGACAGCGAGGTCACTGGTCTCATCAGATAGGGGAAGGACGGAAAGGAAGTCGTCCATGCCCTTTTGAAGGAACCATCCTGGCATTTGCCTCAAGCGATTTAGGGAAATCACGGAAAACCTAAATCAGGATGGCTGGACGCGAGATTGAGCCGTCATCCTCCTGAATGCGAGTCCAGTGTGCTAGCCACTGTGCCCCCTCGCTCGGTCTGGTGGCTATAACGAATCCATTGTGGGATATGATCTGTTCATTTCATTTCCAGATGCATGTTCTAGTGACATGAATTGAGGTAACAAAAGTCATGGGATCCCTCTTAATATTGCGTCAGGCCACTTTTGTCGTAATGCAGCAACTTGATGTGGCTTGTACTCAGCTAGTCATTAGTAGCTCCATCAGAAATGTTGAAACATACTGCCTCTATAGCCATCCATAATTACAAAGAGAGTTGCCAGTGCAGGATTTTGCGCATGAATTGACCTACCGAGTGTACCAATATTATAAGAAGGAAAGTTGCTACTCACCATATAGCGGAGATGCTGAGTTGCAGATAAGCACAACAATGCTTTTGGCCATTAAGGCCTTCATCAACAATAGACACACACACACACACACACACACACACACACACACACACAAACATACACTCTCTCTCATGCAAATGCAACTCACACCCCACTGAAACCACAGTGGTTTCAGTTGCCTGAGACTGTATTTGTGTGTGTGTGTGTGTGTGTGTGTGTGTGTGTGTGTGTGTGTGTGTGTGTGTGTGTTAATGGCTGAAAGCTTCAATTGTGAGATTCTTTTTATTGTTCCTATCTGCGACTCAGCATCTCTCCTAATAATATCATTACATTACATCCTGGAATTTCCTATTGAATTTGCCTGATAGATGTTTAATGGGATTCATTTCATGTGATCTGGTTGAAAAAATCATTCTGTCAAATCATCTAGAATGTTCTTCAAACCAATTGCAGATTTGTGACATCCTTACTTGGGAACATGACGTCTTTAAATGCAAATGGTCTACAAGTAGCCAAACATAACCATTTCTGGTCAGTGATTAGTTCAGTTGCACCAGAGGACTAAGTCTGTTCCATGTAAACACAGCCCACATCATTGTGAAGCCAACACCAGCTTTCACAGTGCCTTGTGCCGCATTTGAACCTTACCATCAGCTCTAATCAACTAAAATCAGGACTCATGTGACCAGGCCACCATTTTTCAGTCATCTAGGGTCCAGTCAATATGGTCATGAGCTCAGAAGAGGTGCTGCAGGTGATGATGTACTGTTAACAAATGCACCCATGTCAATCATCTGCTGCCATAGGCTATTAATGCCAAATTTTGCCACACTGTCCTAACAGGTATGTTCATCGTATGTCCCACATTGATTTCTCTGGTTATTTCAGGCAGTGTTGCTTGACTGTTAGCGCTGACAACTCTATGCAAATGTTGCTGCTGTTGGTCATTAAGTGAAGGCCATCAACTGCTGCATTGTTTGTGGTGATAGGTAATTCCTGAAACTTGGTATTCTCAGAACACTCTTGACACTGTGGATCTTGGAATATTGAATTCCCCAACAATTTCCAAAATGGAATGTCATATGCATCTAGTTCCAACTACCATTCCATGACTTAAGTCTGTTAATTCCCATTGTGTGTCCTTAATCATGCCCAGAACCTTTTCACATGAATCACCTGAGTACAAAAGGTCCACCAGTGCACTGTCCTTTTATACTTGGTGTGCGCAATACTACCACCATCTGTATATATGCATTTCACTATACCATGACTTTTGTCACCTCAGTGTAATGCCTGTTGGCTTTTGTCTTGGGCTCTTCAGCTGAAGTTTGTTTGTGGTGACCTGGCTACTTACATTCTGGGCGGCCAATCCTGAATACAGAAAGAACAGTGTGACATCTGGCTCACACAGTTCCTTGACGATGAGCACTTATATTGCATCTTGTAGCTTTAGCACAGTGTCAGCCATCCATATGATCTGATGGTAACATCGGCAGTCATTGCGCCCTGTGAGCATAATGGTTGCAACCGTCAAGAATGCAGATATTGGCTGTCAATGTAGAGGACTCAGTGTACATCAATGTAGGTTATGTGAGCCAGTCTCAAGAGTTCAGAATCCTGTTTCATCTCCTGGAGTGGGTAATGCTAGCATTCAATAATTTTTGAAAACTCTTAATGATAATCTTTAACATAAACCGAATTTTGAAAACAACAGGTGATTTAATTGCTAGAAATTGCTAGTGCACATCAAGAGACAAAGACATCATATTGTAAAGTACAATTAAGATAATTTTTTAACTGATTAATATTTTTCTGTGGGAGGTGTAACTGCAATATTTATCTAGGTACTTTGTGTGTATTGTAGTAAACAGAAAAAATTTTGCACATTCTTATGTTTATTAAATGCAGTTTATGAAAAGAGATCAGTACAACTGATAATGACTAATATAGAGTTACATGGAGTTACAGCAACTGGTGCTACTCACACTCAGAATTTTTAGTAATTGCCAACGAACTATAAATAACATACAAAAATTACAAATTTCATAGTATTATGATAACAAATCCATAATTCAACTTTTAATTACATGTTATAAATATTCACAAGTCTTAATACAGAGTTAGGTTTTAAAAAATTAAATAATAGTTTTTACATTATTGGAAATTTGGTAAAAATACATTTCAAATATGAAAATTACTGAAATTGATTTTGTAAACAGTCAGGCCAAATTAATTTTAATTTAGATTTTAATTGCATTATTAGTTTTGGTAAGGTACTAATATTATCACTAAATCTCAGACAAATGCTGAGCAGGTTATTACACTGAGATATTTGATAAATGCTTCATACATTTTTCTAAGCACGTTATAGGTTACGTTGTTGTGTTCTCAATTGCTCCAAACAGTAACTTTGTGTAAAATAATAATATTAATTGCATCCAGCAGTATACCTTTTAAGCATAATAACATTTGTAAGCTGACAAAACATTGAAATTATGAATGATAAATAGTTATCAGTAATTTGAAATATTGCCATTCCTGTGACCTATGTATCCGGTTGTTCATTAATCTAAGGGACAGTATTGTACACTAGTCTGACATATTATAAATACTTCGCACATCTGCATCTTGAAAATCAGGCTGTGCCATTTGACAATGGATGGAACAAAATTAATGTCCTCAAATCAATAAAAGTATGTGAATGCACAAACCTGTAAATCTGGCCATCAGTCAGAATCTTTTACCCAATGTGTGTGTGGGTTTTGAGTACGATGTGTTGGACATTTGACAAGTGACTGTTCTTACAATGGTCTTATTCATTACTGCTAAATGGACTTATTTATTTGCAGTTATTAGCAAGTTATTAGTTTCTCCGTGTCAAGATGATGCTTGTTCCACAACTGTTGTTCAATTAATGAAAATCCATTCGAGATGCTTTTTTTAGAGCTTTATCAAGTTCATATGACACATTATCATGTGTATCCCAAACAGTTTCAGTTGGACTTGATAATGGCCTAATATAAAAGCTGAAACTGGTCATGTGACCTTCATAAATTTCTAAAAAGCAGATGTAGCGGGTTTTTATTAATTATTTACAAGTCTTTTGATCTGTGACTTTCTCTATCACCCCTTAGGAGATTAGTAAAAGCCCAGACCAGTAAATTATGGGAATGATGACCTGATCACTTTTGCTTGATGAGCTTGCCTTGATAAATCTTTGAAAGATGACAGAAGGAGAAGAAGTTCTTGGGGCTTGGATGCCATGGGTAGAGCTTGTAAGGTCAGTCACCTCTCATAAAGTTATAAATAGACTATAGGCTGTAGTCTCATGCTGTTTTGTCTGTCAGGTTTTAGTCATTTAATGGAATGTTAACGAGAGTTGCAGGAGGCTGATTCTCTGATTCACAACAGAGGTTTAATGAGGAGTGAAAATTGTCATAAATCTCATTGGAAGGTGAGATTAGGCATCAACATGGGATGTGGAGTCAAAACCCATTATGGAACATTACAGTAACTTAGTGCCAACACCTGACACTGTTGTCACTGTTTATGTAGACATCTATAAAAGTAAACAAAATGTATTAGTGCTCTGTAACAAGATGTAAGGAAAACACTTAGAGGTAGTCTGGAAAATTATGGACAGTACAAATAAGTTGTTATGATGATTCTTACTCTGCTTAGGAACTATTATTTTGACCTTCAGATATGAGCTTTGTTTTGATCCATGTGCTGCATAATGCAATGTCACTGCACAGTGGCCATATGCTGATACATCTGTTTGGGGAACCCTGTGTGAAGTCTTTGAGGCAATGTTTCAGCTGACTCAAGTACTTTTCACACTATACAGTACAAACAAATGATGCACTGACTTTACAGAACTCATTGAGAAGCTCTGTGTTTGTGATGTCATCCAGGAGCGTTTTCAGGTAACAATACATCTTTCTGAGCACAGATTGTAATCTAATGATGTTGCAAACTATCAGGAGATACTGGATGGCTTTCAGGTAAGAAGCTGCTGGTCATGCCTTCTTCTCACTGAGTAAATTTCACATATACTCAGTTTCTGATTGAATGAGCTGACACTTATACAGGCTTGCAACATAGGCCTGTCTGTTGCAAGTACTGTCAATTTGTGCCACTGTATCACATAAATTCATGTTACAGATGATTTAAATGATTGTATATGTCCCCCTCCACCCACCACCTCAGCCCTATTTTAAAAACCCAGAGGAAGTAACTACTGAAACCACCATCATAATAGACATAATCAGATCAATCACAGTTGTTTACATGCATGGTTTCAGTTGTAATTTCCCTTGGATTTGCAAAGTATGATATCATATACCATGGTTCCCATCAATTAAAAAGTGAATTTATATTGTCCTACAACACAAATTGATGGTGCATAAGACTGACATTTATGTTGAAATTCCATTAACACTTAATAAAGAAAGACATAATGTACCAACTGTGGGCATTTTATCAAGAGGAACCTCATACAATGGGAAAGGCATATAGAAGCTATAGCAGAGATGACTGAAAAACAATTTCCTCACAAGCCAGTTTAAATGAGAGTCTATAATGTTGGTATGATCTAAATGGGGTCTTCATCACGACTGATTTTTGGGATTTGTCAATAGTAATTGGAAAATTTACTTCTGTAAGGTCTGTCTTTGAAAAACAAAGACTACCTGTCAGGTAACTTTTCTCGACATGTTGACAAGCATGTATTGATGACTGAGTAAGAATGACTGATTTCATGAAGCCATCATGGATTAACAAGTAGCCTTTGGACTCATGAACCACAATGATGGAGCCTTCATAAGTGCAGGTGCTGAACTACTGCTTTGAATTGGAATGCTGCATGCCAGCCTTGTAGGTCAGTAAAACAGATAAAATTTTCGAAGTCCAAGAGTGATGCTATCTCACTACATTATGGCAATGTTGACACGAGGCAGTCATGATGAAAATGTTTCACCACCAAGACTAGGTCAGGGCAAAACACAACATTGGCATTTCTGGTGAACTAGGTAGCAGACTTCAGCAGAATATTGTGGGTCAGAGCAGTGAAACAGGGTTACCTTCATTATGTGATAAAAGAAAGGCTAAGGTGAGCATGAAAGAAGTAAAACTACTGACACCTTCATAATAGCAAGCCCTACACAGTCAAGACAAATGTTGTTGGTAAAAAATATCAGCCACTAATTGGCTCCATGAATACCCCTGCAGTTTAGCTCATAAGGCAATTGGTCAGACGTATCAAAGGCATACATGACATCTGCACTCAATTCCATGACTGCAATGAAGTGATGTTTGGCACAAGTCTGTTGCAGATTTCAGCATGCTACAGACAACAACTGCTAATGGGAGAAATGGATACCTCACCATAATCATCAGTCGCACAGTTCAACACCACAGTCTGCCTCTGTCACAAATGGGAGGACCTAGAGGTTTTTTGTGCCCACCAGGATCAGGACACAAGTATTCCTGACATTCTGATGAACTGGATAGAGTCTGTGTGGATGGCACGCCAATATCGTTGATCTCCATGGCTACACGGCAACCCTCATCACAGTATGATAGATTACAAAAAAGGGTGGTGAGTGGGAGGGTACAGAGCATGTCCCAAGTCACCATGTGTAAGTTCAATACATGTGCCACTGCCACTCTCTGCCACGGCGTCAAGGTACAGCTGGTGCCAGGGTCACCGCAAGCAACATACCACCGGTGGAGCAGCTGCTTGGAATGAAATTTGTGTGGTGTCAGCTGTCTTGAGTGGGCTGAAGGCCACTTATGGAACAATTCCTCTGCTGGCATTGACAGGTGATGCTAACCATGAGTCAAGATTCTACCTGTATTTTTATCGAAATAAACAACATTCTGAACCTTCTTTCACTGCACCTACGAAAGACCACAGGTCACTACCATCCTTCCGAGGATTATGCCCTCCCAATAGTTACCTCTTGCAAAAGTGGTGTCAGAAGTGCCCATGCTTCTGACACTTTCAGTATCTACATCAGAAGGCCCTGCAATGCATTTTGTACGGAGCCGCACCAGCAGTTACAACAATTGTGGAGCGAGTCACCGAAAAGCTTTGTTTCTCACACAAGTATGTTGTGGAGATGATCATGTCCAGAATAAGACACAGTGAGTTCAGAGTTACTGGTTGCAGAACCTAATATCTCAGTTTAAGAGGAATTATAGTAAAGTGTATTTTTTACAGGTAGATTGCAAAATTTGTAATTTGTCTAGATACAGAGCACCTTGAGATAGGCATATTCCTGTAATACAGTCCACTAACAGTATGGCCATGCAAAAGAGAGCTTTATTAAGTGTCATTTGGTGGTGATGAAATGAATAAGTAAATTTTGATATTCATTATAGTGTATATTGTTTGTTGTGTATAAGGCTTACTGGGATAGAAAAGGAAAATGCACAGATATGGCACAAATGGAAGCACCTACTACAGCAGACATGGTACCAGCTCTGGCAGAACAGGTTAAATCATTAAAAGGAGAGAATGAGCAAACAGCGCAACAGCTATGTAATCAAATGGAAGATTCTATACAATCAGGTCCTAGTGAAGTTAAATCAATACTGGCAGTACCTTCCCCATCAACGTATCCTGTAGAAGCTAGTCTTATTTCCCTTCTTCTGGAAAAACATCAGAGGATGTCATTATTTTTATCCAGAACATGTTATCTGCAGCCAGCTTGTGCAACTGATCCGAACAAACATCACTGCAGATGGCCAAATTGCACTTGTCGGGTGAGGTTAAGATGTAGGCCCTACATCACATACCATGAGGTTTTGAGAAAAGTGCCAACATTTACAGAGTTACTAAATGGCTTAAAGCATTGCTTCAGAAAACAAAATAGTGCTTGTTTCCTTCAGGAAAAGTTAAGTAATTTGAGAGAATTGCCAAATGAGACTATCAAAGCATTTTTGGACAGGATACACAAGACAAATGCCAAAACTTATGAGTTGACTGACGAACCAGAGGCTGATGTAGTTTATTGAGAGAGGCTGAGGATAGTGTTCTGGATGTGTTCCTAAAAGGGTTTCTTCAGAATTTTCTCAAATAGTGAGAATGGATAATCCACAAGACGTAGCCACAGTGCTGCAGGTAGCCAATTGTCTGCAAGAGAATATTTATCTTGATAGTATGGTAGGAGAGCTAATAAATTCCTCATAGAACGTAGAAACGAAGTTAAAATAGATGTGCCCTTTTTTTTCCTCACGTGTTGTACAAATTGATAAGTTTGGATACTGAGTAGGAACTTTATCTACCAATTTGTTAGCCTCATCATTCATCTGAATTCAGTCTGTGTCGTGAGCTCTGGAGGTATTTTGACGTCTCAGGTTAAATGTCTCACTCAACATTTTATTCAGTAACTATGGGAATTTTGTAAGGCAATTTGTCGCAAAACGCAAAGCGTGTTAGATAATACAAGCAACGTTATCAACAATGAAACAACTGAACTGCTGGGTTTAAATCAGAGGTGTCTAACCCATAAGCTGCATAGCGGCCGATATCAAGCGTCATTGAGCCCGAAGAAAGGAGCATCTATCACACGATCCGTAAAACAAATTTTAAAAAATCATAGAATTCCATTTATGTAAAGTCACGATAAACAAAATTTTCCTCCTGTCCCACGAAGCTATTCTCTCATTGGTCCATTCCGTACTTTGTTGGTCAACGTTTATTAGTGTTTATTATAGACTCGCCTTCTTCCAATGTGGTCCAAGTGCACTAAAAGATTTTGCACTCCTGCTTTAAATGTTTTATATATTACGCTGAATCGGTGACAATTACAATTATTTCATAAAAGCAGAGTAATGACAGTGCGAAGAAATATGCAATAGTGTGTCGAATGATTGTTAATCAAACGTGTTTATGGAACTTCAGCCAGACATGAATACACAGTCTCTCTTCCATCGACAGAAAACGTACGTTTATATTTATGACTACGGCGGGGCGGAATAAGTTTACAGTTGATTTGCGGAACTGTCCATGCGGCATTTGCTAGATGAAAAGAACTGCTAAACCAACGGAATATGAACAGCTAACTCTATAATATGAACAACTAATTCTGCCAAACGTGCAAGAAGCCTTACCTGCTAGAAATGCAACACTTATTTTCGTCATCTTAATCAAGGTACCGGTACATCGTAATGACCGCCGTAAAAAAATAGTTTTTTCTTTTCCCCAAACCCACATAAACGCAAACTTATCGAGAGAGAGATTTTTTAACATTAGCGTTTATATTATACAAATTATACAGATCTGAGATTAAAGAAGTGCGATTGTTCTGAAAATTAAAAAAAAAAAAATCGTGGATAAATATTGAAGAATAACAGCAATGCTTTGGTTTCTTTAAAATATTGGATTTCTTTCATTCAGAGATAGGGATGTCACCAAAATGCACGGGAATATAGCTAGAGAATAGAAACAGTTTTAAATTCATATGTTAATGTTTCTAGACCATGTACTCGTCAAATTGATGATAATGGTACATATATTGTAAATTAGAAAGCACATTTTGAAAATTTGTTTAACAGTCACATCTGACTGTTCTACCGCACGTGTCTCTGTAGAATCGCTTCTGTAACATTTTCTGCTTCAAATAATTGGAAATACATATAATGAAGTTACATAAGTGAGTAGGCCCCTATTCTTATCACGTGTAGGCTGACATAGCGAGTTTTTCTCTGATTGGTTACGCAACTTCCTAGCGACGCTTGCTTTAAGAGCACTCCGCAACGTAATCGCCTGTAACAGCAGACGGGCCTACGTGTGATTGCGCAAGACGATGACAAAACAGTGTTGCTTGGGCACACATGTCTGATACTTACTGCTCATACATTTCTGCGCCGTCAGTAAGGATCCTCTGCTGCTGACATGTCCTGCCTGGAACAAAAGCCGAGATATTTTAAGTGCGAGGACCATTTTCGGCTAAGTCCGCTTGTGACCACTGCAAAGTGAAATCTGTGTTCCGCTGCCTTCACTCCGTAAAGATACCTAGTAGCGTTATCACTAACAGGTTGCTCCGCACGTTCTTCGGACAAAGTCCATATTCTCGCACGTTTTGCAGAAGATCCAGTCATGGCTGTGAAAGGAGGTCAAAATCTGGTCTTAACGCTCCCCCGACTAGAAGTAGGCCTACGTCTGCTAATTTCCGTGAATATCATTGGTGAAAACGACGGTACCGTGAATCACATGCAAGTTAGAAATAACTTATTAGAATAAGTTAATTACGAGCGGAAAAAGATTACAGATAAAAGGCAAGGGCGTGGTTTAGCAAATGGTAATATACTGTGGTGCCCGGTCCACATAATAATAATAAACAATAAATAATAATAATACTTTATTGAACATCGAATGATGCACTGCATATGTACAAAAACAGGAAACGTTACAATTCGCGAGACATAATGCGTTCTTCTGAACATTAACATAAGATAAGGTTTGTTGCTATTTACATTTTTTTCCAAGCACTTATTATCTATGAGTAATGATCTTGTTGCCGACTGTACGCCGAGGAGAAAAAGGAAAAGCAAAAAAACGGACACTCTTTTTACTGAATGACAACCAGGAACTTAATCAGCTGACTTACACGGATGAGAGACGCTATTTGAAAGTTATACAACAGGGGTGTACAGACTTGCAAGTATTGTAGTCCGCAAACCGCTCACTGTGACTATGAAAGGACCACAAGTTGAAAAATAATGTGGCGTGAGACAACGTATTATTATTCCGAACTGTGATCCCCAATGTCAGCTAGACTCACTAGAGTCGGCTCGAAAGACCACATCATTTGTGAAGAACATACCAGGGAACAGAGATTAGCTTGTTGGTAAAAATCAGGATGCTTCCACAAAAATAGACAGAGGTTGCAACAGCATACAGAACATTCAGGCACAAGAGTAACATAGAAAGACCACTGCAGCAGGGATAAAGCTTAAAATAAATCACCTAGCCATATTAAAGCAATACAAAATATTAATCACTCTACCACATCTCTTAAAGTGTATTTTCTAAACAAGTGCTCTTACACAGTAAATGAATTTTTAATGGCGTACATTGTGGTGTGCTACAGTCTGTCCAATTGTTATTGATCCCGAAATTTTAAATACAGCACTTTGTACTCACTTTGTGTTTACGTTTAAAGTAGTGACATTTTAGTTCAAAAATTGCTAAGATATACCGTATATTTTTAAAAAAGTTTGATTTTCGCAATTCACTATTGCGAACATGTATTCATAAAGTCGTCAGGAAATAAGTACCCACAGTATCATTATCACTTGATTTGTAATATATCTTACTACTCCTGCGTTCATAAAAAGATGAAAGAGAAGCATTAAAATAAAATGGTATACTATACTATAGAGCAGCCTGCTCATCTATGGAGTTACAGGAAGTGCTGACTTCGGGTTCATGTGACATTTTTAAAAAAAAATGTGCCACAGTTTTATTTTATTTTTATTTATTTATTTTGCCTGGTTTGACTGCGTCCTCCGTCTGTCCCTACATCATGCCAATATCTCCACCCCTACACACATACATAAGCAAACACACTGCATACTCTTCATTTGATCTCTCAAATCTCCGTATGTTACAGGACGATTTTAAAAAGGAAGAACACATGTAAAGTGTATAATGAAGAGGTACCAGAAGCATTAGATGAGAAAATAAATCACTGCAGTGCCTTAAACAGAAGAAGAGACAGCATAATGACATGTACAGGGTCCAGCAGAATCAGTAGTAGGATCTGGGTCACGTAGGACGGCGTCGTTGCTGCGCATGCGCGAAATAGTATGCTCCCGCGGCATTGATGATTGAGAAAGGACGGCATTTGTAGTTATGGCCTTCTGGAGTTCTTCGAGCATTCGCTTTCGAGGCGTCTTTGAAAAATAATGAGTCTGCCAGCACTAATCGGAAGTCTTCACCGTTCTGCTGCCAGATATGCCTTGGCTTTAACAATGTCAGACCGCTCCCTGCAGGGCATCATCCCTGATAATCCAAATTTCCAATTACATGTCGTACGTCCCTGAAACTTTTAGCAGCCGACGCGAAGATGCGAAACAGCCTACTGATGTTGGATGAGGCCCGTTTTTGTCTTGGCGGTGGTGCGAATAACATAACCCTCGTCGGCTGCGTAAGACATCCTTGCACTGTGAATGTGTGACTGCGTGGTGCGGTGTGGCTTTATTTGGCATCATTGGTCAACCCTCCCTTCCCCCCACCCCCTTTTCCTTTTGATTGAGGATCGTCATGACCGCGCAGTAACGATTGCTGTGTTAAAATGTTACAAAATTTCCTCCTTCCAAGATTGAACGACGACATGTGGTTGCAACAGCCCATACGGCCCAGCAATCCAGGAATGTCTTGCGGCATCAGGCATCATTTTCCTGGTCGACTGGAAAGACGTTCATTGGCCGGCACGGTTGACAACCCCTGACTTTTTCTTATGGGGATGCTTGAGGAGTCCATTGTAAGCTACACATCTTCATACCATGCCTGGACTCGATGAAAGGATATGTACAGCTCTCGAAGAAGATCCCATTGAAAATATTGAATTGGGTGAGAGAAGTTACCGTTCGCCACCTGGAGGATCACTCAGAGCGTCAGAGTGACCATGTGTATGGTGTTATATTCAAAACCAAGTAAAGGCCGTATAAGATATGTAATGGCATATATTTTTCTTGATTTTTAGTGTGTGTTTCAATAAATTTGTTTGGAAGTTCTGTCCTTTATATATCCTACTATTCATTGTCACACCCTGTATATTACTACATGGCTAGCGCGGTAACAGTTGCAGGTTGCTTATATGATGGCTGCCAGGGCAACAAAACTTTGATTTTCGACATTTCATATAATTATTGACCGAATTCAAAAATTTAAAATTTTGTTATAATCTACTCATTCAGAGATATAATCTTATGTTAAAGGTTGAACACATTAAGACAAGTATTACCATTCAAAACTATGCATTTGTGTTGAGGCTGCGTAGTTCACCACGTACAAATACTCAGACTGTATTTGTACAATACTTGATGATGAGAGCACTTAGCGACTTCCAACAAACTTGACACATAATTTCAAGTCTATTATCTTTATGAAATTTTCTCGTTGACATCTCCCACAAAATGATAAAAGAAAAACGCTTACTACATTTTAACCGTTCACGTAGTAAAACTTCAGAATCAGGCATGACATTTTAATTTATTGTTTCTTTACTAGTAACTCTTCGCAACACTTTTTGCAGCCAATGTCAACATAAACCACTAAATGTACGCGCAAAATTATATCATTGTATGACACCTAGTTAAGGAGATACTTACGTTATAAATATTTAAATGCGTGAAAAACTAGATTTTGCTTAAATCAGAGCGCAAAATTACCCAGACTACACACTCATACAGTGTTTGATAAGGACAGCACTTAGCAACTTCTAACAAAGTTTACACGTAATTTCAGACCTTTTCTAAACTTTTCCTAGCTTACGTGTTTGATGTCAAATATTTAAACATTAATTCATTTGCAAAGTAATCGGAAGTTTGAAACTGTTTTATACACAGGTATTCGATTCTTTACAGTGTCAGGTGTAGAGTTACTAGTATGACTTAAGGTGTTAAGGAATAGTTAATTAGACGTGAAAGGGGTGCCAGATACCGCAGGGAAAATTCGAAATTGCGCGAGCAGAGAAATGTAAGAACATTTAAGTCATCAAACTGCGGGCCGCTTGTGGGCCAAATAAAGTATTCGTGCGGCCTGCGATTCTCAACCGTATTTTATATCAATTTACATGCAGAAACTAACAGCTATATCTGCTCAATAAGAAACAAAAATACTTGAAGAGACAGTAATACTTTAAGATGTGCTCAGTTTTAATTGATGTTGGTGAATTTGGCTCTGAGCTAAGGAAAGTTGTCCGCTTACCTCAGGGGCAGAAAGTAGTGATGCCACTGCCAAATTGGTTGGTTGATTTGGGGGAGGAGACCAAACAGCGAGATCATCGGATTAGGGAAGTATGGGGAAGGAAATCGGCCACGCCCTTTCAAAGGAACCAACCTGTCATTTGCCTGAAGCGATTTGGGGAAATCACGGAAAACCTATTTCAGGATGGAGAGACGCGGGTTTGAACCGTCGTCCTCCCGAATGTGAGTCCCACAGAGCGAGGTGGCGCAATGCTTACCACACTGGACTCGCATTCGGGAGGACGACGGTTCAAACCCACGTCTGTCCATTTGAAAGAGCACGGCCGACTTTCTTTCCCATACTCCCCTAATCCGATGGTCTCGCTGTTTGACCCTTCCCCAAACCAACCAACCAATCAATCAATGCGAGTCCGGTGTATTAACCACGACGCCACCTCGCTCGGTCAGAGGATGAGAGAGGGGGAATGTTTTATTATTTGTCTTCTAGTACTGACAACTCACGGGTGTGCGCGATTCGTAGAGATCAGCTGCTATGGTATAAATTTAGACACGTTAAGGACATGTATTCGTGATTGCACGCTACAGATACGATCATTTTGAAGTGCTTACTTGCTTGTAGCAAGGAATATGAAAATAAATTAAGGCTATTGTAATAAAGCGCAATGAGTAGAAGCGAAATGACCTGAAAACATTTTGTGGACTATACACTGTGGAAGGCGGCCGCGTCCTTAAACAAACGAGAAATCATCTTGTCCAAGGAGAGAGGATTGGTGCGGGGGAATACGCCCCGCCTCTCTCTCGAAGGGGTGCCATACTACGTCCTTGTTCTAGGCTTTAACGAAAGCAGAACTCGCATAACCGCCGGTGGGATCGCTGATTCTTTTTCTTGTGGCGAGAGTCTCAGTCGAATCCCTTTATGCACCAGGATTAGTCTCTTCTCTCATTTCAAAATTAGAAAAAGGCAAAGGAAATTGGAGCACACAAAGCACTTGGTAGTGGCTACGGCATAATTGTTTGCTGTTGTTGGGAATCGTAGTTCAGGCCCGACCTCTACCGGTATCTTACCCAAACATAGCTCAAAACGCTCCCCACCTAAAACTGCGACGATATAGTGCCCGCATAGTGCAAATATTTGCGATCGTGTCTCAAATTACTGAATGCGTTTAAATGTAAGTGCCAGTACTGTTATTACCCAATTCATCGTGCAATTACCCCCCGCCCCCCCACCCCCCCTCCCCTCACGACAGACGACACAAGAACACTTCGTCAGGCAATTACCCAACTTTGGGTTTGCTGAGGGCGGCAGCAATCTGAAACAGAACAGTCGACGCAAAGTGTTACGACCAACTTGAGATGCCCTCACTAAGCTATTGGGTTCACGTAGCATATCAATTTATGTAGTTCACCAATTAATAATAATAAAGACCGGTATATACGCGGCCCGATTACCACCACACGTCAGCATTGGCCTTTCGGCAAAAGACGATCACTGGTATAGAGGATATTGATTGCAGTACGTATACAAATGTAGGAGGAAGTGAAAGAGAGGAAAACATGCACAGCACTAATTGTGTATAATCTCAGAATCAGAAAGAGCGTTATTACCAAAGACCTATGAATTATTTATTTATTGCTTTCTCTGCATAGAGTCAACAAAGATAGTGACTTTTGCAAACGTCAGTGCTGTTTTACATCATTTTGAGAATTTCTTTAAAAATGCAAACAAAACAGGTAGTTGATACAAATTAACAAAAGTGCAATCAAAGTACACAAAAGAGACTGTAACGCCCGATAAGTAGGTATACAAATATGTCTAATTTCCAATAAAAACTGTAAGATCACATGTTTTCATTTGAAAGTCCAGAAAGTCAGATAAACATTTCTTTGTCAGGAACAATTTAAGTTTGCTTTTGAAGATATTTCGATTGTGCGCATGTAGGTCTTTTGATTTTACCACTGATGTATGAGCTATGGGTTGTTATTTTCTCTTTGCCTAAAGTAGTTATTTTTATTTTTAGTATTGTGGTCATGTGTGTCAATTATTTTCTAGACAACGTACCAAAAAATAAAATTACCTTATATAAATACAAGGAATATACTGTAAAGTACTTATGTTGTGCAAAAACCTTTCTACAAAAAATCATGATGACCTAAACAATGCATTATTCTAATTGCCTTCTTCTGCAACAACATTAATCGATTAAAGTATCTCCAGCACAGTCCCATAGTTCAGTTCCATAATTTAGTAAAGGATGTATTTTTCCATAGCAGAGTTTTTATGATAGGATTTGTACAAATTTTTGCTAGGTGACTGATCAGGTATAATCTACCACTAATCTTCCCACATACATAGAGTTAATATGATTTGACCACTGCAAGTTTTCATATTAGTATAGACCTAAGAATTTGCAGCTATTAGTTCCCTTTGCTTCAATTCCACATATATTATGTGTAGAGTTATGGTTAGATCTGACTAGGCACAATAATTCCACAAATCTTTTATGAATTACACTTTGTTACGACAAATTTCTTACACAGTTTTCTTAGTATACTTTAGTTGTCAGGTATTTTGTAGCCGAGTATTTCCTTTACGTGCTGACATCGTGAGTTGGTATGAGATGCTTTCTGGAAACTTGCTCAGTTGGCAACTTTCAGAACTTTACATAGACTAATAAGTAAGCAAAGTAAGCAGTCTCCCTCCAGACACAGGTTTTTTAAATCTGGGCTTAGTTTGTCCAAGAGATGCGCTATTATTCAAACACAATGAAGCCTCCTGCACGCAAAATACATTGACACAAAAAAAAACCTCAACACGAAATAATTATTAATGTAGAGTAATGAAATTTCAGAAATGCTTTTGTTTGGGTAACATGTTTAAGTGATTAACACTGCAAGATCATGTGTTAATGTAAGTGTGATTTAAGCTATTACAAATGTGAAATACTGTTACATTAATAAATGGTGCAAACACCAGAATGTTAAATGTAAGCATGCATGCATTGTGTTGTACAGCTGCCAGATGACAGTTTGTGGTATGGAGTTTCATGCCTGTTGCACTTGGTCAGTCAATACAGGGATGATTAATGCTGGTTGTGAATGATGCTGGAACTGTTATCAGATGATATCTCATATGTGCTTGACTGGAGACGGATCTTGTGACTGAGCAGACCAAGACAACATGTTGACACTCTGTAGAGCATGTTGGATTACGATAGTCATATGTGGGCGAGCATTATCCTGTTGTAAACACCCCCCCCCCCCCCCCCCTTTCCCAGAATGCTATTCATGAATGGCAGCACAACATGTCGAATCAGATTGACTCCCAAATTTGCACACAAGGTGTGTGGTATCACCCGAAACTGCCCCTGCTGTCATACAAAATCACAACCCAGTTCGTAGCTCCAGGTGTAGGTCCAGTGTGTGTAGCAGACAGATGGAATGGTTGCCTGCCCTAATCTGGCTTATCTCTAACTGACACACAGCCATCATTGGCACTGAGGTAGAACCAGCTTTCATCAGAAAACACAACAGACCTACAGTTTGCCCTCTCATGAAAGCTCACTTGACATCACTTAAGCCACAAATGTCGGTGGTCTGATGTCAGTGGAATGCAAGCTATAGAGCACCTGGCTCGGATCTGTCCTTTAAGTAATCGATTTGTAACAGTTCATTGTGTCACTGTGGTTCCAACTGGTGTTCAAATTGCCGCTGCAGATGCAGTACAATGAGCCACAGCCATAAACTGAACACGACTGTCTTCCATCTCAGTACAGTTATGGAGCTTCCTGGAGCCCGGTATTCTTGCCAGCATACATTCCCATGACAACCGCTGCCAGCAATCATGTACAGTGGCTATATGTCTGCCAAGACTGAACATCCAGCTTGTCCTAGCCCTATTACGCAACCTCAGCCTTAGAGGCATTCTTGACTAACATCAACTCATCATGTCCAGTCTCAAAACTAATGATCATGTCCATTACAGTGTGTATTTAAATCAAACCTGATTCACATCCTCATATTGGCACTACCACCGCCACTCTTATATGAATGGCGTGAAAACTGATCAAAAAATCTTTCAGATGTAGAAACACATCTACCATCTTTCATTTGTGTCACACAACTCCTTCTTGGTGTTGCGATTTCTTTTAATGTCAGTGTATATTTCAAATTCATATACCAACCGAAGTTGGTGTTCACTTGGGGGGGTTTCTCTTTACCTTTTCAAAAATTGCCATAGCTTGTGCAATTATCTCGCTCAGTTCCATCTGCTGAAAAAGAAGCCTAATTCGAGAGAAAAATGGCAAGGCATGTAATATGGTGTGAAGAATGGGGGTGTGCATTACATGTAAAAGCTAGACCTAATAGTTAATATTGATCTCATAGTTTTTGTTAGATTTTATTGCTTATATTTGTTACTTCTGAGATTCAAAAGGAGAATCTGCTATTCACTGAATCAACATACACCATAATAGGCCTATATTAAAAATATTTTTATTTCCTACATACTTACCCACTTCTAAACTGAATATCCTTCTAGAAACTCATCACAGTGCAGTTATCATGAAGAAGCTACAATTGAGTTGAAAGGGGGGTGGGTTAGGAGGAGAGTAACTAAAATGCCAGATTTAAATACTGTGTATTGCATATCAGCAACTGGACCATCTGGTTTTAAATTATCGCTGAGGAATGAAGAAAAATTAGAATGAAAACACAACCAAGTAAAGGAACTGAGAAAGACTGCTCACTGTAATTTGTCACTTCAAACAGGTGGGTTCAATGCTTTTTCCCAGACTTGAAAAATGAAGAGGACAGAAAACAAGAGATTAATTGCATGAGAAATCCAACATAAATACAGTGGGTAATATCTGTCCCGAAGTGTGATTTGAGAGCAGTATTTCATTTGGACAAAATACATCCCTCAATATATTCTCTCAAATACGTTCATCAAAGTCGATATATTAAAATTCAGAGATTTTTCAATAGCAGGTCTACTATAATACGGTGATTAAAGTGTGATCTAATTTGTTGCCAAGAATCTGTCAAACAGGACTTCCCAATAACTGTTACAGGAATTGTCTTAAGTTCCTACACAACATAAGATGGTTCCTTAAACAATTACAGGATGTATGTATAGCCAACTCAGTTGCACAAAATTGTCAAATTGACCATGTTTTCAACTGCACTAAGGCAGTCTTCATCAATTTTTTTTCCTCCATAGGATTACCTAGAAAATATTATGACATGTCTTGAAATACAATATACTTTGTATTTCGTAACAGCCTTGGATACCTTGGCAGGAAGGAATGGTGAAATTTTAAATATTTTTATTGGCTGAGGTCAACCTGCTAAAGAGATGTAGCAGTATAAAGAGGGCACATTTGGTCATAACAAACCAAGCTCTGTGTCATAGCCTCACACTAGCTCCCTTTAAACAATCCAGCTCTCCAACTCTTGTCGTAAGTTGGTCATTGGGATCGATAGCATTCACAGCAATAGCACTCAATTCCATGATTACGATACTGCAGTAATCTATGTCCTAGATGCTCCAGCACAGTCTATGAACTAGCCGAAGATGTACTCAAGATGATGCTCTTCACCTGATGGACTTCATGCTGCTCGCTGCAACAGTGCGTCTTGGGATGTTCCTGTTCAATGCTCAGTGGCAGAGAGATCAACAGACCACACGACTGCCAGCACAAAGTACAGTGGTTGGGTCATCAAAGGTCATCATAGAATTCAGAGTGAGGCTGAGTACTCCGCAGCCAGTGTGAGAACCCCTTCGTGCTGGGCAGCTGCCACCCCACCAATGTCACCGACATCACCTCCTGAGCGTGCAAATATGGAGCAGTTTCCAAAATGCTCATGCTGAGCCTCTGGGCCATCACAATTCACCCAGCCAAACTCAGATTGTGCACCTTCCTGATTCTACACAAAGACAGCATGCTACTGGTACTACCTGTACCGTGCACGTGTGTGACTAGCAGTCATTCCTCGTCAGGTGGCGCTGTTATTGCCTGGATTGGTTTATATCAATAATAGGTCGGTGGTCACAATGTTCTGGCTGATTGGTCTAAGTGATTAGCATTTCAGTGCAACCACAAACTAAGTGGAAGTAATGTTTTCATTCTGTGTATAAGGAAACAATTACACAATGGGTTTTCAGTCAGGACCCCGATGTGAATGTTGGGCATCTGTGAGAAGACCAGGCGATGCCTTGGAGAAGAAGAAAAGTCTACCAACATGGTTCAGTACTGAACAGTGGCAGGTTCGTGGCCTATCAAGACTAGATTATCGTTCTGTGATATGACCGCTCATGTTGGTCAATATCTCATGACTGTCATGCGAACATAAAACTGATGTGGCTATACCATACGCGATGTCATGCAGGATTTCAATGGTCCCATGTGGCTAGCTCTCAGGATGACAGTCATTGTTCATAGTGCTGTGCTGGTTCATACAGTCACGTCACACACCTTGAGTCAGGAAGTGAGCTTGTATATAGCAACAAAAGTACCCACAAGGACAGTGCAACGATGTCTGGAGGAAGGAAGGAAGGAAGGAAGGAAGGAAGGAAGATTAGATTATAATATCCCATTGACAATGAGGTCATAAGCTCCAATTAGGAAATGACGTGGATGGAAATCAACCACCAAGTATTCCTCCTGGCACTAGCCTTAAGCGATTTAGGGTAATCACGGAATACAGAAATCTGGATGGCCAGAAGGGGATTGGAACTGTTGTCCTCCCAAATCCATGTTCAGTATGCCAATCACTACATCAGCTCACTGAGTGATCAGGCCTGGAGCACCACTGACTCTCAACAAACTGGTCACTGTTGTGAATTTCAGCGAAGGGACACCAGAGAGAGGTACACAGACAGCCAAAGTTTCAGGATGTCATGAGCGAGTGAATCATATGGGCATGGCATCTTGTACGATGGTATGGGATGCCATTTGCTACACATCACAATCACATGTGGTTTGCTAAGCAAGTAGTTTGAATGACAGTTATTAAATATCTTGTATGTTAAAGGCAGTGGCTGTGTCCTATCTTTGAGGTCTCCGTGATGTTATCTTTCAATGAGAACACTAGACTGCATGTTGTCCACACTGTGCTAACCTACCTCAAGACAGGCGGTTTTCGACTGTTGTTCCTGTAGCCATGTTCTCCAGATATTTCACCCACTGAAGACATCTTGTCATAGGTTGCCAATAGACTGACATGTTCAGTCATCAACCTTGCAGTTGATGGATTCTGAGGTAATGTTCAAGCAGCGTAGAATGACATAACCACACCTGTCACCCAAGTTCGGTTCAACTCAATGCCCAGCCAAATCAAGTCATCACTGCTGCCAGAGGTGGCGGCTGTGTGTGCTGTATTTCGCACCCTCTACACTCTATAGTTTATCTACATTTGTCCATCCTCTTCTGGAGTATTTTTGCATGGTGTGGGATCCGCTTCAGATAGGATTGACAGAAGACATCAAAAAATTTCAAAGAACGGCAGCTTGTTTTGTGTTATTGTGAAACACAGGAAAAAGAGTGTCACAGATATGTAACTTCCATCCAACAATACAGCAAAAATTACATGCTCGCCGCACACACACACGGCAACTTGTCTCCAGCCAAGTTACAATATGCACACCTCAACCACTGCGAGTAAACTACTCTATACTTGTCTCTAAATTGAGACAGGTCCGCAGGCTCCTATGGCTTAATAAATGATACTATCAATTTTGTAAGACACTCATGACTCCCCTCCAAGGACAAATTAAAAAAAAGGCCAACACAAACAACAGTCACTTGCAACCTCATACTGCTGACACCGGCTGTAATTCTTGTGATACCAGAGACTATGCTGGGTGGTGGTGATAGGTCGTTGAGCTCAGGATCTTGAGGGACCACCACTCTGGGCACGAGTTAAAGGCAGCTACTTGTGCCAATGAAACATCATTGGCAAAACTAGCATTTACTATTAAAATACACACAACTGTCTTGATCGTGTTATGCTCAGGGTGGAGATGGCACAAGCCATGCCGAAATGTGTCGATGCCTTGGTCGATGCTGCATCGGCCATGGCAGCAGAGGGAGTTGCAGAGTCAGTGTCCAGCAGTATCACGGGGTCATTGGTCAGGCTTTATTGGTGTTGTCGTCTCTGCTCCCTACAGTTGCTGGCAGCTACAGAAAGAGGGTAAGCAAGGCGCACTTGATCACACCATGGACGGTGCCGCAGCTGGAACCTACCAACTCTACTGTAAGTGCAGGACATCGCACTGAGTTATGCTGTGGCCTTCCAATAGGAGAAAGGCCTGCAACATCGAAGTCTGAAGAACAGAGAGAGAGAGAGAGAGAGAGAGAGAGAGAGAGAGAGAGAGAGAGAGAGAGAGAGAGAAGCAGGCAATGGTATGCCCCCATGGACAATGATCTGCACCATGGAACCCACTGCCCACTGGCTAGATCACTGGAAACTCCACAGGAATACAGCACCTACAGCCCCTAACTGCAGTTCATGGCAGCTATGTCCCTCAATGGGACACATTGTTCCATCAAAGATGGTAGATGGTTAGACAAGCAAGAGTTAGACCAACATAGGTCTAACTTCCAGGACGGACGAATGCGTACTTACTAGAAGCCAAACTGAACAGGTCCCTACTCTGGGTTCTTCACCTGCAGACTAGCATACTTTCACTGGAACAGGAGTAATTTTTGTACACAGTGGTCCCAGGTGCTTTGGCACTCTGAGGCAGCTATGACATCACCTGGGCAGTTTTTCTTGACTGGTCAGCTTCTCTGGTCAATCTAGCTGCAGCTGAAAGGTGTCTGAACTTCAGCTTTCCAAAGTAATGGCAGGCGTATTTTGCAGTAATATACTGTACAATTATTCCTATGTTCGAGTTATTCTTCATTACTCCACTCTGCACGATCAACACGAAACAGCATCCTCCTGTGTCTATGATATTCTGCTGTGTTGGTACTCTGGACACAAAGCTTTTACAGTGTGTAGCAATTAACGTTGTCTTGTGGCTGTATTATAAGCAGTATCATATTACATGCTTACATTCCAGGCAGTAGTTTTGTATTGATCTGCTTTGCTAGCGTCTTCAGTTACCAATTCAAGACTTCAAAATTTTACTCAGCTACAATTCTGTGGCACTTTATAGGACTAATATCAAGTCAGTAATGCATCAAGTTTTTTGTGAACTAGATTTAGTTCAAAATTAAAAAACCGCATGACAGCATGACACACTTGCTCATTCTACAAAGGCCCAGAAAAGGACATTATATATCAGACTTCACAACTGCAAGTGATATTTAAGCTCTATGTTCACTGTCTATTTCCACGTGCAAGTAACTAAAGACTGTGACACTGAACTACAGTGGTACATGTTCAACTAATTCCTGTAGGAAAATTTTTTAATTGTTGTACATTTTCTTTGTCAATCATTACAACAGAAGTGCTTAGACGAACTAACTAGCTAATATTGGCTGTACTAAAAATATTAGAGAGATTAACTGAAGAGAGGTATTTCATGATTCTGACACCATTGCTTGGAACACACTTGGATTTTCAGAAATATCTCTTGAATCATAATGTTAGTTGCATCAGAAGCAAAACTCATTAGACAAAACAATAAAATTACAAGGAAACAGAAAGACTGACCAATAGTTGCCTTCAGATGTGTGTCCCTTCATCCTCAAACAGGTGAGCCCCTCTCATAATGTATATCCTTAACCAATGTGTCCCTCTTTTCTCTGAGAAAGAAACTAATATTTTCGAAACCTAGAATAGTTTTTTGCACTGTTCTGTGGGTACTGGCAGAACTGGGAATTCACCTCGTGAATTTAAGTACTGGCCAGACATGCTGACACCAGGCATTTTTTAACTGTCATATTACATCATCTGATAGGCTGCCTATTTATAATTGATTGATAGCTGCTAACATTTGTAATTGTATGTAAGGGCAGTATAGGCCTTACAGAACATAGTGCTGGTCTTCTGAAGACAAAATGTGCACTGTAATCCACAACATTTTGTCATGTGGAACATTGGCCACACCTACATATTCTTTAACTCGAGTGTTCACAGCAGTCAATTTGTTACAGTTCATTAGAGCAAATTTTTTAGTCAAATGCTGAATGTGTCATCAGAATGTGTATCGACCCATACCTCTGATTATTATTTTTCTGAAGTCTTGCGTTTCAGTTTCTAAAATTATGTTACAAAATTACTCCATAAATCACAAAAATCTGTACACTATTCAAAGAGTTTTAAAGAGAACAATAAATTAAATTCAACAATTAAAAGGTAAAATTTCTATAATTGTGGAGAAAGATATCAGTTGTATACTCTATTTTCTGTGAACCATGTTCTTCAATGTTAAAAAGCATATTCCAAATTCATTCAAAATTAAGGAATTGGTATAACATAAGAAAAATGAATTAAATTCACGACTGAAGGTACGTATTTGAATTATAAAAGACAATGTTGAAAGGATTTTATTTCGTAACTGACAGTTGATTAATCATTTACAAAAGTATAAAAAATATATTTCTTGCATAAAGATCCTCATAACCATTCTCAACAGTCTTCAGCAGTCAGGTGACATCAAAAAGCTCTGAAACAATACAAAAAAGGTTATTTTAATTAAATGAAGCACATAAAAATGTGGTGGAGTAGTGAAATGAACAAGAGCGCAGTAACGTAACAGAGGGCAAGGGCTAGAACACGAAGGGAAAATGAGGGAGGAATAGAAATAAGGCACACCACAGGAAGGCTGTCCTTGTGCAGGCAGATGGTGGCAATTAAAGGAGAAGTATATAATAGTGTAAGACCACAGAGAATAGTATACATGAAAATCTATAGATGCATATGACTATAAACTGAAACAAAAGGAGATAGGAGGCGGTAGGAAGTAGGGCAGGATGAAACAGTCTGTCAAGGAGATTGTTGATAGGTGGAAACAGGGCCTGAGGTTGGTGTGGAGATAAGTGAACAAGGGAGGACTGAAGGATACCTAGTGTTGCAGAGAGGTTACAGAGGCCATAGGTCATCTATGTCAACCACACTGTGCTTTGAACAATTTTGTTGCACTGGGTGGACAATCTCAGTTGGACAGCTGTTTAACAATGAACACTAATATGGATGCACATGTGGCAGGTATTATGTTATTTGTCTGTTTTCATTGGTATCTTTTCTTCTGATTGGATATGATCTACCAGTGATATGATCTAAACAACATGTGGGAACTGTGGGCATGAAACAGGGTTTGGACCCAGGCCTTTCAAACAGACATGACCCAGAGGCAACATGAGAGACAAAACAATTTTGCTGATTGGCTACGTGATACAATACCACTTTGTGAGAGGTGGGATGACCTCTGAGGAAGGTATTCCACATTTCGGTGCACAATGAGAGAGAGAATTCACTCTGGCAATGGATGAGGTTCAGTTATTTAAACCAGAGTGCCACTGGGTAATGCAACAGACAACTCTTGGCAACTGGTTAGTAAGTGTGGTGCTCATGATACAACTTTGAAAGGATATGGTATCAGAGATCTGGTTGGTTGGTTGGCTTAAGGTTTAAAGGAACTGAACTATGAGGGTTTCAGTCCCTCCTACCTGGAACAGGCAAGTCATTGAAACTGTACATCAAAGAAGGTCGTAGTGTGCAAAGCCAAAGGAAAGAACATGCCAGGGTCTGCTGAAGGTGAACATTGCCTAAAGAAAACAACAAGAAAGAAGAAAAGGGGGAAAGGAAGAAAGGTGGGTGAGGTGCCCCATCCAGAGGGCAGCTGGAGGCCCTCAAAAGCAGACAATGCAATGGGGGACACAACCCCGCCACTTACCAGAGGTGCCCCACCCAACGATACACAGTAAAAACAAGTGACATGGATACAGCGACAACATGGACAGGGTGAGAGAAGGGCAGGAAAACAGAGGCGTAACACCAAGTCAGATAAGTAAAAGAACAGGCAGGATGAGGGCTGGGGCAAGCCTCCAAAGCCCAGACAGCCACTGCCTAGTCTGGGCAGAGGAGACAACAGGGCAGCCTGCCAATGTCTAAATGGGCAGACAAGGCAGAGGCGCCCTCCCTTAGACAGACAGATAAAAATCCCCTTCACAAATAAACTGTATAACCAGGTCAGTAGTCACTGAGGCATCATCTAACACCAGGGGTAGAGTGTCACAAAGAGGAAGAGTCCACTGTAGGGCCAGTATGTTAGGACATTCCACCAAAATATGGAACAAACAAGCAGCACAATGACCATGGGGCAGATCCTTGTTAGATACCTGCATGGAAGACCTCCACAAATTCATGGCCCCCTTTATGACCTATAGTTTGTTCAGTGACAACAGAGTATGCCATTCTGTATTCCACATACTTAGAACTTGACAGCATAATATCAATTGAATACCAGTGGCAAAACACCAATCTCAAAAGGCAACTTGCCAGTATCCAATTTTGCCAGCCTATCAGCGAGTTCATCCTCAGGATCCCAACATGACCAACAGTCCAGACAAAGACCATCCAGTGTTGATGTTGTTTGAGAGCAAAAAGGCAATCCTGGATAGTCAGAATCAAGGGGCGGGAAGGGTGATATTGGTCAAGAGCTTGTAAACTGTTCAATGAGTCGCTACAGGTTAGAAAGGACTCATCAGAGCAAGGAAAGATACGCTGAAGAATTTGAGATATGGTTACCAACTTCACAGTGAAACCATTGCAGCCATCCGGCAAGGAGCAGAATTCATTACATACTGCATGAACATATGCAAAGCCAGTGCGACCAGCAACCATCAAGCCATACATATAGGATTAGAGGTGAATTGGCAGTGGAGGGCCTCAGGTGAAACTGAGTCTTTCAACCTTGTTATAGGTCAAGACAGAGCTGTGGACGAAGGGTACACCAAGGAGGTGTATGTGAGCAGGCCCAGAGAAGATGTGGTACAGCAGAAAGCTGAAATTTTGGAAAAAGGGTCCAGCTGTGGATGGAAACTAACTCCAGAGCTGGGCTACCATTGCTGAAGGCAGATCTCTGTATCTGGAAAAAGGGAACAGTAGTTAGGGAGCTCTAGGGAGCAGTGGATGCATTATGTAATGTATAAAAGATGAACTGTTGTTGGCACGGAACCCTCTGTAGCAAAACATCTGCCTCCACTAGGAGGCTGATCACAGGGAAAGTCTGAAAGGTGCCAGTCATACCCCACAACGGTGTATTGCCTTCAGCATCTGTAACGTCGAAGGTGATGCTGAACCATATGCGAGACTCCCATAATCAAGATGGAACTGGACCATTGGTTTGCAGAGCTGTAACAGAGTAGAGTAGTTTGCATCCCAGTTGGTAATGCTGAGAAAGCGAAGAGCACTGAAGTATGACCAACATGTTTTATTTAGTTGAAGATGGGGAAGGAGCAGATGCAGTGTACAGTGATGACAGAAATGCGTAACATGTCTTAGCAGCCAAACATTGAAGCCATGAGTGACAGCCTATGGTTGCGTTTGGTGTACTACCCCCTGCGGTCTGCGTTTAGCAATGCCCATTGCAGACGAACAACAAGAAATGCAAAAAATCATCAGCATACAAAGAGGAGGATACCATTGGTCCCACAGGTGCCACCAGACCACTGACAGCCACTAAAAAGAACAGGACATTCAAAACAAAAATGCGCAGAGCCCCATTTTCCGGCAAAGGAGAAGTGCTATGGGAGGCTATAGCTGCAAAGTGTGACAAGAAAGAAAGTGCTGGATAAAAATCTGGAGTGGGCCATGGATGTCCCACTCATGCAAGGGTGTGGTGGTGCCATGTAGAATCATAGGCTTTATGCAAATCAAAGGAGACTGCTACAAGGTGTTGATGCTGGACAAAACCTGTCAGTATAGCGGACTCCAGGTGGTCCAAATTACCTGCAGTAGAGTGGCCTCTGCAAAAACCACCCTCGGTCTGAGCCAACAGGTCCTGGCATTCAAGGATCCAGTACAGCCTTCGACTTGCCATACAGTCTAGTAACTTGCAGAGGCCACTGGTTTTAAACTGATCAGATGATAGCACTCCATCTGAAGAGACAGTTTACCCGACTGCAAAACAGGAATAATGACACTTTCTCACCACTGGGAAGGGAATTAACCTTGCTTCAGAGATGGTTCATAAGGGCAAGTTTATGAGGTTTGTTAGCCACTAATAAGTACTGAAGCATTTGGTTGTGCACCTAGTCCAGTCCATGAGCCATGTCGGGGCAGGAAGCAAAGGTGTTGGTGAATTCCCACTCACTAAACAGGGTGTTATAAGCCACCAGGTGACAGGGAACGTAACATACAGGAAGTCTTTTCTGACGGTGTCTGAGGAGACAGAATGCCGGTGGATGTGGACCAATGCCGAGTCTTTGACGAAATGCCAAGCAAAATGCTCAGTCACAGAGTCTGGGCTGGTGAGGATAACACCATTCAGGGAAATTCCCAGGATGCCTGCACGATGATGGTAGCCAAAAATGCACCTGACCTTTGCCCACACCTGCAAAGATGGCGTATATTACTATGGCAGTGACATTGTTCCCGACAAATCTGTTTCTGGCATGTAACAAGATAACGGGCCTGGACACAAAGCTGTTTACAGGTCAGGAGGTGGTCGAGAGATGGGTGCTGGAGAGCATGATGAATGTCTTTAATAGCCACAGCAATTTCGGGGTTTGACCAAGGGACAGTCTTCCATCGAGGAGAATCTGAGGAAGAGGGACTCGCTCAGACAGATGCCAACAGGATGGCACTGATCAATCATTGTACGGACTTAACGTTGCTGTGTGGTGAAGCAGTTGGGATGGCAGTCAAGGAAAAGGCATCCCAAACTGCATTAGTAAAGACCTACCTGGAAGGACATTCAGGTGAGTGACGCTGAAGAAAAGGTAAGACAACACACAAATCTTCATGAACTCCCCATTGAATGGAGGGGAGAAATCCAGGGCTTCAGATGGCTGAGAAAGTACCGCGCACTGCACTAAAGGATGTGGGAGCTACAGGTTGAGGAGGCAGAGATGAAGCCTTGACAGCAGGTCCACAACAATCCCGCCCCAGTCAGTGGTCGCATTACTACCCCATAGAGCATTATGGGTGTTAAAATCTACAAGGACATGGAAAGGGGGAAGGGATCTGTCAAAAGCGGTAAAGAAGGACTGGAAGCCAGTGTGGGGGAAGGTAAAGATTCTATATCATTACCACAGAGTCTAAACTGATCCAGCCACTGCTTCCTGTATGGTTTGAAGACGACCCAGTTTTGTCTGAAGGCTAGGAAGCCATGAAGAGATGGTGAATGAGTATCCTGAAAATGAAATTTCTGCAATACGACAGAAGCTACAGAGTAGAGAAAAACAGGAGACAATAGGTGACAATAGTAACTATTACAGTTCCATTGGAGGATAGTAGTACAACAGCCCCAAGAAGTGAGAAAAAGGGGGGTGGGAGAGTGGAAGAGTGTGACAAGACAGTAAAGAAATAGCAGAACTAAGGGAATAGCCAGGTCGAGAAAGGGGAGTGGGGGGACAGGAGGGAGTTGGATCTAGAATGAAAAGGAGTGGATATGGTGAAGGGAATGCAGCCTGGAAGAGAAGAGAGGCTGCAATAGCTTGGGCCCTATGCATGCACCACATGTACCACGAAAGAGCTGTGGGCCCTCTGGGGAGGGGGGTATTGGAAATCTGTTTGTGGACAAGGTTTGGAGAGTTGTACCTTCTGTAAAGACTTTGAAATGATGTTCAGACTATCTGTGTACCTACTTATGGTTTCTCATGCTTTCAGGTGATCAAGATCAACCACATTAATTTAGTGGTCAGTATATCCACTTAATTCTAGGCAAGAATATTATGAATAAACTGCAGTCTGTATAATTTGGCGTGTGTTTGTTAACGGACGACACCAACAGTTTTCCACTGTGTTCCACCTATACTACAATATAGATATGAAAAGAAATCTTAATTTACACACCTTTTATATCAGCTTAGTTATTTGTGAACTTTGGAGGGCGCTTTTCAACAAAAGCTGTCATTCCTTCTTTACGGTCAGCCTGCAATGAAAGAAAAACAAGTTATTTATTTATGAATTCAGCAATCTTTTGTGCTGTTGCAGAACAACATTTACTCTTATCTCTGAAAGATCCACACAAAACCAAAGTGTAATATAGTGAATTTAACAAGTCTCAGTATATAATTGTGAACAATGCAAATCTATTTTGGCCTGCTCCTTTTAAGTGTGTAGCTAATTACGTTCATATTCTTCCATACAAACCTCGTGTAGTATCTGGTTCCTACTGTATGTCTCAATTATAGTTTCAACATATATTACAGAAAGGGTGTCCATAAGTAGAATGCTGTCAGGAATTTCTTAACTTACCAAAAATGTAAAACAGATATTAACAGTCACAGGGCTTTGATGTTTAATATTTCTGGTTAACTTCAGGAGCAGCAAAAGGAACATTTTTAGAATATCTCTACTTGAGTCATTAGAGATGCGTCCTTTGCCCATCTGAGTTAAATAATTTCCATTAAGATTGTTTTAGCTAAAAGCTAAAATACATGAGTATCAGTTAAAAATGAATGAAGCCAATCACACTCACTTTGCAAGTATTGCGTGGTTGTTGATTAATGGTTTAACAGTCAAGTTGTTTTACAATATTCTCAAAAACTGAAATTGACTTATGCTGACCTTGAGCCAACTAATTATCCTCCATCCACCTCCATGCGATTTCATGGGGACTGATTAAGAACACAATCTTCCACACCAGTCCTCAAACAATTAACTCTATTGACAATGTGCACTTTATCTTTCCCATGTAACTTCATTTCAAACTAGCAATGCATTTGTGAAATGTGCTGTAGCACTCTTGACAGCCACAACTGTACCTTTTAAGGTTATGAGTGACACAAAATTGTATAATCTTTTACCTTGTGGCTCCTATTTTCCTTACCTTCACTTTCTGTAATGTTATATCTAAAAATAAAGTCCTTTAACTTTTTTATTTCCGTTTTCCTATTACAACTTACTTCCGTAGTTTATCATTTTGACTACTATTCTTTCAAAGGACACTACAGAAGTTCGCGACATCTTTCATTCTCGAGAGCTGACCTTTAGCTCAGAACATTAGTTTCTACTTAGAAGCTGTTCTGTAAGCTGCAGCATGATAGAACATGCAGAGTATAGTTTCTGTTAAACATATTTGATACTTACAGTTGCAAATGTTGCATGGAATGTCCTTTTCTCAAAATGAAGCCCTTCCTGGAGGGTAGTTTCGTAAGCTAGAAGGAAAAGGAAACTTATTAAACACTAATAGACTCCTTTGTGAATTACATGATGCATAATACATGACCAACACACACACACACACACACACACACACACACACACACACTATCAAACTGACAAATAAGAGATGATGTTTGAAGTAATAGCTCAAAACAGATAGTACAATGATGAAAGGTAGCGATGACTTTTACAATGCCAGCATTACTGGTATCATAAAATTAATTAGTCCAGACAAATGTAATCAACTAAGTTTCTCTAATTGGCTACTTTTATTGATCTCGTCATCTTTGTCATAAAACAGTCATCTACACAAAACTGCTTTGAACATATATAAAAATCAGCTGGTTTCAAAGAGTTACTCAGTGATAATCATTAAGACAGGAAGAAAATGACTATCAAAACTGTATCTGCATTCTCCTATCACAATTATTCAACTTGCAATCAGCTAACATTATGTCATAATATAATGATGTTGGAGGAAATTACGTATAATGTAGTAACTAGAGCTATGTGAAATTTGCACAAGATATAAATGCAAGTGTAAAAAATGATTACTCCAACACTACCTGGATATGGTGTGTCATGTTTTTGGTCAATTTCAAAGTGCAATAATATGCGAAATTGGTATATTTCAGCATTAAACACAGAAATGTTTGTTAAGAAAGTAGCAAACATACATCTGTTGCTACAGGTCTGGAAAGGCTGTTTTCCTCTATCTGCTGCTATATTCATTACTCTTTCCTTTTTGTAATTATGGAATAAGAGTTTCTAAAATATGAGCAACACTACAATTTTTTCTCGCTTTTCCCTTTTCTTCTATCTATTCCTTTGTGAAAATTTTCAGATGGATATGGTAACACACTCTTAATTAACTGTAACAGTGTAATGTTTTGTTAATTCGTGAACATTGTTAAGTGGTTGTAGTATGCTAAAAAACAGGTAGGCATAAATTCAATTTGCGATGGCTATCTGAATGAAGAAGGCTTTTCTGTTCCAACAAAAATTATTTTGTGTGTTAATTATGTAAAGTGAAACTCAAATTGCAGGAGGACCATTTGGAAAAACACATTAAAAGCGGTAATCATTAAATTTTTCAGATCATTGGAAAACCTAACTGCTGTTTTAGGCTAATTTTTGATCATTTTAAAAAATGAAGCTGCATCAGATTTAGACTTCGTACAGTGTAAAATTTGTAAGTGACATGTGCTAGCATTGTCAGTTTCATTACAACACTAGAAGGAATGATTTACCTATTTGTACATTTGTTGGAGGGGGGAGGGGGAGAGGGGCTTCAGAGTATCAAATTACAATTAAAAAGGAATTCTGAAGGTTGTTTTTCAACAGGTACTATAACTTGTTTTGACACATTCCAACATGAGGCACAGAAAGCACCTGCTGCTATGAAAAATTTACAAAAGCTATGTAAACACATAGCACAAGACCCAGCTAAAACTTTTTTGGCATCTGTCAATATTGTGGATGCAGAGAGGTACTGCTCAACGTATAATATAGTTAGAAGTGACAGGAGGTGGTCAATGAAGCCAGAGACACTACTGAGACAACTTCAATGACTGTATTCAATAGATAAACATTTGTATATAAACCTATAATGCATGTTAATTTGAAAAGAAACTAACATTATGGTGTTGTGTTAAAGAAGCAAATTAGCAGTGAAACAGGAAATAAACCACGCACACGCACACACACGGCAAAGAAAAATTCACACACACTGACTTTGGAGCGCAATTCCTCACATACCAGCAATACAAAACTTTGTGTCACAAAATTTTGTCCAGTGCATATTTCTGGTAGTAAATGCCTGTTAAAGATTGGAAATCTGACAACACTGTAATCACATGAATGGTAACTACATCTGTGCACTGTGCAGTTAGTGCAGTGGATAGCATTTTGGGTTAGCATGCAGGAAGTCGAGAGCTTGATTCTGGGTTGAGGTGTATTTGTTTTTATTTGCTAATTTCATTATACACCAATTCTTAAGCCACACTTATCCAACATTTACATAGAACAGTCTTTTGTAACGGTGAACATAAGAAAACCATGGTCAGACAAGTCAGAAATAGACAGTTGAAACAAATGAA
The DNA here is from genome assembly GCF_023897955.1 of Schistocerca gregaria. Classification (NCBI taxonomy): domain Eukaryota; kingdom Metazoa; phylum Arthropoda; class Insecta; order Orthoptera; family Acrididae; genus Schistocerca; species Schistocerca gregaria. The sequence continues at coordinate 603,944,352 of NC_064921.1, read as the reverse complement.
CTGTCATAGGACAGAGTAACTACAAAAACAATATCTATTTCAAAATGCTAATGATGACTGCACAGTTAAATAAATCAACATCTAGTCACTTATACTAGATACAGTACATCCGCTCAGCCAATGGCCTTGCTGCAGTGGTAACACCAGTTCCCGTCATATCACTGAAGTTAACTGTCAGGTTTGACTAGCACTTGGATGGGCCACCGCCCAGGTCTGTCTAGTGGTGTGGGCAAGTGGGGTGCACTTGGCCATTGTGAGACCAACTGAGGAGCTATTTCACTGAGACGTAGTGGCACCGGTCATGAAAACTGACAATGGCCAAGAGTTGTGTGCTGACCACAAGTCCCTCCGTATTCACATCCGATGATGTTGGAGGGCTGAGGATAACGCAGCAGCTGGTCGGCACCAGTGGGCCTCCACTTTTTGGTACATCTGCTCAGATGTAACGCATTAGCAACCAGTGACAATAATAATGTCAATATTAATTACTTCATGACTTTACAAAAGAATACATTGTCCTTTGAGCAGATGTTCAAAGTGACCTCCTGCAGGTCCGAAATAGTGCGACACGCTGCATGACTAAACACTGTGTGACCAACTGGGTCATACAGCTCCGTACCTTTTGCAACATTGCTGCATCCACAGATACAAGAGCAGCATGAACATGCACTATTAATTCTTCCACACGGTGGTGGAGTAAAATACACATGCTCCTTAAAGTATACCCACAGGAAGAAATCCATGGGATTTAGATCAGGTGAACGCAGAGGCCATCAACTGGACCTCATCATTCATGCCATTTCCCTGGAAATGTTCTGTCTAAATACCAACGCGCACAAATTCCAAATTTTAGAGATGCACCATGATGTTGGAACCATTATCTCTGCCAAACCTGAAGTGGAACATCTTTCAAAGTGTCAGGCAAATAGCTTGAGAAGAATACCTTTGTGCAGAGAAGAATACCTTTGTGCAGTTGCCCAGTCAGGCAACAAGCAGGGACCAAAACTACCACCTCCCAATATTCTGGCCCAGGTACTGACGCCAAAATTAACTTGATATCCATGGTCATGGGTAACACGCGGGTTGATGTCACACCAATGGTGTACATTGAGCATACTGAAGACACCCTCACGAATGAATAGTGCTTCATTTGACCATATCACAATTTATATGAAGTTTTCGGTGGGTTCCTGTTGTTGGAACCATTCACAGAATTGCAACCAGAGATGGCAGTCTACAGGATCCAGTTGTTGTGTTAAAGAATTATGATTGGGGGGTGCAGCCCATGTCTGTGCACACATCAATGACCATGCGATGCGAGTCATACAGCTCTGTTGCTACACTATGGTTATTTTGTTGGGGTTCTTGGCGTATGACCTACAGAATAGCTTCCTCAGTAGATGGGGCACGACAAGGCCAAAAAAACAATCTCTGTCATATGAAGGTAGTAAAGTTTATATTGGTACTACCAAAAGAAGCGTAAATAAGCGAATGAAAGAGCATACAAGTCTTTGTCGACTTGGAAAAATAGAAAAATCAGCTGTAGCGGAATATGCTCTTCAACCAGGCTACCACCAAGTGAAGTTTTCTGATACCGAAGTTTTATCTACAACATTAAATTACTATCCACGGCTATATAGAGAAGCTATTGAAATTTATAAACATCACGATAATTTTAATAGGAAAGAGGAGGCTATGAAACTTAGCGATATATGGACAGTGGCTATACAAAATTGCTAACAATTTTTATCTTTGACAAGGTGGTAATCAATAGTCAACCTTATCTTTGCTATGGATTATCACTGCTCGTCACGTGTCACCTGAACCATGCTCCCTTTCTCACAATATATAAGTCTCTCTCAGACACCCGACCAGTCTGTCGGCAAGACTCAGCGGAGCAGCGCCTCTGAGGAAGTCCAGCGCAGTCCTGGACGAAACGTAAGGAGCAGAAAAGTCCTTGGACCATGCCCTCACATCCCGAAAAGTATATCAACAGCCATGTCACCTAGTCGTGAAAGCCTTCATTCTACAAAAAATAAGAGAGTTTGAAAATTATTTGCCATTCATGTTGCTAGCCCTAACAGGATGTAAGGCCCTAACGAAATGTAATGGACCTGAACTCAGCAAGAATAATAGTTGGTACTAATCAATGGGACTATTGAGGGAGGGTACACAGAAACAAATTTTGAATCTATTACATGGAGTGGTGCTCATTAGTGACAGTGGGGTAGCAACATTTGGTACAACATCACTGGTACCCCTATTGTAGGTCCCTATTTTTATCAGGGAGCATTAACAGGACAGTGATATGCATCATTTCTGCAAGACACATTACCCCTTCTCATAGAGTGGATTGGAAACACATCAATGTGGTTCCAGAGTGACATGCACCACACGCTACTTACTTGTTTCCAGGAACGGTGTGCATGTAATGTTTCCAAATAGGTGGTTAGTACGGGGAGGTCCCATGAGTTGTCCAGCCCAGTCCCCTGACATGATACCACCAGACTTCTTTCTTGGGGGTGAGAGTGAAAGTGTGTGTATGTGTGTGCGCCATGAACCACAAACAACACTAAGGACAAGTAACAACATATTACTGCTGTGGCAATATCTGTGGAAACACTACTATGTGTGCAACACGGTAATGTCCTTATGAAAATTGTGGGCACTTTTAACACCTATGGGGGTGACATAGGTTAATCAGATGTGATGTTACTGGTTATTTGCGAGTGCATTTTCCATGCAGAATGTCTTGCACAAACTCAAGTTTGTGGGCTATAGTCTACTAATAATTGTGTTTAGCACACTAGAACCAAGTTTTATCACTAAATTGTACCTCTAGTTTTCGTCTCCGTAGAAGGAACATTACATGTGCCATTTAAAAAACCTAACTGTGTTGAAAGTGATGTTCACTGACCTTTATAGATTATGCAATCTCGTCCATTGTATGAGCTCCTGACAGAGGTGCATCCCTGGCCAACTGCAGAAACACACGAGGTGGTGTTTCAGCAGGTATTTACAACTTAGTTTTTGCATTGTGTAGCTGGAGGCAGTGCGAACACATAGGGCTCATCACATCTTTCATGTGACCCCAGTGTCAATGGAAAGCTTCAGTTTAAAACAAAATTATGTTTAAAGCACAATTTAATGTCTGCATTCAACACAACAATCCCAGATTAGTGCAATATTTGTCTTATTGACATATATTAACAGGGACATAAATCCAAGAATAACCAGCAGTGACAGCACATGCCTGGCTTGCACTGACTGCTACTGCCCAGCATCTAGGGCTACCGAGTTACTGTATATTCTTCATGTTTTAGTGTTGTTATTAATACGTACTGATAAAATTAATATTGCGGTAGACTAATCTGGGACCACTAATAAACGGGCACATAATGGGGAACGAACCTATGCTTTCTGTCAACACTGAGCGTTGCATGAAAAACATGATGAGCAATATTTTTTTTTCGACTGAATCCATGTACACTATGCAAAAATGAAATCTCAAGTACCTACTGAAACATCACAGAAAATACATCTGACGACTATATATCTCAGGCTTCTATTTAATAAATGCACCCCGCAACACACACACACACACACACACACACACACACACACACACACACACACACACACACACACACACTCCTCCCTATCTCCCCACCCCCTCTACTTCTCTGTCCCCTCTTCTCCTTTTCTGCTCCCCCTCCCCCTCCTGTAACTTCTTAACTGCACTACCCTGTCCCTATCATGTTCCTGCATGCTCCCACAAGCAAGATTTTACAATCCCCAACTCCTACCCATTCCCCCCCGTCTCAGTCTCAGCCCCATCAGCCAGACTGCTCCCATTATGCACAGTTACTTGCAGTCTGTCCTCTGTGTCAGTAGACACAAGTAGGGCAAAACGAGAGCACTCACCCCGTCCAAGGTGTGATACGATCCATTCCAAGGGGCTGAATGGCACTAGGGGAGATGTGTTGTGAATGAAGCCACAGGGATACCGGACAACCTCCCTGAGTCATAAGACTTGCAGTGGCATGGGGCTTTGGTGGCATCAACCTTATATATCCCCAATTCTCATAGGACAAAATGCAGAACACAGAAACTAATTTAAAGCATGAGGGATTTGATGAAACATCAGATACCAAAACATGAGGTGCTGAACCAATGGAAACTGTTTCCCCCACTGGAATGGAGATGAAACAGTCCAAGAAGTGGAAAATGTTGCTGAGAGAAGTTGGACAAGATTGAGATCAAAGTCTTATCTAGGGCACAGAGGAGGAAACTTCTAATAAAAAACACACAGAAAATGAAGGTAAAGAATGGCTTCCAAAGAAAAGACTACATCTGACCAAAGGGGATCAACAGACCCCTCTCACTTCCAAGACACAAAATAAGAGAACAGTAGAAGAGCCTTTACTCCCAGCTACCAGGATAACTAATCCCAGAGAAAGCTGAGGTAGGAAACAGGGAAACAAAGCTATACAGGTAGAACCACTGTGTCTGCTTTTGGGTGGCAGTAATCAAACAAGAATTTCCTCTTGTTAACATCACCTCAAAGCCGGAAGATAGTTCAAAAGGCTCTCTCAGAAACAACTGGAGAAGAGACAAGTAAGGGCCTCAATTTCAGGATGGTTTATTTGGAGAAATGTCCTCTAATCTTTGTATGTGAGGGGATACAAACAGTAGACTGGCTGAAGGAAACCATACCCAAAATACCTCTGTGGGAGGAGATGAAGCGGCTCATGAAGACAGCACAAGAGCTCTTCAAGACAGCTAAATTATCAATCTAACTACTTAAGGATGTTCCCGCAGACTGAGTAAGTGTAGGTGCAAAACCAGAAAGTTTCAACAGATGACTAGAGGATAATTTACCAGAAGGTTGGATATGACAGCCAAATCCTTGTGGTGGAAGTTGGTGAAAAATCTCTGAAGGAAATGCAAGAGCAGGACCTAAAATTATACTTAGGGTTCTCACAGGGTACTATTAGCAGGATTAAGGATATGAACAACAGCTGTGAAAAGCTGGCAACAAAGTATTGCAGATAAACCTGCAACTCAGTATTGCAGCCTTGAGTTGCCTCCTGGAAAGACAGGAGGTGGATATGGTCCATGTCTAAGAACCCTGTTTATATAAAGGGAATGTATCAGGCCTTGGAGGAACTGGAGATTAACTGATTTATGCTAGAAATCTAAAAAGCACACAATACACGCATTTATGCTAAAAACGGAATTTCATTCATGCCAATGGTGAACTTACATTACACAGTCTTAGTGACCATCAAGATGAAAAGTGTGAGCAAAAAAGAATTTGTATTGCCCTCGCCTTACCTTTCTTACAAGGACAGTGTGCTTCCTTCCCAGAAAGTGAAGAGTGGTATACAGTTGCTTGCAGCTGAATAAAAAACTGCTGGATGGCTATGATGACTATGACCACAACCTGGTGGTGGGAAGCAACGACACCAGCAGCAGAGGTGAGAACCCACTTGAATACATACTGGAGAACAATTTAGAGATGCTGAATATTGGTAAGAAACCCACCTTCAGGAGCAGAAAAACAAAAGAACTCACATAACTTTAGGGTCCATCTTAATGGGTAGTAAAGTCAAACAACGGCGTGTTGCGATGGAGCCATCCTTATCAACAGACACACTCATATACAGGGTGTATACATGAACAAGAAAAAAATTCTGGATTTTTCCTGGGTATCCTATTTAAAAAATATACTTTTCCCGGGCGAAAATACACTTTTTCCGTGCCAAGTGACAGTAGGTTTTCTGTAGATTTTTCCTTTGGAACTGTAAAATTTCTCTCTCCTTTGAATGGTTAACATTTTATACACTGGCTTAGAACTTCCCGGGGGGGGGGGGGGGGGGGGGGGGGGCGGAGTTTTGGAAATACCTTTGATGTGCAGCAACATATACGCTGCATATTTTCGTATTACGAATTGCACCAAACACAGCACATTAGTTTTCTGGAGCGATGAAATTGAGATTGTGATGTCCTTTTGTAAACCAGTCATATCCCATGCCACGTGATCTCACAATCCGACAACAGCGGCAGATATTCAGAGCGTAGAGCACGTGTTATAGTCGGCCAATAGCAAGATCACTGTTACGTAGTGCGAACACACAAAGAGGATAAGTCAATGGTTTACATTAATGTACACAATATTGCTACAAGAAAAGCTAAGCTTTCACATACAATATTGGTCTATTTTGCATGTGTTATACCCCCTTTAAGATACATCACACAAACGTTCCAGTAAATTTAAAATAATGACAAATGTCTGGTCTTCTAGGCTCAAAATCCTTGTAAGTGGCTGGTCCTCAAAGTGTTCAGTTTTAAACACTGTTACTCAAGAAATTCATCCCACTTTTTCACACTTAACGTAATTCATTTTGCTTAAAAAGACATTTACTTTGGAAGTAACGCTTTTCGAACCACCGTTCACAATACTATCCCGAGACTGTTAGAAATAGATTCGATTGAGCAGTTGCCAGGGAGTGCCAGAAAACAGGCATTATTGCATGTGCGCAGCTGCAGTGGTGTCAGATGCCCGCATGTATAAAGCACTAAGAGAGCTTGCATTACGCCATACAAGGAACAGGACATCAGAGGATACTCAGAAAGCATCGGGATTTCGTAAACCACACTAAAATGCATAATTAGGCTTTAAGTGCACATTAGTTTTTTCCAAATTCACAATGAAGTAGGTCCCATCTAATATTAAGCTTTTCAGTTTGTTTTTTTGGGATGTAAATTTTCTTGGAGTACCAGTACTGTATTACCTCATATTCGGTTCTTTATTAAGGCATAATGCCATACACAGCAGAAGATGAAAATATGCACTTTAAATTCAGCAGACGTTGCCAATACTGTGGAAAGAAACACTTCGTTTCAAATAATTTGATTGCCCCAGCAAAAAGGTTAATAAAGCCAAATTTCTTTAGGAGAATGATAAAAATAACTTCATTGTTCTGCAAGGTGGTTAATGCTTGACTGCTACTAATTTGGAAATGAAATAAAATCAGAAAACTGAAACTAATAATATTTTTGGCCTCCGTAACTATGAGAATGTATTAAAATTCAATTGATAGGTCCCGGCCGCAGAAATCAATTTTGTTATCATTTGACGTGAGAGCTGTAAACGATGAAGAAACAGCGAAATCACCAAACGCAAACAGGGGTCAAGTGGAGACTAACCCAATCCCCACTACAACTCAGAGAACTCTGCACATGCACAAATCTGACACCTAGGGTGTGCGAGAAAAAAAATTCTCATTAGCATCTGGCAGCTTGCTGCTTACTCCTGATATAACTTAACAGCCACACTTCAAGTTGCGGGAAACGGGAGAAGGTACTGAAACTTCCTGGCAGATTAAAACTGTGTGCCCGACCGAGACTCGAACTCGGGACCTTTGCCTTTCGCGGGCAAGTGCTCTACCATCCGAGCTACCGAAGCACGACTCACGCCCGGTACTCACAGCTTTAATTCCGCCAGTACCTCGTCTCCTACCTTCCAAACTTTACAGAAGCTCTTGTGGGAACCCTGCAGAACTAGCACTCCTGAAAGAAAGGATATTGTGCAGACATGGCTTAGCCACAGCCTGGGGGATGTTTCCAGAATGAGATTTTCACTCTGTAGAGGAGTGTGCGCTGATATGAAACTTCCTGGCAGATTAAAACTGTGTGCCCGACCGAGACTCGAACGTGGGACCTTTGCCTTTACAGAAGCTCTCCTGCGAAAAGTTTGGAAGGTAGGAGACGAGGTACTGGCAGAAGTAAAGCTGTGAGTACCGGGCGTGAGTCGTGCTTCGGTAGCTCAGTTGGTAGAGCTCTTGCCCGCGAAAGGCAAAGGTCCCGAGTTCGAGTCTCGGTCGGGCACACAGTTTTAATCTGCCAGGAAGTTTCATATCAGCGCACACTCCGCTGCAGAGTGAAAATCTCATTCGGGAGAAGGTACTGCTCATATGCGAGTCAACTGCGCATGAGAATGTGCCTGCTGGCAACTGGTCAAACAGAACCTAATGTAAACAGTTGTGATGTCACACTCACAGAGAACAGTTTATCGTTATGAAGCATTACAAAGTCTTTGTCCTAAGGTCTTTGACATACTACTACTGTTTGCAGACGCTTGTGCGTGCACAGCATTTTGTTGTTGTAAATGGCGCATTTCCTTTGCCACTGAAGTTTTATTTTTTTCTCTCTCTAGTTTATATTTTATTTCTGCAGTATCATTCTCCAGTAGCAGGATACAGTAGCATTCTTTGCTAGAGAATCAATTCTTACCAGTCAAAATTGCAAAAATTTAACTGAAAGCTAAAACAATGAAATATTCATGGAATTCCAAAAAATTCCCAGGTTTTTTCCCGGTTGTCCCGGTTTGTATACACCCTGATATAGGAAAGACCTAAACTCATGTTAGCCTGGAGCTATCAATAGCAAAGCCAGTAGATTAAGAGGAAGTGGCAGATGAAGTGATGTCTGTCATCTTGATCTTGGACTTAGGAAAACTGTCCAGTTACCAAGAAGTGCACAAACAGGAATGCACCTTGATGGAACAATAATTTAAATTGCCAAGGAAGCAGGTAAGAATTGTGTTCAACTTTGCAAGAAGGAAAGGACAATGGGTAAAATATCAGGAAGCCCATGCCAAACACGTACAAGCACAGCATATGAGACACTGAATGTGCTCTTCAAGACTCACTTCCCTCAATGCACTATTGCGGGTGATACAGACCAAGATTGTTGCACTGATTTATTAGTTCACAAATAACCAACAAGAGAACTGTTAATCACCCAAATAATGTTTTGACTTCAAGAAAATCCAGTCAGTGGTGCGAATGTTTCAAATCACAAGATCCAGATGAAATTCTGCCATCTCTACCTTAACAAGCAGTACAGAGATTGATCATACTCCTATGTTGCTTGTTTAGAGACAGGCCAGCAGCAGGAGTCGTACCTACTGCTTGGAGGATGTTGAAGTTTGTTTTCAATCTGAAGGCATGGAGAACTGACTAAAGAGATATTCACTATCACATTGGGAACAGAGGATAATCTGCTTAGGCATTATAAGGTGTATAGCACCTACATTCATTCAGACAGCTTAACAGCTCTGAAATCTATCAGCGTCTGAATGAGATCAAAGATCATTGCAGAATGCCATGAAACTCTCTTGAGGCTAGGAGAAAGCAACAGAGTAGACATGGAGTGGGACCCTGATCACTCAGGAGTAAGTGGTAATGAAGAAGCTGATAGGCTGACCAGTGAAGAGCAAATGACTTCATTTATTGTACTGGCACCTGTCTCAATCAACATTAAGGTAACGGTAAAATCTAAACTATGAAGCTCCACTATGAGGCAGCACAAAGAATGTTGGACTAAAATCCAAAAACAATAATGACAAAATCATGTTTTAAGAGAAGCTCAGCAATCCTGGGCTTGAACAGGAGGCAGATTAAACTCTTAGTAGGACCGATAACTGCCCTTGGAAACTTCAGGTAATGACTGTGCATGATGGGTAGAGAGAAAGAAACCCCCCAAATGCAAACTATGTGGTAGGGTGGATGAAACTGCACTACATTCAATTTTCCAATGCAAAGCACTAGATGCCAAAAGGCACAAAATATTTGTGTTGTAAAGTCCTAGAGAGATTGTGTCTAACAAAAGGTCTTCTACTATTACTCAAGGGTACTAGCCGCCTTTGCTACAATGGATAAGCGAGATATCAGTTTCTTTGTGGGAAATGGGGCAAAGCCAAGTGTTTTTTTTTCTCCCTGATTAAATCAGATAAATTAATTTATGCCAATCAAAGTTTCTGATACACACACACACACACACACACACACACACACACACACACACACTGCTGTCTCTGCCTGCCTGGGCTAGACTCATTTTTTAGACATTTGTATTTGCTTTTGTCTACTTCATTGAAGCATTTTTGTACTTCTGCTTCCATTAAATTCAATTCTCCTGCTTTATCCAAGAACTTCTTCCTCTACTGCCTGTATTCCGATTTTTGATAATTTTATGTTTGCAATTTAGAGCCAAAACTATGGTGGTAGACATTTTGCCCACTGTCCTTTTGTGAGCTTTTAGGGATTGGCATTACAAAAGCTTTGCAATTCCCTTGGTGATGCTTAACATCCATAGAAGCTGGCTCCCTGTACACAGGATTTGACAATCTGGAAATATCTGGTCATTCTGCCAGTGTACTGATGTACATCAAGTCACTATAAATCAAGCAATGTTTTCCAATTTCACAGATGACAACAGTAGCAATCTCATGACAAATAAAAACTGGTTGTTGTAACAATTTTAATACTACTGGTACAGCATACTAACACAATATGACAGGCACATACAGAGGTGGTAAGACATATTTCTACGAGTATAGTAAAGCAATTAAGTCAGTGCTAAGTATGCTTCCCACAATCCACAAAAAGAAATATAAAAAATTGATAAGTATCTTCCTACATCTCAAAGAAAAATTACTTTGGTGGCAAGCATCTTCCAACTGGTCTTAAATGAAAGTTATTTGTTGGTATTTATACTTCCCATGGCCCCTGAAAGGTGGGAAAAAAATATTTCATGGCAATTAAAAGCTATATTTGGCAACAAACTACAGCTGGTGCAGCAAACTGCCACTAGATGCCAAGGGCATATAATATGGTACAACATATGTCTAAGCATATAGTAAAGAAATATAACTGGTGATACTAGGCAACTTCCCTATTCATTCCTTTTCCATAGTCCATGTTCTACTATTTTTTTCTTATCTCCCTTTTCCTACTGCCTATTTTAAGGCTGCAATTAAAAACTTCCATTTCCCTAAACTGTCAGAATAATTTCTTTCATTTCATCATAAATTGTTTGGGTCTATCATTTAGGCGTATAAACTTAACCAAATAAGGTGGGTGATGGCTCTGTGTCAACCTTTACTATGAGAATGTGTTCACTATTTTGCCCATAACTTACCCACATTCCAATTTTTCTTGTTTGTTTATTATTACTGGTACTCCTGCATTACCCTCATTTGATTTTATGTTTTTAACTCCATACTCACATGACCTGTAATCCTGTTCCTCCTGCAAGCATATTTCACTGTTTACCACTAAATCTATCTTCAACCTGTGTGTTTCCCTTTCTAATTTCTAACCTACCAACACTATTATGGCATATATTGTTCTATGCTACTATCTGTAGAACATCAGTTTTACCAAAGAGGATGCCACCATCATTAAGCCATACAGTCCAGCAGCATGCCCTCAGGAAAAATATGGTAGTTAGGTTAGGTTAGGTTAGTGTTGTTTAACGTCCCGTCGACAACGAGGTCATTACAGACGGAGCGCAAGCTCGGGTTAGGGAAGGAGGGGAAGGAAATCGGCCGTGCCCTTTCAAAGGAACCATCCCGGCATTTGCCTGAAATGATTTAGGGAAATCACGGAAAACCTAAATCTGGATGGCCGGAGACGGGATTGAACCGTCGTCCTCCCGAATGCGAGTCCAGTGTGCTAACCACTGCGCCACCTCGCTCGGTAAATATGGTAGTAGTTTCCCTTTCGTTTGCTGTTCACAACACCAACATACAAAGGTCATGTTGGCTGTGAGTTACAAAACTAGATCAACCAACCATCCAGACTGTTGCCATGGTAATGACTGAAAATAATGTCATCCCTCTTCAGAAACCGCTGGTTTTCTAGCCTTTCCACAGATACACCTCCATTATTGTTGGAACCTATGGTATGGCTACCAGTAGCATTGAGGCATGCAAGCTACCCAAACTCTGCAAGGTCCATGGTTCATGGAGGGTATCTATAGTTAAGAGTACATTTTATTTGCTGAATGTTTTTGTCTCTCCTTGGTCTAAGTGAGCAATACTCCTGCATAATATTTCGGGCAATAATTCTACTTCTGTATTTCTCAACATAGTCCTGAAAAATCAAATGTTGCATTGCATCTGCACCATTGCTGTACAAAAGTAACAACTCTTGCTGTGATTTTCCACTAAATGTTAACAGATAACTAGTAGAACTCAAAGAACTATTTATTTACTGTACCTCTGTTGACAGCCTCTTTGCACAGAGCCACTATCAATGGTGAGTGAGATGATATTTTCTCTGCTAACTTGATGGCTTCAGGTAGCAACTGATCAGTAGGAAACACTTTACTGACCAACCCTAAAATAGAAAGGTTTTGAAAGTCAATTTGTGAACCACATATAGACTGAATGACATCATGAAGAATTCAGTCATTGGCAGTCCATAATCAAATATTAACGTGTTGTAGCAATTGGTCATGAGTTAGCAGTACAAGATAAGCAGCTGCCATTTCACATGGCCATGTTGCAACCACAATCAAGTCCAATCTGAAAGCAGTGTCATCAACAAAGTAAAACATTAGGAACTAAAAGCACTTTTATTACGGGTACCAACATACAGCCAGAACAGAACTTCCTCATGGTTTGAGTGCGCTGCTATTTTTAAATAAATAAATAAATAAAGCCAGTGATGCTAACCACTACTCCACCTTGCACACAGCAGATCTCGAGGCAATATAACTGAGGAAGTAGTAGTACTTTCCAGACAGCAGATTTCCTGCTGAACTGAGATATGTAAGCATAATTAATAAGTGTAATGACAGTTTATTGTTAGTACAGTGTACAGATTTAGTGTCTAATAACAGTTGCAATTTTGCTGATTTACACAGTCACGCTCGAGTGATTATTATTTTTGATCATTTATAACCTACAGACGGTTAAACAATAAAAATATTAAGAATATTCTTCTGCAATATGGCATAGTTTGCCTTCACTTAACAATAGGTCATGCTCCAGCCAATAAATATTCGCAGTGGTCATGTTTCGAATTGGAACAGTTCAGCCACACATGGAGCATACTCTCCTTCTGCATGTCAATACCAGACGACACACACTAGTGCTGCAACGTCTGCAACAATCTGACGCCTGTGGTTCACTGTAATCTATCAACCTCCATACAATCACAACTTGGTCACATCTGATTTTTCCAACACTTTCAAGGGCCTCACCTTGATATTGATGAAGTGGTGCAAGCAGAGGTGAAGTTTCGGCTGCATCAACAAAGTCAAACATTCTACAGTGACAGTATCTCTCATTGGCAGAAATGTTTTTGTTACCAGGTAAATATCATGAGAAATATATATGTAGACATGAAGAATAAAAAGTGTAGAAAGTTAACATTTGTTTTATGTAAAAAGGTTTACGAGTTTTAACATAAATTTAGTGGCATTACTTTTCAGCACACACTCAAATATCCAAACTGGTGGAGCTTGAGCATGGTGTTAGATGGGCATGAACAGGTCGCATTTTTACAGTTTTCTTGTATATGCCAAAAACTGTAGCCTCTAGAAAAAAAGTCTCTCAGTAAAAAAGTTAACTTTACAATGCGTACAAAAAAGGTTCTATTCATTTTTTCTCAAAGAATAATTGTTTCCACATAAGAAGAGTTGGTCCTGAGACTGGTTTGATGGAGTTCTCCATGCTAATCTATCCTGTGCAAGCTCCTTCCTCTCCCAGTACCTACTGCAACCTACATCCTTCTGAATCCGCTTAGCGTATTTATCTCTTTGTCTCCCTCTACGATTTTTACCCTCCACGCTGCCCTCCAATGCTAAATTTGTGATCCCTTGATGCCTCAAGACATGTCCTACCAACCGATCCCTTCTTCTAGTCAAGTTGTGCCACAAACTCCTTTTCTCCCCAGTCCTATTCAATACCTCCTCATTAGTTATGTGATCTACCCATCTAATCTTCAGCATTCTTCTGTAGCACCACATTTCGAAAGCTTCTATTCTCTTCTTGTCCAAACTATTTATCATCCATGTTTCACTTCCATACATGGCTACACTCCATACAAATACTATCAGAAATGTCCTCCTAACACTTAAATCTATACTCTATGTCAACAAATTTCTCTTCTTCAGAAACGCTTTCCTTGCCATTGCCAGTCTACATTTTATATCCTGTCTACTTCAACCATCATCAGTTATTTTGCTCCCCAAATAGCAAAACTCTTACTACTTTAAGTGTCTCATTTCCTAATCTAATTCCCTCAGCATCACCCGATTTACTTTGACAACATTCCATTATCCTCGTTTAGCTTTTGTTGATGCTCATCTTATATCGTCATTTCAAGACACTGTCCATTCCGTTCAACTGCTCTTCCAAGTCCTTTGCTGTCTCTGACAGAATTACAATGTCATCGGCGAACCTCAAAGTTTTTATTTCTTCTCCCTGGATTTTAATACCTACTCCAAATTTTTCTTTTGTTTCCTTTACTACTTGCTTAATATACAGATTGAATAACATCAGGGAGAGGCTACAACCCTGTCTCACTCCCTTCCCAACCACTGCTTCTCTTTCATGTCCCTCAACTCATAATTGCCAACTAGTTTCTGTACAAATTGTAAATAGCTTTCGCTCCCTGTATTTTACCCCTGGCACCTTTAGAATTTGAAAGAGAGTATTCCAGTCAACATTGTCAAAAGCTTTCTCTAAGTCTACAAATGCTAGAAACGTAGGTTTGCCTTTTCTTAATCTTTCTTCTAAGATAAGTCGTAAGGTCAATATTGCCTCACGTGTTCCAACATTTCCTGTAAGCAGTATCTATCTTACCCCTAGTGAGATGAGCCTCTACATCCTTGCATTTGTCCTCTAGCAATGCCTGCTTAGCCATTTTGCACTTCCCGTCAATCTCATTTTTCAGACGTTTGTATTCCTTTTTGCCTGCTTCATTTACTGCATTGTCATATTTTCTCATTTCATCAATTAAATTCAATATTTCTTCTGTTACCCAAGGATTTCTACTAGCCCTCATCTTTTTACCTATTTGATCCTCTGCTGCCTTCACAACTTCATCCCTCAGACCTACCCACTCTTTTTCTACTGTATTTCTTTCCCCCATTCCTATCAATTGTTCCCTTATCCTCTCCCTGAAACTCTGTACAACCTCTGGGTTAGTCAGTTTATCAAGGTCCCATCTTCTTAAATTCCCATCTTTTTTGCAGTTTTAATCTACAGTTCATAACTAATGGCTTGTGGTCAGAGTCCACATCTGCCCCTGGAAATGTCTTACAATTATATAATCTATCTGATACATTTTAGTATCTCCAGAATTCTTCCATGTATACAACCTTCTTTTATGATTCTTGAACGAAGTGTTAGCTGTGATTAAGTTATGCTCTGTGCAAAAATCTACCAGACGGCTTCCTCTTTCATTTCTTAGCCCCAATCCATATTCACCTACTATGTTTCCCTCTCTCCCTTTTCCTACTTGTCGAATTCCAGTCACCCATAACTATTAAATTTTCGTCGCCCTTCACTACCTGAATAATTTCTTTTACCTCATCATACATTTCTTCAATTTCTTCATCATCTGCAGAGCTAGTTGGCGTATAAACTAACATTTATTGTTAAATGTTGTTTATTAATAGCAAATGTTAAAAGTGTGTACCACATCAAAGTGCAATCAAACCATATTAAGAAATACATTGTGTTCTTGGGGTATAAAAGAGTGGAAAGGTGAGATTGCAGGTAATAAGATTGAGGGTAGATACACTGCTGGGTTGTGGTCATGCATTTTCTCTTCCATAAGTCTGCAAAACAAAGAGCGGCCAGGCTATTCCTCACTCTCTACACCACTATGCCACCGAAATCAACTACAATGTGTTTCATGAAGTTATACAACCCTTCTGCAGCTTGCCTTATGTATCATTACATACTGTGTTAATGCACTGCATGTCTGCAGACTGCATCACCAGTGATACATAAGGTGAGCTGCATAAGGGACAGTTTAATTTTGTGAAACATCCTGTAGTTGCTTTTGTGTTGTTGTACAGTAGAGAGAATGGGAAATCACCTGCTTGATCTTAATTTTGCAGACCTTGGCAGGAGGCAACTCCATGGTAACAATCTCGTGAACTACCTTCCTAAAGATGCTTCCCTCCACACTCCCATACCCAACACTCTGTTACATCCCCAGAACACATTTTATCACTCAATACAGTTCTACTGCACGTACATGTGGTATGAACATTTTATTCTTAACCCACATTATTAAAGGAAATACATTAATTTTATACCACTGCAACAATATATTTAGCAATCTACGACTTCCCGATCCCATGCAATATTGAAACAACTAGCTCTACAGAAAAAAGGATTAGAACCTCTTTTAATAGGTAATTTTATCTAGTTTATATTTTGAAATGGGAAATATTTTCACTAGAAGCCACAGTTCTCGAGACAGCCAAGAGAAACCAAGTAGTGACCTAGAAATCCTGCACCCTTAGGATTTGTGTGTGCTGTTAATTACACTTCCCCTACCACTGTACAATAATTTCTAACTACACAAATTTTTTCCCCTAATTTTCCTTTGTTGACTGGGCTGTACAGCTCTAACAACATCCACATTCAACTCTACTGCCTCGTACCACTGTTTCAAACAGTGGAAAATCCAGGGTGAAGTAACAACGAATTGGAAATGGTAGATTGCTGCTCGTCACATAGACGAGACCTTGAGTCTCACACAGGCACAATTTAAAAAAAAGAGTGCTACATAATGAGCTGTTGGGCCACATCCTCCATCAGACGTAGGAAACCCCACACAACCAACCAAGCACAACTCAAACATACATGAACACTATTATACCTCGGCACTAGGGCCCGATCGCAACTGTGTTTGGGGTAAACAGCAATCTTTGCTTTGGTGGGTAGTTGGGGGTAAGAATAGATATGAGACAGGAAATTGGGATGGGGGTAGTTTGTTAGGGGTGCGGGAAGATGCTAGTGCTGCATGTGGGTGCGTGCAGAGCTTTGGTGGGGACAAGATATGGCTGCTAAGGACACAATCAGGACACTGTGCTTGGGAGGAGGGGGAAAGGAGGAATGTACAGAATTGGAAGGTACTGTATAGATGTATTGGCTGAATAGAAGGTATGTGTAGTACTGGAGTAGGAGCAGGGAAAGGTATAAGCAGGGGCGGTACACTGGTTAGCAGTGAATGAGCCCACAAGGGTTAGGAGAAGAAAGGATATGTTGCAATGGAAGTTTCCATATGCAAAATTCGGTAAAGCTGGTGCTGGTGTGAAGAACCACACAGTAGTGGGCTGTGAGGCAAAGTTGGAGCCTGTGTTTTTTGCAGCAACACCAGCTTTTCTGAACTGTGCAGTTTGGAACACTCCCTGCAACATATCCTTTGTTCCCATAACCTTGCTGGCCTCAACCTCCCCAGTTCTAAACTCCACCTGCCTATCCCCTTCCCTGCTCACACTTCAGAATTACAAATTCCTTCTATTCCTTCTATTTCCGTAGTCCTTTCCCATTCTCTACTTCTCTCTTCTTCCCTTTCCCCTTTACCTGCTACCAGCATATTTAATATGCCCAAACACATTTTTATTATACAGAAAACTTACTTTAAATCACTATTGGTCAATGTTTTGGAAAACATTTACTATGGGGGTCAAAATTTTTAGGTCATATGGCACTACGAATCTTTAGACAAAGTTTTCCTGTAAACTAAAAATTCATTTATAAAACTAACTATACAATAGTTATCAGATAAACAAATAATACAAATTTAGGAAACATAGCCAGTTTACCAAGCCACTGATCTAAAGTAAAATGCAACTATGTTGCAGCTTAGGGAAAAAAAAGGATTTATTTACTGGAGGAGTGATACCAGATAGAATGACGAAAGCAAGATTAATGTCCTAATGATGATGTCATTTGAGATGAAGCACAAGCTCAACTGAGAGGAAGAAAATAAGCCATTTCCCTTTTGAAGACACCATCCTACCATTTATTATAAGCTGTTTCGGGAAATCATGAAAAACCTAAATCTGCATGGTCAGTGCTATGTTTCAAACACAAGGGATATTTTTTTGTAGTGTCCACATACCATCTTCCTCCTCAATCTATTTATCATATGGAAAAACACGTTACCTACAAGAAGAAAACCATGAAGTTTGAACATAGGCATACTGGTTGGTTGATTCTTTTTTTATGGTGGGGTGGAGGTGGGGGGGGGGGGGGGGGGTCAAAGGGTAAGGGACCAAACAACAAGTCATCAGTCTGTAGATCCAAGAGAGGTGTGTCCAAAAGTAGAGACATCCACCAAGAATGTTCACTGATCCAGTTAGGAGACTTAACAGTAAAAGTGAGAAGGCTAAAAATTTAATGGACATCTTTGGTACTGTCAATAATAAAAGCAAGATGAAGGAAATATAGAAATCATTAAGTGGGCATCCCTGGGGCTCTGTATGCTACAGGAAACATCTGTACCACCCGTGATCCATCACAGCCAAGAGTGCCCACTATTCAACAGAATGCGACACCTGGAATAGAAAATAAGGTGCTGCAGAAAGGAGGCAAATAAAACTTAAAAGTTATTAAAATAGAGTAAAAGAGGGATGAAAGAGTAGCCTGGCCACAGAAAAGGGTTGGAGAACCCCTGAGACCTAACACAGTGAGAGATTCCTCATCCTCAATCACCCTGCCTCTGCTCCAGAGATAGATTAAAACTTTAGAACAGAAAATAAGAACCACTTTCACTGAGAAAACTGAACCATGTCAGCCATATGTGAATCATTTGGCAATGTTAGGGCCAATGAGTCAAGAAGTCCATATTTAGCATGGAGAGTCAAAAGGAGGGGGCATTCCACAAAGATACAAGCTACGGCCTGTAAAGGCTCCACAGCCACAATAAAGCTGTGGGTTAACCTGGTATGAGCAATGTGGAAATGACATAGGACTTTGGATTCCTTCTGGGAGAAGCAGAGGAAGAAGCACCATGCTGCTGCAGCCTCCTTGATTGTGCCGAGTTTATTAGATGGGGTAATAGCCCACCAGATATCGTTCCATTTCCAAGGGAACAGAGCCCATCCGCACCTGCAAATCCGCATCTGGGATCAGCAATGTAAACAGGGAGCGAGTAAGTTCTCCTCTAGCCCGATGTTTGGCCAATTCTCTCCCCGGGATACGCACGAGTAGGGGACCCACAGAGAGAGAACTGTGCAAGCAGCATGATGAACATCAGTAAGAAGATCATGAATCAGAGATCAAAAGGTGGCAAGAATAGCACCAGTAAATAGTTTCAATGCTGGTCACTGAGTCTGTATTTATTAAAACATGCTCAATGGAGGCCCGATTATTAAAATGGTGGGCTAAGCTAATGACTGTAGGCTCTGCTGTAAGCATACTACTAGTTACTGCCAGTGAATGGCATTCCATACCAACATGAGATATATAAGCATATCCTGTCTGATCCAGTTTTAGAACCATTGTGTAAAAATGGTAGCTATCTGGAACTGTATGTGACAGACAGCGAAAGAAGATGGACTGGATAGACTTTAGCCCCTTGGAGGAGATCGTTCCTAATCCATGGCCTGGGCACCATACAAGAGGCAATGCTTTAGAGAATATGTGAAGCAGAGCCCAGGAAGAAGAGCTGGAGCTCTTGGTAGAAGGAAGTATGGAGTTTTCTAACTGGTATTCCAAACCAACAGACAACGACCTCCTTCACGTGCAAAGAGAATGGAACACATGTAATCATCAGGGAATTATTGCATAGGAGACCAAGAGCTGGTAGTGTTGAATCTGAAAGGGAAGATCCCCTGCTTTGGCAAGAAGACTGTATGTAGGACTAATCCAAAAGACACTAGCGGACAGACACTTGTCAGATGGTGGACTGAGTAACAGTTTCAAAGCTGATGGGACCACAAAGTCATAAACCTGGCAACCATAATCCAGTCTGGATAAAACAAGGACCCAGTAAATAGTGATAAGAGTAGCATGATCCACACCCCATGATGTGTGGTCAAAGCAGCAGAGAGTGTTTTGCTTCTGAATGTAGCTAGCCTTCAAGTGACAAATACACGGCAGCCAAGTCAGCTTTTTAATAAAAAGGAGGCCCAAGAAATGGGACTGTGCTATAATGTTCAGGTGCTGAGTATCTAAGTAGAGCTGTGTGTCAGGACAGACTGTGGTACAAGGGAAACAACGCATGACCTACGTTTTTGTAGTAGAGAACAGAAAACTAGAGGAAAGAGCTATACAGAGGCCCGCACAATGACAACTTGGAGCAGGCATTCAGCCGAGGCTCCCAAGAGGGAGCAGTACCAAATGCAAAAATTGTCAACATATAATGCAAGGGTGGCCAGCTACCCACCACAGGTCACTAGGCCATGGATTATGATGAGAGAGTGACATACAGAACCATATGGGATGCCATTCCCTTGGACTCATGGGTAGCAAAGTCAAGTGCCAACTCTAATCAATAACAACTGGTGGGAGAAAAACTGACTAATTAAAAACTGCAGGGGACCCTGAAAGCCCCAGTCATGGAGGGTAAGTAAAATGTGAAAATACCAAGCTGTGTCATGTGCCTTATGCAGGTCAAAAACATTGCAATACTATGTTGGCATAAAAGAAAAAGGTCATATGCTGCTTTCAACCTAAGCAGATGGTTTGTTGTGGCTTGTCCATCCTAGAAACCACACTGATAAGAGGGACAAAAGGCCCTAAGATTTGAGAACCCAACATATTCAACAAGCAACCATTCTTTCAAGCAGCTTACAGAGTATGTAGGCCAGGCTAATCAGCTGGCAACTGTCAAGAGACATTGGGTTCTTACCTCACTTAAGGATTGGAAAACATATGCTATCTAAACACTGTGAGGAGAAGGCAACTTTGAGCCAAATACATGTGAATATCCTATGGAGATGCTGCCTTCGTGGAACATTCTGGTGCCGGATCATCTGATTGTGAATTGAATCAGGGCCTGGGGCAGTGTCATGGAATGAGGCAAGAGCCTGAGGTAGTTCCTAGTCAGTGAAGGTTTCATTATAAGATTCATCTTGGTGGGGAGTGAAACATAAGGGGACGTCTTCAACTTGTTGCTTCTGTAGAAGAAAGGTAGCCAGATAGGAAGAGAACAGCAGTGCTGACGCAAAGTGGGTCATGAGATGTTTTGCAAGAACCAATAAATTGGTACAAAGACCACCTTGTAGGACATGACCTGGCATAGTTGTTGACTACTGGAGGCCCACTACATTACAGAGTTTGGCGCACACCTGAGATGAAGATGTATACGTCCTAGGAATGAGACATAGAACTCCTATCATTCTTTCACATTGCATTTGATTAGACAGAGGTCCTTAGAATGTAGTCAGTTAAGCGTGATAAGGTCGGTATATGAAGGATGTCATTTGTATTGTTGCAAGGCTCTTTGGCAGTGCTGAATAGCTACTGCAATGTCGTTGGTCCACCATGGCGCTGGCCAATGGTTGGAGGGAAGCCTGCAGAAAGGAGAACAACAGTTCAGCAATGTGAGTTACTGTGTCCAAGATGTTTTTGCACAACCGATCAATACAATTCGACAGAGGTGGTGAATGTAACAAGGGAGGCATACAAAGGCCAGTTGGCTCTGTGAAGTAGTCAGTCAGTCTGACAATGACAAGGAAAACATAAGATCGCTGGAAAGTGGTCGCTGTCACAGAGGTGGTTGTTTAGTGACCATTGTAGAGAAGTGTTGTTTGATTAATTTGGTCAACTCAACATTAAGGGTGGTTGCTGAAGTTGTTTGCACCTACATCACTACTGGTTCCAATGAGGTACAAAGGGGAATCCATTCATTCACTGATGGCAAGTACGAATTCAAGATCAGACCCCTTCATATGCCCTATAGGTACCATCAAGGTTCTGACAAAGTGCTCAATAACCATGAAGCACTGGAGAATAGTCATCAGTGAAGTGTGTTTTTTGGAAAGCAATGCAAAGTGCAGAAGAAGAAGAAATGAAATGTAGTTCCAGCAGGTGACAGTACACACCTTACAATTCCGTTGAATGATCACGTGACTTGTGCCAGGTTAGGCAAAGGGGCCTGAAGGACAGGTCATGCCACAGAATCATTGTTTATTATGTATGGGAATGAAACCACATCAACAAACATTAGTTCATAATCTGACTGCAGGGGAGGGGGGATCTGACACTTAAGCAGCACACAAGAGGAGCATTATTCTTCTTGTCTTCCTCCTCCTCTTCCTCCTTTGTAACCTTTGTTGAGCAATGTTTGTTCAAGGAGCTATCCGCATTGTGCGTGAGGACAGATTAAAGAGCAGACAGCCGTGGGACACACAGGCCGTGGGTCATTCAGCTGAAGTTCGGTGTCAGATCTCCAATCTGGAGGTTTCACAGGAGATGGATGCTGAGAGGGAGCTTTGTCACCAGTAGACACCAAAGGAGGAGAAAGCTTCTCCAGCTGGGCATGGGGGGAAAATGTGGAAAGGCTCCAAAGAATATACCATGGGAGAGAGATTTGGTTTAGGGAAGGTAGAGGTGTGTGTCAGATGTTCTGCATAGCTGACACACAAGCATGTTCACAAAAGCTATCTTTTAAGTAATGCTCATCCACAGTTGCTGGATTTTGGGTCCATCATGCAGCAGGATGACATATGCCCAGAGAATAAACATGTGAAGCACCAAATAGGCAGTGGAACAAATGGTTATCAAACCTGTGCAGCATGACCTTGACTTTCTCTGAGAGGTCATTTCCTTTGAAGGCTAAGATATAGGGACCTGTATCAGACCTTTTATCTTCACAACTGATAAAATGCACGGCTTGCTGCTGGAGATTAGTTTGGAGCTCCTCATCTCCTTGGAGCATACAATCTCTGTGGGACATGATTCCTTGGACCATGTTACAAGCTCTGTGTCACCTAGACAATTGCAGAAGAGCTTAGATTGGGCACCAGAGGAAGTTTTAATTAACAACAACTCATTTCACATTTTCCCGAGAGACTCCACTCCCCAAAATTTGTCTTCAATGTATTGGACAATAAATAATGGTTTTGTTGCTGTATAAGTATCCTCACCAGTTTGAGTACATACCACATATTGGGTCAAGCTTTTAGCTCCCAGACATCTGGTTTGTCCCTCCTGCTTCCCACAGTGCAGCCAGGGGAGGTGACATCGTGGGTCGCATCTCTGTATCATCATAATCTTTCCCACCTGAAGAGACTGCTGGGGCCTTGCAGCCACCAGCAGGAGTTAGTTTAATACATCTCATGTGCAAATCTTCTACTATGGTACCACCCATGCCCTGAGTCCCCTGCCCCAGCCATAATGGCCACATACTCCTTGGCTTGCATGGAGAATTGCCAGCTCAGCCACCAAGAGTGTGATCCCAGCTTGGTTATGAGGTACCGCACAGCAGGTACTTTAAGATTTCCCCCCCCCCCCCCCCCTCCTCCTTCCCACACACACAACAGAATGGCTACAGCACCAGATTTTGGGTGCAAAGAGAGAAAAACGCAAAATGAAGAATATATGCCATGCTGGGTGAGCTTCCTTGCACGATCCGCACTTCTGTAAAATTCAGAAAAGGAATTCCAAGTCAAACCCAAGGGAATGAAATACTTAAAAATTAAAAGTTGCAGAATGCCAGAACAGAAGAAAACGAGTGTCTAAAATCACAAACCATATCCAAACACAATTGGTGAGAGTAAAAATAAATAAATAGAATGAAAAATACAAATAAAATAATTCTGCAACATGCAGAAAATAAAAAAAAAATTATATTGTACTTCTGTGTAACCTATGATCAAATTTTGGAATTGGCTTCTTTCAAAAATCTTGTATTGTTGATTTAACAGCGAGTTGGAAAAGTAATCACATCCACTTTTTTCCTTTTCTTTTCTTCCAAATTATGTTCACTGGGGAATAACTGACGTCTATATCTGTATGCATCATTTGGTATAACAGGAGGTCATGTACCTTTGACATAAGTGCTCATTAGAAGGATACTGAGTCACAGAAGGGGCTGTTCCGTACACACAAGCATATAGTGGACCTGTTCCAATGGAAAAAAGAAACTAGATGATAGAAAATTCTACAATACATAACTAATGAGCAGGAACCACTTAACAGTATCTTCCAGTGGCCAGTGAATGGTGGACAACATAAGGATGAAGCATATGCCCCATAGTCTGCTTTGCTATATTTTGCTTGTGGCTGTATTCTGGGTACATTATGAATTAACCTGTACGCTAACATACTCTTTATGTCAATAATGGATATGAATAATATGAATGTGTGTAACACAATTCTACCACTGCAACAGAACAATAGCTGTCTCCAACATCACCAGGTTCGAAAAGCGGTTATCTCCATTGCATTCAAACTCCATTACTGACTACAGTTGAAAAAGCCTCAGCCAAAAAATACAGGGTTCTTTTATATTTGCAGATTAAACTACTGTTGCCAAGGTCAACATTTTTATGTAGTTTATCTAAAAACAAAGATGATGTGACTTACCAAACAAAAGCACTGGCAGGTCGATAGACACACCTATTCCCTCTATTATATTTTTATGTAGTTTAATAGATTGATATATGGGTTATTTTATGCTTAAAGATGAAGCTTTGGCTATTGAGGTTACATGCAGATTTATTTTGAAGAACTCTAAATCAGGCAAATTATACTCGCACTTTAACATACTCTAGATTTCCTGATACACTGTAGCACTCACTCAATACAGTATCTACCATGTTCAAACGGCCCCATGACATTTGACTCTCAAGGTGCTAGCGCAAGGGTTATACAAGAAATTATGAACTAACCATCACTACAGTCTATTGCTTTGCTTAAAATTTGAATATTTTGTTGAACATGAACAGCATTAAATTATAGCATCTTAACTCTTGCTTTATGTGAACAGGTTTGCAATAAAAATATGTCTGGTGCTTTCAAGTAAAGATAACACTGAAAGTAAAAAACATTGTCCTCCAAAAACCAGCACTTCATTCTGAATGCAATTCAGTATTTTATTTGATTATGGGAAACTGTAATGATTTACCAGTTGGGTTGCAAATGAAAAATTCGGTCACTGTTTGTATATTAGAATACTGGGTAAAAACATTACCACCTTTTGATCAGCTTTAGAGTGAGATGGTGACATTCAGATGAAGCAGAAAGAAAATTAATCCAAATGAAATAAAACACATAAAACTGACTGTAACTGCTGTCACAAGAACAAATTATAGTAGCAAGACAGGTTGTGGCATAGTACTAACAGACGTCAGTAGATCACGGGACAAGCAAAAGTTTGAGAATTGCACGGAATCATCATTGTGATATTTTTTAATGTATTAGTTGCTGCTGTTACATATGACCTGCACTATAGAAGATATTGCAGTCTGTGTTTCACAATTGCTCAAGCACAGCACTACGGAAGGGCGGTAGGTGCAGGGAGTGGAATGGGCAGTGAATTTTGTTGTGCTGTCAACCAAGAGAATCTACACCATGTAATTTGGATTTTTATGAATATCTACCATGTTAGAATCAACTTTTAAAATCGTACAAATACATAACAACAGTATACATTTCTGCAGGAGATGGTAGAAGTCCAGACAGGGGGCAATTATGTACTTAATGTGTTTCCTGTGTCAATGTTGCTCACACTGTAAGCTACAGTGGGAACAAAACAGGGCATGTCGGCTGCTGGTTCTATGAAGCCAAAGAAACAGCACCAGGCTGATTATAAAAAACTGATCTCATGTTCCGCTGCAACCACAACCTCAGAATTCACAACATATTCTGAAAGAAGAGCCAAATATTTGTGACAATGAACATATTTCTTACAACTGTGCTGCTACAATTATGTCTGTGATTACAAATAGTGATACCCCCAAATAACAGGTTTAGTAAAGAAAAAAAAGGTAATGATGATAAAAATTACTATAAACCATTTCTTTTTGTTTATTTTATTTCACTCATATTATCAAAATGTATCCTATCAATAAATGGCCTCAGTTTAGAATAGGTATAATGTTTATGTTTTGGGCAGGTACTTTATATCAATAAAACGATTTATAATTTTGATTAGTTAGAATATGTTAAACAAAAATTTTTCTCAAGGTGTTTTTGCTTAACGGGGGAGGGGAGTTGCAGTTGTCTTATATTCCAGGTTATTTTACACTTCGGTAAATACAGTATGTTGTAATCTTATGTACTGTTTCACCACGGGGCCAATTGCTATATGGCAACTACGACATTATGCTTAAAACTGTTTTGTCCCCTGAAAAATTTACTTTCTGGAATATGATCTCTTTCCAATTCGCCAATCTACTAAACTCATTCATTCGGGACAATGTACTTCAGCCATGTTTCTGTCTATTCCACTACTTTAAAATTATATACTGACCCATTTTTTCAGCCTCTTGGGCAGTGACTTGGTTCCCGGTAAGACATATTTCCATTGCCTTCGATTTTCCAACCATTCGTGGAAGTCTTTGAGTACCACCAGCACCAGGAATAGTTCCAATAGCTATTTCAGGCTGCCCAAATTTTGCTTTCTCACCAGCATATATGATGTCACACATCATGGCAAGTTCACAGCCACCTCCCAACTAAAATATAAAAGTATCTTTCAATTGTAAAATTCAATTTACTTGATTGGTACATGTAATTAAGTCTAATTTACTTGCCAGAGAATTCTCGCCATAAATACCCTAATAATTTTAAGGAAAATTGAATCTCAAATATTAAAATGAAATTTCTGAATAAAAGAAAAATTGTGATAACAGAACTTTTATGATGTTTACACTAACATTTAAAAAGTTCAACTATTGTGGAGCACAAGTGGATCTTAAATTTAACCAGTCAGCAATCATGTCTGCTATAACCTTGGCACTTCTGATGCAATATGCTACTCTCTTTCCCAGTTGAAACACAGAATGCTTTTTATTTACAAAGCCGAAGATTGCACCAGCTCTTATAATGATATTTAGCGATTTCATTCCAACAAATTATTAGGGCCTGGGCTAATAAGCTAGTTTAGTGTGTTGTGAGCTGCATGTCACTATACAAAAGGTGTAAAAAATGTACTATGACTATTTATAAAGAGAAAGACTTATGTATACCATAATATTAATGTAGCAAAAAAAAAAAAGAAAATCAGACAACACAACCTATTTGTAATCTAAAAGGGATCTACTAGTATTTACAGTATTCCCCTGCAGCACATCTATCTTTGCCACTGAATCTCACTAAAATGCAGAACTTTTCAGTGGTTAGGTTGTAATAAGCTTTTTCCATCTCTAACAGCCAATAATTCATACTAAATACGGAGTTAAAAAAGATAAAAGAATGAATACATATATGTTATTTTCTCATGCACACTGTTTTTGTTGATGCTTTACTACCACCATTTTCTGCACTTTTCTTGCTCTTTCCCTTTTCTGTAACAGTGCCAGTAATTATAACCCATGAACAAACACTATTTTTTCTTCTTCTCAGTCATGTAACTTCAAATAATGCAGAAAGGTACCACATTTTTTTCTTCCATGGTAGCATACACCAACAGAACAAGAAAAATGTAAACTTATCCTCATACATTAAGTACCCTATATTGGAGACAGTGGGCAAATAACTAATGACCATGGCAACTTTTTGGCATTGTAGGGCTGCCCTCCACAACAATATCTACCAAAAACTGAAAAATACTATGAAGGGATAAGATTGCTACTCACCATGTGGGAATGACATCAAATCACAAACAGGTACCACAAAAAGACTTCTATACATTTATGCTTTTCGCCAAAATGCCTGCTTCAGAAGTAGAACACACACACACACACACACACACACACACACACACACACACACACACAAAAATCAATTACTGTCTCTAGCTGCTGTAGCCTGGACTGCAGACAGCAATTGCCCCCCAATGGAAACAGCTGCTTGGCATGGGCGGTGACAAGGATGGGGAGCTGGGTGGGGAAGGAGGATAGTAGGGTATTGGTGAGGGACGTGTTGGATGCTTACGACAGTGGGCAGGGACAGATAGGACTGCTAAG
Source organism: Schistocerca gregaria (assembly GCF_023897955.1). NCBI lineage: Eukaryota > Metazoa > Arthropoda > Insecta > Orthoptera > Acrididae > Schistocerca > Schistocerca gregaria. The sequence continues at coordinate 603,916,446 of NC_064921.1, read as the reverse complement.
TGCAGTTGGGGAGGGGGAGGGGGGTAAAGTAGTGAAAAAGGGAGAGAAATACAGATGGCGAAGAATACTATTGGTTGTATTAGCAGAATAGAAGGCTGTGTAATGCTGGAATGGGAATAGGGAAGGGGTCAGGAAGCTGAAGGTAGATAATAGTGAAGATTGGGCCAGTGGGGTTACATAAACGTGGAATGTGTGGTAGTGCGAGTTCCCACCCGCGCAATTCAAAAACAGTGTAAGTAGGAAGGATCCAAATAGTGCAGGTTGTAAAGCAGTCACTGAAGTGAAGCACACTGTATTGTGCAGCGTATTCAGCAATGAAAGTATCCTGACACTTGTGCCCTGCTACAACCATCAACCTTCCATTTGCCTGTTACATTTCCAGGGGATGTTTGTGCTTTGATGGTCCTTCGCTGTTAAGATTTGCTTTAGGTTGTACAACTGTTGCACAATGGTAAAGTAAACTATTACAGAATCCAAATAGATAGAATTTTTTCTCATTTCATGTTACATGAAGGGATTCTCAATTTCATGAACAATGTTACATGCATGTAGTGCATCCAGTCACAAAGTCTAAAGAGCATCGATTGCAGAAAACACACATTATCTATATAGTAACACAATATTTTAAAAAGTCTGCTAGTAGCTAATGGTTATTAACAAGCTAGCATTTCTAACAGTCCTTGTGCATGTATCTGTGAACTGTTAAGTGGTAGTCTATTCTTACGTAGATACTATTTGACAAGTTACATGTCTCCATTTACTGAAAGGTCATCACCTTTTTCTTGGTGGTAGACATGTGATTACACTCAAATGTTATAAGACAGTTCTTTTCAACAAATTCTCATTGCCCTTGGTATGAATAAAATAAATCTTATGGGATAAATACTACAACATATGCAACATAAGCAAGCATATACGACCACTTTCAGCTTTAACAGCTTCTACTTTGCTTCAGAAGCAGTACCATGACGTGGCACATGAACCATGTTACGTAAGCCTGTATCACATTTTAATGGGCTACTCAAGTCAACTTACACTCGCAAGGAAAAATTACCTCTTCATATTTGTATGCTTGTGTCTTACCTCAGGTTAGAATTTATCTTTTTTCAAACAACACATTAAGATTATCATATCTTTACAATAAAACAGTTCTCCAATTATTAAAATTTTCTTCCTTTAATTTACAATTTCTGTTAGTATGCACATGATTAGTGAGCCATTAGACATTAGGTGGCATGAACAATATTCAGCTAGTGAATCATGCAGAAAGGGAAACAGAATTGCAGCATAAACAAATAAACAAAAAGAAGATAAACTTACTGCATATCCATGCACTGCGGCAATCACAGGTTTTTTACAGTGAGACACCCTAGTCCAGTGACCCAAGAAGTTGCCCTTCACTGTATCTGAATATGTGTAATCCTTCATTTCCTTAATATCAGCACCTATACAATACAAAGATAAATCAGAAAAATTTACAATGTCTTATGATTCAAACAATATTAAATCATCTGATGATTAACAATCACACAGCACAAATGTGTAAGGATGGGTTGATAAACCTGGTAAATTTCTACAGAACAGTTGGATTTTTGCTAAGCAACATGTCTGTTAGTAAGGGTGAATGTTTTTTTCTTGAACTTCATAACAAATGCAATGTACACTTATTTGTTAAATTGTAGGTTTCACATTTTTTATAAGAATGATAGATGAGCAGCTTCCAGTGCTGAAACATTGTTATTTGAGAAAGTGAGCTCCACCCCAAATTCAAACTGAGTTGACTAAAGTTCAAGGAGTACTTTGCACCAGAATATCTTTTTTGACTACGAGTAGATTGACATGTTCTGGATGCATGGTGGACAAGGGTCATTTGAACCTACAATGGCGGTCACCGGCTTTTGTGCTGTGTGACTTCATATGCAACCACATGTGTTGTGCTCCTCACAGTCTGAGGACTGGTTTGATGCTGTTCTACATGCACCTCTGTCCTGCACAAACCCCTTCACCTCTGAGCAACACACTTTTTACCCCCACACCTCTCGCCAACACTAAGTTGGTGATCCCTTCAAATATCAGAAAGTGTCCCAACAATTGATCCCTTCTTCTACTCAGGTAGTGCCACAAATTTCTTTTCACCCCAATTATATTCAGTACTCTCTTCAATAGTCACGGGATTGACACGTCTAATTTTCAGTATTCTTCTGTAGCACCACATTTCAAAAGCTTTTTTTTCCTTCTGATTTAAACTGTTTCATCATCCATGTTTCACTTCCGTACATAGCTACACGTACAAATACTTTCAGAAAATATTTCCTCACACTTAGATCTATGTTCAATGTTAACAAATTTCTCTTCTTTAGAAATGCTTTTCTTGCCAATGCCAGTCTACATTTTATATCCTCTACTTCGGCATAGTCCACTATTTCACTGCCAGAATGACAAAACTCCTCTACAACTTTATATGTCTCGCTTCCTAATTTAATTCCCTCAGCTTCGCCTGATTTAATTTGACTACATTCCATTATCCTTGTTTTGCTTTTTTTGATTTTCATCTTGTAGTCTCTTTCCAAGACACTGTCCATTCCATTCATCTGCTCTTCACAGTCCTTTGCTGTCTGTGACAGAATTACAACATCATCGACAAATATCAGTTTTTATTTCTTCTCCCTGAATCTTAATTCCTTTTCCGAATTTTTCTTTGGTTTCTTTTAATGCCTGCTTAATATACAGACTGAATAAATCAGGGATACGCTACAACCCTGTCGCATTCCCCTCCCTACCCCTCCCTATCACGGCTTCCTTTTCATACCCCTCGATTCTTGTAACTGCCATCTGGTTCCTATACAAGTCTAGAATAGCCTTTTGTTCACTGCATTTTACCCCAGCTACCCTCAGAATTTCAAAGAGAGTATTCTAGTCAAAGTTATTAAATGCTTTCTTTAAATTAATGTTATAAATTTAGGTTACCTTTGCTTAACTTATCCTCTAAGATATGTTGTAAAATCAGTACTGCCTTGTGTGTTCCTACATTTCTCCAGAATCCAAACTGATCTTCCCTGACAACTTCTACCAGTTTGTTCTATTCCTCTAAGCAATTGGTGTTAGTATTTTGCAACTATGACTCATTATACTGACAGTTTGGTAATATTCACATCTGTCACCACCACCTTTCTTTGGAATTGGAATGATTATACTCTTCTTGAAGTCTGAGGGTGTCTCAACTGTCTCATTCATCTTGCACACCATATGGAAGAGTTATTGTCATTGCAGACTCTCCCAAAGCTATCAGAAGGTCTGATAAAATGTCATCTACTCCTGGGGCCTCGTTTTGACATAGGTCTTTCAGTGTTCTGTCAAATTCTTCTCAAAGTACCATGTCTCTCTCTGATGTCATCTTGATTACGTCCTCTTCCATTTCTGTAATATTGCCTGAAAGTTCATCTACCTTTTACAAGCCCTATATATACTCCTTCCACCTTTCAGCTTCTTGTTCTTTGCTTATGACTGGTTTTCAACTGAGCTCTAGATATTCAGGCCACTGCTTCTCTTTTCTCTAAAGGCCTCTAATTTTCCTGTAGCCAGTATCTATCTTTCCTCTAGGATATGTTTCTAAGTTCTTACATTTGAGCTAAAGTCATTTCTGCCAAGTCATTTTCCTCTTCCCCTCAATCTCATTTTGGGACATTTGTATTCCCTTTCACTAGCTTCATTTGTTGCATTTTTATATAGTCTTGTTTAATCAATTAATTTCAATATCTCCTGTGTTATCCAAGGATTTCTTCAAGGCCTTATCTTTTTACCTATTTGGTCCTCTGCTGCATTCACTGTTTAATCTATTAAAGCTATCTGTTCATCTTCCACTTCTTTTTCTTGTTGTGGTCAACTGTTGCCTAATGTTCCCTCAAACTCTTGACAACCTTTGCTTTTTTTCCCAACTTATCCAGGTCCAATCTCCTAGATTTCCTATCTTTTTGGAACTTCTTTAGTTTTAATTCACAGTTCATAGCCAATAAATTGTGGTCCGAGTTCACATCTGGGAAATGTCTTGCAATTTAAAACATGTTTCTGAAATTGCTGCCTTAACATTGTATAGTCAATCTGAAATCTACCGTCTACCAAGTCACTTCCATGTAACATACAGGGTGTTACAAAAAGGTACGGCCAAACTTTCAGGAAACATTCCTCATACACAAAGAAAGAAAATATGTTATGTGGACATGTGTCCGGAAACAATTACTTTCCATGTTAGAGCTCATTTTATTACTTCTCTTCAAATCACATTAATCATGGAATGGAAACACACAGCAACAGAAGGTACCATCGTGACATCAAACACTTTGTTACAAGAAATGTTCAAAATGTCCTCCGTTAGCGAGGATACATGCATCCACCCTCCATCGCATGGAATCCCTGATGCGCTGATACAGCCCTGGAGTATGGCTTATTGTACCACAGCCGTCCACAATATAAGCACGAAGAGTCTCTACATTTGGTACTGGGGTTGCGTAGTCAAGAGCTTTCAAATGCCCCTATAAATGAAAGTCAAGAGGGTTGAGGTTAGGAGAGCGTGGAGGCCATGGAATTGGTCCGCCTCTACCAATCGATCGATCACCGAATCTGTTGTTGAGAAGGGCACGAACACTTCGACTGAAATGTGCAGCAGCTCCATCGTGCATGAACCACATGTTGCGTCATACTTGTAAAGGCACATGTTCTAGCAGCACAGGTAGAGTATCCCGTATGAAATCATGATAACACGCTCCACTGAGCGTAAGTGGAAGCATAGGTGACTAAACTAAAATGAGCTCTAACATGGAAATTAAGCATTTCCAGACACATGTCCACATATTTTCTTTATTTGTGTGTGAGGAATGTTTCCTGAAAGTTTGGCCGTAGCATATTAAAAACAAAGATTCCAAGACTTACCAAGCAAGAAAGCGCCAGTAGACAGGCACAATAAAATCACACACACACACACACACACACACACACACACACACACACACACACACACACACACAAAATTTCTAGCTTTCGCAACCAACGATTGCTTCTTCAGGAAAGAGACGGAAAGACGAAAGGATGTGGGTTTTAAGGGAGAGGGTAAGGAGTCATTCCAATCCCGGGAGCAGAAGACTTACCCTAGGGGGAAAAAGGACAGGTGTACACTTGTGCCGCCCCCCCCCCCCCCCACACAAACACACACACAAGCAGACATTTGTAAAGGCAAAGACTTCAGGCAGAGATGTCAGTCGAGGCAGAAGTACAGAGGCAAAGAAGTAGTTGAAAGACGGGTGACGTATGAGTGGCGGCAACTTGAAATTAGAGGTTGAGGCCTGGCGGATATCGAGAAGAGAGGATATACTGAAGGGCAAGTTCCCATCTCCGGAGTTCTGACAGGTTGGTGTTAGTGGGAAGTATCCAGATAACTCGGACGGTGTAACACTGTGCCAAGATGTGCTGGCCGTGCATCAAGGCATGTTTAGCCACAGGGTGATCCTCATTACCAACAAACACTGTCTGCCTGTGTCCATTCATGCGAATGGACAGTTTGTTGCTGGTCATTCCCACATAGAAAGCGTCACAGTGCAGGCAGGTCAGTTGGTAAATCACGTGGGTGCTTTCACATGTGGCTCTGCCTTTGATTGTGTACAACTTCCTGGTTACAGGACTGGAGTAGGTGGTGGTGGGAGGGTGCATAGGACAGGTTTTACACCGGGGGCGGTTACAAGGGTAGGAGCCAGAGGGTAGGGAAGGTGGTTTGGGGATTTCATAGGGATGAACCAAGAGGTTACGAAGGTTAGGTGGACATAGGAAAGACACTCTTGGTGGAGTGGGGAGGATTTCATGAAGGATGGATCTCATTTCGGGGCAGGATTTTAGGAAGTCGTATCCCTGCTGGAGAGCCACATTCAGAGTCTGATCCAGTCCCGGGAAGTATCCTGTCACAAGTGGGGCACTTTTGGGGTTCTTCTGTGAGAGGTTCTGGGTTTGAGGGGATGAGGAAGTGGCTCTGGTTATTTGCTTCTGTACCAGGTCGGGAGGGTAGTTGCGGGATGCGAAAGCTGTTTTCAGGTTTTTGGTGTAATGGTTCAGGGATTCAGGACTGGAGCAGATTCGTTTGCCACGAAGGCCTAGGCTGTAGGAAAGGGACCGTTTGATATGGAATGGGTGGCAGCTGTCATAATGGAGGTGCTGTTGCTTGTTGGTGTGTTTGTATTGACGGATGTGTGAAGCTGGCCATTGGACAGATGGAGGTCAACGTCAAGGATAGTGGCATGGGATTTGGAGTAGGACCAGGTGAATCTGATGGAACCAAAGGAGTTGAGGTTGGAGAGGAAATTCTGGAGTTGTTCTTCACTGTGAGTCCAGATCATGAAGATGTCATCAATAAATCTGTACCTAACTTTAGGTTGGCATATGAGGGGGCCATCCTGGTACCATGGCTGTTCCCTTTAATTGTTGGTGTGTCTGGCCTTCAAAAGTGAAGAAGTTGTGGGTCAGGATGAAGCTGGCTAACGTGATGGGGAAAGAGGTTTTAGGTAGGGTGGCAGGTGATCGGCGTGAAAGGAAGTGCTCCATTGCAGCGAGGCCCTGGACCTGTGGGATATTTATGTATAGGGAAGTGGCATCAATGGTTGCAAGGATGGTTTCCAGGGGTAACAGACTGGGTAAGGATTCCAGGTGTTCGAGAAAGTGGTTGGTGTCTTTGATGAAGGATGGGAGACTGCATGTAATGGGTTGAAGGTGTTGATCTACGTAGGCAGAGATACGTTCTGTGGGGGGCTTGGTAACCAGCTACAATGGGGCAGGCGGGATGTTTGGATTTGTGAATTTTAGGATGTAGGTAAAAGGTAGGAGTGCGAGGTGTCTGTGGGATCAGGAGTTTGATGGAGTCAGGTGAAAGGTTTTGTAGGGGATTCCTTGAAGCTCCACCTGGATATCAGGAATGGAATTGCCTTGGCAAACTTTGTATGTAGAGTTGTCTGAAAGCTGACGCAGTCCCTCAGCCACATACTCCCGACGTTCTAGTAGCACGTTGTGGAACCCTTGTCAGCCGGAAGAATGATGATGGATCGGTCAGCTTTCAGATCACGGATAGCCTGGGCTTCGGCTGTGGTGATGTTGGGAGTAGGATTAAGGTTTTTCCAAGAAAGATAGAGAGGCAAGGGTGGAAGTGAGAAATTCCTGGAAGGTTTGGAGAGGGTGATTTTGAGGAAGAGGAGGTGGGTCCCGCTGTGATGGAGGACGGAACTGTTCCAGGCAGGGTTCAATTTGGATAGTGTCTTGGGGAGTTGGATCATTAGGAGTGGGATCAGGATTATTTTTCTTCATGGCAAAGTGATATTTCCAGCAGAGACTACGAGTGTGGGACAGTAAATCTTTGACAAGGGCAGTTTGGTTGAACCTGGGAGTGGGGCTGAAGGTGAGGCCTTTGGATAGGACAGAGGTTTCGGATTGGGAGAGGGGTTTGGAGGAAAGGTTAACTACTGAATTGGGGTGTTGTGGTTCCAGATTGTGTTGACTAGAATTTTGAGGTGTTGGGGGGAGTGGAGCTGGAAGTGGGAGATTGAGTAGATGGGAGGGACTGGGTCTGTGTGCAATGAGAGGAGGTTGAGGTTTGTTGGAAAGGTTGTGGAGGGTGAGTGAGTTGCCTTTCCGGAGGTGGGAAACCAGGAGATTGGATAGTTTTTTGAGGTGGAGGGTGGCATGTTGTTCTATTTTGCGGTTGGCCTGTAGGAGGATGCTATGTACAGCCGGTATGGATGTGGGAGAGGAAAGATTGAGGACTTTGATTTGGGATAGGAGTTGACGGGTGTGTTCATTGGCCGAGTCGATGTATAGGTGAAGGATTAGGCGGGTGAGGGCTATGGATTGTGCTGTTTGGAACTGGTATAAGGACTGATGGAAAGAAGGATTGCAGCCAGAGATGGGAACTTTAAGTGTGAGGCCTTTGGGAGTAATGCCAAATGTCATACAAGCCTGAGTAAATAAAATATGGGAGCGTAATCTGGCTAGAATGAAGGCATGTTTGCGGAGGGAATGTAAATAAAATTTAATGGGGTCGTTGTAGGGATGTTGTGAGGTTGACATGGTATTAGTAGGTGGAAAGGGTAACATGAGGTTAAAGTGAAAATAAATAGATGTATATATAGGGAGAGATGAAGGTGTGAAAAAAAGTCGAAAAAGTGTTGGTTTGAGATGAGCTATGTTGATCCTGTGCTGAACTTAGGTTGGTGAACAACAATGGGTGCAAAGGTTAGGTAGTTGTGTTGTCTCCAAAACACATTAAAGGGTGGGGAAATTCAGGAAAATTTCAAAAAAACTGTGTGTAAATGTATTCAAAGGACTGGTTATGTACTGGCAGATTATGAAAATGGGGATAACAATTGTTTGACAAAGAAATAATAACGTTTAAACCTGTGGGAAGCTGCTAAAAAATGATTGGTTATGTGGGAAAAACAGGAATGGAAATAAAACGAAAGTTGTTGGAAATAGCTGAGATGGTTGTTTAATGGGTGAAAGGAACTGAAGCTGTGAAATAGTATTCACGAGTTTACACGAAATGTTTGTAAACTTGGAACAGTGGATTTTATAGCAGTGGTAATGTTGAAAGCTTTAAAGTTTTTAGGTTATGGTTTGGAAGTAAATTACGTATTATTGAGCATAATTAGGCAGGATAAAATGTATGGTAGATTACGGAAAAATGGAAAAAAGTGAAACTACTTGTACAAAGAAAAAGAGAAAGAAAGATGATAGAAAAGATTTCGAAATGCAACAGACAATAACAAATGTAATTGTTGGGTTCAAATTAATGATGTAAATAAAATAGAAAGAAACTTCCACATGGGAAAATTAAAAACAAAGATTCCAAGACTTACCAAGCGGGAAAGCGCCGGTAGACAGGCACAATAAAACAACACACACACACATACACACAAAATTTCTAGCTTTCGCAACCAACGGTTGCTTCTTCAGGAAAGAGGGAAGGAGAGGGAAAGACGAAAGGATGTGGGTTTTAAGGGAGAGGGTAAGGAGTCATTCCAATCCCGGGAGCGGAAAGACTTACCGTAGGGGGAAAAACGTACAGGTGTACACTCGGGCGCGCGCGAGAAAAAAAAACCTCTCAACCTAACCTCAAGTGGGCTACGCTACAGATCAATTGGTCTTGTAAATCAATTTCGATATGAAAATACTAAGTACAGTCACCAACAAATTTAACATACTCACATACACCTTTGCCCTTAACCCAAATAAACACTGATTCATTTACAGACACTTTCCTCTTATTACGAGTATACAACAGAAGTGCACAGGGCGACATATATGTGGATTTACCGAAGTCTTTATTAGCAAGTTCAGCCATATGATAAGTACAATAGGCAATTATGTCTCTGTCCACAAAACTTTCTAGTCCTGGTACAGATGGCGTACCAGACCCACCTCGTACAATAGCTACTGTAAGCCAACCATTACCATGATCGAAAGTGTCATTAATATCAACGCTAAAATTAAGTCTACATCCAACAAATACACAAGGTCCATCAACAAGAGCAGTTGCGGCAACAGATTTTACTGGTATGCGGTTCTTCTTATCACCAGATGTTGTAGCGAACTCAATGTTTTCAATCTTTTTATACACTGTCGACCGCTTACGACGAATATATCTCCTTCGTGGCATGTTGGCGGCGTTCAATGCAGTTGCCTGTGCAGCAGCAGCGCGAATGAGAGGCTTAGCGCCGTTCGCTCGCTTATATGCACAGCGCTGACGTCATGACCTTGCATACATTGCAAGACTTACTTGACTGTACTTTGTATTTTCATAAATAAATTGATCTACAAGACCAATTGATCTGTAGCGTAGCCCACTTGAGGTTAGGTTGAGAGATTTTTTTTTTGGAATGCGGCCGCCTATGATTCGAAAACATTGAGCGCTGTAGTAGCGTGATGTTGCGCAATGTTGGCGGCGCACCAACGGGGCCGCCGCGCGCACACACACACACACACACACACACACACACACACACACACACACACACACACACGGTAAGTCTTTCCACTCCCGGGATTGGAATGACTCCTTACCCCCTCCCTTAAAACCCACATCCTTTCGTCTTTCCCTCTCCTTCCCTCTTTCCTGAAGAAGCAACCGTTGGTTGCGAAAGCTAGAAAATTTGTGTGTGTGTGTTATTTTATTGTGCCTGTCTACCGGCGCTTTCCTGCTTGGTAAGTCTTGGAATCTTTGCTCCGCATCTCCAGGGCCTCGCTGCGATGGAGCACTTCCTTTCACGCCGATCACCTGCCACCCTACCTAAAACCTCTTTCCTCATCACCTTAGCCAGCTTCATCCTGACCCACAACTTCACTTTCGAAGGCCAGACATACCAACAATTAAAGGGAACAGCCATGGGTATCAGGATGCCCCCCTCGTACGCCAACCTATTCATGGGTCACCTAGAGGAAGCCTACTTGGTTACGCAGGCCTGCCAACCCAAAATTTGGTACAGATTTATTGATGATATCTTTATGATCTGGATTATCAGTGAAGAAGAACTCCAGAATTTCCCCTCCAACCTCAACTCCTGGTCCTACTCCAAACCCCATGCCACTTTCCTTGACGTTTACCTCCATCTGCCCAATGGCCAGCTTCACACGTCTGTCCACATCAAACCCACCAACAAGCAACAGTACCTCCATTATGACAGCTGCCACCCATTCCATATCGAACGGTCTCTTCCCTACAGCCTAGGCCTTCGTGGCAAGCGAATCTGCTCCAGTCCGGAATCCCTGAACCATTACACCAACAACCTGAAAACAGCTTTCGCATCCCACAACTACCCTACCGACCTGGTACAGAAGCAAATAACCAGAGCGACTTCCTCATCCCCTCAAACCCAGAACCTCCCACAGAAGAACCCAAAAAGTGCCCCACTTGTGACAGGATATTTTCCGGGACTGGATCAGACTGAATGTGGCCCTCCAGCAGGGATACGACTTCCTAAAATCCTGCCCCCGAAATGAAATCCATCCTTCATGAAATCCTCCCCACTCCACCAAAAGTGTCTTTCCTATGTCCACATAACCTTCGTAACCTCTTGGTTCATCCCTATGAAATCCCCAAACCACCTTCCCTACCCTCTGGCTCCTACCCTTTTAACAGCCCCCGGTGTAAAACCTGTCCCATGCACCCTCTCACCACCACCACCTACTCCAGTCCTGTAACCCGAGCCACGTGTGAAAGCACCCACGTGATTTACCAACTGACCTGCCTACACTGTGAAGCTTTCTATGTGGGAATGACCAGCAACAAACTGTCTATTCGCATGAATGGACACAGGCAGACCGTCTTTGTTGGTAATGAGGATCACCCTGTGGCTAAATATGCCTTGGTGCAGTGCACGGCCAGCACATCTTGGCACAGTGTTACACTGTCCGGGTTATCTGGATACTTCCCACTAACACCAACCTGTCAGAACTCCGGAGATGGGAACTTGCCCTTCAATATATCCTCTCTTCTCATTATCCGCCAGGCCTCAACCTCCGCTAATTTCAAATTGCCACCGCTCAAACCTCACCTGTATCTCAACAATATCTTTGCCTCTGTACTTCTGCCTCGACTGACATCTCTGCCCAAACTATTTGCCTTCACAAATGTCTGCGCGTGTGTGTGTGTGTGTGTGTGTGTGTGTGTGTGTGTGTGTGTGTGTGTGTGTGTGTGTATCGACCTGCCAGCACTTTCTTTTCTTTGTTTTTATACATACTGTGGCGATAGGCTGATCTGTAGTATAGCCTGAAGTCTCAGTTTGGTTGAAAGGTTACAATTTAGTAGTGTGTTGGCAGAGTGGTATCAAAGGGTTCAACTGACCCTACATTAGTTTAGAAAAAATGATTGATCAAATTCGTGGTACAGTGATAAGCCATTGTATTAAGATCATATAACACACACACACACACACACACACACACACACACACACACACACAAAACCAGTACTCTTGTATGAATGGGCACATTTTCTGAAGAGCTCAAAATGCATCATGTTTAACACTGATCAAAATACTTGAAATTTCAAATTTCTAATACTTTACTAATAAAAACAAAAATAATCAAGAATATTTACAGCTGCCAAGTGACTGTAGACAGAACATTGATTCACTATCATGCTCTGGGGACAAAATAATCGGCTGATAAGGCAAAACAGCCACAACCAAGTTTTACATTTTGTAGGGGGAATAGTGATGGCAACTTTTTTGAACTCAGTATCATCATTACATTATTTGGGATATGATAAAACAGTGACACTCTTATCACACAATGCTAGTTGATTGATGCAAAGAGTTAAAGTAGAAATGACCAACATTTCTAGGTACAAAACAAGAGAGGGGAGGGTTATCACAACATGACCTTACCTTCCCATATATTGAATGTTGAGATACAGAAGTTGTGATCACAACAGATAGCTACTCATTCCATTCTCTAAATTTTGCCTTATGGCATTGTTTGGTCTCCATATCTCAAATGAATTTGAGGTAACAAATTTCAATAAAAAATGAAGCAAAAACAATATAAAAACTATCATATGTGGAGAAAATAAAAAAAAAGACATGGTCTTTGCCTGCTGAAACATTGATGGTTATTAAGGACATTTGCCCCATCTGCAAGCCCATAAGTTATTTAAACTGTCAGCATGATATTAAGTAATCAATAAGTGTATGACATCTCTTAGCTATGAATTGGAGCTAATCTCTCTTGCCTCAATCACAATACAATCACAGGATTTGATAAGCATTCAGCAACCTGTTGCAGCTACAAACAACTGCAAAAAACAAGCTGTACTGGTGGCAAAGTAAACTAAGAAAACATTTCCTAATACGATTCCCGGGCAGCACTGCACCATATATCCCAAAGAATGATAGAGTGAGTGGATGGAACACATTGTAAGTATTATCATAAACTTTCAGTTTCAATAAAAAAAAAAAAAAAATCTGTGTATTGCTGATTACTGCAAACTATCCTACTGGTTAGTAAAACAAATCGATGAAGATGTCACGACAAATAGAGTAACTTGTTACAAGAAGGTGAGGATTTTAATAATACAAAACAAACTCTTCCACTTAATTTGTCAGTAATAACAAAGAGATGGTATTCATGTGGTTATCAGATGTCTAATGTGTTTTTTTTTTTTTTTTTCCTTTTTGATAATTGTCATCTCGCATTGGAGGTATCATGAATACAAACATATTGGCCATAAAAACTCAATGTTTCAGAAAAGACATTTTAATTGCATCAAAATTGGTGATGTGCTGAAGATCATCAGGCAAAACCTTCACAGTTCCAGCACTGGTTGTTAAGTTGAGGAATTTGGGAACCATTTGCTTCCCCTTGTTTAGAGAGCATGTACCGAGTTAATTAATAGCCACTCCAGTCGCTAATATTGTCTTTACTTAAGTCCACAAATGGTTTCAATCTTCTCACCCAGAGACTATTTTCATGTGGATCTGAAACTATCATTGCAAATGTGTGATACAATGGATACTCAAACATTTCACATAATAGAATGGAGAGAAAAAAAAAGTATGCAGATATACAGTATCAGTACAGTAGAATATCACAGTCTACACCTACAGTGAAGCAGTAACAGATGGTTAAAAAAGTAAAAGTAGAGTAGATATAAAAATCATATCCCTTATGCAACTATTTTAAAATCTTACTGAACTTTGTATACAGGGTGTCTCACTTAACTCTGCCACCTCAAGTATCTCTTGAACAACAACAGATATTCCGAAAATGATTTTCACCAGCATGAACATACATCAGGGGCTTAGGAAACCAAATACTATGCAAAATTTTAAAACAAACAAACACGGTTTTAACACAAACTAGTGCATTTTAAATGGACACCCCTTATTTCGTATGCAATCAATAGCATGAAAAATCTCAAGAATAATGGCATTGGTTGCCTCACAATACGTCAACTACATCCCAAGAAATTGCGAAGCAATGTTGACACTTTAAATAAATGAAGTGCACATCCTGAGAATCAAGTGCGCATCTCATGCTGCCAGTAATAGTGATGTCATTGACGTACTACGTCAGTGCATTAATGTATTGTGTGGTATTGTATGACAACACATCACTGGCCCATTTCATTGATGGCACTCCTAAAGGGGGATAGCTTAGGCCCTTCTTGAGCTGTACCTTATTTGAACTGGTCCATCTCTTATAATGTGTCAAATAATGTGGTATCAGAATGATGCATGTCCTGCTTATAATGTTTATCGTTGCGAAATGACAACTAGAGGTACAACTAGAGGTACAATTAGTGGTAACACACTTGGTTTCACCTTTCCGAACATCAGTTCTGAAATATGTGGCTTGTAAAGGATAGCAATGGAGTCACAGTTTCTGACATAATGCATGGCATGTAGTACTGCACTGGCACCTGTATCCTGCCGTAAACATACCAATATCACCACAGCACACACTACCTTCAGTGTTACAAGTATCTCCTAATCTGGTCTCCTGAACTGCTCTCATATTGTAATGTAATTCGCATACATTGCCACATTAAAATCTGTTTTCTTGTGGCTTGTTTCATTTGCCATCATACAGTCGATATGCCGGCCTTCAGTAATGAAGAACAACTAGACAATTTTTGAATTTACGGTGAATGTCACAGAAATGCAACCACATCTGTGACACTGTATGCTGAATACTACCCAGATCGGCCGTGTCCTTCACGTCGAACCATTGGCAATATCTGCAAGACACTCACAGAAACAGGAAGCTGGGCTTCCACAATATGTCTATGTACAATGCCAGCGACTGGCAATGGAAACTAAATTGCTGTTCTGCCTCCCGTAGCACACAATCCTCAGGTGGGTGTACAAGAAATTGCATGAGGTGTAGGAATAAGCCACAGTAGTGTGTGCAGAATCTAGCACTGGCATTGGTTTCATCAGTTATATGTCTCACTGCACCAAGAACTGAACAGGAATGACTTTGAATCCCAGATTGCATTACGTCACTTTGCATTTCAGCAGTTGCAAGGTAATCCAGTATTCCTAAGCAATACAATGTTTACGGACGAGGCCTCATTTATAAATATCATGGTAATGTGATCTGCGGACCATGTACTACTGGCCCACACAAAATTCCCACTGGATTCGCAAAGTTGCTCATCAACGACAGTGGAGTGTCAATGTTTGGTGCGGTATCATTGCTAACTGTACTGTACATCCATATTTTTACCGTGGAACATTAAATGAACAGTGATATGCATTATTTCTTCAACACACAATAGCACTCCTCATGGGGGATCTAGGGTTGGAAACTCATCTATCAATGTAGTTCCAACATGATGAATGTCCCACACACAATGCAAATGTTGCCTCAGATATATTCTAGGTGTGACATTTCCAAATAGGTAGTTGGGACGGGGAAGTACTGTGCAATGGCCAGCACAATCCCCTGACTTGATGCCATTAGACTTCTTCCTCTAGGATGCAGTGAGTGACAGAGTGCATCAAGAACTCTCAATGACAGTAGAGAACATGCAACATTATATTAATGCAGCTTGTGCGGCAATATCTGTAGAAACTCTACAATCTGTGCAAAACTCTTGTTACCCGTCTGCAATCGTGTATTGATGCAAATGGAGGGCACTTCGAACATATGTTGACATGACACAGTTTCATTGGTCAAGATGTGGGTGTATTTTCTATGCTGGATGTAATGCAGAACAAAACAGTTTCTGTGGGCAACAGGGCACTAGTAAATGTGTATAGCAAAGTGAATTCAAGTGCGTTATCTCTAATTGTAGCTCTAGTTGTCATTTCGCTACAATAAACATACATTTACAATCTGAAAAACATAACTTTGCATTGGACAAGTTACTTGTTTATTTCTGTGGATTGCGCATACCTTCCCATCGTGTGAGCCCCTGACAGAGGCAGTATAAGGTGCACGCTTGAGTCTCAGGATGTGTGTAAGCTGTGCGCTTCATTTATTTCAAGCGTCACCTTCGCTTTGTAACTTCTCGGGATGTAATTGACGTATTGTGATGCAATCAACACCATTATTTTTGTGATTTTTCATGCTATTAATTGCATACAAAATAATAGGGGGTGCCATTTAAAAATACAAGTTTTTATGGAAAATAGTATTGGTTTACGTTTAAAAATTTCGCATAGTATTTGGTTTCCAAAGTCCCTGGCGTATGTTCATGCTGGTGAAAACCAGCCTTTGGAATAACTATTGTTGTTCCAGAGATATTTAA
Organism: Schistocerca gregaria; assembly: GCF_023897955.1. NCBI lineage: Eukaryota > Metazoa > Arthropoda > Insecta > Orthoptera > Acrididae > Schistocerca > Schistocerca gregaria. The sequence continues at coordinate 603,900,167 of NC_064921.1, read as the reverse complement.
GGTGGCAGAGTTAGCTGAGAGACCCTGTATATATGTTTGGTCTCCATACCTCAAAAAATGACTTGGAGACATGAAATTTCAACAAAAAATGAGTCATAAATATATTATACTTGCAGTTTTTCCGCTGGCAAAGCAAGTATTTAAAATTCTGAACACCTTAAAATACAACTCCTACTCCTCCTCAAGCATGCCAATTTTTTTTTAATCTATCAGTTTTATAATCATTCACATACACACTTTTCCTGATATGAAGTTTATCACTTAAAGCGACAGACTTTACTTTCTTGATCATTTACCATGGCTTCATCAGACCATAAAATAAGATTCTATATATTATTTCGCCACTAATATTGTAAATACATGAACTTAGTTTTTGTGTCCTACTGTGTAAAACCTTCATACATCCATTGTATTACAATAGCAATTTCAGACCCACTTGAAACTGGCCTCAATGTGAATGGTCATGTTCTTCAATGAAGGCCATATTAACAGCTGAAGTGGCTATTAACCAACTAAGGAAATTATCAAACTGATGCATTTAAACCTAATCACTTTGTCCTAAGTGGTAGCAGTAAGCATCATGAGTAGATGCCTGAGAGCACATCACTCAGTCCAAAATACCAAAAGAAAGACCTCACATTGCATTTGACACTGCACAAATATCATCATGTGAAGTATGTTTGATAATTAATGTCCTTTTGAATAGGCTTAACATCATCAGCTGCTCAGAACAAAGTTTCACAAATTTCACTAAGACAGAACCGTCAACGGATTGTCTATGAAATCACAAGTCATTATTTTTGATTTGGCAATCTTGGTTACAGGTGAGAACAACAATGGCTTATAAAATTATTGTTCCTGTTATTTGCAAAGTGTGCTGTAATTCAATTTTTACGTGCACAAGGATTTACAGCTGATCAAATTCATTATATGTTACACCTGGTTCATGGATCTACAGAAATGAGCAAAGGAATGGTTAGATGAACGGTGTCTAGACACTAAAAGCTGAAGAAACATACACAATTAACAGCCAAGTGGCACTCAGTATCCAGACTTATCAATTTGTCCAACAGGTGTAGCATACACTGCAAATAAAGCAACAATAGTTGTTCCAACTAATGAATTTTTTCATGTCAGATACACCGTTCCTTACACAGCTGTCTTGGAAAAGCTCAGATATTTCCAATTGTGTAAGGTCAGTTAGTAAAGACGGTAACTGAACAACACTAAATGCACAAAATGTTAAGTAGGCAAGTGTTTTTAGGCCACTACTGACAAGAGTGGAGATGAATAATTTTCCCATGTTGTCACAGATGCAGATATACTATGCCACGGCAGAATCAAACCAACAGTTGATTCAGTGGTGCCATTCTTCACTTAAATAAAATTAGAAGGATCTCCCTTATTCAAAAAATAAAGACTATTGCTCTCATTGATGAAATTGTTTTGGATTGCATGGAACAAGTGTCAACAATTGCCACTGACCTGAACTTTGGAACTGAAACGCGTCACGAAAAACCAGTGGTACGAGTAACTATCATCTGGGATAGTCCTCCATGAAAATGCACATTCACCCACTGCTGTCTGTACCAAGGACACTTCAGCATTTCTGTTGGGAACTTTTGAACTGTTGTCGACTGGTTTAATTTCTGGGCAGTGAAATTCTATACAGGAGGGTGGAGACATTACTACAATGTTCTGGAAAGCATGTAGATGTGATTTGATTATATGGATCAGCTAGGCAGGTGTTTAGGAGACTAAAACCACCAATAACAGCTTTTTCTAATGACCCCCTCCACACACACTTTTATAATCTGACTTTTTTGAGTATACTCTTACAATTGAGTGCAGCTGAGTAGGTAGTTCCAGCGGAAGCCATATTGCAATGAAAATAAAATCTATTAAATTTATTTGCTAATCTACCTGGATTACACTCTTTGCATACCAACTTACCTGCTGCAAATGCTTTCTCACTTCCAGTAATGATAACAGCACCAATATTGTCATCTTTCTCAAATGCATCAAGAGCACTTCCAACTTCATGCATCAAATCATTGCACAGGGCATTCAAAGCTTTGGGTCGGTTTAATTTTATGATACCAACATTTTTTTTCTCTCCAGCTGTCTCAGTTAGAATGTGTGTGTATGCACCACCTGGAATGATATATGAATAATATACAGAGCATGGAAATCACAACATACTTATGGAAAAAACCATGTACACACTTCTCATTATAAAAATAAAAACTTCGAAGCACCTAAATTCAGAATACCAACATTAATAATAGAAAAGTTAATTTTAAAGCACATTATGTAATAATAATGCAAGACTGGGGCCAGGGCACACAGTAATTTTTGAGCACTCCCTTGAGATTAATGTCTATCAGCTTTATTTCTCAATAGTGGTTAATACATTGTTTTATTACACTACTAAAAAAGATCTTTAATAGCCAAAACTGAAGAATTTCAGTTCACTGTATCTTTACAGCTTGCTTCTTCACTGGTGGCATACACTGAGCAAGCCACTAATAACCAAGACGTAAAGATAACTATTTTAAAACATTTAGATTCTGCTTCAACACTCAACAAGAGAATAATTCAGCAACTGTGGACACATTCTTAATTACAAAAGTGGACTAAAGATGTGTTGGGCCCCTTCCCCCTTTTGGTACCTTGGTTGTAGTGAGACTAATCTGTAGTAGGCTACAGCCCATATTCTAGGTTAGGCTGGATGGTGCTATTTAGTTCTGAGTTGGTGAAGTCAATGAATATGAAAGAAAATCTGGTTGTGGTAAACTGGATGGCAAAGAAACCAATGTTTACGTCTGTGACATATTTAAAAATGCACTGGGGGTCCAATATGTGTAACTTTCAACCAAAAAGAACTGGTTTAAATTTTTCTTTAGTGTTTTCAGGGAATCTAAATTCAGTTACCACACAAACAATGTTCCCATCCCAAGTCAAGTGTACGCACTTATTTTGCACACAACTTCAGTCTTACCACACTAATAGACACTCTTATCAAGTTTTGTCCACTTGCTTCTTAACCCTGGTGGTATCAAAACAAGCTTCCTCATCATCATGCACTATCCTTTTATGTTCACATGACTAATTTAATTTTGGTTCCTTTTTCTCCAAAGCAAGAAGGAAATAAGCACAGTCTATCAAGTTCAACTTTTAACAGTTACAAAAACTAAGACTAATTGTATTTACAATCTGACTACGAAAATAAAAGCCACCGCCGCCGACCCCCTCCCCCTCCACCCACACACACACACACACACACACACACACACACACACACACACACACAAAGATTTGTTGTTTGCAGGTGTTCTGACTTCAGCAAAAACAAAATTTTATCTTCGCTCCTATTACCCATAAAATTATGTTTTGCACAGAGCGGACCCCCCCCCCCCCCCCCCCCTCAAAAAACAAATTTACTTGTTAGGAAACACATACAAATGAGCCTATATCTCAAGATGATTATAACAACAAAAATGAAATCTTGTAACCTCAAGTGAAGAATAGAGTATTCAAAGTTCAAATAAAATTATTCTACACATGGTTTTAATGAGCAGTAACTTCCGATCTGAAATTAGTCACTCTCACTAGAGATCAATGTAGCTGAACTGCAAGAAAACTATAGCGAAATTTCTAGACCAAGAACTTTACAACTTTAACAATGTTAGATATATTTTATTACTAACATTCCACATCTTTGGGTGGGAGATTGTTTCAGAGAAATATGCATTATGTACGTTTTTCATAAATAACATGCTCCATACATATGGAATAGTTGTGTACAATTATTTTTGGGTTTAATAGACTTATATTACGAGGAACTACGCACACAGCACAGTAATATTAATATTGCTTTCTGCAGCATAATTGCCATCTCTATAAAGATTTTACCTGAATCGCGAATCGATTAATATAGAAAAATCCATTCAGACTAGGTATGTATAGCACTGTTAGGGGTTAAATCGTGCAAGTTTCGTTCCACGTCACTACGTTCTTACATCCTACACACGATCCGTGGGAAATTAACAGGTGTCTAAAATAGCATATTCCGAATAGGCAGCAACATTGAAATGACAGTATTTCTGCCATAACATCAAACAACACAACACCGGCCAGTCGAATAACATTATTTACTAAATGCCACAAGGCTTTAAGCTAAGGCGGCTGAATCGTCATGTGAAACACTACAGTACATACTTGTTGCATATTTTTTCGAAGCAACGTACGACCACCTGGAGATACCAGACACTCGCCCGGTTAATACACGAGTAATGTTGAAAGTTAGTGCCATTTTTGATCCAGACCAGCACAAATATTTATTCGGCGAGATCGCTTCTGACCAAGTGGTACTACGGCACAGCCGGCTATTTGTTTAATGCACCACGTCGATATGCCGCTTGCTCGAAGTCCAAGGCCATTACCAACCCACTTGTAAAGATAAACAGAAGAAAGTCCATCGCGCAGGACATTTCAATCATGTGAAATATCATGCCATTGCAGATTAAAAACATACCAAATATATTTTCGTCTTGCCTGTTTACTGGTAATATGTTAACACTTCTGTTTACAACTACTTTACATGGCAGATGTTCACAATTGACCTTTGCGATATACCTTTTAACACTTGCATTCCATCTCTTAAAAGGATATAACAAAAATACTCTTATCATTACTTCAGTTGTATAAATGTTGTGGATACAGTAATGTATGGATTAACGAAAGTGAATTAACACGGCAGAATTTCGCGAGGCCATTTTCTTTCTGATTGTTTCAGTTGAGCCATGCCACATTTGTTCTCGTCAGTCATTCACTAAGTGTCCAGAAGAGTATACTCTTAACACTTTTTTTGAGACATCAGTCTTCTGATCGGTTTGGAGCGGCCCGCCATGAATTGCTTTCTGTACTAACCTCATAATCGCAGAGTAACACTTGCAACCTAAGTCCCAAAGTAATTGTTGAATGTATTCCAGTTTCTGTTTTCCTCTACCGTTTTTACCTCTAGTACCTTGGTAGTTATTGCGTGATGTTTCAACAGATGACCTACCATATTGTTCCTTCTTCTTTTCAGCGTTTTCCATATTATCCTTTCCTCGCCGATTCTGCGGAGAACCTCCTCATTCCATACCATAGCAGTCCACACATTTTTGGCAGTTTTCTGTAGTACACCACATTTGTTCCGGTTTTCCCACAGGCCGTGTTCTAATCGTACATTTTCAGAAATTTCTTCTTCAGACTAAGTCCTATGTTTGAAACTTGTTGACTTCTCTTCGCCAGGAATGCCCATTTTGCCTGTGCTAGTTTGGTTTGATGTCCTCATTGCTCCCCCTAGATCGCAGAATTCCTTAATTTCTTCCACTTCCTAATGTTAAGTTCCTCGCAGTTTTCATTTCTGCCACTTCTCATTACTCTCATCTTTCTTCAATTTACACTCAATCCATATTCTGTACTCATTAAAAGTTTATTCCACACATCAGATCCTGTAATTCTTCCTCGCTTTCACTGACTACAGCAATGTCACCAGCGAAGCTTAGGGTTGATAACCTTTCAGTCTGAAGTTTAATCCCAGCCTTAGATCTTACTTTTATTTCTGTCACTACTTCTTCAACATATATATTGAACAGCAGGGACGAAAGACTACAGCTTTTTTAATCCAAGCACTTCATTTTTGGTTTTCTACTTTTATTATTCCCTCTGTACCATATTGTCATTGTGAATATTGATTGTGTTTTAATGGTCTCCTTAATGGGGAATTAACGATAATAATAATTATTCCCTCTTGGTTCTTGTAAATACTGTACATTTCTCATCTTTCCCTACAGCTTACCCCCCTTTTTCACATAATTTCAAACACTTTGCACCATTTGACATTGTCAAACGCATTTCCCATGAACACTGAACACAATGCTGTTTTTGATGGTGCTGTAATATGAATGAGAAAAACAGAAATCCAGGCTAGATGCCGATTTCATAGCCCACAAGAAGTCATTTTCAAGCGAACAAGCTAGCAAAATAACACTTGAAAATGTTATGCTGAAACTGATAGCAACAATGACTTTATAACTAGAAGCAGACAAATGACGTCCATTTAGGTGTATATTGTGGCTCATGTATTACGCGTCAAAAATGTTTCATTTGTGGTAGTATTAGGTCTGTTATCAACTTGCGTAAAAATCAGGGAGTTCTAACAACTTGTGCTAAGAATAAGATTTTCACTCTGCAGTGGAGTGTGCGCTGAGTCATGCTTCGGTAGCTCAGATGGTAGAGCACTTGCCCGCGAAAGGCAAAGGTCCCAAGTTCGAGTCTCGGTCGGGCACACAGTTTTAATCTGCCAGGAAGTTTCATATCAGCGCACTCTCCTCTACAGAGTGAAAATCTCATTCTGGAAACATCCCCCAGGCTGCGCAATATCCTTTCTTTCAGGAGTGCTAGTTCTGCAGGGTTCCCACAAGAGCTTCTGTAAAGTTTGGAAGGTAGGAGACGAGGTACTGGCAGAAGTAAAGCTGTGAGTACCGGGCGTGAGTCGTGCTTCGGTAGCTCAGATGGTAGAGCACTTGCCCGCGAAAGGCAAAGGTCCCGAGTTCGAGTCTCAGTCGGGCACATAGTTTTAATCTGCCAGGAAGTTTCAACTTGTGCTAAGTTCTTGATTAATGGCAAGTCACTAGGTGTCTGGTTAAACATTATGCACTGGAATTTAGCAAAATACAAATCATCTTGTAGTTTGAAGGCGCTTCATTTATTATTTTATATGACTGAATATATAACTGGTTCTTGAAAACTTTGCCTCAACACCTACAGGTTATCAAAAGCCTATGATATGTGGGGTAAGGCAGGACTCACATCTATAACTTACAAAGTACAGTAAGCTGAAGGTAACAGATTACAATGAAATGCCAAAAGCCACATAAAGCTAATAAATTACAGTGTAAAACATATCTTCTGCAGAAAGAATAGTAAAAATGGGGGAACTCATAACTAGATAACCAGAGGCTGTATATGCACTGAAGTGCCAAAGAAACTGGTATCGGTAAGCATGTTCAAATAGAGAGATATGTAAATAGGCAGGATATGGTGCTGCAGCCAGAAACCCTTATATAAGATGACACGTGTGTGGCGCAGTTCTTAGATCAGTTTCTGCTGCTACAATAGCAGGTTATCAAGATGTAAGTGAATTTGAACATGCTGTTATAGTTGGCACATGAGCGATAGAACACAGCATCTCCGAGGTAAGGATGAAGTGGTGATTTTCCCATATGACCATTTCATGAGTGTACCATGAATATCAGGAATCAGGTAAGACACCAAATCTCTGCCATCACTGCAGCCAAAAAAAAAAGGTCCTGCAAAAATAGGACCAACGACGACTGAAGGGAATTATTCTGTGCGACAGAAGTGCAGCCCTTCCACAAATTGCTGCAGATTTCAATGTTGGGCAATCAACAGATGTCAGCATGCAGACCATTCAACAAAACATCATCAATTATGCCTAACCTGGGCCTGCCAACGCCGACATTGGACTGTTGATGACGGGAAACAAATTGCCTGGTCGACTGAGTCTCATTTCAAATTGTAATGAGCGGATGGAAGTGTATGGGTATGGAGACAACCTCATGAATCCATGGCCGCTGCATGTCAGCAGGGGATTGTTCAAGCTGGTGGAGGTTCTGTAATGGTGTAGGGAGTGTACAATTGGAGTGATATGGGACCCATTATAAGTCTAGATACGACTCCGACAAGTGACATGTATGTAATCATCCTTTCTGACCACCTGTATCTTTTTGTGTCCATTGTGCATTCCAACAGACTTGGGCACTTCCACCAAAACAATGCAACACTCCACAGGTCAAGAATTGCTACAGAGTGGCTCCAGGAATACTCTTCTGAGTTTAAACACTTCCGCTGCCCACCAAATTACCCAGACATGAAAATGATTGAGCGTATCTGGGATGCCTAGCAACATCCTGTTCAGAAGAGATCTCCATTCCCTTGTCTGCTTACAGATTGATGGACAGCCCTGGAGGATCCAACTAATCAATTCCCTCCAGCATTACTTTAGACATTAGTCTAGTCCATGCTATTTCGTGTTGCAGCACTCCTGCATGCTCACAGGGGCCCTCCACAATATTAGGCAGGTGTGCCAGTTTTTCTGGCTCTTCAGTGTGTAATTTTTATTTACCCAAAATAAGTAATATAATATTGCAAATGTAGTAAACATAACAGAGCAGAAAATAAATTTAAGTAGTTGCTCAATGTACATTTTAAGCATTTAAAGACTTGCGAGTGGATGTATAGACATTTTCACTGAAATATCCAAAAACTCTTGCATATCATCCTAAGCTAAAGTTTCCCACTAGGTGATCTAAATATAAATATATCACAAGAGTCCAGTGACAATAGGGAACTCCTTAATAGAATGAGGTGTGGCTTAAACAAGACAATGTCAAATCCAACATGTACAACTGCAAAATACACCACATATTCACAAACCCATGTGACTTTCAGTACAAAAGTGAAGTTACAGAAACTGCTCTGCCAAACCACGGTGCAATATATACATAAATTATTTCATCACAAAAGAATATGTGCAAAAAATGGGAAAACCCAAGTGTAAATAAACAAAACCTAACAGTCGTTGGCTTAAACTGATGAATGAAGTATGGGAAGTTGGGAAGTGTTGGAAAAGATTTTTCGCTGGATCATAAAGTACACTGATGACCCCGATGTTGAGCACCCATAAGCCCCGATCTTAAAGTAACATATTTTATGAATATCTTTTCTTATTTACTTCATATAACATGCCCAAAAACAAATACTAATAGCAGAGTCAACAATAAAATAGAAAATGATTAAGAAAAGATATTTTAGTGTCTAGAAACAATCCAAACCCTCAGTGAGATGTATAAAACTAGGAATGATGAAAACTTTAAAGTGCATTACAGAAGATTTTTTTTAGAAAATGCCAATGTAATGCAAGCACATAAATAATAAGAGACAAAACTTTACATAAGTAGTGCTGACAATACAGGCGGAGGCTTGTTGGATTATTATAAATGCAAATTGTTTGCAATCTGACTTACAGGACATGGCAAAATACAGCTCATTGTCAGAAAAATAACAATGACAGAAGAGAATACTGTCATGAAGCTCTTCAGTGATCTTTCTGCCACAGGAGACACAATACTAAGAGCAAAAAACAACTTTCAGATACAGTAACACAAGGGAAACATTTATTAATCTTCATGAAAGCACTATGGCGCTATTTTCAGTGAAGAACAAGAAAGACCGTAAATAATAAAACACCCAAAACAACAAAATCATCTGGAATTGATAGACTATCATCTTCCTTTCATGTGTCTTTTATCTGGCCAATGCTAAGTCAGGAGTGGTATGAGACTTCTCCAATTTCATGGATAACTATCCATTATTGTGATGGGGTCACCAACCCCAAAGGCACTTGGAAGCACTGTCCGGAATGTGTGTACTCTTTCCATATGCATCCAGTATAGTTGCATAATCAAACATACACATCATTTTTCAAAGTGTAAGCACATGGTGTATCAAAGGCAGGACACGGGAACCAGCCTGGTATGTACCTGAGTAGCTGTGGAAAACCAACTAAAAACCAAATACAGACTAACCAACACACTGGCTACAATCATTAATCTATGAACCTTGCCTCCCAGTGTCCTGGAAACAAGTAGTTTAATGCACTCGGCTATGCAGATGGGATTGATGAAATATCATGTATAGAATATCATGTAAATATCATGTATAGAAATTAAATATAACACGCAGGAACTCAAGAAAGCTCATATACAACTATTCAACACACTATTCTCTGAAGGAATATTTCAAAACTGCTTGAAGACAGCATTGATAAAACCAATACATACAAAGGGAAATTAATATGAACCAATTAATTGTAGACCCTTAGCTCTTCTAGCAGTCACATTAAAAATATTTGGATGCATTGATGCATAGAGACTCATTACATTTATGTTGAAATATAAATTAATAATAAGAACCATAGATGCAACCACAGATCTCATCTCATAGCTACAACCTAGACTCTAGAAATAAATGTGTAGGAACACTTCTGCATCTAACAAAGGGATTTATCTGTGTAGACCACAAATCTGTAGTTGAAATATGAGAAGTATATGAGATAAAAGGGAACACAGGAGATCGAATCATACCATACCTGACAAATGGGAATCAATATACAGAAATTGGAAAAACAACAAAAGAGAAGAAAAGATCTGAAGCAAGAATTCTAAATTTCTCTGTCACACAGGGATCCACTTTTGTCCATTACTTTCATTGTTATATGCAAATCACATCACAAACACTATTGATTATGGCAATATAGTTAGTTATGCAGCTGGCACAGCTCTTCTGTTTTCGTATAAAGATGCAGACCACTTAAGGTGTTGATGGCTAACTAATGCCATATCCAAAGCTTTGTCACAGAAGTGGTAGCATACTCAATTCAGCTTTCCATAAAGTGCCTAATAGCAATGCACATTGTCCCATTTAATGATTCCTTAACACCACAATGAAAACTGTATGTCAAATAGCCTTGTTAACAGCAAATATGGCTTGCTAACAATTAAAACTAATGACATAGCACTTGCTACAACAACACCTCTGCTCTTGAGTCTCACACCAGTACTCAAAGCAACTAAGTAAATCCTTCACACATAAACCAAACAGAAACCACTCCCACTCAAAATTACTCTGCACAAGACCACTACTACACAGCAGAATTGATGCCAATCTAAACATCATTCCCCACATATAAATAAAATTGCATTTGAGTTGTTATCAACAAATGATCAGGCTATGACCATTGTAGGTTATACTGACCCAATATTCTTCTAGCACAGTACCCTTGTATCAACCAATAACTCTGATTTCATTCATTGCCTATATGCAGATGAGGAATATATACCAATATCTCTAAGAACATGAAAAAACTCAATTTTGAAAACTTGTTCAAAATCATCCTGATAAACATTCAGTAATGATCTGAAACCAAACTATCAAGCTGACTTACCATACCTCAGTCTGACAACTCAACTATTCCAAGAACAAAACAGTTCTGCTGTCTGTCTGGCAACTTGACTATGCCCAGACCAAAACTGTTCTCTGTCCGGCAATCTGAGTCTGCCCAGATTGAATCTGTTCTGCCATAAGATTCATATTAAATTTCAGGAACCATAAAAATTCTGCAAATAGACAGTGCTACTAGCACTTTGTAACAATTAATTCATAGTGTCTGACAACCATCAGCAAATTTTCCAGCAGTTGGCTTCTGACCACTGAGCTTCAGCACATTATCTATGCTGTGCCACCCAATTTCTTTGGGAAATAAAATATTACATTTTATAAACACAAATCATGAGTATAGAAGCCATCTCTAGATACATGGCACCTAACATGTAGGTTTGATACCATGTATGCTGCTGCTTTTCAGAATGTTCATTGCAACTAATTTTCATTTGCATACTGTCGAATAGATCGATGGGCCAGAAACACATCCATCTTCTCTGGCTGTGGCAGCATGTAGTCAACCTTATCATAAAATTATCCAGCTGTTGTTGTTGTTGTTGTTGTTGTTGTCACTGCTGCTGCTGTCTTCTTTCAAAGTTATATGAAATGGAATGAACATATGAGGGTTTGGGGTAGGGAAGGTGAATGGTCAACTTTGGTTTATTGGAAGAATTTTAGGAAAATGTGGTTTACCTATTAACAAGACCATATATAGGACACTAGTGCGACCTGTTCTTGAGTACTTCTTAAATGTTTGGAATCCACACTACGTCATATTAAAGGAAAACACTGAAGCAATTAAGAGGCAGGCTGGTAAATTTGCTACCAGTAGGTTTAAACAACATGCAAGTATTACAGAGAAGCTTTGGGAACTCAAATGGGAATCACTGAAGGGAAAGTGACATTCTTTTCAAGAAATGGCTGAGAAAATTTAGAGAACCAGCTTCTAAAGCTGACTGCAGACTGATCCTACTGTTGCCAATATACATTTCACAAAAGTATCTTGAACATTAGACACGAGAAATTACTGTTCATTCTGAAGTATATAGATAGTCATTGTTTTCAGTAGTGATACAGGGTACCCTCTGTCATGTACCATATGGTGGCTTGCTGAGTATGCATGTAAATGTAGATGTAGACATAGATCTTCAGTCCAAAGAATGGTTTGATACAACTCTCCACATTATTATCTGATTTAAATTAGGTGGCATCTCATGTTAAAGAGTTCATCTATTTATTACATTATAGACTAGACATATAATTTAAATGTAGGTGTTATTATTCTTTCACATATTATTACTGTTAACAACTTTCTTTTAGTTCTATACATTGGCAATTAATTCTACAATATATTTTATTTTATCCTACCTAATACTACTTTTGATGCCCTCTGTCAGTCCTATGACGCAGATCCTACACTGCACAGCAATACTCCAGTAGATGACAGACAAGCATAGTGCAAGCAGTCTCTTTTGTAGACCTTTTACATTTTCTAAGTATTCTTCCAATAAATTACAGTCTTTGATTTGCTTTCGCTACAACATTTTCTATGTGATCATTCCAGTTTAAGTGATTTGTAATTGTAGGCCCTAAGTATTTAGTTGAGATAACAGCCTTTAGGTTCACAGGCCACAACATGGCTGTGAATAGAACAGTGGTCTAGAAAGTGCAGATAAATTTCTTTATTTCTGTTTACGATCACAAACTTGTTTGGCACTCAGACTACTGGTTTTGGTCAGCAATGACCAGCTTCAGTTCTGTTTTAAAATCATGTACTAATATAATGGTGCCATAGTGGCATCATTAAAAGATAAACACAGTATCAGCTTAGCATCATCACACCTATATAAAATGATGATGCCACCATGTCTCCACCATATTAGGACATGTTTTAAGGATAGATCTGAAGATGGTCATTGCTGACTGGAACCAGGAGTCTGAGGACCCAACAAGTTTGTTACCATAGAGGAAAATAAAAAAAAAAAAATGTTTTAGATTTGTGTGATTTATTGTGTAACTGAAATTTAGCAGATTCTTTTTAGTGCTCATGTGGATGAATTCACACTTTTCATGATTTAGCGTCCATTGACACTTTTTTTGCACCATATAGAAATCTGGAAATTGAGAGGACATATTCTGAGTATCACTAGCAATCTCTCAACTGACACAGTGTGAAAAGCTTCCATCAACCAAATAAATGTTCTGCATTGCACCCTGTTAACTACTCATACTGGTGTTATGAGCAAAAGTCTGTGCACCCAAGCACCTGCATAGTACATGATCACAGTTAGGACAGCTTTATGATATGTTCTTATTGTTTGCGCTGGTGGTTTAAATTATAACTGGCTATGCTAATAGTTTTATTTAATTGTTTATTTTATTTATTTTGGAGTTCCATTGATCTTTGACATGAGTATACCACTGTGATATAGAATGTATCAGATTATTATAGAAATTTTGAATTTAGAATTATCTTTTGACAGACAATTTTATATAGCCTATTCCAAGGTTCAAGATCTAGGTTCTGTGAAATGAATTGATTCCAGCTCTCTATTGTTGCATGCTAAAAGCAGTCTTTAAATTACTGCTTAAATGCCTCTGTATCTGCCCAATCTGCAAGCTCTTTCTTCTACAGTGCAGCCTTTCTGGTAGAATCTTTGCCCTTCTGGTTTCGGTACTCAGTCTTTGGAGTCCCTTATTCCATGGTACTTGTGGACTCCAACCTATTTGCCTTATGGATAGTGTTCCGTTTTTCATGGCCTCTTGTATGGCTCTGATGTGTTCTTGAGATTTTGTATCCGAGTTGTCATCTTCTTCCACTAGGTATAGACAGTGGAAAATATTCTTCAGATGGTTCCATTTGGCTTTCCATACCTTAACATATTTCATGCATTGTCATCACTGGGTTCATTTCCGGAGGAATCAACTTTTAAAGATTATAACATTGCATTCACTTGTGGTGAGCCAGCTTTCAAGACAGAGGCTGTTCAAGTACACTTACTTATGACCCTTATCAGCATCAGCAACGGTCACTTTCAAGGTCACCCTTATCACCACAAATGCCAAGTGTTAGGGTTCCCCATACCTTACTGTTTTAGGGTAATTGTGTCTTAAAAATGGCGGGAAATGGATAAAATGGTTTCCTACTGGCTGAGGGTCCACTTGTCACCTCATCTACATTATTGTTGGCAGTGTCCAAGCCAGAAGGTCCATTTCTCTCACACCCTGTGTTTTTGGGCAGCTTCACTTGCTTACTCTTCCTACACATGCAGGGTGTCAGTGGTATAAGCACAGATATTTTTATTTGTGACTGAGGACAATGTACTGAATAACATTACATCAGTATTTACTTCACCTTCAGGCTAATAATTATAGCTATGAGGAGTAGTAGTTCTTAGGTTGGTAAGTATTGCCAAGTACATATGGCAAAACTAAGCCGTTAATGCTTATTTTCCCCTGGGCAGTAAGTCAGGTGTTGAACTGTAGATGCATGGATGCAAAATGCTTAGTGTATACAGGCAGATGTAGTCCACTTAGTGGTGAAGTTATAACTGTGCAGAAAAATCAGTTAGTAAATTGGGTAATGTGGTTGGGAAGACTATTAGATGCAAAGAAAGAACAACTAACACACTGAAGTGGTTACATATTAAGGTACCAATGATCACAATATCTGCACTTCTGCACCTAATGCCCTATATATTGTACATATATTTTCCTCCCCCTCTCTGTGTTCACCTCCTCCTCCTCCCTCTCCCTACACAACTCCTTCTCTGTCCATAACCTTGTACCCATGTCTCTCTGTCTAACACCTCCTGCCCCCTCTCCGTATACATCTCCTCACACCCTCTCAAACTATCCACCTCCTCCTTCTGACCTCCACCTGTCCATGCCCTTCTGTCCCTCTTTTTTTTTTTGTCTATCTTCTCCTTTACCCATTCCAAAATTTCTCTAGCCATACCCTTTTGCATGCGTGACCCTTGCAAACAGGTCAATAACACAGGCTGTAGTACTCCCACAACAAACCTATTGTACAGAGCACCCTACAAGTCGGACTTGAAGACCATATTTTGCCCCTGATGTGTACACTGTAATACAAAGCAGGCCATAATACACCATGACACCCTAATCGGCCTACACCTCAGGGATGAGAAAAAGCAATTGTTGTCCTTAATGTGTAGGCTGTCGTACATAGCAGGTCGATAAGGCAGGCCGATACTATTCCTGCACAACACGCATGTTGTGTAGGTCAGCCTATCTGGCAGAGTCTGAGAAAATGTTTTTGCTCATATCTCCACATGTATAACTTCTCCTCATCACTCTATCTGCCCATCTTCTCCTTCTCCCTCTGACCATCTACTCCACCATCTCTCTGTCTATACTCTTCTCCCCACTCCATTCATCTCCTCCTTGCCCGCCTCACTGTCCATCACTACCTTTCCCCCTCTCTTCCCATCTCCTCCTAACCTATCTTTCTTCCTGTCTCCTTCTCCTCCTCCTCTCTCTGACCATATCTTGCTCCCCACCTCTCTGTGTATCCCCCCTGCCCTATCTCTATGTGAATTTCCTCCTCCTCCTCTCTCTGTTCATCTCCACTCAACTCTCTCCTCATCCATCTACCTACTCCTCCACCATATCTTTCTGTTCATATCCTTCTTCTCTTCTCTCTTTCCGTCTCTACCTCCTCGTCTTCCATTTACAACCATCCACTACCCCTCTACAGTTTTCACTTGCCTCGTGAATCACCCCCTCCATGCCTCTTTCTATCCATTTCCTTCTCCCCCTACTCTGTCCAACCTCTCCTCTATCTATCTCAACTGGTCCTCAACCATGCTCATCAACACTTGTAGCCCCTGCAATATAGTTCAATAAAGAAGACTGATACTACCCCCACAATACTCCTGTCATGCAGGGCAGGCTACACACCAGGAGCTTGAAAATCATTTATTTTCCCCTGACATACAGGCCGCCATGCAAAGCAGGAAAGTAAAGCACGCCAATAATACTCTGACACAACACACTTGTCATGCAGGGAACCTGCAAGTTGGGGAAAAAAAGAAGCAATTTCTTGCCCCTTACATACAGGCTGCCCTGCAAAAGAAGGTCGATTTGAGAGGTGATACTGTTTCCACGCAACCTACAGGGCAACCTATTGGATCTAGGAAGCTATAAACTTAACAATGCTGATACTTGTGACGCCTTCTTTTTTTGTGAAAAATTTGGCTGAAATCGATTTACGTGTTTGGGTGGACATTCTGTGCAGACAACTCCATTCCCAACACACACACACAAGCATGCATGTGCACATGTACAGGCGCATGCGCGCGCGCACACACACACACACACACACACACACACACACACACACACACACACACACACACACACACCACTTTATATGTCTGTATATAACAGATAGATCATCTCCATGTTCACCTCTTCCTCCCATCTCTCTCCATCCATCTTCTCCTCCCCTTTTTCTTTTCCACATGCCCACATGGCCTCTACACCTTCCACCTGCCTCCTGCAACTCCTTTCTCTGTGCATCTTCTCCTCCCTCTCTTTGCGTTCATCTACACCTCCCTCTCTTGGATAAGTGTTTGACACACATCTTGCACAAATCTCCTTCTCCCCCTCAGTCTGTCCACCTCTTCCTCACGTTTCCTCTATCCACATCACCCTGCCATTTCTATCTGTCCAGCTGTTCCTCCCACTTCCTCTATCTCTCCAGCCCTCCTGCCTCCTCTCTTTGTCCAACTCCTCTGCATCCTCTTTCCAGCCATTTCTTGCTCCCCTTGTCCTTTGTCCACATTCTCCTCCCTCTTTCTACCAATCTCCTCCTCCCCAATCTCTCTGCACATCTACTTCCTCTCCAATCGCTTTGTCCATCCCCTTCCCCCTCCCCCACACTGCCCACCCCCTTTTACCCCTCTCTATCTATTTTCTCCTCTCTCCTCTCTCTTTCTCTGTCCATTCCTTCCCCCTACACTACCCATATCCTTTTACCCCTCTCTCTGTATATTTTCTCCTCTCCTCCCCTCTCTCTGTGCATCTCCTCTCCCTTTCTATCTGTCCTTTTCTCTGTCCTTTTCTCTGTCCATCTCTGTCCTGCACAACAGGTTGATGAAGCAGGTTACTGCTACCATTTTAACATGCATGTTGTTTACAGCGGGATATGTTACAGACATGAAGACCGTTTTTTGCCCCAATTTGTAAGCTGATCAGAAAAAGCTGGTCTAAAAGACGGGTCATAACTATTCCTATACAACACATCTGTCATGCAGGGCAGGCTAATGACAGGGGCTAAAGAAACAAGTTTTTGTCTGTGTATCTCTTCGTATTGGAGCTAGGAATTTATTAATCCCATAGTGCCGATGCTTGTGAAGTTATCTCGTTGTACACACAATATGGTTGAAATCGATGCAGCAGTTGGGAGGGTGATCACAGACATACATATGTACATACATACAAGCAGCCTGTTTTGCATATACATTCACATTTTCCCTGTGGCTTCACATGCATACATGTATGTCATATATAATGTGCACATCCCTTGGTCTATCTCCCCCTTTTTTCTCTCTCTGCCCATCATCTCATTGCATCCCTGTCTGTCCATCTCATCTTTCACCTACATCTACATCTACATCATTACTCTGCAATTCACATTTAAGTGCTTGGCAGAGGGTTCATCTAACCACAATCACACTATCTCTCTACCATTCCATTCCCAAACAGCGCGCAGGAAAGACAAATACCTAAAACTTTCTATTCGAGCTCTAATTTCTCTTATTTTATTTTGATGATCATTCCTACCTATGTAGGTTGGGCTCAACAAAATATTTTCGCATTCGGAAGAGAAAGTTGGTGACTGAAATTTCGTAAATAGATCTCGCCACGATGAAAAACATCTTTGCTTTAATGACTTCCATCCCAGCTCGCATATCGTATCTGCCACACTCTCTCCCCTATTACATTATAATACAAAACGAGCTGCCCTTTTTTCCACCCTTTCAATGTCCTCCGTCAATCCCACCTGGTAAGGCTCCCACACTGCGCAGCAATATTCTGACAGAGGACGGACGAGTGTAGTGTAAGCTGTCTCTTTAGTAGACTTGTTGCATGTTCTAAGTGTCCTGCCAATGAAACGCAGCCTTTGGCTCGCCTTCCCGACAATATTATCTATGTGGTCTTTCCAACTGAAGTTGTTCGTAATTTTAGCACCCAGGTACTTAGGTGAATTGACAGCATTGAGAATTGTACTATTTATCGAGTAATCGAATTCCAACGGATTTCTTTTGGAACTCATGTGGATCACCTCACACTTTTCGTTATTTAGCGTCAACTGCCACCTGCCACACCATACAGCAATCTTTTCTAAATCGCTTTGCAACTGATACTGGTCTTCGGATGACCTTACTAGACAGTAAATTACAGCATCATCTGCGAACAACCTAAGAGAACTGCTCAGATTGTCACCCAGGTCATTTATATAGATCAGGAACAGTAGAGGTCCCAGGACGCTTCCCTGGGAACTCCTGATATCACTTCAGTTTTACTCGATGATTTGCCGTCTATTACTACGAACTGCGACCTTCCTGACAGGAAATCACGAATCCAGTCGCACAACTGAGATGATACCCCATAGCTCCACAGCTTGATTAGAAGTCGCTTGTGAGGAACGGTGTCAAAAGCTTTCCGGAAATCTAGAAATACGGAATCAACTTGAGATCACCTGTCGATAGCGGCCATTACTTCGTGCGAATAAGAGCAAGCTGCGTTGCACAAGAACGATGTTTTCTGAAACCATGCTGATTATGTATCAATAGATCGTTCCCTTCGAGGTGATTCATAATGTTTGAATACAGTATATGCTCCAAAACCTGACTGCAAACCGACGTCAATGATATAGGCCTGTACTTCGATGGATTACTCCAACTACCCTTCTTAAACAATGGTGTGACCTGCACAATTTTCCAATCTGTAGGTACAGATCTATCAGTGAGCGAGCAGTTGTATATGATTGCTAAGTAGGGAGCTATTGTATCAGCGTAATCTGAAAGGAACCTAATCGGTATACAATCTGGACCTGAAGACTTGCCTGTGTCAAGCGATTTGAGTTGCTTCACAACCCCTAAGGTATCTACTTCTAAGAAACTCATGCTAGCAACTGTTCGTGTTTCAAATTCTGGAATATTCCACTCGTCTTCCCTGGTGAAGGAATTTCGGAAAACTGCGTTCAATAACTTTGCTTTAGCAGCACAGTCGTCGGTAACAGTACCATCGGCACTGCGCAGCGAAGGTATTGACTGCATCTTGCCGCTTGTGTATTTTACATACAATCAGAATTTCTTCTGATTTTCTACCAAATTTCGAGACAATGTTTCGTTGTGGAACCTATTAAAGGCATCTCCCATTGAAGTCCGTGCCAAATTTCGCGCGTCTGTAAATTTTAGCCAATCTTCAGGATTTCGTGTTCTTCTGAACTTCGCATGCTTTTTCTGTTGTCTTTGCAACAGCGTTCGGACCTGTTTTGTGTAACATGGGGGATCAGTTCCATCTCTTACCAATTTATGAGGTATGAATATCTCAATGGCTGTTGCTACTATATCTTTGAATTTGAGCCACATCTCGTCTACATTTGTGTAGTCCAATCGGAAGGAATGGAGATTGTCTCTTAGGAAGGCTTCTAGTGACACTTTATCCGCTTTCTTAAATAAAATTATTTTGCATTTGTTTCTGGTGGATTTGGAAGAAGCGGTAGTGAGCCTAGCTACAACGACCTTGTTATCACTAATCCCTGTATCAGTCATGATGCTCTCTATTAGCTCTGGATTGTTTGTGGCTAAGCGGTCAAGTGTGTTTTTGCAACCATTTACAATTCGCGTGGGTTTGTGGACTAACTGCTCAAAATAATTTTCGGAGAAAGCATTTAGGACAATCTTGGAAGATGTTTTCTGCCTACAAGTATTTTTGCCAACATATCAAGGGAAGGTTGAAGTCCCCACCAACTATAACCGTAGGAGTGGGATATTTATTTGTTACAAGACTAAAATTTTCTCTGAACCGTTCAGCAACTATATCATCAGAGTCTGGGGGTCGGTAGAAGGAGCCAATTATTAACTTAGTTCGGCCGTTAAGTATAACCTCCACCCATACGAATTCGCACGGAGTATCTACTTCGACTTTACTACAATATAAACCACTACTGACAGACACAAACACTCCACCACAAATTCTGCCTAATCTATCTTTCCTGAAGACTGTCTGAGACTTTGTAAAAATTTCTGCAGAACTTATTTCAGGCTTTAGCCAGCTTTCTGTATCTTCAGTGCTTTCTATTAGCGCTTGAAGCTCAGCGACTTTCCCAGCACAACTACAATTCCGACTGTTCCTTGATCCAAGCACGTCCTGTATTTGCCACGCACGCTTTGAGATTGCAGCCCACCCCGTACTTTTCCGAGGCCTTCTATCCTAAAAAAACAGCCCAGTCCACGCCACACAGCCTCCGCTACCCGTGTAGCCACCAGCTGAGTGTAGTGAACTCCTGACCTATTCAGCAGAACCTAAAACACCACCACCCTATGGCGCAAGCCAAGGAATCTGCTGCCAACATGGTCCCAAAATCATCTGAGGCTCTGATTCAGACCCTCCACCCAGCTCTGCACCAAAGGTCTGCAGTCGGTTCTGTCAATGATGCTGCAGATTGTGAGCTCTGCGTTCATCTCATAAGCAAGACCGGCAGCCATCACCAAATCAGATAGCTGCTGGAATCCAGAGAGAATTTCCTCAAATCCAAAGCGACAAACGTCATTAGTGCCGACATGTGCCACGACCTGCAGCTGGCTGCACCCTGCGCTCTTCGTGGCTTCTGGAAGGATCCTTTCCACATCAGGAATGTCTCCACCCGCAATGCACACGGAGTGCACACTGGATTTCTTCCCCTCCTTAGCTGCCATATCCCTAACGGGCCCCATTACACGCCTAACATTGGAGCTCCCTACTACCAATAAGCCCACCCTCTGCGATTGCCCAGACCTTGAAGGCTGAGTATCATCCTCTGAAACAGGACAGGCAACTGCATCTGGCTCAGCCAGAGACAGTACCTGAAACCTGTTTGTCAGACGGACCGGGGAAGCTTTCTGATCAGCCTCCGGGGACGTCTTTCGCTGCCTGCCACGCCTTGGAACGACCTCCCAATCAACCACAAGAGAGGACTCAGCCCCATTACGGGCAGCAACCGGGGCAACCACAGCGGCAGACCAATCTGGGGACAGACGGGACGAGGTTGACACCCCCATGATACCCAAGTCTGGCTCCCCACAGTGGTGCCCATTGTAAACAGCCTCAAGCTGCGTGACTGAAGTCAGCGCCGCCTGCAGCTGTGAGCGAAGGGATGCCAACTCACTCCTCATCCAAACACAGCAATCACAGTCGCTGTCCATTCTAATCAATGTTGAACAAAAGTTACTGAAACACGAGTCCGTGCCTAGATAACACAAGGGAAACACCCAAAGAGTGTATGAACTAACCTGTACAAATGCCTAATGACTGCGCTACAATATGCCTGAATTTACGATTATAGTAACTAAAACTCGAAATTACACCCCCTATACGAAACTCACACGCAATTTAAGTAAGAATCTACGAAGTAAACACAGAAAAGAAGCTACATACGTATCTTTCTGCGCTGTCGATGTGCACCAACTGGGAGCTCAGGCCACACCTCTCTCTGTCCATACCATCCTCTCTCTCTGTCCATCTCATCCACCCTCTCTCTTTGTCCATCACCTCCTCCTCCCTCCCTGTGTTGTGTCTCCTCTCCTCCTCTCTCTTTACCTACCCTGTCCTGCCCCCTCTCCCTCCTCTTCTGCCCCCTCTCTCTCCATCCCTCTCTTTGTCCATCACTTTCTTCCCCCAGGTATGCTCACCTAAACATGTAGCTCCCGCAAAAGAGGACAATAATGCAGGCTGGTACTTCTTCCACAAGACACCTCTTGGGCAGCACAGCCTATATGCCGAGGGCTTGGATGTATAGGTTGCCATGCAAAGCCAGCTAATAAATCAGACCGAAAAAACAGGTCAATACTACTCCATCACAACATCCCTGTTGTGTTGGGTAGCCTACATGCTGGGGGCTGGAAAACTGTTTCTTGCCCCAGGTGTCTAAGCTGTCCAGAAAAGCAGGTCGACATGATTCACACACAACACACCTATTGTGCAAGACAGCTATACAGCAGCAGCTTAAAAAAAACATGTCTGTATCTCCATAAATATTGAAGATAGAACACTATAATCACCCCTATGTTAGTTCTCCCACAGCAAAGAGTTTGTTTGTCCGATTTGGTCAAGGGCTTAGGAGGAGTTGCTAAATGTACATACATATGTACAGAATTATGTATACAACTAGCACTTTCCCATGGCTTCATCTGTATATATGTATGTCACATATAATACACACATCTCTCAGTTCATCTTCTCCTGCCCTCTCTTACTGCCCATCATCTTCTCACCTCCCCTTCTGCCCATCTAACCTTCCCACACCTTTCTGTTCATTCCCTCCCCTCTTTCCATCCATCTCATCATCCTACCTCTCTCTGGCAACCTCCTCTTTCTCCTCATTCTCTGTCTTTACATCTCCTACTATCTCCTCACTTCCTATCCATTCTCTCTTTCCCTTCTCTCTCCTAATCCATCACCTCCTGCCCCCCTTCTCCCTCTCCATCATCTCCTCTGTTGATACTGACGTTCTCCTAGACATGCCCATCTGTATGTATAGCCCCCACAAATGAGATCGATAATGCAGGCTTGTATTATTTTCACAAAATGTTTTTCCTGCCCCTCATTGATAAGATAGGCCCAAAGGTCTGGAAGGAACATTTACAAATTCATACATACACATATGTACACATATATGGACTAACCTTTTCCTTGCAGCTTCACATGCATATGCATTTGATTCACATACTGAACACATCTCCTCTCCCCTCTCCATGTCCACTTTTCCTCCCTTCCACCTGTCCACCTCATCCTACCACCTCTCTCTATCAACTCCACTTCTCCTTTGTTTTCCATCTGCCCACAATCCATCTACAGGATAAAAAATATTTAAACCGACAAACTATGGGAGATTGTAGGGGACATCAAAACAAATATTTTTCCCTTGTGTCATTTTATCCTATGAGGAGTATTTAAACCGGTAAAGGAAGATTTCTCTGGTGGCAAATCAATTAAATCAACAAAAACTTTTCGATTTTTTTTTATGATCAAGAGACAACACATTAACACAACCCAATT
Source organism: Schistocerca gregaria (assembly GCF_023897955.1). Classification (NCBI taxonomy): domain Eukaryota; kingdom Metazoa; phylum Arthropoda; class Insecta; order Orthoptera; family Acrididae; genus Schistocerca; species Schistocerca gregaria. The sequence goes on along the minus strand of NC_064921.1, from coordinate 603,876,803 downwards.
TCAATTACAGTAGATTTTCAAAAATGCCTCCATTGACACATAAACAAAGGTTATAACATCAGATCATGTTCTGTCTGACACGGGCAAAAACCCCAGGAGTATCCTGAGTTGTTCCTGCTGCTGCTACTATCCGGGCAACCGATCCTCTTCTAATGCAACAGGAGTTGCGTAAACAAGGTTGCTCATCTCCCCTCACACAAAAAAATCCAGAGGGGACATATCTGGCGATCGAGCAGGCCATGGTACAGGACCACCTCTGCCAATCCACATTTCTGGGAACCGTCAGTCCAGGAATCGACGCACACGATGACTGAAATGTGCCAGTGCCCCGTCATGTTGGAACCACATGCATTGTCTTGTAGGGAGCGGGACGTCTTCCAGCAATTCTGGCAATGCTCTGATGAGAAAATTGTAATAGTGCCTGCGATTTAAGGGCCTAGACAGCAGATACAGCCCAATTAAATAGTCCCCAACAACACCAACCCACACATTAACGAAGAGCCGCACTTGATGAGCGCCAGTAACTGTGGCATGTGGGTTATCACACTCCAAACATGCGAATTGTGCATGTTGAAGACTCCATCACGCCCGAACGTTGCTTCATTGGTAAAAAACACAAAGGATGGAAATGTAGGATGCATTTCTCACTGTTCCAGGTACCATTGGAAAAACTGTGCTCTGGGTGGATAATCAACTGGTTCTAGGTTGTGGGCACACTGTAAGTGAAATGGACATCACAATTGCTCTCGAAGGACTGTTCTTACATTTGTCTGATTCGTCCCCATGTTGTGTGCAATTGCACGAGTGCTTATTGAAGGATCCTGCTGCACGTGCTGCAAGACAGCTTCCTCAAATTGCAGCACTCTTACCGAGCAATGGCATCCCTGTCCTGGTAATCTGCTAAATGACCTGGTCTTACGCAGATGTTGGTACACAGCAGCAAAGGTCGTATGATGCGGGATACGGCGATTAGGATATTGTTGTTGATAAACCTGCTGTGGAGCTCGCCCGTTGTGGTGCACTACATAGTATGCACCAACCATATTAGTGTACTCACTCCAGGTGTATCGCTCCATTAGTAAACAGAGACAATGCACTACTACACTGGTGGACAGCAGTTGCCTACAACTGAAGAGTGTAATACGGCCTCCACAGATTTAAATAATCCTCGTAGGAAAAAATGACATTAGGGAAAAATATTTGTTTTGATGACCCCTACAACCTCCCAGAGTTTGTAGGTTTAAATACTTTTCACCCTGTATAATTTCCATCTCCCTCTTATGAATTTCCCCATCATGCTCTCTCTGTGCCCATTTCCCACTCTCTTTCACCCAGTCCATCGCTTCCTCTATCCATCTCAACCTGTCCCCATCTGCTGCAATACAACAAAGCAGGTCGATAGAGCACCCATAACAAACCTGTCACACAGTGCACGCTACATATCAGGGGCCTGAAAATCATTTATTTGGCTCTGACATCCATGCCATATTACAAAGCAAATCGATAAAGCAGGCTATAACAGAACGTAAAATTATGTATTTCTTTACATGTAATGTTTTATGTAAATATAGACTTTGACTGCGAGTGTAACAACTAAGAGATGGTTATATTTGGTCATGGGGGAGGGAGGTCGAGCTTTGAAAGTGGTGGTTGATGGTCTTTGGATCGGGAGCGGGGGTTGGAGGAGGTGGCGATACAGATGTGCTGTAAAACAATGTCTTATTTCATATTATTGTAGAAGTGTTAAATGTAAATAAATGAATTAAATAGTGATGTGCAAAAATAATGTAACGTTTGCTCTCTAAAAACAAAAATACCACGTCACCCTACAAACCAGTTAGTCTCATCCAAACACAAAGAAAACCGTAGAAACATCGCAGTGGCATCACCTCTAGACTTCACGAAGACAACAACGCAGCCATCCATATGAGTTAAGTACCAAACTGTTCGTACTTGTTAACAACCTCGGCCTATAAATTTGAATCTCCTGTAGTGCCTGAAGTCACCATGTGGACAAAGGAGTAGGACAACTTATAGACTGTGGAAATCTTGGGAAGAGGTCCGTTAAACTTGGTGGCTCGTCCGGGATATCACAGTTAAATGCGATGAGACTAATTGTGCTTCATTTGCGGAACATTATAAATTTTATAATTCGTAAAACATGAATAACATTGTACACGTTTCCTGGACCAGAAAAAGTAGTGTGAGAACCAAGAAAGTGCTGGCTTATCGAAGAGGTGGACCTGTGATCGATGTCGTGGTGTGAAAAGATAAGTACAATTCTGCTTTGTTTTAAACTTTTCATCAAAACTGTGTCCAAACACGTGGTGCCATCATGACACTATCAGAAGAAGTTAAAAAGGAAGTGGGAGAAACGTTAGACTTGAACATGTGTGGTGTAAGTGATGATCCAGATGACTCACAAAATGAAAGAAAACCGGATCAACAGGATTGGGCAATGGTGATGTACTGAAAGAAGATATCTCAAATTTTAAACTTCAATTAGGAGAAAGTTTGAAGGGCGTGAACTCCAAAATTGAGGCTATAGAAAATAAGTTTGTGACCTTAGTAAATAAATTGGACACAGTTAGCTCAAGTCAAGGAAAAGAGATTGAAAGGTTAACTGCAGCTCAAAGAACTGTGGAGGAGAGAGTAGACAAATTAAGTCTAGATACAGAATCAAAAGTTAACGCCTTAGATGATGAATTAAATAAGATACAAGAGTCTGTAACATGTAATTTAAGTGTAATAGACAAGAGATTCACTGAAATGCAAGATAACTTTGTGTCTAGAAATTTATGTATGAATGGTGGGAGTCTGTGGAGTAATTCACCTGTTAAAAAGTTTTCCTTGTGATAATTTACACCCTGTAGACTTTTTACAACACTGCTCTGACAACCTTGTTCCTGGCATGTCTGATACTCTAAAGATTAAGTTTGTAAAAAAATTCCTTGAGGGAGAAGCTTTGTCTTGGGCAAACCAACATTTTGACGAGTGGAAAACATTTGATGATTTTAAGAAGAGTTTCTTAAATAAGTTTTGGTCTGAGACTGAACAGGGTAGAATAAAAAGTGAATTTTTAAATGGGCCTAGTTTCAGGGGCAGAAACCACTCAATGAAAGACTTTTGCAGGGATCAACTTAGGAAATTGGTGCATCTAGATAAACCCTTCGACGAAATGACGCAACTTGATGCCCTTAAAAGGTGGTTACCTGAAAGAATACAGTGGGAATTAGTGCATGGACCTGATGACTGTTTAGACCAGTTTCTAAAATATATAGACAAATTAGACAGGGCAATGGAGAGAAATGTGCAACAGTTTAGTAATGGAAACCATTACAGTGGGAGGTGGAATTCTGATTACCGTGGGGAGAACACTAGAAGGGACGATATAGATTTTCGGAATGCACACCAATTTGATAGAACAAGAGAGTACAATGCTAATGGGAGAGGGAGTAACTGGGAAAACAGTGGTGTAACTAGGAACAACAGATGGGAAGGTAACGACAGAATGAATACAAATTGGAGGGGTGACAGTAGAGGTAGACATCCGGAAAACTCCGGTCCGCCTCAATGAGGGTCCACAGCTTTGGGGCGAACAGATTTAAATATAATAGGACCACTAACGTTCACACAAAACCCAATAGTGTAAATAACTGTATCATTAACAAACAGGTTAAAAACCAGGAATATCAAGCGAATTATATAAATTTTGATAAAAAATTTTGGGATGCTATGTGGCACAGTAGACCACCACAAAATAAACATAGGATAGATCAAAGTTCTGACTCAATTCTGGATGAGGAGATGTTAAATGATTTTTACAGCTGGGCAAAAAGGGGAGAGCAAGCTACCGATGAAGAGAGTAATAAATGTTTTAGTTCAGAACTGGGGGGGTTGTTCACACAAGAAGGTAATAGTGAATCAGCTGATGATATACCTAAGCAACAGGAAAAAGAATCAACCATAGAAAGTGAGAAACAGAGAGAAATAGATGAAACTGGCAGTAAAGTATACCATAGTAGTGATGATGTTAGTATTATTGATGTGACAAGTATGGCAAGCAAACCAGAATGTGAGTACAATGTTTTTATTGAAATAAATAATGAAGTGTTGAAACTTGATGATAGTTGTGGTGATGAATCAAAGGAATATGACAAGAATAATGAAGTGACAGCTGAAAATCAATTGCTACATGTCTGTCCTGATGATCTCATGGTTAATCAAATTGGTGATAACAAAAGTGAAAATATTGTGAAAGAATTAGATTTGCATGATATTGAAAGTAAAGGAAGGCAATTTTTAGAAATCCTGTGGAACCAGTATAATGAGAGTGGTAGTAGCAAAGTGTTTTGGTATCATCTAAGTGTAATTAGTAGAGTTTTATGCCCACACTGGTGGGAGAGTAAAAGAAAGAGTCTGAGTGAAAGGTACATAAACAGTAGGGAGATATTTTGTGTTCAGCCAAAGTGTGAACTTGACACTAGTAGCTTAGAATATCAAAACTCAGGTAAACCTGATGGAGACTGAAAGGGAGGAAGTAGATGGAAATTATAAAGAAATTGAAAAAGATTTATTATATGAAGGCCCTGAGGGGAAGGCAGATGAAAAGGAATTAGGCTGTCCATACATTAAAATAAGAGTCAATTAATGGGAAGGACACTGTCTTATTGATACAGGAAGCCCCATATTTGCAAATCAGAATAATTTAGAGATAAAATTAGAGATGGTAAGAACTTTATAGAAATGCCGGTTGTAGGGGTAAAAATCAGAGGTGCCACTGGTAGGCAAAATAAGGTAGTTAAGAGTCAAGTATTGTTAATGTTTGAAATTGAAAATGTGGAGTTTGAGCAGGGTTGCCTTGTGGTCCCAAGGTTAGAAGAAAATATCATTTTTGGCATGGATTGGGTCTTAAAAGTGGGTGTAAGCTTCTCTTGGGAAGATAAGAGTGTTATAATTACTGAACCTGAGAAAAATAGTATTCTGAAAACAGAAATGTTCATCCTTAACTGTAGTAATTCTTGCAATCTTATCAAAGCTGTTGTAAGCGAGGTAGATAATCAACCCATAAGTGATAACACACCCTTTGCCCTTATAAATGAACAAAATTTCGAAGAATTAGTCGAAGTCAAATTGAAGGAAGCTGTAAATCTAAGTGAAAGTCAGAAAAATCAGTTAAGAGAAGTGTTATGGGAATTTCAGGATACATTTAGTGAGAGACCAGGGAAGGTAAAATACTATCAGTGCAGACTTCAACTTAGAGATCATCATCCTTTCTTCTTAAAACCATATGGCATTCCATTCTCCAGGAAAAAAGATGTAGAAAGGGAAATCCAAAAAATGGAAACTTGGGGGATTATAGAAAGAAGTAGAAGTGCTTACAACAACCCATTAGTAGTTGTGTCTAAGAGAAATGGTAGGGTTAGAATTGTGCTTGACTCTAGGCACCTTCATAAGTTCTTGATTAGAGAAAATGACCATCCTGATAATATGGATGAACTTCTGCACAAATTTGATAATGTAAAATTTATGAGTAGCCTAGACTTGACATCTGGTTTTCACCAAATACCACTTGAACTTGATTCTAGGAACTATACTGCCTTTTTGTATGGTGGCAAAAGTTACCAATATTGTGTTGTCCCTTTTGGATTGAATGTATCTGTGGCTGAATTTATCAGAGAACTGGATTTTGTATTAGGTGCTGAATTGTCTTCAAAATTAATAGTATATGTAGATGACATTCTTGTAACTGGAAAAACCTGGGAAGATCATCTAAACCTTCTGAGACAAGTCTGTTCAAAATTGAGGGAAGGGGGAATGACTGTAAAATTGGAAAAAATGTTGTTTTGGAGTTAATGAACTGAAATTTTGGGGCATAATATTTCAGAAAAGGGAATCTTACCTGATAAGGACAAACTTGAGACCATTGTAAGCTTCCCTACCAACAAGAACAAAAAAACAACTCAAGCCCTTTTTTTGGTCTCACTGGATTCAATAGAAAATTTCTTAGTACCCAAGCTTTAAATACAAACTGCTTATGTAACTTACTAAAAAAGAATACTGTTTGGGATTGGACACAAGAATGTCAGGATGCATTCGTGGAAATAAAACAACAACTGTCCCAAAGTCAGATGTTATATAGACCTGTTATGTCGTTACCATTCTGTATAATGACAGATAGTAGTGAGACAAGTTTAGGGGCACACTTGTTTCAAAACATAGAAGTAGAAGGAAAATTAGAACACCATTCTATTGCTTTTGCTAGCCGGGTTTTACAAAAGTATGAAAAATCATATACAGTCACAGAGAAAGAACTACTTGCCATCCACTGGGCATTTAATAAGTTTAAAAGTTATCTGTTAGGGCACAAGGTAATTGCTTTCTCTGACCATAAAGCTCTATCTTACATTCAGGAGTGCAGACTCTATCATGACCGTATAACAAGGTGGGTTTTATTCCTTCAACAGTTTGACTATGAGATCAAATTTATTCAGGGTAAACATAACGTCATTGCAGATGCCCTTTCCAGACTGCCAGTAGGTGCAGATGTTGAAAATACTTATGGAAAAGAGGAGAAAGAGTTCAAACTTATGTACTTAAAGGGTGTAAAAGATGAAGCTGAAATACTGAAAATCTATAATGATATTCGTAGAAGCCAAAACCATGATGAAAATTGGAAGTTGGTTAAAAGTTATATAGGGAAAAAGGGAGGAGAAAAGGTAGATCAGTATTATAAAGTACAAAAAGGGATTTTGTTTAGGAGACCTAGACCTGACTTAGACAATTGGAAACTATGCTGGCCTGAGCAATGTATTGACATGTTAATCAGGTACATACATGAAAGCTTCGGACACTGTGGAGCAACAAAATGTATACAGAAGATACAGGAAAATGTATACTTCTATAATATCAGTAGGAGAGTGAAGAAAAAACTTGAAACCTGTGATCATTGTCAGAGGGTAAAAGTGAGTAACCAGGCTTCTAAAGGATTGATGCAAAACATTTTACCAAATAAAAATCTTGAATTGACAGCTATTGATCTATATGGACCACTACCAAGATCAAGGGGAGGGTACAGTTACATCTTTGTTATAGTTGATGTTTTCTCTAAATTTATAAAATTGTATACATTAAAGAGAGCAACCAGTAAACAAATTATCATCAAGCTGAAGACTCATTATTTCACAAATGTTGGTATACCCCAGGCCATCATGTCTGATAATGGGTCACAGTTTACATCTAAATTATGGAAAATTTTTATTGAAGATACAGGAATAAAACATATTTTGATTTCAGTTTGTCACCCATCAAGTAACCCAGCAGAAAGGTACATGAGGGAAATTGGAAGGCTCTGCAGAACACACTGTAGTAAAAATCATGTTAATTGGATTGAAAATGTTACTGACTTCAAGGATATAATGAACAGCCTACAGCATTCATCCACTGGTTTTTCACCTTATGAAGTAATGTTTAATAGACAACCTGCAAATCTGATTTCTGAGAATGTTGATTTCCCACCTTGTCAAACTATGACACCCCAGGAAAGAGAGTCAGCTGTTAGGAACACTATGAAAAGGCAGGGAGAGGTAAGAAAATGGAGACATGATGTAAGAAGTAAAGGAGTACAGTTCAGGAGGAGATCTGGTTTTAGTACAAACACAGGAAAAATCTAAATTGATGAGTTCTGAAATAAAGAAATTTTTCGACATCTATATAGGCACCTTTGAAATCACGGAAAACCCGCACCCTAATGGCTATAGGCTAATCTACCCAAAATCCAAGAAGTTATTTGGACCGCGCAATGTTACAGAGTTAAAACCCTACAAACATGACCCATAAAATAGTCATTAATAAGTAAAATGCTGCTCGGAAAGAACTAGTTGACTGGCCCAACTATATCACTTTATTGCTTTATCATTCAAGGAAAACTTCATGTCAAAGTGTGGGACTATGTCAAATGAAAGTATGAAGTAGATTTTGTGTATGTGAATTATGTCTGTATTAATGTCTCTTTGTTCTCTAATATACCCATTCATTAAATTTGGTATGAGATTAGTGTCTCAGACTACGAAGCAGTCTTCAGTGTCATAGTAATGTCTCTTAACAAAAACCAAAGTTAATGATGTGGACACTTTTAAAGTAATAAGATATGAATAATGATTGTGTGTAAGAAGACAAAACCTTGTCATTTGTAAGCTATGTCAGATGGAACATTATTTAATGGATAAAGCAAACTGGAGGTGCTTGTCAGATTATGAGAGTGTGCATTGAAAGACCAGGCATATTATAGTGTGTTAAAAATATAGTGGATAGTCATGAACTTTAATTATGCAAATTAAGAATATATTGAGGTTTAGAGCATTATGCAGACAGATGTTGGTGTGTTACATTTGAAACCCCTGTGATGGATTGAAGATTATGTGATACTAATTTTGAAGTTTATATTGTGGGAGAATATTTTGTAATCGTTTAGATAATTTAATGCTAAAGTGAATGAAGAACTGTTAGGAATTTATCCCATACGCTGTTACACAATTTGAAATAATTTCTATTCATGGCAATATGCTATTTGAGCACAAGAGAGTGAATAAAAATGAAACACTGTTTAATAATGATGTAAAGTTAAGGTATAAATACTAACAATCTTACACAATTTAAGTGTAGAGTTTGTCATAGTTTGATCTATAAAGCTGACATAGATGTACAATGTGAGGATACTGCAATGATAGTCACAATCATATATGGAACGTCTCAGCTACCTCATTATAAAGGAACATTAAATCATAAATATGTGAACCAATCTGACTCTGAAAATACAGTGTTGATCACACATAATTGAATTTGCACTGGATCCACCATGTGATTATATTCATCACACATACATGAATTTTCCCTAAGAGTCAAACATTTAACATTGTGTATAAGTATTACAATATTTTGAACTATGTCTATTTTATGTACGTGGTTAAAAGAACCTGTTTATTTTAGAATAATAATTTCTTTAGATTTAATGGTTGTTTTGGGCACAAGCTATGCTATAAGGTATTTTATTGAAGCACTAATATTAAAAGATTGTGAGAGATGCATCATTTCACAGTTCACTTAATACATTCTAAAGAAACCACTGATAATGTTAACTAAGATGCCTTAAGTCAGTATTGAAGTAAACTTGAGTGTATACATATACTATATAATTATGTACCCATCTTAACGCGGCACTGCAGCTACCATGATCAATTAAATTTAAGGTGCCATATTTTATTGTTAGTTATAAACTCATTACACTTATTACTCAATACAGCCAATGTAACCTTCAAATTGTATATCTTGGAAAGTATATATATATATAACTAAGATCACTTGGGAAACCAATTTTATTACTAACTTTCGGAACTGGAAATTTTATCATGATGTGTGTATTAGATTATTTTATTCCATAGTGACACACAATCCCATGCATGCCATGCATGGACTTGTGTGTGTGTGTGTGTGGGGGGGGGGGGGGGGGGGTAGTATTATAACAGAACATAAAATCATGTATGTCAGTAATTTCTTTACATGTAATGTTTTATGTAAATATAGCCTTTGACTGCGAGTGTAACAACTAAGAGACGGTTATCTTTGGTCATGTGGGAGGGAGGTCGAGCTTTGAAAGTGGTGGTTGATGGTCTTTGGATCGGGAGCGGGTGTTGGAGGAGGTGGCGATACAGATGTGCTGTAAAACAATGTCTTATTTCATATTATTGTAGAAGTGTTAAATGTGAATAAATGAATTAAATAGTGATGTGCAAAAATAATGTAATGTTTGCTCTCTAAAAACAAAAATACCACGTCGCCCTACAAACCAGTTAGTCTCATCCAAACACAAAGAAAACCTCTAGACTTTACGAAGACAACAACGCAGCCATCCATATGAGTGAAGTACCAAACTGTTCGTACTTGTTAACGACCTCGGCCTATAAATTTGACTCTCCTGTAGTGCCTGAAGTCACCATGTGGACAAAGGAGTAGGACAACTTATAGACTGTGGAAATCTTAGGAAGAGGTCCATTAAAAGGCCAAATCTACCACTACAGAACACACCTGTTGTGCTGGGAAGCCCAAATTGTTTCTTGTCCCTGACATGTAGGCTGTCCTGTAAAGCAACTAGATTTGGCAGGCAGATATTGTTCCCTCCCAACATGCCTGTTATTCAGGACTGGAGGCTGGAAAAGATGCGCGTCCCTCTGTCCATACCCTCCTCACCACGTACCAAGTGAGGTGGCGCAGTGGTTAGCACACTGGACTCGCATTCGGGAGGACGACGGTTCAATCCTGCGTCCGGCCATCCTGATTTAGGTTTTCCATGATATCCCGAAATTGCTCCAGGTAAATGCCGGGATGGTTCCTCTGAAAGGGCATGGCCAACTTCCTTCCCCATCCTTCCCTAATCCGATTAGACCGATGACCTCGATGTTTGGTCTCTTCCTTCAAACAACCCAACCCCTCCTCACCACCCTCTCTGATCCATCTCTTCCTTGGCTCCTGTTTCTGCCCATTTTATCATTGCACCCTCTCTGTCTGGAAACTTTTCCATCCTCTCTCTGCCTATCTCTTAACTACCCACTTCTCTGCCAATCCCCTCCTCCCCTGTCTCTGCTCATCTCCTCCTACCCCCTTCTATCTGTCAACCTCCTCCTCCTCATCTTTCTGTACAACTACTCTTTCCTCCGTTCTCTGCCCCTCCTACTCCATTTCTCTCGGTCCAACACCTCTTTCCCCTTTTCTTTTTGAGCATCTCATTCTCGCCTTTTCCTTGTCCATCTTGTCCTCCCCCTCTGCCTATCCATCCACTGCTGCCCCTGTATCTCTGTATATCACCTCCTGCCCCCACTTATTTTATCCATCCCTCCTACACCCTATTTGTATTCATTCTGCCCACTATCCATCTCAAACTCCACCCAGCCATGCCCATCCACACTTATAACCCCCCACAAAACAGGTCGATAACCAGCCAGACACTACTGCCAAAACACACCTGTCATGCCAAGCAGCTTGCGTATCAGGGTTTTGAAAATTGTTTTCTTGCTCGTGATATGCAGGCTGCCCAGTAAAGCAGGTCCATAAAACATGCCAATACTATTTGCATGCAACATGTTTGTTGTGCACAGCAGCCTATTTGGGAGTGGCTGAAGAAAACACACATATTTGCATGTATCTCTGCTCCTATTTGGAGCTAGAGGTTTATAAACCCCCCAATAATAATGCTAGTGAAGTTTTCCTTTTATGGGCTAAATTTGACTGGAATCGATTCAAGGTCTGCGAGAAGATCTCAGACATACATACAGTCTCCTTAATATGTATATACTCATATATAAGCACACACATACATAGCCAGAGTTCATATACATATATAGTGCCGTCACAAGACATTATGCAACCACCACACATTGAAAGCTATGCCATTCATGGTTGACCAGCTCGTTGATGGTGCTGTGCTGCATGTATTATGACAGTGATGCCACCAAGCAAACCTTTACAGAACACCTAGCAGTAGAATTAGTTTAGTTTTGGATGGTGAGTAAGTATCTGCCAGGGCCAGAGCTCAGTTATGGAAGCAGCTGTCAGATTGAACTGCGTGATGGACTGTCGTGATAGATGACAACAACAAGGAAGTGGTTATTGGCTGGAGACTTACAATATGGCAAGACTGGGCACAGTTTGCTTTGGGGTTGTCTGGATGGCTGCTACCAAAGTAGAACCTGGAGACAGTATAATTGTCTCTATGAGTGTGTTACTAGACAGGGTTGTTCTCTTAAGGTGGAGGCCTGAAGATGTTATAAAGTGGCGTGTGCTTCTGTGTGTACTGAGTGAATTCAGCCTGATAAAAACACGTTTAAAAGCAGCACTTGCCTTTTAACTGTGCTTCAGATCTCTCAATTCTCGATTCCCTAAGTTTTTCAGATGTGTGTTCTTTTGATTTCATTTGAATTTTCATCATATTCTATGCAATCAACCACTCTTTGTTTAACTGCCATGTTGCAGGTGATGCTTATTTAGATTGTATTTTTATTACAAAAATTCTGTTAAAGATTTGAAGTAGAATTTGCTCCTTGCACAATAGTTTTGTGTGTAACTTTTAATATGTATGTATTTCTTTACCCTTGCTGTAACAGTTTTGGTCTGAAAAAAGTAATTGTCTTTTAAATTTCTAAATTGTGTCATTTTTATGAGAAACTAAATATTCAGAAATTCTTTAAATAAAATAAAAATAATTTTAGCAAGGAGCAAGAACCACTCACAGCTCAACCCAGTCCTACAACTCCCTCTGGCAGCATATATAAATACAAATATTTTAAAAAAATTGCAAATTTGTGATAAGTTCCTATGGGACCAGACTGCTGAGGTCATGTCTCTAGGCTTACACATTACTTAATCTAACATAAACTTACACAAGGACAATACACACACACACACACACACACACACACGCCTAAGGGAGGACTCAAATTTCCAACTTGGGGGGGGGGGGGGGTGTGAACCATGGCAAGATGCCTCAGACCATGCGGCTAGCCTGTGCGGCAGTATACATATGGTTTACAATGATCTAGCTCCAGTAGGTGTGGATATATGGGCAACAAATTCTTCTGCCCTGACATGTAGGCTGCTTGCTTGTGTGGGTAGTATTAGCTGCATTCCAAAGTGTACACATGTGGATGGGCACAGGTGAAATGAGAGAGAGGGGGAGGAGATTGATTGTGAGAGGAGGAGATATGAAGTGGACAGAGAAAGAGGAAGGAGGAGATGGACAGAAAGAGGGGGAGGTGGAATGATGCGATGAAGAGAGAGGGAGAGAAGCAGGAGATGCAGGAGGCATGAGGAAGGTACAGACAGGCAGTGAACAGGTGGAAAAGAAGAGGGGGATAGGTGATGGACAGAGAGTGAGGGAGGAAGATATGGACAGAGAGACAGATGAGGAGAAGATGTCTGCAATAAAGGTGTCAAATGATTACATGGGCGAAGACACAGGGAAAAGGCTATACATGTATAGTGAGATACCTTTTATCACACTAATACCGGTAACGTGAAACATATGCACACACACGCACACACCCACCCACCCACCCACCCACCCACACACACACACACAAATAGCATGCAGTCAACTGAGTCACACACCTATTTACACTATTATAGACGGTTCATACTATTTCGCACACACTCAGACACTGATAACCTTTTTATGAATAAACACATCTACTCTGTTACTATCACCCAAGTGAACAATGTGAGTATGGGAGGATTTTTATCCTATACTTACAAATGAACCATTTGTCACGTGATGCAACAGATTTCTTTAAAATTTTGATATAGTGTCTACCACATGGTCACATGATCAAATGCTTACTTGGCATGCTATATATGAAGGTTGATGTGGAGCACTGTCAACACCATGAAGTAGGCACCACTTGTAATAATCACTTGTGAGAGCCTCTGAGACCACGTAACACACACCCTTTACTGGCCTTTGGGTGGCACATGAGTCTTTATGCTACATGCACACTTTTCATCTGCGGCAACTATCGATCACCAGTGACGATAGATGAGGAGTGCTCTGTCTTTGGATTTAGTGACCTTTGGATCTTATTGTGGACTATGTTAGTATCTGCTTAATGTGTGTTACTTTTTGGTTCTTGTGCATGAATAAAGAGTGTTGGTTATTTCTATCAAGAGGCTTGTTAGTGCCGATCAAATATCCACATCGGTGACCCCCAGTCACTTGAGTACTTTTCAATTTGTGTATCATTTATTACCAGATTTACACCAGCTCAAAATATGACTCAACTTCCAACTTTCCTGACAGCGCAGCGCACCACTACCGCAGAATTGACTTTTGACAGTGCAGCGCAATGTTTTTTGTATGGTTATTACCAATACAATGAGAATGCTCGTTTCTCCAGTGTTTACTCTGCCATAACAGGTGACTCTAACATCCTTTGTCACACCACTCCAGGTGCAACACACACTAGCAATGACACCTGCTACTGGATTCTATGTTTGCCAGGAAGTTTCTTCTGCACAATATTCTGCTTCCTCTCTCCGGAATTTCTACCTCACTTCACTATGGATCACTCAGCTTTCCAATTTTTCAGCCCACATGCACAGCTTCCCCCTTTCCAGTGTGACCCGCCATGACAAACATCACACACATTCACCGTCGACTTTCTCGTCGATCATGTGATGCCATTTAATGTGTCCATTTCTGCACTGGAAAAAAGGACACCTGAGTCAACCGCGCCATGATACCCTACATCTTCTCGACCTACCATGGCATGTAGACCACAGGCGACGCACCAGCCATGGTTCAGCACCAACACTTGGCACTCAGTCACGAATTCCCATCTTCCTTTGAGAATCCATCTGAGTCGGTCATTGATGCTTCTTCTAGGCTTTACTTGGTGTCATGTGCTGGCCCCTCCTACACTGACCATGGACGATGGATCACCGGCAATACATCTCAGCACTGCTGCTTTTGTTTTACCCATCAGGCTTCACAATTCTTCCATGCCAGCTGTGGTGTGTGTGTGTCATGTGGCCATACAGGCCCTTCTCCATGTGATCCGTGAGTGCTGGGGATTACATAGCGCCGGCACAAGTACCAGACTTTCACTAAAACATCGCTCCTGTCACTGCTGCATAGCCAACGCCAGCAGATGCTACTTCTCCAAAGTCTCATGCAGTCCGCACCCTACTGACGCTGCCACAAGCTTTCCCTCCTGGCCGTTTACTGAAGATGCCACTGATACAGATGGACAACCCCATGATGTGATATACCTCGGCAGACAACTTGTCGGACATATACAGATTCGTGGATAACATCACACGTCTTGTTTGTTTGGTGAACCATTTGCCTGACCACACTGATCTTATTAGTGACTCGTTGCTAAAACCAAGCAAACGAAATAAATACGCTTTTGCTCATGTACTCCTCATCAACCGTTTTTCATGTAGGGCAGCAGATGCAATCAATGGAATCATTTACGACGAAAGTTTAGGTGACAGAACCTGTCCCAGCTGTGATGATGCCTCCATGCTGAAGTAACGGGAGAAGTCATGCTGGACGTAGCGTTCTGGGCATTGTTGCTAGATAAACTGCCACAGGAATTACTAATACAGTTGCTTCCTCATAGCTCACCATGAAGCAAAGATGAACTCCAGTTGGCTGACCAGGCATACGCAAATATTTGACACCGCCACCTAGATCCCTCACGCAGTGTAGTGGTAGAGTTTGGCGTGGGCTCATCTTGAGCAGCATAATGAACTGCAGGCATCTAGGGGCCAGAACCTACTAGCTGTTTCTCAATGAAGGTCACCGACTGCAGCTGATTAGCACCCCCCCACCCCACCCCCCGCCCACTCCCCTCGCCCCGGCTGCCAAGGGAAGAGTAGCGGTCCCAGCTGACTCAAGTGCACCCCACACAGCCAGTATATCCGCTATTCTGGTTCCGTATACAACTTTCAGGGACGCCTCCCACAACAGCCGACCACCTCATGCATTCTCAAACACCAAATGCAGGCCACAGTAGGCGCCATAGCTTGTGAGGATGACAAAGGGCGCCTAGAGACGTTTCATTCTACTCGATCCTCTACTCCCCAAGGGCGTCTGTACATCTTAGATTTCTGCTCGCATCGTCATTTCCTTGTCGACATGGGAGCTGATGTTTGTGTTGTTCCACTATCATTCACTGTAGCACATTAACACCAACCAAACTTGTCCTTCGAGTGGCCAATAAATCGACACTTTGCGTCGGCGACATGGTCGTGTTACCTATTAACCTCATCCCCAGAGAACCGTACATGTTGGCCCTGCACATGGCCGACGTTGAAGACCTGGTACTCGGTACTGATTTCCTGATTCACTTCAGCCTGTCACCTGACCTCCTGTCACTTGCTTCAGTGCACCATACTTCAAGCACACAGAGTGCACGCTCAGTCGTTACTCAGCTCCCCCTCAGCCTTCCGGCGATACTGACGCAGCTCTCGTCGAGTGCTCTTCTCTGGCGAACTGCCTCGCTGCTTACATCTCTCAGCCCCAATCCGAGCACTTACAATGCAGAACTGAACCACACCATCTCGACGGCTAAGTAGGTACTTGCGGATACGCAACATCTTAAGGTCAACTGTCTATACCGCCGTATTTCGACAGAAGCGATGCGCCTCATATGACTCTGGCGCGCCTGCCCTCGCCCGCTCCAACGGTATCTCAAGTTTGTGACCCTTGTGTGCTTCTGACTACTACTCGAGACGTCCTCTTGCTGTGTTCATCAGGTGAAAGGAACGCTACTATGAGTGGGACTACAAATGAAGTTCTCATGACAGATTCCCCCCTCTCCCAACGTCCCCAGTGCATCACTGCCTCCCTCCACACAAAATAAGCCTTGCTAAGGCTACGATGGATGAACTTCTGTGGGCAGGAATTGTTCAAGCATTGGACAGTAACTGGTCTTTCCCCAATACTTAATCCCCAAAAAGGACAGCACAGTGCACCTCTGCAGTGACTATCGTCGTCTTAATGTGCACACCGTAATAGACAACCATCCAATCCCACATATTCAGGACTTGGCCCAACTACTTAGTTGAGCAAGCATTTTCTGTGTTTTCGACCGCCGCAGAGCATATTTACAAATACCGAGGGAACAGAGTGATGTACCCAAAACATTGTTGATCATCCCCTTCAGCCTTTACAAATTTTGTTACTGGCAGTAAGGCCTTAAAAACGTGGCTCAAACTTTAAAACGTTTCATTGACTCACTTCTCTTTAACTGCTCTTACTGCTATCCATATCTAGACGACATTCTCATTTTCTCCTCCTCTGACAAGGCACATGAGCTATACCTGGCCATGTTACAGGGCTTGCTGGCAATTAACAGAGTCAAGATTATTCACGATAATTTACAGCTTCGACACATCTTTGTTACCTTTCTCGGGTACAGTGTCTCCTGTAAGGGTATATGTCATCCACATGAATGGATCAACTGCCTTCACAGTCTACCACTCCCGGTAAATTTTCGCGAATTGCGCTAGTTTTTAGAGACCATCAGCTTTATCAGACACAACCCTCTGTTGGCGGCAGCTACCCAAGCCCTTGTTACAGATGCTCTAGCTGGCAAACAAACTTCCGGTAATCACTCTGTACAGCAGTCTGAGAGCCTCAAGACAGCACTAGAGCATGCTGTCACTCTTGCCCACTCCTTGCCAGATGCTCGCATCTCTACTATGGTGGTCACAAGTGATTTTGCTATTGGTGCGGTTCTATAACAACATATGGGTGACACAACTCATCCATTCCATTTTTTTTACAAAAAACTATCTGCAGTTCAATGTAAGTGGTCCCCTTCCGACAGAGAACTTCTTACAGTATAGCAGGGCTTTAAATATTCCCTCACAGACACAGAAGGAAGGAATACAACAATTATCCTGGACCATCGTCCCCTTGTGGACGCCATTCACAGCCCTGCCATTGATCCTCCTCATGCAGGTTTTGGCAAATGGATCTCATCTCTTGGTACATGACAGACATCCAATATATATGGGGCTCAGAAAATGTTGTGGCTGATTATCTGTCATGTGTCAACGCCACTTCATCCCCTGTCAATTTTGGCTAACTGGCCCACTTACAGGACAATGATATTGAACTGCAGAACCTATGTCAAGACTCTACCCCTTCCCTGCAGACAGTTTCTTGCACCCTACCGGGCTGAGACAGGGCGTTATCGTGTGACACATCTATGGGCATCACTCGGCCTATTTTCCTGGCTGCTTTACACCACCAGGTTTTCGCTGCTTTGCATAATCTTTCACACCCTGGTGTTAAGGCTACTATGAGGCTCATCGCCAAATACTTTGTGTGGCCAGGACTGCCAAATGTGGGCTCATGCCTGCGTGCCATGTCAGCGCAACACATTTGACAGACATACACATCATCCGCTAGGTAAATCTGATGTCCCTAGAGGCCGTCTCCGACATGTGCACCTAGACCTCATGGGGCTGTTACTGGTATCTAATAGTACCAATTACAAGGTGTACATAAAGTCCAGGATCACTGTCAATTATTTATTGCACAAGAACTAAACATTTGTACAGATGTCATACATACTGCATTTTGAAGAGAAACTCTGAAAGTTTTTTTTAGAAACATTCGATATGCGAGCCATGAGTGACCCGGCAGACATCAATAAGGTAATCGAATTCTTGCCATACCCGTCCCAGCATGGCATCATCCACTGGGATAGTCGCTTCCCGTATTGTCTCCCGTTGCTCTGCTACTTCATGTGGTGGAGGCGGTACCGACACCAGATCTTTAATGTGTCCCCACAGAAAAAAAGTCACATGGAGTGAGATCTGGTGATCAGGGAGGCCATTTTATGAAACAGCTGTCCCCTTCTGTAAGTATAGCCGATCCATCAATGTGGCAGCTCCATGTTCAGGTACCCAAAAGCTTCACGATGAAAATGGGGTGGAGCCCCATCCCATTGAAAGATGAACGGAGAGTCCGATTGCATTTAAACATCACCATTGCTGCAACATGTCCAAGTAGGAATATCCAGTGACAGTGCTCTTGGTGAAGAAGAATGGCCTGTGCAGTTTTCGACGTGACAAGGCACAAAAAACATTTACCTTTGGGGAATCATGCTCAAATTCATTACATTTGTGTGGATGCTTTGTGCCCCATATTCACCAATTATGCCTGTTCACTTTCTCATTAGTGTGAAAAGTAGCTTTGTCGCTAAAAATTAAGCGATCAACAATGACATACCCATCCTCACTCAATGTTGCAACTGCAAACAAAATTCAAAATGCTTGTGTTTTTGGTCGTCATTGAGCTTGTGCACTAGTTCCAATGTGAATGGTTTCATAGACAGCTTCTGTCACAGGACTTTCCACACTGTCAGTGGAGCCATTTCAAGTTCACGGAATGCATGATGCATCAATTTCTTCGGACTCCTTATGAATGTCTCTGGTACGTGCTCCACATTCACTTCACTCACACTGGGACGTCCGCTTCTCTTCGCCGGGCTCAAGCAACCCATTGTAACGAATTTGTTGTGCCAAAGGTAAATGGCTTAACTTGTCGGTGGCTTCTTACCGTACTTGGTTCTAAATATCCGTTGAACAGCTGTAGCACACTTGTTTTTGTCGAGCTCCGCACCTGAACTCACCATGTTTGCAACTAGCACTGACTGTTGGCAAATTACCAAACTATGCTGTGGCGGTATAAATTTAAAAAAAAAAAAAAACCCTTTAAGGGTTTCTCTTCAAAATGACATGTGTATGATATCTGTAAAATGTTTCGTTCTTGTGCAATAAATAATTGAAAGTGTTCCCAGACTTTATGTACATCCTGCATATCTTGCCAATCATTGACCACATTACATGATTACATGGTGCATGGGTGCATGGAGGTGATCCCTCTTGCGAACATTATGCTGGATTAAGTAGCATGAGCATTTGTATTTTCCTGGATAGCTATATTTGGGTGCCCTACTTCCATCATCACTTATGAGTATAGACAGTTTGAATCACTGTTATTTAACAAACTCTGCGTGCTCTGTGGCATGGATCAGTTTCACACCTACAGCATACCAGCCCCAGAGTAACAGGCTCGTTGAGTATTGGCACAGGACTCTGAACGTGGCCCTTACGTGCCAGGGAGGTGAATGGTTTGACATCCTCCTCTGGGTCGTGTTAGGAATCCGCACGACTTATAAGGCAGACTTTAGGCGTCACTTGCCGAGGTCCTGCATGATGAAGCACTAGTCCTCCCGACTGAGTTTGTTGACGATGTTGCAGCCATTGACCTATCTGATCTTCCCACTCTTGTCATGCATATCCAGTCACACATAGCTGCCATCGGTATACCCCTTACGACTGCATACCTGCCATTCCAGTTTTCTTGCAACTGGCCTTGAACCTTTTTTTTAAAATCCAAGCTGAGTTCTTGTTTAGTATCATTGAGATTTTTTGTCAGATCTGTATTCAAGTTTTAATTATTATCATCAAGTTTTAGTTCAAATCTGCACTCAATTTTTAATTATCTGCACTTATTTTTTGATTGTTACCATCAAGATTTTTGAATAAACCTGTCTACATTTTGTTGCAAAAATTGCATATGTACATCTGCATTTCCTACAGCATCAATACGATTATCTATTCTTGCCTCATGCAATTCAACATTCGTGTTCAATTTAGAAACTTCAGTTGCCTGTGCATCTACATACTGAATTCTGCTAATTGGTCCCAATTTATTAATGATATCCATAGCAGCACTCTCTTGCTTACCACTCTCTTTTGCAATGATTATGTCACTATTCTCAGTTTGACTAGTCATTATTATTCAAATGTATACTGTACACGCAATTTATAATCAAAGCAGTGTCAATTTTTTTTTCTCATTCAATGTTGCTTGGAAAATCGAGGTGATGCTGAAAATTCGATATTCACTCACCACAGAATAATGATTATCGTTAACCTCCAGATCAGAAGATTGTTACAGGAAGTGATGTCCTTGTCACCAGCATCTATATCTAACCAGACTTCTATGTATGTTACATTATGACAGTTCTATTTCTTAATTTTAATTTTAATAACGAACAGCCTCACTTGCACTGTTTACCTATAATTTACCTCGGCCCCACTTCATGACCGCGATGTAGCAGCCACGAGTACTGTACTGGAACTGCAGTGCCAGATAAGCTGTAGTCTGACGATAATTTATGGATTTGTAGTTTCAGCTTGACGATGTCCACTATGGAGTAGTCAGTGTCGTCCTAACCGCCGTCTGCTTCACGTCTGCTGTGCAGCGAGCTACCTTAATTTAAGTATTAGCTGTATTTTTCTTACTTGTCACTTCTTCTTCCGTGTGTTTTTGCTTTTAGGAAGCTTAAATTGTCGAGTGCTACTAATAGTGTTCCATAGATTTCGTGTTTGTTTTGAATACAGTCAGAGAGAGTCCCTCTAGTCAGCCATAGTGCCAGTAGTGCTAGTGTTTGTTTTCAATACAGGTCAGAGACCGATAGTGCTATTTTCATTGTTTTCTTCAAGAAGTGGCTAGCAATCACAGTTTAGTCAATAATCAGCCGCCTTTAGTGAATTAGCAGTCTAGTTAAAAGTTGACTAAGTCTCTTCAGTAAATTGATTCCTTAGGATGGATAGGATGTGTGATTGCTGTGTACGGATGCAGGAGGAGCTGGCCACTCTTCACGAACAGCTGAGCGTGATGATGGCCGCGGTCAGCCGTCTTCAGAGTGCTGCCTCGGAGTGTAGCTGCAGTGGGGAGTCTGGTGCGTCGCAAGGTACACCCCAGGTGTTACATACTTCACCCACTGTCCCTCCTGTCGAGACATCTTCGCGGGTACTGGGCGCGGTTGGGCCACCCTGTCCACAAGGGGAGTGGCGGGTTCAGAGGCGTTCGCGGCGCACGAGGCGGAGGGTAAATGTGGAGGCTGGCCGTGTGGCATCGCCCCCTCTGCCTGTGAGTGGACATGTGGCTGCTCCTTCAGCAAGGTCCGAGCAGGCAAATGGGGGGAGGGGTTTATTAGTTATTGGAAGCTCCAACATTAGGCGGGTGATGGAGCCCTTTAGGGAAATAGCGGGAAGGTCGGGGAAGAAGGCCATTGTTCACTCTGTCTGCTTGCCGGGGGGTCTCATCCGAGATGTGGAGGAGGCCCTACTGGCGGTGATAGAGAGCACTGGGTGCACCCGACTGCAAATTGTTGCTCATGTTGGCACCAATGACTCCTGCCGTCTGGGTTCAGAGGTCATCCTCAGTTCGTACAGGCAGTTGTCAGAATTGGTGAAGGCGGAAAGCCTCGCTCGCGGGGTGGAATCAGAGCTAACTATTTCTAGTATCGTTCCCAGAACCGATCACAGTCCTCTGGTTTGGAGCCGAGTGGAAGGCTTAAACCAGAGGCTCAGACGATTCTGCGGAGAGCTGGGGTGCAAATTTATCGACCTCCGCTATCGGGTGGAGAAATGTAGGGTGCACTACACGCCGGAAGTGGCTACAAGGATAGCGGAGTACTTGTGGAGTGCACATGGGGGTCTTTTAGGTTAGAGAATTCCCTCCCTAGGCCCAACAAGACGTCTCCTGAGATGCGGCAAGGCAGGAGTAGGCAAAATGCAACAGGGAATAACAATATTAATGTGCTAATAGTAAACTGCAGGAGCATCTATAGAAAGGTTCCAGAACTGCTCTCATTAATAAACGGCCACAATGCCCATATAGTACTAGGGACAGAAAGTTGGCTGAAACCAGACGTAAACAGTAATGAAATCCTAAACTCAGATTGGAATGTATACTGCAGAGACAGGCTGGACAGTGATGGAGGAGGCGTGTTTATAGCGATAAGAAGTGCAATAGTATCGAAGGAAATTGACGGAGATCCGAAATGTGAAATGATTTGGGTGAAGGTCACGGTTAAAGCAGGCTCAGACACGGTAATTGGATGTCTCTATTGGCTCCCGGACTCAGCAGCTGTTGTGGCTGAGCACCTGAAGAATAATTTGGAAAATATTTCGAGTAGATTTCCCCACCATGTTATAGTTCTGGGTGGAGATTTTAATTTGCCGGAGACTCAAACGTTCATAATGGGTGGCAGGGACAAAGAATCCAGTGAAATTTTTTTAAGTGCTTTATCTGAAAACTACCTTCAGCAGTTAAACAGAGAACCAACTCGTGGCGACAATATATTAGACCTTCTGGTGACAAACAGACCCGAACTATTTGAAACAGTCAATGCAGAACAGGGAATCAGCGATCATAAAGCGGTTACTGCATTGATGATTTCAGCCGTAAATAGAAATATTAAAAAAGGTAGGAAGATTTTTCTGTTTAGCAAAAGTGACAAAAAGCAGATTACAGAGTACCTGATGGCTCAACACAAAAGTTTTGTCTCAAGTACTGATAGTGTTGAGGATCAGTGGGCAAAGTTCAAAACCATCGTACAATATGCGTTAGATGAGTATGTGCCAAGCAAGATCATAAGAGATGGAAAAGAGCCATCGTGGTACAACAAACGAGTTAAAAAACTGCTGCGGAAGCAAAGGGAACTTCACAGCAAACATAAACATAGCCAAAGCCTTGCAGACAACAAAAATTACGCGAAGCAAAATGTAGTTTGAGGAGGGCTATGCAAGAGGCATTCAATGAATTCGAAAGTAAAGTTCTATGTACTGACTTGGTAGAAAATCCTAAGAAATTTTGGTCTTATGTCAAAGCGGTAGGTGGATCAACACAAAATGTCCAGACACTCTGTGACCAAAATGGTACTGAAACAGAGGATGACAGGCTAAAGGCCGAAATGCTAAATGTTTTTTTCCAAAGCAGTTTCACAGAGGAAGACTGCACTGTAGTTCCCTCTCTAGATTGTCGCACAGATGACAAAATGGTAGATATCAAAATAGACGACAGAGGGATAGAGAAACAATTAAAATCGCTCAAAAGAGGAAAGGCTGTTGGACCTGATGGGATACCAGTTCGATTTTACACAGAGTATGCGGAGGAACTTGCCCCCCTTCTTGCAGCGGTGTACCGTAGGTCTCTAGCAGAGCGTAGCGTTCCAAAGGATTGGAAAAGGGCACAGGTCATCTTCGTTTTCAAGAAGGGACGTCGAACAGATGTGCAGATCTATAGACCTATATCTCTAACGTCGATCAGTTGTAGAATTTTGGAACACGTATTATGTTCGAGTATAATGACTTTTCTGGAGAGTAGAAATCTACTCTGTAGGAATCAGCATGGGTTTCGAAAAAGATGGTCGTGTGAAACCCAGCTCGCGCTATTCGTCCATGAGACTCAGAGGGCCATAGACACGGGTTCACAGGTAGATGCCGTGTTTCTTGACTTCCGCAAGGCGTTCGATACAGTTCCCCACAGTCATTTAATGAACAAAATAAGAGCATATGGACTATCAGACCAATTGTGCAATTGGATTGAAGAGTTCCTAGGTAACAGAATGTAGCATGTCATTCTCAATGGAGAGAAGTCTTCCGAAGTAAGAGTGATTTCAGGTGTGCCGCAGGGGAGTGTCGTAGGACCATTGCTATTCACAGTATACATAAATTACCTGGTGGATGACAGCTTCCTGTCAGAGTCAGTGGACTAAAACATGTTAACGTCAGATTAGTACCTAACACAGACCTCAAAGGCATGGTAGGAAAACAAAATGTATGGATGTGTGCACAGCTGTAGTCATACACTGCTTCAATGTGCTACAGCAAAAAGCAGTGTATCAAACTGCTTATGAAACAACAATACAGTAACTTTCTTTTGTGATTGATAAGTTGTGGGACATGGTCTTCCTCCAGTATAGGTGACAAAACTTTCCACATGTTCTTGGTAGCGACGTTGATCACTGGCCGCCTGTTCCAATGGAACCATACATGTGTATTTAGTGGGGTCTCCACACATGGCCAATGTCAGCGCACAGACGGTATTGGTTTCCGATATACTGGAAGAGCAAGACGTGGTAATATCTTACTGAGTCATCTATTAAGTGATTTAGTGAAGTTTTTATACCTTGTAGTTTTACTTCGTTGTTTGTTACAAAAATAACAAGGAGAGAGAGAAAGGGACTCTGCATCAGTGAAGACTCTGACACCATTACACTTTTGTATTTCTAGCGTGGATATCATAGGAATACAGTAAAGGGAACTTGCACATGTACTGGGGGATATTTATAGACTTTCATTCAGTATAGACGAATTGTAGGTATTATGCTTCTGAATTTCATTATACAGTCCGTGTATACTCTGCATGATAGTGAATTTTCTCCTGTAAGTTTCTGTGATTTTTTTTCTCGTTGTGATAACTCTCTATCTTGTCGGTGACGGATGGAGGACTGGACATCTTTCTAATAATGGAACAGTGCTGTCATATCATGATAGGATTTCGAGAGAATTAGCAGTGGTCTGAGACTTGGCTGGAGGTATCAGTTCTTCCTGTTCTGCCAATCGCTGGCTATTGTGCAAGAACGTACATAACATAAATTGATGACGCGACGGTTTTTTAATTGCAGTTATGCCCTTTATTCCTCCACAAATATGTGGTAATGACAATGTAGTGGTGGGGTTTTGATTCTGGGTAGTTATGGCAGACCATGTGAAATGACACCTGCCTGGTGTAAGTGTGGATATACCATAATTTTTCGGATGCTATACACCTATAAAAGATAATCAGGAATATTATACTGTTGGAACATAACATCACTGTGGTCGGTGTTCTGACATGAGCAAGAAATTGGCAATGTCCTTTGGTAAGGGAGGTATAAACATGGTGTGGAAAATTGCGATTTCAGTGCATCGATAGCCATAAGGGGAATGAAAGATTTTACATGGGCAGTTATGTGTAGTCATAAGAATAATATAGATTTATGTGGAAAATTGATATTTCCAGAGCCACACTCATCAGGAGAAAGTATTTCTGATACTTCACTCATTATCGAATGCCTCCAAATTGGCGTTATGATCACAATCTTTAATTATGATTACTCTGAGAAATATGTAGCTGGTGTCCTAGGAGGGCTCTACCTGGCTTGCAGGTGCATAGTGGAGATAACCGGTAGCCAGAACTAATGGACATTTCCAGCTTAAGGCACGAGACGCCACTGAGCCTCCTGAACAGGTGAAATGGGATACGGGGATGCAGTTGACATTAATGTGCCGCTCTCTGGGCGGGTGAATAGCGAACTAATACTCAGTATGTGTTGGGCAGCCTGCTGTGTTGCAGGAATTCTCCAATTTTTACGTGAGTATTTGAGAAGATTCAGTATCGGTCACTGACAACTGTTAATACTGGATGTTTAGATAACACCCAAACTCTTACCACTCCAGCCATCCTGGATACCCTCCACAGCCATGTGGTCCTCTCCAGCAGGCTGAGTTCAGCTGCAGACTTGGTACGATCACTGAGACATGTGTCCATGACGGCGACTAGTGCTGTATGATCTCTGGCCTGGGATGCTGCCTGTGGACACGGACATGCAGGATGTATGAGAATTTCAGTGGTCTCTGACATCTACCTGTGACAATTACTAATGGAATGGAATGTGGTTTAAGTCTGTGATGTTGATTGCTTCTCAATACAGTCCAGTGGACTCTTTTATGCAGCAAGAAGGTGGGAGCGGTTCATTGTTGTTACTATCTTACTACATGGTAGACCCTTCCTGCTCCTCCTCATTCTTTGTTCTGGTGTAATTGAGACAACCAACTTAGGGATTATATAGTGCTTCAGAAAAACCTATTGCAATGTCAATTCCCAACTGATAAATTTCTTGTTTCTGATAGTGTAAGTGCAAGCACACATACCAGTCTGACCCCATGCCATCAGCCACAAGTTGTTTAAGGACACTGCTTCCAATTGAGCTGAAATTTGACATTTTCAGCTACCTCCAGCATAATGGATTGCCTGCCAAATGACCTAGCTGTGCCGGTACCCTCCAACAGAATGCAAGGAAAATCCAGAAGGGATGAAGAGTAGGGTCTGGAAACCAGGCAGTTACGGGATCGAATCCTGGAATATGTAATGGGTCAACCACCCCTTACGTACTGGGTACGATACATCTTTGCCTCACGCAGGTCTCTGTAAGTACTATCGATAATCGAGCACTCAGTTCACGAAGTAGTCACTGCTGAGACTCCGAACAAGGAAGTTGTTGACTGTCAAACAAAACGGGGCGGATTTTAGAGGGACAGCCAACCACATTTACAAGGGTTTAATGGCTGTGTGCATCATCCAACACTATGGGCCTGACCCCCAAGCAAATACGGAAATGGCATTACATGAGTGATTTGTTGATGTGTTTTATGTGTTCATTTGTGCACCGTGATTGATTGCACAACAACCGCACCAATCACCAACGATTTGGATTGCTGTGAGGAATGTGCATTCATTGCTACATGAAGAATATTGGCATGTGATGGTATTAATAGGTGACGTGTGATGATTTGACTGTTGTTATCTTGTCAAATGGAGGGAGTAACTACCTCATTCATGCTGTTTTGACAGTATATGTATAGAACCTTAACAACACAGTATGTACCGATTATTGCTACCTGACATCCTAATTAGCTTTGTTGGATGTGATACGAAACAACTCCTGTGCAAATATTAACCAATCAGCATTTATTAGTTTCATATGGTCAAACTATTCTAAACTGTTAGGCTATAATCATAATCCACTAGTTAATAATGGTGAGTTGACACCGGGAGTATTTCAAATACCAGTCCTAGTATCCACCAACAGGAAGCAAGAAAAAACTATCCCACACAAAGTGTATCGATTTAATTAATTATTCAGTCAGTCTGATAGAGTGGAGATAGCACGAATGGACTATTTCCAAAAAATCCACAGCTGGGGTTTTAGCAGGTTCCCACTGCTTTGTTCAGGACAAATGACAGGTTGGTATGGTACATGAAAGATGCTTGTTGGAAGGAAGTAGAGAGAAACGAGGTGGGAGAGTAAGTGAAGGCATGTGTTTAAACAGGGATTACCCAGGTATCAGTATCAAAGAGCTGGCACCACCTGTATCAAAGAATTGCCGTCACCTGATGCTTTGTTTGACAGAAAGTAACTGGAGGAATGAGGGGCAAGGGAAGAGGGGATTATAGGGAGGATAGGTGGGGAGGTCGCTTCTCCCAGCGTCCTCAGCTGGTGGTATTGTGAACTAACTCAGTCAGTAGGTGCACAGCAGGACAAGCACATAGAGCAGCTGCTTCCACTGACCTGTTGTAGAAGCTGTGTGTTTGGGAGCAGACTGTGCATGTCCTGCAAACGGGAGTGGTCACTTCATGTGGGATTTTCCAAACAAACGGGGCCCCTCCAAATAAAGATAAAAGGGACCACAGCTATGGGGTGACGTGACTGCCAGATGCTCACAAAAAATGTAGCTCGTGTTCACTGTCACGGGCAGTGGAGCACTTTGGCCTTGAGTATGCATTGTATAATTTCAATATTGATTGACAGATTCTGTACGTTCAGTGTGCTAGTACTAGGAGATGTGCGCTTAACCTCAGCCAGCTTGAAACACTGTGGTGGAGACCACTGTGTGGCGCAGCCTAGCAGACAGTGTGTGTATATGTTTGTGAAGATGTGATCGGGACGTCTTTAATGTGTAGATACATGCAGTGAGTTATGTTGATGTCAATTTCATGGGAGAATTCCTCAATCTATTTACATTTTTTTACTTGTTTTTGATGTATTTTACAAGACCTGCGTCTGCCAAGATTAATTAAACAGCAGAGAATTATGAGCTTTTCCCACCAATTGAAGAGATGCAGCCTCTGAAAATTGAATTTTATAGACAAATAATATATTATCTGCTGTGTAATCGAAATTGACTTCCATTTTGTATTGTGAGATTCTTCGTCTCTCAACATTTTTTTCTGGGAGGGGCAGGAATGGAGGAGGCATGGGGTGGGAGGTGGCTCGTCCTCTGGTGGTGGCATTGTGCACTAGCTCAGTCGATCCCTGCACACCAAGGGTAGCAGACACACGAAAATTTTCCAACAAGACAACACTTCCAATCTTCAACAGTGTAATTATGTAACTAGTACAGTTGCTGGACAGAGTAATGACCAACAGCTCTGCCAGTTTCTTTGTGGGTAGGGAGGGGAGAAGTGGGAGAGGGTATGGGAGGGCTGGGGAATTTTCCAGAAGCAGGAGGGAGTAATTAATTGATCCACTTAATTAATTAGTCAATTAATTTGACATCAAAAGTGTGTTTTCATCAGCGAGGGGCAGGGGGAAGAGATTGGGAATTTCTCAGAGGGGTGGGGAAAGAGTGAGAGGGGTGCTTCTCAGAGGGACTGATTATCCCCAGGGCGTCATAATGGGTTAATCACCAGGGGGTCATTAATCAGTCAAGTTAGCCCTGACTGTATGCAACACACACAAACAAAACGATGCAGAACAGACATTGCTCTACTACTACTATCTCCGGACACAGACTAGACATTATATGAATGTAAATTAATAAATTTTCGCATGACTTCTTTACATGAAACTATTCATTACCATAATACGGAATTTTGTGAGGAGGGAGGCAGTACTCCGCTTGTCACTATCACACGTGTGCCACTTTGACAGAAGAGGAAGCACATCTGTGAAGCAAACAACACACAGCTGTGATTCAATTTAGGAAGTTTCCAGTTAATGCTGGCACCTAAAGTATGGCATTTAGACTAAATCTGACTTAAACAGCAAATGATAGAAAAATCAGAACAGGTTTCAACATGACACAAAGGACCACTGAACATTCCCTAGTTAGCTTAGTATTAATAGCAACAAATTAGTTTCCATTGACAAGTACAAGCTACAAATGTCAACGGCCAATGGAAACAATTTTCACTACACGAGTAGGATATAGCAGCACTTACATAAGCTCGGATTATGGTGTGCTCTCTGTGGAATATTATCGTATGAAAACTTTTATTAAAAATGTATTGAAATTTCATCTACAGTGCTTTGTAGAATGCACACTGGTCAAACAGCAAGTGAAACACTTTCCAAGAATCACCTCAATTCTGGGAGCTAAAGATTCTTCATAGTTTTTAGATATCTACATTAGACGTTATCATCAGTTGCCTTAGTATCCCTTTCCAGTTATATTCAACAGCACCATCAACCTACTGGTGTTGCAGCAGTTCATCACATCTCCTTGATGTATTGCTAATTTGTGGAGGAAAGATTGACTGGATTCGATCCCAGCTCGTTCCGAGACGGTTCGGCGAACAAGTCTGTGTGTGGACATAAACGTTTTCCGGGAATTTTACTGCATCATAATGAATAATGCTGGAGAAAAACCAACATTTCGGCAACAATTGCAGTGCCCTTCTTCTGGGTCTAATGGTGTGTTTTTGCTGTGCAGTGTCCTTTATATTTTGTTGTTACTGTTCACTGTGCTTGCCATTACGTCATAATTTTAAAAAGGTAGTTAATTTCATTGGTCACTTAAGGAAGAAGGAGAGGGAACTTTATTTTAATAGGTTATTGCGGTGAAGGGAGAACGTGACCTCTGTTGTCTATTGGCTCTTGTGTTATGTGCCATGATTGGTGGTCACGGTCGAATGAGAGGTTGGCTGCTATTTACCAACTGCTCAACGTCGGCCACGCGGCGGCAGTTGCTCACCGGTAGCGCTCGTGCATTGTGTTGACAGTGCAGTCTGTTGGGCTCTGATTGCTGGCAGTCAAGATCGGGCAAGCCTGAGTCCATCCTCCCTGTTCATGTTGTTCGGGTGTTTAAGTAATTCAATGGCCTCTCTGATTTTGCGTTTTGTCATAATCGGCTACATGGCCTACACACAGGCTTCGCTGAATTTTATTTCTTTTGCTCAGTCTTGCTAATGTTCTGCCACTGCAGATTTGTTGTGTTGTCCAAGACGAATACGGCACTTGTGTTCCCGAATGCACGTTGCTATTGTCCTACCAGTCTCTCCACTTTCGCATTCCACCTTGTTAACGCCTGCAGTGTGTAATGCGTCCACCTTGTCCTTGGTGGAGCCTAGCACGTCCTGGATCCTACGACCACTATACAAGACAGGCTGCACCCCAACGGGGCGAAGGTGTTTGCCTATTCAGACAGTACATTTTTCACATAAGGTAAGCACACTGTTGGCTGCAGTTTGTCTATTTCTTGCTAATCTTTCTTACTTGTGTTTGTCGACAAGGCTGTGTGGATCGACTTATGGCTGTATCCATTGGCTAGAAACGATGTGCTTAGCCTATTAAGCTCAGGTGTGATATTTTGAGCATCACTTAAGCGCTGCACACTGATTGCCAAAGAATGGATGACAGTTCTTCTGCACTGGGTGGTGGTAGGATTGGGCATGCAGATACCTGTCTGCAAGTGTAGGCTTGCGATATACTCTGTGCCCCAGTGTGCCCTCCATTCTCCTGTATACTTATACGTCTAGAAATGGAATTGCACCATTCTTTTCTACTTCGAGTGTGAACTGTACCTTCCCGTACATGTTGTTAAAATATTCGTGAAACTTGTGTAGCTCCGTTTCACCATGAGGCCGTATAGTGAACGTGTCTGAACCAGCAACGTGGGCGTAAAGGAGCTGAACTGAGAGCCGTTGCTTCAAAGGCTTCCATGAATATGTCGGTTGCCAGCGGAGATAGGGGAGACCACATTGCTACGCCGTCTGTCTCCTCGTAGTATCATCCTTGCTATTTGAAGTACGTTGCAATCAGGCACAACTGAACCAGGTCGCATATGTCTGGCGGGAGATGCTCCTGAAGGATGCAGATAGCTTCATCTACTGGCATGTTTGTAAATACTGAAAAATGGTTCAAATGGCTCTGAGCACTATGGGACTTAACTGCTGAGGTCATCAGTCCCCTGGAACTTAGAACTACTTAAACCTAACTAACCTAAGGACATCACACACATCCATTCCCGAGGCAGGATTCGAACCTGCGCCCGTAGCAGTCGCGCAGTTCCAGACTGTAGCGCCTAGAACCACTCGGCCACCGCTAATACTGACTTTACGTCAAAGCTGACCAAGATGTCCATAGGTAAAATTGTTTCCCACTTTAGGCATTCTACAAAGTGCTACGAGTTCTTCACATAAGACTCTGTCTTGCCAACTAGACATCTTAATTTGCAGGCAAGATACTTTGCCAAATTGAAAGTAGGTGAATTGATGCCATTTGCTACTGGCCTCAAAGGATAACTTTCGTTAAGTATCTTTAGAACACCATAAATTTTAGGAGAGACTGGTACTCTGGGAATAAGACCCTTGGCTGTGTCAGCATCAATTATTTTGTTCAGAGATAAATTCAGAAGATGACCATTGTCAGAGAAATATGATAGTGTAATTCCAGCATAAGTTTAAAGTCATAAGGCCAACAAATACATTTTTAGGCACATTCCACCACACAACATTATTGAAGGACTCATTCACTTTCTGGGTCTTCCATGTAAACACTTCTTTAGTAGCTCAGGATTTGCCAATCTCAAATCTCTGTAAATAGGTTTGATTGCCTCCATTACTGCCAAAGGAAGAGAATGTTTATATATAAATTCATGCAGCGTGCCAGAAAATTCAGCTTGTCTATATGTACACCAAGTGTTTGGTGGAGGTGAACACAATGCATGACATGGCTTTTCATCGGTTGATATTCGATGAACGAAAGTGCTCCACACATCTCTTTTCATTTTCTCTATTCACTGCGGGTTTGGCGGGGCCGAGTGTTGGCCGCCGGCATGAACATTACTCGCCAATACGAACTGGCCATTACCAAGCAAACTGATAGATGTCTCTACGGTCTCGCTACCACGATCCTTTGCGTGTCCAGGGTGCCCATTTCTGCTGCTCATGCCTCAGTCTTCAGTGATCTTTTGTATCTCTAGTAATACAGGGGAGACTTAATGACAAGAAAAGATCTGCACATCGTCATTTAGCTGTATAATTTAAACAACGACCATGTGCTGTACCGTGAAGATTGTGTTAGTGTCAATTCACGGGTGGCACATATGAAGGCAACTTCAAATTTTAAGAAGTTATATAAGGAACAAGGCAGTGTACTGCTTGAGTGTCCCAAACTAGACCAACATGATTTTTGTTTGATTGATCCAAATGAAGCATGTTGTAGATTCATTAATATCCACAATGTAAAAAAAAAGTTGTAATGTAGTAGCCTCACACCTTCTCACTACAGATGCAACTGTAACAGGTCACAGTTGTTAGTAGCGTACGTGCAACACAATAAATAGATATGAACGCCTGCTCTCTGCCAAACATGGATGCATAATGCTCTTTGTCAATAATCAAATTCAGCACATTTTCTGATGACAGTGAAATCATATCTAAGGGTAAAATGCTAAGTTACAAGTTCTCACCCATTACATTACACTTCTCACAAATCAGCCGATTATTAATTGCATGTTAATGTGCACAATCAAGAGGCTTTGGCCAGTGACGTAACAGTAAAGGCTGATGTCACGTTGTCTTTTGGTGTATATATATATATTAATAGCTTTGTTAGCTGGCGAAACCAATGAATGTATTAGTTAAAAAAAAAAGTAATCTGTTCAAAAATGTTCAAATGTGTGTGAAATCTTATGGGACTTAACTACTACGGTCATCAGTCCCTAAGCTTACACACTACTTAACCTAAATTATCCTAAGGAAAAACACACACACACACACACACACACACATGCCTGAGGGAGGACTCGAACCTCTGCCATGACCAGCCACACAGTCCGTGACTATGGCGCCCTAGACTGCTCGGCAAATTCTACGCGGCATTACTGCCATTCCAGATGCTGCAGTTAGTCTAGGGAAACGGAAAACATTTAATCTGTGACAATTACAAGGACGTATCTATTCAGGCTGCACGTGGAAGGCATCAATACAAAATACCAAAACAAAATTCCCAGAAGGAAGAAGATTCAAAACAGTAGGATACTGCCAACAATTATCTATGTTTTTAAAGTACAGGGTGTTTAATAAAGTTAATATCGGGATTTTAAAACTTTATAATATTTATTATATTAAACTTACAGTTATAAATGATATGTCAAATGAAAGAGCAACTCAAACAGTTTTACCAAGAACCTTATAAATGTTCAATGTGAGCACTATTTGTCACACGGCACACATCAAGTCCATAGCCGAGTTCTTCCCAAATGGTGATAAGTGTGTCTTCAGTGATTGTAGCAACAGCTGCTTCAATCTGGTTTCTTAATTCAGGGAGGTCTGCTGGTAGCAGAAGCCCATACACAGGATCCTTGATGAAGCTCCAAGGGAAAAAAATTGCATGGCGTTAGGTCAGGTGAACGTGGAGGCCATGCGAAGCAAGCCCTGTCATTGGGCCCCTTGTGGCCTATCCAGTGCTTGGGTACAGTGAAGTTCAACCAATGGTGTACCTTGCTATGCGAGTGAGGTGGCGCACCATCTTGCTGGAAAATGAAGTTCTCTGGCTCAGCTTCTTCCAACTGAGGGAAGAGTCATTGCTCTAGTGTGTCAAGGTAAGAAGTTCCAGTTACAGTAGGTTCATCAAAAAAGAAAGGCCCATAAACTGTCCGCTGGGATACGGCACTAAAAACAGTCACTTTAGGGGAATCTCGTTGCATTTGTACCACCTCATCAGGATTTTCAGAGCCACAGATGCACACATTGTGTGTCAACATGTCCACTAAGATGAAAGGTGGATTCATCACTGAAGACAACATGAACCAGAAAATCTCCATCATCATGAAATAATATTTCGTTTGTGAAGTCGGCAAGTAATCCATGGTCTGCAGGTTTTAGAGCATGTAATAATTATAAACAGTAAGGACACAGTTGTATGCGTTTTCTTAAAACTTTCCAAACAGTCGTCATGGGAACTTGTACTTCACGACTAGCCTTCCGGACTAATTTCTTTGGGCTATGAGTGAATGACTCTCTCACTCCTTCAACAGTCTCTTCACCAACTCTTGGTCATCCTGTGCTCTTCCCTTTAGAAAGGCAGCCGGTATCTTCAAATTGATGATACCATCTACGAATGTTATTAACATTTGGAGGATCACAACTGAACTTCAGCCGGAATGCACATTGCACAGTAACTACAGATTCGGTCTTTGCAAATTGCAAAACACAAAACGCTTTCTGTTCACTAGTAGCCTGCCAACTTTGCTACTACCACTGTCTAGCAGATTGTGGCGGAAACATTGCTCACTACACATGCGCACTGGTGCCAAATACAACAGTTTGAGTTGCTATTTCATTTGATATATCATTTATAATTGTAAGTTTAATGTAATAAATATTATAAAGCGTTAAAACCCTGATATTAATTTATAAACACTCCATATTTGAAGGCACACAGATCATCATTGGGATGTTTGGATCAGAATTTAATCTGAATTTCTTTCAGTCAGTAATCAAGTTATGAAGCAGCATACACAATCACGAAACAAATAAAAACAACATTCTTAAAACATGCGCCTATTACGAACTGCAAAACATATTGGCAGTCACTATTGTTCAGGCTTAACGACAAGTGACGACACAAAGTTGAAGTACCCAAGAGCAGAGAAGGCTGTGGGATGACGTCAGGTAATAGTCCGCTGACGAGGACGGCACCACAACAGGAGCTGCCCCTATCCGAAGAGAAGATGCTGCTCCTGCCAGCCTCGGCCGGAGAGTAGAAGTCGGACGCTACTAGAAACTGCGCCTTAGAACAGAGCACTACGACAGCCTGTGGGACAAACTTTCATGAACATTGTATGTAGTGAAGGACACTGACTGTTTGCATGTCGCCCATCGCTTGCGACAACTCGTTGTAAATACAAAGTTAAGTATTTTCAATCTCTTTATTGTAATAAAAACTATTAATGTGATTTGCTTGAATTGTTGTATAGCTAACCAAGAAAGCAGCATCCTTTAGGCACCCTATAAGAGACGTGTGGGAAGCACTCTACAACTATCACCTGCTCCCCTTGCATTTTTTGTAGTTCAAATAACATATATGTACATAATATGCATCAGAACACCCACCTATAATATGTCCATAATCTAATATAGTTACTCAGAATTTACCTCGCAATTTCAGTTTTTATGATGACAGGTTCGTCAAATATACCAAAATTCGTTAAGTACAGTGCGAACATAAACATTAACACTTAAGCCAGTAGTTTAGAATAGCAGTATGGCAGCGACTGCAAAGGACTTGTAAACAGCTGGTTATATCCATAAGAAATGGGAATAAACTGATACAACTATTTTACCTGTAGAGTTTTGACATTACGGTCAGTACATGTGTCGTATTTGGGTGTAATTTTTCGTACAGCAGACGGGAGATAACAAGGAAAGGAACACGTCTCAATGCAAACATAACTAGAAACATCTTATGTATTTTTGTTTTTGTACTGTATATAATCCTAAATAATTACAGTACAGTTTGTCTCATCCTAAATAACAGCAGTATTTGAGTAGTCTATATCTATTTCAGGGGATTTAATGAGCTAATATTAACAGACGCATCTTAGTGATGTGCTTTTAATCAATTATGATCAACGTCGGCTTTTCTTTGAATAGTGGGCTCATTATGAAAGTGCTCCTATAAGTAGAACGTTCTATTTGTCATTGAAAACAAGTGTCTTTATTCATTTGAGTATTGTTACAAAAACTACAGTCTGTTTTAAACATGCTTATATGTAAACAGATGCTCTTCTCTTAACACGATTCTACATTGTAAGTTTTAAACTCAACTAGTACGCAAATATTTGCACATCTCTAGAAATTCTTTATATTACCTTGTGAAACTTAAAACGTCATTTCTTCTCAGAAAATCGTGTTGCTACCACGCCACTTCTCTCACCAAATGTCAGGCTTCAGTGAAAGCTACGTCTTTGCCAGTCATGTAATGTATGCAGTGTCGCCAAAACTTTTCAATTCAATGACCCACCCAGGATCATCAAATTACCTGATTTTACCTCAAAAATCCGCTGTTTCAAAAATAGTTGCAGAAATGTATCCTGGCGCTATGTGATGCCATTCCCTGTTACTCATCATGTCTCTCGTCGGCTCGAAAAAAACATATGTCCTTTGCTTTCTATCACCTCTATTGCAGCCATCAGTGCTACTATTGTTTCAGTTTTCAGTCTGTTCCTAAGACCAGTTTTCCAGTTTTTAAGGGTACAAAACACTCATTTCACCGAGGTGTTGGAAAAGGGAAGATAAGGGAGACGACATGAATACCAAATATGCCAAAGTAAATGCGTTATCCGCCGCTGAAAGTACAGTTTTGTAGTTGAAGATGGATCTTCCAAGTGCATTACACTGTTCCAGTACCCTATCCGTACATTGTTGTTGTTGTGGTCTTCAGTCCTGAGACTGGTTTGATGCAGCTCTCCATGCTACTCTATCCTGTGCAAGCTTCTTCATCTCCCAGTACCTACTGCAACCTACATCCTTCTGAATCTGCTTAGTGTATTCATCTCTTGGTCTCCCTCTACGATTTTTACCCCCCACTCTGCCCTCCAATACTAAATTGGTGATCCCTTGATGCCTCAGAACATGTCCTACCACCCGATCCCTCCTTCTGCTCAAGTTGTACCACAAACGTCTCTTCTCCCCAATCCTATTCAATACTTCCTCATTAGTTATGTGATCTCCCATCTAATCTTCAGCATTCTTCTGTAGCACCACATTTCAAAAGCTTCTATTCTCTTCTTGTCCAAACTATTTATCATCCATGTTTCACTTCCATACATGGCTACACTTCATACAAATACTTTCAGAAAAGACTTCCTGACACTTAAATCTATACTCGATGTTAATAAATTTCTCTTCTTCAGAAACGCTTTCCTTGCCATTGCCAGTCTACATTTTATATCCTCTCTACTTCGACCATCATAAGTTATTTTGCTCGCCAAATAGCAAAACTCCTTTACTACTTTAAGTGTCTCATTTCCTAATCTAATTCCCTCAGCATCACCCGACTTAATTCGACTACATTCCATTATCCTCATTTACTTTTGTTAATGTTCATCTTATATACTCCTTTCAAGACACTGTCCATTCCCTTCAACTGCTCTTCCAAGTCCTTTGCTGTCTCTGACAGAATTACAATGTCATCGGCGAACCTCAAAGTTTTTATTTCTTCTCCATGGATTTTAATACCTACTCTGAATTTTTCTTTTGTTTCCTTTACTGCTTGCTTAATATACAGATTGAATAACATCGGGGAGAGGCTACAACCCTGTCTTTACTCCCTTCCCAACCACTGCTTCCATTTCATGTCCCTTGACTCTTATAACTGCCATCTGGTTTCTGAACAAATTGTAAATAGACTTTCACTCCCTGTATTTTACCCCTGCCACCTTTAGAATTTGAAAGAGAGTATTCCAGTCACCATTGTCAAAAGCTTTCTCTAAGTCTACAAATGCTAGAAACGTAGGTTTGCCTTTCCTTAATCTTTCTTCTAAGATAAGTCATACAGTCAGTATTGCCTCGCAGGTTCCAGTATTTCTACGAAATCCAAACTCCCCAAGGTCGGCTTCTATTAGTTTTTCCATTCGTCTGTTAAGAATTCGTGTTAGTATTTTGCAGCTGTGGCTTATTAAACTGATTGTTTGGTAATTTTCACATCTGTCAACACCTGCTATATTTGGGATTGGAATTATTATATTCTTCTTGAAGTCTGAGGGTATTTCACCTGTTTTATACATCTTGCTCACCAGATGGTAGAGTTTTGTCAGGACTGGCTCTCCCAAGGCCGTCAATAGTTCCAATGGAATGTTGTCTACTCCGGGGGCCTTGTTTCGACTCAGGTTTCTCAGTGCTCTATCAAACTCTTCACGCAGTATCATATCTCCCATTTCATCTTCATCTACATCCTCTTCCATTTCCATAATATTGTCCTCAAGTACATCACCCTTGTATAGAGCATCTATATACTCCTTCCACCTTTCTGCTTTCCCTTCTTTGCTTAGAACTGGGTTTCCATCTGAGCTCTTGATGTTCATACAAGTGGTTCTCTTATCTCCAAAGGTCTCTTTAATTTTCCTGTAGGCAGTATCTATCTTACCCCTAGTGATATAAGCCTCTACATCCTTACATTTGCCCTCTAGCCATCCCTGCTTAGCCATTTTGCACTTTCTGTCGATCTCATTTTTGAGACGTTTGTATTCCTTTTTGCCTGCTTCATTTATTGCATTTTTATATTTTCTCCTTTCATCAATTAAATTCAATATTTCTTCTATCACCCAAGGATTTCTACTAGCCCATGTCTTTTTACCTACTTGATCCTCTGCTGCCTTTACTGCTTCATCCCTCAAAGCTACCCATTCTTCTTCTACTGTATTTCTTTACCCCATTCCTGTCAATTGTTCCCTTATGCTCTCCCTGAAACTCTGTACAACCTCTGGATTGGTCAGTTTATCCAGGTCCCATCTCTTTAAATTCCCACCTTTTGGCAGTCTCTTCAGTTTTAATCTACAGGTCATAACCAATGGATTGTGGTCAGAGACCACATCTGCCCCTGGACATGTCTTACAATTTAAAACCTGGTTCCTAAATCTCTGTCTTACCATTATATAATCTATCTGATACCTTTTAGTATCTCCAGGGTTCTTCCATGTATACAACCTTCTTTCATGATTCTTAAACCAAGTGTTAGCAATGATTAGGTTGTGCTCTGTGCAAAATTCTCCCAGGCGGCTTCCTCTTTCATTTCTTAGCCCCACTCCATATGAACCTACTACAGTTCCTTCTCTCCCTTTTCCTACACTCGAATTCCAGTCACCCATGACTATTAAATTTTCATCTCGCTTCACTATCTGAATAATTTCTTTTATTTCATCATACATTTCTTCAATTAGTTCATCATCACCAGAGCTAGTTGGCATATAAACTTGTACTACTGTAGTAGGTCTTGGCCACAATAATGCGTTCACTATACTGTTTGTAGTAGCTTACCCACATTCCTATTTTCCTATTCATTATTAAACCTACTCCTGCATTACCCCTATTTGATTTTGTGTTTATAACCCTGTAGTCACCTGACCAGAAGTCTTGTTTTTCCTGCCACCGAACTTCACTAATTCCCACTATATCTAACTTTAACCTATACATTTCCCTTTTAAAATTTTCTAACCTACTTGCCCGATTAAGGGATCTGACATTCCACGCTCCGATCCGTAGAATGCCAGTTTTTTTCCCCCTGATAATGACATCATCTTGAGTATTCCCCACCCGGAGATCCGAATGGGGGACTATTTTACCTCCGGAATATTTTTCCCAAGAGGATGCCATTATCATTCAACCATACAGTAAAGCTGCATGCCCTCGTGAAAATTTATGGCCGTAGTTTCCCCTTGCTTTCAGCCGTTCGCAGTACCAGCAGAGCAAGGCTGTTTTGGTTAGTTTTACAAGGCCAGATCAGTAAAATATCCAGACTGTTGCCCCTGTAACTACTGAAAAGGCTGCTGCCCCTCTTCAGGAACCACATGTTTGTCTGGCCTCTCATTCAGATACCCCTCCGTTGTAGTTGTACCTATGGTACGGCTATCTGTATCGCTGAGGCACGCAAGCCTCCCCACCAACGGCAAGGTCCATGGTTCAAGGGGGGGGGGGGGGGGGGGTCTGTACATTATTTGACAGAAAACCATCTAGTTGCACAAGGATATAGATCACTGTGTATTTCAGTGCAAAAAAAAAAAACACTAGCAATTCTTGAAATGTCTCTCTGCTACCAAAACTTTTACTGAAATGAGAATCTAAGTTTTTCAGCAGATCCTCGACGCCTCTTTGAGCCCCTAAGCATGCTTTTGAAACACAAAGATGAGTCACACGACAGAGCATTCAATATATGCTACATGTGGGAAGTCTCTTTGTAGGCTCGAAAAAAATGGATGTTGCTCTCCAAGCATAACATTTGCTGTGTATGAGCTAAATCAAGATAAATGCTCTTTTATTCTAAAGAATCTCTCAGTGCCTTGAATAAGATGTCAACTTATTGTTTCAAACTCGAAAACGTCCTGCGAAATCATCGAGTGAGAGGCATCATGTTGTAGTCCTGGTGGGTGTACATCACCTGCAACACGATGCATGTCGACCACAAAATCCGGCGTTAGGTGCTGGGCCAAAGTCATTGTTCGAATGCTGTTGATGTAATACATGTGAAAATAATCGATGTGGAGGTTGCGGACACAGTAAAATGGTGAAAACTGAAGACATTACAACTCGGAGTCACCAGTGAGGAGGATTACCGGGTTGGTTGCACCAGTAATAACACCCCTTTAGCAGTAGTTCATTTATTAACCTTAACACATACAAGGATCACAAAGGACTGAACATGGCGGAAGAGCCAAAGATAATGCTTAGAGTCCAATGATGAATGCATAATGTTGGTGTCGATTTCACCTGCGCCACATTGTATTTGGTTGGATGTGAACCAGTATGTAGTTACAGGTATGCACGCTAGAGGCGCTGGTGCATAGGTGTACGCTTTCGCGCATCTTGTAATATGGGCTTAAGGGGTGCCATTATTCACCATACGTTTGAACGACAGATGAATAATAGACCCCTACCCTTTTGCATTTGCCTCCTCTTGACACAGGACAAAGCAGGTTTCCCAACAAGAGAATGGAGCCCCTGTGGCTCAGGCTCAGTTTCAGTGAAAGACAGCACCTCAAACTTGTTGATCAAGGGGGTTGGTCTAACACCTTGATTCCTCCCAGGTTCCTGATTGCCATGTACAAAATGCCTCAACCTACCATTGACATGCCACTCGCAGTTGAGTGGACGACTAATGACAGATCCTCTATTTCCCACAAAGGAGACACATTTCACAGGTGGGTATAGTAACTGAATTAGCTTTGGTACTCTTAGTACACGACTCTCAGAAGCTCTCCCAATATTACCTGATTTTGTAGTCATCAGGTCCAGAGTTGTTGCTGGGAGCAGGTACATTTGGTGACAGTGGACAATGATAATATGAAGTACCGGATGGTTATAATTAATCTTCACAGCAGCTGCCAACTGTGACAGTAATCTGGACGATTTCCACCTGCTTACAAGCATAAAACTAGGTGTTTGAGAACAGCTTGCACAGTGGAGCTGCAGTGCAATATTTTACACAACAATGAACAATTAACATTAAACTAACCCTGCTAATTATCTTTTAATTTGTTGAGCTAAAATATTCCTAAGAGCTGAAGCAGTTAGAACAAGAGAAAAACCTGTGGTAAAAAATATCAGTTTTCTAAACCTTTTTGAATTTATAGTCACTAACTAATCGGTAATAGCGTAAATTTATGATTAAAGTAGATAATATACATTCCTCTTGAAACTATAATAAGTTCAATTCTTAATTAATCTTCCTACTGTTGATGATATGAAATTCTTACATTACCCGATTTTGTAGTCATCAGGTCCAGAGTTGTTGCTGGGAGCAGGTACATTTGGTGACAGTGGACAATGATAATATGAAGTACCGGGTGGTTATAATTAATCTTTCCCTATTTAAAACTTTATAACACCGAAGCTAATTACCGTATGAGTACCAAACGTGGTAGCATTAATGCTACGGACATGGGGAAGAGAAATAATGCAGAAGCAGTTCAATCGAAACACTTTTAATGTTATGGTATGGTACATCATACCATTACATACCAGTGCCATTACTTCTACAAAAGCGGATAAATCTCTTGATATGCTGCACTTCAGATCAGCACATGTATGAATATTACCCTGGTAAACCCTGTCCTTCAGGTAGACCCACAACCATAAATCACAGGGAGTAAGATCAGATGATCATGTGAGCCAATCATTTGGAAACGATCGGCTGATAATCCGATCATTTCCAAATGTATTTCGGAGAAGCAGGTGAACTTCATGAGCAATGTGTGGCGAGGCCTCATCTTAAATGAAAACTGTTGAGTTCAACGAGTCTCCCCCTCCTGTAGGGCAGGTGTGACATGCTGGCGAAGCATATCGCAGTAGTGCTGGCCAGCCACACTGCACAACATTGGTCCTTGAGCACCAACTTGTTCAAAAACGAATGGAACCATGACGAAAGTAGCCACGAAGCCACACTGTAAGGTGACACGTTCACCATACAGAGGAACTTTATACACAGTGACTGGAGGTGAAGATACCCCTACTTGGCAATTCCATGTGTTCACTTCACCCATCACAGAAAAATAGTCCATAGGATGGTCAAGGGCCAGCCCTCGTAAACTTCAATCCTTGTGAGAAAGTGGAGAGCAAAGCCAACCCATCATTGTGCACCCTGTTGTGCAAATTGCTGTACGATATGGATCTTGTACGGATACCATTTGGGAATGATTC
This sequence comes from Schistocerca gregaria, assembly GCF_023897955.1. Lineage (NCBI taxonomy): Eukaryota > Metazoa > Arthropoda > Insecta > Orthoptera > Acrididae > Schistocerca > Schistocerca gregaria. The sequence goes on along the minus strand of NC_064921.1, from coordinate 603,833,974 downwards.
AAAGTACAGTGGACCGTGGGATGTTCAACTGTCATGACACAACACTTGAACTGCCTGACGATCGGGAATTGCAAGCAGTGTTGTCTCCCACAGCAACAGCAATTTCATCAACCACCTGTGATGTTACCGGTCGTCAGCCTCTTCCCAGAGTGACACCCAGTTCTCCAGCTGCTTGGAACTTCTTCATTGTGATCTGCACAGCAGATGGAGAAAGAGGACACCTTTCTGTAATCCTTTCAGCTGGCGGTATTCTCGAAATGCAGCTACGCTGCTTTTGTCCAAGTTCATGTTGACACGTCGACAAGTAGACTGCGACTGGTCAGGTGTGTGAGACTATGAATCATGGTGTCTGATCATGGCACCTGGTGGCCACAGTTGGAACTGGATGGTGGTGCTGTGACACATGAAAATCAAGCACCCCTTACTCTGGACGTTAATGCTACCAAGTTTGGTACTTGTATGATAATTATTTTCCCTGTTATAACATGTTAAATAGGGAAAGTTTAATTATGCAATAGAATGATTTGCATTATACTAAAACATTGATCAGACTTTATGACAATAAATTTAGACTGCAAGGTTCGATTATTTATAAGGTAAAAATCTGCACAAAACAGCGAGCAGATTGACACGTCATTAAACCAATCATTTCCCAAAACAATTAAAATGTAGAAAAAAAGTCTGGACATATCATTAGTGACAGGAAGTCTATCGCCTACAATAATATAAATTCTAAAATATCTCTAAATACAATGCTATCATTTGTAATAGCAAAAGTAACCCCCCCCCATTGAATCATAGACCTTGCCATTGGTGTGGAGGCTTGCATGCCTCAGCGATACAGATAGCCGTACCGTAGGTGCAACCACAACGGAGGGGTATCTGTTGAGAGGCCAGACAAATGTGTGGTTCCTGAAGAGAGCAGCAGCCGTTTCAGTAATTGCAGGGGCAACAGTCTGGATGATTGACTGATCTGGCCTTGTAACACTAAACAAAACGGCCTTGCAGTGCTGATACAGCGAACGGCTGTAAGCCTACTACAGTAGTACAAGTTTATATGCCAACTAGCTCTGCAGATGACAAAAAAATTGTAGAAATGTATGATGAGATAAAAGAAATTATTCAGATAGTGAAGGGAGACGAAAATTTAATAGTCATGGGTGACTGGAATTTGGTAGTAGGAAAAGGGAGAGAAGGAAACATAGTAGGTGAATATGGACTGGGGCAAAGAAATGAAAAAGGAAGCCGCCTGGTAGAATTTTGCACAGAGCACAACTTAATCATAGGTAACACTTGGTTCAAGAATCATAAAAGAAGGCTGTATACATGGAAGAGACCTGGAGATGCTGACAGGTTTCAGATAGATTATATAATGGTAAGACAGAGATTCAGGAACCAGGTTTTAAATTGTAAGACATTTCCAGGGGCAGATGTGGACTCTGACCACAATCTATTCGTTGTGAACTGTAGATTAAAAGCGAAGAAACTGCAAAAAGGTGGCAATTTAAGGAGATGGGACCTGGATAAACTGACTAAATCAGAGGTTGTACAGAGTTTCAGGGAGAGATTCTTGAGTAACAGAAGAAATATTGAATTTAATTGATGAAAGGAGAAAATATAAAAATGCAGTAAATGAAGCAGGCAAAAAGGAATACAAACGTCTCAAAAATGAGATTGACAGGTAGTGCAAAATGGCTAAGCAGGGATGGCTAGAGGAAAATGTAAGGATGTAGAGGCTTATCTCACTAGGGGTAAGATAGAGACTGCCTACAGAAAAATTAAAGAGACATTTGGAGAAAAGAGAACCATTTGTATGAAATCAAGAGCTCAGATGGAAACCCAGTTCTAAGCAAAGAAGGGAAAGCAGAAAGGTGGAAGGAGTATATAGAGGGTCTATACAAGAGCGATGTTCTTGAGGACAATATTATAGAAATGGAAGAGAATGTAGATAAAAATAAAATATGAGATATGATACTGAGTGAAGAGTTTGACAGAGCACTGAAAGGCCTAAGTCGAAACAAGACCCCGGGAGTAGACAACATTCCATTAAAACTACTGACAGCCTTGGGAGAGCCAGAGCTAACACAACTCTACCATCTAGTGAGCAAGATGTATGAGACAGGCAAAATATCCTCAGACTTCAAGAATAATTTTTATAATTTCAATTCCAATGAAAGCAGGTGTTGACAGATGTTAAAATTGCCGAACTATCAGTCTAATAAGCCACAGCTGCAAAAAAGTAACTTGAATTCTTTACAGACGAATGGAAAAGCTGGTTGAAGTCGACCTCGAGGATGATCAGTTTGGATTCCATAGAAATGTTAGAACACGTGAGGCAATACTGACCCTATGGCTTATCTTAGAAGCTAGATTAAGAAAAGGCAAACCTACATTTCTAGCATTTGTAGACTTAGAGAAGGCTTTTGACAATGTTGACTGGAATACTCTCTTTCAAATTCTGAAGGTGGCAGGGTTAAAAATACAGGGAGTGAATGGGCTCATCTCATCCGTACATGCTTGTCTCTGTCGACGACTTTACAAGAAATCACCCACAAGTGCCTTGTCAAGCTTGAACACGTCACTCGCCTACGCAAGGAAAACTTCGAGTTCTCCCTCAGGCTCCATAAAACACAGCTCCAGCTCTCCGATGCAGCAAAGGAATTACAGACACTACAACAAGGACAAAGAAAGGTCAGTAAGTGCGCATCGAATCTGCTTGCAATCCCGGCAACTGAGCCTCTGTGTGTTTATCTCCCACTACCCCTCCCAACTGTGCTATCAAGACTACCATAACGTGTACTAACAGTTCCACAGTGCCATACCCTTCTAACAAGGCAGAATTTGACACTCAGATGGACACAAGTGCGCATGCACAACGAGCATCATGTGTTCCTGAACTAACAGCTCCTACCCCACGTCTCGCAGACAGCACCTCAAACTATGCAACATCGGCTCCTGCGTGCCGGTGTGCGACCGCCACTGACAACACAAACAGTGCACTCACGCCAAGCGTTACGCCCATGACCGTGCTGCCAGAAGCCGTGCCCTCAGACAATGGACTCACTAACGGCTCACAAGCTATACCGAGCTCACCCGACCACGAAGCCACTGCTTTGGACCAGCGGCCATCTTGTCACATTGACTCCTGGGACACTTCGCCGCCTTGACTCCCGTTGGAACTGCTGAGTGGCTTCGAACACCACAACTACACCTCGCCTGCCCCGCCCATCACACATTATAAACAAACTGCCTCCTGTGCAGCCGGCAACATTTCTGTCATCACCAATGACATGGTTCACAAGCTTTGCCTCATGCCAGGTCTCCTGATCTCCAGTAAACCACATCAACTTTGTCCTGAGTGCCTCTCTGACCTTAAAAATCAGATTTCTGAACTACTAACGTCCGGTGTCATTGAACCCTCTACCAGTAGCTGGTCTACGCCCATACATATGACACCCCAGAAAGACGCGTTCTGGCTCATGTGCAGAGACTACCATCGACTAAACGCACGAATAATTATGACACCTACCCCATACCCAACATTGCCAACTTTACCAGTTCCCTCGCAGGTTGGACCACGTTCTGTGTCACTGATTGCAAACGGACCTATCACCAGATCCCCATGGCACTTGAAGACGTCAAGAAGACAGCAATCACCACCCCAATCGGATTATTTCAGTTTCGATTGATGCCCTTCGGTCTGAAAAACGCAACCCAGACCTGGCAAAGCTTCACCAACGAAGTGCTCTTCGACCTAAAATTCTGCTTTTCTTTTCTTGATTACATTCTTGTGTTCAGCTCCTCCGTCGAGGACAACATTTGAGATGTGCAAACTGTTATGAACACTCACGCAGCAGCAGGCATCGAGATCAAACAGGACAAATTGCAGCTACATCAACCCGTTGTCACTTTTCTTGGTTTTTGGGTCTCTGCCGATGGCATTTCACCTCCCCCAGAGAAAGTACAAACAATACTAAACCTACACATACCTTCATCATTCAAACAGCTCCTTCGCTTTCTGGGGACGGTTAATTATTATCGCCGACATTTACCTCGAGCTGCAGAGATTCAGGCTCCACTGACGGACGCCTTGGCAGGCACCAACACTTCTGGATCTAGGCCCGTTCCATGGACCCCTGCTAGGACTGAGTCTTTCACTGCCCTCAAAAATCTTCTTGCTGAGACCTGCACCATCACGCATCCTTATCCCAACATGCAGCTTTTCATCACCACAGACACAAGGGATACTGCTATTGGCACTGTCCTTAGCCAGACAATCGACGGCCAAATTTTGCCTCTGCAGTACTTCTCCCGCAAGCCCACCAATGCACAATGGAAATATTCCGTGTTCGACAGGGAGTTGCTCATGGTCTACGAAGCGATCAAGCATTTTAAGACTGATGTTGAGGGGCGCCCTTTCTATGTTTTAATGGACCACAAACCCCTGGCTGCGGCCTTTACAAACCCGCCAGCCTACCCACCTCCTCGCTGCTTCAGATACATAGACATCATATCTCAGTTCACCACCGATGTCAGACACACAAAGGGTGCTGACAATATAGTTGCTGATTTCCTTTAACGAGTCAACGCCATCCTTTCGCTATTAGAACTCTCTGAACTGCTTAACCTCCAACCCGCTGATGAGGAAACACAAAACATGATTTCAGACTCTACTTGTTCACTACACTCTGTCCGCACCACCTTCCCTGGCATTTCTGATGAGATCTGGTATGATGACAGTACGGGCACGATATACCCCCTCATCCCAACCACGCTCCGTCGAGCTGTCTTCAACACATTGCATAATTGAGCCCACCCCGGTGTTTGTGCGTCCGCCTGCCTCGTAGCAGAGCACTTTGTGTGGAGGAATGTCAACAGGGACTGTGAGTAATGGGCACAATCCTGCAGTGCCAATGCTGCAAAGTACACAAGCACACTTCATCCCAACTCAGCGCCTTTTTGATCCCTCCTGGGTGTTTCCAGCGTATTCATATTGACACTGTCAGCCCTCTCCCCTCCTCTAACAGCTTTCGTAGTGTTATCTCATCGATCGAACAACTCACTGGGTTGTGGCTGTCCCCCTCCCCAATATTACGGTAGAAACTGTTGCTTGAGCTTTCGTCGAGTCACGGGTATCACGTTTCGGATTTCCAGCTATCATCACGACTGACCAGGGCAGACAATTTGAGTCGGCCCTGTTCAATGAGATTTGTAACATTTGCGGCATCAGGCGCCTCCATACCACAGCATATTACCTGCAAAATAATGGGCTAGTTGAGTGCTGGCACTGTACTTTCAAAGCAACTCTTCGATGCCAGGACTCTATATGGACGGAGGCCCTTCCTCTTGTGCTGCTCGGCATTCATGCGATTTATAAGGAAGACCTCAAAGGCACAATAGGTGAGTTTGTATATGGCAAGAACATTGTTCTCCCTGGTGAACTTGTGAGCCCATCCGCTTCTCTCCCTCAGTGTGACTTAGCTTCCTTCATGGACCGCGTCAGACGCCACTTGATCAATCTCCATATCCCTCCGCCCACTAGCCATTCCCACCCTAAGGTTCACATCCCGAAATCTGTGGACAATTGCGAGTACATCATGCTCCGAGATGACACTGTCCGTGCTTCCCTCCAACCTCCATATACCGGCCCGTACTGAGTTCTCTGGTGCGCAGTCAACACCTATGACATCCAGATGAAAGATTCAGCTGTTACAGTTTCTCTCAACAGACTTAAGCCTGCTCATGTCAAGCCTTCTTCTACCCCCCCCCCCCTTCCCCCTTCAGGCCACGACCACGCCACTCACTGTCATGGTTCACGATGCTCCGACCACTCCCTCCACGGCGGACTTACACACTCGATTGAGTGACTTCCAGCTACAATCGTCAAGCTCTCCTTCAACATCGACCTCTACTCTGGTCTCACGCACTCTGTTCGGTGACCACATGCTCCCCACGTCGAGCTTACCTACAATCAAGCCCTCGCGCCGAGCCCCATAGCCGGTCCCTGAGACCTCTCCAATGTCGCCTGCCTCACCCTGTCAAGGTTTCTCACCCCCCCCCCCCCCCCCCATCTTGAACGTGCCCTCTCTCGAGGTGTTTTTCCCTGTCCCCCAGACATAATCCATGATATCTCAATAATACTGCATTATTATACACTGTTTGTCATGTGTTTCTCGTCATCCAGTGCTCACGACACAACTTCCGCCATTCCCTGCCACCTGGTGAAATGTGTTCCCCTCCTGCCCGACGTCGATCTGGACATCCTTCATGTGTTCGTCATGCCCACCGGAGACATCGTCATCATCGCTCCATTCCACCCGCAAACTGCTGGCCTACCTGTCGCCACACCACTCCCTGCTCGCTTCAATGATTTCCAGGTTCGGTGGCCGAACCTTCCCTCATGACATCTACCCACACAGCTCCCCGACGACGCTGTCGAGCTAACCGTGGTCTGGCTCCTGCAGACCACTCCTGCTGACGCCATAGTCACCCCCCCCCCCCCCCCCCCCCGGCCTCTCAAGAGTACTCCGCACTGCAGGGGAGAGGGGCTATGTGGCGCCGATGAAATCGACACCAACATCGATATGCATTCATTGTTGGACTCTAAGCATTATCTTTGGCTCTTCCGCAATTTTCAGTTCTTTGTGATCCTTGTATGTGTTAAGGTTAATAAATGAACTACTGCTAAAGGGGTGTTATTACTGGTGCAACCAACCTGGTAATCCTCCTCAACACCATCCACGCAGGAAATACCTAGTACACATGTGCAGCAGCAGCAGATGATATCCGCGAGCAGCAGACAATATGCACGTGAAAAGAAAACATAAGTGTCTGCTGTCTTCTAAAATCGTCCGTTCTACCGCGTGTAACTCAGGGGCTAGTATATGATACACTGGATATGTTCAAATTATTTATGTGAGCTCAATGTACGTATTTAATAAGAAATTTTTTTCTTTACCATTACTTATTAAGATGCATGGGCAGTTTACGATGATAGAAGAGAGAGCTGCGTGGTTAGGTGTTGAACACCATAGGCGACACCATTTTAGAGTTTTTTATATTTTGACGACTATGTGGAGATGTACCTTGGAAGACCCGTGCAACAAGAAAGTAGCCACGTGTTTTAATTTTATTGTGGCTGGTGCATGTTCCATTTTAGCGAGTTTTAACAGGTTCTTTTACTTTTTATTATTCTGATGATGGAAGCTTGACTTCCGAAACGCATCAATCTTAGTGTTTTACACTATAAACAAGTGGTTGAGCCGATATATTTTTTAACATTAAAATTTTTTTTCTCTTATGTAGGTTAGTAATGTTCTGAATTACAGACTCAATATTTTTATATTATGACATTTGGTTACACTGGTATATGTATATCAAAATTTACATTTATACAGCATATTACACATGGAAGATCCACTTGTTTTTGAAGCTATTGGCCTGGCAGTGGCAGAAAATCTTCAGTTTGGGGCAGAACAGCGACAAAAACGAAAAGCCAGACGTTGTTGGGTTCGACTCTGGCTGAAAGGAAGGGAAGAAGGCAGGGGAATATATTCACTTTTAATGAAAGAACTGAGGCCTGAAGAGCCTCAAGAATTTCGGAACTTTCCTAGGATGGGCATGACCTGTTTTGAGAAACTGCTGTCTATGATAGAGTATATAATCAAAAAGTGTGATACAGTCATGAGGGAGGCTATCTCACCTTCTTGATGGTAAGAATTATATGTCAATATGTTTTGTGATCATACCAACCAAGATGTCTCATATAATTCTGTTACATGCCCTGTTATGTTGCAGGCTGGTTGTAACATTACGGTTCCTGGCGACTGTGGGATCTTCTAAGAGTCTGGCTTCCAGCCACAGAATTGCACAGCCCACCATTTCAAAAGTTGTTGTGGATGTATGCACTGAAATTTGTGACACTTTAAAGGACCATTACTTAAAGGTACATTTGTGTTATTTTTTCGAGTTCGGAAAAATATATATATATATATATATATATATATATATATATATATATATATATATATATGACAGTAATTAGGTATATAACATTACAGGCACCATCAACAGAAGAAGAGTGGAATAAAATTGCCAAAGAATTTGCTGAACTGTGGCAGTTCCCAAACTGCATTGGTAAGCCACAGAATTAAGTTACTTAATATGGAGAAAATCTGACAATAATGAAGTGTATTTAAAATTCTTTTAATGAAGTACATCAGACGCTGCTTTAGGCAGTTTTTTATCTCCCACACTGCAAGTCTATGTACTGCTATATAAAACTACTTGCTTTTATTTTCAGGAGCAATGGATGGGAAACACATAGCATTTGCCCCACCACGAACTGCTGGATCAGCATACTTCAGTTATAAAAAATTCCACAGCTTTGTTTTACTAGCTATTGTTGATTCTAGGTACCGATTCTCTTTAATTGACATTGGGTGCAATGGAAGAGTGAGTGATGGGGGGCTGTATGCAAACAACCTGATTAGCAGTGCACTTTCGGAAAACTGATTGGAGGTACCACAGCAAAAATCACTTCCTGGCACAAACATTGATGTGCCGTATGTGGTTCTTGCTGGTGATGCCTTTCACCTGGAGCTGTATATCATGAAACTCTATAGAGAGTGCCAGAACCAGAAGTCCAAACAGATTTTTAACTACAGACTGTCAAGAGGGAGGCGAGTAGTGGAAAACACTTTCGGAATTCTGGCCAACTGTTTCAGAGTTCTTCTCAGTACAATTCGACTACCTGTTGAGAAAGTGGAATTAATTATTCAGATTTATGCATACTGTGCAACTACTTGATTGAAGGGGCAGACACCACATATCTGACAGCTGCTGATACAGAAAACACAGACTTGTGCAACATAAACAATGGTTCCTGGCGAGGAGAGAAATCTCTCTCTAGTATACCTCAGCAGAGTAGAAATCACACGTAACTGTGTGCCAGGGAAGTGCACGAAAAGTTTTGTGAATTCTTTAGTACAACAGGTTATGTGTCATGGCAGTGGGAAGCTGTTAAGAAGTACAACTTTTAACAGTAATAATATACAAAAGGCAATCTTTTATTTAAAAATAACTCATCAATGAAATGCAATGCCTGAACTTTAAAATCAGTTACAGATTTCTTTACATGTGGTGGTGGTGGTTAGTATTTAACGTCCCGTCGACAACGAGGTCATTAGAGACGGAGCGCAAGCTCGGGTTAGGGAAGGATTGGGAAGGAAATCGGCCTTGCCCTTTCACAGGAACCATCTCGGCATTTGCCTGAAGCGATTTAGGGAAATCACGGAAAACCTAAATCAGGATGGCCGGAGACGGGATTGAACCATCGTCCTCCCGAATGAGAGTCCAGTGTGCTAACCACTGCGCCACCTCGCTTGGTATTTCTTTACATATGCCATCCATGATAGATTTCATGCCATTCAATTTCATGTCAGCCTTAATTGCTGGATTTTTCAATTTCTTCAATTCAGCAGCAACATACTGCTCAAACTTGTCATCTTCATTGCTGCCACTAATTGAAACTTTAATGTCTCTCAAGACTGACAATGTTGAGGTGGCTAATTCATCCTCAGTGTCCCTCCTACACCTCTTTCTTGCTGAAGCGCAAGGCTGCTCACTTAGAGGTGATGGTGTTGATACAGGAGTACTTACCTCTGACCATTCCACAGTAAATATGTCTTGGGAGTACTGGAAATAGAAAACTGATACAGTGTTAGGCTACATGCAGATTACAATATCTAACATTAAAGTGGTTAAGTAAACTACAGTGGCCTGTTTAAAGTTCTCTGTGTAAAATATAATTAATGTAAGTAACTTGTATGAAAGTGAAGTACTATTTTGTTGGAGCAAATAGATACATTATAAGCAAAATGTTACATTCTTTTGGTCAAGAGAGCTTCATGGCCAATGAACTGTCATTGACATACATGAGAATACTGTTTATGCACTTACATTGGTGTTGTCATCTTCACTATATCCGTTATTTACTATGGTCTCTTCAGTAACTATGGTCAAGTCAGTATCCTGAAATAGCAATTACTGCTTACAACTTTTATTTAAATGTAGGTAAATACTTGCACAAGAGCTACATGGATTTGATGAGAGTGACTGTGTATCTGAAATATTAAAGGCCCATGTTAGTCTATAGCAGATTGTGAACCGCTCATAACACTGAAAAATACGAATACACATGGTAGTATTAAAGTCTGATTTGTTTTCCAAAATACTGTTCACTAATATAAGCATAAATACTACTTGAGTTGGAATATCCATTTACAATCTGAAATCAGAATAAGTTGTCTTACACAAAGCAGAATTCCTATAAAGGAAGACGACAAAATGTTCGTACTTACCATATGGCTTGGTACATTTGTCGCCGTTTTCCTCGGTGTCACATAGTCCTTTAAAAACTTAAAAGCATTGAACCACCACACAGCAGGCTCGTAAACTTCACTTGCCCCTGCACCACTATGATCACTGGCTCTAATTTTTTTTAGCTCTCCACAAAAGTGCGACCGCAGTGACATGAAGTGAGTTTTGCAGTCCTCATCTGTTGCGTTGAGCACAACTGCGAGAACGTTACTGCCTATCACTGCCAGTTTCTCTTTCCTGGCATGTTGAAATAAGGCAAGAGATGCAATAAAATCAAACATGAACTTTCGTAAGTTAAGGCATTGACATACAAATTGAGAATCATCGTGTAACATTATATGCATATTACTCAGAAATAAACGATGCCGACATAACTTATTATGATACAGTGGGTCCTGCGGGCTGTACATACACTTTTCTTAGCTGGATGCCTGAATGAGGATGCTTAAAGCCTGTTTGTTCCATTCCATTTCTAGAATATGAAGCAATAAATAGAACAATAAGCTTTCACAAAAAATGGTTCAAATGGCTCTGAGCACTATGGGACTTAACTTCTAAGGCCATCAGTCCCCTAGAACTTAGAACTACTTAAACCTAACTAACCTAAGGACATCACACACATCCATGCCCGAGGCAGGATTCGAACCTGTGATCGTAGCGGTCACCCGGTTCCAAACTGTAGTGCCTAGAACCGCTCGGCCACCCCGGCTGGCTAAGCTTTCACAAACAGCTAGTATAAAAGAAAGTCTACCGGCAAAAAATTTACTATTTTTTACTGCATTTATGAAAACCTACTTACTGAAAAAAATGTGGAAAATCTCCAACATGAAAAACTGTAATTTGCCTCTAGACACCCAGCCATATACAAATAAGAAGCATAAAGAACTGCGGCTGCGCTACACGCTTCTGCACATGCACAAGTTTGGCAACCTAGTGCGCATGCGCGAATTGACGGCAATTCAGAACTGCTCTCTATTCCGGTGTGCACTCTCTCTGCATTCTTATTTCTGATTTCCACACACACTTTCAATGAGAATTCGACTGTGGTAGCTATGAATTTAAATAACATATGTAAATATATTTACAATTTTCATTGTATATAAATTATAACAATTTCCTAGAAAGAAAACAGTTGGGAACCCACCTGTGTGATCTGCCTTTTCTAAGATCATGCTCCAAATTTCACACTCATTTTGCAATGCAATCCTTTCAGCATTTTTATATTTTATCCCAGAGCAAGTTCAAAATGACAGATTATGAATATTGCTTTATTAAGAAAAATGTTTAAGTTCATACCTTCTGTTATTCCAGAAAACTAGTAACAGCTATTGTGACACACCTTCTATAATGTCATAGTACAGTCAACATTATCTGGAAGGTAGTAAAACAAAAAAAAAATAGTGGTAATCCATGTTTCCTGTTTTCTACTATACCTTTGAAAGAACTAAAATGTGTATCATATGAATCATGAATGAATGTGCAAAGGTTAAATATACTGTGAAAGAATACCAGCATTGTTATTCTTTCATGGAGTAGGAGACTAAAAGAATAGTAATAAATTGGTTTGGAAAATAGTGACGAAGACACTTATCAGGAGCCCAAGACCACGACAGCTACACAACTGGATGACAGCTCAAACATGAGTTAACAGTAAGAGAGGAAACAGATACAACTAACAAATGCATAAGTTCATCTTTGGATGCTACTCAGTAATGAATTATTGTAAATTGTAATTACATTCCATTTAGTTTTAGTTTTTAAACTGGTTTAATTTACTTTCAGACAAAAGTGAAGTATTATACGAATTTGTACATTGATAAAATATCTGGTGCCAGTAACGCTGCAGTGGTATCAGCATTTTCATGTGTAAACAGCAGTGATTCATGCAAGAGCCTTGTCTATAGCATTGTCAATGGAGCTTTGTAGACCATTCATTCAGCAAGTGTTTGAAAAAATCAAAGTTTGACTTTATTCCACCAAAATATATGTCACCTCAAGAATAAAGTAGACCAGTTGATAATAAATTTAAAAGACAAGTGTGAAAGTGAGCCTGATGTACTGTGTTTCTCAGAACATCATGTTATGAATGGAATACACTTGCTACAGATAGAGAACTTTAGTTTAGCTACTCATTACTGTAGATCTGTTATGGAAAAAGGTGGTGTTGCAATATTTATAAAAAATAATATAGTGTATAATCCCTAGATTTAAGTAAATACTGTGATGAACAACATTCTGAAGTGTGTGACATCGAGTTAACAGCAGACAGTGCAACTGTTATTGTTCTGGCTGTTTACAGGGCACCTGCTGGAAATCTAAATGTATTTCTAACACAAACTGAATCACTTCTGTCCCACCTATGTAGGAAAACTAAATCTGTCACTGTTATGGGTGACTTCAATGTGGACCTTTTAAAAGAAAATAGAAACAAGACAGACTTTGAACATTAATGTACTGTTACAATTTAGTACCAGTGGTGGACACTCCAACTAGAGTAACTGCCAGCTCTAGCACTTTAATAGATAATGTATTTGTAGATAAGGATATTTGCAATAATTTAACCATGAAAAATATTATAAATGGTCTCTCTGATCATGAAGGCCAATTCCTCACTCTAAACCAAATGAATGTATAAAGAAAAGAAAATTTCATTTGGAAAACATTTAGTATTATAAACAGACACACCACTGAAACCTTTAATCAGCAATCACAGCTTGTGGTCTGGTCTCCTGTGTATGCTATAGTTGATGTTAATTCAAAATTTAATATATTTATCAATGAAGTTACAGGCCTTTTTGAAGAAGCATTTCCTAAAAAATCAGTGAGAGAAAACCTGTTCCAATCTGGAAACAAGCCTTGGATCGCTAAAGGCATCAAAATCTCTTGTAAAACAAGAAGAGAACTATATGCTACAACCAGGAGTTCAAATGATAACAGTAGGATTACACACTATAAAATCTACAATAAAGTTCTGAATAAAACCATTCAGGCAGCAAAGAACATGTGCTTGAAGCAGAAATTGACAACTTGAGAAATAAAGTAAAAACTATCTGGAAATTTGTAAGGAAGGAAGCAGGGAAAAATGTAGTTTATAGTGAAAATATCCAAATAAAAAGTGAGGGTAATCTTGTTAGCAATCCAAAAACAGTTGCAGACACATCCAACAACAATTTTTAACAGTAAGAGAAAAAATAGGTTTACAGGGGTCCATGAAGCAAGCCATCAATCTTTTGAAAGCTAGAGTACCTGTTTAAGTACAACACATGAAGGTAAAAACAGTCACTGTTCAAGAAATTGAAAGAGTTATTAAATCCCTGAAAAGTAAAAACTCTGCTGGAATTGACAACATTTCTAACAAATTATTAGAATACTGCTCCAGCCATGTAAGTAAAGTCCTTTGTCATATTGTTGATGTGTCACTTAAGCAAGGAATAGTTGCGGGGAGGTTTAAGTATGCAGTTGTAAAATTGCTGTATAAGAAAGGGGATACGACAAATACTGCTAACTATAGGTCAATATCACTGCTGACAAGCTTTTCAAAGGTTTTAGAGAAACTAATGCATGCCAGGATAGTTAAGCATCTCAGTGAACACAATATCTTCAGCAAAAGTCAGTTTGGATTTCAGATGCAGTATTTGCATTTACTGGCAAACTCTTGGAACCTTATCAACAAAAAACTGAAAATGATTGGCATATTTTGTGAAAAGCATTTGACTGTATAACTCACCAAATTCTTTTACAAAAAGTTGCACATCTCAGTATAAGTGGTGCAGCAGGGAAATTGCTTGACTCATGTCTGTCAAACAGGAAACAAAAAGTTGTAGTAGAGAGTCATGATGGTGTCCCATTACATGTGGAGAGCCACAGGGCTCAGTTCTGGGCCCCCTACTTTTTATTATATTTATAAATGATCTCCCTCTCTGTACGGAATATTGTAGATTCACCATTTTCACTGATGACACTATACTAATTATTGATAATTCAGTAGATAAACTTGAGGTAACAGCAAATAAGGTTTTAAATGACATGGTGAACTGGTTTAACATTAATGGTCTTTCTTGAAATTACTGTAAAACAAACTATGTTCAGTTCTACACAACATCCAAAGATGAGGAAATAGTAGTAAAAATAGGTGAGCAGACAATAACCAGGGTAGATTCCTCAAAATCAGCCTGTAAGTTTCTCCATCAGAAATGTCCACAGCTGCTGCCTCTGGATCCTGGGGTCCCAGGTTCGATTCCAGGCTGGGTTGGAGATTTCCTCTGCCTGGGGACTGGGTGTTTGTGTTGTCCTCCTTATTTCATCATCATCATTATCACTTGTGACTGTTGCTAGATTGGACTGCGTAAAAAAAATGGGACTGTGTAAAAATTGGGATTGTGTAAAAATTGGGACTTTGTACGGGTGCTGATAACCACGCAATTGAGTGCCCCACAAACATTTCAAATCCATCAGTAATTTTGGGGCCTAATATTTTCCTAATAATCTGTTTTTATTTCTTTTGAATTTCTTCAATATTCCCCTTTCTATTTAAAATATTAAAGTCTATGCTCCATAAAGACATTCAGGTTTGACAACAGTGCTATAATACGTAAGTTTACTTAATTTAGGAAGTGATTTTTTAAAATAAATATTTTGTGTTAATCTCAATGCAGTAGCCATTTTTTGATGTCAATCTTCATTTGCTGCTTTTATAGACTGTTTTCTTTATGATTTCCCCCAAGTATTCAAACTGAGAAACCCTTTTTATTTTTCCATGTTTCCTGTTCAAAAACTTTGGTGCTTGTTTGTTGCATGTCATATATTTTGTTTTTTCGGATGATATTTGCATTCCTTTTTCCACAACTTCTTCAAGAATTTCAATTTTTTTTAGCTTTGGTAATATCCCTAGTTAAAATTGCCACATTATCTGCAAAAGCAAGGTAATCTACTCTATTATTTCTTCTACCTAACTTGATTGATTAATCTGTATTTTAACTCAACTTTTGCTCTCACCATTCTGTAACTACCATTCCCAAAACACAGTTAAACAGTAATGGGGAGAGTCATCTCCCTGTCTAATACTAATCTTTATATCAAATGGCTCAGAAGTTTCTCCCATGAATTTAACTTTAGAATTAGTGTCAGTTAATGTTTCCTTACTCAGTGTTAGAGTTTTGTTATCTAGCTCTTGTTCCTTTAAATCTTTAAAAGAGATTCACAATCAACTGAGTTGTAGGCCTTTCAAAATCCACAAATGTACACACAATATTGTTACCAGAAATCCTTTGGTGCTTCTGAATTAGGTTTGAATTAAGAATTTGTTCTGGACAGGATCTGTTTGGTCTAAAGCCTGCTTGGTATTCACCAATTTTAGGTTCTAACTGTACTTGGGCTCAATCAAGTAAACACTGCTTCAAAATTTTGTGTGTGACCAGGAGAAGAGAGATTCCTTGGTAATTATTAACATCAGTTTTGTCCCCTTTCTTATGCAATGGATGAATTAGTGCAGTTTCCCAGTACTCAGGTATTTTCTCAGTTTGCCAGATATGTCTTATTAGTTGAGTGATTCATTTATAATGTTAGCTGATTTTAATAGTTCTGCATTTATATAATCTTCTCTGGATTATATAGTTTTTAAGCCTCTTAATTCATTTAATTACTTCGATTTTGTCATGTTCTTTAGAGTTAGGCCTGGTATTATTAGTTTTCTGTGGTTGGAATTTATTTGCTGGTTCTGGACAGTTTTTCAAAATAATTAGAAGGTGTCTTACAATTTTCCTGGTTGTTAAGAGCCAAACTGCCATTTTCATTTTTGAAGCAAAAACTTTGATGTTGGTAACTGGTTAGTTTTGTTTTGAATGTTTTATGAAAGTTTCTTAAACTTTCCTTTGGAAGCCTTTTTTTATTTCTAAAAGTTGGGCATTTTTGTAGTTTCTTTTAGTCTGTCAGATTAATTTAGATGTTCCTTTTCTTACAGTTAGAAAGGTACTGTATGTATTTTCAGTTTTGTTACTATTCCAGTTTTTGAATGCCTCATGCCTAGAATTAACTGCTGTTTCACAATCTGTGTTCCACCAAAGGTGTTTTTGTTTCTTTTGAAGTGGAATTAAATTTTGTTTGAAGTTTTACTTTTATTCACGTTTAATAATGGTCAAAACCAATATTAGCCCCCTAACTTTGACATTTAAATTATTTTTGTAGTTAATGTATGAAATTGCTACATGATCAATTTGAAATTCCCCAATAAATGTAATGAGTGCCCACCAAGCTTTTTGTTTAGAAGGGTTCTTTTCAAAATGTGTTGACATGATTTTAAGGTTAAAAGTTTTGCATGTTTCAAAAAGTCTTTGGCCAAGATTTTTTAAGGTTTCCTCACTGAATGGCATATGGACATTAATTTAAGTGTATGCTTTATTTATGCATTGAAGAGAAACTGTCTTTAGACTATTACTAATGTGGTTTACCTCCATTTTTGGGTTTAAAATATTTTTGAAGACTGCAAATGCATCCCCTAGATGGGGTGTATTATAAACTATTCTTTTATCAGTTTTACTTTTAAAAAGACAATAATTGCTGAAATACATGGTGTTATTGTCCATCATTTATGTTTCTTGAAGTGCCAAAATTTGAATCTTCTGTTCTTCTAATGTGTCTCTCAATTTATCAAGTCCACTTGGTTGCAAAAGTGTTTGTGTGTTAAGTGTTGCAAAACAATGTATTTGTTTTGGTTTTATGTTGGCCTGAGGACTCCAACTTCATCTGTTGAATCACACTGCATTTAACCTGGCCGCCCCAGAATCCGAATGACCTGTTGCGCCAGTAATACTGGCCGTGGATTGACCACCTGGGCTGATACTGTGATTATCAAAATGCTCCATAATGGTTGTACTTGCAATTAGGTGGGGTTGAGGAAAGACAGATACAAAATGGATAGTGTTTTATTTTGCCTTGCTCTGGGACTGATTATTCTGTATTCACAGCTGTCCACCACATGTGATGAAATATTCACTATCTGCCACCTGTGACCTGTCCAATGCCCTAGGCAAGGTCAGCTTCTTAGACTTATAGTTACAAAGTCCTTAAGCATGGAGTAATGCTCTTTTATTTATTGTACAATACAAAACTTGTTTTGCAATATAAACTCTGATATTCGCCAATTTAGCACCCTGGGGGATCCGAACCTTGAGAGACTTAGGTCCCCACTTCCCCTCCCCCTCCCTCCTGTCTTCGGGTCTGGCCTTATTCATCACTCTGAAGAGGCCATTTGGCAGCCATTGGGGGGAACTGCCAACAAATGTTGGAACAAACAATGCCTGTCATCTGGGCTCTGAAGTCATCCACTGACTGGCATAGAAGGTTGAGAAGACCAGCCTTGTGTGTGGGGTTTCAACAGTGCTCACAATGTGTTTCATTGTCCCCAGAATTGATCATGGGCCCTAGTTTTGAGTTGAATTGAAGGATTAAACCAGAGACTTTGAACATCCTGCTATATGCTCGGCTATGACCTCCTGGATTTCCCTGCATGGTTGAAATCTACAGAAAAATTGTGCCGCCCCTCCCCCCCCCCCCCCCCCTCGAATTTAAGGCCTTTCTCAGGAAAGCTCAAGGCACCTGGAACTTGTTATGAATGCCTGTGTACTTTATATCTGTAATGTTTGACTATCTGATCATGTTTCACCATTATATGCACAGCTATCGTGGCTGTGTGCAGGAAAGTGCAGATATTTCCATACCACCTGTTTTCTCTACTGTCTTATCAATGAACACTGTTCCTCATATCTCTTCTTGACCTTAATGCTCTTGTCTGAACAACATGGCAGAATCATCCGTTCCCATCAGAACAAAATCCTTTCTGTCTCACTCCATCACTCAGTCACCCTCTTGAAGTCCTCCTCAGTAGCAGGAACCTGACCATGGGACAATCTGCCACATTATATCAAAGAACCAAATAACGTCTCCAGTTTCTGAAGACACATAATTACATATATACTAAAGCACAACAAGATTACCATTGTTCCTGTATGAACTCATTACCCTTGTACATCCCTCTTTCCAACAGACAAAAAAAAGATCACAACAACAGAAAAACTGAATGATTTATTCAAGAGAAAGAGTTTCACAAATTGAGCATGTAAATAATGCATTAGTTCACCTGTGGCCCTTATGCAAGAAGTCATCTGGTCCTTATGGAACCATATAGTCGGCTTGGCACTGACACAGAGTTATTGGATATCCTTCTGAGGGATACCATGCCCAATTCTGTCCAATTGATACATTAGATTATCGAAATCCCTAGCTGGTTGGGGTGCCCTGCCCATAATGTTACAAACACTCTCAACTGGGGAGAGATAGGGGGACATTGTTGACCAAGTTAGGGTTTGGCAAGTATGAATAAAAGCAGTAGAAACTCTCACCATGTGCAGGTGGGCATTATCTTGATTAAAGGTAGGCCCATGATTGTTTGCCATGAAGGGTAACACAATGGGGTGTAGAATATCATCAATGTGTCGTTGTGATGGAAGGGTGTCACTGATGACAACCAAAGGGGTTCTGCCATGAAAAGAAATGGCAGCTCACACCATCACTTCTTTTTGTCGAGCCACATGGTGGGTGACAGGTTGAAATCCCATTAGTGTCCAGGGCAACTCCAGACATGTCTTCATTGTTTATCGAGCCTCAATTCAATGGGATTCCAGGCGGGAGACTTATCTGGAGATGCCTCAGACAGCAATGGGATACCAACTTGACTGTCAACATCATGTGGCTTACCAACACGGCGTTGTGGTCTGAGGTGCCATATATTTTTGTAGAAGACATCTTTGGTTGTCATCGTACATGCTCACAGCACAACAGCACTCAACAGTAGTCTATACCTAATTTTGTTGTCTTTCATGGCAAGCCACCCAGTGCTTACATTTCAGCAAGATAATGCCCACCTACACATGGTGAGAGTTCATATTGCTTGTCTTCATGCTAGCCATATCCTAGCTTGGTTCCCAGCTGAAAATGTTTGGAGTATTATGGGCAGGGCCCTACAACCAGTTCAGGATTTTGGTAATCTAACATGCCAATTGGACAGAATTGGGCAGAGTATCCCTCAATGCCAATCAATGCCAAGATTGATAACTGGATAACTGCTTGGATAAGAACTAGATGTGGGTCAATGCATTATTGGCTTGTTCAATCTGTGAAGCTCTTTCTCCTGAATTCTGAAATTGTAATCATTTGTTTTTCTCTAAATCTACCAATTTCTGTTCCTTTTGGATAATTTCTTCATGGTTTTTTATTTTTGTTTTTTGCATAATTCTTAAGTCTCCAACTCCAAACTGGCTCTTATTTACTGAAAATTTGTTGGCCTTTTCAATTCAATAAACTTTACCAACAGCCGTACACTTTAAGAATTTTATTTATTTTGAAAGCAACCAGTTTCGGCATTTCATTTTGCCATCTCCAGGTCCCGTACACTTTTTTTCAAATTAACAAACTTATCATATGACACCATAAAACTGGATATTGTGAATTCCAAATGTTGTGGAGCTGATTCATATGAAAACATGACAGTTGGTACGGATGTTGGTAAAGTTTATTGAATTGAAAAGTACGTACCAGCTGACCAAAGTACGTAGCAGCTGACCACCTGATGTCCCTTGGCTGTATGGACCGACAGAGATTTTTGGCCTCTTTTGGAATTAAAAATGGTCTGGTCCTGGGAGGCCTCCAACTCTTGAGCCTCGGAGATACAGGGGCCCCTCAGGACCAGACCAGGAGTAGGTTTAATAATGAGCAAAAAAGAAACAGAAATTTTGGTAAGCTATTACGAAGAGCATAGTGAATACTTTATTGTAACCAAGACAGACACTAAGCCCACACCCACGACAGCAGCATGAGGTTATATTCCTACTAGGTCTGCAAAGGATGAAGAAATTGACAGAATGTATGATGAGATAAAAACAGCTATTTAGAAAATTGACAGAGATGAAAATTTGTCATAGTGGACTGGAATTGGATGATAGGAAAGGAAGAGAAGGAAGAACAGTAGGTGAATACAAACTGGGGAAAAGGAATGTAAGAGGAATCCACCTGCTACAATTTTGCACAGAGCATAACTTAATCATCACTAACGCTTGGTTTAAGAATCATGGAAGAAGGATGTATACATGGAAGACATCTTGATATATCAAAAGATTTCTGATTGATTATATAATAGTAAGGTAGAGATTTCAGAGCCAAATTTTAAATTGTAAGACTTTTCCAGGGGCAGATGTGGACTCTGACCACAATTCATTGGTTATGAACTGTAGATTAAAAGAGAAAAAATGCAAAAAGGTAGGAAATTAAGCATATGGAACATGGATAAATTGAAAGAACCAAAGGTTGTTGAGAGTTTCAGAGAGAGCATTAGGAAGTGATTGACATGAAGAGGGGAAAGGAGTATGGGAAAAGATGAATGGGTAACTTTGAGAGCTGAAATACTATAGGCAGCAGATGATCAAATGGGTACAAAGACAAGGTGTAGCAGAAATCCTTGGATACCAGAGAAGACATTTAATTAAATTAATGGAAGGTGAAAATATAAAAATGCAGTAAAGGAAGCAAGTGAAAAAAAATACAAACATAAAAATAGATTAACAGGAACTGTAAAATGAATGAGCAGGAATGGCTAGAGGACAAATATGAGGTTCTAGAAGCCTATATCACTAGGGCAGAGATAGATATGACCTACAGAAAAATTAAAAAATCTTTTGAAAAAAAAAAGGATGGAAATCCAGTATTAAGCAAAGAAGAGAAATCTGAAAGGTGGAAGGAGTATATAGAGAGCACATACAAGGGATATGAACTTGAAGGCAATACTGTAGAAAGGGATGAGGACATGAATGAATATGAGATGGGAGATGTGATACTGCAAGAAGAATTTGACACACCACTAAGTTGAAACAAGGCCCCTGGAGTAGACAACATTCCTTTGGAACTACTGATAGCCTTAGGAGAGCCAGCCATGACAAAACTATTCCACCTTCTATACAAGATTTATGAGACAGGTGGTTTCAAGAAGTATGTAATAATTCCAGTTTCAAAGAAAGCAAGTGCTGACATGTGGGAATATTACTGAACTATTAGTTTAATAAGTCATGGTTGCAAAATACTAGCACGAATCCTTTACAGAAGGATGAAAAATCTGGTAAAAGCCAACATTGGGGAAGATCATTTTGGATTCTGGAGAGATGTAGGAACACGCAAGGCAATACTGTCCCTACATCTTCTCACAGAAGGTAGGTTAAGGAAAGGTAACCTTATGTTTAAAGCATGTGTAGGCACAGAGAAAGCTTTTGCCAGTATTGACTGGAATACACTCTTTGAAATTCTGAAGGTAACAGGTATGAAAAGCAGGGAGTGAAAGGCTAAGGCTGATTGCAGCCTGTGCGAGAAGCAGTGGTTGAGATGGGTATGAAACAGAGTTGTAGCCTACCCCTGATATTATTCTATCTGTACTTCGAGCAAGCAGTAGAGAATATCCAAGAAAAATTTGGAGTTGGAATTAAAGTCCAAGGAGAAGAAATAAAAACTTTGAGATTTTCTGGTGACATTGTAATTCTGTCAAAGACAGCAAAGCAGTTGGAAGAGCGGTTGAATGGATGTACAGTGGCTTGAAAAACAGATATAAGATGAACATCAACATAAATGAAACAAGGATAAAGGAATCTAGTGAATTAAATCAGACAATGCTGAGGGAATTAGATTAGGAAATGAGACACTAAAAGTAGTGGATGAGTTTTGCTATTTGGACACCAAAGCAATTGATGATGGCCAAAGTAGAGAAGACATAAAACACAGACTGGCAATGCCAAGAAAGGCTCTTCTGAGGAAGAAAAATTTATTTACATCAAATATAGACTTAAGTGTTAGGAAGTCTTTTCCAAAGATATATGTCTGGAGTGTAGCCATTTATGGAAGAGAAATACGGATGACCAACAATTTAGATGAGAACAGAATAGAGGTTTTTGATACCCTGTGCCACAGAAGAACGCTAAAGATTATATTGCTAAATCATATAACTAATGAGGAGGTACTGAATAGAATTGAAGAGGCATGAAATTTGTAGCACACCTTGACTAAATGAAGGCATCTGTTGATAGGACACATTATGAGACATCAAGGGATCAGTAATTTAGTGTTGGAGGAAGGGAGTGAGCCAATGTGTGTGTGTGTGTGTGTGTGTGTGTGTGTGTGTGTGTGTAGGATAGAGTAACACTGAGAACTGCATCAAGCAAGTATTTGGATTGAAGATCACAACAATAGCAATCGGTGAACATTTGTAAAAGCAAAGTATGATAAATATTTTTGTATTATTAAAACACTTTCGTAAAACATCAGAACCATTATCATCTATGTATACTACAAAAATAAAGTGTCCACCACAGTTTTTGGTCTGTACATCAAGGCTAATCTCAGGAACTACTGGTTTATGCGGTTTTCACTAATAGATACAGATTGATTCATGAGGAAGGTTTGGCTGTATAAGTTATTACAGCTGCTGTGTTCCCTAAAACATTAAAAATTTGAATTTTGGAAGTTTTGATTTGTAACTGATCTATAGCTACTGAATATCTGGTTTTATGAACTTCTTGAGAGTGCAGATATCTCAGACTACTATTCTTTTGCAGCCTGGAATACTGCTGAAAGTAAGATGCTTTAATGTAACATCAAATTCTTGGAAATAAATTCAGAGAGTTTCTTCAAAGATACTGTCATTGTATACTTTGCTAATGGTACAGTAAATTCTTCAACACAAGATTTAATACAGATACATCAACACATGTGCATTTCTTAACTGTTGACAACAGCCAAATGCTTAAAGTTTTCCTGTACAAGTATGTCTGCATTATTTATGAAATCCCATATGCCTGCAGTCAGCTAAGGTAGCCAGAGCTGCTTTGCATGTGGCTGTTTCGTCCTGCAGACTCAGTGACAGGCTCCACCCAGCATTTAACTTGTGTGGCAGTGACATCTTAGTAATGTAATGAATGAATAATGTAAGAGCAATTTTTTTAAAATCACAATCATAGTGTATAGTATAAAAGTTCATGCAAATACACATATTTTTTCATTATATTAATTTTCAGATGCCATATAGGTGAAATACTATGGCCAGTGTTGAAAAGTATACATTTAAGAAATAAGCCAAAAATGAGCAGGACTCAATCTAGCAATCAGGTGATTACGATGCCTGAACACCAACCACTTGACTGCTGCTGTCTCATGCTGAGAGCTGCAACATAATGGTATATATTCGATGTTTAAAATCTCTCTTGCAATGTTCTTGAAATTGCCTAAGCAGTGCACAATACTACTTGCACATTATGTTGTTCTAAAGGATTATTAAAAACACACAAAGTCTGAAGTAAATCAGTGATCCAAACAACATTGTGGCCTCCCCTTGTAAGTTCAATTTACATTTTACCCTGTGTCCAAATACCTATTTTCTTTTATCTGTGAATAAAAGTTTTGTACCTTCTTCATAATGCAACTACATAGACACATGGCATGTTCTTTACAAATTTATATTTCAATTTTATGCTTGTTCATGTACTTACTTTGTTTTGTTTGTGCACAGTTCTTTGTACCATATCTTTTCCATAGCCTTTCTCTTCAGTCCACTCTAACACAACTGGTTTCAACTGCTATATGTATTATATATTAATTTTATCCCTTTTGATCACTTTAACCACATAGACGGAGTTTCATTTTGAATACCTATTAATCTTTCAGTTTTGTATACCATGATTTCTTTTCTCTCCTTAACCCATTATTTTAAACAACAAATTTAGGCACATTTTTGTTTTCCTTAACTCCCTATTTCACTTGTCTTAGCAGTGCACTAACATCTCACAAAAAAAAAGAAAAAAGGAAACACAACACACACACACACACACACACACACACACACACACACACACACACACACCTGCACAATGCCCTCAATATGTTGTAAGTGTCACTCCAGAATAGTGTTCAGTGTAGTTCTGAGTGCATTATGCTGGAGCTAAGTGAATTTGAACATGGACAAGCTGTTGGTGCTTGTATGGTGTGTGCTTCTGTAATCAAGAAAGCTGAAGTATTTGGTGTTTCAAGAGGCAACATATTGAAGATTTATACTGCATACAGGAGAAGAATATCATCGAAGAGGATTGTGATGAAAAGTAAGAGGATGGCAGATGCGGAAGTCACTGCAGAACTGACTATCACATTCGCAAACCTTGTCAGCACCAAACCAACACAAAATGAGTGCCATAAGATGAGAACCGCAGGATGAGCTGGAATTCCGAAACCACACATCAGTAATGCAAACACAGTAAGAGGAAAATGTGCTGCCAAAGCCATAAAACCTGCCCTACGAAGCAACAAAAGGCAGTAATTTCATTGGATGAGACTTGTTTCACACTGTCTCCAGCTTTTGGCTAAGTTTATTTCCCGAGAGTGAAAATGGCATGGTGTTTGGTGACAATTTGGGCAGCTATGTGAACCAATGGCTACTCTTCGAAATGTATAAAAAAGAAATTGATGTGTTTCAATCAATATGTACTAACAGTTAAAATTGCTCTTCTTTTAAGAATAATTCAAATTACAAAATTTCTGGCACACTTAGAATTCATATTATTAATAGTGCAATCAAATGCTAATTATTAAATTTGTTTCTGGATTTATTTATGAAACAGTGATATAATTTGGTAAAGATTCATCTCCTGTCGAGAAAGTTTGTAAACTCTTTTGCTTTGTAAACTGTTTGGGAATTGTGAATACTGCAGAATGTAAGTAGTAGTGGGCATGCCTCAATTGGAAGTAGACGTTTTTATTAATTTGTCGTCAATAATGTAATTATTAGTTTTTTGAATGTGTAAATTATAAAGTTAGTGTGATTTAGAAGAATGGGATAAAATTAAAAGATATTCATAGCAACAGGCAGCTCTTCATCAGGTATTTTGCCTTCAAGAACCCTCAATGTCAAATCAAAAAGTTCAACAGCAAGAATGTACTCCTAGACGCAAAAAGATTTTGAGCCAGCAACAGCAACAACGAGATAATCCAGATAAGTAAACAAGTTCTTCTTTTGTAATCTTACTCCTTTCAGAGTTTTCAAAATTTGTGCAAAAATGAGAACTTTAATGGTGATGTGTGGGACAGTAAGATTAAAAGGTCCATCCGATGGTATGACATTTGTTTCCCAATGGCGATGCTGTGCTCCAAGATGGCAGGGCCATTGCATGCACAGTTCTCCAGGACAGGTGTGTGAGCATGACAATGAATTTTTGCATCTCCCCTTTTCACCACAGTCACCAGATCTCAATAATATTGAGCCATTGAGTCTAGTTTGGAGAGAAGGATGTGCAATCACTATCCTCCTCTATCATCATTATCAAAACTTGCCACTACTTTGTAGTAAGAGTGATATAACATCCTCTTGAAAACTGACTGTATACCAATTAGGTTCCTTTCAGAGTATGTTGATGCAGTAGCTCCATACTTAACAATAATATACAAGCGTTTGCTTGACGAAAGATCTGTACCCAAAGACAGGAAAGTTGCACAGGTCACACCAATATTCAAGAAAGGTAGTAGGAGTAATCTACCAAATTACAAGCCCATATTGTTAACGTCAATATGCAGCAGTATTTTGGAACATATATTGTGTTCGAACATTATGAATTACCTCAAAGAAAATGGTCTACTAACACACAGTCAACATGTATGAAACACAACTAGCTCTTTATTCACAAGAAGTGTTGAATGCTATTGACAAAGGACTTCAGATCAATTCCGTATTTATGGATTTCCAGAAGGCTTTTGACACTGTACCACACAAGCGGCTCGTATTGAAATTGCATGCTTATGGAATATCATCTCAGTTATGTGACTGGATTTGTGATTTCTTGTCAGAGAGGTCACAGTTCATACTAATTGACTGAAAGTCATCGAGTAAAACACAAGTGATTTGTGGCATTCCCCAAGGTAGTGTTACAGGCCCTTTGCTTTTCCTTATCTGTATAAATGATTTGGGAGACAATCTGAGCAGCTGTCTTCAGTTGTTTGTAGATGACACTGTCATTTATTGACTAATAAAGTCATCAGAAGATCAAAACAGGCTGCAAAACGATTTAGAAACAATGTCTGATTGGTGCAAAAAGTGGAAGTTGACCCTAAATAATGAAAAGTGTGAGGTCATCCACATGGGTGTTAAAAGGAACTCATTAAACTTCGGTTACACGATAAATCAGTCTAATCTAAAAGTTATAAATTCAGCTAAATACCTAGGCATTACAATTATGAACAACTTAAATTGGAAGGAACACACAGAAAATGTAGTGGGGAAGGCTAACCAAAGACTGCATTTTATTGGCAGGACACTTAGAAAATGTAACAGACTTACTAAGGAGACTGCCTACACTATGCTTATCCATCCTCTTTTAGAATACTTCTGCATGGCGTGGGAACCCACCAGATATGACTGACGGAGTACATCAAAAAAGTTCAAAGAAAGCTACCTCATTTTGTATTATCACAAAATATGGGACAGAGTGTCACGGAAATGATACAGGATTTGGGCTCAACATCATTAAAAGAAAGGCGTTTTTCGCTGCAATGGAGTATTCTCACAAAACTCCAATCACCAACTTTCTCCTCTGAATGCGAAAATATTTTGTTGACACCGACCTACATAGGGAGGAACAATCACCATGATAAAATAAGGAAAATCAGAGCTCATACGGAAAAATATAGGTTTTCATTCTTTCTGCGCACTATACAAGATCGGAAAAATAGAGGATTGGGAAGGTGGTTCTATGAACCCTCTGCCAGGCACTTAAATGTGATTTGCAGAGCATTCGTGTAGATGTAGATTATACAGTACCTATATTTATCCATTCAAATTGATACATTGTGCATTCTCTAAGTCAACTGGCATTGAAATTACCCAATCAGACCATTGCATGTGTAAATTCAAGTGACATGCCAGGTACAGTGTTGCCAAACTGTTCCTTGTCTGGTGTCCTAGAACATAATAAGAAAGTGATATAAAAATTGGACATAGAATGGTATTAAGGATTGAACATGAGCCAAAGGCTGAGCAGGCTCATGCATTATCATCTACACTATGAGAACAACTGACACTAATTTTATCTGACGGGCCATTGGAATTTGTGTGTACCATGACCTGACTGGCTAACTAATTCAGCAATCGCACACTGTATCAGATTTTTTTCTTAACACATACTTTTCAGCATAACCTACACTGCAACACCCTTACAAGCTTTTTAGACTGTTTATGACCACTCCTCTACACTTATTACTTTGAGACAAACTTCCTCCTACATTATAACAAACACCTGGTTTACCCATTTGTCTACATTTTAAGTACTCCTTTTCATTAACTTAACCAGCATTGGTTATAACTGACTTACCAGTATCTTATTGTAGTTAGTATTTATTAGCACTGAGTAACACATTAGGATCTTTATATTAGGTTATCCAAAGATAGTGTTAACTTCTGTAGTTAAGGGTGTCACAATATCTTTTTCATCTAGCCTGGAAGTTTGCAAAACATTAAACATGTTCTAAATTAAATACTTCTCAGCATTCATAACTTTCCCCTTACCACCATGACATTGCTAACATATGCATATTGTGGTACACACACTAATATATTGAAGGTTAAACATGAATTTTAGGGACATATGAAAACAATGTAAATATTTCCGTGGAGTATAGTTTAAAAAGAGCAGTTCTTCTCAGAGGGCATTAATGACTCGCATTACACTATTTTAAAAAGAACAAACATTACTGATCTGGCTGGACCTTTTTGTATCTCAAGAAGGACTATAATGCCTGTGAGAGAAAATGTGATTTGCTCCTGCTGAGTGTAAAGCAGGGCTTCTCTGTAACAAACTAACGAACTCAGCAATGCTTCTCTATTTCTAAATCTATACATCCTAAATTGCTCCTCTACCCCCTCTGTCCATCTCCTCCTCCCTGATTTCTCTGTCCACCTCTTCCTCCCTGATTTCTCTGTCCACCTCCTCCTCCTTCTATCCCTCTCTCTGTGCATCCTACCCCCCTCCTTCCCCCCTCTGTGTCCAAGTGTAATTTGAAGTACATACAACTGTACGAGAGGAGACTCATGGCAAAGAAAGTGAAACATGAAGAAATTCATTTTAACTAATTAATGGAAAATCTCATATAAAGATGTGAAACAATTACTAACAAAGAGATAGAGGGGCTGGCCAGTACTTACCTCAGCTCAGTACAGCCGATAGAGACACAAAAAACAACCGAAAATTTAAGCTCCTAGCTTTCGGAATAAATGTTCCTTCATCAGGGAGGAGAGAGGGGAAAGAAAGGGAAGAAGGGAAAGTGGATTTAGTTACTCACAACCCAGGTTATGAAGCAACAGGGAAAGGAAAACAGGGAAGGTAGCAAGGATGGAGGCATGGTTGTCAGAGGGAAGCCAAAGATATTCTACTGCAGGTACTGTGCCAGCTTCCTTGAATTGTGTATGTTTTCCTAGTAGCGGGGCTGGAGTAGGTGGTTGTGGGGGGATGCATGGGGCAGGTTTTGCAGCGGGGTCGGTTACAGGGGTAGGAACCGCTGGGTAGAGAAGGTAGTCTGGGAATATTGCAGGGTTTAACAAGGATGTTACGGAGGTTAGGGGGACGACGAAAGGCAACTCTGGGTGGTGTGGGGAGAATTTTGTCAAGGGATGATCTCATTTCAGGGGTTGACTTGAGAAAGTCATATCCCTGGCGGAGTAATTTATTGATGTATTCGAGGCCAGGATAATATTGGGTGACAAGGGGGATGCTTCTGTGTGGTCTGAGGCTAGGAATATTGTTGTTGGACGGGGAGGAATGTATTGCTCGGGAGATCTGTTTGTGGACAAGGTCTGCAGGATAGTTGCGGGAGAGGAAAGCACTGGTCAGGTTATTGGTGTAATTGTTGAGGGATTCGTCACTGGAGCAGATACGTTTGCCACGAATACCTAGGCTGTAGGGAAGGGAGCGTTTGATGTGGAATGGATGGCAGCTATCAAAGTGAAGGTACTGTTGTTTGTTGGTGGGTTTGATATGGACAGAGGTGTGGATGTGAGCTTCAACAAGATGAAGGTCAACATCCAGGAAGGTGGCTTTGGTTTTGGAGAAGGACCAGGTGAAATTCAGATTCGAAAAGGAGTTGAGGTTATGGAGAAAATTAAGGAGTGTTTCTTCACCATGAGTCCAGACCACAAAGATGTCATCTATAAACCTATACCAGGCCAGGGGAAGCAGCTGTTGGGTCTTCAGGAAAGCCTCCTCCATGCGGCCCATGAAGAGGTTGGCATAGGATGGAGCCATCCTGGTTCCCATGGCAGTTCCCCTGATTTGTTTGTAGGTCTGGCCTTCAAAAGTGAAGTAATTATGGGTGAGGATGAAGTTGGTAAGTGTGATAAGGAACGAGGTTTTTGGAAGATCTTCGGGTGGGCGTTGGGAGAGGTAGTGCTCAAGGGCAGAGAGACCATGGGTGTGTGGGATGTTTGTGTAAAGGGATGTAGCATCTATGGTGACAAGAAAGGTTTCAGGTGGGAGAGGAGTGGGAATGGATTTGAGGCGTTCTAGGAAGTGGTTTGTGTCCTTGATGTAGGATGGGAGCCTGCAGGTGATAGGTTGGAGGTGTTGGTCTACCAGAGCTGAGATACGTTCTGTTGGGGCTTTGAAGCCTGCTACAATGGGACGGCCAGGATGGTTCTCTTTGTGGATTTTGGGTAATAGGTAGAAGGTAGGGGTACGTGGCTCAGGTGGAGTGAGTAAGTCTATGGAAGCCATTGTGAGGCCTTGTGAGGGACCTTGGATTTTTAGGATTTTCTGCAGCTCAGTCTGAATGGAGGGAATGGGATCCAGGGTAACAGCTTTGTAGGTTGAGGTGTCGGAGAGTTGACGCAGTCCTTCTGCCACATACTCCACACGGTCAAGTACCACAGTTGTGGAGCCTTTATCCGCCGGAAGGATTACAATAGAGCGGTCTGTTTTCAGCTGTTTAATGGCACGGGATTCAGCTGGGGTGATGTTGGGGGTTGTCGGAATGTTCTTCAAGAAGGACTGGGAGGCAACACTGGATGTGAGGAATTCCTGAAACGTCTGCAAGGGATGGTTTTGGGGGAGGGGAGGAGGATCCCTTTGAGAAGGCGGTCGGAACTGTTCTAAACAAGGTTCAACACTGGGTCTAGTATTTGGGGGCTGTGTTTGGGTGGTGAAGTGATATTTCCAGTTGAGGTTCCAGGTGAAAGAGAGGAGATCTTTAACCAGGGCAGTGTGGTTGAATTTAGGTGTGGGGCTAAAGGTTAAGCCTTTTGATAGAACAGATGTCTCTTGAGGAGAGAGGGATCTGGATGAGAGGTTTAGAACTGAATTGGAGTTGGTGATATGTGGCATTTGACTGTAGTTATAGTTGAGATTTGGTCTGTGTGGGGTATGTGCTGGGATGGGGAGATTGAGTAGGGTGGCTAGGCTAGGTTTGTTGGCTATGAGGGGGGTTTGTTGACGGTTCTGTTGTGGTTGGTGTTTGTGAGGGATAGGGAGAGGGACCCCACTTCTTAGGTGTTGCACTAGCACTGTGGATAGTTTTTTCAGGTGGTGTGTGGCATGGGACTCAAGTTTGCGGCTGGCTTCTAGGATGATGTTCCTGAGTGTGTTCTCCAAGCAAGGGTTTGAGAGGTGGAGGACTTTGAAGAGAGATAGGAGCTGTTGGGAGTGGTGGTTACATGAAGTAGTGTAGAGGTTCAGGACAAGTTGGGTAAGGGCTAAGGATTGAAGGTTCTGGAAGTCCAGGAGAGATTGGTGGAAGGAGGAATTGCACCCAGAGATGGGAACTTTAGGGGTAATTCCAAAGGTTAAGCAGGAACGGAGGAAAAGTATGTGGGATTGCAGTTTGGCTACGGTAAATGCATTTTTCCGGAATGAATGTAAATAATGTGGTATAGGATTAGGGTACATAGTGGGTAACTGGTGGGTAGGGAAATTAAATAACTAAAGTTAGAATAGTAATCATAAGAAGGAATAAAACACGGAAGGAAGGGCGAGAAAGAAAGAAATTGTGTTGGTAACGTTAAATACCAAAGAAAGACCACCGAATAAGAAAAATACGGAAAAAGTTGACCAGACCAAGCAAGTATGTCCAGATCAGGGGGAAAAGAACACACGCTGCTCAAAAACAGAGATAGCGAGTAGCGAAAAAAGATCGCGCGTGACGCAAAAAAGATCGCGCGTGACGCAAAAAAGATCGCGCGTGACGCAAAAAAGATCGCGCGTGACGCAAAAAAGATCGTGCGTGCGCAAAAAAGATCGCGCGTGGCGCAAAAAGGTTCGCGGGTGGCGCAGAAATGTTCCAAAAAATGTTTCCTGTGGCAGAGAAAGATAGGCAATGGCACGAAAATATCACCAGCAACACGAAATCGACGGAATTGGATGATACTGATAGGTGTGGAAGAGATTGTTGGCAGTGATTGTTGGCTGGAAAACAGCGAATAACGAACGTTAAAACTATGGAATGTTAAATAATGGAATGTTAAATAAATAAATCAATAAATAGAAAAAGAGAAGTGGACTATAAACCGAACAAGACAATAGGAGGCAAATGAAACTAGCACAGTTGGTGACGAAAATAAAACACTGAAGAAGAGAAAGTGTTTAGATGACAGATGTAAGTGATAGCTAACAAAAGGGACAAAACCTCTCAAACCCTTGCTTGGAGAACACACTCAGGAACATCATCCTAGAAGCCAGCCGCAAACTTGAGTCCCATGCCACACACCACCTGAAAAAACTATCCACAGTGCTAGTGCAACACCTAAGAAGTGGGGTCCCTCTCCCTATCCCTCACAAACACCAACCACAACAGAACCGTCAACAAACCCCCCTCATAGCCAACAAACCTAGCCTAGCCACCCTACTCAATCTCCCCATCCCAGCACATACCCCACACAGACCAAATCTCAACTATAACCACAGTCAAATGCCACATATCACCAACTCCAATTCAGTTCTAAACCTCTCATCCAGATCCCTCTCTCCTCAAGAGACATCTGTTCTATCAAAAGGCTTAACCTTTAGCCCCACACCTAAATTCAACCACACTGCCCTGGTTAAAGATCTCCTCTCTTTCACCCGGAACCTCAACTGGAAATATCACTTCACCACCCAAACACAGCCCCCAAATACTAGACCCAGTGTTGAACCTTGTTTAGAACAGTTCCGACCGCCTTCTCAAAGGGATCCTCCTCCCCTCCCCCAAAACCATCCCTTGCAGACGTTTCAGGAATTCCTCACATCCAGTGTTGCCTCCCAGTCCTTCTTGAAGAACATTCCGACAACCCCCAACATCACCCCAGCTGAATCCCGTGCCATTAAACAGCTGAAAACAGACCGCTCTATTGTAATCCTTCCGGCGGATAAAGGCTCCACAACTGTGGTACTTGACCGTGTGGAGTATGTGGCAGAAGGACTGCGTCAACTCTCCGACACCTCAACCTACAAAGCTGTTACCCTGGATCCCATTCCCTCCATTCAGACTGAGCTGCAGAAAATCCTAAAAATCCAAGGTCCCTCACAAGGCCTCACAATGGCTTCCATAGACTTACTCACTCCACCTGAGCCACGTACCCCTACCTTCTACCTATTACCCAAAATCCACAAAGAGAACCATCCTGGCCGTCCCATTGTAGCAGGCTTCAAAGCCCCAACAGAACGTATCTCAGCTCTGGTAGACCAACACCTCCAACCTATCACCTGCAGGCTCCCATCCTACATCAAGGACACAAACCACTTCCTAGAACGCCTCAAATCCATTCCCACTCCTCTCCCACCTGAAACCTTTCTTGTCACCATAGATGCTACATCCCTTTACACAAACATCCCACACACCCATGGTCTCTCTGCCCTTGAGCACTACCTCTCCCAACGCCCACCCGAAGATCTTCCAAAAACCTCGTTCCTTATCACACTTACCAACTTCATCCTCACCCATAATTACTTCACTTTTGAAGGCCAGACCTACAAACAAATCAGGGGAACTGCCATGGGAACCAGGATGGCTCCATCCTATGCCAACCTCTTCATGGGCCGCATGGAGGAGGCTTTCCTGAAGACCCAACAGCTGCTTCCCCTGGCCTGGTATAGGTTTATAGATGACATCTTTGTGGTCTGGACTCATGGTGAAGAAACACTCCTTAATTTTCTCCATAACCTCAACTCCTTTTCGAATCTGAATTTCACCTGGTCCTTCTCCAAAACCAAAGCCACCTTCCTGGATGTTGACCTTCATCTTGTTGAAGCTCACATCCACACCTCTGTCCATATCAAACCCACCAACAAACAACAGTACCTTCACTTTGATAGCTGCCATCCATTCCACATCAAACGCTCCCTTCCCTACAGCCTAGGTATTCGTGGCAAACGTATCTGCTCCAGTGACGAATCCCTCAACAATTACACCAATAACCTGACCAGTGCTTTCCTCTCCCGCAACTATCCTGCAGACCTTGTCCACAAACAGATCTCCCGAGCAATACATTCCTCCCCGTCCAACAACAATATTCCTAGCCTCAGACCACACAGAAGCATCCCCCTTGTCACCCAATATTATCCTGGCCTCGAATACATCAATAAATTACTCCGCCAGGGATATGACTTTCTCAAGTCAACCCCTGAAATGAGATCATCCCTTGACAAAATTCTCCCCACACCACCCAGAGTTGCCTTTCGTCGTCCCCCTAACCTCCGTAACATCCTTGTTAAACCCTGCAATATTCCCAGACTACCTTCTCTACCCAGCGGTTCCTACCCCTGTAACCGACCCCGCTGCAAAACCTGCCCCATGCATCCCCCCACAACCACCTACTCCAGCCCCGCTACTAGGAAAACATACACAATTCAAGGAAGGGCCACGTGTGAGACTACACATGTCATTTATCAGCTGACATGCCTGCACTGCACAGCCTTTTACATCGGTATGACAACAACTAAACTGGCTGAGCGCATGAACGGACACAGACGAACTGTCCGCCTAGGAGATGTCCAATACCCAGTAGCGGAGCATGCCCTCCAGCATAATTCTAGGGACCTAGGAACCTGCTATACTGTACGTGCTATTTGGCTTCTCCCACCCAACACCAGTCCCTCTGAACTGCGGAGATGGGAACTTGCACTCCAGCACATCCTTTCATCCCGCCATCCCCCTGGACTAAACCTACGTTAAACAACCTCACTCCCATTTACTTTTCAGTCTTCTCCTCTTTCCCTTTCCTCTTTAGCCATTCATGCATCTTTCCATCCTACATCTTTATACTATACACCTCTTTACTTCTGTATGCATCCTCTTTGGCTTGAAGCTGGCACAGTACCTGCAGTAGAATATCTTTGGCTTCCCTCTGACAACCATGCCTCCATCCTTGCTACCTTCCCTGTTTTCCTTTCCCTGTTGCTTCATAACCTGGGTTGTGAGTAACTAAATCCACTTTCCCTTCTTCCCTTTCTTTCCCCTCTCTCCTCCCTGATGAAGGAACATTTATTCCGAAAGCTAGGAGCTTAAATTTTCGGTTGTTTTTTGTGTCTCTATCGGCTGTACTGAGCTGAGGTAAGAAATTCATTTTACTAACTCACAACCTTATCCTTTTACTTTCATTAGCAATCACCTCACTTAACGTTACTACGAAGTTTTAGTAAATAATGTTGTTACAAAATCCATCATTTCAGCTAAATCAACTTTCAGCACTACTGGACAATCAAATATATTGCTGATAGTTGTGAATCATCGATCAGATTCCTTTATATGTGTACTATCAGTTCAATTGTAGCTATGAACTAGATTTTTTGCTAAATTTTTGTTTTCAAGAAAATTTCCACACCTTCCTCCATTTTTGTCAAGGAACAATATGAGGTTTCTAATTTTATTTTTTATTCATCTAGTTCATGTCTGCAGGTTGTGGGATGTCATCTGCACATGAACACATTCATAAACTTTGATTAAAATTCCTCATTCTTGAATAATGCTCAGTTTCTCTTTATCATTAATGTTCTTCAGGACTTTGATTCAGTTCTAGCATCATTGTTCTGGGTCCTGTCACTAGAGAGCCACAGTGCAACGTTCCCTAAGGTGTTGAGAATATGGACTTTTCACAGTTTCAATTTACAACTGATCTACATTTACTGAACTGTATTTGGTTTGATGAAGTTCTGGACTGTGACTGTGGAAGTCTCTTCTGCAGTCTGAAATGTTGCTGGAAGTAAGATGCTTCAACATAACATCAAATTCTTGGAAATAAATAAGAAGAGAGTCTTTCTCTGTATCTTCTTTGGTAACAGTGAAGTAAATTCTTCTACACAAGCTCTTCTTAACACATAAATATGACATATACTTTTTTTCTCCACGTCTGATATAAAACTAAAAACAACAGCTTGAACAGTTCTAAGTATTATCTGAGAAAAAATACATTGAACTGTTCTCTTGGTGTTCCTATAGGACATGGTCTGCCTAATGCCCATTTCAACCTCAAAGTTAATATACATGTGGTCTGACGAGGATGGCTCTAAAGCCACATGCCATTGTTTGACATAACTACCCATTAAAGTGGAACCAAAGGTTATGTCAATTACCTCTTCCCTTCTTACATTCCTAAATGTAGGTTCCCCGCCCCTATTGAGGATCTGTAAGTTATTAGCTAGAAGAAATTCTAGAAGGTTTCACCTCTACTGTTGGTGCTGGTGCTGCCCCACACTAAGTTGCAGGCATTAGCATCACGTCTAACCAGTAGTTGGTCACCCTGTTGTGCACAGGCTTCTATCAGTGTACTAACCTCCTGAGGAGGAGGAGCACTGTCCTCATAAGGAAGGAATACTGAGACCATTACAAACTCTCTCGTGATACCCTCCCAACATTGCCGCATCCTGATGGTCACCAAGTCCCTTGAACAAAAGTCCACCATTGGCATGAAGGGGATTCCATTTTTTACATAAATGCACATTCTGGAGTTTCTTATTTTTCTAGCATAAACCAGCTTACCTCCAGTGCCACCAAGGCCCAGTACACCCCCTCTATCCAGAAGACGACTCAGGGCAGCTGTGGCCCCTTTACTGTGTTGCAGATTTATCTGCAGCCCAGTTAGTCTCCATCTTGCTGCCATTGTTGCTTCTGATGTCTTTGATTACCATGACAGTAACCTATGAGAAGCCCAAGAATAGTCTCAGGTCATGTTCCTGCATTGACCTCAGGGACTTCTCTCTGAGTTCCACCACAAGGGTTTGATCATTTGGTGCAACCTTCCGGTTGGTTACCTTCCAATCCTCTGTCAAGACCTTTGGGTTTTGATAACCTATTTTCTCAATCAGTCTCTGGAATGGTATCCTTAAGAAGTTTTGGCACCCAGATTAATATCTTTGCAGTCTTGAACAGCTCAGCTGCTGTTTTTACCAGCACATTTGCATCCTCCCATGTTGATATTAGGGGGCACCTTTTCCTTAAGCCAGTCCACTATTCATACCCCCTCACAGACAAAGATAAAAGCACTGTGATCCAGATAGACTCTCCTAAATTTGGGTCCTGGACCAGCGTCCCACCCAATCTTCTCAAAGAGGGCTATCTGTATGAGCTCCTCCTGCTGCGAGGTGATCTTTATCAGTGGATAGCCTTGCTGGATAACCGCCATCCTAAAAACCGAGACTGCAGTAGTATAGGTCTGTTTCTCTATTTCTTGCCTCTGTTTTTTGTGGATATGCTTATCCTGAGAAGTGGGAGTCTTAGATTCCTCCCTTGTTCTCTTACTACCTGCCCTTGATGTAGAAGGGGTTTGTACTCCTCCCTTCACCCTGGCACAGTCTTTTCTTGGAGGTCTTTTAGTTCCCTCCACTTTTATTTAGGAAGCCACTCTTTTCCTTCCTTTAGCCTTTGTTCTCTAAGAAGTTTCCTTCTTTGAGCCCCAGACAAGTCTTTGATCTTAATATGGTCCAACTTCTTAGTAACCATTCCCACTTCTTGAACAGGTCTGTCCCCTGTTCAGTTGAGGGGATGTTTTCCATCGGTTCCAGCCCTGATGTTTGGGTGTCTAAGGTCTCAACTTGGCCCTCGGTATTACTATTTTCTTTCATGTCCATTTGGATTC
This sequence comes from Schistocerca gregaria, assembly GCF_023897955.1. Classification (NCBI taxonomy): domain Eukaryota; kingdom Metazoa; phylum Arthropoda; class Insecta; order Orthoptera; family Acrididae; genus Schistocerca; species Schistocerca gregaria. Next base: position 603,796,440 of record NC_064921.1, on the reverse strand, counting down.
CATGAGAGTTCGAGATCAAATTGGTCCACACCACGGAAACCCCACACTAATTATTCAGGGAGGTTGCCCTGATGCTGCACTCACGAGACATCTTCCCATGTGTCACGCACCCCTTGGCACAGATTGCATCACACCTTGGGTTGGGTATTGAGGAGTTGGGAAAGGACAAAGAATCGATATGGGATGACAGGTTGTTGTGGGCACCACTTAGTCTGGTCCCACAGCCATCATAGCCCTCAGCTTCCCACAAAAACACAAGCCTCCCCACCCACACAGACAGTGCTACTTCAAGGTGGTGTCCCCTGGGAAGTGCATACACCATACAGGAATGAACTGCATTCTTCCTACTGTCTCCATACACAAGGAACATGTAGACTTTTTCTGCAGTGGTAAATCCCATCATCCACTTACGACCTATTGCTTAGACTGTCACACTATAGCTAACTAGCAAGTCGTAGTGCGCTCAAGGAACACACATAACAACATCACAATTAGCAACTACACAGGTTGAATGGCACCAACAAGTGTTGGTGGGTGAACATTTTAAAATATGACATCATGTAAATTACTTGCACTACACTCCTGCAACAAACACCACAGACATTTAAATTTACCCTACTTTTAGTTGCTGATGTCAATATGCATTGTGTGTTTGTACAAAAAGTACAGTTTCTAAAGTGTAATTACTATCTGTGTATTGGCTAACAATACAAGCCCCTGGCTATCAATCTATTCTGTGAAAACTGCACATCCACAGCACCTTCCATTTCCACAATATCTGTGGTGTATGTTTTAGGTGATTCATCCTGTATCCATAGATTACAAAGTTTAACCCATTACTGTTCAGAAATTTTTTCATCTAAAAAATTACTCATATTACTAGGATATATGGACACACTGATTCTTATTGCTTTCTATATACAAATTACAAAATATGAACTGGTGCGCAAATGCACCACCAAGCACATGAAATATCATACTTTCTCTTTACTAGAATGAAAAGAATAGAAACATTTTTCATTTAATGCTACGTTACATTTAGTGCACCTGTGATTTATGTGTTGTTTATAGAGAGCACACTTCCTTTTTTTTGTTTGAGGAGCAATAAAATGACTTTTTTTCATCGAAACAAACCACCAAGGAAACTTAAGTAACAACTATAGTGACTCTTGGTCCTGCATTACATTTCTGTTTCCCAAATTTTTGTAAGGTATCTCTTGCTGCGCTACTTCTAAACATGGGAAGATCCATTTCTTCATTCCCAGAATGTCTGTACAGTAGAATTGACACATTGCTACATCTAAACCCCACAAACAATGGGACATTACCATTTCCTGGATCTGATGTTTGATCTGTAATACCTCACATTTTGGTGCATTATATCTGTTCCATCCATATTATAATTGTAAGACTTGATTACATGAGGTTGAGGAACAACAGTTTTCTTTTTCATTGTTGCAGAATATCCTTGAACTTTGCAAATGGAATTTACAGTTTGACACTGCTGTGACTACAGAGTTGCCATTCCAGTGACAAACAAGTAACTGTGAATTTTTATCACACATAATTTCATAATAGCCTCTGTGTTCCTTCTTCACTGCAGCTACACTTTTTAGTGGGCAGTTTTCAGTTCTGTTTCGTCTAATGGGTCCACCTATACCAACACCAATTTCAGTAAATTTATCAACTATTTTCAAGGATGTGAAATAGTTGTCCGCAAACAGATGCTGGGGCAAAGTGCCACTACAATCATCCTTAGGCAGAGATTCAGTAAACTGTAAAAGGATTCCTGCTCCAAAACCATAATAATCTTTGTGGTCCCTTTGATCCTTCATAAATCTCAAAATTTATAAGATAACCTGATCTGAATTTGTAGACTATACTGGTATCCAAAATTTATATATTTGCCCCTAATGAATTGCTTGACATCATTCCATCCAAAGTACGGTGTATAGATTCATCTACACTGCTTCCTTTTTTCCAGACAACATACTCAATAAAAAGTTTCTGAGGTGATCAAGTAGGACTGAATTTTTGAGTTTGTCATTCTTATCTAGCTTAGTATTGTCATTTAGATCCACATTATGCTGATATCTTCTAAATGGTTTCTTCTCACTGACTCTGATATAGCGTAGTTCCATTTGTCATTCTTATATAGCTTAGTATTGTCATTTAGATTCACATTATGCTGATATCTTCTAAATGGTTTCTTCTCGCTGGCTCTGATATAGCATAGTTCCATGTACTATCACTTTTCTCCCAGTACATTCATTTTTGAGGTAGGACAGCATACCCACTAACCAACAATATAGCAAAGAAAGCCTTCAAGTCTTCAACAGAAACTCAAAGTTCATCCTCCTTTTTTGCACTGCATATAAACTACTTGTTTCACAATGTATGTGATAAAATCAACAATGAAAACCAATTCAAATGTATTCAATAGAGTCAGGAGGCTTTGAACATGGTTAGGTCCCTGAAAGAAGTAACGAAGTTCAGCCATCTTCTTTTTCATTTCATTCTGGCAACTCAGAAGCCAACCATCTACTGCCAGATGTTTTTGTCCTTTGCTTATGTGGAATGAGGCAGTTCCATCATTAATTTGTTCTGTTTCACTGGGACCAACTATTTTTATCTTCACTGGTATCTCCTAAGTTACTTCAGCTTCTGCAGTCAATTTATAGGTGTCCATCCCTTGATTTACAGATTCAATATCACAGAAACAAATTATTTTATCTTCATTAGTCATCATAACAATTGCTTCACATTCTGCTTTCAGTTGATGGCAATTCAAATTATTGATCTTGCCACCAAAATATTTGTCTGTACTGTCTTTGTCATCCCTGACACCAGGGGGAGCAATGCAGAGATCCAACAAAATTGCCATTTCAAGATCTTCTAAATCTGACTTACCAAAGTAAAGACCTCTTTCATACTTAGATCTCTCCAACAAGAACAATAAGCTCTTAACGATATAAAAAACAACTCACAAATTATGAGTATAATCTATATATATTATAAAAGTAAGTGTACATTGTGCATGCTGATAAAATTCAGAAGCGAGTCCATATGATTAAAGGTCTTACATGGAGTGGTAGCTCTCTATCTTCCAACCATCAAGAAGGTTCCCTTTTTGAAGTAAAGGATGTGCTTTTGAAGATATAAGGGGTGGGAAGTTTCACCCTCTAGAAATTTCTAGAACATTCCAGAACGTTTGAGAGTACTGAAGAACATTTCAGAACATTCAAGAGTATTTAAGAGCATTCCACAGCATTTCCAAATATTCCACAATGATCCAGATGTTCTGAAATGTTTAGGAGTACTCTGGAACATTTGGGAAGATTCCAGAATGTTTGGGAACATCCCAGATTATTGTGTAACATTTGAGAACTCTCTTGAATGTTGTGGAATGTTTTGGAACATTTTGGACAATTCGAAGCCTTTTTGGTGTGTTCTGGAATATGTCACTGGTGGGACTACAAATTGTTAATGGTACACAAAGCAAGACCCGTTGTGGGTTCTGACTTCAGTTTCTAGTCAGTGACAAAGGCAGGAACTGAAAAACTACTGCAGTGAGTGAATAAAAACAAACAGTGATGTGTGAGTAGTTGAAGTGATACAGTGACTGAATACAAATTGAAAATAAAGTGTACTTATTGTATTTGTTAATAAAAAGGTGATTTGATTTATACATCAGACAAAAACCAAGTACCACACAATCTCATATCAATTCCCTGAGCCAGCTAGTAATTCATAAAATTGAAGGTGAAAAGTAGAATTGCCATTTCAGCAACATGTATATTCCTAAGGCCAGTGCATTAGCACACTGACTAAATTTAAGGAGCATTTACAGAGAGAGCATTGTGCATAACCTCACGCTATCTTACACATGTATGGAATATAGTTAACCAAAGACAATTCAAAAAATAGTTTACTAAACATGTAAGATTTTTGCAATACACTTACCTTTTGTTGTAATGATGTGCAGCCATTTTTCTCCCTGAAACGAACTAACAGTTTGATCCCCGAAAACAGTTGCACACTACAACAGTTCACCAGTATTACTATTCTGAATGCATAGTGCCATATCTTTACTGCACTGAGTGAAGGGTATGAATTAGTACCTACAGTCACTTGTTTCTAAGGAGTAAACATCAGAAACAATGCTGCATGGTGCATAAATGCACCACTGAGCACAAATGGGCAGTGACGGCTGTTGTGTAAGAGCACAAGAGCACATAAACAGCCTAACTTTTGACACATTGCAGATTTATTGGTCTTTTTCACTGACTGCTGTTGATGCCCTAATCTGAAATACGCTGCGCTAAATCTACCACACTGTGCAACACGGCTCCTTTAGACTCAGTGAAACATAGCATCAGGATCATGAGCACACCTCCACTTGTGTACATTTTAATGAGCTCAATGTATGCGCAACTGGTGTGATGTAATTGCCTTATGGGCCAAATACATATGGATTTGATAAACAATGTGCACAGTTCATGGCGTGCACTGCTAGCCCTTACCTCTCACTTACAAGTTTATGTCAATGCCACCAGGTGGCAGCACATTACAGCAGATTTCTATCCACATTTGCTTGGCATAAATCCTGCTAGGTGATAGCACACTCCATAAATATGCCAATTCACTCACTGTATAATATAACTAGATCAGTCATCAGTCTATGTTACAGTCGTACTGATACAAAAATCTTTTGTGGGGTTCTGAGTGAGATACAGTTCATCACACAGTGATCCACTGAGAACCATAAAGCACATCATTGTCGACTGTGAGACTGTAGCATTTATTCATGCTCCTGACAGCTGTTGATCTTATGGTGGGTCAGGTTTATCTGTGCTGTAGGCCACATTGCATGTATATCTCAACATTCATGAAAGGCTGTCTCAGTGGGGGGGGGGGGGGGGGGGGGGGGGGGGGAGGGGTGCTTTTGATCCTCAGTGTCTCATTTATATTCTAGTTAAATGACCTTGTTGGTAGAGAGTACTTCTTGAATTTAATAATTTCTGCAACTGTCAGTTTGTGTTTGAAATTAGTTGTTTGCTCTGCAGAAATTGGCTTTCCTGTGCAGTGTCAACATGAACTCTGTTGAACATGTATTAAGTGCTAACAGAAAAGAAAATTATCAGGAAAAAATAGCTGCAAAGAAAGGAGGGCCTCCCAAACCAGATCCGCTGTTTGAGAAAGCGACAGAATCAAATAAGTGTGACTACAAGTGAGCATTTAACAAAAAAGTGTATAACAATAGTAACAGCAATGTAAGAATGTCTGATTTTCAGCCCAGAAATTAATTTGTTTCTTAATACGTGAATCAGGGATCTTGTACATTTGTTCGAAAAAATAAAAAGCACAAAAAACTCCCGCTTACACAAAAATGTGAAATGGAGAGTAGTGAAAGCTTAAGCATTGTTTCTTTCTTGTCATAAACTGTACCTAATTATGTACAACATTCCACAAAAACATTCCTCCTCTTTTCAGGCAAGTTATGCACATTATTATTACTATTATTATTATTATTATTATTATTATTATTATTATTATTATTATTATTGACAGCTACTGAAGTTGTATAAATATTTTGTTAAGCTTAACTGTTACACAGCAGATGCTATTAATTTCACACTCTGATATTTATCTGTATTTAAAAATTTGTGAACACCCAGGATGTACACCTACACACAGCCACTGCAAATGGGTTAACGTCAGTTCATTTAGAGAAATGGGATGAGGTTCTTCTAATAATAATGTCTCATTATTGAATGGTTGCATGGTGAGAATGTCATGGTGCAGGTGTTCACCCTGTTCTTTGCTAACAGCTATATTGCATTATGTTACATATTTGTAGTCAATATGTTAATATGGTTCCAATTCTTTCATACTCAGCTGCAGAATCATCTTACTATTTGTTGACAAAATGGCATGGGACAACCAAGTATATTTATTTAATTATGCTCCTCATTTCCTCCAAACAGTGTAGATGTAGCCAAAGTGCCATGTGGTGACAGCAAAATTTCTGTAACTATGGGCTTCCCAATTGCTTCATTAAACTAAATTCATTGTTTGAAGTATAGTGGCAGTTGAGCACAATAGTCTTGTGGATTTCGTGGTACACAGTGTTGACAGGTTTTATACAAGGGTGGCTTGATGAGTCTGGTAAATTTCCATGAAAGAATGGAACTTTTTTTTTCGCACCTCCATGGTTGGTGAGCTTGGTTTTTCCAAGTATCATGTAAAGAATTTCAACAATGTACAACGTGCAGTTCATTGCTGACAGCCCCCTGAACTCGTCAGCGAGTCAACTGTGAATGAAAATTGAGAAAACCAAGTTTCATAGTGTTACTAAACTTTTTCATATGAAGGGTTGGACTGCTGCACAGTTAAAAACAGAATTGGATGAAGTTAACAGGGACTCTGGACCATCATTGAAGACCATTTACTTTTGGATCAATGAATTTAAATGTTGTTGAACAAGCACCAAAGAAGTAATGGAGTTTGGCCATCCAATCAAGGTCACCACAAAGGACGACAATGATGTTTGGTTTGTGGGGCACTCAACTGCACAATCAAAGTCCCAATTTCTTCACAGTCCAGTTTTTTTACACAGTCCAATCCAGCCACCATCATGAATGATAATGATGGCCAGGAATCGAATCCAGGACCCTGTGATACAGAGGCAACTACACTAGCCACTACACCATGAGCTACCACAAAGGAAACTGTAGACAAAATTCATGACATGGTAATGCAAGACCACTGAATAAAAATTTGTGAGACAGTAGGCATCTCAGTTGAGAGAGTGTGTAATATCCTGCATGGAGAACTGGCAATGAAGAAGTTGTGTGTTGTGGGCCATCAAGCTTCTACACCAGTCCGTGCATAAGAAAATTATCAAAAAAGTTTGATCACAACCTGCTGCACCACCAAGGCTCTACAGCTTACCAGAAATCCACAAACAAGATATTTTTCTACAGCCTTTCATAAGCAACATAGGTACATCTACAAACCAGATAGTCAGACACCTAAAAGGAGTATGAAGCCTTTATGTCAATAAATTACAGCACTACATGAGGAACTGTGTACATTTCATTCAACAGGAGGAAAAACTATGACTTCGTAACCAGGTTCGTATGGTGAACTTTGATGTGGTCTCTGTCTTCAATTGAGTGCTGCTTTCCGATTCCCTCAAGCTGATTAGGGAGAAATTCAAGCCCACAATGACCAAAATCTTTGAATCCGTCCTCACATCTACATTACTTCTCTTCACTGGTAATGATTATGAGTAAACAGATGGCATTTTTACAGGTGCCTTCTGTCACTGGTTGTGGCAAACTTATTCAGGGAGGATTCTGAAGAGAAAGCTCTTAAAAAAGCTGCACTGAAGCTCACATGCTTTTTCAGATGTGTTGATGACACATTTGTAGTGCAGTCACAGGGGAGTGCAAGGCCTCAAGAATTCCTCCAACATCTGAACCCTTTTAACGCTATCAAATTCACTATGGAGGTGGAGGAGAATAGTACACTCCCAGGAGAGCCACCTATACTGGTCAGTATGGTCTGTACAATACCAGATGATGAAAGCCTACACAGGGAGCTCAACCACTTTAAGGACATATTCAAGCACACACACAGTGGGAGACAAATCTGACACACTTCCAGGCAGCAACAAATAGAACATAATGAAAAGGATACAACAATGGGATACCTACTGTATGACAGCAAAGTATCAAACAAAATCAGCAAAATTTTGGCTCAATGTAAAATTAAATACTTTCCCGATCACCTCCACTTGGGTCTGACTGCTGGAATTTCCTCAAAGTTTTCTAAGGTAGGGATGTCTGCAACGGGATCCACACAGTCTAGTAAAGCCAAACGAGATGCTTCTTGAACAAGGGAGCAGCAACCTCAGGATTCATCTATTGGCTATAATGGCTAGAAGGATTAGTGACATGTCGGTCACACGTTGTAAGGGTGCAGTACTCGTACATAGCTGTACCCTTACTTAGTATCAATCATGCACTCTATGCAGCAATCATAAAGTAAAGAAAAGACTGCAGGGCAATCAACTGTGTGCGAGTGGGTGACCAGGAGTCATGTGTTAGTGTCTGTGAGTGAAAGTCGGGTGTGCAAGAGGCTAGAGACAGTTGCTCGGTAGCGAAGCCAGAGGTTACTGGCAGAATATGGGTGTAATGGCACACAGTATTTGATTTCTATTGAGTGTTTATAAATGTTGGTTTACAAAAGGGTATTTTAATTAATAAAATCCAGTATTTGAGAAAGGACATGTTATCATTTAGCAGTTTTCATTCGATTTCACAATAACCAAAGGGCACGACAATGAGTTTGATGCAAAGGAGCCATTACTGATTATGCCAAATTAATTAAATATAAAACTTCATCTTCAGCATATGCGAATAATTAAGTTTGGTGCAAAACTGGGAGGATGTTCTACAGAGTCTGCCTGAAAAATGTACACACTCTTTGTCAGGCTGTATCAAGATACTGATATTGTCATTCGATTTGAGTTACGAGTGTGTTGTAGTATGATCTTTGGCTCAACAGATGTTAGTACTTTCATCTCGGTACTGAGAAAAAAAGATGGCTGGATCACACTTCACATTCGAACAATGAAAATGTATTGTGAAGTGGTTTTTCAAGTTTGATAATGCCGCTGAAGTTCAATGTCAGTGAAGGCGGGAGTTTGAAACAGAACTGCCAACCCATTAAACATATCATTGACAAGTTTGAATTGCATGGAACAATTTGTGATATTCACAAAGGAAGACATTGTACAGCTACAAGTCCTGCTTTGTCGGCTCTCATGTTGGAAACGTTTGTTCCACAGAAGTCTGCTACACAATGTGCCTGTGAAGTGTTACCAGTACAAGTGTACGAAGAATTCTGAACACTCCAAACTGGAAGTTTACATTCCATGATAAGTGCAGGCAATTAATTATGATGATCCTGATAGTCGAATGCAATTTTGCGAATGGTGACAGCAAATGGTAACTGACGACGAATAATTTGTGATGAAGGTAGTGTGGAGTGACGAGGCACAATTTAAACTTGACGGAACTGTGAATTGGCATAACAGTGTGTACTGGGTACCAGAAAATCTGCATATTTATGTGGATAAAGTGGTCAATCTACCAGGGGTTCATGTGTGATGTGGACTATCGTCTAGGGGCTCAGTAGGACTGTTTTTCTTTAATGTTATTGTCACTGGAGAAGTGTATCTGGAAATGTTATGCACATCAATTTTGCCAGGTATATGTGCACTTTATGGAGCTGATGAAGAGGTCTCCTACTAACAGGATGGGGCGTCATCACACTACCACCTAGCTATAAGAGCTTACCTGGGTGACAATTTTCGGGGCATAGGATTGGACGAAGAGGATCCATTGAGTTCCCTCCATGGTCACCAGATACAACACCTATGGACTTTTACTTGTGGGGAACTGTGAAAGATAGCGTCTATCGATTTAAGCAACACAGGCTGGATGAACTTCACCAGGAAATTACCCAATAGTGTATATTTTGAACGTTTATAGTTCTACAAGATGTGTGGTCAATTATTAAAGGTAAAATAAACACATAAGTAATACTTTTTATTCATTAAAGTGTGCATGCATTGCAATCTTCGGAGACAATGGAGAAGACAACACAGCAAACAGTCGGTCAGAAGCATTTCAGCACAGCAGCACTTCAAAAATAATTGAATTCAACATTGTGTAGGAATGAGCAGGAGTAGGAACAAACAATAGTGTTACTGACTTTTAAACTGTGAGTGAACTTTTCAGTTAAGAGTAGGAATAAGTTGTAACGAACTGTGATTGTTGTGAACAGTGTTAATGTGGCTAATTCAGAACAAAACAGTAGTGTTGCTAAAGGTGAGGGATGATAATTTAATAACATGGTTGATGGAGAACAAATTAATGTGATGGAAAATACTGCAGTTAATTTGACAGAGGACAGTGGTATTGTTAGTTTTGATTTACCTAAAACAAGTTCAACATCGGTGGTTATCCAACAAACAGGAACTGATATTGTCAATAAGGACTGGATGTCTCAATTGTTAGAAGCAATCAAAAATGTTCATGAGAAAAACAGAGAGATGAGTGTAGAAATGAGGAAAATAAAAAGGTGTGTGAGGAAACAACAGAATTTTATGAGGAAACAAAAAAAGTTCCATCAGGAAACCAAAACTGATTATCAGACACTAACTAATGTGAATAGTAATTTGCGAATGGAACTGACCAGCCCATTTGAACAAAAGCATGATGAGCTCCAAAAAGAATGTCAAGACAAACATGAACCCATTGGCAGTGAAATTACAGATCTTAAAATACAAGTTAATGGACAGTGTAGGGAAATGAAAGAGTCTGTTAGCACAGTTAATTTCAAAGTTAAGGCTCAAAATGGTGAAATCATCAAAATTATAAGTTCTTTTAAAGCCAACAAAGAGTTGATAATTAAGATGGTTAATGGTGTACAAATGTGATGTGATGAACTAAGTGATGAGGTAGATGAGATACGACAAAAGGTAACAAACGACGACACACTGTCAAAAGGAATTAGTAAAGAAATTTTGCGTGATGAAATTAATGCAGTATTATGTGAACCAGATAGCAATATAGTTGGTTTGACAAAAGTAATTGTTGACAATGGACTGGGTGGTTGAAAATTTCATGACTATGAACTGGAACAAGGCATCCACACAGTTGTGTTCATTAAAAAGTTCAAAAATGTGTTTCCAAGGCATTATATGGAATGTGCTAAAATAGATACTTGCATCAGCCACATGAAGAATGAGTTACATATTTGGGGTAAAAGTGTATCTGACATTTACACCAAGTATGAAGAATTTGAAACAGCATTTTTGAATAAATTTTGGCCAAAAGAAAAACAATGGGATGTAAAATCAAACATTCTCACACTGCCGAATCATGCAAGACATCACAGTACAATGCATGAATTTATGTAAAGGTACTGGAATGACAATACGTACTTGGATGATCCAATTAAAGAAGAGCTGATGCTTATTTTAATCCAGAAACTGTCATTTTTGGCACATGAGAAGTTAGCACTCACACTGCAGTTAACTATGGAGCAAGTGTGTTTGCTAATTGACTGAATGGAAGTGCTCAATACTGAACAGTAATAATAATTAACCAAATCATCCTAATGGCCCATTGTGGAAAAAAATTCCAAGTTGCAGATGACCAAATGTATTTGATCACCAAGACGATGACAGACACAGAAGAAACTGATGCAATGTGCAAGACAGATTCAGGTCAAATCATCCACCGAACTGACTACACAATGACAGAGACAGAAGACAGTATCGATTTCCAGAATGTGCAAGATGCCACAATCGCTATCAGCAAGATTCTGAACAGTTAAACTAAGCAAAGTTTCAGAGACGACCAGCTCTAAAACTCTGTCAGAGAGACAAGGGTCAGACATTATGACAAATGCCACAAAGTGTGAACATGTAAATGACGTCAGAGTATTTGTGCTGAGAAGATGAAGAAACTAATAAAGAAATTCTGATGCCATTTGTAGAAGTATGTGGTATTGTAATGGATGCATTAATTGATTCAGTTAGCAAGGCAAGTGCTACTTCTGAAAATATATCTGCGCAATTAAACAATCTTGTAGCCATTTCCACATTCCCTGTTAATGGTGTATGCATTGTCAGTGGAGTTAGAAACTGAAGCAAACCAATTAAAGGACAAGCATTACTAAATATTCAAGGGGATATATATATATATTTGAGCAGAGTGTGTTAATTCCTGGTTCTCTCAATGTTGGACTAGTTCTTGGAGTTGATTGGTTGTCAGAGATAAAATGCAGTACTAATTTTGAGTAGAATTGTCTGTGCACAAGGGAAGATAATGAAGAAAGAAGAATTGCATTTAAGGGATTTATTGTAAATGATGATAAGGGTGCTGCAAGCATGAAGATAAGAATGATACATTATGGAGGAGAAGATGAAACTAACTTTTAAACAATTCAGAGAACTATGCTAAGCTGCAAGAGAGGAATGAGGAGGGCACTCTAAAGTGTATTGAAGCCAAGATTCGAGCATTAGTGGACTTGCCTGAAGCAGAATGAGAAGAATTGAGAGAAGTACTGAGATGCTATGTCGGCATATTTTCAAAGATACTGGGGCTAATTAAAGGATGTGTTTGTAAGTCATACGCAATACCATTGGCAAAAAGGGGAGCTGTTAATAAGCAAATACAGAGGATGTTGAATAATCAAATAACTGAGTGCTCAGATAGCAAATATTCAAACACAATACATGCTGTAGCAAAGAAGGATGGCACAGTTCGCATTGTTCTTGGCGCCCTTGCAATGAATTGCATAATTTTCCCACAGCGTGATCAGCGAGAAAATCTGGTGTTTTTGTTACAAAGATTCAAAGGAGTCAAACATCTAAGTAGCCTTGATTTGACTAATAGTTACTGGCAATTACTGCTAGAGGAGAATAGTAGAAATTTCTTTTTAATGGGAGAAGTTACCAGTTTCAGAGAATGCCTTTTGGTCTGTCAATTTCTTCAGTGGCTTTTATGAGAGCACTGAATAAAGTTTTGGGCAAAGATTTGTTGAAACATGTAATGCTTTATGTGGATGATATTTTGATTAGCAATGCTTCATGGGAAGAAAATTTGGCAATTATTCATTGGGTACTTGAAACACTTAGGAGAGCTGGAGTGACTGTTAACTTGGACAAATCAGAATTCGCCAAGTCACAAATAAATTCCTTGGGCATATTATTCTGTTTTACAAATTAAATTTCTAGGGCATATTATTTCATCATGAGGGACTGAAGCGGATCCAACAAAAACAGACACAATAAGAAATTTTCTGCCACCTAACTGCTGTAAGCAACTTAAGTCTTTTTAGGCTTTTGTAATATTTATCCTCCTTTTCTTTCTGGATGCTGCTTATCTGCTCCTGTCTTAATGGAATTGCTGAAAAAGAATAATATATGGAAATGGAGTCCGGAACATCAAGAAGCATTTTATTTAATAAAAAATCAACTGTGTGATGAACCTATCCTTCACCACCCTGACTGAAACAAAAAGTCTTGGGACCAATTCCAGTTATTATGCTCTTGGCACAGAATTATATCAGTTAATTGAAGTTAATGGAGTTATTGAACATCATACTAGGCATTTGCTAGCTGCACACTCATGAGTGGGGAGCAAAAATATACTATCACCAAAAGAGAAGCACTTGCCATCATTTGGAGTTTCAAAAAGTTAAGTTTTTATTTGCTGTAATGCATACGGTCATAGTGACAGATCACAAAGCATTGTCATTCTTGATGATTTGCAAATTGATGCACGACAGATTAACCTGGTAGTCATTAATGCTTCAGCAATACAGTTTTGAGATTCACTGTGTACCAGGAAAGCAGAATGTCATGGCAGATGCGCTGTCAAGGCCATGAGAAGGACAAGATTCATTTAATGTTGCACATCACGTCATAAAGATATAAGGATTCACTTTATGTGAGATGTCAAAGGCGAGTGTCATATACACAATATTATGCAGAACATCAAACAGGAACAGGATGCAGATGAAATACTGAGGATGGTTACAGAAAAATATTGTTGCAGAGGAAATTGAGTAGCACTGTGGTGTAGTGGTTATGATACTAAACTGTTGCATGGAGGGTTGTGAGTTCAAAACTCACCTAGACTGTACAATTTCAATTTCTGTATTTGGTTTGAGTACATTATAGAAGTATCTATAAATCTCAAGAATCATTGTACTGGAATGTGCTGTAGCAGTATATATAATGTATGTGTGCTGGATGAAGGCAGTTCGCTCCACACTCTCATATGTGCAAGTGCTGAATAAACCTTTGTTAAGTGAAGTTAGTGTTTGTCATTCGTCTAATTACACCTTTTTCCACGTGACATTATCCTAGTGGAGACGCTGCGTATTGGAACTTGTGACAGTGTACATTACCGATGACACAGTGGCTCCCATCAGCCACAGAGCCGCTGTTTACGTGGCAAGAAACCCGAGTTTGAGCCAAATTTAACAGATTGCGGTCTACCAGAGACAGAAGAAGAGGGCATTACGATAACAGCAACTGTGTGCCACCACATGAGACATCCTTCCAGGTTCGCTGGTGATGATGTCCAAGATTCAAACAAGTGGCTGACGGTATATGAGCGTATAGCCAAATTTAACAAAGGAGATGACATCGTGCTTTCGGCTAACTTATTTTTCTACTTGGAGGGCACTGTCAAGCAATGGTATGAGAACAAAGAGGAGAAGTTCACAAGCTGAGAAGTGTTCCAGGCGGAACTGCACAAGTATTTCAGCGACACACGACAGAAGTGTGAGGCTGAAGGAAAATTAAAGTGCAGGGCACAGTGTCCAGGAGAAACTACAGCATCCTACATTCAAGGCGTCTTGGAGCTGTGTAAAATAGTGGATCCTAGAATGAAGGAGGAAGATAAGGTTGTACATCTCATGAAGGGTGTTTCTGAGGACATGTATCAAGCCCTACTCCTGAAGGAGGTTTTGACAGCAGACAGCTTCATAAAGTAGTGTCAGTATATTGAGACAATGCATCAAAAAAAGAATTACAGACAAGAAGTTTGAACGGCTTCCAAAAGTCGTATCGATGTCTGTGATGGAGGAAGCAACTGATTTCACTAGTGTTCTTCATCATATAGTGAAGGAGGAAGTTCAGAAGGTACTTGAATAGCATGGCAAGCAAAAAACCGAGACGATTCAAAAAGTCATACGGGAGAAACTGCAACAGACATTGAACCCAATCTCTAGTCCTTCATTTCCCTGTAAAACAGTGAAAAAGTCTAGACCCAGGCAGAGTTATATTCCTGAAATGCTGCATGACGAACCTGTTTGTGCACCAAGGAAGACTGATGTCTGGAGGACCCAGGATAACCAAACAGTAGGTTTCCGCTGTGGATGAACGAGACATATAGTGTGCCTATTATCAAGAAAGGCAGCGCATATTTGATGATGCCCACGCCAGAAGACAGCAGACTGATCTTAGCCAACGCCAACTATGGGACAACAAAGATGAATAAGAAGATGTGATTGCAGGACGATGTAGGTCACCATCGCTGCAAGCTAGCCGCTGGAGAGGACACTCTCCAACATGCCGATAGAGGTCTCCATCACCGTTTAGAAGCTACAGCCTATCACCTAGCCACCGCAACCTGGAAAACTAAAGGGTGCGACCATCCTAGGAGGTGAGGCTGCTGAAGAGAAAAATCCTCCGCTGTCGATCACTACAAAAATGATAGGAAACTACGTCAATATCCTCATGGATGGCTGACCAGCCAAAGCTCTTGTAGACTCTGGAACCTCATATTCAGTTCTTTCGGAGAAGTAGTTACTGTCACCAGTTGCAGAAAACCATATTCGTTGACAGCAAAACATCTCTGCTGAAGGTGGCTAATGCGAAATATGTAAAACCTACAGGAAGATGTCTCATTCATGTGCGTATAAGTGACCATACACAGCCCTTAGAATTCATCGTCTTACAAGAGAGTAGACATGACGTCCTTCTCGGATGGGACTTCTTGAAAGCTTCTCAGGCAATTATACATTGTGGTCGCTCAAAGATTATGCTAGACGAGATGAGATACTGTGGACAGGAAGATGCACATCTCACTGTGTGGAGACTATGTGTTCTGGATGAAGTGGTCATTCCTGCAGTCAGCACTAGAAAGGCAACTGTCACATGTCATGCCATGTGTCAACCCATGGATCATGTAGTGGAATGTAAGAGAAGCATACAACTGGAGAATAACTTGGTCATCCCAGCCTCTGTTGTTTCGTTTAAGAATGGATTTGGTGAATTGTGGATAGTTAACTGTCACCAAGAACTGCAGACCCTCCCAAGATGCATGTGTGTAGCAAACACTGAGCCATTAATTGAAGAACAGCTGAGTGAAATAGAAACCACCTGTGCCGAGTCTGTGGGCAAAAGTGGCACTACTACTATGAGGCAAGATCTTCTAGCTCGACTATCACCGGACCTCACTAAGGAACAACAGAAGAAACTACTTGCCATTCTTCAAGAGTTCTTTGAATGCTTCAACTCACAGATGAAGAGCAAATTAGACAAATCAATGGTGAAGCACTCGATTAACATTGGAGACCATAAACCAATAAGCCAGAGAGAATACCGTGTGTCAGCAACGGAACGTTGAATAATTCGCGACTATGTAGAGAAAATGATGAAGAATGACATCATTCAGCCTTTGCAGAGCCCATGGTCATCACCAGTGGTTCTTGTCAGGAAGGAGGATGGCAGTTGGCGCTTTTGTGTTGATTGCAGGAAGCTTAATGAGATAACTAAAAAGGATGTTTACCCTTTTCCATGAATTGACGATATCCTAGATTGTCTGAAGAGGGCTAAGTTTTTCTCAACCATGGACATGTACTCGGGATACTGGCATATCAAAGTACATGAGGCTGATCGTGAGAAAACTGCATTCATCACCCCTCAGGGCCTGTATGAGTTTAAGGTAATGCATTTTGGTTTGTGTAATGCACCAGCAACTTTTGAATGGATGATGGATAATCTTCTACGTCACCTGAAATGGACGATGTGCCTTTGTTATTTAGGTGACATTGTAGTGTTCTCAGAGACATTTGATGAATATATAAAAAGACTGAGGCTGTTCTTAAGTGTCTCCAACAAGGCGGACTGAAACTTCATCTAAGAAAGTGTCTCTTTGGAGCAAAAGAAATCAAAATACTTGGACACCTTGTGTCAAACGAAGGTGTGCGTCCAGACCCAGAAAAGGTGAGATCTATAACGGAATTCCCTATTCCTAAATGTATTAGAGATGTGAGAAGCTTCCTCGGATTATGTTCTTATTACTGACATTTTATCAAAGACTTTTGTATCAAAGCCAGGCCACTCTAAGAGTCATTAAAAGCTGATGCTAAATTTATCTGGGGTGGTGCTCAACAAGATTCTTTCGATGTGCTGCAAAAAGTTCTGATGACTGACCCTGTACTTGGTCTGTATGATGAGAGAGCACCTACACACTGATGCCAGTGGATATGGGATCGGTGCTGTTCTGACGCAAATTTTGGATGGAAAAGAGAAGGTTATTGCCTATGCTTCAAGGATACTTACAAATGCTGAGAGAAACTACTCAACTACATAAAGAGAGTGTCTTGCTGTGATCTGGTCCATGTACAAATTTCGACAGTATCTCTATGGAAGGCCATCCACATTTGTTACAGACCATCATTCACTTTGTTGGCTGACAGGTCTTAAGGATCCAACAGGATGACTCGCTAGGTGGGTACTTCGTCTCCAAGAGTATGACATTACCATAATGTACAAAAGTCGAAGAAAACACCAAGATGCTGACTGTCGCTCAAGAAACCCTGCGCAATACCATCAAGACTTTGATGAAGACAGTGACTTCTCACTGCACTCCAGGATCTCTCTGCTGAGCAGAAGGACGCCAAGATATATCAAATTATGCTTGCCTTAAATCAGTCAGAGGATGTGAAAGGACAATTTAAGGTAGTTAATGGATTACTTTGCAAGAAAAATTTGATCCGTTTGGAAAGAGGTGGCTACCAGTGATTCCTAAACAGATGCGCTTACATGTTCTACATAAATTCCATGACACACCTGAGGCAGGACATTTAGGATTTATTAAGACCTATGATAGAATCCGCAAGAGATTTTTCTGGCCAGGTCACTGGCTGTCACTATGTGTCACACTGTAGAGAGTTCCAGAGGAAAAAGGCATTTCTCAGAAACCACTTGGCCAACTCATACCAATTCCACCAGCCGAAATGGCTTTCCAGCATCTTGGAATTGACCTTCTCAGACTATTTCCAATGTCTATTAGTGACAGTAGATGGAGTATTGTTTGCACTGATTATCTAACACGCTATGCCATTACAAAAGCCATGAAAACCGCTGAAGCATCCAAGGTAGCTCTCGATCTCTATTGACCGCTACCCAGATCAAAAGGAAATTTTACTCAGATTTTGGTTGTGATGGATGTCTTCCCGATATCTGTATGCCTTTACCCACTCAGGAAAGCCAACAGTAAGATCATAATCAAGAAACTCAGGGAAGAATACTTCATAAATACTGTCAAGCCAGAGAGCATTTTATCGGATATTGGTCCACAATTTTGGTCACGCCTATGGGAAGATTTTGTTAATGATGAAGGTACTTGGCACACTGCAATTTCATCTTTTAGGCAATGGCCTTGCTGTAGTGGGTACACTGGTTCCTGTCAGATCACCTAAGTTAAGCGCTGTCAGGTGTGGCCGGAACTTGGATGAGTGACCACCAGGCTGCCATGCGCTGTTGCCATTTTTCGGGATGCACTCAGCCTTGTCATGCCAATTGAGGGTCTACCCGACCGAATAGTAATGGCTCCGGTAAAAGAAAACCATCATAACGACTGGCAGAGCGGTGTGCTGACCACATGCCCCTTCTATCCGCATCCTCAGTTGAGGACGACACGACGGTCGGGTGGTCCCGATGGGCTACTTGTGGCCTGATGACGGAGTGCATATATACATAATTTCACCTTTTAGGCCCGCGTCCAACGCGACTGAATGCCAGATGCGTGAACTCAGACATCTATTTCATGCACATTGTGGGAAGAAACATAGAAGACGGATAGAATGACTTACATATTTTGAAACAGTAATTAATAATTTGTTGCATGATTCAGAAGGACTGCCACCATGTAAAGTTCTCTCTGGAAAGAAACCTGACAGTATCTTTCATGAATATGTTTCCTTTCTGCAAGAAGATGAAATTATGCAAGGGGAGTGCTTTAAAATCACATTGGAAATGATGAAGAAAGGACCACAAGAACAGAAGCTGGCACATGACAAGATAGTGAAGCCCATTATGTACAAAGCCGGTGATTTAGTACTCATTCGAACTGAAACAAAATCATCAAGTTTAAATGAAGAGACAAAATAATTTCATCGCTACTACTGCGGTCATTTAGAAAACTTGTTCACCCTTTTTCAGATGAAATTGAAATGGTGTAGCCTGGTCAGTATCATAGCCTACAACATGTAGAAAACATTAAAATGTATCATCTGTATGAAGTGCTGCAAGACATGAGATGCTCTGTGAAAAAATGAACGTTGTGTTATTTGTGGACATATTATTTTGCCTGTTTGAAAGTAATTGGACAATAGTCAGTAGCTATTGTGAGTTAGTTATAGTGAACAATAGTAGGTAGCTACTGTGAGCTAGGTGCAATCAGTTTTAAACATTCTGTGCCGTTTAGTAAGCATTGTAAAGTGCTTGAGTCAGACACACATACATAAACAATAACAGGAACGGGTGGCGTGAATGTTGTATTTACAGATTGATGTGCGCATGCTGTGTGTGTTTTATTTCCCCACTGCTTTAATTCCCTTTTGTGTTTGTATGTTGGCAAGCTGTTGTGGAGCCACTGGTATGAAACGATGTGCACGCAGCGCGGTTGACACTTGTCACTGCTGCAGCAGTGGAGCTGCCAACACCTCCAAGGACCTAGCATGCAGCATGGCTGTCACTTGTTTCAGTGCTGCGCTAGCTTATCAGGTTGGTGAGTTGTGTGGAGTGCGGAACCATGGGATGCTGACATCAGTGGCCAGCTGATCAACTAGCTTCATGGCGCAGGAATTGCTGTTATGACAATTCCACCAATTTACAGAGATGAGTCTACGGCTTCAATGCCACAGCCATATAATTCATCGATAGGTATGAATATGTGTTTTGCATCGCATCATATAGGACAGTGAAAAAGCAGAGTAACCAGTGAAAATGTTGTTGTTATTGTGGTGGTGTATCCCCGGTGGCGGCAATGCCACGGCCCAGTGCATCATGAACCAGTGTGTTTGCATGTGATTTACAACTTGACATATTGGCAGGGACCTAAAGCAGAGTATTAGATAAATGATTAACAACAAGAATATGAAGTGCTCCCCATAAAAAAAGTGTTTTCGAATATGGTGATTTGTTTATGGATTACTTTCCAAGGTCTGTGCTTTTTGTCAAATTTCATGTATTTATAACCCTGTAAACTGTGTGCCAAAATCTAACAGTATCATATTTTCAAAATATGCAGCCACTATGAATGTAGATTTCTGTGGGGTAGTAATAGAACATTTTCATGTCAATATTGTGTAGTAGTTATAGCTGTCTGTTTATCATTTTGTTTACTTTTGAATCACATTTGTTTGGTTAGACCTGTGTTTATATTCATTCAATACAGTATTTAATTCATTATGACAAATTACACGAACAATAAATGCTAATAGACAATTGTTATTAATGTGTCATATTTAGACCTGTTATTTCAATGGGGCGTTACAGCATTGGGTTTCACGTTGCAATGTTATTTCAATGAGATCATGCAGTATGCACAAGTACTTGTGATTAACCTGACTTATCTTGTTGGTAATTAGTGATTGATTGAATGAGCTAATGATCTACTTCAACTTTAATGCAGTGTAATTAAGTCGTCATACTAACTTTCATTTCTTAAATGCCACTTGCCATATACAAATATAAACATATATTGTAAATAGTGATTCAAAAGAGAATTATTCTTAATGAATTGAGGTTCTGCATTAATAAGCAAATAGTTTTGACTAATTACTGCAATTTCTAAATTTTAATTTTTTCGCCTTCTTGTCTTTCTATATACACACAACAAAAAAAGTTTTGCATCACCCCGGTTCCCAGAACTCTTGAAGATAGACGTTGACTGTGGATATATCACAGACACAATCCATTTGACTGTTCACATGTGTCAATAAACCTGCCAATGGCGTAAACAACCATGCGTGAGCAGCGCCTGTTAGACGGAGGGGGTCCGACAGCCGATCAGCTCCACTCATGCCACCAGGAAGGAGGTACATGGCTCATGTTGTCTGTAGTTCAACCATGCCTAGATGGTCAATACAGTGGTTCAATCGCGTCCACATTGTTACTTTGTGCCACGAAATTTACTATGTATAAATCACTTATACGACCAGTGCTTACATAGGCCTCTGAAGTCTGGGCATTAACAATTGAAGATATTGAAACACTGGATGCATTTGAAAGAAAGGTACTTAGGCGAATTATCAGCCCAATATGTGAGAGAGGAGGATGGAGGAGGAGATACAACCATGAGTTGTATATCATATACAAAGACCAACCCATCAGAAGGATAGTGCAATCATCCAGACTGAGGTGGCGGGACATGTGGCTCGCATGAATAATACAGAAGTGCCAAAAAGAATATCACAAGAAAATCCAGGAGGGCAGAGAGGAGGTGGTCGACCAAGAGCCAGATGGAAAGATGGAGTAATCGAAGATCTTAGAAAGATGGGAGAGTATTGGCAAAGAACCAAGAGAAATAGAAGGAAATTGTAGAAGACGCCAAGGCTCATCATGAGCTGTAGAGCCAAGAAAGAAGAAAAAGATGAAAATTATAGAGGTCGAAAGCAATGATAGTTGAAACGGTTATGCAGAGACGAGACTAGAACAGAACAGATTAGTGCGGAGAGCTGCATCAAATCTGTCTTCCGACTGAAGACCATCACCACCACCCAGCAGAATCTTTCTCATTACAATAAGTACAGCTGCCACCAATTTGAAGGATGGTTTGAACACCACTGTGCTTTATTACGCATGGTCCTATTGGTGGTGTTATGCTATTGGATTCCTCCAATCTTCAAACTAACTTATCTAGGGGGACCTACAGTTTAACGCAAACTCCAGACCATGGTGCAACTTTGCATTTTTCACATTAACAAACATTGTCAGAGGTGAAAGAAGTTATAACTCAGAGAAAAATTTATGGACAGACCAAGGATCGAACCAGAGACCTTTGGATCCTTAGTCTGGCACTTTGCCACTGAGCCTCTCCCACCGCTTGGAAATTCATCATTTTGTTAGCTGTGTGGTGGAGAAACTGCAGGAAGGATGACACAAACAGTGAAACATTACAAAAAAGTAGATGCTAGAAAGTCTCCAGGTCAATGGGGAACAAACACTTTAAAAAGACAAGGGTTGAATCGGTTCATTATTCCAGACCAGTCACTCTATAATGCAAGGAGGAGAAACTGGAGCAACTTTATTTCTTGACTAAAGGCAAATTAACTGCAATACCTTATATATAAACAACAACAACAACCAACCACATGTCTAAACTGTAAATAAATATTCATAAGAGACATTTGGAGTTATTGGAAGAAAGGGTATGCCTTAGACCTGAGTGATATCCTGTTCCGGCATAAGCTTCAGGTAGCCTTTGAAACCAGCCACAGAATCTGCGGGCCAGCCACCAGCTAGACTTTGGAACAATGCTGATGTAGCACTTCACAATGCTGTTGGTGATGTTACACAATACAACATTTTCACAGTTGGCTACATAATGGGAGCCACCCCCCCCCCCTCCCCCTCCACCAATGCATTCAGCCAGATGGAGTATAAATGCCTCCACAGTTCAGCTGGTAGCAGCACTCCTTCAATCAATGGTTGAGTGTACGGCTACTTCACTCTTGTATCATTCAGTAGTGCCAACATAGGTGAAACTGCTAATCTACGAGCCATCACTGGGCTTTGAACTGGGTCAGATCTAGCCTTCCTTTATTGCAGAGGACACACAATTGGTTCAGCAAGGTCTCTGCTCTCCACAGGCCACCACTGTCTTGGATTAAGTTGTGCGCTGCCCACTAGCTGTGACTGGCTCTTGTGTTGCTATCAGTTAAATACTATATGGAAGGCATCACATAAAGAAGAATGTTCTTGTTGGGTAAAAATTACTCTTCACCCACCACAGTAATTATTTTTATTTATCTATCACAGTTCACTTTATTGATTACAACAATGGATCATTACATGCAGAATACATATGCTTGAATTTTCACTATAATCTACTATTTTCTCATCCTTTTTTGTTTTTGTTTGTTTTGAACACCAATTAAGTTTACACTGTCTATAATACTATTTTTCCTTGTCTTTATTTTTTTTCCTACTGCTGTCACTCTAACATTTACATGGCTACCAATTGCTTCCCTATGGCACCTCTGTCCACCCTCCTCCTTTACTGTGACAGCAACAGAGCCATAGGTTTGTGTTATTTCAAATTATCTTAACTAATTTACAATTATCATTAAATTTACTGCTAGTACTATTGTTACCACACCATATACTACTTCTGCAATAACATATAACTATTACAAAGACAAAAAAGCCACGAGTACTACTACCACTGCCTAGATTTTTGAGCAAATGCTACTAGTACAGTAGAATTCCAATTATCTGAATTAATTGGGACTGGATCCATAGTATAATAAAAAATTCGGATAAATGGGTGTTTTTTCAAAAAGAAAAGGGGTCCATGCATTTTATTACAGTAATTACGTACTGTATATTGGAAATGGGAGGAAAAAAACATTTTTAAAGAAAAAGAAAATGCAGCACTTTTACATACATGTTATATAATAAACTGTAAGGTACAGATGCTAAAAGTCATTGATTGCTGAACATCTCGGTCAAAGTAAGCTATCTGACTATTCATCCGCTTTTCGTCAGCCATGTTGCGCATGTGCTTGACAGTGAGAAGTTGCATGGGGTCAAACTTGGGCTGACTCTCCATCCACTTCAATGTAGTTTCAAGACTGCCAGACACTTCACTTCACTAGCTGATGGTCCCATATCTGCTTGAGTTTGGACATTAAGGTCATCTTCTTGCTCAACACTTTCTTCTTTCACACTTTAAGTAAGTTCACCATCATTTAGAATTTGAAATTGAGGGTCTGACGAATCACACATTGTCGATTCTGCTGTATCTTCAGCATTAACTTCTGAACATCCAGGAATTTTCGAAAGAATATTTCTTAATTCCTCAAGTGACACGTCATCCTCATCTTCTCCTTTCTCTTCCATTTCCTTTTCTTGAGCTTCTTTTTCCACTTCCTTCTCTTTTTCAGATGATACAGCTTTCAACTTGTTCCATGCACATTTTAATGTGACTGTCTTAATCAGGCTCCAAGCTTCTGACACCATGTAAGCACAATCTTTCAAATTTATTTCTTTGTGGTTACCCCAAGCACTTTCTTTGTCTTTGCTCTCTACCAAAAGTTTCCTTTTAAATTGCCTTCTGTAATGGCATTTCACAGTTTCGATAACAGATTGGCCCAGTAGTTGCAAAAAGCTTGTGGAGGTTTTTAGAAAAAAGGGGAAGATTTTCACAGTTTGAAATGCTCTTCAGCTTTTGTACTTTCCTATCAACAGAAGAGATATTTTATGGTGTCCAGTAGACGCTAAAGTAGTTTTAGCTACAGCTTTCCAAACAATACTGGTTTCATCAGTGTTGTACAAAAACTCAGGATGGTAGGAGTCTGCTACAAATTTAAATTTTTTAATAGAAACTTCTGTAGCTTCGGAGTGTGCTGATAACTACTCGGCACATAAATCTAATTTACAGACACCATGCAAGACACTTAAATTTTCTTAGCCACTGGTTACTTGCTTTAAAGGATGAACAACGAAGCTTCTGAGCTAAGATCTTAGCTTTTTTAACACAGAATCGGACCCGAAACTGGGTTTCCCATAGAACAATGCTGCAAAATCCAATTGAGAATGGCATTTTCTAAATTTTTGTTTGTTGCTGCCTTCACTGTTTTTCTTGAAGAACTTCCATCTTCATTTTCAAGTACTGACATAAAGTTTAACAGTGTAGGTTTGCTCTTCTTAAAGTCTGAAATTGTTTCTTGTCCAACACTGAATATCTCGGCCAACTATTTATCTGTAACTCCTTTACCTGATTGCTCTATAATTTTTAGCTTATCCACTAATGATGACACAACATGTTTCTTTTGGAAGCCATGGTGAACAAAGAAACACACCCACAAACAAAACAACGCATATGGTCAGCAGCTCCACAACACACAAACTGACTAGTACCTGTAATCAAAGGGAAAAGTAACGGGCTACGCCGGCCACCTGGTGACGGTGACTCATCATCCCGATAACGTCCACACTGCACCTACACTAGCTTCATGGAGGGAAGGAGAATAGCACACGTAGACAGAATCATTATTTCACGATTCAGATAGCCAGAGTTTGGATAACTGGAGTTCTACTGTACTAATGACAATTATGTTACTAATACTAATAATTCAATATTTTTACTACAATTACAAATGAACACTATTTGTCTTTAGCATAGTCTGAGATGGAGACACATACAATTTAGTACTATGGAAATATATCCAATTTCTCTCTACATTCTGTACAAAATCGGCCACCCTGTTGGGGCCACAATATTTTGCTGCCAGCAGATGGCTGGTAATGGAACAAAGCAAATAATTTATATTTCACTGATTACTCTCTGTCTTCTTCTGTATCCCATTACAGAGCCATGTGACTCTAAAGCATTCAGGCTAAATTCACATCCCCTAGAATCGTACAAATTTCTTACTCATCTCAGCCATAGTGTCTGCTGGCTGCAGTTACACATTGCTTTTTCCAAGACAGCATCAGCTACAAGATTTAAGGTATCAAAGTCTTCTTTTACTCTAATATGTCGTAAATAGTTTTACCTCGACAGAGCCTGCCTAGAAGTCCTTGCTGTATGTTCAACTGAGGGATATTCACATAGGACTTGATCAGGTGTGCTGATTTCACTAGCCACTGCTGGTCGTTGCCCTTTTACCAGTTCTACTCACATATGCAAATACGGTCCACATCCAGGTAAAGGCGTAATCCCCTAATTGGGTTAAAATGAGTCATCTGAAGCCTTTCAGTTGCATCAGGAAGTAATTGGAACATGCTCCTTCCTGTGTCTGATGATCTCTGTTGCCATTCTGCAAATATTAAATTCTTTATTCCTACTGGATTTATTGCTAGTTCTCGGAGAACTCCACGTATGTTTTTATATTGCTTTTTCTTCAACCAATAGATGACAGTCTATATTATTATCTGTAGGTTCAGTGGTCTTATGCCCAGTAACACAGTTATACTCTGATTGACTGTAATTTGTGATTGACAGATGGTAGTGGTGTGGTGTTTGGCAATGCTCGGACAGTAAACAACTTGTTTCTTTTTCGTATATGCGCAACTATCGATCCCCAGGGTGCATGGTATGTTGTGTACAAGTCAGCAACTCAGCTCTTATTTATACATAGGGGGGAGGGCAGAGTTGGGGGGCACTGCTTCTGTAGGTACAGCAATGTGCTAAGATGTTGTAATCACATTACAGGCGGCTAACAGTAATAAGTCACACACATGTAGCAAAGTAACAAATTTCCAAGTAATTGGAGAAAATCGTAAAAGGTGAACACAACTGAATTCTTGGTAACACATTATGCTACTAAAATATGCAGACCAGTTAAAAATGAATCATGTTCACTTTCATTATTACCTCCTTCATGCTTCGACAACATGATATCAGTATGTGACAATGTTCAGTTTGTGCCATATTTTTGTCTATATTTCCACTTTTGCCAATGCACATTTCTTTCTTGTGTTTTGCCATATTAAGTTGAGCCCATATGAGTTTAACACAATTGAAATGGTAGTAATATGATGGTAACTTTTCTTTTTCTTTTTCTTTTTTTTTTTTTTACCAGTTTGTCTACGACATATATAGGTAAAAGTGGTTTATTCTGAGTCTATGGTAACTATTACTGAAGGTTTGCCCAAGTTTTGATGTCAACAAGAGCTACAGAAAAATTGTGATTCCAATTCTGTAGGCCTTTAGCCAAGACAAATTTTCATTGCGTTCTAATACACTGATCAACTACTAAAACCAAGGAATAATGACTTGTATAAATTCTCGGCTTTTGTGGATATAGAAATAAAATAACAGAACAGTTTGTTACATTAATAAAAGTACTAGACAAACTAAACTAAGAGTTATTAACTTTATCACTGCATTACTAGAACACAGGATCTTTATTCCAATACTTTGCTTTCATGATAATGTGCCAGAGAGTCAATTTAATTTCCTTTAATCTTGTCACAGTACACTGTACCTGTAATGCCAGCTTAGATTGTAGGTATGACTGATATGACAAAGTGCATAAGAAACAGAAACATGAAACAACACGAATCTGACATGATACATGGGAGCAACTTCGACTGAGGTGTATAGTGGTATATTGCGAGTATATAAATTATATTTTCTCCACAGTGAAGTGAGATATATGTCCCTCCTTCCACCTTTGAAACCAATTCTGGTATGATGGACACATTTGGTATATAGTAACACTTGATCAAAAGGGCACTGAATGTAAAGCGACCATATTTTTCTCTGCATGCTCTCTGTATTAAGTGCTGTACATTTCTTAATTTTAAAACATCTGAATAACTATGCCTATTGAATGCAAGCTATAATGTCAGGCTATAAGATGTGAAAGAATTAATGCTTTTAACCAAATAGTTTATTTATGATCGTGTAATGAAGATTGTGAATCTGACATTTTTCTTTTCAACATCTTTGTGCAGAAATTAAAACTTTACCAGACTAACCTCAGCAGCATATATATTTTTGCCTATTCCCATAAAAATATTTTTACAAAGGTGCAATATGGAAAGCACTGCATATTGGGTACTCCTTCCCATCTCACCCCCTACCTTGTGGCTGGCTACACCTGGCCCCCTTCCAAATCCAGCACGTCCATGTCACCTAGCAAGCAAGGCCTGTGCCCGCAGGACAGGCAACATACCAAGCATGTAAGCCCAAGGAACAGCAGCCACCTCTACCACTCAACTCACTGAAATGTCAATCACAAAGAAATTTTAATCAGAGTACAGAAAATCGGAAGATGTGGTGCTGAAGGCTCTGCAATGTCACAGCAGAATTTTTCGCTGTACTTTTCTAACTGTTGTAGTAGATCTGAACAGTCATGGCCTCTGTGCCCAAACGCTGGCAAACTAGCCCACAACTGTAGTTAATATAGACTCGTGGTACAGTCTAATTACACTCAGGGGCAAATGGAACCTACTCTGTCACACATCATTTTATTCTTTATGAATTCTCTTTCCTTGCTACAATTCCTTTAGGGGCATTGAATGTTCTGTGTTCGTCCAAGTGTACATCTAAATACTGGTTGAAGGTATGCCTTTGAATCTCCTCCTGATTTATTTTAATCGATAGATCCCTGATAAGTCTTCCCTTAACCCTCCGTTACTTGTGCGAAAATTCGTGACATGGTCACGCGCGGATGACAGGTGTCATACACAATACAATCAGTCTATTTATATACTTTGAACGGTCTTTATGACTAATTTTATGATTTTCTTATTAAATCTATATATAACACATTTAGTATTTGTACACAGTATAATATATTCTAACGTTTGAAACAGGTGTATGTAACAGTACAACTACTAACCAAAGGAACATGAAAATGTTTATTTCAAAACAATGATCTAACTAATAAGCATATACAAATAGTAATTTAGTGACAAAGTCCAAAGAAAATTGAAATAAAGAACACATTATTTGACATTGACTACAAATGTGATAGTAGCGAATTTACCTCTGAGATCTGATCTGGCGGACTGGTCTTGTGTAAATAGTGAAATTCGACAAATAAATAAAAAATTACAACATTTCTGCTCCAAGTTTAGAAACGTAAGACTTCTTGACGTCAACAGCTACAAAAACACTAGTTTCAAAATGCATGGTCAACATTTAAATCTATCGGGTAAAAAGAGACTTGCGTCAAACTTAAACAAAGCTGTTGACGTAATAATTCGTGAAAACAGATGGGCTACTGCCATAAATCCCAACATGCAGGGAAACTAGTGGAAAGGGCCAACTCCAACCGGATTTGGCCCAATACAAACAATCCAGAACGGGGAAATTCAAAGTGACAAGCTAAAAATATCATTAAGGCTCATGCACTTAAATATACAGTATCTTAGAAATAAGCTCAATGTTCTGCATACTTTTGTAAATGATCATTCACCGGATGTAGTTGTGTTAACAGAGCATGGACTGAAAACTGAGGACATTATTTAATTTAAATTAGATGGCTATTTCCTAGGAAATAGCTACTGTAAACAGCATCATAAAGGTGAAGGTGTAGCAGTATTTATTAAAGAGCAGCTCAAGTAAATAAATTAAACCATCTAGACCTGTATAATAATGAAGGCTTGACTGAAGGGACGGGCATTGAACTCCATATCAGAGGTTGCAGAAAGGGGAAGGTGAAACAGAAAATTATTGGGATTTATTGTCCACCAAAATCAGAGGTAGGGCATTTCATAGATATTTTTAGTAGAATAGTGGGACACTGTGACCCAAACGAGGTAACAATACTTGGTGACTTGAACGTAGAGGCAACATCTTGCAATAACCATAACAGCAGGCTAATAGATGCCCTTATCTCCTATAATCTTATGAATGCAGTAAATTCAGATCAACGAGTAACTCAGTCTACTACTAGTAGAATAGAGTACATAACACTAAGCAAAGAGGTAAAAGATAGTATTAGATGCTGGAATGTGGACTTCCACTACTCAGACCACAAATGTCAATTTGTAGACTATGAACACACAAGCACCCAAGAAAGAACTCAGGTTGTAGAACATAAAAGAATACTAAAAGAGAAAACCATTAATGCTTTTAAAAGTAAACTAGCATCTGAGGAATGGCAACAAATTCTTCAGCAAAAAGGGTCGAATACAAATGGGCTAAATTTTATGATATTATTTTACAATATCTTAATTTTTGCTGCCCAGTGAAACAAAATTAAGAAAGTAGTAACTCACAACCAAAATGAAAAAAAAAAAACACCAGACTGACTCTTCCAGCTTACATGATTCAACTCGGGCAAAATATCGAGGATCTAAGAGTGCTACACAAGTCAACTAAATTGCAAATATTTAAGAATAATTACAATCAAGCTTAAATAAGTCAACTAAATTGCAAATATTTAAGAATAAGTACAATCAAGCTAAAATACAATTTCAGGAACAGCTCTCAAATTTAAGAAAACAAATCATAGACAAGGAAACAGCTCAGTCAACAAATACAGGAAAGACTTCATGGAGTACAATAAATAGATATCACAGGCCATCCATAAGTTAGATGCTCAAATTGACAGAATCCAACATGAAGGAAACCTTATTAATGATCCAGATAAAATCTGCAATATATTTAATGAATATTTTATATCTTCAGCTGTGAATCCAGTTAATAACACAGGTCTGACTTGGGTGGTAAAGCCTTACCCTAGGGTGGAAACTTGTTTTTGAATTTAAGGAAGTGAGTATGTAGGGAATAGGAAAAAATAAAAAAAACAGCTTAAAGAATTAGACCTCATCTGGCTGGGATGGACTGAGTGGTATTATAATTAAAAAATGAAATAAGAAATTAGTTGGAATAATTACCCATATGATCAACAGTAGTATCAGGGAGCATACATTTCCAAATATATTGAAGAAAAGTACAGTTAAACCTGTGCATAAAAAAGGAACGAAAGAAGAGCAATCAAACATCAGGCCCATATCACTAATGCCAATTTTTGGTAAAATATTTGAAATTGTTTTGTTGACACCACTTATTGATTATATCACAAAGAATAATTTACTAGCAGAAACACAGCATGGCTTCAAAAAGCATCACAGTACCATTATGGCAATTACTGAATTTCTCCACAAGACGTATGATGCCCTGGATGAGGGAATCCAGACAGCAGGGATATTTCTAGACCTTGCTACAGCATTTGACTCAGTGAACCATGAGCTACTACTAAGCAAACTGGAAACTTACAATATAAATGCCACATCCATACAACTACTGATCACTTATCTAACCAATTAAACATTGTACAAAGTTGAGTTATGAAATTAATGGTCAGATCAAGCATTTCCAATCCAGCTATGAAACAGTAAAACTAGGTGTACCTCAGGGCTCTGTATTGGGACCATTCGTTTTCCTGGTCTACATGAATGATATAGAGGCACCTGTGTACTCCCAATTAGTAAGTTATGCACATGATACCTCATTTCGGTTCTTTTGGAAACAAACGAATGACTTGACATTGGCTGCAACTGATGGTCAAGTAACTACTTACTTCCATGATCAAGGTCTTAAAGTGAATATTAGCAAATCCCAGCTATTACCATTTAAACATGTATTCATAATATATAAGTGGGATCAAAAAAGTAGACAATGATAAATATAAATTTTTGGGGATATACCTAGACAAAAATTTTAGATGGGTAGACATATCAATTTTGTATGCAATAAAATCAGCAGTTCACTGCACTTAATTAGCAAACTATCAATATTAGTCTCTTAACAAACATTAAAAACTGTTTATTATAGGGCAATATTTGCATATATTAATCATGGAATAGAGATATGGGGATGTGCTGCTAACAGACACATGAACAGGATCCTAACACTGCAGAAAAGAGCAATCAGGACCATGCATTGACTAAGATACAGAGATTCATGAAGGGAAACCTATGTACAACATAAATATCTAAAGAGTATGTTCCTTGTATCTACACAAATTAATAACATTCTTTGTGGACCATAAAAATAATGAAACTAAGTGCTCTGATGTGCATACCCACAACACAAGACGAAAAGAATGCTTCTTCAGAAACAGAACTAAACTAAAGACAACAGATCATAGTCCTTGGATTAATGGCCAGAAATGGTTTAACAAACTGCCAAGTACTATAAGATGACACAGAGGTAAAGTATTCAAAAGGGAATTAAAACCATTCTTAACTCTCAAATGTTTGTACTCACTGAATGAATACTGATATTAAAATGTAGCTACTCTTAAATTTAGGCCTAACTGCTGGCCCTAAAACGTTAAAAATGATTTTCTTGCATTATGTGGAACATGCATTTCACCTCATTCGGGAGAAGAAATAAAACATGTATTAAGACAAATTAAACCTGATGATGGACTCACAGGGTCCAAAATGTATCGTGTGTATAAATATACAATTCTGGGTGACTGTAATATATATTATTTTTGTAACAACATGTTGTAAATTGAAATACCTACTCTATGTAACAACTGTATGTTGCATTATGAAGTACTGTCCCATATATTGCCAATTGCATCACCTGTAAGTGGCTTCTTGCATATGTGAATTACAAATTCCTACTGCTTGTACAAAAATGCTATTTTGTTTGCAAAAGTCACCAGTTGGTGACTATATGCAAAAAAAGGGAAGATAATAAATAAGACAACACAGTTTACACATATGTCTTTCAGATGATCTACACATGTCCAGTTGTTGCAAGTGGTGCACCATCTACAAATTGTTGTATTTCGTGCTCTTCCACATATATAACACCTGCCACGTGATCCAGTTGATTTTTCTGGCTGTTCCACAATTTCTTGAGTGTTGAATGTATCTCCAAGCTGATGTTCTTATAAGTGTAACATCTATATTGCAGCTTGCTCCTACCCTGTTTATGTAGGTAGGAGGGTGACCAGGAAGATTATGCACATAAAACTGCAACTCCAGAATCGCTTCTTCCAATTCATTACATGTATTGCTTCAATGTGCCACAAAACAGATTTAGTGTTTGTGTCGATACTAATTACAACAAGCTTGCCATAAAGTAGAACAAATGTGCTTTAAATTTTCGTTGTTTATGTATATTGCATCACTGCACTGGAAGCACATACTGACAATAAACCAACTGATATCCATGGTAATACCTTCAATGACTATGGCATGCTCATCACATAGTTGAGTGATTTTAATCTACTGTTGACTACAGTTACTGCCACCACTGGGCATCGTCATTCTGTTATGACTTGCACTGCCATATGCATGTTAGAGAGTCTTCCTTGTATTGAGTATGTGGTTCCTGCACACAGATTACATTGAATTTCTGTTCTTCTGACAAATTATGTAATTCATATAGCAACATCTCAATGCGCATTGCATTCAACTGTGCTTTTCGTAATGACTGAATGCTGTATAATGGGTATGAAAGTAACAATGTGGGCATGACTTTGTACGATCAAACAACACACACGTGTCATTACGAATTGCTTGTAAAATTGTTGTAAATCAAATTCTTCTTTTGCATACTATTTTAATTAAGTCAGTATGCTTATTTGTACATGTTGGAAGGATTACTGCTGCTTATTTGCACATGTTGGAAGGTTCACTGCTTTTAGCTGAATTCTGTCTACTAATTCGGAAAAAGAATACATAATTAAATTTACCAAGGTATGTCCCACATGCATTGTATGTCAAAGGCTGTGTTTAGAGTAATCAACTATAGTCGAGACAACCTGAGCATATCCTCATAGCTGTTATACAACTTTCGAGGGTCTACAGGTGTTCCCTACCTATGGAATAGAACACTATTATTGTATTGAGTACTAGCATCCTGCATCTGTAGACAGCAAAATGGTTGGTGCTTCAACCGAGTTGTCTGTCTAAATGGCAACACTAAACATCTGTATTTTGCAAAACAAGCAAAAGATCATTTTAAATTTTACAGCGCACAATTCCTCTGTTAATTGTTTTGAAGGAGATTTATGCTTTCTAGGTTTCAGGGGAGTGATTTCAGTATCTGCTAGGTTATTTATAGCTTTGAAGTTGTGAGTTTTGCACTTATCCAAAATCTGCCCTTTCGATAGAATTTGGTAAGTAGAACAATCCCTCCCTTTTGAGATGCATTTTTCCTCACTTCTTGCATGGTATACAAACTGCTGGACTCATTTTCCTGGGACTTATTCTTTCATAATCTTTTTCCCTACAATGCTCAAATTTTACCTTATCTGAATCACAGAACTTATAGATGTGTTCATAATCAAAGCACTTGGGACATTTAGTTGGTACTGGATAATCTTCAACAGATATTGCTGAGAATTCAATGTAGGTACTGCTTCCATAGCTGTTCTACCAGTTTCCTTCTTATGGAAGGAGACACGTCTGCCACATGATGTAACATGGCTTTTCCCCTAGGTCCTTTCTTAAATTTAAGAGTAAATTCCTTACTAAAATCTTCTCGACTATTTCTCTGTCGAGGTTTTTCTTGTAGATGTTTGTCTTGAACTCTTTGGCATGCTGATGATGGGGGGGGGAGGGGGGGGGGGGATCAACAACGGGTGTTCCTGTTTTGGTGGCTCACAGTAGACCTGTTTTCAATTTCTCTTATTTGATTAATTTTTTGACACCCACTACACTATTAAAATGTTCTTAGATGAACAAACACTGTTTATTTTTAATTTCCCTTTCTCTGGGTACATAACTTTTGAGAAATAATGTCTTGTCTTGCATACTCACTTGCTTTTTCTCTATTTTCCTTCAGGGTCTGAGGTCACAAGATAATTGTTGCTGCCACTGAGGCATACATTTTTGAATTTTTTTCACATTCTCTACCCTGACAACAAGCCTCTCTTGCACTGTAGCCCACAATGATAGGAGTTCTTTATGTGATGGTGTCTTAGCTGTGGTTATCTTCCATCTGGCAATAAAGTTCCCATCCAGGATGTGGGAAAGCTCCTGGTACCTCGCCTCAATACTCGTGTCATTTGACCCAGGGGCATGTGAACTGTCCCAATGCCCCAGCATCCTTGTCTATAGAAGCCAGTCCAGTTCAACACCCACAGTATCACAGCTATAATTCTTGAATCATTCCCATTTTGGGAATTTCTGATGCATTGGCAGTTCACATTTCAGCTCTATTTGGTGTTATTTGTAGCTGTACTGTAATGGCAGCTGTCTTGAATGAAGCCTTTTCCTTTGTAAGACAGGTTCATCATGATGACTGGGTAGTTCCTTATTCTCTTGTATATGTTGGTCTCTATGAAAGTTGTCAAGAGTCAGTACTCGCTTGTTTTATTGGAATGTGTTCTAAAATACACCCACTAAGTTCAAAAAATGGTTCAAATGGCTCTGAGCACTATGGGACTCAACTGCTGTGGTCATTAGTCCCCTAGAACTTAGAACTACTTAAACCTAACTAACCTAAGGACATCACACACATCCACGCCCGAGGCAGGATTCGAACCTGCGGCCGTAGCAGTCGCACGGTTCCGGACTGCGCGCCTAGAACCGCGAGACCACCGCGGCCGGCACCCACTAAGTCTATTGTACAAAAGTCTCTCCGAGAGCTTATATGTGCAGCTAAGCAGTGAAATACGCTGAAAATTCTGGGGCAGCTCTTGTGATTTCTTAGGTTTGAGACTGTCACGATGTTTGTGTTTTTCAGTTTCTTGTCTTCAAAATAATAGAGGAAAAGCAAGTCAGCCAGTGTTTGTGTCATTTTTCCCAAAATGGCGTAGATGTTAATATTATCAGATCCTCAAGCCTTATCAGTTATAACCTCTGTTAAAGTTACCTAAGTATCACTCAAACTGTGCATTAGAGGTACGGACAATTAATAGTTGGGAAATGTAAACTACTATAGATATTATGTTCTATTCGAGTATCAGCTGCTTAATATTGCATACTCATACCTTGACTGTCTCAATCACCATTATTCTGTTTTAATATCTTTATTTTCTTTGCATGATTCAGTCTTAATTAATCTCAGAGATCTGAGTACCGCAGCCCACTTGTTTTCTTTCCAAAGCATGACCACTTTTTTCCTCCTTCACTCCACTTCTGAAGCATTTCATTCCTCCTCAATTACAAGAATGATACATAGCACAGCTACAGATTATTTAGCAACTACAAATTTATGTTTTTCCACTTTCTTTGTCCCCTCCACCCCACATCACCTCCTTGAACTTGGATTCAACATAAGTGTGGTTTTGTAGCTAAAATATTCATTGAATGGTGTACTAATTGTTACAAAAAATTTTGGACCCTCATGATTTTAGATCATATCTTTCAGTTATTTTTTGTGACAAAACACAATTAAATATTACATTTCATCATCTTGTTCTTTTCTTCTTGTTGCCATTCTTCTCCCTGCAGCTACAAGCATAATACAAATCATCAACAATGGGCCAATACAGATATCCATCTAGCCCCTTATCATATGTTGTATTTGCTGATTTATGTACATTGTATGGTGGTATTTGTCAGAGCCACTTCCTTCATACTGATCTTCTAAAGATTTACTTGTTGCCAAAACAAAGCTCTTAATTTCCAAAGGACATGATTTGCTGGGGGCATACTGGGATAGTGTAGAGCACCCAGTGAAAGCTATCACTTGCTCATCAAAGGAAATCTCAAACAAGTACTACAGTACCAATCTGCATGAGAACAGGAAATAGATTTCCAATTTACTAAAGGTATTTGTAGGATTCTTCCCACTGTGTTGACTGGGAAAGTTGTCCTGAATTCCTGTAGCAGCTGGTATTGTTACAGATACTAACATTGAAATTTTCCTCTTCTGAGGAAGATATAAGGCTTTCTCACACTCTGCTAGCATTTGACAATTTGTCATCTTCACTGAAGTTTTCCACTTTGGATTCATCTAATAATGTTAAAATTTCCTCGATGTTAGGGACCGATGACCTTAGTAGTCTGGTCCCTTTAACCCCCACAAACCAACCAACCTTTCCTCGATGTTAGTTTCCCATATTGTAACAATAATGTTTAAAGCCAAGGGAATATGATTTTTCCATAATCTGCTCTGAAGCCTAACGTCCAACATCAATTAAACA
This sequence comes from Schistocerca gregaria, assembly GCF_023897955.1. NCBI lineage: Eukaryota > Metazoa > Arthropoda > Insecta > Orthoptera > Acrididae > Schistocerca > Schistocerca gregaria. The sequence goes on along the minus strand of NC_064921.1, from coordinate 603,759,804 downwards.
GCATGTACCGGTGACATAGGCCCAATATCTACAATTGTGCATATGGAGTTACACCCATTATAGCTATGAATATACCAGGTCATCACCAGGTAATAGTGATATCTTGTTAGATACATGAGATATCGTGTCATAACCTTTGGAAATTTTCAAGGTTAAGATTTTTAAATTATTCATTTGACAAATTTTAAATACCGGGTGATCAAAAAGTCAGTATAAATTTGAAAGCTGAATAAATCAAGGAATAATGTAGATAGAGAGGTACAAATTGCCACACACGCTTGGAATGACATAGGGTTTTATTAGAACCAAAGAAATACAAACGTTCAAAAACTGCCCGACAGATGGTGCTTCATCTGATCAGAATAGCAATAATTAGCGTAACAAAGTAGGACAAAGCAAAGGTGATGTTCTATACAGGAAATGCACAATATGTCCACCATCATTCCTCAACAATAGCTGTAGACAAGGAATAATGTTGTGAACAGCACTGTATAGCATGTCTGGAGTTATGGTGAGGCATTGGCATTGGATGATGTCTTTCAGCATCCCTAGAGATGTCAGTCGATCACGATACACTTATGACTTCAGGTAATCCCAAAGCCAATAATCGCACGGACTGAGGTCTGGGGACCTGTGAGGCCACGCATGACGAAAGTGGCGGCTGAGCACACGATCATCACCAAACGCATCCAGCAATACTCCCCCCCCCCCCCCATCAAACCCCATGTCATTCCAAGCATGTGTGTAAATTTTTACCTCTGTATCTACATTATTCCGTGGTTTACTAAGTTTTTAAATTTATACTGACTTTTTGATCACCCGGTATTTAAAATTTGTCAAATGAGTAATTTAAAAATCTTAACCTTGAAAATTTCCAAAGGTTATGACACGATATCTCATGTATCTAACAAGATATCACTATTACTTTCTTGTGATATTGATCCATAGCTTCTGTAATCCTTTTTCTAAAATTGTGTCATCTTGCTTTCAGCTGGCAGTGTTTTATTTTACAATTGCAATTTTGGCATTAAACCATTTTCAAGCAGCTACAATACATAAAACAACATAATAACTAGAGACTGGACTATATGCATCATAAAAACCTTAAAATATGTATGAAAAATGCTTAAAAATGAAAGGAAAGTGTTGAAGTATGCAAGATCAAATAATAAAAAACATGATAGTTATTGTGTGCATTATATCTCAAAGTCAAACCTGTGCATATCAATTACGAGGAAGAGTGCCAACCACACGAAAAATTGGTACATTTAGAATGCTGATATCATTTTTTTGAACACTTTCTGGTAGAAATTAGGACGGGGGCTTTTCTGGGATTATTTTATAAAAATTTGCAAAATAGAGACATATACCGCATTTGAATTGTTTCTTCTTTCCTATTGTCTGTAACAAGTGGATGCGATGCAAGTGAATTGCAGTGAAACAATCGATTTGTACATGTCCAACTTAGAGATATACCACATGCAGAGAGTCATGCTCGAAAGCTCCATGATATTTTATTAAAAAAACAACATACAATCATGAATTTTTTTGAACAGCACTAACTTTTAATTAATACTATTGGACCAAAGCATCATTTACAATTTATTTTACATTTTTCTACTATTGTAAACGTTAATGGCCAAGTACTGTTCCAATTGTCAGTAGTGCGATTTTGTCTTCGGTCAATAAAAATATTTTTATAAGCAAAAAAGGACCGTTCTACATCTACTGAGGTAACTGGGCAGTATTTCTATCTGGATGCTACCTTGGCAATTATTGTTTCTGGTAAAAGTTCACCCATCCTATTAATAAAACTATCAATTTGGCACAAGGGTTCAAAGCCTGGGTTATTGTTTAAAATATTTCCAAATTTTTCTTAAAGTTTTCTTGGGAATACCTCCGGCAATGAAGAGTTCACTAGAATAACTTTAGTCATTAACTGAATAAATTTATTCAATGCCAAACTTCAAGTTTCAGGCTTTTTAATACGTGCAGGTATGTGGGAAAAATTAGTTCTAATCACAGCAATGTTTTTTTTAATACCACAATCATTAAAAGCTTCCTTGCACTTGCAAACTGTCCGCCCTCGGTAGCTGAGTGGTCAGCGCAACAGACTGTCAATCCTAAGGGCCCGGGTTCGATTCCCAGCTGGGTCGGAGATTTTCTCCGCTCAGGCACTGGGTGTTGTGTTGTCCTAATCATCATCATTTCATCTCCATTGACACGCAAGTCGCCGAAGTGGCGTCAAATCGAAAGACTTGTACCAGGCGAGCGGTCTACCCAATAGGAGGCCCTCGTCACACAACATTTTCACTGGCAAACTGCCAAAGCCTCTGCACTATCGAAGTCATTTACTACCCCTCTAATGGCCTTGCAACATTCATTGTAATACAACACAGCTTCGACCCACGTATCCCAACGAGTTACCACTGGTTCGGGAGGTAATGGCACATTTGGTAGTTTTTCTTTGTAGGTCTTGATGTGAGCAGGAGCCTTTAGAAACACTTTCTTTCTGAATGAAATCAGTTTATTTACATTCACAAATGCAGAATGTACTTCTTCAGCAAGGCGGTGTAATCCATGAGCAAAGCACGTCACATAAATCAAATTGGGACAAAATACTAGGAGAGCTTTACCTGTTTTGATCATATAAGGAGCAGCATCAGAAATAAACACAAAGACCCTTTCATCTGCAGAAGATTCTGGAAATATTTTTCCAATACCCACATTCACAAATCTGGCAACCGTACAATGATTTACTTTTTCAAGTTCTTTGCTGGTCATGAAATACGAAGAAGGAGGCTCTTCTTTTAAAGCACCCACAATTAAATTTGCAACATAATGGCGAAAAGTGTCTGTAGTTTTGTCAACTGAAATCCAGATGATGCTGTCCTTGAGTTCATTGCGCATTTCATCCAGAACGTTTACATAAATTGTTGGTATGTAATTTTTACACAATGTTGATTCACCTGGTATATTTTGATTTGAGAAACATTTTTCCAGGAAGCCTCTAAGGATAGGGTTTGTAAGTTTGTGAAGAGGAATATTGCTTGCAATGAATGCTTCATGTAGATCCATATTACACTGACTTTTTTGTTTACCTTCAGAAAAATCCATGCTGCTGCAACTTGCTGTTGTCAGAAGTTGTCGTGGTACTTTCTTCTGCTTTCCTGTGATACGAAGACTTGTCTTGATATGCTGGTCTATTTCAAACTTTTTTTTGCATGAAAAGTTTTTCTCACAAATTCGACAATATAAAACAATTCTGTCATACGTAAATGTTCGTGGATGATCAGCTATCCACGAAACGACGTTTTTTAGGCAGCATGATGCACAACACGTTACACACTACATGTCAAAAACACGTTCAACTGTGTACAAGTAAACAGAAAGCTAAACTGAAACAACGGATGTGCAACTAAAAGCTTGCATAGTTTAATTTAATTGTTGCCGACGCTTAGAGTAAGACGGGGAGGGGATTAACTGGGGGGCACGGGTGTAGGAGCACTGACTCTGTCTGCCTGTTCCTGTTCCTCTTCTGTAGTGATTTCGCTAGGCAGGGGCCTCTTGGTTAGTGATTGCAAGCAGTTCTAGGTCATGGTCAATCTGTGAAACATCAAAGCTAGATCGAGCTACAGACTGCCTGTCTAAATTTTTAAAATATTGTAAACATAGAGCAAAAATATGCACTGTCACTAGCTTTTAGTTAAAATATGCAATAACTGGTGAAAATGAGCCAATAATGTGAATGCAAATGCAACATGCAAATGCATGTAATCCGGTCTCTAGTGGCAACAATGTAAAGTAGCCAACAAAATTCCTCTGGGTCTGCAGCTGCAACTTTTTTTTAAGTGTCTGTTTCACCAGTACGCGAGCTTTTCGAAATTGTATCTGTTTGCTGCACTGATCCTGGTGTTCTGCCACAGCTGGCTTAGTGTGTTGTCTTAGTCGGATATATCTTTCATGTTTCGTTGACTTTCATATACTTACAAGATTTTGATGTATAGGTTTACATTAGGCAGAAATTACAACATAACATGCACATCAAAGAGCAACTAGTTAGCACTATTATAATAGAACAAAATTACCAAAGAGTTGTATATACTAAAACATACACCAACAAGTAATGGCTACAATTGAATATGATTGACAAAAAGTATACTATAAAATTATATAGCAAAAGTGTCAATACAGATAAGGAAATAACACAATCACGAGAAGTGAAACCAGGAAAAATGAAATACATTGCTTTACCATATTACTGTTCCATATTTTTATAGAAATACTGTATGAATCAGGTTTCACATGATAGTCAGACACACTAGCCACAAAACCAAACCATTTACACTATAAAGATTTATAAAATCAAATAGGGTTAATGTGAATATTTCTAAGTGCAACAAACGGATAAATGTTGTCACCAGATTCAGAGCTCACATAAACATAAGCCAGAATTATAAATCTTCATTTAATGCACTTCTATGAAACTGCAGTCATATAACCAACAGCTTTGGGAACCTTTAATAGTGTAATTACATAAGGCGAAAAAGGTTGATCAATGGAAATACTACAAGAAACTGTAGCTTATAGTGCCTTCAAAAACAAACACACCACATACTGAATGACCCAACAGACATCAAAGAGCAACTAATTAGCAATATTATAACAGAACAAAATTACTAAAGAGTTGTATATATAGTAAAACAAACATACGATTGCCCGCAACATTTATTCTAATGTATTAAGTGCACACTTTTAGGTATGTGATACACACAAGCCACTTAAAACTGCAGCATTTAAAACGGAATATTGACTAATATTGCTAACTAGTTGTTCTTCAACATCTTTGGTATCTCTGCTTAACGTAAACCTATACGTCAAAATCTTAGAAGTAAATGAATGTTAAACAACAAAACTGGCTGTACATACTGTTAATCCCACTTTACATTGTTGTCACTAAGTTGTACCATGTTTTGTAGATGTTTGAAAATGGTTTAATGCTGAAATTGCAATTCTAAATACAATACTAACAGCTGAAAAAGCATGACTATGTTGTATCTATATAAGACAGAACAAAATTACCAGAGTTGTACATACTAAAACATACAGCAACAAATAATGGCTACAATGCGGATGAGTAAATAAAACACAACCACACAATTGTGAGTGGTAGGTCCGAAAGATCTAAGTAAAATTAAATTAGCTTTCAAAAAGAAAATATTTCGTTTGCTCAAAGCCAGGTACATGTTACAAATTAAATCAAGCAACTCACATAACATACATTAATATAATTACACATTATCGAGAAACTCAAGGAAAATTATGTGTTTTCAGACAATGATTCAAATTAAAAAGTAACAGACCATATGCAGAAACACATATGCTAAATGACTATAATGAGCAATTCATCAGAGATGTGTAAGAACACTTCATGAAAACAAATATTTTGTACAATAACAAACTCAACATTTAAATAATGATGTAGGTAATAAACACCGACAGTGACTAGAAAATGTGATATGTTAAAATTAACATGCAGTATCTGTTACAAACTGCATGCACACCATTTTCTCTGCAGTAACAACACAGCTTTACCACACTTTTCTTGATATAATTCCACGAAGTTAATGGGTTCTAAATAAACATACTGAACATAATGTCATACTCTTCACAAAGTAATCCATAACTGAGCTGCACGATAAATTACTACAACTTTAAAATGGGTAGACAGAAGTAAAAACATCAGTCATTTTGTAAATTTAAGATGATGCCTTCAAATCGGGGTTGAAACAACCAGACGTTCTGCACATTTACGAAAAGCTGAACTTCTCAAATATCAGTCAGCATCATCAAACTGTCCTGTTTCTGCAGTTACACCATGCAAAGGTCTTCGTTTTCCTATTGTCGGAGGATGAAGGTCTTTCGGACAGAAATTATCAAGCTGGTTGCTAAATACTTCTTTCATGTGAAGCATAGGCTGCGGGGGTGGTGGTATGCTTGGAGTGATCGCTGAAAATGAAAAAGATATACAAAAAATTATACTACTTAAACTTTAGTAATATTTTTTATGAATTGTAATTGTATCTATTGGCAGTACTGCAATTTTACCTCCTAGCCATTATGTCTCCTGTAATACCCAAGGAAAAATTGGCCAACTGACCCTCAACATAAATATAACTAGTGCGAATAAGTAGATGAATGGGTCAAATACTGTACACCTATACAATTGGTGATTCGTCAGTGGAATTAGCCACAACCATCAAGTATCTAAAAGCATCTGTCAGAAGTGATACAAAATGAATAGATTACATAAATCTAGTTGTGGGAAGGTAGTAGGAAGGGTAAAATATACTGGAAGATTCCTACAAAAATTAATTCATGATGAACTGACATATTAGAAAACCCTCTTTCTAATTCTTGAATATTGTTTGATAGTTTGGAACCACTACCTACTTAGATTAATACATGAGATTCAATGAAGACCCATGCATTTTGTCAGTTTTCATTTAATCTGGTTGAAAAGTGTCACAAAATTTAACAAAGTGCTCAACAAATTATAACATGAGGTGCAGGGGTAATGTTTCTAATTCATACCCTTAAACCAAAATTAAACAAACACATTGCTTAATAGTACAAAAATAAAATTAGAAAGTTTAGGTTTGTATCAAAGGGCACTAACAATCTTTCTTCCCACTCACCATGGTACATTATGTATCCTCTCTAACTTAATGCCATATGGTAGATCACAGATGCAGTCATGATATCCACAATTTGTGTTTAATTGGGATGTATATGCGAAAAAGAAGGAAAAAAAATTCCTGGGTTTTTCCCGGGTGACAATACAATTTTTCCTGAGTGAAAATACACTTTTCCGTGTTAAGTGACAGTATACTTTTCCTCAGACCTGTAAAACTTATCAATCCTTTGAATGGTACAAGTTTTACACACTTGCGATGCACTTTTGTCGGCCAATCATAGTTCACATCATGTGGTCTTGCAAGCCAATAACAGCAGGTCATCACAGAACATGTGATGTAGTCAGCAAACAACTTCACTGCTAAGTTGTGTGAACAAACAAATAGGAAAAGATCATGGATTAAAGTAATATACATATAATATAGTTACAAGAAAAGCTAAGCTTTCACATATAATAGTGGCCTCTTTTGTGTGTTTTACCTTTTAGTGTATGTTAAAACACAAATGTGCCAGCAAAATATAAAATAATGACAAAAGTGGCTGGTCTTCTGGGCGTAAAGTTTTTCAAAATGGCTGGTTCTCAAAGTGCTAAGTTTTGAATGAGAGTCAGATGCTCCACGATTTAAGAAATTTGTAACATATTCACACATATAACATAATTCATCTTGCATAAAAGCATATTTACTTTGACAGTAAAGCTTCTCAAACCACCATCCACAATATTTTCCCATGGTCTGATAGAAACAGGTTCGTATAAGGGAGTTGCCAGAGTGTGGCACGAAACAGTTGTTAGTGCATATGCACAGCCAACGATGACATTATCTGCTCATAATGCACTTGATTGTATTTCTGTTTAGAATTTCATGTGTTCTGGGGCACCATGTCCAGCACTGCAGCGTGTTGTGTGGAGGGAACATATGGAGTTGGCAATTGTTTTACTATATCCCGTCCGTTCATTTAAAAACTAGACTCTACACCTCAAAGTACTCTAATATTTTGCTATCTTGCGAGTAACATAGACTGTTTATTATTCATACACTGAAATATTGTTATGTAGGAGGGTTGACTGAAAAGTAATGCCTCCACCTTCATAACTCTTCAACAACTGGCAGCATTGGTATACGGCATGTGCTGGTTTGTTCCGTAGCCTCTTCTTTACAGCTCTAGTTGGCGGGAAGCCCTAGCGTTGAACAGTTGTGTTGTTACAGTGTAAAGTACGGAACCCTGCACAGATGGTCGTCAATGCGATTTAAGCAACATGCAGTCATTGAATTCTTGAGAGTAGATGGTGTCGACCCAAAGGAGATTCATCAGAGAATGAAAGCAGTTTATGGTGATAGTGTTGTTGTGGTTGCGGAAACAGAGTGTTGATTTCTTCCTTGCTGGCTTTAGAAAATTTGTTCATTGTTGGCAGAAATGTATCCAGTTGGCCGACGATTATGTGGAAAAGGGAAATTGGTAATTAAAGATCACATTCAAAGGATTATTTCTGGGTTTGATTTATTAAAATATTCCCATCCAATTCCAATTAATGAAAGTGGAGGTATTACTTTTCATTCAATCCTTGTACAATTTACTATAAGGCTTACATTCACACAACACTGCAAAAAGCTCGTAAGAAGGAATACAAATTTCTTGAGGGGGGGGGGGGGGGGGGGGGGAACAGGGGGCGGGAGGGACTAGTTTGTGTACATCAAAACTAAGGATAACACGTATTTGATAACCTTTTCAAACTGTATAAAAATTAACAAGGTTATCTGTGAAGCCAAGAAAATATATAACTTGCAGTTTGTATTTGACTTCAGGAGTAAATATAAAGCCTTGTGAGGAGTTTCAATGATAAAACATGGTATGCTGCCAGTCTATCTTACTGACGAATGACATTCTGTAAATTTAAGGTGTAAACAACAAAAATTAAGAAATAACATCAAGCCTAGAGGTGGTGCAAGGCAAGCATTAAAACAGGTCTTGTGACCAAAAAACACAGTGTTTCATGGAAAACAGATTTTCAATACTACTGGCCAAATTTGCCTGCTTAGTCATCTTCCAGATAACATTTACAAATGGTTGTACCTATATAGTATCTTACGTTATGACAACAAGAATAAGAGATCAAAGAATACTCCAAGGGCATCGGAGTTTCGTAAACTATACTGAAATGCACAATTTGGCTCAATGTGCTCATTCATATGTCCAGATTCACAATGAAGTTATGCCCATACTTGGTATTAAGCTTTTAGGTGTGGTTTTTGGGATGCAAATTATCTTGAAGAACCAGTACTGTATTATCTCGTGTGTGGTGCTTTATTATAGCATGTGCCAGGAGATGAAAACGTTCACTTGAAATTCAGTGGACGGTAAACCAGACCGACAATGAGGAATGAAACACTTTGTTTTAAATAAATTGACTGTCTGTGGAGAACATTAATGAAAGCCAAATTTCTTTACCAAACTGACACAAATAACTTCAGTGTTCTGCAGGACGATCAATGCTCAATTGCCAAAATATGTGGAAATAAAAGAAAATAAAAAAAAAGTAATTATGTGAATATATTTAAATTCACCTGGCAGGTCCAAGTCCCAGAAATCAGTTTTGTTTCCAATTGTCGTACAAGCTGTATACAAAGAGGAAACAGCAAAATTACCCCCCACGAAAGCTGCTACTCACCATACAGCTGAGATGCTGAGTCGCAGATAAGCACAACAAAAATACTGCCAGAAATTGAGTTTTTGGCTGACAAGGTCTTCATCAAAAATAGATACCACTTGGTCCTACTTAACTCAACAAACTGCCTTCCTCTATGTTAACCTCTGCCTCAAAGATGGCTACATCAGTGCCTGTGTCCATATCAAACCTACCAACCACCAGCAATGCCTCCACTTAGGCTGCTGCCACCCATTCCACACCAAGAAGTGCCTTCCACACAGCCCAGCTGTCTATGGCCAACACAGTGATGAGAGGTCCCTCTTAAAATACACCATAATTAACCTACCAACCTTGTAGAAATCAGATCTCCTGTGCCTTATCTCTCCAGTCACCTACCATCTCCCAAAGTCTCACCATCTGGCCACAGAGGAGCATTCCCTCGTGACTCAGTACCACCTAGTACTGGAGCAACAAGCTGTTTGTCTGCATGAAGGGCAACTGAAAAAGTGTGCTAAAGAAACAGCTGGACCACACCATTGCTGAGCATGCTGCCCAACATGACATTCCTCATTTCAGTGACTGCTTTGTGGCCTGTACCATATGGATCCTTCCCACCAACACCAGCTTTTCTGAATTACACAGGTGGGAACTCTCCCTGTAATACATCCTATGTTCCTGTAACCCTTATGGCTCCAACCCTTCATTAGTCATTCTCCTTACCCACCAGCTCATTCCTTGTTCCCATTCCAGCACTACACAACCTTCTACTCCAACAATGCACACTCTGTTGTTTTTTTTTTACTCCTTCCCTCTCCCTGCATTCCCGTCTAACCTACCGACTGCAACTAGTTGCCCTACTCTCTCTCTGCCTCGTCCCTCTATGCCCCCACAAGCAGCACTTTACCATCCCCCTTCCTACCCCAGCTTTCTCCTTGCCTCCACCACCTGGTTGACTCTCCCATCACGTACTGCTGCTCGTCGTCTTTCTTCAGCAGGCAGAGACTGTGGTCATGTGTGTGTGAGTTGCTTTTGCGCCAGTGTATATGTCATGTCTATTTTCAAGGAAGGCCTTGTTGGCTGAAAGCTCACTTTCTGACAGTCTTTTTGTTGTGCCTGCCTTTGACTCAGCATCTGCGCTATGTAGTGAGTAGTAACTATACTTTTAATGTTGTTACATTCCATCCTGGATTTTCCATCACACACACACACACACACACACACACACACACACACACACACACACACACACACACACGAGCCTGCTCTGAGCATGCATGAATCTGGCAGCTTGAGCACAGCAGAAAGATTTTTTGGGTAGCATCTGCCTGCTTGCTGCTACTGATTGTACAGCAAAGAATATTTTAAGCAGCCAAAGCAGGAGAAGGTATGTAACTTCAGCTCTGCGCATGCGCATGAGCCCTCTGGCAACTGCTTACATGCACCTAATGTAAGCAGTTGTGGCGTCAAGCTCATCAAAAGCAGTTTGTAGCTATGAAGCACAGCATACACTTCATCTTAAAACCTTGGACACGTTTTTCTGACAGCAAAGGCTTCTGAGTTTTGTTGTTGTAAATGGTGCATTTTCTTGGTAATTAAATTTTTATTTAGCTGTTATTCTCTTGTTTGTTTTATTGCTGCAGTATTATTCTACATTAGTGGGCCAAAGTAAAATTCTTTGCTAGTGCATCATTCCTTACCAGCCAAAACCACAAAAATTTAACGGGAAACTAAAACAATGAAAAATTCCTGGAATTCTAAAAAATTTCATGGCTTTTTCCAGTTTTCTCTTGTTTGAAAAAATTCCTAGGTTTTTTCCTGTACTTCCCGGGATGTATACACCCTATTAATGCATGATGATTCCACAAATATTTTTTGAGTCATTCAAATAAGCTAGTTATAATTGTCTGCACTATGGTGATTTCCTGGTTGTACTTATCGAATGCGATATGTTAAAACTGTTCCAACACTAATCTAATAATCTGTTACTGTCAAGTTCCTTCTGTTTGTTAGACAGACATTATCTTGGATTTATCTACATTTAAAGAGAGCTGTCATTCATTAGATGAAGTGGAAATTTTATCCAAGCCGTTTTGCATTTCATAATGGTTTTCCAACAATACTCTTCACAAAGCAATGATTTCTGAAGGACTATATATCAATTACATTTTCACACAATTTCCTTTCGATGCCATTTTAACAAATTTTAAATAATATTTTTTATTGGTGGTATAGTAACAAAATGAGTTTAATGTTGCTGTCTAATTAAAAAAAACTCATTCACTTTTTTCACAGATAATTACAAGAACACAATGCCAAATATATAACAATAGATCAAAAAGATGGAGATGGGTTGAAGTTGTAAACAACTCATTTCACCTGAGAACAGTAGTCTGCATTTCTCTAAATCAAAATTCTTGAAAGTTCATAGAAAATGTTAGCTACACAGCTTTCGGCATAACATAATTTATCCCTAGAATCCTGTTTACCTGATTTATTTCTTTAATTACAGATTCTCATATCTGCTAGGCCCACAATATCAAACTCTGCTTCATAATTTTGTTCTCCACCTCACAGAATTGCACTACCTTGCCACTGATAACTACACACCCAAACGAAATTGCTTATCTGAAACTATAAAACTGTCAAGTCACCCATCACTGGTACCAATGCTTTTGTTATTCTTGGCCTCTCGGAAGACACTGGTCTCAGTTATCATGGATACCAACTGATGTTAATTTTCACTGTTTTTGCAGCAGTGGATGTTTTTGTAGCAATTTCATCACATTGCAAATGTCATTGGTTTGTGCCAGGCTCATTTGCAACTTCCCTGGTTGAAATTGAGGCTTTATAACTTTTTTGCATGAGCATTTCACCATCATGTTACTCAAATAGTGTATGAAATTTGACAAAATATACCAGAACTGAATGAGCAAAAGGATGCGCAATAATTAACATGTTCCAGGTTCAGCTCTATCTGTTGCAGGTGGCTCTTGAAAAATCTATTCACAACAACATCCATTGTTTGAAGCTGTGAGGTCACACCACCAGCAATTTTTACTATGTCCACATTATGCCTCTGATATCAGATTCTTAAATTCCTGGGTGAGGTGTCCCCTTAAAGAACCAGTACCAGCATTTTTCTCCTGTTAAGCAAATATCCTGGTCTTCTGATTCAAACTATATATAAATCTTTTTCACACCAGGTCATTAGATATGTATCTCTTTTCTTAAAGTTTGTTACAGAGTTTCTCTTTCATGCAAAGAATCAAGGGGCAGCTGCCACGAGTTTTATTCTAGCATTTTCAAAGGCAGTGCTTTTAATACAGACATTTTTGATACCATTCATGCTGTTTGAAACACATGAGATCCCACCAAAACAAACAAGTATCTTTCTTATCAGTGGGTTGCTTTTGGGTATTTTGGAGAGTAGTGAGGTCATGCTGAGAAAATCTGAATGATCATAGGAGTTGATCGGTGTTGTTCATAAGACACATTTTATTCTAGTGGTGTGTTCACAGTGCATGCTGGGCCGGGCTGTGATATCAAACCCATTGCTTTTCATTGAGGCGTTCACACTGGCAGCCACGCCGTTGTGGCACAGTGAGAGCTGGGCCGTTCTGGCAACACACAGAACTTTTCTTCTGAACTACACATAGCAGACATTTTCCATCTGCTTTTATCACAAGTGCCACTGTACAAGATTTTTTTTTTGTTTTTCCTTTTTTCCTTTATTATAAAAGAAGTTCCTTCACATTTCATAATCAGTGAGGAAAAATTACAAGTTTTGTACTGTTACATGCAAAGTTACTTAGTCCATATATTTTAATATACTTGTTGTAATAGGGAACTAAGGAGCTATATTTTTTACACCTTTTCATTATTCTTCAGATGAAAGTGAAAAACTTGGGAAAATCAGGTCTGGTGATTCAGGAAATGACCATCTAACTGTTGTTCCACTTGGCCTTGGTTTCATCACAATTTCTTAAAAACCATCTTAATTCCAAGACCTATGCAGTTCCTTGTCAGTGAAATAGAACCAGTGATCCAATGGCATTATCTCAAGAATGTGCACTTATCAATCTATCTGTCCACAAGCAAAGAAGACCATTCAGAATGAGACGTAGTCATTGGCTCCAGTCAAAGAACCTACTGCCTTTCTTTTTTGAGAGAAAGAAAGAAAATGAAACTAAGAAAGGACAAAACACATTTGATGAAAGCAAAGCAAGGTATTCCAAAAATGATGATGCTCATTACTTCCTAATGTGTCTCTGATCTTGAATGTTCAGCAGCATGTACTGAAATGTCTTATGATTCATTCTGTAATACGAACACAAGTTTTCTAGGATGTTTTTAGTTCTTTATGTGAAGCAAAAAACCCTCCTAAATGTCTGTTGCTATTCATGGGACGAGTCCACAACCTCCAATTTCTTCTGAGCTTAAATAATTGTTGACTTGTTGAATCACTGCTCTGTCAAAATCATTGTTCTATGCGACAGCACACACAAGCTGGCAGTGAAAAACTGATGGCTGCATTCTTCTTTCTGTTAAAATAGAAAAATCAAAATCTAAACTGCTCAGGGACGGAGATGAGATGTCATTATATTGTCGTAAAACACACTCACAGAAATACAAAAGTGAAAATTTCAAAATAGAATATCTTGTTCATTTATCAACTTTGATGTAGAAACAATATAAATATAATTCTATTTTTTGGCCTCTGCTGTTTTACATTTCCAACAAGAAAGTAGTTAAGTAGAATGTCTCAAGCTTTTCTGTATTCCACCAAAATCTCATCTTAGATTAATATATTCTTCTCTTCTTGTTCCAAATAAGAAATGTACATTCTACTAACTGTAGGATGTTGACAACAAATAATTGCTAGCCTTTTATAAGGTCAAGTGTGGCCAATTGTAAAACCACAGCCATTGTAAATGGTCATTGCTGAGGTAAAAATTTGTATGTATTCGCAGTTTTCTAGACATGGATCACTCAAATAACATGAGGGACCAACACTAGGCCTGCACTGGTTGGTAGTAATTAATTTTTTTCTGTCCTGCAGTGTTTGACACTTCGATAAATACACATGAACTCCATACGGTTGTGATCACAGCACTGCTGTCACTCAGTAAGTCCCATTTACTTGCAGATGACAACAGATTTCAGTGTCACTAACATTTCAAAAACTGTTTTAGTGCTTTTAACTGTATTTCACTCACAATAATGCATGTAACAGTAAGTAACCCACTATCAAACTTTTTCACAATAAAATTTGTAAATCAAATGCACAGTTTTGATAAATAGCATCATTTCACAATTTCTGTTATGGATTACGAAATGATAAGTCATTTATTAAGAAGCTAAGATGCTACACTACCAAGTGTACAAAAATCTGACTTTTTAAATCGCATACTTTCTTCAAAATTGATTGAGAAACACATTATGGATCTAAAAACTGTGTTGAAATGAAAAATTAGCATTTTCTTTTTTCACAAGGAAAATAAAGCTTTTAAGGGAAAAATAAGTTCATAAAAGTCAAGAGTTTGTACAACATGAAAATTAGGAAACAGATTTTCCACCTTTTTTCAGTCCTGGCTCGGTGCACGTTTAGAACACTCTGGGCAGTGGCTTAAACTGGCTAGGCATGCAGTAGATCCCATCACAGCCTATCCCACCACACAGCATGAATGCTGCCTAAGGCTGATTACATAGTACTGAAAGGCATCAAACACCGTGTGACGTTGCAGAGGTAGAGTTGTGTTTTGTTAAAATGTACACCATGTGCACTTCATCATCCTCACTTTGATTTGTGCCACTTAATTCTGAAAATTACAAGTTTTGTACTGTTACATGCAAAGTTACTTAGTCCATATATTTTAATATACTTGTTGTAATAGGGAACTAAGGAGCTATATTTTTTACACCTTTTCATTATTCTTCAGATGAAAGTGAAAAACTTGGGAAAATCAGGTCTGGTGATTCAGGAAATGACCATCTAACTGTTGTTCCACTTGGCCTTGGTTTCATCACAATTTCTTAAAAACCATCTTAATTCCAAGACCTATGCAGTTCCTTGTCAGTGAAATAGAACCAGTGATCCAATGGCATTATCTCAAGAATGTGCACTTATCAATCTATCTGTCCACAAGCAAAGAAGACCATTCAGAATGAGACGTAGTCATTGGCTCCAGTCAAAGAACCTACTGCCTTTCTTTTTTGAGAGAAAGAAAGAAAATGAAACTAAGAAAGGACAAAACACATTTGATGAAAGCAAAGCAAGGTATTCCAAAAATGATGATGCTCATTACTTCCTAATGTGTCTCTGATCTTGAATGTTCAGCAGCATGTACTGAAATGTCTTATGATTCATTCTGTAATACGAACACAAGTTTTCTAGGATGTTTTTAGTTCTTTATGTGAAGCAAAAAACCCTCCTAAATGTCTGTTGCTATTCATGGGACGAGTCCACAACCTCCAATTTCTTCTGAGCTTAAATAATTGTTGACTTGTTGAATCACTGCTCTGTCAAAATCATTGTTCTATGCGACAGCACACACAAGCTGGCAGTGAAAAACTGATGGCTGCATTCTTCTTTCTGTTAAAATAGAAAAATCAAAATCTAAACTGCTCAGGGACGGAGATGAGATGTCATTATATTGTCGTAAAACACACTCACAGAAATACAAAAGTGAAAATTTCAAAATAGAATATCTTGTTCATTTATCAACTTTGATGTAGAAACAATATAAATATAATTCTATTTTTTGGCCTCTGCTGTTTTACATTTCCAACAAGAAAGTAGTTAAGTAGAATGTCTCAAGCTTTTCTGTATTCCACCAAAATCTCATCTTAGATTAATATATTCTTCTCTTCTTGTTCCAAATAAGAAATGTACATTCTACTAACTGTAGGATGTTGACAACAAATAATTGCTAGCCTTTTATAAGGTCAAGTGTGGCCAATTGTAAAACCACAGCCATTGTAAATGGTCATTGCTGAGGTAAAAATTTGTATGTATTCGCAGTTTTCTAGACATGGATCACTCAAATAACATGAGGGACCAACACTAGGCCTGCACTGGTTGGTAGTAATTAATTTTTTTCTGTCCTGCAGTGTTTGACACTTCGATAAATACACATGAACTCCATACGGTTGTGATCACAGCACTGCTGTCACTCAGTAAGTCCCATTTACTTGCAGATGACAACAGATTTCAGTGTCACTAACATTTCAAAAACTGTTTTAGTGCTTTTAACTGTATTTCACTCACAATAATGCATGTAACAGTAAGTAACCCACTATCAAACTTTTTCACAATAAAATTTGTAAATCAAATGCACAGTTTTGATAAATAGCATCATTTCACAATTTCTGTTATGGATTACGAAATGATAAGTCATTTATTAAGAAGCTAAGATGCTACACTACCAAGTGTACAAAAATCTGACTTTTTAAATCGCATACTTTCTTCAAAATTGATTGAGAAACACATTATGGATCTAAAAACTGTGTTGAAATGAAAAATTAGCATTTTCTTTTTTCACAAGGAAAATAAAGCTTTTAAGGGAAAAATAAGTTCATAAAAGTCAAGAGTTTGTACAACATGAAAATTAGGAAACAGATTTTCCACCTTTTTTCAGTCCTGGCTCGGTGCACGTTTAGAACACTCTGGGCAGTGGCTTAAACTGGCTAGGCATGCAGTAGATCCCATCACAGCCTATCCCACCACACAGCATGAATGCTGCCTAAGGCTGATTACATAGTACTGAAAGGCATCAAACACCGTGTGACGTTGCAGAGGTAGAGTTGTGTTTTGTTAAAATGTACACCATGTGCACTTCATCATCCTCACTTTGATTTGTGCCACTTAATTCTGAAAATTCATTGTCTCCAATGGTTTCATTATGGTAAATTTTTAAATAATGTAAAACTCTTCACTGTGTTTCTCTTGCATAGTTTGCACAGCCTTGGGGATACTTCTGATATCTGCTTTCTTTATGGTCTTTACTTTGAGCCTAGTATTCAATTGCTGCAAGAAACAGCTGTGAACTGTGAACTCTTACATCCACATATCTCAATAAAGTTGAGGCTATGACTGACTGAGGATAAAGGGACAGAACTACAAGCAGTTCCTCCATCCTATATGTGTCAAGGCATGAAGAGTACTCAGAGGAGGATACAGAAGATGAATCCTGATGAACTCGATTGTAACTGAGAATCAATAAACCCAAGAGTCAGAAGCGAGACAGGGGTAAGAGGGTGAAGGTAGCTGATATGATCCCCCATGAAAGCAGCTGGAGGCCCCTGGGACATGTTATGCGATGGGAGGTGCAGTCTCTGCATCTGACCAGTTTTTCTCCACCCTCCATCACCACAAGAAAGCTAGCAATGCAGACAAGTTGATAAAATTTCAGGAAAGAGAACAATGATGGTGAGGCAGTAAACCAATGACAAATGTGAAAGAATAAGGAGAATTAACAAGGCAGGAAGGGCATGAGCCAGACCAGACTACTGAGCAAGGGCAGCCATTGGCATCTGGGTCAGACCAGTTGATGGGGCACCCCTCCAATCCCTTAACAATCCATGGAGGTCAATGTGCCCTACCTCACAAGAGCAGTACTAAGCACTTTCACAGGTAAAACCTAAAACCAGATCAGCTGCTGTGGTGTCTTCCACTAGCAACAGACGCAGTGTGTAAAAAAGTTTAAGATTTCACCCTAAGATGGCCAAACTGCGGAGTGCCTTAGGATGTGGATCACAGTGGGTTGGGTCCTTATATCATAGGATGTGGCTGTCAGCCAAGTATGCTCAATGCAAAGCCAACAGAGAACGGTAGATTCTCCACAAGAAGCACAAGAGGAAGCCTGCGACATGGTCATGGTCCCCTTTACTGCTCGTAGTTAGTTTGGAGAAACCAGGGCACACCAATCCATGTTACTCATCTTCAACAATTGACAGTGTAGTGACTGATGACCAAAGGTGTTAAGTCCCATGGTGCTCAGAGCTATTTGAACAGTGTAGTGTTGACTGAATGTCTGGTTCCAGTACCTCCATCTCCAGAGTAAGCACTCTGGCACCTAACTCAGCCGACAAGTTCTTTCCCTGGGATCCCAATGTGACCTGGGGTCCAAAGATGATTGAACATACAGCTTGAAGGAGGTCAGAGTGGAGATACTGGATAGTCACAATCAATGGGTACAGAGGAAAGCCTGATGAGTGCTCAGGGAGCCGCCGCCAGTTAGGTCACACCAGTGCACTAACAAACGTGACTGAGGGCTCCAGTGATGAGCACCAATTCTGCAGTGAATACATTGCATCTGCTTGGTAGGGAGCATAGTCTATGGCACCTTGCATGTGTGTAGGCAAAATTGGTTTGTCCATCAACTGAAGGGTTGTCAGTGTATACAACTTCTGAAGCCAAAAATGCATCAAGGATGGCTAGGGGAACGTGGCAGAAAACCATTAGATCAACAGTCTTTCAGTCCAAAGGATACGCTGAAACAGATTCAAGGACGGGTTACACACCATGGTGGTCTATGCAATTGCTCCCTGATAAGAGGTGACAATATGGGAAGTTGGAGTTGAGAGCAGAGACACTATGCGAATTGTGATCCTGAATTCAGATGGGTGGAGGTGGAGATGTTGAGATGGGTACAGACAGCAATGTCTTCAGCACCCGCTTGAAAACAGTTTGAGACAAGTGTCAGAAAATGATTCAAAACAAGAGTGTGAAACAGCACTTAAACTAAAAGAACACAAGTTAGAAACAGTGTGTGTCCCCACACAGAAGAACGAAACAAAGTATCACGCCGATATTAAAACCTTAACAAAATGGAAGAAAGGGGAACCAGGAGTTAAAACACTGTATCAGATGGATGTTGCTGGCTGAGTGCAAGAATAAAAAAGCAGGAAACAGCAACTCTGCTACACGCT
Organism: Schistocerca gregaria; assembly: GCF_023897955.1. Classification (NCBI taxonomy): domain Eukaryota; kingdom Metazoa; phylum Arthropoda; class Insecta; order Orthoptera; family Acrididae; genus Schistocerca; species Schistocerca gregaria. The sequence continues at coordinate 603,740,531 of NC_064921.1, read as the reverse complement.
AAAACCTCCAGCCTAAAAGTTTAGGTCAGAGTCCACAAACGTCACAAAACATTAAAACTCTCAGTCTCACTTGTCTCGTCATCAACTAAAATAGAGGGCCGATCCCCACCGATATTTGCCTCTGCCCTTGCATCATGATATAAAGTGCACTCCATTAAGATATGGAGTACAGTGTTTTGCACACCACACGCACTGCAAAACGGGGGCTCCTCTCCTAGTAGTAAGAAGCCATGTGTAAGAGAGAAGTGTCTGATGCAAAGACAAGTAAGAGTCACTTCAACCTGCCTGAGCAATTGGCAGGAGGAATGCCACAGCCAGATAGTTGACTTCACCAATTGCAGCTTACTGTCTGTCACTGCCAGCCATTCCTCACCTCACACCAGCATGTTTTGTAATGCAGAAATTACAGCTTCAAAAGGAATAGGACAATTTGCCACATATTGTCCTCTGCACGCCTTCTTGGCAGCCCAATTGGTCTGTTCATTTCCCCATATCCCTACATGCCTTGGCACTGAGCAGAATGACACCTGGGCCAACTCCTCAGCTGGATACATATTCTGTAAGATTGTAAGGCACTGAGGGCATCGGAGCAGATGAGGAACAATTTGCCTTGAATATGGTGCATCTGGTCCAGGCCCTTCTGGATCATGTGGAGCTCTGCTGAGAAAATGGTATACTCATCAGGAAGGCGAATCCAAGTGCCATGGTCAGGCAACATAAGAGAGCAGCCAAGGGAGTTCCCTTGTTTGGAGCCATCATGTACAGTCGTGGACAAAACGAGCGAGACCCCTCGCGTTTTCGTTATACTGATTCGCACAGCTTTAAAGTCTGCTACGCACCATAATAGGCAAGGCGACGAAGTGCTACCAACATACTACCACAGGTGTGAAATTGACAAACTATCCGAACTTTGTCAGACTGTTTGCAATCATGTGTATGCCTATATTAATGGTGGTTAGTGTGTTAAACACAACACGTAAATATAAGAGGTAAATGAAAGAAGAAACGCTAATTAGTATGAAATGTACTAATGAAAATGAATTTCAGCTTATCAAGATAACATAACTGTTTTAGTAAGACAAAGTACCCCAGATCGTTACGAATTAGCAAAATATTACACGTATTCATCTGCGAAATGGTCTGTGGCAACGTTCCGAGCAGTCATACTGGATTACCATTGCTGACCTACCACGAAAGTGCGCAAATTTAGCAATGCTTGAAGATTCATGATGAAATTTAGTTAAAAATCATTCAGTGCCACAAATACACCAATTCAATCATTGAGAGAAGCGGAAAAAGTAATCAGTAAGAAGTATGAAATTCTACAAGATCTTCATATTTACATCCACAGGGTGCCAGTACAGAATAAAGGTAGCAATAAAACATATTGGGGCACGAGAATTTCTTAAAATTGCTTTACTGCTAGTCTATCTGCCTCCATCGAGATTAGAACCGTAAACAAACCAGACCTCCCTTGCAGTAGCAAACACCTTTCACTACGCTAGCAGACAACCCAGGCAAACAGCCCTCTATTATTACCCCAGACTTGAATAAGCTGACAATTTCACAATGAAAATGGAAAAATGATCTGCAGTTTCTGTTGCACAGAGCTTTCTGGACTCAAAAATAAGAATTTTCAATCTTTGTGTCACCACTTATGTGTCAATCATTCGGGGTGATTATTGAAATAACAAAATACTGTCATTAGCCTGTAAATTTAGTAGGATAATTCTGCACCATTCCAAGAAATAAACAGCTACATAGCTGCCAAACATATTATACAATGTTTCGAATTCTCCATTAGACTCACCACAGCCAGAAAATGTTCATTAGCCTAAGTGTTTTTTAAGCTACCTAGCAATGGGAATGCTCGCACTTCTAAAACGCGGTGGCATTAATACTGGGATCTGAATTACCACATGTATATGCAAATGGGTTTTATTTGCATTCCTGTAAACGTGAATTGGAATGAAAGCATAGCTACGAGTAATATGCTGATGTATTGTCTGCAACTAGAAAATTTACAATAAAGAATGGGGGGGAATTATTTAAGCTGCCCTCATTTTCAGTAAGTGTCATAGCTATTTTCGTTATTAGGATTTCGTCACCTAAATCGGTAAAATTGGAACCCTACTAGTCTCACTTTCCTGACTGTCTATCCATCTACCCAGCCATTAAAACCAGTTTTGCTAATTCATAACGATGTGGGGTACTTTGTCTTACTAAAACAGTTATGTTATCTCGATAAGCTGAAATTCATTTTTATTAGCACACTTCATACTAATTAGCGTTTCTTCTTTCATTTATATCTTATATTTACGTGTTGTGTTTAACACACTAATCAGCATTAATATAGTCATACACATGATTGAAAACAGTCTGACAAAGTTTGGATAGTTTGTCAATTTCACGCCTGTTCATAGTATGTTGGTAGCACTTTGTCGCCTTGCCTGTTATGCTGTGTAGCAGACGTTAAAGCTGTGCAGATCAGCGTAACGAAAAGGCGAGGGGTCTTGCTTGTTTTGTTCACGACTATACACTACTGTGAAACAATGATCTATATCTAAAATGTTAAAAAACAGAGATTGAAATGTAAAATCTGATGTACAATCTTCCTAGAAATTGGTCAAGCCTAAAATAAGTCTGGACCTCTGGAGGAACCAAGGTGGGAATCTGCTCTAACCACGATGTAAAACATGAAGGCCAGCCACACACATCTCTAGAAGGCAATCCTGTGCACGAATCCCATGGGGCCTCATTACCTGTTGCCGGTTACGAAAAAGCCTTTCCATTAGAGGCGCAGCAACAGTATGGTGTGTGGGTGTGTATGGAGTGGACAGTGTTTTATATGACTGGTGTACCGTAAATAGCCATCGCCTGATGTGAAGTGGCGATTCACCAGCCTCTACACAGAGGCTTGGTACGGCACTTGTTCTGAATACCCCAGTGGCCAATTGAATCCCTTCACGGTGCACCACATCCAACATCTTTAAATAAGAGGGTCTCACAGACCCATACACTGTGCACCCACAATATAGCCGAGATCACACAAATGCCCTATAAAACCACAGCAAATGAGTCCTGTCTGCTCCCCGTGTACTGTGGCTAAGGCATAGTCTTAAGGGACCTCCTTTTTTTTCCCCTTCAGATCCTTAAGATGTAGCAACCATGTATGATTTAGTCAAACATGAGGCCCAAAAACCTCACTGTGTCTTCAAAAGTAAGAACAGTATCCCTCATCCTCAGCTTGGGTAAGTTCAAAATGGAACGAGAATGGTTAAAAAGAACTCACACAGATTTCTCGGTTGAAAACTTGAAACCACTCATCTGCGCCCATTCATCTAAACGTTGCAGAGTTAATTGCAACTGCTGTGTTGTCGTTGCAAGGCTTGAAGAACAGCAAGACACAGTGAAGTCATCCACAAAGAACACTGGAGAGGACTTTTCACTACTGATGTAATACTATTAATAGCTATGGCAAAGACAGTCACAGTTAAAACATTACCTTGAAGGACAACGTTCTCCTGCTCAAAGTGATAAAACAGGGTGTCACTGACTTGGTATTGACAATACCGTTGCAAGAGAAAGGACGAGATAAAAATGGGAAGACTTCCACAAAAACCTCATTCATGAAGCTGCTCGAGGATAAGATGCCTCCAGGTAGTATTGTAGGCCTTCTTGACGTCAAAAAATGTACCAAGAAGGTGATGCCATCGTAGGAAAGCCCGTTGTATAGCTGCCTCACGCAAGGTCAGGTTATCACAGGTGGAGCAATACCTCCTGAACTCTCATTGGAAGTGACTATGTAGTTGCCTGGATTCTAAGATACAGACACGTTGGCGAGTGACCATCTGCTCCAATGTCTTTCCCATGCAGCTAGTGAGGGTAACACTACAGCAGCTGCTTGAGCATGTACAGTTTCTCCCAGGTTTAAAAAGATGAATTAAGACTGCCTCATGCCATGAGTCAGGAAAGTGACCCGACGCTCAAAAGGCACTAAAAAATGTGACGAGGATATCTTTGTTTTGCCCGGTGGGGTAACACAGCATACTATAATGGAGTCTTTCGTGACCAGCTGCAGACAATGCAGAATCCAGATCCCACATGGAAAATAGGCAATTGTAATCTTCATCAGAGGTGGATTGGAAGTCCAAACTGCACCTCTCAGCAACTGATCTACGGCACTGGAAACCTGGGACCTGACTGACTCTTGCAGATTGGTTTGGAGAGTGGCGTTCCCCATTACAGCAGTCATGCGGCACCTCCCTCCTCTCTCAGAAATTCTCCTGACAGTCTTCCATACAACAGAACTCTTCGTGGAACAATTAATGGTGTTCAGGAACTGTTGTCACAATCTCTTGTTGCTCTCTCGAATAACTTGGCAGCACTTTGCCCTTGCCATGCGAATGGCTGTTAAAGAGTCTCTGCAGTTGGCTGACACTTGAACCTACACAGAGCCGCACACTTAGTCCTGTTAGCATAGCGGCATCCGTCACTCCACTGAGGGACAGGTTGCCTCTTCTGGTATCCCGTGGACTGGGGAATGGATGCTGCAGTGGCACAGTGGACCATTTTGGTAATATGATTCACCCCTGCCTCGACATTGGCACAATGTTCAAACTGGGCCAACTGGCTATAAATTGTCCAGTCTGCTCTACTGAGCACCCATTGCGGTGATTTCCTTTTGGCTTTTGGGTTCCACTCAATCTGGCAGGTGAATCCAGAAAGGGAAGTGATCGCTTCTGTGCAAGTCATCAACCACTTCCCACTGAGCAGTGGGAGCAAAAGCTGGAGAGCAAAGTGAGAGATCAATGGCAGAGAACAACACAGCTGCTGTGCAGAAATGCATGTTCTATCCCATATTTAGCAAGTACGCACATGTCGACATGAGAAGCCCCTCAATTGCTCTACATCTGGGGCAGGAAGTTGCAGAGCCCCAAAGCACATTGTGTGCATTAAAATCATAACAGACAATGAAAGGGTGGGGGAATTGTGTAATAAGGTCAGTTAAAGCCTCTTCATCAAGCACATCATGTGGGGGCAAGTAAAAGGAACATATTGTCAACGGATGACGCACATGCATTGATATAGCAACTGCTTGTAAAGTCATTGTGAGTTAGAAGGGTGAGTAGTGATAATCAGTACTGATGAAAATACCTACACCACCTCTAGCTCTCTCTCTATTCAGGTTGCCCTTTTTGTCGAGTACATAGCCTTGTAGCTCAGGGGTGTACGATTGATGGAAGTTAGTCTCCTGGAGACACAAACACAGTGGTCTACCCTGAGATAAGAGACGGAGTTTCTCCACATGCATCCTGAACCCCTCCAAGGTCCACCTGTAGTATGACAGCCATTTCATCGATGTAGTTTTAATTTATCCCTGTCTTTTCACCACGGAGGTGAAGCACTTGTAGAGCAAGGGGGAGTGGAGGGGCTGCCTGGATCCAAGGCATCTAAATCCATGATGTCCTCAACAGTCAGATGTGAAAGAATGTCTGACGGTGTGCGGGACAGCTTTTGATGGAACAATGCGGGACAGCTTTTGATGGAACATCATGAACCTTTCCCTGCACCTGACCCTTTGAGGATGGGGGAAAGGGGGTGTTTAGAGGCACTCTGTTTGTCGTGTGCCTTCTTGACACTCACTACAGAACTGCTGCTGTTTTTTTTTTTTTTTTTTTTTTTTTTTCCTGTGGCAACTCCTTGGATTGCTTTATCCTTACTCGCTTTGCCTAGGCATGTACACATGCAAGTACAGGTGCTGGTGGTGGATGGTTGTACACTGGTGTTAAAACATCAACCTTAGGAATAGGTTTCTGCACTACAGAAGCATAAGAAGTGGTAAAGACAGGAGATTTCATCGCCTTATATTTCGTTTTTGGCTTCTGCACAGGAGATCCACTTGGTGACTTTTAGTTTCTGAATTTTTCGTTTCTCTGCAAAAACAGGGCAGCCTTGGCTCCAGACACAGCAGTTAACACAGGCTGCTGGCGATGGACAGTCAGTGCCAGATCCATGGGCTGCCTTTCCACACTTCACACACATTGCTTCACCCCCATAACTCAGCACTGCGTGACCAAAATGGTGGAATTAGGTACATAAGGCCTAACCCTAAGTCGGAAGAAACCTGGCCATGATGTGGTCAGGCAGTGTTTGAGAATTGAAGGTCACAATGAAGGTGGCTGTTTTCCCAATTTCTCCATTATTCCTACGCATCCTTCGCTCTACATCCACAATCCCCTGTCATGCCCATTCCTGTTTACGTTTGACTAAATCGATGTACATAATGTCACGGCATGTGGCCATGCCCTTGCTGGGGTTAAGGGAATTATGCAATGCAAGAATTACATCATATTCACCCACTTTTTCAGACTACCTAAGTAGTTCCACCTGCTTTTTCCTGTTAGTCTTGACCAGTAGGGAATCATTCCTCAGCCGCTTTATAGACTTCAGGCTTCCAGCAAGTCCTTCCACGCCTTTATAGGTAAAGAAGGGAGACACTTTTTCAAACATCCCCTCCTTTCTCTTTATCACCGTTTAATTTATGACTCCTGAAGCTCTGTGGTTACAATTAAACTGATTTCGATTATCAGGAGGACTATCCTCGCTTATTCGTTTGGAGGATGGGGTGTGAGTACTCTCAGACAGTACCCTGTTCCTGCTGGGAGGAGGAGGAGGAGGAGGAAGAGGAAGAGGAAGAGGAAGAGGAAGAGGAAGAGGAAGAGGAGGAGGAGGAGGAGGAGGAGGAGAAGGAGGAGAAGAAGATTGCAAGGATTCCATCTTGGTCCCAAGACCAGCTAGGGAAATATGGGTCCACTCAAACAGAGCCCCGTGTGCCTGAGTAAGCCTTATACAAGTGAGGTGCAGTAGGTTCTCAAGAGGTTGCCAAGCCTATACTCAGCAAATGAATGCTGAGCTCCTCAGGTCAGATCCTGACTTCAGTCCTGGGTGTTTGTTGCAGGGGGAGGGGGGATTGGGTGTGGATCTCCATATCAGGAAAAAGAACATGGTAGTTTGAATGCTCAGGGGAGCAGCATATGTATACTGCATAGTTGAGCAGCACTTGTTGGCATTTAACCTGTAGTTGAGGGATGCCAGCCTCCACGAGTAGGCTGTTCACAGGGCTGGCCTGAAAGACACCTGTTGCAAGTGAGAACCCACAAAGGTGTATCAGGCCCAGCATACACAACGCTGAAGGCACTTCTAAGACACATACCCCACATAACTACAATCAAGAACAGTCAGGATCAGAGATTTGTAAAGCTGCAAAAAGTACAGAGCAGTCTGCACCCCAACTTGTGGCAGTGCAGAGTATTAAGGTATGACAAATATGTTTTCTTAAGTTGTCAAAGATGGGAAAGCCACATCAATCGGACACTGAAGACCAGTCCTAAAAAGCGATAAGACTCCATCACACTGAGCAATTGCTCACTGAGGTAGAGCCCTAGTGTGGACGGACAATACGACGGCAAAAGTAATGCGTAATGTATGTCTTTGCTGCTGAAAACTGGAAGCCATGGGTGAGAGCCCTGGACTGCACCTTTTGTATGGCTTCCTGTAGCCGGTGTTCAACAATACCCATGATGGAGGAGCAACAGTAAATGCAAAAGTCATCAGCATATAGGAAGGGTAACACCGCAGTCCTTACAGTTGCAGCTAGACCATTTATAGCCACTAAAAAATGGGCATACTCAATACAGAGCCCTGCAGGATCCTATTATCTTGAATATGGGGAGTACTGTGGGAAGCGCCAACTTGAACCAGAGAAGTCTGGTGGGTCAAGAAGTTCCCGGCAAAAAATGGGAGCAGGTGCTGGAGACCCCAATCTTGTAGGGTAAAGAGAATGTGATGATACCTTGTGATGTCATAAGCCTTTTGCTAGTTGAAAAAGACAGTGATAAGGTGTTGGAGCTAGGTAAAAGCTGGCCAGGTACAAGCTGCAAACATATCAAATTGACAGCAGCAGAATGAGACTCAAGATACCAACACAGCCGCCATTTCACCATATGTTCAAACAAGTTGCAAAGAACATTAATTAGATTAACTGGGCAAAAGGCACCATCTGAAAGGAGCGTTTACACAGTTCAGTTTCAGTACCAGGATGATCACCCTCTCTCCACATACGTTTCAAAATGGCAAGGACAGGACACTGGCAATCCACCAATAGGTGCTTGACCATTTGGTTGTGGATGCAGTCTGGCCCTGGAGCTGTGTCAGGGCAGTTATAAAACTTATTTTACGTATCCCAGGAACAAATGAATATAGTGAACAGTACTTAAGTATTTGTAAAGCTGGCAAGTTATTAACAAACTGGTACAACGAATTGAGCCCAGACTGAATCGGTTACCTACTGGTGATTAACAATAATTATAAATTTACTTAAAATGAAAAGGGAGAATAGTACAGCTGTGAATACATACTACTCTTCATATACTTTCTTTACAGACAAAGTTGTCTCTTAGATTTGAGGGATAGTATTTATTTAATTTGTACATACTTTCTTACTATTTACAAGCAGAATAAACTTTCTATTTGAAAATGAGTCTCTTTCTGTGCTTGTAGTGAATGTCAAATTATTTTCCTCATGCTGCATGAAATTAACTGTGTCACCTAAGAGCTTTTGGAAATGTTACTTTTTTTGTTTTAGAGAGAGGGAGAGAGAGAGAGAGGGGGGGGGGGGGGGAAGAGAGGAAGGAAAGAGAGTGAGAGAGAGAGAGAGAGAGAGAGAGAGAGAGAGAGAGAGAGAGAGAGAGAGAGAGAGAGAGATATGAATTATGCAGTGCAGGGAGGTGAGGTGAAGTGAAATTTCACAATGACTGGTCATGCTCAGTTATTTGCATGTCCGGAGTCAAGATAGCAGACATGGAGTGAGTATGTGATTTGGCAGTCATGCGGGGCCAGGCAAGAGTGGTTCTGTCCCTCCTTCAGCAGGCGAGCCCTAACTGGTCTAACAGAGCTGCGCAATGCTCTAATCTGTACCATCAAACTGCATAAGAGTGTCAGCCACATACACTATGTGATCAAAAGTATCCGGACACCGCAAAACATACATTTTTCATATTAGGTGCTTTGTGCTGCCACCTACTGCCAGGTACTCAACAACAGTGACCTCAGTTGTCATTAGACATCATGAGAGAGCAGAATGGGGTACTCCGCGGAACTCACGGACTTAAAATGTGGTCAGGTGATTGGGTGTCACTTGTGTCATACATCTGTACGTCATATTTCCACACTCCTAAACATCCCTAGGTCCACTGTTTCCGATGTGACAGTGAAGTGGAAACATGAAGGGACACATACAGCACAAAAGTGTACAGGCCGACCTCGTCTGTTGACTGACAGAGACTGTCGACAGTTGAAGATGGCGTAATGTGTAACTGGCAGACATCTATCCACACCATCACACAGGAATTCCAAACTGCATCAGGATCCACTGAAAGTACTATGACAGTTACGCGGGAGGTGAGAAAACTTGGATTTCATGTTCGAGTGGCTGCTCATAAGCCACACATCATGTCAGTGTAAGAAGTATAAACAATGGACGATTTAACAGTGGAAAAAAGTTGTGTGGAGTGACAAATCACAGTACACAATGTGGCGATCCGATGTCAGGGTGTGGGTATGGCCGGTGAATGTCATCTGCCAGCATGTGTAGTGGTAACAGCAAAATTCGGAGGTGGTGGTGTTCTGGTGTGGTCGTGTTTTTCATGGAAGGGACTTGCACTCTTGTTCTTTAGCATGGCACTATCACAGCACAGGCCCACATTGATGGTTTAAGCGCATTCTTGATTCCCACTGTTGAAGAACAACTGACAATTGCAGATTTCAAAACGATTGAGCACCTGTACATAATGCACGGCCCGTGGCGGTGTGGTTACACAACAATAACACTCCTGTAATGGACTGGCCTGCACAGAGTCCTGAACTGAATCCTACAGAACATCTCTGGGATGTTTTGGGACACCCGACTTCAAGCCAAGTCTCAACGACCAACATCGATTTCTCTCCTTAGTGCAGCACTCCATGAAAAATGGGCTGCCATTCCCCGAGAAACCTTCCAGCACTTAATTTTAAAAATGCCTGCGAGAGAGGAAGCTGTCGTCAAGGCTAAGGGTGGGCCAACACCAAACTGAGTTCTTGCATTACAGATGGAGGGCACCACGAACTTTTAACTCATTTTCAGCCAGGTGTCTGATCACATAGTGTACCTCTTACAGAAATGATATTTGCTTGTGATGCTATCTTTTAATGTCAATATTCTATCCTCTGTATGGTTGATGAATATTTCTGCTATTAGAGCACAAAGAGGGCTTCCCATTCCTAGTCATGGGTCCAACTTGCAAATTTTGTTGCTGATAGATACGCAATTATGTGAGAGTTCTAAAGAAAATACACCTATAAGCTCTATTATTTCTGGTTTTCTCATTGTGTTATTTTCGACAGATTCTTTCTTATTATTTCCATTATTTCATCTACTGACATATTGCTGTGCAGGTTTACAACGTCTAAGAATAAAAACTTAGACTGAAGTGGTACAGTCAGGTCGTTCATACAATTAATAAGTTCATAATTATTCTTTATGGAATATGATTTTTCAAATGCGTACTTTTTAACATGTACATCATTTAGATCTCTCATTAATTTGTAGGCTGGAATATTACCTGAATTCACAAGAGGCCTGACTGATGTGGTGGTGTAACGAGTTTTTGGCTGTGCTCTCACTGTAGGGGCTGTGTGATTCACTACAGTAAGGGATCGCACTTCATTTTTACTGAAGAGGAACTTATTGTGGTTGAGCCATTTTCTTATTTTAGACTGGAACTTTGCTGTGGTGTCAACCTGTACTTCAACTATATGGTTGTTTGCAAAGTCAAGTGTTTCAGTATATAATCATCAATCAACCTAATAGCCTTGTGGAACCTTTATCAGATTTTACTGCCAGGGCATTATGGTTCTGCAGTTTGTTATTGCTAGATTTAAGTATATTTATTTTGATATTGTTTGTTTTTGTTGCCTTTGTGTAAGGAGCATTCAAATGAAGCCTGGTCATAAGTGTAAAGTAACGGTAACAATTTTTTAACTCAAAAATGTAGTTATCACAGTGCACATACTCAAAAATAGTCACCAAAACTGTTGGCACGTTTATCCCATTGTGACACTAGCCAGTTGATTCCATGCTTGAAAAAGCTAGTAGGCTGCTGTTGGATACAGGCCTGAACCCAGTCACACACACTTTGTCATCCATTGCAAATTGAGGTCCACAAATAGCTTGTTTTAGAGATCCAACCACATGAAAGTCACATGGTGAAAGGTCGGGACTGTACAGTGGATGTTCCAGCGTTTCCCACTGAAACTGCTGCAGTGTCGTCGTCACCGCATTGGCTGTGTGTGGGTGGGCATTATCATGAAGGAGGATAATGCCATTGGACAACATGCCTTGGTGTTTCGACTTGATGGCTTATCTAAGGTTCTGTAAAGTGGCTTAGTAATGTTGGGAACTGACTGTGGTTCCTTGTTCCAGAAACTCGAAAAGTAGTGGGCCCTTGTGGTTAAAAAAGGAGGACATCATGACCTTATCAGAACTGGTGCGCATGGCCTTTGATTTCTTTGGAGATGGTGAAGTCGCATGTTTCCACTGCTTGCTCCGATGCTTGCTTTCTGGTTCAAAATGGTGACACCACATTTTGTCACCTGTGACAATACATAACAGAAAGTCATATTGCTCCTCATGATAACGTTGCAGCTGACTCAAAGACAGCGCCATTTGAGTACTGCGCTGTTCGGCAGCCAGCCGGTGGGAAACACACTGCACACAGATTTCTCGAAAGTTCAAGTGTTGACGCGTTATGGTGTGGGCAGTGCCAATGCTAATACCCAGTAACTGATGAATCTCATCCACGGTGATTCTGCGGTTGTCCAAGACTAAAGCATTCACTTCCGCAACCATTTCCAGTGTAATGACACAAAGAGCCTGTCGAGCACGAGGATTGTCTTTGTGACTCGCGTCCTTCAAGGAATCGTTTGCACCATTCCACAACACTTGAATGACTCAGACTATAATCACCGTACACAGCCTTCATCTGTCAATACATTTCAGAGCCTCCAACTTCCTCCACCTCCAAAAATCGAATCACTCCTCGATGTTCCTGCTTACTCACCTGCGTGTTCAGTAGTGGACAATAGCTTGTGTGACCACCTTCTCTTCGCCGGAAACCACATTGGCAGCTATGCAACATCAAATGGCGTGCACATGTCAGTCTCTCTACCAATAGATGGTGCCATGGTAACTACACTTACGTGGGGCCACCTTATGTGTAAGGCAAAGAGAGATGCACTGATTAGGTTTCATTTGAATGAACCTCATAGTTATGTGTTTTTGTGTAGTTTTATTAGCCTTGTGGCCCAGTACTCTTTTTTTCAGTTTTGTTAAGTTTTCCAAAATCAGCAGTTACCTTTAGTGTATCAACTGCGAAAATGAAGCTTCAGGATGCCAAATTTGTAAATGAACAACTATCACATAGAAAGTCTATCACACGGATTTTGCAACATTATAACTGATGTTAAACTATCTGCACCCACAAAGGCTGTGGTATCAATCATAATAAACAACGAGACATGGCTCCACACCACCAGTTGACATCACTGGACATCAATTTCTGCCCCCCCCCTCCCCCACTTACCACTGACACAAATACCCTGACAGCCACTCCAGCAGTGAACACTAAACAGTTTAATGTTAATCTGGTTTAAGAGAATTTATTTTAAAGCAACAACGTTCTGTATGCATAAATGCCTGAAGATGGACAGAACTGGCTCAAAACACACTGCTTAATGTTCATTTAAACAAAAAGCAAATAAAAGTGACTGTTTGCAGAAAAAACATATAAAGGGTGCGAAAGAACCAACTAAGCAGTTTTAAGGAGCAATAAAAAGTAAATCTGGATGTATAGAGAAAAAAATGTTTTTATTTTCCAAATTAGTACAATATACCATTTTACATCCATTTAGTTTTAAAAATAATGTCCTCAAGATGGCGGCCGTTAGCATCAATACATTGTTGTGGACAATCCTCGAAGTTTCGAGCACCTCTTGCGGGCTATGGCATTCCCTTCGTCAAATAATCCGCTCTTTTAACTCTGGAAGGGTGTGAGGGCAGCTTTTGAAAACCTTTTCCTTCAGATATCCCCAATAAAAGTAGCCACAAATGCTCAAATCAGGTGACCATGCAGGCCACCTGACATCACCCCTCGAAGAGACGAGGCATCCCGGAAACATCTCTCTCAAAACATCAATCGAAATTCGAGATGTGTGAGCAGCAGCTCCACCCTGTTGGAACCACAAGTCTCCCAGTCCATGTTCTTCAACAATCTCATCCAGTCTGGGTTGCAGAAAATTTTGCAACATTGAAACATAACATGTGGAATTCACAGCCACGGTCACTCCTTCCTTCTCAAAAAAGTAAGGGTCTACCACACCAAATAGTGATATGACACACCACACTTGTCACTTTGGGAGAACATTGCGGTCTTTCATGAATAATTCGGGTTTTGCTTATTCACACACCCACTAAGGTGAAAATGTACTTTGTCATTACTGAAGAAAGCTGCATTCACAGCGATGTGAGCAAGCATTTGCTCACACAGATTTTGACGGTTGGCGTAGTCTGCTGGGTGTAATTCTTGAGCAATGATTATTTTGAAAGGATGGAACTTCAAATTGCATTGCTTAATCCTTCCAAATCTATAGTCTGAAATCCCCAATGCAACAGTATGTTGTCAACCAGAATTGTTGTGGTGATTGTTAACTGCTGTTCTCACCCGCTGCACATTTTCTGGCATTCTGACACATCTGCATTGGCCGTGAGTATCTATTCTTAGTGTGTGACCAGTTTCCTCCCACTGCTGCACCCAGGACCGAACTGTGTTTGCATTAGGAATGGCATTGTTGTGTGGAATGTTGAACTGTTGCCAAAAAGCTCGTTTTGTAGCGATCACAGATCTGTTGTTTTCATAATAAACGCGAACGGCAAAACCATGATGTGCACCAATCCAGACTATGTTGGCTACTGAAATGGGGTCAATGACTAAACAAAGGCAGACCATGTGCAACTGCCTACCACCACCACAGCCCCAGCAGTAATTGATAGAAACTAGTTAGTCAGTTCTGCCGCACCCTGTATTTATTCTGTACAGTCACAGCTCCCAAACATAGTCAGTACAGCCAAAATTCACAATGTCTCTGTTGTGTGTAATCTTTCTTCTTTCCACAAGCACCTTTTCCCACTGTCAAATTTATACATGCAACAGTGACCATTCTAGCATTAAAAAAATATTTGTGGTGCCAGTGCAAAAACAGCAAAATGGTGAAAAACAAGCAACAGAGATGTATTTTGGGTATTCTAATATGTTTGGACTGAGATAATGGGAAGTCCGTGAACCACACAGACTCGCCTTCAGGCTTGAAATGAACTTACCATGTGGATCAAAATAACCATCAGGATCATCAATTGAATCCCACTCCTCTTCCTCCTCATATTTTAAACAGTCACTGCAAAAATTTAGTATTTTAAAAAATTGGTACATGTTTCATGACAGCATAAAATATAACTTAGATATACTTCTACAATACTTTCAAACACACATAAGTAAGAACTTTGAAAAAAATTAGTTAAATATAATTAAGAGCAAGCACTCTGGCCTCAAATAACTACAGACACTAGATGAACAGAGAGGAAGCATGCATGTAAGGGGCAAAAGAACAGTGATAGCAATATAAAACAGTAACACACATTTAAACACAAAACAAAGGGACTTACTATTAAAAGTTGAGGCACGAGGCTAAGCCATACAAACTAAATGTAAAAGAAACACAGTGAACAATAAAACTGGAGGGGTAAAGAAAGATAATGTAACCTAAAAGTGAAGACTAAATTCACAATGGTTATTGATATACAGTTGACTGGTTGAAAACAGAATTTAGAAGCAAAGCCAAATGAATTTATATATGTATATTAATGACTACTCAACCAGAACACTGCAGTGAAGAACACTAACACGAGTTTGGTAGCTGGGCAACAATAATGTTCTTCGTATCAAATCATATTCTGTATAAAAACTATAAAATGATCAATATATGTCGAGTGTATAAGGAATCTTGTACCTTTTAAAATAGGTCACTGTACAATTTGCACAGACAACTGAAAATAGATAATAGTCCTAAGCACACATGAGGCTGCAAAAAAATGTAATACCAGTACACTCAGTTTGAGTAGAGCCTCTTAAATAGAACTTCCCTATACCAAACTTAAATGTCACTATACCCAGTTTAAAATAGGAAAGAAAGTATGGAGGTTTGGGGCAGATTACAAAACATATCGCAGGTAGAAAATTATCCCCTCCCCAACATAAACAATATATTTAGATATTCCTACCTGTTTAAATCTGCACATGGAAAACTAGGGCCATTAGTTGGTGTATCTTTTGCTGAAAGAGAAAATATTTAACATTTAAAAGAACAACTCTACTTACAATGGGAAAAGACAAATATATGTTATCTATGTAAGTGAAAGGAATGAGCTTATCTGCACCACACAAGCGGAAAGACAATTTGCTTAAGAGAAATTATTCTGCTACAGTTTTATCGAGTAAATGATGTTTTATTTCATGTCTTTATTCAAACTTCAGTAACATATCCTCTTTTCTTGTACAGTTTTGACATGTCTATACAAACAATGACTTCTTTATATCCAGAAACCAATAATTTGAATGGGCAACATTTTGTGTCAATTTAGCAGCATTTGAATTGTGATTTGATTTGGAGCAGTACTGCATGTGACACAAAACCAGTCTTCCATATCAATTCTTTTGTCAAATAAGCCAAGCTGTGAAAAGAAGAAGAGGATGCTATTGCAATTTATTTAAACAGTACAGAAACACTGATAACATGAAATATCTGTTCCACACTTTGTACTTTTGTGAAGTAGCACTTGGTATTTTCTGTTTCTGATATTTACATGAACTACTAAGTGACACAAAATTTACATATGCACGATAATGTCAATAAACAAGACAGAGAATTCAACAGCATCAGATTGCAGTTTCTGTGTTAATTTACTGGAACATAAAGAACTTGTCTGCTTATAGTTACCACAACAGAGGATTTTTGTTACACTAACCACATATATCTGCTATGGCATATCACATCAATCACATTGCTAAAGTGCATGGATATGAAGCCACAGTTGTTTTAAAACCAATAACAAATAAATAAAAGGAAACAAACACAGGTAAGCGTTGAAAAAATAGTAAGAGAATAACCTTTATTCTTCATAACAAAATATTTAACAGATTATGTTGTCTGTCTCCAGCACTATGGAAGCAGTAGGTGTACTTGAACCTGTCATTTCAATACCTCGTGAAGTCACTGGTAAGGAAATAAATGAAACACTTATTTTCATTGGGAAGATTCTGGGAAATAGTGGTGCAATTGTTAAGAAAATAGTTCATACGAATCTAGTGTGATCAGTCTCTGAGTATGGCTCCAATACTGGAGACATAGTCAAGTAGGCCTCATATAAAGCAATGAAATTCCATGGTGCACCACTCGTGATTCAATATAGCCACAAGAAAGAATGAAAGAGTTGCTCTGGGAACATTAGTGGGAACTGATGGGAGAAAGTTGCTGATTTTTCATGAAACTGTTGAGTAAATTAAGACAACTGGTGTTTGAGATAGACTGTGTAATAATCATGCTGCTTTAATCACATAAGCACCATGACAATGACACAGAAGAATCAGAATGTACATAGAAGGAAATGCAATATTTCCCTCTTGATACACAAATGAATTACGAAAGGGAACGACCAATATAAGTGGCCAATACTTTCCATTATGCAGTTTACAATGATTTATGAACCCCTTTTTACCAAATGTGATTATTTATTAATTATTAAAATGTACTTCTAGACTGTTTTCACTCCACGATCTTCTACTTACCCAAATAAGAATTAAACTGTAGAAAAAATACTTTCCTTGTGAAAAGAGATTTCAATACATTATATTCTTAAAAGGAAAAAGGCAAAAAATAATTGTGAAGATAAAGTAGTGAAGAGCTTCCATTCCCAAGTGTTACAGTGGCACATTCTTAGATTCGCATCACTTCATAATCCCCCCCTCCCTTCCCCCTCACCATTCATATGAAATATTACAGTAGGTTTGAAACAGTATCTATCCTGCAGGATACGAATTGTAAGATAATAAATTTTGATAAACCACTTATGGCTAAAAAACTCATGAAAATGTTCAGTCTGACATAAGATATTCACTTCAAGGCTAATTTATGGAATGCAAATGTTTCAAATTACTTTTTTTTAAAAAAAACTTAACATTGCTCATAATCAAAGTAAAAAGATGAAACTTAGTGTATTACGTAATTAATGAAGGCTATTTTTAAAGAATCCAGATAGTTGCCAAGGTCACAAAAGCACAATTAATACGATGTCAGGTACCATCACAAACTTATGGCAATATCAAAATCATATCCCACGTCATTCCATCATATTCAGTGGGTCAGTAAACAAGATTCTCCACCAATTACAGCTCTTAAACTTCCATTCCTCTACGTTGTTGTCGTTGGTGTGCCCCCTCTGCTTGATGTTAGATTTTGCCACATCTCTGTACTTCAATCTCAGTTTCCTCTTGATCTTTTATTTTTGAGTTTCAAATTAACCCAATCTCATGGCATATAGCACAGAAGCCATTCCAATGTTATTGACAAAGACCGTAGTGGTATTGGTAGTAGCAGTGGCAGCAGCAGAGGAGACTTCAGTACGGCAATGTTGAAAGATGAGGCAACCATCCTTTCTGGGGATTAAATGTGGAGGGAACTAATGCCTTGTGGTGGAATGACAATTCCAAAGCCCAACAGAGAAATCTTCAGAAGTGATAGGTCTATCGAGTCAGCTTCTGAACAAATGAAATTGCTTTCAAATCTAGACGAGGCCTCAAATGGAAAAATGATGGCGTCAATAAAAATTTAAATTTGCTGACTTATGCAAAAATAGAAATTCATTAAATCAATACTAATCAATATTATGGAAGAAACAATCCTGACACATATTACCAAACAGCAAGAAAATAATTTGGGTATTACACCTACCTGAAAAGCTGTTTTTGTCAGTTGATTCACAAGCATCATCTAGCTCAATACTCCTGAAAACAGAATTTATTACAATATTAATATATGTACAAACATAAAAATTGAAAGAATGCTGGTACAAAAGTAGTAAAAATACAAAACCAGGAACAGGAAGTAGATTTTTCTCCTTTTTATTTTTTCTGGATTTGATTTCACACTGATATGACAGTTATCACACAAGAACCACTAAGTAACCTTGAGTACAGAGGAAGGTGTAATTCCTAGGAAAGAAGGTACGTAAGGGTTAAACATCCAATCAATGATGAGGCAATTTGAGACAGAGTACTAGCTCAGATTGAACACGGCTGGGGATTTTTACCATATTGTTTTTTATGAACCTGAAGATGGGGACATGTTACACTCCTGCAGATCTATCGTGAGATGCCAAATTCTGACTTGCGTAAACTATAGTTTCTATACAAGGGGGTGGGGTGGGGGGTTGTTTGGGGGAAGAGACCAAACTGTGAGGTCATCAGTCTCATCAGATTAGATTAGGGAAGAACAGGGAAGGAAGTCGGATGTGCCCTTTCAAAGGAACCATACTGGCATTTGCCTGGAGTGATTCAGGGAAATCATGGAAAACCTAAATCAGGGTGGCCGGTCGTGGGATTGCACCATCGTCCTCCCGAATGCGATTCCAGTGTGCTAACCACTGCGCCACCTCGCTCGGTTTGCATAAACTGTTCTATTCAAAGTTATCAAATTTGTATGATGAACAAGTAGTAAATGAATCTACAGAGAGATTTGAAAAAATACTCGAGTTCAGGAAGATGAGATTAACACTAAGGCTTACTGATGATATAATTTTGTTGAATGCTTCTGTCATCCATGTTTCACTTCCGTACAAGAGTAACAACAAATTAATACCTTCAGAAAAGACTTACTAACACTTTAAATTTATATTGAATGTTTGTAAATTTTCTCTTTTTCAGAAATACTTTTCTTGCTTTAACCAGTCTGTACTTCATATTTTCTCTATCACAGCCATCATCAGTTTCTCTGCTGCCGAAACAGCAAAACTAATCTTTTACTTTTAGTGTCATTTCCTATCTAATTCCCTCACCATTTAATTAGGCAACACTAAATTAACATTGCTTTAGTTTTGTTGATGTTCATCTTGTAACCTCATTTCCAGAGAATAACCACTGCTTTCAGCTGCTATTCCATGCCCTTTTCCTCTGACAGAATTACAGTGGCATCAGCAAACCTCAAAGTCCTAATATCTTGTCGTTTAATCTTAGCCCCCTTTCCAAATTTCCCCTTAGTTTACTTTATTAATTGAAGAGCACAAACACTGACCACTACTGCTTTCTTTTCATGTACTTTAACTCCTATAACTGCAATGTCAGTTCTATGTAAGTTGTAGACAATTTTTCATGCCCATTGCCTTCAGAATACCTAAGAGTATTTCTGTTGACATGGTCAAAAACTTTCTGTACAAATGCTGTAGACACAGGTTTGCCTTTTCACAGACTACCTTCTAAGATAAAAAAAGTCAAAATGTCAGTGCTGCTTCATGTGTTGCTATATTTCAACAAAACTCAAACTCCCTGATGTTGGCTTCTACAAGTTTTTCGATTCTTTTGTACGTAATTTTCATCACTACTTTGAAATTACGACTAAACTGATAATTTGGTAAATTCACAGGTCATCATGTGTTTTCTTTGAAATTGGGACTTGAACTCTGAGGATATTCTGACAGTCCCATACATTTTGTACAGCAGATAGAATGGTTGTGTCTTGACTGTTTCTCCCAAGGTTTCCAATAATTCTGAGAGAATGTTAGCTACTTCAGGTGCCTGGTTTTGAGTTAGGTCTTTTACTGCTCTCTCAAATTTCTCACTCTTCCTCTACTTCTGATCTCTCTACAGTAGTGTCTTCAAGTCAACTTCTCTTACCTATCCCTGAAACATATTTATCCATCTTTAAGCTTCCCCTTCTTTGCTCAGTATTGGCTTGTCATTTGAGCTCTAGATTTTTATACAGCTACTTCTCTAAACACTAATTTTCCTACAGGTATGTATCTTTACACATCTACTTCTGAAGCACTGAACTGTACTCAAATCATTCCTGTTTACATATTCTTCAGTTTCTGTCGATCTTTTTTTCTCTTGCACCTGTTTCATTTGTTGGGTTGTTATATTTTCTCCTTTATCAATTAAATTCAGTATTTGCTGCGTTGTAAAGAATTTCTATTGGGCAGTGTGTTATGCCTATTTGATCCTCTGCCATCTCATCTGTCAAAACTACCCTTTTGTTTTCAATTGTATTTCTTTCCTCTGTTTCACATGATAGTTGCCTAATATCCCTTTGAAACTCTCAACTCCTATTTCTTTCAATTTATCCAGATCCCACCTCCCTGGTTTCCTACCTTACTCTTAATTTATTGAGATTCAATGTGTTGTTCATTGCCTTTCTGTCCCTGTAAATGGTTTGCAGTCTCATATTTCGTTTCAAAATCTTTCTCTTAACATTATACACACTAACACCGCAACTCCAGGTCTCTTTAATGTATACAATATTTTTTCATGATTCTAAATCCTACTACTAGCTACGTTATGCTCTGTGCAAAATTCAACGAGGTGGCTCCCCCTTTCACTCCTTTCCACCCCCCAAATACCACACCCTCTGACTGTTTTTCATTCTTTTTCTTTTCCCATCATTGAATTTCTGTATGCGGACAACTGAACTTTCATCTTCCTATAACTATGTGCATAATTTATTAAAAGCAAAGATTCCAAGACTTACCAAGCGGGAAAGCACCGGTAGATAGGCACAATGAATAAAACACACAAAGAGAATTTTGAGCTTTCGCAACCGGCGGCTGCTTCGTCAGGAAAGAGGGAAGGAAAAGGAAAGATGAAAGGATGTGGGTTTTAAGGGAGAGGGTAAGGAGTCATTCCAATCCCGGGAGCGGAAAGACTTACCTTAGGGGGAAAAAAGGATAAGTATATACTCGCACACACACACACACACACACACACACACGCACACACACACACACACACACATTTAAAGGCCCATGATACGTAAGTTCAATCAATATATTCTCAAAAAATGGCTCTGAGCACTATGGGACTCAACTTCTGAGGTCATCAGAACTTAGAACTACTTAAACATAACTAACCTAAGGACATCACACACATCCATGCCCGAGGCAAGATTCGAACCTGCGGCCGCAGCGGTCTCGCGGTTCCAGACTGTAGCGCCTAGAACCGCACGACCACTCCGGCCGAAAATCTATTTTCCTTTTTAAATTCTCTAACCTACCTACCTCTAAGGGACGTAACATGTAACATCCCACATTCCAATCTGGAGAGTGCTAGCTTTGTTTTTCCTGATGATGACATCATCCTGAATGGTCCCCACATAAAGATCCAAATGAGGGACTATTAACTCCAGAACATTTTACCTAGGATGATACTGTCAATATTAAGCCATACAGCAGAGCTGCATGCCTTCAGGAAACATAAAGGATGTAGTTTCTCCTTGTTTTCAGCCACCTGAAGAACTAAAGTAATGATGCCATGTTGGCTAAAGTTACAAATGGTCAATTATTCAGATTAGTGTCCCTCAAACTACTGAAACTGCTTCTGTACCTCTTCAGAAAACAGGTTACTCTGGTTTCTCCATAAACACATCTTTATGGTTGCATCTACAAAACAGTTATCTGTATTCAGAATGAGATTTTCACTCTGCAGCGGAGTGTGCGCTGATATGAAACTTCCTGGCAGATTAAAACTGTGTGCCCGACCGAGACTCGAACTCGGGACCTTTGCCTTTCGCGGGCAAGTGCTCTACCAACTGAGCTACCGAAGCACGACTCACGTCCGGTACTCACAGCTTTACTTCTGCCAGTATCCGTCTCCTACCTTCCAAACTTTACAGAAGCTCTTCCGCGAAACTTGCAGAACTAGCACTCCTGAAAGAAAGGATACTGCGGAGACATGGCTTAGCCACAGCCTGGGGGATGTTTCCAGAATGAGATTTTCACTAGTTATCTGTATTGTTGATACATGGTAACCTCTGCACATCATCAAGGCCTACAGTATGTGGAGGAGTAAAAGATGGATATAAAATCAGTGTGGTAATAATGAGCTTGCCTCAGAAAGAGCAACATATTAATAAATATAAATGTTTTAGGAAGTCTTCTCTAAATCATTTGTTTAGACTGTCCTCCTTTCTTTGAAAATTATTGCACTACAGATCTTTCAATGGTGATCAATAACTGTGCAATTGAAAATAAAGTTGAATTATAGGCAAAATAACCACTGGACAGAGTGAATACCTGTATTCTGCATTGAATCAAAAGAAAAAAATCATTAGCAAACATTTTGAACTGATATCAAGGCAGAATGCCTTGCCTGACTTCAAGGAACAAAGTTCCAGTACTATTAATACATTTAAAAGCAGTGTGAACTATTCCTAGATTTTTGAACTGTTAGTTCCTTCCTCAGTGAAGAAAGAAGGATGAAGGATAGGATGGGTAGGAGAGAGGCACATCATTCAGAGGGACCCGACCCCCCCCCCCCCACCCCCCCACACACACACACGCCAGATGTGACCAGACACTTTAAAAAAAAAAAAAAAACACCCACCCACACACACACGCGCTCCACAATCCAATGTGTAGTGCATGGAAGAGGTAATATCCTTTCCTGTTCCATTTGCAAATAAAGTGAAGGAAAAACAACTCTCTATACACTTCCGTATGAGCCCTAATTTCTCTTATCTTAACTTTGTGGTTCTTCCACGACATGTACGTTGTGGCTGTAGAATTGTTCAGCTGCCAGCTTCAAATGCTGGTTTTATAATTTTCTCAATAGTGTTCCTCGAAAAGAACACAGCCTTCCCTCCAGGGATTTAACTTCATGAAGCGTCTCTGTAATACTTGTGCATTAATCAAACCTACCTGTAACAAATCTAGCAAACCGCTTCTAAATTGTTTCGATATCTTCCTTTAATCTGAGCTGTTGGGGATCCTAAACATTCAAGCATTGCTCAAGAATGTGTCACACTAGTGGTCTACAGTCTCCATTACAGGTACCCCACTCTTTCCTAAAATTCTGCAAATAAACCAAGTCAACTATTTGCCTTCACTAACACAGTCCTTACATACTCATTCCATTTCATATTGCTTTGCAACATTATGTCGATATTTAACCAACGTGACTGTGTAAAGCAATACACTACTAATGCTGTACTCTTACTGTTGGATTGTTTTTCTGACTCACTTCCATTTATATACATTTAGGGCCAGATGTCAGTCATTAAATACTCTAGAAATGTTGCCTAAATCATTTATCCTTCTACAGCCACTTCCTCTACACAACGTCAGCAGCAAACAGCTGCAAATTGCAGCTCACTCTATGCATCAGATCATTTATGAATACAGAAAATAACAGAGGTCCTATCAGACTTCCATGGGGCACTCCTGACAATACCCTTGTCTCTGATGGACACTCACCACTGAGAACAATGTACTGGGTTTGAGCCACTCACATATCTGGGAACCTATTCTGTATGCTCACACCTTCATTAGTAGTCTACAGTGGGGCACCATGTCAAACACTTTTCAGAAATTTAGGAATATGGAATTTGTCCGATTACCTTCATCCACAGTTTGTAGGATATCATGTGCTAAAACAACAAGCTAAGTTTCACACAAATGATGCTTTCTAAAACCACTGATCTGCAGAGATAAGCTTTTCCACCTCAAGGGACTTTATTATGTTCAAACTTGGAATATATTCAAGAATTCTGCAGCAAACTGATGTTAAGGATATTGGTCTGTAACTTTGTGGGCCCATTCTTTTATCCATCTTATGTATAAGAGTTACCTGCCCTTTTTTCTACTGGCTTGGGACTTTGCGCAGTGTGAGAGATTTGCAGTAAATGCAGCTATGCAAGGGGCCAGTGACAAACAGAGTACTCTCTGCAAAATCAAACTGGGATTCTGTCCGGACCTAGCGACTTATTTGTATTTTCGGCTCTTTCAGTTGATTATTTACGCCATAGTGCCTATTAATATGTCCTCCATTAAAGAGTCTGTGCATTATTCAAATGACAGTATGTTTGTTTGATCCTTCTGTGTAAACTATTTCTTACACACAAAATTTAAAGCTTTAGCTTTCCTCTAGCTATCTTCTATTGCCACACCAGACTGGTTAACAAGTGACTGGATAGAAGCCTTTGAACCACTCAGCGATTTTACGCAAGACCAGAATTTTCTCGGATTCTTGGCAAGATCTTTCCCTAAGATATGACAGTGGTAGTAGTTGTATGCTTCGGGCATGGACCTTTTCACAGATATGCAAATTTCTACTAACTGTCACTTGTTATAATTACTTTGTCCATGAAGGCATTGACAGTCTTTTCACATGGTATGATATATGTATTAACAGTTATGGCAATTACTTTTGAAATAATAAACAGTCTATAATGGATTATTTCTGTGCCGCAACCATTGGCAAATGCTGACTGCTATTGTGTGCAAAACAGCCTGTTTCCTGACCACCAGGGACTGAGAAGTGTTCTCTCTCCTGGAGCGAAGTTGGTGGTCCTTTCTTAGTCTGGCCCGACCTGGAGGTTTTCAGAGGCAAGTGTTTTCTACAGAATGGCCAGCACTTCCAAGTTTCCTTTGGGAACAAACTACTGAAAGTGTTAGCAGGCAGCAGCACTTTACAGTAGTACTACTACAAGCATTACAGTGGCTGCTTTCTACTCTGGAGGCTGATTAACCAAACTGTCTGCACATGGAAAGAATGTTGTGGAGCTGCGAGCAGCTAACACAATTGAGGAACATATCAGTGGCCTTCATAGGATTCAAGAGGTTAGTGTGAGCCCTCTGGGATGGAGGTGATGTGAACGTGCATTTCGGACGTTTGTACTCAGGGATCAATCAGGTTGTTCCCTATGTATGGAAAGTTCAGAAAGTGTTCAGAGGTGGGTTCCCTTTCATGTGCGTGAATACCTCTTTATCTATTTCCTGTTTTTGAAGTTGGTGTTGCTGTTTAGCCTATGTGGACTGTTTAGAAAAAGGCCGCCTGACAGTGTGTGGAGCAATTGGCTTGCCAGACGTGTAGTTTAACAGATGAAGTGGACTTGGAGAGGGATAATAAAATGTATTTTGCTTCAATGAGAATTTGAACTGTGGTGTTCCTGTGTACGTTCTTATGCTCTTTAACTTTCAATTGTGAGCCTGTATAGTTTACGAAGAGGATGATACAAACCAGTTGGTGAGGGTGCACCGACTGTTGCAGTGTTTGTTGTCCGATCCAGTGGTCGGACTTGGGAGTCTTTAGAGAGTAGTCAGACTGTTGCAGGATATGGAGTACCAGGCTTGGCACAAGTTTCCCCAAGTGAAATTCCCTGATTTCCAGACAAGTTTTAGCATTTTTCCCTGGTAAGTATTGAGATCTCAAGGCTAAGTAAAGACATAAGCTGGAAAAGAAAAAAATATAAGGATTTTTTTATTTCTCTCCTGTGTGAGCAAAAATCTTAAGTACTAATTTCAACATCTTTTGTCATGAACTATTTTTAGATGGACAATGCAAGCCAAATGGTATATGTATTTAATTAAGATCACTGTTGTTATTTTCTACCAATAAAATGTAACACTTTTGGTGCAAAAAAGTACACATTTCCTTGCAGTTGCAAGACAGATTTAAAATACCTTCACTGATTTTCAGAAATAACCTCAGAAAAATGTAAGTGTCTTGAAAGAAGTGTATATGACGGAGACGAGTTGTTTAAGCCAACACTATAGGTGGCCACCAGTAAAATGTTGGTTCTACTATGTTCATTACTGTCAATTATTATCCACTGTGTTATGTCTATAATTTTACAGGTATTGTGTGGTTTTTCTTTCTAGAAGTATATGAGTATATAGCGTAAAAACTGACAGTGACTGCCACAATTTTCTTCTTCTTATTGTCCATACTTTCTAATATATAAACTACTAATGTACTAGAATAACTAAAGTGTCTATAAAACACCACACTGTACATGCACTTCTGGTGAGACAGTCGCAATTCCTGGAATCCATTGCCCGTGGCCTCTGGCCTACCAAGGAGCACCACAGTCCCAGGTCCATGGATAAACCACGAAAATCCGTTGCATTATGCTACACACAACCAGATCCAGCCTGCGGCTACATCAGTGAGACTAGATCTTATGGGCAGAGCTTGTACATTGGTGGGAAATGATGGGCTTCAGATTGGCAGTAATAGCCTACATTTTTGGCCCGTCATGGAAGTCCAACCATGTGGCCAGCTATTCAAGTGTCACAGACACCATGTTGATGAAATGAGACCGCAGTGATCAATTCATGCAACAGACAACTTGTGCAAATACTCAGTACTAATGAGGGTAGGTAGCACCTCACCATAACAATGATCACTGAGACGCAGACAGATATGTAGGAAAGACAACCACACCCTCACAACTTAATTTTTGGCCATAGCCTTTGTCACAAAATGAGAGGGCATACACACTTACACAATCTATCAGACACATCTCTTGCACATATGACAGCTGTCTTCAGCCAATGCTTCAACAACAGCTGAGAATCAGTTCCAGACAAACCACTCCTAATGCCTCCCTCGCACCTCTCATCAACAGCTGCTAGGCTAGTGGCAAGAAATGGTGGCAGCACCGATTGCAAACTGAGGGGAGAGGAAAGAAGGCGAGAAGAAGTAAGAATGAGGGAGTAGGGAAGCCAGCGATGATGTATGACATCTCATAAACAAACCATTTCATCTACTGAGACAAAAACGAAATTTTTCCAGTCCCCCTCCTCGACACATTTGAAATTCTCTGCTATTCCCTGATTTCCAAAACTTATGGTAACCCTGAGTACTAGTATAGTGACTAATTTAACTGTGTGTCACAGGTCAAACAGAGTCTGTTGACCCTTACAGCTTGATAGAACATGTGTAGGAGGGCACGCAAATTATCCAGGTTCACCAACAAATGTTTCGGAGGGAGTCTACAAGCAATATTATGCATGATCCGTCTTGCGCACTGCATGGTGCTAAGAGTTTGTGGCCTCTGACTGTGGGGGAACTCCACCAGACAGTACAGAAGCTTCAAGACATCAGATGAGAAGGAATGTTTCAAGTTTACTTACTTTTTTCCCCATCTGTCTCATCTCCATTCGACTGGCCATAATTAATTTAAGATAATGTGCATTATGAAGATCTGGTACGTTTGATTACACTATTGTTAAGCAATCACTGAAACTGGGTACGAAGGTCAAATTCAAAGTTTATTCAACTAATGCAATTTGAAATGGAATAACTGAGTAAATACAACTGTGATAAAGGTGTATGCTAGGCTGAAATTCCTGGAAGAAACTGTTTTCAGAGATATAGTGAACCAAGTTCACAACAACCTTATTTCATGACATTCAAGAGATTGTCCAAATGGAGTTTGTGAAACCAACCAGAAATTTGAATTGCGATAGTATATAGAAGGGGTAAATCGAGGCAGCAAAAGCAGTATTGATGCCACAGATGAGAACTGCCTGAAAGAGGAAAGTACATGGGTCTGGTCTGCAAGCCAGACAGCAGATGAAGTCCAAAAAAATACAATGTTATCTAACTTCCCATTGCCTGACTTATGCAGTAAATAAATGATTTTACCTTCATAGGCACATGTTTTCATACAGAATGAATAGCCATCTGAACAGCAAATGTAGTTTTGGGCTTCAGATGTTCATGTACACCACTCATTAGTTGAATGGCAAAACTGTAATGCACTACAAAAAACTTTATCTGCTGTATCTTTAGTTGTTAAGAAATAACAAGAGACACTCTTTTCTACGACCTCAGTGAGAGGTATCATATGAATTGTCTATTACTTGTTGCAGTGGCTAGCTCTTCTTTAATTTATTTGTTTATTGAAGAAATCTCAGTCAAATTACAGACTGCAAAACTTATTCTACTGAGTAAGTGACAGTAGATGGATGCAATGTACACAATGTCACATAACTATTAGAATTTAAAACCAGAGGATCCATTGCATAAGAAATGAAAATTAAGCAATGACTAATTAATAAGGAAAGTAACATGCAACCCTTGTAGTTAAAATGACATTTTGTTACCAAATGCTGTGATACACTCTTAGGCTCTTCAAGAAACTGACGATATTCTTGCAAATATAGAGATAAAAACTATTATTTTACATAAAATGAGGAAGAGTGGAGAAAAACACTGTTGCTGAGCTTTTATTTATGCAGAGCCAAGATTATATGTGCTGCACATCCCACAGGCACGGTGGTGAATGGGTGTTGTTACTTGCTGTAGTGGACATGTCATTTGTGCAGCTGCTGATGGAAGGTGTTATGGCAGTTCGCCAAGGAATAAGCAAGAGCCTGTATTAGAAATGAACATTACGTAAAATGTAATGTATCTGGCTTACTCAATCAAGCCTGGTGCTCACTGTAAAGTACGTTGTATTAATGGTTAATTTGACAATATACTGTATTTACTCGAATCTAAGCCGCACCTGAAAAAAGAGACTCAAAATCAAGAAACAAAATTTTTCCCGAATTTAAGCTGCCCCTTAAATTTGAGACTCGAAATTCAAGGGAAGAGAAAAGTTTTAGGCCGCACCTCCAAATCGAAACAAAGTTGGTCCAATGTAATATGAGAGACAATTTAGGTTGAATGATTGGCGATACAGCTATAGTAGTTTGGTTCGAGTTGTGAGCTTAGCAGTTAAGCTTTACCAGGTAGCCATTGCTATGCGTCAGCCGCTCCGTCCGTATTTATACGGGTACCCTTCCTTTTTCACATGCTTCGCCTGGTTTGAATTGACTGCTTATTTTTCTTTGATCTGATAAGTGTGGTTCTCTTTGTTATAGGTGTTTATGTCACTCTAAGCTGAAAATGCATTATTACACTGTGTCATGCATTGTTTGTCGCATTCTGATAATGAGCGTTTACGACCTGTGGCCACTTGCGGCACGGCTTGTGTAGCTGTGTAGCTACTATTAAATGAAAGCATACTTAATTTGTAACTCCAATTTATGTTGGGAAAATGACGCAACTTATAATCTGCTTATAAATTATCAAATATAATTTGCACTATTAATTTCCATATATTATCTTGTTTCACATTTCTAAACTGTTTATTTCACAAACTACCAGTACAGACTTCTCACGAAATAATGTACCTAATTAGGCAGTTTCTCTCTGTGTATTAATTTTCTGTTTTAATTTTGGAGGTTTATTTCTTAAACAATACAATTGACAGTGTAAATAGCTGTGCAACAACACTGCCGTCATGCAGATTGTAGCCAGTTTTCAGGGAGCAAAGATGTCGTCAGTTTGTGTCGCAAGTTGTTCATTGTTGCAGACCACCCACGCACTAATAAAAGAATTCACTGCAACTCCTCAACTTTCACTGATGGTCTCCATGATGTGGCAAGACTGCTACCGTTTCTTACAGCAACATGTTATGAACAACATGACATCAGCAGGAAAGCAGATATAAAGGTCTGAAAGCTGAGCATTAAATTCTACTGATGAATTTACATCACCCAAGAACTTGTTTGATATTTTCATTCTTATTACTGTATTTACCAGAGTATGAGACGACCCTGAATATAAGATGCGCACCCCCCCCCCCCCCCCCCTTTTTCAGAGGTTTCTTGGGAAAAATATATTCTGACTAATCAAAATGACTACATTTGTTGATCTAAGGTAACTGACTAAAACATTTACATTAGACATTTACTAAACTTTGCCATTTACTGATTAGCTATATTTTGATAATAGAAGGAATTGTTTACATTAATTTTTATCTTTACTGTTCTTTTTATTTAGTTAGTCTGTTCTCTGCGGTGTCATTGGTTTCATTCATTCTTCATCATCATCACTTCTACACCGAGTTGAGAATGTTATTATGTCTCTTGCTTCCACACATAGCATCTTACCGCCATTCTCTCACCAGCTGTGTAGAACCAGTAACTGACACACCCCCTATCGTTCCTGTCATACCTCATGATGAGTGTCGACAACACTGCTGCACAAAACACTAGCTTCAGTCTCAACTTTTACCATCTCTTGCAGAAATTATCAAGTATTTGTCTAATTTTAAAGTCAGTTTGATGCAGATTGCAAGTGGATTCAGATAAACTGCAATTTAAACATGGTAGATGTTCAAAAAAAGCCAAAGCATGCAGTGTAGAGTCCCACAGTTGCCAGTACGGGAAAATTTTATGCCTATGCAACTCCTTCACTCTTACACTTGTCACAGTTCTCACTTCTCAGCCAAGTAGGTGTCATGGCCCCCCGCCCCCAACCATACCGTAGTGTTGTGCTTGAGCAACAGTGAAACACAGATGACAATATCTTCTACAGTTCAGATCATATGTAACAACTGCAACTAATATGTAAATAAAAGAACACAATCACGATTCAGTCCAATTCTCCAGCTTTCGCTCGTCCCGTGATTTAGTGATGTATGTTTGTACTATCATCAGAACAGGTCTTCCCACCGCAATTTATTCTTGCGATAACAGTTGCTGTAAGTAAAATGTGATTTTTAGTTGATAGACATTTGATTCTGGATTCATTTTTTTTTCTCATTTCATCTGAATGTCATCATCTTGTTCTAAAGCTGGTAATGTTTTTGCCCGGTATTCTAAGATGTGAAGAGCAACAGAATTTCTCATTCGCAACCCACTCGATAAATCATTACAGTTTGCCGTGATTAAATAAAATATTGTCTTTGGTTCAGAATCAAGTAACGGCTTTTGAGGGACAACATTTTCGCCTTTAAATGTTGCCTTTACTTAAAAAGCACCACAAATGAGAACTTCTATTGCAAACCTGTTCAAATACAACAAAAGTTTGTAAGTGATATAATTTAATGCTATTTCCACTTCTGTTTCACAAAAAATTTTAAGCAGAGCACAAAATTGTTGTTGTGGCTAGTTAACAGTTTCTTGATGATCCTTGCTCTTGCCCTGCGAGTCAGATGTCATGTGGTTGTTCGAGAAAGATCAATATTGTTGCGAGCACTTCAGTGTATTGGGAAATCTCAAACCTATTTGAACACATGCATTGTTTGCTAAGCTCCAACCCTTTGGAATTCTTCACAATAAATTTGTATGAAACCTCAATGGCCAAAGCTTTATCTCTAAAAGTAAGATGACCCCTATAATGATCCATTAAACAATGTAAACATATAGATCTCAGCAGAAATACCTTAATCTGTGAATATAAGACTATCCTGTATATTCCCAACAATGAATCTGGGGAAAATTGCATCTTATAATCAGGTAAATACAATAGTTTCAGTCTAAATTTTCTGTACAAGCATCATATTGTGTACCTGGTGGAGGTGCCTCTTTTATTATTCATTTTTGGTGAGACTGCTCAATAAGATTTCAAAGTGAACATTACTATTTAGCAGTATTAAATAATTATATTTACTCACATTCCCAGCAGTAATGTTATATTTTTCATACACCATTTTATTCTCAATAGGTCCATAAATAAATAAGTTAGACCAGCACTTAAGAACCAGAAACCACAAAAGTTAGAAGAACCAATAAACCATAAATTTGGTGTGAATCAACAAACCTTACATATGGTGAGGACAAACTGAAAATAGAAGCACATAATGACCAAGAACGGGCAACACAAAAAAAGATAATACAGTCAGCAGTGGAGAAGATGTAATCTGGAAGGGAAAGATGAGAATTTTCCAGAGAGAAAAGCAAACAAAAAAGATCTTGCAGGTTTGAAAAAATTGAAAAGAGGTTGCAAATGATGGAAGAAAAACTCAAAATGAAAATAATAAAATTCTGCATTGTTCACAGCAGTATTCATTTTATCCACTACACATTTTGAAGGTTGCAGCATCATCAGGTGGCATCTATTTACACAGCTGTTTTTAGTGGCAAGCATCTTTGTGAAACAGGAAAACACTGTGTGATTAATGTCGCATATGCTACTCTCTGCATAACAATGCAACAAATATACTTTTCTCCTTTCACTTGCAACCAATTACCTAACCTCATTGCAATCTCACATGGAACAACAAAACAATGTGATGCTAGCCACTAGAGACAACTATGTAAAAGATGTCTTTCTCTTTATGATGATGGTATAACCACTGAAATGTGTAGTGCATGAAATGAAGACTCTGTGACTGACCTACAAATACACATTTTTATAACTTTAATTAACAGTCAACATTCCTCATATCACATAATGAATGAAAATGTTCAATAAGAATCAGTCTGAGTTATTAGGGTGGTGGCAAAAAGAATTTGCGATGAAGGAAGTTCCCATCTTGAAGTTCTGAATTCTAATGTTTGGAGGAATATTAGAATTTGCCTTTATTGTAAAATACCATGGTCATGGATAGCTTTTGTGTTGCAAAGCACACTGTGTGGGGTAGCTAGCTGCAGTCAGGAAGTTAGGTGGAACTCAGCACAGAAGAGGGCAGAGGAATGGAGAGGAGTGAAAAGACTGTGAGTATGTTGGTAGAATAGGGGGCTGTATAGAGCTGGAATGGGAAGAGGGCAGAAAATTGGTGGGTAAAGAAATATGACTAATGAAGCTTGAGACCAGAAGGGTTATGGAAACGTAGGATATACTGCAGGGAGGGTTCTCATATGCGCAGTTCGCAGAAGCTGGTGTTGGTAGAAGAATCCAGATGGCAGAGATTGTTAAGCAGTTACTAAAATTAGGAATTTTGTGTTGGGTAGTGCGCTCGAGCGCTACTGGGTGGTCCAGCTGTTTCTTAGTCACAGTTTGTCAGTGACCATTATGTGAATGGACAAGTTCACATGACTGATTTCATGGGGGCCAGGTGATGCTTGTGACCAGAATGGAGTAGGTGGTGTTGAGATGATGTATAGGACAGGTCTCGCACCCAGGTCTATTACAGGGATATGATCCATGAGGCAAGGTGTTGGGAGAGGGGGTTGTGTAGGGACGAAAGAGAATATTGTGTAGGTTTGGTGGGCAGTGGAATACCATTGAAGGAGAGGTGGGAAGGATAGGGATAAGACATTTCTCATTTCATGAGGAGGTAGTTGAAACCATGGCAGAAAATGTTATTTAGTTGCAACAGTCACGGATGGTAGTGAGTCATGAGGGGAATGCTCCTCTGTGACTGAACAGTGGGACTTTGGGAGGTGGTGGATGACTGGAGAGATAAGGCACCACCTCCACAAGTCACGCCCTCCAACCATAGAAGAGCATTCCCCTTGTGACTCAGTACCACCTAGAATTGAAGCAATTGAATCACATTCTCCACCAAGATTTTGATTACCTTTCATTGTGCTCTGTAATGAAGAATGTCCTACCCACTATCCTTCCCATCCCTCCCATAGTGGCCACAATGGAATTCCACTGGCACCAAAACCATACGATATCCTCTTTCCATCCCTACACACCCCTTGCTCCCAATCCCTTGTCTCATGGCTCATATCTCCATAACAGACCTAGATGCAAGACCTGTCCCATATATCCTGCTGCCACTACCTACTCCCATCTGATCACAAGCCCTACTCCCGTTTAATCAAAGGCATCACCAATTCCATCAAAGGCAGGGAGGTGGTAAGTTCCTATGGGACCAAACTGCTGAGGTCATTGGTCCCTAGGCTTACACACTACTTAATCTACCTTAAACTAACTTACGCTAAGGACAACACACACACCCTCGTCCGAAGGAGGACTCGAACCTCCATCCACCTCAGTCCGCACAGCTACCTCGCGTGGCTCAAAGGCAGGGCTACCTGTGAAACCAGTCATGTGATCTATAACCTAAGCTGCAACCACTGTGTTGCGTTCTATGTAGGCATGACAACCAACAAGCTACCTGCCTGCATGAATGGTCACGAACAAACTGTGGCCAAGAAACAGCTGGACCTCCCAGCTGGTGAGCACACTGCCCAACTTAACATTCCTCATTTCAAACAGCCTGTGCCATCTAGATCTTTTCTATCAACACCAGCTTTTCTGAATCGCACAGGTGGGAACTCTCCTTGCAATATATCCTATGTTCCTGTAACGCTCTTTGCCTGAACGTGTTATTCTTTGTCCTCTACCCACCTATCCCCTTTTCTGTTCCCATTCCAGCACTGCATAGCCCCCTAATCCACCAACGCACACAGTCTTTCGCCATCTGTCTGCTGCCCTACCCTCTCTCCATCTCATAGTGTATGATCCTACAAGCAGCACTTTACCAGCCCCCACAACTACCCTGCTATAGCTCCCCCCACCCCCCTCCCTGCCAAATTCCCCTCCTTAACCCCCACCACCCAGACTGCTTCTTGCAGTCTGGCAGCAGCAGCCACAGACTGGGGTCATGATGAGAAACATTTGGAATTTATCTTTCACATCATTCAGGAATTCGATGGTCTCCATTTTTATTATTATTCAGATGCACTGGCATAATAAAAACACAATAAAATGACTTCCGTTTACTAGTGCTGAAGAGTATGCAGTTACTCTTTGATTAACTTATGTTAATTTAATGTTACATGATAAGAATAGGAATTGAATACATTTATAATGACAAATCAATCTTATTTACCTGGAAAGATTTTAAGCAATTTAAACATGATACCTACGTATTTAATTCACTGCAGGATGACTCATCTTCACAATGGTCTGAAAAAGAAAAGCAAATAAGTATTGACTATTTTACAGTTTACAAAGATATTAGTTCGTTATTATTTTGAGCATCCTCAATATATGAGACTAAATTATAATGAAGAGAAAACTGGACACACAAAATCCAAAGTGCCGTCTTTAAAAAATTAAAACAGAGATATATTCACATTTGCTAAATGTTTACATAATAAAGAGCTCAATGTATGAAAATTTGTCTTCATTCCTATAATCTTCAACAATTATTTGTCATATTTGAGCTTTTTACTTACCTAATAAACAGAATTTTTAAAAGTTGGTCTTATTGTATAGCCTGTCAGGTTCATCTTTTGAGTCTTCTACACTATTTTCCAAAAAGACCCCAGAACTGGAGTCTTGAGGTTTGACATTCAAAGGGAAAATTCAGTTTACTTTACCATCCACTGTATCATAATATAGTGTACAACTCTTGTCCCAAAATATAAATGTTGGTCAGAATCATTATGAAACATCTTCCGAGATTGTCCTAAATGCTTTCTCTGAAAATTATTTCGAGCAGTTAGTCCATGAACCCACACAAATTGTAAATGGTTGCGAAAACACACTTGACCTCTTAGCCACAACCAATCCAGAGTTAATAGAGAGCGCCACGACTGATACAGGGATTAGTGGTCACAAGTTCGTTGTAGCTAGGCTCAATACCATTTCTTCCAAATCCACCAGAAACAAACGCAAAATAGTTTTATTTAAAAAAGCGGATAAAGTGTCACTAGAAACCTTCCTAAGAGACAATCTCCATCCCTTCCGAACTGACTATGCAAATGTAGAGACGAGATGTGGCTCAAATTCAAAGATATAGTAGCAACAGCAATTGAGAGATTCATACCTCATAAATTGGTAAGAGATTGAACTGATCCCCCATGGTACACAAAACAGGTCCGAACACTGTTGCAGAGGCAATGGAAAAAGCATACAAAGTTCAGAAGAACACGAAATCCCGAAGATTGGCTAAAATTTACAGACGCGTGAAATTTGGCATGGACTTCAATGCGAGATGCCTTTAATAGGTTCCACAACGAAACATTGTCTCGAAATTTGGTAGAAAATCCGAAGAAATTCTGGTTGTATGTAAATTACACAAGCGGCAAGACGCAGTCAATACCTTCGCTGCGCAGTGCCAATGGTACTGTTACTGACGACTGTGCTGCTAAAGCGGAGTTATTGAACGCAGTTTTCCAAAATTCCTTCACCAGGGAAGACGACTGGAATATTCCAGAATTTGAAACACGAACAGCTGCTAGCATGAGTTTCTTAGAAGCAGATACCTTACGGGTTGTGAAGCAACTCAAATCGCTTGATACGGGCAAGTCTTCAGTTCCAGGTTGTATACCGATTAGGTTCCTTTCAGATTACGCTGATACAATAGCTCCCTACTTAGCAATCATATACAACCGCTCGCTCACCGATAGATCTGTACCTACAGATTGGAAAATTGCACAGGTCGCACCAGCGTTTAAGAAGGGTAGTAGGAGTAATCCATCGAACTACAGACCTATATCATTGACGTCTGTGTGCAGTAGGGTTTTTGGAGCATATATTGTATTCAAACATTATGAATCACCTCGAAGGGAACGATCTATTGATACGTAATCAGCATGGTTTCAGGAAACATCGTTCTTGTGCAACACAGCTAGCTCTTTATTCGCACGAAGTAATGGCCGCTATCGACAGGGGATCTCAAGTTGATTCCGTATTTCTAGATTTCTGGAAAGCTTTTAACACCGTTCCTCACAAGCGACTTCTAATTAAGCTGCAGGCCTATGGGGTATTGTTTCAGTTGTGCGACTGGATTCGTGATTTCCTGTCAGGAAGGTCGCAGCACCTAGTAATAGATATAGTAATAGTCATCGAGTAAAACTGAAGTGATATCAGGTGTTCCTCAGGGAAGTGTCCTGGGACCTCTTCTGTTCCTTATTCATGTAAATGACCTGGGTGACAATCTGAGCAGTTCTCTTGGGTTGTTCGCAGATGATGCTGTAATTTACCGTCTAGTAAGGTCATCCGAAGACCAGTATTAGTTACAAAGCGATTTAGAAAAGATTGCTGTATGGTGTGGCAGGTGGCAGTTGACGCTAAATAACGAAAAATGTGAGGTGATCCACATGAGTTACAAAAGAAATCCGTTGGAATTCGATTACTCGATAAATAGTACAATTCTCAAGGCTGTCAATTCAACAAAGTACCTGGGTGTTAAAATTACGAACAACTTCAGTTGGAAAGACCACATAGATAATATTGTGGGGAAAGGCAAGCCAAAGGTTGCGTTTCATTGGCAGGACACTTAGAAGATGCAACAAGTCCACTAAAGAGACGGCTTACACTACACTCATTCGTCCTCTGTTACAATATTGCTGCGCGGTGTGGGATCCTTACCAGGTGGGATTGACGGAGGACATCGAAAAGGTGCAAAAAAGGGCAGCTCGTTTTGTATTATCACGTAATAGGGGAGAAAGCGTGGCAGGTATGATACGCGAGTTGGGACGGAAGTCATTAAAGCAAAGACGTTTTTCATCACGGCGCGATCTATTTACGAAATTTCTGTCACCAACTTTCTCTTCCGAATACGAAAATATTTTGTTGAGCCCAACCTACAAAGGTAGTAATGATCATCAAAATAAAATAAGAGAAATCAGAGCTCGAGCAGAAAGGTTTAGGTGTTCGTTTTTCCCGCGCACTGTTTGGGAGTGGAATGTTAGAGAGATAGCATGATTGTGGTTCGATGAACCCTCTGCCAAGCACTTAAATGTGAATTGCAGAGTAATGATGTAGATGTAGGAGTAGGTTGTGCTAAGAATTTAATGTTTAGGAAAAAACTTTGACGCTTTATAACTCAATTACCATGGAAGTTTGCCCATCAGGCCATTGTACACACAAGCAGCCTGCCAGGCACACAGTCATCAGATGTGTTTTTCGTTTGGTTTCCTAAAACTGCACAAGACAGAGATACAAAATTGGACATGGGACAGTAGCAAGGATCAAACCTAAGCCAAAGGCGAAGGAGTCTCATGTGCCATCATCTACGCTATGAGAACAACTGATACTAATTTTATCTGGTGGGCTTCTTGAATTTGCGCAAGCAGCAGCCCGATTGGCTAATTTCGATGCTAATTACCTTGAAAACGATAAAACATATCGAATTATTTTTAAACAATTATTCCTCAGCACAACTTACCCTGCAACACCCTTAAAGCTTCTCAGACTGTTTCTGACCACCTTTTATAGTTTAAGCTACATTTCATTTGCAAGTTAATATATAAAATTTTTGTTTAATGTAAGGGTATGAAGACTTTGTAAGTCATTCATAAGAATTAAATTTTTACTGCTGTGTTTTACTGTGTCTTTGACTCATATATAGAAAATTATTTCAGTTTTAATCCCCCAAATGTAATTCACCAGGGTTGGCACAAGTTTCCCCACGTGAAATTCCCTGATTTCATGACAAGTTTTAGTATTTTTCCCTGACAAAATTTTGAGAACTCAACCGTAAGTTAAGATGTGAGTTGACAATCTCTCTTTGCAGCTATGGTACAAGATAAACA
Source organism: Schistocerca gregaria (assembly GCF_023897955.1). NCBI lineage: Eukaryota > Metazoa > Arthropoda > Insecta > Orthoptera > Acrididae > Schistocerca > Schistocerca gregaria. Next base: position 603,702,118 of record NC_064921.1, on the reverse strand, counting down.
ATCGTGCAAATGAGGAATATCTATAAAAAAAAAAAAAATTATTTTGGAAGCAAATGGCATTTCCAGATCTGAGAAAAAATCTTTAGTACTAACGTCAAAATCTTCTGTAATGAACTGTTTTTAGATGGAGAAAGCAAGCCAAATGGTATATACGATTCATTATGACCACTGATCTTATTTCATTTCAATAAAACTAAACACATTTGGTGACAAAAATATACATTTCCTTGGCGTTGCAAGACAGATTTAAAATATCTTCCCTGATTTCAGAAATAACCTCAGAAAAAAGTAGGCCTCTTGAAAGGAGTGTATTAAGCAGGAAAGAATTGTGTAAACCAACACTGTAGGTGAATGCCAATAAAACGTTGACTCTGCTATGTTCGTTACTGTCAGCTATTAGCGACTGTGGTATGATTATTATTTTACACGTACTTTGTGATTTTTCTTTTGATAAATATATGAATACATAGCGTACAAACTGCCAGCAACACAATTTTTTTCTTCTTATTATCCATACTTTTTAACATATAAACTACTCTTGAAGAGCCAAAATGTACTACAACAAATAAAATGGCTATAAAAGACAGTCACAATTTCCGAAATCCATCGCCCATGGCCTTTGGCCTGCTGGGGAGCACTGCAGTCCTGGGTCCAAGGATAAACCACGGAAACCACTGCATTACACCACACACAAACAGACCCAGCCTGAGAGTAGATCAGTGAGAGTAGATCCGATGGGCAGGGCCTGCACATTAGTGGGAACCGAATGGCTTCAGATTGGCAGGCCCAATCCATTACAGATACCTGCAGAAACGGCCTGTAGTTTTGGCACATCGTGGGAATTCACTCATGTGGCCAGCTATTCACAAGCCACAGACAACATGTTGATGACATGAGACCACAGTGATCAATCCATGCAACAAATAACTTGTTCTAATACTCCAAGAATCAATAATAATGAGGATAGTTAGCAACTCACCATAAAGATAGTTGCTGAGCGCCAGACAGACACATAGGAAAGATAATCACACTCTCACAACCAAATTTTCAGCCATAGCTTTTGTCAGAAAATGAGAGCACACACACATTCATACAATCACTCAGACACAATTCTTGCACACGATCGCTGTCCCGACTGCTGCATCTACAGTCTCTGAGAATCAAATCCAAACAAACCACACCCCATACCTCACTGCTTCTCATCGACAGCTGCTAGGTTAGCGGCAAGAAGTGGTGGCAGCATTGACCGCAAGCTGAGGGGAGTGGCAGGAAGGAGAGAAGCACTAGTAATGAGGGAGTGGGGAAGCAGTGCATGTACTCAGCTGCACCCAGCCAGTGGTGATGCAAGATACCTCAGTAAAAAACCCATTTCATGTACCAAGACAAAAATGCGGTTTTTCTAGTGTTTTCTCAAATGTCCTTGATTTCCTGACATGTTTGAGATTCCTTGATATTCCCCGATTTCCAGAATCTGTGGCAACCCTGATCACAATATCAAATTTAATCTTCATGTGTGAAACAACGTAACTTGCATCAAATTTAATTAAACATGGTACTAACTGATGCCTTGCTACTGATATGAAGACATGTAAACAGGAACTTTTTCACTTTTCGCTCTCTATCAAGTGTCAGGCAACTGACAAAAAATTCAATGTGTGCCTTTCATCCAGATAACAAAGCACTTATTCTTGAATATAGTTCAGTCTTACACAGTGGTTTTGTATGATTTGTCTTTACTAGCAGCATAATTCTTAAGGGGGGTGGGACATCAAACGGGACAACTTGGAGAGACACCACAGGACATTTTAATTTCCACTGTCTATACTTTTAAAAATAAATTCATTAAACTTCCTCAGAATTACCAGAAAGTATTCAGGATTTAAGCTTATAGTGATAGAAGTTCAAAAATATAAGAAAATAATTTATTTATTTGACATTTGCATTTCACCTTTTTTTCACTTACCACTGGCTGCATTTATTGCTATAGGTACACTTTTCTTCATAAGTAAGGGAGACATGTAAACAGCATACAAACCATACTTACAGGTGCATGAAACTCTAGAATTTTCCAAATCTATTAAAAACTGTGGTAAAAATTGAGATAATTAACTATAAAATTTGTTTTTTTTTCTAAATTGAAGTTTAAAATATAACAGCACATTCATTTTTTCATAAATTAAATAATTTCTAGAGTTTCATACACCTGTAAGTATGGTTCGTATGCTGTGCAAAATTCATTGAAGAATCTCTCTTACTTATGAAGAAACGTGTACCTATAGCAACAAATGAGGCCAATAGAAGTGAAAAAATGATGAACTTTCACATGTAAAAAAAAAAATATTTTGTTATGTTTTTGAACTTCCACTGCTGTGATTGCGAACCCTGAATCCTTCCTGGTCATGCTGACAAAGTTTTATGAATTTATTCATAAAAGTATAGACAGTGGAAATTAAAATGTCCTATGGTGTCTCTCCTGCTCCAAGACAGCCCGTTTGACATCCTACCCCTCTTAAATAGCTGTAAGATATATTAATCACAAAGGACCACATATCCTCATATTAACATTAACAGTCTATGTTCAACGTCGAGAATCAGAAGAAAAGTATATCCTGTTACAAATGTCAAGAACACAGTCAGCTGTAATTTTATCTCCAATTTATTAGCTACTGGTTTCATCATTACAATACATCATCTCAGGCCCTCTAATCCAGATAGTGGCTGAATTTTCTCAGTGACAACAGTATATACGTCATATTTGAAATAAACAGATTTTGCATCAGCTCTTGTTCACACTGCATTTGCATACACCACCACCTTCAAAACACTTGTTGCTGAGCAGCAGTTGCGTCCGAGGTGTTCTCCTGTGCAAATGCAATGTGTGAGAGAGATGGTGCCAAGTCCAGTTATTTCATATATGGCATACATACTGTTGTCATTGAGGAAATTCAGCTGCGAGCTGATATGGAAGGCCTGATGACTGAAAACTGTAATGCTGAAACTGGCAGCCAATAAACTGGAGATGAAATTACAGCTGACAGTGTTCTTGACAATTTTAACATATGAGGTCTGTTCAAAAACTTCTGGAACTTCGTCCACAAAATTTTCCTACACTTACATTTTGCTTATTGTGCATGGCCTCCTTCCAAATACTCTCCTCCACAATTGATACACTGCTCCCAACACCATTTCTTAGTCATTTTGCTGGATTGTGTGAAGTGCCGTCTGTGAATTTTCTTTTATATCATCTAGTGTTGCAAGTCTTCATCCTTTCAACAGGGTTTTTCACTTCGGAAATAAAAAGAGTTCATAGGGCCAGGCCTGGAGAGTATGGAAGATGAGAAAGCATAGTGATTTCCTTTTTTTTGCAATAATCACACACCAATAGGGATGAGTGTGTGGATGCATTATCATGATGCAAGAGCCATGAATTGTCTCACCACTTTTCAGGCCATTTCCTTCTCACATGTTCTTGCAGGTGTTGCAACATGTCCCGATAATATCATCGATTAACAGCTTGTCTCTGTGGCAGGAATTCATGATGAAATAATCCCTCAAAGTTAAAGAAAACTATCAGCATGACTTTGATAGTTGACCTTACCTGACCTGACCTGGCAAGCTTTTTTGGGTCTCGGAGAACCTTTTCTGACCCATTGTGGAGATTATACCTTTGTCTCAATATCGTAACTCTAGACCCACAACTCATCACCAGTAATGATTCCCTTAAGGAACACCTCTTTCTCATTTGTACGATTCTAAAGCTCTTCACAGACTGTGAGATGAAGGTCTTTCTGATCTTGACTCATGAGTTGAGAGACAAACTTGGCGGCAACATGATGCATTCCAAGATGCTGTGTCAGGATTTTGCGACATTATCCAAGTGAAATGTTACATTCTTCTGCAATCTCTTGGACAGTCAACCTTCGGTTGGCAAGCACAATTTTGTTGATACTCCTGACTTGAGCATTGTCGATAGATGCTGCAGGGTGTCCTGGCATCTTTAACTTTTGTACAGCCATTTTTAAATCATGTGAACCATTCGTAACACTGAGTACGGCTTAAGCATTCATCACCACAGGCTTCCTACATCATTTGGTGTGTCTCAGTAAAGGTTTTCTTGCATGAGAAATTTAATGCACATGCATTGCTTCTCACACAGGATGCCAACTGTGTTTCACTCCAACATACCATACACATGAAATTACAAATGTTCTGGGATTTTTTGAACAGACCACGTATAAAGTATATCACATGTTATCCCACTATGCAGTAAAGCAGAAATGGATGTACGTAAGAAAGTATATCATTTTTGTTTCAGGGTGATAGTGAGGACAATCAATCTCTTCAATGTTCATTGCATGACACTGCAAAAAGTGTCATTTCTGGAACAACATGGATTGGCATATAATGACTACAGATTAGAGGTCATTAAGACAGACTCATTGGTTCAGATTTTCTCCACAGTTTTCTCTTCTAGAGTGCAGTAGCTCACACACACATACATCCTGGCAATCTATATAAATGATTATAACCATTCTCATCACGTTCCTCCACATGCAACAATCTTTTCTTTAGTAAAATACTAAATTTACTCTCTTTAGCTTTATTTCTCTGTTGATCACAGTATTAAATGTATACATTTTATCAAAATAAATTTAATGAATTCAGCATTTTACATACATTTTGAGTGTTTTCTCTTTTCACAGTTAAGCCTTTCAATAACTGAAACCTGTTATGGTGTAAGTAAAACTTTGTGTGTACGAAATAATGCTGAAATAGCTCTAGTAAAATGTAAATGTAAACTAACCAAACAAATCTGGAGGTGGTTTACAAACGTCTATCCGCTCTACAGAATGAATTTTATTCCTTAACCTGGTTTTCATTTGTTCATATTTAGCACTTGCTTCACCAGTCACCTGAAAACAAATTTACTCATCAGAGAGAAAAGCACAAATCTATGTGATTACATGTAAACAGGAAGCTCAGATATGAAAGAAAACTGTCATATGTAAGTACTGAAATAACAAATTACTGAAATAAATTAGCAATTAACTTAAAATTCAAGAAGAAATATTGAAACTCATATTTCCTTTACCTTCTCAAAACTGCTGTGAGCACTGAAACAGTTGTTGTCTACATCAAGGGCTTCTAAGGCTGGCAATTTCATCAATAAATTTGGAAAGCACTCGAGCTGATTATCATACAGATCCAGCAGCATTAAGCTAGTCAGTTGTTCCATGCTGTCAGGCAACGATTCCAACTATTAAAAAAGTACATAGTAATTATCAAGAAATGACGAATATAAGGTGGCGAATCTATTGTTAAAGAATAATAAGTCAAACAGTGCTCCTTTTCCACTGAGTCTGTACCTACACACACAATTTCTGATATATTTTACTTTCTTTCTGTAAACAGACGTATAAACATATACTCCTGACCTTCAGCTCCAACTACCATTCCGCATTCATTTTTGCCGTGTGCGCATAATCATATTCGAAACCTTTTTACATGAATCACCTGAGAGCAAATGACAGCTCCGCCAATGCACTGCCTTTTTATGCAAGGGAGATTCAAATGTAAACCTTAAAAGTTCAATAAAATTTCGGAAAGTTGTGAGATGGAGTTAGTAGGTGGTAGTAGTGTTTCTTGAAGTTCAGAAAGTGAGCAACAGGTGGCAGAGTGGTGCTACAACACAGGACAAGACAGCAGCATTCACAATACGATGGTCGCCCACTGTCAACAGGTACCACAACAGAGCAGTGCCCTGTGATGTATTTTTTGTGTAGTGTAGGTGCTGAACCAATTGAAATTCATTGCAGAATGACAGTGCAAGTACGGTGATTCGTGTTCATCGTTGCAGCAAGTTTAAGAGTGGTTTAGGAAGTTTAAAAGTGGTGTAACTACTGTGGAGGAAGCCTGAAGACCAGGGCAGGCTCACCACATAGTGACGGAAAAGAACACTGCATTAATGGAGGAGCTTGTAAAGGAGAACAGGCACATAACTCTGAATGAAATAGCCCCAAGTTTGAAGAGTAGTACTGGTTCAGTGCAGAACACTGTTACAATCGATGAGACTTGGGTCCACTGTCACCAATTAGAAATAAACAGGTCAAGCAAGGAATGACATCACAGTCACTGCTGAAACCAAAAAATTTCTGCAGTCAACTGTTTGCTGGAAAATTCTTGCTCATTCTCTTATGGGATGCAAATGGAGTAATTTTGGTGCATTACATGGATAGGTGAACGACAGTAACCATTATTTCTTATTCGTACATGCTAAAAAGTAACTTTGCCCTGCAATCAGGAGTAAACTATGACGATTTCTGACTAAAGGAGTATTTATACAGTACGACACTGCCCGACTGTATAAAGTGAATAGGACAGCTCAGACTATTCAGGAAACTGAATCTGAATGTCTGTACATCCTCCTTATTTACCAGACCTTGCTTCTATTGACTTTCACCTGTCTGGTGCACTCTCATATAAGTTTATCATTCACTGTTACAATTAAAAATATTATTAGCGCATTTCAAGTTTTAATTTGAATCACCCTTTGTACCTTGTGTATGCAATACTGCTGCCATCTGTATATGTGCGAGTCACTATCCCATGAATTGTCACCTCAGTGTAATGTAGCAAATTGTTCGAAATTTTACATCTGTACGAACATTTTGCAATAACTTGACATAAAAAAGAGATATGAGATACATATGTTTATCTTACAACTCAGACAAATGGTTTAGTTGCATAGTTATTTAATTGAAAGGGAACAGTCAGGAAAAAGAAATCTCCAGCCTTTCTCCAGCATGACAATGAAGTGGGAAAGAGGTACTGAGGCCACTGAAAAAGAAGGTTTACGAAATTGGCTTGCAGAAAGGAGAACCAGAGTACTGATAGATTGCCAAGCATTATCATTCCTATTATAAGAAAATAAAAGGCATCTAGCTAATTTGCTGGATGTTAGTGCTGCAGGAATTGGACTTTAAGCTTATGTACATCCCTGGGAGCACATTGTGATACCGAATACATGTCACGAATCCCTATTGGCTTTGACAGCGAAGAAATGACTGACACAGGTAAAAAGGAGCTTCTCATTAAGATGATTACAGGGTGTGAACAAAGAGGAGCAAAATATACACATAGAATAAAACACAAATTATTGTTTCTAAATATGCAGTGATGAAGGATGACTGTGCTGATAGGAGAAAATAAGAGCAAACTACGTGACACATAAAGGTATTTTATACAGGATAGCAAGTGGAAACTGGGTATTTTTGAACTAAATGTTAATTTTGTACATACTTCTGAGTAACACCCATGTGAAATTTGATAAAATTTCATCATCCTGCACAGAACAGAATGACCTCAAGTACATTAATTTACAAAACAAGAAGTATTTCTGACAATGCTCATTAGGAAAAACAGCTGCAGTATGTCTGACTTAGGATTTGCTTCCACATTAAATACACAGAAAAACTCCTGATACACACAGAAAAATAGAGATACCATCCACAATACTGTCCTACTGTACCACAAGAGCCAGCAAACTCTTGCATACTGCGAAACCATGGACTGCAACTGGTGTTCTAGCTCCCAACTGAGATCAAACAAATAATATGGCTTGTGAAACAACTTTGGCGTCAGTGTGTCAAAAGTATATCAGTCCGTAGATGAACAATTTGTGGAATACCAACAACAGAAGCAGAAAACCGTTTGGAAACACAAAACCAGAATGGTATTCTGGTCTGAGCTGTTAGAGTTGGCGGTCACGTGCATGACGTGTGCTTGCTTGGTGAATTAGTGGCATGTGTTTCTTTTTCTTTTTCTGATGAAGGCTTTTGCTGAAAGCTTATGTGTTAATGTCTTTTAATGGTGTCTGTCTGCAGCTTAATGTGTCATCTTTACAGCAATTAGCAATTATCTTTTCCTACATTGTTGATATTCCAACCTGAGGTTTCCATTGTCAGACAGCCTGAAAACAATAAGATTCAAAAATGAATATCTTACACACATAGCATCCCACTGGAACTCCTTTATAAAAACAAGCAGCAGAAATCAACTTCGTGGCAAAAACTAAGAGAATGCTTCCCATGCACTACTAATAACTAAAATATTTATGAGCAATGCTATTACTTCCTGGCAATCTGTGTGTGTGTGTGTGTGTGTGTGTGTGTGGAGTTTACAGGGACACAACACAGAGGTCATCAGTGCCCCCCCCCCACCGGCACTTAGTTTTTTACCCATATGATGATGATGAAAGTCACTGAAAGCTACAGTTCAATAACTGAACTGATGTTGCTTAGCAACACAGATCTCTCTACCTAAGGAGTCTACCACAAAAAACTATTAGTCACAAAACTGGTTGTTACAAAATGTGATTGCAGAAATTGTGGGCTGATGGAATGCAGTCTTCAAAAAATATATTGATTGTCAGTTTCTGCAGTTACATTATTATAACACATACAAACTACTGTCCTACACAAACCATATTTTAAAATGATGATTCCTTCCTCATCCATATATCATATGAAAACTGAACCATCTGCACTTTTAAAACATCATCTGCAATTTTATGGCAATACAGTTTTATTCACAGATGAAGAACATAACACTGAGGAAAGAACGGAAGCTTGGAAAAGGGAGTACTTGACCTTAACAAGCATATTATTCAAAGCAAAACAAAGAATAAATAAGATGACAAAGTTATGAAAAGGACAGTTTGCTACTCACCTTATAGTGGAGATGTTGAGACAAACTTTTGTTAGGCACTGTCCTTCATCATATATCCTTTTTCCTGTTGCCACTCCAGCACAACATAGCCTTCTTTTCCACCAACACATCCACAGTCTTTTTACTTCTCTCCTTTCCTGCTCCCTCCCCCTTCGTCCGTCTACCCTCCCGACTGCTCCTAGGTGCCCTACTCTATGCTCCCACAAGCAGCACTTTACCATTCCCCACAACCACCCTGCTATCCCTCCTCCCACCGACCCCAGTCTGCTCCTTACCCCCACCACCCACATTGATTCTCCCACCATTTACTATTCATTGCAGTCAGGCCTCAATAACTACACACAACAGTCACATGTGTGTGAGGTGTTTGCATAAATGTTTTCAGAAGAACACCTTCTGGTCGAAGATTACTTGCTTAGCAGTCCTTTCATTGCCCCCGTCTATGACTCAACATCTCCATTACATGGTGAGTAGCAACCTATCCTTTTCATAATACTGTCATTGTTCCATCCTGGATTTTCCATTGTTTAACAAATAAGATAAATATTATACAGATACCAGAGCAAATCTAACAGTACCATTCCTTTACAATTTCAGACAGGACAGGTTTTCAAGACTTTTGGGGGAATATGAAAATTGATGATTTGCTTTTCAATACAGTAATTTTAAACTCTGATACTAGAGTAGAGTGTAACAATCTAATTTAACATTGAGAAAGCTGGGTTTTAGAATGAGTATCTTCAAAGAACTTGCTTACCTTTTCCAAAGAACAGAAACAAGTTTGTGGAAATGAGAGTAGTACCTGTGTCAAAGTAGTCAAGAATGTGATTTGGATATGATAGAGAGTGCTTTGTAACAAATTGATGGGTGTGATGTTCAAAGTCAAAGGACACCAGTCCCTGAAAGATATCGTAAGTGAAGGAAGATAAGAAGAACGAAATATCCGGGGCTTCATCGAATGAACCATCCTGGTACTTAACATGAAGTGATTTACAGAAGGAACGGAGAATCCAAATAACTATAACCGGAGGGGACGTGCACGTGCGTGTGCGTGTGCGCGCGCGCACGCACGCACGCACGCACGCACACACACACACACACACACACACACACACACACACACATTCCCCCTACTTTTTCTGGATGTAACCAATACAGGTGCTGTGCTGAATACAGGTGCTGTGCTGTAATGGTACAGACAGTTGATGTGTTTTCTGAGGAAGTGGGGTGCAAAATCTTCACACAGCTGTCAACATTTAGATTTTTATGCATAAAAAAAGCACTTAAAATAAATGCCAGGATGATCACTTTGCAAAGGACGACAGGAATTTCTTTCCCCAATTCAAGCTTGGGCTTCATCTTTAATGATGTCAACATAATGATGAAACTTGACCTTTCTTTCTTCTGTTTCATCCATAGATATGAGTCAAGCGTCTTAGCCATGGCAATTCTTAACTTAATAAAATGAAAAACTGTCCTGCTTCGCCAAAAAATTAACACGCCAACAGGTTTTGGTGCATACCACAGAACAGCAGTTGGAAAAAATTGTGGTAAAAAACATTCCATTGAAAAGGGAAGTAATTTTCACTCCACTGCAAGATGACAAACTGCTGTTATCTGTCAAAAGAAATCTGCAGTAGAGAAGTACGTAGTCAAATTGGGGTGGGAGGGGTGGGGGTGGGGGTAGGAATCTGGACTCCCCTATCGCCGAAATGAAATTACATACAACCCAGTTGCCATGTAGTGAAATGGAAAGGTATAAGAGGCGATCAAAAAGCACCAATTTGAGAGCATTGCTGCAATGTAATGCAGCTCCAATTTTGGTACATTGGCACCAGAATGTGGACAAGGGATTAATGTTGTGTTTGTGTCCTTCCGAAGTCCTTGCGGTAAATGTGGGAATGTGACCTATGGTTACATTATTACCACATGCATCCAAAACAAGACAAAGGAAAGTCGAAGAAAACACTGATAGGTATCTATCAGAAAATGACGAACGAGTATGGGCTGGAATGTCTGTCGAAAAGCATGGGACAACAAGGGGTACTGTTGCTTCACAATAGCATATGTCCCCACATTGCAAATGTTGTAATACAGAACTTACGTTAACTCAAGTGGGAGACACTTGAGCACCTGCCCTACGGTCCTGATCTCTCTCCATGTGACCATCACACCTTTGGTCTCCTAAAAGAGCCCCTGAAAGGTCGATGATTCTTGTCAGCCAAGGACGCGCAGCAAGCAGTCAAGGACTACTCCATGCAGCAGGGTGTTTCCTCAAACAGATATCTTCAACCTGGTGTGTGGATAGGATGATTGCCTCAATGCCCATGGAAATTTTGCCTGAGTGGCATATACCAATTCTGGACTATATGGCATTCAAACGGAAACTTTTTTATCACCCCTAATATTTTGATTTTCAATCACATGATGAAAAAGTCACACTCTGTTGATAGGCTACAAGGCCATTGAGAGATTTAAACTATCAATATGTTGACAGCACACCTGACTGTTGCCTAGCTACCACTTTAGCAAAGACCAACTATTGTACACTGTTACCTTTATTGGAGTTCAGTTGTTGTTTTGTTAAATCAATTCAGTTCTCACTTACAGCTGAATTTAATGCAAGTGCTACTGTTTGTTGTTTTTGTGCTGTGTGCTGTTCTGATAGTTTCTAATTATGGAAAAGTTTGTAACAAGAAAGAATAGGAAAAAGACTGAGCTGCATTTTGTTAGGAATGAAATAATACATTACACTGTACTCAAATTTTAGAACACTTCTCTTGCATAATTTTGTAGAATCAATACTATTTGTGTGAAGGCATCCTGACAGCAAATTAAGCCTATAAAATTAATAAATAAATGAATATGTTTTCAGCATAAAATGAAAAGCAAGAGCCTTTTTAATGTCCTCTTTTAACAAATCGGACCCCCAGCCCACCCCTTGACAAAATCCTGGCTACATCCTAGCGGTAGAGTATTATAAATAGGAAGACACAAAATAAGTGGTACATATACAGTTCAACGGCAAAGATTCAATTGTATTTCTGGGGTATGATTCTACCACTTGAAAGAAACATTTCAATATAATTTCTGTTCTAAGCTGCAAATATGTTATACATTCTGTAAATGAATGTCATTGGGGAGGAGGGGGTGGGCGAGTAATTAATTTTCACAATGAAACGTAAATTAGACACAGAAGAATTTAGTCATATGAGTTGAAAAATCTGACAGTATAGAACACAGCTTCAATTAAACATATGTCAAAAACAAATACAAAACGTGAACTGATGGGGCTAAATTTTACACTAAATATTAATAGTGGGTCTCCTGCAGTTACTAAATTTGACAATATCAACATTAAAAAGTATGTGATTAAGATTGCATAATACCATATTTGAGTTGATTTCTAGATGAATCAGGTGAGTCAGTTGACCTATTTCAGATGGAAGCAACGCTAAACGATTATGTGACAGCCGACAACGTGTCAAATGCTTCAGTTTGCAAAAAGTCTCTGGTAGCCAGTGTAACTCATTGTATGATACATCCAGCACCTCAAGATGGGATGCTAACTGCTCAATGGTGTTGGGTAGGTCAGTCAACCCAACATCAGGAAGATGAAGCTCCCGCAGTGAAGAACATGTGCTCAATACATTGATAGGGAGCACCAGGAACATATTGTATAGAACGTGCCTGCAGAATAAAAAGCATCAAATAAATATCTACATGATTATCTACATTTATGTAATATACAATTAAAACAATTGGAAAGTTTATTTCTATAGTGAAGTAAGTATCTCCAAGAAATGAAAATTTTCGGGAAATAAAAGTTTTAATAATCTGCAATATCATGAAAAGGACAGTTGCTACTCACCATATAGCAGAGATGCTGAGTCACAGATAGGCACAACAAAAAGACTGTCACAAGTGCGGCTTCAGCTGCCAGAGACTGTGATCACAAGTGTGAGTGAGTTGCGTGTGTGTGTCATCTGTTTTTGACAAAGGCCTTGTTGGCCGAAAGCTTACTTTGTGACAGTCTTTTTGTTTTGCCTATCTGGGACTCAGCATCTCTGCTATATGGTGAGTAGCAACTATCCTTTTCATAATATTGTTACATTCCATAATGGATTTTTAATAATTGCCAATTTTCATTGCTGAGTCTTTTTTTTTTTTTTTTTTTTTTTTTTTTTTTTTTTTTTTTTTTTTTGCAGACATAATGGAGAGAATAATTGCAATTCTTAGGATAGGGTAGATAATGCAATTTGAACTTAGCAGGTAAGTCACTTTGAAGCAACACCATAGGATTTGTCTGTACTTCACTGTTAAAACAAGAATAATGTTTACAAATTTATTGGAAAATATGAAACACCATTTACATCACCATAACCACTATTGATTTTTGGATTTAAGAAAAATATTTACAATGGGATTTTATTAAGAATAAGTTACTATGCCCTGGTAACAGTATTCAATTTGACCGAAAAGAAAATATATTTCACAAAATGGTGTAACATAATATTAATCAGTTACTCCCCAATTACTTGGCTGAGATCTACCACAGGACAGACCAATGAAATGTGTGTAGTCACTACAAAATGAAATTAAATTTTTAATTTACTCAGTATTATCAATGTATAGTTATGAAATGCAAACCAGCCAATCAAAGCTGAAGTTCCTTTCTTCTTTTCTTTCTTCATTTTCTGATGACATGTTTTGACTGAAGTAATATACAAATGCACCTTTATTGAAATGGTCAGTTCTGGTCATAGTTCTATTATTTTTACTGATTACTAAACTGTCAAATGATGATAAAATGAAACAAAATTATAGCTACAACAGATCATACAACAGTGCCACAGTATACACAGAGAAACATAATAACTCAACCACCCATCAAGTAATACAATCATTTTGTTGTTGTTGAGCATAGATGGATGTTGCTTTTCAGAATGGCCACATAGAGACATGTACTCACCTTACAATTTGTAAGTTAACACCTAACAGTCAACAGAATTACGTACTAATAACATGGCTTGCACAAGTCCAAAACTGGATCCAAAAGAAGGATGGGAAATATGTACTTGATTTCATCCCATCTAGTCATGTGTTGAGCATCTGTTCACTAACACATTATTTCAGTATATGGCGGAGGTTGCTCATTTGTATGATTTCATGCAACACATTGCAACAATGTGTGGCTATTGTTGGCACTGAAAGGTTAAACATTCAGTCAGTTCAGTACTCCAAACCGAAAAATTTGAGACACATTTTCTGAAGGAAGGGGGAGATGTTACGCCCCAGGATAGTATCCCTGGCAGCTCCTGAAAGCTGAACTCCATGTCTCAATGACCCTTAGACGGCTAGGTAAAGGGAAAAGCTGAGCAAGTTGTGGCAGACACAGATGGGAAAATGACTGAGCACCCAAGTCTGCAAGCGAAGCATAATGACATCATGGAAGTCGAGAGGTACTGTCATACTAATGACAATGCAGTGTCGTAAACTGGCCTCAGTGCAATGCATCAGTAATTATTCACATGCTAAACCAGCAGAAAAGAGCCTCTGAAAGGTGAAGTGCAGAAGTTTGAAGTCCTAGGAGAACTGACAGCAAGGGAAAACCAGGACACATGATGTCATTGCCACTCTGTCACGCAGAGCACAAGGGAAGTGCAACATAAAACACCCCACCCTCTTTAACACCCTCTGACTACTATGTATGGACAGCTGACTGCCGAGTGCAGACTGCTGACTGCCCAGTGCGTACTCTCAGCTCTTGCGTCAGTTGCAGCTATCCAGTGAGATGGGAGGCTGTGGAGGTCGACTCTGAGCATACCTGGCTGTCTCCAATCATCTGTGGGCCACGAGTTTGGCTGGAAGGACACTGCTACTGCTAGCTACACTGCCAACTTCCCAGTCAATGCTGATGGGGTGTGGAGGGCACCACCACCCTGCAGGCTTGCTGGAGACTTGACCTGTGTAACCACCTTATAGAGGGTGGGGCAGTGCTGCTGCTGCTGCTGCATCCTATTTCTGAGTCTGACACCAATGCTGCTGGAGCCTGTCACCAAAAAGGGGGATGAGAGCTGATCTCTGTGAGTCAGCAAGTACTTCAAGTGGACCTCAGCCGTGACTTCTTAGGGCAAATCTTCTATGTCAACAAGAACACTTTGGAGATCGATACATACAGTTGGGGGCATCCATGGGTCGATGGCTGCTCCTTGATACAATTGTTTCCACATGACACTTCAGTGGGCTGGTGGAACCTTAAGTCGAACATATACCGGGCTTCTTTAAATGACGAGACCACAACTCTGCCAGCTGGGCTGTGGTGCAGTACGTTGGAAGACAATCCTGTATTGCTGCTGAATAAATGTGTAATTGATAATGCTTTTGAGTGTATTTAGGCCCTTTTCACTGCATCCTACCCAGATCTATCCTGATGACTATAGGAGTTGACTCCCATAATATTATCAAAATAATTTCTGTCTGTTTGACTAACATGCACAAAGCAGAAAATATATGCATCCTTTCAAAAAATTACACACAAATGCTCTCAGTATGCCAACCCCCCCCCCCCCCCCTCCCCATGAACCATGGACCTTGCCGTTGGTGGGGAGGCTTGCGTGCCTCAGCGATACAGATGGCCGTACCGTAGGTGCAAACACAACGGAGGGGTATCTGTTGAGAGGCCAGACACACGTGTGGTTCCTGAAGAGGGGCAGCAGCCTTTTCAGTAGTTGCAGGGGCAACAGTCTGGATAATTGACTGATCTGGCCTTGCAACATTAACCAAAACGGCCTTGCTGTGCTGGTACTGCGAACGGCTGAAAGCAAGGGGAAACTACAGCCGTAATTTTTCCCGAGGACATGCAGCTTTACTGTATGATTAAATGATGATGGCGTCCTCTTGGGTAAAATATTCCGGAGGTAAAATAGTCCCCCATTCGGATCTCCGGGCGGGGACTACTCAGGTGGATGTCGTTATCAGGAGAAAGAAAACTGGCGTTCTACGGATCGGAGCGTGGAATGTCAGAACACTCAATCGGGCAGGTAGGTTAGAAAATTTAAAAAGGGAAATGGATAGGTTAAAGTTAGATATAGTGGGAATTAGTGAAGTTCGGTGGCAGGAGGAACAAGACTTCTGGTCAGGTGAACACAGGGCTATAAATACAAAGTCAAATAGGGGTAATGCAGGAGTAGGTTTAATAATGAATAGGAAAATAGGAATGCGGGTAAGCTACTACAAACAGCATAGTGAACGCATTATTGTGGCCAAGATAGATACGAAGCCCACACCTACTACAGTAGTACAAGTTTATATGCCAACTAGCTCTGCAGATGATGAAGAAATTGAAGAAATGTACGATGAAATAAAAGAAATTATTCAGATAGTGAAGGGAGACGAAAATTTAATAGTAATGGGTGACTGGAATTCGAGTGTAGGAAAAGGGAGAGAATGAAACATAGTAGGTGAATATGGATTGGGGCTAAGAAATGAAAGAGGAAGCCGCCTAGTAGAATTTTGCACAGAGCACAACATAATCATAGCTAACACTTGGTTTAAGAATCATGAAAGAAGGTTGTATACGTGGAAGAAGCCTGGAGATACTAAAAGGTATCAGATAGATTATATAATGGTAAGACAGAGATTTAGGAACCAGGTTTTAAGTTGTAAGACATTTCCAGGGGCAGATGTGGACTCTAACCACAATCTATTGGTTATGACCTGTAGATTAAAACTGAAGAAACTGCAAAAATGTGGGAAATTAAGGAGATGGGACCTGGATAAACTGACTAAACCTGAGGTTGTACAGAGTTTCAAAGAGAGCATAAGGGAACAATTGACAGGAATAGGGGAAAGAAATACAGTAGAAGAAGAATGGGTAGCTCTGAGGGATGTAGTAGTGAAGGCAGCAGAGGATAAAGTAGGTACAAAGACGAGGGCTGCTAGAAATCCTTGGGTAACAGAAGAAATATTGAATTTAATTGATGAAAGGAGAAAATATAAAAATGCAGTAAATGAAGCAGGCAAAAAGGAATACAAACGTCTCAAAAATGAGATCGACAGGAAGTGCAAAATGGCTAAACGGGGATGGCTAGAGGACAAATGTAAGGATGTAGAAGCTTATCTCACTAGGGGTAAGATAGATACTGCCTACAGGAAAATTAAGGAGACCTTTGGAGAGAAGAGAACCACGTGTATGAATATCAAGAGCTCAGATGGCAACCCAGTTCTAAGCATAGAACGGAAGGCAGAAAGGTGGAAGGATTATATAGAAGGTTTATACAAGGGCGATGTACTTGAGGACAATATTATGGAAATGGAAGAGAATGTAGATAAAGATGAAATGGGAGATACGATACTGCGTGAACAGTTTGACAGAGCACTGAAAGACCTGAGTCGAAACAAGGCCCCCGGAGTAGACAACATTCCATTAGAACTACTGACGGTCTTGGGAGAGCCAGTCATGACAAAACTCTACCAGCTGGTGAGCAAGATGTATGAGACAGGCGAAATACCCTCAGACTTCAAGAAGAATATAATAATTCCAATCCCAAAGAAAGCAGGTGCTGACAGATGTGAAAATTACCGAACTATCAGTTTAATAAGTCACAGCTGCAAAATACTAACGCGAATCTTTACAGACGAATGGAAAAACTGGTAGATGCGGACCTCGTGGAGGATCAGTTTGGATTCCGTCGAAATGTTGGAACACGAGAGGCAATACTGACCTTACGACTTATCTTAGAAGAAAGATTAAGAAAAGGCAAACCTACGTTTCTAGCATTTGTAGACTTAGAGAAAGCTTTTGACAATGTTGACTGGAATACTCTTTTTCAAATTCTAAAGGTGGCAAGGGTAAAATACAGGGAGCGAAAGGCTATTTACAATTTGTACAGAAACCAGATGGCAGTCATAAGAGTCGGGGGGCATGAAAGGGAAGCAGTGGTTGGGAAAGGAGTGAGACAGGGTTGTAGCCTCTCCCCGATGTTATTCAATCTGAATATTGAGCAAGCAGTAAAGGAAACAAAAGAAAAATTTGGAGTAGGTATTAAAATTCATGGAGACGAAGTAAAAACTTTGAGGTTCGCCGGTGACATTGTAATTCTGTCAGAGACGGCAAAGGACTTGGAAGAGCAGTTGAACGGAATGGACAGTGTCTTGAAAGGAGGATATAAGATGAACATCAACAAAAGCAAAACGAGGATAATGGAATGTAGTCAAATTAAATCGGGTGATGCTGAGGGAATTAGATTAGGAAATGAGACACTTAAAGTAGTAAAGGAGTTTTGCTATTTAGGAAGTAAAATAACTGATGATGGTCGATGTAGAGAGGATATAAAATGTAGACTGGCAATGGCAAGGAAAGCGTTTCTGAAGAAGAGAAATTTGTTAACATCGAATATAGATTTATGTATCAGGAAGTCGTTTCTGAAAGTATTTGTTTGGAGTGTAGCCATGTATGGAAGTGAAACATGGACGATAACTAGTTTGGACAAGAATAGAGCAGAAGCTTTCGAAATGTGGTGCTACAGAAGAATACTGAAGATAAGGTGGATAGATCACGTAACTAATGAGGAGGTATTGAATAGGATTGGGGAGAAGAGAAGTTTGTGGCACAAGTTGACTACAAGAAGGGATCGGTTGGTAGGACATGTTTTGGGGCATCAAGGGATCACAAATTTAGCATTGGAGGGCAGCGTGGAGGGTAAAAATCGTAGAGGGAGACCGAGAGATGAGTACACTAAGCAGATTCAGAAGGATGTAGGTTGCAGTAGGTACTGGGAGATGAAGCAGCTTGCACAGGATAGAGTAGCATGGAGAGCTGCATCAAACCAGTCTCAGGACTGAAGACGACAACAACAACAACATGCCTAAAACAGACTAATCGGATAGCTGAAGCATTCTGTTTCAGTATATAGATATTTGCACTAAGTTTTAAGGCCCAAATACCAGCAGAACTGTCTGAGCACCTGAGGGCGCCACAGCGAGCCGCCTGAGAGCAAACAGGCAGATGACAAAACAACAGGAGGAGGACTGACAATGGAGATGGCACAGTGGAATAACAAATCCAATGAGTAAACCAAGGTCAAAAACCAAAGAGGTAGTGAATTCAGAACCAAACAATGATGTGTAGCTTGATCAATACAAGAGCACAGTGAAATCACAACTTATTACACAGCTACTGTTCAGCTGGTTTTACATGGAGGCCAAACATACTGATAGCCTAGCACGGTGGGCATGTGCCCACAGCAGTGCATGCAGTTGCAACAACAGCGCCCACAGACGTAGCAGCCAGGTCCATTTGCTGTTATCGAGTTCTGCACCTTCTGGCAGGCCTTCAAACTCGCTAGATCGGGACAGCAGAAGTCTGTTGCTCTGGAGACCACAGTTTCAATAATGTATTTAAAGTGTCTGTTGATATATGGGACTGAGTACTGAATTAAATAAAATTTATTTTGAAATATAAACTGTACAACTGTAGATAATATTTACAGTTTTATGCGGAAACTACAACACGGAACATGTTGACCACTATCAACATTTAAATTCGGAAAAATAATAACATTTGCATTCAACAGTTGCATCTAATTATCTAGCTATGTAACTTAGCGTTTAACGGTATTAAACACACAGGGGACATACCTTTTAGATGCATCTCTCTGGTTGCCCATGTGCAATGTATCCAAACTGCCCAAACCAAACAACATGGAAACTGTGTTGAGCTTTAGGCAGCAGTTTGACAAGTTGAGACATGCAATAGGACAACTTCCATGGAGAGCACTGACTGGCTGGCTTGCCATGCCTCTCATTTCATAATTAAAACTTAGATCAACACTTTGTAACTTTCTGCAACTGTCTTCAAATACCCAGTGAGGAGTTTCTTGCAAATTATTGTGGCTACAATTAAAAGAAACGAGTGAATGTGCACAGCGAGGTGGGCGGTCCAATAAGATCAGTTCATTGCGAGATACATCTAAATACGAAAGTTGTGGTAGTCCAGTGGTGATACACGTGGGTAACTCTGTTATGTTATTGCCTGAAACATTCAATGATCTCAAACTCATAATTTGCGAAAGGCTATCTGGAATGGTTTTTAATCTGTTTCTTGACACATTTAGGTCATCTAACTTTACAAGTTTACACAGTGATTCCGGTAAAGTCTCCAAGCAGTTCCCTGACACATTTAGATATGTAAGACTCTTTAGCAGCCCTATATTATCTGGAAGAGATTTCAAGCCATTCATAGATATATTTAAACTTTGAAGATATTGCAGTCGGCATACGCTGGAAGGAATAAATTTAATACTGTTTGAAGCTACATTAAGGCACTTGAGAGATGGGACAATGTCCAGATCATGAGGTAGCTTTTCTATGCAATTATGCGACACATCCAAGTTTTCAACTCTGACTAATTTGCCTAGGTTCTGAGGAAATTTCTTGAATTTATTCCTCTTTAATTTGAGAGCAGTCACATTCACAAGATGTGCTGTAAAACATGCAGGCAGCTCCTGTAAACAATACAAAATATTATTGTTCTACATTAGAGGCGATTTTTGAACATCTTATAACAGTTACATTTACATTACGTATGAATAAGAGACCATACACACACGTATTTTATAAGGAACACACAGAAAAATGATTTGATGTGAAGCGGTTCCTTTTGAAGTGCTGTAAGTAAACACAAATGTAGACATAACTCTATTCCGTTGTGTCATTTTAAGTTTAAATCATTTGATATTCACCTCAGATAATTATTTATTCACTATAAATGCAATGGTTGCATATCCAGAACCATGGTCCTGTTCATATTTTTACAAAGGAAAGGATAGTGGTGGTGGTGGTGGTGGTGGTGGTGGTGGTGGTGGTGTAATTAGGACTTCGACAGCACAATCATCACTGCTCTTAATGGATATCAAAGTACACCTCTCATGGTTTGAATGACATCTGTTCTTACAAGCAAAATTGCTCCAACATTTCCACAGGAACACACATTAACAGATTTTCTGAGACTTGGCTACGCAGACACAAATAATGTAATTGGACAGATAAAAAATCCACTGACCAAGCAGCGGCAGCACACAAGCATAAAAGGAGGTTACAATTAGGCAAGCTTTTGGAGCCAGTGGCTCTAAGAAAAGGGGTAGATTTTGGGAAAGTTGCACAGAACCGCAGGTCAGAAGAGACTTACCAGATGGGATGAGAAGGAAAGACTGATTGTTGGGGACTGCACTGGATGAGATTTGAAAACCTGAGAGTTTAAAGGTGGAATACAGGGTAATATGCATGACAGAGTTACTGCTTAAACATTTTGCACAAGATAATAAGAGTGAAAAGGCAAGTGCATTGTACGTAACAGAAGTGGGAGAGGAGCAGCAAAAATAGACAGGTAAGTAAACGAAAGATGTAGAAAACTAAAATGGAGAGAAGAAAGGATTAACTACTGTGAAGAAATTCTGAGACAGAAGCAATTAATGTAAATTAAGGCCATGTGGCTGGCGAGAACCAAGGACATGTAGTAACGATAGTTCCCACCTGTGAGGTTCTGTGAAACTGGTGTCTGGGGGAAGAATCCAGATGACACGTGTGGTGCAACAGACACCGAGGTCATGACTGTAATGTTGTAGAGAATGCTCTGCAACGGGATATTATTTGTTGCCAGTATACACCCTCTGCCTATGCCCATTCATCCTAATTGATAATTTGGTGGTAGGCTGAACAGAGTTTACACAACAGCTGGTATAAGACATGTCATTTCACAGGTGGCTCCCTCTTTGACAGTATATGTTTTGCCAATTACAGGGCCGGTGTAGGTGGTGATAGGAGGGTGCGTAGGGCAAGTCCTGCAGCAGGGGCAGTAGCAGGGGTAGGAATCACAGGGCAGGGAGATGGGTGCAGAAGCAGCACTGAGTCTGACAAGACTATTGCAGATTGGGAGAGCAACGAAAAGCTATTACAGGTGTGGTGAGCAAAATCTCAGGCAGAATAGATCTCATTTCAGGGGATGATTTTAGGAAGCCATGGCCTTGTCGAAGTAGATGATTAAGACATTCCAGACCAGGATAATACTGAGTGACCAGCAGTGACGAAGTTTTTTGGAGGGATCAGCAGTACCAGGATTGAATGTCACGGCCTGTGAAATCTGCTTTTGAACCTGGCTGGTGAGGTAATTACATGCAGTGAAGGCTGAGGTCAGAATGATGGTTAATGTTAATGTCATGTGACTAGGGCCTCCCGTGGGGTAGACCGTTCGTCGGGTGCAAGGCTTTCGATTTGATTCCACTTCGGTGACTTGTGCGTCGATGGGGATGATGATAAGATAACACAACACCCATTCCCTGAAAAGAGAAAATCTCCGACCCAGCCGGGAATCGGACCCCGACCCGTAGGATTGACATTCTGTCGCACTGACCACTCAGCTACCGGAGGCAGACAGAATGATGGTGAATTGCTGTAAAGAGTCTGTATCTGAACAAATATGTTTGCCTTGAATGCCATGGCTGTATGGGAGGGCATGTTTGACATGGAAAGGATGTCGACTGTCAAAATGTAAGTACTGTTGTTAGCTAGTACGTTTAATGTGGACAGAAGCGTGTAGCTGGTGTTCAGTGAGGACGAGATCAACAACATGGAAAGCTGTGTAGGATTCAGCAGGAATATTAAAGGTCTATATGATAAAGATGTCATCAATGTTATCTAAACCAAACCAGGGGCTGAAGGCTTGTGGATCCCAGGAAAGACCCCTCCAAGTGACCCATGAAATGGTTGGCATAGGAATGAGCCATCCTGGCTCCCATGGCCGTACCCTGATGTGTTAGAACCAGGTGAGCGCTGACTGAGGAAATATTCAGCAGCAGACAGGCCATATATGTGGGGAATGTTGGTAAAGAATGAGGTGGCATCAATGTGACAAGCAAAGTGTGTGGTGGGAGTGGGATGGACACAGATTTCAGACCATGTAGAAAATAGTTGGCACCTTTGATATAGGAGGGTAGTCTTTGTATTATGGGTTACAGGTGCTGATCAACTAAGGCAGATATTTGTTTGGTGATTGCTTTGAAGCCAGCAACTATAGGAAGGCCAGGGTGATTGGGTTTGGGGACCTTAGAAAGAAGGTAAAAGGTGGGGATGCGTAGTTTGGGTGTAGTGAGAAGTTCTATGGATTGAGGTGGTACTCCTCGTAAGGGGCCTGAGGTTTTAAGGAGGAACTGTAGATCAATTTGAATCACAGGAGTGGGGTCTTGATGGCAGACACTGTATGTGTAGGTGTCAGACAGCTGGCGTAGACCTTCACTAACAAACCCCTTTCGATCAAGTCCCACAGTGGTAGATCCTTTGTCTGCTGGAAGGATAATGATGGGGTCATAAGCTTTTAGGCAATGTGAAGCCTGGAGTTCTGCAGAGGACAAGTTAGGGTCATGTTTTAGGGACCTGAGGAAAGGCTGTGAAGCAATGATGGATGTGGGAAATTCTTGGAAGGCTTGTAAGGAATGATTTTGAGATAGTGGTGGTTGATCAAGTTGGGATTGTCATCGGAACTGTTCAGGCAGGGTTCAATGTCACGTTTGCTGTTGGAAAGGTTTTGGGATTGTGTTGCAAAGTGATATTTCCAGTTGATATTATGTGTGAAGGAAAGTACGGCCTTCACCAAAGCAACATGATCAAATGCAGGTTTAGGGCTGGTAGTGAGACCCTCACATAACAAAGATAATTTAAAAAGGGAGAGTGCTTTATACGAGATGTTGAGGACACTGTACTGTTGTGACTGGTTCTTGTGATTATGGGTTATTCTTAGTCTGGGAGACACTGGTGAGGACTGTGGGATATTAAGGAGGCTGACCAAGCTTGGTTTGTAGGAGAGGAGTGGTGGTTGATGGTGTGGCTGTCTAGGGAGCTGCAGTTGGATAGGAATGGAAACACCACTGTTCAGGTAGTTTGGGAGAAAGCGAGATCGCATTTTTGAGGTGAAATCTGGCATGTTGTTGCAGTTTGAAGTTGGCTCGGTGGATGATACCATCCAAGGAAACATGAGGGGCACATAACTGCAGGATTTTGTAGGAGTGGAGAGGAAATTCGCTGAGGAGGCATGCGGGTCACAGATTAGCAGGGTAACAGATAGAGATAACAATATTTGAAACTGTAAAAGAGCCTGGTGTAGAGCAGGATTACATCCAGAAACTGGGATTTTCAATGTCAGACTTTTTGGAGTAACTCCAAGGGACAAGCAAATTTCAAGAAATATAGAGTGTGGGACCTTAGTTTTGAAAGCACAAAGGCATGTTTTCAAAAAGAATGGATGTAATATGAGGTGGGATTCTTCATGGCAAGAGAGGACAGTTTGGAGTGTTAGAAATTGTGGGAGTGGCAAAAAAAGATAAGCAGAAGGTGGATACAAGATAGAAAAATAGAAGAAAAGCAAAGAAAAAGAAATTGGAAAAAATTAGAAAAATTAATGTGGAAAATGTGCAAACAGACAATTGCTAACAAGAGGTAATGAGTGGGTGACTATTTCCTGCCAGAAAAGTGGTCTATATGATACGGAAAAATAAAGATTGAAAAGGAAGGAAAAAAGAAGAAAAAAATGGCTGGGAAAGTCATGAAGAGAAAATGTAAAATACTTTGCTTGGCAATTAATGTGGGAGATGTCAGTAGAAGTCAATTAGAGCAGTTTGTCAAAAAACAAACATACAAAAACATGAAAGAATTATGTACAAACTACATAAGTGGAGGGTAGGAAAAAAAAAAAGCTGTCAAATATGCGAATAAATCGGCAAAGATGTTCGGGAGGAGGCCCTACAGTGTAGTGAACCGTAAATTGTTATATACAAATTCATAAACAACAATGGAACTGGTATATGTAAATAAAAATGCACCCACCTACAACATGTCGATACTGGTACTAGAAAAGATGCAGGGGCAAAGAGTTGATTAATCCTGGTGGTACAGATAAATAAACGAACGGATTAGCACATAAGGTACAAAACAGACACCAATGAAGACTGAGAAGAAGGTTTCATAAGAAAGAGCAATGGCCACATGGGTTAATATAAAACGAAAACTATAAATTTTTGACAAAATAATGTAATTGTGTAGATAAAAAATCTATTCACCATGCGGCAGCAGAACACACACATAAAAGAAGTTTACAATTAGGCAAGCTATGGAATGCATTAATCAGCTACTTTGTCAAGAGCATGGCTTCCTAAAATCATGCCCCAAAATGAGATCTATTCTGTCTGAGATTTTGCCCACCACACCTAGAATATATTTTCGTTGTGCTACCAATCTCTGCAGTATTATTGTCAAACCTTATGATCCTTCTGCACCAGTCTCCTTACCCTATAGCTCCTACCCTTGTGACCATCCCTACCACCACCTATACCAGCCCTGTAACTAGCAAAAGAAGAGCCACATGTGAAACAACATGTCATATACCGGCTGTTACGTAAATGCTGTTCAGCCTTTTACACCGGCATGACTACCACCAAATTATCAGTTAGGATGAATGGGCATAGGCAGAAGGTGATGACTGGCAACAAGCAGTACCTTTTTGCAGAGCATGCTCTACATGACAATCGTGACCACAGTGCCTGCTTCACCGCACGTGCCATCTGGATTCTTCCCCCGACACCAGTTTCTCAGAACTCTGCAGGTGGGAACTATTGCTATAAAATGTCCTTGCTTCTTGCCCACCCATCTGACCTTAATTTACATTAATTTCTTCACAGTAACTACACTTTCTTCTCTCCATTTTAGTTTTCTTTTCATTTTCTTACCTGTCTAGTTTTCACTGTTCCCCTCTCGCTTCAGTTATGTATAATACACTTAACTTCTCACTCTTATTAATTTGTGCATGATGTTTAAGCAGTAACCTCTGTCTTGTATGTTACCCTGTCTTCCAACCTTTAAATTCTCAGATTTTCAAATCTCATATGATGTAGCTCCCAGCAATCAGTCTTTCCTTCTCATCCCATTTGGTAAGTCTTGCCTGACTCATTCTGTGTGACTTTCCCAAAATCTACTCCTTCTCCTAGACCTCTCCAATCCTTTTCCTTCTCCCCTCTTTCTTTCCCTTCAACCCTTCTGCGTGAAGAAGGAGCGACTGGCTCCGAAAGCTTGCCTAATTATAACCTTCTTTTATGTATGTGTGTGTGTGTGTCTGTTCTTCCGCCGCTTGGTGAGTAGCTTTTTTATGTATCCAATTACATTATTTTGTCAAAAATCGATTGTTTTCATTGTTATAGTCACAAATAGTGGTTCATATGTATTAAAATCCTCCAGTCATTTGGAAAAATGTATTAAAGATAGCCTGTTATACGGATGGCTGACTATATGAAATAAGTAGTTAAAATGTGTTGCACTGAACGTGGTATTCCACACCTTCATATATTCATGGGTTACCCTGCCAGTGAAGGAAACTGTATGGTACTGGACAATTTTCCATCCTTAACCTGGTGGGCATCACTTCCTTCCATTGAACTGGCTGACATTTAGTGGTGCATTCGACTTCCTGTAGTAGTTTGTTGTTAAGCACATTAAACCACTCATGTTCCCACTGGTACATGAGCCCTTTGTCTGACAATGAGATGATGGCAGGAGGATGGAAAACTTCAACTGTTATTTATGGCCAAAATTTTACATTTAAGAGTTTTATTCCATTACTCAATAGTGTGTATTGTGGTGACGGTTGTGTGAAGTATCAATACTATTTCTCCTCTCTCTTCCACTTTAGATGATCTTCTGGAACAACAACTTCTGCATAATTTTAAATAAGATGAAAAGTATCTAATTTTACAATCATCTTTATTACATAATATGTAAGAATGCAAAATGTTTGACTAATCTTAGAATTTTGAGAGTAAATCATTCCATGATGGGTAATATCTTTCCTATTCCGTGTTCTGCTATACAGGGGTGAAGGTTTTTGCACTAACTCCACAAATCTATACAGCAGTATCGATGTATTAATCATGGTAAGGATCACACTGATGATGTAGTTCAGCCAGTCATAGAGTTTCCCAAGTTTTACAGGAAACTCAATAGTCTGCAACGTGTAGCCTGTGTTACTGAACATAAATTTTAATTTCTGTGACACTTAAGGGTTGAGGATGATGCAGCGGCTGGTCGGTACCTTTAGGTCTTCAAGGCCTATTCAGGTGGTGTCTGCCTGTCTGAATTCATTTAAAGACGTGTACTGATTACAATGAGACATGGCTACTCTACAGTTTACACATGTAAGCTGACAAGCTGAAATAGTCAGCTAAAGGTGTATCTGAAGGCATAAAACCTGTCAGGCTAGAGATTTTAAATGCTGTGACACTATTTCTCTGCTCTTCAGAGAGCAGTTTGACAGCAATATTATATCCTTAAAAAAAAAAAAAAAACCACACTTAAAACTAGGCAATTTCCTCGAAAAGCAGAAATAATCTTGCTTGAAAGAAATTATAAGAAATACTACATTATCTCGCGTGGGAGAAAGTTGGGGGGAGGATGTATTGATTTTGTATGAGACTGAACATGGAATTTTTTACATCTACAACTACAAGCCACTATACGGTGCATGTTGGCGGGATACTTTGCATCAATAACAGTGATCTTCCGTCTTATATCATTCATGCATTAAGCAAGGAAAAAATAACTGTCTACGTACTGTAGTGGTGCATGTTTCCTTTTACAAAACCAACAAAAGTTGTGTGTACGAAAAACGTGACTTTAATTAGCAGCAGAGTAAAGAGCATCTACTGTGACCAAGTTTGTTGGAATTTATGTGTAGATATGAAAAATAACAACATGGGCACAGCACAGAAAATGACAATGAATGCGTAACTTGGACTGGCCAGTGAGGGTTGTTACACAGACTCTATGAAATGCTATCTGGAGTTAAGTAGTAACTTATGGTTTTGGTGAAGCATTGAAGCATCATATATGAACATGGATTTTCTAAATTTAATCCAGCAATGCACAGTGACTTCCCTTGAGCTTTGTATATTGTCACTGCAAAAGCAAGACACACAGGAAACTGTCATCAACTGGAAGTGGAGGCAAATCGGTACGATTCATTGGAATGTGTGGATCCAGGATATCTTCTACTTTACATTCGCCATTAATTATTGTTACCGTAATCACATCCAGCATTTGTTTTTTCAAGGGAAGTCTATTTGACTTTGTCATTCTTTGGAGTTTAGATAGCTGCTCGCATAGGCAATTGTCATTCTAGGAGTTTGGAAAAACTTTCTTTTCTAGATGGTGACTGAAGTTGACAGAAGTTCAGTGGAAATGATATCTCCTGTGTTTCACAAAGAACTGGAAGTTTGTCATTGCTCGTATCCATAAGTTGCTTGGCAAATGTTTTTGCAGAAACATCTCCAAGTAAATGCGCATTCATATTAGCCAACAATGTTATTTTCTTCACACCTCTAGGGAGCCGAATTCTTCAGGCATGCATTCAGCTTGTGTAGTGGTGTTGATATGCTCCAGTAGCATCCAGTGGCAAGTTACAGCAAAGTAGATAACATAAAAGCTGTCTAAAAAAAGTGTATGAGGTGTGGTCAAAAAGTAACATGAATTTTTGTTTTTCAAAAGAATTTTTATTTATCCATCAGCATCAACTTTGTCCCCTTCAAAGTAATCATCACCCCTCAAGTAACACACACTTGTGTGATCACTTTTTTCGATCACTTTTGGAACCCATTGTCATTATTGTGTTCAGCTCCTCAGCAAATCTGTTTTTATGTCAACAATGGTGTCAAAATGGCATCCTTTCATGGTTCTCTTCAGCCTTGGGAATAGAAGGAAGTCACAGGAGCCATGTCCAGTGGACACAGTGGTTGAGTCAACATAATGAGCCTGTTGTTTGCGAAAAAAATCATGCAGAAGCGAGTGGGCGCATAATCATGACGCAATTTCCATGAGCGGTTTTGCCACATTTCTGGTTGTTTTTCTCAGATTGCTTCATGAAGACAGCACGTAACTTCCACGTAGTATTCCTTATTGACTGTACGGCTATAAAGTAGGGACTCATATGACGCACTATCCCATTGTAATCAAAGAAAACAGTCAGAAGAATTTCTTGAAATTTTTTTCTTTCTTGGCTCTTCAGGTAGTTTTGCACTGGGATAATTGGGCCTTGGTTTTGACGTCAAACGCGTACACTCATGGTCTGTCACTTGTTAATAACCTTCTTTAGAAGTTCTTGATCATTTTCAACTTCATTCAACAATGCCTGAGCATGTCTACGTGATATCATTTTGGTCAAAATTCAACCATTTCAGAACAAACTTCGCTGCTACATGTTTCATGTCCAAATTCATGGGAAAAAAATCTGGCATGAGCAAAAGAATATGCCAACGTCATCAGCAACCCCTCTGATAGTGATCTGGCATTTTCCAAAATCATTTTCTTGATTTTTCCACATTGTCGCCAGTAACTGATGTGCTGGAGTGTCCAGAGCTGTTATCATCTTCAGTGTCTTCTCGGCCCTCTTTGAAATGTTTATATTACTTGTTAACTCTTGCCTTACTCATAGTTCGTAGTATATTTTCCAAAAGCCACAGTTAACATTTCAAATGCAGGGTTGCACTTTATTCCATTTTTCACACAAAATGTAATGCAAATTTTTTATCTATCTTTTTCAAAAGTAAAAATTCACTGCTGAAAACACATATAACCTTTTCAACTTTCAACTATGAACTACATATTCAAAACAGCTGAAAATTCAAATGTCCATCAAGAACAGGCATAACAATAAGGTAAAAAAAATAATTGAAAATTAGATTTATAGAGCCCAAAAAATTAAAAAGCTCCCCTGTTACTTTCTGATCATACCTTGCATGTGACAACTTTCACTGGTGTCAAAGGCTATTAGTTTCAAACAGATGTACCAGCATCCATTTTCATACAAAGATTTATCTATTATATTTATGGCAACTTTCTGAGTCGCTTGAAAATAACCTAATGTTAAGGCTGAAATTGACAGCGGACACAATAAATTTCTCAACAGCAACTGGAGCAGTTTTCATTAGTTCATTAATTCAGTCATGTTTGGTTCACAGGTTGCTCACTTGTTCCCATCGTTTCTTTGATGTTTCAACTGCAGGGCACATACAAGATTCATTTACCCTCTTATTCAGCATGAGTACTTGTTTCATAAGTGAAACAAACACATGTAGCAGCAAATTTTGCTCTGAATTGTTGAATTTCGACCAAAAATGACATAACGCAGACATGCTCAGGCATTGTTTCGTAAGTGAAACAAATCAGTCTATACATATTAATGTTGTCTGTGTAAGGGCCACAGACTTGGATGCAGCTGCCACACGTGGGTATGAGTGCAAGCTGATATTATTGTGGAATGCTGACGACCTGTGGTGTCAGTATACGACAGACCCACAGCACCTCACACACAAAGTAGTTGCATCGTGTTGCTAGTCACCTGCACAGGCAGAACAGTTTCCAACGCCCGCGGTTCCGATGCAGATTTATATCTTTTTCAACTCACAATGGAGCATTGACAAACCCGTATTTGTTCGTGGCGGAACATCAGACACAGTTATGATGGGTCGGCATAGCAAGGACGTTATTATAAATGTATTCATAAAAATAAAGTGGTGTTGGCTAATAACTCATAGTTCATGTATTTCTGTACTTCATGGATAGAATGCCCACAATAATCCTGACAAATACCAAGGGAGACAGTCAGCCAAGGATACGAACCTCATAATGCCTTATATCTGCTCTTTAGTGCTTAGCAGTTTTATAGTAACAGTATAGAATTGAACACATAATCTCAATGTTTCCTTCCATTTGCTAAGTGAAAATGCTCGTGGAACAGGCAAAAAGTAATATAAATTAACTGAGGATAGCCCTAACAAATTGTTCACATGTTTTCGTTCACTCTTGTTTACTTAAGTTCACACTTTTATTGGCCAGACTTTACATCATGGAAATGAAATTATACGGTTCGTTCAGAGAACGCGCAGATGCCACAATGTCAGTATGTAAGATCAACAGGAACTGGAAAGGCACAAGTGCTTCAAGCTCTTTTTTAGTTCTTATTAGTAACTGGAGTATTCATTCACCTGAATTGAAGATTCACTTATGTTACTTTTCTTTATCTTTGACAGAAAATATCATGAATTTAGTTCAACTTCTTCATCCTCTTCTTCAATAGTTTTAGTCAGACATTCAGCATGATGACTCAATTTACTTGTGACACTTATCACAGAAACAGCTGTACTTCAGGTGTCAAACAATGAAAAGCCATTTTGGGCTGCTTGTGCTAGGGCAAAGCTGCCACACATTTCACAAAAATGAGTGGCATCTAGTGGTTATTGACACAAGTAAAGATGTGATATTTCACAAAAATGAGTGGCATCTAGTGGTTATTGACACAAGTAAAGATGTGATGCAGTCAACACCTTGTGGTTATTGGTAAATGCTGTTGCCTGATAGAGCAACAGGCTGGTCAGACGGTTTTTTTTTCTGAAGCATGTGTTATAGCCTATATATAAATTTGTATACTTCATGAAGAGTAGAGTCTTTAAGTGAAGGGAGCACAATGTCATAGCATTCCAAAGTGTTGTAATTCAGCGAAGAACTGGGATAAAGTTGCAGAACTTTCCAAAATAGTTGAAGAATTAGCAGTGTGTGTGTGTTATATAGGATTTATGTTATTTTAGCTCACTCTGTTTACCCCAAGGACACTTTAAGTGTAAAATACATATTGTCTCAACAGCATTTCTCCCTTGGTGAAGAAGCTACATCTCTTGTTTTTAGTTTATGAAGTACTCTGTTTTCTGAGCTAGTTGCCTAGTAGCTTGTATATAAAACCTGCAAGTTTTATATCTTTTGAGTTAATAGTTTTTGAAGTAGATGAGGGTGAAGTTTGTCAGAAAAAAATTGCTGCTAAAGTAGGTTATTTTTTAACCCTAGTATCTCAGAAGGGATACCATGTTTACAATTGTTCATTAAAGTTAGTCATTCAATTCAGTGTTA
This sequence comes from Schistocerca gregaria, assembly GCF_023897955.1. Lineage (NCBI taxonomy): Eukaryota > Metazoa > Arthropoda > Insecta > Orthoptera > Acrididae > Schistocerca > Schistocerca gregaria. The sequence goes on along the minus strand of NC_064921.1, from coordinate 603,670,399 downwards.
ACAAGCATCACAAAACATTAGATTTTTAACATGTTTCTCATTCACAATGTCATTAAACAATGGAAAATCCAGGATCTAATGTAACAATATTAGAGAAGCAAAGCTGCCACTCACCATATAGCAGAGATGTTGAGTCTCGATAGGCACAACAAAAAGATTCACTCAATAATAGCTTTTGGCCATTAAGGCCTTTGTCAGCAAAACACACACACACACACACACACACACACACACACACACACACACACACACACACACACACGTCTGCAGTCTCAGACAACTGGAACCACAATCTTTTTGTTGTGCCTATCGCAGCTCAGCATCTTTGCTATATGGTGAGTGGCAACTTTCCTTCTATCGCAATGTCATTAACAACTTGTGTTAGCCTGTGTTGGCTTCTACCAATACTAGTTAATAAGATAGTAAAAAAACTAGTATCCACATTGGCAAGAGACCAAACCTTATATAACCAGCCTAATTGTGGGACTTATTCTAGATATTTACATTGATGATGATTGACCGCTGCTTAAGTTAGATTGAAATAAATTCACTGAATGCGAATAACATGGCATCAGATGTATTAGGTATATGTTCTACCTGTTGCTGACATGTGAAAACTGGCACCAGACCAGGACTCGAATATGGATTTCCCACTTATTACAAGCCATCACCTTACCATTAAGCTATCAAGACAGAGTGTCATGTGGGAGTTTGGGGTCAGTCTAGGAGGCGTGCACAGATAGCCTAATGGTGAGTCGGAAATCTGGGTTAGAGTCATTATGCTTGTCTGGTGGCTTTAAAAAGTTATGTGCCCAATAACATCATGAGAAAAATTAGTGTCAGCATCACAAAGCACTCCATTTGATTACTTTAAAAGTATTGACATGCTTTAATTTTGAGGGTTTGTTTCCAGAGGTATTCAAAAATTCCAAATTGCTTTTTTTACCAATAAAAAGACTAAAAATAATTAAATAATTTTAGAATTAATAGAAGTCTAAAATAGTTGCACTTGCAGCGCACTCAAGTCGAGCACAAAAGTAAAACCACAGGGAACCATAGGAAGCACTAGCATAGTTTGGACTGCTTACAAAGCATTTTTACAAATATCTGGATACAGTTATGGACTTGTGGAGGAACTTTAAAGGAAGTTACTAATAATGGAGCAGCAGATGTCCAAGAAACTGATGCTTTTAAGTGTGCATTGCTTGTTATGCGTCTTTTCCTTGGAATTTTTCAGGTAGACATAGATTTCTGTTTCTTCGTATATGTCTATAAAGTATCTCTTCTTCACTGTATGAAGAAAGGACTGATGAATTAAGAATGTTTTTGATACTGTACACTATGTGCCTCTCTTGTGCACAGAATTGAAAACAATCTCAGTATTCTGATGAAGAAGGGAACCTTATGGACATTTATGTAGAATTAGAAATCCACATCCACCTGAAAAAATCCAAGGAAACAACAATTAATGATCAATGCACAACTAGAAACACCAGTTTCTTGGACATCTACCACACTATTAATGATAACTTCCTTCAAGCTTACTCTGCAAGTTCGTAATTGTATCCAGATGTTTTTAAACATGCTTTGAAGCAGCCCACAATGCAGTTAAGCTACATTCATTAACGCCCTTGAAACTTCCCTGCAGTTCAATTTTTGCATGCTAGAGGACATAACCCTACACTCTACTTGGATCCCCAGTCCACTGCAATTATTTTACATTTTTATTAATTCTAAAATTATTCTTAAGCTTCTATTGGTAAAATCTGCAATTTGATATTTTTGAATTTGTCTGGACACGCCCATACTTTTAATGTAATAAAATGGATTGCTTTATGATGCTGACACACTAATTTTTCTTATGATGTTATCAGGCATATAACTTTTTAAAGCCACCAGACTTGTAATTTTTTTTTAATCACTTGACATTGCTCTTGTACAGCACAATGTAGGTTTCTATATTCTATATGCACTTATGCTGTAAGTACATAGGCCTTGTTTTATCCCCTTCTATTATATACAAGTACAATATTTTTGTATTTATCATATTTATGGCAGTTTGCAGAACATATTGAAAATGGCCTAATGTAATGGCCAAAACCTGTAGTAGTGGACACAAAGCTAACAGCAATTGAAGCAGTTTTCATTAATTAAATGAACAGTTGCACAATCAAGGACACACTCATAACACGGAGAAACTAATAAATGAATTTTTTGAAATTCATTTCCTGCGAATTCCTCAACATCAGCTGTATTAGGACCAGATTTGCTGCCAAATAGTGACATGAAAATTTTTGCTGGACTGGGACTCGAATCTAAATTTCCCACTTATCTGGAGCCAACATTTCAGCTAGCCGTGCACACTTCCTCGACTGACCCAAACCTCCACATTATCCTGTCTACAGCCTTATTCCGTAGTCCATATCATTCATCACTTAATGCAAAATTCCCACAACAGAGAGAACAAGACAACAAGGAATTGGCGCCAGTTAAGTTATCAACATGTGCCATGCCTGAGCGGGCTTGTCTCATTCTCCCTGTTGCAGGAATCCAAGTAACTTTATGAGCATTAGATGATGAATCTACATCTACACCTACATTCTGAAAACAACCGTGAGGTACAGGGCAAAGGGAACATCTCATTGTACCAGTTATTAGGGTTTCTTCCCATTCCATTCATATATGAAGTGTGAGAAGAATGATTGTCTGAATGCCTCTGTGCATGCAGCAATTATTCTGATTTCTTCTCACAATCCCTATTTGAGCAACACATAGGAGATTGTAGTATATTCCTAGAGTCACATTTAAAACCAGTTCTTGAAACTTTGTTAATAGACCTTCTCGGGATAGTCTATATCTATCTTAAAGAGCTTACCAGTTCAGTTCCTTCAGTATCTTATGACACTCTCGAGCAGATCAAATAAGTCTGTGAGCATTCATACTGCCCTTCTCTGTACACATTCAATATCCCCTATTAATCCTATCTGGTATGGGTCCCACACACGTGAGCAATATTCTAGAACTGGTCACATGAGTGATTTGTAAGCAATCTTCTTTGTAAACTGACTGCACTTCCCCAGTACTCTACCAAGAAACCGAAACCTACTACCTGCTTAGCCATGACTGAGACTATGTGATGATTCCATTTCATATGCCTACGAAGTGTTACACCCAAGTATTTGTACGAATGCCCGATTCCAACAGTATAATGGCATGTGACGAGGGCCTCCAGTCGGGTAGACCGCTCGCCTGGTGCAAGTCTTTCAATTTGACACCACTTCAGCGCCTTGTGCGTCGATGCGGATGAAATGATGACGATTAGGACAACACAACACCCAGTCCCTGAGTGGAGAAAATCTCCGACCCAGCCGGGAATCGAACCAGGGCCCTTAGGATTGACAGTCTGTCGTGCAGACCACTCAGCTACTGGGTCGGACATTCCAACTGTGACTCACTGATATTATAGTTATAAGATACATTTTTTCTTTTCGTGAAGTGCAAAATTTTACATTTCGGAACATCTAAAGCAAGTTGTAACTCTTTCCACCACTCTGAAATCTTAGAAATATGTGACAATACGTAGCAGCTTCTTTCAGACAGTACTTCATTATAGATAACCGCATTATATGGAAACAGTCAAAGGCTTCTATTAATATTGTCTGCAACGTCATTAATATACAACATGAACAGCAAAGGTCTCACCTGAAGTTACTTCTACAACTGACAATGACTCTCCATCCAAGATAACATGTTGCATCTTCCCTACCAAAAAGTCCTCAACACAGTCACAAATTTCACTTGATACCTCATATAATCGTATTTTTGATAACAAGTGTAGCTGTAGTACCGAATCAAATGCTTTCTCGGAAATCAAGAAATACTCCATCTACCTGCCTGCCTTGATCCAAAGCTTTCAATAGGTCATGTGAGGAAGGTGCAAGACGGTTCCACATAATGGATAATTTTTGAATCCATGCAGTTGACAAGGAGGAGGTCATTCTGTTCGAGATACCTCATTATGTATATGTAAAGCAAAGAGGTTAGACAAAGATGTCAGTCGAGGCGGAAGTACAGAGGCAAAGATGTTGTTGAATGACAAGTGATGTACGAGGGGCAGCAGACAGTGTTTGTTGGTAATGAGGATCACCCTGTGGCTAAACATGTCTTGGTGCATGGGCAGCACATCTTGGCACAGTGTTACACTGTCCGGGTTATCTGGACACTTCCCACTGACATCAACCTATCAGAACTCCGGAGATGGGAACTTGCCCTTCAATATATCCTCTCATCCCCATTACCCACCAGGCCTCAACCTCCGCTAATTCCAAGTTGCTGCCCCTCGTACATCATTCCACAACATCTTTGCCTCTGTACTTCAGCCTCAAACTGACATCTGTATGTCTGCCTATGTCTGTATATGTGAGGATGGACAGGTGTGTGTGAGTGTGTGTGTGTGTGTGTGTGTGTGTGTGTGCGTGTGTGTGCGTGTGTGTGCGCGCGCGCGCGCGCGCGCGCGCGCGCATCGAGTGTATACCTGTCCTTTTTTCCCCCTAAGGTAAGTCTTTCCGCTCCTGGGATTGGAATGACTCCTTACCCTCTCCCTTAAAACCCACATCCTTCCGTCTTTCCCTCTCCTACCCTCTTTCCTGATGAAGCAACGTGGGTTGCGAAAGCTTGAAATCTGTGTGTGTGTTTGTGTGTTTTTTATTGTGTCTTTCTACCAGTGCTTTCTTGTTTGGTAAGTCACAGCAAAATGACATCTGAATGATACCTCTACATGTTTGGTTCTTGTGGAATAAATAACTGAAAGTGTTCCCAGACTTTATGCACACCCTGTATACGTCTTTAGCAGTAGATTTGATATTCCCTTCTTTACCTCCACAACTCACTTCACGTGTTAGTGACAGATACCAGATGTAGTTGTGCTAACAATTAATTCCATCACTGAAAAAAAATCTCATCTATTTCTAGCCAAATGGAAATCAAAATATTATAGTTCAACAAAGCTTGAAAATAAATATATATATTAGCAAATACTTGATGAAAGGTTCCTTTTTGTGAAGCTTATGTTAATACAATTAGCAAATTTATTAGCGGTTCAAATGGCTCTGAGCACTATGGGACTTAACTTCTGAGGTCATCAGTCCCCTAGAACTTAGAACTACTTAAACCTAACTAACCTAAGGACATCACACACATCCATGCCCGAGGCAGGATTCGAACCTGCGACTATCGATTTATTAGTGTTTTATTAAATTTCTATATGTTTTAAAATGGGACACATGCACGAAAACACCCGCTGGTTTTGCATGTGTACTGAACACTTGATGGAACACACAGGTAAGTACCTGTTGCTACACTGTGAACAACAAATACCTCTGTATTAATTTTCATACAGATATGAAAATTGCACAAAGGCCTGTAGAACAACCATCTCTTAACACAGTGCAATTTATTGAAGAATCACGTTAACAAAATGATAACTTACTTCAAGTTCTGTATCAATAATGCTGACTTCTTTGGCATTCTCAAGAGATGAGGATTCAAAAAAATTATCGGAAATAATATCTGAATATTTGGGGTCAAGTGTGAGAACGCAGTTCACAGAACAATCTGTTGATAGTGTGTCGTTTTCAACTTCATTATCTTCATGTATCCTGTGAACACCATCTTCTGATGGACCCATTACGCCTCGTATATCCCAAACTGTCACATCAATCACCTGTAGAAGGAAGATAATACAAAGATAAATTATTAATTAGGAGTGCACTGCTAACAAATTAGTTCCGCAATAAAAACATGATATGAAACTAATGAACTTAATATTAACAGCTGCATTCACTGAACTTTACTGGGTGTGGTCTCCTCATACTTTTGAATTGGCTAATCAAGGTAGTTGCACGAGTACCTACATTTTGGTAGGACCTCCAAACCATGGTACAACTTGTGACTTTTCACATATAAAAATCACTACCAGGGGTGAAAGAAGCAAAATGTGGGAAAAAACTTGAAGATTGAGGGTTAAATATTTGTGGTCTTACACTTAAAACACTACGGTACACAATTAATCTCTATACAAACATAATTAAAAATGATCAAACTAACCATCTTTAAAGACTTGTGGAAATATCTGAAACGCTGTTACAATCGGACTTTGACTTCTCATGCAGAAACCTCCCTACTTCCCCTCCCCTGTACACACCATAAAACACACACAGGTACATCCCTCCACTTACGTTCTATGTCAATGACTATGTATGAGCACTAATTCAAAGGTCTTTGAGCTCAAATTCAATCCCAGCCAGTGGTTAGATTTGGTTTATTGATTCACCCTATCAACAGCCTTGGTGAAACAGCAGAGGAGCAAATACAAGAATTGGAAATGATCAACAGCGTGATGATACCAAAGGCATTGATCAACCTCTACAACACAGACACATAAGTTGTATTCACACAAAATGTGGCTTGTAATTCCACAGATAAAGATGTCATATTAGTCTCCTGTTATGGTCTATGGGAAGAGGTTGCCAAACAGGAGGTAGCCGTAAGAAAAATATTGCACAACCAATGAAAGGGTAACATTCAATGAGCCAGACCATAGAATGTCAGAACATATCGTATATCGGACGTTGGATCCGCAGCTGCAGTTTTACGTGTAACATGATATATACAGTCTTTCGCAACTGTAATACAAGACTTATTTAGAGCAGCATCTTTTGCCTTATTTTAAAGTACTTTCAGCGGTAACTATAACACTGTGGCTTTTCTTACAGTTATGTTTGCCAAGACAGTAAACAATTATTTTTTATTAGAAGGGGAGAGGGGCGGAGGGAGAGGCTTATTTTACTTTTACGGTACTGTGGGGAGGGGTCGTAAGTGGGTATGCTGATTTATGTGATACTGTTTCATTGCTGGCTACAGGGTTTGTTATTTATCTTCCGTGTTTTATTGGCTTAAAGAGCATTTGGTTGCTAATATTTCTTTGGTCACTCGGTGTTCTTGCCTTTCAAATTTGAAAGTTTTTGTTTAGTGTTAGATGTCTTTAGGTACTGAATCTGGTCTTTTTATATTGCGGCAGGGTGGGGCCTTTATTGTCAGAGATGTTCTGTGAATACTGAATGAACCTTCGTTTCTGGTTCGTCTAGTATGCACACAATGCCATCCATGTATCATCACAGTATAGCAGATTGTACGTATTTGCCTAGTGCTATTTGCTAAAATAGTCTTTCCTCTGTTTTGCTCTATGAAAATATTTGTTAACTGACCGGAAATGGGGAACGCCTTTGGCAATCCTTCCTCTTATAAGAGTAGTGCTTTATTAAGTTCAAAGAAGTTTTGGACAGTAATAAGGTGTAGGAGTGTGCTTATCGCGAAACATGTTCCTGTGGTAATTGACTGGAAGGATCTAAGTCTTGTTCTATTACTTGAGTGTTTCCTTGACTGGAATTGTGGTGTGCTTATTTTATACAACAAAGGATGTCAACACATGTGTATAATCAGGAATAAATGTCTTTTATTGGTTCTTCCATTTTCCATTGTTCTGTCATCTTGTGTTCTGCACTGTCATGTGAATGTGTTAAACATAGCAATGGTGAGGGGTATGTAGATGCTTTTTTTGTAATGTACAACTGGCTTAGAGGGCGTGTTTACTTTAAGGATTTTTTGTTGGCTCCACAGTTTTGGAGTAATTGGGTTCATATGTGCCATATATGCTACTTGTATATCTTCTAGTTGCGGCCTATTAGAGTCTTCGGTGCATTTTTCATTTTTGTGTGGAACCTGTAAGATTTGACTTTACTTCTGTGATTTTACTATGTGTAGTGAATTCTTGACGTACTCTTGTTTACACATGAGAACTACTGTATTTTCCTAGCCCATCTTCATCATGATCATGTTTTCTCTAAGTGCTTTTACTCTAAGGGTTTTCAGTTTCTTACACTCTGTGGCTGTCTCTGTTGTTACATCGTGTTCATGTCTGGTATCTATGATGTTTTTAATTTCTTTGCCTATTAATTCTGCTGCTAGATCTACATTCATGGTGCTTGTGTCCTTCCTGTGCTCTTGATACTTTATGTTCTCAGATTGTATGATCAAATTTTCTATGCAATGTTCATTTACTTCTGTGTTTAAATTCTGTTTTAAACCTTTCCATAGTAGCTGTGTTTCTTCATGATTAAATTTAGTATCTGTGAGATTTACAAGACATGGCAGAATTGATGTGTGTGTTTATGCTTTTATGGGGCATTTTAAGTATATTCGCTCCCCTGTAAGCATTTTTGCTTCTTTTTCTTGGTTTTAATTGTTCTATGGCATTACAAGTGTGTTCAACGTTCTCCAGTATACATGAGAAAAGGGTGCTGTAGTTTATGGTGCGAACATACTTCAAACAACTTACATTTCAGTTCATAGTTTTTGTTATATATAGCGGAACTTCAATTTTACATTCTCTGATTTTATATTTTTCATGATTCTGCGCCATAAATTTGTAGCCCCTGTGAAAAGCCCATAAGATCAATGCTCAAAATTCCCCTATTTTATATTTCTTCCTATTAAGGTTTACCTCAATTCTAAGTTCTTACTCGACATCTCACTTGACTTTGTCCCGTTTTCTTCCCATTACCACTTGATGTGACTAAACAAGTTATAAGTGGCTTAACAGACAGGTGGTTTGTACCATAGGTGGTGGCAAAATTAAGGGAGTGTTCTAGGCCATTGTGGAGGGGGGAGATGTGGGAGAGGAAATGCTGACATAATCCAGGATCAGTGTTGCCAACACAACTAGCAACATTTAGCTTCACCACTTAATTATGATACAACTACTGCTAGGTAGCAGCGGTAATGGGAAAATGAGGCAGTTGCCATGAAGTGTTCTGGACTGAACCAAAACACCTATTCTTGTGCCACGTATAACTCAGTCTCATTTTTTTTCCCTTTATTTTCAATGTACTGTATTAAGCAACAATATGGGGGCGGAAGGGAGTGGGCATGCGACAGGCAAAGAAAGAATTTTTGCCATCAATAAATCTAATAATATTTAACATATGCCTGAATTTGAGGAAGAAATTTCTAATAATGTACTTCTGCACTATAGCACTGTATGCATTCACATCACAGATTATGGGGAAACTGGAAAGTGAGATGTAATGTTACAAAGACATGCTGAAAATGAAGTGGTATAATAAGAAAGGGAGATGATGTTCTCTTAACAGAAAGGAGATTGGCTACACACCTGTGCTTTCTTCACATTTCTTTGGGATGTAACATTCTTATACCTGACGGCATACTTAATCACAGAAAGATTCAAGAACTAATATGGATTACTGTATAAAATTTAATTATTAGAGCATGTACCAAGAAGTTGTATTTGTGAGATAAATGAGTCACATCTAACAGGACAAATTTTGTTTGGTTGGAAGGGGGGGAGGGAAGGGCATGTAGGAAGGGGGGGAGGGGGAGAGGGGCAGTGTCATCTGTCCCTCTTTCAACCCTATGAAGGGCTAAGATTGTAGTGAAATAAATAATGCCTTCATGCCTTCAAGCTGGAACAATTGCAATAGTAAAGATGAGAAGACCAAGACCAAAACTGTAATGAATATCAGTAGGAATAAGGTGAGAAATAGTCAGATCAGCAAGGGGCTGTCTCCTGAACTGTCGCACCTTCAATCCGTTATAGTCAAAGTTTTGAAGTTTGGAGCAGAACACCCTCTCACAGAGAAAGCATAAATCTGTTCAATTGTTCTTTTGTCAACAGCCAATATCAAGAATAAAGTATCCTTACAGCCTTCAAAGGAGTACTAAGCTTAAAGGAAAACAAATTCACCAGTACATTTATATTGCACATAAACTACTAACACAAAGTATGCTATACCTTAAGGTGTAATTCGACTAGTACATCAATAGCATTAAACAATAAAATGACATATAAATAATTTTCTATAATATTAAAATATTCCAAAAATGTCTGCTGTGAACTTAAAACTACACAATGTGACAATGGTCTAAAACCTGAAGGCTATTTGTACGATGTGTGCTGCAGCTCTCACGCAATAGTTTTCCTACCATGATTCCCACTGCCTCGGTAGTGCACAGTTAAACTGTAAGGTTTGTAACCAGTGAGATTCTGCAGTTACAGCAGAAAAACAGGCTGAAATATATCCCAACAAGTCATGACAAAAGACACTCCTCTTATCAAGTCACTCGAATTATTCAGACTTTATCTCACTTCCTAGTCCTCAATAGTTTTGATACTGCCTTCCCCAAAAAGTACTGAATGACTGAATAACCTAGTGAACAACGTCAGATTTAATTTCAATACCAGTACAATACTGGCCCATCTTCAATGCACCTCCATCCTGTCGTCGTTTTTTAGGGCCTTAGATACTCACACTGCAAAACAAAATCTAGATTTTCATGATTTAGAACATGATTTAATAAAAATGATTTAAAAATTTTCAGGAGACTTGTTTGTAAAAGTAACCATTCCTGGCATTTTTAGAAAAATCGTCAACTTTGCCCTTAATTTGTAAATCACTTAAATGGAGTAGGAGAATGAAATTTTATATTCTAAGACCTGGTATTGGTAAGTTATTACATGTGTGCATCCAGGTTTATCCCATAATTACTTCTAGAGATATAAAAAGCTAAACGGAAAACTTTTTTCATTATTTCACTTAACAGAGCACAAAAGTGGTACAAGTTTTGTTTCTTTCAAGATATCTTATGTCTCAAAGTTGACGAAAACTCACGGGTGCACTGATGATAGGTGCACCATGGGGCCAAAAAAATTACTATATCTCTGCAAGTATTAAACTGGTGATTGCAAAACTTTACCAATATTTATTGGGAACATATATGAATGTTCACACAAAATCTGTGATGATGATGTGGGAACTTCTACAGTACTTGGCGTGGAATGACTCAAGCTGCTCATGGGACTGAGATGAAATTCAAACTTATCAACTTCCAGCATGATAGGTGTATTGTCTGGGAGTACCCACACCCACTCATCCAAACAAATGACGCAATCTAGTCCTCTTAATAACCAAACTGTATTTAGTAATTGGGCTTAAGGAATTGTAAATCAGAATGTGTTTGTTGTGATCAAGAGGAAGGAGGAGGACATCTGAATTAGGGCTTAATTCGTTAATGCTTTGAAGGGTTTGCTGATACATTAAATCTGTTAAGCAGTTACTAATTGTCCTTTATCTGTCGAGACTAACAGGGAAAAGCAAATAGAAATTTTTAGGAAGTCACAAAAAATTGTGTGACTTATGACATAATTACTGATTTGCTTAATTCCATCAGCTCAAGCAAGAGTAGGTCACATGCCGTGACGATATGGACATTGACATTGCAAGACTTAAAGAAGAATGGGCATCACAGGAGATAGTGGATAGGATGTGAAGGAATAATGGAGAAATTGAGAAGTATGAAGTGTGGAAAGGCAACCCATGAAGCTGGGACCAATTACTCATTTCCAGCAATCTGCATCAAATGCTCTGGCTGACACTTCAAATGCTCTGGCATTCACCCAGTCTGGAGCCGAGACTGTCCTGTTCTGGTTGGGGAATGCAAAATGCAAGAAATCAAAGTGACCAAGCAGATCCCATAAGCAGGTGCCAAAAATGAATATAAGACAACAAAGCACTCGTCTTTGCCATTCTTAGCTTCCTTGGTGCAGAAACCTGTTCCCAAGGTTGAAACAAACTATATCTAGCTTATTACTATCCCTAACGAGCACCTGTAGATGCCAAAGCAAAATGAGTGAAGACATAGCAGCTGTGAAGACATATAAGCTATTACAAAGAGACCAGTAACATTTTGCAGTGAGTGTTGAGAAGGGACTCCGAAAGCAGAGGGCCTTTCAACAGCCCCTTTCCCCATCGTAAGTGAAGGTAATGGAAGTAGGGGAAGGGTCACGATGTTCAAGTCAAAAGCTGTCCTGGGCACTATCAGACGTCATTCTGGTATGTTTGACTGATGAGGAGGACTTCATGGATGTCAATGCCTGATCACCATGCCCAGGCAGCCCCTCCACTTCATAAGTGCTTCACCATTCCCAGGATAGGGATACATCAAAACAAACCAGCTGAAACGGCTCCCATACTCCATACGAATGGATACAGGACTGATCTGGAGGAACTGAGACTCCTCATACAGGACAGATCTTCCAAGAGACTCATTTTAAACAGTCTGATGTTTTTGAGCTGTGTGACAGCATCCAGGACTGCATAGATCACATTACAGCCATGATTCACAATACTGCAGATGTCCCAGTCAACAGGAACAGACAGGAGGCAGCCTGTTCTTTGGTGGAAGACAAGTGTTGCTCTACAGTCAGGGACATGAGGCAGCTATGCAAATATTCAATCTGTGCCCTACAGCAGTTACATATGTTCTACATTTGGTTGGCTTGTATTTGCTGAAAAAAAACTTTTGATCCATTGATGTACACTGCTTTTCTTCTGTGAAGATGGTTTTAATGACTGGAACTGGTAAGAATACAACATACAACTGTACAGCTGATGTAACAAATGTACTTTTTCCAAAATATAAAAATGTTGTTGATGGTAGCTATGATGAATTTCAACCTGTCAATGATCCTCACAAACTATCTCACGGGTCCTATGCCAGATAAACTGCAGTTCAGAGCCCCATTCACAGCATACTACTGGGTCTTTGGTAAATGCAGATATATTCGCATGTACCAGGTGCCTTTGAGTTAATCTTCAGTTTCCCAATCCTTGTTTCTGTCACTTTTGGTCAAGCCTCTAACCACAGCCACGAGATTTTCCACAAGGATGCATTGCTCTTGTATGCCAGTTGTTGTTGCAGCCTTAGCCAACTTGTCAGCTTTTTGATGTCCCACAATCCCATCATGGCCCCTGATCCACACAAATGAGACACCCTTACCAGTTTCGTACAACTCTGATAGAGCAGCACCTCTTCTGTATGTAAGGTAACACTTCCCCTTGTACTTACCAAATAAGTTTTCTCTAAGAACAGCTGTCCTTCAAAACGACAAAATGGTCAGCCACTAAGATCATGCCATAAATTATTGGTCTGTCAATGGCTGAGAGTTCAGCTGTGAATATTGAAACTTCTTTGGTAGACGAAGTAGTTCACTCTTGTTATTTTTAATATCAACATAGGCACAGCCAATGCAGGCCTTGCCTTTAGATCTGTCAGTATACACACACATGATGAAGGCTTTCTAAATTGCTGTTATTCATTATTGGGTCCTCAGAGTAGTTCAGATTGCTGTGTATGTCTAGTACCTGGATGATAAGTTCATACTCTTGGTAGCAGTTGCGTTCTTGGAACTAGGTGTTGGTAATGCTCAGTGATGAAAGCGCCTCCACAAGTGGTCATATTGATTTGCATATCCAGTAACGGTTGGTGCAGTGTAGCTCTATAAGGTCACAGACTTTGTTTGTCAGCACATCCGCAAAGTGTTGTAGCTGTTTCTGAATAAATTTTCTGCTGAGGTATTGTCTATGTAGTGATAAGAGTGTTTCCACTGTTTTGAATAACAGTGTGTTCATTGGGCTGTATCCCAGAACTACTAGGCATAATCATTGAGCTTTGTATTAGTATCTATGAAGCACCTGCAGCAGCTTTCTAGAGGCCATCCTGTAAAACATGCAGGCATAATCTAGATGAGGTTGCAGCAGTGCATGATACATATGTAAGGATCCACATCCCATGTGTTTCACTTTGTGGCACGAACTATGTTCAGAGAGCTCTCACACTTATCTTTGACATGGACTTTATGGTAGATTCATCAGAGTATACTGTTTATTTGAAGGCCTAGATATTTCACACATCCTCTCAAGGGAGTAAAATGCATGCTGATGTATTTACCTGTTTTGATTAAGCATAAATGTTCAGTATGATTAAAATTCTTCTGGGTGTTCTACCAAATCACTGTACAAAATAAAATACTTTACAACAAAACTGACATTTTGGCCACATTATAAGTGTTTTCTTCAGGGCAAGACTGGTTTTACTGATTTATTGCTAACAATCGGTATTAATATACAAAATTTCTGGAACTTGATTGGCCTTAGAATACAACAGGTTAGTCATGATGAGGGAGGGGGCACGAGGAGGCCATTTGTGGACTATCTTGCTTGTCGATGATAGGCACCTGCCTGCAAATCCGCATTTGGATTCTGATGGGCAGGTTTTCTTTCTGCTGGGTGTGGAAATAACCTGTTAGTTGCTATATAGCTGTTTCTTTAGGATGTTCATCTGTGCCCAGTGAGTTTCTACCCCATGACCACTCCCAGCCTGTCGGCCTATGATGGTTGGCAGCCAGGGTGCTGGAGGTTTGTAGCCATCTTCTCTCTTAATGTTGTCAGACTACTAAATAATTTCAATCACCTCTCGTATTTTGTGTTGGCTTATCCACAACTCTTTTGCAAGTATAGGGCTTCCAGGAACATTATGGGTTGCCCACAGCCATGTTGGTGTTCTGCTCTCACTAAATTTGTGCTGTGCTAATCACATGTAGAGTTGTTCTGGTACTTGTGTTCTGACTGGCCTCCTTGTCTCCCCGATAAAGGCAGCTCCACACTCGCATTGTTACTCAAACTCTCTTGCAGCATTAAGGTCTGTGGCAGTTATGGAAAATTTGTTGATACCTGGTTGGCAGAGGACATGGCCTAGCTGTCCAATGGCACCCTTCACATACCTTATGTGCAGTAGCGGAAGCTTCTCTTCCTTACCTCCTTCTCTTGTTTTATTCTTTTTGATCTTAGCTGCATTTCTTTTAATGTTGTTGTCATAATCATTCTGTACCATTATGCCCTATTGTTGGCTATGGCACATACATGACACATTTGTTACCTGGCCGTATGGGAAACAGAGTCAGGAAACTTCCATTGGCATTTAAACAGCCTACAAACAACTCATGCAAGAAGCCGAAAACAATGATACATTAACATTTTTGGACATGGAGGCAAAAGAACTGCCAACCCATTCAAACTAATACCTTAACAGTGAGCTACCAATACCCTCAGAAGTAAGGCCAATTCACACTGGCCATCATGTCACATCCTGTAAAAATATTCTGCAATGACTTTTATATGGCGGCATCCACATTGGCTGTCCTGTCCAGCCCCATCGCATCTCCATCAGTTTCCAGGAAGAAAATTTTGAAGGTTGGCGTTATCTGACCATTGTTGATCGTATGGCCACCAAGCTCATTTTCTCCTGATCCACGGCTATGTGGATTTCCACATTTCATTTCTTAGTGTCTTTTTTTTTTTTGGCTGATATTAGTTGTTTGTTATTTGTTCTAATTTGATTCACTTTGTTAACATTTGTAAGTTTACAATAAATGATGAAAGATTACTGAAGCAAAGAGGCAGCAGTAATGCATTACTTGCCATCTACTACATTTATAACTGCATTTTTATACATACTGGTACAGTATTTAATATTTTACAATGAAATGAATTGCAATATGGCTGCAACTAGAAGTGAAAAAATTACTGTGGGTAGAATCACATTGATCAGAAACAGGAATTTATTTGTAACCTGTCAGGGCTTTGTAATGTTTCGGAAAGAAATGGACTGAACTCTTCAGACAATGCAACAGAGGTAAAATGCTTTTTTTGTGAAGTACATATCAAGTATTAGAGCTGTTTGTTTAAATATGTTTGTGGCATGCTTATTTATTGTTAAGTAGCTCTCTTCATTGTGCGTGAAGCAGTTTTGCAAGTGTCAGTGGCCAACATTTATGTGGTTTCATTAACTCCAAAACAAATACAGCACTTGAGCTATTAAAAGTCAAATACAAGACGTAAAGAAAACCTATAAATTTTAAAGGGAAAAGTATTGATGAAGATATGGCTATTGCATAAAAATATGCACTGAACTGGCACTAAACTTAACTTTAAACAAACCAGTTTTTCATGGCATGTGAAGGGAGCTTATAACACTGTGTTCCTTTTACTAATTCTGGACGCAATTTGACGTAACAAGTGCAAAAACTGATTCTTCGATTTTCTACCATATTTTATGGACTACGTGACAATTTTTATTTGAAATATTGCCTCCAAAATTCAGGTGTGTCTTATACTCAAAATTAATATAAAAATGTCCTATGTCTGATTTAAAATTCCTGCCAGTCTTAAAAATGGCCATATATTCAATGCCTTAGGAAACCTCTCTCTTTTTGACGATACTAGATTTAACTGGCAGCAGCAGTGTACTGACACGACAAACATTACAAGCTTGCTAACACTGTCTCCCATCTACCCCACCATACACAAACTCAGAACACCATTGCAGTCTATGGTTCCAGTGAACTTGAACTGACAGTGATGTATGTTATCAGTAACAGGACAATATTTTTGTTAGCAGCTAGTTTTGTAATGAAAAAAAAAAAGTTATTCATGTGATGTGGGCTATGAATTGAAGGTAATAGCATATGCAGAAGAGCATGGAAACAGAGCAGCAGAGAGCCTTTCGGCCCTCCACGAACAGAAAAAAACTATTTGCAACAGGTGGGCTAGTAAAGAAAAACTGGAGGGGGAAAAAAAAAACAATGACATTGACAAAATGTGCAAATAGAGAACAGAATGCGTAATAGCCAAAAATAGAAGATGATGTGCTGAAATGTATTGAAGAACACCATCAAAATGGCACTGGAATTAATACAAAAATGATTCAAATACATGCTCATAAGCTATATGCTACAGTGGAACTTAATTGACTTTAAGGGGAGAGTTGGCTGGTGCTACAGGTTTATGAAGCATCATTGACTTATTGTGCAAACTAAACCCAAAATATCTCAGAAAATTCCATAAGAGTATGAAGATAATATTTTATCTTTCCACTGTTTTATTATTCAACATCGAAAGAAAACCCAGGTGGAACTAAGCCACATAGTGAATATAGATTATACTGCTCCAACATTTAATGTACCAAGTAACAGAACCGTCGTCACGAAAGGTGCTACAACTGTAAAAAAAAAGTGGACATGAAATAAAAGATGCACTACACCACTGTCCTTTCATGTTGTGCTGACATTACTAAACTTAATCCAATGATAATTTTCAAGTGGAAAAAAAAAAAAATACCTTCTGAAATACTCCCATGAGTTGTAGTTCATATACATGATGAGGGTTGGGTGGATGAGACTGGCATGAAATTATGAAATAACAGAGTGTGGGAGAGAAGGAAAGATATTTTATTGAAGAAAAGTTCTCTTCTTGTGCTAGATCAGTTTAGCAGTCATTAGAAAAAAATCTGTGAAAGAGAAACTGAGGCATGGGAATACAGAGCTTGCTGTTATTCTGGGAGGACTGACTTCACAATTGCAATCTTTTAATGCCCCGATAAATAAACCATTTAAAATGTATATGACAGAGATATGGAACAAATGGATGATGGATGAAATCCAACATGAATTCAGACTGAAGGGAGCTTTAAAATGACCAACAATAAAACAAATGTGACAGAGGATGAAACAGTCATGGTCTGGAGTGAGAGAAAATATTATTAAATCTTTCAACATAAAGAACACTCTCAATGACACTGAAGACCATCTTATATATGAAGAGGACAATGATGATGTCAAAGAGGAGGAAGAGGAGGAGAAAGTTCAGACGATGATTATCAGGGATTTAAAGATCAATTCGGTTTCATAAACAAAGTTTTTTTTTTTTTAGTCTGACTTTGCAATCTAATAACAAAATTAGTAAAAATGTTATTTTTTTAAAAACTGCTTAAAATTAAGGTGCGTCTTATACTCCATAAAATACTGTATAAAATGCAGAGTCGTCTTCTGTGAGTTGCTTGTACAGTGTGTGAAATTCCCCTTCTGTATCACATAATCACATGTTTACGACTGACACTTTTTTTACGTTGTTTTATGCTTCTGTCCTCCTCCTCTAACGTGCAAACTATCACCACAAGCCATCCGAGTCCAATAAATTTCATTTTTATACAAAGGTCAAAGTGAACCAGGAAGAAATGTGAGAGCTCAAAGCGGTTGTGAGGCTGCAATTTCGTTTCCTGGAGGCAGATAACAAGTGGACACTGCGATTCTATGAGAGTCATAAGTCCTCTTTTTGGATCAAAGGATGCAAACATTCCTTTGGAAAAGAGTCATTACAAGGAAAGAGGAGGAGTGGAAAAATGAAGTGTGGTCACCTCGGAGGCTGCAAGAAGCCAGCCTTCAAAGACTCACTGCTACAGGGTGCAGATGCTGGAGGATCCTGCTCCATGAGATCGACAGAGGTGTTGGCATTCTCCCTCTGTCGATCTGTGGAGTCCAGGGCAGAAAAACAGTTGGTGGTGCGCACCGGCAACACGGAGGTCGACCGAGCGAGGGTATCATGTGGTAACACCGTCGAAGAGGATCTCCAAGTTTGCAAAGGACTTGACCTCTTGGAGCCTTTCTGATTGGCAGACATAGACTCTGATGTTTACTCACTGGAGGGATGTAGGAAGTCTTCACTGGAGTATTCTTTCTGTCCTTTCTGGCCTGCCAGTTGTGTAGAGGTGACTTCGCCTGTGAGATGAAAGTTTGGTGATTGTTGCACAGCTAGACAAGGAGATGACGATGCTAACATGACAATGGACAATTTCACAACTGCAATGCTAAATCTGAGGTCACATGTCTGCATGGACATGTCCTTCATGGAGTGAGATGTAGCAAGAAGAGTACTGTAGGTGACAGATGGTAGAATGTAGGGTTTCCGACTAGCCAATTTTTCTTCACTCGGATCTCCTGGAAAGTCCACTCATTGAGATACATGGGACAATCCTGGGAGAAGGTGGCGTGGTCACCATTGCAGTTGATACAGGGGGGAGAAGGACGTGCTTAATTGCCCTTGTGAGCATCCCTATCACAAGTTACACATTTAGCTGGGTGTCGACAGGACTCTCAAGTGTGGTTGTAGGGATAACACTGGTAGCAGTGTATCTGGTTTGGGATGTATGGTCATACTATGATAACTTGACAGCCTGCTTTCATCTCTGACGAAGAACCATTCTGTCAAAAGTGAGAAAAAGAGTGTCTTTGGGCACTGAGGATGCATCTACTTTTTCCATTACCTGATGGACTTGAAAAAAACCCTGATCAGAGAAGTAAGTTTGGATTTCTGCCTCAGTCAAACCATCAAGCAGCCCAGTGTAAATAACACCATGGGAAGAAATCAGTGTTCGATGGGCCTCGACATAACAGGATTTCACAGGGCCAGTAATTGCATCAACACCTTTCTGAATAATAAATGGAGATACCATAGCAAAGCACTGACTGTCTTCAGTATGTGAAACCACGAGGAACTGTGGTGCAGCTGGGAGGGTCTTTGAATTATTAGCTTCATTCTCTCTCTGTTTGGTAGACATTGATAGTAAAAAAGATAATTGGCTCAATGCAAGAAAGCCCCCCCCCCCCCCCCCCATGACTGCTAGTGTCTCCGATGGTGCGCTCTTTCCAACTGGGGGCCCTTCTCAGAAGGGGGCACACCCGACTTAGGTGGTTGTTCACACTTCAGGTCATACCTCCAAAACACCTGACAGAGGGACCAATCAGCAATTTAGGAATGTAGCACCTCAGGCAATCATCCCTCCCTGGGCCTGGCCTTTGTCAGGGGATACACGCGAAACCTACCTGTCAACCTGGGGCTGGGAATTATGCGTTACCCAGTCACCTGTTACATATCAGATGCGTGGGCTGGCCTTCAGGAGAGGAAGAAGGAAAAGACAAACCTTTTCAAACACCAAAGCACAGAAAAGATAGGAGAAAGGGAACAAAAAAAGAAAGAAGGAAAGAAAGACAGTGGAGAGACTGTTCTGATATCGGTGACTGAATATTCAGACCACAGTTTCAACATCCCAGACATGTTCGCCAAGTGAGGGGAAAAAGAACAGAAAGAAGATAGGCATGCAGCGTGGACGGGAAAAGATGCTGCAAAGGCTGAGGCCCTGTGATAACCAAGCATGAAGCCCCCAAAGAGTAGCGAGCCACCTGGGGGCGCACTTACGATTCATGCCCGTGTTGTTTTCACTTAGGGTTTCCTCTAGTTTTTTGTCACTAGGTTTCTGTTTATAAAATCAAAGGCTTTTATGAAGTCTACAAACACTACATAAAACTTAGAGCTGTCTTCAAGGTCTTCCCATACACTCTTTCCAAGGCTATCTATCATGGCCAGAACTGATCTTTCTTTCCTGACTCCCATTTGGCTTTTGGGAAGGTGTAGTTGATTTGTTTCTTTTATTCTTTTTGTGAATACTTTGAAAGATTAGTTTTCTAGTGTCATGGCTTTGTTTTTGCTAGGGTCTTGAGGTCTACTTTCCCTTTATATAGCACTTTTGCTATCGATTGTCTCCACTGTTCTAGAATGGAGGCTGTTTCTAAGCACTTATTGTAGAGATTGTCCAATTTGCATTAGTATTTGGCAGTGTGTTTTAACTATTCGCTATATAGTCTGTCAGAACCTGCAGGACCCATTTCATGTTTGTGGCATTGTCTCCTGTCTCTTCTCCAGTCTGCCTTTTAGTCTTTGTTCAGTACGTGTTCTGCATATTTTCTGTGGTGCACTGCAATATATGGGCCTCATACGTCTCCCTCCTTTTCTTATACATATATTGTTTTTTGACACAAGTCATAAGATGTCAGGGGTTCTCTGCACACGTTTTTAGTTGGTTTAGGCGTTCTAGTGCATCTTTTCTTAGCCTGTAACACTCTGTGTGAAACCATTTTTTCGCTCGTCTTTTGTACCTGGATTGGCAGATTGTCTTAGGAGTTCTCCTTTCGCTTCTGTTGCTTCCTCCAGTCACAAATTGTCTATTACAGGGTGTACACGTGGACAAGGAAAAAAAATTCCCGGATTTCCCGGTTAAAAATACACTTTCTCCCAGGTGAAAATACACTTTTGCCGTGTTAAGTGACAGTATACTCTTCTTCGGCACTGCAAAAGTCATCAATCCTTTGAAAGTTTATGGTTTTATATACCGATGTAGAATTTCCCGGCACCTTAGAAAACGAAACTCAGCCAGAAAAACACATTTTGAAAGCCCTTTGATGTGGAGCAACATGTACGCTGCATATTTTCATATTACAAAGGTATATTCTTGAATTCCACCAAACAACGCATGTCACTTTCCGAAGCATTGAAATCGAGTTTGCGATGCACTTTTGTAAGCATCATAGCTCATTCACGTGATCTCGCCAGCTGATGACAGCAATAGCACACGTGATGTAGTCAGCCAATAGCAAGATCACTCTTAAGTAGCGCGAATACACAAATAAGAGAAGTTAATGGCTTAAATTAATATACATAGCATTCACATATAATACTGGTCTCGAACATTAATAAGTTGGAAGAGAAGCTAAGCTTCCATATACAATGTTGATCTTTTCTGCGCATGTTACACTTTAAGATACATCACACAAATGTGCCAGTACAATTTTTAATAATGACGCAAATGTCTCATCTGGGCTCGAAATTCTTCCAAATGGTCGTCCTCAAAGAGTTGATTTTTAAATGAGAGTCAAACGCTTTGTGATTTAAGAAATTCATCATACATTCTCGCACATAGTTCATCTTGCGTAAAAGGAAATCTGCTTTGAATGTAACGCTGTTCAAACCACCATTCGCAATATTTTGCCGTGACCTGTTAGAAATAGGTTCGTTTCAGCAGTTGCAACAAAGCGCCAGATAACTGACGTCACTGCGCTTGCGCAGCTACGATGACGCAGGAAGTCCATATATTCGTACGTGTAAAACATTAAAAGATCTTACATTGTCATAAAAGAAACAAGACATCATAAAATATTTCAAGAGCGTCGGGATTTCGCGAACCATACTAAAATGCATAATTCGGCTTAAAATGCACATACATATGTAAATTTTCTGGAGTACCAGTACTCATGTTGGGTTCTTTATTATAGCATAATGCCATACGTGGACTTGAAATGCAGCGAACAACTGAAACTAGCCAATAGTGTGAAATTAAACACTTCGTTTCAAATTAATTGACTGCCTCAGTAGAAAGGATTAATAAAAGCCAAATCTCTTTAGAAAACCGGCGAAAATAACTTCATTGTTCTGTAAGCCGATTAATGCTTGACTATCAAAGGTGGAGGTATTTTGCTCTGATTGTTGCCAGCATCATATTTAAGAGAGGATATGGAGGCCAACAGGAACTGGAAACAACTCTTGGATTTCTGTGCCAGTATGGGCTTAGTAATCACAAACTCCTTTTTTAAACATAAGAACATTCACCGGTATACTTGGGAAGGCAGGGGAACCAGATCTGTCATTGACTATATAATAACAGATCAGGAATTCAGGAAGGCTGTGAGGGACACACGTGTATTCAGGGGATTCTTTGATGACACTGATCATTATTTAATCTGCAGTGAAATTGGGATTGTGAGGCCGAAAGTGCAGGAGGTCAGGTCCATATGTAGAAGGATAAGAGTGGAGAAACTTCAGGATAAGGAAATCAGGCTCAAGTACATAACAGCGATCTCAGAAAGGTACCAGTTAGTTGAATGTAGTCAATTACAGTCATTGGAAAAGGAATGGACAAGGTACAGGGACACAGTGCTAGAAGTGGCTAAAGAATGTCTTGGAACAGTAGTGTGTAAAAGTAGGATGAAGCAAACAGCTTGGTGGAATGACACAGTCAAGGCAGCCTGTAAAAGGAAAAAAGAAGGCGTATCAAAAATGGCTACATACTAGAACTCAGGTAGACAGAGAAAGTTATGTTGAAGAAAGAAACAAAGCCAAACAGATAATAGCAGCATCCAAGAAGAAATCTTGGGAAGACTTTGGAAACAGGTTGGAGACTATGGGTCAAGCTGCTGGAAAACCATTCTGGAGTGCAATTAGCAGTCTTCGAAAGGGAGGTAAGAAGGAAATGACAAGTATTTTGGACAGGTCAGGAAAACTGCTGGTGAATCCTGTGGATGCCTTGGGCAGATGGAGGGAATATTTTGAAGAGTTGCTCAATGTAGGTGAAAATAGATCAGCAATGTTTCAGATTTCGATGTACAATGGGATAGGAATGATGATGCAAATAGGATCACATTTGAGGAAGTGGAGAAAATGGTCAATAGATTGCAGTGCAATAAAGCAGCTGGGGTGGATGAAATTAAGTCGGAACTCATCAAATAGAGTGGAACGTCGGGTCTTAAATGGCTACACATGATAACTGAAATGGCCTGGGAGTCGGGACAGGTTCCATCAGACTGGACAAAAGCAGTAATCACACCTATCTTTAAACATGGAAACAGAAAAGATTGTAACGACTACAGAGGTATCTCTTTAATCAGCGTTGTGGGTAAAATCTTCTCAGGTATTGTTGAAAGGAAAGTGCGAGTATTAGTTGAGGACAAGTTGGACGAAAATCAGTGTGGGTTTAGGCCTCTTAGAGGTTGTCAGGACCAGATCTTTAGCTTACGGCAAATAATGGAGAAGTGTTATGAGTGGAACAGGGAACTGTACCTATGCTTTATAGATCTAGGAAAGGCATATGACCGGGTTGCTAGGAGGAAGTTATTGTCTGTTCTACGAGATTATGGAATAGAAGGCAAACTTTTGCAAGCAATTAAAGGTCTTTACATGGATAGTCAGGCAGCAGTTAGAGTTGACGGTAAATTGAGTTCATGGTTCAGAGTAGTTTCAGGGGTAAGACAAGGCTGCAACCTGTCTCCACTGTTGTTCATATTATTTATGGATCATATGTTGAAAACAATAGACTGACTGGGTGAGATCAAGATATGTGAACACAAAATAAGCAGTCTTGCATATGCAGATGACTTAGTTGTGATGGCACATTCGATTGAACGTTTGCAAAGTAATATTTCAGAGCTAGATCAGAAATGTAAGGACTATGGTATGAAGATTAGCATCTCCAAAACGAAAGTAATGTCAGTGGGAAAGAAATATAAACGGATTGAGTGTCAAATAGGAGGAACAAAGTTAGAACAGGTGGATAGTTTCAAGTACTTAGGATGCATATTCTCACAGGATGGCAACATAGTGAAAGAACTGGAAGTGAGGTGTAGCAAAGCTAATGCAGTGAGCGCTCAGCTACGATCTACTCTCTTCTGCAAGAAGGAAGTCAGTACCAAGACTAAGTTATCTGTGCACCGTTCAATCTTTCGACCAACTTTGTTGTATGGGAGCGAAAGCTGGGTGGATTCAGGTTACCTTATCAACAAGGTTGAGGTTACGGATATGAAAGTAGCTAGGATGATTGCAGGTACTAGTAGATGGGAACAATGGCAGGAGGGTGTCCACAATGAGGAAATCAAAGAAAAACTGGGAATGAACTCTATAGATGTAGCAGTCAGGACGAACAGGCTTAGATGGTGGGGTCATGTTACACGCATGGGAGAAGCAAGGTTACCCAAGAGACTCATGGGTTCAGCAGTAGAGGGTATAGGAGGAGTCGGGGCAGACCAAGGAGAAGGTACCTGGATTCGGTTAAGAATGATTTTGAAGTAATAGGTTTAACATCAGAAGAGGCACCAGTGTTAGCACTGAATAGGGGATCATGGAGGAATTTTATAAGGGGGCTATGCTCCAGATTGAACACTGAAAGGCATAATCAGTCTTAAATGATGATGATATCAAAGGTGGAACTAAAATCTGAATCTATTAACATATTTTAGCCTGCCGTAATTATGTGAAAGTATTTTACTTAATTTGGTACCTCTCGGCCACAAAAATCCGTTTTGTTATCATTTAACGTGACAGCTTTATAAACGAAGAGGAAACAACAAAATCACTGAACGTAAACACAGGTTACGTGGAGACGACCCACTTCCCCACCACATCTCGGACTGCTCTGTGCATCAGCCCCGGATCTACGATATTTCCGAACAGGGGCAATATTAAGTAGCGGCGTCCAGCCACACTTCCGTAACCAGAAGTGCGAGATGGTACTACTCATATGCGATTCAACTGCGCATGCGCTGGAGCCAGCCCGCAACTGCTTAAACGAATCTAATTTAAACAGTTGTCACGCCATGCTCATAGGAGGCAATTTGTTGTTCTAAGGCATTGCATAGTGTTCCTAAAACCTTTGACACAGTTTATTGTTGGCAGACGCTTGTATGAGCACTGTTTGTTGTAAGAGGTGCATTCAAGTTCTAAGGCCTCCGATTTTTTTTTTTTTTTTTCTCCGGACTGGAAAGAGATAGAAACATGCGCATTGTTTTAAAACGAGGTCGCGTTTATTGTCAATACGTCCCAGAGATGGCACCACCGTACGGCAGATGGAATTTTACCACCAGCAGCGAGAATGAGAACTGTTATAATTACTTAAATTGGCGATGTTTTCCTTACTTGAACAGTGTGCAATCATTTGTTTTCTGAATTTGCGTAGTGTAAAACCAATTGAAATTCACCGACCGTTGAAGGAGACATGTGGTGATGGAGTTATGGATGTGTCGAAAGTGCGTTCGTGGGTGCGACAGTTTAATGAAGGCAGAACACTGTGTGACAACAAACCGAAACAACCTCAGGCTCGCACAAGCCGGTCTGATGACATGATCGAGAAAGTGAAGAGAATTGTTTTGGGGAATCGCCGAATGACTGTTGAACAGATTGCCTCCAGAGTTGGCATTTTTGTGAGTTCTGTGTACACAATCCTGCATGACGACCTGAAAATGCGAGCAGTGTCATCCAGGTGGGTGCCACGAATGCTGATGAATGACCACATGGCTGCCCATGAGGCATGTTGCCAAGCAATGTTGACGCGCAACGACAGCATGAATGGGACTTTCTTTTCATCGATTGTGACAATGGATGAGACGTGGATGCCATTTTTCAATCCAGCCAGTCAGCTCAATGGAAGCACACAGATTCACCGCCACCAAAAAAATTTCGGGTAACCACCAGTGCTGAAAAAATGATGGTGTCCATGTTCTGGGACAGCGAGGGCGTAATCCTTACCCATTGCGTCCCAAAGGGCACTACGGTAACAGGTGCATCCTACGAAAATGTTTTGGAGAACAAATTCCTTCCTGCACTGCAACAAAAACGTCCGGGAAGGGCTGCGCATGTGCTGTTTCACCAAGACAATGCACCCGCACATCGAGCTAACTTTACGCAACAGTTTCTTCGTGAAAACAACTTTGAATTGATTCCTCATGCTCCCTACTCACCTGACCTCGCTCCTAGTGACTTTTGCCTTTTCTAACAATGAAAGACACTCTCCGTGGCCGCACATTCACCAGCCGTGCTGCTATTGCCTCAGCGATTTTCCAGTGGTCAAAACAGACTCCTAAAGAAGCCTTCTCCGCTGCCATGGAATCATGGTGTCAGTGTTGTGAAAAATGTGTACGTCTGCAGGGCGATTACGTCGAGAAATAACGCCAGTTTCATCGATTTCGGGTGAGTAGCTAATTAGAAAAAAAAATCGGAGGCCTTAGAACTTGAATGCATCTCGTATACAGCGCACTTCCTTTGCAACTTAAGTTTTACTTTTTTTTTTCTCCCGTTCGTGTTTTGTTGCTGCAGTATTATTCTGCAGTAGCAGGATACAATAATATCCTTTGTTAGAGCATTGGTTCTTACCAGTCAAAATCACAAAAATTTAACTGTAAACTAAAACAATGAAAAATTCCCGGAATTCTAAATAATTCCCGGTTGTCCCGCGTCGTATACACCCTGTATTAGCATTTCAGTTTGGTGAATATCAACTGATTTTGCTTCCACTTTCTGAATGTCTATTGTTCTCAGAAGTGCTTGTGCATCTTTGTCTTGTGCTTTCTGCCATTCTCCTTGGACATTTATTTCCAGGAGGAGTATGTTCGCAAAGTGGCTTGTTGTTTGCAGGAGGAATATGTTTCTGAAGTGGTGTGTGGTTTACAGTCCTGAGAGGTGTTATAGTGACCATGATTGTTTCCCTTATGAATGTGTATGTAGTTTTATAAATGTACATACCTACAGCACAGCATAGTAACTTCCGAGAGCACTACAGTAGGTACATTGTGTAAAATTTGATGTACATTCAGCAAGTCATCATGTGGCTTATTCGTCCACAGAAAACTGCGAACTACTGTTGTGATTCCAGCAAGCAATCTGAAATTTGATAAGGGCCTTGAGAAAATAACAAAGGGAAAGACTGAGGACGCTATTTCAATAGACTTCTGAATAGTTTCACACCCATCTTGATGCAGAACAGCGCTGAAAACACCGCCGCACTGGTCCAATGATCGTGACGGGCCAAATGTCTCACGAAATAAGCGTCAAACGAAAAAATTACAAAGAACAAAACTTGTCTACCTTGAAGAGGGAAACCAGATGGTGCTATGGTTGGCCCGCTAGATGGCGCTGCCATAGGTCAAATGGATACCATCTACATTTTTTAAAATAGGAACCCCCATTTTATTACATATTCGTGTAGTACGTAACGAAATATGAATGTTTTAGTTGGAGCACTTCTTTCGCTTTGCGATAAATGACACTGTAATAGTCACAAACATATGGCTCACAATTGTAGACGAACAGATACGTTTTTTTAAATTAAAATACAGAACATAGGTACGTTTGAACATTTTATTTTGGTTGTTCCAATGCGATACATGTACCTTTGTGAACTTATCATTTCTGAGAATGCATGCTGTAACAGTGTTCAAATAGCTCTGAGCACTATGGGTCTTAACATCTCAGGTCATCAGTCCCCTAGAACTTAGAACTACTTAAACCTAACTAACCTAAGGACATCACACTCATCAATGCCAGAGGCAGGATTCAAACCTGCGACCGTAGCGGTCGCGCGGTTCCAGACTGAAGTGCTTAGAACCGCTCGGTCACCAGCGGCCGGCTTGTTACAGTGTGATTACCTGTAAATACCACAATAATGCAATAAATGCTCAAAATAATGTCCGTCAACCTCAATGCATTAGGCAATATGTGTAACGACATTCCTCTCAACAGCGAGCAGTTCGCCTTCCGTAATGCTCGCACATGCATTGACAATGCGCTGACACATGTTGTCAGGCGTTGTCGGTGGATCACAATAGCAAATATCCTTCAACTTTCCCCACAGAAAGAAATCTGGGGACGTCAGATCCGGTGAACGTGCGGGCCATGATATGGTGCTTCGATGACCAATTCACCTGTCATGAAATACACTATTCAATACCGCTTCAACCGCATGCGACCTATGTGCCGGACATCCATTATGTTGGAAGTACATCGCCATTCTGTCATGCAGTGAAACATCTTGTAGTAACGTCGGTAGACTATGACGTAGGAAATCAGCATACATTGCGCCATTTAGATTGCCACTGATAAAATGGGGGCCAATTATCCTTCCTCCCATAATGCCGCACCATACATTAACCAGCCAAGGTCGCTGATGTTACACTTGTCGAAGCCATCGTGGATTTTCCGTTGCCCAATAGAGCATATTATGCCAGTTTATGTTACGGTGTTGGCGAATGATGCTTCGTCACTAAATAGAACGCAAGCAAAAAATCTGTCATCGTTCTGTAATTTTTTGTGTCCAGTGGCAGAACTGTACATGACGTTCAAAGGCGTCGCCATGCAATTCCTGGTGCACAGAAATATGGTATGGGTGCAATCATTGTAGATATGGCATTCTCAACGCCAACGCTTTTGAGATTCCCGATTCTCGCGCAATTTGTCTGCTACTGATGTGCGGATTAGCCGTGACAGCACCTAAAACACCTACTTGGGCATCATCATTTGTTGCAGGTCGTGGTTGACATTTCACATGTGGCTGAATACTTCCTGTTTCCTTAAATAACATAACTATCTGGTGAATGGTCCGGACACTAGGATGATTATATGTCCAGGATACCGAGCAGCATACATAGCACACACCTGTTGGGCATTTTGATCACAATAGCCATACAGCTACACAATTTCGACGTTTTCCGCAATTGGTAAACAGTCCATTTTAACACAGGTAATGTATCACAAAGCAAATACCATCTGCACTGGCGGCATGTTACGTGATGATTCTAGAATTGGGCAAATACCCCTCGTGTCCCCCGCCCCCACCTCTTCCTATGGACATCTATGCTGTATACGGGAAAACAAACACCTTCCAGCCAATTACGGGTAACTGATCAGGTCAACTACTTAAATGTGGGGAAAAATACCACAGAATTCAAAGTTTGGGAGCAAGATGGGATTATAAGAAGTTCCTGATAATTAATGGTAGGGAGGGGCTCTCTCACAATAAATACTTTTCTTTCCTATCGGCAAGGTAGTTTGACTGCAGTTTTTAAACAATGATAATTTATATTGAATAAGATTCATGTAATTAACATACTATGAAATATCAAACAATGGAAAATCCAGGAAGGAATGCAACAATACAACAAAAACGATAGTTGTTACTTATCATATATCAGAGATGCTGAGTCACAGAAAGGCAAAGGAAAAAGACTTTCGAAAAGTTAGCTTTTGGCCAAGGCCTTTGCCAAAAAAAAGTTTGGGGTGTAAAGGGACTAAACTACAATGTCATCAGTCCCTTTTTTCCTAAAGCAAACATGTATCAAGGTAAAACAATTTAAAAAAAGAAGTTGGGAAAGTAGAAGGTCGTTAAACTAATGGAGAACCACACCGAAAGAGAAAATGAAAGAAGCGAACCAAAGAGGAAAATGTAAACTAAAAGGAATAGTAGAGGCTTGTGCTGGATGACCACAAGTATAAAAAAGGATGAGCCAGCCACTCTGCAATATATTAAAATCTCCAGCCTAAAAGACATGGAAAGATGAACATACATAAGGAAAAGACAAAACACCAGGGCAAACAAAATGCAAAGAAAAAGTGAGGGAGAGTTAAAAAGGAGGGAGGGTGAAGGCCTGGGAGAGACGGCCACACTCCCACCCTTAGATTGAGTGATAGAAACCCTCTAATGAATAAAACGTAAAACAACCCCAACCATTGAAGCACTGTCACCCAACACCAGAGGCAAGGTGCTTGTAAGGTTAAAAGTCCATCACAGAGCAGCTAAATCAGGACAGTCCAACAAGATGTGGACGACAGTCATGTGGGAGCCACAGCAACACTGATGTAGGTCCTCACAATGGAGAAGGTGACCATGTGTTGGCCAAATATGGCTGATACAGAGCCAGCAAACGACAATGGAGTCCCTGCAAGTGGTTTTGCGTGGATGACCGCCACACATTTGTTGTCTCCTTGAGAATTCATACCTTATTTGGTGCACTAAGGGTGCACCATTCAGTATCCCAATCACGAAAACTCTGTGGCAGAAGACTGATTGAAGATCAGTCTCTGGCAGGCCAATCTCCAGAGCTAGTTTCCTGGTTGCCTGATAGGCCAGGTGGTCAGCAAGTTCATTGCACAGGATCCCTGCATGTCCTGGGGTCCAAATGAAGGTCACTGAAAGTCCATTGCTGCCGAGGGCATAAAGAGACTACTGGATAGTCAATACCAAAGGAGGGCAAGGGAAGTACTGGTCAAGAGCTTGTAGGCTGCTTAAGAAGTCTACAAATGACAAAAGACTCCCCAGTTCAAGAGTGGATATGCTCAAGAGCTTGATAGATGGTTACCAACTCTGCAGTGAAAACAGTGCAGCCAACAGGCAAGGAACTCAATTCAGTGTATCCAACGTGGGTGTAAGCAAAACCAACAAGACTGCCGGTCACTGATCCATCGATGTAGAGAATGCAAAAGCCAAGTTAAGTAGGTATCACAGACCGGTTGGTTGGTTTAAAGGCGGGAGAAGGGACCAAACTACAAGGTCATCGGTCCCTTGTTCCTAATAAAACAATGCCACAAGTGTGAGAGCAAAACAAACGAAACATATCACACAAAAAGGAAAGAAAGGAAAAGCCACAAGAACAAAGGAAAGGCAACAAACACTAAAAGAAACAAAGGAGGACAAGAAAACAGAGAGACACTAGAAACAGAAGAGAGTAAAACATGAAAGCAGATTACAGTGGCTGGCCAACCACGAGAATAAAAAGGGAAAGCCAGTCAATCTGCAACACACACCAGTTCCAAAAAACCCAGCCACTCTGCAACACACACCAGTTCCAAAAAGCGGTAAGTCTCAACTACATCAAGTAGTTGGTCATTGAGGTACAGTTCTGGATGGGGTGGACAATACGACAATGACAGAAGTGCATGATGCAAGCCTTGGTGGCTGAATACTGAAAGCTGTGAGTGAGTGTGCCTTTCATATGGCTCTCTGCAATAAGCATTCACCCGCACCAATGGAAGAGGAGCAGAAAAAAATACAAAAACTGTCAGCATATAGGAGGGGAAATACTGAGGACCCTTCTGCTAGTGAGAGATCGTTAACAGTAATTAAAAAGAGTGGGGCACTCAGGACAGAGCCCTGCAGGACCCCATTCTCTTGGATGTGGGGCAAAATGTGAGAAGCACTGACACAGACTTAGAAAGTGCAGAGCAACAAGAAGTTACATATAAAAATCGGGAGTGGGCCCCGGAGAGCCACTCATGCAGAGTAGTCAGGATGTTGTGTCGCCAAGTGGTATCATAGGCCTTTGACAGGTCAAAAAGAACGACAACAAGGTGGTGTTGCTAGGAAAACAGTGATCGAGTGACAGACTCCAGGTGGACCAAGTTGTTGGTGGTGGGGTGCCCTTGGTGAAAACTGCCCTGGGACGGAGCCAGAAGTCCCCGAAACTCAAGAAGCCAACACAACCGCCGGCTCACCATACATCTGAGCAGCTTGCACAGAACATTGGTGAGGCTGATAGGACGATAGCTATCCACATCTAATAGGTTCTTGCCAGGCTTTAGCACTGGAACCATGATGAAATGGAAATGCTGTGTGGCTAGGGCCTCCCGTCGGGTGGACTGTTCACCTGGTGCAAGTCTTTCAAATTGACACTACTTTGGTGATTTGTGTGTTGATGGGGATGAAATGATGATGATAAGGGCATTCCAGATGCAATTTGAAGACGGCAAGGAGGTGGCGCAGGTAATCCGCTCAAGGGTGCTTAATCATTTGAGAATGGATATGGTCTGGGCCAGGGGATGTATCAGTGAAGTCTGCAACAGCACCGAAAAATTCCCACTCACTGAAGGGAGCATTTCATGCCTCAGAGTGGCAAGGAGCAAAAGATGGGTGTTGCCGTTCTACCTGCTGTTTGAGGAAACAAAAGACAGGTCAGTAATTCTCAAATGCGAAGGTGCGAGCATAATGCTCGGGCAAGACACTCTGCGATTGCATCTGTATCAGCACACACAACTCCATGTGTGGAAGTTCCAGGTACAGCTGTAGGGGTTTGATACCCATAAAGTTGTCGGAGCTTGGTCCAAACCTGGGAAGGAGTGGTTCGTGTTCCAATGGTAGAGATGTATAATTCCCAATGCTCTTGCTTCCATTTTTGATGAGTAGGCAGATCTGGAC
This sequence comes from Schistocerca gregaria, assembly GCF_023897955.1. Lineage (NCBI taxonomy): Eukaryota > Metazoa > Arthropoda > Insecta > Orthoptera > Acrididae > Schistocerca > Schistocerca gregaria. The sequence goes on along the minus strand of NC_064921.1, from coordinate 603,638,035 downwards.
AGAACTGTTTGAAGGCAATGAGGTTCTCCAGAGACTGGTGGCATTTATGACACTGGAGAATCCACTACAGTCTTAAATGGCCACAGCAATTTCTCATGACCACCAAGGCACTAACTTCCGCCACAGGTAACCTGAGGAATAAGGGATTGCCGATTCAGCTGTGGCAACAATTGTAGTAGCGACACTGTGGATCACTTTGTCGATGTTGCCATGCAAAGGAGATTCAGTGGTGGTGGTGGCAGTGAAAGCAGCCCAATCAGTCTTCGTAAGAGCCTGACTGGGCAAGTGTTCAGATAAGTGACACTGGGAGAGGAACAGGAAGAGCGGAAAGTTGTCACTAAAACACATGTCGTGATGAGCTCTCCAGTGGATATACGGGAGAAGGCCAGAACTGCAGATCGAGAGATCAACGACTGAGTATGTGCCATGTGCCACTGAAGTGTGTGCAGCCACATGAATAGCAAAAATATTTTGTTGACACCGACCTACATCGAAAGGAATGATCACCACGATAAAATAAGGGAAATCAGAGCTTGTACAGAAAGATATAGGTGTTCATTCTTGGTTGGTTGGGTGTGGGATTGAAGGGACCAGACTGCTAAGGTCATCGGTCCCTTGTTCCACGATAAAATCACACGAAATAAAAGCTGTCAGTCGTTAAAAACGGAGAACTGAGACAAGGGACGACACAATACAAGAAAGACAGACAAAGACCAGACAAACGGAACTAAAATCACACCGAGTGTGAAGGTGGTTGGCCGACCATGAAAATAAGGAAAAGCCAACCACCAAATGACATTAAAACCCACAGTTTAAAACCACAGGCCAAAGGCCCAAGTCAATACAGGAAATAAAAGGACAAACACTCAAATCATACGATAAAAACCCCCTGCCCGAATAAAACTCAACACGAGGTCCGCCATAGCAAAGTCATCACATAAAAGGGCAGGGAGGGTATCAGGCAGCGCAAACGTCTGCCTGAGTCCTGTTAAAAGCGGGCAGTCCACCAAAATGTGGACCACCGTCAGAGCTGCCCCGCAGCGACATAGCGGTGGGTCCTCCCGGCGCAACAAATGGCCGTGCGTCAGCCACGTGTGGCCAACGCGCAGCCGGCAGAGGACGACAGAGTCCTTCCGAGAGGCCCGCATGGAGGAGCGCCACACACCGGTCGTCTCCTTCACCGCCCGAAGTTTGTTGGGCGTGGGCAGGGTGCGCCACTCGTCACCCCAGGTACCAAGCACTTTCTGGCGCAAAAGCGACAGGAGATCACACTCCATAAGGCCGAGTTCCAGAGCCAGTGAACTCACTGCCTGTTTAGCCAGCGTGTCAACCCGCTCATTGCCCGGGATGCCGACATGACCTGGGGTCCAAACAAAGACCACGGAGCGGCCGCAACGGGCAAGAGCATGGAGCGACTCGTGGATGGCCATCACCAGACGGGAACGAGGAAAGCACTGGTCAAGAGCTCGTAAACCACTCAGGGAGTCACTACAGATGACAAAGGACTCACCTGAGCGGGAGCGGATATACTGTAGGGCGCGATAGATGGCAACTAACTCGGCAGTGTATACACTGTTCCCGGGTGCCAGCGACCGTTGCTCACAATGATCCTCTAGAGTAAGAGCGTAACCAGTGCGACCAGAGACCATCGAACCGTCGGTATAGGCCACGGCAGATCCGGGAAACTCGGCAAGGAGAGAAACAAAGCGGCGGCGGAGGGCCGGAGGAGGGACCGAGTCTTTCGGACCCTGTGCCAAATCCAGCCGAATGCATGGTCGGCGCACACACCAAGGGGGCAGACGGAGATTGACCCGGAAAACAGGCGGGAGAGGAAAAAACTCAATCCCACACAGTAGAGCCCGGATGCGAACCGCGATCGTACACCCTGACCGGGGCCGCCTGTCTGGAAGATGGACGATCGAGTGCGGGAACAGGAGACGGTAGTTGGGATGCCCTGGCAAACTACAAACGTGGGCAGCATAAGCGGCCAGAAGTCGGTCGCGCCGGATCCGCAATGGAGGAACACCAGCCTCCACAAGTAAGCTGTCAACAGGGCTTGTCCGAAATGCTCCTGTGGCGAGTCGGATCCCGCAGTGATGGATGGGATCCAGCAATTGCAATGCCGATGGCGATGCCGAACCATAAGCCACACACCCATAATCAAGGCGGGACTGGATCAGCGCTTGATACAGCCGGAGAAGGGTGGACCGATCGGCACCCCATCCGGTGTGGCTAAGGCAACGGAGAGCGTTTAAATGCCGCCAGCATGTTTGTTTAAGCTGCCTAATATGAGGCAGCCAAGTCAACCGGGCATCAAATACCAGTCCCCAGAACCGATGCGTCTCTACCACAGCAAGAGGTTCACCGTCAAGGTAAAGGCGTGGCTCAGGGTGAACCGTGCGACGCCGGCAGAAATGCATAACGCAGGTCTTAGCGGCCGAAAACTGGAAGCCGTGCGCTACAACCCACGACTGCGCCTTGCGGATAGCGCCCTGCAGCTGGCGCTCAGCAACTGCAATGCCAGCGGAGCTGTAGTAGAGGCAGAAGTCGTCTGCATACAACGAAGCTGCGACGGACGATCCCACCGCCTCAGCGAGCCCATTGATCGCAATTAAAAACAGGGAGACACTGAGGACAGACCTCTGTGGAACCCCGTTCTCCTGGACCCGGGAGGAACTATGGGACGCAGCAACTTGCACGCGGAAGGAACGATACGACAGAAAATTCTGAATAAAAATCGGAAGCGGGCCCCTAAGACCCCACCCATGAAGTGTGGCCAGGATGTGATATCGCCAAGTCGTATCGTACGCCTTCCGCATGTCGAAGAAGACGGCAACCAGATGTTGGCGGCGTGCAAAGGCTGTACGGATGGCAGACTCTAGGGAGACCAGATTATCGACGGCAGAGCGGCCTTTACGGAACCCACCCTGAGACAGAGCCAGAAGGCCTCGAGACTCGAGGAGCCAACTCAACCTCCGGCTCACCATACGTTCTAGCAACTTGCAAAGAATGTTGGTGAGGCTTATGGGGCGGTAGCTGTCCACCTCCAGCGGGTTCTTGCCAGGTTTCAACACAGGGAGGATGATGCTTTCTCACCATTGAGACGGGAACACACCCTCAACACAGATGCGGTTGAAAACATCTAGGAGGCGTCGCTGGCAATTCACAGAGAGGTGTTTCAGCATCTGGCTGTGGATGTGGTCTGGCCCAGGAGCCGTATCAGGGCAAGCAGATAGTGCACTCTGGAATTCCCAGTCGCTGAAAGGAGCATTGTACGACTCCGCGTGGCGCGTGTGAAAGGAAAGCCTCCAACTTTCCAACCGCTCTTTCCGGGAGCGGAAGGCCAGTGGGTAATTCGAAGATGCGGAACACTGAGCAAAATGCGCTGCTAACCGGTCCGCAATCGTGTCGGAGTCAGGACACACCACTCCATTCAGCGAAAGCCCAGGGACAGAGACAGGTGGCCGATAGCCATGGAGTCGCCTAATCTTAGCCCAAACCTGCGATGCAGAGGTACGGACGCCAATGGTGGAAACATACCGTTCCCAGCACTCCTGCTTCTGTTGGCGAATAAGGCGTCGGGCACGGGCATGGAGCTGTTTAAAAACGATGAGGTTCTCCAAGGACGGGTGCCGCTTATGGCGTTTAAGAGCCCGCCGGCGATCTTTAATCGCCTCTGCGATCTCGGGCGCCCACCAAGGCACAGTCCTCCGCCGAGGGGACCCGGATGAACAGGGAATCACAGATGCCGCCGCAGAAACGATGCCGGTGGTGACTGACTGAACCACAGCATCAATGGTGTCATGGGAAGGAGGTGCGATAGTGGCAAGAGAGGAGAACAAGCCCCAATCAGCCTTATTCAGAGCCCATCTAGAGGGGCGTTCAGAAGAGTGACGCTGTGGTAGTGACAGAAAGGTGGGGAAATGGTCACTACCACACAAGTCGTCATGGACACTCCAGTGGATGGATGGTGAAAGTCCGGGGCTGCAGATAGAAAGGTCGATGGCCGAAAATGTGCCATGGACTACGCTGAAATGTGTCGGCTCTCCCATGTTTAAGAGGCAGAGGTCAAGCTGCGAGAGAAGAGTCTCGACATCTCTACCCCGGCCAGTAATCTCGGCGCTACCCCACAGGGGGTTATGGGTGTTAAAGTCGCCCAGTAACACAAAAGGAGGAGGCAGTTGTGCTATCAATGCAGCCAACACATGACGCGAGACATCACCATCTGGCGGAAGATACAAACTGCAGACAGTAATAGGCTGAGGCGTCCACATCCTTACAGCGACAGCCTCTAAAGGTGTGTGAAGAGGTAGACAGAGTTAAGGATGTAGATGCAGACTCCACCAGATACCCTCTCATAAGCTGCCCGGTTCTTGTAATAACCCCGATACCCACGTAGGGCAGGGGTCCGCATTGCCGGAAACCAAGTTTCCTGTAGGGCAATGCAGAGGAAAGGGTGACTGCTGATGAGTCGGCGAAGCTCAGCAAGGTGGTGGAAAAAAGCGCTGCAGTTCCACTGGAGTATCGCTTTGTCCATGTCCGAAAAAGGCATGAAGGGACCGAGGAGGCAGATCACGCCACTGGGTCACCTGCTGCCACCGATGGAGGACCAGTACAATCTGCTTCCATGGTGTCTGAGGGTCCGGCGAGATCCAGGTCCTCAGCGGACGCCCGGATCTCCACCTTATCCTCGGACGCAGGGCCTGTAGGGAGCAGTGGGGTGGATGCCACCGCGTGTGCCTTGGCCTTAGAGGACTTCTTCTTCGTCTTGTCTCTCTGGTCCTTGGGTTTCATTGGCTGGGAGGGCTCCAGCGAGTCAGTCTCCGGGACGGAGGAGGAGCGGGAAGTCCTGCGACCAGCCGCTGGTCGGCTTTTCTTCCATTGGCTGACGTCACCCTTCCCAGAGGCGGAAACCTGGGAAGGAAGGGACCCAAGGGACCCTTTCCGTGCTATTCGAGCCGGGGAAGTTTGAGGCTTCCCCAGCTTAGAAGTGGGGACTGATGTCCCCGATGGTTGGGGGGTTGCTGCTCCTGAGGCAGGTAGTGCAGGAGCAGCAGGGAGTGAAGTGCCCCCCACCATCAAGGGGGCAGGTGTAGCATTCCGGCTCTGAGAGGTGGCAGTCTGAGGGAGAGCTAATGGGGCCATAACAGTAGTAGCTGCGGCGTAAGAGACAGTCATTCGAACAGGATGGAGACGTTCGAACTTCTGCCTGGCCTCAGTGTATGTCAGGCGGTCCAGGGTCTTATACTCCATGATTTTGCGCTCTTTCTGGAAGATCCTGCAGTCCGGCGAGCAAGGCAAGTGGTGCTCTCCGCAGTTTACACAGATGGGAGGCGGAGCACATGGAGTATTGGGATGTGATGGGCGTCCACAATCTCGACATGTGAGGCTGGAAGTACAGCGGGAAGACATATGCCCGAACTTCCAGCACTTAAAGCACCGCATCGGGGGAGGGATATATGGCTTGACGTCACAACAATAGACCATCACCTTGACCTTCTCAGGTAAAGTATCACCCTCGAAGGCCAAGATGAAGGCACCGGTGGCAACCTGCTTATCCCTTGGACCACGACGTACGCGCCGGACGAAGTGAACACCTCGCCGCTCTAAATTGGCGCGAAGCTCGTCATCGGACTGCAATAGAAGGTCCCGATGGAATATTATGCCCTGGACCATATTAAGACTCTTATGGGGCGTGATTGTAACCGGAACATCCCCCAGCTTGTTACAATCGAGTAACCGGCGGGACTGGGCGGAGGACGCCGATTTGATCAAAACCGAGCCCGAGCGCATTTTGGACAAGCCCTCCACCTCCCCGAACTTGTCCTCTAAGTGCTCGACGAAGAACTGAGGCTTCATGGATGTAAAGGATTCACCATCAGCTCTCGTACACACCAGGTAGCGGGGCGAGTATGTTTCGCTGGCATCCTTAGTCTTTCGTTCCTCATATGGTGTAGCCAGGGAGGGGAACGATTTGGGGTCATATGTAGTTGCGTTGTATTGAGCCCTGGAATGCTTAGAGACTGCTGGCGGCTGGCCGCCAGTAAGAGATGATGCACCACGCTTCATTGCGGGTCATCCGCCCTGATGCCACCTACTCCGACCAAGGGCCCTCCCCACGGGCGCCACCCAGCCTCCGCAACGACCACCTGGCAGGATGGCCATTGCCGGGAGTCCCAATGCCCCAAGGAGATAGGCATCTACTCCTTGGCATACGTGGGGAGTTAACGGCGCTGGCATCAGCAGAGCGATCCCTGTGTAGTCAGGGGGCTACAACCAACAGGGTACATGGCGGCCCCACCACAACGGACTGGCTACCGTGCTGGATTTCAGGTGATGTAGTCCAATATCGTCATTGGCGCATAAAGCGACACAGCATAGCAGACTGCAATAAACTGCACCCAAGAACAAATCCACGCCCAAGAGATGGTAGGTGAGCGGGACTGCTAAGCGATGACGACAAACCTGGCTAGAGATGGTAATGCATGATGGACACATCGCTCCTTGTAAGGCGCCCTTCCCCAATCGGCTCACTCTTCGGAAAATTTAGAAGGATGGAGGTCAAACCCGTTAGGGGACCATCTCACAAGGCCAAAACGTTTGAGACTCCTTTTAGTCGCCTCTTACGACAGGCAGGAATACCGTGGGCCTATTCTTACCCCTGAACCCACAGGGGGTGTTCATTCTTTCCGCACTCTATACGAGACTGGAATAATAGAGAATTGTGAAGGCGGTTCAATGAACCCTCTGCCAGACACTTAAATGTGATTTGCAGAGTATCCATGTAGATGTAGAGTTGAGTTAGCAGGTCCTTGACATCTTTACCAAAGCCAGTAATCAGGGTTCCACCCCATAAAGTGTTATGGGCATCAAAATCACCCAGAAGTAGAATGAAAAGGTGGGGGGAGTTGGGAAACTAGTGCAGCCAATACATGGAGCGGCACTTCACTATCTGGAGGGAGGTAGATGTTACAGATGATAATTTCCTGTGTTGCCCTCACCCTGACAGCCATAGCTTCTAAAGGTGTTTGAAGGGATACAGTTTCATTACAGATAAGAAGTAAGGACATAGATACAAATGCCTCCTGACACTCTGTCACAGTCAGTACCATTTTTGTAGTACCCCCGACAGCCACAAAGAGCAGGGGTCTGCATCACAGGAAACCAGGTTTCCTGAAGGGCAACGCAAAAAGCAAATCTAACACTTAAGAGTTGTAATGCAGCCAGGTGGGAGAAAAAACTGCTGCAATTCCATTGGAGAATGACACTTCCCTTGCCTGGGATGGCATGAAGTGACCAAGGAAGAAGATTACACCTCAGGATCACCTGCCACCTCTGGTTGAGCATTCACAGCCACTACCATTGCATCCGAGGTGTCTGCAAGATCTGGGTCCTCAGGGGATGCCAGAATCTCCACCTCATCCTCGGACACAGAACTGTTAGGTTGTGGTGGTGTGGGGGCCACCAGAGTATCCCGTTTCCTAATGGACTACTTCTTTGTTTGTTTATTTGCCCTCTAGCTGCTCCTTAGGTGCACACTGGGAGAGCTTCTCGGAAGTAGCTTCAGGGGCAGAGGAAGATCGTGAAGCCCTTCAACCAGCAGCTAGTGGCTCCACTTGACCACAGGGGGAGGGGACCAGTGGAAGGTAGAAGCTTTGGGAGCAACAGAAGAAGACGTGCTCCCAGCCAGCAGGAGGGTGGATGAAGATGGGCGGCCCTGAGGTCCACTGGAGTACACTTAGATGAGGAGTGTAACCGTGCCATGGTGGGCAACAACTTCATAGTGGTAGCATATACAAGAGCATTTCAACAGGGTTCGATCTTTCGTATTTTAGTTTAGACTCGCGGTAAGACAGCCTGTCCTGGGCCTTGTACTCCATAATGTTCTGCTCCTTTTGGAGTACTGTGCAGTCTGGTGAGCAGGGGGAGTGGTTATCTCCAGGGCTAACACAGGTGGATGGAGATGCACAGTGAACGTCCACAGTCCCTACATGTGGTGCTGGAACTGCACAGGGAACACATGTGCCTGAATTTTCAACACTTAAAGCATCGCATAGGGGGAGGGATGTAAGGTTTGATGTCACATTGTTATACAATCACCTTGACCTTTTCAGGTGACAAATCACCCTAAAAGGCCAAGATGAAGACACCAGTGGCAACCCTATTGTCTTTAGGCCCCCTATAGATGCACCAGACATAGTGAATGTCCTGTTGTTCCAAACTGACACGTAGCTCATCATTGGACTGCAACAGGAGGTCACCATGCAAAATAATTTCCTGGACCATGTTGAGACTTTTATGGGGAGTCACCTAAACAGGAACATCACCCACCTTGTCACAAGTGAGTAATGGCTGGGACTGGGTTGGGGATGCCGCCTGAATCAAAACCGACTCGTTGCACATTTTGGACAGCACCCTCACTTCCCCAAACTTATCCTCCAGGTGCTCAACAAAAAACAGACGCTTCGTTCCAGAAAGGACTTCCCATCAGTTCTCCTGCACACTAAATAATGAGGAGAATATGGCTCTCTTCACTCTGTAGCCCTATGTTTCTCCCATGGTGTTGCTGGGGAGGGAAATGATTTAGGGTCATACCTGTCTGCATTGTAATCAACCTTTCCCTTCTTGGAGACTGCTGGTGTCATTCGGACCCCCGCAAAAGATGACTTGGTCTGCTCCATTGCATGTCATCTGCACCCATTCTGATCAGGTGCTCTCCCCATAGGTGCCACCCACACACAGCAATGGCCATCTGGATGATGGCCATTGCCAGGAGTCCTGATGCCCCTAGATGACGGGCATCTGCTCCTTGGCATACATCGGGAGTTTGCAGCTCAGGCATCAGCTATGCGATCTTTGTGTTGTCAGGGGGCTACCACCAAATGGGTACATGACAGCCCCACCGCAACAGACTGGCTACCATGCTGAATATTGGGTGCGGAGAGATCCAATAGTTTCAATAGTGGGGAAAGAGGACAGTAGACAATGGAAGATGAGATAATGTATCCAGGTATGTATCCTTGCCCAAATAGTTGAATGGCAGGTGGAGATCCAAAGCCATGACAATAAAAGATGCAGTAGATCTAATCTAATCGCACAGTGGATACATGGTGCATCCCTGAACCCACAGGGGGAGTGGTCATGGGTGTGTGAGTTGCGTTCGTTGTTTTGTGTGTGTGCGTGCGCATGCGCGCGCGCTTGTTTGTTCTATTTTTGACAAAGGCCTTGTTGGATGAAAGCCAACTATCCGATAGTCTTTTTATTGTGCCTTTCTGCACAGCATCTATGCTATATGGTGAGAAGCAACTGTCCCTTTCGTTGTATTGATACTTTGAAATATTATGTATTTTAAAATTTGTGGTTTATACAGCTCAATAAAATTCCAATGCTTGATTCAGAACACCCCGAGATTTTATGAAATCCCTGAAATTCTGTCAATTTACCAGGTAAAATCTAATTCTCTGAGAATTCCTAGTTTTCAAAGAACTGCCACCCTGCTGTGGACCATCTATCATGCTGGAATGGTACACACTTCTCTAAAATTTTGGGAAGATGGAGGTCAAAGCCAAATGTGAGGACCAAATATGACATAACCAACATAGGTGGTGTAAAACAAATTCAGAAAGCAATAATCAAATCTTGCAACTATGCTAGGTTGTGAGCAAATAATCTGTTCTAGATACAAAGCATGAGAAATGATGTAGTCTGGGAGTATGACTGCAGCACACCAAAGGCACTCTTCTTTGTGGGACACTACTCTCTTTGACAAAAAAGTGACGCTCTCACTCCACATCAGAGCATCCCACAAAGATGGACCACAATGAGATGGGTCATTGAGATATAACAACTAGTATATTGACCCAAGAATTATGCTGCACTCTTTGACCGAAATAAGGAAAGAAAAATTAGAGTGAATATTATCTGCACAACCCCACAAATACCAGACAATTTTTGCACCATAAAAACTATAAGTGTTAATTTCTTAGTCTGAAGTGGAGCAAGAATACCACTAGTGTTTGGAAAATTGTCATTGTATATGGTGTAGTTATTGACCCATTTTTGAATGTTGATGTTTCATTATGGTACTGATTATCATCATGCTCACAGTTCTGTTATTTTACACAACTGTGCAGGTACAGTTTTTCTCTGCGTGAAGAGTAAAATTTCATTTTCATCAATGAGTAACCATGCTAAAAAAAATCACCTACTAACTCTGGAACTCAAACTTGAATATTCATTACAAGAATACTACATCTGTATGATAAACTCACAAAAAGCATGGCTTGGACAAATCTGATGTGTAGTGTTTGATCTCATTGGAGAATAAACTACAAAATGCAGCTTCATCAATGAAATCCTACTGAGGGCCAAAAGCTGGTAAGTTTCTTTAATTTGAAGCTACGGTTCCTTCCTTCACATAAGAAAAAAAGGGAATATGGGATACATACCTCTCAACAACTAATGGATTTAAAGACATTGAAAATTTTGAAGACATTAACCATACCACAGTCAGGATTCTGTAGGAGTATGAGTCAGTTCACAGGTTTATGCACAGAAATGGCTCCTCTATTTTATGACATCCTTCACAAGAACAAAGACTGACAAAAGATGTAAAGAGAAACTCTTCAGCTTTCAGGGGAATGTAATCTAAACGTAGTTGCAGGACTTTTACCCACTACACTAGGTCAACAATACTGACCATTCACCCATCTTTTGGGACATGCTGAGCAACATTTGCCCATGAAAGCCAGAGTGCGGTAGACGAATTGGCCCAGACTGATACTGCATTAAGATCACTTCCGTACTGTCATTAAATGAAGAAATTACCAGCTTACCGAGTGTCAGACCAGATTTATGGATGAATTCAGGACTTCCTAATGATCAGAACTCTGTTATTTTTTACGGGATGAAATCAACAGATGTAGCTAGGTAATTTGTGGGGTGGCTCAAAGGAGTGTTACAAGGCCCTTACTGTTTACAGTATATGTAAATGATCCAGCTGATAACGATGGATGCTCTGTGAGGTTTTTTGGAGATGATGCTGTTGTCTATAGGGAGGCTGCATAATAAGAAAACTAGTGAAGTGTAAAATGACCCATAGATCAATGGTTGATACACAGAATCACAGGTGATACTGAATGAAAATATACTTAACATAACATGCGTGCCAAAGCGAAGGAAACCACTGCTGTTCAATTACGACAATAGTGAAAAATCACTGCAAACAGTAACAACCATAAAATAACTGGGAGTAACCTTCTGCAGAACCTGAAGTGAAGTGTCTAAATAAAACAAATAATAGGAAAGAAATATGGAAGGCTGAGATTCACTGGAAAAACTTGAAGGAAAAGAAAGTCATTCACAAAAGAAAAGAAAGTCATTTACAAAAGAAAAGAAAATCATTCACGAAAGAAGTGGCTTACAAACAGCTGTCTGTCTGATTCTTGAGTACTGCTCATCACTCTGAGACCTGTATCAAGTAGCATTAATGGTGTCTGTGTAGGACAATACTACTATGTCAAACATTCAATATATTGACATAACTCTTGCACCATAAATAATTCTGTCAATATTGTCAGACTTCGGTTGGCAATGCAATTTTACATATGGGTAAGATCATGAACGCCCAACAGAAACCATCTGTCACAATTATATTAACAAGAAACAACAAAAAGAGGAAATGGATCGGAGAATGGCTAGTGATTTGATGCACGTTAACTTATTGAGAGAAATCAGAATTGTGGATGTGGGTGAGTCCCACATCATACAAGAAATGATTAATGTTTATATGATGAGAGAAGCAATGTACATTGTGAGAGAGGCAACTATAGTCAAAGGAAGATTATAGTTTAATGTCCTGTTGACAGCATATTATTAGGGACTGAGCACAAGCTCGAATTACAAAAGGATGGGGAAGCAAATCGGCCATGCCATTTTCAAAGGAGCAAATTGTAGTCGATGAGAGATTAGGAGTAAAACTGAGATTCCTGGCAACAGGCAGTTCAAAGAATTCTTGAAGTTTAATAGTGTAATATCAGCAAAGGCAAATATCAAAATTGATATGGAAACCTGTGAAGCAGTTATATTAGCCCTGCAAAAATAAATTCATATCTGGCTGATTTGGGAGAGGGAACCAAACAGGTAAGTCATCGGTCCCATCGGATTAGGGAAGGAACTCGGTCATGCCATTTCAAAGGAACCATCCTGACATTTGCCTGAGCCGATTTAAGGAAATCACAGAAAACCTATATCAGGATGGCCGGACCGGGGATTGAACCGTCGTCCTCCCGAATGTGAGTCCAGTGTGCTAACAACTGCGCCGTCTCGCTCGGTGATATATTAATGTAAGTTAACAAATATTTTTTGTGATTTTTCATATGTCTACTCATCAAGCAGTGGCAGAAAACGCATAAAAGAAGGTTGTAACTAGGCAAGCTTTTGGAGCCTTCTTCAGGCAGAATGGTTGAAGGGGAAGGAAGAGGGGTGAAGGAAGAGGGGTGAAGGAAAAGGACTGGAGAGATCTAGGAAATGGGGTACATTTCGGGGAATGTCACCCAGCACTACAGGTCAGAGGAGACTTACTGCATGGGATGAGAAGGTATTCAACAATAAAATACTAGGTTTTCAAATTACTTAAGAAATAATGAATCCTCTGGTGAACATCCTAAAGTGGTAAATTCAATGACTATCCTTGCACTGACCTATTAAAACTATTTTGTGTTGAAAGACTACTTGGAAAATTGAATCTGAGGTACAATATGTACAAGATGAAGGGAAAACACAAACAGTGTTTGCAATCACACAGTGATGTACTGCTCAATGAGAGAGCTTTGCTAGTGTTGGATGCCTTTTAAATGTTACCACACACCTGAAAAAAAGATAGAGATAGAGAGAGAGAATAAAGCTTACTGTATCAAAGACTGGTTATTGAAACTCTGTCAAAATCTTAATGTAAAATATATTGCCACATCTTTAATACTTAACCACATACACTTCTTATGTACTGAGAATATTCTGGGAGGCCATCAACATTGTAAGGTGGTTTTTTTTAGCATTGATAATACACTCAATATGCAGTCTCAAACAGACACTGACAATATTATTTAACATGGGAAGCCTCCCGTAAAAGAGAAGAGCACAAAGAAAAGTAACTATTTCGCCACAGAACTGATTAGTACAAATGAAAGCATTACAGAGATGTTCAACAAACTTCAGTGACTGGAGAGGCGTTATGTACCAGGATGCAGGGAGCATATGTCCTAAAAAGTTGGGGCAACATTATTTCCTCCCACATATATAACAGAGATATTAGAGCTCATACAGAAGTTTATTGATAGTCCTCCTTTCCACCATTCGAAAATGGAATAGTGGAACAGAGAACAGGGAGAATGATAGTGGCACCATAAGTTGGCTTGTCAGACATAGATGGTATATGAATACTACAGTAGACTATAAAGGGGCAAAAAGTATCATATATATAAAAGGGCCGTGATGTTAGTTGTTAGAGGAGAAGGAAAGCTGACACCCTACGCAATTCTGAAGTTTTAAACTTTGTCCAAGAAAATTTCTTAAGAGGGTTAGTGATTCATAGCCAACTAAGAGGCGGGATGGCTACAGAATTAATGATTTACATGTTAGCTACTGTTTGCAATCACACAGTGATGTACTGCTCAGTGAGAGAACTATGCTAGTGTTGGATGCCTTTAAATGTTACCTCACACCTGAAAAAAAAAAGAATAAAGCTACTCTATTAAAGACTGAGCTAGTTGTTACACCTGAAGGTACAATTTCAAATGCTATAACGTGGTTCCCGACAGTCAATAAAGCACACTGAATTTCTTCTGGACTTATTGCAGCACAGGCCCATGTTAATATGGCATGCCACGTCTTTGGAACTCACCATTTGCTTGTAAACATCTGGTTTTAATATCTATACAAATAAAAATCCAGATGTGTAGTGAACATGTGGACTAGTTTGTGCTTCTCAAATGTTTGAGTCAGTGCACTCCAAATGTCATTCCAAGTAGATCTCTTGTTATTTTTGTGGAATTGGCCAGCACATTGGTACCACATGGGTTTCTGGGTGCCTAATGGGAAATCTTTCATTAAATGCAGCAGTGTATCTGTTAGTTGTGGCAGATATTACTGGCTATTTAGAGTTCCCCCCCCCCCCCCCCCCCAAAATAGGGAGCAACACTTAAATTCTCAAAAATCCTGCACCACAAACTAATAGGCCAGGATAATTGTTTATTTCATTCGGCTAGCGCAGTTTTCACTTGACAATTAGTGCAAACTGTGGAGCTTTATCTGCTCAATGCCATGTAACTTTGCTGAGTCTGCAGACACCATTCAGAAAACTGTACAGAATTCTGAAAGTCATTGCCATGCAATTGTTGACAGTGCCAAATATAAAGAGAACGATGTGTGTTGGAATGCAGTACACACAGATAACTCCTTTTGTTAATCCCGCTTGCAAATTCGCGCTGTCTCTTAGTGACATGCAGATTGTGTATTAAATGCAGTTGCACCATGAAACAGTGTATTTTGTGCAGCCAAGTAAAAAATCAGACATTTTCCCTGGCAATGCAAGAAGCAGAGAAAAGTTGATCAAGCAATAATAGCCAGGTGGCAGTTCATCAAGGAGAGTATGCTGATATCGCATTACAATGGACACACCACTGAGCCGTTTCTTTAAACCATAGTGAGGCTGGGCAGCCCAAGATGCCAAATTACACATAACTCGAAACACCTGATTTCTCTATGTACAGGCTGCAGTGATGTTACGAGTGGTTTTTTTTTTTTTTTTTTTTTTTTTTATAAAAAAAAGCTCAGTAGCGTAACAAGGGTGGGTAACTCCCATATAAATATTGTTCATTGTTCAGTGGAAATAACTTAGTCTGCAGCCAACCAGCTTGGAGCAGGGACCTCTACTGATCTACAATCTGCGCATCAGCTGCTTACAAGATTCTATGGAACAAGGAGTTCCTCCAAGCCGAGTCCAATGGAAAGTACTTAGGTGGCTTTAATCAGCGGAACTCTTGGTGGCCTATGTTACGGGCCCAGATGTGTGGCTGCTCTGCTGCCATCAGGGGGATGTGCTGTCTCCCCAGTCACCCCAGGTTCCTGTGGGCAGACTCCGCTGCTGCTAGCCGCTCTCCTGTTCAGAGGCTGCAGCGAGACTCAGCTCATCTCCAGTATCTTCGCAAAGGGCAACTGGCTGCATAGCTGATGTCAGGATGCAACACACACACACACACACACACACACACACACACACACACACACACACACACACACACACAGATTTGCTCTGATGCATTTCTGGTGGGCTGTACGCTGCTACTGTCCTGCTGCCATAGGCAACCTGGAATGGCATCACATCATTTGTGTATTGTTGAACAATAAATGTTTGGTTCTTTAATGCTGTTTTACTAATCAAACATCCACTTACCAAGCCATTACTCAACCATGTCCTGGGGTGGTGGTCCAACAGCATCTACCTCGACCTGTCCTCAACTGCTACTCAATATAATTCGTGCCCCTCAGGTATTACAATGATGTTATAATTTTAGTTAAGTTTCTCACATATGTTGCTGCTCTTTTTCATTGGTGCATTTTATTATTCACATTTCTAGCTTCTTGTATTTTCTTAATGTTTACAGAGATAGAACATGAGGGTCTAGCATGATTAGGGCACGTTTCAGCATGTTACCGCATCACTGCTCTCCTAACAGTTGGATACATTCACCAGCAACGAAAACCATTTCTACTTTCTCGACTGTCATATCCATTATGGACGTGTGGATAACTTCATAAGCTAGTTATCTGATTGTGGAAACAGCAGAAAACAAACTGATGGGCTTCAAACTTACAGTTAATCACACAAACTGCACTTGAGTTATTTTTCTGTTTACTTTTGGTAGGGTAAAGCAGAAGTTTGTAAGACCTTGTCTCATGATGATGCAACAATGGTTTACAGTGCTGCCATCCTGTTACTACTTGAGTGACTTTCATATATTCTGTTTAAGTCCTCTTCAAAGGCTCTAAGCCACAGGAAGGTAGACAGAGACCAGACAGACAGACACAGAGAGAGAGAGAGAGAGAGAGAGAGAGAGAGAGAGAGAGAGAGAGAGAGAGAGAGAGAGAGAGAGCTAGTAGTTTGGTGTCACAATCTGACAGCTGTAAGTATTAAAAATTACTTGCACAGGTCATAACATCTGCCAAATTGTCAGCTATAATCATGTGAAAACTACACCTTGATACATTTTCTAGTTCTGGCTATATTACGTAAGGCCTGATTTACTCACCCTGTACATGAAGAAAAAGAGTAACTGTGAGCATTTTTGTTTTTGTTTTCCAGGCTGAAAACTAAGTTAAATTGTGTACTTTCATTCTTTTTTCTTACATCAGCCTACAGAAACTTACAGTGATCAAAGACTATCACTCCATATTTGTCCTAACAGCCAGTAACACTGGCCAAGTCATTACAGCCACTAAAACATTATAAATGCAATTTATCTTAAGAAATGTTACTTCTGTTGCATGTACAAAAGTTGTGTGGAATTTTTACAGTAATTTAAACTTTGTAATTAAATGTAATTATTATGCTTTACAGGAAAATTAAGTTGTATTCAGCACCTTGGTAACAAGAGGAAGGCCTCATACATGGCCAACCGATTCAGCTTGTACTTGGCATGTTGCTTGTGTACAACCTGAAATGGAAGAATATAATATTTTGACTCAATATCCCCAATTTTTGAGAAAACCACCCCTAAAATTTGTGATGCGCAATCAACTAAAAATTGGCGAGGCCAACAACGAATTGAAAACTGATCATTTTTCATTGTCATACATGGGGCCCACAAATGTACTTTTTCCTACAAATTGCAGAAACAAACTTTTACAACAGCCACTTATGCACCTGCAGGCAAACCTTGTTCAACAAAAGTGTCATTGGCATAGCGAGCATACCATACAGTTGGAGAGTATAGAACCTCTGTTCGATTCCCAAATGCATTCTGCATTTTATTTTTCATATTTTTTCTGTATGGGGGTTAATACAAAGGGAGGTAAAAGAATAAGGAATAATAACAAGATAGGCAAATCAATTTCTCAAATGACTTGGTTTTGTAAAGAATTAAAATCTTAATCCTCGCAATAGCTCTTTCACTCAATCTGCTACATGTACTCACTTTCCTTCAAACAACTACATGGACACCTAGAATATGCCATATTAACAGTCGAAGCAATTATACTTACAGCACCAAGAACATCTAATGAATCCGATCTTTACACAACTGTAGCATTTCTTAGAAGAATTCAGTGGAAAACAGACTTTGTTTACATTTAACATTTTTCTTTTTCAGGAATTAAATTTTATCCATACCATGCATATGATAATGGTGAAAGCTTATAATTCATTATGCTATGAATTGTTATTGAATCCTGTGATTGTACAATTCCCACTGGGTTTTGAAAGCATAATGCAATTCTAAAGTCTTGAAATAAAATTTTTTAACTTGGTGATTAAAAATAAGCATCACACAGTTGGCAAACAGGTGGAATGAAGATCACAGGATTGTTTCACAATTTTATTCTGCTGATATACAATAAACATTTACTATGAGTACACTCATAGTTCACACCAGATGGAGAACAACTCTTCCCAATTGATATACAGTGTGTTCTGTGGTCCCTCTTGACAAATTTGTAGCAGTCTTACTTTGAATTAATTTAATCCAATGTGGATAAAAATTTTAATTCTTTACTAATCCAAATGATTTTAGAAATGTATTTGTCTAACTTATTATTGCTTAGTGAATTTCTTACTTTATTAATCCGCTTATTTTTAGATACTTCAACACTGGGGTGTGGAAAACGGAAGTACAGAACGCATTTGGGAACCTAACATTGGTTCTCTCCTCTTCAGTCAGATGCCTTGCACACTATGCCAGTGCCATTATCATTGAACAGAGTTTACGTTATGTATACAACTATTGTAAAAGCTTCTTTCCTTGTATGTTGAAAAGTATGCATTTGCAAACACCAAATGATGAAGAAATCTGCTTGGTTTTCAATTATCTATCAATCCCATCAATTTAGAGTTGATTATGTGTCATGAATATTACGAGTGGCTTTCTACCTTAGAGTCTTTCATTTTAAGTTAAAGTAAAGTAATCTGCTAAATACGAGTTAAATAGTTGGGTGTACCTAAGGCCTACGGTACATTTTTGTTAGACCCCTAAATACAGTTTATTTAACCAATGTATTTGTATACATTACTACTTGTTCTAGTGAGTTCTGTGGCGAAAATACGGTTCACACTTAGTCTGCCATGGGCATATTAACAAAATGAACTGTTTTATTATCCTTAATATACCACTGGTAACGTGCCCAACATGACAGCTGTATGCATATATCTGTTAATATACTGAGAAGAGAAGAATACCACGAACATGATTATTAAGTGTCCTTTGGTCAGATTAATGGGCGAAGTGCCTCAGATGTCCAATGGAGCAATTATCACTAACTAGGAAAAGTGGTTTTTCCTTTCACAAACTTTACATGGGCAACGGATTTCTATTTGCTTTATCTTTGCTGTTATAGTACTTTGCAAATAATAATGCAAGGGTGGGAGGGGTCCAGTACATAACTTTTACTAAGCACTTTGCCAACACAACCAAATTATCTGTTTCTAACCTAGTCTACAGGAGAGTGGAGGGGGGAGAGTTCTATCATGCTCTACTCAAACTCAGGACCCAGTAGTAAAGTCAAGATAGCTCAGGACAACAGAAGAAAATGGGGGAAGGGGGTTACAGGATCCAAAACACAGTTATTTGGAACAATTAAAATGCAAAGTCACGAGAGAATGTTATCAATTTCTATCAACTAGCTATAGCTGAAATGGTTTGGATACAACCAATGAATTTCAAAAGATTCCTTGCGAAGGTAAGTGCAGAAGGCAAGAAAGAGCAAAGGCAACAAAAAATGATATAGTAAAATGGAATATTAGAAGCACTGGAGGAGAGAAGGCTGCCACTGCCTTGTTATTGCAAGGCGATCAGAACTAAAATTTTAATTCTTTAATAATCCAAGTTATTTGAGAAATAGACATTCCTCACACACATTATACCATAGGGTCGATGAATACTGGATTAAATATGTGCATGATTAGAATGGGAAGCCAAATAATTACATCTACTGGGATCAATGTGGGGGACACCAGTGTATCTATGACCACTTTTCTGTGATCTGTTATAAAAATAAATAGCATAACATTTTTATAACTATCATTGCAGTTACTACATTTAATAATTTATACTCATCTGAAACTCCACTTCCCAGGAATTTTATAAAATGTAACAAAGTTACTTTCCAAACAAAGATGATTTCTAGTCACACAATGGAAAGAAAATTTTCTATTACAGCTTCTAGAAGTTAGCTTAAAACTATTGTAGTGGCAAAGAAGAAAAGAACTCTCATATATCTCACTAGTGCCTTGTTGTACCTTGTATCTATAAATTTACAATATACTCCTCATACTGTAGTAAAACAAACACAGAATTACTGTAATAATTTCACAATTTATTCAATATTAAAATTTAAGAAATCTACACCACATGTTATGCATACTCTCTGGTGAGCTGAGCCACCAGATGGCCTGTCAGTAACACTCAAACTTAAGAACTCTTCACAGAAGCTGTTTCTACCAGTCAGATGCCTGTTGCTCTAAAATGAGACACTACATTAGCAGGTGTAAATACCTTTCTGTAAGCTTTGCCAAAGTTTTCTGCAATAATAGATATTCATATAACAGCATGCAAGGCTTCTTCTTCTTCTTCTTCTTCTACTACTACTACTCCTCCTCTCTCTCTCTCTCTTTTGATCAAGTCCACCGCAATATGCTATCATCACCAAGACTTTCTTCTCAAAGCTGGGCAGAATGTGACAAATAAAATGACTTAAATAATAAAGAAACTTTCCAGTTTTGGATCAACCACTTCCACTGATCCTGGAGTAGAAGAGCCTTTCAACCTGTTGGGCTTAGAATGAACCCTCCAAAAGTTTTTCATGGGTGGAATATAATTTCCAACTATGTGAATACCACAAATGATGGTCATATTTAGCTGCCCCCCTCCTTACCGATGCCACACACCTCGCTTGCTTGGTTCTCTCCAAGCAACCACTTTCACAATAATGTGAATCATTGCACGGTTCATCAATGTTGTAAATGATCTCTCAGGAGGGAATATCCTTTCCTCCATAACTTCACACTATTTGCCAAAGAATAGATTAAAAAAAATAGTAGCTCTTGCAAGATTTATTGCTCGTGATTTTGCTTACACTAAGAGCAGATTAGTTTCACTTCATGAAGTCTGTGTATCGCTGCTCAGCAGCTTGAGTGTTTATTTCCGAGGATGTGGGGTGAACTACTTTGGCCATTTCAAAAGCAGGTTTCCTAACTTCTTCACTTAATAGCCCACAGTGAATTTTGCTAGAATGTAAGAAAACTGTTCAAGCTGAAGTTTTGCCACTCATCTACACTCTTCTGGCCGTTTTGATTATTGCAGCTGTGTCATGTACTGACCTCTTGTTATCCTCCTCACTTCATGGCATCTGAAGATAAAGTTTTAAATCCTAGTTTTATGTACATCTTCATTTACAATTGAGAGAAACTGAAATGACTAGTCGTCCATAGATTTATTAGTGTGACACTGCAAAACTAAATAATGCGGACAGTAATTGAACCATGATTTAGCATTTTAGACCTGATCAGATTTTTTGGCTGTGATTTCTTATCAACTGAAAGTTTATTTTTAATGACCTACAATTGCTGTGGAAGGTATGCACTGCCTCAACAAGTTTTACACTGTTGTTGTACTCACACCTATGGCACTGAGTACAGTCTTGAGAAAGTGACATAGGCAGGGTAAAGATGTTTACAATGTCATGCAAATATGATTGTAATGACATCAAATTCCTGGACTACTTAAAAGCACAATACATGAATAAACAATACATTTCTAAGTTGAGTGGTACACACTGGAAAAATTTATAGTGCTTACTTAAGAAAAAATTCAGAAGACAGAAAATTTTGATTTACCGGTGTGAAAACATGTAAAATCCTCCATCTCTCTTAACTGATGTGAAATTCCCTCCAAATGTGAACTACCCCAATGTTTATAGTGCTGTCAACCAATGAGCATTTAAAAAATGCTAAATTTTTTCCTCAAATAATGATGGTCGCCCATACACCATTCTACAGTTCGGGCGAAAGTACTTTTCTGTGATATGTAATTTCAGAAGCCGTCTACCGAAAAGTAAAAGATGTTTGTTATCAATGATAAGTTCTAATGGCCACGTTTAAAATGGTTCCTGTGTAGATATTAGTATCTTTAACTGTTAGAATTTCTCTCGGTAAGACCTCTTTCACCCAGTAAAACATACTTGGGATATGAAAATGCTTAGCATGCGGCAACACCGCACTCAAGTTTGTGACACCTACATTTATGATGATTTAATTAAGCGAGCACGAGAGCGATCTGTTGTATTATAAATAAACAGACGATTTAAAAAGTTGGTCTTCAATTTCAGTTTGTATGCATTTCGGAAAACTGTAAAAGCCGCTAAAGCTACCATTTACACTACGCCATAATCTATATTAACTACTTACTTCTAATACATGAAGTTAACACAAATAACGTAATTATACGTCAGATATAAAACACAAAATAATATCCACATTTACAACGTTTTCAAACAATGTAACAAATGAATACACATCTGATATGTGTTTAATCTTAGTCAAAGATTGTAGCCGCAACGGTGCAGTCACCATGGGTAATATCTCCAGAAGGTTATCTGCGCGTACTCTACGTTTGCGCATGTATTAGAGTGCACAAACGTAATTGCAGCGTTGGAGTTGGAGCAATATTAATCAAATTTTTGAGCATAGATTTTCATGCACGCAGACAAATCGGAAGATTTGGACCGACGAGCACCACCAATGAGTCATGTTAAACATATTTGAAACAACTGCTTTTGAAATATAGATGGGCCGTATATATCCGTTGAAAGTTACGGTCGAGGAATACGACGATCGATATAAGTAGCAGCTACTCATAATTCTTTAATATAGAAAATAAGAGCAGTTGACGCTAGGTCAAACATAGAACTGTAATAGTTAGAAAACATCGTCGTGGACTTAACTGAAATGTTTATTTCTACCTATTTTGTGTTTGGAAATTTAATTGACATGTTCCACATACACAATGATCTCCTCAGCATGGATCTATGGAACGAAAAACTAATCTAATCTAATCTCACTCATTACGCGAACAGAATAAGGGAATGCTAGTTTACTTTCACCCAGTTCTGTCCTATGGCATAATCATTTCTGACACTGTAGCTAAACTAAAATAAGTTTTTATTGTACATAAGAGTGCAGTCAATATTTTATGCTAAGTTGATAACAGTAGGCCTACATATTGCAGCAGTGCGACAGAAACAAAGGGATTCTTACCCTTGTATGTCAATATTAGTAGTAATAGTAGTAGTTTTTTCATCCGTAGATCACTTTTGCAAGGATATCGGACGTGTTACCCTTGTATGTCAATATTAGTAGTAATAGTAGCAGTAGTTGTAGTTTTTTCATCCGTAGATCACTTTCGCAAGGATATCGGACGTGTCTTGGTATTACAATTTAAGAACAACAAAAATAACACAGTGCATATGTACATACATTTAGATACTTACAGGCGGGATCGTTTCTAATTTTGGGCAGACCTAGGCGGCCGCCTAGCGCGGCAAAATTTTAGAGGTGGCAAAGGGAAGAAAATTGAATTTTAAATCAAATTACGAAAAAATTGAAGAATTGAGGAAAAAATGAAAAGGAGAAAGAATTAGTACACTAAACTGTTTTCAAAAGCATATGGAACAATTACTAAATAAGTCTGTGGAGTCTTGTACTGCAAGGAAACAAGGGAGAGGATGTTGTTGTCGGTGGCTGGTATCCTCTTTCTACAATACGAATGCACACATGGATGAATATGGTTCTTTATTTACTTGAGCTGGAAACATTTACTTAACTTGAATAGAGTCCATGTTTTATGGTACAAGCTCATCAGTAATAGTCTTCTGGCAGACTGATGTAATGACAATATCAGTAATCTTGCCACTACAAAATTTAGTTTCTTACTGCTGGTAAATTACAATTCTGGTTTAGGTAAACTAGTCCCACTACAGTCACTAAGCTGGTCTCTATGTACTGTTGTAGCCTGTGTCGAACTAAATGCACTCTGCAAGTAAGCTGACAGATGCCAAACTGCATGACTGAATGAGACTCTCCAGTCAGTGGCGGTGGCCTAAATACGTGCTGTCGAGAGGGTGTTGGCGGCATATTGCTTACGGGCGTGTCTCTGGTCTCTCTCATGACAGGCACGCTTGATCCAGCGCCTACGAACCGATCGTCGAGCCTCGTGCTTCAGCTTTGCCGATCAGTGTGCTGGTGACAGCTTACGCCAGTACTGGAGATGCGAACGACAATGGGGGTGGGGTAGACAGGAAGCTGGATGTAGAGAGGAGCAGGGAGCCATAGTTGTGGAGGATGGCATACTCCCAGCTGTGCCCCGCCATCTTGCTTGCGAGAGCAGTGGAACGTCCTTCCAAAAACATTGCTCTAGATACACATCCAGTCCTGAGGGCGTCTCCTGGAGCGATGACGACGACAATGGCCGGTCCTGATCCATCAGGTTGGAGAGCAAGGGTGGCAGGGGCGAAGGCGCCGCATTCATCTGCTCCTCCTGGTGTGCCCCAGTGCCACCAGCAGGGGGCTGCGAAGACTGCATGGTCTCGTGAGGCCATGAATCTGGGGGAAGAAAAGCAGCAGAATCCCGCAGTAAATGACACACACGAATTTGATTATGATGGCTGCGATGAAAACCATTGGGGTCTATAATCAAGTACATAAAACAGCCAATGTGTTCCCGGATCACGCCTCTTTCCCAGTGCCCAAAGTTGCCATAAACCCTGAAAAGAACAAGATTGCGCAGTGGCCATCTGTCGTTTAAAAGTGTGTACAAAGTGTTCTGCTTCTCCGTTGGACAGAGGGTGAAACGGAGCACTTGGTAGACGACGAATGCCATTTCTTCACAAAACTGTTCGAAACCACGTGGTGTGAACTGTGGTCCGTTGTCCGCTAGAAGTACTTCTGGCAAACCTTCTATGGAAAACGTGGAGGACAACGCTTGAATGGTGCTATGTGATGTGGTAGAAGCCACAGGCACTGCAAATGGGAACTTGCTAAAAGAGTCTACCACTATGAGCCAACGAGTGTTCCAATATGGTCCTGCAAACTCTACGTGCACTCGCTGCCATGAGGATTGAGTCTCAGGCCAAGCTGCGAATGTCTGTGGCGGAGCGGACTGGTTTTCTGTGCATGCGCGACGCTGTTTCATCTGTTCAACATGGGCGTCCATGCCCTGAAAAATACAGTGTCGTCCCGCTAACTGTTTATGCGAACAATTCCCCAATGTCCTTGGTGGAGCAATCGCAACACATCGTTTTGCAATACTGTGTGAATAAGCACACACGATTGTCCACTGGCATTTTGAACTAGAATCACACCCTATTGAACTGAAAGATTATTCTGACGTGCAAAATATCGGCGCACAACTGAGTTCTGAATACTGTTCGATGAACGAGGCCACACCTGCGAATGTAATGCAACAAAACCTTGAGATCTGGGTCTGCTTCCGTGGCATATGTAAATTTTCTGTAGTGCAGTGGAAAAGATTGCAGCAGTTCAGAGCACTGAGCAGCGATTTGGCAACAAGATGCGGCAGATGCTTCAAAATCAGAGTCTGGGTCAACCGGAAGGCGAGATAGAGCGCCTGCATTGCCATATTTTTCCATAGGTCTGTACACAATTTCATACCGATACTGCGAAAGCAACAAAGCCCAACGTCGTAAGTTTTGAGCAGTGCGTGTAGAAACCGGCTTTGACGCATGAAACAAGGACTGCAAAAGGCTTGTAATCTGTCACTAAAAAGAACTTGCGATCAAACAAATAGGGATGGAGTTTGGCCACACCATACACAATAGCGAGAGCCTCTTTCTATTTGTGAACAATTGCACTGAGTCTGAATAAGCAGCTTTAACGCAAAAGCAATGTGGCTCTCTTTTGCACCAATTCTGTGAGAAAGCACAGTGCCGATTCCGTAGGAAGAATCGTTGACTTGCAAAACTACTGGCTTTCAAAATGCACTAAACATCTGTCACTAAGCAAAGCACTTTTGAATTCCTGAAATGCTTCTTGGCAGTCTTTAGTCCACGCAAAAGGTACATTTTCGCGGCGCAAGCGATGCAATAGAGCCGCGATCTGAGCGGCATTCGGTATATACCGAATGTAGTATGTCATCATGCCTAGTACTGACTGCAGTTCAGACACATTACGAGGAACAGACAGGTCACGGATTGCAAGCAAATGAGATTGGAGAGTTGCACACCTTGACTGCTTATCACAGTGTAGTTCAGTTTGAAAATAGTCACACTTTTCTGGACGACACTTGAGTCCTGCTTCTGACAATACTCGAAAAAGAGTATGCAAATTGGCAATGTGATTCTCTGGTATACGACCTGAGACGACAATATCGTCAAGGTAGTTTGAACAAAATGGCAGATAGCTGTTCCAAGTAACGTTGAAAAATGGCGGGTGCGGAAACACTGCCAAAGGGCAAACGCAAATACTTGAACAGTCCTAAAGCCTAGTTTACACGACAACACTAGGTTGCAGGCAACTGCGCTACCGGCCACTGCGCATGAGCGTCGCGCGTTTGCGCAACTCATCGGTGAAACTAAATGGTTTCGGCGTGTTCCAACTTTGGAGACACTAGTTGCATGAGTTTTGAGGTTATGTGTGTTCGTACAGTGTAGAAGAACTGAAATATGAAGTGGGGAACGGAGAAAAACGATCGTTCTTGGATATCTATGCTTTTTATAGGTGTTTGTGGGATTTCAGTGATGCTGATTACAAAAATAAGCAAGATATTGCTGCTCCTGAGACCATCACATGTGATCAGAACGTAGATAGTTAAACAGTATCTGAGCTGCAGGATGAAATTTATTGAATTAGGGTCATATATACAACTGAATTAAGAAAAATACAAGCAAATGTAATTCTATCTGTAGAAGTGCTCTTGTCTACAAGACTAAAATTCCATAATTCAAGTAGGCCGACTCTTTTTTTTTATTTATTAATTTTTTTAAGGAATATTGTTGACAGGAGGGAAGGCTGCACAAATCAAGAAACTACGTTATTCATTCAATATTCATCTATTTAAAATGTCGCAGCAATGCTCCCCATTCACATATGTTTGAATTTTGAACTATTGCCATTGTACAGATATATCTTCAAGAGAGTAGTCTACAGACCATTCTGTGATGCGGCCTGCTTCGAATAATTACTGCAGTAAATGTTAATAATTGTTACTGTTAATAGTTATTGGTGTTAATGAAAAAGCGTCATCACCAACTAAAACCGTATCTTATAGCACACTGAGTGTTCTCGATCGTAATGCATGCAATGTAATATGTAATTTAAGTTCTGGCGACAGCGCTTCATGCATTACAATATCTTTACTCCTTATCGCATAATTAACTCTATTTAGAAGAACGTTAACAGTTCTGGTGACACTCTAAGATAATTAAAAGAACTTCTCGAGTCTCCCATTACAAATCATTTCAGCAAGGATGTTGAGCAACTGAGCTGATGTCTTTTCTTCATCCAGTCACGAATAGAAACACGTTTCTTTTTGTTTTTTTCTTATGCAGCGATTCCACGCAACAAGCTATAACTCCATACAACTCGTGCGACGTACAGCTGCCAAAAATTCCGCTTCAGACACGACTCAGGAACCACAAAACGACGAAACTGACGTGTATACTGATTTCGCGTGTCTACAGTCAAATATGAAACCATTTGCATGCAACTCGTTCTACGCAACGACTGGCGCAACCCAATGTCGTCGTGTAAACTAGGCTTAAGTGTGTATTTACAACAAACACTTTCTGTAATTCTTCATCCAATGGAATTTGCAAGAAGGCATCACGCAAACCTATCTAAGAAAAGAAACGTCCTGCACCAAGCCTGTCAGTTAGTTCCTCAGGGCAAGGTAATGGATAATTAGAGTCAATTACTGTCTGTGGGTTGACTGTAGACTTGAAGTCAACACAAATGCAAATGCGATCAGACGGCTCAGGCAACAAAACGAGAGGACTTGTCCATTGACTAGCTGTAATGGGACCAATTACACCATTATCTAGCAGCTCTTTCAGTTCACTGGCTACTTTGTCTCTTAAAGCAATCGGAACGGGGCGGGCAAGGAAAAACTTATGTTGTGCATTGTCTTTCAATGTAACATGCGCTACAAAGTTATTAGATTTTTCCATTCCTTCTGAAAATAGTTCAGGAAGTACTTTAACTACACTGTCTCGTAGTTCAAAAGCAGACACTAAAAGTACCTTGCCTTGGATGCTAAACGCAAACAAATCAAAGGTATCTAAATCGAATATGTTCTAACTGTCTCTTGATTTCAACACAGTAAAATTCACTGCCCTAGAGTGAGATTTGTAAGTGGTAGGTAAGATACACTGTCCAAGCACTGGAATTTCCTGTCCGTTGTAAGCAGTGAGGTGCTTGCTAGGTTTAGAAAGGCGTGATGAGCTTAACTGTTCGTACGTGGCACGATTAAGCAAAGTTACTGAAGCACCTTTGTCTAACTGAAAGTTCACACGACGGCCAGCAATTCGTAATGAGATAAATAGTTTGTTAGAACGTCGTTACACTGCACTAGGACGAGAAGGAGGCACAGCCTTAATCTTAGTTTTGTTAGAACCTGTTGTAGGTTTAGAAAACACAGCATTCACTCCCTGTGCACGAGCCTGTTTTTTTTTCCAGGAGCGGGCAAAATTAGCGTTTTCGTGACGTTGCAAACAAACTGCTTGGACATGGCCTTCTCTCCCACACGTGTAACACGTAGAGTTACGTGATAGGCTGTCCTGGGCCATGGTTCCGCTACTAACACTCGTGACTCTGCATAGAAAATGGCACCATGAATGGCTGAGAGCAGCACTGCGATTCCTGGCAACATCAGAAGTTACAATGACTTAGAATTCCTGAATGTCTAAACAAGGATTGAGCAAAATAATTCCTGACACATCAAAGCGTCACTGATGAGCCAAAGCATTATGACCACCTAGCTAATATCGTGTTGGTCCACTTTTGTTGGTCCACTTTTGGAACGTCACACAGCAGCCATCCTGCCTGGCATGAATCTACCAGGTCCGTGGTTGGTTTCCGGAGATATGTGGCACCAGATGTTTATGCGCAGGTCATACAATTGTCATAAATTATGGGCCAGTATTTTATCGGCGGGCAGCTGGTGCCCGATAGCGTCCCTGTCATATTCCATCGGGTTCAGATCAGTCGTATTTTGTGGCCAAGACATCAATGTCATCTCACTATCATACACTTCAAACCACTCTAACACGATTCTGACCATGGAAAACAGACATTTATTCTGCTGGATGATGCGTTCACTGCAGGAGAATAAATCAAGATTTAGGTTCAAATGGCTCTGAGCACTATGGGACTTAACATCTGAGGTCATCAGTAGATTAGATTAGATTAGATTAATACTTGTTCCATAGATCATGAATACGACACTTTGTAATGATGTGGAACGTGTCAGGTTAATAAAAGATGTCTGTACAAGAAATTACATTACCCAAAATATTGCATGACACTAATGATTAAGTTTTTTTTTTACTTAGTTTATATCTAAAAATTCAGCCAATGAGTAGAAGGAGTTGTCATCTAGAAATTCTTTTAATTTATTTATAAATGTTAGTTGGCTATCTGTCAGGCTTTTGATGCTGTTTGGTAGGTGCCCAAAGACTTTTGTGGCAGCATAATTTACCCCTTTCTGTGCCAAAGTCAGATTTAACCCTGCATAGTGAAGATCATCCTTTCTCCTGGTGTTATAGGTATGCACACTGCTATTACTTTTGAATTGGGTTGGATTATTATCAACAAATTTCATAAGGGAATATATATACTGTGAGGTTACTGTGAGGATCCCTAGATCCTTAAATAGATGTCTGCAGGATGACCGTGGGTGGGCTCCAGCAATTATTCTGATTACACGTTTTTGTGCAATGAATACTTTTCTACTCAATGATGAATTACCCCAGAATATGATGCCATACGAAAGCAGTGAATGAAAGTAGGCATAGTAAGCTAATTTACTGAGATTCTTATCACCAAAATTTGCAATAACCCTAATAGCATACGTAGCTGAACTCAGACGTTTCAGCAGACCATCAATGTGTTGCTTCCAGTTTAACCTCTCATCAATGGACACACCTAAAAATTTTGAAAATTCTACCTTAGCTACAGACTTCTGTTCAAATTCTATATTTATTACTGGAGTTGTGCCATTTACTGTACGGAACTGTATATACTGTGTTTTATCAAAATTTAAAGAGAGTCCGTTTGCTGAGAACCACTTAATAATTTTGTGAAAAACATCATTTACAATTACATCACTTAGTTCTTGGTTTTTGGATGTTATTACTATACTTGTATCATCAGCAAAAAGAACTAACTTTGCATCTTCATCAATGTGGAATGGTAAGTCATTAATGTATATCAAGAACAGTAAAGGACCTAAGACCCAACCCTGTGGGACCCCGTGCTTGATAGCACCCCAGTTTGAGGAATCAGCTGTTGTTTTAACATTACAAGAACAACTTATTTCAACTTTCTGCGTTCTTCCAGTTAAGTATAAATTAAACCATTTGTGCACTGCCCCACTCAAACCGTAATGATTTAGCTTATCTAAAAGAATTCCATGATTTAAACAATCAAAGGCCTTTGAGAGATCACAAAAAATACCAATGGGTGATGTCCGGTTATTCAGCGCATTTAATATTTGATCAGTGAAAGCATATATAGCATTTTCTGTTGAAAAGCCTTTCTGAAAACCAAACTGACATTTTGTTAGTACTTTATTTTTACAAATATGGGAGGCTACTCTTGAATACATTACTTTCTCAAAAATTTTTGATAGAGCTGTCAGAAGAGAGATTGGGCGGTAGTTGTTGACATCCGACGTATCCCCCTTTTTATGCAATGGTTTTACAATGGCATATTTCAGTCTATCAGGGAAAACACCCTGCTCCAAAGAGCTATTATATACGTGGCTGAGAATCCTACTTATCTGTGGGGAACAAGCTTTAAGTACTTTGTTGGAAATGCCATCAATTCCGTAAGAGCTTTTACTTTTCAATGAGTTTATTATTTTACTGATTTCAGAGGGAGAGGTTGGTGGAATTACAGTTGTTTCAAACTGCGCAGGTATGGCCTCTTCTATTAATAGCCTTGCCTCTTCTAGTGAAGATCTAGATCCTATTTTATCCACAACATTTAAAAAATGATTATTCAAAATATTTTCAATTTCTGATTGTTTGTTAGTACACTTGTCATTCAGTTTTATTGCACTAAAGTCTTCCTGTGCTCTTGGTTGCCCTGTTTCCCTTTCAATAATATTCCAAATTGCTTTAATTTTATTATCAGAGTTACTGATCTCAGACATGATACACATGCTTCTGGACTTTTTAATAACTTTTCTTAGTACCGCACAATAGTTTTTATAATATTGAACAATTTCGGGGTCAGTACTCCCTCTTGCTGTTAGATACAGTTCTCTTTTACGGTTGCAAGATATTCTTATTCCTTTAGTTAGCCAAGGTTTTTTATATGTTTTCTTGGAATTATGTTTAACTATTTTCTTGGGAAAACAATTTTCAAATACCCTTAAAAATGTATTGTGAAATAAGTTATATTTCAAGTTTGCATCGGGTTCCTTATACACTTCATCCCAGTCTAGCTGCTGTAGGCTTTCCCTAAAGTTTGCAATATTTATATTGTTAATTGAACGCACTGCTTTGAAAGTCTGATTTATTATACTGCATGGAGCTATGTCATGTACTGTAACAAGCTGTGCACTATGATCTGAAAGACCATTCTCAACAGGACAAGCATTTATGTCCTTAAACTTATCTTGGTCTATAAAAAAGTTATCTATCAATGTACTGCTGTTCTTTGTTATCTGAGTAGCAAAATCAATGACGGAGCTCAAATTGAAAGAACTGAGTAATACTAAAAGGTCATTCTTCCTATTACACTCTTTCAGCGAATCAACATTGAAATCCCCACAAATGATAATTTGCTTCCCCCTGTCTGACAGATAGCACAACAAAGCATCCAAGTTTTCTAGAAATAGCTGGAAATTCCCTGAGGGGGACCTATACACTGTTACAATTATGAAAGTGCCATCATTTAGTTTAAGTTCAGTGGCACATGCTTCCATATGTTGCTCTACACAAAATTTTTTAGTTTCTAAATTTTTTGCACTGTGGAAGCTTTTGACATATATGGCAACTCCTCCTCTCATCATATTATCTCTACTTACATGTGCAGCTAATTTGTACCCATTGATGCTAACCTTTTGCATATCAGTGACAATGTGATGCTCAGACAGGCATAGTATATCTATTACATTCTTGGTTTCTATATCTTCTAAACAAAGCAGAAGCTCATCAATTTTATTCTTCAATCCCCCAATATTTTGATGAAATATACTAACAGTATTTTTCACTTTACTTTTGTGAGTATCTTGAACTTTTTTAACATCTTTAGTACTTTTATTCTTCAATCCCCCAATATTTTGATGAAATATACTAACATTATTTTTCACTTTACTTTTGTGAGTATCTTGAACTTTTTTAACATCTTTAGTACTTGCCTGGCTGAGTTTCCCACTGGACACTGATCTTACACTAAAAAAGAGTTTCCACCATGAGATGTAGTTCCTCCCCCCTTTAAATTTCCTCCTATCAGCCCAGCCAGTTTACCCTTCCCTTTCCCCTAGAACTTAGAACTACTTAAACCTAACTGACCTAAGGACATCACACACATCCTTGCCCAAGGAAGGATTCTAACCTGCGACCATAGAGGTCGCGCGGTTCCAGACTGAAGCGCCTACCACCGCTCGGCCACACCGGCCATCAAGATTTAGGGATGTAAGTGATTCACAACAATATTCACGTCGTCTGCAGCGTTCTTTGTTCCTTAGATTACTGCCACAGGTCCCATGGAAGCCCAGGTGAATGTCATCCATAACATAATACTGCCCTAGCAGCCTGGACCCATGGCGTGGTACATGTTTCGAGAAGCCGGCGGAGGGTATTTAAATCGGCCGCCGCCGCGACCGAAACCATTTCCCTCTGAGCAGCCATAGCGTACGGATCTCCATGCCGGCACGTTCACAGGAGCTCAGTCCGTCAGTTCACCTGATGATGGCGACATGTATGATCGCTGAAATATTGTGCCCGTTGGACACTGTAGACCGGCAGTAAACCCGTGGATATTTTGATTACAGCCGTATTTTTTCCCGAGAGCATGCTGCTTTACTGTATGGTTAAATGACGATGGCGTCCTCTTGGGTAAAATATTCCGAAAGTAAAATAGTCCCCCATTCGGATCTCCAGGCGAGGACTACTCAGGAGGACGTTGTCATCAGAAGAAAGGAAACTGGCGTTCTAGGGATCGGAGCGTGGAATGTCAAATCCCTTGATCGGGCAGGTAGGTTAGAATATTTAAAAAGGGAAATGGAAAGGTTAAAATTAGATATAGTGGGAATTAGTAGCAGTAGTTTGTAGTGTGTTTACATTTTGCGGCGTGCACTGCAGCTGTAGCGGTTATAAGCTAAGTACTGACAAACTTATTTGTGCTCTGTAATACATTTACAAATTTAATAGATTTCAGGGATGTTGCGTGCCGTTTGTGGCGAAATAACGACTTAATAAACTTTTGTAATCGTTCGCTCGCTGTGTTTTAGAGAGTTTTCAGTGTGTTGAAGTCGTTAGTAATTTTCGTGCGTTAGTTTTCAACTGACGTTTATTATTCTTTCTAGTGAAATAGTTCAGTAAAATTTTCATATAGAGTTTTAACTTCGCTTAGTGTTACAGTGGTAGTTTAAATTTATTGGTTGTAGCTAATAATTTTGTGAAGTTTTGCTGGTATTGGTATCGGTTGTGTTGTAGTATTAATACAAGTAGCTGCTTTCGTAGTAGGCAGAGAATTTCGAGACCATTATTGTTGGTTCTGAAATAGTTCTACTGGTGTAACTGAACTTTGGTAACGTAGACGTACAGCTTTTTTCAGTAACTGTAAAATTTACCATGAGTGAAAAATGTGGGCTCTGTCGTAGGTTTGTGAGTAGTGGATTACGGTGTGGGATTTGTTCAAAGTATTTTCATTAGGGGGGAATGCAGTGGGGAAGCCAGTGGTCATTTTAGGGAGATCCTCTCCTGGGAAAGTAGAATCTGTAGTAGAAACAAGTTAATAGGAGGAGCAGGAGCGTAAGATCTGTGCCCTTCAGGTGCAGTTACAATGCGCAAAGGAGGAACTAGATAGGTTGAGGAGGGTGAAGGGTGGTGGGGAATGGGAACTGGCAGTTGGCAAGAAGGTAGGTAGGAAGAGGAGGTACTCAGACAGTTTTACTTTGCATACATGCAATAGATACGACCAACTGGCAGAGTTGAGTGGAGAGGAGCCTCGTGTAGCCGTAGATGTAGAGAACTTGCAGCAGTCCTCAACAATTAGGAGGCCTATGTTAGTTGCAAAGTCTAGCAGAAAGAAGGTTCTGCTGCTAGGTAGTTCCCACGGCAGAGGTGTGGGCCAGCAGTTGCAGGAAGTGTTGGGGAGTGAGTACCAGGTCACCAGCATTGTGAAGCCTAGTGCAGGGTTGGCTCAGGTGACTGAAAGCATAGGAGAGTTACGTAAGAATTTTACGAAAGAGGATCAGGTAGTGATAGTGGGTGGAGCAGGGAACAGTCTCGATAGGGACGGGAAATATGATGTCAGTGGTGACATGGTTAATATAGCTACTCAAACTGGTGGTACTAATGTGCATTTCGTGCAATTGTTTCAGCGTCATGATCGGCCTCACCTTAATGCGGCTGTTAGGCTCGTTAATGTGGGACTGGGGAGGGCACTGGTGGTGGGGGGCATGGATCACATCTCAGTGGTGTCAGTTGGGTCTATCAGTAGACGGGGTTTCACTAGGCACGGCCTGCACCTCAACAGGTATGGGAAGGGGAGGCTGGCTAAGCTTATAGGTGACAGTGTAGTGGGTGGTGGTGGTGGTGGTAGTGGTATCACTCATAGAAAAATTCCTATAGTAGTTGGTGTTAGAGCTGCACCTTTTTTAGACTGAAATCAGCTGATAGGTATACCTGCTTAAAGGAAGTGCGTCTAACTAAGGGCTCACTTCCAGAGGATGTAATGTTTCCAAGTAGAGAAGGAATTAGCATATTTCATCAAAATATAAGAGGTATTAGAGATAAAGTTAGTGAATTGCTAATAGATGCTAACTCTGAAGTTATTGGTATATCTGAGCACCACTTAAATAATTTGATAATTCAGAGGCTTCCTTTACCAGGCTACAGATTAGCTGGCTGTTTCTCAAGGAGTTCCTTGCGGGGTGGGGGAGTGGCTCTGTACGTAAAAAACTGTATTTCATTTGAGACCATAGGCGTATCACGACACTGCACTGAACAGATATTTGAAAGTTGTGCAGCATTAGTTGAATTTAGTGAAACTAAACTTCTAATTGCTGTTGTTTATAGGTCCCCTAACTCCGACTTCAGAGCATTTTTGCTTAAGATAGAGAGGGTTCTTGATTCACTTTGTAGGAAGTACCAGAAAGTAGTTCTATGTGGTGACTTCAATATTAATTTTGTACATGATTGTGCAAGAAAAAGGATGTTGGTAGATCTCCTAAATTCATATGACCTGATGCAAACTGTGTTTTTTCCAACTAGGGTGCAGGGGAACAGTAGTGCAGTCATAGACAATATTTTTATTCATTCTTCGTTACTAGATGGGCATTCTGTTAGTAAAAGGGTGAATGGCCTTTCAGACCACGATGCACAAATTTTAACACTAAAAGGTTTTTGTACTCTAACCAATGTCGTATTTAATTACAAACTATGTAGGAAAGTTAATCCAACAGCAATAGAGAGTTTTTCAAAACTTGTCAAGGAACAAGAGTGGCAAGATGTTTATAGTGCCGATAATATAGATGATAAATACAATGCTTTCCATAACACATTTCTGATGCGCTTTGAGAGTTGCTTTCCATTAGAACATTCTAAACGGGGTACTAGCAGTAATGGACAGCCCGGTTGGCTGACTAGTGGGATATGGATATCATGTAGAACAAAGCGGCGTATTATATCAAAATGTTAAAAGTAGTCACAATCAAGCTACAGTAGCCCATTACAAACAGTATTCTAAGGTGCTTAAAAATGTTATTAGCAAGGCAAAAAGTATGTGGTATGCAAATAGAATAGCTAATTCACAGGATAAAATTAAAGCCTTATGGTCAGTTGTGAAGGAAGTGTCTGGTCAGCAGCACAAGGTTGACCATATAAAGTCAACTTGCAGAAATAATATTTCTGTTACTGATAGATCAGATATATGTACAGTATTTAACAACCATTTTCTGAGCATTTCTGGTGAATTAAATAAAAATTTAGTATCTACAGGAAATCATATAAATTTCTTAGCAAATGCCTTTCCGAGATTGACGTCTGAAATACTCCTCTGTGATACAGACAAGAGGGAGATTGAGACAATAATCAAATCAATGAAGACTAAGGACTGTCATGGTTATGATGGAGTGTCTAGTAGAATATTAAAGTACTGTGCTGCACATGTTAGCTCTGTATTTAGCCATATTTGTAATTTTTCCTTTAGGAATGGTCAGTTTCCTGAGCGATTAAGGTACTCAGTAGTAAAGCCGCTTTATAAAAAGTGAGAAAGGGATAATGCAGATAATTTTAGACCTATTTCTATGTCATCAGTGTTTGCAAAAGTTATCGAAAAGGCTGTGTATGTAAGGGTAATTGATCATTTTATATCACACGATTTGCTATCAAATGTACAGTTCTGCTTTAGAAGTCGTTTGACAACTGAAAATGCTATATTCTCTTTTCTCTGTGAGGTACTGGATGGGCTAAACAAAGAGTTTCGAACGCTTGGCGTATTTTTTGATTTAACAAAGGCATTTGTCCGTGTTGATCACACAATATTGCTCCAGAGGTTGGACCATTACGGAATAAGGGGAGTAGCTCACAATTGGTTCACTTCTTACTTTGGCAACAGGCAGCAAAAGGTCATTATTCACAATGTTGATAACGGCTGTGTGGGGTACTGTCAAGGGGGGGGGGTGGGGTGCCCTAGGGATCAGTGTTGGGGCCGCTCCTGTTCCTTATCTATATAAATGATATGCCCTCTAGTATTATGGGTAATTCTAAAATATTTCTGTTTGCTGATGTCACTACCTTGGTAGTAAAGGATGTTGTGTGCAACATTGACTCGGTTTCAAGTAGAGCAGTACATGACCTCAGTTCATGGCTTGTAGAAAATAAACTAACGTTAAATCACAGTAAAACTTAGTTTTTACAGTTCCTAACACACAATTCAACAAAACCTGACGTTTTAATCTCACAGAACGGGCATATGATTAGTGAAACTGAACAGTTCAAATTCCTAGGTGTTCAGATAGATAGTAAGCTGTCGTGGAAAGCCCACGTTCAGGATCTTGTTCAAATACTGCCATTTTCGCTATTCGAATGGTATCGAAAGTGAGTGATATTTCGACACGTAAATTATCTACTTTGCTTATTTTCACTCACTTATGTCGTATGGTATTATGTTTTGGGGTAACTCTTCCCATTCTAGGATATTTTTGGCTCAGAAACGGGCGTTTCGGGCAATAAGTGGTGTGAGTTCACGAACCTCTTGTAGACCTATTTTCACGAGTCTGGATATTTTGACATTGGCCTCTCAATATGTATATTCCTTATTGTCGTTTCTTGTTACCAATATTAGTTTATTTCCAAGAATAAGCAGCTTTCACTCGGTTAATACTCGGCAGAAATCAAACCTCCATTTGGATCGGACTTCCTTAACTCTTGTGCAAAAAGGTGTGCAGTATACTGCTGCATCCATTTTCAATAAGCTGCCACTCGAATTAAAAAATCTTAGCAGTAATCCACGCGCTTTCAAATCGAAACTGAAGAGTTTCCTCATGGGTCACTCCTTCTATTCTGTCGAGGAGTTCCTTGAAAAATTAAGATAATTCTCATTGTATTGCTGATAGTGTTTGCTTAAACTTATGGACTGATTTTCTTTCAGGTTCATGAACATTTATTTTGATCTGTTATTACTTTTTATGTTGTAAGTTCATGTACTGACACGTTCCATGACCTTGGAGATTTCCTCCTCAATTTGGTCCTACGGAATTTGACATTTAAATAAATAAATAAATAAATTAGTGAAGTTCGGTGGCAGGAGAAACAAGACTTCTGGTCAGGTGAATACAGGGTTGAAAATACAAAATCAAATAGGGGTAATGCAGGAGTAGGTTCAATAATGAATAAAAAATTGGAATGAGGGTAAGGTACTACAAACAGCATAATGAACGCATTATTGTGGCCCAGATAGATACGAGGCCCACGCCTACCACAGTAGTACAAGTTTATATCCATCTATCTCCGCAGATGACGAAGAGATTGATGAAATGTGTGATGAGATAAAAGAAATTATTCAGATAGTGAAGGGAGACGAAAATTTAATAGTCATGGGTGACTGGAATTCGATAGTAGGAAAAGGAAGAGAAGGAAACGTAGTAGGTGTATATGGAATGGGGCTAAGGAATGAAAGAGGAAGCCGCCTGGAAGAATTTTGCACAGAGCATAACTTAATCATAGCTAACACTTGGTTCAAGAATCATGAAAGAAGGTTGTATAAATGGAAGAAGCCTGGAGATACTGGAAGATTTCAGGTAGATTATATAATGGAACCAAGTTTTAAATTGTAAGACATTTCCAGGGGCAGATGTGACCTCCGACCACAATCTATTGGTTATGAACTGTAGATTAAAACTGAAAAACTGCAAAAAGGTGGGAGATAAGGAGATGGGATCTGGATAAACTGCCAGAACCAGAGGTTGTAGAGAGTTTCAGGGAGAACATTAGGGACCGATTGACAAGAATGGGGGAAAGAAATACAGTAGAAGAAGAATGGGTAGCTTGGACAGACGAAATAGTGAAGGCGACAGAGGAGACAGAGAGAGAGAGAGAGAGAGAGAGAGAGAGAGAGAGAGAGAGAGAGCAAGTTACGTTACTGTTAAACATTCTTTGGTGTCGTTGTGGCGCGGTCTTTGTCTCTGGACAGTCTGATACATTAGTAGTTAACGTGTGGTAGGTGATGGAGGTTTTCTGTAGTGCTGTGGTGACTTGTGATTTTGTCTGTTGCATGAAGAAAAATTTATTGTAAAGGGCAGCAAAGATGAATATGACGTACATACTGGAGAGCGAAGAGAATATAAATTTTGAATAAAGTTAGTATTGTTTGAAGAGAGGAAGTTTGAGGTAAGACTGCAGCACTGCACACCTAATTTTTAGAAATGATTATTGGGAACTAGTTAACTTCGTTCACCTGCTCAGAGCTGAGAAAACGGTCACCCCACTTCCACGAGTCTGACTGATCAGCTATTTGATTTTTACAGGAATTCTCCGTTAACATTGCAACCTCTTAAAACTCATTGTTAACTTTGTTAAGGGTAGTGTTGTTCAGACCTATGTTACATGTGAAGATCACGCGAAGTTTTATTCTGTCTTTCTGAATATATACTTCGTTCCAAAATCATTGCCTTGGAATGTCATTTCATAGAAATATCTGCTCTCCCCACCCCACTGTTTATCATTACGTGTTACCATATGTGATATGCAGCAGTTAGAAATTTTATTTAGAAACAGAAATCTAGCTTAGCAACTGCCTGCTTGCTGTTTACTGTTGTGATTTCGAGAAATCTGCAACAATTTTATCAAGACGCGAGGTAATTAGAAATTTTGATTAGGGCCACATATTTGTTTTACTTCTGTTAAGCATTTAATATGAAGACAAGTTGCATTCAGATCAGTTACAGTTTAGTTCAAATTAGGTTTTGTTTAGTCAAAAATTAGCATACGAGTTTAAGTTGTATAACAGTTTGTGGGTATACAATTTTGGTAACACGTAGACTTTTATAGAATGCGAGATAAATTTGAGCTAAATTTGATACATAAACAAATATGGTAGGGAGGTTACAATAGGACGCTGGTGCAACCTATTCTTGATTACTTCTCGAGTGTTTGGGATCCGTGCCAGGTCGAATTGTATGGAGACATCAAAGTGACTCAAAGGCGAGCTGCTAGGTTTGTTACCGGTAGCTTCGAACAACACGTAAGTGTTAGAGAAATGCTTCAGGAACTCAAATGGGACTCCCTGGAGAGAAGGTGATGTTCTTCTCGAGAGATGCTATTGAGAAAATTTTGAGAACCGGTGTTTGAAGCTGACTGCCGAACAATTCTACTGGCGCCAACATACATTGCACTTAATGCACAAGTAGATAAGATTGTAAAAATTAGGGCTCATACGAAGACATAAAGACAGTAGTTACTCCCTCGTTCTGTTCGCGAGTGCAACAGGAAATGAAATGACTGGTGGTGGTGCAGGGTACCCTCCGCCACACACTGCACTGTGGCTTGTGGAGTATGTATATCGATGTAGATGTATAAATTATATCTAAATCATCCTATGTCCTCCTACAAACACTCAGCGACGACACCTTTCTGTACACCATAGAATCATCAGCAAACAACCACAGATTGCTGCTTACCATGTCCGTCGGATCATTTATGGATATAGAGATTAAGAGCGACCCTATCACACTTTCCTGGGGCACTTCTGATTATACTCCTCTCTCCGATGAATACCCGCAATCGAGGGCAATGTACTGGGTTCTGTTACTTGAGAAGTCTTTGGGCCACCCACATATCTGGGAACCTAACTCGATGCTTGGTCCTCTGTCAACGATTTGCAATGAGGTACCATGTCAAACGCTTTCCAGAAATCTGATAACATGGAATACAACTGTTGCTCTTCAGCCATGGTTGCTAGGACATCATGTGGGAAAATGGGAAGCTAAGTTTCTCACGAGTGATGGTTCCTAAATCCATGCTGATTTGTGGACAGCAGGTTTTCCGTTTCAAGGAAATTTATTATATATGAAATAAGAATATGTTTAAGAATTCTGCAACAAACCCAAGTTTGGTCTGTAATTTTGTGTGTCTGTTCTTTAATCCTTCTTATATATGAGAGTCACCTGCACTTTTTTCCAGTCACTTGGAACTTTGTGCTGGACGAGAGATCGGCAGTAAATGCAAGCTAAGTAAGAGACCGATGTCGTAGAGCACTTTCTATAAAACCGAACTAGGGTTCCATCCGAACCTGATAACTTACTTGTTTTCATCTCTTTCACTTGTCTATTGCCTTCACACGAGAGGCTGTGCAACGGTCAGATGTGGTTATGTTTGTATAATCCTCCTGCGTGAAAGATATCTCAAGCACGAAATTGGCCTTTCATTTTGATGTCCTCTATTCAATGTGTGACTGGATAGAAGCGATCAACTCGCTTTGCGATTTTATGAATTTTCTCAGGTTCTCCGCAAGACCTTTTGTTAAGATACGATGGTGGTAGCTTGGTATGCTTTTTGCATAGATTTTCTTACAGATGCGCAAATTGCCACTAACTTTTGCCTACGCCATTTGCACGTTCTTTTTTGGATTGAGAGTGCAACTGTCTCTGTTTCCTCAGCAATTTACGATTTTTGTTACTAAACCACGATGGGTCTCTTCGGTCCTTAATTCACTTATTCAGCGTATATTTCTCCAGAGCGCGATTTACAATCTGATTATACTTTGCATATAATGCTCCAACGTCCATCTTACTGAAATTAATCTATGCCCAGTCGTTCTAAGTGGGATGATAACAACTGCTTATCTGCTCTTTCTAGAAAAAAGTACTTTCCTAGCCTTCTTGATGGATTTATTTTCTTTAGAAAACATCATAGTTATGATGACGTCCGGACCAGTAATCCCTTTATCTATGCTTACACCATCGAAAAGGTCTGGCATGTTTGAAACTACAACGTCTAAAATACACTGACGGTAAAAAAACGCAAGAGCAAGAAGAATTTGTGTCACGTAAACGAAAGTTTGCAGGTATGTTACTACATCTGAAAGATGATGTACACTCCTGGAAATTGAAATAAGAACACCGTGAATTCATTGTCCCAGGAAGGGGAAACTTTATTGACACATTCCTGGGGTCAGATACATCACATGATCACACTGACAGTACCACAGGCACATAGGCACAGGCAACAGAGCATGCACAATGTCGGCACTAGTACAGTGTATATCCACCTTTCGCAGCAATGCAGGCTGCTATTCTCCATGGAGACGATCGTAGAGATGGTGGTTGTAGTCCTGTGGAACGGCTTGCCATGCCATTTCCACCTGGCGCCTCAGTTGGACCAGCGTTCGTGCTGGACGTGCAGACCGCGTGAGACGACGCTTCATCCAGACCCAAACATGCTCAACAGGGGACAGATCCGGAGATCTTGCTGGCCAGGGTAGTTGACTTACACCTTCTAGAGCACGTTGGGTGGCACGGGATACATGCGGACGTGCATTGTCCTGTTGGAACAGCAAGTTCCCTTGCCGGTCTAGGAATGGTAGAACGATGGGTTCGATGACGGTTTGGATGTACCGTGCACTATTCAGTGTCCCCTCGACGATCACCAGAGGTGTACGGCCAGTGTAAGAGATCGCTCCCCACACCATGATGCCGGGTGTTGGCCCTGTGTGCCTCGGTCGTATGCAGTCCTGATTGTGGCGCTCACCTGCACGGCGCCAAACACGCATACGACCATCATTGGCACCAAGGCAGAAGCGACTCTCATCACTGAAGACGACACGTCTCCATTCGTCCCTCCATTCACGCCTGTCGCGACACCACTGGAGGCGGGCTGCACGATGTTGGGGCGTGAGCGGAAGACGGCCTAACGGTGTGCGGGACCGTAGCCCAGCTTCATGGAGACGGTTGCGAATGGTCCTCGCCGATACCCTAGGAGCAACAGTGTCCCTAATTTGCTGGGAAGTGGCGGTGCGGCCCCCTACGGCACTGCGTAGGATCCTACGGTCTTGGCGTGCATCCGTGCGTCGCTGCGGTCCGGTCCCAGGTCGACGGGCACGTGCACCTTCCGCCGACCACTGGCGACAACATCGATGTACTGTGGAGACCTCACGCCCCACGTGTTGAGCAATTCGGCGGTACGTCCACCCGGCCTCCCGCATGCCCACTATAAGCCCTCGCTCAAAGTCCGTCAACTGCACCTACGGTTCACGTCCACGCTGTCGCGGCATGCTACCAGTGTTAAAGACTGCGATGGAGCTCCGTATGCCACGGCAAACTGGCTGACACTGACGGCGGCGGTGCACAAATGCTGCGCAG
Organism: Schistocerca gregaria; assembly: GCF_023897955.1. Lineage (NCBI taxonomy): Eukaryota > Metazoa > Arthropoda > Insecta > Orthoptera > Acrididae > Schistocerca > Schistocerca gregaria. The sequence continues at coordinate 603,595,502 of NC_064921.1, read as the reverse complement.
CTAGCGCCATTCGACGGCCAACACCGCGGTTCCTGGTGTGTCCGCTGTGCCGTGCGTGTGATCATTGCTTGTACAGCCCTCTCGCAGTGTCCGGAGCAAGTATGGTGGGTCTGACACACCGGTGTCAATGTGTTCTTTTTTCCATTTCCAGGAGTGTATATTCAGATATCGCACCAGTAACATAAGAATGGCTCTAGTAGCGCCACTGTGAGGATGCAAATCAGATTTGCTTTAAATACAAGCTGTAACGGCCATGGGCGTTAGTTGTCTTTGAAATTGGACGTGGTGAGATGGTGTTAATCAAGTACGGCTTTAATGCAACAAAGAAGCGATTATAAACGCCTCACTGTGTTAGAATGAGATCATGTAATAGGGCTATGATAAGCCGGATTTTCTTCCTGCGATACTGCAGAAAGGCCCGGCAGGAATGTGGCCATTGTACAGATTGCTGGCAGCGGTAGTCACGAGAATTTACTGACCCCAAGATGACCGGGCTCCAGATGGCCTTGTGGCATTACCGAGAGGTTAAACCATCGCCTTTAGCGTATTGCTCTGACATATCGTACTGCATCTGCAGCAGCAATTTAAGCAGCAGCTGGCACCACAGTGACACAACGAACTGTTACAAATCGGTTACTTCAACATCTCTGAGCCAGACGCCCTGTAGCGTTCATTCCACTGATCCCAAACCACCGCCGTTTGCAACTTCAGTGGAGTCAAACGAGAGCTCATAGGAGGGCAGGGTGGTGGTCTGTTCTGTTTCCTAATCAATGCTGGTCCTGCCTCAGTGCAAATAATGGCCGCGTATTGGTTAGGAAGGCAGTTGGGGCCTACAGCCAACGTGTCTGCGTGCTATACGCACTGAATCTATTACGTTATCTTTCACGTATGTGAACGGCTACTTCTCTTATTGTGAGCATGCACTAAATATACAAATTACTTTTGTTTGGACATTTTATCACTCTGTTATAGGTTCTATCTATTCAACACAATAAGGTTGTGGCACAAGACAAAGCAAACGTACTTTTTTCTGTATCATATTCTTCACTAGTTCTTTTTGCTAATTCCAAACAGAGAGCATCCCAATTTGGGGTGGATCACATCAGCAGTTGCTTCATTTTCACACTCATGATAGGGTGCATCACACAGACCAATGCAATATAAGTGGATGGGAAAATTTTTGTGGCTTAGCCTCATCCTCATTCAAATGGAGGTGCACTTACGCTTAGATGGATTTGTGGAACGATGGTTCCAAGAAGATCTTCTCTTGAACTGTCATGTAATGACTGTTTCTATGAGTTCCAGTCTTCTTGCCAGAGGAAATTAATTTTGAATTTGATAATATTATAAAAATCTGTAAGAGGTGTTTTATATTTAAATATGTCCCTGGTTCCTTCAAAAGTACATTCACTTTTTCATCGTAACTGACTCTGCAGCCTTATTTCACCCAAGTCATGTCTATGAGCTTCTCTTTCAGTTACACTGAATGCACTATTCTACAGTATGTATCATAATTAATGTCGTAAACTCTTACATTGAAAGTACATAATAATAGAAGCGAAAATGTTCTTAGCAAGCAAGTGCTTTGGAGCTATGAGCGCTTCTCATCTTGGATACTGTGAAACAAATCTCTTCTACTGCAATCTCTTTACTTTCCATGTTTTAGGAGGAGGCAGTATGGACCAAGTTAAGAAAAATATCCGGTAAATAGGAGCTCTAAAGTGCACACCTTAAGAATTATGAACACTTGTGCAATAGAAATGTGAATTACAGTGGTGAAGATGAAAAAATGCTCATAGCTCTTAAGGTATGCACATCAGAGCACAAGTTTATTCGACTGTTTTTCTTGTTTTAGTATGTTCTATTTCTTCCCAAAATCAAAATATGGACATCAAGGAGGCCGCGGTAGACGAGATATGTTTCACGGTATCGAAGATGAAGAAGTACTCACAGATCTTAAAGCATGCATTTTAGAGCACTTGTTTCTGAAACTTGTTTGTTTCCAGTGCCACGTACTTCCAATTGAATGCATTTGGACCATTAATTATGATACACCCTGTATTATATTGATTTTATAATTATATAAAGATGCTGCCTAGTTTATTGTTGTCCCTAACTTAAAACAGATGTAGAATCACTATCAGAATTTTATTTGGAACCATGTGCCTGGCTTATTTTAGTGCGTGAAGAATAATGATTGACTCTACAAAAAATGGTTCAAATGGCTCTGAGCACTATGGCACTTAACATCTGTGGTCATCAGTCCCCTAGAACTTAGAACTACTTAAACCTAACTAACCTAAGGACAGCACACAAATCCATGCCCGAGGCAGGATTCGAACCTGCGACCGTAGCAGTCGCGCGGTTCCGGACTGAGCGCTTAGAACCGATAGATCACCGCTGCCGGCGATTGACTCTACAGTAAAAATTGAAGTGTCTTGTAATAACTGGCAGTTTCTATACTTTCCTGACTGTGGGTACCAAAGAGCAACCTATATAATAATTTAAGGTTCACTTGGATCTGTCATCATGGTTGAAGAAATTATCTGTCTCCATACATTTTTAGTAAGTATTGACATCACTTTTTGTGGTCTAAGAATAAGACTTGTAGGCAAGTGGTACATTTTAGCAGACTAATCACATTCTGAGATCGGAGGATTCTTTGTAATAACAATTTTCATTTTCAAATGATTGCGTAATTTTGTGACTATAAGGCTGAGGTGGTTGTTCTTCCACAGTCATCATTGACCACAATAGAAAACGACTTAATGCTTTTGATTACTATATGTTCATCAGTCACCATTCTGTTCAAATAATATTTAACGGCCAGTAGCTGTCTTCAGAGATGAAGTGGGGTTTTGTATTCTTCTACTACGAGAGCATTTACCGCACCTGATGCCGTTGATCCTAAGTATATCCTTGGGCATCTCTACTACAATTTAACCAACTTATTTAAACCAACTTTTATTCCATTGTGACGTATAAAACATCCGTAATCGATTTTTATTTTTATGGGTGCTCTGCAGACATTGACTAATATTGTAGCCATTTCCCAATCTCAGACCAATAATTTTTTCTTTCGATCTATTTTTATTTTTTGTCTTACGAAACTTTAAATTTCTCTAATGAGCTTTTTTGGTATGCCGAGCTATTCCATCTGACCTTTGTTACTTGCTTTACGGATATCCAAAAATGAAGCAGGTAATGTTTCTTTACGTTAAAAGCTTTTGAGTACATTAGTAATAGAATTATCCATTGTTGCTTTAACTTTCCTTCCTTACTTCCTTCCTCTCCACCGCAGAGCCGCCAATTACTAGGTAGAGAAGGGGTGGGGGAGAGGGTGGGTAGAGGGGAGCAGTGGTGGTGTGATCGAGTTCCTGAAAAATTCTTTAACTAAATAAATAAACTATATTTCTTGCACTGCCTTGAATGCCTTAAATCGTTTAAATAAACAATATTCCATACATTGTCTAAATTGTTTAAACAATATTCCATGCACTGAAATCGATTCCTGACAAATTTCTTAACCAAATAAATAATCTATATTTCACATACTACTGTAAATAATTAAACAATATTCCATACATTGTCTAAATTGTTTAAACAGTATTCCATACATTGTACTGGAATTCCCTCCAAATGACCTATCAACTGAGTCTTTTTCTCGCCAATTTCCTGGAGGGGCGTGGTTTACCAGAGAAGGGGAGTTAATTAATTGATCAATTTAATTAAGTAGTCAATCGCATCGATAAGAGTGAGAGGGCTATTTCAATAACTCAGAACTGAAAATGTACCTGTAGCAGCCAGGGGGATGGGGTGGGTTGGAGGTTTCCTGAGGGGTGGAGGGAGTGAGAGGGGGAACAATAGGTTAAGTACCTGTCAATCAAAAGGAAGGATTCTTTTAGCAGAACAATTGATTAAGTACGTGTCAATCAAAGGAGAACAATAGGTTTGCCCCTGAGTGCATATGAGCCCCTGCTGTAGGCAACCCGCATGAACAAATTGCACCAGCAGCGCTGGTGCCCTCCTTCTGCTTTGCACTTGTCTATGATCCAGTAAATAGAGGGTCTAGATATACAGAGCTTCTTAAGGATACAGCTAATAAGAGGGCATGCATTAATGTCGAAAATAGAAACAATCAGGCTTGTTTTGCAGTGTCAGTCTCGCTTGTGAGAGAAATTACGAGAAAAATCCGCAGCAAAGAGGTAAGTACAATGTATCTAAAGATACTATCCCCAGAGAGTATAACTTTGAGGGTATCGAGTTCCCCATCAAGATCCGGAACATACCTAAATTTGAGGTGCAGAATACCTGCATATCGGTTCACTTTTATGGCCTGGAGAAAAGAAGCAATCCAAATGAGCAGCACATGTATATAGTTGTCGGCCCCTCCATTTCTCAAAATTTTATGGGTAGCGTAAAATGCATGTAAACATGCTCTTTTCCTCTGATGAGAAAAATAAGGAGAAAGGAAATTATCATTATGTTTGGATCAAAGACATGTCCCGACTTCTGTTCTCTCTCTGTAAAAAGCATATTTGCTTGAGGTGCCTCAATGCCTTTTCCTCAGACAAGTTATTAGCAACACATCTACTACATGGCGCTTCCAAGGACCCTGTAGGTGATATCATGCCAACTGAGGAAAACAAATTCATTAAGTTTAAAAATGCTGACAATCAGGAGCAATGCCCATTTGTAGTGTACACTGACTTCGAATGTCTCCTTGCTCCTGTGACCTGCTGTGAAGGTGATCCTACTACTTCACATACCATATTTACAGAAAAACACGTTCCATATGCAGCAGTGTACGAAATCGTATCGTCCTATGATTCGAGTCTTAACCTCTACAAATCTTATGTTGGGGATAATCCAACACTTTGGCTGCTCGCTGAGCTCGAAAAACTTTCGTGAGAGGTTGATAAGCTTTACAGTGATAACGTTCCCATGACCAAATCGAAGGAGAATGCATATTTGTAGAATAATGCGATTGACTGTCATCGTTGTGGGCTGCTTTTAGATAGAATAATGGAAACTCGTCGTACGGACTACTGTCAGCTTACGGGAAAGTTCTGTGGTGCAGCTCACAATATGTGCGATATGAAGTACCAGGTACCAAGGCACGTAACACTTTTCTGCCATGGTCACTTTCTTGTTGAGCACTTGGTTGATTTGTGTTGGGAGAAAAATCGGTCAGTGTCCTGCCTGAGAGCGCCAAGAAATACATTTCCTTCTCCAAATGAACGACGCCGAGAATCACTCTCCGCTTCCTTGACGTTTTATGCAGGCGCCACTCCAGAAGCTCACAGAAACTCTACCTCTGGAGGATATGTATACCACTGAAGCTGCATTTCCTGACTTGGAAGAGTTCCAACTTGTGACTAGGAAAGGGCTTTCCGCTGTGAGTACGTGGATAGAATGGCAAAACTCAATGAAACCAGACTACCCGACATAGCTGCATTCTTCAGCAACCCAACAGGCTACACCATAATGGATGCAGAGTATGGGCATGCCATGAATGTCTGGCGGAAATTCAACATCACCACTTAAGGAGAGTGTGCACGGTTTACATAATCACAGATGTGCACATGCTTGCGGACGTTTTCAAGTAATTCTGGAGTCTATGCATGACCACATATTATGTGTTACACGGCATGTGTGTTGTCCTGGGACGCAATAGTCAATAAAACGAAATGCAGCATCTAATTATTGACTGAGGGTCTGTGGAGGACTTTGACAATGTGTCCATAGGCATGCCACAGCAAATAACCCACAGGCGGGTGAGAGGTTCAACGTATCCCTTGATTGGAGTTACATAATGTACTTGGATGTAAACAACTTGTACGGGCATGCTATGCAACAGTCACTGCCAATTGGTGAGTTTTGATGGGTGCCCAAAGAAGAATGTAGGGAATTAGGTGGAAAATCATTGGGGGTATGGCGACTGATTCTGATGGACGGTATGTGGTGGAGGTAGAACTCACATATCCTATTAGTTTTTTTAGACTTTTATAAATTAATGAATAATTCAGTCTTTGGCAAAACAATGGAGAGTTTGAGGGAATGGCGTGAAATTTTGATTAGAACCGAATGGGATGGGCGTTGAGACGCAAGAAAATGCATGGCCAGACCAAATTTCAAATAGGTCACCATATTCAATAACAACTTTGTTGCTAATATCGCAGATCCTAAATTGCTGTATATGGACAACTTCATCTATTGAGTGAAGAACTGTGATCGATAAAATACTACGGTATTGAATCTGACACGTCCTCATACACAGGCGATAATCTGTATGGTATTGTTCCACAGAACAAGAAGGTTATCGGTCTTACGCAAGACGAGGCGAATCGATTGTCGATTGTGGAGTTTTTATCGGCCTTATTAAAGACGATGCGAATGGATTGTCGATTGTGGAGTTTGTAGGTTCGTGATCAAAAATGTATCCTTATCGCACATCGGAAGGTACCACACAGAGTCTGGCTAAGGGTGTGTGTCGTATGGCGTCGAGTACCATCTCTATCGATGACTACTTGCGGTGTCTGTATATGGTATGTGTATGGTATGGAAAATAAATATTCGATTGGGATGACACGAGGTGTACACTGTGCTGCAGTCTGAAATCGGCCTGTCATGCAAAAAGATATATATGTTGTTGTGTTGTTGTTGTGGTCTTCAGTCCGGAGACTGGTTTGATGCAGCTCTCCATGCTACTCTATCCTGTGCAAGCTTCTTCATCTCCCAGTACCTACTGCAACCTACATCCTTCTGAATCTACTTAGTGTATTCATCTCTTGGTCTCCCTCTACGATTTTTACCCTCCACGCTGCTCTCCAATGCTAAATTTGTGATCCCTACCAACCGATCTCTTCTTCTCGTCAAGTTGTGCCACAAACTCCTCTTCTCCCCAATTCTATTCAATACTTCTTCATTAGTTATGTAATCTACCCATCTAATCTTCAGCATTCTTCTGCAGCACCACATTTCAAAAGTTTCTTTTCTCTTCCTGTCCAAACCATTTATCGTCCATGTTTCACTTCCATACATGGCTACACTCCAAACAAATACTTTCAGAAACGACTTCCTTATACATAAATCTATATTCGATGTTAACAAATTTCTCTTCTTCAGAAACGCTTTCCTTGCCATTGCCAGCCTACATGTTATATCCTCTCTACTTCGACCAGCATCAGTTATTTTGCTCCCCAAATAGCAAAACTCCTTTACTACTTTAAGTGTGTCATTCCCTAATCTAATTCCCTCAGCATCACCCGACTTAATTCGACTACATTCCATTATCCTCGTTTTGCTTTTGTTGATGTTCATCTTATATCCTCCTTTCAAGACATTGTCCATTCCGTTCAACTGCTCTGTCTCTGACAGAATTACAATGTCATCGGCGAACCTCAAAGTTTTTATTTCTTCTCCATGTATTTTAATACCTACTCCGAATTTTTCTTTTGTTTCCTTTACTGCTTGTTCAATATACAGATTGAATAACATCCGGGAAGAGACTACAAACCTGTCTCACTCCCTTCCCAACCACTGCTTCCCTTTCGTGTCCCTCGACTCTTATAACTGCCATCTGGTTTTTGTACAAATTGTAAATAGCCTTTCGCTCCCTGTATTTTACCCTTGCCACCTTTAGAATTTGGAAGAGAGTATTCCAGTCAACGTTGTTAAAAACTTTCTCTAAGTCTACAAATGCTAGAAACGTAGGTTTGCCTTTCCTTAATCTTTCTTCTAAGATAAGTCGTAAGGTCAGTATTGCCTCACGTGTTCCGATATTTCTACGGAATCCAAACTGATCTTCCCCGAGGTCCGCTTCTACAAGTTTTTCCATTCGTCTGTAAAGAATTCGTGTTAGTATTTTGCAGCCTTGACTGATAGTTCGGTAATTTTCACATCTGTCAACACCTGCTTTCTTTGAGATTGGAATTATTATATTCTTCTTGAAGTCTGAGGGTATTTCACCTGTCTCATACATCTTGCTCACCAGCTGGTAGAGTTTTGTCAGGACTGGCTCTCCCAAGGCCGTCAGTAGTTCCAATGGAATGTTGTCTACTGCAGGGGCCTTGTTTCAGCTCAGGTCTTTCAATGCTCTGTCAAACTCTTCACCCACTATCGCATCTCCCATTTCATCTTCATTTACATTCTCTTCCATTTCTATAATATTGTCCTCAAGTACATCGCCCTCGTATAGACCCTCTATATAGTCCTTCCATCTTTCTGCTTTCCCTTCTTTGGTTAGAACTGGGTTTCCATCTGAGCTCTTGATATTCATACAAGTGGTTCTCTTTTCTTCAAAGGTCTCTTTAATTTTCCTGTAGGCAGTATCTATCTTACCCCTAGTGAGATAAGCCTCTATATCCTTACATTTGTCCTCTAGCCATCCCTGCTTAGCCATTTTGCACTTCCTGCCGAACTCATTTTTGAGACGTTTGTATTCCTTTTTGCCTGCTTCATTTACTGCATTTTTATATTTTCTCCTTTCATCAATTAAATTCAATATCTCTCCTGTTACCCAAGGATTTCTACTAGCCCTCGTCTTTTTACCTACTTTATCCTCTGCTGCCTTCACTACTTCATCCCTCAGAGCTACCCATTCTTCTTCTACTGTACTTCTTTCTCCCACTACTGTCAGTTGTGCCCTTATGCTCTCCCTGAAACTCTCTCTCTCTCTCTCTCTCTCTCTCTCTCTCTCTCTCTCTCTCTCTCTCTCTCTCTCTCTCTATTATATATATATATATATATATATATATATATATATATATATATATAGAGCTCTCTCTCTATTATATATATATATATATATATATATATATATATATAGAGAGAGAGAGAGAGAGAGAGAGAGAGAATGTCTGCAGATTAGTTCTATGACCGTTTTATCATAGTGTAAGTAATTTCTTGTGTGTGTGTGTGTGTGTGTGTGTGTGTGTGTGTGTGTGTGTGTGTGTGTGTATGTGTGTGTGTGTGTGTGTGTGTGTGTGTGTCTGTGTGTGTGTGTGTGTGTGTGTGGTGTAAATATTTATTTATGTGTACTATGTACATGTGGATATTCACATGTCATGTGTGAAAAAAAGATTATATCCACGTGTGTAAAAAAAGTGTAAGACAGGTTTAAAAAAATTAAAAATGTAAACAAAAGCTTAAACATATTTTTTTGTATATTTATCTATTCATACACAATGTATGTGTACCGTGTAAATATATATATCTGTGCCCCATGTTAGTCTTCTAAATAGAATAGTTTTAAAGTTTTTCACACGTCACTAGCCCTCCAGGTCAGATTATTTTAAATGCACACAGTCCATCAGAATTATTGTAAAAATCTTTGCCATTGGTTTTTGTATGTCCATCTTCTTGACAGGAGGTTTCTGAGACGATGGCCGTTTACTATTGTGACAAAATAAAACACTTACAGCCGTCCTTATGATTTTATTGTATTTTGTTGCTACCAATGTAACGCTTAAGTGCGTCATCTTCAGGCTGTTGTTGATGCGGTACAGGCTAATATGATTCCTATAGATATCACATCAATTGCTAGCATTACTGGATACACAGATAATGTGTCCGCACTCCAACCATCAATCAACCTGTACCACATCAACAACAGCCTGAAAATGACGCACTGAAGCGTTGAAACTGGTTTCAGCAAAATAAAATAAAATCATAAGGACTGCTGTAGGTGTTTTATTTTGTCACTTTGCTATTGGGGCTGTGGAAATTAGTATCTAAGTGTAAAAAGTCCATCACAATTATTGTAAAAGCTATGCTACTGGGACTGTGGAATTTAATTGTAGTAGTAAAAAAAATGTATCTGCATGTTAGTTTTTAGCGTGGATTTATATATCTGGAAAAGTTGTAAACATTCTTATCCAGTACTACTGGAAAAAAAATTGTAAGAAAAAATATTCTGTCAGAGTTACTGTTGTAGCATGTAATTAAAAATATCTCTCAATTGGAATAGCAGAGTCGAACTGCACCTCAAGCATTATATTGTATAACAAGAACTGTATTATAATTTCAAGAACTGAGTTGTATCTGAGTCAACTGAATAAATGAAAAAAATTCGTTACCATACATCTTTGTTGTTTTTGTGTGCAGAAAACCTATCCCCTATTTCACTGTATGTGTAAAGGATGTGCATGACTGAAATGAGATTACTTTTTCTGAAGATGAGTGCTATTAAGGAGGTGTAGTTTAAGACAGAGAATAACAAAATATGTAAAATGGTTGCGTGGGATTACGCCTACCGTGCAGCACTTATTGGTTATGGGAGCATGAGGTATGTGACCGCATCTGCTTCCAAAGACATAGAAAACAAGTCTAAAAGTACTTCTAGGAGAACCTCAGACGTGGTATCTGGGCAACACTGTATATTATCAACATAAGAAAAGAAAAGTACACACAGGTTGTGAGGTAAAATTTCATTTATTTCTAAGAGTAATTCTACATTTTCTTGAGCAGACATGACACCAGCACTATTTTCACACATCTTCTTGAGATCATGGAGAGCAGGCTACCTGTAGAATTCCAGGTCTTAAGTAGCAGCAAACGTGAAGATTCAACGCATCCATGAGATCTTCTCCTTCCCCTTCACGTCGATGGTGGTCGAATAATCGAAGCGATGTCACCATATCTTTATAGGGTATACCAGGATCATCTCACTGTAGTCCATGGTAGAGATGTGTTAACCACTTTTGCACTCTTCTGTGCTTTAACGCACTTCACATCCTTGAAAGCCCTCGGCGATGCAGTGCCTGCTGGCAATGTCTCAATTGCACCAGTCTCTTCAGTGTATGCCATATCTTAAAACATAAACCGTCTATGTTCATTATCATGGAAACTATGAATTAAAGAAAAAGGTCATTAAAAAAGTAGTATCATCTTACTTGGCTATGGAACAGACACTATTATTATTATTATTCATCTTTTCAGCTATACTCCCAACACAATACATCTTAACTGATGGTTGTCCAACAATCTGGCATCGGGCATTCGAGTCATTGTGGTTAAAGCAGGGCTCATTCTTTTTTAAAAGAGTTCATTCTTTTTAAACACGTCAGGTAACAAATAAAATATATGCGATGTACTACGGTGGCCCGGTGTCATGTTAAGCTCTGTCTATACAGCTTAAGCGTTTTCGTGGACTTACTTGTTGAAGAACGCTGGTTCTGCTTTCTTGCAGCGCCGATGTCTTCTGCTAGCACCGGACGCTTCTCCGAAGATTTCATTGCTAGGAAGGGGAAATTTTCACCATCTCGCTCTTTCTCTTCTTATTTAAAAAATACGTTACTCTTTGAATATCATTCAATGCACCAGAACATATTTATTTCCACTTTGTACAAAAAAACAGCTAAACTGTATGACGTAAGCCCACACATTACCGGGCACCCAGAATCAGTTAATTACACATTTTTAATACAATTAATACATAAGCTTTTATAGTGGTTGACTATCCACGTCCAGTCCACGTACTCTCAACAACAGTTCAACGACTAATGAACAGTCACTATTTCGAGTCTCATTTGTTTTTTAACAATACAACGCTACATTAATCTTTGCAGCCGGCCACGGAGCTTCCGGGCCTTATTGGCTTATTCTTGGCAGGTCGCGCTGAACACTTGCCAGCGCTGACGAATTATCTCCCTTCCAGTTTCGCCTGCACAAACAATAAATGGGTGCAGTATCCCATGCTCATCCTTACGCCCTGCTTTAAAATAACGCGTGCTCGAAACGGCTGGAACACAAGTGTCTCCAGACTTTCGTAAAATTCTGGGGGCACTACAGTACTACACATGGTACAAGTTGTGTAGGGAACTTGTAGTAATCAAAAGCGTTCACGTGGCGACGACTCTTAACCAGTTTCATATTAATATCAGAGAGCTCGTTACACACAATTCTTGATTTCACCCTCTCAAACACGTTGTAAGCGGTAACTTTATCTTTTCCCAGCGAATCTGTAGTCATCAAGGCTAAATGTCGTAACACATTGAGGAAGCTCTAGAATATTTTTTCTAATGTGAGGGTACTGCTCTGTTCTTGAATAAGCAGAGTTGTGCAGACACTATCTACCTTTAACAGCGATAAGTAAGGCATGATCATACTTTGCACAATACACTCATTGCCACCCCTCAAATTAGCTATTAGAGTTATGGCATTACCTTATTCACAGACATCCAGCACACACTTGAAGCTGAATAACTGAATAACGATGGATTCATAGTGATTATTCAGTTACACACAGCTGGTGTACTGAAAGGGACGAACAGAATTCCATGTAAGCTTGGAATTAAGCATTCTTTGCCCTCAAGCCTATAGGAGGCTTTTACATAACATGATATTTCTTTTTGAAAATTCATCTCCCGCACACACGTGCTGTAGGATCTAAACAGGTGTGTATCATAAGCTCGCTGTTACTCGCACAAGTAACAAACAAAATCTTTGTATGACGCTGTAACAGGCTCTTTTGTTTTTTCGTAACAAACTGAATTCTGCCAGCTGCAACAACAGACCAATCTCGCGCTGATCTTCGTCCTGTTCCAAAGAGTTAAACAGGTACTGTGCACAGCAACAGGAACTTCAAATATGCTTTGACTCGATACAGAACAGGTTTCCGGTTTCTCCAACCTGTTGCTTGGTCCTGAAAATTAACTCCGAATGGACGCACTCTAATATATATTGCACTCGCAGTGACTTCTTAGTCAGAGGAAATTTATATGATCTTGGTGGTGGTAGGTAGGTCTAGATAGCTATGCATGGAACGCACAGACACAAACCCCAACTTGGCTGTCTGAATATACATAAGAAGAAACTGCATGTTGGCTGGATTTACAAGTATCAAAAATACGAAAAGGTTTCGTGAAAATGGTGAAAACGATGAAATAAAAAAGACGCTAGGACTTTTTAAAACTGGAATTACATCCTTTATTCCTCGACAAATATGTGATGGCCGGAGGCGTTTTTGCTGCTGGGCAGTGTTAAAACGACACCCAGCTGATGCGAGTGTGGACGTATCATAATTTTTTTATACACCTATAAATGAAAGAAATGTTATGCTGCTTGAACGTAAAAGTACTGTGGCTAATGTTCCGATGTATCACCAGAAGTTTGTGGGAAGTACTCAGACTACCATTCATGTAAAAAAATTATATATGTCTACCAGTAAGGGGTAGATAGATTTGACATGGTGAATTGTGATTGTAACGCATTGAGGTCTATATCCGAACGTGAGAGGTGATAGATTCATTTCATAAACAGCTGCACAATATAGCAACGTGAGTGTTCAACTGGATCTGCCATAGTGTAGAAACAGAACAGGAACGGCTGTAACCAAATGGATACACAAAACGTGCACTCATCGGTCCACCTAAGCAGATCCCGTTTTCCTTGTTGCATGCTGGGGGTTCATGACATGTTGACGCAGTGGCGGCAGGATGACCACCCAACAGTCATCGTCGTCTGACGTCAGCATCCATACACCCGCTACCATAAAGAGAAATATGTGCGGAATTCTGAAACGGTGTGGGAGGCATTACAGTCAACCTTAGCGAATGTATTTCCCATCTTGTTTGAGGATAAGGTCCTCAGCGGTAGTTATAGATGCAGTGATGCAGTGATGGGAAACGCTAGTAGACAGTTTTGTAAGATGCTGTTTGGAAGCCCAGTGTTTCCCGAGAGTCAAATGTAGGATCTGGCCTCACAGGTAGAATGGATAAGACATCGGCGTTAGCGTGTTTTGCTGCCAGTCGATCGTGAACTGAATAATTGTAGTTCATGAGAGAGAGAGAGCCTAGCGTTTTTAGGGTTGCGCCCTTTTTTCTGGAAGGTGGTTTTTAGAGCCGAACAATATTCTTACGAATATGTCGTCCAGATACTTTACTGTGTTCGGAATGTTTTCAATCTGCTGGCGCACAGATAATTCAGAAAGGCAACCGTTACTATCTGTACAATACAAACAGAAAGTTGATAACAACGAACTGACATGATGGTTCCTCTAACGGCAATTGTAAATAAGTGTCAGGTACATCAACTTTAGGGATGCACTGACCTGAGATGAACTGCTCTGACTTTGGAATGAGATTGACGTCAATCTGTAAGTGTGCATTTGTAGTTGATTTGAAATGACCATAAGCACGTTGGGAACCAACTGGTTTCCGTAACACTGCCAACGGTATCGTCCATTGGCAGGACGTGATAAGTGTGAGAATATCTTGTTTCACCAAACGATATAATACTAAGTTGTGGTCACCTTACAATGGCACTAGCAATGGTCTCTTTCTACAGTAGCAAAGTGCTGCAGAATAATTTAACGGAATGTGAGCTACATTATAATTCCAACAACTTCAGCCTGGTGAAAACATGCATGAAAATTCAATGTATAACGAATCAAAATCAGCGAATGGTACAACTGCTGGTTCAACCTTGATGTCTGTTATATTAATAGCAAAATATGAATAAGCATCCATCTCAAAAATGTCTCGCGCCTGACGAGAAGGCACAACGAAGAAAGTAATGGAAGGCTGACTTTTTTGTAGCACACTGTTTCTATATTTCCACCACGTAGAAACATGTGGTGCTTGCTGTATGTCTGTAATCTTTCTGATGTCATCTGAAGAGTTGAAGAACAAATCTGAGTATAGGTTTCCTCATTTACAGCAGAAACCTGTGAAACGGTATCAAAAAGAAATTTTATTAACTAGGTGTTGATCGTTAGTGGGAGAGAAAACTTTTCCGGTACCTTTGTGAAAGTGTTAAACTGTGGCTATAATATGTTTACGTTGCTGTGGCATTGTCTGTGCCATGTGGTGTCAATTTTCGCAAACTTCCGCCACATGTCCTTGTTTACAGCACTGTGCACAACACATTCCCCTATACAGACACTGAGAGCACGTATGTTTTGGAAAACAATGTGGACGCCCTGGGTACTGTTTACTGCTGTTCTTATAGCGGGATTGTCTGCTAGGGTGACTTCTTGAAGACAGAGTCAAGTAAGTGCTGCTGCTGATTTGTTATTTGGGCTTTGCCACTAAGTGGATGTCAGAGGTTCTGAACTCTAAGTCGGATGATGAAGATGAACTTGATGACCTATAATAATGCTTACTGTGGCGTGAATGGAAACGACGCTTTATATATACATACACAAATTAATCCTTGTTCCATAGATCGTGACTACGACATTTCGTAATGATGTGGAACGTGTCACTTAAACATAAGTTTTCTTTACCCAAATTAATTAATTTTTTACAGTTACTACTTCATATCCAAGAATTCATCTATTGAGTAGAAGGAGCTGTCATTCAGAAATTCTTTTAATTTGCTTTTAAATGTTGGTTGGCTATCTGTCAGACTTTTAATACGATTTGGCAAATGACCAGAGATTTCTGTGGCAGAATAATTCACCCTTTTCTGTGCCACAGTGAGATTTAATCCAGAATAGTGAATATCATCCTTTCTTCTAGTGTTGTAGCTATGTACTCCGCTGTTATTTTTGAATTGGGATGGGTTATTAATGACAAATTTCATAACTGAATATATGTATTGCGAAGGTACTGTGAATATCCCAAGTTTCTTAAATAAATGTCTGCTAGGTGATATTGGGTGGGCTCCAGCTATTATTCTGATTACACGCTTTTGTGCAATGAATACTTTCTCTCTTAATGACGAATTGCCCCAAAATATGATGCCATATGAAATCAGTGATTGAAAATAGGCATAGTAGACTAATTTGTCTGGAATTTAGTTCCTCAATGAGTTAGTTCACCACTAGATTCCACAATTGAGGAGACAAAACTCCTGCCGGACGCATTGGCCAAGCGGTTCTAGGCGCTAGTCTGGAACCGCGCGACCGCTACGATCGCAGGTTCGAATCCTGCCTCGGGCACGGATGTGTGTGATGTCCTTAGGTTAGTTAGGTTTAAGTAGTTCTAAGTTCTAGGGAACTGATGACCTCAGATGTTAAGTCCCATAGTGCTCAGAGCCATTTGAACCATTTGAACAAAACTCCTCCTTGTGGGCAGCCTCTAGTGGCCTTAATTACCATCTTTTCATTCATCATGGTAGCCTCTACCTTCCACTAAGCATGGCTCTGGTCCACCTACATATAGTGGTCCCCAGATCATGCACTTCTGCTGCCCTTACCATGGAATCGAAGGTCGTGTTACTAAAGGCCCCCTCGATATCCAGGAAGATGTAGAGGTCTATTTCTTGGAAGTGAAGTGATTTTTCCACCTTCCCGACGAGTTGGTGGAGAGCTGTTTCACATGATTTAGCTGGTTGGTATGCGTGTTGGTTCAGATGTAGAGGGACCGTACATGGCCTCCTCTCCCCAACGTATACATTAACCAGTTTTCCAGTGTTTTGAGAATGAAGGAGGACAGACTGATTGGTCTCATATCCTTGGTATGATCAGTTCTCCCTG
Organism: Schistocerca gregaria; assembly: GCF_023897955.1. Classification (NCBI taxonomy): domain Eukaryota; kingdom Metazoa; phylum Arthropoda; class Insecta; order Orthoptera; family Acrididae; genus Schistocerca; species Schistocerca gregaria. The sequence goes on along the minus strand of NC_064921.1, from coordinate 603,579,079 downwards.
GCTTTGGAATGAAGACAACCTTCACTGCCCTCCAAACATTGGGAAAGATTCCTACTGCTAAGCTAACCCTAAATAGCCTGCATAGGATCCTTGTAAGCTTTCCTCCTGCCTATTGCAGGAGAGCTGGAAAAAATTCTATCTGGGCCAGGTGACTTGAACTACTGGAATGTTCCCACCGCCCACTGGATTTTGTTGAAGTTCACACACTCCTTGGCCGATTCCCAGTCCTCTCTTCGAGTGTCTGAGAACCGTTGTCTCTCTGGGGTCACATACTGGTCTGTGTTATCCGGCAGAGCATATTGAGGAAAGTGAGTTTTGAGGAGCAATTCCAGCGTCTCATGTGCTCTCTTTGTATATTCCCCATCCTCCCTCCCCAACGCACCTCCTGGATTAGTTGGTACTCTAGTGAGAATCTAGTGAAGTCTGGCTTGTGCAGCCGTACCTTCCACTTCCTCACAGAATGCCTTCCAGGATGCCTCCTTTGATTGTCTTAGTGCAAGGTTGTAACTAACAAGGGTCTCACCATATTCAGCCCATTGTCCTTTGCGTCGCGCAATATGAAACAGTCTCCGTACCTGTTTTCTTTGCGTTTACAATTTGTTATTCCACCAAGGAATACTCCTATTTGTGCACTTCCTGGCGATTGTGTAGTTGTCTTGATATGAGGTCACTATGGCAGAGGTAACTGCCTCTGCTACTTCCTCAAATTCTACTGGCTTCCTTAACGTGGTTTTAATTTCCGATAAGCCTAAGTCAAGATCCCTGCTAGATGTCTCCCAGTCTGTTTTCCTGTGATTTCTACAAGTCATGGTCTGTCTGATACCCATTTCAACCTTGAATTTAATGTACATGTGGTCCGATGAGGATGGCTCCAACACCACATGTCATTGTTTGATATAGCTACCCATCGTCACGGAACCAAATGTTATGTCAATTGGGGATGTGTTAGATGCCGATCAGTTTGTCTTTAGGAAAGGTAAAGGCATCAGAGAGCAATTGAGACGTTACGGTTTATATTGGAAGCAAAGCTAAAGATAAATCAAGTCAAGTTCATAGGATTTGTCGACCTGGAAAAAAACGTTCGACAATGTAAAATGGTGCAAGATGTTCGAAATTCTGAGAAAAATATGGGTAAGCTCTAGGGACAGACGGGTAATATACAACATGCACAAGAGCCAAGAGGGAATAATAAGAGTGGATAAAAAAGAACGAAGTGCTCGGATTAAAACTGTTGTAAGACAGTAATGTAGTCTTCGCCCCTACTGTTCAACCTGTACATCGAGGAAACAATGATGGAAATAAAACGAAGGTTCAGAATTGGAATTAAAATTTAAGGTTAAAAGATACCAATAATTTGATTCACTGATGACATTGCTATCCCGAGTGAAAGTGAAGTAGAGTACATGATTTGCTGAATGGAATGAATAGTCTAATGAGTACACAATATTGGTTTCGTGTGAAACTAATGGGAAGTGACACAAATGAGAACAGCGAGGAACTTAACAACAGGACTGAAGGTCATGAAGAAGGTGAAATTAAGGAATTATGCTACCTAGGCAGCAAAATAACCAATGATGTATGGAGCAAATAGGACATCAAAAGCAGACTAGCACTGGCAAAAAGGGCATTCCTGGCCAAGAGGAGACTTAATTTGAGGAATAAATTTCTGAGAATATACATTTTTAGCAAATCATTGTATGCTAGTGAAACATGGACTGTGGGAAAACCGGAACAGAACAGAATCGAAGCATTGGATATGTTGTGCTACAGACAAATGTTGAAAATTAGGTGGGCTGAGAAGGTAAGGAATGAGCAGGTTCCATGCAGAATCACTGAGGACAGGTATGGGAAACACTCATAAGGAGAAGGGATAGGATGATAGGACATCTGTTATAACATTAACGAATACTTCCATGGTACCAGAGGGAGCTGTAGAGGGCTAAACCCGTATAGGAAGACAGAGTTTGGAATACATCCAGTAAGTAATTGAGGATGTAGGTTCAAGTGTTACTCTGAGATGAGTAGGTTGGCACAGGAGAGTACGCTGTGGGCCGTATCAAACCAGTCAGAAGACTGAAAACTGAAAGAAAAAAAAAGAAACAAAAACAAAAAGCAGGGTCAGCGCACCAGTGCGCCATCTCTACAGATAAATACAGGGTGTTTACAAATGGATATCGGTGTTTTAACGCTTTATAGTATTTATTACATTAAACTTACCGGTACAGTTACAAATGGTATGTCAAATGAAAGAGGAACTCAAACAGCTGTGTTTAGCGCCAGTGCGCGCGCACAGGGCGCAATGTTTCCGCCGCAATCCGCTAGACAGCAGTAGTAGCGAAGATGGCGACTAGTGAACAGAAAGCGTTTTGTGTTTTGCAGTTTGCAAAGACCAAATCTGCAGTTACTGTGCAACATGCGTTCTGACTGAAGTTCGGTTGTGATTGTATTATCAATTTGAAGATACTGCCTGCTTTTGTAAAGGGAAGAGCACAGAATGGCCAAGAGTTAGTGAAGATACTGTTGAGAGAGTGAGAGAGTCGTTCACTCATAGCCCAAAGAAATCAGTTCAGAAGGCTAGTCGTGAATTACAAGTCCTCGTGTCGACTGTTTGGAAAGTTTTAAGAAAACACGTACAATTACGTCCTCACCGTTTACAGGCTCTGAAGCCGGCAGACCATGGATTATGTGCCAACTTCGCAAACGAAATGTTGTTTCATTGAAGATTTTCTGGATCATGTTGTCTTCAGTGATGAATCGACCTTTCACTTAAATGGACAGGTTAACATTCACAATGTACGCATCTGGGGCTCAGAAAATCCTCACGAGGTGGTACAAATGGAATGAGATTCCCCTAAAGTGACTATTTTTTTTCTGTATCCCAGCGGAAAGTTTATGGGTCTTTCTTGTTTGGTGAAACTTCTGTAAGTGGCACTTCTTACCTTGACACACTACAGCAATGACTCTTCCCTCAGTTGGAAGAAGCTGAGCCGGAGAACATTTTCCAGCAAGATGGTGCGCCACCTCACTGGCATAGCAAAGTACACCATTGGTTGAACTTGACTGTACCCAAGCACTGGATAGGCCACAAGGGGCCCAATGACAGGGCTTGCTTTGCATGGCCTCCACGTTCACCTGACATAACGCCATGTGATTATTTTCCCTTGGAGCTTCATCAAGGATCCTGCGTACGTGCCTCCGCTACCAGCAGACCTCCCTGAATTAAGAAACCAGATTGAAGCAGCTGTTGCTACAATCACTGAAGACACACTTATCAACGTTTGGGAAGAACTCGGCTATAGACTTGATGTGTGCCGTGTGACAAATGGTGCTCACATTGAACATTTATAAGGCTCTTGGTACAACTTTTTCAATTGCTCTTTCATTTGACATATCATTTATAACTGTAAGTTTAATATAATAAATATTATAAAGTGTTAAATCCCTGATATTCATTTATAAACACCCTGTATTGAAGTGGCTGTAGCCGAAACGATTAAGACCAGTTTGGCTTTTGGAAACATTAGGGCACCAGAGAGACAGTTCTGAAGTCGCACTTCACATAGGAAGCGAGACTAAAGAAAATTCAAGGCACGCTGATAGCATTCGTTGGCCTGTAAAATGTTTCAAGATGCTTAAAATTATCAGAGAAATAGGTGAAGCAATAGGGAAAGGCAGATAATATACAGTACATATAAGAACCAAGAAGGAACAATAAGAATGGAAGACCAAGAACGAAGTGCTCATATTAAAAAAGATCTAAGACTGTCACGTAATCTTCCATCCCTATTGTTCATTCCATACATCGAAGGAGCGATTACGGAAAAAAGAGATAGGTTCAAGAGTGGGATTAATGTTCAGAGTGAAAGGATATCAATGATAAGATTCGGTGATGACACTGCTATCCTCGGTGAAAACGGGGAAGAATTACAGGATATACTATATCTAGTGAAGAGTCTAATAATCACAGAATATGGACTCAGAGTAAACCGAAGAAAGACGAAAGTAATGAGAAGTGGTAGAAATAAGAACAGCGAGGAACTTAGCATCTCAACTGGGTGTATTTACGCTTAAGCAGCTTAAATACGCCATTGAGCTGTAGGGCTGGGCCACAAGGCAAGAAAGAACGTTCACAGTTGAAAACATGCATATCTTTTATTCAAATAAAAGTCAACAACCTTATGACTTCAGGAAAAGATAAGAAAGAAATTAAACAATTTATCGAGCACTAACAAGGAAATGAGACAAGCAATTGCGGCAGAAAAAGATCTTTTAAACAATTAAGAAACCAAGATATTTGTCAAACATTAGCAGGTATGTGAAGTCAGCCAAGTTGCATATTAAAAACCGAAATTAAACATTTATAAAATTTTTCAATTGGCTTTTAAATATAAAATTTTAAATGATTGCATCAGCTTTGGGAACAATTAACAGGGGCCACGCAAGCGATTCCTCACGTCCGTTGGTGACATATGTTCAGAACGAGGAGAAGTTGTACAGATACAACTCTGTCCCGCGACAGGTGGGATAACCCGAGGGACAGGGAGGGCGGTATGAAATCGTCACTCCCAGGGGTACTGGTGGATAGGGCAGGTTAGTTACAACGTGAACTACAACAGATGAGAACTAACCTTAGAAAACTAGAAACAGAGCACTGTTTTACAAAGGGCGACATGTATTTCATTATATTAATATTTAAGAACCAAACATAAATAAATAAAAAACAAGCATCTGCCCTATCAGCGAAGATGGTGAGAAACAACCAAGTACTTCACAGCTGGGTAGCACTCTTATCACAGGAATGAGAAAAGCAATAAAACTTACGTGCGACCAAAAGTAGTTGACGAACAGTTACTTGTACTAATTAGGCAGCAGGAGCAGTTATTAAACATTATTTTGAAATGGAAGAAAATTCATACTCGCTGGCTTGTAATGTGTTTGCAGTAAGACCCTAGCCATAAGCAACGAATCGGGGAGCTCTTACTAAAGTAAACTCCACTATTTGAGATAGCTAACAACTGAAACTCAGATTTCCAACTTGGTTTACCATGGTGCCTGTAACAACTACAGTGGAAAAATATCTTATTATTTTAGGACAATTTACCATGGAAAATCTCAGGGCAGGTCAACTGACAACCCCACCAATTATTTTACAAATGCTTAACTAAAAGGATTAAAATCAAACGACACTCTGATTAAATTGGACTAAACCCACTAAAATGTCTTTCAAATGCTTAAGTAAAATGGTTATAGTGGAAAGGCACTCTAATTAAATTAGAATTCATCGCGCGGGTAGCCGCGGGGTCTGGGGGGCTTTGTTACGGTTCTCGCGGCTTCCCCCCCCCCCCCCCCCCCCCCCTTGGAGGTTTGAGTCCTCCCTCGGGCATGGGTGTGAGTGTTGTCATTAGTGAAAGTTACAGTTAGATTAAGTAGGGTGTAGACCCAGGGACCGATGACCTCAGCAGTTTGGTCCCATAGTAAAAAATAAATAGATAAATTAGACTTCAATGTGTTTAAAACGAAGAACTTACAGTTCAGCCCTGAACATGGTCCTCGGTAAGACACTCGAAATATGATCAATTTAAAAAGGGAGTTCTGATTAATGTAACTCCACTAGCTCTGTAACACAGACCACGCAACTTCGACACATTTCACAAACAGTTTCGACCGACGTCTGTAATGAAACAAGTTGCATCCATTAAGGTAAGCTTCAGTTCTTTCGGAGCGAATCCCCGTAAAGAGCAAACACATCAGACCTTCCGGGAAGGCGAAAGGCGCACAAGTCACAGAGTCTCACCATAATATTTAATGAATTGATAGCTAGGTGGCACTGAAAATATCGACACGCTCGGCAGAGGAAAATTTACAGAGTACCATCGCCAACCCACAGCCAACACAAAACACCGAGTCCGTGGGATGAGTATGTGCTCTGCAAAATCTGTTTATTATCGGCTCCAGACAGCGGAGGTAAACCGGCCTAAGGACCCGCAAGTGCTTCTTCCAATAAGGGCCTCAAATTCTAACTGTAACCCTTCGTGCCATTCAAAGCTTCCACATACGGAGAACAACCGAAGATGGTGCTCCGCTATCGCCATCTAGCGATCGACTGATCGACCCGAGCCCACACGGCTCAGCATCTAAATTTGGGACCACGATGGTGACGAAGTGGAAGAAGACTCACCACCTTGGAAGCGAATTAAATCTTGGCGGAAAAAGCAAGAACATAAAAAGCTTACTAGCACAGGCAAAGAGGGCACGTCTTGTCAGGAGAAGCCTGATAATATCAAACTAAGTTTTTTTTTAGTGTCAGCAAGAAATTTCTGAGGATGTACAGTCATGCTCAAAAGTATCCGAACGGCCTAATTTGCATTTCGCCTGTTTCGCATGCAACCCACATAACGCAGCTGTCTAGCAGGTCCTCTAATCGCTCATTGGTACAGTCGTTTGACTATTGAAAATGGTTCCAACAAGTCACCAATAGAATAAACCACTTTGTATGTGAAGTAATACTACAATACTACAAATATCACAGGTAAGACTATCCTTAAGGCTTGTAAGCTCACATTTATTACAATAAATGACATACCTGAAATGTTACCACTCTCATTATTACGTCAGATTGGTAATGCACGTAGTAGGTTCGTCGTATTCATGATTTCCTCTTCAAAGTAACATACCGTACTTATTATTTAACACAAAATGGCATTACAAATTTAAGTTATTCACGAGCAGCTAGTTCAGAATATGTACGAACTTCAAATGACACGACGAACCGTCTCGTTCTGAATATGGATCCAAACCTAGGTCATGCAAACTAAGCAAATATTTCGTGACTGACGGAAACTAAGTCATTTCTGATTAGGCACACAGAGAGTGGTATACCTCGATTTTAGACAGTATCAATTAGCAAATACCAACTTTAAATTACATAACTCAAACATTTTTAACGGACGCGAATTCCTACCCAACACCTATTGTCCCTGTTAAAGAACTACGAAAGATGTTAAATATTGCTACTTAACAAGTAACTTATTTGAAATGCCGTGAGAAAAAGCTATGTGTTGGAAAGGGATTCGAACCCTGAACCTAATGAGATAGATGTCGAAGCACAATCAACTATGATATATCACATTTTCTCGGCAGTAGCTAGATGTATTAACTGAAATGACGAGACGAAATATTAATTTTTTCCTTCCCAGGACTCCAACCCAGCACATACCGCTGTTTTACTCTAGAGAAAACGAACGTTAAATATGGGTTTGTTGCACCAGCAACGACATGTGAGCATGTTTGAACTAGAATTAATATGACGAGGAGTTCAGTGCTGACTGGGAATAGAGCCCCACACATATCGGTGACTACACACAAAGAGATGTCAGCTACCGAATTTTTCTCCACCAGCAGCTCGGAATAACTTCTTGAACTTACAGTGATTTCGCAAATAGTACTGTGTCTCATTGGGAGTCAAAAATGTCAAATATCGTTAGTGTTTACAATGAATGAAAATGCATTAAACATCGAAATTATTATCCACCAACTGATAGGTGTTCTCATGGTATAACTTGATAATACATAATGAAATCTTTAGTGCCGGGCCAGGATTCGAACCTATTCAGAAGCAATATGTGGAGATGTTGAGGAATCTGCAGTTTTGAACAAACAACAAATTGTAGACGAGTTGTATTGTCACGAAGGGAATAAATTCCGCGTTAAGGGCGGTCTGAGTTGCATTCCCATTTCAGAACCAATTTTATCGACATACAGAATCTAAGATAAAGTATGGAATAAGTGTCCTGTGAGCCTAAATAGCGTTAGTGTCGTCACTAGAAATAAATAACTAGTATAAGAAAAGTTACTGGTGATAGAGTTTCTACATGTCGCTACTCCAGACTTTATTGTGTCTCAACCTAACGTCTACTTGGTAGAGAAGGAATATCATTTTTAATGTGAATTTCAGACCATAATGCCATTATATCTTCTTCACTTGGTGTAGCCAGAAGAGAATGGAATCTGTCTCTCCCCATCTAAAAACACCGACTGAAGTTAGATTCGAACCCAGACCATAGATATATGAAACTATCACCAGCCCAACAGAGCACCAAACCCTGTTCTCAGTGGCTCAGTTTTCTATCATAACGCTGTTGTTTCACACTGGCTGAGAATTGTGACACACAGGCTCCCTGTATCAATTTCTAGTATGTTCAGTAAATTCATTTACTTGGTTGACAGAATCGCCATGAAGTAGCTGCCTCGGCGACCCAGAACATACATTCAACTTTATTTTGTAATCATCGAAATAAAATCACGTAACTGCCACTTACACACAACTGCCAACAGTGTAGGATGCATAAATTTAAATACGAAGTGCTCCTCTCCGCTTGAGCTTCTCCATTGCGCTATCTGTTTGTTGAAAACGTCGTGCAGTGCTAAAGAAAAGCTGTAACTGTTTGTGTCTCAGAATTCTAGACCCTGCCACATGCATTATGTCACAGCGCTGTGGAATGCAGAAGTTCTGGAGGAACTGTTTTTGAGTTCTGGAGCTGTTGTACCTATATGTCAGCTAGTAGCATAATGGTAAATATCGCGCAGGGTAAATAAGATTGCGCGAGTTCGAGTACATTCACTGGTGTATTTTTTTTTAAACGCAATTCTGCTGTCTGCTAAAGTTATCAATCTAATAGAACATGTAACATAATTCCCTTCACTTCTCAACCCAAATTAGTTGTATGTGGAAAGAGGGCTAACTTGTGCGACATTTTGTTCATTTCAGATTTAACAGGCAGCCAGACAGTAGATGCACCTCGATACTTTTGTATTATGTATGGATAGAGCGCATCGTGCCAAAATACGTCGGAAAAGTAATTTCTACGTTAGCTGTCGTCTGGTAGTGGCATTTTATTCTTCTTCAAACCTTGTTTGACAGCTTCAACTCAGAACAAGTTTTCTACATGCATGTAATCAATAAACTGCATGTGCATTTTCAGACTGTTATAGATAACATCAGAGAAGTCGTATATATTGTTGATGATTAATTTCTCTCTCATGTTTACTATTGTTTTAACAACATTAAAGGAAACCTTACGAAAATTGTGAACTGTATTATAAAAAATGAAATAAAACTACCCACAATAACATTACGACGAAAGTCTGTTTTAATAAAACTGAGTATCTGTACACATGTGTGTCTCTATCGTCACGAATTGGTAAAATACTACTCACTTAGATTTTGATTGGATCTGTTTTTAACTGGTTTGCTGTGTCATACTCAAGAAGGATGCAAATGTGGCATTTCATAAATAAAGTTATTTATTCCTAGAAAACCAAAATTTGCTTGTCAGCAGCGGAAAGAGACGTTACCTGTTGTGCAGCATGGTATGTTTTTCACCATTTCACTATGAGCCGAAAGTATTTTCGTCAGCTTTCCTTAGCGATGTCTGATCTGACTGCTTGTAGCTCTTCCACAGAAGGGATAAAAACGCTACACTCAGTGAGACTGGAACTGCGAACCGTAACAGACGCTGTTTCACAGGTCAGCACGTTACCACAGAGCTGGCGAAGAAGTATGTCTCTTGATTTCCTCTAACGAGATCAATAGTAGCTAGAACTCGTAAACCGCTATTTAAAAGACGAGATTAGTTCCGATTTCCACGTGCAACGACTTTCCTGGGCTGAAAACGTAAAGTTACAATCTTTTGATACATGTCAAGCGATAATAACTCAGATTATTCAATGGAAATGACAGGTAAAATCAAGTGAACTTTGAGGCTTAATTCCATGCACACCAGGATGTAACCCGCCGATCACAGAGTTGCCAAACGTACATTGCCTTGTTGCCAAATCTCAGTTACAATTCCAGCAAGAAGAAGACGAACCGATGTGAGGCTACAGTGGGCTGGGAAGTGACCATAGCTGGTATCTCCAAGTCTACGGCCTGGGATACGTAATGCGTCTGATTCGCATTTCTTTAACTAGGTTTAGGGACTGGAGCGTAGTTACTAATAATACCCATAAATGACTGCAAACTAAACATCATAAATCAGTTTATCTCATAGTTGTTTTTATATTTCTTTCGCAAGTGTACTGAAAACTAAGAAACTCATTCACAGGCGTTTTCGTGCCTCGCCAATAGTCGAGCACAACAAACAAATAAAAATAAAAAAAGTGTGTGTGTGTGTGTGTGTGTGTGTGTGTGTGTGTGTGTGTTGGTGAGAGAGAGAGAGAGAGAGAGAGAGAGAGAGTAAAAAATTGTAAAGAAATTGAGTCATGGTTTGTAAAGAAATCTTTCATTAAAATGACACATTCCATATCATTACGAAATATCGTATTCATAATCTATTAAACAAGAATTAATGTAGTCTAATCTAATCTAATCCAATCATATTGATGGCTAGCCATGTAGAGTCATGAATTACCGAAGTTTTTGCCAATACCAGTAACCGAATCTAAACTTGAAAATAAAAGACGAAAGTTTTTGTAATAAACTTGGACTTCCATCAAGACCCTTTGGCTCTGTTAACTAACCACGAACGATCTTTGGTATACCTCTATTCTAAAGTAACAAAGTGTGCATGCATTTAAAGATGAAGTGCATGATGTGAAGTTCTGTGACGGAGATACGAACCCAACATTTAATCGGATTGTAAACTAAGTAAAATCAAATGTTGCGTATCGGTTTTTTTTACCAGCTGCTAGGTGTTTGAATCTAAAATAAGGATACAAACTTTTGTGCCTAAGCGACAATCGAACTACACACCTACCGTGCATCCACGAATATAGCTTAAATATCAGCTGCTTACTGACCAATAGTATGATGTATGCGTGTTTGACGAGAAATAACGACACGTATTGCGATTGTTGACAACACACGAACAGGTATTAAAAATGTACGTTAATTTTCACTAAGAGGCCGGTGTGCACGTGATAGGGCTTGAAATAAAATTATGAATATTTTTGTACTGGATCAGGATTCAGACCCATATACTTACTTTGGAGGAGACCTAGAGAAGATTGCAGTCTTGAGAAAAGGAACGAAATGATTGAACTATACAGTTCCGAGAGATTCAGATCCTCGAAAGAGGAGATACGACTTCGAATCACAGTCCAGCACCAAATTTTTCAACGTCTCTATTTCAGTCAAGTACAAGTAAAGTAAGAGGCCTGTTCCTTTAAATGGCTATCGGTTCAACAAATAAAATAAAATTTTCTAATGTAAGTAAGTTTACTGGCGTTTGTATTTCTGTTTACCATGACTTCCGCTATGTAATTTCCCAACGCCAACCGGTTCTGCGCAGTTGGTAATGAAATAACGTGAAGTTTAATGCGTATTCTGGATTATAACGTCTTTCTCTTGATGTTACCAGGGATAAAGTAAATCTGTTTGTGCCTATTAAAAGTAAATGCCTGAACCCACGCATTGCACCTGTGATAGTTCGTTCTGACAGACCATTGAGGCCACATTTCCCAGCCCCAGGAGTGTGCTGTAATAGATGATGTGCTTAGCTTATAAAATTAGTCACGGTGGAAAAAACGCGAGTCTATTAAATGGTTAATTAGAAGCAAGCTTTTGAAGCGGAGATTATGGTATTCTCATGTCAGCAGGACGTAAAGACTCTTCTAGGCATTATAGGCTCGATGTGAAGCCATTTTGAAATTTTCACAAATTCAGCAAATTTCTTAGTTCGAGAAAATCCACTGGGGAGTGTGGAGTTACCGGATAATTCGATTATTACCGTCATTATTACTATCATTTTCTTCATACCGCGGCTGGAACACTGTACTTGAAGATCATTTGATGCCTTTTCGTCACCATGGAAGTAGTTTCCCAAGAACATGTTCTTTCCCTGTCTACGGAATCCTTTTCATGTTAATATCAAACATCAGCAATTACTCGTTGATTACATTAAAACTAAAGTAATTGATGAAGACGTTACTTGATAACAAAAACGCGATGCCTTTCTTCATTTACTTGCGCCTAGAAATGGGTATCGAGTACTGCCAAACCAAAAGGCAAGAGATCTTACTGCCTTCCGATATACGTCGCTGTCAGTTCTTCCATATGATTTGGTCGGCATCACCTGTTTCAAGTTGTGTATGACAGACAATGTTTTAGAAAATCAATTGTTTTCCTTTGCAATAAACAGAAAGATTTTCACTCTAAGCTATCCAAGTACAAAATTTTCGCAATATTAGTTCAAATTTAATATTCGCTTCTATAATGTAGGGAAGTATTTCACAGTTTCAAGACCTGCATCCAACTCCTTGACCTGACACTTAGTCGCTGACCATAAATTCTAGCTCAGAGTGACACCAGTTTAAGTAACCCAATGTAGCGAAGACTGTTTGCCAGTGCTCTTTCTCACAGTAAAATACACAATTCACTCATTTGGCTCGATAAGTACACTATAAGAGTAATTTCTGTGTGTATGCAATGAATACAGATTAGAATTTAGTGGTGCTGTGTCTTCCACTTCTGTGTACAATATGCCTGACCTAAACGGGCCCTTTATCGTTACAGGCCCTGGGCAGTGCAACATCATATTGACAACAGTAATGTGCTTATACTGGCAACCTGACTGTTCGTTTTACCTCATGTTGTAATCATTTAAATAAAACAACATGATCTTTCTGTGGGAGACATTTCGTCACTCTTTTCCTTCTGTGAAATTTGTCAGTAAGCTTTTTGCCTTCCAACCAGTGAAATGCGGCAGAGTACGGCCGGTATACGATTCACAAACCACGATTTAGTGCCGTTAAGACGATTTATTTAAAAGGCACAAGACTGCATATAGATGCAATCGATTTCGAGGTGCAAAGTGTTTGTTATCTTACTTTTGTGACAGGTGGGCATAAGTGATTTCCAAAGACTTTTTATTGTACTGAAATAATCTTTTGTCACAAAGTAACAAGGTAAGTGTTTTATTCGTATATATTTTGTAGGAAACTATAATCGTGATGGAAGATTATACACTTGAATGTTTGACGCAACTGACAGGAGAAAACGCTGCATATTAACCGAACCCCGCGCCTCCGCTCCATATCCTCCTATGACACGAGCACGGGATGCTCCTCGCATACCGCTACAGAGCTGTTTCTAGCACAGCTACAGGGTGTTTCAAAAATGACCGGTATATTTGAAACGGCAATACAAACTAAACGAGCAGCGATAGAAATACACCGTTTGTTGGAATATGCTTGGGACAACAGTACATTTTCAGGCAGACAAACTTTCGAAATTACAGTAGTTACAATTGTCAACAACACATGGCGCTGCGGTGGGAAACTCTATAGTACGATATTTTCCACATATCCACCATGCGTAGCAATAATATGGCGTAGTCTCTGAATGAAATTACCCGAAACCTTTGACAACGTGTCTGGCGGAATGGCTTCACATGCAGATGAGATGTACTGCTTCAGCTGTTCAATTGTTTCTGGATTCTGGCGGTACACCTGGTCTTTCAAGTGTCCCCACAGAAAGAAGTCACAGGGGTTCATGTCTGGCGAATAGGGAGGCCAATCCACGCCGCCTCCTGTATGTTTCGGATAGCCCAAAGGAATCACACGATCATCGAAATATTCATTGAGGAAATTAAAGACGTCGGCCGTGCGATGTGGCCGGGCACCATATTGCATAAACCACGAGGTGTTCGCAGTGTCGTCTAAGGCAGTTTGTACCGTCACAAATTCACGAAGAATGTCCAGATAGCGTGATGCAGTAATCGTTTCGGATCTGAAAATGGGCCAATGATTCCTTTGGAAGAAATGGCGTCCCAGACCAGTACTTTTTGAGGATGAAGGGACGATGGGACTGCAACATGGGGCTTTTCGGTTCCCCATATGCGCCACTTCTGTTTATTGACGAAGCCGTCTAGGTAAAAATAAGCTTCGTCAGTAAACCAAATGCTGCCCACATGCATATCGCCGTCATCAATCCTGTGCACTATATCGTTAGCGAATGGTAGCAATGGTCTCGGCGCTGAGGGGTTGCCGCATTTGAATTTTGTATGGATAGAGGTGTAAACTCTGGCGCATGAGACGATACATGGACGTTGGCGTCATTTGGACCGCAGCTGCAACACGACGAACGGAAACCCGAGGCCGCTGTTGGATCACCTGCTGCACTAGCTGCGTGTTGCCCTCTGTGGTTGCCGTATGCGGTCGCCCTACCTTTCCAGCACGTTCATCCGTCACATTCCCAGTCCGTTGAAATTTTTCAAACAGATCCTTTATTGTATCGCTTTTCGGTCCTTTGGTTACATTAAACCTCCGTTGAAAACTTCGTCTTGTTGCAACAACACTGTGTTCTAGGTGGTGGAATTCCAACACCAGAAAAATCCTCTGTTCTAAGGAATAAACCATGTTGTCCACAGCACACTTGCACGTTGTGAACAGCACACGCTTACAGCAGAAAGACGACGTACAGAATGGCGCACCCACAGACTGCGTTGTCTTCTATATCTTTCACATCACTTGCAGCGCCATCTGTTGTTGAAAATTGTAACTACTGTAATTTCGAAAGTTTGTCCGCCTGAAAATGTACTGTTGTCCCAAGTACGAGGGTCGGTCAAAAACTAATGCCTCCCATTTTTTTTCTACTTAAAAAAATTAAGTTAAGTGAAAAAATTGAATTTGGCGCCATTCCTCAAACCTTCTTCTGCAATCCACTGCAGTAGTAACTTTCTGTGTCAACAGGTGGCAGCACAGCAGAAGTTTGTAAGATGGCCGACATCGATGTTCGTTTGAGACAGCGTTGTGTGATTGAATTCTTGAATGCAGAAGGTGAAACGCCCATACGCATTCATGAAAGACTGAAGAAGGTGTATGGTGTTGTGACAGTGGATGTCAGCACTGTTAGACGATGGGTTCGTCGTTGTAAGGAAGCTGAAGGGCAAACACCGTTGACTGACGAAAAGCGGAGCGGCAGGCCGGTGAGTGCAGTGACTCCACACAACATTCAGCAAGTTGATGACATCATTCGTGGTGACCGTCGGGTGACTGCAGATGAAGTGTGTCGCATTATTTCTCTTAGTAAAGGCAGTGTGATCACGATTATTAAACAATTGGGGTACTCAAAAGTTTGTGCACGGTGGGTTCCAAGAATGTTAACCGATCAGAATAAAGAGGCAAGGAAAACAATAGCCTCCCAACACTTGCAGCGCTTCCGTTTGGAGGGAGATGAGTTTCTGAAAAAAATTGTGACCGGGGACGAAACATGGGTGCATTTTTTTGAACCCGAATCAAAGAGGCAGTCAATGGAGTGGCGTCACACAAGCTCGCCGAGGAAGAAAAAATTCAAAACTGTGCGATCGGCAGGGAAAGTTATGGCAACAGTTTTCTGGGATACAGAGGGTGTGATTCTGGTTGATTTTTTGGAGCAGGGATGCACAATAAATTCTGTTCAATACGTCACAACCCTCAAAAAACTTAAAGCACGTCTTCAGCGAGTTCGCCCAACAAAATCAATGGCAGATGTTCTTCTTTTGCATGACAATGCAAGGCCACATACCAGTCGTCACACCTCTGACGAGATTGTCAAAATTGGATGGGAAGTTTTGCCTCATCCCCCATACAGCCCTGACCTGGCACCATCAGACTTCCATCTGTTCGGGCCACTAAAAGAAGCTCATCGTGGGATTCATTTTGAAGATGAGGAGGCCGTCAAAACATCCGTGCGTCAATGGCTTAGGAAGCAGAGCTGTGATTTTTACCGTGCTGGGATACATGCCCTTGTTCAAAGATGGACCAAAACTGTAGAGATGGGCGGAGATTACATTGAAAAATGACAAAATGATCCTCAATGTTGTGGTTTTCAACCTATGTAATTGCATTTAAATTTCCTGACAATTAAACATAGAAAAAAAAGGAGGCATTACTTTTTGACTGACCCTCGTATATTGCAACAAACGGTGTATTTCTATCGCTGCTCGTTTAGTTTTTATTGCCGTTTCAAATATACCGGTCATTTTTGAAACACCCTGTAAGAATTGGCCACATCGTCACAAACATTAGGCAACATTGTGACAGTGCAATCACTTCCGAGTATGGTACTGAATTGACTCGCTAAATTCACTTGATATTCCCTTTCCATTTGAATGACTCGTGCTATATAACCCTCATGTAAACTAAGACACTGAGACAGAAATTTCAATTTTTTGCCTAAAGAAATGCTATTCTTCACATAAGTGACAACTTTTATTATCTTTCACGATGCGTTATGAGGCTGAGCGACAAAGACTATGATGAGAGTGGCGTACAGGCAGGAGTGTGTCCGTAGCCCTGTGGTACCGCCCGTGTCTCGGGTCAGAACGCCTCATCAGTCGTCAGTTCTAACTGTGGTAGGGGCTAGCGTATGCGAGCTTTTTTTTCCAGTATATTTTATGGAGCTGTGAATTTCCAGAAAAAATTATGTATCCTTATCGGAAGAAAACCTTTACACATCAAATCCTCTTGGTGGCTCGACTCCGTAAGTTGTGTTAATTGTCATAGATCTTGGCTTTCTGACTGGCAAGCTGCTTCGAAATACCAGCGTCTCTGAAGAAATTCGAATCGACCATCAGCGATACGAATTTCAATATTGTTCTTCACTTAAGATTCGCATGCCAGGGTGGTAAGTATGAAGGAAATGAACCTCTTGATTACTATAGGGCCTCTATACTAAATTTCCACAGTAGCAATTAGGAACTCCCTGCAGACATTTGCTAACAGCGGCTCTAGCAACTTACTTTTTCTCTGGGTAGCTTCAAATACGGGCAATTTTGTCGCCTTAAATCCAATTGAATATTTTAAATATCACTTGTGAACAGCGTTCACTTCTCCATCAATTAAGGTATAGACCTCAAAACAAGCAATTTGCCTGAGTATTTATAAGGCAGGTTCTGATAGGTATTGACACAATCTTTTGCATCCATTTACCATAGAGAATCAAAGAAAGAAATCAAACACATTACATTGCATTTCATCTCTGTGGCTTGACTAACACACATGAATCCATGACAATAATAAATTATTTGAGGAACCTCCCGTGAAAGGAAAAAGAACAGAATGTGACGCTTTAATTGTAGTGCACTAGATCAGAAGCAATGAAATTAATTTTGTGCCACATTGACGTATTGCATTCTAGTGTAATAAAATAATCATCAAATAAAAACGGTTTTGTGCCTCCTTTGCTATCAAGAGTAAAACACAAACCGTAGGCAGATTTTATGGGTCACCACTCAACAACATTAAAGCATTTTACATGGTCGAGAGTGTGGAGTGGAGCAGACGTTGTCGGCAGAAGGCGAAACAATGCAGGGCCTCAGACCCCGCCGGTAGGCAGTAAACGGGTTCCAGAGAACTCAGACGCATGCGGTGTTCAGAGGCAGATGGTCGGCAAAGAAATCTTTCGCTAAAACATTGTTGGACCAAACTGTTACCACAGTGACAGAAAGCGAAATTAATTGTAGATTGGCTTGATTTACACTCATAGCTGCAGCACCGAGAGGAAAGGGGCGACAAAAATTTTGTCAACGTGTGCTTTCAGTTACCAGACGTCGTATTAGCTAGTCTTGCGTTTTACCTCAAGACTACGGTCGTAGTCAAGAATAAAGTACTAAGACTGAAGTTAAGACTTCGTCTGGGAAGTGCCGCAGTCTACAATGTTGCCAGATCGAGCATATTGCCGGACATAGGATTCTGAGAGGAGCACGACTGCACTGCCCACCTTACGTGAACGACTCGGCGGTCAATTTTTTGCTCTAAGACTGTATCTACAACACATATTCCTCGATGAAGTCCCAGAAGAATTAAAAAAAACAAAAGTAGTTTATGAGAGCAACGTTAACTATAGCGTTCGAAGTGTTCATAGTATTGTATACGTGTGTGTAAACGCCTTCCAATGCCCACTCAAGGAAGACAAGGATACACAGTCTAGCTTCCATATTATAAATTCACCTCAGTTTGAGGATGAATTCAGACTTAGGTTGATAATCATTTTGAATATTTAGCAGTACTGTACCCATTGGTGATGAACTCGTTTTCAACCAATGATTCCCACAGCTACAGGAAAACTACTTGTGACACGAAAATATCAACCTGACATAAACTGTGGGAAGTTTGTTTTACAACCTTCGTATCTCGATAATGCGTTTTTCCTATTTGAGATGTCTGTCAACATTGCTGCTTGACACGATTTAAGGCGAAACTAAATTCCAAGAGCAGTTGAATGGAATGGACAGTGTCTTGAAAGTAGGATATAAGATGAACATCAACAAAAGCAAAACAAGGATAATAGAATGTCGTCGAATTAGATTAGGAAATGAGACACTTAAAGTAGTAAAGGAGTTTTGCTATTTGGCGAGCAAAATAACTGATGGTGGTCGAAGTAGAGAGGATATAAAATGTAGACTGGCAATGGCAAGGAAAGCGTTTCTCAAGAAGAGAAATTTGTTAACATCGAGTATAGATTTAAGTGTGAGGAAGTTGTTTCTGAAAGTATTTGTATGGAGTGTAGCCATTTATGGAAGTGAAACATGGACAATAAATAGTTTGGACAAGAAGAGAATAGAAGCTTTCGAAATGTGGTGCTACAGAAGAACGTTGAAGATTAGGTGGCTATACCACATAATTAAGGAGTAGGTATTGAATAGGATTGGGGAGAACAGAAGTTCGTGGCACAACTTGACTAGAAGAAGGGATCGGTTGGTAGGACATGTCTTGAGGCATCAAGGGATCACAAATTTAGCATTGGAGGGCAGCGTGGAGGGTAAAAGTCGTAGAGGGAGACCAAAAGATGGATACACTAAGCAGATTCAGAAGGATGTAGGTTGCAGTAGGTACTGGTGGATGAAGGAGCTTGCACAGGATAGGTTAGCATGGAGAGCTGCATCAAACCAGTCTTAGGACTGAAGACCACAACAACAACAACGACAATGTTTAAAGAAATCGTCTTAATGGCACTAAATCGTGGTTTGTGAATCGTTTATCGGCCGTACTCTGTCGCATTTCGCTGGCTGGAAGGCAAAAAGCATACTGACAAATTTCACGGAAGGAAAAGAGTGACGAAATGTCTCCCACTGGAAGGTCATGTTGTTTTATTTTAATGATTACAAAATCAGGTAAAACGAACAGTCAGGTTGTTAGTATAAGCACATTACTGTTGTCAGTATTATGTTGCACTGCCCAGGGCCTGTAATGATAAAGGGCCCGTTTAGGTCAGGCATATAGTATGCAGAAATGGAAGACACAGCACCACTAAATTCTAATCCGTATGCATTGCATACACACAGAAATTACTCTTACAGTGTACTTATCGAGCCCAATGAATGAATTGCGTATTTTCCTGTGAGAAAGAGCACTGGCAAACAGTCTTCGCTACATTAGGTTACTTAAGTTGGTGTCACTTTGAGCTGGAATTTATGGTCAGCGACTAAGTGTCAAGTCAATGAGTCAGGAGCGAGTTTTGCAACTGTGAAATATTTTCCTACATTATAGAAGCGAATATTAAATTTGAACTAATATTGCGAAAATTTTTTACTTGGATAGCTTAGAATGAAAATCTGTTCATTCCAAAGGAAAACAATCGATTTTCTAAAACATTGTCTGTCATACACAACTTAAAACAGGCCATGTCGACCAAGTCATATGGCAGAACTGACAGCGACGTATATCGGAAGGCAGTAAGATCTCTTGCCTTTTGGTTTGGCAGTACTCGATACCCATTTCTAGGCGCAAGTAAATGAAGAAAGGCATCGCGTTTTTGTTATCAAGTAACGTCTTCATCAATTACTTTAGTTTTAATGTAATTGATAATGTATGATATTTACATGAAAAGAATTCCATAGACAGAGAAAGAACTGTGTTGGGTTTGTATCTCTGTCACAGAACTTCACATCGTGCACTTCATCTTTAAATGCATGCACACTTTGCTAATTCAGAATAGAGGTATTTCAGACACCTTTCGTGGTTAATTAACAGGGACGAAAGGGTCTTGACATAAGTCCCGGTTTATGCACAAAAATTATCGTCTTTTATCTTCAAGTTTAGATTCGGTTAATGGTATTGGCAAAAACTTCGGTAATTCATGACTCTTCCTGGCTAGCCATCTATATGATTGGATTAGATTAGATTAATTCTTGTTTCATAGATTATGAATACGATATTTCGTAAGGATGTGGAATGTGTCATTTTTATGAAAGATTTCTTTACATACCATGACTCAATTGCTTAACAATTTTTTACTCTCTCTCCCTCTCGCTCTCTCTCTCTCTCTCTCTCTCTCTCTCACACACACACACACACACACACACACATTCTTTTTTTATTTTTATTTGTTTGTTGTGCTCGACTATTGGCGAGGCACGAAAACGTCTGTGAATGAGTTTCTTAGTTTTCAGTACACTTACGAAAGAAATATAAAAGCAACTATGAGATTTACTGATTTATGATGTTTAGTTTGCAGTCATTTATGGGTATTATTAGTAACTACGCTCCAGTCCCTAAACCTAGTTACAGAAATGCGAATCAGACACATTACGTACCCCAGGCCGTAGACTTGGAGATACCAGCTATGGTCACTTCCAGCCCACTGTAGCCTCACATCGGTTCGTCTTCTTCTTGCTGGAATTGTAACTGAGATTTGGCAACAAGGCAATGTATGTTTGGCAACTCTGTGATCGGCGAGTTACTTGCTGGTGTGCACGGAATTAAGCCTCAAAGTTCACTTGATTTTACCTGTCATTTCCATTGAATAATCTGAGTTATTGTCACTTGAGGTGTAACAAAAGATTGTAACTTTACGTTTTCAGCCCAGGAAAGTCGTTGCACGTGGAAATCGGAACTAATCTCGTCTTTTAAATAGCGGTTTACGAGTTCTAGCTACTATTGGTCTCGTAAGAGGAAGTCAAGAGACATACTTCTTCGCCAGCTCTGTGGTAACGTGCTGACCTGTGAAACAGCGTCTGTTACGGTTCGCAGTTCCAGTCTCACTGAGTGTAGCGTTTTTATCCCTTCTGTGGAAGAGCTACAAGCAGTCAGATCAGACATCGCTAAGGAAAGCTGACGAAAATACTTTCGGCTCATAGTGAAATGGTGAAAAACATACCATGCTGCACAACAGGTAACGTCTCTTTCCGCTGCTGACAAGCAAATTTTGGTTTTCTAGGAATAAATAACTTTATTTATGAAATGCCACATTTGCATCCTTCTTGAGTATGACACAGCAAACCAGTTAAAAACAGATCCAATCAAAATCTAAGTGAGTAGTATTTTACCAATTCGTGACGATAGAGACACACATGTGTACAGATACTCAGTTTTATTAAAACAGACTTTCGTCGTAATGTTATTGTGGGTAGTTTTATTTCATTTTTTATAATACAGTTCACAATTTTCGTAAGGTTTCCTTTAATGTTGTTAAAACAATAGTAAACATGAGAGAGAAATTAATCATCAACAATATATACGACTTCTCTGATGTTATCTATAACAGTCTGAAAATGCACATGCAGTTTATTGATTACATGCATGTAGAAAACTTGTTCTGAGTTGAAGCTGTCAAACAAGGTTTGAAGAAGAATAAAATGCCACTACCAGACGACAGCTAACGTAGAAATTACTTTTCCGACGTATTTTGGCACGATGCGCTCTATCCATACATAATACAAAAGTATCGAGGTGCATCTACTGTCTGGCTGCCTGTTAAATCTGAAATGAACAAAATGTCGCACAAGTTAGCCCTCTTTCCACATACAACTAATTTGGGTTGAGAAGTGAAGGGAATTATGTTACATGTTCTATTAGATTGATAACTTTAGCAGACAGCAGAATTGCGTTTAAAAAAAATACACCAGTGAATGTACTCGAACTCGCGCAATCTTATTTACCCTGCGCGATATTTACCATTATGCTACTAGCTGACATATAGGTACAACAGCTCCAGAACTCAAAAACAGTTCCTCCAGAACTTCTGCATTCCACAGCGCTGTGACATAATGCATGTGGCCGGGTCTAGAATTCTGAGACACAAACAGTTACAGCTTTTCTTTTGCACTGCACGACGTTTTCAACAAACAGATAGTGCAATAGAGAACTCAAGCGGAAAGGAACACTTCATATTTAAATTTCTGCATCCTACACTGTTGGCAGTTGTGTGTAAGTGGCAGTTACGTGATTTTATTTCGGTGATTACAAAATAAAGTTGAATGTATGCACTGGGTCGCCGAGGCAGCTACTTCATGGCGATTCTGTCAACCAAGTAAATGAATTTACTGAACATACTGGAAATTGATACAGGGAGCCTGTGTAACAATTCTCAGCCAGTGTGAAACAACAGCGTTATGATAGAAAACTGAGCCATTGAGAACAGGGTTTGGTGCTCTGTTGGGCTGGTGATAGTTTCGTATATATATGGTCAGGGTGCGAATCTAACTTCGGTCGGTGTTTTTAGATAGGGAGAGACAGATTCCATTCTCTTCTGGCTACATCAAGTGAAGAAGATATGATGGCATTGTGGTGTGAAATTCACATTAAAAATGATATTCCTTCTCTACAAAGTAGACGTTAGGTTGAGCCCCAATAAAGTCTGGAGTGGTGACATGTAGAAACTCTATCACCAGTAACCTTTCTTATATTAGTTATTTATTTCTAGTGACGACACAAACGCTATTAAGGCTCACAGGACACTTATTCCATTTTTTTTAAATCTGAGATTCTGTATGTCGATAAAATTGGTTCTGAAATGGGAATGCAACTCAGACCGCCCTTAACGCGGAATTTATTCCCTTCGTGACAATACAACTCGCCTACAATTTGTTGTTTGTTCAAACTGCAGATTCCTCAACATCTCCACATATTGAGCTTGAATACGTTCGAATCCTGGCCCGGCACTAAAGATTTCATCATGTATTATCAAGCTCTACCATGAGAACACCTATCAGCTGGTGGATAATAATTTCGATGTTTAATGTATTTTCATTCGTTGTCAACACTAACGATATTTGGCGTTTTTGGCTCCTAGTAAGACACAGAACTATTTGCGAGATCACTGTAAGTTCAAGATGTTATTCCGAGCTGCTGGTGGAGAAAAATTCGGTAGCTGACGTCTCTTTGTGTATAGTCACCGATATGTGTGGGGCTCTATTCCCAGTCAGCACTGAACTCCTCGTCATATTATTTCTAGTTCAAACATGCTCACATGTCGTTGCTGGTGCAACAAACCCATATTTAACGTTCGTTTTGGCAGTGGTAGGTGCTGGGTTGGAGGGCTGGGAAGGAAAAATCAATGTTTCGTCTCGTCATTTCAATTAATACATCTAGCCACTGCCGAGAAAATGCTATATATCACAGTTGATTGTGCTTCGACATGTATCTTATTAGGTTCTGGGTTCGTATCCCTTTCCAACACTAAGCTTTACCTTACGGCATTTCAAATAAGTTACTTGTTAAGAAGCAATATTTAACATCGCTCGTAGTTCGTTAACAGGGACAATAGGTGCTGGGTAGGAATTCGCGTCCATAAAAATGTTTGAGTTATGTAATTTAAAGTTGGTATTTGCTAATTGATACTGTCTGAAATCGAGGTATATCACTCTCTCTATCCCTAATCAGGAATGACTGTTAGTTTCCATCAGTCACGAAATCTTTGATTAGTCTGCATGACCTGGGTTTGAATCCAAATCGTGTCATTTGAAGTTCATACATATTCTCAACTAGCTGCTCGTGAATAACGTAAATTTGTAATGTCATTTTGTGTTAAATAATAAGTACGGGATTTTACTTTGAAGAGGAAATCATGAATACGACAAACCTACTACGTGCATTACCTATCTGACGTAATAATGAGAGTGGTAACATTTCAGGTATGTCATTTATTGTAATAAATGTGAGCTTACAAGCCTTAAGGACAGTCTTACCTGTGACAAGGTGTTCCCTGATATGTGTAGTATCGTAGTATTACTTCACATCTTGAGTTACTGCGATACAAAGTGGTGTTTTCTAGTGGTGACTTGTTGGAACCATGTTCAATAGTCAAACGACTGTACCAATGAGCGATTAGAGGACCTGCTAGACAGCTGCGTTATGTGGGTTGCATGCGAATCAGGCGAAATGCAATTAAGGTCGTTCGGATACTTTTGAGCACGACTGTACATCTGGAAAACAGCATTGCTTGGCAGTGAATCATGTGCTGTCGGAAAACAGCAAGAGAAAAGACTTGAAGAGTTTGAGATGTGATGCTGCAGAGGGTGTGGAAAATCAGAGGTGCCGATAATATAAGGGAAAACTCTGACAAGAAGAAGGGGCAGGACAAGTGTTAAGACTTCAGAGAACGACCTCCACGGTACTGGAGGGAGCTGAAGAGGGTAAAAGCTATGGGAAAGGCAGGTATTCGAATATATCAGACAAACAATTAAGGACGTAACGTGTAAGTGCTACTTTGAGATGAAGAGGTTGACACAGGAGAGGAAGTTGTGTAGGGCCGCAACGAACCAGTCAGAAGACTGGAAAAAAGATATGTTGTGTTTCCTTAACGATTTGACCCTCTTTGGCTATGTATAGTCAAGCGATGCAATTTTGAAAAATATATCATTTCTTACTTCACGCTGACGGCCTTGCCATAGTGGTAACACCGTCATATCACCGAAGTTAGGCGCTGTTGGGTTTGGCTAACATTTACGTGGGTCACCGTCCGGTTTCCCGAGCGCTGTTGGCAAGCGTAGTGCACTCAGCCCTTGCAAGGCCAGTTCATGTGCTACTTGATGGAGAAGTAGCGACTCCCGTCACGAAAACTGACAGTAGCCAGGAGAGCGGTGGGCTGACCACATGCCTCTCCATATCCGCATGCAGTGACGCCTCTGGTTTGAGGATGACACGGCGGCCAGTCGGTAACGTTGGGCCTTCAAGGCCTGATCAGTTGCAGTTGAAATGTTAGGTTTCCTGTGGTCAGCTGCAGTGATCCGAAGACTTTCAGTACCATTTACACGAAAAAAACTACGTAGTAGCATATGCCTAAAGTATTAATCTCAAGAACTGCAATAAAAAGCAGCACCTTTCTGGAGCGTTTATTGCTTAAAAGCTACAAATTTCCATCGGAAGTGTTAAATGAAGTAGAAACTATAACAGTTTTATATAAGAGTAACACAACTGATATTCTGCTAGCAGAAACAGCTTCATCTGAAAGAGATACTTGGACTGTGAGCAAGATGCCGGTGAATATTAATATTTCCCGGAAAAAAGGATTCTAAACTGAATTAAATTATCGAGAAAAACTCTGCGTTCAGTTAGGTAATCAGTACTATAGTTATTCTGAATGCTATTGACAGATTTGTGGTAGATAAATAAGGTGTAAGAGGTCCATAATTAAGGAATTTGTTGCTAGCGCTCTCGAGCAGATGTAATTTCGATGGATTGCTCACGCGCTGCCTGCGATATGTAAGCTATAAGAGAATCTCAGACCAAAGAGCAGCGTTGTATGCAGTAAGAGCAGTGTCTGTAGCAGTAGGAATAAGTAGTACCGAGCAGTCGTGTGTGTGGAGTTGGCTGGGCCGGTCGTGGGACCGATGGCGGTGCCTGAGCGTTGTAGTATAAGGTAAACGCAGCCTGGCACATATGTAGTATTGTTATATCAAGTCCCATGTAAATGCTTTTAAAAAGAAATCTTTTAATAATAATCTTTCTTATTAAAATTAACTTTCGACAACCATTCAACTCAATTTAAAGATTTTACTAATTTCTCCAATCCTTGCTCATCCTGATTATTGTAAAGGAAAATCAGTTCTTTCTTTTTATACATGACAAATCTATCGGCCAGCATTGCACTCGGCTGTGCCAGAAAAATTTCTTATAGGAGCAGATATATACGCGTTATCTGGCGATCTTATTGAGGTAAGAATTTTCTATTTATTCAGAATGATCTTTCAGGGCCATGATGCAGCACTATTGGCGTCCAAAATTCACCAGTTTAAATTCACGGTCATTACTGAAAGGTTATAAGTGAGCGACAATTTTTTTATTGAGAGATTAGTCACATTTTATTATTGGTAGGTTGTGGAATTTATTTATTGGGAGGTTACGCTAAATGTCAATGACATAATTATATTTTTTACTGTTGGGAGGTTTCAGAATTTTTCTGTTGGGAGGTTACACTTGGCGACCCTGCCAGGATCGTATTTCTTTGTGCATTTCTGAATAGTAGTCAGTTATATATCTGCTCTTATTTACCTAACGCTAAATTTAGCTTGCTTCTGGCGCAACACATTTACTAATTTGTCACTCCTTCTTTCACAGGTCATCGGCAATTTATTGCTCTTTGATGATATTGTATTTGTTCCATTTTTGCTTTGTCTTTGTTTGATTTTGTGCTTAACTTTGATTTGTGAAAATGCCGCAAAAAACTGCTAACAGTACATCGCAATGTGCAATGAGTGAAAAAGCCGACTCAAATAATTTGAAAGATAATACTAGCAACACTCAGTGTAATAGTGATAATCCTCTAATTACAGATAATCAGTGCCTGCCGATCACTAGTATTGATTTAAATCCTAATGATGGGTAAACAAATTCAAATATGTCCACAGTAAGTTTAACAATTGATGACACGGCACATTCTGATACAATGAACGCTGCCCAGTTTGACACACCTAATTTGCAAAATTTTCATAGTGAACAGATAAATTTTTCTCACGAAGATGAACAATGTAGTCAAAATACGTCAGATTTATTTGATTCTGATGTAGTGACGCACAGTGCACATCCAATTACAAAACCTTTACGTGAATCAGACAATGACCAAATGGTTTACCATCACAGAATACAGAGAATAGAGTCGGTAATTTTGGCTTGGATGAAGTTGTTGCATTATTGCTACAATTCAATGAAAAACAAGACAACAATTACAAACAACTTAATGAAAAACTAGACAACAATTCCAAACAATCGAATGAAAAACAAGACTACAACATCAAACAACTTAATGAAAATCTTTAACAGTTGAATGAAAAACACGACAACCTTAATGAACAGAACAAACAATTTAGTGAACAGATTACAGCCGTTGACGTGCAATGTCACGATACTACAGAACAACTACGTGAGGAAATTAAGGCTTCTGCTAGGAACAGTAGTGTAGAAATTAGATCTGTTGCACAAGAATTAAGTAATACACTTGCAGCCACAACGAAATTACTTAGAGATGAAAATAGTGCAGTCGCTAAACAATGTTCTGAAAACGCAACACAGTTACGCGACGAGTTTAAATTAATGTCATCAGAACTTTCACGCACACTGGATGCGAAAGTCGACAAGAAATTTGAACAACAAAACAGGCAAATTGACAAACGTTTTAATCACCACCTACAAAACAGTGAAACGCTATACCGTAAATTTATACAGGAACAGCATAAAGTAAAGAAACAAGTCATGGAAACAATTACGGCACAGAGACAGGAAGATAAGCGTAAGTTATTTACGAAAGCAAAAACATACGTAGACACCAACATTGTGACAGTTGAACACTGAATTGCATGATGAAATCTCCACTCTTAAAACAAAAGCAGACACACACACAGTAGACTTGCAGACAATGACCAGCAGACTTGAACAGTTGGAATTAATACAGGATCCCGATGCTATTAAAGCAGACGTTAAGAAATTAAACAAAACCACACGTAAAATCCAAAAACAAATTAATGCTTGAGACACTAAAAAATGATGATCAGGTTAAAGCATTGATTGAAAAATTTCGTGAATTGGCCAGTCGTCAATGACACTAAATCAGACGATTCGTCAGCAATTTCGTGCAATCAAACACCCGAATTCCAAAATTTACAGCAGACAATCAGTGAGATGAGTTCGTCCAGTAATACATTGCGTAGAAAAGTGTCGTCTTTACAGCAAGAAATGACAGAAATGAAAAATGTTTTAGCCTCTACTACGACACAGCACACGCCACATTCCGAACATTTGTCACACTCACACAGCCAGTGTAACTTAGGTAATCTACAGAGACTACGTGACTTAGAATCCGAACAGACACAGACAAATAGATTCTCATACAATTGTGAACCTGCTCAGACACACAAAGACGATAATTTTGATTATAAGCACTTTCTATCTGTGAGAAAATTTAATGTATTTAAAAATGACAGAACACAGATTCACCCTTTGGACTGGATACCACAATTTGCTTTCTCATTTCAGCCAGCTTATCCTGTAATGCAGAAACTAGAATTGGACTGGATACAACAATTTGCTTTTGAATTTTCACCGGCATTGCCTGTAACGCAGAAACTAAAATTTGTTCGCAGCGCGTAAGAGACCTGAGGGGAATCATTACACTTCGATGAATATGTGCCTAGCGTGCACAGGGCCCCGAGCCGTAGTAGTGCTGTTTCATCTTTAGTTTTCTGCACTGCAGCCTACTCTTTTACTATCCTTTAAATCTATCGAAACAACTCTTCAACTATCGATCTCTCTAGAATCAGGAATGAGCAAAGAAAACCTTATATGACAAGTTTTACCGAAAGTGACAGTTTTCATTAGACACTCCCGAAATGACAAGAAATACCAGCATAATTTTAATAACAGATAACATTTTAATCATCAGTATGTACAAAATTTTCAGCAATCGGAGACACATTTGGCAACAATAGAGGGTTTTCTCCGCAAAGCATCAAAACCAGTCGGTTAGCATATCTAACCAACAATGTAATGTGCAAGGTCAAACAAGCTTTAATGTTTCGCCGCCTACACGTGTAGCGTCAGCCCCGAAAATTGTAACGCACAGCAACAAGGGAATTACTACGTACAGAAAACACATCATTTCAACTCCTATCGCAATGCGCCGTATAGCAAAGATTATTATGACAAACGTAAAAAATTAGCACAGTTTTCAGAGCACGTATAATAACAGTCGGTGTAAAAAGCAGCAGAATCATCCGCCACAACAGATTATCATGAATGAAGCAGACAGTCGGTATCATCCCGAACCTAATAAGTTAGGAAGAAATAACAGAACAGTACAAATAGTCGAAATGCCACAGCATCCTCCCATAAATAACAGCACGTCAGTAAGAATTTGGCTAGATGCAGTACAGATTGCATCTTCCAGCAACGTAAGCAATACTTTTGACACACAGAATCTTCTTCACGAAAATATTATTACTTTTGACGAAATCCGAGACACACTTTTACATGAAAAACCAGTTATACAAAAAACCATTTCTCACCCTGTAATTGAAGTAAAGATTGGATCATCCACATTTTCAGCAGTAATTGATTCTGGATCACCTATGTCAGTTATAAATGAAGAAACATTCAACGAATGTAGCAAAGAGAATACCTATCCTAAGTTACCATTAGGCAAAACTAAAGTAAAAGGAGCATTAAAGGAGTATATGTAAAATTACAGACACACTTATCCCTTTGTATTGCTGGTCACACGCTCCACTCAAATTTTTGGATTGTTTCCTTATTGACAACAGACGTTATTTTATGTACGAATTTTTTGGTACAACATGACGCAATTATTGACTTTCAAACTCTAACAATCATGGTGGTGCCGGTTTGTTCTATATCGTGTCTCCCTACCACTTTCGCGCAATGACGCTCTGAGCGTGTTTTTTCGGGAATTGACTAGTTTGAACCTGGGAGCTGTTGCTGGTAAGGAGACGCCAGACCACACATGACATGTAGAATTCAGAAGAGTTCAGTGAGACTAGCGATGATATAACCAAATACTTAATGATTTCAGCATCAGCTCCACTGCACTCCCTGTAAAAGAATCTTAATACTAACTAAATTTAGTGGAAGGGGTTCAAGGCTTTCCTAGTTAGCTGGTAAAATAACGTCGAAAAAGCAGTTAAGTTTACCATTGGAAATTTTATTCTACTCACAAAACGTTGTTTATAAATTGCACTATTGATAAAAGGAAATGTTTTAATACAGGATGGTAAAAACCAACAGCGTTCAACAAAAATGTGAATGAATATTCCCTGAATGGGTTTCCAAGTTCTACAATGGATCGAAGGATGACCTATGCCATATCACATCTATAATTTAGGTTTAAATTTAAGTTTCACAAAAGAGTGAACTATCAAAATGGTCTACAGTGACTCTCAATTATTTTTAATTACTCATCTAACTTGTCGTAAATTACAGTGGCTGATGTGGCTTCTCAATAACTATATAACAGAAAAATCATCGCGTTTCAGATCTTTACCTTAAGTGGCAAATGTGAACACCATGAGTTTTAATTAACGATCGACACTAGTATTACGCAAAAAGAGGGTGTAACAGATGAGACTTCTGCAGTTCTGAGTGAAGCTTTATGCGCTGTTATGCGGCATCGCGTGCGTTCATTACCTTGTCGGCGTTCGTCAGGGGGCCGCGGGCAGCACAGCTCCGCTCACCTCGCCGACTCGGAAGCAACTCTCCCCTAACTTCTCCTTACTACCATTTACCAAAGTTGGTTAAAAAAAAACTATCTGGCTGTGTTTTCATCTGACCAATCATGGTCTCAATGTTAACCTTGAGCTCCGCCTACAAAAATTCTGTCTATCCAATGAGAAACGTTATACGTTTCGTGGTGGGGCAATGTTTTTAAAATTTGAAACATAACAGAGACGTCTCACGCTAAAGCTTACAGCTGGTGTGGCCCTTTTAGTGTTATCGTAAGATCTATACTGCTCTTCTGGAGGGCTCTATCTTTTAACATGGGCTGGGGGGTGGTCCTAACGTAACAGAGACGTGAAAAAGTCTCACGCTAAAACTTGCGGCTGGTGTGGCCCTTTTAGTGTTATCGTAAGATCTATACTGTTCTTCTGGAGGGCTCTATCTTTTAACATGGGCTGGGGGGGTGGTCCTAACGTAACAGAGACGTGAAAAAGTCTCACACTAAAACTCGCGGGTGGTGTGGCCCTTTTAGTGTTATTGTAAGATCTATACTGTTTTTCTGGAGGGCTCTAGCTTTTAACATGGGCTGGGGGGCGGGGGGGTCCTTGACGTAACAGACGCGAAAATGTCTCACGCTAAAACGTGCGGGCGGTGTGGTCTTAGCAGTTGACTGGCGACATGGGTGTCGAGTTCTGCTCTTGGCTACTCGTTTCTCCCCTCGGAAATGCGTCTGTCTCATGGTGCGAAGGTATGACATGCATTTAGGCATTCTTGTGTTAGTCTGTGGTATTCCATTTGCTCACTCATTACTCGTATTACTTTGGTTAATTTAATGTCACGATTTATTCGGAGCTATGTGACATACTACTGGATTTGCTTATCATGCCAGGGTTTTCATGGAAGGTGTTGGATTTGCCTGACACCTTACAAAACTACCTATTTAATGTTAAAGGATGAAAATATACAACTGGCATTAGAATTTCAGCACTCTTTATCCGCAGAAGAATAGGCAATTAATCGAACAGAGGTCATTTCTACATCGCGTAACATAGACTGTCATTCAACATTGTTCACAGATACGTATGTTCACAACTACAATACACCAGACGAAGCCGACTATGACGTTGTTGTTGTTGTGGTCTTCAGTCCTGAGACTGGTTTGATGCAGCTCTCCATGCTACTCTATCCTGTGAAAGCTTCTTCATCTCCCAGAACCCACTGCAACCCACATCCTTCTGAATCTGCTTAGTGTACTCTTGGTCTCCCTCTACGATTTTTACCCTCTACGCTGCCCTCCAATACTAAATTGGTGATCCCTTGATGCCTCAGAACATGTCCTACCAACCGATCCCTTCTTCTGGTCAAGTTGTGCCACAAACTTCTCTTTTCCCCAGTCCTATTCAATACTTCCTCATTAGTTATGTGATATACCCATCTAATCTTCAGCATTCTTCTGTAGCACCACATTTCAAAAGCTTCTATTCTCTTCTTGTCTAAACTATTTATCGTCCATGTTTCACTTCCATACATGGCTACATTCCATACAAATACTTTCAGAAATGACTTCCTGACACTTAAATCTATACTCGATGTTAACAAATTTCTCTTCTTCAGAAACGCTTTCCTTGCAATTGCTAGTCTACATTTTATATCCTCTCTACTTCGACCATCATCAGTTATTTTGCTCCCCAAATAGCAAAACTCCTTTACTACTTTAAGTGTCTCATTTCCTAATCTAATTCCCTCAGCATCACCTGACGTAATTCGACTGCATTCCATTATTCTCGTTTTGCTTTTGTTGATGTTCATCTTATATCCTCCTTTCAAGACACTATCCATTCCATTCAACTGCTCTTCCAAGTCCTTTGCTGTCTCTGACAGAATTACGATGTCATCGGCGAACCTCAAAGTTTTTATTTCTTCTCCATGGATTTTAATACCTACTCCAAATTTTTCTTTTGTATCCTTTACTGCTTGCTCAATATACAGATTGAATAACATCGGGGAGAGACTACAACCCTGTCTCACTCCCTTCCCAACCACTGCTTCCCTTTCATGTCCCTCGACTCTTATAACTGCCATCTGGTTTCTGTACAAATTGTAAATAGCCTTTCGCTCCCTATATTTTACCCGTGCCACCTTTATAATTTGAAAGAGAGTATTCCAGTCAACATTGTCATAAGCTTTCTCTAAGTCTACAAATGCCAGAAACGTAGGTTTGCCCTTCCTTAATCTAGCTTCTAAGATAAGTCGTAGGGTCAATATTGCCTCACGTGTTCCAACATTTCTACGGAATCCGAACTGATCATCCCCGAGGTCGGCTTCTACTAGTTTTTCCATTCGTCTGTAAAGAATTGGTGTTAGTATTTTGCAGCTGTGACTTATTAAACTGATAGTTCGGTAATTTTCACATCTGTCAACACCTGATTTCTTTGGGATTGGAATTATTATATTCTTCTTGAAGTCTGAGGGTATTTCGCCTGTCTCATACATCTTGCTCACCAGATGGTAGAGTTTTGTCATAACTGGCTCTCCCAAGGCCGTCAGTAGTTCCAATGGAATGTTGTCTACTCCGGGGGCCTTGTTTCGACTCAGGTCTTTCAGTGCTCTGTCAAACTCTACACACAGTATCGTATCTCCCATTTTGTCTTCATCTACATCCTCTTCCTTTTCCATAATATTGTCCTCAAGTACATCACCCTTGTATAGACCCACTATATACTCCTTCCACCTTTCTGCTTTACCTTCTTTGCTTAGAACTGGGTTTCCATCTGAGCTCTTGATGTTCATACAAGTGGTTCTCTTTTCTCCAAAGGTCTCTTTAATTTTCCTCTAGGCAGTATCTATCTTACCCCTAGTGAGATAAGCCTCTACATCCTTACATTTGTCTTCTAGCCATCCCTGCTTAGCCATTTTGCACTTCCTATCGATCTCACTTTTGAGACGTCTGTATTCCTTTTTGCCTGCTTCATTTACTGCATTTTTATATTTTCTCCTTTCATCAATTAAATTCAATATTTCTTCTGTTACCCAGGGATTTCTACTAGCCCTCGTCTTTTTACCTAGTTTTTCCTCTGCTGCCTTCACTACTTCATCCCTCAAAGCTAGCCATTCTTCTTCTACTGTATTTCTCTCCCCCATTCCTGTCAATTGTTGCCTTATGCTCTCCCTGAAGCTCTGTACAACCTCTGGTTCTTTTAGTTTATCCATGTCCCACCTCCTTAAATTCCCACCTTTTTGCAGTTTCTTCAGTTTTAATCTGCAGGTCATAACCAATAGATTGTGGTCAGAGTCCACATCTGCCCCTGGAAATGTCTTACAATTTAAAACCTGGTTCCTAAATCTCTGTCTTACCATTATATAATCTATCTGAAACCTGTCAGTATCTCCAGGCTTCTTCCATGTATACAGCCTTCTTTTATGATTCTTGAACCAAGTGTTACCTATGATTAAGTTGTGCTCTGTGCAAAATTCTACCAGACGGCTTCCTCTTTCATTTCTTTGCCCCAGTCCATTTTCACCTACTACGTCCATTTTCCTACTACCGAATTCCAGTCACCCATGACTATTAAATTTTCATCTCCCTTCACTATCTGAATAATTTCTTTTATTTGATCATACATTTCTTCAATGTCTTCCTCATCTGCAGAGGTAGTTGGCATATAAACTTGTACTACTGTAGTAGGTGTGGGCTTCGTATCTATATTGGCCACAATAATGCGTTCACTATGCTGTTTGTAGTAGCTTACCCTCATTCCTATTTTCCTATTCATTATTAAACCTACTCCTGCATTTCCCCTATTTGATTTTGTGTTTATAACCCTGTAGTCACCTGACCAGAAGTCTTGTTCCTCCTGCCACCGAACTTCACTAATTCCCACCATATCTAACTTTAACCTATCCATTTCTATTTTCAAATTTTCTTACCTACCTGCCCGATTAAGGGATCTGACATTCCACGCTCCGATCCGTAGAACGCCAGTTTTCTTTCTCCTGATAACGACATCCTCTTGAGTAGTCCCCGCCCGGAGATCCGAATGGGAGACTATTTTACCTCCGGAATATTTTACCCAAGAGGACGCCATCATCATTTAATCATACAGTAAAGCTGCATGCCCTCGGGAAAATTGCTTTCAGCCGTTCGCAGTACCAGCACAGCAAGGCCGTTTTGGTTAGTGTTACAAGGCCAGATCAGTTAATCATCCAGATTGTTGCCCCTGCAGCTACTGAAAAGGCTGCTGCCCCTCTTCAGGAACCACACGTTTGTCTGGCCTCTCAACAGATACCCCTCCGTTGTGGTTGCACCTACGGTACGGCTGTCTGTATCGCTGAGGCACGCAAGCCTCCCCACCAACGGCAAGGTCCATGGTTCATGGGGGGGGGGGGGACTATGACGTTATGCAAATGATTTCTGATAAAGTTAAAAAGAGCAGTGAAAATACAGACGACGAACGTACAGAGCTACGCAAAATTCTTTTACAGCAAGCTCCAGTTTTTGACAACATCCCTGGTACTATGTCCGGTTTTATGCATGAAATTCAAGTTAAACAGCACGACACATTTAAAGCTAAACATTATCCCATTCCTTATATCCACAGAGAACAAGTTAAGAAAGAATTGCAAGCTATGCTTGACCAAGGAATTACTGAACCGGCAGTTAGTCCGTACTTCAACCCGCTCCATGTTGTTAAGAAAAAGGATGGCTCACTTCGACTCGTACTTGATTCGCGTCATGTCAACGACATTATTATTAATGAAACAGATCGCCCACAGACACTAGAAGAACTTCTACAGAAATTTCATGGTTTTGCTGTTTATTCCACATTAGATTTGAAATCGGGAAAATTCAGCTCCATCCGAACTGCAGAAAGTTCACAGCATTTCTCTGTTTTGGTGACTGCTATCAGTTTTGCAAATTACCATTCGGTTTAACAATTTCTTCAACAGCATTTATTCGCGGTTTGAATACTATACTTCCAACAGAAGTTAAAGACAGAATCACAACATATGTAAACGACATCCTTATCGCAGAAGCTAACTGGTCTGAACACAATTTGATTCTGGGACAACTGTTGCAAACTTTTCGTGCACAAGGACTTACAGTTAATCTTAGCAAATCGCACTTTGGCCAAACTTCTATAAAATTCCTTGGACATATAATTTCAGCAGAAGGCATAGCGCCTGACCCGGAAAAACTTCAAGCTTTACGTGCCATTACTGTTCCAACGACGAAGAAACAACTACGCAGCTTCCTGGGATTAATTAACTTTTTCCGTAAATTTATTCATTATTCTGCTTTAGACACCCCTAGATTATGCCAACTGACGGGTAAAAACGCTATTTGGTCCTGGGATAGCCAAGCACAATCTGAGTTTGTTAATTTGAAACAAGCTTTGTTGAACGCACCACTTTTATCACACCCAGATCTTACTTGAAATTTTTTCATTGCCACCGACAGTTCTAACACAGCTTCAGGTGTACACATTTTTCAGGAAATTGAAGAAGACGGTAATACAGTAATTAAAAACATCGCCTTTGCAAGTAGCATTCTGTCACCTGCTGAACGCAATTATTCTGTTACAGAACTTGAAACATTATGTGTTGTATGGGCATTTACCCGATTTAGGCATTTTCTTTATGAAAGACGTACTACCGTTTACACAGACCACAGAGCTATCCAGTTTTTACTTTCCACTAAATTTACACATGACAGATTAAGCAGATGGAAACTTTATTTACAGGAATTTAATTTTACAATAGTTCACATTCCCGGTACACAAAATATTGTAGCAGACGCACTATCCTGTTCTCTCTGCAACAATCAGCAAGACATCGCAACCAACTTCTGCCAAGCAAATTCTAGCGTCATGTATATTCAACAAGTTGCATTTGAAAATTTCATTTCGACATCATTACGAGACATAGCACAAGAACAGAACAAAGACAACGTGTGGAAAGAAATTAAACACCTTTGGCAAGATAGGAATAACATTACCATTAGAAACCATTACACTGTACGCAATAACATTGTGTTTCGCCGCTCTCACACTGACAGCAACAACTGATTATTATCCATTCCTGACGAACTTGTTAACAAATTAATTTGGTACACTCATTTCAGTTACGCATATTATGGAGCCAGAAAATGTTTTCTTATACTAAGACAGAACTGTTATTTTGCGAACATGGAGAAACGTATTCGACGAGTTTTAGCGTCATGTAAAATCTGCCGGAAAGCTAAATCAGACACTTCACATATTCCTCCGCTACATCCCATTCTACCAATTATTGAGACATATGGTCGCTGTAGACATTTTGGTCCGATTCCCAGAACTAACAGAGGTTTTCGCTACATCTTTGTCGCTGTTGAACTCACTTCGAAATTTGTTACCTTCATTCCGTTACGCAAAGCTACTGCTAAATCGATTTCGAATACATTTGTAAAACATTTTTTATTTCATGTCGGGCTTGTATTGAAAGTAATTTCCGACAATGGACCACAATTTCGATCTGCAATATGGACACGTATGTTACGAGCTAGAAACATTTCTCCGATCTACATATCCATGTATGACGCTTCTTCGAACCCTTGTGAACGACTGATGAAAGAAATTGGTAAACTGTGTAGAATGTACTGCCATAAAAGACATATTGATTGGGATACACACATACTCTCATTCCAGGATGTAATTAACTCCATACCAAATGAATCTACTATGCTCTCTCCAACTGCCATATTGAGAAATGTTGAACCACCTAACAACCTAACAAAATTAAAGAATTAGTATCCTTTCCTACTTCTCGTCGACTACGCCACCATGACATAATTGACATTGCGCTGAACAACATCAAACGTGCCACTGAGCGCCGGAGGAGACAGCAGAAACAGGTTTGTACACGCCGTGATTTTCACATTGGACAGGAGATATTAGTATTCACGCATTACTTATCCAACAGAGGAAAGAGTAGATGCAGTAAATTTGAGCTTCTATACGCAGGTCCATATAGAATCCGCAGCATTCCTCACCCTAATGTAGTACACGTCGAAACTTTGAGAACCAGAAAAAGCAAGGGCAAGCACCATATCTCCAATATTAAACCCTTTATTGAATGAACATACTTTATGATTTATCACACTGTAATGCCATTTCCCGATATTTATGTGACCACTTATGCAATTATATTGATGTGACTACTTACTGATAATGATCGTATTTTTTTCTTGGCAAGTGCCCGGCAAGGTAAGGTTAGCAGGTCGCTTGTCTTGTCGTTAGACATCAGACCGTGCACATTTTCCATTTTTGTGTATGTGTGATTGTTTTCCTATCGAAAGTAGAAGTTTTCTCTGCATGCACTATGAAATCTTTAAGATGTAACAAACACCAGTTGACACTGACATTTTGCCTTATGATATCTCAACATCTTGACTATTTTACTTTTTTGCTACAACATTATGGTGCTGTGTGTACATTTTTTGCACTTGAAAACTGTCTGTGTTTTTGACATAATACGTTTTTTGTCATGCTATGTTGTATGCCTAGGTATATCACTAGAAACAAGTTTTGTATTTGATGAGTATATGGTTTAAATGCAAGATATTAATCCATATTCATTGTTTTCAGAAAGCAATACCGTGTAAAAGAAGTAAATTAAACAAACCACAGTGGTTTACTATGAAATGGAAATTTCACCATCGGAATGAACAAAAGAAAATGCAATACCTTGTCATGAAGAGTAAATGGATCAGAATTAACAAGCATTAACAAGAATATACTATACACATCGTATAATAGCAGTCTTAACTAATTATTTTTCTTTCAGAATACGCCACGATTGATGCAAGCTGTCAGACAGAACTACACATGTTAATTTTAGTGATGAAATATGCTAGAAGTAAGAAACTCTATACTATGAGTAGTTGTATGAAGTAAATGATAATATGAATAATGAATAATGATGTGTCTATTTTTTTGCAGATGATAATGAATGATGATGAGTAGTTGTATGAAGTATATGCTAATATGAATAATGAAGTTTCTCATTGCAGACGATGATAATGATGAAGTTATGGTAATATGAATAATGACGTTTTTCTTTACAGATGATGATGATAATGATGAAGTTTATATATTTTCTATTAGTTAAGAAATGCTATGTAGTTATTTCAGTATTTGTTGCAGTTCCTTTTGACAGTATGTCTTATGTCACATAGTATAATGACTGAATGCTTTGGGAAGGACAGCTAGAGTACATACATATTAAGTACAAGTTTCATTACCTGTTAATTTGGAGTTCACTACTTTTCAACATAATATACATTTTTTCTTTCAGCTCAATAATCCATTTTGTATTTTTCCAGGGAAAGCTTTTCATGATATTAATATGCTATAAGCAGTTACTTATTAACTCCGTTCTAGTACTTGCATTTTTTACCCAGTTGTGTGTATCATTTATGAATGTGATCACATATACTCTACTTGTGTCATAACCTTGCTGCAGCAGACTCATGACGAATGACGTTATTAATCCTTATTTTCAACAGTAAGCTAAAAGCAAATATTTTCATGCGCCAGCAATTAACTGTCGATCCCAACGCAATGCATTGCTAGCACAAAAAAAAAAATATATTACAAGTCCCAACTATTACCAGTATGCAATTAAATAATGCTACCAATTTAAGATATATTTCTAGTCCTAAATATAATGCAAATTTCTCTGATGTATTGAATCCATTATATCTTTGTATTATTGGACCACAGACTTTGGGTAATAGTTAAAATGTGGACATTTTAAATATGTCTTATGTCACTTACATGATATCATATATAAACACCAGTAGCTTGATGCTGCACTCAGTAACTCCTGTCTTAGATGATGACTTGTGAATAACACTGAATAATGTTTTGTAAAACTATATGAATACTTTGTAACTGGCCAATGAATGCCAATAATTACTGTAATGAGTTGTCTTATGAATGCTAACGATTACTGTAATGTGATGACTTATGCATAAATACTATGCCAATAATTAACTCTTGTTCACCTGCCGACCTAATTACAAGCAATTACTGCAATATCCGTATGTCCTGTCCATCCTCATGATAATGGAGCACTATATTTTATTTTTGCACTAATTCTACGTTGATGTAAGAGTATGGATTCTACAAGAATGTGGTGTTGACATACCAAGCTGTCCACCACCTTGAACGATGGAGATGTTATTATGGTCCTACTGTTTGGTGTATCTAATGTACTACCAAAATGATAACATACAATATTAATGCAACATTTCAGTGTCTTGGCTACACTGATAAATACTTCAGGAAGAGAACTTAAGATTGTCGCACTTGGTGTTGTGCTTCTGTAGAAAGATATGGACTTTCAGTGCAGCTACATGCAACCCACTGTGCTACAACCATGATACTATCCTTCCCATTCCTTTCCTAGTTCTTGTAAAATGATAAAGACTTTTACAGTGCGTGTGCACTTTCTTTCTTTTCTTAATGTATCCAGTTCTTGTAAAATGCTAAAGCCTTTTACAGTGCCTGTGCACTTTATTTCATTTGTTAATGTATTCAGTTCTTGTAAAAAAAAATGCTAAAGACTTATACAGTGCGTGTGCACTTCATGTCATTTGTTAATATTTTTGTACTCATTGAATATACACTTTGTCATTTCTGAATATGTTCTGTACTCAGTGCGTGTGCACTCTATTTCATTTCTTAATGTGTTCTGCACTTATCAATAATGTATATACTCTCTGACTGTAGACTTAGTTAACTCAATAGATTATAGAAAAATTTGTTGCTCATGGCAAGTGCAATTGACTCACCATCGCTGCCAAATTTTTGCTCCCCCCCTCCCCCCCCCCCCCCCCCCAGTAGAGGGTGGACAAATCTATCGGACAGCATTGCACTGAGCTGTGCCAGAAAAATTTCTTATAGGAGCAGATATATAAGCGTTATTCGGCGACCTTATTGAGGTAAGAATTTTCTGTTTATTCAGAATGATCTTTCAGGGCCATGACGCAGCACTACTGACGTCCAAAATTCACCGGTTTAAATTCACAGTCATTACTGAAAGGTTATAAGTGAGCGACAATTTGTTATTGAGAGATTAGTCACATTTTATTATTGGTAGGTTGTGGAATTTATTTATTGGGAGGTTACGGTAAATGTCAATATTATAATTATATTTTTTATTGTTGGAATGTTTCGGAATTTTTCTGTTGGGAGGTTACAAAGGTTACGAAATAATTTTAGGTTGCTCGCCTTTTAAAGCCTATGGGTTTAATAAAGATCAGTAAGCTTCAGCTATTTTCAACACATTTTCTTTTCAAACGATTTGCGATGAATTTTCTGTTAGGCTTTAGGACAATGATCTCTGTAATTCTATTAAATATGCAGTATTTAATATCCCAATCTGTGAATAAATATTTACTCATTTGAAATCAGACATTACAATGAAGCAAAAAATTGCAACGCAAAAAACAAATAATGTACAGTAATGAAATTTTGGAAATACATGCTTCTAAGTAACATGTTTAAATGATTAACGTTTCAAGATCACAGGTTAATCTTAGCTCGGAAATAGCCATTGAGAATGTGAAATTCTGGTACATGAATAACCGGTGTAACTGTCAAAATGTTGAAGGCAAACATGTAAAAGTGGATGCATTGTGTCGTACAGATGCCGATGTCAGTTTGTGGCGTGGAGTTCCACGCCTGTTGCATCTGGTCGGTCAGCACAGGGACGGTTAATGCTGGTTGTGGATGACGGTGCAGCTGTCGTCCGATGATATCCTATATGTACTCGAGTGGAGACAGATCTGGTAGTCGAGCAGGTCAGGGTAACGTGTCAACACTCTGTAGCACATGCTGGGTTACAACAGTGGTATGTGGGCGAGCGTTATCTTGTTGGAAAACTCCACCTGGAATGCTGTTCGTGAATGACAGCAAAACTAGTCGAATCACCAGACTGACGTACAAATCTGTAGTCAGCGTGTGTAGGATAACCACGAGAGTGTTCCTGCTGTCATACGAAATCGCACCCCAGACCATAACTCCAGGTGTGTGTCTAGCACGCAAACAGATTAGCTGTAGTCCCTCAATTGGTCTCCTTCTAACCACTACTCGGCCACCACTGGTATCTAGGCAGAAAGGGCTTTCATCAGAGAATACAACGGATATCCACTCCACACTTCAATGAGCCCTCTCTTGACACCACTGAAGTCGCAAATGGCGGTGGTTTGAGGTCAGTGAAACGCACACTATGGGGAGTCTGGCTCGAAGCTTTCCCTGAAGTTCACTGTGTTACTGTTGTGCCAACTGTTGCTCGAACTGTGTCTGCCTTCCATTTCGGCACGGCCACGTGGCCATCCGGAGCCCGGTCTGCTAGCGACTATACGTTCCCGTGACCACCGCTGCCAGCAGTCACGTACAGTGTGTACATTCCTGCCATGTCTTCGTGCAGTATCGCCGAAAGAACATCCAAATCATCGTAGCCCTATTACACGACCTGGTGCAAACTCAGTGAACTGTTGATAATGGCGTCGTCGTTGTTTTAAAGAAGTTCTTCACTAACATCAACTCACTATGTCTAGTATCGAAGGTAACTAACGCTCACGACTTTTTTTTCCTTTATTGGATTTCGATTCCCCCAAAGGGGGAAGGCTGGCAGCAGCAGCAAATTTTTAAAACATAAGAAGATAAGCCGGTCGGTGTGGCCGAGCGGTTCTAGGCGCTTCAGTCTGGAACCGCGCGGCCGCTACGGTCGCAGGGTCGAGTCCTGCCTCAGGCATGGATGTGTGTGATGTCGTTAGGTTAGTTAGGTTCAAGTAGTTCTAAGTTCTAAGGGACTGATGACCTCAGATGTTAAGTCCCATAGTGCTCAGAGCCATTTGAACCATAAGAAGATAAGAAACAATGAAAGCAGGCGATAAAACGGTGACATGAATTGTAAAACGGCGGAAAATCATGGAAAGTTAAAACATAAAACAAATGGTGGGAGATGATAATAAAATACACAGGAAGCAGACTGGGAAAATAGTTCAAAAAATGGCTCAAATGGCTCTGAGCACTATGGGACTTAACATCTAGGGTCATCAGTCGCCTAGAACTTAGAACTACTTAAACCTAACTAACCTAAGGACATCACACAACACCCAGTCATCACGAGGCAGAGAAAATCCCTGACCCCGCCGGGAATCGAACCCGGGAACCCGGGCGCGGGAAGCGAGAACGCTAGCGCACGACCATGAGCGAAAATAGTTCAAAATGGTTCAAATCGCTTTGAGCACTATGCGACTTAACTTCTAAGGTCATCAGTCGCCTAGAACTTAGAACTAATTAAACCGAACTAACCTAAGGACATCACACACATCCATGCCCGAGGCAGGATTCCAACCTGCGACCGGAGTGGTCGCTCGGCTCTAGACTGTTGCGCCTAGAACCGCACGGCCACTCCGGCCGGCGGAAAATAGTAGACATACAATTAAGACAACACGGCTACAGTCTGGTTTCTGTTCGCAAGAGATATAAAAATCTTACCCAGTGACAGTATGATATCCGTTCGCAACACTTCGGAAAAGACGCAGAACACTTAACAATCACTGGAAACACTGCACTAAAAAGTCGTCACTACGATGACACGCCATAGGCAAAGAGTAGGTTGGGGGGGGGGGGAGGGGGGGGGGGGGGGGGGACGCTCGCGAACGTTACAGCGCGTGTTTCAAGCAACTTGATTGGCATCCCTCTGGTGCCAAATTTCAATATACAGCATCTTACGGATGTAGAAACATGTCTACCAACTTTCATTTACCTCGAACCCCTTCTTGGTTCAAAAAATGGCTCTGAGCACTATGGGAATTAACATCTGAGGTCATCAGTCCCCTAGAACTTAGAACTACTTAAACCTAACTAACCTAAGGACACCACACACACCCATGCCCGAGGCAGGATTCGAACCTGCGACCGTAGCGGTAGCGCGGTTCCAGACTGTAGAGCCTAGATACGCTCGGCCACCCCGGCCGGCTCCTTCTCGGTGCTGCGATTTTTTTTCAGTCAGTGTATAGACTATAAGTAATTTAATATAATATGAATCACAACATAGCTTATCTGAATCTAAAATATGTGACTCTGGATTGCTTTTGCTATAGGACAACAGTCGTTTATCGTTTCACGCATTCCAATTTTTAATGTGGAGTGGCATAACTAATGCGTTTTGTAAGCTACAAAACGTGTAACCCA
Organism: Schistocerca gregaria; assembly: GCF_023897955.1. Taxonomy (NCBI): domain Eukaryota; kingdom Metazoa; phylum Arthropoda; class Insecta; order Orthoptera; family Acrididae; genus Schistocerca; species Schistocerca gregaria. Next base: position 603,535,472 of record NC_064921.1, on the reverse strand, counting down.
GGACCAGTAAATGACTGGACGAAGACTGGAAAAACTCCAACACCAACCTAAGTTTTGCTGTTTGAATTGGTTTTGAACACCCTTGGACTGAAGCAGGGGCAGTACTTTTATGTCCAGGTTGGCACCTTGCGATCAGCCATACGTGCCTGTAATTGGCACTATTGTAGCCGTGTATCAAAGATATTTCAACACGTAATCTGAGGAGTGTGGAGTAACACACAAGGAAAGAATGAGATTGCAAGTTCCGTCTGGGGTGGCAGAATTGTGCTTCTCGGCTGCTCATACGGAAATGGTACCTAGAGCAATCTGTTAGCTCTCGGGGAATGCCACATGGTTTATGCATAGTCGAACAGAACCGTGGTTAGCTGCACTGTGATACCGAGCTACTGGTTTATGTTTGCTACTATTGCAATCGAATTTGAGTGCTTTTGAGGCAGGAGTTGTCCTTTCCTACGGCGTACGACTGAGTGCCTGTGTACTGTATGCAAGGAAGTAAAAGTCACATTCGACAAGCAGTGGTGGGCTGTGATAGCGGCGAGTGGACGCGCTCGCCTGATGCTTGTCGCATCGCCTTACAACTGGACCTGTTGTGACGATGTGACCCTGATTTGCAGTCTGTTTTATGGTACACTGTGTGAAATATTACTGACCTTTACCGCTATACTTCTACTTGTGCAACTTAGTCTGGAAGATTAATGCTGCCGTTACAGCTGTAATCTGAATAGTAATTATTTCTGGTTGGTTCAAGATATATAATGATTAGGATGCTTCATTCGAGTTGATTTGAGAATATTGTTGTGCTCACTTTGTTCAGTATTACTGATTTTTTTAACCTATTTGAGGCACTAAGTAAAACTGTGGTTCATGATTAATACTGTCACAGCAAATGTAAAGCTTGTCAAATACCTACATATAAGGGTCGTGTTAAGATTGATGTTTTCAATATATTTTCCAAGGCGAGATTAGTTTTGCATGTCTCAATGGACTTTATGAACATTTATTGCAAGTACTGCACCTCACTTATGTTTTTTGATTGAGGCTTGAGAATTACTGTCTGGCTCTTTGTACCGTTAGCCTGTGTCTGAAGCGTGCAGGTTTCACGAAACGAACTATATTAAGGGAAAAGTAATATATTCAAATGTAAACTATTAAGCTGGTTCAAGATGTAATGAAAGCAAACGTCGGTGGCTCCACTGAAGAGATGGAAGGCATATGTGGATTGTACGACGTAAAATTGCTGCGATTACGACAGATATAACTGTCTTCCAACGAGCATGTCGTTGGTGCAGTTTCACCATTTGTTCTACTGAATTGTTTTGTGCTTTATTAACAGAGTTGAACAGGCCTTACCTAATACATCGAAAGTTTTATGTAATGTGTTGTTATGTTTGTTGTTTTGAAACATGTTCGTCCTCAGCTCGTGGTCGCGTTCTCACTTCCCGCCCCGGGGTTCGATTCCCGGCGGGGTTAGGGATTTTCTCTGCCTCGTGATGACTGGGTGTTCTGTGATGCCCTTAGGTTAGTTAGGTTTAAGTAGTTCTAAGTTCTAGGGGACTGATGACAATAGAAGTTAAGTCCCATAGTGCTCAGAGCCATTTCAACCATTAAAACATGTTCTGGCATTGTATTGTAATTAACATTCGGGACAATTGTTTTAGAGTTGTGGTGACCTCGTGGGAGTTTTTCTCAGTTTTGGTAAGATGTTCACATTTAAAGGTGTTGGCCAGTATCTGTGAAATGAGTCTTAATTGTCCGGGTATACTGAAGTCAAGAGCTTCTTGACATAATATTTTTTGAGTAACGATTTTCAATATATTGAAGAACATGTCTGTAAATGTTGAAGGCGCATTGTTCTGGAACGAATAAATTATATTTATGTGGATGTTTTAAAAAAATGGATGCTATGAACGAATGTCAGATACCTTGAGAGTTGGCAATACTCTCTTCGGATGTAAAGGTTGACTACAGCGCGCATACACAAGCTCTGGAATCTAAGATATTGTTGTCGCGCCTCGCAGCGCACGGATTAACTAGTGGCAGTTTGGAGGTCAGTGTAGGAGCCCGCCTGCTGTGGTGCGCACGTGTGTTGGGCGAGGGGTCGTCGCCGAGCTGCGGTACTGCCGTGTCCGCCAGCAGCGACATAGGATTTGGTATTTAGTTGATATTTTTTTTATAATTTGCAGCGCGGTTATTAATTTAAAGAAAAGGGTTATTGTATGTGCATAGCAGCAGACGGTAATTTTGTTAATGATAGGAGTTGAATTCTTAATGGGAAACCATTGTTAGATTAAGAATTGATTTTTATCATTGATTTCTTTTGTAATTGTCAGGGAATTGTTTCACTATGCATTCAATTGAGAAGTATTTCAGTCTGTCTCAAGAGTTTGATTAATTTGTAATATTGCTTTAATGACACTGGAGGCAGATTTACAAACGAAGCGATTGTTCAAAGAGCTTCTTGCGTTTTGTTAATTGAATGAGAAAGAATCGCTTTCAGAATATAGTTTTTTTTGTTTGGGTTATCATTTATCGAGTTTAGGTTTGACCAAGCCCTTTCTCTTGAATTACATGTAGTTGTGGTAAGCAGCAGCAGCCGCAGCAACAGCAGGAGCCGCCATACTGAACATGCATTGCACTCAGCATGAATAATAGGTTTTTTTTGCTTTTGTTAAATAATGGAATGAAGCAGATCAAGCAGTGGCAGCAGAAAGACCAAGTAAGTTATTTGTTGCGCACAGGACCAATTAAAAAAAAAGTAAAGTTTTGGCGATCTCTCTAATAGTAAAGTTAACAAGAGTACAAGCACGAGTTTTCAGTAGAAAACACGAGATAAGAAGATATAGCTTTCAACTTTCAACCTTTGGTTATACTCCTACCCCAACGCCTCAATCAGCCATGGCAATTTGGGTAAGGTGCTTAAGTTAAACTATCGGCACGCATGCAAACTAGATTACAGAATTCGTAGCTACATGACTGCGTGTGTGCTGTGTTGCACTCCATAGAGTATGAGGAGTTCCCAATTCCTAGAGAGGACGTCCTTCGAACCGTGACATCTTACACTTTTCCCCCTCGTCTAACTGCCGTCGTGAGTGCGTTGTGTATCAGCGGCATAAGGCTTCCTTGTGATGACTGGGGGCGGTAGACGGGCACGTGCAGGTGATGGCGTTTTCGGAGAACGAAAATCTCCCCTATAAAAGTCAACATGGATACAGCAAACATAGATCTTGAGAAAGTCAGCTCGCTCTGTTCCTCCATGAGATCCATAACGCTGTAGATAACAGTACTCAAGTTGATACTGTAGTACTTGACTTCAGGAAGGCATTTGATGCCGTCCAGCACTGTCGACTAGTGAAAAGATAACAGCTTACGGAGTATCGGACCAGATTTGCCACTGGATTGAAGACTTTCTTACAGATAGAACTCAATAATCGCTCTCAAGGGAAAAAATCCGCAAATGAAAAGGTAATTCCGGAGTACCGCAAGGGAGTGTGAAAGGGCCGTTATCGTCTACAGTGCGTATAAATGGTCTAGTAGAAAGACACAGAACCTCCGTAAGACTGTTCGCACGGTTTCCTATGGGAAAGAAAGCAATGCCAGAAGACAGTATCGATTTTGCAAAATGATCCATAGAGGATTGATAAATGTTGCAGGCTCTGGCAGGTGACCCTGTAACATATTTCGCATGTATAGGAAAAGAAATCCACTACTGTACAACTACACTATTGATGACAAATTGCTGGAAACATTATCTTACGTAAAATATTTAGAAGTAACAATCCAGAGCGACCTTAAGTGGAATGACCACATGAAACGAAATGTAGAAATAGCAGCTGCCAGGCTGAGGTTCATAGGAAGAATCTTAAGGAAATGTAACTGGTCCAGCAAGGAAGTGGCCTACAGGGAGCTTGCTCGATCGATTCTTGACTATTAATGATCAATTTATGATTATTACCAGGCAGGACTGGTAGTAAATACAGAGAAGATCCAACCAACAGCAATGCATTTCGTCACCGGATTGTTTCGTCGATAAGAGATCGTTACAGAGATGTTCGACAAATTCCAGTGACAGAAGTTGTGAGAGAGGCGTTGTGTATCACGGAGCGGTTTACTATTAAAATTTCGAGAGAGCGCTTTCCAGGTAGAGTCGCACAACACATTACCTCCTCCCACATACATCTCGCGAAACGACTAACATTAAAAAAATTGGAGAAATTAAAACTAATACAGATACTTCGGGACAGCTATTCTTTCCACGCGCCTTTCGTGAGTCGAAAAGGGAAGGGAGGATCAGTTAGTGGTACCAAGAGTACCCTCTTTTACACATCGTTAGGTGGCTTGCGGAATATTATGCAGATGTATACAGCTGCTATGTTTAGCATGTGCTGGGAATCCTCGCACCAAGACGTTCTTGGACCAATTACTTTCTGCAGCTTGATAGGAGCTGTACGGGAAGCGAAAGGGAAAAGATCAGGGACACTATTTCGACCCTGTTCTGTTCTTCAGCTTGACTACGGAACAACGTTGAATCTTCTGTCGCAAGAAAGTAAATAAATAAATAAACTGACCATAAAAACATGACGCCAAAAATTCACAGAATAATGTCAGTAGTTTCGACAACAGAAAAAAATCTCAAAAGAATGTAAGAATACTTTGCTGCAGCCACTCCACAAGAAAGGAAACAAAACAGATTCGAACAATTTCAGAGGAGTCTCACTTTTTCCAATAAATTATAAAATTCTATCTGCAGCTCTGCTGCACCGAGTTCAGCTGCAAGCGGAGCTACAGACTGGCGAGTATCAGGCAGGATTTGGCAAAAAGAGATCCTGTACTGAACACATCTGGAACGTCAATGCAGGTTGGTTATAATTAAACTTTCCCTACTTAACACGTTATAACACGGAACTAATTACTGTATGGGGACCAAACTTGGTAGCATTAATGTCAAGGACGTGGGGAAGAGAAATAATGCAGAATCAATACAACTGAAATACTTTTTATGTGATGCTACAGTACATCATACTATTACATAATAGTACCATTACTGCTACAAAAGGGGCTCAATATGGCGCCCATCAGTGTCCAGAAGAATCTGAAAGCGCAGGATTGCATTCTGCACAGCACAACGAACAATGTCCATATGTTTACGATACTGAAGTGCCATCGGCAGCAAGAAAATTATTTTTTGGTAACGGTAACACTTCATAAATGTTATTCTGCTTTAGTCCACTGCTAGTCAGTTTATGAACTTGAACATTCATGACATTAAAGCACCAATTTGAGAGTATACCTCACGTGTAAATCAAAGTGTTACTGTGTTCGTGTGCATCGTTTTCTCCCGATTCATAAAAGTAGTTCCTCTTATTGAGTGATTGAAATAATAAATTACAACACTAGTAACAAGAGGTTCACAAACAACAATTTAGGAATAGCAGAATATTGACCAGCTCTGTCCTTCCACTTAAGCTTTGTATTTCTCTAAATGTTGGTTCATGCTGCACTGAGCAGCTTATTTAAAAGTGATAAAAGGACTTGAAATAAGAACATTCCTCAAGCGTAGCTTATCTCCCATTGTTTGATAGCAGTAATTACTTTTACTAAGTTTCGTGCTTTGCACGTAAGTGTACATGTGAGTACTGTGCAATTGTGCTGTCACGATTGCGTGAGTGAATGCATTTCTTTCTTTCAGGTTGGTGCTTTAGATATGAGGTGACTTAGTTTCGTGGTGTAATTACAAATGGTCAGTATTACGTGCGCTTCTTCGCCCTACACTGTTCCAAAAATATTTCGAAATTATTTTTGAAAATTGTACTTTTTTCCGCCTCCCTGTATTTCATAACTTGCAACGACACTATCTTGTTGTCCTCTTTTTTTCAGTTATATCAATCATCTGAAACACATGCTGAATATCACTGTGGGATGTTGTTTATATTTTCTTGAATCGAGCAGCCTCTTGCATGTGCCCATTGCTAGTTTCCTTTCCTTCTTTGTCCGTTGCGTTGCGTTGAAACCATGGCTGAGTCTTTTTTAATGTCTCGTACGGGCAGAGAAGATTTCTTTTCGAAAGTAGTGTTATCATCTTCTAGAATCATCTGCCTATCATCCAAAAATACTGTGTAGAATAACATGTAGCAAATCAACAGCTTTCGCGATTCTTATTACATGTCCAGAAATAAAACAAGCACCAAAGAGTACGCTTTGAAGGTTCTCCTCCTCCCATTGGCTAATCGAGCCGATACCACACCCTCCCCCTCCCGCCTTCTGATAAAAAACGCCAAGTACCGCTCCAACAGCCGAACAGGAGGGGAAAAGCAAATTATCTAGGCAATCGTGCTGCGGACCTTGATGAATGAGTATGGTTGTTCCTTAAAATCATTATGTTAAGATGCATTCAGTGAGCTATGTCTTTTAAACATGACGGTATCGACAGTTTCATATTCTTCTATTAGTTAATTACGTCACTTTTGATGGTATTTCCGCGTAAAGATGAATTAACTTGTGAGTACCATTAGATGTGGTCTACCAGTACTTTGTTCGTTGGTAGTAATTGTCCAGGTGGTGATTTGGTGTTGACTTGTGATAACTTCCCCGTGTCGTCCCTTGCATTCGTTGGAAGCTTCCCTGGCTACCACCCACAAGTGTGTCCCCTGAAGTCTTGGTTTCTCGCCTTCAGCGATTACTTATGACAGTAAATATAACGTGGATGGGAAGTTGCTGTTTTCCAGTAGCGCAACTTTTATGGCGTTGAGGTCGCTTCCTTTGTGTGGCGACTAGTTTGTGCTGGCGATTTGTGAACTGTTTCGCTACATGGCATCCGATCTTTCTGGAACAATGAATACCGGCACTGACAGTCTCTGCATTTTATGATGAATTTTGCTAAACTTAACGTACTTTGCCCGCCGTAGATGATCTTCCTGTTAGCCTTTAGCTCTTTTCAGTTCAACTGCATGTTTCCATCTATTGAGAAGAGAAATTACATCTGCATGGTCGGGCTTTTCTTTGTTGTTTAACTGTTGGTTACATCTTCAAATTTCAACGTACACGCTCGATTGTATCATTCTTTCTTCCAGTATAACTGATGATTTTGTCCTCTTTGCTTCTGAAGGCAACATTCCTGATTTGCCATTTGAGTTTGTTCCATTGCCAGTGAGTTTGCGGAAATATAGTTTGAATATTATTCCTGATGATGGCATTGTCTGGTGTGCAGAGTGAATTGTTGTGTAATAAATGAGTTTTTCTATGGAATTTAATTAGCGTTTGGGTTCTTTACCGAAAAGCAAAGCACATGCTAGAATTTTAGGAGGTATCATTTCGAAACAGATTAATAAAAAAAAGCATATAAGTTGTCCGACCACACATGGTCTTGCCGGATCAACTACGTTCCCATTGCACTTTCTTTCAGCAGTAAAGATCAGTTTCTAAGGTTTCTCATTCATTCAAGATTCGGCGCGATCCTTGCACCTGCGATGGGCGACTGTAATACATAAAGCAAACAGGATAACAAACAGATTTTCTCTTATTGTCGCGCGGGATTAGCCGAGCTTTCTCAGGCGCTGCAGTCGGCTGGTCCCGGCAGAGGTTCGAGTCCTCCCTCGGGCATGGGTCTGTGTGTTTGTCCTTAGGATAATTTAGGTTAAGTAGTGTGTAAGATTAGGGGGTGATGACCTTCGCAGTTAAGTCCCATTAGATTTCACACACATTTGAACATTTTTATCTCTTATTGAACTAAATTAAGACGACTCTTTTTGCCAATCTGCCAGAAATTAAAGCACACTCACATGAATGTGATGGATACGGTAGTAGTCACACACTGTTTCTGTATAAATCTAGAGTGCGTATACGAGGGTTGGAAATTAAATAGTGGCAACTATTTATTCACAACCGATAAAAGAGAGTTACATGTTTGCACCTGTTAGGCCGGCCGAAGTGGCCGTGCGGTTCTAGGCGCTACAGTCTGGAACCGCGAGACCGCTACGATCCCAGGTTCGAATCCTGCCTCGGGCATGGCTGTTTGTGATGTCCTTAAGTTAGTTAGGTTTAAGTAGTTCTAAGTTCTAGGGAACTGATGACCTCAGTAGTTAAGTCCCATAGTGCTCAGAGCCATTTGCACCATTTTTTTTGCGCCTGTTACTGTCCTTCAAAGTAGCCACCAGCGTTGTGTAGAACCCGTTGCCAGCGATGTGGAAGGCATAGTATACTCATAGCACAGCTTGTTCTGTTGATGGTGCGGTCTACTGCCTGTCGAATCTCTGGAACAGTTCTGAAGCGAATGCCACGAAGTGGTTCCTTCCTCTTCGGAATGAAATCAAAGTCACGAGGACTTAAGTCCGGGGAGTATGGTGGATAGTACAGTACTTCCCAGTCCCACCAACCGAACAGAGCAGCCACAGCTTGCGCTTTATGCGCCCGCGCATTGTCGTGCAAAATGATGGGTGGGTTGCGCAGAAAGTGCCGCCACTTCTTTCACATAGCTGGCCGCAGGTGATGCTCCTAAAACTAACAGTATACTGTGCATTGATGGTCTGCCGTGGAGAAACGTAATGCGTTAGGATAACACCATCACAGTCGTACACGAGAATCATCATAACTTTAGACCGCTGCATTCGCACCATCAACAGAACAGGCTCTGCTAACGGTATACTACGCCTTCCACATCGCTGGCAACGGATTTTACACAACGCTGGTGACTACTTTGAAGTACAGTAACAGGTGCAAGCGTGTGACTCTTTTGTATCGGTTGTGAATAAATAGTTGTCACTATTTAAGTTCCAACCCTCGTAATTTCGCCATTAAAGAGTATCCATAGGTAGTAATAATGTCTTGACATCACAGCTGATGGATGCCGGGACCTACTGAATGCAGAATATTCCAAAGATCCCTTTTCACATTACCCACCAAACCCATTTATCTTGAAGAGGATTAATTTTGATTGCGGTGTACAGTCAGTTGTTATCCACTGTGGCAATCTGAGAGTCCTGCCACTACAAAGCCTGTCTGCTGTTAATCATAAATCATAGCCCTACTTACAGATGGAGAGAATGAGGTAGCTTGTCAGTGAGATAGGGAATAAATTTAGTTTGGCACAATAGCAGTGATGACAGGTCTCCATGTATCAACCTTAGGAGAGTATATTGTGGTATTCAGCCAGTCTTTTTTAGCTACGAGAATTGTGAACTGAAGCCGTATTTGGTAGCATATTAATCAAATGTGTACTGCATCAAATCTAAGTCAGATACAGCTCTCACCGAAAACGTATGTATAGGATCCATAACGCCGCCATGGAGCAGCTATTTTGTTTCATGTATATCGTTATGTTTATGGCCTACACTGCGCTAATCGTTGTTTTCCTTGAGGAATATGTGACAGATTTTAGTTCAGAGCGGGGCTGATTCACTTCCAGATTTAGAGACACTGACGAGTCCTTTGCTCTTTCTGAGTCCCGGCTTTTCCAACTAACTTAAACAACATTAGGTCTGATTAATGTGCAACACATTTTCACTGTCGAATGTAGAGTGAATGGTGCTAATACTCCTTGTTTTTTTCTGAATAAATATTTAAAAATATGAAACTGAATATTTTGGGTTTAGGTTTCTTTTTTGTTACTTCGTTATTGAAACATGTTCGGCATTAATTTTTTCCATCAAGAACTTTATAGAGGGTGAGTCACCTAACGTTACCGCTGGATATATTTCGTAAACCACATCAAATACTGACGAGCCGGTTCCACAGACCGAACATGAGGAGAGGGGCTAGTGTAATTGTTTAATACAAACCATACAAAAATGCACGGAAGTATGTTTTTTAACACAAACCTAAGTTTTTTAAATGGAACCACGTTAGTTTTGTTAGCACATCTGAACATGTAAACAAATACGTAATCATTGCCGTTTGTTGCATTGTAAAATTTAATTACATCCGGAGATATTGTAACCTAAAGTTGACGCTTCAAACCTCCGACGTTCAGTTGCGTGTTGTAACAAACACGGGCCACGAGCGTTTCATAGGACGTGGGGGACGCATAAATTGGCCAGCCCGTTCTCCTGATCTTACACCTCTGGACTTCTTTCTGTGGGGTACGTTAAAGGAGAATGTGTACCGTGATGTGCCTAAGACCACAGAGGAAATGAAACAACGTATCGTGGCAGCCTGTGGCGACATTACACCAGATGTACTGCGGCGTGTACGACATTCATTACGCCAGAGATTGCAATTGTGTGCAGCAAATGATGGCCACTACATTGAACATCTATTCGCCTGACATATCGGGACACACTCTATTCCACTCCGTAATTGAAAACGGAAACCACGTGTGTACGTGTACCTCACCCCTCATGGTAATGTACATGTGCGTCAGTGAAAAAGACCAATAAAAAGGTGTTAGCATGTGAACTTAATGTGCTGTTCCAGTCTCTTCTGTACCTAAGGTCCATCAACGTTCCCTTTGGATCCCTACGTAATTCTGTGGTCTCCGGTACACACGATCGAACAGCGGAGGAATGATACTCAAGCGTCAACTTTAGGTTACAATATCTCCGAATGTAATTAACATTTTACAATGCAACAAACGGCACTGATTACGTATTTGTTTATATGTTCAGATGTGCTAACAAAACTAACGGGGTTCTATTTTAAAAAACGTAGGTTTGTATTAAAAAACATACTTCCGTGCATTTTTTTATGGTTTGTATTAACCAATTACACTAGCCCCTCTCCTCACGTTCGGTCTGTGGAATCGATTCGTCAGTATTTGATGTGGTTTACGAAATATATCCAGCGGTAATGTTAGGTGACTCACCCTGTATATAACTATAATTTATTAAGTGTACTATGATAGCATTGTACTGTGGCTTTTCACTTTGTCACTTTGGTTTTGATTAACACCTCTCTATGTGTGACCTTCTTGTGTCTGTTCTGGAGCAGGTACTGCTTCTTAAACGGTTTGCCACATTGCTTGTATTTTATGTGGCCTCTCTGCCATCTTTATTTATTTTACTATATACAATTTTCTTGAGATCAGTCAACTATTCCTCCGAAAGCTCTGTTGTGGCACGTTGTACTGTATTCATAGTACTTTTTAAGAGGGGGAGGACATGCGAGGTAAGATTTTAAATCTTTCCACATTATTTCACGAACTGAGGGTATGTGACGGCAATCCATCCAGAGATGGAGAACTTTATGCGACGTAATCCTATGCATTAATCAAAGCCTGTAAGCTAAGTGCCATGACTTGGTTTCATTGTCTCCCTTCTTTTCTTTTCTTAATGATAAATAACAACACAAAAACAGTCTGTATTCCACAAGCACGCTTTTGATTGAACTTGCTTCTTCTGTTCCACGTTTTGCCCCTGTGAAAGGGACAAAGAAATAATGCACTGATTGTATTTACATAGGTTGGTGACTTGGATGTAAAGATATTTGGTAAAGGACTGCGAAGTGTCTAAAGTTATATGCCGACTTGGTTTTGTACTGAGTAATTCGAAATAAAATTGTGTGAACAGATGAGAGGAACTGTGTCGTACATGGTAATAGCTTATGGTGGATTCGACTCTTAACAATTTCGAGACTGGCCCGAGTCTCGTGCAATGGCATGCTTTTGCAGGTACGTTCAGCAGTGTATGCGGGCAGTGCCTGCAAAATTTGGTTCGCATAGAATTAGTAGCAAGGAAATGATAAATTTAAACGCGATGCCTGTGAGACTCGGCTGCGACTCGAAAGTTGCAGAAAAGCTACATGCAGATCGTAAATTTGAAATGTTAATAAATGGACCAGTTTCTGTGGATTTCAAACCTCTGCATCGGTGGTCTCTGTCCAGAAAAATAGATGAAGCTTTTTATAGGCAACATCAGAATAATATCGAAGAACTCATGTAGCTTAGGTAAGTGCACATACTACTAAATAAACAACGCATGAAAACTGTATGAATTCAGTTTTAATGAGAAAAAATCACGTTTGGTTTGGCACCACATATGGATGGATTTTACGTGTGATCGAAGAAGGTACAGTGCCTTTCTGACGACATATTTTGCATCAGCATTTGAGGTAACTTGATTTTTTGCACACTTTGTCATTTCTGAAAAGTGAAAGTACTGATCTGCAGACCAAGTAGCAGGGCGTTAATGACTTCCCCTTGTTTCTATAACACATTTTGTAGGTTAGCATACTTTGATCTCTTACACAGAAGGACACATACACTATGATCTATACATTTCTCATGGCAGGATTATATTAAATTACGAGTTTATCTGCTTTATACAATATTCCACCGCTAACTTGTAAGCGGAATAGTAATAAGTATTTCATTCATCACCTTCAAATCGCACCCTGTAGATCTTACACGATTGCACAATAGCTACTCAATTGATGTTGGAGTTGCTGAGAAGAGCTAATACAAAGTCATTAATATAATGTACCAAGTATTAAGTATCACGTATATAAAAAATATTCATGTACCCAATGTAGGTAAAGAACATTAAACTCTCTTATAATAACTAAAGACTATTCTTATTTCTAGCATAGTTTCTGTGAGCACATTTTCCTCGATACAGGTCTCCGTAAAGAGTGCGAAAATTCACACAACTCCCTCTGGTGCTGCTGATGCTTCGAAAAGGTTCGTTGCTACCGAAACACAGCACACCTCAGTTTAACACTCGCGCACTCAGCTGCTTCTAGAAGAGAAGTTTACGGTTCACAATGGAAGCACTTAAAAGATCCACTTAAACGACTGACTTCTAGTTATGTTTGCACTGCTGTGAATCACAGTCTTGGAGCTGGAATGTTGAGTATGAGCACGTTAAAGTAAGGCACTTGGGTTGTGGGCCAACACTGGCAGGTGCGTGCGGCGGTGGCAGGCGGCTGGGCCAGCGTGCCGGTAACTGTGGACTGCGTGGAGGGGCGGAGCGCGGCCGGCGGCGTCAGAGCGCGGACACGGGCTCCAGGTTCTCCTGGTAGAGAGAGTTGTTGTTGGGCTCCATGTCTTCCGGCTCTCCGGCGCTGTTGTTGCCGTTGGTGCTCTCGTTTGAGGCACATTCGACGTCGAAGAACCTGCAAGCAGAAGAAAGTGTCAAAGTATAAGCTTCTCGAATTACCATATGCTAACAACTACACTACTGGCCATTAAAATTGCTACACCACGAAGATGACGTGCTACAGACGCAAAATTTAGCCGACAGGAAGAAGATGCGATGATATGCAAATGATTAGCTTTCGAGAGCATTCACACAAGGTTGGCGCCGGTGGCGATACCTACAATGTGCTGACACGAGGAAAGTTTCCAACCGATTTCTCATACACAAACAGCAGTTGACCGGCATTGCCTGGTGAAGCGTTGTTGTGATGCCTCGTGTAAGGAGGAGAAATGCGTACGATCACGTTTCCGACTTTGATAAAGCTCGGATTGTAGTCTATCGCGATTGCGGTTTATCGTATCGCGAAATTGCTGCTCACGTTGGTCGAGATACAATGACTGTTAGCAGCATATGGAATCGGTGGGTTCAGGAGGGTAATACGGAACGCCGTGCTGGATCCCAACGGCCTCGTATCACTAGCAGTCGAGATGGCATGGCTGTAACGGATCGTGCACTCACATCTCGATCCCTAAGTCAACAGATGGAGACGTTTGCAAGACAACAACAATTTGCACGAACAGTTCGACGACGTTTGCAGCAGCATGGACTACCATCTCAGAGACCATGGCTGCGATTACCCTTGACGCTGAATCACAGACGGGAGTGCCTGCGATGGTGTACTCAGCGACGAACCTGGGTGCACGAATGGCAAAACGTCATTTTTTCGTATAAATTCAGGTTCTGTTTACAGCATCATGATGGTCACATCCGTCTTTGGTGACATCGCGGTGAACGCACATTGGAAGCGTGTATTTGTCTTCACCATACTGGCGTATCACCCGGCGTGATGGTATGGGGTGCCATTGGTTACACGTTTCGGTCTCCTCTTGTTAGCATTGACGGCACTTTGAACAGTGGACGTACAATTCAGATGTGTTGCGACCCGTCGCTCTACGCTTCATTCGATCTCTGCGAAACCCTGCATTTCAGTAGGATAACGCACGACCGCATGTTGCAGGTCCTGTACGGGCCTTTCTGGATACAGAAAATGTTTGACTGCTGCCGTGGCCAGCACATTCTCCAGATCACTCACCAACTGAAAACGTCTGGTCAATGGTGGCCGAGCAACTGACTCGTCACAATACGCCAGTCACTACTCTTGATGAACTGTGGTATCGTGTTGAAGCTGCATGGGCAGCTGTACTTGTACAAGCCATCCAAGCTCTGTTTGACGCAATGCCCAGGCATATCAAGGCCGTTATTACGGCCAGAGGTGGTTGTTCTGGGTACTGATTTCTCAGGATCTACGCACTCAAATCGCGTGAAAATGTAGTCACATGTCATTTCTAGTATATATATTTGTCCAATGAATACCCGTTTATCATCTGCATTTCCTCTTGGTGTAGCAATTTTAATGGCCAGCAGTGTATTTTTACCGCTTTATCACAATACAGGGCCTTTACAAATTAGTTACACAAATGTAACCTTTAACCATGAAAAGAGCAAATAACTTACAGAGATGTCTGATACTGCAAAATGCGGTACATCTTCAAGTTAATCCAAATCTAACGCGGTTAGTTCCCGACGTTCCTGCTAGGTGGCATGAGCGAATGAGTTACTCCGAGAGTCATCATGGAGTCATATAACGAACGGTGCAGAGTGTGCGCAGTGTTGTATATGTTTTCATGAATCCAAATCCGCTTCCACAGTTGAGAGACAATTCAGAGCTACATATCGCAAGCCACCACCTCAGAGACGAACTGATGTTAATTTGCACAACCTTTTCACTCAAACTGGCTGTGTACCGCATTGGACGCCGGATCAGGATTTGCCAGAAGTCTCTGACGCAGCAGATGAACAAGTTCGGAAGTCTTACATTCGTAGTCCGTGTAAATCAACGAGACGAGCCAGCTTAGAATTGAATATGTCTGGTGTTCAAGTGTGGAAGGTATTACAGAAACGCCTGTTCTCAAACCCTAAAAACTGGAACTGTTGCAAGCTTAAAGAGAAATTGACAAACAAAAGAAAAAAACGATTTGAGTTTTGTTTAGATATGTTTAACAAAATGCAGAATGAAAATGACTTTTTTAATAAAACTGTATTCATTGACGAAGCCACCTTCCATACCTATGGTAAAGACAATCAACGTAATGTTTGGATATGGGGTGAGCAGAAACCATGTCACATAATACAATATGTTGAAGCTGCATGGGCAGCTGTACTTGTACAAGCCATCCAAGCTCTGTTTGACGCAATGCCCAGGCATATCAAGGCCGTTATTACGGCCAGAGGTGGTTGTTCTGGGTACTGATTTCTCAGGATCTACGCACTCAAATCGCGTGAAAATGTAGTCACATGTCATTTCTAGTATATATATTTGTCCAATGAATACCCGTTTATCATCTGCATTTCCTCTTGGTGTAGCAATGTAAACGATTTTTTGTTCTGTTAGCTGTAACAAGATTTACAGTTCTTTATTTTTTGCTGAGTCAAAACTGAACATTTCTAATTAAAACTTGAAGACATACTGCATTCAGTGCTGTATCAAACATTTCTGTAAGTTATTTACCTTTTTCACAATTGAAGGTAACTTTGTATAACTAATTTATAAATACCCTGTATTATGTCCCATCAACTGTTCCGGAATGTAGCCATTCAGAGACATCACAAAAGTCGTAGTGGGATTTGCTAAGTATTAAATTAACCAGGTTTGAGAGAACCATGAATTCGACATTGACATCGTTTTAAAATATTTATGTGTAATTTCCAGAGATTTCTTTCTGTTAGCCAAATGCGTTTTGCTCCACTTCTTTCTACCTACGGCTTTTTCCGTGTATCTATTCTGCAACAGATGCTGCTTCTTAGAAGATCTGTCAAATCGAATGCATGACGTTAATGCGACCATTATTGTTCTGGTTTGGAGTCTTTATCATGTTGGCAAGACAACAGGTATCAAACAAATTCAGAGACATGCACCTTGTATCTGAACAAGTTGATGTAGCTTATATCTAAGTATAATATTATTAATATTTGCGGACTTTTCCCTCGACCTCAAAATCTAACGAAAAACACGAAAGGAAGCAGCTGCAGACATACTCCACAAGACTCAAAGCACCCACATTATCAAAAAATGGCAGCCATCAGACATGTGGTATACAGATTGTGCAGAACACCTCTAAGTAAAAAGAACTATGAACAAAAACTAAATATGATCATCAACATAGCACAAACCAATCGATACAATTGCAAGAGAGGATAGAAACTACACATCATTAAAAGTAAAATACAAAAACATGTCAGGGAAATTAAAAACAATCCAGATATACAAGCACATAATGCACTCTCACACCAGAAAACATATCCCTCAACACAAACATAAAATAGCACATCAAGATAACACGCCATAACCAGCTTATACACAAGATTAGTAACATCTTCAAAAACTCAAAATTAACGTACCTTTCAAGACAAATAGAACAATACAAGAGGAATTAGGAACTGTGACAGAACAGGAAGCTAAATAAAAATGTTCAGGAATATATGAACTAACATGTTATAGCTGTAACTCTAAATATATTGGGATGATTGTAAGAACTTTTAATATCAGGTACAAAGAACATACAAGGTTGTTGAAAAGTGAATGGACTCACTTCATATATTAAGAAAATCTAATAAAAGAAAACCACCAGCGCTACAACAGGATAAAAATGGACATGGTAGTCTTTTGCCATAACAGCAAAAGGAAGGAGTTGCTCGACAGGAAGAATATTTCATACAGAAGACCATAACAAAAAATGAAAATACTTTGACTGACTAAAAGAGCGATAATACACTCCTGGAAATTGAAATAAGAACACCGTGAATTCATTGTCCCAGGAAGGGGAAACTTTATTGACACATTCCTGGGGTCAGATACATCACATGATCACACTGACAGAACCACAGGCACATAGACACAGGCAACAGAGCATGCACAATGTCGGCACTAGTACAGTGTATATCCACCTTTCGCAGCAATGCAGGCTGCTATTCTCCCATGGAGACGATCGTAGAGATGCTGGATGTAGTCCTGCGGAACGGCTTGCCATGCCATTTCCACCTGGCGCCTCAGTTGGACCAGCGTTCGTGCTGGACCTGCAGACCGCGTGAGACGACGCTTCATCCAGTTCCAAACATGCTCAATGGGGGACAGATCCGGAGATCTTGCTGGCCAGGGTAGTTGAATTACACCTTCTAGAGTACGTTGGGTGGCACGGGATACATGCTGACGTGCATTGTCCTGTTGGAACAGCAAGTTCCCTTGCCGGTCTAGGAATGGTAGAACGATGGGTTCGATGACGGTTTGGATGTACCGTGCACTATTCAGTGTCCTCTCGACGATCACCAGAGGTGTACGGCCAGTGTAGGAGATCGCTCCCCGCACCATGATGCCGGGTGTTGGCCCTGTGTGCCTCGGTCGTACAAACAAGATTTTTTTATAGTTTGGGGGACTGAATCCAAAAGAAACTTTCCACCCAACAATTACGTACTAGGTTTACCACTGTATTCACTTTTAATGTTAGCGACAACGGATGAAACCATAGTTGCGATAGATTCGAAATGTGTGCAGTCGGTGGGCTACTTCATTTACCGAATGGAGAAACGTGAGACCCTGATTTAAACTCTCTTCTCTACACTGGTATACAATCCATCGTTGTACTTCCTGCGGCGACCGGGCTGCACGATGTTGGGGCGTGAGCGGAAGACGGCCTAACGGTGTGCAGGACCGTAGCCCAGCTTCATGGAGACGGTTTCGAATGGTCCTCGCCGATACCCCAGGAGCAACAGTGTCCCTAATTTGCTGGGAAGTGGCGGTGCGGTCCCCTACGGCACTGCGTAGGATCCTACGGTCTTGGCGTGCATCTGTGCGTCGCTGCGGTCAGGTCCCAGGTCGACGGGCACGTGCACCTTCCGCCAACCACTGGCGACAACATCGATGTACTGTGGAGACCTCACGCCCCACGTGTTGAGCAATTCGGCGGTACGTCCACCCGGCCTCCCGCATGTCCACTATACGCCCTCGCTCAAAGTCCGTCAACTGCACATACGGTTCACGTCCACGCTGTCGCGGCATGCTACCAGTGTTAAAGACTGCGATGGAGCTCTGTCTGCCACGGCAAACTGGCTGACACTGACAGCGGCGGTGCACAAATGCTGCGCAGCTAGCGCCATTCGACGGCCAACACCGCGGTTCCTGGTGTGTCCGCTGTGCCGTGCGTGTTATCATTGCTTGTACAGCCCTCTCGCAGTGTCCGGAGCAAGTATGGTGGGTCTGACACACCGGTGTCAAAGTGTTCTTTTTTCCATTTCCAGGAGTGTAGAATAAGAGTATTCAACTTACTCACAATTTACCATAAGAATATGGCCCTCATACATACATACACACACACACACACACACACACACACACATAGTGCCCCAGACTCTCTCCCCCTAGCCACTCCCCACTCCAACACCGCACTCTACTCTGTGCTGCTTACGTACAGAGAAATGTTGAAATGTGACATTGCAATAGAAAGAACCTCGTACTATCTACATCTAGTAATCGTAATGACACGTAGATACAAGAGGAAGATATAAAATGAATGTAAGTGAAAAAAACAACTATGTAGTTGTAAATACAAACAGTTAGGTTTAAATGATCTGCTAAGAATTACCTCGTATCTCCTGTCAAAATGTGTTTATTTGCATTATAGAACACTGGAGGTAAATAGCATGAACAGGCGAAAGATGTTTGATACACATATTTAAAACATTTTGTTGCTACAGGCAGAATTTTTCTAATCTATACTATAAAGCATAATTTATATGCGAGTGTAACAGAAATGCTTAAAAAACTTAAATGGGAATCCTTGGAAGCCAGATGTAGTTTCAGGGAAGACCTGCTGGATGTATTTAGAGAATCTATGTTAGAAGACGATTGTACGACCTTTATACTGTCACTGTTATATTGTATATCTGGTGTAATGTATAATGAGGATAATATAAAAAGATTAGGGCGTGTACAGACACACATAGACAATCGTTTTTCCTCGATCACTACGCAAATGGAATAGAACGGAAAATCGATGACATCTGTGCAATCCTCCATGTGCACTGTGTAGTGACTTGTAAAGTATTTATGTAGATGTGTATGAAGACATGGATGTTGACAGCAGCTGTCTGAGCGTGCTGGAAAATGATTCTCATATTAGATTTTATGCCTAATTACAACATTGAAAGGGGGGGGGGGGCGACGACACCAAAGGCCACTACAGTGCAGAATAAAGCCAACACGAATTTATAATAACAAATGTTCTAATTTTTGGGGACGTAATACTGATCTGTTTCAGAACTAGAGCAATCAACGGTGGTAGGTTTGCTGCGTCGTTTCCAAATAAACACGTGTAATTCATACAACCAGCTGTCACAAAAAGTGCAGCCGCCTCTTGGATGAAGTTGAGAAAATTGGCTCAAGCAGCGACTGTCCAAAGTGTTCCGAGAGTTACTTTATTCCTGATATATCAACGACGTCAATCCAGTAACTGTTGTTGCAGCGTGAGCTAATAACTGTAAATAACAGATGTGCGAATTTTCAAACAATTCCGATACATGGCATTGCCGTAGTGAACCATCAAAAGGGTGTATACTGAAGACACTTGTTACAACCAACGTGCTGTAATTGAATTCACAGGTGAGGCTACTTGGTGTTATCATTACGACAAAGTGCAGTACGGGTTTCTGATGGTTTACCAAAAATGAACATGTTGCGGATGACAAATTTAAAGTAAAGACAGTGTTCATCGCCTTTTTTTTACGCTCACGGCGCTATCGCAACTTTTTAGTCTTGTCGTCCTATCAGAGACTCATACTGCAATTTGTGATATTGATGATAGAAAGTCTCCGTACCTGTGAGTTCAGTTACAGCACGTTGCTTGTAACGAGTGTCTTCTGTAGACTCCATTTTGATGGTTCACTATGGCTAGGCCGTCCGTCGGAACTGTTTAAAACTTCACACAACTGTTGTTTACGGTAGTTGGTGCAATCCGTCATCATAGTTACTGCGCTGACGTCGCTTATGCGCCAGGAATAAAATTAGTCCCGTATTTTTTTAGACGAACGGTGTACATGCCATTAACGATGATAAAAATGAAAAAAATGTACTGTCAAAGTAATTCTTCAGGAGAAACTTGTATTGACACGTGCATTGGTACCTTCATCTCACTCTTAATACATACCTACATATTTATAAATAGTATATAAAATGATACATTGTTTACCAGAGGATATATTGCCACTCACTGTCTAGATGCATGTACCCCAAATATTTTAAACTACTTTTCTCGAGAGTATGTTGTAGTCACGTGATGACAAAGAATACACAATCTGAAGAATCACAGACATCTGTTTAGAAAGCAGAGAGAAAATAACACTTGATGGATAATAAAATACTTATCAATTTCCTGCAGAACATGCACAGTAAATGTGTCTTCACAATTTTAACATAAAAAACTTGCCACGAATGTTTGTTACTATTCGAAGGAACAAAACAACGAGAGATTGCTGCACAATTCTTAAGTTATCTAAAAGAAGCAATTATTCTGGTTGTGTGAGGATCATTTAGAGTTGATGAATTCTCTTTTAAGAGAGGAGAGATATTTAAATATTTGGGAAGCATCTTTAGCGAACAGAATAGAATGGAAACTTATATTAAGGCAATGGTCACAGCGGCAAATAGGGCATATTTTGGTTTAGGGATGTGCTATGCAGAAGCGACGTTTTGAAAAGTTTTAAAAACCAACCTAATCAGAGTGTAATTCTCCTAGTAGTATAGTATGGGTCTGAAACATCAACATCAAGGAAAGCAGACGAACAAAAAAAGCTAGTCTTCGAGAGAAACATATTATGGAAAATATTGGGCCCGCAATAGGGACCTCCAGTCACAGGACTGGAGGGGAACAAAAACCAGGAACTGGCAGAGCTGTACTTACAAGCTGATATGGGACAAAGGATGAAGGAAAGTAGATTTCTGTGGACGAGACATGTTATTGGGATGGAAGAGGAAATACCACCGTGTGTAGCATTCTTAGGATCCGTGGAGGACAGAAAGTGCCGAAGAAGAACACGGACAAGATGAAAAAATGGTATCAACAAGGATACGATGGGCCTAGGAGAATGGGCCACGAAAGCAAGGAACAGAAATGATCGATAACTGAATGCAGAGAGAGCATGCGTATGATCTCCAAGACCAAGGCGAAAGTTAAGAAGGATAGGAAGATGTGGGGATCATCTGATTAAGTAATGTAGTATCATGGCAGTCTGATGCTTCTCTGCTTCATTTACAGTTATAGCTAATGGCATAGACAGAAATATGTAAATGATCCTTGATAACGTACATATCGACCGGAAACTTTTGACGAACTGCAGTATGGCAGGCGATGATAACGGCAGAAACCTGTAGGTACGCGGAAGTTCTCCCTCAAAGGCTGGGATACTCCAAAACGGTGGTAGAGAGGTCACTGTTAATTTATAGGGTTAGGGGAACTATTAATGCCTATGAGTAAGACTGTACGTAAACATGAAGGAAGCATTGTCGATATATTGCACGACAATTAACGCCCACACGTAGCGTGCAAAGTGCATTGAAAAACGCATTCAGCCGGGAGATGCAGAGGGTAAGGAGCATGTTAGCGCTTTTAGAACTTCGTAATGTTTGCTACGATACTAGCTTTGAACTGCTCGCTAGATTGATCATATATATCTAGAATAATAACCTTCTTCAATTAAGTTTGTAATAAGTAGGTAGCGATTACTGAGCTGCTAAATAAAAAAATTAACCAGCAATAGTTAAACTATGTGCAGGCTCGCTGATCATATATTGTTGTTTGAAAAATACAACAATAAGTTAACTTTAGAATGATGATCAAACTTCATCGATGCGTTCTTAAGGTACATACTCAGGGGGAAGAACATCTAGAGAAGGAACAGGGAGTGGCCGATCTTTGAGATCCGCCACATGCATTTTGTCTAGTGGGAGAGACTGGATTTCGTGTAACATTCCGTTTTATTAGAGCAATGGTTATAGAAAGCAACACTTGTCGTCAAGTTCCTAATATTGCAGAAGTCCAACAAATACTCTGCATTTTAAATATAAGAGTAGGCATTTGGCCGTAACTTTGTCATCTAATGCTGGTACATAGTGATTTACTGAATTTGAGTTTGATTCTACTTACGTGTAAGGTTTCTCCTCGCCCCGCATCTCACAGATGACGTTGGTTAACGCCATTATGTAGTTTTTGGCTAAGGTCAGCGTTTCAATCTTCGATAATTTCCTCTCCATCTTTACGTGTGGTATGACTTCCCGTAATTGCTAGAAACAGTGTTACAAGATTAGTATCCATACTTCAGCGAAGTCAAAGTTGTCACAAAAAGCAGTGGTATCACAACACTACTAGATTAAATAGCAAACTCAAAAATATTTAAAGAAGCGCCATACACTAAAATGAAAATTAAAGAAAAAGTTAATTATACTCAGATATTTTTCGTAAGAGGACGAGAAGAGTAGTGTTCAATGTCCCGTCGACAACGAGGGTAATTAGAGACGGAGCACAAACTCGCATTAGGGAGGGGTGGGGGTACGTAATCGGCCACGCCATTTCAAGGGAACCATTCCTGCATTTGCCTGAAACTCTTTATGGAAATCACGGAAAACCTAAAACTGGATCGCCGGACGCGGGTTTGAACCGTCGTCCTCCCGAATATGAGTCCAGTGTACTAACCACAGCGCCAACCCGCTCGGTTACAGCACTGTTACCATAAATGCAGCACTGTTACGGAAGCTGAGGCGTTAATGCTGATACGTGCCGAAGAGAATAGCGAACTCGGTCGCCGCAGGAAGTACAACGATGGATTGTATACCAGTGTAGAGAAGAGAGTTTAAATCAGGGTCTCACGTTTCTCCATTCGGTAAATGAAGTAGCCCACCGACTGCACACATTTCGAATCTATCGCAACTATGGTTTCATCCGTTGTCGCTAACATTAAAAGTGAATACAGTGGTAAACCTAGTACGTAATTGTTGGGTGGAAAGTTTCTTTTGGATTCAGTCCCCCAAACTATAAAAAAATCTTGTTTGTACTGACCAAGAACAGTGGATCTTCCCGTTGGTGAAGTTGCCTGCAAGCCTCAACGATACAGACAGACGCACCGCAGATGCAACCACGACGGAGTTGTTGACTATTGAGAGGCCAGACAAACGTGTGGTTTCTGAAGAGGTACAGCAGCCTTTCCAATAGTTGCAGGGGCAACAGTCTGGATGATTGACTGATCTGGCCTTGTAACATCAGTCAAAATGGCCTTTTTGTGCTGGTATTGCGGACGGTTGAAAGCAAGGAGAAACTACAGCCGTAATTTTTCCCGAGGGCATGCAGATTTACTGTATGGTTAACTGATGATGGCGTCCTCTTGGGTAAAATATTCCGGAGGTAAAGTAGTCCCCCATTCGGATCTCTGGGAGGGGACTACTCAGGAGGACGTTGTTATCAGGCGAAAGAAAACGCGTTCTACGGATCGGAGCGTGGAATGTCAGATCCCTTAATCGAGCAGGTAGATTAGAAAATTTGAAAATAGAAATGGATAGGTTGAAGTCAGATGTAGTGGGAATTAGTAAACTTCGGTGGCAGAAGGAGCAGGACTTGCATGGACTTTAGCCATTATATGGAAGTGGTACATGGACGATAAATAGTCAATGAAAATTGCAACAACGTGCCCAAAGGCAGCGCTATAAGTTTCAAAGATGAACTCAAAGGTAAATAAAACGTTTAAAAAAAGCAATGGGCTTGGTCGAAAAACAATTTTAATCTGCCATGAAGTTTCATGATAGCGCATTCTCTACTGCGGCATTAAAGGATTTCATTGTGGCTACATGTGGTTGGAACGCCATGGCAGTATAGTGCCACATGCGCAATAGTAGTTTGCTTTTCAGGGCAATATTTCGATGACGTTTTATGAAATGCCTCGTCGCGTTACTGTCTACACACCTTCTCCCATCGAACCCAGATTCAACGCTACTTCACTTTTGTGCCGTCACGGTGATCAATTAGAACGGACCTGGTTGATAAGCAAGTCATTCCTTGTGCGTGAAGCGAATTGCAACTCGATTATTAGCATGTATTCTTACTCACTCATTGCTTCATGGCAGTTAGGTCTTTAAAGGACTAGCCTACAAGCCACGCCGCTCAGCCACTCACCTCGAAGGCGTCGTTGAGCGAGTGCATGCGCATGCGCTCTCGCTCATTGCTTTCGAGCCTGCGCAAGTTACGTTCCCTGGCGGAAATGCCCGACTTGCGCCGCCGGCCGCCACCTGCGCCGCCCCCGCCGCCGCCTCCACCACCGCCGCCCCCGCCGCCTCCACTGCTGCCGAGGCTGCCCTTGCGACGGGGCCGAGGTGTCTGCTTGCGGGACGAGGGGCCCCCTTCCGATCCGGAGCTGTCCCACGAATCTGCGGAAAAATTTGCACTTTAGCTCGCAACTTTTAAGCCATCTTATGAAAAGTACAGGTTGCATATAAACTCATACGCTTAATAAGTACTATCTCAAGTTACTGAGCCAACTGTTCCGTTCTCACAACCACATCCGTGTAGGGGAATGTCGTGTAAGATGTCGAAGAGGATGAGATGAATTTGAGAATTCACGAACGTGACGTTAGGTGGACGGACAGTGTTTACATCATCACGTAGCTTTAGCGACTAGCCGTATGCGTCAGGACCAAACATTTCATCCCGCAATTTGTATATTTTTTCGTAAGCAAAAGTGTTGAAGCCCACTGTATGTGAGTTTTTGACGTACTTCGCAAGCGATAACGTATAACAGTAAGTACTTTAGTTTGATATTCGTAAAGAACGTTCAAGACACTCCCACACGTTTCCACGGTTGTTTCGACTACGCTGCAGAAGGGGTAAAAGTTTCCTAGTTACGGTACAGCTTCGTAATGTAACAAACTGTAATGGAGAAACCAGCGTTTCGACCATGGTTACAGTTACCCTTTCTCTGTGTCTATTGGTCAACGTTGGGTTCTCCATTACAGTCGGTTTTTTTATTACATTATGACGCGGCGACCATACTCAGAAAACTTGTATGTCAACTGACTCTGACCGGAAAAGCGTACGCAGTTATACGCTGCAGAAGTATCTCTGAAGTGCCCTGTAACACCCTCCATATAGTCTTGATCTCTCCCCACGAGATTTCCATATTTTTGGAGACCTGAGAGATACGTTCAGGGCCGTTGATTTACTTTGGACGAAGAGGTGCAGAAATGGGTACCATCATGGTTCCGTAGGCAACAGCAAACATGTTTCCATGAAGGCATTGACCGTCTTGATTAATAAAATTCTTTTGCGGGCTATTATGCCGTGGTCTGATGGATTTCGCATTGTAAACCAACGTTTCGTTCCCATCTGCGGAGGACATCTTCAAGGGGGTTCGTGGCTTCTGTTAACTTCCGAAACAGTGTGTGTTTCGGAAGTTAACAGAAGCCACGAACCCCCTTGAAGATGTCCTCCGCAGATGGGGACGAAACGTTGGTTTACAATGCGAAATCCATCAGACCACGGCATAATAGCCCGGAAAAGAATTTTATTAATCATGACAGTTCCAGCCGTGAAAGTTTACATTTTACATTGACCGTCTTGTCTCACAGGGAGGTAAATGTATTAGCAGCAATGGCGTTACTTTTGAAATTATAAAGAGTTTATTTACTTTCCCCCATCTATCTCATTTTCATTTGCTTATCCCTTGTAGCCTCTTGTTTAAGTAAATATTTGCCTTAGTTCGTCATGTTAGCCGACCTTGTTCGTCATCTTATCTGAATTTTTTTCTAACAACACATTTTTAGTACATAACATTAAAATAATGTATTTTGCTTCAAGTTACACAGTTGTAAGAAGTCTGTGCCATACGATCCTTCCAGTCCGCAACAACAGGTTTTAAGGTTATATTCGCTATTTAACCCGAATTTTCCTGCATATAAATCAGATGATGATCCGGGTTTCCGAAGGGTTCAACAACATGGTTATTAGTCTCTCACCTAAATCGGTACTACACAAGCCCACAACACGAGGCAGCGGATATGTATCGATATCGTTTGATCTCCTTTGAATTACATTCCGCAGGAGTCCGCGGGAAGAATTCCTATTGGTGCGCGTTTATGTAAGCCCGATTGAATATCGCTGTCATGATGAAAATCAATGAGATGCAAGTGAGAGAAACCGATATATATTTCCATCCGTGAAATGTAAGATTTGGAACTTTAACCCTGCTCGTGAATTTTCTTTTATTCAAGTCTTCAAGACTCCATACTGGCAAACAGTACTCAACAACCGCTCTGGCGAATGTTTTACAAGAATGACCACTTAAGGGAATATCAAAAACTTGTAAAAACAAAGGGCCATAAAATCGTGAAAGAAACAGATGATAGCTAATTTTTAACGTTAGAAAATACGTGAATTTTGGGTAATCCTCATAAAGCTGGTCGCCAGGAATGATAAAATTAATATAATTAAACACAGAACTGGTCTTAACATAACAAGAAACAGTTGGAGAGTATCTGTTGCGGTTATGATATCGTGGTGTGTGTGATTAGTAGTTTCTTTCATTCTCTTCAGCAGTGTCTTATTATAATTTAATCATTAAGGTTGTGTACCATATATGTGCGGAAGGTTGGTGTAAAGAACAGAATCATTTCTCGTGCAGAGACTGCAAAAACTAAATTACATTGCAACAAAAGTAAAGGACAAGGCACTTCACCGAAGTTCCTCGGCTGCTAACGAAGTGCTTTCCTCCGTGCCGCAGCACTGACCGACCGACACAGAAACTGATTAGCGTGTGTACAGAGTGTACGTGATAAATTCTCGGACCTCTGCCAGTGAGCACCAACATGTGTCCGTCCCTTCGTGCGACCCAGCCACAAGATCGGCGAGACCGTGCTACACAAAGTAAACAGACATTTCCCAGTCACCACTTTACCTCCGATGCCAGCGTCAAAGCCAGAGGCGTTAAGTCATTTTTATTGTTGGAAAGGAACACTCTTCTGTTGACACACACGAAAAGTTTGGAAAATGGGTTGTAAGTGACTCGCATGTCATTCAGGTGTGGACGTAATAGTAGAAGGCGATACTTCAGGGACAGTATGCTGTAATCGCTGCAGAAGTTATGCACATTTTTGCACTGTATCCGTTTTCGACCATTCGCAAGGAAGCAGAGCGCACGTTTGTGGATGAAGGAAGGAGACTAGAGTTTAGCGTTCCATCGACGATGTGGCCTTTAGAGATGGATCACAAACTCAGACTGGAAAAGGATGGTATGGAAAATCGACAGTGTCGTTTCAAAGGAACCATCCTGGAATTCACCTACAACCATTCAGGGAAGACCTAAATCTGGATGACCTGAGGAGGATTCGAGCCGCCGTCCTTCCCATCGCGAGTCCAGTGTCTGGTCTGACCATTTGGCCACATTTACAGCTGACGAGCTACGCTCACGAAAGTGTAAAGCCAGCCCCAAGCTGCGTGAATACTGGCACTCTTTCTGTTGGAAAGGTGTTTCCTACTATTAATACTCGAAAGTTCATTCAAACGAAAAGAAAGGAATCGTCGCCGTTGGTGGACAAAATATATTACAGGAGAACTGGTGGGAATAAGCTGCAACGGGAGCGGCATATGAAAGACGGTTCTGGTTTCCGTAACTTCACTCGGATATCATCCAACGATTTTTAGCTTCTGGAAGCAGTGGTAGTAAATTTGTTTAAAAAAAATGATACATCTTTCACGAAAGCAGTTACAGTCAACCAAAGACGCAATTATTCTTGATTTTTTGGCAACGGGAGATTTATTTCAGAGCCTTGCGTATTTCTTTCACATTTTGAAGCATGCTATATCTCAAATAATACCTGAAGTTTGTTGGTCACTAGTGGAAGTCTTGAAGTATTATGTAAAGGTAACTAAATGAAAAATATAGTAAAATATGTATTTTACCGAATTTTCATTCATTTTATTTCAAGAACTGGACGTACATCATCAAAAAGCAAGACTTCTTGGTCCGTGTCGCCAGTATATCTGTTGCTTATGAATTTGACAGGGGAATCAACACTAATTGTTGATGCCGTTGACACAACCACACGTTGAAGATTCCGTACTCTTGTCGAAGTAAGTTTTGCTTGAAGCGAGAGGTGGTTCACCTTTTGTTTTTTAATTGCCCCCTGCATTTGTGGCAGTTTCCTTCGCATGCATGCCGCACACTGACCACAGGGGATGCATTCATCAATACCTTGTCTTCCCTCTTTTACAATACTTTCTTGAGCAGTTAGGAACTGATACTGTAGTTATCTTGCTACCCACCCATTCGCCTAATTTTTTTCTGTGGAAAATACGGTGTAGTAGAAGGGCCAGAAATTTTCCCTTCCCCACACATTGTCAAATCTTCAAAACATGAAATCAGACTACTTTCTTTCGGATGCCGGTAACTGAAAACGGCTGGAGTGAAGAAGGATGTGTGTTCTCACAGGTGATTCACTTCCCCCATGGTGTGGGAGTAGTTGATGGGAAGCATATAGTCTTGCAGTGCTCTGTCGCTAGTTTGAGCAAATTTTACAATTACAACTACGATGGTGCTGCTTGCTGTTGTTGATGCCTGCTACAAAGTTTCTACCCAAATATGGCTGCCAAGGAAGCATTTCATATGGAGGTGCTTTGAAGAACGGAACCACAAGTGAATTAATTTAAAGAAAGTGAACTTGTTACATGCTGAATACTTACCTGGAGATCAAAGGCTCCACCATGTGTTTTCGTGGCAGACGACGCATTTTACATTTCAGAAAAAAACTATGTGAAACCGTAATGCGGATGTCACGGTTCAGGTTCAAAAGGAAGAATCTTTAATCATCGATTGTTTAGGGTGACATTGGCTGTAGAGAACACATTCGGTATAGTGGCTTAGGTTTTTCCTTTCTCCCGAATACCTATATTTTTGCAACCTTGGAAGACACGAACTGTCATCATTACGGCTGTTTGTCTCCATAATTTCTTAAGGCAATATCCTGAATCAAGGTGTTATCAAGTTCCTAGTTCATTATTTTGGAGGGTGTATAATTAATTTACATTAGATCACAGGAACAATTTAATATCTCCTCATTAGAAGACGACCTGCCCCCCCCCCCCCCCCCTGTCTCCAACGTTCCCTTCCATCGGATTAACTCGCGTTGATCATCTATAGCGTGAGCTTTTATCATGGTAATATTTCTGATGAAAGACTTGAATTATGAGTTAATAGTATGCAATAACACTTTTAAGAAGTTGTCACAAGAAGCATTCACATACTCTGGTGACAGATCGTATCGTTCAATGTACACTGCTGGAAATTGAAATAAGAACACCGTGAATTCATTGTCCCAGGAAGGGGAAACTTTATTGACACATTCCTGGGGTCAGATACATCACATGATCACACTGACAGAACCACAGGCACATAGACACAGGCAACAGAGCATGCACAATTCCGGCACTAGTACAGTGTATATCCACCTTTCGCAGCAATGCAGCCTGCTATTCTCCCATGGAGACGATCGTAGAGATGCTGGATGTAGTCCTGTGGAACGGCTTGCCATGCCATTTCCACCTGGCTCCTCAGTTGGGCCAGCGTTCGTGCTGGACGTGCAGACCGCGTGAGACGACGCTTCATCCAGTCCCAAACATGCTCAATGGGGGACGGATCCGGAGATCTTGCTGGCCAGGGTAGTTGACTTACACCTTCTAGAGCACGTTGGGTGGCACGGGATACATGCGGACGTGCATTGTCCTGTTGGAACAGCAAGTTCCCTTGCCGGTCTAGGAATGGTAGAACGATGGGTTCGATGACGGTTTGGATGTACCGTGCACTATTCAGTGTCCCCTCGACGATCACCAGAGGTGTACGGCCAGTGTAGGAGACCGCTCCCCACACCATGATGCCGGGTGTTGGCCCTGTGTGCCTCGGTCGTATGCAGTCCTGATTGTGGCGCTCACCTGCACGGCGCCAAACACGCATACGACCATCATTGGTACCAAGGCAGAAGCGGCTGTCATCGCTGAAGACGACACGTCTCCATTCGTCCCTCCATTCACGCCTGTCGCGACACCATTGGAGGCGGGCTGCACGATGTTGGGGCGTGAGCGGAAGACGGCCTAACGGTGTGCGGGACCGTAGCCCAGCTTCATGGAGACGGTTGCGAACGGTCCTCGCCGATACCCCAGGAGCAACAGTGTCCCTAATTTGCTGGGAAGTGGCGGTGCGGTCCCCTACGGCACTGCGTAGGATCCTACGGTCTTGGCGTGCATCCGTGCGTCGCTTCGGTCTGGTCCCAGATCGACGGGCACGTGCATCTTCCGCCGACCACTGGCGACAACATCGATGTACTGTGGAGACCTCACGCCCCACGTGTTGAGCAATTCGGCGGTACGTCCACCCGGCCTCCCGCATGCCCACTATACGCCCTCGCTCAAAGTCCGTCAACTGCACATACGGTTCACGTCCACGCTGTCGCGGCATGCTACCAGTGTTAAAGACTGCGATGGAGCTCCGTATGCCACGGCAAACTGGCTGACACTGACAGCGGCGGTGCACAAATGCTGCGCAGATAGCGCCATTCGACGGCCAACACCGCGGTTCCTGGTGTGTCCGCTGTGCCGTGGGTGTGATCATTGCTTGTACAGCCCTCTCGCAGTGTCCGGAGCAAGTATGGTGGGTCTGACACACCGGTGTCAAAGTGTTCTTTTTTCCATTTCCAGGAGTGTATGTTGGTGGCCTTACTTTCGTAAGGTATTTCGGGCCAGTACTTAGTATCTTTAGATCACTAGAATATGAATCCATTGTCGCACACCACATCACAGCTAACTGTGAACGCTTTCCAGTAGGTGGGGTGGGGGCGGCCGTCCCTGGACAACAGAGTTCCAAGGAGAACCCACTTCCTGTCTGCACTAATGTCAACCCTATTTGATTGGGTGCTGTCGTAGGGGTGATTTCACGGTCTTGTCTACAGACCTGGAAGCTGTCCGAATTGCCTGACAAAAAGCTTTACGTGGACAGAGGATAGATCTATACACTCACATGCAAGGAGGTCACATGAGGCGGTCTTGTGATCAGGGGTTGGACTTAAAAATGGAACTGCTGCCACTCTATG
Source organism: Schistocerca gregaria (assembly GCF_023897955.1). Classification (NCBI taxonomy): domain Eukaryota; kingdom Metazoa; phylum Arthropoda; class Insecta; order Orthoptera; family Acrididae; genus Schistocerca; species Schistocerca gregaria. The sequence continues at coordinate 603,504,188 of NC_064921.1, read as the reverse complement.
TTCGCTGCCGTTGTTTCATAATGGTTCGGCACACTAGACTGGGTTTTACTCTGCTTATAGCACCTCGTTTGAGGTAGAATGTACGCCTGTATATGACTCTTGCTTGCTTCCTTCTTCAGTCCAATTTGGACTGTGCTGTGGAATTGTTTTCTTCCTTGCTTACAACTATTACTTAGTAGTTTATGTTTTTGAATGTGTGTGTGTGTGATTTGTGTGCACCTGAACGATGGGTAAATAAATGTCGGAACACTACAAACTTAAAAAACAGAGTTCCCTTTCATCGCCGGGAAGCTCACAGTGATGATTAACTATGGTGAAGAATTAAAAAAAAAAAACGAGTGCCCTTCAAATCTCTTACACGATATTGTACTTGGTCTCCAGGCACGAAAAGTTGGAATTACTCATGGCGAAACATGGCACCCTCGGAGCACAGATAATCCGTGTAGATAAATAATAATGTAAGTACTAACAAGAAAATGGAACGGCTGATTTTGAGGAAATTATTCGGACCGAAGATGGATTTACACAAAGCTCAGCAGACCCATACTTCATCACGCGATATTGTCTGAAATTTTACGGTAATGTGACATGAACGGATGACTGACAATTAGCCAATAAATTCGTCCACCTCATAAGTGATAGCCGAAAAACCAAACGATTACATAACACCTAAAAGGGTATGACGGAAATATCTGTTGACCCACCGGCAGCTACTCAGACTGCTTACAGACATGAGGTAGACTTATTTGTTCACGAGCAAACAACTGACAGAAGGGAGTTCTGGACAGGTAACGAGATCTACGCAAAGAACAAACAGCGATGGTAAACGGAAGAATTACAAAAAAAGAAGCTAGAATACCTAAGGGCGTTGGACAAGGACGTAATCTGTCCCCATTCCTATTCAACATCTACAGAGAATATGGCAACACACGAGTGCAAATAATGCTGTACAGGCATCAGAATAAATTGAGAAAGAATAGATTTGCGGATGTCATAGCTGTGATGAAAAAAAATCTGCAAAGACTGTTACAAGTTATGGACACAGTACTAAGGGATGCATACAAAATGGGAGATAACCACAAAAGGCAGAAATAGTCGGTGCTATAAGAAACCAAAAGACATGAGCGTTAAAATTAGAGGACTTAAAAAAACAAAAAAGCAAAGAGGACATAAACCAAGGAATTAAAGAAGAAAAGCAATGTCTATCAATGAAAGAAAAACGTGAGAATTGAAGGGAAGAAAGAGGTGGTAAGAACTGCTTTTGGAGGTAGGATGATACTGCTGTGGAATACGTACAGTAGGTAACAATGAGACGAAATCTCTTGAACCGTTCGAGATATGGTGCTGGAGACGTCTGTTAAAGGTAAAGTGAACAGAAAAAATCAACAACTAGGAAATTATGCAAAGAATTGGGGAAGACAGGTCGTTTAGGAGATCAACAGCGAAATGGACACTAGTGGATTGAACACGTAATACAACAAAACCAGTTCCTCCAAAATCATCCGGAAGGAACATTATAAGAGAAAATAACCCGAGATAGACCGCGACTGACGACTTGAAAGTAAGCTATACGTAATGCAGTCCGCTTCCGTAGCTGAGTGGTCAGTGTAGATGGCTGCCATGCGGATGACCCAGGTTCTATTCCTGGCACTGTCAAGGATTGTTTCCTTGGTCAGAGGATAGCTACTGGGTGTCCGCAGCCTCGTGATGCCAACTGATGAGCTATATGAGCGAGCAGTAGCGGCTCCACGGTCTGGAAAGTCTACAAAACGGCCGGGAGAGCGGTGTGCTGACAACATGGCGCCTCCATACCGCATCCACATGACATAACAAGGCGGAGGATAACGCGGTGGCCAGCCAATAAGTAGAAATCTCTTGGGCCTTTGCGATCTGGCGAGGTTCTCCTATATGTAAAGCAGAAGTTTCCGATTATCCTGAAATGACGAAATTAGATTCTAATAGATCAAAGTGTGGAGCTGTTTACTTTTCGAAAGACAGAAGAAGGAGGAGCTATCCGATGCTTCTAGGTGCTGTTTTGGGCGTCAAACGAAATAACAATAACAGATCTTGTAAACTCGGGCGACTCATCTCCTAAGGCCGGTTGTCCTTGGGCAGAGTAGTGGCGCGAGCCTTACCTTGGCGCATCTTGCCGCGCTTGCCGCCGGACTCCATGGAGGCGTCGTCCACCTCCAGCTCGACGTCCAGCTCCAGCTCCTCATCGTCGTCCGGCCAGACGGCGCCGCCCACGTCGACGCCGACGCTGTCGCAATCCGCCGCGTCGTCCGGCGAACAGGCGAACACCTCCCCTGACCGCATGCTGCTGTGGGCCGGAGAAAAGCGGCTGTCAGTCTCTGGCATAGACGACGATTCATCACGATAAACTTAGACAGCGTCAGCCACATCGGCAAGAGAGCAGACAGATTATACTGTTGCAAATCCTGCTGATGTTACTGACGGAGTGTTATTCATAAGTACTTCCATGTTTCCAGGTGACAACTGCACGATAGCTACAAAACATACAGGCAACAGACACACATCAGTGGATGGAACATCTCTCCTTGTTTTTAGCTCACATTACAGGTGCTCAGTATAGCAGTCAATGATGTGGCAAATAGAAATCGTGCATGCTATTCACTGAACTCGAAACTTCAGAGATGCTCTATCCACTGCATGTCCCCTTATTCTGTATGTCTTTCAGTTTTAGCTCAGTGGTCTTCGGAAACACCGTAAGTGTTTACCCTTTATATAGTAATCGTAATATTTTCAGTCTCATTATTTGGAACATGACAATAAATCTGCACACTGCAATAAAATAAGGGTTGTCTAATGCTTTGTGAATGGAAACCCACAAGACAACTGCACGATAGCTACAAGACATACAGGAAACAGACACACATCAGTGGATGGAACATCTCCCTATGTTTTTAACACACATTGCTGGTGCTCAGTATAGGAACGGTAAATGATGTGGCAAATAGAAATCGCGCATGCTATTCACTGAATAGCACACTGCACAATGACGGCACCCCATTTGTATATACACATTCACTTTCAAACATTTCTTTGAGATGCACATATGCAGACTGAAGCGACAAATGGAAATTTATACCAAGACTGGGATTCGAACTGGGGTCTCCTGCTCACTAGGCACATGCACTAACCATTACGCCACTCTGGGCTGAGGCGTGAATGGGAATTTGGACAGAAAAGGGTCTGGTGCTGGGGCCGTCCGTGCCATTCCGGAAAGCCACTGTGCCAGGGTGGCGTTGTGATTAGTGCTTCTGCCTAGTGTGCAGGAAACCCAGGCTCAAATCCTGGCTGTCGTACGCCACAGAGCACTGCGTTCATAGGACACATGGTCTGTCTTCCTAGCAGCTAGCTGCATCTTCTCCACTGACTATTGTGACAATCAGTCGCGTTCAGTGAATAACAAACAACATTGCAAGATGACATGCCGACGTTTCGTCACTGTGCAGTATGTGTATTGTCATTTCTTCCTATTGTAATTGGCGTTTGGAGAGACATCTTGTGGCAATGACTGGAACTACGAGATGCTTAGCTACAGAGGATTAGCCGCGACTTCAGAGAGCAGTGAAGCTTGACAAGAATCTGTACATACCTATCACTACTTATCTATAAGTATAATGAAGTCACCCCACCACATTTCTCTGTCTGTGCGTGAAGTCCAATCTCGTGAAATACTGTAGGGATTTTGATGCGGTCCGACTGATCCATGAGAGAGCTTTGTATATAAAATGTATTACCGTTACTCCAGACAATTCATTTAGCCGTAGATTTTTAGTGTGAAGCCAGGACGGGCGAAAAAAATGGTTCAAATGGCTCTGAGCACTATGGGACTTAATATATGAGGTCATCAGTCAACTTCAACTCAGAACTACTTAAACCTAACTAACCTAAGGACATCACACACATCCATGAGCGAGGCAGAACTCGAACCTGCGACCGTAGCGGTCGTGCGTTTCCAGACTGAAGCGGCTAGAACCACTCGGCCACATCGGCCGGCCAAGCAGAACAGGGGAGTTACTACATAAAATTAAAGAAACAGTCTGAGATATGCACCTGTACTAATGCCAACCTGTACTAGTGGTGTTAGTGATATTAATTTTATAACAATGACACCTGCACTCTTAAACACAGCGACGGCACCCTATTTGTATATACACATTCACTTTCAAACATTTCTTTGAAATGCACATATGCAGACAGAACCGACAAATGGAAATTTATACCAAGACTGGGATTCGAACTGGGATCTCCTGCTCACTAGGCACGTGCACTAACCACTACGCCACTCTGGGCTGAGGCGTGAATGGGAATTAGGATAGAAAACGGTGTCGTGCTATGGCAGTCCGTGCCATTCTGCAAAGCTACTGTGCCAGGGTGGCGTTGTGATTAGTGCTTTTGCCTAGTGAGCAGGAAACCCAGGTTCAAATCCTGGCTGTGGTACAAATTTTCATTCGTCGCTCCATTCTTTATATAAACGTCATATATGTTTGAGTCTTGAAAATTTCTCTGGAACCATATACTTAGATTTGATCTCTTTGTTCGCCCTGGTAGCTGAGTGGTCAGAGGGACGGAATGTCATACCTACCGGCCCGAGTTCGATTCCCGGCAGGGTCGGAGATTTTCTCGGCTCAGGGACTGGGTGTTGTGTTGTCCTTATCATCATCATTTCATCTCCATCGATACGCAAGTCGCCGAAGCGGCATCAACTCGGAAGACTTGCACGAGGCGAAAGGTCTACCCTACGGGAGGCCCTAGCCACACGGCATTTCCATTTCCATTTATCTCTTTGAAACACTGGTCACTGACAGCGTACACAGAAGCTCTTGACAACGAGCGAGGAGGTCACGGAGGAGTTAATGTGTTTGCAAGAAAGTTTAAAGCCAAGAGACACTCCTCTCCAGATTAGCCAGACCAGAGTGAGGGCCGCTAGGTAACATTAAGTCTGCATTATCGTCTTCAAGTAAAGTGACTTAGAATGCAACGAGCAGAAAATGTTGCTGCACAATTAGAATTTTGCGTACTCAGTTCCAGACGACCTGAAGTCACAGCGGAGACTCTAGCTGGATCTCATGTGTCTGTTAGATGATGATTCTGTTCTTGCGAATAACGCTGCGAAATTGGCATTTCGCTGATGCGTTATGCTACATCACCTGAGAACGTTCATTTCCTTCCCACCGTATCCTCTTCTATATTCTATAGGCAAAAAAAACTCTCTCTTATTATTAAAAATAGTTACTGTCATAAACAGTCTTGATCAAAAATTATTTATTCCGGTGACCGGTTTCGACCACCGTGCTCATCTTCAGACAAATGAATAAGAGCCTCCTTCTGGTGGTAAATCACTACTCTCTTATTTATTCTCCCTATTATTATTTTTAATTAGGACCCGGAGATCGTCAATTCAGTCACCCTTCAACAACTTAAGTTCCAATATAATGTACTCTACAAACTACAGTCAACTTTTTAGGGAACATAGCAAATATTCGAATGCCACTTATGGCATGAATGTGCTCTTTATTGTTCAGATCACACACAAACGACACATTTGAAACGCACGTCTATGTTCGACATGGGACTTAGGCATGTGATCCTTTTACGAGCCAGCGGAGCTTGGCCCGTGTCCTCGGGTTTTGATTGCCGTGTACTGCCGTGACTGTGGCTGTCTCTCTCTGTTGACACGAGAGTGGGTATTTGTTTACGGGCCTGGCAGTGTTTTCTACTTGGCCGTGGAAATCGGTTGCTGAGGATGCGTGCAGACTTCTGCCAGCCAGAATAATAGTCGTTACGCAGGTTGAGAGCTGCGGACTGCGCATCGCGTTTCGCAAGCGCGGCTGTGGCGCTGCTCAGACAATAGCGCCGGTGCAGACAGCTGCGCGGGAACAGCTGTTCCAACAGGGCGGCGAGTGCCGCGAGCAGCGCAGGCACGCCAGCGGCTTCCCAGCGGCGCCTCCTTGTTAGGCATCGGAACGAGCCTGCCACGCGCCAGCCCATACGTCTCTGCTCGTGACAAATAGGCATAGAAAAATAATCTAGGAAATATAAGGACGTGATTGAAACTCATGTAGATTTAGTCCACAGCTATGTTGTCACGTCTTGGCGGTCAAGTGCCTAAAATATGGCCATAGTAATCAAGCTTCTGAAACGCCCACAAGAATAACGACTAGAAACAATTATTGCGTTCATTATAAAAACTGCTTAAAGCATTGCCGATTCCCATTGCACTATCTAAGTACAAAATGGGTAAGTACATCAATAACAGTCCCATTCATGATCGTGGAAGAAGGTCCATATACACTGAAGAGCCAAAGAAACTGGTACACCTGCCTATTTCGTGTAGGGCCCCCGCGAGCACGCAGAAGTTCCGCAACACGACGTGGCATGGATTCGACTAATGTCTGAATAGGAAAAAGAATCATGTAATGTTTGAATACTCGATTAGTAGCGTAGCGCTTGACACAGTCACGTCGATTAAATATTTGGGCGTAACGTTGCAGAGCGATATGAAGGGGGACAAGCATGTAATGGTAGTTGTGCGGAAGGCGGATAGTCGTCTTCGGTTCATTGGTAGAATTTTGGGAAGACGTGATTCAACTGTAAAGGAGACCGCTTATAAAACATTAATACGACCTATTCTTGAGTAATGCTCGAGCGTTTGGGATCCCTATCAGGTCGGATTGACGGAGGACATAGAAGCAATTCAGAGGAGGGCTCCTAGATTTGTTACTGGTAGGTTTGATCATCACGCGAGTGTTACGGAAATGCTTCAGGAACTCAGGTGGGAGTCTCTAGAGGAAAGGAGGCGTTCTTTTCGTGAATCGCTACTGAGGAAATTTAGAGAACCAGCATTTGAGGCAGTACAATTTTACTGCCGCCAACTTACATTTCGCGGAAAGACCACAAAGATAAGAGACATTAGGGCTCGTACAGAGGCATATAGGCAGTCATTTTTCCCTCGTTCTGTTTGGGAGTGGAACAGGGAGAGAAGATGCTACTTGTCGTACGAGGTACCCTCCGCCTCGCACCGTATGGTGGATTGCGGAGTATGCCTGTAGATGTAGATGTAGATGAAGAAGTGCTGGAGGGAACGGACTCCACGAATCCTGCAGGACTGGCCATAAATCCGTAAGAGAACGAGGGGGTGGAGATCTCTTCTCAACAAATGGCTCTGAGCACTATGGGACTTAACAGCTGAGGTGATGAGTCCCCTAGAACTTAGAACTACATAAACCTAACTAACCTAAGGACACCACATACATACATGCCCGAGGCAGGATTCGAACCTGCGACCGTAGCGGTCGCGCTGTTCCAGACTGAAGCGCCTAGAACCGCTCGGCCACATCGGCCTGCTCTCTTCTCAACAGCACGTTTCAGGGCATCCCAGATATTCTCAATAATGTTCATGTGTGAAGAGTGTTCCTGGAACCACTCTGTAGCAATTTTGGACGTTGAGGTGACGCATTGTCCTGCTGGAATTGCCCAAGTCCGTTGGAATGCAAAATGGATATGAATGGATGCAGTCGATCAGACAGGATGCTTGCGTACGTGTCACCTGTCAGAGTGGTATTCAGACGTAACGGGTTACCACATCACTCCAATTGCACACGCTCCACACCATTACAGAGCCTCCACCAGCTTAAACAGTCCCCTGTTGACATGCAGGGTCCATGGATTCAAGAGGTGGTTTCCACATCCGTACACGCCCATCCGCACGTCCGAGCATTCAACGCGTTGCCAGTCATCAACAGTCCAATGTCGGTGTTGACGGGCACAGGCAAGTCGTAAAGCTTTGTGTTAAGCAGTCATCAACGGTACACGACTGGGCCTTCGGATCCGAGAGCCCATATCGATGATGTTTCGTTGAATGGTTCGCAGACTGACACTTGATGATCGCCCAGCGCTGAAATCTGAAGCAGTTTGCGGAAGAGTTGCGCTTTTGTCACGTTGAACAATTCTCTTCAGCCGTCGCTGGTCCCGTTGTTGCAGAATCTTTTTCCAGCCGCAGCGATGTAGGAGATTTGATATTTTACCGGATTATTGATATTTACGGTGCACTCGTGAAATGGTCGTACGGAAAAACCCCCACTTCATCCCTACCTCGGAGATGCTGTGTCCCATCGCTGATGCACGATGTTCAAAGTCACTTAAATCTTGATAAACTACCATTGTAGCAGCAGTAATCGATCTAATAACTACGCCAGACACACAGGCGTTGCCGACCGCAGCGCCGTATTCTTTATGTTTATATATCTCTGTATTTGAATAGGCATGCCTATACCAGTTTCTTTGGCACTTTAGTGTATTTAACTTGTATATCCCGAGAAAATAATATTTTGTTGTAGGGAATCGAGCTGCGCAATAAGTTGTCCGATGAAAGACCTTACTGAAACCAACATGCTTAGAAATGCACTTAAAGCACAGCTCTTACATAAACTTTTTTTGAGCCGTCAGACTTGTTACTAATGTGATGCGGCCCGCCACGAGTGCCTCATGTACTACCCTCTTTATCTCGCAGCAGCACTACCACCCTTCGCCGCTAAATTATTTTTTGGACGCTTTCCCCTACACATTTTACCCTCTTCAGTTCCCTCCAGTACCACGCAAAATATTTCCTGATAATTTAAAAGTTTATTTGACACAACGAACGCACGTCAAGCCACAGTCACTAAAACAATGAAATTTTTAAAATGTTTCATTACTAGTTTCGACGCACGATTCGATTCATTACCTCTTCTGCACATCAGCATTCCTCTGAAGCACCACATTTCAAAAGCTTCACTTCTTGTCTGAGTTGTTTATCGTCTGCGTTTCAGTTCCGTCCAAAGATATACCCCAGACAGGTATCCTTAGAACAGATACCCCAACACTTAAATTTTCATTATATGTTCATAAATTTACCTTTTGCAGAATACTTTTTCTCTCTATTATCAGTGCACAGCTTATATTCCCTTTGCTTGTTTTACTGTCCAAATAACAAACATCGTCTATAACTTTTGGCGTCTCACTTGCTAGCGTAATTTTCCCTGCACCGCCTGACGCGATTCGACTCTATTCATTTACCTTTGTTCTATATTTGTCGGTATACACCTTAGAACTTTTTCCCAAGACACTATCCATTGCTGTACGCCACAACCAGTACAAGTTACGTGTCAGATGGCTGTGCTCTATTCGAAGACAAATTAGCAGACGTAATTACATGTGACTGTTTGGAAGGAGCTACGCCACGGCCGTACATTTGCTTTTATTGGTCGAAGATTGTTTTTCCATCATCCTTATCTACTCTTACTAACAAAGGCGCATCGCGGACCTTGTCACCAATGGGAAGGGTTAGCACTGCGGGTCACATTGTGTAGGGAACACGCTTCTTTGGCTACAGTACTGTATTGTATTGTATGTTAACCGGGGACCTAGAAACGACGGAGAGGCTCCATCCCAGCCGCAGACGCAGTGGTCCACAATTCCACGACGACTACCGCAGTCCACTTCACCCCTTCGCCGCCCCACACCGAACCCAGGGTTACTGTGCGGTTCGGTTCCCGGTGAACCCCCCAGGAAACGTCTCACACCAGACGAGTGTAACCCCTATGTTTGCGTGGAGAACTTGTTTGCGCAGCAATTGCCGACATAGTGTAACTGAGGCGGAATAAGGGGAAGCAGACCGCATTCGCCGAGGCAGATGGAAAACGGCCTAAAAACCATCCACAGACTGGCCGGTTCGCCGGACCTCGACACAAGGATCCACCAGGCGGATTCGTGCCGGGGACCAGGCGCTCCTTGCCGCCCGGAAAGACGTGCGTTAGACCGCACGGCCAACCGGGCGGGCTTTGGCTTAATTACATGTTCCACAGATCGTTTGAACCATTCTTTTTATCGAAACGCTGGGGAGCGAGTCAATTTACAGGATATATACACGTGATTAGTCTTAACATCATTGCTGAACACATTAATAGTTTCAGTCCAACTGACGCAATTTTCTGGATACTAATTTTTAAGTACAAATTCTTCAATGGAATAGGAGTTGTCCAGGAGAAATGATTTTAAATTAGATTTAAAACCTGCTTCGCTATTGTTAGACATCTTATGCTATTAGGCAAATGATCAAAAATTTTTGTTGCTGCATGTTGAACTCTTCTCTGAGCAACTGACAGCTTTAACAAGGGTAATAAAGGTCACTTTTCCCTCTAGTGTTGTAGGTAACTACATCACCGTTCTTCTCAAATTGTCATGGATTACTAACGTTGAATTTCATTGGCGAATATATCTATTGTGGTGGCGCATTTAAAATGCCTAGCTCTTGAAGAAGTACCTACATGATGCCCGCAGGTGAAGACTACTATTATGCTTAGTGCTCGCTTTGTACAGTCAATACTTTCTGCCCATTTCCGTGGATTCTCACGAGTCCCTGAACACTTTTTCTATCTTTGTGAATGATAACGGGAGCCCTCGATATTCTGAGTTGTTTTATCTGCGTCAGGAAATGCAGTGGTTTTAGATGCTCCAGGAATCTGAAGGAAAAGTGTATGCATGATGCTCGGCGACCTTCTTGTTAGCTGTGCTGTTGCAGAGTGGCTTCCCTGCTGCAGCCACGAGACGGTGCAGCAGTGGGTGCGCTGTGGAGAGCGAGCGGCAGAGCCCCAGAAACTGAGATCGCCGGGCGGCCAGGAAGCGGGCAGCCGCATTCCAGAGACCCGGTCGCGATCGCGGCCCACTTGCCCCCCAGCCACCACCGCTCCGTTTGGTGTCCGCACCGCACCACGCTGCTATTTGAAGGGGGCCCGTTTCGTCTGAGGGCCTCAGTCGCCACTGAGGTACCGCCGCAAGGAGCCGTAAGTGGACACTCCCGCTATCAGTGTTGATTCCTTTCACTGTTTCCGTCACCATTGTAGGACAGATACACGCTTTTCGTAGAATGTCTATAGCGTTATTCAAAAATACTTTTACAAACTTTGGGACACGTTTCTTATATAGAAAAAAAGTCGTATAAAAGTTCATATCACAAAAAAGCTTTCAGAACTAGCATTCATCATTCGCAAAATATTTCAGAAATTGCTGAACACTATTTTGTCTAACGTTGCAACTAGACATCGACACATACTGTCCGTGGCCGGCCTTTGTGCCCGAGCGGTTCTAGGCGCTTCAGTCCGGAACCGCGCTGCTGCTACGGTCTCAGGTTCGAATCCTGCCTCGCGCATGGATGTGTGTGATGTCCTTAGGTTAGTTAGGTTTAAGTAGTTCTAAGTCTAGGGGACTGATGACCTCAGACGTTAAGTTCTATACCGCTTAGAACGATTTGAACCATACTGTCCATCTTCAAGGCACACGCAGCTGTAAAGAAATACATAAACCAGTGGGCTCTGCCAGTCTCTGAGGATAATTGATAAGGCACTAACTTTAACCTCTACCGAGTAAGCAGTGCAACTGGTTGCGTGGAGAAATAGCCATACTAGCATTTCAGGATCATTGTCTGGAAACACTTGCTTCATTACGTGATAGTGCGCAGTATGTTCTTGTTCTAAAGATCGTAAACAGCGTAACGAAAAAAAAAAAAAGCTAACGAAGGCATATGGCAGTATACTACAGTGTATGTTCAAGGGCTATAAACAACGTTAAGTAACCGAAAATAAAAATAAAAAAAAAACAGGCTGACCAAGACATACGAGAACAGCACGAAGCAACGCGCATTATTATGTAGATCACAGCAGACATTGCAGAACTTTGTAAACAGCCTATGACAGATGGTGTCCCCTGTCTCTTATATTGACCCGGACAGTCTTACAAGCAAGTGTCTTTATTTGACTACAATTACAAACACTTAGCCAATGGGGGCAAGGAAAACGCCGACTGCTGAAACCCTGTCTAATTATTTCTGTCAAATTCTTTATTTGTGAGGCGAGGGAGTGTTACTTTGTGCTGGTATAGCTGTCCAAGGTTATGCTGTACAACTGAGTTAACGAGATCATGACAGATTTTCAATAAACATCGAATGGCATATTTCTTAAGATAAGAAACAATCTGTTTTAGAGAATACTTAAGGTCTGAATGAAGAAGCTGTATTTTGTCAGTGCTCTGGGAGTAATGGAAGTGGTATGTGAATTACCATAAAACAACGGAGAGAGAAAAAGCATTGTTTTGCCTCATATTCGACATCCATAAAGAGAAGCGAATACGCTCTTGTAAAGGAGAGAAGGAGGCAAAATTGGACTTAGCTTCCCGTCAACATTGAGATCATTGGAGACGGAGCACTAAGTCGAGTGGTGTCAAGAATGAAGGAAGTCGGCCGTGCCATTTCAAAGGAACCATTTCGACATTTGCCTGGAGTGATTTAGGGAAATCACGCAAAACCTAAATTTGGTTGGTCGGACGCGGGTTTGAATCGCCGTCCTCCAGAATGCGAATCTAGTGAATACGCTTTTGTGTTATTGTGCGTGCAAAAATTTTTCGTCGAAAGTATTTGCTAGGTATGTCTTCTTCTTCTATCAAATTTTAATATATAAGGTAAAAGCATTTTCAATCTCGATTCAAATAAAATATTGTTTTTGATAGGCTTAAAATTGTCTGAAATGGTTCATGAAAGGAACAGGCACCCTTAGAGTGGATGACTTTACCGAAACAAGAGCGCGACAGTTTTTAAGAGTAAGCCAGTTCATTCGCCGTTGCTGCTTGGTAATTGCTTAAAAACATTAAGAACATGAGGAAGGTAAAAATGAATAGTCTGACTAAAAGTTAACAAATAAGAACTTTGGGAAAAGTATCGTCCTACATATTTTAGGAAACTTTGGCTAAATATATTTTAGTTTGAATAAAATGGAAATGTTTACGATTGGTAACCGGTGTTCATCATATCTGGTCTCCGTTAACGGACTACCCTTGATTCTTGGTGAACACTGTTAATGGACGTGCATCAAAGGCAAGATTCTGGAACCAGGTGAAAAACTGGTGCGTTGCTTTCTCTAATTTAGGCTTTGGATTCAGAACTAACGAAACTGTGTGTGAGCGTATTTGTTTTTGTGCACTAAACGAACTTTGAAGTAATATACAGCTTTGCTTCTGGAGAAAGAAAAACCAGTACTATGTATTTCATAGGTTAGACATATACTTCGTGAGAAACGAAGACAGAAAGAAAATATTGTATTATGTATGTCATAAAGTGGCTGTCTAACAGAGGCAGTAAAAGAGAAATACTGTGCGAGAAGAAAGCTTTGTGGCTGCATAGATGACGAAAATATAAAATGTTATCATCAGTTAGTCATTGTTCAAGACACCAGTAACTTTAATAACTATTACAAATTAAATAACCTGCAAATCTGCTCGCTATAACACCAAGAGGAAAGACTCGAAGTTTCTAGTCATGAAAATGATTACGCATTTGACCGCTGATTTCTACGGACTAACAAATGACAATAATATTTTATTTTGAAGTCAACTAGTACTACGTGCCGGTAAGAATAAAACTGACAAAAAAATGGTTTTACTACGCAGTTATGGTAACTTTTTTATGAAGGATAGTTCGTGTTTTGTCGGTAAACATATTCTGAAAGATCCAAATGTGCCAATAAAATTTCGTTGAGAAACTGTTCAAAGAAGCACTAGCGCCAAGTTGGGCTGGACGTTTGTGAGGTTAAAGATGCAAGTCCATATTTTTTTAAATAAGCGAACATCTTTCCATTTCTACGTACAAAGTTAACTGAATCTGCGATTTAGTCGGACGTTTCTGGAGGCTACTTTTCTCTTGATCACTGTTTTATTTTGTTCTGACACATGTCGAACAGTTTTGTACTGATACCTCTGATGTTGTGGTGTTTGTCTCCTTTGTTTGTGGTGTGGTAACACGCTGATTTCTACGATTTTTGTTGTTTACAAGCATTTTCTGCGATTTATCGAACTTGCGAGATGTTTTCGCCGTCATGGCCACAACACGTAATGGCGGCGAAAACACCGCGCAAGCTCGGAAAAATCGCAGCTACCAACATAAACATTCAATAGCTTCACGTAAGAAAGGAAACCAAGTAACCCACTTACATGAGGCGGAATTCCTCATCCAATTTTCTTAGCAAGCACAGAAGTAAGAAGAATTGCAACACCACAATATGACTGGTGTGAAGTTTGATTTCGTTTTCTCCTCCCCTTCTGGGTGCTTCGCTTATCTTGTCAGGTAGTGTACATTGATGTCACCACTGATCACGGAGCACAAGCAGAAATGGGTTAGAGGTGTAGGTGTTGTTGTTGTTGTCTTCAGTTCTGAGACTGGTTTGATGCAGCTCTCCATGCTACTCTATCCTGTGCAAGCTTCTTCATCTCCCAGTACCTACTGCAACCTACATCCTTCTGAATCTGCTTAGTGTATTCATCTCTTGGTCTCCCTCTACGATTTTTACCCTCCAGGCTGCCCTCCAATACTGAATTGGCGATCCCTTGATGCCTCAGAACATGTCCTACCAACCGGTTCCTTCTTCTCGTCAAGTTGTGCCACAAACTCCTCTTCTCCCCAATTCTATTCAATACCTCCTCATTAGTTATGCGATCTACCCATCTAATCGTCAGCATTCTTCTGTAGCACCACATTTCGATAGCTTCTATTCTCTTCTTGTCCAAACTATTTATCGTCCACGTTTCACTTCCATACATGGCTCCACTCCATACAAATACTTTCAGAAACGACTACCTAACACTTAAATCTATACTCGATGTTAACAAATTTCTCTTCTTCAGAAACGCTTTCCTTGCCATTGCCAGCCTACATGTTATATCCTCTCTACTTCGACCATCATCAGTTATTTTGCTCCCCAAATAGCAAAACTCCTTTACTACTTTAAGTGGCTCATTTCCTAATCTAATTCCCTCAGCATCACCCGACTTAATTCGACTACTGATAGTTCGGTAATTTTCACATCTGTCAACACCTGCTTTCTTTGGGATTGGAATTATTATATTCTTCTTGAAGTCTGAGGGTATTTCACCTGTCTCATACATCTTGCTCACCAGATGGTATAGTTTTGTCGGGACTGGCTCTCCCAAGGCCGTCAGTAGTTCCAACGGAATGTTGTCTACTCCCGGGGCCTTGTTTCGACTCAGGTCTTTCAGTGCTCTGTCAAAATCTTTACGCAGTATCGTATCTCCCATTTCATCTTCATGTACATCCTCTTCCATTTCCATAATATTGTCCTCAAGTACATCGCCCTTGTATAGACCCTTTAGAGAAAACCCACGGGCACCACAGTTGGAGTGCACTGTTTTAGCATTGCACCAACTCACTCGAACGGTAAACGAAAAAGATAAGCTACTACGTTGTCACACGCTTTGTGTGATAAGCTAAAGTTAGTAACGGTAGCCGACAGAGCGGTTTTCGAAAAGAAATTTCAATTTCGAAATGCTAAGCCCGATAAGGACTTGCAATGCGCAGAACCCTCGAGAACTGACAAGGGATAATGTCGACGTTTAAGAAAGCTCGCCGGCAGTGCACCACGTGGCGCCTCTGCAGCAGCATCTTAACTGCGGAGCCGAGCAGTTTTGAGAGCCGGGCGGTCTGCACTTTCTGGGAGGCGCTCCAAGGACAGGCGTCAGTCAGCACAGCGCGCGGGGCCAAAAGTCGGCGCTCTGATATCCCCCGGCAGGTCAGCAAACAATCAAGGTTAGCGCTCCAGCTGCCGATAAGTCTGTTGCACGGACCAAACCTGCGTGTGGCTTCGAAGCGAAGTTCGAAAACATCATGTGAGAGGTAGTAATCGAGCAAGATATCCAGCCAAACAGAAGCAATTTCATGCGTAAAGATCTATTACGATGTGAAGGAATACAAACTATGGCTTAGTTATTTTTGAACTCACTGGAGTCTCGTTGAATACAGTCTTATAGCGAATTGTTACCAGTCGCAAAAACCGCATAAGATCTTTTCTCGTTACTCTTCCTTCATTTTCATGTTCACGATGAATAAAATTTTGGTTCTGTGCACCTCAGTAAATCTGATTTTATTGCCATAAATGTGGCCTTTGTAGCAATGAAAGATTAAAGAACACCTTTAAAAAATGCCCTTCGTTTCTATAATCTTTTGTCTCTCTTGAGGTCTGACATCCCCTAATCGCAATGGCAAACGTTAGCATAATTTATGTTACGTTGGTAAGTTAGATTGACAAGCACGTTGTGGCCGGCTGTCGATTGATTCTAGAAGAGAATGATCGCTTACCGTTCGATAATTGGCTGGAGTTAAGCAAAGAGAGGTGGTTAGATACTCCGCGTTTTTATGGCTATAAAAAATAATCTCGAATAACAGATCCAAGAATTTCAGTTTTTCTGTTCATAATCACTTTATGTGCTAATTTTGCTTCAATCTACAATTATTAATACTCCGTGTCTCCTTGCACTGTATATGTAATGAGTCAGCTGTCTCTGTGAAGTTCATCTACCTTCGGAAATTCTATTCAATTCGTGTTTTATATTTTACTTCTTTTTCTTTAAATTTATGCTCCAAAATAGTTTCTAAAGTCATTGCATATGACATTATATAAGAATTCTATGTTTTTTCTCTTTTTGAGTTTCTGAAAACAGTGTGTGCCCAACAATTTGTTTGCTGGTTAACGTTCGTATTTTGCTTCACGAGAATTGAATCTGTGTTTTTCTTGCTCCCTCTATGGAGTCTACGTTTCTTTCAATAATGAAATCTTGTGATGATAGCCAATCAATAAAAAATTCTTTCGTACACAATACTGAATGAAAATGAAGCATTATAGAAGGAAACACAAAAAGCAGAAAACCATAAAATATTGAAGCATTGTCATAAAAGAACATAATTAGAAACAGTGGAGGAGAAAAAAGTAAAAAGGACAAAGGCCTGATAAAGTGGGAAATAAAGAAGTGAAATTAAGAGGACAGAAAATTCAACTAGACAGTTGGCTCACTACAAATGCAGGACACACAGAGCTTAGTAAGAATTGAAGGTGTAAGCCTGATTACGAAACACAACGACGAACATAAAAATGAAACTCGATTGTAGTAGATGTCAAGAGAACGTACAACGCAATTCTATGCTTAAGGAAAAGAACTAGGAAAAATTATTGAATATGCCTATTGTGTAAAACGACAACATCAGGTAGACTTCAAACGCGGAAATCTGCACGTTTCATACACCTTTAAATCTGTTTTACAAATTCCTTATTTTACTGTATAGCCATTGCCATGCTTAAGATGCTAGTAAATAATAGAATAACCTTAAAAAATGAAAAGCAATAATAAGGGGAAAATATTCCTAAAGTAATGGACCTTGTGTTCCGCGTGTAATGCATGTAACAATTTTTTATTCGTGCCTCGGTCCGGCCTGACGTTGTAATCCATTTGCTACAGCCTACACTCTGTTCAAGACGGGAAGATTCATTCTGGAAACAAAAAGCGGTATTTTACATGAAGCTGAGCTTTCGAAAGCCACAGTGCTGATGGAAGTGTTTACGACCAGCCAAGTGTAGCTGGAGAGACTACTGCAGAGTGACTGTGATCCCTGATCAATGCCACCATGACAGGCAGTCCGTAGTTTTCCGTCAGGAGACAGAATGTCAAGAAACTGCATCAGTGATAAACACCTCCTCTAATTCAAGCATCACATACCAATTTCGCTAACTTTTCTTAATCTGAGCAGAGCTTTGACACCTGGGAAAGGTTTGGAGCGCACCCAGAACACTCTCCTAAGGATTCGGTGGCTGGCATAGGCCACAGCGGGCGTGGAAAACATTTCCAGGAGGCACCACAACCCAAGGGTTGCAGATAGTGGAAAATGAAACAAAATAAACGTGAATATGGATGACTCATCCATAGCTCTGACTGATCGCAATGCCTGATCTTGAACAAATTTTCGGAAGTTGATGGAAACTCACGAAATCGGGGTGCTGCTCTTGGGCCCTCGTAGAGGGTGAACGGTAGTCTTGGCGTTCGGCGAGGCGATGATATTTCTGTAGCGGCTGCCACAGTAGCCTACCCATCACAGAGAGACGTGATGGTCTTTAAGCGTCGCTAAATAGGATTTCGCCGAGGCAGTTGCCACAGCTGGAAAAGGCCTCTCTTGACAATAGACTTGGCGAGATTTCTTAAAGAAATGTGCTGCCCTGTTCCCATAGTAACCAAAGCATCGTCTCTGGAACAATTATCACGACATTTCACTCTTCTGAGGTTCCAACGACGTCCTATCTTAGCAGTTTCGGAAGTTACGAGGAGATTCTTGTAGTTCGGTGGTGGAGTCTATCTGACTCCTCATCCAACTACTGCCAAGTGCGCAACAGAACGCGAGGTCATCACACCAGAAAACTTCAGGAAAATTTCTCGTGTCCTGCGATATTCCGAAAATAAATGTGCAAACCATGGTTCAAATGGCTCAAATGGCTCTGAGCACGATGGGACTTAACTTCTAAGGTCATCAGTCCCCTAGAGCTTAGACCTACTGAAACCTAACTATCCTAAGGACAGCAGACACATTTATGCCCTAGGCAGCATTCGAACCTGCGACCGTAGCGGTCGCGCGGTTCCAGACTGTAGTGTCTAGAACCTATCGGCCACGAGCGGGGTGACTATAAAAAGAGGTTACATGTTATTTAGCATGCCAAGTAACTTTTATTGACACACAAACGTGACACCGTATCGCAGCAAAACAGCATCTACAGGAAAACCGGAACATTTACTCTGTTCTGACAATGAGCCTCTCTTGTTGCGCAAAGGTCTTAGCGTGGGACGACATGTCAAACTTGCTTTCTGAAGTCCCTGCGTAAGTTGATGCTGCTCTAGTGCAAGTCATCTGCCATAAGCCGCCAGCTTACAACTAAATCTTTATAGCCAGACCCTCAAGTGCCGTTGAGAAATAAGCCAGACCAGCCTACGAAGATAAGGAGCGGCATGAATTTGCGAATTGTGTGAGTTTGGTGAAGATGAAATATGCTTTAAAAGACCCTGGTCGAGGGAGATGCAATGAAAATGAGAGAAAACGAAAAGACGTATAATGAAAGCAACTAAAAACAGAAGCACTGCGTCATATTTGCGTAGAGTCTTTTTAGATCGTTGTAGTGGGGCGACAGTCGTGAAGTACAGTAAAACTGAAACGTACAAATCAGGCTTTCGGGATTGGCGGATACAAGCGGCCTACAACATCTGAAGGTTGGAAGACGGTTACAGTTACCATGTCACAGAGACAACAAAGCAAGTTCCGAATACCTACTGGGCAACGCTGATGTGGGTGGTTACCTCAACATGAAGCGAGTGAAGCAACACACAGTTTAAGGCAATGTTTGACGTTCAAGAGAAACGAAGTTCAAATTACATGGGGCGACTTGATTTCTGATTTCTTTGGTTTCACTAAATCGGTTCAAGTGCACGTCAAACTGATTTCACCAACCTTTTTAATTCCGTATTTCGGTTCAAGCTCAGCCAGTACACTATCTTTAATAATGTTCTCGCGATATTTAAGGTACTGTTTTTCTTTCTTTCAATAAGAGAGTACCGGAATCCTCCAATAGCACACTCCAAACCGAGTTACATCACTTTTAACGCTACAGTTCTTAGTGGCATGTCACGTGACAAGAGAGAAAAAGGAAAACGAACTTGGAGAGCGGCCTGCTCGTCAGAGCGCCAGCTGCCTGGCCGGATACAATTACCGCCGCTGCACCTTTTCGGAACTACACTCCGCTGCTCGTTCGCTGCAACTTGCACGTAAGAACCTCTCAGCTTTCCATGTTCAACAGTCATGTCACGTCTGTTGGCACGTATTACCTTTTGGGTGTAATTTTTTTCCATAAGTGTGTGTTACTCTTAGTTATCCTCAGGATTCGCCATTACTACATTCAGTACATTCGTAAGTAGCGCAAACATTTCTGCTGAGCTTTCGTCAGCAATAGGTTACATCAGGTTTCGTATTTACTGTTCAGTAGATAAATATTTGCGTGCCATTCGAATATTATGCTTTAATTGTAAACCTACTAATATATACCGTACGAGGTGACGCAATGGTTAACACACTGGACTCGCATTCTGGAGGACGACTGTTCAATCTCGCGTCCGGCCATCCTGATTTGGGTTTTCCCTGATTTACCTAAATCGCTTTGGGCTGATACCAGGATTGTTCCTTCGAAAGGCCACGGCCGACTTCTTTTCCCACCCTTCCCTAATCCGATGAGATCGGCGACCTCGCGTTTGGTCTCCTGCTCCAAATCATCCCCCAGCTAGAATACGATCGGCAGGGGGGACTGAATAAAACAGTGCTACTGTAACAGAAAGTCCTTGGTGAAGTAGCTGAAGTTCTGTGTGCTCGACAGTCACAGAAGCTTGCTTGTGTGTGTGTGTGTGTGTGTGTGTGTGTGTGTGTGTGTGTGTGTGTGTGTGTGTGTGTCTGTGTGAATCACGTAATTCAAAATGGAGTCTGTCAATCTTTAATAAGTTTCCTTTTCTTTCTTACTTATGAAACTACTCTCCAGGTAGATGAAAGTACCCTCCAGGTAGAAGGGCGAAATATAACTTGTACTTTACGTTTCCTCAGTATTCTGCCTGTTTTCACTGAAACATTACAAATATATGGTA
Organism: Schistocerca gregaria; assembly: GCF_023897955.1. Taxonomy (NCBI): domain Eukaryota; kingdom Metazoa; phylum Arthropoda; class Insecta; order Orthoptera; family Acrididae; genus Schistocerca; species Schistocerca gregaria. The sequence goes on along the minus strand of NC_064921.1, from coordinate 603,483,626 downwards.
GATAAGCAGTCTTTTGAAAGCCTCATCCACTTCTTTGTGTTGTTTGTAGGTCGGTAGCGCTGTGTGTACTTACTCGAATATCCATTATTCAGAAACAGAGTTTTCATGCGTTCCAGTTCCGTTTGCCGACTATCGGCGTTTGAGAAGGTATGTGTTCGGTGGATTAAGGTCTTTAGAATGCCCATCGTTTGTGGAGTTGATGGCAGTTAGTATCTTGTAGATACAGGTCTGTATCATCATCATCATCATCATCATCATCATCATCGTCGTCATCAATGTTCTGCCCATAGGCAGGTTTTCACATTGTAACTCTCCATAATCTCCTGTGTTCTGCCATCCACTTCAAGTCCACATAATTTTCGCTTCCCTTTTGAAACCTCTTGAAAATTCCCCCTCTTGAAAATATTCAGCAGCTTATTTCATTGTATCTGTAGAAAGCTTTTTCCCAAATCAATAACAACTACATAAATTTCTCTACCTTTCTCAAAATATCTTGCCTCAGTGAGTCTTAACAGGCTAATGTGTCTTTTCCTCTTTTAAATCCGAGCTGTTCCTCCACAATCAATCTATTCAACTTGCCACATAGCATTCTATTCAGCACTTTCAACAATTGACCCAGGAGAAATTAGACTGATAGTCCTATACTCATCACATTTTTGGATATTTCTCAGTTGGTTTCATACCGTTGCAAGAAAGTCATAAGGTCATTCTCCTTTGTCGAACATCTCATTGCAGAAGTGGAATATTTCCTTCCTTCCCCTGTTTCCCATTACTATTATTATTATTATTATTATTATTATTAGTTACTGGAGAAAAAAATGTCATTTCTTTTTACTACCTTTTCTCCAGAATTGTGTCTTTGGAGGTTGATTTAAATACAATTTTGCCCAGCATTAGTCGTTTGTTCTCTGATTACCATGTTACATAATTAATTGTTTATTTGTTTGCAGGCACGAGTCTGAAGCTCTGGTACGCACTAAAACCCACGTGCCACAGTACCGTACCACGCCGCTCGTCTTGATAACTTAATAGTAGTGCGCGTTAATTCGTTTCCTGTATTTGGACGGGCATAGCGCCGCAGCACTCCATGCCGAAAATAAGGGTACGGAAAAAAATACGCCACCGTATGACGCAGTGGTCAGATGGCGCAAACAAGCCAGACTGACGACGAACGAAGTGAAACACCATTTCTCTGCGGAGGACGACGAACCGTAAGAGAGCGGGAACCCCTGGTACTCGAATGCCGGCATTTAACAACAGAGACGATGGCGGGAAAAGTGAAAATTTTGCACGAAATTTTGAAATTGACGAAATTTGCTCCCGTCTGCGTTCAGTGACTACTCACACTCATTCAAAAGTCCACCGGAGCGAGGCAACGGCGGAAATGTTGCAGCTGTTTCAGGACAACCCAGGCGACTTCTTTAGCCACCCAGTCATCATGGACGAGTGCTGGGAGAATCGCTATGATTTCGAGACAAAAGAGCAAAACAACGGTGGAAGCATGTGGATACACCGCCACCAAAGAATGGCGATGAGCCAGCCATCATCGGGCAAGTTGATGATGAGTGTTTTTCGGGAGTGCCTTGGTGTGGTGAATAGATTAAGCTTGTGAGAGAAAAACTATCACAGGAGGGTAGTATGGAAATCGCCTGAGTAGATTACGGGGCGCTGCTTGGACGAAGCATTGCGGTCTATGGGGAGTTTTTGCTCCACGGCAGCGCCTCGGCTCATTCCGCGCGGGACACGATCACACATTTTGTTTCATTGTCCTGTCAAATTTTGCTATCAACTTTCGAAACTCAGCTCTCTCTGTTCCGCCATGAGGTTTATCGTGTAGCAGAGAACGGCTATGAGGTTGATGCCGTCTTCCTCGACCTCAGGAAAGCACTTGACAGCGTCCCGCAATGCCGTTCAAAAAAAAAAAAAAAAAAGTTGTGTACTGAGTATTGGACCATTGCAGATAGAACTTAACACGTCGCTCTTAACGGAACAAAATCGACAGATGTAACGGTAACTTCAGGAATACTCCGAGGAAGTGTGATAAGAACTTTACTGCTTGCAATGTATATAAACGATCTAGTAGGAAGTGTCGGAAGCTTTTTAATATTCAGAGATGATGCACTTGTCTATAAGAAAGTAGCAACGCCAGAAGGAAGTACCGATTTGCAAAATCTGCTGCAGAGGATTGTCGAATGGTGCAGCCTCTGGCAATTGCGCTGGATGAAAATAAATGTAATACATTCGCTTACATAGGAAAAAACAATTCCACCACTGCACAACTATACGATTGACGAGAAACCGCTGGTAACAGTATTTACTGTAAAATTGCCAGACAGATTCCTAGGTAGAATCTTAAGGGAACGTAATTCATCTACGAAGGAAGTGGCATGCTAGTTCCACCGGTTTCACCAATCTCGGACCCTTACCAGGTAAGGCTGTTCGCCTGCTTAACTGAGTGGTAACGTGTTTGCTTCGATACAGAAGGCCGGGGTTCGATTCCCGGCCGGGATGGATATTTTTCTCCACATGCTGTGTTGTCCTCATCATCATCGCCACCAACGCGCAATTCGCCCACTGTGGCGTCGCCTGAAATAATACTTGAACTCGGCGTCCGAACTTTCCCGGATGGAGCCGCCAGCGATTAATCCACACGATCATTTTATTTAATTTACCAGGTAATATAGAACAGATAGAGAATCCAAGGAAGGGCGGCGCGTTTCGTCACGTGGGCGTTCGTTCTGCACGAGAGAGTTACAGAGATGCTCACCGAACTCCAGTGGCTCTGACCATCACACAAAGGTTTACTGTTTGAAATTTCGAAAGATCGCTTTCCGGGAAGAATCGGACAGCACATTTCTTCCTCCTATATATTTCTCGCGAAATGACCACGATGAAAAAATTCGTGAAACTAGAGCCAATACAGAAGCTTACCGACAATAATTATTCCCATGTGCCATTCGCGGGAGGAGCAGGGGAGGGGCTATCAGTTTACGGTGCAAGAAGTACTGTCCGCCATATACAATTGGGTGGCTTGATGAGTATGATGTACCGGGTGATCAAAAAGTCAGGATAAATTTGAAAACTGAATAAATCGCGGAATAATGTAGATAGAGAGGTACAAATTGACACACATGCTTGGAATCACATGGCATTTTATTAGAACCAAAAAATACAAGCTTTCAAAAAATTTCCGATAGATGGCGCATCATCTAATCAGAATAGCAATAATTAGCATAACAAAGCAAAGATGATGTTCTTTACAGGGTATGCTCAAAATGTCGACCATCATTACTCGACAATAGCTGTAGCCGAGGAATAATGTTGTGAACAGCACTGTAAAGCATTTCCGGAGTTATGATGAGGCATTGGCGTCGGATGTTGTCTTTCAGCATCCCTAGAGATGTCGGTCGATCACGATACACTTGCGAATTCAGGTACCCTAAAGCCAATAATTGCACGGACTGAGATCTGGGGACCTGGGAGGCCAAGCATGACGGAAGTGGCGGCTGAGGACACCATCATCACCAAACGACGCGCGCAAGATATCTTTACAATGAAATGAACACTCTTAGCTGCTTACAGGCGTTGACATACGTCAACGGGGACAGAAATGTCTACCCCGACCGGGACTCGAACCCAGGATCTCCTGCTTACACGGTAAACGCTCTATCCATCTGAGCCAACGAGGACACAGAGGATAGCGCGACTGCAGGTATTTATCTCTGGCACGCTTTCCGCGAAACCCACATTCTCAACGTATTGTCCCGCACTACATTCGTAGTGCCCTCGCCCATTATACTCATTAATCGCGGCGCGTTGCCGATACCCGTAAGAGTTGGGGCACTGTTTGTGCATTTACACAGAAGAAGAAGACGGTCAAGTGGTCGGTGAGCCTTAACTATGTATTTAATAAGATGGTATCTGTTCTTTCGGACATGTCAGAAAGAACAGATACCATCTTAGTAAATACAAGAGAACTTTCACGCGTCTAGCAATATGGGGTGTTTTTTTTTGGTTCTAATAAAACCCCTTTGTCATTCCAAGCATGTGTGTCAATTTTTACCTCTATAGCTACATTATTCCGTGGTTTATTAAGTTTTCTATACTGACATTTTGATCACCCGGTATATCTACATATAGACTCTCCGTAATTTCCTGACAAGGCACCCATTGACGTCTCGCTGTTTCCTCGGATGAAGAAACCAAAGCCATTTCCAGAATGACGACGAGGTATTTATAGAGCTGGAAAGCTTCCAGAACAAAAGAATGCAGAGTTCTACAGTCAAGGAGTACGCCAAGTCGTTCTTGGTCCAGAAACTTGAAGGCTGAATATGTAGAGAAGACTAATTCCATCGCCAACACTCATGACCACATCCTCACTTTTTTGAGGCTATGATTAAAACCCGTTGTAAGTGACGGAAAGAGTCCATCGGCTCTTGAGGATATCATCCAGCAAAAACGTGACGCTGAGGTGTATGAGACCATCTTCCATATTTATTACTGTATCCGTTTCTGGTTTGGAAAGGCGGCGCGGTGTGTGTGCGTGGTGTTCCGTTGGTCCTGTGCGACAGTTGCGGCTCATGCGAGCCGTGGGCGGAGTGCAGGATAGAGAGAGAGAGAGAGAGAGAGAGAGAGAGAGAGAGGAGACTGGAAACGTGCGGCGGCCACGCCCTGCGAGCCTGCAGCAGGCCGAGCCAAACGCGCCAGGGCGAGCGGCGGCAGGACAGCCAGTAACGGGAACCCGCTCTGGCTCGGCTCCCAGCGATCCACACCCGTTCCCGCTCACTGCCCGGGCAGTTCAGGCCTCTCGGCACACGGCTTACTTTTTGGCAACGCGAGAATTGAGAAACTCTCTTGATTCCAACATGTTCTCTAGACCTGACAAATACCACATCCGATAACACCTGCAGTTTCACGTCGCGCATCGGCTCGTGTCAGCAGCACTCGACACCTGAACGAGAACCGTTGCAAAAATGGTTCAAATGGCTCTGAGCACTATGGGACTTAACAGCTATGGTCATCAGTCCTCTAGAACTTAGAACTACTTAAACCTAACTAACCTAAGGACATCACACAACACCCAGTCATCACGAGGCAGAGAAAATCCCTGACCCCGCCGGGAATCGAACCCGGGGACCCGGGCGTGGGAAGCGAGAACGCTAACGCACGACCACGAGTTGCGGACGGAACTGTTGCAATTCTCAGTTCCCAGATGTGTGCTCGTTTCCGTTCGTTTCCACCCACCTCTTGCTGTGAGGATTTCGGTAAGTGCTTACACTAGTTCCCTTATTTTTTCTTATGTAGCAATTTAAGTCAAATACAAATTACTCAGCTACTGCATGTTTCACTGTAACTTTGGCATATGAGATGCTTTGCATTACTTAATCTCGCAACATGATAATAATCAGCGGAAATATGCTCCGCCGGCCGCTATGGCCGAGCGTTTCTAGGCGCTTCAGTCCGGAACCGCGCTGCAGTTTCGAATCCTGCCTCGGACATGGATGTGTGTGATGTCCTTAGGTTAGTTAGGTTTAAGTAGTTCTAAGTCTAGGGGACTGATGACGTAAGATGTTAAGTCCCATAGTGCTTAGAGCCATTTGAACCATTTGAAATACGTTCCTGTCGGAGCACAAGATATAGAATATGCACCAGTTTTTAACTCACCTCTGATTCTCACAAGCTCCCCTAATTGAATCTCGCTCATACCCACTAGTCCATTGCTGTAAGTAGCTCATACCCATCTACTTCCACTTGCTCATTCTTACTCACTCATTCAGCCAACTCATTATCTCTTTTGCCACTGTTTCCTGTCTCACATCCACAGTCTCCTTCGTTCTGCTCTGCTACCGCCGTATCCTCCCTCTTGCTCTCTGTTACTGTACTATCTCATTCACTCCTTCCCATTGCTGCTGTCTCTTCCCACTGTCACCTTCTCTCTCTTCCTCGTTGCCATTGCCATGTCTCTGATTATCACTGGCTTTCACCCACATCCATTTTTTTCTCTCTGTTACTACCCCACTGCACTGTTTCCTTCACTCTTTTCGTGACACTGTTCTGTCATTGTTCCACTGCCACTGCTCCTCTTTCTCTCACTCTATTATTGCCTCCTTCGGTCTTTATACGCCACGACCATTGCCTAATATCTTCCTGTATTTATCACTTTTTCGTCTCGTTCGCAATGACATTTTCTCCTCTCTCAGCATAAAAAAGCGTGAATAAGTTCGTAGTCCAAAATTTTTGGGAAAATTTTAAAAGATGCTGAAGAAGGTAGAGTTAAGCAACTGGTACCTCATTTTTCAGTCTGAGTCTTTTATTAAATAGGAAGGAACATATTCGCCTTTTTTGTCCTCTGATGAATTGTTTTTCCGCTATTTCCCTACTTTTCCCTGCTACAGCAGGACATGTCACTCATATGAAAAGAACTTGAGGTGTCAGTAAAATTTGGATAGATTACTAATGCGAAATTGAAATAACGCAAAACTAGTTCTACACCTCATACAGGATTTTACGTTCACAAAAATTTTCCAAGTGCTTTAGTACTACATCATGGAGTTCCCAAAACCCTTCTGATGGCAACGGAGGCACTTTATAACATATTTCTTCGTACTACGTCACTTTGTAAACTACGTTTTCCCCTCACACAAGTGCATATTTTACGTATACAAATAGGGTAACTTTGAACCTCTGTATCTCGGAAAAGGATGAATGGTGTCAACAAAATTTTCAATATTGTTCGAGATCGGGATATTAGGAACACATCGTAAAGGTTACAGCCATTTGCCGAGCATAGCCGTCATGTAATCCGCGGCTGCGTTATGATACCCAAAAACCATGTTTTTGGGATGTTTCTCGATAATGGCTAAAGGTTTTTGTAAACGAGAGATATGTGTGTAGAGAATATAATGTTAAAATATGAGCAATTCTCTGCGGTTAGTTATTCAGACATCAGCTGCTTACGGCGAAAAAATGGTGATAAACGCTTTTTTCGGGTTATCTCAGGAAATACCCACGAACTAAACGGTGTCTTCAAAAGCCCCTTAAGGCGTACCTTAGACATCTAATGCAAAAAGAACCAGCCGATTTGCTCCATTTCCCAAAGCTGGAGGAAGTGTGAAATATTTAAACTTTGACTGGACTGGGGATCGAGTGCGGAAAGAAAAGCCGAGGGAGCAGCAGCGAGTGCTGGGCGAACTCGGAGGAGCGCTCGCCCTCTAATTGGCTCGCTGCTCGGTCGACGCGCACGCTCTCGTGGGTGAGAACGTCGTAAAACTGAATAGCGGACGAGATTGTGTTTGACGAAAGGACCGGTTAGAAAGCCACGAGTTAGTGTAGCGAAGTTCTTTCACCGCTATCGCATTATACGGCTTTCTGTGGCAGGTCGAAACACCGTCCAGCATCAGGCCACACTGCATCGCCAGTAAGCCATTCCACCGAAGAAATCACGTCTTTCATATAGAGACTTTAAAAAGGATAAGATTCATAAAATTAGCCCGGTGAACCACTCAACTGAAGAAGGCTAAATGGTTGTGAGCGGAAATATCGTCGAGGAATGTTAAAAAGGATTTTTTTTTTCTCACAGTCGCATTCTCTCCATTTCATCTTCCGCTTAAGTCTAGGACACAGCTCTTGCGGAAAACTGCAAGCTGCCTGTTTCATCCGAATGTAAGCTCTTAAAACATTTCCTATATGACAAACTCCGATTGTCAGCAGAAAAGGTACCCTTTTGTTGTCTGTTTCCAAGATTGATGGAAGAGAAACTACACACAAATACGGATGCTACAAATAAATAAAAGGAAGAGAGAAAAAGATTGAGGGTGATCGTTGTTATTTCTGGAAACATGACGAAAACGAATGTTGTGAAACTGGTATCAAATTAAGACGTAACATTAACTCTCAGAATTCTGGAAGGTTACATATCGAAATATTTATCCCATCTGGATGTCCTGAACAGAAAAATATCGTTATATGAGCCAATTTTTTTTACTATTAGACTGAAAATGTAAAATAAGTTGAACGTCGTTATCAAGGCAGCGCGTTTTACAATTAACTATTGCCAATAATAATCTGCTTGGTCAAATCGCGTGTTAATGTGGCTCTCTTTGTCTCATTTCCGTCTTGGAACAGCATAAAAGAAAATATGAGAGAACACTGTCCAATCTGATTTAGTTCTTCTCTTACTTAATGCAAAAAAGGTGTGAATCACTGAAAATAGAATGTTACGTACCCTTCATCTTTCAATTTATTTCTGCCTTTCAAACTGGTAAGTAGTTTGATACAAACAGTTACTTCATTGTATGATTATCTTGTACGATTTATTTCGATTTAACATCGCAGTGGGAACTTCCCACACAATGAGAGATGTTTTGCAAAACACGATCTGCTTATCTCTCGACAAGATTTCCCACGCGATTCTCTCTGAGTTGGCGGCACTGGTTTTGTGTATTTTGTTTCACGCCCAGGACCTGGAAGTGCATGGAACAGTGATGCCTGACAATCGATACGGTAGCCTGAGCTTTTTTCTGGTAGTTAATACAACAGGCAATACAGAACTAAATATATCTGCCGCTGCCATGTTTCTGAGCTATCTTGGGAACGTATTTCATTTGCCAAGACAAGAATATAACTTGATGTTACTGATGAGAAAATACTTAAGTTTTTGCGGCTTTCTTTTTCTGCTGGGAAACCATAAAATGCATCTGTTCACAGAACTCAAGCAGTATTTTATAAATATAGTAAAAGAGCTATTAAAAGAGAGTAGCAAGATTTTTATTATTATGTTTTCCATTTATTTCGCTGCTTAGGTCCTGGCAAGGTTTGCGTCTATAGCTACAGCGAAAAATGATGAATGAGAATTGTTTATTAATGAAAACACTCGTTTAAGAAACGAATCCCATGCAGTCGGGCTTTGACACTTTGTAGGATTGCTCCAGCCTAAAGACTCACGTTAACAGACCTGTGTGGTCATAGTTCCACACAGAATGCCTTTGCGGCCACTTCAACAAAGGCACTGACATGTCCGTATCCTATGTCATGGTGACGTAAGGTCCGGAGGGCGAGTGGGGCCAGAACGCTCTTCCAGAAGACGCTTAGAGTTTTCAGCTGAGTGCGCAAAAGCGTCATCTTCTTGAAATCACGTGTAGTTGATTTCGTGTTCCTTTAGCTGTTCAATGGAATCGTGGATCATTGAACAGTAAAGGTCACCGTTCACGGTTTCTACAAAAAAAATAAAGGTCCAGTAATGCGCCATATGAGTGTTGCTACCCATACTCCAATTTTCTGATCATGTAATCGCGTATCAAGCACAGCACGTGACCATAATCGTGTGTTCTGCGTGTTAACTTGATCAGAGAGGTGGAACCAGGCCTCCCTTGTATAAAAGGTGACTTCAAGAATATCAGTGGTATTCCTTTCAGTACCATTTGCGGTAACGTATTCCCTTTTCATGATTCGCATCTTTCCATTCTTGCACTGCTGTCACATTATACGTCAACAATTTCAATGTTTGCATAAGAGCTTTGTGCGCGGTTCCAAGCCCGATATCTTCTTATTGTGCCAGTTTCACAAGGAATTTGCTGGGCTCTGGTGCACGGAGTCAGAAATATCAAACAACTTTTATTCGCTTTGGTTAGTTGGTTTTCCAGATCGTTCGGCACCTGACACTGAGCCTGTTTCTCGAAATATCTTCACAAGTCGTTAAAACGCATTGCCATGAGGTACAGCTGTTTCCGGAAAGTTTTCAGCAAATACCTCGTGCAGTAAATTTGTATATTTATCGCCTTGCCGAAAAACATATTCACAAAGAAAAATACGAGGGGGATTCGATAGTAACGCAACAAATTTTTTTCTCTGCCAGTTTCGGTTGAAAAAATGTGGAATTTTTTGTAGGCCATCGTGGAATATTCGCGGTTCAGTCCCTGTAGTTTAATGAAGTTCCAATAGGTGGCAGCTCTATACGTGGCCTTCAAACTGGTGTCTGTAACGGAGAGGCGTTCCAAGCAGAGAGTAGTCCGTAAGTTTCTTTCGATGGAAAACCAGAGCATCGCAGACCTTCATAAGCTCTTGCAGAATGTCTACGGAGACCTGGCGGTGAACAAAACCGTAGCAAATCGTTGGGCGAATCGTCTGTCATCGTCGCAACAAGACTGCGGAAAGCTGTCCGAAGTCCCGCGTACCGGCCGGCCACACACTGCTGTGACAGCTGCAACGTTGGAACGTGCAGACACTCTCATTCGAGGTGATCGACGGATCATAATCAAACACCTCGCTGCTCAATTGGACGTCTCTCTTGGCAGTGCTGACATACTCGTCCACCAGCTGCGCTACTCAAAGTTGTGTGGCCGCTGGGTCCCTCGCTGTCTTACAGAAGACCGTAAAGAACAATGAAGGACCATCTGCGCGGAATTGCTTTTGCGTTACGTCGCTGATCTTGACAATTATTTGTCGAACATCGCCACAGGCATTCATCATTTCGAACCAGTTCACTGCCGCGCCCTCAGCCGGTAAAGCCATGGCGACTGTCGTCTGGGGCTCTGAAGGGGGTATTTTGTCAGATGCCCTGTATCATAGTGGAACCGTCGACTTGGAAGTCTACTGTCCTACCCTCAGGAAATTAAAGAACCGATTTTAGCATATTTGTCGGCACAAAAATGAAAACGAACTTCTTATGTCCACACAAGCAAGGCCTCAAAAGCGAGCGAGGTGGCGCAATGGTTAGCACACTGGACTCGGATTTGGGAGGACGACGGTTCAATCCCGCGTCCGGCCATCCTGATTTAGATTTTCCGTGATTTCCCTAAATCGCTTCAGGCAAATGCCGGGGTGGATCCTTTGAATAGGCACGGCCGATTTCCTTCCCCATGCTACCCGAATCCGGTGAGACCGATGAGCTCGCAGTTTGGTCTCCTCCCCCAAATCAACCATGCAAACAATCAACCAAGGCCTCAAACAAATGTTCTCAGCCGAGAGAGGCCCACGAAACCTCATTGGACTGTTCTTCCTCATACACCCTACAGTCCGGATCTAGCACCTTCCTTCCGACATCCGTTTGGCGCAGTGGAGGAAACAATTCGTAAGAAGCACTACGCAGAAGATGGCGGCGGGGGGGGGGGGGGGGGGGGGGGGGAGCGAGAGCGAGGGTGTTGCTGATACTGCAAGGTGGCGCAAGGCCGTCGCTCTGAACGGGGACTATTTTGAAAAACAGGATTTTGTAGCCGAAGAAATGGGGAATAATGTAGTTTAATAAAATCCTGAGTAAAATCAACCTATTTTCAGAAAAAAAATGTTGAACGCCCCCGTACGTTTCTTCGTTGAAAGCGCTGAAATTTAGAAACAAATTAAAAATCTAAATATTAGACATCGCAGTTAGTAGTTTCCGACAAGAGAACAAAGCAGTTCAATTCTATGCAGCAGTGGAACGAAATGAAAAACAACCGCGTATCTGTGGAAAAACACTTCAAACGTAATCAACATTGTAGTTTGAGTCCAGTGCACAGCATGTTTCTAAACCCACTGTATTGTATTGTATGTTAACCTAGAAACGACGGAGGGGGTCCGTCCCCGCCGCAGCCGCAGTGGTCCACAACACCACGACGACTACCGCAGTCCACTTCACCGTCCGCTGCTCCACACCGAACCCAGGGTTACCGTGCGGTTCGGCCCCCGGTGGACCCCTCAAGGAATGTCTCACACTAGACGAGTGTAGCCCCTATGTTTGCGTGGTAGAGTAATGGTGGTGTACGCGTACGTGGAGAACTTTGTTTGCGCAGCAATCGCCGACATAGTGTAACTGAGGCGGAATAAGGAGAACCAGCCCGCATTCGCCGAGGCAGATGGAAAACCGCCTAAAAATCATTCACAGACTGGCCGGTTCACCGGACCTCGACACATATCCGCTGGGCGGATTCGTGCCGGGGACCAGGCGCTCCTTTCCTCCCGGAAAGATGTGCGTTAGACCGCACGGCCAACCAAACCCATTGTAGTGTCACTTACTCTAAAACTTGAAGTTCGGTGCTGTCTGCAGACGTCGCAAGCCTACTCCTTCGCCGCTGGTTTCCACGCGGTAGCCCTTCGGTAACAACGTAGACACCTTGCTGGTGAGGCAGTTAGTGCCCATGTCCTAGCCTCCCCTGCCAAGCAGCAAGTGCAGCCGCTCCCAGCTTCTAGCTGTGCCCCGCAGCTAGGCGAGTGCCACGCCCGCAGAGCTTACGCAAGAGGCCCAGGTGGCAGCCCCGCACAGGAGACAGGCAGGCTCTTGTAGGCGCCCAGACAGCTGACATTTAAGCTACAGTTACGAGCGGCCGCCGCCGGTTGCCTCCCCTTCCGCAGATGTGCTGGCCCTGGTCGCGTCAGCTGGACACTTTATCACGCCGCGGCCTTCCCAAAGGTCAAGTTCCGCCGGCCTTGAGACGACCTGTCCTGCTACACCCGCTCCTGTCCCGGTGGCGCCTCTTCTCTTGTCCTTTCTTCTCTTCTACTGCCACGGCGCGACCCAGATATCCAAATCACACCGGCAGTCGAGGCACATACAAGAGGCGAACAAGAAGTTCCCGTTTGAGGACATAGGTGCAGGGTATAATACAACGCAGCGCGATTCCGATGCGGGTATATCAGCACCGACATGTAGGCAACCGATTAGTGTAGCATTCGTGTCTTTCCGACGAGCGTGCAGTAATAACGGAGATATCAACTATGGCGACGTTGTTACCAAATGCAGCCAATCTGGATCAAAGTGCTGTTATTATTTTCTCGGTTGCCGTAGGACAAATACTGATGGGCCATCGGAGAATGCAGACTGTGTATCGAGCAGCATGTCTTTCAAAAGCCAACGTTATGGAACTGTGACAAGGCCGCTGCTTCATGATAATACGAGTTCCCGTATCGCAAAAGTTACGCCAGCTCAACTGGGGGACTCTCGAGCGCCCTCCTTATAGCACTGATATCTCCCCTTGCGATTATCACGCTTTCGGTCCCTTAAAAAAGGCCTCGAGGCTCGGCGACTCCTGTTGGCCCCACTCACACAACAGAGGTACTGCATTATCGTATTTATCCACCTACACCGGACAAGCGACTATCAATTACAATGCCTCCGCTGTAAGGGAATATACATAACGAATGCACGGGTACAGGTTGTAGACCCGTGGTTGACGACATATGGAAGTTTGGATATGTCTGTGAAGCGTGCTCAGATAGCCTAATGGTAAGGCGACCACTCGTGATAAGCGAGAAATCCGAATTCGAGTCCCGGTCCGGCACAACTCTTTCCACCATACAGCAGCTGATGGTGGTCCATATTCGCAATTGCAAATACATTTCATATATGTCACATACAGTGTTTCGTCAAAATAAGTACTCTCCCAATACACTGACAGAAGAAAAATCACACCACCAAAAATTAGTTAATGTTGAGTGATGAAATTTCGGGAATACATCTGTCTAGGTAACATATTTAACTGATTAACATTGCGAGATCCAACTGGATTACAGGCTTTTCCAAGTATATCTCTTCCTCTTGTGATATAGAACAGTGTATTCGCCATTACTTGTTGAAATTTATTACAGAACTCAAGTAGTCCTCCTCTCTCGTGCCTACTACCAAGCTCATATTGTTCTGTAACTTTTTCTTCTGTTCCTTCTCCAAATACCGAATTTCAATGCTGCGTGATTATTAGGTTTCCCTTCGTATAATGAATTACCCATTCAATATCTACACATACTGTATCTGTCTCTTCATCTTCTGCTTGTGGCGTCCGTATGTATACCTGAACTGCTGTTGTCGTTGGCGTTAGTTTTCAGTCGATTCTTATCAGAACGAATCCTACTTCCGTCACACCAATATCTATTGCTGTTGATACTGCCCTATAGTGACTAGAAGTCATTATTTTCTTCCATTTCACGGTACTGAATAACACTTTATCTACACTGAGCCTTTGCTTTTCCATTTTCAGATTTTCTAGTTACCGTACCACGTTCATATTTCTGGCCTTTCGCGATCCGAATCGTAGTATGTTACCTTTTAGTTGGTTATTGAATCTTTTTGTCATGCTTATCTCCCCCTTGGCATTTCCCTCCCGGAAATCCGAATGGAAGACTAATCCGGAGTCTTTTGCCAATGAATATATCATTAAGATTTTATTTTCAATCAGAGACCACATGTCCTGTGGACACACATTGTTTTTCTTTAATGGAATTGTTTCCATTGCCTTTTTTATCTTCATGCCGTTGATCAACGCAGATTCTTCCGCTTTGTAGAGACAGTTTCCCATCCCAGGGACAATAGGTTACCCTTAAACGGAGGCATCCTGTCCTCTGTCTTCTTTGCAAGGCCGTTGGCAGAACGAAGGTAACTCCTTATACCGGGGGTCTTCGGCACCCACTGCTGATGAGTTTCATTCAAAATTTAAGCAGAGGCTGACTTTGAACCCAGGATCCTGGACTTTTGGTGTCTACTCAAAGACGCTACCCCCAGCTCACGTGCCCATACTCTCTTGATCCTATCAATATGGAAAGCCGCCTCTAGGCTGTTTTCTCAGTGGCTGTAAATCTGTTTCCTGAATCGAACACCTACTTGTAACACTGGAGCAAACAAACTCATTAAGAAATCCTTCGGCCTCAGACGCAGGCGGATCATTATCAAATGTCATCCCAAAGACTTCAAACAAGGCCCTGGAACGAACAAAAGAAGCGTAAGGTTATGTCAATGTTCAGACCTTTCGTACTGATACATTAGCTCATTTGTTAAAGGATGGTGAAAGAATCTGCTGCAGCATGTTTTAAGCGGTCTAGCGTATGGTGTTATGAAAATCAAGGAAAAAAATAAGCAAAGTGGACGCTACTCTGGAATAAAATTTTAATGTGTTTACCAATTGGTCTATAGTGGGCCGGTTATGAGCATACGTAGTTAATTGGAACGTCGGTAACATAATTTCTGACGTAGCTGACGCAAGACTTGTGCCAGACAACTTAACTGCACTTCATGTATATGTTAATTTGGTTCCAGACTTTCGTGTTTACGTTGGTCCACTTGCTCGAAACGTGGTGGAGCTGCGAGAAGTCGTCGTGACCACGAGGTCAGCCGGTACAACACGACGCGAGACGTTTTCAGCAGAGGAATGTTGCCGAGGAAAGGGGCTCTGAAGCATGCAGTCCTCGTAGCACTTGCGTCAATTTGTGGAGAAATTCCGAGTATTATTTCCGGACGGAATCAAACATTCTACGTTGTTCAGAATAGTTCAAATGGCTCTGAGCACTATGGGACTTAACATCTATGGTCATTAGTCCCCTAGAACTTAGAACTACTTAAACCTAACTAACCTAAGGACATCACACAACATTCTACGTTGTTAAAAAGAAGTTGATCCTCTCGCGGTACGCAAATTCTGAGCCATGGGTTCAAAGTGAGCTAACCTCTTATCTTTGCTAGATGTGATCAGGTGGATGTACTTCTGCTGCTTGCCTAGTGTAAGTTTTGGATGAATACTTGGTGACTGAGCTGAGCACGGAACAGGACCGCTTTGATTAACCCACTGTTACCCACATGAGATGCTATTAGTCTGTGATGAGTCATCGGAGCTCACGTTTATGTTTGATATACAGGACATAAAATCCCGTCTGAGGCCTGCGATCATTTTCTGCTTCAAGACTGCTTAGTCGCAGTCATATGTTATTCGACATTTTCTTTGAGTTGTTAAGGCTGTACGCTTGGTTGGTTAGGAAGGAGTTGAAGTTTGTGATGTCTGAAGATGGGTGTAATCCCGAAACGCGTAACATGTTCTTATAAAAGAGTCAGTTGAACATCTCATGACTTTATTGCGATTGTACAGCATTGGTTGCCAATTATCAACACGTGTATGTTAATCCAAAATATTCAAAAAATTTCCCTGAGAAAGCTCTGCAAATTTGTCGGAGAAGCTCGGCGACTTCCTGTCTGGCAGAGAGTTTCGCTTAGCAGTAACTGTAGGGTTGTGAGTCGGTGGTGGTGGTATACACTGGTGGCTCATTTGGTAGAGTTCTGCCGTTAAAAGAAGGTATCTGCTTCGAATCTCTGGCTGGTACACAGTTTCGTTTTCAGATTTTCAAATGTGACGGTGTTCACAAGCTTTGCTGTATTTACTCCGTAGTTTTACCCGCACAGATGCTTCGTTCTAACGAGCAAAATGCTGGACTCTTAGAAGGATAATAAGGGGTTCCAATTCATCCGTTCATTCTGATTTAGTTTTACGTGATTTATGAAATGACATCATTTTCGCTAAGCGATTGTCTGTTGTGTGATAATTTATTCCGGAAATAAATAAAAAATGGAATATAATACCCACATAAAACCACTCGGCAAAAATGTTGGCGTTTCATAAATTCAGTACGACTTTGGTGCCAACCGAAGACGGAATATTTCGGTGGTTTCCCTAAATCTTCTAAGCCAAGTGCTGAAATCTTTCCTCTGAAAATAGCTGGTTTCTCTATCCTTGTCCTATCTGAGCTCGTACACCGTCGCTAATGACTTATCTGTGAAAGCGTCGTTAAACCACGATCTTACTTCTTCCTTACACATTTATAGCATAGCAGTTTTCACGAAAATGTCTGTCAGAGAAAGGTCGGGGACAAGTTCCTCCTTTCAATAAACGTCTGGATTCATTTCACTTAACAAGAGTATTGTTTCATATTGGACAGGGTTAATCGTGTCAGAGAAGACCATACCGGCGTACATCTACATCTGCATCTATGTGACTACTTGTTTGGTTGAGGTTCGTAGAACCATTTTCAGACTATTTCTCTTCCGTTCTAGTGCCGAATAGCATGTGAAAAAATGATCATCTAAATCTTCCCATGCGAGCTCTGTTAACACTTTATTTTTTCACGATGGTCAGCTTTACCTACACCGATTCGAGTCAATAAAGTCTTTTGGCATTTCGAGGTGAAAATTGGTGATTGCAACGAAAGAAGCTTTTGATTTAATGATTGCCACCATTAACATATTTGTGATGTTCTCACTCCGTCATCGTGGCAATATAAATGAGTTGCCCTTCTTTGAACTTTTTCGATGTACTTCGAAGATGGGCAAGCGTAGTATAAGCCGGTCCCTCTGGCAGACTTGTAGCATCTTCTGAGTGTCCTGCCAATAAAACGCAGTCTTTGGATCGCCTTCTCCACTACATTTTCTGTGTGGTGGTTACAACGTTGCTGTTTTCTCAAAGGCGACTGATTAGCAGCTCGCGTAGCTGGCAGGATAAGCCGTTTGCGGCCTTTGTTTAATCAGCAGGCACGTTCCACTTGTCATTACGTAAGACTGCTGTCACACAAGGAGCTGAGCTGTGCCTGCCTCCTCAAGACTGACTTTCTGTCACTCAAGTATCGAAGCAATATAGTAAATACAAATGGTAACGACAAATTACATCACGTTATCCTCATTCAATGAGCTCGTAAATGAGATGGAAGACCTCAGGCAGTATGTCTTCCTTGTGAGAAAGCGGTCAACACGATTAAAATAGACTGAGTAACTCAGAGGGAGATATGAGGAGGCTGTACAGGAAAATGTGTAATGGCAATTTTTAGAGGAATGGTTAAGATAAAGATAAAATTGTTGCTCTAGTCCGTTTCCGCGAAGTTTCACAGAACGGTACCCTCGATGCTAGTAGGAAAAAGTCCCACAAATCCTCCTCAAGACGCTTCACACCCCCAACCACAGAATGCAGAGCGCATACTTAGATTCTGTCTGTGTGGATGAGAGATGAAGTGATCCTTAAGCTGCATTTCACTTGCTCTCATCCTTAACTCACTAGTATATTCGCATGGATGGCAACGTGTGTGAACCTAATTTCTATGAATACACATTCAGAATGATCTGAAATGGGAAATCACCTTAAAAAATAAATAATAAAACTGAATACACTTACGTGCTTTGTTAGAATTAGCGCTCAAAATGTAAGCTACTTATCAGTGGTGACAATATGTCATGGCAGTATACAATCGAGTCTGTTCCACGGAATTATTTTTTGCAGCAGTTCCAAAATTTAAAAAAATTGCCAGGTGCGAATAGGAGTCGCGCACTGAGAGCTCCGTACAAACTTAATTATGTGTATAGACCGTTCAACCATCCCGGGAATCTAAAATCTCGACCACTCTCGCCCATTATCGACATTGATACTGACAAAATACAACTCCTAGGGATTCCGAATTTTCGAGAATGTTTTAATTTCAATAATATAAATGTGACGTAGTCATGCATGAGGCAGGCGACTGTTGTGATAATAATCAATAGTTATCCATTCAGGTTGACTGGGTCGCTATGGTAAAAGTAAGAAATGAGTCAGGGAAAGATTTTTTTGCTCATATGACGCATTTCGGAATTTATCTATCATCGTGTATCCAGTAGCGATTACTGTATGTACATGAGGCATTTCAAATTGTATGTGGAACAAATATTCGCAGACTAGCCCGCAGAACTATTCATTGTTTTAATTTCAAGTTTGACGTCGGCAACAAATGACAGAACAAATATTTTTTCGCGTGATATAATTACAAATAAATAATTCTCGGATTTTTTTCTTTACTTTTGCTGCGAAACCTTTCCCCTTGCCAAATTTCATGACTCTAGGCCAACGGGAAGTACCCTACAGGTTTTGATGACCGAGCTTGGGACTATGAAAACATGTGTCCTAAATGGTCGTATCGTTCGGTTGCAGTGATATGGGAGCTTACATTTATTATACCACCAAGGGCCTATAGACTTCAGTATGTGACATAAATTTCAGCTTGATACGTCGACTCGTTCCTGAGGAAAAGGGTTTTTAACAATCGAAGTAAAAGGCTGACGGAAGAATAGACAACAAAGTGATCCTATAAGAGTTACGTTTTTACCGGTTCAAATACGGAACCCTAAAAAGAATGTATTTAAAATACAGAAAGAAATTATCGGAGTAATAAATCAAGCTCAGTGGAGAGAGCCCTGTAGGCCACTAATTAAAAGTCTGAAAATATTGCCTCTGCCTTGCTTGATCTGTATCGTGCTTCAAGGTCTTTGCTTCTAAAGTGTAGTGGTGACAGACCACGTCATTAGGATCAACTGTTGTTGGAGACGAAGTGTTCGCTGCCACTTCTTGGCGATGGAGCACATCCTGTTATATTTGTTATGCTCCTGAGAAGTGACAGTGTGTAGGCACTTCATAGCATTTGCATGCCGTGTGTGTTGCCTACAATCAGGTCGTCTGCTCTGTGTGAAAGGGGGTAGCAAAATTAAAGTGCCTGTTCCCCTTCTAAAATATCTTTCTCCGCTTAGAGACACTCATTCTTAAGTGACCTTGTTAATCAGTTTACAATGGTAGATAATAAGCAGCGCTCCTGGCTTTTGGACCCAGCTAGTTTGGTGAAATCTCGCCGACCCAGGGCCGGCGAACAGTAAATGATGCCCAGTGTCGCCGGCAAGCGTCAGCGAACAATTCGTCTCCAACGAAAGTTGTTCACCATGACGTGATCTATTGCTCCTAGACGTTTGAAGCAAAAACTTTGAAATACCCTATGAAATACTAATTTTTACAAAAGGGAGAATTTAAGAGAAGAATACATCTTCAACGAAACTATATTTTCACTCATATGAAACTAGGCAAAAGCTGACCATATACATATGCACATTAAGTACAAATTTATATAAAATAAAAGTATTTCATGCTTTGAATTTTGTTGTACAGACGTATACTTTCTTGCTTACAATACATAACGACATTAAACAGATTTAAGGTAAAGTTGTGACAGTTCTTGCTTCACCACTGGTCTCTGAATTTATGAGACATCATAATAAGTAAATCTGATTTAGCAAATATGGTTAATTATATTATCATTATACCTTATTCCACTTTATATAATTATTTACTTTGAACTGAACTAGCTGTTTCACGTCTTAACTACTCTAATTATAAATTAATTGTGTTACCCCTGACTCATACGTACAGACATTGTACTAAAAATGATTTATTGGACAAAACGAGAAATAAGATGAAGCATCAAGGGATGTTTAAGGGGAAAATCTCAACCATATTCAGTAGTAGAAAAAATGTGGAATATGTAATGGCCGAATGTCATATCTCCTTGGCTTCGCAAAGCAGTATCGCTTTTACCACGTAATAAATATATGACGTTACATAACACGACACGCATACTTTCCGAGTACATAACACCACCACCAGCTGTTGTTTCTATCTGACACACGAGTCTGCCTTTAATCCCGTCATCGTAGCTCAGCCATCAGGACTGGGAGACAGGTTGACCACTGCATCACTCTCTGCCGAAGCCACCATTTGACAGCAATGACCCCTGACTTCAGCATGCAGAAGGTGGACCACTATTCCATCTTCAGTTAAGCCTTAGACCTTCAATTATCATCAAGACGTTCAGGAAAGCCTCTCTAGTTTTCAACAGATAAAAAGTTTTTGCAACATGAACATCATCATCACGATCATAATCATCATCATTGTCATGGTGGACCATACAGTCTGTTCCATTCCAGTAAGAATTCCAAGGACAACCTCCCATCTATTCCTCAGGCCTTCAACACCTCTCCAACCAGTCGACATATAGAGGGAAGCCTTCTCCCCAAACCTTCTGTCTTCCATTTGCGAGAGCTGCTCTTAATAGTTGCTTTTTTGTTATTCTACATTTTCATTTAAATTTTCCGCTTCTTGTTCGATCACTTTTCGGGAATTTCATATACGCTTTTTCAGTAGTTATCAACTTCTTTATGTTCATAGACCCAATCTCACAACGAATTGCATTAATTCCATAAAAAAACTGATTTATGTGTCCGCATGGCTTAGTTCGTAAGCATACTGTTTATAATATCGCAAACGAATAGAAATTTATTTAACTAATTTGAAAAAATTTCATGTTTATTGTAAGACAAAAAAATGTGTGTGAAATCTTATGGGACTTAACTGCTAAGGCCATCAGTCCCTAAGCTTACACACTAGTTAACCTAAATTATCCTAAGGACAAACACACACACCCATGCCCGAGGGAGGACTCCAACCTCCGCCGGGACCAGCCGCACTGTCCAGGACTGCAGCGCCCAAGACCGCTCGGCTAATCCCACGCGGCTGATTATATGACATCAAACATCTAAGTATTTAAATTTCCTATCTAACTCGTTTATATTATTGTCAATTACAATCTTTAAACGATAAAGACTTTTGTCTACTGCTTTTGCTTTAGATCGTCATACGTCTAGATAGTATTTTGAAATTCAGCCGAAGAGCTGCTGCGTGACGGAATGTTGGTCAGTCTCGCTTATGCAAGTGAACGACCTGATCGTCGATAAGTAAAAAAATTGTACGTCACACTGCAGTGCCAATTCTAAAGTGTTTCGTGCTTCTTTGCAGTCTTTTATGCCCACGTTAATTTAGGAAATAAAAGTGCTCAGTTATAAGCGACCCCCTTGACTCGCTCACAGCCGTGCGGTTACTTTTACAGGTTATTGTACCTCTCCCCCTTCCCACGTCCACTAGTTGTCAACAGAACTGGTGGAACCCATATATACGGTTCTTATAGTCTCTGGTAAGTTATGCGCCTTTGTCTTGTACTACAACCGAAAGACTGTATTTCGGTAGTCGGTCAAATAATTTCTGGTTATCAATGAATAAAATATGGACTTCTAAGTCGAAGGGTCTATACAACGGCGATGTACTTCATGACAATATTATAAAAATGGAAGAGGATGTAGATGAAGATGAAGAGGAGATACGATACTGCGTGAAGAGTTTGACAGAGCAATGAAAGACCTGAGTGGAAACAAGGCCCCGGGAGTAAACAACATTCCATTAGAACTACTGACGGCCTTGGAAGAGCCAGTTCTGACAAAACTCTACCATCTGGTGAGCAAGATGTATGAGACAGGCGAAATTCCCTCAGAGTTCAAGAAGAATATAATAATTCCAATCCCAAAGAAAGCAGGTGTTGACAGAAGTGAAAATTACCGAATTATCAGTTTAATAAGTCACGGCTACAAAATACTAACACGACGAATGGAAAAACTTGTAGAAGCGGACCTCGGGGAAGATCAGTTTGGATTCCGTACAAATATTGGAACACGTGAGGCAATACTGATCTTCGACTTATCTTAGAAGAAAGATTAAGGCAAGGCAAACATACGTTTCTAGCATTTGTAGACTTAGAGAAAGCTTTTGACAATGTTGACTGGAATACTCTCTTCCAAATTCTAAAGGTGGCAGGGGTAAAATATAGGGAGCGAAAGGCTATTTACAATTTGTACCGAAACCAGATGGCAGTTATAAGAGTCGAGGGGCATGAAAGGGAAGCAGTCATTGGGAAGGGAGTGAGACAGGGTTGTAGCCTATCCACGATATTATTCAATCTGTATATTGAGCAAGCAGTAAAGGAAACAAAAGAAAAATTTGGAGTAGGTATTAAAATCCAAGGAGAAGAAATAAAAACTTTGGGGTTCGTCGACAATCTAATTCTGTCTGAGACAGCAAAGGACTTGGAGGAGCAGTTGAACGGAATAGACAGTGTCTTGAAAGGAGGATATGAGATGAACATCGACAAAAGCGAAACGAGGATAATGGAATGTAGTCGACTTAAATCGGATGATGTTGAGGGAATTAGATTAGGAAATGAGACACTTAAAGTTGTAAATGAGTTTTGTTGTTTGGGGAGCAAAATAACTGATGATGGTCGAAGTAGAGAGGATATAAAATGTAGGCTGGCAATGGCAAGGAAAGCATTTCTGAAGAAGAGAAATTTGTTAACATCGAGTATAGATTTAAGTGTCAGGAAGTCGTTTTTGAAAGTATTTGTATGGAGTGTAGCCATATATGGAAGTGAAACATGGACGATAAACAGTTTGGAAAAGAAGAGAATAGAAGCTTTGGAAATGTGGTGCTACATAAGAATGCTGAAGATTAGATGGGTAGATCACGTAACTAACGAGGAGGTATTGAATAGAACTGGGGAGAAGAGGAGTTTGTGGCACAACTTGACAAGAAGAAGGGACCGGTTTGTAGGACATGTTCTGAGGCATCAAGGGATCACAAATTTAGCATTGGAGAGCAGCGTGGAGGGTAAAAATCGCAGAGGGAGACCAAGAGATGAATACACTAAGCAGATTCAGACGGATGTAGGCTGCAGTAGGTACTGGGAGATGAAGCAGCTTGCACAGGATAGAGTAGCATGGAGAGCTGCATCAAACCAGTCTTAGGACTGAAGACATTACAACAACAAGTTGAACTCTCTTTTCTTCTGGAATAATTGTTTTAATCTGAGTAAATAGCCGCTACAAGCACGTCCTTTGCAAAAAATGTGAATTTCAAATTCAAATACTACAAATCTTTGCAGTATTGGGAATTTAATCCGGGACTTTCATGAGGCAGTGAGACGCGCCGACTGTTCGGTCAGCGAGCAGACCCTCCCTCGAATCTCGCCATGATGGATGACGTAACTGACGCGCAGCGCGCTGCGAGTAACGGGGAGCCGTCAGGCTGCGCCACGTGTGGATGCGGACTCCCTGGTCGACCGCTGACCTCCGTCTCCACGCGCTGCCCGCGATCCGCCTGTCCGCCGAGTGCTTACAGGTCGGATCGCCGGCGGCAGCATAAGTGAGTGCGGAACGCGCAGCAGGCGTTCGGCACGGCTTTCGCAAGCGGTATGGAAAATGATCGAGGGCAAACGTGGGCAGGATGACAGTGGCGCAACTCCGTACTACGCCTGCATATCGAGGGCAATAGTCGATCAACAGGTACTGAGGCAATCGTGAAGGACCTGGACGACTCTTATACACAGCCCCGGATGTACGATATTTCCGAACCGCGGAAAAAAACTTGATTGTAGCGTCCCCCGCTCCCCTTTCTTGCTTTTGAGGCAGGACGTCAAAAATTTAAAAAATCAATTTTTCAAAATGACATTCATTTTGTAGCGCACATATTTCTGAAGAGGTTATGTTATGTTATGTTAACCGGGGGCCTAGAAACGACGGAGAGGCTCCGTCCCCGCCGCAGCCTCAGTGGTCCACAACTCCAATACGATTACCGCAATCCACTTCACCCCTCCGCCGCCCCACACCGAATCCAGGGTTATTGTGCGGTTCGGCCCCCGACGGAGCCCCCCAGCGAACGTCTCACACCAGACGAATGTAGCCCCTATGTTTGCGTGGTAGAGTAACGGTGGTGTACGTGTACGTGGAGAACTTGTTCGCGCAGCAGCCGCCGACATAGTATAGCTGAGGCGGAATAACGGGAACCATCCCGCATTCGCCGAGGCAGATGGAAAACCGCCTAAAAACCATCCACAGACTGGGCGGCTCACCGGACCTCGACCCAAGTCCGCCGGGCGGATTCGTGCCGGGGTCCGGCGCTCCTTCCCGCCCAGGAAGCCGTACGTTAGACCGCACGGCCAAGCGGGCAGGCTCGAAGAGTTTGGTATACAAAACATATATTTTAGAGGAAGTGTAAGACGTTATTCGGTCTTAATGTGCCTAAATGCAGCGCCACACCTCTTCACACACTATTCTTCTATCGCACGTCACTGTATTTTGCTCTGTGGGATTCAAACGTCCATACTTTGTAATGGAAGCCATCAAACCTGTATTAAGGTCAGTGGAAATTAAGCCATCAAACCTGCATTCAGATAGTAGAAATTAACCCACCAAAACTGCATTCAGGACAGTAGAAATGTCCTTCGGTGCCTCTGCTGCTCCCATTCGGCCGGTTTGACGTCCTACAACGCGGAAAAACGGGATTAGCCGAGCGGTTTAAGGCGCTGCAGTCATGGAGTGTGCGGCTGGTCCCAGCGGAGGTTCGAGTCCTCTCTCGGGCATGGGTGTGTGTGTTTGTCCTTAGGATAATTTAGGTTAAGTAGTGTGTAAGATTAGGGGGTGATGACCTTCGCAGTTAAGTCGAATAAGATTTAATACACATTTATTTTTAGTACCCAACACTGCTGTGGTTTCTCAATTTGATTACGTCTATTCTGTGACTTTCTGCTAGATAAAACGAAATAGGCCTTTCCAACATTGCAGCAGACGTAATACACATCAAATAAGCGAGGCTGTTTTGGCACAAATGGTCATTTTTACGTACTTCATTTATATAAATGAAATGAAATGGCGTGTGGCGAGGGCCTCCTGGCAGGTGGAACCGATCGCCTGGCGCAAGTCTTTTGAGGTACGCCACTGCGGCGACTTGCGCGTCGATGAGGACGTAATGCTGAGGATGAACACGACACAGACACCCAGGCCCTGAGAGGAGAAAATCTCCAACCCAGCCGGGAGTTTCCACGTAAGAAATTTGGAGGTATTACGTTTCAGCACGCCCACGTGGATAGCACGCAGTATTCCATAGAAATGTAGAAATAGTCATGCTAGATATTAAATCGTTACTTGTAATTTAATGCGAGCTGGCATGGCATGTCGTATACGTCTACTAGAAATTTATTATACAGGCATAAATGTGGCTCAGAACTATTTCATAATTGATTTTACTCATTGAAAAGTCTTCCTTACAGACAATTCTCTTATTATCGAACTGTATTCACCGAAACGGTTCCTTACGAGATTCCCATTCCCGTAACCAACGTTTTTGGGTCCGTTTCTTCTTCGTCAACGTCATCGTAAGCTCTTTGGCTAAAAGATGCGCAGCTGCCGTTCGAATTATTCCACTTGTCGTCATCTTAAGTAATAATGACAAGTTATACGCATGAAAGTATACAACAGACACAAAACCATTCCGTGAGACATGGGTCTGCAGACGAGCCATTTATGAGAGAACTGTGAAAGCGTGGTTTCCAGTCGCCACTGACTTCTGTATGAAATATTATCCTAGTTGGTGCAAATATATACGAAATTTCAAGTTTTCATTTAAGCCCCCTTTTAGTTGGGCTCACATTTTGTAGACGGCCTTTCTCAGCAAGGAATACGAAGTACGTACACCTTACAATTTATTGTGCACTTGTGCTTGTTAACGAATGTGTTCCACGTGTAGTCATCGCATTTTGATGCAATACCCCACTAGTCTCTGTATTGGTGTACGAATTCTTACAAACATGTGCAGATAATCTTCTGAAAAAAGTGCAATGTTTTGCTCCAGTTCTTCAACCGTGCCGAAGGAAGTGCTGTACGTTTCACTACTGATATCACGACAGGCATAAGAATAGAATCAAGGGCAGGTGATTTGGACCCCAAGGTAAGGCGTTGCTCAAACTACCCATCTTGGACCATAAAGGCGCGTTGCAGCTCGTCTTACATCAGCAGAAAAACGAGCCGGTTCAAAATGTTCAAATGTGTGTGAATTCCTAAGGGACGAAATTGGTCATGTCACTGGTTCCTAGACTTACACACTACTTAAACTAACTTACGATTAGGACGCCACACACACCAGTGACCGAGGGAGGACTCGAACCTTTGGCGGGAGGGGCCGCGCAATCCGTGACATGGAGCCTCAAACCACGCGGCCACTTCTCGCGGCAAAACGAACCGGCACTTCATCCTGCTTGTACCACGTTCCCCAGTCATGGGCCATGGGTGAAATTTAAGCCTAATAAGGTGGGGCCTAAATTGAAACATTAACATTTCAGGTACATTTGAGCTAACTAGGGCAAATTATCATACTGAAATCAGTGACAACTCATAAATAGATGCTCGCAATTATCTTGGAAACGGCTCGTTTGTGGGGCCATGTTTACTGGAACGTTTTTGCCTCTATTGTCGTATACTTTTACGGTTAAAAGTTTTCGCTATTAGACTCAGGGTGTCCCAGGACGAACAGTCAATATTCAGGGAAACAAAAAACTTTATACGGACATATGCCACATTCCGAATGGTTTACGAGATACAGCACGTTTAATGTACGTTTGTTTTCGGGCTAGTGGCGCGCACGTATGTGTCTTACTCATGCAACCTCTTTGACGTTTTATTCTGGCCCAACCTATCTCGTTGCTTTCACCCTCTTTGCCCGAGATGTCTATTTGCCGTAGGAATAGGACTGGATCCAAAACTGAAACCTGAGGGACTCCCTTTGTGATTTACCCCACTCACTACAATTTTCGACCTTTCCAACATTGTTTGAACTATCCACCAAAAATTTTTGCATTGTGTTTCTTAAGTATGATTCAGGCCAGTTGTGTGTGCAATGTGCATTGGGTGTGTTGTATCTTGGAAACTATTCAGATAGGGCATGTGTCCATATGAATTTTCTTGCTACAGTTGAGCGTTCCTCTTATACACTGTACGTGCTCTATGTCGGAAACCATTCAGATAGGGCATACGTCCATATGAAGTATTTTGCTACGATTAAGCGTTCCTTTTATAGCTCTTATTATTAATTACTCCTCCTGAAGCACCCAGCATAATAAAAACAGCACGATGGAATTTCGCTTTGCAACACTACGGACGTAACGGAGAAATCTTTGCAGCACGTTCTACATCTACATTCACATCGGAATTTACAATTAGTGCCTGGCAGAGGGTTCATCGAACCAACTTCAGACTATTTCTCTACCGTTCCATCCAAGCTCTGATTTATCTCATTTAAGTACAATTATCATACCTCCCTATGTAGATGGGCATCAACAAAATATTTTCGCCTTCGGAGTAGAAATTTGGTGGCTGAAATTCTATGAAAATAACCTGCCACAGCGAGAAACACTTTTGTTTTAACGCTTGCCACCGCTACTCGCGTATCGTATCCGTGGCACTCTGTCACCTATTTCACGATAATAGAAAAAGGGCTGCCTTTCTTTGAAGTTTTGCGATGTCCTCTGTGAATCCCATCTGATGCGAATCCCACACCACGCAGCATACGAACTCTCTCAAGTAGTGTAGACCTTACAATGAGCCTCTAAAATTACTATCTGGTGGAATTCTGTTATGCATCGTTTTTTGTCACATGCCGTAATGGAGTTTTGTTCAAGTAGTGACTATTTCTTAAATGGCCACAGACTTATCGTATCCAAGAAGCTGAGTTTGGACATTTTGAAATATTTTCCAATTTTCTAAGCCACGACGTGTACGACAGGGTAATTCTGGAAACTTTCCATCAGGTGTCGGGTTAAAGCAACGTGTCGGGCCAGTTGTCGTTTGCTGGTTCGGGCAGCTACCGTCGCACCGTATGCCTTCTCCGCCGTATTGTCGAGCAGTGTAATGCGGACGCCGTAAACAACCTCTGGTCACGACATGGCTGCGATAATCTCGCACTCGGGTTGCACTTTACGGGACAAGATACAGCGTAAGTAATCGATTTATGAATCCAGTTTACAGCCAGTGGCGGAGAGTGTTCGCTTTCCAGAGTGCACCTTGCTTTAGGTGCGGAGCTCACGCCTCTAGCACCAATTTCTTCTTTTATTTTTTCGGCTAAACGGCGACGCAGGTATTTTTTTATGTGGGCGCTGACCTTTGCAGGCCGTCGTAATCTACGACCTTGACGTCAGCGCCCGAATGCTGCCTGCTTCTGCGCGCCGCGATTAACTTGTAGGGAATGCTTCGCTGGCGCCATTTTTGCTACTTCTGGCAGAAGAAGATCGAATCCGTCTCTTTTTAGCGGCTGTGTCAGTGCTGCCTCGAAGATACTGCAGCAGAGCTTCGATGTTTCGAGGCGAACACCTTATTTTTCGTTTCTACACACCACACGACAACCTGGAAGCTCAAATAATTTATGGGTTTGCTGCCGGGTAACGTCGTCGGCCACCGCCGATATTTCGGCAGGAGCACACCCTGCCGTTTTCAAGGTTGAGAATGATGGCTGGTAACATTCTCCAGGCATCCGCCAAACCCACACCCTTCCATCGAATTGGTAGACGGTATGGCGTAATGCATCGTTTCAAATCACTCGCTTCCAGCCGTTCTCTGTCCCGCAGCGTCGCTTTTCATACCACCTCAAGTGTCCCTTTGCATTGACTACAGAAACGTGTAGATTGCAAGGAGCTGCTCAGACATTGCACCACTTCCTTTTTAACTCCCTGCTCACAGTCATTGCATCAGCTGGGCTGTTGGTAACACTGCTGAATCTAAGGTTGATTCCTTCCGCTGTTTCCATGCGATTTTTTACAACCATCCTCCGCAACGCTCGAGGATCTCCGTCCGTCAGTGCAGGAGGTCTGTCTGATCTTGGTTTAGCTGCGGTTGTTCCTTCGCGTTTCCTCTTCACGTCACTACCAGTCGACTTGGGCAGCTTTAGTAGGGCTGAAATGTTCCTGACGGACATCTAGTGCAAATGGTTCAAATGGCTCTGAGCACTATGGAACTTAACTTCTGACCTCATCAGTCCCCTAGAACTTAGAACTACTTAAACCTAACTAACCTAAGGACACCACACACATCGATGCGCGAGGCAGGATTCGAACCTGCGACCGTACCGGTGCGCGGTTCCAGACTGAAGTGCCTACAACCGCTCGGCCACACTGGCCGGCTACTGACTAGTCCCCATTCGAAGTTACTGAGCTCTCCTGATCGATCAGTTACGCTACTGCTTCTCCACTGACAACACACTCCTCACCGCCTCTTATTATACTGATGAGTCCGCCTCTCGTGACATCTACCGGTCAATTTTTCATCACGTACTTCGGAACAGATAGTGATTTCGCTAAATTAAAAATTCTGTGCAATTATAGATATTGTGGCTTATACAATGACAGAAAAAACATCAAGAAGGAGTTCTGCCACATAAACGAAAGCTGGTACGCGTGTTTGTACATCTAAAAGATGATGTGTATTTAAATTTCGCGACAGTCGCATAAGAGTGGCATTACAACGATGCAAATCATGTTGCTTTACCTACACGCTGTGACTGTCGTGAGTGTTGGTTACCTTTGACATTGGATGAGGTGAGTTGATATTACTCAAGAAAGCCTTAAAGGAGACAAAGACGCCATTATCAATTACCGAGAGGGAAGACCGTCGTTTTCGGCGTATGGCTGTGGCACATCGTACTGTGTCTGCAGCAGCAATTCGAGTAGCAGTTGGCACTATAGTGACACAATGAACTGTTGCAAATGGGTTACTTCGAGGACAGCTCCGAGAAAGACGCCTTGTGCATATCACTGACCCCAAATCACCATCATTTGTGACTTCAGTATTGTCAAGCAAGAACTCATTGGAGGGCAGGGTAGATGTCTGATACTGTCTGGTTGCGCCTCGGTGGCAGTGATAGCCGCGTGTTGGTTAGAAGGAGGTCAGTTGAGGGCCTGAAACCAACCTGTCTGCTCCCTGGACATTCTGGACCAATATTTGGAGTTATGATATGAGATGCGATTTCGTATGACATCAGGAGCAATCTCGTGGTTATCCCAGTTTGTACCGGGTGATCAAAAAGTCAGTATAGATTTGAAAACTTAATATACCACGCACCGATGTAGATAGAGAGGTAAAAATTGACACACATGCTTGGAATGACATGGGGTTTTATTAGAACAAAAAAAAAAAACACAACAAAGTTCACAAAAGTGCGACAGATCTCATGCGATGATGATCGTGTGCTCAGCCGCCACTTTCGCCATGCTTGGCCTCCCAGGTCCCCAGACCTCGGTCGGTGCGATTATTGGCTTTAGGGTTACCTGAAGTCGCAAGTGTATCGTGATCGACCGACATCTCTATGGATGCTGAAAGACAACTTCCGACGCCAATGCCTCAGCATAACTCCAGACATGCATTACGGTGCTGTTCACAACATTATTCCTCGACTACAGCTATTGTTGAGGAATGATGGAGGACATATTGAGCACTTCCTGTAAAGAACATCATCTTCGCTTTGTCTTACTTTGTTATGCTAATTATTGCTACTATGATCAGATGAAGCGCCATCTGTCGGACATTTTTTGAACTTTTGTATTTTTTTGGTTCTAATAAAACCTCATGTCATGTGTCAATTTGCACCTCTCTATCTACATTATTCCGTGATTTATTCACTTTTCAAATTTATGCTGACTTTTTGATCACCCGGTACGTTAATCTGGTGATCTGACCTGTCGTGCTGCCATTCATCAATCGCATTGGGGTGTTTTCCAACAGAATATCGCTCGCCCACAAACCGCTGTTGTAACTCAACGTGCTCTACAGCGTGTCGACATGTTGCCTTGCCTGTTCGATCACCAGATCTGTCTCCAATCGGGCACATATGGAACATCACCAACAACTCTAGCGTCATCCGCAATTTGTATTAACCATCCTTGTATCGGCCGACTAAATGCAACAGGCATGTAACTCTATTCCACAAACTGACATCCGGCATCTGTACAACACAATTCATGTCCGTCTACAAAATGGTTCAAATGGCTCTGAGCACTATGGGACTTAACATCTGAGGTCATCAGTCCCCTAGAACTTAGAACTACTTAAACCTAACTAACCTAAGGACATCGTACACATCTATGCCCGAGGGAGGATTCGAACCTGCGACCGTAGCGGTCGCGCGGTTCCAGACTGAAGCGCCTAGAACCGCTCGGTCGCACAGGCCGGAGTCCGTCTACATGCTTACGTTGAACATTCGGGCGGTTACACCAGTTATTAACGTACCAGCATTTCACACTTGCAATGACTTAACTCGCGGTTACATTTACCTCTCATCTTGTAGTGTTGATCAATTAAATATGTCACCTAGGCAAATTTATTCGCGAAATTTCAAAAAGTCGATAGTAATTTTCGAGCGTTCCATCCGCAAATGGAATAAAAAGGGTATGGGAAAAACGAGGGAGGGGGGGGGGGGGGGAGAATGATTATCGTGCTCCACTCGTCACAAACTGCCTGTGGCTTACATGGTGGAAGTGGGAGTTACACGTGTGCAGGGGGAACCGCTAGACCCTTGACGCTGGCCCCTTGCCGCTGAGCGCCGTTAAGCGTAATTAGCCGCTCTGATGTTACGGCCGCATTTCGTCGGTAACAGCGCAACAAGTACGTTCGCTTCGTTTCATGGCTCACGTCCAGCCTACGAATCTGCAATACAGCACTTCCACTGAACCTTTTCCTAACAATTACTCATAACTATAGAAATTCCACAGACCTGTAATGTCGATTAACAGTGGACGTCACGGAACGGTACGGGACGGGACAGAACGTCATCTTCTGGGTTTCTTGGGAAACTACTTTGACGTTGTGGGTGAGAGTATTGTGTGTTCACCTTAAGCCACGTCCAATTTTCTAAAATGTATCCTTTGTTTTATCACCTCTGTTGCGTATTCATTTTTGTGACATGATTAGTTTCGATCAACTTTTGATCATCTTCAGATCTAAAACTCAAACAGAGAAAAAACTAACGACTTTATATTACTTTACAATAGGTAGAGAAGTGTTAGACAGCTAACTATTGCTTTTACGTATGTTGTTACGTTTGTAACTTGTCGAATCAGTAAGAAATACACGTCAGAATACTGTGGTATAGGCAGGTAACTGGAGGAGGGCAGAGAGGAGAATAGTGGGGCGAGGCGGCGTGGGATAGGGGATAGAAGGCAGGAGGAAGGAGTGGCAGGAATGACACGAGCTTAAATAATTTACATGCAGTACAATTTATATTAACACAAGGTCGCGTCTTAAAAGTTCGGTAAATGATCTTAGGAAATAAAAGGAAAGAATAGTTACAAACAAAATAGTTTTACTGACTTTCGAGGCAATCACAACTAGGTACATCACATTTCAAGCATCGGTTGTAAAGCTGTTGAAATTGTCAGCGAACCCTTCTTGTGGAATCGCAAGAAGCACCCTGGTCACGCGTTGTTGTACGAGGGGCATTCAATAAGCAATGCAACACATATTTTTCTCGGCCAGTATCGTTGAAAAAATGCGGTATTTGTTGTGCGACATCCTGGACTTCTACTGCTTCAGCCCCTATAGTTTCATGTAGTTCCGACAGGTGACTACGCTACGCTCAGCCTTCAAAATGGCGTCTGCAACGGAGCTGCGTTCCAATCAGAGAGCTGTCATTGAGTTTCTTTTGGCGGGAAGCCAGAGCATTACAGATACTGACAGGCGTTTGTAAAATGTCTCCGAAGACATGACAGTGAACAAAAGAACAGTGAGTCGTCGAGCGAAGCGTCTGTCATCATCGCAACAGAGTCGCGCCAACCTGTCCGGACTTCCGCGTGCCGGCCGGCCGCACACGGCTGTGACTCTTGCAATGTCGGAACGTGTGGACACTCTCATTCGAGGTGATGGACGGATCACAATGAGACACCTCGTTGTTCAACTGGACGTCTCTGTTGGCAGTGCTGACACACTCGTTCACCAGTTGGGGTTCCTCGCTGCCTTACAGAAGGCTGTAAAGAACAACGAAGGGCCGTGTGTGCAGGATTGCTTGCATGTTACGTGGCTGATCGTGGCAATTTTGTGTCGAACATCAGCACTGATGATGAAACACGGGTTTATCAATTCGTACCGGGAACAGAACGGCAATCAAGGAGGCGTCGTCACACCACCTCTCCTCCGAAGAAAAAGTTCAACGCCGCACCCTCAGCGGATAAGGTCATGCCGACTGTCTTCTGGGATTCTGATGGGGTCATTCTGTTTGATATCTTCCTTCGTGTTGCAGCGATGCTCTGAAATGTATCGTGCTACCTTCAGGAAACTGAAGGAACAACTTCAACGCGTTCGTCGTCACAAAAACGCAAACGAAATTCTCCTTCTCCATGGCAATTGAAGGCCTGATACAAGTCTGCGCACCGGAGATGAGCTCTCAAAACGTCTCTAGACTCTTCTTCCTCATCCACGGGTCTCGCATCTTCCGACTTCGATCTGTTTGACCCAATGAAGGCTGCATTCCGCGGGTAGCAATATGTCGGTGGTGGGGAGTGGTACCACGCGGGCACACAGATCCTCCCAGTAAGGTGGTGCGAGGCCGTCGCATGAAACGGAGACGGTTTTGTAGCCAAAAGAGTGGTGACTAATATGGTGTATTGGAGTCCTGAATAAAGCCAACCTGTTTCCACAGCAAAAAAATATTGTGTTACTCATTGAACGCCCCTGGCATATCCGCATCATTACGGTAAATGATACCGGTTGCTACCAATAAAGTCCGGAGAGGGAAGGACATGGTGTTCATCGCCTTCCCCGCCTCCCAAATATGTCGGTTCTCTAAATCTAATATCAAGACGATACTGATCACCTTTTTCGACAGCAAGGGGGCTTGATCCATGGTGGATTTCTACCCGAGAGAAGTGAGGAAGACGATGAACATCTTGTCATTGCCTGTCGCTGGGTCTCCGGACTGCAGCAACCGGTCTCATCTCCTGTGGTGATGCGGATACACAACAAAGCGTGACCACGGTGCTTCAGCCGATTTCACAAGAAGCCTTTCCTGACAAATTTCAACAGCTTTACGATAGATTTCGTAAGTGTATTGTAGCTAATGATGATTATTTTGAATTCCAATAAAGGTATTTTA
This sequence comes from Schistocerca gregaria, assembly GCF_023897955.1. Classification (NCBI taxonomy): domain Eukaryota; kingdom Metazoa; phylum Arthropoda; class Insecta; order Orthoptera; family Acrididae; genus Schistocerca; species Schistocerca gregaria. The sequence goes on along the minus strand of NC_064921.1, from coordinate 603,449,277 downwards.
TTTGTACCTCTCGTTTCCTTTATGTGTGAACTTGTCGGGACACAATTTGTATGACGCGTTTGCAAAAGAGATAGACCCACGACAAAATCATGGAATGTGGAAATTATGTAAAATAAATTTATTTCTAGGATATTAAAAGTTTAAAAGAATGAAAGTATAAAATTATAAAAAAGTAAAACAGTAAAATTTTAAAATTAGAATTATGTGCAGCAACTAAAATTACAAAAAGCGAGGGTGACATTTATAGCCATTTCTGTTTGCTTTTGCTTGGTGACGCATGCACGCCAGTCCACTCCTGCAAGCCACCAAGCCACAGTACCCTTACACGCAGCACGATATGGGTATGGCAGTTTGCATAAAAAGCCACATAGCTAAATTCAATAGTTATCTGTAATACTTTTCTACCTATTGTAAGGAAATGGAAAACGGATACGTAGTTATTTATTTGTTTTATTTTTGGATTTTAAGACGATCAAATATCGATCGAAATTAATCGTATCATAAAAATAAATAATTTGCAACTCAGACAGTAAAACAAATATTGAGTTCAGTTGCGGAATCTGTCGCGACGAATATATGTCTTTTTCGTGGCACATTACGTGGGTTTGAGGACTTCGATGTTTTTCCTATTAACGTTCTGTCACAAAAGAGGCCAAATGCTTGAAGTGAAAAAATATTTAAGTTTTACAATACCTGACACAGAAAAATTCCACGTGGGGCATAAATAAGAACATAAATAAACAGACGAAAAAAATTCACGAAAAGATCATTTTTTAACAGATGACGAGAAGTGCTACTGAAGGAAAAAAATGAAAGTCACTCATTTCGTTCTTAGGAAAAAAACCACAATGGATAATGTTAAAAGGCTCTAGGTGTTGACTTCTGAACAATATTTAATGTGTTTGTGAGCATGGATTTTCGTTAGTTCCGACTCGTTCCATGTGTGACCTCTTATTACCTCCCTTTCATCATTCCGTACCGTACTAAGTAAAGTGACGTTACGTTGACGTTTCGTCTAGTGTGAACACACCACAATTCGACGGCGACGTCACCTGTCTTTACTTTCCGTTGGCGTACAGTGTGAACCGATCTTTAAGAGTAGACTACACATGACAGTAGTTTGGCTTTCTAGATTTTAGTCCTGCGTGTCGGCTGCAGTCAGTAAAGTACCTATTCAGATATTGATGTTAGCAGTACTTCATGAACTGTACAACGTCATACTTCGTGTTCATTTATTTTGATCTGACGTTTGGAAAAATCCGAGGCGTCTCGTGTATGCGTCTGATTAAGAAATAATTTTGGCCATCAAGATAAATAGGTTACCAGTAACGCTATATAATGTTCGCAAGCTTAAAAGACAGTACTTGCAATGAGATTGTTTCAGACCTTTTCAGTACGCTGTAGATCATAGATATTGATAATTATGTTACTACAGGATTGCCAGTTACAGTAAAAGTTGCGCAGGTTTCTTGAAAATTGTGGAGATGCACCAATAGCAACGGGTGAGGTGTCGCAGCCAGTGACACGATGTCCGCATAACATACAGCAGCCGGTTTCAAACCACAATTCTGTCGTCCCCATACTGGTTCCAGATTATTCTAAGTAGTCCTTTAGGTGGCTGTCCGTAACTTTTTCTTTTTCCCCCTTTTTTTAACAAGGCTACAACCTGTTTCTTACCTGTCCCTCCTAATGTCAGCCTGTTTGTGACGGTCACGGTCTCCAACAAAAATGAAAAGATAATAAGTGTCTGAGAAATAATATAATTCTTGTGGAAATATAAGTGAGTTACAGCAAGTATCTTTTGACACGTCACACTTATCCATTCACACACTGCCGCTCCTTCCTACTTTCTCTCTCTCTCTCTCTCTCTCTCTCTCTCTCTCCCCTCTTGCCTCGCCTTCCACCCCCCCCCCCCCTCCCTCCCTCCCTCTCTCTCTCTCTCTCTCTCTCTCTCTCTCTCTCTCTCTCTCACACACACACACACACACACACACACACACACACACACACACATTCAAATGCTACGGTATCTCGTCACTCATTACATAGACACTTCTCAGCCTAGCGACGTGGATTCATCCATGATGATCGTGCCTGTTTATTAAATATAAGAGTAAGGAACCCAGAGACCGTAATTCAATGCTTGAAGGACTGCTGCTCTCCGCCGTTAGACACTCAGTGAGACGTGCAACTACATTTAAACATTTGTGAATAGAGTCAGAGTCGGAAATCGAATACTTGCCTTTACAGCTGAAGCAAAGCCGACTGCTGGGAAGTGTCCGTCGGAGCCACGGGATATATTCTGCTACTGAAGTGAAATGGCTTGAGATACGATCGCTATTCACTCGGTGCTAAACCCTTATCTCTATTTGGAGATGTGACCGTAAGGACGATATAAAACCTGATTAATGCTAAGCACGTATTTTACTCTGCTGAACAGCGGTGTATAAATTGAATCACTTAGGAAAAGTATTGCGCCTACTTCAAAAGGCAACGGAGTAAAGGCACATAAATGCCGGATTACAGTTTTGTAACAGCGTAACGGTAGATTAATTTCTCATCGTCGTACTGCACAAGCCACTTTAACTGATTAACAGAGTGGGAGTAACGTAAATATACTGTTATTTGAACGGCTACCTCTAAGGAGGGAGAGTAGTAGTTTAACTTTGCGTTTCGGTGCCAACGAATTCCTCAGGGACGGTGTATTGGCCTTAATGTTGCTAAGGAAACAGTACTGACATTCGCTTGAGCTGATGCTATGAAACTAACGAAAACCGCACTCAGAATGGATGTACGGGGATATGAACCGTGTTCCTTTCAAAAACAAATCCAGTGTCACAATTATTGCTCTATTGCACTCCGCAACTCGGTCACGCAGCGGAACTGAGGCTATCGCATCTATACTCTACAATTCTTTGGAAATTAAATGGCAGAGGGTACTTTTTATTATATCATATGTTGTGCTTGCTTTCTGTTCTATAAACGGATGTAGCGTATCAAGCGTGCAGTATATGCCTCTGTGAGAGTAGCTTCTTATTTCACCTTCCTTCGTTCGTGCGAAAGCAGTGTGTGATAACTTGAATATATTCGTCGAATCCGCCATGAAAATAATTTCTTGGACGTTAGAATTTTGTTTTCGTACACAAACTGCACCTTCCAAATATCTTACCAATGAATAGACGGTTTACCTATTGGTATAACTCAAAGGGAGGCACGGATACACGAAATGTTTTTGCTCACACGCAGTAATGTATTATAAACTGAGTTGTATTTCCTTGAAGAGTAGAATATGTCAGTTAAACCTTTCCGAGATAAGGGCCTGATAACGCTATGTACGAGAGCTGTTCGGAAAGTAAGCGCCGATCAGTCGCGAAATGAAATCCACAGTGAAAAAAAAAAAAAAAAAATTATTCGCTACAGTTAGCCACTCGTTTCAGCTAACTCTCTTAATAGAAGCCGCTCCGAATTAGACATTTGTCGTGGCGTTGTACAAACTTTCCAGCATCCTCGTCACAGAAAGCAGCCGCCTGTGCTTTCCTCCAATTCTCTATGCTGGTCTGACTTTCGTTGGTTGCGCCAAAATTTTGTCTTCGTGGCCAGCGGTTCATGTGAGCAGAGATCCACATCGGAGGGAGCCAATTAAGGGCTGTATTGTGGGTTATCAAACGCTTCCCATTGAAAACGGTGCAGGGGCATCTTCATTGCTCCTGCAGAATGCAGCCGAGGACTGACATGAAGAAAGAAACTCATGAAATTTATGTTATGTGGTCTGCATAGCTTCAGGCGACATCTCTCCCAGATCCACATACTTGGCGGGAGACACTGTTGTTTTAGGCATTTCTACATGATCACTTTGCACTCTGAACTGAAAAGACCGACGTGAAGCGATCGAAAGGAACACTAAAGACACTGCCCAACAAATCTGTGCAAAGTTCCATCGGATTGTCACAGTGGTTTCCATTTCGACCCTAATCGGACCTTAATTTCCAAATACGCCTCGTATATGTCTACTGTTCTATAATGTGCGAGAAGAATGGCTAACAGTTTGCAAGTGGATTAATTCGAACTCCAGGAGTTTCTATCAAAGAGAATCGATGAGTTACCAGACACACTAAATTATTAAAATATTTTCTTTTTGAAATTCCTACCTCTTACATTTCTCGTGATGCGATGAATGAGTCATTTATAGAATGTAAGAGGTGAGATTAGCATTTATCGTTGAACTGAAGCGTGCCAAACACGTTTTATTTACTGCTGGGATTTGAATCTTCCATATACACGAAAACACGTCCTGCACTCGCGTTATCAACAAACAGACACACATACACACAGGAATGTCAGGCGAATATGCGGGATTCTAATCGAGGACGTAGCACAGGTTGCCGCTACTACATCGTTATGCAGCTCTACCCATTTCCTTCGCATGAGATTGCATAAATAAAGTATCACCGTGCTCGGATCACAGCAACTGGCATTCAACATTATTACGCTTTTGCTTTGAACGTCCCGCAAGTTTCATAACTTTTGCGTGCTTCACTCATGCACTTTTCACACACTGATTTGGTCTAATTCATTTTTTGTCGAACCTGCTGCATCGTATTGAGTGACTGTATAACTTTAATTATTCTAAAAAAGTTGTCAGCTGAGATCTTCCGTTTTTATTCAGTCTATTGTCCTGCTTAAATAAGACTCTTTGGAGTTAGTTTAGCGAAGTGCCACTGATGTGCTGCAGTTTATGAAGATTGTAAATGCGGTACTTTACTTAATTGAAAGCAAAGAGAGGTGACATATTTCGAAACCACGCTAATACCAGCCGCTCTCAGTATTTCCACCGCTGCTATCACCTCCCAGTACGTCTTCATTCGAGGATTACGCTTCCATGAAATGAGTTTGCAGATGCTACACTGCGTTGTGGCACGATGTGCTTGGCGGTGCGGTAGCTGCTTAGTGCTGTCTGATGCGAACATCTCCCCGTGATTAAATAGCCTTTTCTTCGTCTATATTTATTTATGAATAATGATAAGCTATTCAGTTGCTGTAGGTGTCGAAGGAGCTTCGTGACGGAACTGATTAGAAAACGAGCGCGCTAGGGTCACACTATCTGAAAGTGAAAGCAGTCAGTGAAACCTGCAAACTTGTTGAGATGCAAATCGTGTCACGTTATGTTCGTGAACAGAGTGGATGAGGAATGGAACCAGGCCAGCGGGCTGGGGAACGCTGTACGGCGAATTGCGCGCTGCAACTGCTCGGGCTGCAGCTCAGCTTTCGAACACGGCAGTGGTGTGCTGTGAAGACACCAGGCATTCGGTGGAATGCACTGAAGAGCCAGAAGATGGGTGGAGACAAGAAAGCGTATCAGCGTACATTTGATTCGCAAGTACTGCCACAGATTTCCAGTATCGCATTTTAACTGTAACAGCTAGGATGAAGAAGGATAGAAGATAGGAGGCTGACGCCTGAATTTGTTTTGGTTTTTTTATCTATATTTTATACATGTACTGAAGTGAAGCCCAGGTTCACACTCGACTTACCCGTTACACAGATGTTCGCGAAACTGTACGTCACTTGTGTATGGACGAGAATACTCTCCTTTCCATGCAAGTGGCTGATGTGCGTATTATTTTGATAATATTCTACGAGATAAAATTGACTAACGAGTTACTTGTCTAAGTAGCTGTCGTCTTTACAAGGCAACAAGGCGTTGATACTCTTAGATGAGAACACTACCACTTGAGAAGATGTAAGAGGAGGGACATGCGACGGTCACGGTACTTTGTTATTCTGTATCAATGAAGATAAGTGTAGACCTCACTAATATTTCATTGACGGTTAGATATATCGAAATGAGGACTTAGGAAACTAATAGTACGCAGTTTAGTGGGTATTCTTCTGTAGCAGTAATACTCGTTTCTTCTCTGTTCAGACATTCATGTATTTTTAAAAGAATTTGAATAGTGTAACTTTTAGTGAAAGCATTCAAGAACACACTGAAGAAGCAATGATAATGCAAAACATCGTAAACGTTCAAAATGCCCCATTTTTAAACGTAGCTATATTATGTGCCGGAACAGAAAAGTGTCATCTCCCTTGTCACGTAAACACAGCATATCCTAAGGCTGAAAAGAACTTCTTTCATTGTAGCGTCATTGTATCGTAAAGCAGGGGTCACGGTTTCAGATTCCGCCCCGAGCGTGAGTGTTACAGAAATGAAAATTTCCAGTTACCAATATACATTTGTATTTTAAACAAATCGTCCGTCGGAAACTTCGTGTTCATGTGTGCTTCCTACACGAACGAAGAGCCAAATGTCGGAATAGGTCCAAATGGCTCTGTGCACTATGGGACTTCACTTCTCAGGTCATCAGTCCCCTAGAACTACTTAAATGTTACTAACCTAAGGACATCACACACATCCATGCCCGAGGCAGGATTCGAACCTGCGACCGTAGCGGTCGCGCGCTTCCAGACTGTAGCGCCTAGAACAGCTCGGCCACCATGGCCGGCTCGGAATAGGGATACATGCGTAGTGAATGCAAATTTATGAAACAATATGTAAGGAAAACGCATTGCAATGTAGAATTGTGAAACACGTTGAATCTGAATCACTTGTGTCATAATGTGCCTGAGCGAATAATGTCCAATGGCTAAAGTTTGTGTGCAGTGCATAGATATGAATCGTGCCAATATACTTAGGCCACGTATGGAGCACATGTTTCACCTACCTCCAGCATCAAGGAAATGTCAATGCGTTAATGCAGGCAAATGTGTGGGGTAAAAAGCTGTAGAAAGAACTCTAGGACTGAGTAGAATAAGGAGGGACTATTTTCAGCAGTTACGCAGAGAGGTAGACGCTGGCACAGGATAAACTAGTGTGGACGGCCGCATCAAATCACTTCTCGGGTTGGATGCCACGACAAACAGCATATTAAAAAGTTACAGAAATAAAAATTACCGGTTTCCAATATACATCTGTATTACAAAAAAAATTCGTCCGTCCGAAACTTTCAGCGTCCTTCTAATTCACTTTAGCACCGTAATTTTCTCTCAGAGCACAAGTCAGAAAATCTTTTGTGCCTTTTGGACTGGTTAAAGAGTCCAGTAAATTTAAAGGTGTTTATAACTTCACGACTGTGCCTTGCTCTATAAAACATACGCTAAGGAGACAAAAGTAATGTAGACCTCCTAATATCGTAACGGACCTCCTTTTGCCTGACATAGTGCAGCGGCAATTTGACGTGGCACGGGCTCAACAGGTCGTTCCAAGTCCCCTGCGGAGATATTGAGCGACGCTGCCTCTTTAGGAGTCTGTAAGTGCCGAAGCGTTGCCAGTGCAGGATGCTGTGCACGAACTGACCTCTCAATCATGTCCCATAAACGTTCGACAGGGCTCATGTTGGGCGGTACTGATGGCCAAATCATTCACTCGAATTGTCCAGAATGTTCATCAAACCAATCGCCGACAATTGTCGCCCAGCCACATGGCGCATAGTAATCAATTAAATTTCCGTCGTTGTTGGGGCCGGCCGCGGTGGTCTCGCGGTTCTAGGCACGCAGTCCGGAACCGTGAGACTGCTACGGTCGCAGGTTCGAATCCTGCCTCGGGCATGGATGTGTGTGATGTCCTTAGGTTAGTTAGGTTTAAGTAGTTCTAAGTTCTAGGGGACTGATGACCACAGAAGTTGAGTTCCTTAGTGCTCAGAGCCATTTGAACCGTTGTTTGGGAATATAAAGTCCATAAACTAGCTGCAAGTAGTCTCCAAGTAGCCAAACACAACCATTTTCAGTCAGTGACCAGTCCAGTTGGACCACAGGATCCAGTCCTTTCCATGTAAACAACGCCCACACTATAATGCAGTCATCACCAGTCTGCTTAGTGCCTTCTGACAACCTGAGTCCATGGCTACATGGGATCTGAGTCACACTCGAAACACACCATGACCTCTTACCAATTAAAATTGGGGCTCATCTGACTAGGCCACCGTCTTCGTGTCTTCTAGAGTTCAATGTGGTGACGAGCCCAGGAGAGGCGGTGTTGGCGATGTCGTGCTGTTAGGAAAGGCACTCACATTGCTCGTCTCCTGCCATAGCCCATTAACGCCAACTTTCGCCGTCGCACATTGATTTCTGCGGTTATTTAACACAGCGTTTTTTGTGTCGTCTCGTCACTGAGCCTTGTACCACGGAAGATAAGAACAGGAGGTTTTTTGATGGCTGGTATCCTCTTTCACTACACGCATATATTAATAGGGTTCTTTATTAGCTTAAATAGGAAGCTACTTAACTTAAGATAGTGCAGGCGTTGTGGTTCAAGCTCTTCCGAACCGGCTGGTCCCGGCGGAGGTTCGAGTCCTCTCTCGGGCATGGTGTGTGTGTTTGAACTTAGGTTCAAAATGTCTCTGAGCAGTATGGGGCTTAACTTCTGAGGTCATCTGTCCCCTAGAACTTAGAACTACTTAAATCTTACTAACCTAAGGACATCACACACACCCATGCCCGAGGCAGCATTCGAACCTGCGACCGTAGCAATCGCGCGGTTCCAGACTATAGCGCCCAGAACCGCTCGGCCATCCCGGCCGGCTTGTCCTTAGGATAATTTAGGTTAAGTAGTATGCAAGCTTAGGGACTGATGGCCTTCGCAGTTAAGTCCCATAAGATTTCACACACACATTCTTCCGTAACAGTTTAAGTTAGCCTCACTGATGGTGAAGTACAAATCCACTACGAAAACTGCTCTGGTCGCTAGGCACTGACTGTCTGTGACTGCAAGTGACTGGGCTCCGACTGCTGATTCGACTCTTGTCTGCAACTGACTGGGCCCTCCGGTTCTCGCGGCGGTCTAAATACTGGCGGTCGAGAGCGCTTTGGAGGCGCGTTTCTTTGCGGTTTGTCTTTGGCATATCTCCTGACAGGTTCGCTTGCTTCGGCGCCTACTATCGGCCTTCTCGCAGTCGCCTTACCGACCGGTGTGGCGACAGCTTACGCCAGCACGTTTTTGCTTTCTTTTATCACCGAGAACTGTGAAGGCCGTCGGCCACTACATTGTCCTTCGTGAGAGGTAATGCCTGAAATTTCGTTTTCTTGGCACAATCTTGACACTGTGGGTCTCGGAACACTGATTTCCCTTACGATTTCAAAAAAGGTATGTTCCATGCGTTTAGTTCCAAGTAACACTCTACGTTGAAAGTCTGTTAATTTCCATCGTGCGTCCTTCGTCACATTGGAAACGTTTTCGCATGAATCACGTGAGTGTAAATACAGCTGTGCCAGTACACAGCGCTTTTCTACCTTGTTTACGGCATACCACCGCCATCTTTATATGTGCATATCGCTATCCTATGACTTCTGTCGTCTCAGTGGACGCTAATGCTTACGGGAAAAACGGCAATACATGGATTTCCTCACCTGAAACGCCCAAAGGAATTTGCAAAATAATGCAAAATAATTTGCAACTGTAGTCCAATGATTTTGTCGGAAAGTACGGGGGGAGATGGTTTGCAGCAATTTCACGGGTGACATTTAAAAGCGGCTGGAAATGGCCTCGACTGCTGGTCGCTACCTTCAGAAAACGAAAACTTTTGACGTCTCGGGGACGCTCCGCGGTGAGCGTTTGCCGGCGCTGGCCTCTGCCAGTGCACAGTGGAGGGAGGGCCATCGACGACATCCCGGCGCAGGACGGCCGCGCCGGACCTCTCCCCGTTATTTACGGTCAACCTGGCGGCGCGCCGGCTGAAGCCGGCTTCTTACGTCACCGACCTTGACACTCCACGTTAGCTTCGTTAGTGTCGTCTCTGTCCATACCTGCGGATCAACATTTCTGCAAATGTCTTGCAGAACGAGCACTCGAGGCTCTATTATTTCGCCAAAAACTTCTTTCCTCTCTTTTTTTTTTTTTGGATCATCAGTCTCCTAAGTGATTTGATGTTACCCTTCTCCAATTCCTCCCCTTTGCCTACCTTTTTATCCCAGAGCAGCATTTGTACCAGGCATTCTCAAACACGAGGCCGTGCTGGAATGCACTGACTCCAATTTTTTTAAAGTGAAAACCCTTAAAGCTTTTTCAATAAAACAAACTTTATTAACATTGTAGATAGGTTGGTTGGTTAATTTTTTTTGGAGGGGGGGAGGGGGGAGGGGACCAAACAGCGAGGTCATCCATCCCATCTGATTAGGGAACGACGGGGAAGGAACTCCCTCGGGCCTTTTCAAACGAACGATCTCGGCGGTTACCTGAAGCGATTTAGGGCAATCACGGAAAATCTAAACCAGGATGGCCAGACGTAAGTTTAAACTGTCGTCCTTCCGAATACGAATCCAGTGTGCTAACCATTGCGCCACCTCCTTCGATATATAATGTACAGATATTTATTCTTCTTGTCCAAATGTTTATTTCTCAACATAGTCACCCTGACGACACATTTCACCCAACGAGAGACCAGGTTGGCGGTACCGTCACTGTAGCCTACTTGACTTGCTTGATGGAGCCACACCCTCACCTGCGCTTGCACCGTCAAAGTGTAGACCTCGAAGGCGATCTTTAAGTTTTGGAAACAGATGAAAATTGGACGGGTCAAGTCGGGACTGTATGGAGGACGATCGATGACAGTGAACCGAAAGCTTGGGATTGTTGCAGATGTCGCTCCCCACCGCTCACAGACACGGCTTTCATTCTCCTGTACATTTCAATTAGAAACACGTTTTCTGCGGTTAGAAACTCGATAACAGCATGCTGTTTCTCCCTCCCCGACACAGTTAGGTTATACACAGCCATATTACAAGCAACATTTCAGAGCCCTCTAGCGGCAGAGGGTTGGTTGTAGCTTGCGTCAGCGAAGTGGGAAAGTCGATCAATTGACATGCATTGACATGTAATACCTCAACCTTTACTGAGGACAGAATAAAAAGTTCGAAGGCTTTATATTTCATCACGCCCTCGTATTTATTGGGTTTATTCCTGTCTCTGTCTTTCCCTACAGTTTTTACTCTCTACAGCTCTCTCAAGCACCATGGGAGTTCTTCCCTGATATCTAAACGCATAGCCTTATGATCCCGTCTCTTCTTCCTGTCTGTGTCTTCCACACATGCCTCTCCTTGCCTCTTATGCAGAGAATCTCTTCATTTCTTATCAGCCCACCTAATTTTCAACATCCTTCTATAGCACCACATCTCAAATGCTTCGATTATCATCTTCTTTTCTAGTTTTCGCACAGTCCATGATTCATTACCACACAATTCTACGCCCTGAACGTACGGTCTCAGAAAATGTATTCCTCACAAAGGCTAATGTTCCTTACTAATAGACAGTTTTGGCCCAGCATGCTCTCTTTCTCTGTCCGCTTTCTATGTCTTCCTTGCTTCGCCAGTCGGGTGTTATTTTGTTTACAAAGTAGCAGAATTCCTTAAGTTTGTCTACTTAGTGCTCTCCAGTTTTTATGTTGTCATTAATCTAACTTCTGCTAGTCCTTATTACTTGAGTCTTTCTTCGCTTCACTATTAATCCGTATTCTGTATTTATTAGACTGTTCATTCTACCCAACATCTCCTGTACTTCACTTTTACTGTCATCAGGTAATGCAAACATTATATCCTACCAGCTTGAATTTTAACTCCATTAATGAACCTTTCTTTTATTTCCATCACTGCTTCTTCATTGCATAGATTGAACAGTGTAGGTCACAGACTACAAACTCCTTCAAATCCAAGAAATTCGTTCTTGGTCTTCCGGTCTTATTTTTCCCCTCTTTCTTTTCGTACATATTGTATATTATTCGTTGTTTCCTATAACCTGCACACAGTTTCCTTTGAACTTCGAAAATACTGCACTATTTTATAGTTTCGAACGCTCTTTCCAGTACGGCAAACCCTATGACTGTGCATTGATTTTTTTTAAAGTCTTGATTCCATTATCAAACGATATGTTAGACCTGCCTCTCTGGTGTTTTTTCCATACGTAAAGCTACATTGATCGTTATCCAAAAGATCCCCAATTTTCTTGCCCATTTTTCTATATGTCAGTTTTGTCAGCAGCTTGGATGCATGAGATGTTAATCTGAATGTGCGATAGTTGTCGTTCTTAACTGCCCTTGATATCGTCTACCTACAAATCTTTAATGGTAGCTTTCATCATAGATCGAAATCGGATCGTGAGAGGAATATAGGAAGCGAAGTTTGGTTCAAATGGCTCTGAGCACTGTGGGACTTAACTTCTGAGGCCATCAGTCCTCTAGAACTTAGAACTACTTAAACATAACTAACCTAAGGACATCACACACATCGATGCCCGAGGCAGGATTCGAACCTGCGACCCTAGCGGTTGCGCGGTTCCAGACTGTAGCACCTAGAACCGCTAGGCCACCCTGCCGGCGAAGCGAAGTTTACAGCGAGTTATAAAGAAAAATGTAAATTTCCCAAAATCATGCTAATGACAGGGCTTTAATCCTCATTTAGGGAACTCCATTATAAGAACACAAGCATCAAATCTGGATTCCGTACAGGCTGGTGTAGATCTTTCGAGATGTCAAAAACCCGAAAGAAGATTAGGGATTAACGGCCCGTCTACAACAAGACCATCAGAGACGGAACGCAAGGACGGGTGGGTAAAGAAATCGAACGTGCCCTTCCAAAGCAAGCACCCCGGCTATCGCTTTAAATGATTTAGGCAAATCACTTGAACTTAAACATGATTAGCGTCGCGGTTATTGGTAGTCCTCTCTTCCAATACGACACCACTGCCTTGCGTTCATAGCTGGTTTCGGTACGGGAGGAATGACAAAAAAATGTAACGATCATGTGGTATTGTTGGCCGGGAGAACGCACCCAGGGAAGTTCGGCCGCCAGTTGCAAGTCTTATTTCACTCGACGCCACATTGGGCGACTTGCGTGTCGGTAATAATGATGAAATGACGATAAGGACAACACAACACCCAGTCCGCGAGCGGAGAAAATCTCCAATCCGACCGGGAATCGAACCCGGGACCATGGTAGATAAACACGTTACCACATGTATCTTACTCTTTATTGTTAGTTGTACTTGGTTGCAGAGAATGTACCATGAAATTCTTTGTTGATCCCTTCACTCGGTATTTTATTACAGAGATTAGCCCGCTGTCTGACCGAGCACGCTGAACTACCGTGCCGGCGCAGTCAGATAAGCAGGCGAATTGTATCAGGAAGACGCGACACAAATATGAATCCAGTTTCTTACCGCTGCCCCACTTCAGCTGTGTCGCTTGCACCTTATCGTCAGGGCGAGCAATTCTCACCGCATATTTTTGTTGCAGAACAGGTCATGATCGTAGACAGTGTCACGCAAGTGCCGCTAAGCCAGTTCTACAGGACTGGTAGTAAGAATACGTTAACCTTCAAGCAGGGTCATGGCGTGAATTCTACAGTTATCATACCTACAGAAATGCCTGTTCTCGCAATAAGGCAGGCCCACTCGTTCCGTTTTCCATTATTACTTTTATTTAAAGCTCCTCGAGTACCGATGTCAGTCTGAGAGACCGTGATCAGACTGAATGGCTTTTTTGCAGGCAGCAGTTTAATGTACCTTCTGTAACTCCCCCGCCCCTTGTCCCCTTTCATTTTGGAGTCAACAGAGTAAGCTATGTGAAAATACCAATTGTGGTAGCAGCATGACCCATCCACTTAACAGTAACAGCCCTACTTATTGCTGGTTCCAAGCGTAATTAACCATTATTGCGTTTTAATGTGGAACGTGTCATTTATTTCATAAAAATAACGCATTTCATCAGTCTCGTACACCTAAATACTGGCTTTTTCTATGACAGGCTTGCATCTACATTTATTTCAAACTAATTATAATTCTACGTTTATTAAGTAGTTTTCGAAAGAACTATTATAAACAAAAAATATGATGGAAACCTTGACATGTGAACTTCGCTCGAGACACCTTAAAAATGATATCGGCAGAAGGAATGTGGAGCAGATACGAGGGTTATTCAGTAAGAAACGCAAGCCAGTTTTATTCAGGATTCAAATACCCCATATTATTCCCCACTCTTTTGGTTACAAAACCCTATTTTTCAAAATGTTCAAATGTGTGTGAAATCTTATGGGACTTAACTGCTAAATCATCAGTCTCTAAGCTTACACACTACTTAACCTAAATTATCCTAAGGACAAACACACACACCCATGCCCGAGGGAGGACTCGATCCTCCGCCGGGACCAGCGGCACAGTCCATGACTGTAGCGCCCTAGACCGCTCGGCTAATCAGGCGCGGCTCCTATTTTTCAACATAATCTCCGTTCAATGCGACGACCTTAGGCCGCCTTATTGGGGGTGTCTATATGGCCGCATGGTATCCCTCTACTGGTCGAGGTCGGGGCCAACCTCCTGCTGCGTCAGTAACCGCCCCCTCATTCACGTACTGCTTTCCGCGGAGTATATCCTTCATTGGGCCAAATTGATCAATTCGGAAGGTGTGAGATCAGAGCTGTAGAGGACTCATGCTTCACTGCCTCTGACGATGCTCGACAAAAATTATCACGATCAGCCTCTTAACGCGCAGGCAGTTCCACACATATCGTCCTTCGCTGCTCTTTACGCTCTTTGTTAGGCGGCGAGGAACCCAGCGGCCACACGACTTTGAATAACCCAACCGGTGGACGAGTGTGTCAGCACTACCAACAGATGCGTCCAGTACAGCAGCGAGGTGTTGATTGTGATCCAACTATTACCTCGAATGAGAGTGTCCACACGTTTCAACATTGCAGGAGTCGCACCAGTGTACGTCTGGCCGCCACGCGGGAGATCGGACACGTTTGCGAAACCTTGTTTGCGATGATGACAGATGCCTTGCTCAAATACTCAAAAATGGTGCAAATGGCTCTGAGCAGTATGCGACTTAACTTCTGAGGTCATCAGTCGCCTAGAACGTAGAACTACTTAAACCTAACCTAACCTAAGGACATCACACACATCCACGCCCGAGGTAGGATTCGACCTGCGACCGTAGCAGTCACGCGGTTCCGGACTGAAGTGCCTAGAACTGCACGGCCACCTCGGCCGGCCCAAATACTCACCTTTCGTTTGTTCTCTGCCAGGTGTCCGCACATGTCCTGCAAGCCCCTATAAATACCTGCATTGCTCTGGTTTCCCAACAAAAAAAATCAATAACACTGCTCTGCTTGGAACGCCCCTTCGTTATAAACGCCATTCTGAAGGTTACGGATACCTCCGTCACGTATCAGAAGTTAACGAATCTACAGGGCGTGAAGCGGGAATATTTCACGGTGTCCCACAACAAATTTCGAGTTATTCCAATGGAAACTGGCTGAGAAAAAAGTGTGTTATATAACTTATTGAACGCCTCTTGTACATAATGAAGTGGAGCGAGTCTAGCTGAAGGATATGAAATGCACATGAACAAAAACAACACCAAAGGAATAGTGTGTACACTAGATCCAGATGTTCGATGGCTACGTGTTCAAATGATTCAAATGACTCTAAGCACTAAGGAAACTTAGAACTACTTAAACCTAACTAACTACGGGCATCACACACATCCATGCCCGAGGCAGGAACCGTAGCAGCAGTGCGGTTCCGGACTGAAGCGCGTAGAACCGCTCGGCCACAACGGCAGGCGGCTACATGTTAAAGTTGTATAAGAGACATTTGAAGGGGTGAGCGAATTTTATAATCTAGGAAGCAGAAACATAAAGGAAGACGCCCGAAAGACATAGTAGCAGTGGCTGCTCAATGTAAACAAATAGCTGCAAACAATACTGAAATATACACGTTCACGCCAAAGAAGGAGTGATGAAACACCTTTTTTTGGAGCATGGCTTTGTTTGGGTACGAAACGTGAATAATAGAGAAGACAGAAAATAAACAACTAGAAGCTCCCGAAGTCTGTTGTTACGAGAGACTTAAAAATGAGATGGGTTGATCCAATGAACGATGGAGACAGCCTACGACGAGAAAAACTGCAAAATAAAGAACATAAGGAAACGAAGAGATGTGAATCGATAGTGAGAAAAGTGTATTTGAAGCGATGGTCGAGGAAGAGAATTGCTGAGGCAGACCTGTAATCACTGACGATCTAAAATGTTTTGACGAACTCCTTAGCAGCGTGTTGGTTCACCTTCGGAAGCACTACAGCAGTCGTTCTGCGTGGACTTGATTTCACAGGTCATCAGTATGTTTCCGGAGGCATGCAGCACCACGAGTGTACGTACAGGTCACGCAATTCCAGTAAAATACCGACCGTTGGTTTGAGGACGCTGAGCTGGCACCCGACAGCGTCACAGGTGCGTCACACTGGATTCATATTAGGCTGATTCGGTGGCCAATACAGACATGAATTCACTGTCGTGATCCTCCAGCCATTGTAGTACGATTCTGGCCTTGTGACAATGACAGTTACTCTGCTGGAAGGTGCTATTGCCGCCGGGGAAGATATAAAGCATGAAGAGATGGAGGTGGTCCTCAGTTATGTTCCCGTAATCCATAGTCGTGATGGTTCAAAAAATGGTTCAAATGGCTCTGAGCACTATGTGACTTAACATCTTAGGTCACCAGTCCCCTAGAACTTAGAACTACTTAAACCTAACTATCCTAAGGACATCACACACATCCATGCCCGAGGCAGGATTCGAATCTGCGACCGTAGCAGTTCCGCGGTTCCTGACTGCAGCGCCTAGAACCGCACGGCCACAGCGACCGGCAGGCGTGATGGTGCCTTGAGTTACTACCACAGCGCCCACAGCAGCTCAGGTTAATGTCACCCATAACATAACACTGCCTCCACCGTGGCGCGGTCATGTTTCGAGTAGCCGTTCGCATAGATGACGGCGCTTCCGGACACTAATATCGAATTGTTGTAATGTGGAACGCGATTCATCCGACCAGGCGGCACGTTTGGATTGATTGATTGTCCTAATCGTTGAGCCCATGACTACTGCAGTCGTTATTGACAATGAGATTGTGTCAAAACGGGAAAGCAAAAGGTTCGTCTGCAGCGGAGCCCCATGATCAACAGTGTGCAGTGAACTGTGTGACCCTAAGCAATCGTACGTGTTCCATGTTCAGATCGCCTTCTAGCATGCTTTACAGAGCGAGCACGCCTCAGACCGCCATGGTCTGCCTTGAGACGTGGATGTCCAGCAGCTTGTCACCTACTCGTGGCTGCACACTACTTCATCCAATTTCGCGAGGTCTCACGCCAGTAGCTCGCGGAGAGACAACCACCGTTTCCGAGATACCCCCTCCCAGGCGCCGAGCCATGACAATCAGCCCTATGTCAAAATCGCGTATGTCAGCAAATTTCCCCACTTGCGGTCTTTATCGTCGCTAGAATAACAGAATAATTCCTCATTCGTCTCTTCTCTGGTTATCTACTTCGTTTAGAGCGTCACATGCCCGCAACACCACCGAACGGCCTGCCAACTCGCGGTGGATTATGGTCACAATGTTTCGAACAGCACTTGCAACCTACATCCTCAATTATTTGCTGGATTTATTCAAATCTCGGTCTTCCTCTGCAGCTCTTACCCTCTGCAGTATCTTAACAGATACCCTATAATCCTGTCCCTTCTTCTTGTCAGTGTTTTGCATACATTCTTTTCCTCCACGATTCTCCAGAGAACCTCACCTCATCAGTATGCCTAATTTTCAATATTCGTCTCTAGCACCACATCTGAAATGCTTCCATTCTACTCTGTTCCGGTTTTTCCATAGCCCATGTCTCATTAACACACAATGCTGTGCTGCAAATGTACTTTCACAAAAACTTTTTTCACAAATTAAATGTTGGATACTTGTATACTCGCCTTGGTCAGGAATGCTCTTTTTGCCAGTGCCAGTCTGCTTTTGACGTCATTCTTCCTGCGTCCGTCATTGGTTATTTTGCTGCGTAGGTACTAGAATTTATTAACTTAATCTACTTTGTGGTCTCCAATTCTGATTTTAAGATTCTCGCTGTTCTTATTCCTGTTACTTCTCATTACTTTCGTCTCTCTTCGATTTACTCTCAATCCATATTCTCTACTCATTAGAATATGCATTCCAGTCAACACACCCTGTAATTCTTCTTCACTTTCACTGGGGATAGCAGTATCATCAGCAAATCTTATCATTAACATCCTTGCACCTTCAATTTTAATTCCGCTCTTGGACCTTATTTTTTCAATGTATAGACTGAGCAGTAGGGGCGAAAGACTACGTCCCTCACACCCTTTTCAATCCGAGCACTTTGTTCTTGGTCCTCCACTTTTATAATTCCCTCTTGGCTCTTTCACATATTGCATATTATCCGACTTTCCCTATAGCTAACCCCCATTTTCTCAGAATTTCGAGAATCTTGCGCCATTTTACACTGTCGAACGTTTTTTCCAGGTCGACTTATACTATGATTGTGTCTTGATTTTTCTTCAGTCTTGTCTACTGTCAACCGCAATGTGAGATACGGATTTCTACTACCTTCACCCTTCCTGAAGTCGAACTTATCGTCATCTAACAGATTCTCAATTTTCTTTTCCATTTTTCTGTATATCATTCCTATAACTTGGGTGCATGAGGATTATACGATAATTGTGGCACCTGTCGACTCTAGCAGACTTCGGAATTGTGTGCATGATGGGTACACAGGGGAGATAATCGACGACACGGCTTGCAGGAGATAAGCTAAAATGCGGATGATATTTGGTTAGGGAGAGGAGTGACGAACCGCTTTAAGCCAGCACGCGGAGCTGCAGGGAGCACGTGTTCCTGCTGGCGGTGTCAGCGGCTGAGCCGGCTCGCCTCCGGCAGCCTCATCGGCCCGCTGTCAGTGATGGCGGCTATCGGCGCTCTGGATCTACAGTCACGACTTTGCTCCGCGCCACAGCCGCTGCCGCTGCCGTGCCGAGGTTGATTGCACTCTTTAGAATTTCGGGTGGGGGACCGACCGGCGCGGCTCTTAATTGCCTGCTGCCGGCTGCCCGGCGTGTGGGCGAAGTACAGGGACCTCGCTCCGGACCTTCGCTTCTGCATCCTCGCCGTACTCGCGGATACACCGTAGGCTAACTCGGCTCTCCAGAGCACAGGTTCAAATGCGTGTTCCGCGGGACTCTTAAGTTCCTACTTAGGCAGAATAAGAGGACAGTAACACACCAGAAATTCAAAATAGCGAAAGATATAAAAATGTCGAATTAAGTCGGGTGAGGGTGAGGGAATTAGATTAGGAAATGAGACACTTAAAGCGGTAAAGGAGTTTTGCTATTTGGGTAGCAAAATAGCTCATGATGGTCGAAGTAGAGAGGATATAAAATGTAGACTGGCAATGACAAGGAAAGCGTTTCTGAAAAAAAAAAGAAGGTTAACATCGAGTATTGATTTAAGTGTCAGGAAGTCGTTTCCTTAAGTATTTGTATGGAGTGTAGCCATGTAAGGAAGTGAAACGTGGACGATAAATAGTTTAGACAAAAAGAGAATAGAATTTTTCGAAATGTGGTGCTACAGAAGAATGCTGAAGATTAGATGGGTAGATCACATAACTAATGAGGAGGTACTGAATGGAATTGGGAGAAGAGGAGTTTGTGGCACAACTTGACTAGAAGAAGGGATCGGTTGGTAGGACATGTTCTGAGGCATCAAGGGATCAACAATTTAGCATTGGAGGGCAGCGTGGAGGGTAAAAATCGTAGAGGGAGGCCAAGAGATGAATACACTAAGCAGATTGAGTAGGATGTACGTTGCAGTAAGTACTGGGAGATGAAGAAGCTTGCACAGGATAGAGTAGCATGGATAGCTGCATCAAACCAGTCTCAGGACTGAAGAACACAACAACAACAACAACAAAGAAATGTAGCTAACTTTTTTTTCGTGTAGTTCGGAGTACTCTGCTTCTAGTTGCTCCGAGTATTATTTAATAAGACCATTCCACTCACATCGCTGGGGGAAACCTGCCGGGAGTAACAAAAGTGTAAGTTGGAAGGGAGCAGTGTTCAACCACTTAAGTTCCAGATACCTATTACTTTCAGTGAAAGAATACGAGATGACTAGAAATGAATGTATACGTTTCTTTAAAGTCAGTACCGCCATTAGATTCTTGTTTATTTACAGTTTACTTGATTCAGTCAAGATGGTGTACACAGTAATGAAACAAATGGCTCTGAGCACTATGGGACTCAACTGCTGTGGTCATCAGTCCCCTAGAACTTAGAACTACTTAAACCTAACTAACCTAAGGACATCACACACATCCATGCCCGAGGCAGGATTCGAACCTGCGACCGTAGCAGTCGCACGGTTCCGGACTGCGCGCCTAGAACCGCGAGACCACCGCGGCCGGCAGTAATGAAACAAACCAGTAGGCTCTGCCAGAAATATCGACTCTTAGACAATGTGTCTAATAGTATATTTTAATACGACAGTATGCCATCCTAGGTAATTTATAACACTTAAAACACTTCATAATGGCACTTTGAAGCCGAAACCATGATTGTGTATGTGTAAATGTAACACTGTAAATAAACAAGTCTAATGGCGGTACTGACTTAAAAGAAATATATTATGACTGTGGCCCCGCATTAAGAAAGAAATATTGAATATATATGTGTTGTCTGTTCTCTCGCGCATGTCTCAAAGAACAGGCACCACGTATATATAATTAAGGTGAGGACGGTCAATGATATGTTCCGTGCGGATGCACACCAGTCTCGAACTCTTACCGGAATCGGCGATATGCCACGAGTAATGTTGATAATTATTAAGGGGAACTACATTAGTACTGCGTGGATAAGTTGAGAGATTGGGTCTGACGGGAGGCTCACTAGGATCGTGGTTGCAGTTTCGGTGACCACTGTGTCCGGATGTCCTAGTCGTCAGAGCATCTGCCATGTAAGCAAGAGACGCGGGTTCGAATCCTTGTCCGGCTCAAGTTTTCAACTTTCTCCATTGACTTAAATCAATGCCCACTCGCAGCCAATATCCGTAATTTATTTGTGTCCTGAAGAAATGATGGAACCCCAGAATCAGGACAGAAATTCATCAACTACGCTACACCAACAGTGGCACTCCAAAAGCTACCAATCGGTGTGTGACCGAGCGTCAATCACTCTTGTCCTTCTCTCTTTCACGTTTCCTCGTCCTTTTCCTGTCCCATTAGTGGGCGATATGCGGGAAGAAAGAATACCGAATTATCTCCGTACATGCCCGACGTATTCTTTTCTTTTTTTTTTTTCAGCGTCTTGACCATCACGTGACACAACGCCTCGCCAGTCAAATCCCTCGCCAGGTGCCCAGTCCTGCTACGTAACTACGTTAGCTGCCAGAAACTAAAGAAATGATAAAGGAAAACAGAACAGCCTGTCACAACAGCAACAACAGCTACAGCCTAAAGAAGACATAAGGGCGCACTCCGATCCATTACAGCACTTCATAACAAGGCAGAGACAATGGTAACGCTGTAAACATTCAGCCTGCGCTCTGTTGCTCTCGTGCTAACTAAACGAGCCCATGACGAATCGCCCACTGAATCCTCCTTGTCGGTTCTCCGAATCTTGTAAAGCTTGCTGTGTGTCATTTTTGTGATCAATCGGCTTCGTTGTAAGAAAATGGTGTTGTATCTGATGTACACCAACTAACGATTCCCTGAGTCTGCGTTCATTCGACATAATTCTGAAATGTTCTAAAGACTTACGAACTAACACGGTATTAACCCCAGCAATAACAACGTATTTTCCATAACACGCCTTAACGCGTGGTTACTTTACGTCCACCATAAAAAATTGAAAAAAATTAGTTAACTGTTGTTGACTTTTATTAACAACATACTTTTTAAAGAGACACTGGTGAGTAAGTAACGTCCTGAACATGTAAATCTTGAATACGACATTCACTGGAGAAAGTGACATCTCCTACTATTAAATTTTTGGTTTAAGTTTAACTGAAAAATTTAAAACATTTATGGAATATGTTAGAAGAATTCGTTATAACTGATAAAAAATATCTAAATTTTAAAATATAAAGTAACTGATTAGACTACAATATTCTCGAAAGATGGCACAAAGTGACATATATGGGATGCAAGTTTTGTCCCAGTTGTGAGTTTTTGTTAAAGGTAAACCGGGCGTGATAACATTTATATTAACGGGAGTCGGCTTCTCAATGTGAAGGAATAAAGCGATAAAGATAACCCACTTTATTCGACATCACTCTTAACTGATGATAAAATTTCTTTTGGCAGTGACAACAGATTCCACAAAGCCATTTACAATTCATAGACAGCTGAAAAGTTCTGAAATTGTTAGCTTGTGATAAACGTAATATAAACTAGCCTCATCTCTACCAAAATTGTCATGGAAGATGAAGAGGCAGAGTGAAGAAGTAAAGTTCAAGAATGATTTAAATGGCTCTGAGCACTATGCGACTTAACTTCTGAGGTCGTCAGTCGCCTAGAACTTAGAACTAATTAAACCTAACTAACCTAAGGACATCACACACATCCATGCCCGAGGCAGGATGCGAACCTGCGACCGTAGCAGTCACGCGATTCCAGACTGAAGTGCCTAGAACCGCTCGGTCACAGCGGCCGGCAAGACGTTCAGTCCTTTTGGTGATATCGTTTTCGTAAACGAAAGATGTTAATCGGAAATTAATTTGCCTTGGTAGACAGGTACTCTAAAATTACCGATATATATATAAAGAATGTTTATTTTCAATGAGGTAAAATGTGCTTTTGCGATTGCAACAAGTTCTAAAATGAACAACAGGAAAATAATGGAGAATCCATAAAAATGAAGGTGAATTTGTGAGAAAAATGGCTTCCTGTAAGATGCTAGAGAGGAATAAGAACAATAATCAATTAGTCACTATCAGCTAAAAGTTTTAGCTTGTATATAAAAAATCATATAGTTGCACAAATAATAAAACTTGAATGTGAGACAAAAAAAATAAAATTCGTACCGAAAGCATCTGACCTGTAAAAGGCAAATAATATAACTTATAACCTTTCACGGCCGGGAATGGCACAATTGACAAAATATCCCGGGCTATTATGCCGTGGTAGAATGGATTTCGAATTAAAATCCAACGTTTCATCCTATGTTCTTTAAGGGTCTGATCACACCCTTGCAATAGCGAATCAGGGTGTGAATCGGACAATCAAAAAAGCTACGATCCCCCTTGAAAATGTTCTCTGCATATGGGGGCGAAACATTGGATTTTAATGTGAAAGTCATTCGACCACGTCATAATAGCCCGAAATATTTTATTAATTGTGGAAAGGTAAATAGGCAGTCCAAAGAAAAGTTCAACTGACCATTGAAGAAAGGAGTCATGCGACATGGGCATATGAAAGAGTACGAAAGAGGCCAAAACTGTAATATTTGAAAGCTATTACTCTACTATTTTTATGTCAATATTTGGATTCAAAATCTGTTAACCGAATCAAAAATGGCTCTGAGCACTATGGGACTTAACATCTGTGGTCATCAGTCCCCTAGACTTAGAACTACTTAAACCTAACTAACCTAAGGACATCACACACATCCATGCCCGAGGCAGGATTGGAACCTGCGACCGTAGCAGTCGCGCTGTTCCGGACTGAGCGCCTGAACCGCGAGACCACCGCGGCCGGCGTTAACCGAATCGCTGACAGTGAGGACGTAGACGGTCCCAGAAGTCTCGAACACAAACTCAGAACTGATGTGGTAGTACCTACTAAGTTTTCTCGACGTACACCTCCGACAAATGGTCATACTGTATTCATAAATCCATAGTTTGATTTGTAGTTTAAATGTTTAGTTTCGACACACCAGAGAAAGTAACCTCTTGTTAACAGAAAATACGAGCCAGGAGGAATAGTCCAGTCTAGGTGTATACTTTACATGCGTAAACTGTTGACGCGTTTGTCAGTGACACAAGTTGCCTTGATCAGTAGTTTCTGTAATGATAAAAAGTTAGCACTAGATTTGTCTCCATGTGACATGTAAACCTAAATGAAGCTGATACATTCTGTGTAAAGAGAATGTTAATGACCACACGTAATGGAATGCAGGGGGTACCTCGTAGATGGGACGGTGTTTGATACTGGATAAACTGAACAGTTACTTGCCAAGGGCTCCGGGAGTCCTGAATCAGTATCTGTCCCATGTTAGACCCAATGACTACGTGAGGGCGCCCACATGCACTCGTTATGAAAGTTTCGGCCGACATGATAAACCGCACGTAGCGAGAACCAACGTGTCGTAAGTCACACGCTGCTCGAAGCCACTATTCCTTCACTTCCGGGCAAACCTGGTAATGAAAACATGGTCAACTTTCATACACGTGAGCGCAAAGAGAGTGCAAACGGCATAATGAAGGTCGCTTGTGTTATATTCTATATATAGAATATCATCTACATATAGGAAACTCACCAATGAGACCCATAAGATCTTCCACTGTCGTTCCAACGTTCTGGTTAAATAATTTTGCGATCCCTTGGTCTCTGAGTTATTGGGTAACATGGAGAGTATCAGCAACTCACAGCATCTCAGTTACGTGTACACGTATATCTATGGGACATTTTCAATTCTTGGTTGCATGAGGTTTTTTTTTTCTTTTTCTTTTAAGAAGCATACTGTGAGCAGAAATGAGTACTTGTAGAATTGCTACTGCATTACACTATGGACTATGACGTGAACTCCATTCTATTTCCGAGCGAAAAATGCTGAAGACCCATAAATCAGTTATAGTGGCAACGTGACTTCCATTCCAAACATGTTGGCGTAAATTTCTAGGTCCAGAAGATGACATGTGGGGTGTGCCTCTAACTCCGTTTAATGCGATTCAGTAAAACTTCCTTACAGTAGCACATCAGGTGAAATCTACAGCTTTTTTTCATTGCCATGATTTCTTATGAGTGCCTACATCGCTAATATCGGCGAGCTCCGTTTTTTTTAAGCCTAGCTACAAAAAATAGCGTCCTGATTATGAACGATTACCTGCATCATCAAAGTTTCTACTTCAAGAAAGCGACCAAGCTCACAATCTCTTGAAGAGGTGAAAACTTAGTTTAACGGACGCTTTGGGACTCCTTTCAATACATAAATTTTTTACGTGTAGACGGAAATTAGTTACAAGGCTGCAAAAGTCTTGTAACCAGTTAATCGGTTCGATACCCCATTTTAATTTCCAATGCGGCAAAATGTTATAGCCCATAACGATCGGTTCAGTTCTGTGAACACTCCAATATATATCCTTAATAAAAAATCGTTTGGACCGACATAAATAGCACAGTGATTAGAAGATTTGTATGGAGAGTGACAGAACATTTGCGAAGAGAGTGTTGTGGAATAGTTTGATAGTGACAATGGCCACTGAACTGCTGCATTCTGAGTTTACGTCCTATCTCGAGATTTAAAATATCAGTGCAGATTTAGCCGGCCCGAGTGGCCAAGCGGTTCTAGGAGCTACAGTCTGGAACCGTGCCACCACTACGGCCGCAGGTTCGAATCCTGCCTCGGGCATGGATGTGTGTGATGTCCTTAGGTTAGTTAGGTTTAAGTAGTCCTAAGTTCTAGGCGACTGATGACCTCAGAAGCTAAGTCCCATAGTGCTCAGAGCCATTTTTTTGAACTGCTGATTTAATTCAATAAACACTACGCTTCAGAAAGAAAAATGTCATTCCGGAATTTCCTGTTTGTTATGAATGCAGATTTAATTAACTATGGAACGACAAGCCCCCCGTCCCCTCCTCTCTCTCTTTCTCTCTCTCCCTCTCTCCATCTTACGTAAGGCAAAAGGCTTTCGCAGTTGTCGTCATTAACCTGTCCTCCTACCCTGTCACTGCAGAAGTTTTATAATAGCTTTCTCTCCCTTCGTGATATTGATGCAGACGCCAGCTGATTAAAATCACTCTGAAATTAAATTTACGTCATGTTATTTATCTCATGCTAATTCTGAAGTTCTTTTTTTTAACTCGTGGTTGAATAATTCCAGATTCGGGGTACCAAGAGATGATGATTTGATGCAATCAATTAGCTGCAGCAGGAAAGACAATATTAAACATTTTCCACTTTGGAGTTTTAGTGTGTCTATCATGAGCTTTGGCGACACTTGAATCTGCGCTACAAAGTTATCTATCTTCGTTCCATACGCCTCTAGTGTTCAAGAAAAGTAATTGAATCAGCTGCAAGTTAAAGATTTCGCGCCCATGGGTGAGTGATGAAGTACCTGGTCGATACAATGGGGATCCACTTTGCATCTCCGACACCGCACGCAGACGATGCTGTTCAAATGACTCTGAATACCTATATTGCCTCTCAACGTATCTTAGAAGAGGATGAAATGGGGTGGAGTTTAATCTCACTTTCTTCATGAATTCCTCCCAAGGTTTGGCTTGACCTCCAGTAGTAATGTATTGGCGTGACGTTCACACGAATCTGTGACTTTTACTGAGAATCAGTGCAAGTTTAGGGAATGGCTGAATGATTTAAATCAATAGAAATCTGTAAACAAGACCAGTACTGGAGAGGCTCAGTGTGGATTGCGTAGAAAAGACAACGACAGTCATTGTGTGACAACATGAGTGCATGTTTCAATGCGAGCAGCGGAACATAATCAAGCTCCTATACAGGGTGTTACAAAAAGGTACGGCCAAACTTTCAGGAAACATTCCTCACACACAAATAAAGAAATGATGTTATGTGGACATGTGTCCGGAAACGCTTAATTTCCATGTTAGAGTTCATTTTAGTTTGTTCTTCCACCTACGCTCAACGGAGAACGTTACCATGATTTCAAACGAGATACTCTACCTGTGCTGCTAGAACATGTGCCTTTACAAGTATGACACAACATGTGATTCATGCACGATGGAGCTCCTGCACATTTCAGTCGAAGTGTTCGAAAGCTTCTCAACAACAGATTCGGTGACCGATGGATTGGTAGAGGCGGACCAATTCCATGGCCTCCACGCTCTCCTGACCTCAACCCTCTTGACTTTCATTTATGGGGGCATTTGAAAGCTCTTGTCTACACAACCCCGGTACTAAATGTAGAGACTCTTCGTGCTCGTATTGTGGATGGCTGTGATACAATACGCCATTCTCCAGGGCTGCATCAGGGCATCAGGGATTCCAGGCGACGGAGGGTTGATGCATGTATCCTCGCTAACGGAGGGAATTTTGAACATTTCCTGTAACAAAGTGTTTGAAGTCACGCTGCTACGTTCTGTTGCTGTGTGTTTCCATTCCATGATTAATGCCATTTGAAGAGAAGTAATAAAATGAGATCTAACATGGAAATTAAGCGTTTCGGGACACATGTCCACATAACATATTTTCCTTCTTTGTGTGTGAGGAATGTTTCCTGAAAGTTTGCCCGTACCTTTTTGTAATACCCTGTAGATGTAAGTCTTATCCTCATCCCATCTAACTCGAATTAGCCACTCCCATTTGACCTAGGTATAATCATCCGATCCAAGCAGCTCCTTACATTCCGTCGTTACCACTTTGTAAACCTTGTTGTCTAAAATGTCCATCATTTTGAGCGACCCCGTAGCCTCCAACGAATCACTCTAGCTGCCTGATCCATGTGCCTCCAAAGTGCCTAGGCCACCACAGCCACACCCACTCCCGTTACACAGTCTTCCATCTTGAAGCCTTTGTTTAGCCTCATTCCCATCTTAGCTAGTGGAGCATTTAAATACCAGCAGTACCCCGTCGTCACCACAAGTATGGGCACATCTTTTTCTTCTTCTAGTCCACCATGCCCAACTGACCATGCTCTTCCCCAGCCCACATTATTTCATAAGCTCCTCATGATGTCGCGTCTTCACTTTCGTCAACCCCAGGCATTACTACATTTTATCTGGAGGTGATTGCTAAATCCGTACAGGAAGTCAACTTGCAGTGTAACGACGGATCCTCCAACACCAACACAGCACTGTGACAACACCAACTTCACCACCATCAGAGTCTGCCACCATCTCATCAATATTGGTGTTGTGGCCTTCAGTCCAAAGACTGTTTTGATACTGATGTCCATGATAGTATCCCGTACAGATCTCTTCATCTCAGCATAATTGCCACAACCGTCATACGTTTGAGTTTGCTTACTACTGTCAAGTCTTCGTCTCCCTCAGCAATTTTTACCACCAACCCCCCCTCTCGCACCCCCCCCCCCCCATCCACACACACACAGATACATACACACACTTGCATCCAGCACCACATTGAAATCCCTTGATGCTTCTGGATGTGTCCTATTAACAGACGTCTTCCTTCGGTGAATTTGTGCCATAAATTTCTTTTCTTCCCATTTCGATGCAGTATTTCTTCATTGTTTTTACAATCTCCCCAAGTCGTCTTCAGCATTGTTCCATAGCTTCACTTTTCAAAAGCTGTTTCTCTTCATGTCTAAACTACACTCCAAGAAATGGAAAAAGGAACACATTGACACCGGTGTGTCAGACCCACCATACTTGCTCCGGACACTGCGAGAGGGCTGTACAAGCAATGATCACACGCACGGCACAGCGGACACACCAGGAACCGCGGTGTTGGCCGTCGAATGGCGCTAGCTGCGCAGCATTTGTGCACCGCCGCCGTCATTGTCAGCCAGTTTGCCGTGGCATACGGAGCTCCATCGCAGTCTTTAACACTGGTAGCATGCCGCGACAGTGTGGACGTGAACCGTATGTGCAGTTGACGGACTTTGAGCAAGGGCGTATAGTGGGCATGCGGGAGGCCGGGTAGACGTACCGCCGAATTGTTCAACACGTGGGGCGTGAGGTCTCTACAGTACATCGATGTTGTCGCCAGTGGTCGGCGGAAGGTGCACGTGCCCGTCGACCTGGGACCGGACAGCAGCGACGCACGGATGCACTCCAAGACCGTAGGATCCTACGCAGTGCCGTAGGGGACCGCACCGCCACTTCCCAGCAAATTAGGGACACTGTTGCTCCTGGGGTATCGGCGAGGACCATTCGCAACCGTCTCCATGAAGCTGCGCTACGGTCCCGCACACCGTTAGGCCGTCTTCCGCTCACGCCCCAACATCGTGCAGCCCGCCTCCAGTGGCGTCGCGACAGGCGTGAATGGAGGGATGAATGGAGACGTGTCGTCTTCAGCGATGAGAGTCGCTTCTGCCTTGGTGCCAATGATGGTCGTATGCGTGTTTGGCGCCGTGCAGGTGAGCGCCACAATCAGGACTGCATACGACCGAGGCACACAGGGCCAACGCCCAGCATCATGGTGTGGGGAGCGATCTCCTACACTGGCCTTACACCTCTGGTGATCGTCGAGGGGACACTGAATAGTGCACGGTACATCCAAACCGTCATCGAACCCATCGTTCTACCATTCCTAGACCGGCAAGGGAACTTGCTGTTCCAACAGGACAATGCACGTCCGCATGTATCCCGTACCACACAAATTGCTCTAGAAGGTGTAAGTCAACTACCATGGCCAGCAACATCTCCGGATCTGTCCCCCATTGAGCATGTTTGGGACTGGATGAAGCGTCGTCTCACGCGGTCTGCACGTCCAGCACGAACGCTGGTCCAACTGAGGCGCCAGGTGGAAATGGCATGGCAAGCCGTTCCACAGGACTACATCCAGCATCTCTACGATCGTCTCCATGGGAGAATAGCAGCCTGCATTGCTGCGAAAGGTGGATATACACTGTACTAGTGCGACATTGTGCATGCTCTGTTGCCTGTGTCCATGTGCCTGTGATTCTGTCAGTGTGATCATGTGATGTATCTGACCCCAGGAATGTGTCAATGACGTTTCCCCTTCCTGGGACAATGAATTCACGGTGTTCTTATTTCAATTTCCAGGAGTGTATTTCATCCGCCAAGTGGCACTTTCGTACAAGGCTAAACTAGAGACAAATACTTTCAAGAAATACTTCCTAACTATTAAATTTGTATCCGAAGTTAACAAATTTCTATTTCTCAGAAACGCTTCACTTGCTGTTGTCAGTCTGCTTTTTGTATCCTCTCTACACGTGCTGCCCAAATAGCAAAATTCATCTACTACTTTTAGCGTCTTGTTAACTAATCTAATTCCCTCTACATCTCCTAATTTAATTCGGCTACATTCCATTGCCACATTTTTACTTTTGTTGATTTTCGTCTTACAACCTCTTTTCAAGACACTGTCCGTTCCATTTTACTGGTCTAAGTCCTTCGCGTCTCTGTCAGAATTAGTGTTATCGGCAGTCCTCAAAATAAATATAGATGAGACATGAAATCTTGTAGAATGGGGCGATCATGTAGAATTATATCGGAGCTGCTTAGAGTAGTCTGTCAGCTTATGTTACTTTTATATCTACTAACGCTCATATCCTGTGACCCTCTGCACACTTGGATATCTGATGACGGAAATAAATCCGAAACGCGTCAGATGAGTAATTTGAGTATGACTTCTTTGAAGTAATCTATTCAGCTCTAATGCAGTACTACATTATAGCAAATCTTCAAAGTTTTTATTTCTGCTCTCATGTTGTTGTTGTGGTCTTCAGTCCAGAGACTGGTTTGATTCAGCTCTCCATGCTACTCTATCCTGTGCAAGCTTCTTCATCTCCCATTACCTACTGCAACTTACATCTTTCTGAATCTGCTTAGTGTATTCATCTCTTGGTCTCCCTCTACGATTTTTACCCTCCACGCTGCCCCCCAATACTAAATTGGTGATACCTTGATGCCTCAGAATATGCCCTACCAACCGATCCCTTTTTCTAGTCAAGGTGTGCCACAAATTTCTCTACTCTCCAGTTCTATTCAATACCTCCTCATTAGTTATGTGATCTACCCATCTAATCTTCAGCATTCTTCTGTAGCACCACATTTCGAAAGCTTCTATTCTCTTCTTGTCTAAACTATTTATCGTCCACGTTTCACTTCCATCCATGGCTACACTCCATACAAATACTTTCAGAAACGACTTCCCTACACTGAAATCTATACTCGATGTTAACAAATTTCTCTTCTTCAGAAACGCTTTCCTTGCCATTGCCAGCCAACATTTTATATTTTCTAGTTACTTCGACCATCATCAGTTATTTTGCTCCTCAAATACCAAAACTCCTTTACTACTTTAATCTTTTCATTTTCTAATCTAATTCCCTCAGCATCATCCGACTTAATTCGACTACATTCCACTACTCTCGTTTTGCTTTTGTTGGTGTTCATCTCATATCCTACTTTCAAGACACTGTCCATGCCGTTCAGTTGCTCTTCCAGGTCCTTTGCTGTCTGTGACAGAATTACAATGCCATCGGTGAACATCTGAGTTTTCATTTCTTCTTCATGGATTTTAATTCCTACTCCGAATTTTTTTTTTGTTTCCTTTACTGCTTGCTCAATATACAGATTGAATAGCATTGGGGAGAGGCTACAACCCTGTCCCACTCCCTTACCAACCGCTGCTTCCCTTTCATGCCCCTCGACTCTTATTACTGCCATCTGGTTTCTGTGCAAATTGTAAATAGCTTTTCGCTCGCTGTATTTTACTCTTGCCACCTTAAGAATTTGAAAGAGAGTATTCCAGTCAACATTGTCAAAAGCTTTCTCTAAGTCTGCAAATGCTAGAAACGTAGGTTTGCCTTTTCTTAATCTATTTTCTAAGATAAGTCGTAGGGTCAGTATTGCCTCACGTGTTCCAACATTTCTATGGAGTCCAAACTGATCTTCCCCGAGGTCGGCTTCTACCAGTTCTTCCATTCGTCTGTAAAGAATTTGTGTTAGTATTTTGCAGCCGTGGCTTATTAAACTTATAGTTCGGTAATTTTCACATCTGTCAACATCTGCTTTCTTTGGTATTGGAATTATTATATTCTTCTTGAAGTCTGAGGGAATTTCGCCTGTCTCATACATCTTTCTCACCAGATGATAGAGTTTTGTTCGGCTTGCCTCTCCCAAGGCTGTCAGTAGTTCTAATGGAATGTTGTCTACTCCCGGGGCCTTGTTGTGAGTCAGGTCTTTCAGTGTCCAGTCAAACTCTTCACGCAGTATCATACCTCCTATTTCATCTTCATCTACATTCTCTTCCATTTCTATAATATTGTCCTGAAGTACATCGCCGTTGTATAGACCCTCTTAATACTCCTTCCACCTTCTACTTTCCCTTCTTTGCTTAGAAGTCGTTCTCCATCTGAGCTCTTAATATTCATACAAGTGGTTCTCTTTTCTCCGAAGGTCTTTTTAACTTTCCTGGTCTCATATCTCACCGGTGTCAGAATTTTAAACAGTGGAATGTGAATTTTTTAAAAATGAATTTTCAACTTGTATGGTTGAGTAGGAGATAGCTGCTACGTGCCAGCCCCGAAACAGGTATGGAAGACAGTAGAAAGAAAAAACTCGAATTAAGACTACAGTTTTGTGCGAGGAAGTGGTGCAGATAAGTGGCTGGCCAATCGGGCTGGGCTTGTAGCGCGACACAGCGTGATCGGCCCGTCTTGCGGAGAAACCCCTTTCTCCGGGCCCCGCTTTCGCCGCT
Organism: Schistocerca gregaria; assembly: GCF_023897955.1. NCBI lineage: Eukaryota > Metazoa > Arthropoda > Insecta > Orthoptera > Acrididae > Schistocerca > Schistocerca gregaria. Next base: position 603,416,844 of record NC_064921.1, on the reverse strand, counting down.
GCGCTCTGCTCTGGTCCGGAGCAGCGATCCGCGACGCTGTTTGGCGAGGCGGCTGCCGGAAGCGCGCCGCGGCCGGCGCGATCGGCTGCCCGGCGAAAGGCCGCCGCGCCAGCTGGACGGCTCGCCTCGGCTCAGCTCGGCCCACACTTTTCCCGCTTTCCACTGCCGCTGGCGCTGATCCGCCGCCATCCTGTTTGGCAACAACAGGCTCGATTTCCTGTCGGGCCGCCCTGCTTTCGACCATTGTCACTGAGCGGGGGATGTTCCACCGTGTGAGCAGATCCGTTCCTCCACGCTGGGACGTTCCGTCCGTCCGGCTCAGCGAGTTTCCGTAGCGTCGCGCGAGGACCCGCCCGCGGCTACGGCCAGAGTGCACCCATTCTAAGCGCCGTGTAGTGCCCGAGTGACATTACGCACCGTGTTGCTCTGCAGATTTCTTCCGAATCGTTTGTTGCCGAACCCGGATTATTTCTCTGCTCTGTGACACTCGCAGCGTAATCCAGCTGCTTGTGGTGCTGGGTTTTATGCAACTCGCAACATCTTCAAAAACCATGCGCGAGATTTTCATATTCTCTCGCTCGCTAAATGCAGAATAAATGAACAGGAAATGTAATGTAGTTAAATAGTGTATGAGATACGCTTTCGATACAGTGCGCAGCTTCCGAGATGCTGAACAAAAACTCATTTGAAGGTCTCTTTCGTACGTTTTTCTTGAACAGTTCGAAAACTAAGGCTTCTATCGAAAACGTATACCAATACAGAATTTAACTACATTACACTTCCTACAAATGTGCCCTATTCATTTTTTCCTGTAGGACTAACAGTTTGCACATATCAAGCGAGAGAACATGAAAATCTTGCGAAAGGTATTTGAAGGCATTGTCGGTTACATGTAACTCAGCAGTTTCGGCAGCTGAATCACCCTGTACGCTAACCTTGATAATGGTCATCACTCTCACTTTGACTCATGAGATAAGTTGATGGGATGTTAAACCCTAATAATGGTACACAAAACAGGTCCGAACGCTGTTGCAGAGGCAACGGAAAAAGCATGCAAAGTTCAGAAGAACGCGAAATCCCGAAGATTGGCTAAAATTTACAGACGCGTGAAATTTGGCACGGACTTCAATCCGAGATGCATTTAATAGGTTCTACAATGAAACATTGTCTCGAAGTTTGGTAGAAAATCCGAAGAAATTCTGGTCGTATGTAAAGTACACAAGCGGCAAGACGCAGTCAATACCTTCGCTGATCAGTGCCGATGGTACTGTTACCAACGACTCTGCCGCTAAAACGGAGTTATGGAACGCAGTTTTCCGAAATTCCTTCATCCGGAAAGACTAATGGAATATTCCAGAATTTGAAACACGAACAGCTGCTAGCATGAGTTTCTTAGAAGTAGATACCTTAGGGGTTCCGAAGCAACTCAAATCGCTTAATACAGGCAAGTCTTCAGGTCCAGATTGTATACCGATTAGGTTCCTTTCAGATTGCGCTGATACAATAGCTCCCTACTTAGCAATCATATACAACCGCTCGCTCACCGATAGATCGGTACCTAAGGATTGGAAAATTGCGCAGGTCGCACCAGTGTTTAAGAAGGGTAGTAGGAGTAATCTATCGAACTACAGACCTATATCATTGACATCTGTGTGCAGTAGGGTTTTGGAGCATATCTTGTATTCAAACATTATGAATCACCTCGAAGGGAACGATCTATTGATACGTAATCAGCATGGTTTCAGAAAACATCGTTCTGTGCAACGCAGCTAGCTCTTTATTCGCACGAAGTAATGGCCGCTATCGACAGGGAATCTCAAGTTGATTTCGTATTTCTAGATTTCCGGAAAGCTTTTGACACCGTTCCTCACAAGCGACTTCTAATCAAGCTGCGGGCCTATGGGGTATCGTCTCAGTTGTGCGACTGGATTCGTGATTTCCTGTCAGGAAGGTCGCCGTTCGTAGTAATAGACGGCAAATCATCGGGTGAAACTGAAGTGATATCAGGTGTTCCCCAGGGAAGCGTCCTGGGATCTCTGCTGTTCCTGATCTATATAAATGACCTGGGTGACAATCTGAGCAGTTCTCTTAGATTGTCGAAGGTGATGCTGTACCGTCTAGTAAGGTCATCTGAAGACCAGTATCAGTTGCAAAGCGATTTAGAAAAGATTGCTGTATGGTGTGGCAGGTGGCAGTTGACGCTAAATAACGAAAAGTGTGAGGTGATCGACATGAGTTACAAAAGAAATCCGTTGGAATTCGATTACTCGATAAATAGTACAATTCTCAAGGCTGTCGATTCAACTAAGTACCACCTGGGTGTTAAAATTACGAACAACTTCAGTTGGAATGACCATATAGATAATATTGTGGGGAAGGTGAGCCAAAGGTTGCGTTTCATTGGCAGGACACTTAGAAGATGCAACAAGTCCACTAAAGAGACGGCTTACACTACACTCATTCGTCCTCTGTTAGAATATTGCTGTGCGGTGTGGGATCCTTACCAGGTGGGATTGACGGAGGACATCGAAAGGGTGCAAAAAGGGCAGCTCGTTTTGTATTATCACGTAATAGGGGAGAGAGTGTGGTAGATATGATACGCGAGTTGGGATGGAAGTCATTAAAGCAAAGACGTTTTTCGTCGCGGTGAGACCTATTTACGAAATTTCAGTCACCAACTTTCCCTTCCGAATGCGAAAATATTTTGTTGAGCCCAGCCTACATAGGCAGGAATGATCATCAAAATAAAATAAGATAAATCAGAGCTCGAACAGAAAGGTTTAGGTGTTCGTTTTTCCCGCGCGCTGTTCGGGAGTGGAATGGTAGAGAGATAGTACGATTGTGGTTCGATGAATCCTCTGCCAAGCACTTAAATGTGAATTGCAGAGTAATCATGTGGATGTAGATGTAGATGTAGATTTCTCTGCTCTGTGACACTAGCAGCGTAATCCAGCTGCTTGTGGTGCTGTGTTTTATGCAACCCGCAACACCTTCAAAAACCATGCGCGAGATTTTCATATTCTCTCGATCGCTACATGCAAATGCAGAATAAATGAACAGTAAATGTAATGTAGTTAAACAGTGTATGAGATACGTTTTCGATACAGTGTGCAGCTTTCGAGTTGCTGAACAAATATTCATTTGAAGGTCTCTTTCGTACGTTTTTCTTGAACAGTTCGAAAACTAAGGCTTCTATCGAAAACGTATCCCAATGCAGAATTTAACTACATTACATTTCCTACAAAAATGTTCTGTTCATTTTTTTCCTATAGTGCGAACAGTTTGCCCATATCAAGCGAGAGAAAACGAACATCTTGCGAGAGGTATTTGAAGGCATTGTGGGTTACATGCAATTGAGCAGTATGGGCAGCTGAATCACCCTGTACGCTAACCTAGATAATGGTCATCACTCTCACTTTGACTCATGAGATAGGTTAACGGGATGTTAAACCCTAATCTTCCTTACTACCTTCGTTCCTAGAATACTGAATTAATTTTTAACGGACAAATGTGGAATGACTTCATACAATAATTACACTAATGCTGTGGACCCTGTCCTCATGAAAATTCAGGGTTAGAACAGTCACCTCTCCTATCTTCTATCTTCTTCTTCTTCTTCTGCTTGCTGGTCTCCACAACGTATCTTCATAGCGCGGCCACGTTAACTATTGTATTTGGCAGTCGTAGAGGGTGGCTGGATGCCATTCCTCTCGACACCCCTTCTCTCTTACGCTGGGACGAAATTTGTGTACCCCATGCGCCTGTGTCTAGTGTTGTCCCATGCGCTAGTGTGAGAACGTTTCCAAGGAGTTTACAAACTGTGTACTGAGGCGGTACGTGAGTATCATCCCAGTATTCACCTAGTCGGATGTGGAAAACAGCCTAAAAACTACAAATAAACTGGCTGACATGTCGGCCCCAGTCATTAACCTCCCTGCATTCGATCCAGAGCTAGTGTGCTTTCCCAAATCCAGGAACCGGGGCCAATTGACAGTGTATGTAAGTTCCTAGGCTGTAGTGTCATGGCTGTGTCGACACGAAAGGCATTGCGTGTAATACAGCGTGGCGCATACCTTACTCCTCTTGAATAATGCCCAGAAGGGACCCGATATTGGGCTTCACACTCAATGAACAGATCATCATCAACACTATCACGTTTCTTCATTCCGTGAACCACTGCAGGGACGAAAGTGCAGGCATCGATTCTTTCCTGGGGTAGATCCAATTTTGTACTGAAATTGATACATTCATGGGGCATTGGCTAAAAACACGTCGCCCATAATAGGTGCTGCGATTCCGTGTTGGTCAGGGAAGACCTCCCTCCTTTGTATGAGCGTCACCACATGCCTGGTGGCCACAAACGTAACAACACTATGAATAATGAAGCAGCCGGATGGCATGGGGTACAGGGTGTTCTTTAAGGCGTACATTCAGAGCTTGTTCATACGGTGTTTACACCAGCAGATTATATTATCATATAGGTTTCTAGCACATTTATACGTTTTTCGACCTGGAAGAAGTGTTCGACAGTATAAAACCGTGCAAGATGTTAGAAATTCTGAGAAAAACTGTGACAGGCCATAGAAACAGACGTGTAATACGCAATATGTACAAGAACCAAAGCCGGCCGTTGTGGCCGAGCGGTTCTAGGCGCTTTCGTTCGGAAATGCGTGACTGCTACGGTCGCAGGTTGTAATCCTGCCTCGGGCATGGATGTGTGTGATGTCTTTAGGTTAGGTTTAAGTAGCCCTAAGTCTAGGGGACTGGTGACCTCAGATGTTAAGTCCCATAGTGCTCAGAGCCCATTTGAACCATTTTTACAAGAACTAAGAGGGAACAACCAGACTGGAATGCCAAGAACAAAGTGCATGGATTAAAAAGTGTGTGAGGCAGGTATGTGGTCTTTCACCCCTACTGTTCAATCTGTACATCGAAGAAGAAATAACAGAGAAGTTCAGGAGTGGGATAAAATTCAGGGAGGAAGGATATCAATAAAAATATTCCCTTATGACATTGCTATTCTCAGTTAAAGTGAAGAATTACAGGATCTGTTGAATGGAATGAAAAGTCTAATGAGTACAGAATGTGGATTGAGAGTAAATGAAAGAAATAAGAAAGTAATGAGAAGTAGCAGAAAGGACAATAGCGAGAAACTTTACAACAGAATTGGGGATCACGAATTAGACGAAGTTAATGAATTGTGCTACCTAGGCAACCAAATAACCCACGATGGACAGAGCAAGGATGACAAAAAAAGGAGACTAAAACTTGCAAAAAGGGCATGCCTGGCCTGTAGAAGTCAATTTCCTTAGTTTGAGAAAGAAATTTCTGAGAATGTATTATGGAGCACAGCACTGCGCTGTAGTAAACTTCGACTGTGGGAAAACCACAAAAGAAGAGAATCGAAGCATATGATATATGGTGCTACAAAAGAATGTAGAAAATTAGGTGGACAGATAAGGTAAGGAATGAGGAGGTTCTGCGCAGAATCGGAGAGGAGAGGAATGTGTGGAAAACAGTGACAAGGAGAAGGGACAGGATGATAGGACATCAGGAAATAACTTCCATGGTACTAAAGTCAGAGATAGGAATACACCGAGAAAATAATTGACGGGGTAGGTTCAAGTGATACTCTGCGATGAAGAGGTTGTCACAGGAGACTAACTCGTGGCGGGCTGCATCAAACCACTCAAAAGACTGATGAAAAAAAAAGTTGTTCGAAGTGTAACATATCTACAGTAAAGGAAGAAACTGCATACCTGCAGCTCCTAAACAAGTATCATATTTGCTGAAGAAAAGATGTTAAGAACTAATGATTTCAGCAAATTTCTAAGAACTCTGGGTGTAGAGCAGCCACATATTTTGATATTTCGGTCGCTTAGCTACTTACAGTGTTCTTCGTTCCTATAAGCAAATAGGTGAGTCACAGTATCAGTGTTATACTTTGACAACATAGCAGAGATGATAATTGCATATAGAACGTTGAGTCACAAATATGTCGGTGGTGGACAAATCATCAATTTCAGAACGAAGTGTTAAGTTCCAGAGAGATGAAAGAGGCTCGCTTGGCTGATTAATATATAGTTAACTTTGTATTTGTTGGTATCTCCTTAAGTGAACAGCACGAAATACTGACAGAATTATGATTTTCCTTCGTTTCAATTTTTTGTTCTTGAAGCAAACCAATACTTGTTAATTTCTCCGCCCATATCCTTTTTAATGTATCCATAATACCTTGGCTTGTAGAGAAAAGAATTGATTTTTCCTGCACTTTAAACGGAACGGACTTGGCTGTCAGTCCATTTAAGATTTTTCTACTGTCTGCTCTTCAGCATCACCTCGCACTACGCAGCTGAGAAAGCACCTATTGAGGTGTGGCCAGGTTTGCTCACAGAAGCCACAGCTCTTGCTGCGGCCGCATTCACTCTTATTTTAGCAGCCTTGGCCCAACTAGCGGCGTGGTCCAGTTTCACTGCTCCAGTCAAGTAAAAATCTACACGGCGGATGGAAAACTACAGAGGTGCGCGGACACAGACCGAAGCAAGTTGTTGCCACAACACGCTGTAAATGTGGAAGCATCGGCAAGACTGATGCCAATTTCTGTTACATCTCCTGACAAGTCATGACTACTGTACATTATTTCCGTAGACTCGGAGTGAGATCCGAAACTTATCTAAGCCACGCCATGTTCAGATCTCTAATTCAGCGCCAAAATTTGCAATTTTAATGTCAATTATACTACACACATAACATCACCAAGAAAATGAGGGCAGTAAATAAACTTACCGCCAATGGACCCCCTTCGTGTCAAACCACCCGCTATACGACCCATGTGAAGTCCAAATAAGACAGTATGTTGCGGATCTGTCGTTTTATTTCACTGCTTACCTGTTGAAAACAGTAAAACAAAAAATAAATTAGAAAATCTCTGTGTTTCATATCTAGCACAACATTAAACCTAACAACAATAATGAGATACTGGGATAAATATAGCCTACAAAATTTAGCTTTTGTGTCGGAACTTGAGAGCAGTATGCAGCTTGAAATTCACATATTCGTACCAACAAAAATGTTTCTCATACATCATAACTTGAAACGGAGACATACAAGGAATACGAATAAACATGTACTGCTATATGGAAAGTTTTACTATTCCCAGACACATAGCTTGGAACGTTAAAGCTCTCTTAGGAATAAACAGCGTTCCTCATCGTGAACGTCATCTTCTGATCTCAGCATCGAAATAACGTTAGACAGATGAAGAGAAGTGAAATATAGTTCTTATAATTATATTTTTCCCTGAGACATTTAAGTATAATTATTAGAACAAAGGAAAACATTTAATTATACGTCTCAGAATCAGTCCTTGTTAATTAATGCAATAAGAAATGATCTGTGTTTTATCATTTTCTCTTTATATTATATCTTTCCGTGTGTTTGTGTTTATTTGGTAGTGAGAGACAATTATTTATAATTTTACGTGACAAGTGTCGCGAGACAGAAGCAGTTTACATTATTCAGCGGGATCTTTGACTGATATGCCTCGCCTGGAGATGAGAAGCAAACTGGACGATGCGTTGTTGCTGTACGACGCCTTGACTCGACTGATAACCCAGAAAAACTTCATCATTGATATAATATTGCCTGTAAATCGACTTTGCGTGCGCAGTGGACATTTCTTGACTGTTGCGCTTCTCTTTGGAGAGCACTAGTTTATACTAAAGAAGTGCAACGGTTGCATTGTATATAATGTAGTTCTGTCTAGCATGATGTAAAGGATAAAGGACGCTCACATAGTTGGTCTCGTAGAGAAATTAACCTTATTATTGTGGCAGCATCAGAGTCTGTCGAATTTAATTTGCTATTGTACGACGTTAATTGCATCAAACTCAGAGTATTCTTATTGCAAACGAGTGCAATAATTACGTAAATGCACCATCTTAGGACTAAATTTAAGTAGTATTTTCTGTTCATTTAAAGTGACTCACGACGATTTCTGATATAGAGCTTCGGACAATGATTTTTGGATGCTTCCTGGCGAATCTGCAGATGCGGTCAATACATTAAGAAGTCTATTAATTAGTGAATAATTTTCTGTTAATTTCCTATCCTTCCAGACGGACATCATTTGTGAACCGCATTACACTCTGACGGTCCTCGAAAGCTCTACTGACAAAGTAAAGAATCAATTTACTTTTTCCGAACTGCCGAGGAATCTTTTACAGTTCTGCAGCTGGTCAACGATATTTTCGAGACCATCGCTGTGGCAGTAATTAATTTCAGGTTTCTTTCCATAGTTTCTACAAAGAGGAATATTAAAAAGATTACTTCGTTGAAGTTAACTTAAAATCAGATTGAAAAATAATAAATAGAATAATAATAATAATCAACAACTTAAAAGCATAGATTAAATCCAAAACAATAATTCTCTTCTAACGCCGACACGTGGTAGTAATAAATGTTTTAATTCTCGGCGTTTCTCTAAGCACCTATTGTGATCTCATAATAACGGCACATTTCGAAAATTGTCAACTGGATGAATGCGATGAAACGCGGCCTCCAGTCGCAGTAGCGACTGTATTCTACGTGGATTGAGAGGTTTGGGTAAGGAGAGAGAGGAAGGACGCGATAAGGATCGCTTAAATATCGGGAAGTGTAACGTGAACCAGCAGCAAAACTGAGGGAGCTGTTAAGGACAGGTAACTAAACTACTTCAGTGCAGTTTTTTTCTGAGTAATTGTGAAAACGCTCGAGTGCCTGCTTTTCTGTGGGGGGGGGCTCAGAAATTTACCATAACATTACCTTTACGACCACTGGTAATCGTGCGACTTGCTCACGTCGAGATGGCGAGATATTTCGGAGGCACACCGCTCCGCCATCGGCACTAGCTACCAATGCGGTTACTGCGTTGTATCTAAAGCACTTCAGCACGACTGCAGGGGACTCCATCCAAACATCCTTCCATCTCTACGTGATAGTTACACTTAATTTTCGAGAGCCACACATGAGACTGCTTCGTTGTCAAGCATCAGAGTCACATGTCTAGCAATCAGCTAAGCTTCCCCCACTGCATACCTCGCGCAGCAATTCTACATTAGTACGTCTTTTCGTAACACACGGGAATTCTAGTCTAGAACGTCTTAATATATTTATAGTGCTCGTTGGGTTATTTTATACATGGACAAAATTCTGACCATTAACTGAACTCGCTCCATCATCAGATATTGCAACCAGAAGCATGACAGTTTGTCATTGAAGACCAATGTCATGCTCTTACTCGGACCCACACACTGGTCTGAAAACCAAGTGTCTCAAGGCGACGCGGGGTCAACCATTAACATGCAGTTAGTACGCGAGCAATATTATAAGGGGCAATCACATAAAAACCGAACCCCCACCATCACGAAATGGTTCCATCCAAAAATAGTCACCACAGGCGTTAAGATATTTATCGCACTGGAAGACGAGACGATCACTGCCTGATTCATAGAACGAGGCCGGCCTCTGACGGATCCGCAACCGTGGCCACTCTTGAACTCAATCGTCTGACTGAAACCGACGTCCGCGCATGTCTTTCTTTAGGTCATCAAAGATGTGAAACTCACACGGTGAAAGATGTACGGAAGATGTTGCAGTGTTTCCCAACCAAGTCGCTGACGCGTAGCCTTCGTCCTATTGGAAGCGCGGGGGCGAGCGTTATCGGACAACAGGATGATTCCATCCAGCAGCATCCTGAGCGTTTTTGACTTTATGGCGTGTCGCAGATTCTGCAAAGTGTCTTCATAGTGCTGCGCACTGATCATATTTCCACGCTCGAGGAACTCGATGAGCAAAGGGCTCCTGCAGTCGAAGAGGAAGGTCATCATGAGCTCACTGGCTGTTAACAGCTTTGAATTCTTTGACGGGGGAGGTAAGGTATGTTTCCATTGATGGTTTTGCATTTTGGCCTCCGGCTGTCGAAATGCTATCGGACGGAATTATCTTGTTTTACGATAACGCCCACTCCCACACTGCCAATCGGGCGAAGGTTACGCTTCAGCGATTTGGTTGGGAAACTGTGCAACATCCTCCGTACGGCCTGTATCTTTCACTGTGTAATTTTCACGTCTTTGGCGAACTGAAGAGAGACGTGCGCGGACGTCGGCGTCATTCGGACGAGGAAGTGCAAGAATGGCTGCGGTGTGTTGAAAGGTGCGGAGCAAGTAAAATACAATGTTTACTGTGTGTGCTTTTTTTAAAAAAAGAATAGTGCTTAACATCTAAGACTTTATATAGAAATAAAACATATCTGTAAGGTAGGTTGACATAGAAACATATCATGTGTGTATAGTGCTCTTTTACTTTGTGTCTGTGTGTGTGTGTGTTATTACATTCACATAAAGTTACAATAAAATTAAGATAAAAATAACAGCCGGTTTTGGGCCCAGAGCAATAAGAAAAGCTAAAAATAAAATGAATAAGGAAGAAAAACAGTTAAAGATGTTTCAAGAAAACGGAGAATTTCGTGATACACAAGTTCTTAAAAATAGTAGTACATTCAATCTGTGGGATGAAATTAGAATATTATTTAATACGCAAGACCTGTGTGATATTGTGGATGGAACTGAAACACTGGAAAATTGCAAAACTTAAGAAAAACAGAAAAAGGCAGAAAATGGACAGCAAGGCAAAACATTTTATAATGAGAACAATTGATAAAAAGGTAAAGCCACATGTATTGTGTTGCGAAACTTCGAAGGCAATGTATGATAAACTTAAAGCAATTTATAAAAGAGATGCGTCTCAAAGAACTCAGCAGTTGCTTCAAGAATTTTATGGTTTCAAGTACGATAAAACCAGAGACATAGTGGTATGAGTGCACTACAGAATGTAGTATTTGAACTGAATCGTCTCCAGTCAGAAGAGATGACAGATATTATGATCATATCCAAGATATTGTCTATTTTGCCAGAAGAATACAAATATTGTACTTTAAGGGGGATGTTGAAAGGTCCGGAGCAAGTAAAATACAATGTTTACTGTGTGTGATTTTTTTAAAAAAATAAAAGAATAGTGCTTAACGTCTAAGAGTTTATATAAAAATAAAATATATCTGTAAGGTAGGTTGACATAGCAACATATCATGTGTGCATAGTATTTTTTTACTATGTGTCTATGTATGTGTGTTATTACATTCACTTACGGTTACAATAAAATTAAGGTAAAAATCACAGCGCGGTGGTGGATCCGTCAGGTCGACCGCGTTCTATGAAACACAAATCGATCGTCTCGTCTACCAGTGTGATAAATATTTCATCTGTGGTGGTTACCTTTGAATGGAAGCATTCCATGATCCCGTTGTGGCAGGTGTTTGGTTGTCATTTGATTGCCGCTCATAGAAGATGCCTGCAGCAGAAACTGGGGTCATTATATCTAAAGGCAACTCTGCTTTTCCAGGTCATTGTGAGCTAAGACTGTACAGGGTAAAAACTGGGCCACCAATAATCTGTGAAGTAACCGTCTGAGGTTTCGCAGCGTTCAGAAACTGCCAAACAGGCATAGGAAGAGATCGCGGAGAACACAGGCTGCCACCGACAATCTGTAAGCGAACGTTATCCACAGAGCGATGCTTAAAACTTTCCAATCTGGAGAACAGAAACTTGCGCTAACATCAGATCCCCAGTTTTTCGGTGCGATAGTGAGAATGCCCACAGGAAGGAAGAGCCGCTACAGTCACCCTGCTGTTCGTGTGTCATGATATTCATCAAGTCAATACTAACACAGCTAAGTGATTATAAAAATCCAAGAAAAGATGTATGAGAGGTCAAGCTTAAAAAAATTGACATAACATAGACCACGTTGGGCATAATCATATAAGGGACAGTCAAATGAAAACGAGACAGGTGGAAAAAGTAACTAAACTATCTGTTATTTCAAAAGTAATCGCCACACCTGTTAATACATTTATCCCACTGTGGGACAGACGGTTAATGCCTTCATGGAAAAATGTTTGCAGTTGCTTCCGGAGCCATGATTGTATCCAGGCGTGCACGTCTTTGTCTAAACCGACAGCCACGAATGTCTTTAGTCAGGACTCCAAAAACATGGAAATCGCACACGGAGAGATCGGGACCGTACGCAGGAGGGTTTCTTAGCGGAACTTCTGGATCGTAGTCGAAACAAGCATGGCAACATGTGAGGCCACACTTACATATCCTCCAAACAATCCCGATCTCTCCTCAAGCGATTGTCACATTTTTGGAGCCGAGAAGAAAGACATTCGTGGCCGTCGATTTGCTTCGGACGGAAAGGTGCACGGCTGGGTACAATCATGGCTCCGGAAGCAACCGCAAACATTTTTCGCCCATGACACTTACCGTCTTGTCTCACAGAGGGATAAATGTATTAACAGTTAATAGCGACAACTTTTGAAATGATAAACAGCTCACTTACTTATTTTCCGTCTGTTTCATTTCCATTTGATTGCCCTAATTTATTCTTAATAGGGCAGTCCCGTACGTCACGTACTGTGAGATTAATTATGTTAGTTATGTTCATACTAGGACAACGTACAGACAAACTTGTTGCCGTTTTAAGTGGCAGCTAATTATGTTTTGTACTTACTGTAGTGAACAAAACAGCCTTCTCAAACAGAGAAGAAACTAGAAAGCTGTCAGGATATGTAAAAAAAAAAAGGGGTCATCTGCAACTACTCCTACATTCGATACAAAAATAGAAGAAAAATCAACTGCATTAAATCTATAGTCAATGCTTACAAAAAATCAAAAAACATTTCAGACTGCGTCTTGAGGATGCATTTTAAGATCGAAGGTAGAACTCGTCTCGAATATTTACGCTGCAGCACAAAACAGACAGTTTCTCTTAGTCATCCTTTTGCTGTAATAACCTTGCACAAATGGCAAATGTTGTTTGACAAATAAGTTCATTCGTTAGCAAAACTGATGAAAATATATCTAAATGGTTGTGCTTCAGAACTATGACAGTCTGTTGTACATTGTACATTGATTAACGTAGAAGGGTCATCAATATATGCATTTGTTTGGAAAATCTATTTCATCAAATAAATCTCTGGGCGGCGGAGACTCTTGTACATGGAAAGTGGTCTCTGATGAGATACATTTAAGGTTTTCATAAGAGTAACGAGACTATTACTGAGCAGAATCTGTTAGAATGTAGGACGTCGTTGTGGCTGGCTGTTTTGTGCACACATTTTGATTTACAAGTAGAGACCAAATTTTATGGGTTTAAATAAATGAAATGACTTCTAATTTTTCAACAGTGCACTTCTAAGCCGTGGTTTATTTCGTGTGGAGCAACGAGTTGGGCGACACGGGTGCAAAGTGTTTGATTTTCCTCGTTTTACCCATTTGGTCTCTGATGGCCGGTGCGTTGCGGTCCATTCGGTGTTTGGCCTGAGGTCCGCCAATCAGCCTGCGTCTGCTGGCATTAAAAATCAGTTAAGCTATCTCGACCGTCCCGGACACCGATTTTGCTGCAGGTGCTCTTCCTCAGAGCGTTCGACATTCGTGTCAAGAGCGATTTCTTTCGCACCACGAGAATCTGATATAGTATTATACTATTTTTTTAAGTTTTAGATATCGCTTAACTTTCAGCTTATTTCAGAGTGAAAGACACTAACATGAAACAACTATTTGGATCATATTTTGCTTCATTCATTTTCCTCGGCTGTAGCGCGACACTCTCATGAATTTGCTCTAAAAAGCAGTCACAGAGTATTGTACTGCCAATGGATCAGGATAGGGAGACTCATAATGTTACTTCCAACATTAAGGAAACACTTTCAAAAAAGTTAGTTTCGTCCTGCGTCACGCCAGTAGTTTGTAATAAGCAAAGCATAGTTCTTACACTTGACTAGATACCGCAAATGGCGCGGTATCTGTCAGCAAACAGCTGCGGCGATCTCAATGACAGGAGGGTCATCTAGATGTTTCGGGCCAACCTAAGGCAGTTTTTTTTTAAAAAAAGTCCAACGAACATATACAGAATCAAAATGAACAAACTCGAAAGTCCTGTTGCCACTAGAGTGTAATGTTACCTTCTTTGAGTAAGGAAGAACGACACCATCATTCATCTGAAGTGATTTAGGGAACGCGCGGAGTACCTTAACCAGGATTGCCAAGCATTGATTTGTAGCGCATGCCTTCAGTATGCGAGTCCTTTATCTTCAACACTGCGTCAACTCACCCGCTGAAGAAATGTGTATGTGGGCAGGTTATTCTAACCGATCCTTGCTTATTATGAAATGTATTGTCGTGATAATACGTCTGTCGACACAGCTTTTGGTGTATGAACGTGTCTGATGAGGAAAGGTGGGACCAATAATGCGGCGTGCATACACTGCACACCAAACTCCAACCTTCTGATCGTGCAATGGTGGTTCTTGGAAGTTAAGCGGATTCTCCACTGCCCAGAACCTGTGATTTTGTGAGTTGACATTACCACTCAGATGAAACCAAGCTTCATGAGGCACAAAGAACATTCATCTCCAAGCCATTCATTGTTATCTCAGTGAAAAGCCATTCACAAAACTGGAGGCGCTGAGAAGCATCCGCTGGTTTTGAAGCATTAACAATAGACACTCGGTAGGGATGCATGTGGAGGTCCAAATGGAGAATTCGTTTGCGTGATTGGGGTGATACACCGGTCTCTTGCGACAGGCGTCGGGTTGATTTGGTAGCACTCTGACGCATTTTCTGCTGAACTGCATCCACATATTCTGAGGTGCGGGCACGCTTCGGGATGTTTTTTGCTTTGTTCAAACACACCCTGTCTAACGCCATTCTCGGACTAGGCGTTGCATGGCACTCTTTGCTGGCACTTTGACACCATTAAACTTCTCAGCAAACGTCTGACCACACCGTTTCCACGACTTTGTTGACACATAAACTTCCACAAGGAATACCTGCTGTTCCACTGAGAAAACCGTTGTCGCTTTTGTACTGCTTCACTCACACTGACACAGGCCACACTACGCTCTGAACCGTTGTGGATCATTTGGTGTGCGCGTCACCGGTTGTGGTTATATGCATACATTAACGTCCAATCACATACACTCGTCCCGGCCCCTTTTATTTCACCCACCACGTATAAGCAGTTACAGCAAAGTCCAACGGTACCAGACCTTGTGATATACACTCCTGGATATGGAAAAAACGAACACATTGACACCGGTGTGTCAGACCCACCACACTTGCTCCGGACACTGCGAGAGGGCTGTACAAGCAATGATCACACGCACGGCACAGCGGACTCACCAGGAACTGCGGTGTTGGCCTTCGAATGGCGCTAGCTGCGCAGCATTTGTGCACCGCCACCGTCAGTGTCAGCCAGTTTGCCGTGGCATACGGAGCTCCATCGCAATCTTTAACACTGGTAGCATGCCGCGACAGCGTGGACGTGAACCGTATGTGCAGTTGACGAACTTTGAGCGAGGGCGTATAGTGGGCATACGGGAGGCCGGGTGGACGTACCGCCGAATTGCTCAACACGTGGGGCGTGAGGTCTCCACAGTACATCGATGTTGTCGCCAGTGGTCGGCGGAAGGTGCACGTGCCCGTCGACCTGGGACCGGACCGCAGCGACGCACGGATGCACGCCAAGACCGTGGGATCCTACGCAGTGCCGTAGGGGACCGCACCGCCACTCCCCAGCAAATTAGGGACACTGTTGCTCCTGGGGTATCGGCGAGGACCATTTGCAACCGTCTCCATGAAGCTGGGCTACGGTCCCGCACACCGTTAGGCCGTCTTCCGCTCACGCCCCAACATCGTGCAGCCCGCCTCCAGTGGTGTCGCGACAGGCGTGAATGGAGGGACGAATGGAGACGTGTCGTCTTCAGCGATGAGAGTCGCTTCTGCCTTGGTGCCAATGATGGTCGTATGCGTGTTTGGCGCCGTGCAGGTGAGCGCCACAATCAGGACTGCATACGACCGAGGCACACAGGGCCAACACCCGGCATCATGGTGTGGGGAGCGGTCTCCTACACTGGCCGTACACCTCTGGTGATCGTCGAGGGGACACTGAATAGTGCACGGTACATCCAAACCGTCATCGAACCCGTCGTTCTACCATTCCTAGACCGGCAAGGGAACTTGCTGTTCCAACAGGACAATGCACGTCCGCATGTATCCCGTGCCACCCAACGTGCTGTAGAAGGTGTAAGTCAACTACCCTGGCCAGCAAGATCTCCGGATCTGTCCCCCATTGAGCATGTTTGGGACTGAATGAAGCGTCGTCTCACGCGGTCTGCACGTCCAGCACGAACGCTGGTCCAACTGAGGCGCCAGGTGGAAATGGCATGGCAAGCCGTTCCACAGGACTACATCCAGCATCTCTACGATCGTCTCCATGGAAGAATAGCAGTCTGCATTGCTGCGAAAGGTGGATATACACTGTACTAGTGCCGACATTGTGCATGCTCTGTTGCCTGTGTCTATGTGCCTGTGGTTCTGTCAGTGTGATCATGTGATGTATCTGACCCCAGGAATGTGTCAATAAAGTTTCCCCTTCCTGGGACAATGAATTCACGGTGTTCTTATTTCAATTTCGAGGAGTGTACATGTGTTGACCGAACGTGGGTTGACAATCATAATGGAGCATGTTGTTTGGATGTATGCGGTAGAACTATACTACTCCCTTCAGATTTCAACAAGAATGTGTCTAAAGCGTTGATTTTATTGTGTCGATATTAAGGAGCTAACACAAAAAAATGGTTCAAATGGTTCTGAGCACTATGGGACTTAACTTCTGAGGTCATCAGTCCCCTAGAACTTAGAACTACTTAAACTTAACTAACCTAAGGACATCACACACATCCATGCCCGAGAGAGGATTCGAACCTGTGACCGTAGCGGTCGCGCGGCTCCAGAGAGCTAATACATCCCTAATTTGTTTCATTCACTAAAATCGATAAAGGAAAACCAATCTACATGGCGCTTACAGAGACGTCTAGACGCGCCACGTAACCCGAAGTTACTGGTCTCCAGTAGGCTGAAAGCAGCGTTACGATAGCTTCATAGTGCTACTGACTACCGTATAAATACCGATCTCAAAATTAGTGAAAACGAGGACGGAGATAAATGTAGTATTTGCTTTTAATTCGTTAAAGTCCTTTAGACACATTATGGACCCTGTTGATCATGCACCACACTGGAGTCCACTGCCATGAGGCGTGATTCCATAGATGAAGTTTTCGACTGTCTCTAAGAATGATGTCAGAGGGATTGAAAAAGAGCGAGCACAATGGACAGTGTTGTCACGATTCACAGAGATTTGGGTAAGGGTAAGGTCTATTCTGGAACGCGGCGAACGAATTGAGTGGCAAGAACAGGATAAAACAGACGGAGAGCACGGGGGATTTCTTTGAGCTGTTTTTCTCTTCCGTAAGCCATCACGACGGTAGGCGAGAACTGGTGCTTCCACTTAGAGCGTTAGAGCGAGAGGAGACCAGTAGGTCATCTCCGTAGCAGTGTTCCTATCCCCTGTATTCTTTGTATTATGAAACCCTTCAGCTATATTTTTGGACGAGCTCATTATGATGTCAAACTGAAACTCGTACTTTAGATAAAATCTCATTAATTTCGAAAGTTATAAGGTATATTTACATCTCCAGAATTTTTATCGTGATTGATTTTTCATTAAAAATATTGTGGTTTAATACCGTTTTTTATTAAGAATAATAATCGTACAGAAGAATGTGGCATGTAGTATGTTTGTATTACGTTATAACTGTTGAATCCTTTTACTGATTTTAGACGTACTTTTTATCAGTGATGTTAGGAAGAACTCTGCTTACAGCTGGTAAAATTGTTGTTTATTAAAACACGACCGGTTTCGCGGCTTTAAACCACATCATCAGGTGAACAATATAAAAATATCATAGACATTACCATCGCTCCTAGTCATAATTTACTGTTATCGATGTTTGGCTTTATGATAAAAAATCGCTGTGTGGGACGCTATACAGGGTTTTTTTTTTAATTTGAGGCAATTAAATATCTCGAAAACTCCCATTCTAACTGCACATTCGGTTTCTACGCCAAAAAATGCAGTTTACGCACGCCATTGTTTTTCATTCGTGGTAGATGGGACTGTAATCGACAAATGTCAAGTGTGCCCGTTTTTACGATTAAGAACCGACGCATTTGAGTCTGCATTTCATTTACGACGTAAGTGTAAATCTTAGTTCTAAAGGTTGGTCTTGATGTTCGAAATTTAGTTTATTGTTTCACATTTGATTATTCAGTGCAATGTCCTCAGCCTTCTCAGTGTCTGGTTAGAAACTAGGTTTGGCGTGGTCCAGGAACAACGACGTGGATGTAATAGTTTCGTGCTCCCATTTGCATGCTTCATATCGGCGGGTCCCATAGCCTCTCACCATTGGGGTGCTTGATTTCGATGAGTCTCCTTGACTCTTACCATTCGATTCTACATTTGGCGTCGGTGAGTCTCCTTGCCTCTCACCATTGGTATGCTTGATTTCGATGAGTATCCATGGCAGCTGCATGTGTCACTACAACTTCATGGCCATTTTACGTTATTACAATGGTCGTGATTTGCATTCCGCAGGTAGACGCATGGGGTCAAAGCGAGAGTTGCGACAGCTGGATGGAAACACACATATAAATGAGTCACCGTAATGGTCGAGTTGGAGGGATGCAGTCCGACGCATTCAGATGGTTTGGGGACTCGCCACGGTCGAGCTCGCAGTGTACAGAAAACTGCGTTACCGTGCGAGTAGCTTATTTGCCAGAAATGCCAATACTACTTCTATTCTACGATGATATTTCCAGTACTCAGGTAACGTTTGAACATAGATAGCAACCGCTAGAAGACAAAGATTTACGTTTACATCGCAAGGGAAATGTAGAATCAAATGCGTCGGTTCTTAATTGGAAAAACGGATACACTGGATATTTTTCGATTATAGCACCATCTATCACAAATGGGAAACGATGGTTTGAGTAAACCGAACGTATTTTTTGGCGTAGAATCCGAAAACGCAATAAAAATGGAGGGTTTCATTTGAAAATACACAGTCGGCCCACCCACAAAGGAGGGGTGGCTAGGAGGTGACCAGTTGTATGTTCAAATGGCTCTGAGCACTATGGAACTTAACATCTGACGTCATCAGTCCCCTAGAATTTAGAACTACTTAAAGCTGACTAACGTAGGGACATCACACAAATCCTTGCCCTTAACGGTCGCGCGGTTCAAGACTGAAGCGCCTAGAACCGATCGGCCACATCGGTCGGCTGACCAGTTGTAGGACAGACAGATGTGCGTTTGCCAATATTAATTTTTCACATAGAACATTTTTTTCGTACAGTACGTTGTTTTCAATGTGTTTGGCTGTCTCAAGTTCAAACGAATATCCTGCAGAGAGGAATCTGAGAGAGATCTGCCCAAACTCACTCCGAGTAGGATGCAGTTCTTAAACTAACACATACGGATATCGGCGAAACTGCCTCAACCTAGCATCGTGTCGAATGGCTTCACGATCTTATTCTCAAAATTTTCAAAACTGCGAGAGTCACATCTCCGCAATGACGACAACGGCAAAAAAAGCAAAATTCTGACTTGCATAAATGGCTACCGACAGTTTTTATTCGCACACGCTATGGGAATGGAACGGAATGGGGATGGCGGGTATGGTTCTCGTGGACTGTGTACTCTGCGCCACACACCGTACGAGGGCTTGCAGAATGCAACAGTAGATGTAATCAGGATGTCAAAACAAGTTTCAGCCGTCTAGGTTCCAGACTTATTTTACTTGGCTACCAGTTTCGCCGATTTGCTACGCTATCTTCAGGCCCCTGACCGACGTGTGGGAAGGTTACACGTCGGTTCTGGTAAAAACAGGGGCAAGCGATATTGGTATTAGTAGATTTCTACTTTCTATAGCGACCTCTTCAACTATCACTTGCCGACAGTCTGCAGCAAGCAGAAATCTGCTAATACCAGTACTGCTCGCCCCTGTTTTGACCGAGGTGAAATCTTTCCACACGACGGTCAGGGGCCTGAAGACGGCGTAGTAAAGAGCTGAAACTGGTAGCCGAGTAAAATAAGTATGGAAACTAGACGGCTGAAAGGTGTTGTTGTATCGAACAGCCGGGTCCCGCAGTTACCTCTGAAAAGATGGACATACAGAGTAGATGTAATCGTTTACAGCCGTTCCAGTGAGGGCTGGCTGACTCCCGACGGCAGCAGTTTCATCGTTCGCTCTCCCGAGACGTACCTCGTGACGGAGGGGCAGACTCTGCCCTTTTCGGCGTCTGCGGAGCATCGCGGAGGCGTCGGGATTTATGGAGAGCACGACCGCTGTGCTCTCTCCCGGCGCGCTGCGTTGCACAAGACACACGGCGTCGTGACGGGCCGCGGTCCGCCGGCCGCCGCCGCCGCGGCTGCGGCACGATTAGAAACGGGCAGGCGGCCCCCCCCCCCCCTCCCCCTCCAGCCCCCCTCGCCACCAACGCTATACGGGGCGGCTGACCTGCGCCACTACTCCCAGGCTTCCGCTGCAGACGAGCCCAGCGCTACTTTGGCCTTTACAACGGTTCAAGAGACGACGGCGGCTGTTCCAGTTCCAGAAATTTCCTGAGGACCTATAAACTCAGGGGAAACCAATGCAGGAAGTTGCTTTCCGGAAATAATAGGGACCCAGAACAGTATCGGAAAGAAACAAGTGCGAAGTGGTTGTTTCTAAAAACGAGTGTCAATCAGACGGATAGTTTTGAAAACCACAGTGCTTTTTTATGCACAACACTATGGGAGGTGTTATACGTTTGTTTCACAAGCTGCGACATTGTCGCGAAAAACAGTGACCCGTACATGTAATAAGTTTCCTTTAATTTACGTCTATGGTAACAACCTTTTAGTTAACAGATTACTGGTTTCGGTCTTCAAAGACCATCATCATATCTGTACCATAAAAACAAAGTTTATGACAATAGACGTAAATTAAAGGAAATTTATAGTACGTTTGTATTTATTCGACCACGGTACCAGATTATTCACAAGGGGAGAGTCACACATGTGCGTCACCGATTTTGATCAACTTTTGCAAGGACGTTCTAATGTGAAAATAAAGAGACACGTCTTTCGGACTTTTTCTAGACACTTCGTAGGTTTTAAAAAAAATCGACGTCAAATGATAACGGAAAATCGTATTTTCAATGCCATACATCGACAAATCATCCAAAAACAAACATTTTTATTAATGTGTTGTGGGGTCCAAAGTTAATAACATTGGAGTTATTAACGTTTCGGTTTTTCATGCTATAACTTGGGTTGCCGTCATTCAAAGTGTCTGGCAGAGCGATGTCGGCACTCGAACGGTCAAGGCATTAAACTGTTAAACCGTAGATCCGTGTTCGATTCTTGGTCGTGGCATTTTCTTTCATTCGATACTTTTTACGATGTATCCGATAATATTCCGATAGTCGAAATGTTTTTCTTGGCCTTAATTAAAGCGAAACACAGGGAGTGTGATTAATAATCAAATAAGTATATATTATAATGTATTGACAGCTTTTTCATCGTGATACATAGTACAAAAATACATCTAAAGTGTATTACTGCCTAATTCTAACTGATCCGCTATTCGTGAGCGTTCTCGCAATCAGGGGCGTGAAACTTATCATAGAAACAGGTAAAATGCAAGTATTTCTCCCACCATACGCAAGAAATGAACGAAATCTCGCTGTATTGACACGCTTTTTCCGGTAAACTGATAGCGAAAAACTTATATTATGAAATCTTCACGGGCTATCAGCCGAGTGGCGTCGTCTTCTAGTCGCAACATTTAAATGGATTGCTTTCCATCATCTTCAGGAGAAGTGTCGGCATGCCGTCTGTCCCCTGAAGATGATGGATACGCAGTGCATTGAAACGTTGCGACTAGAAGACGACGCCACTAGGCTGATAGCCCGTTACCAATTTTCTCCTCGTGTATCGGTACAAGGTCGTACGATTACCTACATGTTCATGAATGGCGGCGTTAACACTGCCCTTACTAATCGCCGATTCTTCCGACATCATTCCCAAAGGCAGTCGCTTTTTGGTGTCAATTTCTGTTATACGTGCTATCTATCATTAAGTCTGTTCCATTACGCGCTGAAACATTTCGGTCGGAGTTTACTCACGTTTTCAACAAAATGTCATATTCACACCGAGCTGCTCTATTATGGCTGCAGTCTACACGGTGTTCGATTGGCAACAGCAGGAAAATCTGTTCCGGCTTAGTATGCTCTAAGCTGCGTGGCACCTCTCGATATGTAACTTTATGCGCATGTACGTATTCCGCATTCTCCTTGTCTTTCTGAAGGACAGCATTTTCGTCTTTGTTACAATTACCTTATATTCAAACTCCACGATTGTAATTTCAGCGCATGTCAAAATTCAAAAATTAGCTGGCAATGTATTATATCTAATTGCTGCGTGTATGTGCAACAGTTTGTTGTTATTTACACAAATGATGCAAAAAAAGAGTTACATTCAGAGCCATTGGATACGGACTACATGTCGATGACATGACATGTAAGTTTCGCAATCTTGAATCTGCTAGGGAACGAAATTATTCCGCTTGAAAATGGCTCAAATGTTGAAACTGCAACCATGGAGTTGTGAAGTCCTTTAAGAAGTGCTACACAGATGCTTAATGCTGAAGGAGGGGAGTACAACTGCCTACATTAAGTCGTGGTGAAGAGTGACAAGTTGCTATCGGTTTACATATTTATTCTGATCATCAGCTCACTCGACCGGAAACGAGCTTTCCTCTGGCAGTTGCTAACTTACCAGCGGTCGTAAGTACCGTAGTATCTGATCTCTAGTGTACCTGGTTTATCGCAAGCACCTATTACATCACCTTCTTCGATTGACTTGGTGGAGTACCGCGATAATCAATGAAAATGAAGATAACTTTCTACCATTTTGAGAGCTAAATGAGTCTTATATGAAGACTTGAATGATAACTGAGCAAACAGTTTTTTATGAAGCAATGGCCATAAATCAGTGTTATATCAGCAAGTGGAAAAAAAAGGAATTAACGTCCTGCAACACCAGTTTAACAGCGCAAAAAATAAAACGTCATCCGAGAGAGAAACGCAGAAGTTAAGAAACAGAACACAGAGTTAGTACTCATTTTCAGTTTCGTGCAAGAACATCAGTCATTTTTTACCTTACAATAGTAGACAAAGATTATCAGTAAACAGACTGTCTGATTATGAACGTATGTTATTAGTAAGTACGGCTACAGGTACGTAAAGAATGATTACGACATTCGTTCATACTAGAAATATGTCTGAACTATCATCAAGAATGCTAATGATTGCGTGTGTGACTAACACGCACTTACGATCGAAAACAATGTTCTAGTCATAAACTGCTTTTTGTTAATACTTAGTATAGTTTAGAACACGTTAGTACAGAAGATACTTGCTGCCATAATAGTTTTAAGCTTACAGTCCGTTAGAGGCAGAGATGATAGTAGGGTAGCACCCGCACAGGAACTACTAGGGGTGTGTGACGTGGACGCCATATTCGCAGACATTACGTTACGACTACGTGCTACAGTCTGTGAATATGCACCTGTCACTTTTCTGATTTGCAAGCTACCTCTATAACCTTTCCTCACTCTTCCCTCCTTCTGAAGAAGTATGAATTCGAAAGCGAAATACATTCCAGATCCCTGTTCAGTTCTGTCCTCGTTGTTATGTAAGACTTAGTGCCAAAGGTGATACTGGTTCCTCTCTATTCATAAAGTGGTCACACTGTTTATATGGTCTGTACGATGCACAAAAATTTCTTATCATTGCTATTTGGTACCTCGGACCTGCTTTAAAATTCAAGTAGTCTATCTCATGGTTCAAATGGCTCTGAGCACTATGGGACTCAACTGCTGTGGTTATCACTCCACCAACCGCCAAGGCCACTTATCTGTAAACAACAGAGTTTGTGTAAAATCGACGTTTGAAGATCAACGAATCTAAAGTTCCACAAACACAAGTCACTGAACAAAGAAACTAAATGTGCATTCGTAAGAGTCATAATGCGGTATTAACAGCCAAAAAGCTAAATATCTGCTTAAAACCATACACAGACTGATTCAGTTAAGGTGCGCACTTAAGGTATTTCCTGCACCGTCCAAGACAGCATAATTCAATAGGGCGGCGACTGTATTTTACAGTGTCTGTATAGTACGATGCGTTGTTCGTTCCGACAAAAATGCCAAAGCGAGGCAATCTGACGAGCAAAACAATGTCTCTTCCTGTGCAGGAATCACACGATTTGTTTCCGAGCGCTATGGGAAGAGCACTCTAGGACGTTTCAAAGTTCGGGCCCGGCCATGAGTAGTGCACGGATAACCGAAGCGGTTAAGGCGACCGCTCGCGTAAAGAGATAAATCCAGGTTAGAATCCCCGTCGAGCACAAATTTTCATATGTTACTAGTAAATAGTATACTCGCTGTACAATCGTATTCACAATTTGCGAATGTATTTCATAATATAATTCTTTCATCCAAATTAGCTGTGAAAAAGTCTCCAAAATGATGTATATTCCCTTTGCTTTACAGCGATATCTGTATCAACTATGCTCTTTTCAAAAAATGGTTCAAATGGCTCTGAGCACTATGGGACTTAACGTCTGAGGTCATCAATCACCCGGACTTAGAACTACTTAAACCTAACTAACCTAAGGACATCACACACATCCATGCCCGAGGCAGGATTCGAACCTGCGACCGTAGCAGTCCCACGGTTCCGGACTGCGCGCCTAGAACCGCGAGACCACCGCGGCCGGCAGTCTATCTCATTTCAGTGTATCACTTCATTGGAACGTTCCGAGCAGATCCGAGTTTAATGTGTACAAAATAGCTAGGACACAGTTTTGAAATAAACTGTGCTAGCAGATTCGGAATCACAAGCGAACGACTCCTTTTTTCTTATTCGTGCGCTTGTCTCAGGCCGGCCGATGTGGTCGTGCGGTTCTAGGCACTTCAGTCTGCTACGGTCGCAGGTTCGAATCCTGCCTCGGGCATGGATGTGTGTGGTGTCCTTAGGTTAGTTAGGTTTAAGTAGTTCTAAGTTCTAGGGGACTGATGCCCTCAGAAGTTAAGTCCCATAGTGCTCAGAACCATTTGAACCATTTTTTGAACTTAACTCGGTCACGCCACCAAGCGTCCGCTGTCAGACGGACGAGGTAGAGAGCGTATATAGATAGGGAGAGAGAGTGGCCACTGGTGAAATTGCAAGTGACTGGCTGTTCGGCGGCGACGACATTTTTTTGCCAAGGGGCTCTCTGCATTGGTACGCTTGCTGTGCTTTATGTAGTTGCATTTTGGTTTTGAATACTTTTAGAAAACTTTTCCAGTCTATAGCATACAATATCTACCCACTACGAAAATTCCTGGGCACCATTATCTACAAAAAAAATTCGCTCTTCTGTCGCAATGTCGCGCGTAGCTCAGTAAGCAGCTTAACAGTTAATAAACCGTGTTGTCGGCAGTTCGATTGTTACCATCACCACATTTTTCCATTTTTGTTTCTATCTGAACTGCATTCGTCGAACTGAAGTGTCATTTAAGAAATTCTGGATCATAATCTTTTTATATTTGGTTACCAGTCGCGTGAAAATACGAGTAATCGTATTAACAGAAGTATCCATTTGGAAAATCGGTTAAATTTGTTTTGCCGTGTTTTCATTCCTTAGCGTTCTAAACATCACTACAGAAATATATGTTCTCGCTTTTTCCAGCGTAAAACATAGTATCTGGATCCACAATGATCTCATCTAAAATATTTTGAGCTGGGAGAAAAAAAAAACTTAGAGGCTACTAATTTCAACAATGAATAAGCAAACAAGAAACTCTCAAATCACTTCAGAGCGTCTAAAATAAAAACAAATGAACTTGTTTTCCTGGTAGATTCCTTCTTTTAGGGAGCGTTGTAATAAACGGCTAATGCACTGCGTCAATTCACACTTTTAATTTACTCCACATGAAATGTACAGTAATCATATACTAAATAGCCTGGCAGAATTTCTGGTATAATGTGTCAAATCCATAGCTTGTGACAGTGAACAGGTGACAGTACTGCTCGCCTGTGTTATGGCAAACAAATGGCGACCGCCTGTGCAGGTTCTTTACGGTGTAAAATGCTTTGGTCACTCGCTCTGTATATAAGCTCTCCAGGGCGAGGGATACGTTAAGACGAAAGTAGCGAGTAACGAAGCACTAGCGGTAATCATCAGTCGCCTTATTGTTAGCGTGGTAAATGGGTCAATATTGTTAGTTCAGGCTGTAGCATCAGCGAAAACTAGCGTGCTTTGAAGCTGATGGGACTTATCCTGGCTCGAGAGTAGTATTAATTATAACCTCGAAAAATGAAACTGTAAAATTAATGTTTTTGTGTGTTTGTAGTTACATGTGTTTAGTCGTGGTTCATATTGAAATTCCTTCACCACAGCACCATAACACAATGCTAGAGGAACCAAAAACGAATAGCCAAGACCGTTAAAAGAGTGGAGGAGAGGTGCCATATGGCTCCTCTGGCGGCGTGAAGGGATGCTGTGGCGTGGGGACTTCAGTATGAACCAGTCGTAGTTGCACTTTCAGCACAGCAGCCAGCATAAAACGTACGCAAAGATTCTTAATCGTGACAAACGTAATGTTGATGTGATGTTTAATAGCTGCAGTAGTTGTTTCACTTGATATAAGGCATACACATTGTCCCGGTGTTATACGGTAGGGTCAGTTCCCTGGCTGAGTAGTCACTCTCTGGCGCCTCAGGTCTCACCGCCTAGCTTTCCTCGTCTTTAGTACAGAAACAGCGTCCACTCAGCTCTTTGAGAACAATGAAGGAGCTACGGTGCTTGGGGAGAAAGTGGCGATGCTGCATCCCTTTGCCCTGCCGGGCTATAGAGCCAAGGATATCTATCAGTAAAGACTGTAGATATGCACAGGTATTCGTTTGTTACGGGACTTGAGTTTCAGAACCAAATTGTATTTAATATCTTATTTGCGTTATTAAGTAATATTTCAGTGATGATCCGACCATGTATTCCAAAGATATTACACAGAATGAGATTAAGATAATTTAGACAATATTTCCTGATTGTAAATTCAATGTGTCTACGAACAGAGATGTGTTAAACTTTATGCGTCAGGATGCTGTATTCTAGTAGAAACATAATGGCGAGTCAATTTTGTTGACATTATCAACCGTAACATACGAGATCTTTTGTAATTTTTTATGTTAGGGATTGAAAACCCGTGATATCTAGATCGCACACGAAATCTTCTTTATTTGGATGGATTACTAGTTTCGGCTAACAATCTAACGATCTTCAGGTCATAAAACATTCTTGATTGGTGTTGGTGCCATTACGGCTTCACACATCGTTGAAACCCTTCTTAAAATGGGAACATCCACACGTGACATAGCGAACAACACCTTTTCATTATTCGTGGCCAGGGTAATTGAACGATGGTCATAAAACAACGACGTTGTTTCTGTGAACTTGGTAACTAACATAATCATTATTCATATGTGGTGTCTCTTCTTTCGGATATCTGCGAAACAACAGACACCACATATAAATAATTAAGTCGAGGGTGACCAATAATCTGTTCAGTGCGCATACACACTAGGCTAGGGAATCACTGAAATGCTGCGAGTGGGATAAGTTGAGAATTTGGGTGTGACGGGAGGCGTGTTAGGGCAGACTGTGCGGTTGCGATGACTACTGTGTCCGGTTGGCTTGGTGGTCAGAACACCCTGGTTCGAACCCCGGAGGCGCGCGTGGTAGCCTCGCGGTCTGAGGCATCTTGTCACAGTCCGCGCGGCTCCTCCCGTCGGAGGTTCGAGTGTGTGTGTCGTTCTTAGTGTAAGTTAGCTTAAGTTGGATTAAGTAGCCTGTAAGCTCAGGGACCGATGACCTCAGCAGTTTGGTTCCATAAGACCTCACGACAAATTTCCAAATTTCGAACCCCGGTCCGGCACAAATGTTCAACTTTCCCCCATCGATTTAATCAACGCCCACTGCGACTATGTCTTAATTCATGGTGGCTGCTGGATCAAAGTGGTGTCAGTTCTTTCGGACATCTGCTAAAGAACAGACACGACATAGAAATAATGTTGTATGATCTGAAGATGGCTAGACTATTAGCCGAAACTATCCAAATGAAGTAGATTTCTCGAGCGATCTTGACGTCATGTGTTTTCAATCCCTAACATAAATAATAAAAAAAGGTGACTTTCAGAACAGGAATTCCAGTACGGGTTTTAGACCTTTGTGAGTTCAATAGTCGGGTGCGGGGAGTCGTATTTCGTCTTTTCAAACACAATGCAACTCGCCGCGGAAGAAGATACGAATGCTGGCGACGCAGCAGAAAGGCCGCGGCTGAGCTGTGGCGATCCGGCAGGCGGCGCGTGCAGCGATCGGATCCAGCCACAGGGAGCGACTCCCTCCCACAACGTCTGTACGTCTGATTCATCTCACATTCGGTACTCTCTCTCTCGTGTCACTAACACTGCTTGTTGGCACGAAGGGATACTTTCTCTTCACGGACGGCAGAAAATTATATCCGTCTCTACATATATGCCGGCGTGCAGGACGAAAGTCACTTTCGCATCATGAGTAACTCCCAAGAACCGACAAACGTAGCTCGATGAAGGATGGATCACACACGGAAGTTACTACTACAGTATAGCACCCTGACACGGAGAGAGGTGTGAACACGTAATGCACCCAGGAACACTGTCGAACATGATAGTTCTGATGGCCCAGATGTTATGGTGTGGGCGACCAGAATGCTGCGTGGGCGTAGTGACCTCCTAATTTTTGAGCACTGTATACCCATTGGTCAACGTTACTGTGACACTTTACTCCTTCTACATGTGCACCTATTCAGGTGTGCATTTGGCCTAGACTTCGTTTTATGGTTCCGTACCTTAATCGGTATAAACGGAGCTCTTATAGCATTACTTTGTTGTCCATGTCTCTGTCTGTCTGCCTGTCCGACTGTTAAAATCACTTTTTCTCAGGAACAGGGTTGAACTGAGGTCTACAGTGCCTTGCCGGCCGGAGTGGCCGAGCGGTTCCAGGCGCTACAGTCTGGAACCGCGCGACCGCTGCGGTCGCAGGTTCGAATCCTGGCTCGGGCATGGATGTGTGTGATGTCCTTAGGTTAGTTAGGTTAAGTAGTTCTAAGTTCTAGGGGGCTGATGACCTCAAAAGTTAAATTCCATAGTGCTCAGAGCCATTTGAACAATTTTTTTTACTTCTAAGTCATTGCAATCAAAAGATACGGCCATTTGTGTCACATATAGGATACTTCCAGTAGAACGAGAATAGTGAAACTTGACCAGAGGCAAGATTTCGCAGTATGCTTACAAATACCGGGAAAAATACGAAATTTGTTAACTTGCAGTTGTATGTCAGTGGTCACCAGGAACAACAAGCAGTTCTGATTCCGCGTTCAACAGTAGATTCTCTTTCCCCATTTGAATAACTGTGTTAAGGACATACGGTCATATCTTTCCTAAACTAGTATTCGGTTAACTACATGACATTCTCATCATTTAACAACGATTTATGTGGATATCAAGAACACACTGCCAATCAAAGAGTCGAGAGAAATGTGAGTGCACGGTTTTCACGTGCCCGCCCCCTGTACTTTGTTCAGTACACTAAAAGAATTCAGGAAGCCGGTGGTAGGTCGACACCCGAACCACAGTGAGGTCCAGGCGTCGCGCGTTAATCACCGCTGCTGGCGGTTTGGGGACAAATGTGACAGTGAAGGCAGGTCCCGCATAGTGCCTGACACGCTGTGCGGGTTCTGACCCCAAAACAACACTCGTACTCCTTTCTTTATTT
This sequence comes from Schistocerca gregaria, assembly GCF_023897955.1. NCBI lineage: Eukaryota > Metazoa > Arthropoda > Insecta > Orthoptera > Acrididae > Schistocerca > Schistocerca gregaria. The sequence goes on along the minus strand of NC_064921.1, from coordinate 603,386,949 downwards.
ATTGCTCTCCTCACGAAATTCCCGGAAGCGCCATATTCTCCCTCCTCCTCCGTCGGAGTGCTGTGGCGCGCATTTAGGGGGTTACCAGAACAAGACTTATACGTTATTACTGCTACGTATATGGCACTCGGATTTTGCAACAGGAGGAGAGATGGCGAAGTACAGCTCCTCATCACCAAATCACCAAATGGTGCCAGTATTTTGGCTGTATTGTAAATCACTCTGCTGAGTATAACTAGTGAAAACATGACACAGTTTCTGCTGTTATCTGTCCTTCTAAACATGGTGACCTAATTGCTTGCTTCTCGGCAGTAATAAGCCAGCACTATGTCTCACGCACAGCATTCGTTTCATGCAACGTTAATCCACAATAAGACAAACAACAGCAGACTTGACGCGCTTTCCTCACATTAACTGTACGTCGTTACACGCTATCTGATCAAATGTATCCGGCCACCTATTTTTGGACATTAGTATGGCCTGTGTCCACCCATTTGTCTTCATGACGGCATCATCTCTGCTGGGAATACTTTTAATGCAGCGTGGGATTAGCCGATGCCGGCGCGGTAGCTCAGCGTGTTCGGCCGGAGGGTTAGCTGCCCTCTATAATAATAATAAAAAAAAGCTGAGTTAATCGATCAACAACGAACTTAACCGGACGTCTTACGACGTCGGCCCCGAGCAGATCAAACGAAGACAAGCGAACAAAATGAGATTTTTTTTTTTAAAAAAAAAAGCTGTCTAAGGCGCTTCAGTCATGGACGGTGCGGCTGGTCCCGGCGGAGGATCGAGTCCTCCCTGGGGCATGTGTGTGTGTGTGTGTTTGTCCTTAGGATAATTTAGGTTAAGTAGTGCGTAAGCTTAGGGACTGATGACCTTAGCAGTTAAGTCCCACAAGATTTCACACACATGTGAAAATTTTTTGAATACTTTTAATGAGTTGTCTGATTGTGGAGGAATGGTGGCCCCTTCTTCCTCAAGAGCCGGAGTCAGAGATGGTAGTAACGTTGACGCTGGCGTTTGGACTGAAGTCGGCTTTCTAACTGAACCCAGACGTGTTCCATTCGGTTCAGGTTGGGACCCTGGGCAGGCCAGTCTATTTGAGGAATGTTACTATCCACGAACCATTACCTCACAGCTGCTGCTTTAAGAGAGGGTGCATTTTCAAGCTGACAAAAACGTCATCTCCAAGCTGTTGCTCTTCTTTACGCAATAAACACTGCAGTAAAATATGTTTATATCCCTTTGCAGTTAGCATTTTAGCTTTTTCTATGTTTAGTGCAATAAGGGGACTGCACCGTGATCACAACATTATCCCTCAGCACTCCACTGTTGGTACTGCACATGGAAATGGAAACGAGCGTTTGGCGTCGTTGGCCGGGAGGCCCCTTGCGGAGCAGGTCCGGCCGCCTTGGTGCAGGTCTTACTACATCCGACGCCACATTGGGCAACCTGCCCTCCGGATGGGAATGAAATGATGATGAAGACAACACAACACGCAGTCCCTGAGCGGAGAAAATCTCCGACCCGGCCGGGAATCGAACCCGGGCCCGCAGGACGGCAATCCGTCACGCTGACCACTCAGCTATCTTTTCTTTTGCTCTCATTTTGTTCTATATTGTTCGTTGAATTTGTTCGTGGCGGACATCCGATGACACCCGTTCATGTTCGTTGTTGATCCGTTAACTCAGTTATTTTTTATTACAGAGGGCAGCTACCCCTCTGACCGAGCACGCTGAGCTACCGTGCAGGCTATCGGGGCGGACGGTACTACACATGATGGCAGTTAAGGCATGCGCCAAACCGAAACCCTTCCAACCGACTGCTACAGAGTCTAGTGTGATTCGTCACTCCAAATTATTCATTTCCAGTGATCTACTGTATAACGGCGTCGCTCTTTACACCATCTCAAGCATCGCTTAGCAAGGACTACGGGAATGGGTGACTTGAGAGGAGCTCCTCGACCACTGTACTCCATTCTTTTCAATTCCCTAAGAACGGTCACTGTGATAGCTGGATTGCTGATAGGATTTTGGAACCCACAAACGATTCCTTCCACTGTCTTTATTCGATTTTTTACAACCACCTCCGCAATGTTCGACGGTCCCTCGCCGTCAGTACATGACGTCAGCCTGGCCCAGGTTTAGTTGTGGTTGTTCCAAGTCAGTCACGTGACATCTGCTGACTAGCCGACGTTCCAAGTCAATGAGCTGTCCTGACCCCCCCCCCCCCCTCCCCCCTTCTCTCTCAACACTGCAGCGCCGTCGCACGGAGGTCTATACAGAGCTGAGCGTAGGCTCGCTCATCCTGTTGGTGGCCTCAGATGAAGCAGTCAGCATCATCTAGTTAGGGCACCAACGCTGTTCGAGTCTCCGATGGTACTGTACTTTTGTAAATGGTGAACTTGTACTTTAAGAGAAGAGTTTGTAACTGAGTAAATCAAATAATGCTTCACTGTTCAAAGACAGTTGTAGATATTCGACACAGTTTTGTGGCAATGGATTGTAGAAAGTTAAGCAAATCTTTTTATCTTTCTTGTAAAAAAATGAACTGATACTTCGTATGTTATAGTTCCGATTAGCCATCTCCGAAAGCAATCGAAGAACCCGTACTGGACGACTGTAGTTGCGACAGGTCATAACATGTTTAACATCTGAAAGGAGACTTTTGATCTCTGTTGAGGGTGTTGTTGTTCAATGTGCTTACGTATCAGCCTGCACTGCACGCTGCTGAGGCAGTTGCAGCACAGCACGGCAGACGCAGAGTCGGCAGCCGGAATGTGCTTCCGCGATCCCCGCTAGGCGCACCGCGCTGCCTTTTTCTGGCCGCCGCGCCGCCCTGCAGCTTTCCTCACACAGGAGCACCTACGGCCGCCTCGCGTGGCAAAAAGCTGTCATGCGGGAGAGGTTAGCTACCTCTGGCGGCGACGTGCCCGCCTCGTTTCCTTTATTTAGCGGTGGTAATTGACTGGAATTGTGTTGACGACTCTCGGCAGCGCGCTAGAACGACTTCATTTGCGCTCACTGTGCTTTCCCTGGTCTCGCGCACTCTCCTTCCCCTCTGGCCTATAACGGGGAAACGAGAGGGGCTATTGGATAGGAACGTAGCAACTCTCATGAAATTGACCAAATACCGGACTGGTATAATTAAAGTGCAGCTTCTCACAGAGGTCCAATGTGGGCTGTAGTTATCGTGTGCGAGCGAGTCTTGGTAGATATTCTAATGTGTTAATGCGCAACCGATTTACGCTGGTAAAAGTTCGTTCGAATTTTGTCCACCAGGTGCAAATCTGGCGCGGACAGCACTCGTCGACCTCTCCGATGCTCATATTGAACCAATCGTGTAAGTGGTGGTTAATAATAACATGAACATTGTACCTTCCTCATTTGTTTGGCGTTTTCTGCCACGTCATGTTCCTGATCCATTAAATATTGAACCATTTTTATACGTCTGTCTTCCAATCACATCCGCACATTTGCACCTAGTGGCCAAAATTGGAACTATTTTTTTTCCAGCGTTAACGCTGCGTTAACACATTAGAATATCTACCAAGTTTTGCTTCCATATGATAATTACAGCCCACACTGGACCTCTGTGAGTAGCTGCACTTTATTTGTAAGCATTCAGTGTACAGACTTTAAGAGGTTGCGTGGCATCTAGAATAGAATGATTTGGTTCGTGCCAACCAGCATGAATTCCGAAAACATAGATCAGGCGAATCCCAACTCGGGCTTTGCTCACGTGACATTCTGAAAGTTATGGATCAAGGGATTGAAGTACTCTGAAGAACTACATTAAATGTAAGGACAACCATCAGCTGCAGAATGGAACGACGACAGTGAAAATGTGTGCCGGACCGGGAATCGAACCCGGTTTTCCCGCTTATCGCGAGCAGTCGCCTTACCATTTGCCTATCCGTGCACGACTCACGGCCGACGCCAGTCTCCCTTATGTCGTCAACCACGCGTCTAAGACCTGTACTTGTATATCCATTATGTGTATCCCCGCACAGGTCAGATGTTGTAGATAACAATCGCTTTCCCGGTATCGGTACATAAATACGATATTGCAGTGGCTGTGTTATTCTGATTACGATGCAAAGTTGCATGCCCAAAGGAACTTTGTATCGTAATCAGAATTACACAGGCACTACAATACCGTATTCTGAAGAACATCTGACTCATTTCAACACCAACCCTTTTTAACGAAAAGTGGGTTTCAATCGAAATTTGTAATTGCTAGGGAGAATGCGGCATGTTGTCTTAGGAGAATCGTCGACAGATTGGAAGTAACTACGGGCTTGACTCATGGAAGAGCGTTGCGACCCTTGCTTTTTATGTTGCGATCTGGCAGACAGTACTAATAGGAAACTCAGATTTTTGGCGATGTTTCAGTTTTCTTCTTCTTCTATGCTAATAATAATGCTAATAATAATCTGTAGAACTGTCGTATCTATCTGTTTGAATATGCTTCTCCAAAACTACTAGACAAATTTTCGTGAAATTTTCGCAGATAACTGGAGCACAACATGGGGCACCATACAGGCTTTACTTCATCAGTATAGGATCATAGAAAAAAAGATAACGTGATAAAATTTTATCCAACGTGACCGTGTTTGTCTGTTTTTACACGCTTCTGCAAAACTACTAGAGGAGTTTTCATGGGGCTTCCGCAGGTAAGGTGAACATAGCTTGGGTCACCGTATATACTTTAGTTCTTCAAAATCGAATCACGGAAAAAGTGTACATCGCAATTGTAGGTTTTATCCGTACTAACATTATAAATGTGAAAGCAGTTGTCCGTTACGTTTCACGACTAACCTGCTGAGCCGATTTCGATCAAATACGATGTCGAGATAGCTTGAATCCCGAGGAAGACCATAGGCTACTTCAGAAAGTGTATAGTACGAGATACTTATTGAATAGAAGAATGTTACGTGAATTAGGGACAAATATTTACCCTTTGGAAAAGCTATTTACTCTTTGCCTTTTGATCTTCATCATTTTTGTGAAAATACTTTTATTGGTTGATGTGTGCTACGTGAGACGATTCAATGCAATGGATAAAATCTTTATTTCGTGCGTTGGGACACCTTCGGAGTGGAGAGAGAGGGGCAGACTTCACGTGCTACGCTTACCGAACAGGCAGGCACAGAGGGCAGTTGATGTTACTGCGTGTACAGAAGCTCACCTACTCACCATCTCTCATCATAGCAAAGCTACTATTACGTGAGCTCATCCAGTCTATAATAAAGTACTGTCTAAAAAAGCTACACAAATATTCTTCCAGAATAAGTTTTCAAGTAGTCTGAATGATTTACACCCTGCTTGAAATGTTCAGAAATATAAAACTGTGCACTTCATAAAAGAAAAAGAACTTGCTATGTCATGAATGTAGTGTTAATGAATCGCAATTGGAATCAGGCAACTTATGCATGAATCTGGGTGTATCGGTTTGCGGCAATATGAAGTGGAGTGAGTAATTCGCCCCAGTCGGAGGTACTCCGGGTGAGAGATTCGGTTCTTTGGGAGATTAGTGGGCAAGAGCAGTAAGTCTGCAACAGAGACTGCTTAAAGCACACTAGTGGGACCCATCGTAGAATATTGCTCAAGTGTGTGTGTAACCCAAACTAAATATGACTAGTGAGGGATATCAAACCTATGCAGAGAAAGGCAACACAATTGGTAACACATTTGTTTGACCCATGGAAGAGAATCACTGATTTTCTGAAAAAAAAAGAAGCTTAAACTTGCAGTCGCTTCGAGTTAGGCGCAAATTATCCCGCAAAAGCCTGTTTCAAAAGCTCAGCTACAAGCATTAAGAGAAGAATCTAGGAATGTACTATCGCCCACTAAGTATCGCTTCCATTGGGACCACCAACGAAGCATTTGACTACCAACAGCATTCACAGAGACGTTTAAAGAGTCGTTCTGCATGCAACCTGTAGCTAAATGAAATAGGAAGATATCATACCACGTTGAACAATGGGAAGTATCCTCTGCTATACACTTCACAGTGGTTTGCAGATTACAGCTGTTAACACAGATAAAACCGTTGTTGAAGGCTTAGTCATTTATCCTCCTGAAAGTCACATTCTTGCTGTGATAGGAAGTCCTACAAGACCCCATGTGGTCTGACCCTTCAGTGGATATCTCCTATTGCTGTTGCTGTAACAGTGTAGAGCTGCCAGCGCGCGCTCTCAGGGCCGGCACCTCGGGCCGCGCCTCTGCGCCGTGCGGCGTGCACCGCCGCCGGGCGCCTGCGCTGTGCGGCGCTGCGTGGCGTGACGTGTGAGGTGACGCGGCGCAGACAGCATCCGGCGCGGCGCTTAGCGCTGTTAGCGGCCGGGTATTCCCCGCAGCCGCTTGGGCGCTGCCGACCGTGACCGTGTCAGTCCCGCGGGGTGCCCACTCTTCCCACACCACAGTATCCCGGCTGGACAGCTCCGGAAATCCCAGCCAGCCTCCGACACCTTCGCCCATTTCGACTTTTACCATCCGTCATACTCAAACAAGCTACTTTACAAACGTCTCTTACACTGCCCCCAAACAGTTGTCAGTTCTCCTCTAAGGTGAAACACAAGGTGCCCCAGCAGAAATAGTCAATAGCCACGGATGTGACAGCAAAACCTCATCTCAAACAGACATACGCCCGATACTGAATGGTTTCCGAGATAGACCATATTTTAAAAAAAATGGTTCAATTGGCTCTGAGCACTATGAGACTTAACTTCTGCGGTCATCAGTCCCCTAGAACTTAGAACTACTTAAACCTAACTAAGGACATCATACACATCCATGCCCGAGGCAGGATTCGAACCTGCGATCGTAGAGGTCACGCGGTTCCAGACTGTAGCGCCTAGAACCGCTCGGCCACCCCGATCGGCGAACATATTTAAAGCAAATTTATTTTGGGGTTAGTATCGTGCACGTATGCGTCTTACGCTAATCACTGGACTGGTCATGAAAAGACCTTACGCTATTACATTTTTGTTTGTGGGTTTGGAGGAAATCTCATGTGTACTGATAAACTGTGAATAGTCGAGATGAACTACTTGGTCGTATCGAGGACGCCGCTGAGCTCCTTAGGGACCGTGTAGAAACACTCAGAGAAGCGATTCAACATTTTCTCCCAAGATGAAGTGAGTAGCAGAACACCTTCAGCTGTAAAATTTTGAGCTCATTTTTAAGCTACCGGTATTGATGTTACATCACATCGTCATCAGCCTCTTTGACAATGGTATATCGGATAAAACCCAAGGGGTCTGATGACGATATAATGTAACATCGATACCAGTAGGTTAATAAAGAGCTCAAAATTTTACGGTTAAAGGTGAACTGCTGTTCAACTGAAAGTGATCAACCTTCACCCCAACCACCATCTTCTACAAAGATGGACATACAAAGATCCCTCTCCCAAGAGTGAACAAATGCATTGATGTTGACGGTGGATATTCGAATATTCTGAATTGTACAACGGCTGTAATGTGACGTGTACGCTAATATGTTGAAAACACGAGTTTCTCAAGTTGTAATTGATGCCGTGTGACTAGGGCCTCCCGTCGGGTAGACCGTTCGTCGGGTGCAAGCCTTTCGATTTGACGCCACTTCGGCGACTTGTGCGTCGATGGGGATGAAATGATGATGATTAGGAGAACACAACACCCAGTCCCTGACCGGAGAAACCGGAATCGAACCCGGGCGCTTAGGATTGACATTCTGTGGCGCTGACCACTCAGCTACCGGGGGCGGACAGTTTCTCAAGTGATGGTTTGTAAATCTCATGTTGTAGTGTTAACCAACTGTTGCACGTGTCTATATGAATAAACCTGGCAGTCTATTGAATAACACAGAAAATAAATAACAATATACAATGAACTTCTTCTGTCTCCGAAACTATTCGGGATAGGGTATATATCGATAAGAAGTTTTTTGCTTCAAATGATCGTTCTTGTGATATATCTGAGTACTGACCATTCCTCTTGGGACATACTGCATTAACATAGTGACGTGTTATTTGCGCCTGTTTTCACCGCATCTCTGATATGCATGAATCAAAGTTGATGGTCCTGGAATTTATTAGTGTTGCCGTTCCGTTACAGGTATATTCTCACATGCGTACATTAATAAGGAGTGCCAAATCTGACACTTGTCAGAAAAATGAAAAAGAAATGTATGTTTGTTTCTACATAATTGATTTCTATCCAAAAAATTTAATACGTTTTCTGATACAACAGAATTACGGCAAAAAATGAGACAAGGAAACAGATACTTTATTGAGAACGTTATAAGTTCAATAGCAGGAAACTAACTAGTTCCATGTGCCAATAGTAATGTTTTTACAAGCTGACTGCTACAAAGAACAAAATAACAACCAACCACTATCAATGAGGCTGTTAATTTATTTTATTAAATAGTGCCGTTACCTGTTTCCAATCAACAGGTTCATATTCAAATAGCTGTTCGGGTTTATATTATATCTGATACTGTATACATTTGGTGCTCGCTGTTTCTTTCTTTCCAACAAGTGATGTAAACAACAAGAAATGTAATGTAAACATGAACAGCTGTCTGAGGATGAAGCTGTCGCTTCGAAACCGGTAACGGCGTTTTTTGTGTAAATCAATAGATTCACTAACGGTGGCTGGCTGCTGGTTTTTTGTTTGCAAGAAACAGGTTCTATTTTGTCCGCAGTCACGAGCTCAAAAATGTCAGTTTTCGGCAAGATTGCAGGATTAAAGTTTTTGTTACAAATGCCGTTAGTACTGAGGCATTAAATTTTATTTGTGACAATACAAGCACAGAAATACAGCATTAAGGTTTTAGCCAGTAGAACTGTAGTCCACAAAATCCACCACATACTTTTCTATAAATTTTGAAACTCGAGATGGAAGCACAGCTTGGCACAAAGACCATGCGCCAACTACAAACGCATGACTTTCTTCGTGTTCTGGCGCCTGATGTAGAGTCTTGTAATGCAAGGAAGCTAGGGAGAGGATGTTGTTACGGATGGCCGGTATCCTCTGTGTACGACACAAATGCACACGTGGATAAATACGGTTTTTTATTTCCATTAACTGGAAACATTTACTTAACTTCAATAGAGTTGCATGTTTTCTTGTACAAGCCCACCAATAATAGTTCCAGTATAGTCACTAATCTGGCCGTTACGTACTGTCGTAGCCTGTAATTAACTGAATCCGCTCTGCGAGGAAACTAACAGATGCCAACTGGATGATTGAGTGAGTGAGCGGCGGCCTAAATACGTGCTGTCTTAGAGGGCGTTGGTGGCGTGTTGCTTGTGGGCGTGTCTCTGGCCTCTCTTATGATTGGCGCCTATTTATAGATTTTTGCGCTTCATCTTTGCCGACCGGTGTGCTGACGTCAACTTACGCCAGCACGTCTGAATCGGGTCTGAAATGCAACAGAATTCCGAGAACACAATAGCACCGGAAATGTGTGTTCTGAAGAGTACTGCGACTCAGACGATATTTTACCGTTCTTCGAGCTTCTAACGGCGTTGTTCTTGTGACCGTGCTAAACTCCGTGCTCTATCGTGTGCGGTGAGCAGAGGCATCCGTGCGAGGAGGTGGCTTCTGTACTCCGAAGCGAACAGCCGGCTCAGGATAGTACAGCTACTCCACGGTTGTTACCCAGCAGTAGATCGACGAGTCATTAGCTACGCTGTGTCCCATCTACTCCCAGCTGCAATCCGTGATAGCTGGCGCCGGCCCCTTCTGTCCACGTCCACGTCCAGCGGCTAACCCAGAATCGAGGTACTAATTGTACAACCTTGACACTTAAGCACGTGCAAAGCCCAGTGCCTGCACGACGTCGGAAATCGGGCGTCCAATATGTCAGGAGTCCACGATCTGACTGCGATATAATGCAAATATTATGTACCTCTTCCATTCTGCGCTCAAATTTCGCATAGTACAAGGTCCAGGGCCTCAGTAACATGCCGAATTATTCCACAGCAGCGGTTTCTTACTAGCACAGTTGCGGTCTCTAAGCAAATGTTACGGCAAGGCTTACCCCGTCTGAAGATGTGCCGTGTATGATGTCCTTGTTGCGGTTACATGTGGCGCAGACAAGATATCTTATCTGACTAGTGTGTTACAGATAGTTTACTGAAGATGGCACCAGATCACAAGCTAACTAACTGAAGGAGAGAGGTGATAATCAGTGCAAGACGCATGGGTCCTAGCATATCGGATATTACACAAGAATTCTGGTTTCCGAGGTGTCTCGAGTAGATTTTCAGTATCGCACAAAAATATTTCCACTCGCGTAAACAGACGCATAGGACGACAACAAGTGTCTGACGTGACGTCAGCTCTGTAGATGCAAACGGGAAGATCGACGGTCCGCTACGTGACAGACTGCAGCGAATTTAAATGTGAGATTTCAGGACCCTATTACTGTAAGGATTGCTAGGAGACAAATGCACCGCAAAGGCATGACTAGCCGAGGACCGCCGCATCCATTGCCATCCCACGACAGTGGTCCACTCGGTGTGATATCATCTTGGATGAATGTCAAGGTAAACTGAAAAAAAAAAGACTTTTCAAAGATCCGAATTATTTTCGGCAGGTTACTTTTCCTTTGAGATTGCATAATGTTAACAAGTCTCCATCTTGCATCGGAAATGACTGAGGCGTGTAAGGCCGAGCGCTATATTGTAATGTTTAATACCTGTTGCAAATGGAGCTTGGCCCCAGAAGATCAAGGTCTAACGGAGAAACAGTTGTTCACCTTGTTGATGGACCACCATTTAGATATTTGCCTGAAATGGATTAAGGAATTTTTCGGGAAGCTTCAATGATTACAACTGCCATGTGATGTGAACTACACTTGTCTCGTACTGCGAGCTCAGAAGCGTCAATACTGGGCTACCCCGCTCGGCATGTACCTCTGTCATGGGTTGCTAGACTGCGGCCAGCTGTCCGGATCCGGCCAGTGACGTCAGTTCATTCGGCCCGACGAAGCTACATCAACTGGAGTGGTAAAACTTGTGAAATATGAGACGTTATGATACATTTTAAATTAAAATATTAGGAGATATTCGGACCTGCGGAGACCTCCTGGCTGCTAAATGTCTTAAATTTACTGTGTTCAGTAATCAGGACTCACTTGAAAGATTTGCAAATTCCGGACGCTCTGTTCACACATGGCACCATACGTCAGCAAGCAGTCTGTGAGGAAGACTTGGGATGTTTCTTGCGCAATGAAACCAGTGTTTTCCACTGTTAATTCGCGGACACGCAGTCAGTCCCCTTCAGTTGCAGGCTTTTCTTGAAGAAATGGATTCTGAATTCTGTGCCTTTTGCCTAACCACACAGCAGCGAAATGGCTCAGCTGCGGTAAAGTTCCGTTCCGATTTTCACAAACTACGAACAGAAATGGATGTTTTTCTCTCTAAAAAGGATATAACTGATCCCAGCTGTCATATCTTCCCTGATAGTCAAAGTTGTCATTTTGGGTAGATATCACAAGTAACATGAATGAACTGAAATTCAAACTTTAGAGAAAGGATAACCTCGTCTGTAATCTCTATAGAATCGTCAAACGATTTCGGTGAAAGCTGCCATTGTTTGTAGCACAAATGAAAGGAGAAAATTTCTCACATTCACTCTTTCAGACAGTTTTGTCCTACAATCCCCGAAAACGTCTAGCTTTGATTTCCGGCAAGAGAGGAAAAAAACTGTTTGTGAATTGAAAATCATTTTTTCGAGAGATTTTACGATCTTGACAGAAAAGAGATGGACATTCTTCTGTTCCAGAATCCGTTTGATTGTAACATTGATGATGTGTCAGTTGAACTACAGTTGACTACACTGGGTTGCAAGGAAATGACTCTTTGAAAGAGAAGCACAGAGAAGGAAAACGTGTTGAGTTTTGCCGCTGCTTACCTGATGCCGAATTTCCGAAACTGAAGAAATTTGCCGCTGGTGTGGCGTCGGTGTTTTGAACAACTTACGTCCGTGAGCAAGCATTTTCAAAGCCGAGGTACGTTAAGTCAGCAAATCGGATGAAACCGAGTGATATACTGACTGTAGCAATACCAAACAAAACACTGATGAAAGCCAAAGTCAGTTTCACAAATCTAACCAAGCTTTTTTTGCTGCTTAGTTTGTGAGACTTGGATACATGCACACTAGATATTTGTACACAACCTCTTGGCAACGTCGCCTTCTATGACAAATGTTTTGGTAAATAAATATGTTCTTAGTCCTTGTTTTTTGATCATTGCATTACCCATAATTGACACGGGATTTTTGTCGGTTATCCAGCCCGTCGTGAAAAAATCGTCTGTGACCTCTATCCTGAGTGATTTACTGTGAAGTTGGTGTACGTTACAGCGTAATACAACCAGAATCCAACCAGAACGAGCATTTGTCATCAGAAAAACGACGCTATGTTATATACGCCAAGCCAAAACGAACTCTATATTTTTCAGTAACTATATATTATACCACAAATGAATTACGAAGTGTGTATAAATTCGTTGTATTTCCGTTGCACCAACTTCGTGTTCCTGCACCTTTTTTTCCGATGGAAAATAAGCAATTGAAGGAAAGAATGAAGTTCACTGCAATGGCCGGCCGGTGTGGCCAAGCGGTTTTAGGCGCTTCAGTCAGAAACCGCGCGACCACTACGGTCGCAGGTTCGAATCCTGCCTCGGGCGTGGATGTGTGATGTCCTTAGGTTTAATGACTTCTAAGTTCTAGGTGACTGATGACCTCAGATGTTAAGTCCCATAGTGCTCAGAGCCATTTGAACCATTTTTTTCACTGCAATGAATATACGGGGTGTTCTAGAGGACTCAGCTTAGTTAATACCCTTTTTCTGAAATTACTATCTAAAAGAACGTAAATTAGGCCTATTAAGAAAGGTTTATTAATATTCCTTGTTTCTTCGCCATAATAATTATAATAATAATAAGTGGACGTTAGCGAAACTTCCCGGCAGATTAAAACTGTGTACTGGACTAGGATTTGAACTCAGAATCTTGCCTTTTATGAGAAAGGCTCCCACCACCCGAGCTATCCAGTTACAACTCATGACCTATTCTCACATCTTCGCTTCGGCTGGTACCACTGTCTTACTTTCCAAATTCCACAGAACTCTTCGTCTCTCCCATACCTTGCAGAATTAGTACTCCTGTAATAGAGGATACTGCAGAGAAATGAATTAGCCACAGGCTAAAGGACTGTTTCTGGAAACAATCTGTCACTCAGTAGCGGAGTGCGCGCTGTTTTGAAGCTCATTGGCAGATTAAAAGAGTAAGACCGCGGAAGGTAAGGTCCCGGGTTCTTATACTGGTCCAGTACAGGCTGTTAACCTGCCAGGAAGTTTCAGAACTCTTCGCACACCGATACAGCGTGGAAGATTCAATCTGGTCATGGTTAGCTTGCTTTTACGTCAGGACATTTGCGAGGAATTACTTGCGGCGCCGGCAGCGGTATGTTTACGTGCCAGCAGCGAACGTGTTCCCCGCGGCCATTACGTCATTTCTTCAGAACCTTAACAGACCTCAAGAAGGCCGTGTGGTGATGTAACTTCTTGAGAACTCTGTACACGAGTTTACAAAACAAACTAATGTAGGGTCCCTACGAACGACAACAGCCTTATGCACCTATCTACTGTATTGGATTTAGGGTCGTTGTGCAACCACTTCAGGTTGTAGTCTCCATCCAGTAAAAAGGATGTGCTTGAGATATTCTTCAGTTTAGCGTGCTGTAAGTGGCAGATACGGTATTACGGCCTGCCAGGACAGTTACCGCAGGATACAGGACACGTTTACTGCGGACAGGTAATGGCGAGAGCTGCGCCTTCTCCTCCTTAGAAACGACCTACTTCACTGGCCGAACGAGGAACGTAAGCGGCCAAATACTTATAACTCATGTTCAGTATTCGCAAGGGGGATGGCGTAACAGGTGTTTTACACATGGGGCGTCGTCGTGCGTTACAGGCACTTGCTTAGAAAATTACAGCACTTCAGGAAGGATTTTCACTCTGCAGCACCGTACGCGCTATTTGAAATATAACGCGTATTAAAGATACACACTGGACCGGAAATCGAATCCGATATCTTTGCCTCTCGCGGGCTACTTCTCTGCCGACTGAGTCACGCAGGCATGACTTAAGGCCCACTCTCACAGCTTTACTCCCGCCAGTACCTCATCTCTTGCCTTCCAATTTGAAAGTTCTCCTGCATGTATTCTTTGACTAGCACTGCTCGAAGAAAGGATATCGCGGAGCAATGGCTTAGCGACAGCATAGAAGTTTCCTTCCAGAATTAATTTTCATTCTACAGTGGAGTGTGCCCTTAACTGAAATTTCCTGACACTTTAAAGTTTTGTACCGGACCGGGTCTCAAACGGGGAACCTTTACGACGTTTCGGAGATAGGAGATGGGGTACTGGCGGATGTAAAGGTGTGAGGATGGATTGTTAGTTGTGCCTGGGTAGCTCCACCGGGAGAGGGATTGTTCACGGAAGACAAAGCTTCCGCTTTCGACTCCTGGTAGATATGTTCGTTCTACTACCCATCAAGTTAGTTTATCTGTAATATTTATTTATTTGTTTGTTTCCTTGGGAGCATAGGAACCAAAATACTTGGTCATGGAACAAGTAAGTACATAGTTTATAGAATACTGATTAGCAAATATGCAAACAAAATAACTGAAGAATTAATAAACCACGAAAAATATTTATCAGAAAGTGTACAAATAAATAAAACATTACTGAGAGAAGTTCTCAACTGCTGTCAGGAAAATAGAAGTAGTGTGACGCAAGGAAATAGTTCGCCTTGGATTTTAATATTTGAGGTTCATCACTCAATTTTGCACTTCTGCAGAATCCTATTGAAAACGGAAACTGCTGATTAATGTGCACCTTTATGTACAGTGCTTAAGCATGTGTTATCGAAAAGAAAATAGTTTTTCCATCTGGTGTTCGCTGAATGAACGTAGCATTTTGTTCTGAAGGAGTTAAAATTATTATCAACATATCCTATAATGGATGGCAAAATTAAAATTCTGAGACTTCTGAAAAGCGGCCTATACGAAGTCTGCGAACTGAATTCGCAGATTGTGTGATAGCCATTTTCTGGGCTACCACTATTCTTGGTGATTGCCCAGAGTTACCCCAAAATATGTTAATAAGACTGAAAATAAGCGAAATAAATAAGCCTTAGCACTTCAGCGTCATAGGCAGCAGAGTTTATTCCTATACTGAAGATAGCAGCATCCAGTTTAAAACTTTGTATTTCTATACAATCGACGCTTTCAGGTTAACGAATATCAAAACCGCAGGAGCACGTGACGCAGAAAAAACAGCAGCATATAACAGACAATTATGACTAGCAGACTCACGAGTTGTAACTGAGGTAGTATTTGGCAAAGAGCCAAACATTTGCTCGGAGCGATACATGATAACACGTGCAGTAGTACTTACAGAGTCATATCCCCCAAAACAAAGGATGCTGTGTTTTACAGTCTTTCCTTGTTCGTTAAATATGGAGTCACAATATAGTGATTAAAACACAACGGAATCGAGCACCTGGTGTTAAACATCTGGATAATGTGATCACTGTGTCTATTCATTCTGCAGTGCTGTAGTGAGGGTAGGCCAAAAACAGTGTAACATGAAACTTCCTGGCAGATTAAAACTGTGTGCTGGACCGAGACTCGAACTCGGGACCTTTGCCTTTCGCGAGCAAGTGCTCTACCAGCTGAGTTACCCAAGCACGACTCACGTCCCGTCCTCACAGCTTTACTTTTGCCCCAGTACCTCGTCTCCTACCCTCCAAACGTTACAGAAGCTCTCCTCTCGCAGGAGAAGGTAGGAGACGAGGTACTGGCAGAAGTAAAGCTGTGAGGACGGAGCGTGAGTCGTGCTTGGGTAGCTCAGTTGGTAGAGCACTTGCCCGCGAAAGGCAAAGGTCCCTAGTTCGAGTCTCAGTCCAGCACACAGTTTTAATATGCCAGGAAGTTTCATATTAGCACACGCTCCTCTGCAGAGTGAAAATCTCATTCTGGCAGTGTAACATGTTTGTATGTTGCCTTGGTCGACTGTGCGAACTGTTCCGTTTCGCAGCGTCTTAATCAGTTCATTTAACCGCCAACATTTGGATTTGAGCGACGAATAATGGGATAACGCATGGCAACTTCTATTTTGGGAAATATAACTACGGGTGATGTAGTTAAGTAGCTCGTCTCAAATATTTCCGGATCTGTTTAAAAAATTGTAACTGTGTTTTCACACAGATTAATTTTTAGAAAGTCCTCTCTAAGAGATGTGTAGTGTCTTTCCATCAGTGATAGAAATTACGGTGTAAATTTTGCTTTTTCAAATGGTTCTGTGGTAACTTATTCTGTCAGTATCGTAATTCTAAAAGAGACGAATTCAACTGCGTACGAATTCAAATGCGTTTCACTCTTCAGAATCCAGTTACAAGTTTCAGAGTAGTTACAACATTTAGTACGTAGGTTTTATCTGTTTTGAAAATTAACCGATTGCTTTCTGCTGTTGAGGTTCATGTTGTTACAGGTTGACGGATCGCTATCGGCTGACGCAGATGAGAGAGAGTCTACTTGCAGGAGCGGAACGGTGGAGAAAACTTTAATGCCAACAGCAGTTTTTTGCCCATTCGCTGACTTGTCATTCTTCTTGGACACCATCTGTTGAGATACATTTCTGCACACACCTCGATTGTTCTCTTCGCTTTCCTTCTGTCTTCTCCATAAAGATGTATGATATCTTGTTGCTCTTGGTCTGTGAAACACTTTTTTTTTTTTTTAAACTAACCAGTTCTCGAGGCACGTGAACAACTTAGATAGGATTGACGGAGGACATCGGAAAACAGCAAAGAAGGGCAGCTCGTTTCGTGTCATCGCGCGACGCGCAATAGGGGTTAGAGTGTCACTTGCGGCGAGATCTATTTACGAAATATCAATCACCAGCTTTCTCTTCAGAATACGAAAATATTTTGTTGACACCGACCTACGTAGGAACAAATGATCATCATAATAAAATAAGAGAAATCAGAGCTCGAACGGTAAGATTTAGGTGTTCCTTTTTCCCACGCGCCATTCGAGAGTGGAATGGCAGAGAAGTAGTATGAAAATGGTTCGATGAACCCTCTGCCAGGCACTCAAGTGTGAATTACAGAGTAACCATGTAGATGTAGATTTTCTCTATGCCCATTTTAAATCGGTGTTGCGGCGATGTAACGCTTGATTTTCGATTTGTGACCTATTTCCTTATTTGGGTGTGAGCCTGCGAACTTCCACATTATACAGGAATGGGAAAAAGTTAGTAAAGTTCCTTTTAAAAGAGCGAAGCCGGCCGCTGTGACCAAGCGGTTCTAGGCGCTTAAATCCGGAACCGCGATGCTGCTACGGTCGCAGGTTCGAATCCTGCCTCGGGCATGGATGTGTGTGATGTCCTTAGGTTAGGTTTAAGTAGTTCTAAGTCTGGCTGACTGATGACCTCAGATGTTAAGTCCCATAGTGCTCAGAGCCATTTGAACCATTTTTTGAAAAGAGCATAGCTGATACAGATATCGCTGTAATGCAAAGGGAATATACATCATTTTGGAGACTTTTTCACAGCTAATTTGGATGAAAGAGTTATATTATGAAATACCTTCGCAAATTGTGAATACTATTGTACAGCGGGTATATTATTTACTAGTAACATATGAAAATTTGTGATGGGCGGGGATTCGAACCTGGATTTATCTCTTTACGCGAGCGGTCGCCTTAACCGCTTCGGTTATCCGTGCACGACTCATGGCCAGGCCCGAACTTTGAAACGTCCTAGAGTGCTCTTCCCATAGCGCTCGGAAACAAATCGTGTGATTCCTGCACAGTAAGAGACATTGTTTTGCTTGTCAGATTGCCTCGCTTTGGCATTTTTGTCGGAACGAACAACGCATCGTACTATACAGACACTGTATAATACAGTCGCCGCCCTATTGAATTATGCTATCTTGGACAGTGCAGGAAATACCTTAAGTGTGCACCTTTACTGAGTCAGTCTGTGTATGGTTTTAAGCAAATATTTAGCTTTTTGACTGTTAATACCGCATTATGACTCTTACGAATGAACATTTTGTTTCTTTGTTCAGTGACTTGTGTTGTGGAACTTTAGATTCGTTGATCTTGAAACATCGATTTTACACAAACTCAGTTGTTTACAGATAAGTGGCCTTGGCGGTTGGTGGAGTAAAACGGCTGAATTTTAAAATAATTTTTACTGACTTTTTTCCCCTGTTAGAGATGGAGTGAGAGGAAAGTGCTGGTTTCCGAGTTATTCGGTGTCCGCGACGTTATCCGCCAGCACGCTCCGCAGTGCGGCCATCACTTTTGCTGTTCCGCAGTCACGGAGAAACGGAGGGGCGGCGGGCTGCGCCTCGCGCTGTTCCGCTTTCGTCGGCAGCCGGTATGGCGAGAGCTGCCGCCGCCTCAGCAGTAGCTGGCGGCTCCTGTTACACAAGATTTCGTGTCTAAAGTCTCCCGCTGCCGCGTTGCGGCCACAGACCTTACGCAAACGGCGCCACTGGATGTATAACACATTCCAAGCAGGCATTCCTAGCAGCGACTGGCTTCTACTTTCCGCCCACTAATTCCGACTGGTGCTTATCGTCGTCACCCGAACGCTTATGTCTAGGTCTACATCTACATGAACGTGATTGCTCTACTATTCACAATAAAGTGCCTGGCAGAGGGTTCAATGAACCACCTTCACGCTGTCTCTCTACCGTTCCACTCTCGAACGGCACTCCGCAAAAAGGAGCACTTAAATTTTTCTGTGCGAGCCCTGATTTCTCTTATTTTATCGTGATGGGTAGGTGGGTGCCAAAAGAATGTTTATGCAATAGGAGGAGAAAACTGGTGATTGAAGTTTCACGAGAAGATCCCGTCGCAACGAATGACGCCTTTGTTTTAATGACTGCCACTGCAACTCACGTATCATGGCTGTGACACTATCTCCCCTACTTCATATACATCTACATCTACATCCATTCTCCGCAAGCCACCTGACGGTGTGTGGCGGAGGGTGACTTCACGATAATACAAAACGAGCTGCCCTTCTTTGTACTTTCTCGATGTCATCAGTCAGTCCCACCTGATGCGGATCCCACACGGCACAGCAATAGTCCAGAATAGGGCGGGCAAGCGTAGAGTAAGCAGTCTCTTTGGTAGACCTGTTGCACCTTCTAACTGCTCTGTCAATGAATCGCAGTCTACCCACAATATTATCTATGTGATCGTTCCAATTTAAGTTATTTGTAATTGTAATCCCTAAGTATTTAATTGAATTTACAACCCTCAGATTTGTGTGCCTTGTCGCGTAATCGAAATTTAGCTGACTTCTTTTAGTACTCATGTGAATAACTTCACACTTTTCTTTATTCAGGGTCAATTGCCACTTTTCGCACCAAACAGATATCTTATCTAAATCATTTTGCAAGTCGTTTTGATCATCTGATGATTTCACAAGATGGCAAATGACAGCATCATCTGCAAACAATCTAAGACGACCACCAAGATAGTCTCCTGCATCGTTAATATGGATAAGGAACAGTAGAGGCCCTGCAACACTTCCTTGGGGAACGCCGGATATTAATTCTGTTTTACTCGATGACTTTCCGTCTATTACTATGAACTGTGACCTTTCTGACAGGAAATCAGGAATCCAGTCGCACAACCGAGGCGGTACTCCGTAGACACGCAGTTTGGTTTGAAGACCCTTGTGAGGAACGGTCAATTCTAATCTTACGTTAATGATTGTTTAGGTGAAGATGAAAAAAGGTAATATTTGTTCTACCAGACACATTTCGCTTCAGTTTATTCAGCCATCATCAATGGCCTGAAATACATAGGCATTTTGGCACCTTCAATTTACGTAATCGTCTAAAGTACAGTGCAGTTTTGAACTATCCACATTTTGATCAGTATATGTTTTATTACCTACTGTATGTCTTGAAACTGTTCTACATATGCGCTTGTCGTATTGCTTGTCGAACTGTTGTTTTGCCCGTTGCGCTATAAACTCTCGTGTATGTGTGTGTGTGTGTGTGTGTGTGTGTGTGTGTGTGTGCGCTGCTTTCGGTCCTTTGGGTAGGTTTAATAGCGAGTCTTTTCTATACTGGTGATTCCGTGATGATGTTACAAACATTCAGGGACGATGGAGAAGGGTAAATGTACCAATGAGGTGTAAGGGACCCGGTCCTGAAACGAACGAGTCGAAAGGTATATGCGACAACTCTTCTGGTGTCTACGATAGTCGAATACATGAACCCGTACTGTTATTGGTAACGTTGTAAGGTACGCAATCCCGACGAGCGTTTCGGTGTACATATTGGGATAACAACGCAACTAAAGCAATGCAGATGGAACACTGACATAAGCTGTCCTGGTCTACAATGCCTGTACTTTATTAGATTATAGTCTGTATTTACAGGTTGAAGTATAAGAGGCAGTCAAATGGATACGAGGCAGATGGAACACAAATAGGGGCTACTTGTATACCCAACAGTACAGGGTTAACGTTTCAATTCTACGCTCTTCCTCCAACTTAGACAAGCGGAACAAACCGGCAGGTTCCCCCCCCCCCTCCCCCCAAGTATATGTAGTCTCTGGTGTGCCGTAACGGGATTGTGGATGCACCATATAGTTCATGGGCAGTTCCTGAGAAAACCCAAATAAACATGGTTTTTGGATACTAAAACCGAGCCGCGGGTTCCATGGCGGCTATGTACCGCAAAGGACTGTAATTTTTACGATGTATTTTTAAGATCCCAATTTCGAATAACATTGAATATTTTCTTGCTATCTTTATCTGTTGTTCAAAAGTACCCTACTTCTACACGTAAAATACGCAATTAATATCCATTGTAAGGTGGAAACTTAGTTTATAAAGTAACGAAACACGGAGAAATATGCTGTTAAATGTCTCCGTTATCATCAGAACGGTTCCGGGAACCTAATGTTGTAGTACCGAAGTACATGGTTCAAATGGCTTTGAGCACTATGGGACTTAGCTTCTAAGGTCATCAGTCCACTAGAACTTAGAACTACTTAAACCTAACTAACCTCGGGACATCACACACATCCATGCCCGTGGCAGGATTCGAACCTGCGACCGTAGCGGTCACGCGGTTCTAGACTGAAGTACGAAGCACATGCAAGTTTTTTGTACTCGTAAAATCCGGACTGAGGTGTAAAATTAGATTCGCGTTATTTCAATTTCGCTTAAGCAAACTACCAAAATTTTAGGGACTCATAAAGTTCTTTTCATACGAGTGACATGCCCTGCCGTAACAGAGAAAAGAGGGGAAACAGCAACAAAGTGCCCCTATCGGAGCACTGTTCATTTAAAAGACTGACTGAAAATCGGTTTCGCAGACGCCTTATTTTAGCTTCCTTAGCATCTTGGTATGCAAGCATGTTCTCGATCCTTCTAACATTCACATTTACTCATTCTGCCCAACTCGCTGTCATAATTGCTATCTGCCTCCCTAACTGACACTGTCTCCTGATCACAGCCACAGTCTGGTTGAAAAAAAAAAGGTTCAGATGGCTCTGAGCACTATGGGAATTAACTTGTGAGATCATCAGTCCCCTAGAACTTAGAACTACTTAAACCTAAATAACCTAAGGACATCACACACATCCATGCCCGAGGCAGGATTCGAACATGCTTCCGTAGCGGTCGCGCGGTTCCAGACTGTAGCGCCTAGAACC
Organism: Schistocerca gregaria; assembly: GCF_023897955.1. Taxonomy (NCBI): domain Eukaryota; kingdom Metazoa; phylum Arthropoda; class Insecta; order Orthoptera; family Acrididae; genus Schistocerca; species Schistocerca gregaria. Next base: position 603,365,190 of record NC_064921.1, on the reverse strand, counting down.
ACTCGGCCACAACGGCCGGCCAGTGTGGTTCGTTCTGTTCTACTACTACTGTATCCTCTCACTGTCACGGCTCCCCCTTGCTCTCTCTTACTGCGCTATCTAATTCATTTCTTCCCGCTGCTGGTATGTGTTCTCACTCTCACTACCTCCCTCTTCCTCTTCCTCCTCGTCATTGTCACCGTCTCTGTCTCTCGTTATGACTGGGTCTCGCTCACTTGCGCTTTCTCCTTATCTTTATTCCTCACCCACTGCTATTGTCTCCTTCAATTTTTTCCTAGCGCTGATTTGTCACTGTCAACTACACTGATAAGCCACCACATTACGACCGGTGCCCATCGCGACGTTGGATGCCACATGGTGGCGTTGCGGGCACGTGACGCGCTAACAAAAGTATGCAAATGGGGAAATCCATTGAGATGAGGGACTCTAACAAAGGGCAGATTATTATTAAACAAAGCACATGAACGAGTGTCTCGAAAACGGCGGAAGTGGTCGAATGTTCACGTGCTACTGTCGTGAGCATCTGTAGAGAGTGGAAGAAGGACAGTGAAGCTACCACTAGGCGCTAAATGGTTGGATGTCCACAACTCTTCACAGAACGTGGGCTTCGGAGGATCGTCTGCTCTGTAAAATAGCATAGACAGTGGTCTGTGGACTCTATGCCGAAGGAGCACAATTCTGGTGCACGTACAGATGTTTCGGGTGACACCGTTCGTCCCACATTGTTGAACACGGATCTCTCATGTTGACACAGCTACATCGTCAATTACGAATTTAGTGCGCATGAGATCTTCGGGATTCGACCGTCGGTCAATGGAAACGTGTCGGTTCACATTTTTGCTACACTAAGTCGCTGGTCGTCTTCACAAATGCCGTCATCGAGGTGAACGGCGACTCGAAAAGTGCAGCGTTGCACGGACGCAGCTATGGGAGACATTCTCCTGCACTTTGATGGGATCTGTGGTAGCAAACCGAGAAAAAGGTGACAGCTGCGAACTACCTGCATCCCTTCACCCCTTCACGCTTGATGTCTTTCCCGACGGCGATGTCATCATTCAGCAGTATAATTGTCCTTGTCTCGGAGCCAGAACCGTGGTTTGAGGAGCATTATAGTGACCCAAATGGGTTGCTATCGGGCGCCATCACCGCCTATGCAAATCCGCGGCTCCTTATTTACCTGTGCGTATACGTCTAATGTCACATACCTCCACAAACCTACCAGTAAACTGTCGGATGCCTCATACGCTGAAGCAGTGGCGTATTTCGTTCCAAAGACGGACAAACAAGCTATTAAGCAGGTGGTGATAATGTTTTGGCTCATCAGTGTATGTTCCATTGCCACTGTGTCTTTTCTCGAACCGCCATTGTCTTCTTCTCTGTTTCTGTAACACAACCACCGTGTTCTATCTTCCAGTATTTATTACTTTTCCGTCTGTTTCCCCTGCCACTGTCTCGTTCTCTGTCAGAATAAAAGGGCGTGAATATGTTCGCATTCCAAAATTTTTGGGAAATTTTTCAACTGTAGAGTAAGGCAGCTGCTACCCCACTTTTCAGTCATAGTCTTTTAAATAAAACGGAACACACAAGCATTTTTTTGTGCTCCGATAGAAGCATTTTTCCGCTGGTTGCTGTATACCTACGTTCACTGCGCATTTCTGACGGCTCTCCTTCGTCACGGGATCTACGCAAAACGATATGGAAATGCATAAACCAGTGACTATATTGTTTTCTTTTATTGACTTAGACGGGGGAACGGTTGGCTGTCGCAGCGTGCTGGGACGCTGGGGGTGTGCGAGGGTGACTGGTAGCGCCGTTCCGGGGCCGGCTGGCGGTTGGCGGCTGTTCTGCGCGGCACTGCGCTTAGCGGTCGGGCAAGTCGCCGTGAAAGCCAGCGCTCGCCGCCGCCGCCGCCAGCGCCGCCAGCTCGGCTTTCTCCAATTACTGCAGCGGCTGAAGCTGCGGCTGCATCCACACAGGTGCACGCGGGCCGGCGGAATGGCGGGCCGGCGTCGTTTCCCCGCCGACGCGACGTGTAATTTCGCGCGCCGGTGAAAGCCACGTAGGTGTCCCTTCTCAGCCGGCGGCGCCAGCGCCAGAGGACTGTGATTTCATTTAGTTATAGTTGTAAAACTACCGCAGGCTACCGTAAGACTACTGTAAGTAAACGTAAAATAAGATAGTTTTCCTAGTAGTTTTGGTCAGTTGAGGTCGTACCTGCATTACCTGTACGTTTGGTGTGTTGCATATCTATCGGGCGTTACCTATAACAATCGCTTTCCTTACACAAGCGGTAAGGTTCCTCTAAAAACCGAAAGCAGTGAACTGCCTAGAGACTGAGTGAGGATGTGTACAGGGCTGGATAATGATCCTCCTGTCTGTTACAAATAAACAGTATTTATGGCAAAATTGAAATTGTCAATGTTTAACTTAGGTCCTATTCGAAAATTGCTGATTTGTAACGTGAAACAGAAAGATATTATAGTAAAAATAAAGAAAACAAATTATTTACCACATAGCTCTAGAAAACGCAGTTTCCTCAATGTAAAGATAAAATGAAATTTCTTTCTGTTATTCACGAACAACTTACGTATTTGTCAGTTTTAACGAAAACTCTGCTTTAATCACAATGAAGCACATTCTATTGAGTACAAAAAGAACAACAATTATACATTTTTTTATATTTATACATGTAAACTTGTCCTTGCATCAAAAGTAATGCTTTGTTTACATCCAAGCGTAGAAGTTACGCCATCAAGAAATGTTTATTACTTATAAAATGCCATTTATATTCTGTAAGGATTTAAACTACACAACAGACTAATTCTGAATGATGTGTCGTTTTAATTATCTGCAAAACAAACAAACAGAAAAGAAAGAGAAGTCACCGGCTCCCAGTCTGCCTCTTACACATTCACTTATCTGTCTTACCCTACCAGTGCGCCGGCCGCTGTGGTCTCGCGGTTCTAGGCGCTGCAGTCCGGAACCGCGGGACTGCTACGGTCGCAGGTTCGAATCCTGCCTCGCGCATGGATGTGTGTGATGTCCTTAGGTTAGTTAGGTTTAAGTAGTTCTAAGTTCTAGGGTACTAATGACCACAACAGTTGAGTCCCATAGTGCTCAGAGCCATTTGAACCATTTGAACCCAACCAGTGCGTCGGTAATCCTGCCGTTTACTACGTCATGTACGTAGTGTACCAAAACTACCGAACAGCTGTTTTGGTACAGTACAACTCTAGACTTAGCCTTATCCGGTGGTTCGTATGTGAGTCGAGACTGCTCAGCTCGTATACACATTGGTCAGCAATCCGGGCCTGCGGCCTGTGAAACCATTTCGTAGGGCCTGCTAAACTTTATTGTGTTGGTCATGTTTACTGATCTGTATAGAAAAACAACTCGACGATGAAGTGAGAGATTGGTAAGAGACATCCAGTCGGGCTAAGTATTTCCAGATAACCGTGTGTCGGAAATGCGTCGTTGTCGAGCTATGGCTACAAAACGAGATCCAGTCAGCACGTCAGCGTTTAAGTGGGTGCATTTAAATCAGCTTGCTTTAGGTAATACCTCTTATGCTAAAACGCACGCTTCTGGTTGTACAATTATTTTACTAGGGAGCTCAGCTATTCAGGATGCAGCGGTTACAAGTGCAGATGTTTTCACGTGTGGTACGTTAATAGATATACATGTAAGTGTATTGTTTTCTGTTTTTCTCTGCATGAAGTCTTCCTACAAACATGTCACAAACTTTACAAAAAAAAAAAAGGTTCAAATGGCTCTGAGCACTATGGGACTCAACTGCTGTTGTCATTAGTCCCCTAGAACTTAGAACTACTTAAACCTAACTAACCTAAGGACATCACACACATCCATGTCCGAGGCAGGATTCGAACCTGCGACCGTAGCAGTCGCAGGGTTCCGGACTGCGCGCCTAGAACCGCGAGACCACCGCGGCCGGCACAAACAAACTTTACAGTCTGATGTATTATGCATGGTCATACTGCACCACTAACTACGCCATTTTGCGCCCATACTTCCACATTTCGACACCTGACCTGCTGTCTAGGGGAAAATAAGCATTAATGGCTTGCTCTTGCCTCACGTTATTGGAGGTACTATCCAACCTAAAAACATGCCACTGGTGACGGCTGTTATTACAACTCTGTAAATGATGTAAATACTGATGTAATGTTCTTCAGTATAGTGCCCTCAGACACCAGTAGAATTATCTGCACTTATACCCTTTACAATCTCGTACATCAAAATAATAAAAAATCCTGCCTATTGGTTTTCTGTTCTCCTCGAGACCAGAGACAGACCGAAGCCACTTAATATTATTCCCCCTGTGCAGGAATAATTCTGGGTCATGCGAATTTCAAGGCGGTGCTATTCTGATCTAATTAGCGGTCTGTTTTGCTACACCCCGTGTACTGCCTGGGTGAAGAACTGTAGCCGTGGACCACACAACAGTTTCCTTCCGTCTGTATCGTCTGCCATGTTGTAGCTAGGCAAAAAAATTCCATCAGTCTGGACATGAGTAGGGATTACTTACATTTCGTGTCACAGAGTATAGCAGTATCTGTGCAGAGAGCTCTCAGATCAGATTAGTATAGCAATACTTCATTCTAACATGCCCGCATGACCAGAGAAATTCCTTGCTTCACCTAATCTACGAATTATACATCCTTTCTAATGATTTTGTTATTACAAATGATAACAGCAATATTTCGTGTGCTATGTATCTTTATTTTGTATACCCTGCGGGAAACTGAAAAGCATTTGGAACGCTGTTAGCGAAATTCGTTGTCCGTATGATGTCAAAGTAGGCCGCATGCACATTCACAAACGCAGATAATCGTCCTCAAAAAACAATGTTTAATGTTCTGTTTACTGAAATAAATTGTGACATTTTCATTGACATTCTCTAGAACACTAGGTAGCTACAAAAATTATGGTAGGCACTATATCACTTCTGATGGCTGAAAATGTAAAAATGTGTTTCGCTTACGCAGACATAGGTGCCTTTGCCCTTTCTATAGTATGTTCATTTTTAATGAGTACTTGCTTATTTCATTCGTAATTTTTATCATCAGTTGTGCCATGTCTGAGCAAATGGTACTATTTGCTTCAACAGGTGTCCGCTTTGTTTACACACTCGTTTTTATGAATTATTTTTACTTCAAGGTTTGGTTAATATAGTACAGAATATGCCGACTTCTAATGTCTCTCATATCGTTTCTTGAAAACTGTGTGTACGAGTAAGGTATATGTGAAATAAAGCAGAACAAATTTTGTGATCATATTGTCAATCTCGGATCATACTAACGTTTCGAGAACTTCACCTCCTTCCTCGCTCCAGGAAAATGCCGGGATGGTACTTTTGTAAAAGGCACAGCCGATTTCCCTCTCCACCCTTGATTCGATACGATTTTGCACTCTGTCTCTGTGTTTGATCCAGTTTATGATAAAATAAAAGCATGGTAAGCATTTTTGTGACATGTGACCAAAAAGCGGATGTATGAGCACTGAACAGCCGTCCTTCATTTAGTTTGGCAGGTGACATTACAGTAAAGAAGCCAGACTCGAAGTTAACGGGACATATTCGTCACGCAGTGTTACAGCTACTGAGGTCCAAGATCCTAACCTGGTGCTAGTAGCACCAGACTTCGCACCTTGCTGTATGCGTTATAATTCGAAAATAGTTAACAGAAAGCCATTTCGATAAAACAGAAAGAATCCGTCAAGTGTTAACAGAAACGTGAGGTTTTTTTTTTCAATTTAAATGAAAAGTCAAGATAAAACGTTCGAAACTGTAAAAGTACGATTAAGACAGAATAATATGGACAGGATTCCGGATTCTTCCCCAATCTCTTTACGTTTTGATTAAAACTACGACCAAGTCAAGACAAACTGCCGACTTGTAGCCAGAACAAAAAATACAGTTAGGTGGAAAGGTACGCCGCGACCGATGCTAAGCGACATTCCTTTCTGTAGTATTTGTAGGCTCGCCAGAGACTCTCCTCACCGACTGGGCGGGCGCTAATGTCCGTGGAAAGGAGAAAGGAAAGAGGGTAACCGACCTTGCCGCGTCTGACGTAACACTTCATGAATGAGAAAGACGCGGAATAGTATGACGATGGCAGGGTTCGTTCAGTTCGCAGCAGGTTTAACAGCGGCGGCTGCAGACAGCGTGGCTGAGTAGGGTCGCTGGTGCGAGGCGAGAGGTCAGGTCAGTGCTCGCTCACATACGTAATGATAATGGAAGGTGGTGGTGTCGCAAGCTGAGTGAGCAGGGCAGACAGTAGCGGCGAGCGTCGGGTTGCCGCCCTGCAGGGGCCCCCGGCGGAGACGCCCTGCCCCGGAGTGGATGGCCGTTCACCCCGCGGGCGGCCACGTGCTCGCTGCCCGTCGTGCAGACGCAGCACGTCGACCTCTCAGCGGCCACCACCAGCACCCTGCCACCACTTCGCAGCCTTATCTACCGCCAAACTCCGCATTTTCCATCTGCATGTGGAACTAGCGTGTGGACTTCACACTAGTCAGAAAACTTTTTATTTATTTATTTATTTACTTACACACTTATTTCACCTGGCAAGACAAGAGTCTTCGGGTATCTCTTACACTTAACGGGACATCGTTAGAGAACTGACTCTGCAACGAGAGGACCACATTAGCTGAACAACGTAAAGGAAGTAAGAAATAGGAAAACTGGGATAATCTTGACAACGTGGCAGAAATACTGGTCTGCTGTTAGACAGAAAGAAAACACTGAGGTGTGTCGAAATGGAAGCAGGATTGATGACGAAAAGACCCTGTTAACCGAGTCTTCTGGCACTGCTTCTAGAATAACATCTTGTTACAAGTGGAAAAACAAACCTGGACTTTCTACAGTAGAACATCTTCATTTTTGTGCTTTTAATTTACCAAAAGTAAATCTTCTCTGGAATTTTTAAAGTACTAACACATTTAAATATAAAATAAAAAAGCCATCAAACTGAGAGTGAGTAGTTTAAATATCTCAGAAGCGAAGGTTCACGAACTAGTCGCAGTGGAGTTGCAGTCATCAGTTGCAACAAATTACACCCACGAAAATGTATAGAGCGGCTAGGGACATAGGGAACAGCGCCAGTGACTGGGACCACTCATAATACACAGTTGTCAATCTTCAAGAATATGACAGCAACGATCACCCTAAGAAAAAAAAATAGTAAGCATGGGCTCTAAAATGCGTACCCTAAAAGCTAGGAGCGCTTGTTCAGTACAAGAGATGTTTCAGAGTAGCGAAAACGAACAAGTCCTGGTATCTCTTAATGCATGAGCTTAGAGTACATGTTTACTGTAATTTTTTGCTTCGAAGCATCGATTCGTCATATCTCTGAATATTTGGACACGCTGTATAAACGAAAAATCCGATAAGGAAAATTATTCCTCTCCAGTGAGAAGGTAATTGATAGTTAAAATGTGATCGCGTGTTGGAGGACTTCTCAGCTTGTAGAAACAGCTCTTCACTTATTCTTTAGAAGGTGCGTAGATTGGCTGAAAAAGTTATACATGGCTCTCAATTTTCACAATGGCATCAATACAGTGTATGAGTCGATTTCGGAAACATTGCAAAACTGTAGCGAGCGGGACCTATCAGCATCCAGCTGGTACAACCGGCAATAGAATTTCATTCACCTCAACAGCCATATATATTTTTTATGGTTTTAAATAACTGTCGTAAGGTCCTTGATTTGAAACTGGCTCTAGAACGAAATTTACTTATAAAGCCGTGAGCTTCTTATATATTTATGTTTACAAAATCATCCCGCCTTCTGGAAGGTCCTGCTGCATTATGAAGGATGAGGCATCTAAGACAATATATCCAGAACAAGTAAATATGTCGATAAGCTAATGCGGACGGTGAAGCGGTGATATATTTACACGTCAAATGGTTCAAAAGGCTCTGAGCACTATGGGACTTAACATCTGAGGTCATCAGTCCCCTAGAACTTAGAACTGCTTAAACCTAACTAACCTAAGGACATCACACAAATACATCCCCGATGCAGGATTCGAACCTGCGACCGTAGCGGTCGCGCGGTTCCAGACTGTAGCGCTTGGAACCGCTCGGCCACCCCGACCGGCTATATTTACACGTTTTATGTATATTTTGTGTGCCCTGTCTCAGCTCCCTCGTGCAAATGGGAAGGGGTTACTTGAAGCGTGAAGTTTACAAAGAAGTGCCAGCAAGGCACGATGATATGATTCAACGTATCAGAAATGCATGTCAGCAGATTACATCGGGAACACTCAGTTGTAACTAATTATTCCATCTGCCAATAAATAAGTGCACCGAAGCGGGCGACGTGTTTGAGCACTTATTGTGAAATAATACTTACAAACAAGCACCCCATAGGTGACAGGACATACCTCAGACAAGCTGTTTTCACAATTATTGAACACATCTGGTTTACGTTTTTGATCCAGCGCAGTTTTCCCGAGATAATACCGTTTGAAAGTCGACTGTGCTATTTTCGATTACAGCGCTGTCTATGGTGCAACGGCAAAATTGTTACACACAGGAGGTACGTATTTTTTCCCGCAGAATCCGAATTTACAATGAAAAACCAGAGGTTAATAATTAATATTTAAAGTTTTCCCCGACCCACCCTCGAAGGGTGGGGCAGGTGTCGCTATCGCCGGATAGCATTTCTAAAGATACTGAACACGTATTTTTCCATTTTTTAATTCGATGCGTAATCTTGGGGATATTCCGTTGTCTCAAGATAAAAAGAACTCACCATGTATAACGTGTTACAGTTCATTATGAAGACGAGTATAGGATCTACATGCGTTAATCCGTAATTGATTATAGATACCATAGCGAAAGATAATAACGGGGAACTCTGTTCATACCTACTGGCAAATCGAAAATACAACAGAATTACTTTTTCTTCTAATGATGTTTGGTGGCTGCGGACCCAGGTATAAGGAAAAAGATAATATCATAGTCTTTGATACAGCCGATGTCACTGCCTCATAATCATTGGATCAGGAACTTTCACCATCACTTTCCCTCACCTTATCGAGAAATTATGGCGATTAAAATATGCCACACCGCCGGCATTAGAAGTGCGTACACAGGAGCCGCATGCCGTGGCACTAGCGTACGCTAGGTATCTCTGTTATAATAATATTTTCCTCTGTATGCATCAAGAACGTTTGCATTAAAAATTTGAAACCTATTTTGACTTGAGTGATACGTAAATGACGAAAACCACGACAACAAAATATTTATGAAGCGTTCCCAGCATTAAGAACAGTATCAGAACAACCAAATTCGTTTATCGAAACAAGGAAACACGTGACCTTATTTAGAGTTTCGACATATCATAAATGAAGCATAGGGGTCGAAATGAAGTCTCTTCTAGGAAATTATTTTTAGTTTTCATCTTTCTCTCTTTCATTTATTACACCTTTCTTTTACATTTTATAAGGTGTTCAAATCGAAAAATAATACCGACGTGTTCAGAGTGCTTATTTTGCATAACATGCCTTTTTTTGTTAGTGGGGAAACAACTTCTTCAAAATATATTGCAAGGGAAGTGGGAACCGGAACCACAATTAAATAGTGTATCTCAAATAAATACTTTGCAGCCCGTATCTTCCAGTGAGTCAGTTTGGAGATATGTTTATCATAGGGGACAGAGCAAAGGCTGAAGCGGCGCGTGCAGCCTGATTGGAGAAACAGTTATTCTTGTGCATGACCGACGTGCCTGATAGACACAGCATCCCTATAACATTCTCTGTAGGGCTGTCGGCCTCAGTTGTTGCCAGGTAGACAGATGATTTAGTATGGCCTTGTCCTTCTATAATAACGGGACAAGATGAGGGTGGATTAGAAAGTTCTGTCAGTGTCGCTCGAAAAATGTTTCACCATGGGTATATGCAAAATGTGAACTTCCATGTTTGTGCTAAAGAGATTGAGCAGAATTTTGTTATAACGTCGTCATGGCTAATAGGCTTCCTAACAGGGTGGCAAATTCAAACGAAGACTAAGAATTTAGAGTCGGAATACATACGAGGATAGGATTTAGTATCCGCATACATCGAGTTTTTAAAGGAATTTCGATATTACTTATATATTCAGTGAGCAGCGATAATATTAAGCGTACTCTACCTCTGGTGGATGTGGCTACGAATAAAAGTAATCTGTGAATAACAGTGATGAGTTGTAGGTCGAGGGGAATGGTAGGTTCGAAAAATGGTTCAAATGGCTCTGAGCACTATGGGACTTAACATCTGAGGTCATCAGTCCCCTAGAACTTAGAACTACTTAAACCTACCTAACCTAAGGACATCACACACATCCATGCCCGTGGCAGGATTCGAACCTGCGACCGGAGCGGTCGCGCGGTTCCAGACTGAAGCGCCTAGAACCGCTCGGCCACTCCAGCCGGCGAATGGTAGGTCTGATTGAGTCAGAGTAGCGAAGCCTGTTAAAAGAAACGGTAACGGGCAGTTAATTCCCCTGTCAGTATGTTCAAAATGTTCAAATGTGTGTGAAATCTTATGGGACTTAACTGCTAAGGCCATCAGTCCCTAAGCTTACACACTACTTAACCTAAGTTATCCTAAGGACAAACACACACACCCATGCCCGAGGGAGGACTCGAACCTGCGCCGGGACCAGCCGCACAGTCTGTGACTGCAGCGCCTTAAACCGCTCGGCTAATCCCGCGCGGCCTGTCATTATCGAATGGAATGAAGGTGATTAGTGATTATCACAAGTGTGTGAATACGATGTGCTTTGTTTGGTTGCTAACCTAACTATAAATAAATGTCGAAGTCCGTTGCTCGTACCGAGTCAGATATTTTGTTCACGTACAATCATAAATCACCACAGCACAAAAATAATAATTAGTTGGATACAGCAAATGTATTTGCGGATGCGAATATGAACCACCTTCGGCTGTATATTAGAATGACGACAATGAAATTTTGTGCCGGTTCACGACTACCACTCGGATTTCCTGCTTTACGCGAGTGGTTTCTTTAAGCGCTTCGGCTATCCGAGCACGAATCACGGCCAGACCCGAGATTCCATACGTCGTCGCCCATGCGCACTCGCACATTACTTGTATTCACTCCAGGGAGGACATAATATGTCAGGGACCTTTTATTGGCGAATAAATACGAGTAGTTGCATGCATGTTCGAAGGAGCATTGAATCATACATAATAACACAGGCTATTTCGTAATTAATTGGAAGTTGGTCCACGTTATCAGCAACAGCTGTGAGGAGAATGAGTAGTAAGCAGACTGTTTTGTGCCATCAAACCGAGACGGAAGGAGGCGGGCAGCTTCACGGGTTTCTGCAGCTCCGAACGGCAGGTGTCCGAAACTCGTTCGCTGCCTGCTAGAGGCGCGGCGCCGCCGTCAGGTTGCAGAAAAAGACAATCTGGAGCGGGCTGGCCCTCACATGTGGAGCGCAGCAATTCTGGTGGGGCAGGCGGGGGCGGTGACGGGAGGCGGGTGGGGAAGGGGCGGAGAGGTGGGCGACCAACCTGCGTGCTCAGCCCGTTTCGCCGGGTCACTGACCGCCTCTGGTAGCTGCCCGGGCTGACTCGCTGCATTTGGGAGGCATTCTGATGTCGCACCACAGATCACTGCCTGATGATGTGGAGGCTCTTCTTCCCTAAACGTTCCACGTTGGGTAATACTAAACGGTAAATGTTTCTCTCGTCTTCCAGTGCTCAAAGATTAATGGCATTGATTGTTACAGAAATCAAGTAAGGTACTAAGGCAATTCGAGAATGTTGTCACTAGATCACAGAGGTGACAAATTAGTTCTGGCGCCATTTAATTTCGTATACGAAGTGAAAAGCAATACTGAATAATTCAAAAAATTCTGAAATGAGTGAATCTATTCTGTGTTAAAGAAACAGAAATATTATGTGTGATTATAAATTGTCTTTGCTGAAATGTTGCTTTTGTAACGAAAGCATCACGAATTGGATGAGCAGCAGTTGTAATAGTTGTAATATCGAAGAGGTATAGAAGAAACCTGGGAAACACGGGGTCACATTCCCCATCTCAGTGCCAGTGCTATTCCATGCAAAGAATTACACGACCGAGGCGAGATGACGCAGTGGTTACCACACTGGACTCGCATTCCGGAGGGCGATGGTTCGAACTCGTAATCCAGATTTATGTTTTCCGTGATTTCCCTAAATAGCTCCAGACAATTCCGGGAAGGTACTTTTGAAAAAGACACGGCCGATTTCCCTCCCCATCCTCGACTCGATACGAGTTTGCACTCTGTCTCTGACGACATCGATGTCGACAAAACCTTAAACTTAATCTTCCTTCCTTCGAAACAGTTACACCACATACAAAACTTTAGCTTCCAGTTTGTCTCAGGTAAACACCGTTCTATACATCAATAGATGTACTGATACTACTCAAATATCGAACAATGTAAAAAGTATGTAAAGAAGCTCAGCTAATTGTCATCGCTAATGCTAATGCTAATACTTGTATTCATTTAAAAATTATATCTCACGTTTATTGTTTTAGTAATTGTTAAATGGGTTGGCAGTATAGTTTGCTTGACTGAGATCAATAAATAAATCAATCAAGCTGTATTATCACTGGCTTTCTGCTGAAGAGGTAAATAAACACGAAAAATGTATTCTGTTACGCTATACAATGCAGATGTCACTTATTCATTACAATTCTTTCAGGTTCCTTGACTATTAATTGCCTGCTAACATAGTTCTTAACATAAAAGCTTCACGTCTCCTAAAAACTGTAAGTGGAGGAGGATGCAGTTTAAATTATCCTCCTGAGAATGAAAAGAGGAAAACGAGAAAATGTATAAATTTTAGATTTTGTTTACATTTTAAGATATAGCTATAGTATTTTAATGAAATGAAGTGATGTTTTAGATTTGGTCTACATTTGAAGAAGTAGCTATTATATTTTAATCAAATGAAGTGTTGTGTGTAATGTGTAGCCAATAGTCGGTTTGCACCAGTAAGGTTTGCTTAATTCTTCGGAGCAGTTTATCTATTTTACAACTACAATTACTGTAATAATCATTTCAAAACATAGTTTCTCAAGCATACTTCCGAGAAATTCCATCAGTACATCATCTTTCAGAATCTTGCTGTTGCCAGCAAAAACCTGCTTACTCAACAGTAACTATTTAAATATGAATCGACACATTTTAAAATTTATTTTATTTATTAACAAAGTTCAAGCAGCTGAAATAATTGCAGGGGACTATGAAGCAGAAGATGTTTACTTAAATCTTAACTCTGCTCTTACATTTGTCATTCATGTGGCATCGTTCCCTCTTCAACCCTCTGCACTTGAAATTTGGAGTAACTGTGATAAATGTCAAGTCAGGCTGAGATGGTTGCACATAGAAGACCAAGCAAGAAACTTTTCCACCGCCTGGTTCAACTTCTATATTTAAAAAAAGTTTTGGCACTAAGCCCCAAAATATACGTGACAATAATAACAACGAAGCGAAATTGTCCGATTCGTATACAATTTGTATAGATCGACATTTGTCTGTCATACAACAAGGGAACGTTCTGTAAGAATGATCGTGGGCATAAAGTCTACCCAGTGCAAGCGCTTCACCACATTTTACATTAACTCATACATTTCTGTTATCTTTCTGTAATAAAATCGTTTAGAAACGAACTTTACATATTTGGAAACATTGTATGACATTAAAGAACTGTGATAAAGGCACAATATAATTCAAAAATGCCTTATACTGTACTTGTTTTCTTTTTTTCTGATACCAAAAATGCTCACCAAAAAACAATAATTGTGGCAATAATCTGGCAGAATGTAAATATCACGATCAAATAATGAACCAACATCGGATACGTATCTCATTTACGTATCAAGACTGTCAAAGGTCTTGTAGCGATATAACAATAGAACTTCCAGGACTGTTGTCAATTATACACTACTTTATTAATGCTCCCATGATAGAAAAATTGTTAGAGGCCATTTATGGTAACATAGAGTGGCTAGCACAAATGTTATCTTAGAGTCAGTATGCTTGTAACAGAAAGACTTGTCTATTCTGCCATGAACAGCCTCGATGAGAATGGAAGCCTGTTATTCGCATAAAATATTATGGAGAGAGATTAGCTTCATGTACTGAAAACAAATTTCTGAAAAGATTATAGTAAACCTACCGTGCATCAGCAAGACCTAGGTTATCTCAACAACATCAAGGCGATGGCCTCGTTTCTCCGCGTTTTAGGCGTAACCGTACCTGGAAGCAAGAAACAATGGCTACAGAATAAAATTAACAAAACATTTGTTATAATCTATCATTAATAAAATGCAATTTTAAGGTAAAGACAAAAGCAGAGCAAGCAATCAATGAATCATTTTCAGGAACACCCCGTATTTATTGCAGCGAAAAGTGTATGAGTCTAAAATATTATTTCAGGAAAATTGCGACTAATGTTTGCACGCAAATTTTGAGGATATTTTCATTCTTACAAGCTACGAAATTTTAACGGTCTTTCTCAAATGTTTCGTACACCATTTTGTCGTCAAGGTCAAAAAATTGGAGGACAAAATGATAATTTGAGAATGAGATTTAAGATCTTCGAACAGGTGGGGTCGTGAGAATAAAAATACTTATCAGCAGCTGTAGAAAGACCAATTACTATCTTTTAAAAATATCTTCGCAGCGTGCCTTCGAAACCTTGGTGAAGATGAATAAGACCTTCCAAACATTTGTTATTTACACACAAAGTGCCACTTTTTTTTACTTATACGGTGAATTTATCAATGTTCTATGGCAGACAATCTCAAACAGGGTTCTTCATACGTCACTAGAAACTAAAATTTTGGCCTGTGTGTAGGTTATAAAGGTCAAATTTTAGTAAAGGGGAAAGAGTGGAAATTGCGGTTATGTGGTATAGAAAATTGTACCCATTCATTCTTGACAGAATAACGGCCATGGTAGAGACATAAGTGTTGGAAAGATCAACGTTTGTAGCGCACATAGGATATAGTGCACTTCCTATCCTATGTTAATTTTACCTCATTTTGTGTAAATGGAAGTAGAATAAATTTAAACCATCCAGTTGGAAAACTGAAATGCATAAAATATGAACGAGGAGTGATCACAGTCACAAGCAAGAAAATGTGAACTGTTCGCTGATGAAAAGACATCATGATGTGATTACTGGTTTGTGGAATGCACGGCTTTAGGAACCGTCGCTGTGCCATGTTACGTGAATTCCACATAACATTCCTCGAAGCTAGTGTTCGACGACGTCAGGAGGCATGAGAGCCTCATGTTTTACAGTTCCGCCGAGAAAGGATGAAGGATGACAACTATTTTACTAAACGAAAATGTTATAACAAATAGTACACGTAGTGGAAAACGGAAAACGCTATCTAGTTTAATTTTGATATTCGGTAGTAGATTTGGTAACGTTAGCTGAATGATCTTCATCTAAAATTTCATCAGTTTAATGCAGTAAAAATAGTAAGTAGTAATAGTATTCAAAACAAAAAGTTAGCAATCAGCTCCAAACAGCAGAATTTCACTTTTTTTTCTCCAATGGATCCCACATCACGCTAATGCACAGACTCAAAGTTGAAAATCAAAGTGTATTTATTAAGAATAGTCGTTTAGACTTGTTCCGAGTTATTAATTTTATTCTTCCAACTCTTTGCAATGATCTGATGGTTTCTTTAAACTGTTTACGGAAAATGTAAGGTGGATTCTTCAATGAAACACCAGAGACAGAGCAGTAGTTCAGTTGAGCAACTACTAGAGAAGGAACGTGGCCGTGAACTTGTACTGATGTATTTGTTTAGTGGCTCTTTGCATCTGGACGATTCGTACATCACTATTCACAAATTAGAGCTCACACCATGTCTGGATTGTCGAGAAGTGCTCACAGTCTAGCTCCAGTCCAGACGGCGAGTACGCACATTATCACAATTCGCAGCGTCTGAAGAAGACGGTTAGTTAGTTAGTTAGTTAGATGTTCCATAGATCATTTGAACGAATCTTTTATCGAAATTATATGGCACGAATCAGTTTATAGGATATGTATACAAGATTAGTGTTACTATTAATGAGCACTTTATTATTTTTAGCCACGCCCATGCAACTACACACTATTTAATTGGCTACGAGTTTTTAAGTAGAAATTCTTCAATAGAATAAAAGGAGTTGTACAGGAGAAATGCTTTTAAATTAGATTTAACACCTGCTTCGCTAGCTGC
Source organism: Schistocerca gregaria (assembly GCF_023897955.1). Lineage (NCBI taxonomy): Eukaryota > Metazoa > Arthropoda > Insecta > Orthoptera > Acrididae > Schistocerca > Schistocerca gregaria. The sequence goes on along the minus strand of NC_064921.1, from coordinate 603,348,927 downwards.
GAAACACTTTACGTTATTGGGCAAATGATGAAAAAACTTTGCTGCTGCATATTGAACCCCGCTCTGAACCACTGACAGCTTTGACAATGCCTAATAAAGGTTATTTTTCCTGCCTAGTGCTGTAGGTATGGACATCACTGCTTTACCAAAATTGTGATGGATTATTTATGACGAACTTCATTAGCGGATACTTGCATCGTGACAGCTCAGTTAAATGCCAAGTTTCGTGAAAAGTTACCTACTTGACGTGCGTTGGTGAATACCATATACAGGGTGTTACAAAAAGGTACGGCCAAACTTTCAGGAAACATTCCTCACACACAAAGAAAGAAAATATGTTATGTGGGCATGTGTCCGGAAACGCTTACTTTCCATGTTAGAGCTCATTTTATTACTTCTCTTCAAATCACATTAATTGTGGAACGGAAACACACAGCAACCAACAGAACGTACCAGCGTGACTTCAAACACTTTGTTACAGGAAATGTTCAAAATGTGCTCCGTTAGCGAGGATGCATGCATCCAACCCTCCGTCGCATAGAATCCCTGATGCGCTGATGCAGCCCTGGGAAATGGCGTATTGTATCACAGCCGTCCACAACACGAGCACGAAGAGCCTCTTGATTTGGTACCGGTGTTGCGTAGACAAGAGCTTTCAAATGCCCCCATAAATGAAAGTCAAGAGGGTTGAGGTCAGGAGAGCGTGGAGGCCATGGAATTGGTCCGCTTCTACCAATCCGTCGGTCACCGAATTTGTTGTTTAGAAGCGTACGAACACTTTGACTGAAATGTGCAGGAGTTCCATCGTGCATGAACCACATGTGTCTTACTTGTAAAGACACATGTTCTAGCAGCACAGATAGAGTATCCCGTATGAAATCATGGAGGTGAATCGAGGAAGTACAGTATATACTGACGAAACTAAAATGAGCTCCAACATGGAAATTATGCGTTTCCGGACACATGTCCCATAACATCTTTTCTTTATTTGTGTGTGAGGAATGTTTCCTGACAGTTTGGCCGTATCTTTTTGAAACACCCTGTATTATATACATCCTACTCGCTTTTCTGCAATCGATATTTTATGTGTCAGTAATGAGTTACCATAGAAAATTGTTCGGTAGCACGTTACTGGGTGGAAAAATGCAATATAAGTCAGGAGGTTGTCACGTTTGTTCAGTGGTTAGCACCTGGACTCGCATTCGGGAGGACGATAGTCCAAAACCACGTCCGGCTGTCCAGATTTAGGTTTTCCGGAGTTTCCCTAAATCGGTCCAGACAAATGGCGGGATGGTTGTTTTGAGAGGGACGGTCGATTTCCTTCCCCATCCTTCCATAATCCGAGCTTGTGCTCTGTCTCTAATGACCTCGATGTCGAGAGAACGTTAAACCCAATCTTTTTTCTTCACGTTTGTTTCCGGGGTTAGTAATTACTCGGAGAGCAAAAGCAGCCGAACTTAATTGTTTGAAAAGCTCAGTAATAAGCTTCTTCCAATTCAAGTTTTCATCAATTTGGAACATTCTAGCCTATTTACTGATTCATGCCCATGTGCTTTCTCAGTTGTTGGTGCGACTGTATTTGCTGTACGGAACTGAAGTGTACGGCTGTGTCGGTCGTCGAAATATTGTGCATAAGATGGAGACGACAACATGACAAGTACGCGGAAGCACGTCGGTGACCAGTGACGCCAAGGAAGCTATTACGTAGCACTCCATAGATATGCCTCGATATCGCCAGGACAGTGAATTTTAAGCCTTTTTTATGAAATGAGTCTATTGAACGTCTTGTTGGAGTAGTTCCAATTACAAAAAGTAGAAGAAAGGAAAAACTCATTTGGATTTTATTTCCTGAAGATAATATCAGATTTTATCTGATCGAAAGGTCATCTCGTGCAGATGGGACGACTGACGTCTCGCCTGCGTCAAGGTCATTTGCTATTGTGGAGTGTGTTCGCAGAAGACGCCAAGTTCACGGAAGGGAGCCTCGCTGGAAACTACGTGAATAGCCGGTAATCACAGCGTTTGTTGCAGGGCGAGGGGGCGGTACTTCTCCATTACGCGTCGTGGCCTGCGCTGAGTTGCGCAACGGCCGCTTGCAGCAGGTGTCAGCACGGGGTCACCTGCGGCGATCTCGCGGTGCAGGCGTCGCGTCAGAGCGGAGCAGACGAACCGCGGCGTCAGATGCCGCAGTTGGCTCAGGGCGCGTGCTAAGACCAGCATGCTGGACGGCCCCTGTTGCGTGCTGAATTCTGATTTGTCGGATCAGGGTGATCTACATTCGCTGTCGCAGTAACTGTCTTCGCGATGTCTCAGTAGGAAATTGGCGCCCGTTAAGTGCCTCAAATATCTTGGAGCAGTCAGTGCACTTCGTTGCGAATAGGCTAGACACGTAACATTTACAGCGCACAGTCTGCCAGGAAGGACTTAAACTGGTTTTGGGTTCAAAGAAGGCAATAATGCTTCAATTCTTCCTTCAAAGTCACGAATAGCAAAAATAAAAAATAAAATAAAAATGCTTCAAAGTGGTGTGAAATCTTATGGGTCTGTGCTGCTAAGGTCATCAGTCCCTAAGCTTACACACTACTTAACCTAAATTATCCAAAGGACAAACACACACGCCCATGCCTGAGGGAGGACTCGAACCTCTGCCGGGACCAGCCGCACAGTCCATGACTGCACGAATAGAGTTTAGTTTTTAGGTGAACTGACTTCCCACGCAAGTGATGCACTAGCTCGCCCCACAGGGAGAAGGATTTAAGATCACGGCGTTAGACATATCCTGGCTAAGAGAAGCCTACTAGTATCAAACATAGGGCTTCATTTGAGGAAGAAATTTCTGAGAGTGTACGTCTGGACAACGGTATTGTATGGTAGTGAAACGTGGACTGTGGGAAGATTGTAAAGAAGAGAATCGAAGCATTTTAGATGTAGTGCTACAGAATTTTGTTGAAAATTATGTGGACGCATATGGTAAGGATTGAGGAGGTTCTTGCAGACATAGCGAGGAAGGGAAATATGGAAAACATTGACAGAAAGAAGAGGCAGAATGATAGAGCTTCCGTTAGGACATCAGGGGATAACTTTTGTGGTTCTAGCCGGAAATGTAGAGGACAAAAACTGTACAGGAAGGCAGAGACTGAAATACGTCCAGTCAATAATTGAGGATGTAGGCTGCAACTGTTACTCTGGGATGAAAAGTTTGGCGCAGGAAAGGAATTCGTGGCGGGCTGTATCAAACCAGTCACAAGACTATGAACCAAATAAAAATTTTAGAAAATCAGGTCACCACAATACATTAGACACATTTTCTTCGAATTATATTCCTTACACTGTGGAGATCACGTGCACATTGCTAATGCACAAATGCTCCGGTTCGGGACTGTTGTCATAATGAAGTATTCTAATGTGTAATACGTTTTATAAACTTCCTCTTAACTTTACGACCCATCAAAACTGTTGTCAAAGCATAAACTAGGAAATTCTCGTATCGCCACAACACAGATAAATGCTATCGGGTAGTTCGGGTACTTAAGCCCGTGCTCAGTGGCAAAGCTAAAGTAGTTTTGAGTCTTTCGAGCAAATATTTCAGAGTTCAGCGCTTGTAGTACACAGGGGCGCAGCCAAAAGCCGACTGACAATCTAACGTCCAGGAGAAACTCTTATAACTGCGTGATATTGTGTTTACGCAAATCCAGCAAACATAACTGAAAGACGCACTAACAAATTTATGAAGCACCAGAAAATAGAGGAAGAGTTTGTTTTCATAGACTTACTTATTGTCTGCAGATCGCCGAAGCAACTGTGTCTTGTTAGTCGAAATTCTGCAGTACTTTCGTCACGTACGTTCTTTGGATTCTAAAAGGAAACCATAGCTTAATGCATGACGCTTCTCATGTAGCGTTTGCCACTGGAGTTGAGAGAGCATTTCCGTGACACTTCCCGCGGCTGCTAAACGAACCTGTGACGAAACACGCTGGTCTTTTTTGTACCTTCCCTATTTCCTGGCAACGGCCCCACAGTGACGACAAATATTCAAATAACAGTCGAAAGACAATTTCGACAGCTACTTCCTTTGGGGGTGGACTTACAGTTAATCTCAGCCTGGCGTTTGCCTTCCTGCAATCAGTTTTATGTGATCGTTCCAGTTCATGTCGTTCTGTGCGCATACTTCCAGGTACCTAATGCTACCAGTGACCGCTTAGCTGCAGTCATGGACTGTACGACTGGTCCCGGTGGAGGTTCGAGTCCTCCCTCGGGCATGGGCAAGTGCGTGTTTGTCCATAGGATGATTTAGGTTAAGTAGTGTGTAAGCTTAGGGACTGATGACCTTAGCAGCAAAGTCCCATAAGATTTCACACACATTTTGACCGCTTAGCAACCTCGTAATCATACAATAACTGGAACATCCATCTATTTATGCGAATATGATACGTTTAAGGGTCAACTGGAAATTCTGCACCAGGTATCGATGTTCTGCGGATATGAAGCTGCTAGTCTCTCAAATTAAGTTTTCGAGAGTGGAATGATAGAGAAATAACTTGAAATTCAGTCTGCGGTGAAATGCGCACTGGCAGATTAAAACTATGTGCTGGATGGAGACTCGGACTCGAAGCCTTTGCCTTTCGCCGGCAAGTACTCTGCCGAATGAGCTACCCAGGTACTACTCAAGGCCCCTGCTCATAGCTTTGTGTATTGCGTATTGAACTGGGGACCTAGAATCGATGGAGAGGCTTCGTCCCGCCGTAGCACTCAGTGGTTCACAGCCCCACAACAGGCCACAGCAGTCCATCCACGTCACCACCGCCCCACATCGAAAACCCAGGGTTATTGTGCGGTTCGGCCACCAGTGGACACCCCCCCCCCCTCCCTCCTCCCTCGGGAACGTCTCATATACCCAATGTTTGCATGGTAGAGTAATTATGGTATTATGGTGTACGCATACGTGGAGACAGTGTTTGCACAGCAATCACCGACACAGTGTAACTGAGGTGGAATAAGGGGTGCCAGCTGGCATTCGCCTAGGCAGATGAAAAACCGGCTCAGCGGACCTCGACACTAATCTGCCGGGCGGATTCGTGCTGGGGACCGGTACGCCTTCCCGCTCGGGAAGCAGGGCGGTAGACCGCGCGGCTAGCCAGGCGGGCTACTCACAGATTTACTTCCAACTGTACCTCAAGGTAGGAGATGGTACTAGTGGATTAACCGTTATGGAGACGCGTCGTGAGTCGTGCTCAGGTACCTCAGTCAGTAGAGCACTTGCCCGCGAAAGGCAAAGGACTCGAGTTCGAATGCCGGTCCGGCACACAGTTATAATCTACCAAGAGGTTCGCTGAACCTTCTGGCAGGAACTTAACTGTGAATTGCAGAGTAGTCTTGTACATGTGGATGTAAATTTTAAAGAAGCGAACTCCACAGCTACGTTTGGAATAGGCCGGCTCCGTCTCTCCCTACAGCTCGCTCGGAACTTGTCTTGCGGGCAGGACAGGGGCAGAGATGCGTGACGGCCGGCGACAGCAGTGGCGCTGGGCCGCTCTGATTGAGGCCTCCCAGCTGACACGGCGACTGACGGCAGCGCCGCGCGATGCGATGTGGGGGCTGCAAGAAACGGGCCGCGCCCGCCCTGGCTGACACACCGGCCGCTCCGCAGCGCAGCGCCGCATGCATTTATTCATGGCGCCAGTCGCCGGCGCTGGCGCTCGTGGGCGGAATCGCCGCGGCGTGGCGTGGCGTGGCGTGGCGCTGCTACCCGTGCTGCGCTCCCACAACGGCGCGCCTGGCTTCTGCACGCAGCACACGGACAAAATGAGATCGCCACAGCACACGTATTTGTCAGTCGAGATTTCTTTATTTCATCAGCATTTCATTGACTGTAGCGCTGTAAGACTTCGAAGAGTTGCCATCTGTAGCTGATGGTTAAACCCTGTTTCCTTCAAATGGTTCAAACGGCTCTGAGCACCATGGGACTTAACATCCGCGGTCACCAGTCCCCTAGAACTTAGAACTACTTAAACCTAACTAACCTAAGGACATCACACAAATTCATGCCCGAGGCAGGATTCGAACCTGCGACCGTAGCAGTCGCGCGATTCCAGACTGAAGCGCCTAGAACGGCTCGGCCACAACTGTACGCATGTTCCAGATATCCTCCTAAACCACTGAATCCATTGAAACCAAATTTGGTACACATATTACTTACTGTCAAACAGGTGGGGATGGAAAAGAAATGTAGGGCAGGGTGCGCGAATACTCAGACTTCATTCATCCAGTATTTGAGAACGAGAGCACTTGGGGACTTGCAACAAACTTAAAAGATAATTTCAAGCCTTTACTAAACATTTTCTCGAGGACAGGCCCATAGAATGATGAAAAGAAAAAAGTTTATCGCTTAATACATTTTCGCTGTTCATGCAGTAAAAATGCCGCATCAGGCACGACGTGTTAATTTATTACTTCTACCTTGCAGGTAGTACTCACATATACACTGAATATAGCTGCAAAATCAAATCATTGCACGATACATAGGTCAGAAAGTAAGGCGTCATAAACACTGAGATGCGTGAAAACGAATCTGTGGGAGGAAATTCGCCAGAAATATAGGTGAGATAAAAAATATGTGAAATGTACAGTATACAACGCGCATATTCAGGTTAAGCAACAGATAAAATACTCCTCTTAAACTTGTGGCTCAATTTTAACGAAACTCGGCACACATATTACTTACTATCTGGAAATAAATACTGTGGTAATGAGAACCAGAAACCCCGCTGTTGCGGCGGAGGGAGGGAGAGGAGTGATAACTTGGAGAGAGAAAGGGGAGAGGAAGAGATAGACAGACAGAGAGGGGTTCAAAATGGTTCAGATGGCTCTGAGGACTATGCCTAGAACTTAGAACTAATTAAACCTAAGTAACCTAAGCTGCTTACAAGAATAATATACAGCAGAATGGAAAAGAAAATTGAGAATGCGCTACGTGACGATCACTTTGGCGCCGGCCGCGGTGGTCTCGCGGTTCTAGGCGCGCAGTCCGGAACCGTGCGACTGCTACGGTCGCAGGTTCGAATCCTGCCTCGAGCATGGATGTGTGTGATGTCCTTAGGTTAGTTAGGTTTAAGTAGTTCTAAGTTCTAGGGGACTGATGACCACAGCAGTTGAGTCCCATAGTGCTCAGAACCATCTGATGAGTTTGGCTTTAGGAAAAGTAAAGGCAGGAAAGAGCAATTCTGACGTTACGGCTAATAATGGAAGCAAGGCTAAAGAAAAATCAAGACACGTTCATAGGATTTGTCGACCTGGAAAAAGCGTTCGACAATATAAATTGCTGCAAGCTGTTCGAGATTCTGAAAAAAGTAGGGGTAAGCTACAGGGAGAGACGGGTCATACACAATATGTACAACAACCAAGAGGGAATAGTAAGAGTGGACGATCAAGAACGAAGTGCTCGTATTAAGAAGGGTGTAAGACAAGGCAGTAGCCTTTCGCTCCTACTCTTCAATCTGTACATCGAGGAAGCAATGACGGAAATAAAAGAAAGGTTCAGGAGTGGAATTAAAATACAAGGTGAAAGGATATCAATGATACGATTCGCTGATGACATTGCTATCGTGAGTGAAAGTGAAGAAGAATTAAATGATCTGTTGAACGGAATGAACAGTCTAATGAATACACAGTATGGTTTGAGAGTAAATCGGAGAAAGACGAAGGTAATGAGAAGTAGTAGAAATGAGAACAGCGAGGAACTTAACATCAGGATTGATGGTCACGAAGTCAATGAAGTTAAGGTATTCTGCTACCTAGGCAGTAAAATAACCAATGACGGACGGAGCAAGGAAGACATCAAAAGCAGACTCGCTATGGCAAAAAAGGCGTTTCTGGCCAAGAGAAGTCTACTAATATAAAATACTGGCCTTAATTTGAGGAAGAAATTTCTGAGGATGTACGTCTGGAGTACAGCATTGTATGGTAGTGAAACATGGACTGTGGGACAACCAGAACAGAAGAGAATAAAAGCATTTGAGATGTGGTGCTATAGACGAATGTTGAAAATTAGGTGGACTGATACGATAAGGAATGAGGAGGTTCTACGCAGAATCGGAGTGGAAAGGAATATGTGGAAAACACTGATAAGGAGAAGGGACAGGATGATAGGACATCTGCTAAGACATGAGGGAATGACTTCCATGGTACTAGAGGGAGCTGTAGAGGGCAAAAACTGTAGAGGAAGACAGAGATTGGAATACGTCAAGCAAATAATTGAGGACGTAGGTTGCAAGTGCTACTCTGAGATGAAGAGGTTAGCACAGGAAAGGAATTCGTGGCGGGCAGCATCAAACCAGTCAGTAGACTGATGACATAAAAAAAAACATAAGGACATCACACACATCCATGCCTGAGGCAGGATTCGAACCTGCGACCGTAGCGGTCGCTCGGATCCAGACTGTAGCGCCTAGAACCGCACAGCCACTCCGGCCAGCACGGCAGAGAGAGGGGAAAGGAGGAGATGGAGACAGATAGGGGGGGGGGGGGACGGACAGAGAGAAGGGCAAGGGGGAAATGGAATGAGAAAGGGAAGAGGAGAGAGGTGGAGGACAAAGATATGGACAGAGAGGTAAGGAGAGATTGATGGGAAGCAGATGGAGAGAGGGAGGGAGGGAGAGAGAGAGAGAGAGAGAGAGAGAGAGAGAGAGAGAGAGAGGGGTAATAACAAATGGACAGAGAGAGTGTCAGGAGGAGATGGACAGAGATTGGGAGGTAGAGGAGATCGACAGAAAGAAGAAGGAGTTGGATAGAGAGTTGGAGGAGACGGACAGAGACAGAGAGAGACGATGGACCAATAGAACTGAAATAAATACATAGCTGGGCAACGCCGTGTACTCAGCTAGTTTTCAATAAACGGCCTCAAGGCCAAGATTTACAGCAACAAACACATACTTCATTTTACTTGTTTTTCTTCATATTTCCCTAGACGTAGCTCAAGAGAAAGAAAATGAATATAATAGTCCATTTGAACTGATTACTTTGATCCATCTCCTACTTGGCAAATGGGCGATAATACACAACATTTTCCCAGGAATACTTTCACCAGTGGTGGAATCTAGTGAGAGCCGATTTCACTCCTATGTTGGCAGACACCCACAGTGTGAAACCTCCCGGAAAGTATTTGGGTAACGGTCGCTGTGCGCCTCAGCGCCCGGCCGAGACAGTTGCGCTGGAGGCCGTAGTAAGTGGTGCCGACATTTGGCTGGAGGTGATTGCCCCCTGGCCCGGCGGCCGCTGCGCTCGTCCTGCAGCCACGCCGCCGGACTGCCTGTCTCGCTAACAGGTTTAACGGCGCCCGCACGGAGAAAGGCGTAATTACCCGCGCCGGGAAGCACCGCCAATTACGTAAAAAGTGGGCCGCGCTGCCAAATAGCCCCCTGTCTGCGGCGGCTTTCGGTGGCCCGTTGATTGTGACGCTTGTCCGTTTAAGTCAGTACCGGGCCGGAGGGCAAGGCGTGATTCCTTGATTGGCCCGGAGTCCTGTGTCGTGTGAATTTGGAACTTCAACATATTTCAACAAAACACTTTCACTTCAAAACTACGTCCGAGCAGGCCTCGGAAGGCCCAAAGGTACCGACTGACCACTGTGTCGTCCTCAGCCGATAGACGTCTCTGGATGCGGATGTGAAGGGGCTTGTGACTAGCTTGCCACTGTCCCGGCCGTTATCAGCTTTCGTGACCGGAGCTGATACTTTTGAATCAAATAGCTCCTCAATTGGCCTTAACAGGGGTCAAAGCGCTCGGCTAACGCGGGGGGTTACCCATCCAAGTGCTAGCCTAGCCCGACAGTGCTTAACTTTGGTGATCTGACGCGAACCGGTTTTAGCACTGCGACAAGGCCGTTGCCCTTTTATTTATTGCGGGAAATAGTAACTCTCGCCCAGTGACATCGGTATTTGTACAGGATGCTAATTATTGAACTACATGAAAAAACGTAAATTAGTTACAAGCTACGGCGTGCACACACTATATTCAATATGTAAACGTCACTACAGATATTCTGATTTAGTTTATGATATGTCGATGTGCTTGTCATCATTGGCGATGATGTGGCGTAGACGAATAGCGAAATTCTGCACGACCCGCTGAAGTGTCGGAACATCGATGGTGTCGATGATATCCTGAATGCTGTTTTCAGCTCAGTATTGATTTTAGGGTTATTGCTGTACACATTGCTTTAATATAGCCCTACAAAAAGGAGTCGCATTTGTTGGATTCAGTGAATATGGCTCCAATCGAGGACGGTGTCAGTGGCCTCCGGGTACCCCAGAGCCAGAATGCGGTCCCAAAAGTGCTCCTTCAGCACGTAAAACGCTCTGCTGCTTCGATGTTTGAGGTCCGTCTTGCAGGAACTACCCCTTGTCGAAATGAGGGTCGCTTTGGATAGTGGGGATGAAATCATCTTCGAAAATCTTCACGTACCGTTTAGCAGTGGCAGTGCCATCAAGGAATGTCGCAACGATTATTCCATGACTGGACATTGTACACCACACAGCCAGCCGTTGAGAGTGAAGCGACTTTTCGATCGCGAAATGCGGATTCTCTGTCCTCCAAATGAACCAATTTTGCTTATTGACAAACCCATCCGAATAGAAGCGGGCTTCGTCGCTAAACCAAACCATACTAATTCCCATCATGTCCTGAAGCCAACCATGTAGTTTGAACATCCAAACGCAACCTTTTCAGAATTAATGACGAGGTATTTCATATAATTCAATAATTGTCACCCTGAAATTAGATAATGGGAAGTGTGCTTCCTGAGCGATATGAAGGAACAAACATGTGTCGTAGACACAGTGGATACTTAATCCTGTGCTCGTTTCATCGAAGTCAATCAGCCGTTTACGACAGAGGCGGTCTCGAACTCCGAAAGAAACTATAATCGGGGAACTCCCTGGACAGCCTCGCAGAAACTGGCATTTAGAAACGTTTCTAACAGTTCATCGATGGCATGCCCAAGTGCGTGGAGTCAGATGACCATATGTCGGAGGTGACCACCACTAGCTAGGCATATTCGGTAAGTACAAACTTCAGCAAGCTTCAGACGCGTTTCAGTTGCGCCTGAGCTTGTGCACAAAAATTCTCGCGGATCGCAAGAACACAAGAGGAGTAAACTCCTCGTTCACTGCCTCTGAAACGATCGATTTCGATTGAACATTGAGAGTAAGGCTCCAGAAATAGTCGCATGCTAAACTGCCGCGGCAAAGAGTTCATTTGTGTTGCGGGCATTCTCATTTACTTTACGAAGAATTAGATTTTCTCACGTGTCGGCCCTGGTGGCTAACGTTAAAACCCGTGCCTGAAAACCGAGTCTGAATCCCGGTCGGGGCACTGAATGCTTCAGTCCGTCTTTGAACAAGCCTTTACATCTCAATAGGAAGGAAGTAACGGATATTAGAATTTAACGTCCTGTCGTCATGAGAGACGGCACATCTCAATAATGTGAAGATCAATCAGTAACGACACGTGGTTCCGATCCCACGCTGTCGGCCGGGGTGGTCGAGCGGTTTTAGGCGCTACAATCTGGAACCGCGCTATCGCTTCGGTCGCAGGTTCGAATCCTGCCTCGGGCATGGATGTGTGTTATGTCCTTACGCTAGTTAGCTTTAAGTAGTTCTAAGTTCTAGGGGACTAATGATGGTTCAAATGGCTCTGAGCACTATGGGACTTAACATCTGTGGTCATCAGTCCCCTAGAACTTAGAACTACTTAAACCTAACTAACCTAAGGACATCACACACATCCATGCCCGAGGCAGGATTCGAACGTGCGACCGTTGCAGTCGCGCGGTTCCGGACTGAGCGCCTTAACCGCGAGACCACCGCGGCCGGCCGACTAATGACCACAGCAGTTAAGTCCCATAGTGCTCAGAGCCATTGAACCATTTGATCCCACGCTAAGCTGCCGGCCGCATCTCCACGGTACGATTTCTGAAGTAGGTTCGCAAGTCGGCGAAGCGGCGTCCGATTGAAAGCCGTGCACCAGTCCAGTCTTACGTAGTGGGCCAGATGCTAGACCGGAGAACGCACTACTTACACGGAGATGTATTAACAGTTGAACTTCACGCATGTCAGCCACCAGTGGAATAGGAATAACGTAAAATAGAAAATGACGGACCTCTGCCAAAAAAATCTTATCTTGGTGCGCGGAAAACGGACTTAGATCGTAGTGAGCTACTTGCATCGCGAAGCAGTGTCTTCACTTCTCTTCGTAACACATTAAACCGGCTGTGCTGCAGTGAATGAGACGACAGCTGATGGTTTTTTTTTTTTTTTTTTTTTTTTTTTAGAGGCAGAGCGCGATCTGCCTGAATGAGCAAACATGACCCATCAGTTTCCCGGTCTGTGTGGAGTCTCGCAGCAGAAATTAAGTTGGGCCGCATTATCGTCGTACACTGTTAGTCGGTTGCGCGAGCGGCCTGGTGCAGCCGGTGCCGGCCCCGTCGCTTTATCTGGGAGCGGCCGCGGCCGCCGCGGTCGCCGCTGCTGGCCGCCTGCCCGCAGTTCACGGGCGTTCGTTGGTCGCACTGAGTCAAGGGGCGCGACAACCCTTCTGTCCCTCTGGTGTCCAGAGCTGCGGGCCGGCCACTGCCTGCCATCCCCTACCTACTGCACGATGTTACTATGGCTCAATCAGCGTCCCACTCCTCTTCTCCTATATCAGGCATTCTATTTATTTCTCTCTCTATTGCAAATTTAAAGACCTATCACCTGAAATTTTACACTGTAGCGCCAAAGAAATTGGTATAGGCATGCCTATTCAAGTACAGAGATAAGTAAACAGGTAGAAAACGGTGCTGCGGTGGCAACGCCTTTATAAGACAACAAACGTCTGGCGCAGTAGTTACATCGGTTACTGATGTCACAGTGACAGGTTATCAAAATTTAAGTGAGTTTGAAAGTGGTGTTATAGTCGGAGCACGAGCGATGGGACACATCGTCTCTCCGAGGTTGCGATGAAGTGGGGGTTTTCCTGTACGGCCATTTCAAGAGTGTACCGTGAATATAAGGAATCTGGTGGAACATAAAATCTCCGAAATGGAGACGACCTCGTGAATCAATGGATCCTGCATGTCAGCAGGGGACTGTCCAAGCTGGTGGAGGCCCTGTAATGGTGTGGGGCTTGCGCAGTTGGAGTGATATGGGACCCCTAATATGTCTGCATGCGACTCTGACAGGTGACACGTACGTAAGCATTCCGTCTGATCGGCTGCATCCATTCATGTCCATTGTACATTCCAACGGACGTGGACAATTCCAGCAGGACAATGTCACACCAAATATGTCCAGAATTGCTACAGAGTACTCCAGGAGCACTCTTCTGAGTTTAAACACTTCCGTTGGCCACCAGATTCACCAGACTTGAACAGTATTGGGCATATCTGGGATGCCTTGCAACGTGAAGAGATCTCCATCCACCTCGTCTTCTTACGGATTTATGGACAGCCCTGCAGGATTCATAGTGTCAGTTCCCTCTCCAGCACTGCTTCAGACTTTAGTCCATGCCTTTCTTTGCCGCGTCACTGGGAGGAGTAGGGCGGAGGGCCAGCGCTCTAGCCGCCGTTTTACACCCAGGAGGGAACGCCGGTACTGATCTGATAGCAGTCTCAGTGGGCCTGAAGCCGCCCCGAAGGGAGTGGAACGAGGAGAAATCCCCTCTATTACCCGGGATTGAGCCCGTGATTTTGAGAGACGCAGCCTACTGCTCTATCCACTCGACCACCGCGGCCACTACAGAAGGGTACCGCTCACACAATGTCGGATGCGTTTCCTCGTCTCGGCACCTTGGGTCTTCTACCACCAGCAACGTAGGGCGCATCTTTGACACTGTTGACACTGCTAGCCTCTCGTGCTGTCAGAGAAATCACAGGACGCCCGAAGGCAGAAGATCGCGAGACGAACGGCAACAGACGGCACGTCAAGAAGTTGGCGTCGAACCATCAACAATTTGATATGATGGTCGTTAATTTTTTTTCCACCGTATTGTTTTGCAAAAATAACTGATGCATTTCCTAAAAGTGAGAGCAACGATTGCCATACGTGCAGATACAGTCCCATTATATGGCACTTACAGGCCAATGTGGGCGAAATTTCAAAGTGACGGTGGCATACGCCTGTTCCATCGAACCATTAATACTACTTTACCTCCTTTTTTTAAAGAACTATCAAACACTGACAATAGCTCTTATTGTAATTAAAGATCCATAGTTGCTTCAATAACTCTATAGCTAATAAAATTACGGGTATTAATTAAGAAGAAAATATTCATAATGTGTGCGACTATAGGATCCAATGGTCTCGATGTCTGAGTCTTTAGCGCCAAAAAGTCTCATCCGTGTGTATGCTACCAATTGTCGAAAGCATTGTTCTGAAATCTGTAATTTTTTATGAAATATTAAGGCGTAAATATACGTTGGGTGCCTTGTGTATAAAATGACTACAGTGGTTTGAGTTATCTTGTAAAAGACAAACTGAATAATTTTGTATTTGTGCTGATACATTCTGCCGTTAATGTAGAATTCAACTATAAGTGGTTTGGGATATTAAGACAGGGGCACCAAGTAAGTAATACAGTTTATGAAATGTTGCGTGTATTCCACTCGCTGGTCCTGTGAACGCATACAGTGGATTATCTAATGCCATTTGCCATATCTGCTAAAGTGGAACGACACTATTTACCTACTAAGATAACAATTTTGAGAGATTGTTATCTATGTATCGTTGTGATAACTATGTCTGAAAGGCGTTCCCAGACAGTAGTGCTTTCTGTTTATACTGAAGATACGCCGAGATAACGGGCAGACTACGCCAGCGCGAGAGGACAAAGCGCCACCACAAAGCCGCCTCACTCTCTCGTTGCGTGGCTTTCTGTCTAGTGCGGGAGCCTCAGCGTCAAGCCTGTGCAGTGAAAGGCCGCGCGCGATACGTGGAGTGCTAGTAGGTCCCTCCACAGTTATATAGCATTGCAGAGAGCAGCAAAAGCACTGTATTTATACCCCACAATGAAGCAAAATAAAGTAAAAAGCCGTTTCATAGAACAGTCATCTACTGAACCAGTTTTACTAGTCAATAAACTAAGCAGCAGGTATTGGTTTCATTTGCGTGCTGGATTTCGATCAAGGTCTCTATGGTTTTGTTCACATACGCTCTTAACCTCTCAAGGCAA
This sequence comes from Schistocerca gregaria, assembly GCF_023897955.1. Taxonomy (NCBI): domain Eukaryota; kingdom Metazoa; phylum Arthropoda; class Insecta; order Orthoptera; family Acrididae; genus Schistocerca; species Schistocerca gregaria. The sequence goes on along the minus strand of NC_064921.1, from coordinate 603,333,726 downwards.
GCAAACTGCCTGTTGGTTTGGACCAGGCAGAGTATGTTCTGCTATTTTATGCACAGACGCAGATATCTGTTCCTCTCTGTCATTTATAGTAACGCCTCTCGGAAAAACTGACTGTAGGATACGACTCAAATCGGCCAACTTGCTGAAACGAAGTCCTTCTACTGATCTCGGTTCTGAAAGTAGGATGATCCTTTGACGTCACACGTTGGTTTGCTAAGGCAACAACTGTCTACATTTGATAAAAGGAACGATCACTCAAGGCAATATGGAAGTAGACATCCCGTATCTCCACAGGCGAGAGGTATTTTGTCAGCCTGTACGGTCTATGCAAGCAGGAAGTCCGTGTTACAGAGAATTTTTTACGATGTTAATCAGTCACCAGTTTTTCATTAATATTTTGCGTTGATGTGTTGAAATACTGGGCTTAAACGCTAATACCTGTTATCTGTACTTCTGTGATACGTAAAATATGAAGCTGCAACCTGCTAACTTTCCGAATCAAACGAAACACCTCACGAGCCCGGGAATTTCTGGTTGGCCGTACTTCTATATTGTTCCAATGTTAGATATTACTAATAAGAATCTAATGACTGAAATAGTTATACTGAGAACGAATTCATGTCGAATACTTCCTTCTATTGTACTGGAACAGCCTTAGCCGGTGAATCACAAAAAGTATCCAGGTACTGACAATTCCAAATCATGAGACCGTTTCTAAGTTTGTGTTCAACCAGTAGCATAGTTGTAGTAAGGTATGTAAATGACTCTAGCTCTTACTGTCGCTTTTCGGTATCAGTGCAGAGTTATCTTCTGACAAGGCAGCTTGTGGTTTCGTGCAAAGCATGCAGTCTAGGAATTAGCCACGTGCGATCTTAGCACAACAAGCAAAAAAGTCTTACATCTTGAAGCGATGAACGTGATGTTCGTAGTAGCTACACCAGAGACGTTCGATCAGTGATGCAACATTTTTTCTCGGCCAATTTCGGTTGAAAAAATGCGGAATTGTTGTGCGACATCGTGGAATATTCCAGTTTCAGCCCCTATAGATTCATGAAGTTCCCATAGGTGGTGGCAATATACGTAGCATTTAAATGGCGTCTGTAACGGAGGAGCGTCCCAAGCAAAGAGCTGTCACTGAGTTCCTTTTGGGAGAACAAGAGAGCATCGTAGATCTGAATGGGCGCTTCCAGAATCTCTATTGAAACCTGACAGCTAACAAAAGCCCAGTGAGTCGTTGAGCGAGGCACTCGTCATCACAACAAGGTCGTCCAAACTCGTCCGGTTTCCTGCGTGCCGGCCGGCCGCACACAGCTGTGACTCCTGCCTTGTTGGAGCGTGCGGAGACTCTCATTCGAGGTGATCGACGGATTATAATAAGAGACTTCGCTGCTCAACTAGACTTTTCTGTTGGTAGTGCTGACACAGCCATCCACCAGGGGGATGCTCAAAGGTGTGAGCCCGCTGGGTTCCTCGCCACTTGACAAATGGCTCTGAGCACTATGGGACTTGACATCTATGGTCATCAGTCCCCTAAAACTTAGAACTACTTAAACCTAACTAATCTAAGGACATCACACAATTCCCAGCCATCACGAGGCAGAGAAAATCCCTGACCCCGCCGGGAATCGAACTCGGGAACCCGGGTGTGGGAAGCGAGAACGCTACCGCACGACCACGAGCTGCGGGCGCCACTTGACAGAAGACCATAAAAACGAAGGACTATCTGTGGGTAATTACCATAACAACTTTTTATCGAAAAACGTCAGAGGTGATAAAACATCGGTTCATCACGTTGAACCGGAAACCAAATGCCAGTCCATGGAGTTGCAGGATACAACTTCTACTTCGAAGAAAAAGTTCGAAGCCGCACACTCTGCCAGTAAACTCATGGCGACGATGTTCGGTGGCTCTGAAAGGGTTGTTCTTTTTGATATCCTCCCTCATGGTGACACTATCAACTCTGAAGCGTTTTGTGATACTCACAGTAATCTGAAGAAACGACTTCCCCGTGTTCGTTGCCACAAAAAATGCAAACGAACTTCTCCTTCTCCATGACAACGAAAGGCCTCACGTAAGTCAGCGCAAGCGAGAGGCCCTCACAAAAATTCATTGCCCTGTTCCTCCTCATGCACTCCACAGCTCAGTTCTCGCAAATTCCGACTTTAGTCTGTTTGGCTCAATGAACGATGCACCCCACAGGAAGCAGTACGCGGATGATGGGGAAGTTGTTGCTGCAGCAAGACGTTGGCATCGAAGTCGTTGTAGTATACAGAGAAGTTGAGGCATTACAAAATTGTAGTGAAATGCAGGAAGATCTGCAGCGGATAGGCACTTGGTGCAGGGAGTGGCAACTGACCCTTAACATAGACATATGTAATGTATTGCGAATACATAGAAAGAAGGATCCTTTATTGTATGGTTATATGATAGCGGAACAAACTCTGGTAGCAGTTACTTCTGTAAAATATCTGAGAGTATGCGTACGGATCGATTTGAAGTGGAATGGTCATATAAAATTAATTGTTGGTAAGGCGTGTACCAGGTTGAGATTCGTTGGGAGAGTCCTTAGAAAATGTAGTCCATCAACAAAGGAGGTGGCTTACAAAACACTCGTTCGACCTATACTTGAGTATTGCTCATCAGTGTGGGATCCGTACCAGGTCGGGTTGACAGAGGAGATAGAGAAGATCCTAAGAAGAGGAACGCGTTTCGTCACAGGGTTATTTGTTAACAGTGATAGCGTTACGGAGATGTTTAGCAAATTCAAGTGGCAGACTCTGCATGAGAGGCGCTCTGCATCGCGGTGTAGCTTGCTGTCCAGGTTTCGAGAGGGTGCGTTTCTGGATGAGGTATCGAATATATTGCTTCCCCCTACTTATACCTCCCGAGGAAATCACGAATGTAAAATTGGACAGATTCGAGCGCTCACGGAGGCTTTCCGGAAGTCGTTCTTCCCCCGAACCATACGCGACTGGAACAGGAAAGGGAGGTAATGACAGTGGCACGTAAAGTGCCCTCCGCCACACACCGTTCGGTGGCTTGCGGAATATAAATGTAGATGTACATGTTGAACAACAGGCCCTCTCAGTGAGGTGGCGTATGGCTGTCGTATTTAACGGGGATTATGTTAACAAAAAAGGATTTTGTGGTCAAAAGAGTAAGGAATAGTTTGGTGTGTCGGAATACAGTATAAAACCAACCTTCTTTCAGAAAAAGATATGTTTCATTGCTTATGACTGCCCCTCGTAAATCGCTACTGTGCCTTGAGACTAAATGTTTCCATTGTTACTGATTTGAACTTCTGGTCTGGTACATCGTTTTAATCTTCCAGAAAGCTTCATATCAGTGTACAATCAGCTGCAGAGTGAAAATTCATTCTAGAAACATCTCCCAGCCTTTTCTGCGGAACGTCCTCTCTTCCAGGAGTGATAATTCTGCAAGTTTCTCAGGAGAACTTCTGTGTTTGGAAGGCAGGAGGTGATGTACTGGTGGAAGCAGAGCTGTGGGAAGGGGGTCCTGAGTCGTGCTCGAGAGCTCGGTTGGTAGGGCAGTTGCCACGAAAGGTGAACGTCCCGAGTTCGAGTCACTGTCTGGCACACAGTTCTAATCTGCCATGAAGTTTATAGTTTGAGTTGTCCCAATCTCAAAGTTAAATTATAGACTAGCGCTGTGCCTCCTTGAATTGGAGTGCTTTTGGTTCTTCACTTTACAGATGCCCTCAACGATTTATCATGTAAGGAACGGTGAGGAGGAAATTTCGACTGGGCACGGAAAAACCGCCCCTGATTCACCTAATAGGCACACGCTATGGTGGGAAATGAAGGTGAATATGATGAGCACTTCTTAAAATAGAAACTGACTGCGTACTTGGAGCATCCTGCTTCTCGAGTTATCCAGTAGTTGTCCTGCTAGGCGATAGTCGACAGTGACCTGCTTGAGTCACAATTTGGGCCGCCACCAAAGAGAAGACAACGACCCATGGCGAGCCGCGATACTGGGGCGCTAGAAAAAAGGAAGACGAGGTGAGGGCTGGTTGCAGGTCCGCTCTGCTTGGCAGGCCAGAGCGGCCTTGACCCTGACCCTGACCCTGACCGTGACCCTGGCGGGGCCACGGGCCCGCCTGTCCTCGATAAGCCACCAGCCAGCCAGCCAGCCAGCCAGGCTGCCCGCGGTCCGGCCGCAGGCAGGCGCTGCGCTGGCGAAAGAAGGACGGGTCGCTGCGAGCGGAATCCGGGAGGGGCCGCCAGCACTCCGTCCAGGCGAGCTCGTCAGTGCAGGGAACTGCCTTACCTTGCAGTCTAAGGGCCTACCGCACTGGGACGCCACGGCAGGTCTGCTGGCCACGGCGACAGTAGCACTGTCTGGCTGTACGAGACGCCAAAGGAATGCCTTCAGTCTGCGCTCAGTTCAAGAGCTAGAAGCTTTGTGTCCAAGTTCGAAATTCAGGTAGAATGCAGGAAACGAAATTTTGGGCACATTCCTTCACTGCTGATCGTCACATAAACGGGTTATTTCACACGCACTATGCTGAGGTGACGAAAGTGATGGGGTACCTCCTAATATCGTGTCGGACTTTTGCCCAGCGTAAGGCAGTAACTCGACATGGCATGGACTCTACAAGCCGTTGGAAGTTTCGTGCAGAAATACTGAGCCATGCTGCTTCTATTACCGTCTACAATTGCGAAAGTGTTACCTGCGCAGGATTTTGTGCACAAACTGATCTCTCGATTAGGTCCCATAAACGTTCTATTGAACTCATGCCTCTCTCTCCAATCATCCAGAATTTTTTTCAAACCAACCGCGAACAGCTCCGACCGGGTGACAATAACATCTCTGTATGGGAACATGAAGCCCACGAATGGTTGCAGGTGGTCTCCAATAGCCGAACATAGCAATTTCCAGTCAACTGTAAGAAAATGAAACGCCTAGAGCCGTCCTTATGATCTTGTTTATTGTGTACCTAGCAGTTTCGGTACTTTAATGCTCCATCTTGAGACCTTAGTTCATGACGAAGGGTTATCACGATGCATCAGTGGCCAACGTAACTGGTTTACGCAGAATGTCTGTAGTTGTGATGTTGTCTTTCCATATCAATAAATAAGATCATAATGACAGCTGCAGGCGTTTCATTTTCTTACAATACTGAACGGCTGTGGTGCTCCAGACTTTCAGTAAGAAGGATGGACATGAAAAAAGTTCCAGTCAAAGCTCAATTCAGCTGGACCAGAAGACGCAGTCCATTCCATGTAAACACAGCCCACACCATTATGGAGCCACCATCAGCATGCACACGGTCTTGGTGTCAACTTTTGTCCATGGCTTCGTGGAGTCTGCGCCACACTTCAACCCCACCGTCAGCTCTTACCAAGAGACTCACCTCACTGTGCCACGGTTTTCCAGTCACCTGGGTCCAACCGATGTGGCCGCAAGCCCAGGAGGGATGCGGTAGGCGATGTCGTTCTTTTAGCAAGGGCATCCGCATCGGTCGACTCCTGCCGCACCCCATTAACGCCAAATTTCGCAGCACTGTCCTAAGCGATACGTTCTGCGTACTTCCCACATTGATTTCTCCGGTTATTCCACTCATAGTTTCTTGCCTGTTAACACTGACAGCTCTACACAAACGCCTCTGCTCTCACTTGTTAAGTGAAGACTGGCGGCCACTGCATTATCCGTGGTGAGACGTAATGCCTGAAATTTGGTATTCTCGGCAGACTCTTGGCACTGTGGATCTCGGAATATCGAATTTCCTAACGATTACAGAAATGGAATGTCATATGCATCTATTTGCAACAAACATTCAGCGTTCAGAGTCTGTTATTTTCATCATGCGTTCGTAATCACGCCGGAAGTCTTTTCACGTGCATCATCCAAGTGCAAATGACTGCTCCGCTAATGCACTGTCCTTTAGTACCTTGTGTTCGCGATACTACCGCCAGCCGTATAAGTGTATTTCGCTATCCCGTGACTTCTGCCACCTTAGCGCATGACGTTTTAAAATATTCCAGTGCTAAATGTGTCAGTTTCGTGAGAATGTCAGTACATTAATTTGACAAGCAACCAAATATGAAGTGACGAAAAGATACACTGTTTTAAGGACAGTAATTTCAACAACATAGAAAATTTTTGTTAAGTGTCTAATCGATTTGTTTTCTGCAGTGGTATTTACAGTTTCAAAAAATTGTTCAAATAGCTCTAAGCACTATGGGACTTAACATCTGAGGTCATCAGTCCCCTAGAACTAAGAACTACTTAAACCTAATTAACCTAAGGACATCACACTCATCCATCCCCGAGCCAGGATTAGAACTTGCGACCGTAGTAGCTGCGTGGCTCCGGACTGAAGCGCCTAGAACCGCTCGGGCACAGCGGCCGGCTGCTTAAATGTTTAATAAAGACAAGTCTTCCGGTCCAGACTGTATATAACATAAGTAACTTATACAACCGCTCGCTCGACGAAAGATCCATACCTAAAGATTGAAAATTTTCACAGGTAACACCAATACTCAAGAAAGGAAATGGGAGTAATCGGATGAATATCAGACCCACATCACTGACGCCGATCTGCAGCTGGATTCTGGAACAATTACTGTGCTCGAACATTACGAATTACCTTCAAGAAAACGTTCTATTGACACTTAGTCAGCAGGTATTCAGAAAATGTCGTTCTACTGAAACACATCTAGCTCCTTCTTCTCGCGAAGTAATGAGTGCTATCGGCAGGGGACGCCAAATTGACTCCATATTTTTAGATTTCCAGGACGCTTTTGACACCGTCCCTCACCACAGACGTATAATCAGATTAAGTGTCTATGGAGTATGGCTTCAGTTGCGCGGCTGGATTTCATCGAGTGAAACAGAAGAGGTATGCGGCGTTCCCCAGGGAAGTGTTATAAGCCCTTATTGATCCTAATCTGTGTAAACGATGTACGAGACAATCTGAGCAGCCCCCATGGATTGTTTGCAGGTGATGCTGTCATTTACCGTCTAGTAAATTTATCAGAAGATGAAAACCAATTGCAAAATGACTTAGACACGACATCTGTATGCTGAAAAAAGTGGTAATAGACTCTAAATAAGGAAATGTGTGATGTAATCAACATGAGTACTAAAAAGACTCCTTTAATTTTCCGTTACACAATCAACCACCCAAATCTAAAGGCCGTCAATCCAACTAAATACCTAGGGGTTACAATTACCAACAGCTTAAATTGAAACGATCACATGTTATAGGGAAGTCAAGCCAAAGACTTCGTGTTATTGGCAGTATACTTAGAAGAGGCAACGAGTCTAGTAAAGAGACTGCCTACACTAAGCTTGTCCGCCCTCTGCTAGAGTACTGCTGTCGATATGGGATGTCTGTCAGACAGAATTGACGGAGAACATCGAGAAACTTCAAACAGAGGCAGTTCGTTTTGTATTATTACGAAATAGGGTATGACAAGCGAACTGGGGTTTCAACCACTAAAACAAAGATCTTTTTACAAAATTTTAACCGTCTGCTTTGTCCTTTGAATGCGAAAATATTCTATTGATGCCAACCTTCATAGGGAAAAATCATCATCGCAATAAAATAAATCAGACGTCATATGGACAGACTGAACCGTTCAATATACCTGCTCGTTGTTACAGAGTGAACCGGAAGAGAAATAGTCTGAAGGAGGTTCGATGAACCCTGTGCCAGTCACTTAAGTGTGAATTCCAGAGTAGTCGTGTTGATGTAGATGTAGTTGTCAAAGTATGGTCGAGATGTCACAAGTGTTGTCCGCCAAGGTTGCAGGTCGTATGCCATTGCCTTCTTGCCTACCTCTGAACGGTGAAGTGAATGTCTAACCCAGTTATAGGAGTAGCATTCTCGTACGTTGGGTGGGCTTCGAGCACGGTGTAACTTAATATTTTTTCCATTAACAAACCATTGCCAGAGATGGAATAAGTGACGGACTGGCGGTGGAATAGAATGCTTTCGTATTTCTTGTTTGGTGTTACTAATGATCCACCGAGCCTCACAGAAATAAGCAACACAATTTATTTCTCAGTGAGGCCCTTATTTCTTTCAAGCGACACAGCGGAGATGTTATGTCACTGAGCTTTTTGTGTCTTCTATCGTCAAGCGTGTTATAAAACGCCGTACTCAAATTGCTAATTTACTCATTTAGTGTTAAGATATTCCGTCGTGGATTAATCAGTACCGAAGACTGTCATCGACTTTTCCCATCGCATCCAGGAAAGTGACACCTTATTTTGACAGCCACAGCCTGCATCGGTAGATGCCTCCAGTAAGTAGATGGGTCAAATGGCTCTGCGCACTATGGGACTTAACATCTGAGTCATCAGTCCCCTAGAACTTAGAACTACTTAAACCTACCTAATCTTAGGACATCACACACATCCATGCCCGAGGCAGGATTCGAACCTGCGACCGTAGCAGTCGCGCGGTTCCAGGACTGAAGCACCTAGAACCGCTCGGCCACCGCGGCCGGCCCCGTTAAGTAGACGTCACAGTGTGCGTGCAGGTACGTTGTAGAAATCAGAAGCACACCCTACTGGAAAGTGTCCTTGCTCTAGAAATGTCAGAGTTAAAGGGTTCATCGACGTCGGACCACCGGCGGAAAGTTGTGGAAGGGGAAGAATGGTAGTAGCCATCCCCTGTTTAAGTAAGTATCCTGAAGTTTGGTCTGTGACGTGTTCTTGAGATTTTCTTGGTTTAATATCGTCAATATGTTGACCATAAGATAGTTCTGAAGCCTTCTAGTAAGGTAATGATTGTATTTTGTGCGAAGTACTGTATTATTTATTCTATTGGACGTTCCTATTACATGGACACTGCAAAAGGTATTTTTAGCAAAGTCTCAATCGTGTCTCAGTAACAGAAATTTCAGTTACCTTACTTGAGCTAAGAAGCTCTTACTATCGGTCTGAAAACGTTTCTGGATGTCCATAATGTGAAATCATAATTCTGCCCATGTGATATCCAGTGAACTAAGTGGCACACGCTGAAACGTTAAATTTTCGCAGGATTCCTTAAGTTATAATTATTTATCTGTACTTCTGGTGAGTGAAAAGAGTCGCGTTCTTAGCCTGCCTTGGCGTAAAGAAAAAAAAAAAAAAAGGTTCAAATGGCTCTGAGCACTATGGGACTTAACAGCTGTGGTCATCAGTCCCCTGGAACTTAGAACTACTTAAACTTAACTAACCTAAGGACATCACACATATCCATGCCCGAGGCAGGATTCGAACCTGCGACCGTAGCAGTCGCGCGGTTCCGGACTGCGCGCCTAGAACCGCGAGACCACCGCGGCCGGCTTTGGCCTAAAGAAATACTGCCCCCCCCCCCCCCGCCCCCCTCTCTGCTAACTTATCAGACCGCAGAACTACAATTCGAGTACTTGTCCCAACCTCGTATTTTGTTTTTCGTCTCGCCAGAAATACGGCCAAATGATTGGACGGTAGCTACAGCCGATGGTCATTAAAATATGAAAGCGAACTTGCCAGATAAGGAACATCAAATGAGAAAACAGTAATCATATTTCGAGATAACCGGTTCTTTTATCGATCTATACGATCGTTTCATTTCTGAATTACAATGTACCATCAACCATTAGTTTGTATTTAGCATTGCAAGATAGTCTCTGTGAATACGTTAGTGGTGATTATCAGTTAAGACAGGTGTGTATCAACTTTGCTAAGCGTTCCCTTTTTGATCTTGAAGTGAGAAGTCGTGTAGTAATGAGCAAATATATCATGCTTGTGATCAAGTGATAATGCAGCATTTGTCGCCTAACCTTTACTTTGGAGCAACGATAGTAGAGAGAATGACTGCTCCACAGAAGTTTACGAATTTTTCTGTTGATGCCACATCACTCTCCACAGAATACGAGTATCATGACAGAGGCAAAGTTTTTGGATAACGCTTTACACCATACCCTGGAAGCTGGTTAGGTGGTGAACTCCTGAAACGTTCGATGGTAGTAATGAAACACCTTCGGTTTGTCTGCAAAAATCTAAAGATGATTATTTCGCCATGTGATTTCTCTTAGATCGTTAAACCATGGTGGTGGTTAGTGTTTAACGTCCCGTCGACAACGAGGTCATTAGAGACGGAGCGCAAGCTCGGGTTAGGGAAGGATTGGGAAGGAAATCGGCCGTGCCCTTTCAAAGGAACCATCCCGGCATTTGCCTGAAACGATTTAGAGAAATCACGGAAAACCTAAATCAGGATGGCCGGAGACGGGATTGAACCGTCGTCCTCCCGAATGGGAGTCCATTGTGCTAACAATTGCGCCACCTCGCTCGGTGTTAAACCATGTATCTGTTGGCGATTCTGTTAGGAGTAGATGCAATCTTCTCTTAAAAAAAAAGTAAAAATAAAAATAAAAAAATAAAAAAAATAAGTGAATAAAGAAAACCACGGCTCGCCACGAAGGAATTATCCAAATGAGACAGAAATCGTCTGCAGACGAAAGGTTTAGAAATATTGGATGATTTAATCGAGAGAAAGAGCTTCCAAATTTAGAAATTCAATGACGCGTTCGTCCATCTCTGGCTCTTTCGCAAGCCGTTATTCGGCTCATCATTGATTGACGGAGTTGTTGGATGTCCTTCTGAGGGATATGGTGCCAGATTCTGTGCAATTGGCGCGTCAGATCGTCAAGGCCCCGAGCTGCTTGGAGAGCCCTGCACACAATGTTCCAAGCGTTCTCAATTGTCGAGAGATTCGGCGGCCATGGTATAGTTTGAGAAGCACGAATAAAAACAGTAGAAACTCTCGCTATGTGCGGGCGGCGTTATCTTGTTGAAGTGTAAGCCCAGGATGGCTTGCTATGAGGGGCAACAAGACGGGGCGTAGAATATCGTCGATGTACCACAGTGCCATAAGGGTACCGCGCATGACAACTGAAGAGGTCCTGCTATGAAAAGACATGGCGCTCCAGACTGGCTGTCTGGCCGTATAACGGGCGACGGTAACATTCATAACACTGAGAGCATCAGTCCTCTACAAGTACTTGAACCTAACGAACCGAAGGGCATACATCACACACATCGAGGGCCGAGACAAGATTCAAACCTGCGACCGAAGCAGTCGCGCGGTTCCAGACTGTTGCACCTGGAACCACTCGACCTCTACACCTTGCGACGGCAGTTAGAATGTTGGATCCACACGCAAAGTGCGACGGACTATTAATATGACGATAAATGTAAAATAGCTGCGCGAGAGTTAAATACTCTGTGGAATTGAAGCATCTCAATGAGAACTCGATAACAAAGATATACAGACTGTATTAAGCTACGGCAGAGAGATAAATATTCCATGCTGGACATTGGAAGAGAGATGTTCTATGTCGGATTGAGAGGAGATTGTTGGAAGCCGCCATTAAGGCAGTAATCTACATTTTATGGCATTGAAGAAAATAAATAGATATAAAAGCACAAAAGGAGTATCAGGTGTGTAAAGTTCATAACCCTCAAACATTTCAAAAGAAATATTCAGTGATTATAAAGACGAAACTCGTTCGGAAGTGTTGTGTGGTTTGATGGTACGAACCTGCAGTTTTTCATGGTTTTGGGATTCGTCAAGAATATTTCTCCGAATACCTAAATAATTTCACGAACTAAAGTTGGGCGCCACATTCCATACACTTGACACAGTATAGCAGCTGGCTGTACCGATAGATTTCAATAGAGTTATAAATTATCTTTAGCGATTTAAGGTGGAGAAGTTCCAACAAGGAGACTCAACGGAATCTGCTGCTACGAAACGCAAATGGTATTACCGTATTCTTTAACTTACGGAGGACAGTAAGCAATATAGACTTCATAACCACCGCAAACATAGTTAAAAGGACTCAACTTAAATAAAATGAGCAAACAGTGAAAAGGAATCGGTAAACCAAACCATAAAAAAATCAATTAATAATAATACGCGATCCCATTAATAAAACGCTCATTAAATGACAGAGAGAATAAAAATAAGAACTTTAAAACGGGGGTCAGTTAAAAGCGGGACTGATAACTGAAGACAACTGTACTCAGTCAATGTGATACCATGTCGAAGACATGTGGTCTTTCTCTTGCATAAATCATCCATTTTTTTCTGAAATTATAACCATTTATTTGTCTGCACGTGAACATCACATCTACCACTTTTCATTACATTTGGATAATTCCTTCGTGGCGCTTCACTTTCTCTTTTTATGTCTTAGAGTGTATATTGATGACTGCTGTGTTCTATTATCAAGCACAGAGCAGTCAATGTACGTTTCTATTTCTTAACTCCTTGCCATAGAGGAAACTGTACCTTGTATTAGACACCGACAGGAGCGCAACACCGCGGAGGGAGGCAGTGACTGTGGCAACGGCTGCACCGGCGCCGCGCTGCTAGAAAGCTGTGTTGCCTTTCTCCAGGCGGATCGGGGAAAGCACGAGAGTTTGTTGCAGGCAGAAATGCCAGCGCTGGCACCTCTCGGTCCTTTCTATTCTTCTGCGTCCAGTCCCTCGGTGTTCATTAAAGAGGCGCTTTGAGACTGAAGCTGCATCGCAGCCTTTAGTACAGCGCATGGCGTGTCATTATTATCGAGACGAACTTCGCCTTTAGTTCCTCCCCAGAGAAGAAGGGAAACTAATGCTTTGCGTACGTACTCTAAGAGATTATTTTATAATAACGAAGGTACCTGCCTAGGAGAAGGAACCTCTCTCTCCCACTCTCTTCTCACTTTTTTTTTTTCTTTTAACAGCAAAACAATGCACCTATGTTCCGTAACAACATCTAAATTCCTGACAAACGTAAATTCCTGACGAACGTAATTTAGACCTGGAATTTGATAATATTTAGTGAATTTTGTGCTTAAGTATTTTATCTACGAAGCCGTTCTCTGCAACAGAGAGGAAGAGAGAGAGAGAGAGAGAGAGAGAGAGAGAGAGAGAGAGAGAGAGAGAGAGAGAACTGTCTGATATCGTTATCGCGCCCGAGCCGTTAATCTTACGAATCCCTAAATATGTTATGCAACATGTGGAAGTTACATTCCTGCAAAATTATATCCGATGTGCTACGTTCGTGGTGTTGATGAAGCACAAGGCAAACTCAGCTTTTCATGGGATTCCAGTTAAAGTAGAAAGGTTCCGAGCTGTATTCTTTATTCAATCATTATTGTTTTTTCCGTCTTTCTTGTTACTGTCTTTAAAGATTATTTTTTCACAGATGCGTTTCGCTTTTATTTATAGAGCGTTTTCTGTGGTCGTTCTGGAAATATAGTATCACGTACATAATGTATCACTAAATTTTGGTACATATATGTAAAGATTAAAAACAGTATATCTTCATAAAATTTAGTTATGGTATTTTTCCCTCTTCTCACATTTTGTGAACTGCTGTGGTTTTTCTTTGTTGTTAGCGGAGGTTGAATTCGGAAAAAAATGTGATGTTTACATGTGACTTTATCCGTATTGACTTTGATCTGTTTTGCTATTGTGGAGGTTCCGGCGAAGTTTCCTAGTGTTAGTTGGAGGCCGTATGTGAACCGCTAGCAGAGAACATCTTCCACTGTTGTGATCGGGTCTTTGGATCTAGTTAGAGGACTTTTAATTATTAGCTTAGAGGAGTGAGACGTTTAATCCTTTCCCGCCGATGGGAGCGATACTAGAGATCCATATTAACCGATTTTTCATGTAGAGTAGTCATTCCCCACGGCACCGGACTCTACAGTGACACAAACACTCATTATTGTCCCAGAGATAAATTAAAATATACTCTAAAACAAAGAAGACATACCACGAAGAAGTTATCCGGATGGGACGGAAATCGGTAGATCTAATGTATATGTACAGACAAACAATTAACTACAATTTAAGGAAATTGGAAGATTTATACAGGAGCAAAATTTTCACAAAGTGACCATGTCAATAACGCATTGGTCAACCTCTGACCCTTATGCAGGCAGTTACTCGGCTTGTTGTTGTATGTACTCCTCAGGGATATCGCGGCTGATTCTGTCCAACTGCTGCCTTGTATTGTATTGTATGGTAACCGTAGACATAGAAACGACAGAGAAGCTCCGTCCCCGCCGCAGCCGCAGTGGTCCACAACCCCACAACGACTACCGCAGTCCACTTCACCCTTCCACCGCCCCACAGCGAACCCAGGGTTATTGTGCGGTTCGGCCCCCGGTGGAGTCCCCAGAGAACGTCTCACACCAGACGACTGTAACCTCTATGTTTGCATGGTATACGCGTACGTGGAGAACTTATTTGCGCAGCAATCGCCGACATAGTGTAACTGAGGCAGAATAAGGGGAACCAGACCGCATTCGCCGACGCAGATGGAAAACCGCCTAAAACCATTCACAGACTGGCCGGTTCACCGGACCTCGACACAAATCCGCCGGGCGGATTCGTGCCGGGGACCAGGCGCTCCTTCCCTCCCGGAAAGACGTGCGTTAGACCGGACCGCCAACCGTGCGGGCCATCTGGTGCCTTAGATTGTCAAAATCTCGAGCTGGCTGGCGGGCACTGCCCCTGAAGGACCAAACGTTCTCAAACTGGGAACTGATCCGGTGACATTGCTGGCCAAGGTACGGTTTGGCAAGCACAAATAAACACAGTAGAAACTCTCATCGTGTGCGGTGCGAGCGGTATTATCTTGCTGAAATGTAAGCCCAGGATGGCTTGCTACGAAGGGCAACAAAATGGGGTTTAGAATATCGTCGACGAACCGGTGTGCTGTAAGGATGTCGTGGATGACAACCAAAGCGGTCGAACTATAAAAATAAATGCCATCCCAGACCGTCCATCACTCCTGGTTGTTGGGCCGTATGACGAGAGACAGTCAAATCCCACTGCTGTCTGGAGCATCTCCAGACACAGCTTCACTGGTCATCGGGTGTCAATTCGAAGTGGGACTCATCACTGATGACAATTATTCTGTAGTCAATGACATTCCTGGCTGAATGGGCAGAATTTGGCATGATATCCCACAGGAGAAAATCGATCAAACTTCTCGATACCAACCCGAATAACTGCTTGCATAAGAACCAGAGGTGGACCATCGGGTTACTGACTTGCTCGCTTTGTGAAACTCTTTCTCTTAAAGAATCATCCGATTTTTTAAAATTGTAATCAGGTTGTTTATATGTACATGCACTTCAGATCTACCGATTTCTGTCCCATTCGGATAATTCCTTCGTGGTGTGTCGTTTATTTGGTTCAGAGTGTAATTTGAATTATTCGGTGGTGAGATTCCGCCTGGTTGTCAGACAACTGCCGGGAACGATAAAAACGCAGGGCAAAACTCTGTGTTCTGTAGCTGATGGGCCAGTCGGGACCGACCGACCACCATGTCGCCCTCCAGCATTGGCATTATTAAATGCTGGACGGAGGAGAGTGGCTCCAGCACACTGCTCCCCCCACCGTTGTCGGCTTTTTTGACCTTGGTGCCTCTATTTCTCACTGAGGCAGCTACTTAACTGCCATCACGAGGCTGAGTGCGTGCGTTTCCAGTGCTTCTCACGAGGGAAAATGGGACGCAGGTGCTCCGCATAGCAGCCAGACACGCTGAGCACTGAGCGATAGAGGCGGACCCTAGACTGATAAGATCCTCCCATTTATTCGTAAATGGGAAGCCCTTTCCGCCATTACCGGCTTATCTGGTAGTTGGATGAAGGGAGGTGTGACTTTACAATGGGCCGTATCTGAAACCACCAGCTCAATTCCTAGGAGTGGAGAATGAAAAGTATGCAAAAAAAAGAAAGAAAAATGCAGAGAATTAATCTGGGTCCAGCAATAAACGTTTCCGAATGAATACGTCGTATAATTAGTGTTGTATACGGTTCAGTGATGAAAGTGTATGGATTCAATCGGCGCCCACGACCAGGATTTTGATTGACGCAACGACAAAACCGAGGACGGACAAAAGCATATATGGGTAACCTTTGGTGACCCGTGGGCCGGCCTCATATAGTCACTTAAGCTGGCGAGCGGCCTCGTCACGTGACGCAACAGCAGCACTCGTAGCGCAAAAAGTCAAAACTAAAGCTAATGTTTATGGGGTAGCGCATAGATATGAATGGCACCCTTTTTCCAGCAAGCGTGGAACTCCAGTACATCACTCGTGGCTGCCGCATCGCGGTCGCGAAGTGGGGCCGAGGCAGTGCCAGATAAGTTTTACAGTCTGACGATAATTTATGGATTTGTAGTTTTAGCTTGACGGTGTCCACTATGGACAAACAATAGATACTGTTATTCTGAAGAAAGATGGGTTAACTCGACTGAAACCTAGATAAATTCTAGGTAAACGGTGCAACTGTGGCTGCTCATGATTAAAATTAAAATTAATATTTATACAGTTGCTGACAGGGCCCCGAAATGTTGAAGACCTTCAGATTTACACAGTTGCTGCTTCGCAGCCATGTCTAAGATTCTGAAACTACTTTCTGTTTCAACAGTTACACTGTTCTATATTTCTGCTGAAATTTGTGACATTCAGCATCCACTTTTCTCTTCATATTGCAACTCATTTTGCGAATGAACTTAGCAAAGACCCACGGAAACACTAGCAAGTAATTAACAAACAACTAGCACAGAAGTTTACGCGGGAACTGGCAATAGGCGACTTGTTTGTTTAACAAGTTATAGCACCTGCTGCCATTGTTCAAATCAGCATACTTCGCGAGCAGTCTGTAATTTTCATGTGACTGTCGCTTTCTACCAAGGTTTCCAGAGTATCAGTGTGTAGCACAGACGTAGGCAGTAAATAAGCTGCTTGTACTGACAGCGGAGATGCACACGTGAAAATACTTCTGTAACGGTACTCCTTCAAGGCAGTGTTTCCCTAACTCTACGTATGCGCAAGAGCACACGGCCGTAACTGCGCGCTCGGACTGGAAACGTGTTTCTCCCAAATATTCAAATCCGGCGGCAGCGAAATGGCGTTGGATACGCCCGGAGTATGCAAATCTTCCACTGTGCCTCATAACTGCCAAACCGAGGCTAGCCGAAAGTTGTCAGAAAACACTGAAAATGGGTCCCGGGCGCAATACAATGCGAGCACCTGGCTCTCTCTCCCACGAATTTCTTCAGCAGGCTTGCACCTGCCTCGAGGCGACTGGGTGTGTGTGGTTTACTCATCATTTCATCATCATTCATGAAAGTGGCGAGATTGGACTGAGCAAAAGTTGGGAATTTGTACGGGCACTGATAAACGCGCACTTGAGTGCCCCACAAACCAAACATCGTCATCTTCGGCAGGCTGAACTGAAACCAATCGCGGGCCGGATCTCACCCTCGTGCTGACCGTTACTCACAAGAGGACTAAAGGAACGCTTCAAAGCGACGCGCCGGTATCTGACGCACGCTGCGTGGGGCACTCAGCGGACTGGCAGCAGCTTCGTCTTGCTGACAGCGGCACTCGGCGATAACTGTCGGACGGTAGCGGAGTAGGCCTAGAGCGTGGAGAAAGCAGCGGTCTGGCCTACGCAGGTCCCTCCGCTCGTGACGCCGCGTTGAGCAAGGCGGCGCGCAGTCTGCGCGGGGCGCGCCCCCTGGCTGCAGCAGATTGCGAAAGCCTCCAGTCGGGGCTCGGCGTCTGGTGAGCGGCGGAGAGCGCCTGCTCAGTCCGTAACGCTTCAGATGCGCTCACGTCTTCCGTAACGCCGCGCCAAGTCAGCGGCCGCTGTCCACATATTCTGAAGCCGTCTTCACACGGCGCTTGTTTCTCGTCTGAAGCACTCCCGACACGGCTTCCATCACGGTTGATCCACACTTACAAGGGAACCTCCCAACGCACCCCCTTCAGATTTAGTTATAAGTTGGCACAGTGGGTAGGCCTTGAAAAACTGAACACAGATCAATCGAGTAAACAGGAAGAAGTTGTGTGGAACTATGAAAAAAATAAGCAAAATACCCAAACTGAGTAGTCTATGCGCAAGATAGGCAACACCAAGGACAGTGTAAGCTCAGGAGCGCCGTGGTCCCGCGGTTAACGTGAGCAGCTGCGGAACGAGAGGACCTAGGTTTAAGGCTTCCGTCGAGTGAAAAGTTTATTTTCTTTATTTTCGCAAAGTTATGATCTGTCCGTTCGTTCATTGACGTCTCTGTTCACTGTAATAAGTTTAGTGTCTGTTTTGCGACCGCACCGCAAATGCGATTAGTAGACGAAAGGACGAGCCTCTCCAATGGGAACCGAAAACATTTGATCGCAAGGTCATAGGTCAACAGAATACACGTCTGATAAATTCTATACGACACTGGTGTCGTCACATGACAGGAATATTTTGTCGACCCACCTGACTTGTACACTTGGCGAATGGGTAAAAAGATTCTTCTACCTTCCCCGATTTAGGTTTTCTTGTGAATGTGATAATCACTCCAAAAAAAGTGATGAAAACATAAGAGTTTGTCACATAAACTGCAACAAATGAATGCAACAGTTTCACAGTCACACAGTTTTCCCTGTGCTCTGTCAAAACATTTTCAAATGTTTCTGTGTGTAGACCGTCAAATCCTGCATATGTCCAAGCAAATCTGAACATGTCCTGGAATTTTGTAGAGCGAAGATGATTATGTGTGAGTGCCTGAACTTTGATAATCGTCTGAAAATAAAAAATTAAACTTTTCATTCGAGGGAAGACTTGAACCAAGGACTTCGCATTCCACAGCTGCTCACGCTAACCACGGGACCACGGCGCTCCTGAGCTGACATTATCCTTGATGTTGCCTATCTTGCACATGGACTACTCAGTTTGCGTATTTTGCTTATTTTTTCCATAGTTCCACACAACTTCTTGCTGTTTTGTCGATTGATCTGTGTTCAGTTTTTCAAGGCCTATCCACTGTGCCAACGTATAACTAAATTTGAGGGGGGTGCGGTGGGGAGGTCCCCTTGTTAGAAAAGAGCAGGTGCATCGCCCGGAACATGCTCCTCACCGTAATTTCGACCACAACGTCATTCAGCGGCAGTTGCTGGCAATATATGGATCGCAAATTACTGTTTTTTAACGGAGGTGCACGTGCGTTACATTGCTACGTTAGCTCTACTAAAACAGTTTTCCTCCCACCACATATTAACCTTGTCGCTCTGTCTGTAGCAAAGACAATAAAACCTTTAATAGTCATTAACATGATACAGGACAAAAGGAAACTTTCATGACTAGTAAATCAAGACATCAGCTTTTCAATCTTCCATTACAAATAGTGCGACATATTTTTTTCAATACTCTTCCACATAAAACGAAAATTATTTTAGCATTCTCACTTTTATTAAAACACTAAGAGTATTCTTATACCATGTTGGTTTCCATTCAGTGGCGTTTCTATTCAGCAGCAGAAGCTTTACAACATGAGAAATACATGGCTGGTTGGTTGATTTGGGGGAGAGGATCAAACAGCGAGGTCATCGGTCACATCGGATTAGGAAAGGATGGGGAAGGAAGTCAGCCGTGCCCTTTCAAAGGAACCATCCCGACGTTTGCCTGAAACGATTTAGGGAAATCACGGAAAACCTAAATCAGGATGCCTGGAAGCGGATTTGAACCGTCGTCCTTCAGAATACGAGTCGATTGCGCTTACCATTGCGCCACCTCTCTCGGTGGGAAATACATGAAAAAATCCACGAATATTATAAAAATCGATGTATCTATCTTTATACCCGTATAAATGTATACTCCACATCTCCTCCTAAGGCACTGGAATGATTTCAACCAAACTTGGAACTCATCACTTGCTATCTGGAAAGAAATACTGTGGGGATAAAAACCACCAGCCTACTGTTAGAGTGGTGCTGATAACTTGGAGGGAGTAGATGAGGAGAGGGGAGGAAGGAGGAGATGGGAAAATATAGGAGGAGGAGGAGGAGGAGGAGGAGATGAATACAGAGAGGGAGAGAGGATATAGACAAAGCGAGGGAGCTGAAGGACACGGGTGAGGAGATGGAGAGTACAGAGGAGGAGAGAGAGGGGGGAAGGAGGTGATGGACAGCGAGGAGAGGAGGGAGGAGTAGAGAGAGAGGGAGGAGCGGATGGACAGGTAGAAGGGTAGGAGCAGATGGACAGATGAGGGAGTAAGAGAAGATCTACAGAGGGGAAAGGGATAAATGGACCAACACACTGGAATGAATACAGGCCGACCAACATCGAATAGTCTTGTAGATAAAGCCAAAAATTCATTTATTTACCGCAATATCGCAGTTAAATTTTCTACGCTTCATTCAAGTGCGTGTGTGCTTGCGTGTGTATGTGCGTGCGAGCGTGCTTACACTGAGACGATATGTGTTGTTATTTAACTGATTATAATATCGACTAAAATGTGCAAAGAACTTGGCAATATCAGCCAACTTATGCGTGCAACACTGCACCCACACTGGTCTGGATGTATGCGATGATTCGGTTGGGAAGGGTTTCATGAAGCCTTTGTATCCTCGCCCGAGGCAAGATGGCTCACAATTGTTGTAACTAGTCCTTGATATCCTGGATGCTGACACTGGAACAGATTTAACTTCCGAGCTCGTGCTACACATATAATATTCGGGACGAATCAGGGGATCTAGTTAGCCACATGATGACCTCGAAAGCGCGCAAACACTTCATAAAGACACGTGTGTATATAAGCCCAACGCAATCTGACTGCTATACATTGACAACATGCATGAAATCCTAACAATAATAAAATCCAAAAAATATGAAATTAAAGAAGTTTAAAACTACTTCCAACTCCGTTAATTGCCTAAACTCATTTCAATCACGAATCCCAGTAGTGCAAACCCTTTTCTTTTTCATAAGTCACTTACCTCACAGAAAATCTTCATAACACGAACTACAGCAATTACAGATAGTAGCAACTGCAGCCAGCTACATAAAAAGAGTCTAGCTACTGTAGACTCTAACTACTAAGAGATATATGGTTAGCGAAAGAAAGATTTTGTTTAAGAGCAAACAATGTATTTAGAAAATTTTACCTTATTCATGTGACATCCAGTTTCAAATATTGTATAGTTGTCAATAATTCCACTGTCCAAACATTATCAACCAAACGTCCATCCTCATACATTTCCTTGCATTTTTTGTTACAAACACATCATTTCATCTCACTTTAAATGCATGTCCTACCAACACAGAGTCTCCACTAGGAATATCATGTCCACGCGCTTCCCATCCACTCGGCGACTGCTAGTACGTCCAACCACAGAGGGCGCAGAGCGCTGTCAGCGATATTAACACAGTCTATAGCGCTGCCAACATACAGACAGGCTACTTACACTTTAAACAGCTGATGGTTGTCCATATTCGCAACTGCGAATTCATTTCATGTATTTAGTTGAAATAAATACGGGGGCTGGACGCCAGCAAAGAGAGCGATTACGAGGCTGCAATTAAATGCCGCAGAAGAGCGCAAACAGGGCAACCGGAGCGGAAATGTTTCGTCTCTAATGAGCTCAGTATTGACATACGATTAAGTATCGATACGATAACCTCAGATTAGCGAATGTCGCTGTTCTGGAGCTGTTATTCAGGCCTGCCAAGTCCTGTTAAGAAAACAACGAGTGTATCCGATGTCGCCGATAAGCGGTCATCTTATACAGCTGATGACGTTAGGCTGTATGTAGCGATAGACGCGACAATTATATCATCCTCCTTACAATAGCCTCTGGATGCGAGAAAGCCGGCTAGCTATTTGCGGAAACTGCGCAGTCCGTAACCTCGACCTTAGCAGCACTGCGTTACAGGACAGTCGTACGAACTTACCGGTTTTTGATAACGTAATACGCAGTTAATAGCAATCTAACGACGGCAGAGGAGAACATAGCAAGATCCTTGTCGCATGTAGCCGAATGTACTTTATCAGCTGTGGTCAAGTAAATGAAAATTTTAAAACGTTATCTTGTGAACGTCTGGTTGCTGTCGCAGCAGCCTTCAACAGCGGTCTTGTTGTTCTGACATTTCGCCTTAGCACACTGATCTGGGATTTGTTATCACCTTTATATTTCGTTCGTTCAGCTGCGCGCGTCATTGTAGCTGTATTAACGGTTGTTATACATTCAAAACTAAAAGCTACTGCGAACAAATGATTTTGTCTCTAATTAGAATGCGACGCTTCTCAGGATAAGGAATGAGGATTAACTACACTACTTGCCATTAAAATTGCTACACCAAGAAGAAATGCAGATGATAAACGGTTACTCATTGGACAAATATGTTATACTAGAATTGACATGTGATTACATTTTCACGCAATTTGGGTGCATAGATCCTGAGAAATCAGTGCCCAGAACAACCACCTCTGGCCGTGATAACGGCCTTGATACTCCTGGGCATTGAGTCAAACAGAGCTTGCATGGCGTGTACAGGTACAGCTGCTCATGCACTTTCAACACGATACCACAGTTCATCAAGAGTAGTGACTGGCGTATTGTGACGAGTCAGTTGCTAGGCCACCATTGACCAGACGTTTTCAGTTGGTGAGAGATCTGGAGAATGTGCTGGCCAGGTCAGCAGTCCAACATTTTCTGTATCCAGAAAGGCCCGTAGACCTGCACATGCGGTCATGCATTATCCTGCTGAAATGTAGGGTTTCGCAGGGATCGAATGAAGGGTAGAGCCACGGGTCGCAACACATCTGGAATGTAACGTCCACTGTTCAAAGTGCCGTCAATGCGAACAAGGGGTGACCGAGACGTGTAACCAATGGCATACCATACCATCACGCCGGGTGATACGCCAGTATGGCGATGACGAATACACGCTTCCAATGTGCGTTCACCGCAATGTCGCCAAAGACGGATGCGACCATCATGATGGTTTAAACAGAACCTGGATTCACTGAGTCACTCGAAAAAATGACGTTTTGCCATTCGTACACCCAGGTTCGTCGTTGAGTACACCATCGCAGACGCTTCTGTCTGTGATACATCGTCAATGGTAGCCGCAGCCATGGTATCCATGCCGCTGCAAACGTCGTCGAACTGTTCGTGCACAGGGTTGTTGTCTTGCAAACGTCCACATCTGTCGACTCAGGGATCAAGACGTGGCTGCACGATCCGTTACAGCAATGCGAATGAGATGCCTGTCATCTCGACTGCTAGTAATACGAGACCGTTGGGATCCAGCACGGCATTCCGTATTATCCTCCTGAACCCATCGATTCCATATTCTGCTAACAGTAATTGGATCTCGACCAACGCGAGCAGCAATGCCGCGATACGATAAACCGCAATCGCGATAGGCTACAATCCGACCTTTATCAAAGTCGGAAACGTGACGGTACGCATTTCTCCTCCTTATACGAGGCATCAGAACAACGTTTCACCAGGCAACGCCGGTCAACTGCTGTTTGTGTATGAGAAATCGGTTGCAAACTTTCCTCATGTCAGCACGTTGTAGGTGTTGCCACCGGTGCCAACCTTGTGTGAATGCTCTGAAAAGCTGAAAATCTAATCATCTTCCTGTCTGTTAAATTTCGCGTCTGTAACACGTCATCTTCGTGGTGCAGCAATTTTAATGGCCAGTAGTGTAAATGAGACCTCGTTCTGTAACAAGGTCAAATCATGCTATGCTTTGGTATACAAAGCCAGAGTTCTGTAACTGGAGACAGAACAATGGAAATTCTACTCATACAATCTGAGTGGAAGTGTATATACCTAAAACAATTTTGTTCAGTGCAGTTCAGTGATTAGCGTAAACTGTTGGCCCAGATAGTGTGTCGGCACAGAATACTTTTCGCTGCCACTGTACCTCCAATTGAGCGGGCCGAGCACGGCCCACTGACTCACTGGTTGCGCCTCTCGCCCTTCCCCGCAAGGACTGACTCACAGCTTCGACCTCTTTCTGCCTTTCTCCTCTCCTCTTCTCTCTTCCCAGCACCAGAAGACGCAGTCCCGTTAAGTCTGCAAGTCTAGCACGGCTAGGGTCAAGAATATAGCGGTAACAATAGCTTTATAGCAGACCCAAGGTTATTACTGCGGCCTTGCGTGTGGCTCCTAGCGGCCTATCAGCTGTGCTGCACATTTCAGGAGTCGAGCCTTTCCTCGGAAGTATGTTTCCTGCTGAGCCACCAGAGCTCAGCATGTCACCATCTATCTCGTCGCCTCCACACTTCTGGTGACAAATACAGCGCCTCGACTCCCAGGCGCTCTCTTGCTACTATTACATGTACTAGAGCGGACAAGAGCGTGACGTGATTGCTGAAGAAACCCATAGTTGAGAAACGGTCGCGTCTCATCAAATGTGTATATTCAATCTCGCCAGGCCTGGCGGTCTAGTGGTGAAGTGCGTTATTTAATAGGTGACTCACCTAAAATTTACACATAAAATATTGCGGAAACGGAAAGTACTATTGATGTGCGGCCTTCACAAAATTGATTGGTAGCCAAAGGCTTAGAGGCTCGTACTGTTAGCCAATGAACACATTGTAATAATACTTAGAAAGTGTGCAGACATCCACTTTTTAAATGGAACAATGCATATTGACATTAACAGACTAAAAGTAGGGTTAATGAGTATGTCAGTGGTGGTTATTTCACGATTCTAATGCTACTCGTTTACGAGATATCGTATTTTGATATGTTCTCACACCGACTATTGTAGCACGCACTAAAGGACAACACATATAATGTGGATTCTCACCAGTAACGGAAGAATTCACCATGACAAGTTGTGTTCAAAATGACCATTGTCAGCGGTAATACACGCTTCCAGACTGTTATGGAACGACCGTTGCACACGCGCTAGCATTTCAGCGGAGATGTCCGAGCACGCTGCAGTAATGCGTCATTGCATGCTATCGGGTATAATTGGTATGTCCTTGTAGACAGCGTCTTTCAGCTTTTCCCAGAGAAAAAAGTCCACAGCCATCAAGTCCAGTCCAACGATCTGGACACAATTCGTGAAGACATTCTGTAGTGCTCCGTGCACTATGGGCTGGACAGCCATCTTGTTGTTACCACAGGTCTCTCCTAGTCTTCAGAAGGAACGTGTTATAGCATCCGTGGAAGATGGTCTGTTAGGAGGCTGCAATACTTGAGCGCGTTCTATGTTCCCTCTAGGAAAAACGGGTCTATGAGTTGATGGTTCACTATCCGACACCATCCATTTACACTCCATGGACTCTGACGTTCCAACTGACGAAGCCAACGGGGACCGCCAACAAACCAGTAGTTCATGTTTTGGCAGATTACCTGGCCATAATTGGGAAATGTGACTTCATCGTTAAACAAGATACATGATGCGTCTGGAGTAACGTGTCTTAATAAACCATGTTTAGAAGTTAACACTATTCTCATAATCGTTTGCACGCAGCCCTTGATGGAGAGTGATATGGTAGGGATGGAACCCATGTCGATGGAGAATAGGTAGGAGACTTGCCTGACACGTAGCGCTTCCTCGTGCGGGGGAGCCAACGTGCCGATCAACTGCAACAGCAGCAAGAATACTAATTTACTCCTCTTCTGTTGTCACTTGTTTCCTTCTGTTGCGTTGTCTATGTGTTTTTCAAGTAACTGGTTGAGAAGATTGATAAGCAATTACTGAGGTGGGATATCTTGCCGCACACACAGTGCAAGAACGAACTACATTCTTCCTACACTCCCCACACACCATGAACATGATCGGCTTCTTCTGCATTAGTAAATCCCATCGTCCACCCACGAACTACTGCTTGGACGGTCACACACTAAGTGACTAGTAAGTTGCAATGCACTCGACGAACACACAAGCACTGTGTAAGCAAACATAACAACAGCGTATATAGAAAATACGCAGGCTGAATGGTTCAGACAAGTGTCGGTGCGGAAACTTTTCAAAATACAGTCTCTCGTAAACGACTCGCACTAGACTCCCGCAACAAACTTTTAGTTTGGCAATATCAATAGGCAGTGTTCCATGTAAAAACCTGTATGTTTCCAAAAACTATACACTTTTTATTATTACAATCTGTTTATTGGCTCTGATTACCAGTCCATTATGTGAAAACCAAACATCACACATCAATACCACTTTCCATTTCCAGAATATTTGCGGTGCAAGTTTTAGGTGATTCAGCTTATGTATATTCTGCCTCTCTCTCTCTCTCTCTGTCTCTGTCTCTCTCTCTCCCTCTCAGACGAAAAAAGGCGCTATGCGAAAATTATTAGTTTGCAGGAACGAAATTTCGGGAATACATTTGTCTAGGTGACATATTTAAGTGGTTAACATTGCAAGATCGCAGATTAATGTATTCGTAAGCGCGGGATTAACTATTGCAAATGTGAAATGCTGGTACAGCAATAACCAAATTAACTTCCAGAATATTGACTGCAAGCGTGTAGACGTGAATGCACTTTGCTGTACAGGTACCGGCCGTCAGTTTGTAGGATGTAGTTCCACGACACTTTGTAGAGCATGATGGGTTACAACAGTGGTATATGGATGAGTGTTACTCTGTTGGAAAATACCCCCTGGAAAACTGTTCATGAATGCCAGCACGACGGGTGGCATCACCAGATCGACGTACAAAACTGCAGTCATGGTGCGTGGGATAACCACGAGAGTGTTCCTTCTGTCATAGGAAATCGCACCTCAGACCGAAACTCCTGTGTGTCTAGCATGCGGACAGCTTGGTTGCAGGCTCTCAGCTGACGTCCTTCTAATCAACATGCGGCCATCACTGGCGTCGAGGCAGAATCACTTTCATCAGAAAACACAACGGACCTTCAGCCCGCCTTACAATGAGCTTTCGCTTGACATCACTAAAGTCGCAAATTGCGCTGATTGGGACCAGTGGAATACACGCTACAGGACGTCTGCCTCGGTGTTGTCCCTGAAGCAGATTTGGAACATTTCTTTATGTCACTGTGGTGCCCATTGCCGTCCAAACTCTGCTGCAGGAGCTTACGCCAAACACGATAGTCTTCTCTCCTGGTAGTGACACGTAGCCGTCTGGAGCACGGTATTCTTGCAACCGCACATTCTCGTGAGCACCGCTGTCAGCGATCACGTACAGTGGCTACATTCCTGCTACGTCTTCCTGTAAAATAGCAGAACATACAGCTTATCGTAGTCCTATTACACGAACTCGTTCCAACTCAGTAAAGTATTGATGATGGCGTCTTTGTCGTCTTAAAAGCATTCTTGACTAAAATCAACTCACCAAGTTTAGTTTCAAAGGTACCTACCGCTCATGACGGTTACAGCACGTAATTAAAATAAACCTGATATGCATCCTCATTGTGCGGTACTAACGCCACTATTATACCACTGGCACTAAATTTGAATAGACGTCATTTTTCAGATGTAGAAACACGCCTACGAACTTTCATTTACGTCGCACAACTCCTTCTTGGTGTTACAATATTTCTTTCTGCCAGTACATGCACGGTAAAGCGCCTGCGTGCAAACTGAGAAGTCTCGAGACCGAATTGGTCTAGGGAAATTTTCAGTCGCCCTGTAATGTAGCCTTCATCTCTCAACGATGTGAGGAGTCGCGACGAGCGACACATAGTTCGGATTCCACGTTACGCTGCAGGTCCTATTTCCCTCGTAAAATAATTGAGGTAGACAGGGACACGCAAGTCGCAGAAGTGGCGTACGGCTGATAGACTTGTACACAGCCGTTGAGCCACGTGAATTTATAATTTTACTCTGAAATGTCCTTTGTGAATAAAATGGAGGAATTATGTTATCTTCTAAATGTAGAAAAATGTAAGTTAATGCTGATGATTAGAAAAAACAATCCAGTAATATTGGAATACAGGATTAGTAGTGTGATGCATGACAGAGTCACATCAATTTAATATTTAGGTGTAATGTTTCTAGGCGATATGGAATGGAGCAAGCATGTAAGAGTTGTTGCAGGGAAGGCGAATGGTCAACTCTGGTTTATTGGAAGAATTTTAGGGAAGTGCTGTTCATCTGTAAAGGAGACCACATATAGGACGCTAGTGAGACACGTGCTTGAGTACTTTAAGAGTGTTTGGGATTCGCACCAGATTGGATTAAAGGAAGATATAGAAGCAGTTCAGATGGTGGCTGCTAGGTTTGTTACCGGAAGGCTCGAAAAATATGCAAAGATTATACAAATGCTTCAGGAACTGAAATGGGAATCTCTGGAGGTAAGACGATGTTCTTTCTGAGAAACAGTATTGAGGAGGAGAACCAACATTTGAAGCTAACTGCAGAACGATTCTACTGGCGCCAACGTAAATTATGCGTAAGGACTTTCGAGATAAGATGCGAGAAATTAGGGCTCGTACGTAGGCATATAGATAGTCGTTTTTCCCTCGCACTATCTGCGAGTAGAGTAGGAAAGAAAATGACGAGTAGTGGTAGAAGGTACCCTTCGCCACGTCAGGACGGTGGCTTGCCGAGTACGTGTGAGAATGTACACTGAAGAGCCAAGGAAACTGGTACATCTGCCTAACATGGTGTAGGACCCCGCGAGCACGCAGGAAGTGCCGAAATTCAGCGTGGAATGGTCTGAAATAGTGCTGGGAACTGACACCATGAATCCTGCAGGGCTGTCCATGAATCCGTAAGAGCACGAGGAGTGGAGATCTCTTCCGAACAGCATCTTGCAAGACATTCTAGATATCTTCAAAACTATTCATGCTGGGGAAGTTTGGTGGCCAGCGTAAGCACTTAATCTCAGAAGAGTATTCATGGAGCCATTCTAGACGAGTTAGGGTGTCGCTGGTATTGCCCAAGTCCGTCAGAATGTACGATGGACATGAATGGATGCAGGTGATCAGACAGGATGCTAACGTGCGTGTCACCTGCCAGAGTCGTATCTAGATATATGAGGGACCCATATCACTACAATTGCACGCGCCCCACACCATGACAGGGTCTCCACCAGCTTGAACAGTCCGATGTGGGCATGCAGGGTCCATGGATTAATGAGGTTGTCTCCAAACCCGCTCGATACAGTCTGAAACGAGATTCTTCCGGCCAGACAACATGTTTCCAGTGAACAACAGTCCAATTTCGCTGTTGACGAGCCCAGGCGAAGCGTAAAGCTTCGTGTCGTGAGCCATCAAGGGTACACGAGAGGGTCCCCGGCTCCGAAAGCCTATATCGATGATATTTCTAAGAACGGTTCATACGCTGACGATTGTTGATGGCTGAGCATTGAAATCTACAGCAATGTGCGGAAGGGTCGCACTTCTATCACGTTGAACTATTCTCTTCAGTCGTCGCTGGTCCCGTTCTTGCAGGTTCTTTTTCCGGCCTTAGCGATGTCGGAGATTTGAAGTTTTACCAGATCCCTGATATTCACGGTACACTTGTGAAACAGTCGTACGGGAAAATCTCCGCTTCACCGTTGCCTCGGATATTCTGCGTCCCATCGCTCGTTCGTCGATTATTATACCACGTTCAAACTCACGCAAATCTTGATAATCGGCTATTGTAGTAGCAGGAACCGATCTAACAACTGCGCTGGGCACTTGTTGTCTTATACAGACGTTGCCGAACGCAGCGCCGTATTCTGGCTGTTGACATATCTGGGTATTTGAACACGGAGACCTACACCAGTTTCTTTGACGCCTCAGTGTAGATGTAGAACTCATGACAGGCCACAGGGAAAGTCGTCAGAAGATTGACAAGAAAAAGACGTTTGAAAGTGAACTAACGAGAATTATCCAACAGACTTTTCCTTGCGCAAGTATTCAAGTAGCTACACCATCTCCGTGTTTCTTCCTACCCTTCCAATTGAGCGGAGCCTTGCACTGCAGCGAATCCCGCAGGAGCGCTGACCTGAGTGCAGGCTTATCGTGGGAACCGGTCTGCCGCTGATGGCACGGAGCACCGCTAGCGGCGTGCAGCGCTTGGCGCCCGCGGCAGATGCCGTCGATAGCCGGATAGGCCGCGCCCTCGTCTGGGGGCGTGCCGCGGCGAGCCGTGGCGAAACCAGAGCAGCGGCTCCACTCTCTCTCCCCAGACACCAGCGGCCGGCCGCCCACGGCTTTCACGAGTGCGGCTGGAACGGGGGCGCGGCTGCCCTTCTCCTTCCGCGAGATTACGCGCCAGGTACATCGCGGCATGCCACACACCTCCCTAACCGGAAATCGACAGCGTATCCTTGGAACCCGTCGGCAGTCGTAGGCTAAATGTCGGCGCTGGTTTTCACCTCCTTCCATCTATACCGTAATGAAAATGACATTGATTTGCATGTAGTGATCACAATCACGCCCACTTTAACATTAGGTATCAAACACAACTACCACAGGTCGCTTAGGAAGATGGCAAATTGATGCAGATAAAGATGTTCGATTTTGGCACGAGTTGTACTGTCTGCTGCTTTACGTCCAATTTACATATAATGTGCGAGGAAGCTACACGACTCATCTACATCTACATACATACTCCGCAAACCACCATACGGTGCGTGGTGGAGGGTACCTCGTACCACAACTAGCATCTTCTGTCCCTGTTCCAATGCCAAACAGAACGAGGGAAAAAAGACAGTCTATATGCCTCTGTACGAGCCTTAATCTCTCTTATCTTTGTGGTCTTTCCGCGAAATATAAGTTGGCGACAGTAAAATTGTACTGCAGACAGCCTCAAAAGCTGGTTCTCTAAATTTCCTCAGTAGCGCTCCACGAAAAGAAGTCTCCTTTCCTCCAGAGACTCCCACCCGAGTTCCTGAAGCTTTTCCGTAACACTCGTGTGATGATCAAACCTTTTGTTGTTGTTGTGTTCAGCCCTGAGACTGGTTTGATGCAGCTCTCCATGCTACTCTATCCTTTGCAAGCTTCTTCATCTCCCAGTACTTACTGCAACCTACATCCTTCTGAATCTACTTAGTGTATTCATCTCTTGGTCTTCCTCTACGATTTTTACCCTCCAAGCTGCCCTCCAATAATTGGTGATCCCTTGATGCCTCAGAATCTGTCCTACCAACCGATCCCTTCTTCTAGTCAAGTTGTGTCATAGACCCCTCTTCTCCCCAATTCTATTCAATACCTCCTCATTAGTTATGTGATCTACGCATCTAATCTTCAGCATTCTTCTGTAGCACCACATTTCGAAAGCTTCTATCCTCTTCTTTTCCAAACTATTTATCGTCCATGTTTCACTTCCATACATGGCTACACTCCACACAAATACTTTCATAAATGACTTCCTGACACTTAATTCTATACTCGATGTTAACAAATTTCTCTTCTTCAGAAACGCTTTCTTTGCCATTGCCAGTCTACAGTTTATATCCTCTCTACTTCGACCATCATCAGTTATTTTGCTCCCCAAATAGCAAACCTCCTTTACTACTTTAAGTGTCTCATCTCCTAATCTAATTCCCTCAGCATCACCCGACTTAATTCGACTACATTCCATAATCCTCGTTTTGCTGTTGTTGATGTTCATCTTATATCCTCCTTTCAAGACACTATCCATTCCGTTCAACTGCTCTTCCAAGTCCTTTGCTGTTCTGACACAATTACAATGTGATCGGCAAACCTCAAAGTTTTTATTTCTTCTGCATGGATTTTAATACCTTCTCCGAATTTTTCTTTTGTTTCCTTTACTGCTTGCTCAATATACAGATTGAATAACATCGGGGAGAGGCTACATCCCTGTCTCACTCCCTTCCCAACCACTGCTTCCCTTTCGTGTCCCTCGTCTCTTGTAACTGCCATCTGGTTTCTGTACAAATTGTATATAGCCTTTCGCTCCCTGTATTTTACCCCTGCCACCTTTCGAATTTGAAAGAGAGTATTCCAGTCAACATTGTGAAAAGCTTTCTCTAAGTCTACAATTGCTAGAAACGTAGGTTTGCCTTTCCTTAATCTTTCTTCTAAGGTAAGCCGTAGAGTCAGTATTGACTCACGTGTTCCAATATTTCTACGGAATCCAAACTGTTCTTCCCCGAGATCGGCTTCCACCAGTTTTTCCATTCGTCGTTCAAACCTACCAGTAACAAATCTAGCAGCCCGCCTCTGAATTGCTTCTATGGCCACCCTCAATCCGACCTGATAGGAATCCCAAACGCTCGAGCAGTACTCAAGAATAGGTCGTATTAGTGTTTTATAAGCTGTCTCCTTTACAGATGAATCACATCTTCCCAAAATTCTACCAATGAACCGAAGACGACTATCCGCCTTCCCCACAACTGCCATTACATTCTTGTCCCGCTCCATATCGCTCTGCAGTGTTACCCCCAAATATTTAATCGACGTGACTGTGTCAAGCGCTACGATACTAATGGAGTATTCAAACATTAGGGGATTCTTTTTCATATTCATCCGCATTAATTTACATTTATCTATATTTAGAGTTATCTGCCATTCTTTACACCAATCACAAATCCTGGCCAAGTCATCTTGGATCCTTCTACAGTCACTCAACTACGACATATTCCCGTACACCGCAGCATCATCAGCAAACAGCCGCACATTGCTATCCACCCTATCCAAAAGATCGTTTATGTAGGTAGAAAACAACAGCGGACCTACCACACTTCCCTGGGGTACCCCAGATGATACCCTCACCTCCGACGAACACTCACCACCGCGGACAATGTACTGGGTTCTATTACTTAAGAAGTTAGCACATTTACAGGAGTTGGCCGAAAATATGTGAACAAAACGAAAAATGCATGATCAATCATAAATACAGACGGTAGTGAAGCCTCGTGCGGTAGCGTTCTCGCTTCCCGCGCCCGGGTTCCCGGGTTCGATTCCCGGCGGGGTCAGCGATTTTCTCTGCCTCGTGATGGCTGGGTGTTGTGTGTTGTCCTTAGGTTAGTTAGGTTTAAGTAGTTCTAAGTTCTAGGGGACTGATGAGCATAGATGTTAAGTCCCATAGTGCTCAGAGCCATTTGAACCATTTGGTAGCGAAGCCGGTAGGTTGTCCTGTTGTATTTGACAACGAACGGCACGTATGCAGTGTTCTCAATACGCTACAGTGTTATCTGTAGTCAGAACACTATTCTGTGTGATGGTGAGTACGTTGGGTCGGAGCTAAGTGAATTCGAACGTGGGCAAATATGGTGAGTGCTTCCGTAACCAAATGAACCGAAATGTTTGGTGCTTCAGAAAACACCGTATCGAAGATGTGTAGAGCATTCGGGGAAAGCGGGAAAACATCACACGCTAGGTGTGTTGAGTGATCGTTACGGACGGTCACTGAAGAAGATTGTGACCAAAAATAAAAGGATGGCAACTGCGAAAGTCACTGTGGAACTGAATGTCCCAGGGAGATCCATAAGCAGGGGATTGCATGGCAAGCTAGAATTCTAAAAGCACCCAGCAGTGATGGAAAGGCCAGTAACAGGAAAACTTGGTGCTGAAACTATAAAACCTGAACTATGGAGCAATGGAACGATGCCATTTGGACGGGTGAGTCATATCGCACACTGTTTGATACTTCTGGCCGAGTCTGCGTCCCAAGAGGTTCGCTGATGATTTGGACAGCCATATCGTGGTATTTCGTGGGCGCCACTGTTGCTCTCCGTGGCCGCATTACTGCCAAGGATTATGTGACCCTTATGGCTGACCAAGTTCATCAGACGGTACAATGTTTCCTCGTGAATGGTGATGTGTTTCAAGACGACAAGGGCCCGTTCACACAGTTCGCATCGCCCAGGACTAGTTTTCTGAAGACGACAATGAATTGTCGCATCTTTCCAGGACACCAACGTCACCACATCTGAATATTATTGAACTTTTGTGGTCTGGTTTGGAGAAAAGGACGCGTGGTCGCTGTTCACCTCCGTCGTTGTTAACTGAACTTGCCACTATTTCGCAGAATTGGAAACCATACAGGACCTGTATTTATCATTTCCGAGACGACCGGAAGCTGTTTTGAATGCCAATGATTTTCATACACACTATTAGGAATGGAAACGTGTTGTGTTTCTGTCCATCCTTGTATCACTACAAAAAGATGGAATCTAAGCTGGATAACCCCTAAAACCTGGTACTTTACTCTCAGGACCTTTCTCTGATGCAGTATTCAGTACAATTATAGTATTGTCTTTATTGTAGGAGTTGATAGTACTTATTCATGCTACTAGAACACATTCAGTCCCTTCGTTTAAAAAGTTACTACTGGTTTAACTTTTGGGTTCCGTAGGTCACTGTTCCAGTTATTTCAGAACTAACACTCAGGTGTGGCAACTCTTTCAACTGTCGATATGATACCGTGCGTGTACTTTGTACTTGCTAAATTTGTTTTGGACGTGTCAACCATGTTGTTGTCCCCGCACATATTATAAACACAGGTATAACAAATAAACACAAACTGGACGATCAATAAATTATTCAATGAAACATTACACACTTTTCAGTAAACTGCTGGTTGGAACACTTTGATAAAATGTCATCGAAATTGTAAGTAATTTTTAGTTATTTTACATATTTTGTTCAAAAATGGTTCAAATGGCTCTGAGCACTATCGGACGAGGTCATCAGTCCCCTAGAACTTAGAACTACTTAAACCTAACTAACCTGAGGACATCACACACATCCATGCCCGAGGCTGGATTCGAACCTGCGACCGTAGCGGTCGCGCGGTTCCAGACTGAATTTTATATATTTACAAATTTTATTTCCATGCAAGGGAAAGCTTCCTGCAAACTGTATCTTTTGCTACTGATCGTGACTTGCTCGTCTGGCTAGTAAGTCGCACATAGTTCTTGCTTCTCCCATGGAGGATCGCCTTTGAGCATAACTGTTGCTTCCAGCGCAGCGTATCTTCCACCTACCGTCTAATATACAGTCACAGAGGTTTCAGCAACAAATCGTGGTACGGTATGGAACGATACACGATGTTAAATGACATGAGCTGCAAGAAGTGTCGCTATTTGCAGTAATAACCTCACGCTATTGATGACCACAGGATAGAAATACGCAACTGAACAAACATATTCAACGCTGGGTATACTTATAGGATTTTGAGGGTATATTTCTGCCTATCTGTGTTATAACTGTGTGCTACAAGGACATATGCCATTTTTAGTCACGAAGGAGACCAAGCTATCCTGTGGTAGAGAAGCAGTGAACAAGTGGTTCTGGCAGGCGGTCTAGCTGCTGGCAGACTGTCAGATGCGCTTAAGGCGAGAGCAGAAGGAAAACACCGGCCCTTACGTAAGGCGTCGCAAGATCGGCTGTGGAAAGGAGCCCCGGATCTAGGCCGGCCAGTTCTCTACATCTATTACAGCTAAATAGGCCGGAGGCGGCGATCGGCGGTGAGCTATTTCCCTATACTGTCACCAGCAATCCTTGCAGGAAGGTTTATAATACTTTATCTGAACAGATAAGCCTGCATGTAACGCCTTCTACTAGTGAGACATGTAAGTCTTTCGCAATGCATACTCTACTATACTCATTTTCCAACGCTACTCAATAAGTGAACTACACTGCCTATAAATGATACTTGCATTGGCGGTGAAAAATGATCAGAGATGCGCTCTACGATTCAATGACGGCAATGTTGTTGACATGTAGTGCGTCCAGTTACCGACTATCACGTGACCAGGTCATACAGCTTAAGACACCAATCTGTAGCTATCGAGGCAGGGAGATGAGCCAGACTCAGCTCGAATCCGTCCGGCGTATTAACGAATGCTGGTTTGGTATCCTGATCAGTCTGAATATGGTTAATAGGTGACTTTAAATGTTCGTTTAGACAAATGCTCGGCCAATCCCCAATATCCGCATTATAAAGTATGAAACACGACAGAGTTTAAACGATTCACAGACAGATGCCATGACGACTTCCCTTCCTTAGGTCAACTGACAGCTGTGGCGACAGAAAGGCTCTCTGGCCATAAATTTAAATTTGTCAAATTATGATCATTGCAGACTCCATGCGATGGGGTAAATACTAGGAAAGAGCGAGAATCAGATGTCATGCCTGCAAAGAATTTAGTGTTACCATCGACTTGAAAGAAATCAACCCATTACCATAAACCACCTATTTATTCTCTGGAACCTCATGTACTTAGGATCCGCAATAATCAGTAACTTGTCGATTGATGCCGGACCGGTAGCTGCTATTTCTTTGTAACCAGCCCGCTCTTCTATGGCAGCGAAATCTGGACAACCTATGCGAGACAAGAAACAAGTTAAACGGCGGAACCCTCAAGCTCATGTGGTGGAAGAAAGTATAAGCTTGTCATTTGGTAAACAGGTACGCTAGGGCAGTCAGAGGAATGTATCTCGTACAAAGATCTAAAGCGTTGATAGACGCGCAACACTTTTTCATTTGTGGCCTTCGGACATCTTCCACTTGGAAAGATTCCGACACCTGACATGATATAAATTGTTGTGAACAGCACTTATCTTAATAAATAAAAGAAATATTCAGTCTCTCTCTCTCTCTTTCTCATACACAAACACACACACACACACACACACACACACACACACATACTCGTACCTCCATGACTCGCATTCTTTCATAGAATATTTACATGGGATGTAAATAAATTAACTAAATTTTAATGTCTCCTGCAGCTGAAAAGTTAGTTGTAAGCAGTGTGGAAGTCGTCGTCCATGAAGCACTGAAGTAAATTGGTTTACGCTTCGTATCACAGTTGGTTGTCGAAAATGATGTGGTCGATGTCATCCTCCGCCCCATAATCTTATAGGACTGAGTCAATGACTTGCGGACTATAGAATTGCACTTAGCACCATCTGTGATCAAAACCGGAGACACTATATTGCGACCACAAACATTCTGTGGTACATACTAACTCAGTACCACGGTTGTGCAGAAGTACTTGGCAGCACAGCTGCATTATGTTTTACCCCACGCTTGGTACATAGACGTCACTTACAGTTCCAGAAGTTCTGATCTCCCGCCGTACGTCTTAGAGAAAGTCTGTTTAAGAAACGTCTTAATACGTCTTAGTCCCATGGCACTCCTAGCGAGAGCGTCGATGATTTAACTGCCCTCGATACCATGCTCCCCAATAGAGAGCTTTCGAGAGGTACACGGCCAGTTGAAAGCCACAACCTCTCATCAAACATGTTTGTCAGACTGATTTGAAGAAAACCAGTTTGAAGAACCCCGGCACCATCAAAGTAAGTTGTAATGTATTGCTGACGAGAGAGGTGTAACGCAGCTGGCTAAAAAGAGTGCTAAACGCTACAGAAGATGTCGAGGGAATTAGAAGCGGGGTACATGACGCAGTTGGTCAGGGCTGAGGAAGGCAGAAAACTTGTGTAAGGCATCTTTATATTTTCGCCGCGCAATGTCTGTTCCATAAAATTCCTGGCTTTCAGCCGCATATATTTCACTTCTTCTTCTAATATTCTGGCTGTACGCCGTCCAGCCACGTTCAGAGTGAGTCGAGGTCTGAGGCAACTTCCCTGAATTCCGCTCAGTTAAATCAGGGTGGCTCGGATTTGAAGTCCCCTCTTTTCCAATAAAACGCGTATCTCTTGCAATACTATGGAAAAAGTCCTAAAAACAAAAAAGGCGGCACGTGTCTAATCCCTTAACTACTTCGCCGTGCTTATGCCTAAAGGCTACTCCAGCACCGTCTTAACGTTGGGACAGGCGCTCGAATATCGGCCAAGGCAGAGATCAATCCGAGTCGTAAGAGGGCGTCGTCGACGATCTAAACTAATCTTGGAAACTACATACGAATGAAAAAGTAAGATTCCTGGCGAAGTGTAGCATAATGCGTGTGCAACCTTAGTCTCTTACATAAGCAATTTTTCCCTCTCCACAGCGTTCGGCTATCGTTAGCTAGTCTATGACGCAATACTTAACAGGCGAAAGCGAGATACGACATTTTTCTTACTAGCTGTATAACGTCGTTTCAAAAAGACGAACTACTCTTATCTTTGGGAGCACTTAAGCATACTCCAAGTCTGTCGGCAATGGAGGCGGGCATACCAGAACAATGACAGACAAGGTGACCTGCCTAGCGCTCGCTTTCCTCTCAAGGACACCGTTGTAAATATTTGGTGCAAGGACGATGGCTGTCAACACGGCAGCCTGCAGCCTAGTGCCTTACTTAGGGAGTGTCATTTTCAATTACTTGGTCAGGACGGATCAGTGTATACACTGGAAGGAACGCGTAGCCTTGTAGAGTACTGCTCTGGTGTTTAGAGTCGTTATCAAGGGGGCATGGCAGCAGCCGTCGAATGAATTCAGAGGCGCGTTGCCCGTACATCACATATGAAAGTGTAACGTAAATGCTCAGGGAATTCATCTTGATATACTTGGAATAACGATCAATTAGTGTTCAGTAAATTTTGAGATGCGTAGTTCGAGACAGGCTGTGCAAGTTGCTGCATCTTATCAAATACTGCTCGTGGAGACTAAGAGCATAAACAAAAGAAATCGATTATGTCACTACCTCCTAGTGGAACACAAGGGGAGGCGTATAGGTACCAGGTACCCCTGGGCATGTATCGTACTGTGTCTTGAGCTGCTACAGGGAGTGGACAAAAATATGGAAATACAAAGAAAAAGGGAAAAAAGACGTTACCACGCCTAATACGTTGTAAGTAAATCATATACACTCAAAAACAGTTTCCAGTTGTTTAGGAATAGTTCTGGTGACTGGTGGCCAGGGGAACTGAGACAATTCACCCTCGTTCTGACAAAACCACTCCTGGAAGGCGCGAGCTGTATCAACATCGGAGCTGTTGGCTTAGTAAAGAGCATTGCCATTGGTGAACAAAAATTGTAACACAGTATGAACCTGGTCAGTAAAAAGAGTCACATAATCCTTGCCAATAAGGCGACCTTGCAAAATAAGTACGGCGCCCACGGAATTCCACGATATCGCTGCCCAACTGGTCGCCGGAGCCCGGCTATGTTTCACTCTTGGGACATAAATTCGACCAGAAGTTATAAACAGTGTGAAACAAGACTCACTTGACGAAATGACGTTATTCCATTACTCCACAGTCCAGATTTTCTGGCTTCGGAACCAAGTTTTCCTGTTAGGCGTTTGACTGGTTTCAGAGTTCCAGGTTTCCCTGCAGTTTCCTGCTTATGGAGCAACCTTCGTCTTGTTTTGTTGTGGACAGGGTTCGCTAGCGCGACATTCAGTGACTTTTGCAGCTATCGTCCCGTTATTTTTCTTCACATTCCTCCTCAATGAGGTCTAGCACGATCATGCAACACACGCTTTCATCCGCGTTATGAGTTAGCGGGTGATGTCTTCCTGCTTTCCCTGTTTGCTGTATAAGTTATCTACACCGTGGTCCTTGAAACACCAAACATTTCAGCTACATTGATTACGAGCACCAATAATTTACCATTTATCGAGTTCACTTATTTCCGACAGAGTGACTTCTCAAATATCCAGTTTACTGTTCTGCCCAGCACTGACTTTGCAACATACTGAGTACATTGCCCTAGGTGCCGTATGTGGACAGGCTTGGCTGGTATTTGTGTTTATAATCAAACATGCATTTCTCGCAGTGTTTTTTGTCCATCCACTGTGTATCTTGATTCAGAAAATATTAGTGAGATCTCATATATGAACGTAATGTGCTGCACAGTGACCAATACGGAGAATGAACGAGAACAGCGAAAAGCTCAGAGCACAAAATAACTTGTGGGAAAATAAAAGGAGACGTTCAGACTAATAAACGAAAGACAATTGGTTTTCACAGGACTGCCAAGACACATGAAAAATAGCCTATCACAGTCGGAGTAGTTTTTCTCAAGAACGAATTAGTTAGCATCACGTATTGGTCTACAGTTAAGAACAATGTTTCTAAGACCATTGATGTAAAAGCAGTACAACGCAAAACTCAAGTTTGCGAAGCGGGGAGAACAAACTATAACTATTTAACATATTCTACTAGAAAATGTATTTATTTATATACGGTCACTATATTTCAACTAACAAGTTACTATGAAGTATGTCACTGAATACTCATTCCTCCTAAGATGTACTCATATCAGTCTTGGTTACATATGTCATATCCATAATAAGGCAGGATTCAACATCGTCTCCAGGAATGGAAGTAACACTTCAAGTAATAATGCCTATGAAATTCATATCATTCTGTTCCAGGCAGCAAATGTTGTCATTTCTAGAGTACTGCCGGACTAAGTACGCAAGTAGACAGAAAATAACCGTCAGGAAGTTGTCGACAAAGAATTTCATGAAAGATAGCCGTCATGGTCGAATTTACACCGTAGTGTAAACCTTCCAGTGTGATCTGTGTTCTCCGTGGTTTGGGTTAAGTGGTAGCCCATCGTGAACCCATTCGGAAAGCCTGTCTTAGATATTTGACTCTGAAGGCTGGATCGTGTGATTGGTCGCCGAACTCTTCCCGTTCTAAAACGAAATTTTTGGTTTAGGAACGTGCGGCTCGGGCAGTAAGTGGTGTAAGTTTGTGAACCACTTGTTGACCACTGTTCACTGGTTTGGGTATTTTGACATTGGCCTCTCAATGTATATATTCTTTACAGTCGTTTCTTGTTAACGATATCAGCTTATTCCCATGTATAAGCAGCTTTCACTCAGTTAATATTCGGCAGAAATCCAACCTGCATTTGGATCGGAGTTGCTTAACTCTTGAGCAGAAAGGTGTACTGTGTACTGCTGCGTCCATTTTCAATAAGCTATCACAAGAATTAAAAAAATCTTAGCAGTAATCGTGGGCTTTCAAATCGAAGGGTTTCCTCATCGGTCACTCCTTCTATTCTGTTGAGGAGTTCCTTGGAAAATTAGGCTGATTCTTATGTTGTATTGCCGATTGCGTTTACTTAAACTTATGACTTGACTTTCTTGGGTTCATAAACATTTTATTTTTATCTGTTATTACCTTGATGTTGTAATTTAATGTACTGAAACATTCCATGGCCTTGGAGATTTGCTCCTCAATTTGGTCCTTCGGAACTTGACGTGTAAATAACAAATAAATAAATAAATCCTGTAACAGATAATATAGGACCTTCCCACCTTATTTACATGACTTACATTACGTTTATTTATATGTAGGCTATCAGGCAGTAATCATCTGCACGTCTTTCCTAGTTTTGTGGCAATTTACTGATGATAACACCTACTCGCACACAACTTGGTTGTCTGTGAACAGCCTCAGCCGTTACCTGCCACGTCATTTAAATTCATTGTTAACAGTGGCGTCCTACCTCTCTGACCTGACTAGGAAGAGGTGGAGTATATAATAGGACTGGGAAAGGATGGGGAGGTTAACCAGATGGGTCTTTTCAAAAGAACCATCCCGGAATTTGCCTTAAGCGATTTAGAGAAACGATGAAAAACTTCCATTGGAATGGCCGTTCTGATATTGGAACCACTGTCTTCCCGAATGCGAGTCCAGCATATTAGCAGCGCGATATGAAAACAGATAATTTTGGAAGAGTAGTGATGAAATTTCTAGTAACACTGCAGGTAGTGTAGTAGGAATACAGAAAGTAAGGGAATTATGTTAAATAGCGTCTAAATATCAGATTACAGCGTTACGTAGTGTAAACAGAGGCTAGAGTTTATTTAATAAAACACGTAGTATCAAAAAACCGAGGCTATTGACGGGTTCCAAACTGAAGATAATGCGACTTGGGCCACTGAATGACGTGGTGATGGCGTATCTCCGAGGTCAAGCTTCACATTGCAACTATCAAAGCAACAGAAGATTAATGCAGTATCTTGTCTCACTGGAAAGCTGAGTACTGTCCTTTTTTGCTAAGATGCTAGAGTAATGGTGCGTCGTCTTCTTGCTGATCAGTGCCTCATCGATAGTGGGGTCACGGAAGCTTTCGTGCTTTGCAAGAATTGACATATTCTCGAATAGAGGCATACGACCTTATAAATTTTCATATAACTTATGATGTTGAGGTCGCTTGATGACTAAAATTATTTGCATTAGCGGTTTCGGCATATTACTGCCGTCTTCAGATATGGTGGTAGCCAAAAAAGTTTTGTCAAGATATATATAAGTTATATACATACTAAAAGTCATGAAAACTGTATAAAATATGTCAATGGAAGACGCATCATGTCGTCACACGAGGTCTCTTTCACCATGTGATGACATGGTGCGTATTTTACTGACGTATTTTATACTGTTTTTTTGTTTCTCAATATGCGTATACATACAGTTTATATACGTTGATACAGCTGGTCGCAGGTTCGAATCCTGCCTCGGGCATGGATGTGTGTGATGTCCTTAGGTTAGTTAGGTTTAAGTAGTTCTAAGTTCTAGGGGAACTGATGACCTCGGATGTTAAGTTCCATAGTGTTCAGAGCCGTTTGAACCATACCTTGATATAACTTTTTGTGCATTATTATCACATCTGAAGACGGCTTTAGTACAATGAAATCGGTATGTGAATAATTGTAGTAATTGCGCGATACTGACATAATAAACTATTATACGAACATTCAGAACGAGTGCAACTAAGAAGACTAAAATTTTATAGCTTATTTACTAGCGAATATATGCAACTATAACTGCAAATACTAAACAGCAGATTCTGCAGGCGTTCGAGGGCAGCTTAAAAAGGCGTCCTACCTCATTACAAGTCAACTGAAACGTGTGTAAAACTACAATTACAATCACCAGGAAAAGGCGTCTGGGTACTGCCTTTCTTCGTGATGTGTTTTCCGTCTACCATTATTAGCATCTTATCGTTTAATACAAAGTGGAAGGAAAGGATGAAACACATTTCCTCAAAATCGTTTATGCCTCTAAAAAACTACAGAGACGGCTACAGGTTTAGTGACTCCATTATACTGTAATATATGCACTGAGACTGTGTTGACGTGAATGACATTATTGTAGCTCTGTGAAATGACTGAAACCGGCTGTGTTATAAATAGGTACACTTTAACGGGTATTTATGGTGGGCAAGGAGATGTGAGGGACTAAAGACAGTTTTTCAGTGACAAGGACCTAGCGTTGGAGAAGGGTGGACGGTCGATAGGTGAATGGAAAGCCCAGCTACGCACGAGCGCTCGAGTTTTCCCTGAGCTTTAAGCGGGCAGCCGTTGTGTGGTTGGTCATCTTTCGACTTTGGAGATAGCTACGGCAGAGATTTTTCCTCTCGCTTGGCGCAACAGGCGTGACGTAAGTGGGTCGTTACTGCACAAACAGGCTAATCGCGAGCCACCGTCCTGGACGTCCGCCAGATAATGGTATCGACCTATCAGGTGCTGCCCATCTGCGCCCGTCCATGGTTTACGCCGGTCGCTGAACGCGTGTTACTACATTCCGTGCCGTTCACTGCACTTTTATTTCTCATCGTTCTTCTGACTGGTTTGACGCGGTCCTCAACGATTTCATCCACAGTGCCAAACTCTTCATATCACAGTAACAATTACATTCAACGTCTTCAATTTTTGGGACGGCCGCTGTGGCCTAGCGGTTCTATGCGCTTCAGTCTGGAACCACGCTGCTTCTACGGTCGCAGGTTCGAATCCTGCCTCGGGCATTGATGTGTGTGATGTTCTTAGGTTAAAAGGTTTAAGTAGTTCTAAGTCTAGGGGACTGATGACCTCAGATGTTAAGGCCGATAGTGCTCAGAGCGATTTGAATCTTCGATTGTTGGACAATTTTGTCCTCTGTAGGGCGCTCTAGTGTAATGG
Source organism: Schistocerca gregaria (assembly GCF_023897955.1). NCBI lineage: Eukaryota > Metazoa > Arthropoda > Insecta > Orthoptera > Acrididae > Schistocerca > Schistocerca gregaria. The sequence goes on along the minus strand of NC_064921.1, from coordinate 603,290,244 downwards.
AAGTTATATGCTGATGACTTAACGCACGTTCTATCATCATTTCGCTTCTTCTAATTGTTGTTGTTGTTGTTATTGTTGTCGTTATCGTGGTCTTCAGTCTTAAGACTGGTTTGCTGTAGCTCTCCGTGCCACTCTATCTCGTGCAAGCTTCCCCACCTCCGAATAACTTCTGCAAACTATGTCTTTTGAACCATCTTACTGTTTTCATCTCTAGGTCTCCATATAAAATTTAACACTTCTTACCATTACCAAATTGTAGATTCCTTGATGCCTTATGTTAGAGTCAGATCAATCGATCTCTCCTTCAGGCAATTTGTGGCATAAATTTCTTTCTTTCACAATTCGATTCAACACCATCTCATTAGTTACTCGATCTAGCCACCAAATGTTCAGCATTCTTCTGCAGTACGACATTGTGTCAGACGTCGGGAGCGATTTCAGTGTTATATTATTCTTGGATAATCGAGGTATTCGAGATCGCTCGTAATTATTTTACTATTATTATCGGTTTCGACAGATCCGAGCTGTCATCATCGGATCTTGTAACGTCTCACAATCCTACAAGATACGGTGAAGACAGAGTAGATTTCAAAATATTTTTGTGCCCATCTCGGGAGCACATTCAAATGTTTTAGGGATCTTGCCTGGAAACGATTGACTGTAAATCATTTGGAAGTATTTTCGTAAGATTATTTTTAAATGTCTCAGCACTGAAGGTATTAGTATAGATAATACCTTGGGTATAGTTTTCCAGAAAACTACATTTCTGAACATAATAGATAGTAAAGTAATAATAGCAATAATATCTTCATTATACATCATAGCAGATGGTGGGAATACACCCACATATAGTAATAACAATAAATAAACTAGTGTCATTTATGAGTATTATTGCATGATCGATTTAGATGCTTCACACCTCATCCTACGATGCTGCTTCCTGTGAATTTATTCATTTACTTACAGTGGTTACTGGTATGTCGATTGACAACCTATATGAGCTGGGAAATAAACATGTAAATGTCGGTCAGATGTGTACAGAGGTGCTTCTGAGGATGAGGCGAAAAGCCTCGAAATCGACCATGCAATAAAACTTGTAACAACTGAAATGAAACCTGAAGCTATTTCATTTATTGTTCTTACAACAGTACTAATTTTCGTGATAGCTAGAGAGTGTCGAAGACGTTGCAGAGCTGAGTTAAAGTTTATTTGTCTGGTACAAGGCCTTGCTGTCAGCTACTTTTAAAAGAATGTAACTGGTTACGCAAATGCCGGGCTCGTTGCCTGTTTGCAACTCAGAGACACACGAAAGTTAGCACGCTAAGGCACAGTGTGCAAGCTTTATACAACGGAAAGACAAATGCAATAACATTGCCCCGATAATTTCGGGTTATACTGGCGGTCATAGAAAAGAAAGAAATTGCTAATTCAGGGTGAACTAATGCTAACCAGTTCAGACCCTATACAAATAGAAGTAACGTTAAAGAAAAAGATACTTACGATTACGGAAAATCATGCTTACGTTCATCTATGGAAACTGCGATTCAAACAATAGAATCAAGTTTAGTGGAAGGTGGGTGAAAAGTTCTCTGTAGCTATCCTGACGAGGTTTCGTCAGGTTTCCTTGTCGGTGAAGACAATTTCGGGAAGTGTTCCATTGTGAAAGGATACGTCTGATTTCCAGTCTTGTCTGTTGCCAGTTTCTGTTCCTTCCCTAGTGATCTTGGACAGGACGTCAAACGCTGAACTGCTTCCTTCTCCCTTCGTCTTCCTTCTTTGTACATAAGAGCTATTGTACCTTTCCTAAGACTTCTACGTTCGAAAGTGAACCGGCAGCATGACAACGACTCTAAGACTGATGCTATTACGGAATGATTGTAGAACAGCCACATGACCATTTTCATTTAGTTAGTGCTGCTCCTTTTCTGGATGATCGTTCTCATTGATCTTCGTTTAAAGTAGTTCGGATCCCCGTAACAGACTGTCTGAAACTGTTGCCCCAATGAATAATGATCAGATTACTCTGAAGAAACTGAATAATTTGTTAACAGAGTATTGCTACGATACCTCATTACTTTCTCAGAACAGAACGCCGTGACCAATTTCGACAGGTGTCAGTGGGACACAGTTAAATATTGATGTTGATTTTCTGTGTTATCGTCAATGTAGTGAATCCAGAATATTTGGTGTGTCATGGATGACTGCGATGAACGCATGTGCAGTGTACTATTGCGTTTTCATGCATTAATGTGGAAAGGAAGGGAAAAAAGGCGGGAAAAGAACTCTATGTTGGCTCTTCCCCTACGCCTCTCGAATAGCCGAGTTTCAAACTCGTATCTGGCGGATTAGACACTATCAAAAGTGCCACATGTTCTTATTTCGTGAAATGCTTAGGCATGCGTACGCTTCCACCTTTCTTCATCCTCCCCCCTTCTTCATCTCCCCTGCAGTATCTCCCCCTTAGCGGACTTAGCACCCTGCTATCTCCGAGTTCAGAGCTACCGAGCTACCATACAGGCGTGCATTAACGACTACAGCGGGTAGAACATTAGTTGGCTGTATTCTCGATCTCAGGAAACTGGTGATAACAGCTGGAACTCTCTGGCAGTCTATTCACACACACACACACACACACACACACACACAAACACAAACACAAACACACGGACACACATTTTACACTTTATATAGTATCCCAATATCGTTCTAGAACAATCTATCCGTGGTGCAAAGAGACTGACGCGACAAGTGGACAAGCAAGTTGCTGCGCACGAAAATCGTAATAGTAATAACAGTAGTACTTTTATTTATCTGTGGATCAATTTTATAAATATATTAGTCATATCAAGAGATCGTACATAAAGAAAGAAACGTAATTCTGTCGCACCTCTTCACCAAGAACATATGTTTCTGTCAGCACGGGCTATCAGTGGTTTGCTATTCTTGGCTGTTATGTGTTGAAATGGCCTGTTACTAAACTGTTTTTCGTAAGTCACTCGTGGAGTTATGCTGAATGCAGAGTTCCAAAAGTCAGTACTGATACTATTCGCGTGTGTATCGTGCAAAGACCTATAGAATGTGCAGCGTCATGGAACACTATCATTTTGTTGCAAAACAGGCAACTCACGCAAATTATAATAAAAATTGAATGGGATCTTAAATAGTTCGTCCAGAATTCGATCTTTAGTGCCTTCTATAGTGGTGTTCTGTTGTTCCACAACATTTTGATTATTATATTATATTTTATTTATTTATTATTTTTATTACATTACTCTTCTGCTTTCAAAATACCATCTGACCATGGTCGACAATGGTGTTTGGTGTCTCAACGCTGCCCGTCCAAAATTACAATAGGGTTATCTTAATTTTGCTTGTTTTCTCCTCGTCTACCAGACACTGAAAAAGTTTTGAGTTCTTTGTTACAGATATGGTAAAATTTCTTCCAGCCTTTAATTACTCTCGATATGTTTGTTTCAGTGTTACGAATTAATCTTTTTCTTTCGCCTTAAAAAATGGTTCAAAAGGCTGTGAGCACTATGGGACTTAACATCAGAGGTCATCAGTCCCCTAGAACTTACACCTACTTAAATCTAACTAACCAAAGGACAACACACACATCCATGTCCGAGGCAGGATTCGAACCTGCGACCGTAGCGGTCACGCGGTTCCAGACTGTAGCGCCTAGAACCGCTCGGTCACACCTGCCGGCCCTTGGCCTTCAAACTCGACTCTTGGTTCCCACAAAAATGAGATGGTGCCGTGTTTGTCAAGTAGCATTTCATACACGTATCCGAAGGCCTCACTTCCGACGGAGTGTTTCCTGTTGTTCAAGTTCCTGTACGGAAACGAGTAATAGGACCGATGTAGTAACATATTTTCAGTCTCTGGATTTGTAGTCTAACACTTACCCACTCAAACGTCGTGTTACAGTAAAAATATGAAAATGTGGTTACAAGAGAAGATAAAAAGTTTCTTGTCTTTCATTCCTTGGCAGCTCTTCGATAAAAGATGAAACTGATATTAATCTCATCACTGAAAGTGGACGACACTGCGATTAAATTTATCACTGAATCGTCCTTGAAACATAATTATTGTCTGGGGATGACGCTTTCAAAGGCATTTCATCAGCATCATTAGGAAATTCATCTCGGTGAAGATTTCACAACAGTGATGACAAGGTGCGAAATACTGTACTGACAATGCTTCAGTTTCGTGCTGCACTAGGATTACGACTAGACTTTCCCGTTGCCTAGAACATTGTCCGATCTCTTTGGATCACAAGCAATCACGGTCAAGTGTGTTTATTTGAGAGCCGTATAAATACAGTTGAGATTTTGTGATTTGTGGCAAGTGATAAGTAATGCGTTCCCCTTGTTATATCTTTTACTGGAAAGCCAGAGAGCACAATACTTACTGCTTGAGCAACATATATGGTAGTGTTGGTGCCACAGGTAACGGGCAAAGCAACATTACCATTGAAATAATAGTGAAATGATCGTGTGACAATGTTGACCTGAAGGCCCCATCCGGGGAAGTTCGGCCGCCAGGAGCAAGTCTTATTTCATGCGACGCCACATTGGGCGACATGCGCGTCGGCGATGATAAGGGAATCGAAACCGGGCCCGCTGCTTGGTAGGCAAGCATGTTACCACTCAGCTAAGCAGGCGGTGGGGGAGAATAATGTTCCTTCGCTAAAATATATGTTTAATTCTAATATTCTTATGATAACATATTAACTGCCTTTGTTTTGACGAATTAAAGTAAAGAAACTAATGAAGGCTGAAGCTAAACACCAAGGTCGTCAGAGACGAAAATGATGAAGCAGCAAGCGGCTTTACCATGTTTCAGGATCCATTGTCTCATTTGCTTCAAATTATTTAGGGAAATCACAAGCAATCCAGGGAGACCGAACGATGATTTGATCTTGCACCTTTGGAATACAAAGCGAGTTTTTTTTAACAACCTCAGTGATTGCAAAAGAGGGGCAAAATAGTTACAGCTCAATCGTTTTCGGTATTACTTTAGGCGTTCCAGCAAAGGCGAGGTTAATTCGAAGTACAAATGATGTGCTTAGGAAAAATGAGGTAGGAAATTGACACTGTCCTTTCCAAAGGAAACATCGCAGCATTTGGTTTAGGAGATGTTGGGCGAATCCTTCTCCGATCCTTCTTCGATTAAACTACACCAGCATGACGAAACGATAGCTTGAATTTTTATGTACTATTATTTTATAATGTGGGGAAGTCAAAAATACTTTTTAAATTTAAAACCAAAGGTGTCAATACAGTATGAAGAGTGCAAAGAGAATTCCACTATTAAGAACAGAGGAGAGAGTGGATGGAAAGAGTGCCAGCTTCTACGAATGGTACTAGCTATTTGATAACATGTTAGAGGATAAAGTGGATAGTAGTGTGAAGTATTAGGAGATACAGCGCTAGAGAAAGAAGTTTACAGAGCTGTGAAAGACCTGCGATCGAAAAGGGTAGATGGGATGCATGACATTCATTATTCACATCAACGTGTAAAATGCTTGAGCTGGGAGACACACTATCAGACTTGCCGTAGAATACCATTCACATTACCACGGAGATAACAAGAACAGATAAACGCGAGAACTGTCGCACAGTGAACTTGACAGTTACTGCGTCCGTGTTGCTGACCAGAAAAATATACAAAAGAAACTGAAACTCTCTTAGATGATGTTCATTTTGGCTTTAGAGAAGATAAAGGCAAGAGAAAGGAACCTCCGACGTTACTCTTCATAGTGGCAACAAGACTTAAGAAAGATTAAGCTAGTTTTGAAGGAACTGTCGACCTAGAAAATAAAGTATCGTAGCTTATCGATACTGCCGGAGCCGATGCCTCGAAGGTTCTTGCCTCTGAGCACTATGGGACTTCGCATCTATGGTCATCAGTCCCCTAGAACTTAGAACTACTTAAACCTAACTAACCTAAGGACATCACACAACACCCAGCCATCACGAGGCAGAGAAAATCCCTGACCCCGCCGGGAATCGAACCCGGGCGCGGGAAGCGAGAACGCTACCGCACGACCACGAGATGCGGGCGATGGTTCCTGTGGATGCCGCGAGCGGCGTTTTGAACATCGCCACCAACCTCCAGGCCTCCAGCCCACCGACCAATGTAGACCGCCAGGATGGTGTTACAAGCGGCGGGCACCTGGGCACCAGCCTTCAAATATAGGATTAAGGAAATAAAAGAGTCAGGAATGTGATTAAAAAGCAGAGTGAAAGAATATCAGTAAAAAGTTTCGGTGATGACGTTGCTATTCTGAGAAGTGGCGGAAATGAGGTTAACAACAAACTTAACCTGTAGCCCAGTAGTGGACGAAGTGAAGGCAATCTGCTACGTTGGAAGCTCAATAACGCGTGACGCACGAAGAGAGAAGCACCATAAGAAGCATATTAGCAAAGAGCACATTCCTCGCTAGTATTAAACATAGGACATAATCTCCGCGCACAGTATTGGATGGAAGTGAATCGCAGGAAACCGGAAAGGAAGTGAAACGAAACGTTTGACATGCGGTGTTACAGAAGGATGCTGAAAATCATTTTGATCGATCGAAACATTCCTTTCGTCTCGTCGTCGGCGCAGTCAGAGGCGACAGTGGGGGCCGCGGCCAGTATCAAATAAACTCGTAGCGCTGCGCTGCAGGTGAGGTAAACCCGCGGCGCGCTGACAGGAGTCACAGGATAGATATTTGCACATACACGCATTTAAGAATAATCGCGTACACAAGGTATAAAAGGGCAGTTCATTGGAGGAGCTGTCATCTGTATTCAGGTCACTCGTGCGAATAGGTTTCCGAAGCGATTACGGCCGCACGACCGGAATTAACAGCTGGAAATAGACACATATGACATCCCATTCCGCACAGGGACTTCAATATTCCGAGACCCACAGTGTGAAGAGTTTGGCGAGAATATCAAATTTTAGGCATTACCTCTTGCCACGGACAACGCAGCGGCCGACGGCTTTCGCTTAACGACTGAGAGCAGCGGAGTTTGTGTAGTCAGTGCTAACAGACAAGCGAGACTGCGTGAAATAACCGCAGAAATCGATGTGGGGCGTAAGACGAACGTATCCGTTAGAACAGTGCGGTGAAATTTGGCTATGGCAGCAGATAATCAACTCGGATGCCTTTGCTAACAGCACGACATCGTATGCATCGTGACCATACTGGTTGATCCCTAGACGACTGAAAAACCGTGGCCTCGTCAGATGAGTCCTGACATCAGTTGGTCACATCTGCTCATGCGACAGACAGTACCACGCACGGCCTGACTCCCATTGGAGCATAAACTGACAAGGCTATGCAATCTGCTGCTTGCGTCTGAAGGACAGGCAACGCGACGAGCACGTGGGGTCCAAGAAATACACTACTGGTGGTGGTTGGTGTTTAACGTCCCGTCGACAACGAGGTCATTAGAGACGGAGCGCAAGCTTGGGTTAGGGAAGGATTGGGAAGGAAATCGGCCGTGCCTTTTCAAAGGAACCATCCCGGCATTTGCCTGAAACAATTTAGGGAAATCACGGAAAACCTAAATCAGGATGGCCGGAGACGGGATTGAACCGTCGTCCTCCCGAATGCGAGTCCAGTGTGCTAACCACTGCGCCACCTCGCTCGGTACACTACGGACCATTAAAATTGCTACACCAAGAATAAATGCAGATGATAAACAGGTATTCATTGGACAAATATATTATACTAGAACTGACATGAGATTACATTTTCACGCAATTTGGGTGCATAGATCCTGAGAAATCAGTACCTAGAACAACCACCTCTGGCCGTAATAACGGCCTTGATACGCCTGCACATTGAGTCAAACGGAGCTTGGATGGCGTGTACAGGTACAGCTGCCCATGCAGCTTCAACACGATACCACAGTTCATCAAGAGTAGTGACTGGCGTATTGTGACGAGCCAGTTGCTCGGCCACCATTGACCAGACGTTTTCAGTTGGTGAGAGATCTGGAGAATGTGCTGGCCAGGGCAGTAGTCGAACATTTTCTGTATCCAGAAAGGTCCGTACAGGATCTGCAACATGCGGTCGTGCATTACCCTGCTGAAATGTAGGGTTTCGCAGGGATCGAATGAAGGGTAGAGCCACGGGTCGTAACACATATTAAATATAACGTCCACCTTTAAAATTACCGTCAATGCGAACAAGAGGTGACGCAGACGTGTGCCCAACGGCACCCGATACCATCACGCCGGGTGATACGGCAGTATGGCGATGACGAATATACGCTTTCAATGTGCGTTCACCGCGATGTCGAATAACACGGATGCGACCATCATGATGCTGTAAACAGAACCTGGATTCCTCAGAAAAAAATGATGTTATGCCATTCGTGCACCCAGGTTCGTCGTTGAGTACACCATCGCAGACGCTCCTGTCTGTGATGCAGTGTCAAGAGTAACCGCCGCCATGGTCTCCGAGCTGATACTCCATGCTGCTGGAAACGTCGTCGAACTGTTCGTGCAGATTGTTGTTGTTTTGCAAACGTCCCCATCTGTTGACTCAGGGATCGAGACGTGGCTGCACGATCCGTTACAGCCATGCGGATAAGATGCCTATCATCTCGACTGCTAGTGGTACGAGGTCGTTGGGATCCAGCACGGCGTTCCGTATTACCCTCCCCAACCCACCGATTCCATATTCTGGTAACAGTCATTGGATCTCGACCAACGCGAGCAGCAATGTCGCGATACGATAAAACGCAATGGCGATTGGCTACAATCCGACCGTTATCAAAGTCAGAAACCTGATGGTACGCATTTCTCCTCCTTACACGAGGCACCACTACAACGTTTCACCAGGCAACGCCGTTGAACTGCTATTTGTGTATGAGAAATCGATTGGAAACTTTTCTCATGTCAGCACGTTGTGGGTGTCGCGACCGGCGCCAACGATGTGTGAATGCTCTGAAAAGCTAATCATTTGCATATCACAGCATCTTCTTCCTGTCGGTTAAATTTCGCGTCTGTAGCACGCCATCTTCGTGGTGTTGCAATTTCAATGGCCAGTTGTGTAGCTGCGACTGGCCGACACGCGTCCTCTACCACTCCACTGACTGAAACATGAATCGCAAAGTTATTTTACGGTCGCTCGGCACCAACACAACGGGCAGCTCACGGAACTAGCGGTGTCAACCAGAGTTAGCGCATCGGTAGAGCTCGCCAAGGCTCTCGGCGATGGCCGGTGTCGAAACGGCGCGGCGCGGCAGGAGGTCCGATCAAAATAACGTGGCCGGCCAGCAGCCGTGAGAGGGCGTGCGATCTGGCGGCCGCGATAAGGTGGACCACGAAAACATGTTGTGTGCGCGAGCGCCGCCGGTACCGTTAGAGCGGCCATGGGGCGACGCCTCGCGCCGGGAAGCACTCGTCCTGTTTACCGCGGCCAGCGTTACACCGCTGTGGCATGCCGGCCGTGCACGAGTGTATCGAAGGCCAGTTTGTGACGGCAAGTGCAACAGAGGAAAAGCATGACCGGTTAGCGCTTCACTACTCACCCACGTTGCCCGCCACCAGAGATCAAATTTCTGAGATGTTTACAAATTCTCACCACAACTGATGTTTAGTTACCGTAGTTGATGGTCTTGTTTATAACTTGAATTATGTATGTCGCAGCCAAACTACCTTATGATTTATATAGTAACGTTATAGAGAATAGTAATAGAGACAATTTCTTTTTTTATTTGTTTGCAGGTATTGGGTGGTTGTCCAGTGTGGGCTGTAATTATAGTGTGGTAGCGAAACTTGGTATATATTGTAATGAGCTAATACAGAACATATTTACGTTGGGAAAAAAATTAATTGCATTGTTGGCCACCAGGTGTATGTCTGACGCTGTGAATGCAAAACATATGTATAGAAACTTTTACATGTGGCTTGGGTTACGAACGGGACGTGGGCAGAAAAGGTCAAAGAAGTTACGGGTCGGTTGTTTCGGGGGAGGTGACCAAACAGTCAGGTCGGATTAGGGATGGAAGTCGGCCATGTCCTTTCAAAGGAACCATCCCGACATTTGCCTGAAGCGTTTTAGGGAAATCACGGAAAACCTAAATCAGGATGGTCAGGAGCAGGTTTGAACCGTCGTTCTACGAATGTTGAGTCAAGTGTACTAACCACTGCACCACCTCGCTCTGTCAAAGAAGTGAAAAAGGCATAATACTGCTTATATTACCAACCGCCACTTAGACTATTTGTTCGATATTAGGACCAGAAACGTCGACGAGATGATGTACAGCGTCGGATTTGCAGCTAGTGACCTAAATTGGAACTAATTTTTGCCAGCGTTAACGTATTATCATAACTACAAACGCTGATGTATCACGACATTTTAGTTTTATCTGATGTATAATTTAAAAATATTTTGAGGAAAATGGTCAACACTCCAGTCGTATACGGACGAAATTCGGCGTAAATCGCCGCCTAGTCATTCTGATTTAGACTTACCATTGGTTTCCTAGGTCACGTAAGGCAAAAATGCCAAAAAATGCTACGATGGGCACCTTCCCTGTCCGTATCCTAGCGCTCCTTTCCTAATAACGCGACTACAGACAAATGTGATAAACTCCTATCAACTTCTCTTGACGGGATAACAACAACTGTTGATATCCATCTTCAGTTACAGTTAGAATTTTATTTATTTTCTAAAAGGAAAGCACAACCCGGTTTCGGGTTGAGTGCAATTATCGATCACTGGAGATGATGCTAGTCTGTGAGTGTTTTGATCAAACGGTAACGGTGAAAATATCTCCGATTTAGACAGTCAGTTGGCACGAGCAGTGGACTATCTTAAATTACGGCTACACAGCCTCTCCCGCGGCATTTCGTGTTTGGTGTGTGCTCGGCACGGGCCTGATGGGTGTGTATGCAGCACTAATAAGCCGCACTCCTTACTCAGGGGTTACACCGTGTATTCACACATGCATGCAGGTGCGCAACACATACTTCCTATTTTGTTCTTTTCAGTGTTTGAAAGACCGCCTATCTAACTTTATGCGACTCATGTTTGGTACGCCCTTAAGCACGGCCCGTAAATTTTGGTATAGGGATTATGGGATTTAGCGAGGTATAATAGTTTATATTTTGATTTCCATGTACCAAGGATGCACTGTTTTAATGTAATTTCACCTTTGTTATTCGACTCAATTTTATCTACCAAAATAGTGTTTTTTCTTAAGAATTGCGAGTTCCATTCAACATCATCGATGATTTCGGAATCCTTGCCGATTATCATGGAGGAGGTCATTCTGTTCGAGATACCTCACTACATTTGAACTCACTGCACCTTTTTGTGTTCCATTTGCGAATGGCTCACGGGAAGAATGACTGCTGCTTGAGCATCAGTGTGAACTCTAATCTAATCTAATCTAACTTTACCTTCATGGTCTTCTCACGAGATACAGGGTATATTTCTATTGGTGACTGAGGACAGGGTACTGAATAAACTTACATCAGTATTTACGTCATTTGCAGGTTAATAATTACAGCTATTACAAGGTGTATGTTTTTCGGCTAGTTAGTACCTCGAATTACAAATGGGAAGATGACGTCATTACTGCTTATTTGCCCCTGGGCAGCAGATCAGGTGTTCAAGTGTGGATGCGTGGACGCAAAACGCGTAGTCTATACTGCCAAACGCCGCCCACTTAGTGCTGCAGCTACGAGTGCGCAGAAAACATCAGATCGTGAAGTTCGTGATGTTTTCGTGGGAAGACTGTTCGATGCTAGGAGAAAACAACCAAACACACTGAAGTTATGAGTAGCCTGTTTGTATGTTGACAAGTTATAGACTGTGTTAATATCGGTGATAGTGCTCTGCGCCCTCGGCAAGAGATTCTGTGGTTGCAGAGACGAGCAGTTAGCGAGTGGATAGTGGAGACTCTGTGTTGGTAGAACACGCAATGTAAAGTGAGATGAAATGATGTGTTTATAAGAAAATATGAAGGGAAATGTTTGATGATAGATGTTATTGATAATGTTTGGATAGTAGAATTATTGACAACTATATAATTTTTTGAACTGGATGTCAGATGAATAAGGTAAAACTTCCTAAATACATTGTTTCCTCTTCAACAAAATCTTTCTTTTTGCTAACCATATGCCTCCTAGTTGCTAGAATCTATAGTAATTACAATCTTTTTATTTTGTTGGACGTTGTTGCTACGTGCTGTATGTAATTGCTGTAGTTCGTGTTATGAAGATTTTATGTGACGTAAGTGACTAACATCTACATCTACATGAATACTCTGCAAATCACATTTAAGTGCCTGTCAGATGGTTGATTGAACCACCCTCACAATTCTCTATTATTCCAATCTGGTATAGCGCGCGGAAAGAACGAACACGTATTATCTTTCCGTACGAGCTCTGATTTCCCTTATTTTACCATGGTGATCGTTTCTCCCTATGTGTGTCAAAAAAATATTTTCGCATTCGTAGGAGAAAGTTGGTGATTGGAATTTCGTGAGAAGACTCCGTCGTAACTAAAAAAAGCCTTTCTTTTAATGATGTGCAGCCCAAATCCTGTATCATGTCTGTGACACTCTGTTCCACATTTCCCGATAATACAAAACGTGCTGCCCTTCTTTGAACTTTTTCGATGTATTCCGTCAGTACTATCTGGTAAGGATCTCACACCGCGCAGCAGTATTCTAAAAGCGGGCGAACAAGCGTAGTGTAGGCAGTCTTCTTCGTAGGTCTGTTACATTTTCGAAGTGTCTTGACAAAGAAACTCAGTCTTTGGTTAGACTTCCACACAACGTTTTCTATGTGTTTCTTCCAATTTAAATTGTTCGTAATTGTAATACCTAGGTATTTAGTTGACTTTATGGCCTTTAGATTGATTTAACGTGTAACCGAAGTTTAACGAATTCCTTTTAGCACTCATGTGGATGACCTCACACTTCTCGTTATTTAGGGTCAACTACCACTTTTCGCACCATTCAGATATCTTTTCTAAATCGTTTTGTAATTTGTATTGATCTTCTGATGACTTTATTAGTCGATAAATAACAGCGTCATCTGCAAACAACCTAAGACGGCTGCTCTGATTGTCTCCCAAATCGTTTATATAGATAAGGAGCAGCAAAGGGCCTGTACCACTACCTTGGGGAACACCAGAAATCACTTCTGTTTTGCTCGATGACTTTGAGTCAATTACTACGAACTGTGACCTCTACAGGAAATCACAAATCCAGTCACACAACTGAGACGATATTCCATAAGCACGCAATTTCACTAAAAGCCGCTTGTGTAGTACAGTGGCAGGAATTCACAAATCCAGTCACACAACTGAGACGATAGTCCATAAGCAAGCAATTTCACTACAAGCCGCTTGTGTAGTACAGTGTCAAAAGCTTTCCGGAGACCCAAAAATACGGAATGGATCTGAAATCCCTTGTCAATAACACTTATGAAAACAAACGGAGTTTGCACTATTGGGATTCGTGAATGAAAAGAGTTTAGGCAATTAACAGAGTTGGAGGTAGTTTCACATTTCTTGGATTTGTATTACTGTTAGGGTTTCTTGAAATTCAGGGCCATTATTTTGTGTAAATTATTGGAAGTCATGTTGTCAATGTATAGCAGTCAGATTGCGTTGGGCTTGTATATTGTGGGTAATAAATGAATGGGTTAAGTTTGGATTGTCTTTGTCAGGGAAAATTCAGTAGGTCAGTGCTTAATAAACAAAATAATTAACAAACTAGATTGAAAATGTGTACATATTAAGGTAGCACACGTAAAAATATCTGCTCTTGCACACGTTACAGCCGGTATATGTTGGAAGAAGCAGCATGTCGATTGACTCTTCTAGGAAGGGACGCTTTCGCAATATTAATAGTAAAATGCAGCGTGACGCAGAACGTCTCATATGCAAAATTTAGTTTTGTGAAACCGGATTAATCTTGTTGAAACACCCTGCATTACTAGTGAGCCTAGTAATGGCCGCAAGACAATGAAGATGAAGACATACTACCTTACTTGCACAGCCGAGGTCAGAACAGAGCTCGAAAGTGAGAGCTCTCGTATAGGGACTACAGAAGTTTTACGAAATGACTAACTGGCCCCCAAATGCCGAACCAGAGATCTTATAATTACGTGTGCAGATTAATTCTCGGGCGTGATGTGGCGCACAGTCACTGAAGCTGGGCTAAGCAAACTGTGATCGATAACGGGCGACAAACAATATTATATTTAACTCGGGTGCGCAGATAAGACGGGGCAGCGGCCCTTATCGCCGGCCGGCAGAGTGGTGCTGCAGCGGCCCGGCCGCAGCGCAGCCTCCACCTGCCGCGCCGGCCACCGCGGGCTCTGCGCCATCCTCTGCCGGCGGCCTCATTCGCTCGCGGTCCCCACCGCCTGCTCTTTTTTGATTCCGCTCTAATAACGCCTAACAGCGTCCGGATGGTCCAAATAGGACGGACCGCCTGCTTAACTTATGCGCCGCATCTCGCCGCACGTCTTTCATGTGCGCGCCGAGACGGCCACGGCGTTGTTTTAAAAGTCAGATGCCGAGACTGCGAAAAAGAGCGCTTCCATTTATCCCGCAGGAAAATTACGCCGGTTCCTCGCAAGTAGCGCGTTCTGCAATATAATAACCTCTAAAAGGGGAGTGCGAATAATGAATAAGCATTTTCGAACGGCGAGAAAAAGCTACTGGCGTGTTACGGCGATGACTAGTGGATCACCTTTTATTTTTGTTATATGAGAATGAATATATTCAAATGGCTGAAATAGGGAACGGAAAACTGGACAATATTTTATACAGCCGCCTCTCTATAACGCTCATGATTTTCCGAAACTGTCCACTCGCATTTACGTGACAACCTGTCAGGTGCCCGAATAACCACGTTTTGCAGCGTGGACCCCTGTGAGACGTGCAGGAAAAGAGTCACTGAGGTTCTGGAAGGTAAGCGACAGGTATGTAGAGCGGTGCCGACTCCAGTACGGTGGTCAGCTGCGCTGACTTTCTCTGTTGAGAATTGATGGCGTGAACAGCCTAAGGAGGTCCTACATATTCTCGATTAAGTTTAAATACGGGGCGTTTGGTGGCCAAAGGTGTACGGTGTACCCGTCCTGATACACGCACACTGCCGGCTGTGTGACATGCTGCATTGTCCTGCTGGTTGTTGCCAAGGTGTCGAGGTAAAACAAAACTGCATGCAGGGACGCACTTAGTCTCCAAGCACACATGCACACTTGTGTAGATCCATTGTGATTTCCAGAGTGACGAGATCATTCTGGGAATGCCACGAAAATATTCCACAGAACAAAACGCTCCTTCCTCCGGCCTGGACCCTTCCGATGGATGATTGCCGGCCGTTGTGGCCGAGCGGTTAGAGGCGCTTGAGTCCCGAACCGCGCTGCTGCTACGGTCGCAGGTTCGAATCCTGCCTCGGGCATGGATGTGTGTGATGTCCTTAGCTTAGTTAGGTCTAAGTAGTTCTAAGTTTAGGGGACTGATGACCTCAGATGTTAAGTCGCATAGTGCTTAAAGCCATTTGAACCTTCCGATGATTGTTACTGGCTGTTTGATTTCAGTCCGAGGTTGCATGAAACGTGATTAACTGAAAAGGCCACCTGTCGCCTCTCGGTGGACGTCCAGTGCGGTGCTGGAGTGAAAACTCCAGCCTTCGTCGCCGATGAATAGCTGTCAGCATGGGTGCGTGAACCAGGCGGTTGCTGCGGAGGTCCATATGCAGCAACGTTCGCTGAATGGACATTGAGGAGACACTGTTCGTTTCCTCTTGGTTCGTATGGGTGACAAGCTGATCAGGAGTTGCACGTATATTCGCCCGTACACATCGCAGCCATCGTTCGTCCCTGTCATCTATGATCAGTGGCGTCGGTTGTGGATATCGCCATTTTGCCGCCACAATATACTTTAACCAAGGCGGCAAGCGAATACAAAGCTTCCATCTTTGGCTCGAAAACCAGTGAGCCTTTTGGGCGTCAGATAAACCGCTCCTTTTCTGCAACACGGCAACGAAGCGCTTTATACACCTTCCACAGCTAGTGGGTGGTTATTGAACGTTGACACTGAACGTAGGCGGTGGTCATATTAATGCGACTGGACCGTGTACATGGAGACTAAAATGACGACATTGGCTGCTGATGGAGATTTCGTTGACATTCTTGTGAATAAGGGATGTGCGATGTTGGCAAATCTTCGAGGCAGACTTCGATTTCTTCATCGACATCTAGACATCGTTTGCTGATAATAATCTTTCCCAAAGTATCGAAGTTTTTAACACCGTCATTAAATAATGAATTGACTGAACAAACTTACAAATACGTCTAGAATCATAAATATTAATTAATAAATGCGGCAATAATCAACATTACGATATATCACAACTTTCTGTATACACACTGTAAAGATCCCAAATCTGAGAGAAATTTCCCTTTCAGTCTATTGCATTTTTGATAGAGAGCATATCCTGCTTTCAAGAACAGTCTTTCAGAAGCTGACGATGTGATTTTACATCTCAAACACTTCAGTAGTTTTTTGTAGTTTTGGATAGGTACCATCGATGATGTGATCCCATACATCCAATGAATCTTGTTTAAGACCTAGAAGGCGATCTTTCAGATCTTCACAAACAAAAATTGTATTCTAAATAAAAATATTCGTTCTAATTACAACATAACCAATACACCACAATTCTTTAAAGAGTCTGGTATAAAATAGCTTCAAATTCCTGATTACTTTACAAATTTTTTGTGTATTAAATATTTGACGTTAAGCGTGTTAGTGCCAGAAAGTTTGAAAAAGATTTGATATTATGTTTAAAATTTATTGTAAGTTGCTAAGTGTGAGTGTGAATGTGATCTGAGTAACTTGCGCCCTGTTTAAAGGGACAACGTGATTTTCACGCATCTCAGTGTTTATGACTTTATATCTCCCGCACTGTGTGTTGTACAATGATATAATTTTGGAGATACATTCGGTGCTGGTGTAATATGAGCAAAATGAATCTCGAGTGGAGGTAGTGATAAAGGAATAATAAGTTAAAACGTCATGTTTGATACGGCGGTTTTATTACTTACACGAACAGCGAAAATGAAGAAAGCGATCAATCTTTTTTTTCTTTCATCGTATTGATGGGGGGTGACAGCGGGGAAAAGTTTCGTAAAGGTTCGAGACGCTGAGTGAAGTTTATTGCAAGTCAAATACTAGATAAATATGCACTGGGTATTTGCGCGCGGTGAATTATATTGCCTCAAGACACACAGGGTATTACACAGCTCACGTTAGACATATCTGGAAGTTGTAGAGGGGACGTAGCAGATCAGGACTCTCATACGAACCCATCCCTCCAACTGTACTACAGAGCCTCAAACTTATAGGCGCCGGAGACTGTAAATGTATGTATATACTGGGTGTTTCCGTGATGCATTTTAGAGCCCATCTTCACTGGACATTTTTTCCCTTGCTTTGGTCCACACTGCCACATCTGAAAGATGTCTGTCCTACAGTCTTTGCAAGAGCAGTACCAGTACACGTACTCCACTGTCAGAGTACCAGAACGATTTCCGGCTATAACTTTGGACTCGGTCGTTTTCAGTATAAGGACCTTTACCTCAAATTGACACATTTATCCTTTCCATTATCCTACAACGTTGGTAGAATCATCACGGAATCACCCTGTATATATATTTACAGGCGTCGGCACCTATAACTTGGGCTCTCTGTAGCGCCGTTGAATGGCGTTCCTATGTAAAACTTGATCTACTAACTTGTAAGAGGACGTAGTAGATTAAGTTTTACAACCTCAAGAAGCGTGTAACGCGAATTTTGAAACACCCGGTATGTGCACTTTTTAACAGTAATACTTGTCTTACTTGGTTAAAACTATAATATAAGATTATACCTCCTAATACGTAGATTATGACAGCATTTAAATTTTTCAGTTTTGTCAATAACTGTATGAAATTCTGAATATGAAACTTTTGTGGCTCTAGGAAGCCGATATGTAGGTAACCTGCAACTGGGCGGGGTGTCACGATCCGGGTCAGCCGTTTGACGGTAAAGATACTTCAGTCCCCTTTTTTTATTTTTTAAGTAATCATCACACTGTGCACGGATAACAGGCAACTTGTTGTACTTTATTAGTTTCTCCGTACTCGATGAGGCAAAAGTGCAAGGCATACACTTCACATACACGGTTGTAAGATGACATATTCCACTGGATATCTAAATCACAGTTAGTCGACTACTGTAAAACTACAGACTTCATAAGTTTCTGTTTTGCGGCGTATGAGCGCTTTAAGTTAAGATAATCGCACATGTGGTGCGTGTGCGACTTTGTACACAGCTGGCCGTCCAGTTGCACAGTGACAGATAAAGGCTCATTAAAAACGATGCACTCGCTATCGAAATATACACGTCGTTCACATTTAATGGTGTAGATTACCTGGGGAGAACCACTTCGCCTTTATCAGAATCTGACTTTTTACCGAGTGAGAAGGTGTGTTTAGGCGCTGAACGCGCTTTGCCGCAGATACGGGATTGAAATCTCTTGCCACATATCTGTTCTGCGGTTACACGCAGTTATTTCAAGCACATCCCGAGACGTCCACTTCAACAGGTCGCCAACGATTCCCCTCGCACGGCTGTCCGCTGGAGCTAGTGCCCCGGCACCGGCTGATCGCGATCTCTGCTAGATGTTAAACTTCAACGATTTATCTTGATTCTGTTAGTATGGTGTGGCAGAGTACAGCAGACAATTAGTGTGTCAGATATTAGTTCTTTCTCGTTGCCGTAATTATTTATCCTTCAAATGTCAGTCTGGAAATTTTAATTACACGTTCGGTGTTGGCAAGGATAACCGGTTGCATTTTCTCGATGTACCTTACGAAACTATGAAGTGTTATTGTAGTTTTTTATGGTGAAGTTCTACGTTTATTGCAATGATTAATAGGACAGTTAAAGTCCGTTTTGTCTTGGATGAACATAAATGTTATTAAAAAGTTTCGGGATTGAAGAAGTTTCCCACGGTAAAAGTTCAGGAATGCTTTCGAAGCGCTGCGGGCAGACGATTAGCGTTCGTAGATGATGCTGAGACGTCTTATGATAGACTTTGCGCTGTTTTAGCGATTTTGGTGAAACCGTCTTTCATGACCAGAAACGCATAAGTAACTTGGTTACTAAAAACTGTCTAAAATACACCATACGAGAGATGTTTTGCAAGAGTTACATGCATCGAAGAGCTCGGAAGGCGGGTATCCTAATAGTGCGGTGTCGATCGTCAAGAATGTTTGTATGTACTAGCTTTTTTATAACGACAGTTAGCGGGAACGGAACACTTACTCACATTTCATTCGGTTGGTAACGTACACTGGACGAACGTTGTTGTGGTCTGAAGAAGGACTGACAAGGTATCTCGTCTCAAGGACTCTTAAAAATTAAGTGGTGCATAGGAGAAATCTTTATCACATCAAAGCGTACCTTTTTTTACTTTTGTTAATTCTGAATCGTTTTAAATCAAGGTTTTGTGACCTTTTATATATCTGTTGCTAGGATTTCCTACAAACTCATAAAAATACCTCAGAACATTCTGCGACATTGCAGATTACTCAGTACTGAAAGGTCGTACTACTGTTCACTGCACTGTAGGCACTGGACTACTACAGTACTATTTAAGTCAACAGACTTCAGAGTCAGCACTTTCGCCCCACTGTATTGACATAGTGACACTGAACACAAAATTACATCTAAATACGGAGTATAAGTACGTGCGTGACATTTACATCGTTTTACAAGATGCTACTCAGATGATTAGACTTTGCCAACGCATTCTTTTGTACGTCGATTATCTTACTGTACAATGTAGCTACAGCTCGGAGAGTAGTGAAATTAAGGCTAACAATGCACATAGAAGTAAGAGAGAAGCAAGCGTCCACAGGATAATCTCCGCGCAAAAGAAAATGGAAGGTTTCTAAGTTTAACGTGCTTTTCTGACGAATAGAACAACATTGGAAATAAGCTACAAGTTCAACAGTTACATCCAACCCCGTTGCTGTTCGAACGCGTATGATGTATGCTGATTCTGCCTTCTGAAAGCAAACTCGCTACACTTTGCCTTATCAGAGCCAAAACAGCAATAGGGTTCGGTCATCCACGGAGCTGGGTTGTCAGGGGGGACAAAAGAAAAGAGGGTATGAGCAGAAGTCTTGTGGGGGTTGTTGAGGGAGCACCTAATCGCAAATACTTTTCAGAATGTTTATTTTATACCATCAGCGATTTCCGGTCAGTATGCCAAGCTTGAGAGGGCAACGATTGTTTTAGTGCAATATCAGAACCGTCAGAAGCATGTTGTCTGCTTCTGTAACTTGTCCTGATGAATGACGTTTTGTCAAGTGTAAAGAACACGTGAGAAGTTTTAACGGTCATGAAGAACAATGTGAAATGTAGGTGTACCTATGTTTCACTAGATCAAGTTACAGGAACAGAAGACGTGCTACTGACGATTCTGATACAGGACTCAGACAAGTGTCGCCATCTGAATGGTCCGAAACCGGCCACGCCAGTATAATAAAACTTCTTAAAAGTACTTTTGGCCCGTTGAGTTCTCCTTGGATATTCCTTAAATGAATAACAGCCACGGACTTCAACAAGGCCTACCTTGGATAACATAACAGCAAAAGTTCTTTGAGCACGTGACAGTGTGACGGCGTAAAAGTTACAAACTATCGAGTGATATTACTGTTCGTCCTCGTGTGGTAGCTGATGTACGCCACCGTGACAAAGACATCTGCAACAGTGCCGGAAACGTTGGAACATTTTACACCATGATACAATAAAAGTTAAGTAGTTAGTTATGTGTTCCACCCGCCATCTGAATGATTCTGTTATCGAAATGACGGGGAACGAATCAGTTTTCAAGATATGTATACATGATTTAGTAGTGAAACATTATTTTTTTGGTCCTACTCTTGCACTGAAGTACAAAACAAGTGGCTTTTTTAAAAATGAAGAAATGATTTTAGGTTATATTTAAAACTTGTTTTTCTATCTGTCAGACATTTTGTATTATTGGGCAAATCATCAACGATTTATGTTGTTGCATATTGAACCCCGTCGCTAGCCATTGACAGCATTAATGGTGGGTAATAAAGGTCTATTTTTCTGTGGTGTTGTGAGTATGGACATCAGTATTCTTCTGAAATTGTGATGGATTATTTGTGACGAATTTTACTTCCTGTACAGAAGCCATTCGTGCCTTTTGGCACCATATTGTATGACCAGTTACTGTTAATAGCAAGGTGTGTTGTTTGACAATGGCCGTGTCAACCCGAAACCGGTAACTGCTGCAGCATAGATTGTCTATTAATGCAACTGAGACGGATAAAATTAATATATATATATATATATATATATATATATATATATATATATATATATATATATATATATATATATATATCAAATTTCCTCAATGCTGGGTAACTGCGGGTCTACCATACCGAGATAGCACGCCTAAAAGAAATAAATAAAAAAAGTTGGTTAGCTTATTTCCGCACATGATTGAAGAGCATTAAAGTAACCGATACTAGGCTGCACTTCAGAAGAGAACGCGCAAATGATGACAAGCAGAGATTCGTGCGTCTGTGAAAGTATCTATGAGCGAAGCATGAAACAAATACCACAGTCATACCTTAGCAGAAGTTCTGGCAGAGAACCCTCCATGTAGAGTCGCTAAGCTGGTCTAAGGCTTTCATCCAGTCACTTGTTGACCAGTCTAGTGTGGCTGCTGAAGATAGCAAACCGAAAGCCGAAGTTTTAAAGTTCACGAGCAACAAATCGTTCACGCACGAGAGCTGTGCAAATATACCGTCGTTTGACCGTAGAATAGACGCCCGTATGGACGACATAGTAATAGGCATCGCTGGTGTAGAGAAAGAACTGAAAGAGTTGAAAACCCGGATGGAATCCAAGTCGGTTTTTTAAAGAGTACTCTGTAGCATTAGCCCCTTGCTTAGCTTTCATTTGTAACGAATCTTTTGCCCAGAGCAAAACCCCAAGCGACTGGAATAAAGCTCAGGTGACTCTTCTATATAAGAAGGGCAAAAGAACGGACTCGCAACATTACAGACTAATAGCTGTAACACCAGTTTGCTGCAGAATACTTAAACACATTCTCAGTTCGAATATAATAAATTTTCTTTCATTTGTAACGAATCTTTTGCCCAGAGCAAAACCCCAAGCGACTGGAATAAAGCTCAGGTGACTCTTCTATATAAGAAGGGCAAAAGAACGGACTCGCAACATTACAGACTAATAGCTGTAACACCAGTTTGCTGCAGAATACTTAAACACATTCTCAGTTCGAATATAATAAATTTTCTTGAGACCGAGAGTCTCATGTCCACCGATCATCACGGTTTTAGAAAGCATCGCTAGAGCGACACTCAGCTTACCCTTTTCTCACACGATACACTGCGAACTAAGGATGAAGGGTAAGAGGCAGATTCTATATTTCTAGATTTCCGGAAAGCGTTTGACACGGTATCTTTGACACGTTGCCCGATTGCAAGCTGTTAAAGAAGGTACGAGCATATGGAGTAGGTTCACAGATACGAGAGTGGCTTGAACACTTCTTAAGTTACCGGTATAGGGAGTATTCATCAGAGGCAAGGTCATCGCCGGCGAGTGACCCCGGAAATATGACAGAACCGCCGTTATTCTCTGCATATATAAATAATATTACGATTAGGGTAAGGAGCAATCTGCTGTTGTTTGCTGACGATGCTGTGGTTGAAGTTGAGCGTAGAAGTTGAGTGACTGCAGAAGGAAACAAGATAACTTAGAAAAAATTTATAGTTGTTGTGATGAATGGCGACTCTAAATGTGAAAAAAAATGTAAGTTAATCCGGAGTAGGAAACACAAATCCTTAATGTTCGGATACAGCATTAGTAGTGTCCTGTTTGACACAACCACGTCGTTTAAATATCTGGGAGTAACGTTGTAAAGCGATATGAAATGGAACGAGTATGTGAGGTTTGTGGAAGAGAAGGTTTAATGGGAGAATTCTAGGAGATTGTGATTGCCCTGTAAAGGAGACCTCATATGGGACGCAAATACAACCTATTCTTGAGTACTGCTCGAGTATTTGGGATCCGTACGAGGTCCAACTAAAGGAAGACATCAAAGCAATTCAGATTTGGGCTGCTATTTTTCGAGAAACGCAATTGAGAGAAAATAGAGAACGGTTGTTTGAAGCTGAGTGCAGAACGATTGTACTGCCTGCAATATACATTGCGCGTAAGGGTCATGAAGATAGGCACCGAGAAATTATGGCTCATACGGAGGCATGTAGTCGTTTTTTCCTAGCTCTATCTGCGAGTGGAACGTGAAAGGAAATGACTAACAGTAGCGCGGAACACCCTCCGCCGAGCACTGTACTGTGGTCTGCGGAGCATCTATGTAGAGGTCGGCACGAAAGTACTCGCTGAGAACATTTGGTGGTTTAGAAGGAAGTTAGAAGCGACGTGGCGACGAAAGAAGGTGAGTGTGTGATAGCGGTGGTGGGGTTGGTGGTGGGGAGGAAGTATGTGGGGGGGGGGGGGGGGGGGAGGCGGGTGGAAATTGGCAGCGTGGCGGCGGCGGCGGCGGCGGTCCGCGTACCGCCTTTCACCAGGCCAGGCCAGGCCGGCGGGCCCGGCTCACCTCGGCGGCCTTTAAACGCGCTGGCCGGCTCCGCGCTCAGGTCGGCCATTTAATAACGGAGACACGTTCCGCTACGCCACAGCCGCGGCCGCAGGGCTGTCCATTGCACACAACGCCCTCGCAACACGCCACAGCTCCCTCACGATCCCGCCCGCTACGACTGCAGATCTTTTTGTTTGTTAGTGAGGTGCAACTGAAATTTTTATAGCTGTCCGTAGAGTGACGTCACAAACATTTCTGTGCATTAAGAGGAATGTAGTCGAATTAAACGCCGGCCGGAGGAGCCAAGCGGTTCAAGGTGCTACAGTCTGGAACCTCGCGACCGCTACGGTCGCAGGTTCGAATCCTGCCTCGGGCATGGATATGCTGTAAGTAGGGTGGTTAGGTTTTTATATTGGTAACGCCACGTAGCGCTCTGTTTGAAAATCACTGGCTGTGCTGTGTGCAGTCTGTGGCTAGTTTGCATTGTTGTGTGCAATTGTAGTGTTGGGCAGCTGGATGTTAACAGCGCGTAGCGTTGCGCAGTTGGATGTGAGCGAGCAGTGGTGGATGTGGGGAGAGATATGGCGGAGTTTTGACAGCGGATGATCTGGACAGAGTAAATTTGTAAGACTGGATGTCATGAACTGATATATACATTATGACTTTTGAACACTATTAAGGTCAATCTTTCATTTGCTAACTGTGCCTATCAGTAGTTAGTCACGTCAGAAGTTAGACGCTTTTATTTAGCTGGCAGTAATGGCGCTCGTGGTATTGCAGTAGTTCGAGTAACGAAGATTTTTGTGAGGTAAGTAATTTGTGAAAGGTATAGGTTAATGTTAGTCAGGGCCATTCTCTTGTAGGGATTATTGAAACTTAGATTGCGTTGCGTTAAAAATATTGTGTGTCAATTTAGTGTTGATCAGAATAGGTAAAGAGCGAAATGTCTGAGTACGTTCATTTCTGCTCAGCTGTTTGAAAATCAAATAATGTAAGAGGTTTATCAGCACAGTAGTAATTCATTATTTTTTCTAAGCCGACGTTTCAATGTGTGGCGTCCTTAGGTTAGTTAGGTTTAAGTAGTTCTAATGACCACAGCAGTTAAGTCCCATACTGCTCAGAGCCATTTGAACCATTTATTTAAATTAAATCGGGTGATGCTTAGGGTATTAGATAAAGAAATGAGACGCTTAAAGTAGTAAATGAGTTATGCCATTTGGGGAGCAAAATAACTGATGGTCAAAATAGAAAGGATATGAAATATAGACTGGCAATGGCAAGGAAAGCGTTTCTGAAGAAGAGAAGTTTGTTAACACCGAGTATAGATTTAGGTGTCAGGGAGTCTTTTTCTGAAAGTATTTGTATGGAGTGTAGCTATGTATGGAAGTGGTATGAGGACGATAAATAGTTTAGACAATAAGAGAATAGAAGCTTTCGAAATGTGATGCTACAGAAGTATGCTGAAGATTAGATGGGTAGATCACGTAACTAATAAGGAGGTATTGACTAGAACTGCGGAGAAGAGAAATTTCTGGCACAACATGACTAAAAGAATTGATCGGTTGGTAGGACATATTTTGAGGCATCAAGGGATCATCAGTTTAATATTAGAGAGCAATGTGGAGGGTAAAAATCGTAGAGGGAGACCAAGAGAGGAATACACTAAACAGATTCAGAAGGATGTAGGTTGTAGTAAGTAGTGGGAGATGAAGAAGCTTGCACAGGATAGAGTAGCATGGAGGAGCTGCATTAAAGTACAACAACAACAACAACGACGACGACGACGACGAGAGCAACGTAAAGCGATCTCAAATTCTGGCTAGTTTTGACGTTAAAACTTTTGTTCGATAGTCGGTCGACCTTTTTATGTGATAAGAAAACCGTCAAATTTGTAAGATTTGAATATACAACGTGGTATCGCCCAGAGATCACGCTGCCACACCAGATTCGACAGCGTACATCGATACCACAGACTTTAGCGAGCTCTCGCAGCAATCCGCAGTGACGAATGGGAGAGGCGGAAGAAGACACGCCCTCTCTCTCAGCACAACAGCGTCCTCGCACGGAGGTCAATATAGAGCCGAGCATGGAAGCGCTCTGCCCAGTTCGTGAAGCAGCCAACGTCATCGAGCAGGACCAGTGTCACTTAAGCTTCACGTGGACATGTCGCTTTGTGAATGCCGAACAGCTTTTTAACCGATGTCAGTTGTAAATTGTAGCGCACGCCTGTGGCAAAGATCTGTATCAAGTGAACTAAATCTTTTCACCATTGATCTCATAAAACGAAGTAATACTTCATCTGTTGTAGTGCCAGTGAGCCATCTCCCAGTTATGGGCGGACGATTGTAGTTTCGTCTGGCAAAGAGGATATAAAATGTAGACTGATAGTAGCAAGAACAGCTTTTAAGAAAAGAAATTTGTTAACACCGAATACAGACTTAAGAGTTAGGAAGTCTTTTCTGCCCCTATTTGTTTGAAGTGTAGCCTTGTATGCAATTGAAACGTGGATGATAAACAGTGTAGAGAAGAAGAGAACAGAAGCTTTAGAAATGTGGTTCAAATGGCTCTGAGCACTATGGGACTCAACTTCTGAGGTCATCAATCCCCTAGAACTTAGAACTACTTAAACCTAATTAAACCAAGGACATCACACACATCCATGCCCGAGGCAGGATTCGAACCTGCGACCGTAGCGGTAGCGCGGTTCCAGACGGTAACGGCTAGAACCGGTCGGCCACCCCGGCCGGCTAGAAATGTGGTGCTACAGAAGCATGCTGAAGATTACATGGGAAGCTCATCTAACCATTAGGGAGGTACTGAATAGAAGAGGGGAGAAAAGAAGTTTGTGGCGCAACCTGAGTAAAAGAAGGGATTGGTTGATAGGACACATTCAGAGGCATCAATTCGAGGGAAGTACGCGAGGTAAAAATTGCAGAGGGAGGCCAAGAAATGAACACAGTAAGCAGATTCGGAAGGATGTAAATTACAATTGTTATTCGAAGATGAAAAAGCTTGATCAGGATGGAGTAGTATGGAGAACGGCGTCAAACCAGTCTGTGGTCTGATGACCACAACAAAAACTACTGTTCGTAACATATAATAACTACGAGACTAATATGACGTAAGCAGTGGTTGCGCATAAAAGTGATAGCGCACCTCTGAACGTGTTCGTCGAGCAGTATTTGTTCTGACTGTGACCTCGTCGCACCTGCGTAGGCGCATGCGCCTGATCCATACAAATTAGTTATAAACTGGTGTACCAAACAAATACCTTTAGCTAGGACACTGATTCAAATGTCACAATGAATGTTCTAGTACCAAAGAGAAACAATAAAAATATTTGCTGGAATATAAGTGAAAATCGGTATTAAACTGAAAATTACAAAATAATGAAAAAGTCTTCTGAAAGGATTCGTAATAACAGAAAACATGGGTCAGAGGAAAACTGCATTCGAAGGAGTCCTAAAAGCCTAAAATACCCAGTGCCGAACAAATGCTAGTACAACGGTAGAGTCGAAAAGGAAATGAAAGAAAACGGTGCGATGCGATTACGTAGCTGGCCCATCGCGCATACAGTCGTCAGTGACAGCTCAAACTTGTGATTTTAGCAGTTCTGTAATCGTTCTACTACTCTGTGCAACCGTTGTGTTAAAGAGATTGTTATACAAACTAGATATTAATATTGAACACTTATTATGATTTCACCTCGACATTTTGACGAAAAATCTTCGGCACCGATCTGAACTGAGCAGTGCACAGTCATTTTTTTTTTAAGCACCACAGCGCCGTGTTAAGCAATATCTCTCATTTTCGTTTAAGAGTCTTACATCGATACCGCCAACGGGTCTAGAGCTTTTGGGTATTTCAAGTAGTCCGTAGTTGAACAAGAGACCAGTGAAAGTTTGCTTAGGCGTTTGGAAGAAAAAATGTCTGTCGGTGACGGTTCGCATTTTGGTATTTATATGAACGATGCAGACGCACGAATCCGAAACAGCGATGACAACGATATACATCATTATAAACTTTTGTTTTTCTGACCTCTCTCGCCCAGCTGGGTGTTAGTAACAGCAGATAGCACTAGTACCAAAATTTCTGAGCGACGTGGCGCAAAAACACACAGGTAAGCACTTTCGGCACCGGTTGGATAATTTAAGGATGAGTTAGGAGTCTTACCTGCAGGCTGGGATAAAAACACATGTCACTAACGGTGGCATAATGAATATCTTCAGTGCTGACTGAAAGAGTGAAAAGAAGACACCAATGTATACTCGTAAGTCACCAGTCGTTCGCGTACTGTTGGTAAGCGTTTGTCTCTCTAAACGCACATCATTTAGTGAAGAGAGATCGCCATTTTCTCACAGAAACTGGACCACAACGTAAATTATCACTTTTTTGTTATTGGCAGAGCGTTTCGCTAATGTCAACTTCACCTATCCTCTCGAAAAACGGATGGCAGCATAATTTGACGTAGAATCCGTATCAGTGTCCAACTTGGCATTTGATGCTCACTTAAACCTTTGCTCAACATGTGTCTCTTCTCTGGTCTTGCGACTAACCGCACTATAGAGTCTGAAAGTCCATAGAACATTCCCAACACTAAACTGAAGAGTCACACATGATCGCAATGAATCCAATGCTTCACGCGTGGAAGCAGGACACAGAGATAGAAAAAAAATGTTGTAGTTTAACGGCTCGTCGTCAGAAAGATCATTTGAGACAGGATATTCGTTCAGACAGACAAGAATCGGAGACTCAGTCAGCCGTGGCCTTATCAGAGGAAGTTAGCCGGAAAGGTGCAAAGCACGAGCCCAGTGTATTGACCACAGGGCTACCTCATCCTGTGGGAAGCATGAATGACAACGGTACGTAAAGGTGCACAGTTTCCTCTCCTTTTACTCCAGGTGTTGAGGAGACTGAAGCCAAGTACGATGCTTTCGGACATCCAGCTCAACCCCAACCGCACTCGACATGCTACTACAGAATGAATCACTACCGTCGTACCTCAGTGACAAATTACGATTCTCCTGCCATGATTTCCACCATTAAGGATTGCTTAAAAATTAAGCAGATCTAAAGAAGCGAGGAAGCAATTCTTTGATTTGCTCAAACAGCAAAAGCAGATCCGTGTACGAGGCAAAGAAATAAATATTTACTCCACGGTTTTCAACAACCGTCACCAACATCTCTTTGTCTAATGATTATATAGAGAGATTTATGTCTCACAACGTTACTTCCCAATTTATGAAGGAGACAGAGTCAGCTCAAGGCAAAAACTAGAGTTTCTTCACAGCTTTTTGGACCTACATATAAATAGCACACACGTCCGACGTTTTCGCTATTAGGTATCTTTGCTTAACATGTACTGCTTCGACGTGCCGCTCGCGGTGCTCTAAAAAGAAGAGCGAAATAGTAGAGCAGGACGACAAAGCAGGCACGTTCTTGACATCGCTTCCGCTAGAACGGACCGTGACTAACTGTAGGCGGTCAATTCGCCGTAAGGCGCTCGTTCGGCTGATTCGTGTAGATTGTTGTGTAACTTTACGCAGGTTATTCAACAGACATTTTCTTACACTTAATGAGGCCTAACTGTCAGGCATAGAAGCCAGAATTAGGCACTTGTCTATATACACACGATTAAAACGAGGAAGTTGTTTTGTAATGGGCACATATTGAAGTTTTAGCCTGTATTATTACTACCACAGGTCGTCGACACGTTTGTTACAAAATTATGATGATATTTTTCTTTCCCTATTCTCATGACTACAGAAATGGCATATCCTACTATGAACGTGCTGTAAGTAATCCACTAATTCGTCAGTCATTTGGAGCTCACTATTGTTGAACTCACACTCTGAATTTACGATGAAGTACATATATCAATGAAGTTCATTTCTTCTAATGCACCTCTCGGGAAATGAATATTTGTACCACGCAGTATTTGTGGTAAACTTTTGTCACACAAATGCAAACGAGGAGAAGAAGGTCATATGATAGGGCTTTAGCTATATTGCAAACCAGCATAGCATTAGTGACATTTACAACCGTTTTACTGACATTATTTTACTATTACCACCAAGTAACTATGTTTTATGTAATCATTTATGCTCTTGCTAATCTTTTGGGCAGTTTGTTTGTTCTCACTCAAGCTTTCTGTAAGGTATTTGGAAACCGGATGTCTCTGTCTATATGCGAGATTATACAGATACCTATATCTTCCCTAAATATGTGTGTTTGTTCATTTTCTTGAATTTCCATGACTTACCGACTTACTTCAATTTTCGAGACTTCTTCTTTTACTTTTAAAAGTTTGACCGTCGATCGTCTTTAAGTTTAGATGACCAAACCATAATGGGTGCGTTTTCAGTTCGTCTGCAGTTGTCTGCTCGACCACAATTCGTCTGTGTGACTCTTTCTAATCCTAACATCGCACCATTTCTCTGAGCATCATAAAATGCTAGTGACGTTAAAAAGGTAGTCATCTTAGGCGGATACGGTGCATCGATTAAAACAATTAACACCCATAGGAAACCAGATACGACAGTTTCCTTAGAAAAATTATCTGAGATTCATACCGACTTTTTTGCCACGTCGCCCCAGAGTGTTCTTTGCTCCAATAAACTCTGGATTTAGTATTTTATCCATACTCGGCAGCTGTACTTCTGTGCATAATCAAGAGCCTGCTGCACAATAGAAATTTAATTTCCTAACCGGTTGCCGGCCGGGGTGGCCGAGAGGTTCTAGGCGCTACAGTCTGGAACCGCGCGACCGCGATGGTCGCAGGTTCGAATCCTACCTCGAGCATGGATGTATGTGATGTCCTTAGGTTAGTTAGGTTTAAGTAGTTTTTGAATCTAACCAGTTTCGGGCACTTAGTACCCTTCTTCACAAGATTATACCTATTGTATTATTTTCGAGTGTCAACAATGAGATACTTTCAGCGAAACGCCGTTGTTATGTGGTTCATAGTGCCTGCACAAAAATGTTATAAATAAGCCAAACAAGTCTGACTTGCATTATGAACCACATGACAACGGCATTTTGCAGTAAGCACCTTACTGTTGACATTCGCAAATAATGCGATAGGTTTAATCTTCTGAAGAAGGGCACTAAGTGGCCGAAACCGGTTAAGAAATTAAATTTCTATTATGCAGCTGGCTGCTGATTACTTCCATATAAACTAGCGGCTTGTTCTGTCGTGGAAAACTGTGCCTGAAAACCTGAAAAATATTTCTTGCTCTGTAGATCATCAAGGTAGGTCGGGGAAGCGGTGGAATCGATCGAAAGACGAATAATTTGTTAAAGAGTGCACGGTGACGGTAACGGGCATGCTAATGACGGATGGGCGAGGCGGAGGAAGCGACTGGCCGCTGGCAGCAGTGGCCAAGAGGAAGGTAACGGTGCCACTAGCGACGGAAAGTATCGGGCAGCTGGCCGCGGCGGTGCCGTTAGGCCTTCCTTCCTTACCTTGGCGGCGTGCTGTCGCGTCGTCAGCGATTCGGCCGTCACGATCGGAGCATCGCGTTCTGCTGCGACGCTTGATGACAGGACGCGGGTGGTCGGCTCGGGAAGCTGGGGGACTGCTCGCCGGGGGTGCACTCGGTAGGCCTGGGCGAATGGAGCGTCCTAACCCTGTAACTGTTGGCGGCGAGGTCCGAGGTCCGTGGCGCGTGCGCTGTCAGCTGCGTGTCCGTCGCGTCCGACTGCCGCTGCGCTACTGACAGCGGGCCGGCGGCGGCCGGCGCACACGCGGCACGCCCCTGGCGGAGGCGGCGGGCACTCGACGCCGGCAGCCCCCACCACGGCCGCGCCGCCGCTCCTGCCATCCAGTTCACCAGCGGTCCTCGGACCGGCCACCTGTCCTGCGTTCTCCCTAACGACAGGGCGCACGAGTGCGGATACTGCAAGTGTTCTTCAAGGAATGTTAGCGATTCGTTAGAAGGAGTGAATACACTACTGGCCATTAAAATTGCTACACCACCAAGATGACGTGCTACAGACGCGAAATTAACCGACAGGAACGAGATGCTGTGATATGCAAATGATTAGCTTTTCAGAGCATTCACACAAGGGTTGCGCTGGTGGTGACACCTACAACGTGCTGACATGAGGAAAATTTCCAATCGATTTCTCATACACAAACAGCAGAAACGTTGTTGTGATGACTCGTTTAAGGAGGAGAAATGCGTACCATCAGGTTTTCGACTTTGATAAAGGTCGGATTGTAGCCAATCGCGATTGCGGTTTATCGTATCTCGACATTGCTGCTTGCGTTAGTCGAGATCCAATGACTGTTACCAGAATGTGGAATCGCTGGGTTCAGGAGGGTAATACGGAACGCCGTGCCGGATCCCAACGGCCTCGTATCACTAGCAGTCGAGATGACAGGCATCTTATCCGCATGGCTGTAACGGATCGTGCAGCCACGTCTCGATCCCTGAGTCAATACATGGGGACGTTTGCAAGACAACCATCTGCACGAACTGTTCGAGGACGTTTGCTGCAGCACGGACTATCACCTCGGAGACCATGAATGAAGTTACCCTTGACGCTGCATCACAGACAGGAGCGCGTGCGATGGTGTACTCAACGACGAACCTGGGTGCACGAATGGCAAAGAGTCATTTTTTCGGATGAATGCAGGTCCTGTTTACAGCATCATGTTGGTCGCATCCGTGTTTGGCGACATCGTGGTGAACGCACATTGGAAGCGTGTATTCGTCATCGCCATACTGGCGTATCACCCGGCGTGATGGTATGGTATGCCATTGGTTACACGTCTCGGTCACCCCTTGTTCGCATTGACGGCACTTTGAACAGTCGACGTTACATTTCAGCCGTGTTATGACCCGTGGCTCTACCCTTCATTCGATCCCTGCGAAACCCTACATTTCAGCAGGATAATTCACGACCGCATGTTGCAGGTCCTGTACGGGCCTTTCTGGATACAGAAAATGTTCGACTGCTGCCTTGGCCAGCACATTTTCCAGATCTCTCACCAATTAGAAACGTCTTGTCAATGGTGGCCGAGCGACTGCCTCGTCAAAATACGCCAGTCACTTCTCTTGAAGTGTGATATCGTGTTGAAGCTGCATGGGCAGCTGTACCCGTACACGCAATCCGAGCTCTGTTTGACTCGATGCCCAGGCGTATCAAGGCCGTTATTTCGGCCAGAGATGGATGTTCTGGGTACTGATTTCTCAGGATCTATGCATCGAAACTGCGTGAAAATGTAATCACATGTCAGTTCTAGTATAATGTATTTGTTCAATGAATAATCGTTTATCATCTGCATTTCTTCTTGATGTAGAAGTGTAGTAATTTTAATGGCCAGTAGTGTAGCTTACCGAATGTTGGAATTTCCTAGCACATACGGAAAGATTCGTAAACACGTCACTGACGTCGATTTGCAGTAGGAGATTGGAACATAAACTGTGTTCGATTCTTATGAATTACCTCGAAGAAAACGATCTGTTAATACGCAGTCAGCGGATTCAGAACCAGCTCTTTATTCCCAGAGAGTAATGAGTTAACGCATTTGATACCATTTATCACAGGCAGCTACTATCCAAATTGCGTGGGTATTGAACAGCATCTCAGTGGTATGACTGAATTCGTTATTTCCTGTTAGGAATCCCACAGTTCGTAGCAGCTCATGTAAAGTCACCGAGTAAAACAGGAATGATATCTGACATTCCCAAAGAAATGTTATAAGGCCCCTGCTGTTTCTGACCATACACAGTGTAATGGGTGTAAGAGCAGATATCTTTCTGTGGTTGTTTTTTCTCTACATGGAACAGTCTTCCCACAAACGTGTCACATTACTTACTACCTTATGTTTTCTGCGTAGTCGTAACTGCAGCACTAAGTTGACTGCGCCTGTCAGTGTAGGCTAAACGTTTTACATCCATGCAGCCACAGTTCCAACACCTGAACTGCTGCGCATCATATGCATTAATGGTTTGCTCTTGGCACGTTTACCTGGAGATACCAACCAACCTGAAACCGTACTACTGCTAACAGCTATAATTATTTGTTTGTAAATGACATAAATACTGACGTAATGTCACTCAGCACACTGCCCTCAGTCATCAACAGAAATATCTGCGTTTATACCCAGTACTCCCTTTGTAAACACTCTGGGAGACCATTTGAAAAGCCCGCATAGATTTTTCTCAGATGATGCAGTCACCAGAAGATCAAGATCAACTGCAAAATTATTTACACAAGATACCATATGCTGCGAAAGGTGCTAATTGACCCTCAGTTACGAAAAATCTGAGGTCATATACATGACGACTAAAAGGAATCCATTATACTTCGGTTACACGACAAATCACACAAATCTAAAGGCAGTAAATTCAACTAAATACCTAGGAATTAACATTACGAAGAATTTATATTGGAACCGTCACAGAGAGAGAATGTTGAAGGAAGTCAAACCAAAGACTATGTTTTATTGGCAGAACACCTAGAAGGTCCAGCAAAGCCACTAAAGTGACTGCATACACTAAGCTTGTAATTTCTCTCTTAGAAATATTGCTGTGTGATGCTGAATACTTATCAGAGGATTGACGGAGGACATTTAAAAAGTTCAAAGAAGGTCTGCTCGTTTTGCATGATCACGAAATAGGGGAGGAGTGTCACAGATATAATACACGACTTGAGATGTCATTCATTAAAACAAAGGCGTGTTTCATTGCGGAGAGATTTTGTCAGGAAATTTCAATCTAAAACGTTTCCCTCCGAATGCGAAAATAATTTGCTGACTCTCACCTATATCGAGAGAAATGATCATTCTAATAAGATACGAGAAATCAGATTAGGTAGATTGTGCTGCCATCTACTGCCAGGTACTCCATATCAGCGACCTCAGTAGTCGTTAGACATCATGACAGAGCAGAATGGGATGCTCCGCGGGCTCACGGACTTCCAACGTGGTCAGCTGATTGGGTGCCACTTGTGTCATACGTCTGTACCCTAGATTTCCACACCCTTAAACATCCCTAGGTGCACTGTTTCCGATGTTATAGTGAAGTGGAAACATGAAGGGACAT
Source organism: Schistocerca gregaria (assembly GCF_023897955.1). NCBI lineage: Eukaryota > Metazoa > Arthropoda > Insecta > Orthoptera > Acrididae > Schistocerca > Schistocerca gregaria. The sequence continues at coordinate 603,255,497 of NC_064921.1, read as the reverse complement.
GTAAAGCACAAAAGCGCATAGATCGACCTCGTCTGTTGACTGTCAGAGACCGCCGACAGTTGAAGATGGTCGTAATGTGTAACAGGCAGGCATCTATCCAGACCACCACACAGGAAATCCAAACTGCATCATCATCCACTGCAAGTAGTGTGACAATTAGGCGGGATGTGAAAAAACTAGGATTTCATGGTTGAGCGGCTGCTCATAAGCCACACGTCACGCCGGTAAATGCCAAACGACGCCTCGCTTGGTGTAATGAGCGTAAACATTGGAAGATTGAACAGTGGAAAAACGGTGTGTGGAGTGACGAATCACGGTACACATGGTGGCGATCCGATGGCTGGATGTGGGTATGGCGAATGCCCGGTGAACGTCATCCACCAGATGCCAACAGTAAAATTCGGAGGCGGTGGTGTTATGAAGTGGTCATGTTTCTCATGGAGAGGGTTTGCACCCCTTGTTGTTTTGCGTGACACTATCACAGCACAGACCTACACTGATGCTTTAAGCACCATCTTGCTGTCGAAGAGAAATTCGGGGATGGCGATTGCATCTTTCAACAGTATCGAGCACCTGTTCATAATGCACGGCATGTGGCGGAGTGGTTATGTTGCGGAGTGGTTACACGACCATAACATCCCTGTAATGCACTGGCCTGAATCATACAAAACACCTTTGGGATGTTCTGGAACGCCGACTTCGCGCCAGGCCTCACCGATCGACATCGATACCTTTCCTCAGTGCAGCACTCCGTGAAGAATGGGCTGTCCTTTCCCAAGAAACCTTCAGCACCTGAAAGTGCGCCTACGAGAGTGGAAGCTGTCATCAAGGCTAAAGGTGGGCCAACACCATATTGAATTCCAGCATTACCGATGGAGGGCGCCACGAACTTGTAAGTCATTTTCGGCCAGGTGTTCAAATCAAATGGCTTCGAGCATTATTGGACATAACATCTGAGGTCACCAGTCCCCTAGAACTTAGAAATACTTAAACTTAACTAACCTAAGGACATCACAAACATCCATGCCCGAGGCAGGGTTCGAACCTGCGACCGTAGCGGTCACGCGGTTCCAGACTGAAGTGCTTAGAACCGCGCGGCCACGTTGGCCGGCTCGGCCATGTGTCCGGATACCTTTGATCACATAGTGTACATCGAGAGAAACGATCATTGTAATAAAATACGAGTAATCAGAGCTCGCACTGAAGGATTTAAGAGTTCGTTTCTCCCCCGCTGTGTTAGAAATTGGAACGCTTGATCAAAGTGTGGAAGGTGTTTGATGAATTCTCTGCCAGGCAATTAGATGGGAACTGCAAAGCAGTCATGTAGATGTAGATATATACGGAGATACAAGAGACGTTCAATAAGTAACGCTAAACATTTTGTTTTGAAAGCAGGCTGGTTGTATTCGCTATACTAGTACATCATATTATTCTGCACTCTTTTGGTTGAGGAACACTATTTTTCAATATAATCTCCGTTCAATGCTGCAGCTTCACGCCGTATTACCGGAAGGGTCTGTATTTCCACATGGTATCGCTCTATTCATCGACGTTGTAGCCAAAGTCTTGTTGCATCAATACCTCCCACTCACTCAGGTACATCTTCCCGTGGAGTGCATCCTTCATGCAGCCAAACAGATGGAAGTCAGAAGCTACGAGACCTGGGCTGTAGGGTGGATGAGCGAATGAGGAAGAACGGTGCAGTTACATTTTGTGAGCTGATCTCGGGTGCGCTGAGCAACAGAGACGTCAAGTTGAGTAGCGACGTGTTTGGTTGTGATCGATCGTTCACCTCGAATGAGGGTGTCCGCGCGTTCTAACATTGCAGGGGTCATAGCTGTGTGCGGCTGGCCGGCAGGTTTGCGCAACGTCGTTCGTATAATGACAAACGCCTCGCCCATCGACTCACCGAGCTTTTGTTCACTCCCAGGTCTCCGCAGTCTTTCTGCAAGAGCCTATGAGTAAGTGTGACTCTCTGGTTTTCGCCAAATAAACCCAATGACAGCTCTGCTTGAAACGCAATGAGATAGTGAGACTGCATCCAATCACTGTTCTTTACGCCACGCATTTCGACATACTCGTATGTGGTCTGCCATTAGGCAATATGCAGTACTAACTTTGATTCTTCGTCATTTTCTGATTATTACAGTAAAATAACAACTAAATAAAACAAATAATGAAATGTATTCATAAACGATTTAATGTAAGAAATATGTGAGAAAATTTGAAATTTCGTAATACTGTGAAGTCCTTATACTGCTTTTGTGTCTTGTTTCCACCACATTTTTAAGAAATTATCCGTGTCTGTGATTACTGTGTAATTGTTTTCTTACGACTTTGTTCTAGGCAGGAAATACACTATTCCTTGACTACTTTCTCCTTTAACTTAGTCTCATTGTTTTTAGCCCATCTGCAGGTATCAAAGATCATTGTTTTCTGTTCTTTTACATTTTCTCTGCATTGATAGAAATATAGTGTGTGTGGAAAACTTTCTTTAACCGTTTCGGAATCTCTGTCTTAGCAGGAACAGTAGTATTTTTCCCAATGGTAATCTGAGATACACAGTTTGGAATGTTCAACTTGTCAACTATTGGGCATCACTATGGAAATATTAGCAAGTCATTCTGGAAGTGTGCAGCAGATAGTGACTACCAGACTACACGAATGTGGTTGGTTCGCTACATTTCATTGTTTAATTGAATATTGTTGTCTTGCATTTCATTGTTAAATGATCATTTTACTATAAATTCCAATTGTTTCAAAGAAAATGACTTTTGCATGCAGCACATACAACTGCTACGAAAATGGCCACTACAAGAAACAATCATTTTAATATTTATTGCAATAGAGGATATTTAGTAATTAGTTGTTTTAGTTCACAAAATGAAGCCAAGTTCACAAAATATGTTTTGAAAATGGGTACGTATTTTTGCATAAATATTTTATGTAAAATCAAAAAAATGACTTAAGAGCATTACCACGTAAATAAAAAATTTCCATCCCAGAAGAAATTTAGGTCTGAAAGAGTTAACCTTATCGTTTTACACTCGGGAGAAACACCTTCTATACCTCGTTGCTGGCGTCGTTGGCTGCTGATGTGGAGGTTTCGTGATCGATAGCTGGTGACCACTACGGGTGAGATGGGAGATGTGGAATGGTGTCCACACCACATCACCACATTAGGAGGACATATGGGAAGCAGTTTGAGTACATAAAAAGCGAAAAAGAAAAAAGAAAAAGAAAAAGTGAGAGAGAGAGAGAACACTAGAGAGGGAACACTCAGGCCGCCGAAGTGGTGTCAAATTCATTGGACTGTTTCTTGCCTGAAAGAAATGTGAGTTTATATATTTAGAAACAAAAATAGAAATATAAAAGGAAAAAGTGAAAATGCGACAGGAATATATGTTAATTTATTTGCTTATTGTCTCCATCAATACCCCGCATTTGGCTTTGCGGTCTGATGATGCACCATAGCCATCCTCTTCATTACGATTAATTGTCATGTAACGGATTATATTTTTCATTTCAAGGTTGCTTTTCATGCCCTGTTTATCTCTTCAGGACGTACCATGATACCGAAAACATTAAAACATTATTCTGGATTTTATTGCTCTTATCAACAAGGATTCATTTTTTTATCACTATCCCTCCAGAGTTTTTGTTGTTTTGCTTTCTATATAAACGCTACTTCTAACATAGTTCGCAGTTAGTGACCCTCCCTCAGTTTAACGCACCAAAAATGCACAAAATTTTAAAAAGAATAACAATAGTCAAATATTTTAACGTAATACTTATTTATTTATATCAGAGCTCAGTACGTTACTTCTAAGAAATTACAGTTCACAGAAATCCATCACTGGGAAGCTCTCAACCTAAATGGGATGCACGTGTCTTAAGGACTGTATTGATACAGCGGTTAGCAATTAATACTACTAACAACAAAATCCCTGTCACTCCAAGTCTATATACAGGATATTACGGGTATAAGTGTAGTTATCTCTATTGGTAACTGTAGCGGTGCACTGAACGACATTACATCAGTATTTATCTCATTAAGTTGGTTAGTACCGCCAAGTACATGTCTCGAGAGCAAGCCATTAACGTTTATTATCCCCTGGGCAGCAGGTCGGATAGTTATGCGTGAACGCAAAATGGTTAGTCTACATTGAAAGGCATACTCCGTTGTTTCCAAAGCGAAAACTATGTTTAAGATGAGAGAAAAGTCGGGGTGGCCAAGCTGTTAAAGGCGCTACAGTCTGGAACCGCGCGACCGCTACGGTCGCAGGTTCCAATCCTGCGTCGGGCGGGAATGTGTGTGATGTCCTTAGGTTAGTTAGGTTTAAGTAGTTCTAAGTTCTAGGGGACTGATGACCTTAGAAGTTAAGTTGCATAGTGCTCAGAGCCATTTGAACCATTTTTTTAAAAGAAAAGTCATAGACTTGATCACATGGAAGATAATTTTTAATTTTATACCATACGTCTCAATACGAAGAATCGTAGACTGAAATGAAACCTTTTATTTCTTTAAGAAAGAAGATTTAGGTTAATTGTTATTATCTATTTACATATGCATTGATTGATATATTCTCTACACATAATTTAAAGAAGATGTAATACCTTGTAGATGAATTTACGTGCTCTAATAATATTCGATCCAAATAAAAGTACTCTGCGCCGAGAAAAACCATCTCCAATTATTACAGCCTTGATGCTAGCCGAGGAAGGCATAAAATGTAAGCGAAAAAAAAGGAAACAAAGAAAATATGGTTTAGCACCAGACACTACTTCTAAAAGTATGGGGTCCATCCGTGTCAGTAATAAAAATTTTTCTGCCCCTTATCACTTATTTCACCACTGGCAATATTTTTTTATCCACATAATGTAGAGACTGTGTCGAAATTCGGAGTGCACATAAAACAATAGGTCTTTCTATAACTGTCTGGGTAAATCAGTTCAAAAATGTCTAATGAAGGGAAGAGCCTGCCAATTCCATTAAAAACATGCCTAGAACAGCACTCCTGTGTTCAAACTAATTTTCGGGGATGATGACGCCCTTACCTTTTCTAATAGCAACAAACGCTCACTAGTTTGACAGTACCATTACATGCATGACGTAAAATAGAATTGAATACTGAATTTCGCAGTCACAACTTGAGCATGGGTCTGCAAGCTATGCAAGCGTTTAAATGGGAGAATGTCGTTTGTTTTGGTCGCTTCTACCTACGTTCCGGAAAGGCAGTCTTATCTTTTTATTACTAGAAGGTCTGTCTGTCTTACCTTAACTTCCTATAGTTTTCTGGCTCCGTCTCTAGACTGAGAAACCATTCTCGATTTTTCATTGGCAACAGGTACGATTAGTTTGTTGATGGGCACATTTGCCTTAGTGGTACGTTATTCACTGCCGGCCTGACTGCAAGCCTTTCCACGTGGGCTGTCACTTAGGGAACTAGAAAGTAAAATGGTTCAAATGGCTCTGAGCACTACAGAGGTCATCAGTCGTCTAGAACTTAGAACTAATTAAACCTAACTAACCAAGGCAGGATTCGAACCAGCGACCGTAGCGGTCGCTCAGTTCAAGAATGCAGCGCCTAGAACCGCACGGCCACTCCGGCCGGCTAGAAAGTAAAGCACTCATCAAACCCAACGTTTATTTGAACACCACAGTGCTTTAATAGGCACCGTTCTATCGAGGTAGAAAAGCATGTTTCCTTAATCATAGCTCGTAATTTTTTAGGAGTCATTGCCATTTTCGATGCCATTAACTTTCCATCTATAAAAGTGTAAATTGCTTTTAGTAAACGGGATGGCGTGAGGGTGGTGAGGAGGTCACACTCCCAGGAATTTCCCCTCCCCTCCCCCCTTTCTCCTCTCACTGATTCTGTGCCTTAAGTGGAAGACGCTGGTGCAAGTCATCCCCAGCTTTTGTGGTCCCTGTATTGCCGTGCTAATGCACTACATCCCATACTTCGGCGGAGGAGGGAACACTACACGTGGTTTTTCAGTATACAGCGCTGTAAGAGAAACTTTTTAATCCACAACTTATCGCTGTGTCTTATTTTATGAATCTCGAAAATCCCTTAAGCTGTGGATATGATTGCGCTGCACGACTTTCCGGATTTATACATGGCCGTTGCAGCTGATGACTTATAAAAGCTGCGGGGATCGTTGCTTTGAAAAAGACATGGCAGATTTGCTTATCTATTCTGAACTTGTTCTCCACCGCTAATTACATAGTCGTTCATGGGACGATGGGACGTTAAAGCCTAATTTTCCTTCTTCCTTTCCTTTATCCTCTATAATCATTGTTAGACGTTCCAACTTTTCTTTTTTAAGTTCGGAGTCAACTACTCATTGCAGATATTTAACAACTTCAAACTTTTGCTCAATGTTTTCATTTTTCTTGTAAGTCCTTATGTATTCTATCTATTTTGTCATAACTGGTTCAGCAAGGGTGCATAAGCCTGTAGAAGACGGTGGTTTCACGTTGGTTCTGATATCAACATAATTTTACATAGTAAGAAAAGAATGATGTTTAGTATAATCCTGTGCCGAGAGCTAGGTTCTAGAATTCTTTTTCCTTTGCAATGGAACCGGAGAAGGTTTTTAAAAATTGGAGCTGTCCTGCTAACCTTAAATATTGAATAAAAATCGTCAGCAATGGCGGCCGAAAACTTTCGGCACAAAAATCACCCTCATTCGGCCAATATCCTTGTCAAAAAGGGCGGAGGAACGGACAGAGGTTCAGGGCACTCAGTTGCCCTTAGCGTGGGAAAGTGCCCCTAAAGACGGACAAATTAACAATGATCGACGACAGGAGGATGCAGAAGGCAATGGGAACCACAGCATTAAAGATACGTAATGCATATCCACACCCGACATATGGCCCGTGACTGAAAAAGTGTCGTGATCTCTCCACCGGCAAGAGATTCCGGCCTAATACCACATTCGGATCTCCGGGAGGGGACTGCCAAGGAGAAGGTGACCGTGAGAAAAAAACTGAATAACCAACGAAAAGATAACGTTCTTAGAGACGGGACGTGGAACGTCAGAAGTTTGAATGTGCTAGGGAAGTTAGAAAATCTGAAAAGGAAATGATAAGGCTCGATCAGGATACAGTGGATTTAGTGAAATGAAAGGGAAAGAAGACAAAGATTTCTGGTCAGATGAGTATAGGGCAATTTCAACAGCAGCAGAAAACGGTAAACGTAGGAGGATTCGTTATGAATAGAATGGTAGGAGAGAGAGTGAGTTATTGTGAACAGAGAGGGTTGTTTTCATTACAACTGACAACAAAACAACACCGACAACAATAGTACAGATATAAATGTCAACGTCGCAAGCAGAAGATGAAGAGACAGAGAGAGTATACGAGGATATTGAACGGGTAATCCAGTACGTGAAAGGATTTAAAAACAATAAAGTCATGAGATACTGGAATGCAGATGTAGAGGAAGGAGTAGAAGAAAGGATTACGGCAGAATATGAGCTTGGTAGTAGCAATGAGAGAGAAGAAAGAGTTCTGCAATAAATTTCAGCTAGTAATAGCGAATATTTTGTTCAATAATCACAACAGGAGGAGGTATAGTTGGAAAAGGCAGGGAGATACTGGAAAATTTCTGTTAATTACAGCATGATTAGCCGGCTGGGATGGGGGAGCGGTTCTAGGCGCTACAGTCTGGAACCGCTCGACCGCTACGGTCGCAGGTTCGAATCCTGCCTCGGGCATGGATGTGTGTGATGTCCTTAGGTTAGTTAGGCTTAAGTAGTTCTAAGTTCTAGGGGACTGATGACCTCAGAAGTTAAGTCCCATAGTGCTCAGAGCCATTTGAACCATTTTGAACAGCATGGTCAGACAGAGACTCAAAAATCAGATATTGGATCGTAAGGAATACCCAGGGACAATACAGAATCAGATCACAATTTCACAATTTAGAAATGATGAACAGTAGGCTGAAGCTTAAGGGAGTAGTCAGGAAGAATCAATGAGCAAAGAAGTGGGATACGGAAGTGCCAAGGAATAAGGAGATGCAGTTCTCTGAGGCTATAGATGCTGCGATAAGGAATAGCTCAGTAGGCATTTCGTTCGAAGAAGAATGGCCACCTCTAGAAAGGGCAATCACACAAGTTGGAAAGAAAATATTTCAGATAGTCGATGAAAGAAGTAAGTAGAACAATGTTCAGAGAGACACAAGAATTAAAAATACAGAAAAGGTACAGAGCTTTACTTTGCTAGCTTTCGGAATGGAATTCCTCTCTCAAGCTGTAGGAGAAACATACATAAAAATGCACACACACACACACACACACACACACACACACACACACACACACACACACACACACACTCTTACACACTTACTCACATGCACACGTCTGTCTCTCAGCATTTGACTGCCAGCCCTTTTCTCGCTCATGGTGAGTGTATGGGGTGAGGTGTGTGTGCAGAGTGGGGTGGGCTGAGGGATGGTTAGAGGTGGGAGGGAGGGAGTAGTTAGGGGGAAGTGTCTAGCGGCTCGTTGGAGATTAGGGAGCCATTCGTGGGCTAGCTATGGGCGCAGGTAGAGGGGGCATGGCTGATCACTTGATTTCACAGGCTAGGGCGTGAGAAGACAGCACACAACAGAAATTTCAGTCCTATTCAAAGGCCACACATTCAGCCCCACCTTCCAGGTTTAACCATATTGGACTTGTGAATGACCTACTCTCCTACTCCCATTTCCTACAGTGGATACCATTCTTTGCCACCGACCCCTACAAGCAAATCTAGTCCAGCCATAACATCGAACCCTACCTGTCCCGATTCGTACCACCATCCAAACTTGACCCTCCCATACTTCTGCCTAACCATCCCCTAGTCATCTTCCAGAAATTCCTAACGTCCAACCTGGTCTCACCATCCTTTCCCCGGTCCCTACCTAAGAACAATAACTTTTCAGCAGAAGAAAGAACTGCCCTACACAACCTAAAATGTATCCTGACCTGATCATCCTCCCAGAAGACAAAGGTTTCACCCCTGTTGTGATGAACTGGAGTGACTATCTAGCAAAAGGCCTCCACCAGCTGTCTGACACCTCCACCTACAAGCTCTGCCAAAGTGACCCCATGTCTGAAATCCAACATAACTTCCAATCCCTGCTGAAATCCTTAGGCCCTTCTCAGAACCTCTTCCCTGAATCCATCTCCCTGCTCACCCCAACAAAATCCACAAACCTAACAATCCTGGACACTCCACAGTGGCTGGTTATAGTGGCACCATTGAAAGAATCTCGGCCTTTGTTGACCAACACTTGCAACAAATTGTCCAAAACCTACCTCCCATGTTAAAGAACCAACCACTTTCTGCACTGGCTCCCCATCATCCCAACTCGTCCCTGTAAGTTCAAGCTCCTTATACACCAACATCCCCCATGCCTATGGCGTTGCTGCAATTACACACTACCTCTCCCACAGCCTTGCCAATTACACACCCACCACTTCATTCCTCGTACATCTAACAAACTACATCGAAACCTTTGAAGGAAAGGTTTACAAATTCGTGGAACAGCCATGGGCATCCACATGACACCCTCTCAAGCCAACTTCTCTTCAGAATACCTGGAGGAAACATTCCTAGGTTCCCAAAACCTCAAACCCCTGGTCTGGTTAAGGTTTATTGATGACTTTATAATCTGGACCCAAGGCCAGGACACCTTATTTGCACTCCTCCACAACCTCAATACCGTCTTTCCCATCCACTTCACCTGGCTCTCCTCCACCTTTCATGCCACTTTCCTAGATGTCAATCTCCTGCTTTCATATGGTTCCATCCACACATCAGTTCACATCAGACCCACCTTCCACACCAAAATATCCCCCCCCCCCCTACAGCTTGGTCATCTGTGGCAGATACATCTGTAGTGATGAGACCGTCCTCGCCCAGTATGCTGAAAACCTCACAAAGGCCTTCACAGACAGGCAGTAACCCCCCAGACCTAATACACAAACAGATTCCCTGTGCCATATCCCCATACACACCTGATACGTCTATTCCAGGAACAAACCACAACAAAGTGCCCCACTTGTCACTCTTTATCACCCAGAACTGAAACGACTGAACCACATCCTTCATCAGGGCTTTGATTATCTTCATGCCCTGAAATGAGGGAAATCCTACCCAAGATACTTCCATCTCCTCCCAAAGCAGTGTTCCGCCTCCCACCCAACCCCCACAACATCCTAGTCCATCTCCATGCCACTCCCACATACAATCCCCTGCCTTGTGGAAGATCAAGATGCAAGACCTGCCCAATATACCCACTCAGCACATCCTACTCCTACCCAATCACAGGCTTATCCTATCCTATCAGAGGCTAGGCCACCTGTGAAAGCACAGATGGGAGCTATCCTTACAGCATATCCTTCACTCTCTTAACCTCACTGGCCTAAACCAAAGGTAACTCGCTGTCCCCGCACCAAATAGTGTGTTTGTTTGTTCGTGTCACCTAGTTGTATGCTGCCATCTCACACCCTAGTCTGTGAGATCGGGCGCGCAGCCTTCAGCCACATGCCCCCTCTGCTTGCAGCCCTAGCTGGCTCACAGACAGCTCCCAAATCTCCCACCAGCCACTAAACGCTTCCCCCAGAGCCCTCCTTGCCTCCCACCTCTCTCCATCCCTCACCCAACCCCACATTGCACACCCACTTCACCCTAGTACATTCACCGAGGGCCAGGAAGTAGGAAGTTGGTAGTCGTATGAGTCGAATGTAGGGAGACAGGTGTGTGTGTGTGTGTGTTTCTCCCACAGCTTGAGAAAGGAATTCCTTTCCGAAAGCTAGCAAAGTAAAGCTTTGTACCTTCTGTATCTGTTGACGATGCAGTGCTTCTGCCTTTAGGTGAATCGTCTCCTTCATTCCTAAATAATTCGTTATTCTCAAAGAGAACTTCCCATGCATCAAAATAAAAGTCACTTAGGAACCAAACAAATAGAAAGTGTAGGCATACTAAGGCGAAATGGTTGCATGAAAAATGTGAAAAAATCGAAAAAGAAATGATTGCTGGGAGGACTGACTTAGCTTATAGACAAGTCAAAACAACCTGCAGTGGAATTAAAAGTAAGGGTGGTGACATTAAGAAAGCAATGGGAACTCGAAAGTTAAATGCAAAGGAGAGAGGGGATAGGCTGATAAATTACACTGAAGGCCTCTATGAAGGAGGAGACTTGCAATAGGGAGAGCAAGTAATATACAACATGTACAACAGTCAAGAGAGAAAAATAAGAGTGGAAGAACAAGAACGAAGTGCACAGATTAAAAAAGGTGTACGACAGGGATATAGTCTTTCACCTTTACTGTTCAACGTGTACATCGAAGAAGCAAGGATGGAAATTACAGAAAGGTTCAAGAGAGGAATTAAATTTTAAGGTGAAACGATATCAACGATAAGTTTTGCTGATGAAATTGCTATCCTGAGTGAAAATTAAGAAGAATTAAATGATCTGCTGAATGGTATGAACAGTCTAATGAGCACAGAATATGGTCTGAGAGTAACTCGAAGAAAGACGAAAATAATGAAAAGTATAATAAATATGAACAACAAGAATCTTAATATCAGAATTGATAATCACGTAGTAGACGAAGTTATGGAATCCTGCTACCTAGGAAGCAAAATAACCAGTGACGGATGGAGGAAAGAGGACGTCGAGAGCAGACCAGCGCTGACAGAAAGGGCATTCCTGACAAAGAGAAGTCCATTAGTATCAAAATGTTCAAATGTGTGTGAATTCCTAAGGGACCTAACAGCTGAGGTCGTCGGTCCCTAGACTTACACACTACTTAAACTAACTTACGCTAAGTACAACACCCACACCCATGCCCGAGGAAAGACTCGAAGCTCCGGCGAGAGGGGCCCCGCTATTCGTGACATGGCGCCTCTAACCACGCGGCCACTCCGCGCTGCCATTTGTAGCAAACTTAGGCCTTAATTTGAGGAAGAAATTTCTGAGAATGTACGTTTTGGGCACAGCATTGTTTGGTAGTGAAATATGGACTGAGGGAAAACCGGAAAAGAAAAGAATCAGGGCATTTGAGATGTGTTGCTGGTGCTACAGAACAATGTTAAAAATTAGGTAAAATCAAAGGGATCTCCAGAGAATCGGCGAGGAAAGGAATACATGGAAAACACTGACAAGAAGAAGGGATAAGATGATAGAACATCTACTAAGATATCACGGGATAACTTCTATGGTACTAGGGGGAATTCGTGGTCGGCTGCAGGAGAACAGTCAGAAGAACGATGACTCAAAAGAAAAAAAATATGTACTAACCTATATTACTAAACACCTGAAAGATGAAACGTATACTTGACCCCAATTACATATTGCCATCTAACGGTTTCTAGGGGCAAAAAATTTGATTTCCGGCATTTCGTACAATTATTGGCCAAATTTAAAAATATTAAATGCTGTCATAATCTCGTCATTAAGAAGTATAAACTTACGCCAGAAATTTAACACAGTAAGTGAAGTATTGAAGTTAGAAACTTTGCATACGTATTGAGATGGTATAACTTACGCTGCGTATACTACCCACAATAGTTTCATCCAGTATTTGAGAATGAGGGCATATTACCCACAATATATTTATTCAGTATTTGAGAATGATAGCACTTTGCGACCTCTAATAATCTTTACATATATTTTCTCACTGATACACCCAAAAATTATGAAAGGAAATAGTTTACATCTTACTACATTTGAGATATTCGTGCAGTAAAAATTCAGAATTAAATATGACGCTTTAATGTATTAATTACTTACTACTAACTCAATTCGCAATACATTTTACACTCAATCTGCATTCAAAATTATATTTTCGTGCCACTCATAGTTCAGGAGATATGAAGTCATAAACGTGATGGATCAATTCTTTAAATAATCAGTGATACTTTACAGTACAGTGAAATCAGATCAACGAAGTACAACTTGTTACTAATTTCACTTATTACGCTCATTGTTATAAAAAGGGAAAGTGAGTTTCTTGGTTGACTAAAAAGTGTATCATTCAACAGTCATCAAATCAGTGAAATACTAGCCGCGAAGGAAATATTTGTGTGGAAGAGTTTTTTTACTTGAATATAAGTATCTCGCGTTCCTGTTGTCTGAACTGTAGCTATGGGGAAAGTGAAATGTATGTCATATCATAATTATTGTAAAAATGCAATGTACAATGTATGCGTTCGGAGATATTGTATTAAATTAATTGCTTCTTTGTATATCAGTCTTAGGCTGAATTAACTGATTGAAATTCCTAGACGGAGGATCACGATTCGAATCGCGTCAGCATGTATCTTCAAAAGTAGTTATCTTTCTTTCTTTTTTATTTATTTTTTGGCTCATCTGTTTTCTGACTTTCTGATTGGTTTGGGGTTTGATGTGGCCGCCACGAATTCCTCTCCTGTGCCAACCTCTCATCTAAGAGCGACACTTGGAACCTACGTTCTCAGTTATTTGCTGGATGTATTCCAATCTCTTCTTCCTCTACAATTTTGACCCACTACAGCTCCATCTAGTACCATGGAAGTCATTCCCTGATTTCTTAGCAGATGTCCTATCACCCTGTCCCTTCTTCTTGTCATTGTTTTCTTTATACTTCCTCTCCTCTCCGATTCTGTGCAGAACCTCCTCATCCCTTACATTATGAATCCACGTAATTTTCAGTGTTATTTTGTAGCACCACATCTCAAATTCTTTGATTTTCTTCTGTTCCGATTTTCCTACAGTCCATGTTTCACTACCATACATACAGTGCTGTGCTCCAAGTGCACAATCTCAAAAGTTTCTTCCTCAAATTAAGGTCTATGTTTGATACTAGTAGAGTTCTCTTGGACAGGAATGGCCTTTTTTTCACTGCTAATCTGCTTTTGACGTCCTTCTTCCTCCGTCGGTCACTGGTTATTTTGTTGCCTAGGTAGCAGAATTCCTTAACTTCATCTATTTCCTGACCATCAGTCCTGATGTGAAGTTGCTCGATGTTCTCATTTCTGCTTCCTGTCATTACTTCCGTCTTTCCTAGCTTTACTCTCAATCAGTATTCTGTACTCATTAGACTGTTAATTCCACTCAGCAGATTCCGGAATTCTTCTTCACTTTCAGTAAAGATAGCACTGTCATCAGCGAGGCTAATCATTGGTATCCTTTCACTCCTTTCCCCTTGAATTTTAATTCCACTTTTGAAGTACAGATTGAACAATATGGGCGAAAGACTACATTCCTGTCTTACACCCTTTTTAATTCGAGCGCTTCGTTCTTGATCGTCCACTCTTGTTATTCCCTCTTGAATCTCGTACTATTGTAGAATACCCATCTCAACCTATAATTTAGCCTTATTTTTTTCAGAATTTCCAACGTCTTGGACCATTTTTCATTGTCGAACGGTTTCTCTAGATCGACAAATCCTATGAACGTGTCTTGCTTCCATTATTAATCACAACGTCGGAACTGCTTCTCTGGTGCCTTTACCTTAGCTAAAGCCAAACTGATCGCCATCTAACCCATCCTCAATTTTCTTTTCCATTCTTTTGTATATTGTTCTTGTCATGAAAGTGGATGCATAAGCTGCTAAGACGATTGTGTGATAATTCTCCCATTTGTCAGCTCTTGCAGTTTTCGGAATCGTGTCGATGATATTTTTACGAAAGTCAGATGGCATATCGCCAGTCTCATACACTCTGCACACCAACGTGAATTGTCGTTTTGATGCCACTTCCTCCGATGATTTCTGAAATTGTGATGGAATGTTATCTACACGTTCTGCCTTATTTTACATTAAGTCTTCCAAAGCTGTTTTAAATTCTGATTCTAATACTGGACCCCTATTTCTTCTACATCAATTCCTTTTTTTTCTTCTATCATATTAGACAAATCTTCCCCCTCATAGAGGCATTCAATGTACTCTTTCCATCTATCTGCTCTCTGCTCTGCATTTAACACTGGAATTCCCGTTGCACTCTTAATGTTACGTCTTTTGCTTTTAATTTCACCGAGAGTTCTTTTGATTTTTCTGTATGCTGAGTCAGTCCTTCCGACAATAACTTCTTTTTGACTTCCTCACATGTTTCATGTAGCCATTTAGCCTTAGTTTTCCTGCACTCCCTATTTATATCTTTCCTCAGCGACTTGTATTTCTGTATTCCTGAATTTCCCTGATAATTTTTTTGCTTTCTTCTTTCATCGCTCAACTGAAGTATTTCTTCTGTCATCCGTGGTTTCTTCCTATGTTTTTCTTTCCAAATTCTGTGATTGCCTTTGTTAGAGATGTCCATTCCTCTCCAACTGAACGGCATACTAAGCTTTCCCTTACTGCATTATCTATGCCTTAGACAGCTTGAAGCGTATCTCTTCATTCCTCAGTACTTTCGTATCCCAGCTGTTCGCTCATTGGTTCTTCCTGACCAATCTCTTAAACTTGGCCTACTCTTCATCACTGCTTAACTGTGATCTGAGTCTAAATTAGCTCCTAGGTACCCCTTACAAAGCAATATCTGATTTCGGAATCTAACTGAAATTTTCCCGTATCTCCTGGCCTTTCTAAGGTCTACCACCGCCCCTTGTGATTCTTGAACAGAGGATTCGCTATTACCAGCAGAAATTTATTAATCCTAGTACCAAGTCCATATTCTCCCATAACTCTTTCTTCTAATCCTTCCAATGCTACAGCTTTCCAGTCCCCCATGACTATTAGATTTTCATCTCCCTTTGCGTACTGAATTAACTGTTCGGTATCTTCATATACATTCTCTACCTCTTCATCTTCAGCTTCCGTTCTATGTAATGTTGATCCGATATGAATGTTGATGGGGTGTGATACTTCACAGGTGGAACTGGACAGAAACTGTTCACGCCGCCAACCCATGAAGTTCGCCCCGAACGGTTTTGTAAGTTGCGGGCACCTGGGGACCTCCTTCTAGTTCGAGATCCGTGTTGCTAGTTGGTGCCGAACGCTACATCGAGTTGTTGATAGCTAACCTTACCGACAAACATTCAACGTACATAGATCAAGCCAGTATCGAGCCTTTACTTACAGTTTGCCACTGCTGCCAAAAGTTGTCAACAGTGAATCAGCTCTTCGGCAACAAGTTGAGTAAAATATATTTGTTTAAAATGCACTCGTATCATGTTATCTTTTGCTCGCCTGTCTAGATTCATGCAGGGACAGATCCCCTTGGCCATCTTCCACCCATCTATCATTAGCAATGAGTACATAACATTTTGCTTCTTGGAACGTTGCCGTCTCGGATCATAACATAAAGCCCCTTCACTGTCTATCTTGTACATGTTAAAAAGAAGAAAGAAGTAAGATCAGAGTTTAATGTTCAGTCGACAGCGAGGTAATTCGAGACCGATTTCAAGCTCGGATTTTCGAAAGGATAGGGAAGAAAATCGGCCGAACCCTTTTTCAAATGAACCACGACGACATTGGCTGCAGCGGTTTAGGGAATTCACGGAAAACCCAAATCTGGATCGTTCAGTGACGGAACCGTCGTCCTATCGAATGCGAGTCCACGGTGCTAATTGTTCAAATGGCTCTGAGCACTATGGGACTTAACATCAAAGATCATCAGTCCCATGGAACGTAGAACTACTTAAACCTAACTACCCTAAGGACATCACACACATCCATGCCCGAAGCAGGTTTCGAACCTGCGAACGTAGCTGTCGCGCGTTTCCAGGCTGTAGCGCCTAGAACCGCTCGCCCACCCCGGCTAGCCACAGTGCTAAATCCTAGCAGTCTTTAGAGGAAGCCTTTCATAATCCTGCAATGGATGTCAAATGGTTGATGATGGTCCATCACGTACGTGGTTGCTGGCAGTATTACACAAGCTCTTGCCGATGTAATGTAGTTGTAAATAGCACGTTTCAATAAGTTTACCGAGCAAAGTATTAGTCGCTCCCATAAAAGAGCACACACTCGTCTCTTTGGAGCGCTGTAGATAGTGCACAACTGGCACCAAGCGCTCATGTGACTCTCCGTCGCTGACGTAAATGATAATGTAGTGGTAGGAACGTAGCCGTCAGTTGTATGCAATCAGCGCAGTGAAATTGGTCAACGTGGGTATCTGAACGAAGTCGTCCGACTACTTGGTGTATTAACGCGGTTTGACCAGCGTATCTACAATGAGTGATGTTCCACTGTAAACTACGTACTACGGCATAAGAACAGTGAACTTAAAATGATCTTAACCGAGAGGAACCGGAGACGATTGTTACTCTGTCATGGGCAATCAGTTTCAAACCCGACAGGTTTCTAAGCAAACACTGTGAAGAGAGCTGCATGCAGTGGAGCAAGTTAACTCGTATAAAGCCATCACTCATAGCGGCATACAAAGCTGCAACGGGCCAAACTATACAGAATCTGGATGCTTCTCACGTGGTCTGACGTGTCGCAATTTTGCCTCTTTTCAAATAATGTCAGACGTCGTGTGCACTGACTGCCAATGAAACGTTTAACCCTAAGTGTGTGGAGGGTGTATTTCAAGCCTGAAGTAGTTCTGTTATGTTCTGGCTTTTGTCCATACCTTGACTTGAGCGCTGTTGCTCAGGTTAGCGTGTACATGAACGAGTACGTTTATTTCAACATTCTCGGTGACGAAGTGTTGCTTCTTCTTTATCTTCGTGATAAGAGTGCTGTTGACAGTCTCCTCCTCCAGGATGAGAAAGGCAGTGTGCCATCGGGGTTTCACGGGAACGTTCCTGGTCTGACGAATATTCAGACGCCATGTTCAACCTCGGCCAGCGCACTAACCACGCGACCTTAGTCCAGTAGAAAACGTGCAGACTATTTGCAACAGGGGGTGAAAGGGAGAAACGAACATTCCCATAATTGGTAGCTCTGTGGGATCTAATCATCGGTGAGTATTTTCAGATGGGTATGACATAGCTGAAGAAACTTGTGGTCTCTCTTCCTTGCCGAACTGATGGCCTTATCGAGGCTAGTGGCAAGGTGGTAAAAGCGTAATATTTCTTGAGCCTGACTTACCTTCGGTCAGATGTACTTACCTAGTCCTTGGGGGATAGCGAAAGGTAAAGATGAAAGCTAATGAAAGTCGCAATCTTGATAACTTAGTACTTACGTTCGCTTCACAACTGGATCATTCTCATTACCGTAAGAGAGTGGTTTCATAAGTCTGGAAAAAAAAGCAAGAAAATATGTTTGCTTCATGAACAAATCACCATACTTCTCGATATAGTTTCCTTTGAGGGACATAAACTTGGTCCAGCAATCCCCCAGCTTTTTAATTCTATCGGAATAATAATTCTTGTCAAACTCTGCAAAATACTCGTTGACTGTATCTGCCACTTCTTCATTAGATGGAAATTTCTTCCCAGTATACCAAAACTTCAAGTTAGGGAAAAGGAAGAAGTCACTTTGACTAAACTTGGTGAATAGAGTGGATGAGGAATCAACTGAAAGCTCAGTTCAAGCACTTTCGGCTGATATGTGGGATGGTGCATTATCGTGGTTAAAGAGCACGTTTTTGTGTGTCAAATGTGGTCGTTTTTCAGCCAAAGAAAGCTATAAAACTATCTAGCGGTGATGCATAATAGGGTACAGTTATGGTTCAGTCTTATTCCAAGCGATCTATGAAATTTAATCCTTGGAAATATCAGAAAACAGTGGTCATCACGATACCAACTTAGAAAATGGCCTTTGCTTTCTTTGATGCACGTTCATCAGAGCTTTCCCTTCGTTTTGACTGGCGTCTCGCCTTTGGTATGTAGTGATGGATCCAGGTTTCATTAACAGGTCACAAATTGGCGCAAAATTCTTGCGGACTGCAGTTAAACATCGCGTGCTTTTGGTCGACTGCGAGCAATCGCTGCACCCACCCCGCACACAGCTTTTTCATATTCAATCCTCCGCGCAGGATATTCTGCCCTCGCTCGTTGACCTGCATACAGTCTCAGCAATCTCTTATTCTGCAGTCTTGCCTTACTACATATTGGATTCTGTCAGTGGTTTGCTTTGTGGTGATCTCAATGGGATGGCCGGAGCGCTCTTCGTTTTCGATGCTTGCTCGACCACGTTTAAATTCGTGAATCCAAAAGTAAATGATCTTCAATTACCGTGCAGACTCTGCGTGAATTTAATCGATTTTGATTCCTGCGGCAGTCCAGCCTTTCAAATGAAAACTTTCCATTTTAAATCGCAGTCGACACATTTACGAATTCACACAGCTGTCAGCGATTAACTGTACACTGTACAGTGTTATGTTCTTTATACGATCATTGGAATAATCAAGCTTACTGATCAATAAAGTGCACCAAAAATGTTTCATTCCTTCAAGGAAATTTATCAGACATGTGAAACCACCCTCGTAACCTCACGCTGTTACAGTGGTGGACGTCCCTGTTTTGGTCTCTGTTACTTACGACCCACGTCCGGCACCGCAGAGGTACGCCGGCGTTCGCGCAGCCACGATGGTAACGAGACGAGGTGCTAAGCTACGCTTTCCTAGTGCGGAAATTTATCGCGGCCTGCTGCGGAATACGCTTGCGTCTTCTGCTCTCCTACGCGGGCCACAGGACGCTGCCCGAAACGTTTTCCTAGGCTCTGCGCGGTGCGCATTAGAACCTAAAAAATGGAAGTAGGTTTTTTAATAATTTGACAACCGTTCGTGATAGAATGATACGACAACTACCTTCTGACACATTTTGTTTAATTCAATGAAAATATTCTGCTATTGAAATAAATATTTAAGCTTTTAAGAGAAGATGGTTTTCCGCACTGCTCAATATTTATCAGCCGTATCTGCTAAACTACGTGGCGTACAATAATATAGTTTTGTAGTTGACTTCAGTAGTAAATGTCGACAA
The DNA here is from genome assembly GCF_023897955.1 of Schistocerca gregaria. Taxonomy (NCBI): domain Eukaryota; kingdom Metazoa; phylum Arthropoda; class Insecta; order Orthoptera; family Acrididae; genus Schistocerca; species Schistocerca gregaria. The sequence continues at coordinate 603,235,647 of NC_064921.1, read as the reverse complement.
CGTGGGCAAATTTTCTGGCCAGCGGAGTAAGTAACAATGAAGTAATAAATTAAAATGTCACGAATGACGCGTAATTTAAAAAGAAAAAAACGAACATGTGAAATGCAGTTTCCCTTTACGCTTTCTTGTGGGGGGACAAAGGAGAAAAAGTTTCGGAAACGTTCGCATTTATTTTTACAGTTTGTTGGAAGTCTGCGGATGCTACCCTGTGGGTAGCACGAGAGCAGTGTTGTGTGGTTCATTGGCTCGACGACAGTTTCAGTGGGCTGCGAGGAACATTTTGCTATTGTAGGCGCGGTGCAGTGCGGCGCGTCAGTGATTAGCAAGGCGACACATGCGGTGCAGCGAGAGACATAAAAACCTTTTCATTTTGGCACTCCGAAAGGGCGTGCAAGTTAGGGAAGAGTTCTCAGGAAACGGTAAGCAGTGACGCGGGTATTGTAACATCGTAAAGAAGAGCAAGCGTGTAGCAGCTTAGTAACAAAACAGTTGTTCGACAATGCGGAGGAATGCCAGTTCCCACTGCCTTATAATGCAGACGTATCGGAAACTATTAAACTGCTCAAGGACAACACGATACCCTTGGTAGGTGCCGGCCGCGGTGGCCGAGCGGTTGTAGACGCTTGAGTCCGGAACCACGCGGCTGCTACGACCCCAGGTTCGAATCCTGCCTCGGGAATGGATGTGTGTGAAGTCCTTAGGTTAGATAGGTTTAAGTAGTTCTAAGTTCTAGGGGACTGATGACTTCAGATGTTAAGTCATATAGTGCTTAGAGCCATTTCAACCTTTTGAACCTTGGTAGGTTTCACCGGTTACGCCAAAGCTGAGAGATTCATTGTGACAAGCGGGTTCACTGACTACTTCAATGGGTGCTATTTCAATCGTTGTTAATAGTAGTGATCACAGAACGACATACAACTCATTACAACTGTGGTTAAAGGTCACTATAAACATACTGTATTTATAAATGTATTATATCAAATGGTTCTGAGCACTATGCGACTTAACATCTGAGGTCATCAGTCCCCTAGAACTCAGAACTACTGAACCTAACTAACCTAAGGATATCACAGACATCCATGCCCGACGCAGGATTCCAACCTGCGACCGCAGCGGTCGCGCGGTTCCAGACTGAAGCGCCTAGAACCGCTCGGGCACATCGGCCGGCTGTAAATGTGTTACATTGGACATAAACAAAGACATTTCTTCTTACATGTTTCATTCATTTTCTGTTGGCCTTCTGTCCAAGTTAACTCCTTCCGCCTCGTACTTTTTCAACTCGACGTCAGCCATGTTCCACAAAATATGCTATTTGAATACCAACTCAATAAGCTACTCAGCCTGTGAGGCAGGGAAGCGGTCAGCCGATATTTCTGGTAAATGTGTCAGATTAAATCGGAAGAATCTTGCTCCCGTGCGTGCCAAACGAATACCGCAGCGAGCGAGCAGACCGCTGCGGCGTGCTGGACAGACTCCTTTCGAAGCACGCAAGTGTTTCCCGCGAGTAGATCCGCAGCGGAACTCCGCTGCCTGCAGCCTAGGAAGTACTGTCTAGTATGTTGCATCGTGCGAATGGGGAGCGCGGTCTCGCACGCGTTTTACACAGCACGTTGCGAGGAATTCCCGCGGCCAGGTAGACTTAGCTCGCCCAGGTGACGGCGGCGTGGCTGCCGCTGGCTGGCCACGGCTCGCTGCCGCTACGTGACGGCGGCCGCGGCGCAGATCTTTGCCTCCGTGCGCGCATGCACATAAGGCACAACACGACACGCCGTCAGCACAGATACACGTGTCCCAATATCTGCCCATGCTGCCCTAGTAAATCGGCGACCTTTACGATCCTTTTCTGTTCCTGTACCTATAGGTTTCTCATTCGTTCATACTGCCACAATGAACCCTCGTCGACCAGCACTTTAATACGGCTCGTTAGTTTGCTGTCCGAGAAGGCACAAAGAAGAGCAGCGCGGTTTGTTACGTATTATTTAGCAAGCGCGAATGCGCCACGGAGATGCTCAGTCATCTACCAGGCGCAGACGCTTCAAGAGAAGTGTTCGGCATTACGGTGTTCCGAGAGCGTATGTTCCTAGAAGGTTCAACCAACGTATTGCTTTCTCCTTCATACACCTCGCGAAAAGACCATGGGAGTAAAATTACAGGGATTCGCGATCTCACAGGTTTATTAACAATTTAGCCGCATATTATTGGGGGACAATTAAAAAGTCGACATAAAGTTAAAAGAACGCAGATTACAATTCGTTGCGTACTTAAAATCACTGGAGTCAAACACAAGGTAAATGTCGGCCACAGCATAAAATTCACACAGAGCGAGTCACTTAAAAAATAAAACTACTGGAAACGACGAAATGCTCACAAAGAAAAAAAAACACTGATAGGGATCTGCCAAGGGACTGGAGGTTGGAGAGAAAGGAAAAAGAGGGGAATGGGATGGGGAGGCGGGAGGATGAGGCAAAAGGGGGCAGGGGGCGCCCCAAGAGGCAGGATATGGGAGACGAAGAGGGAAGACAAGACAGGAAAGAGTGCAGAGAGACTGAAAGGGAGCAAGGGAGAGGGAGGGGGTGTAGGGGGGGGAAGTGACTCAGGGGAAGGGTGGGGGTGGATAGGGAGCCCTGAGGAGTAGGGAGGAGGATGGTTAGGTTAGAGCTGGTAGGAGGGGTAGATGTCATCATCTGTGAGGGGTAGGTGCTGGAAGGTGCGTTGGGAAAGGAGGTGGAAGGTGTGGAGATGGGGAGAGGGCGTGACACAGCGGTAGAGGCGCGGCAATGGGCTGGGGGTGGAGAGGATGGGAGACATCAGGGGGTGAGGGGGATCAAGGCGGCGGCGATAGATAGGGTGCGAATGTGTTCAACGAAAAGGAGAAGGTGGGGGAAGGGGATGAGATCGTAGAGGATGCATGTGGTGGACGGAAGGCAGATATGGAAGGCGAGGTAGAGTGCACGGCACTTGAGGGTTTGGAAGGAGTTATAGCACCTGGGAGGGGCGGGAAATCCAAGCAATGCTGGCATAACAAAGGATAGAGCGGATCAAGGATTTGTAGCTGTGAAGGATGGTGGAAGGATGCAGTCTCCTTGTCCAGCTGGATAGGAGTTTCAGGAAGCGGAGTCTGTTGTGGGCTTTGTGTTGGATGGTAAGGAGATGGAGAGTCAAGGTGAGGCAGAGGTCGCCAGTGAGGCCAAGATATTTGAGGGTAAGTGTGAGGTGGATAGGACGGCCTTAAATGGTGAGGTAGAAATAGTGGATATGGAAGGAGTGGGTGCTGTGGTCTATGATGATCGCCTGGGTCTTGGAGGGGTTGATACGAAGGAACCACTGGTTGCATCAAGTGGTAAACTGGTCAAGGTGGGTTTAGAGGGGATGTTGGGACCGTTGAAGGGCAGGATAAAGGGCTAGGAAGGCGGTATCATCAGACTCCTATTTGACTATCGATTCGCCTGTTTTCATATTAATTCCAGGCTTCTATTAGTATTAGCTTCGACAGACCAAGTGCTTAATATCTGTTTGGTGACCTTACAACATTTTAACTGGATGTACAAATTTTTAAAGAGCCAACTTGAACTCCACCGACAAAATTTCGGTTTCTCAGGGCTATTTTCTGAGTTTCTGGTGCAAGGAATCCGTGGTTTCCATTGATTTACTACAGAGCAATAATGTCACCCCAATTACTTTTGTTTGGAAAACAACAGTGAAAAGCCTATTATGTCATCAGCCAAATGTAAAACACGAAACACATAGAAATACAAATGGTTCAAATGGCTCTGAGGACTATGAGACTTAACAGATGAGATCATCTGTCCCCTAGAACTTAGAACTACTTAAACCTAACTAACCTAAGGACATCACACACATCCATGCCTGAGGCAGGATTCGAACCTGCGGTCGCGCGGTTCCAGACTGTAGCACCTAGAACCGCTCGGGCATAGAAATACAAACAACCTTCTGAGGTTAAAGTTTTATTGTATGTGTTTGATGCCTTTCCATCAGGAGGGAGCTGTCAATTTGACGCCTCACTGTGTGTTGCGGAAGGTACTTTGTGCAAGACCCTCTTTTCCCCCTTTTCTTTGAGTATTGCGGTGGCCTTCTCGTAATTTACTATTATTCTAGTTGCGTTCTTAATTATTTAGTAATCCTCCCTTTTCTTTTGCTGGCTTGTCTTGACTTTTGAAAAGTGTTTCGACAACAACGACATATGCTTAAGTGCTGGGTGAAACCTCTCAAAACATCAGCGACGTTTGGGTCTGTTATTTGCTTAAACTTCCCTTGGGGTCTTGCTGCTTTATTCTGGTGCTGTTATTTGTGTGTCTTCTTCATTTATGTCCCGTGGTAATAGTTGTAATGTTCCTGAGTTTTGTAAAAGGAGCTTTATTTCTTCGTGTGTCGCTTCCTCCACAGTGAAAGAAGCTGTTGTTAGTTGCATTGGAACTGTATGTACTCTGGAAAGTGTGCTATGTTGAACTGTTTCTTCACCTTCTTTAGTGGTGGATATGTTCCTTCTTAGTCTGCTTATACCGATTCATGATGTTGGTTTAATGAGCCTCTTGCCTAGCGGTTTTGTTTATGGTTTCTCGTATACTGTGTTTTCGTTCGTATTGTTGACCACCTTGACTGCAACTCAGTTAAGACCTGAAAATCCCGTACTGAGTCATAGAAACTGGTGGCAATTTAGTAACATAACATAAAAAAGACAGCTGAATGTGTTTCATTTTATTACCTTAACTATCTTTCAGTCGCGCGTAACTGCAGCGTTGGTATGTTGTGAGCAATCCAGGCTGGGGCCACACATTCTAACCCTGTCCTGATTGGGGCGTTTCCGGTATATATCATGGCTGCAATGTTAGCCCCATGTGTCCTGCCCCTAATAATCTTGTGAAGTCTCAGAATATCGTTGTTTTCACGTTCTTTCAATAGATGCAGTGGATCTATAAACGAGGTGAGTATCGCTCAACTCCTCATCAACTATCCATGTTGCTGTGTACCACTTTAACGTACGACCAACACTGCCGGGAAAAGAAACACGACACGTAACCAAGCAATACTTAATGATATCTTGAGTACCAAGAGTGAAGTGAGCGTAACCGTTGTAAAAAAAACAAAAAACAAAAGAAAAAAAGGTTCAAATGGCTCTGAGCACTTTGGGACTTAACTTCTGAGGTCATCAGTCCCCTAGAACGTAGAGCTACTTAAACCTAACTGACCTAAGAACATCACACACATCCATGTCCGAGGCAGGATTGGAACCTGCGACCGTAGTGGTCGCGCTGTTACAGACTGTAGCGCCTAGAACCGCTCGGCCACTCCGACCGGCGTTGTCAACAGTAAGTACCGTGAGTGACTGGGGAAAATTTGTTTCGAAACCAGGCACACAGTGCATACCGTCGACAGTTGCTCCATTGTGCAGATATTTTGAGTGGAACTGGGGCACAAACAGAAATAGCGCTATTAATTCAAAAGAAATGCAACTGCTCTTTAAAGAGCCGCCGGAGGCCGCGGATCCCTCGCACTAAAATGCTCAGAAAATATCCTCGAAAACCATCGAAATATTGTTGTTGGAGGTGAGGTTGAGCTGCATAAACACCGACGGAACGAGGTGACGCAGAGGAAGGGCACTGGACTCGCATTCAGGAGACTGTGCCCACAATCTCCATTCGGCCATCCCTTTTCTTGTTCTATCACGAATGTTTCGCGGAAAGATTGTGCCATGGTTGGCACTGTTCCAATAGTAGCTTAAGTTGGCAGCACTTCCGTCAACTAGCGTAAACCAAATCGTTGACACCCAGGGAGGTTATCTGCGGGGCAGCGAGTAGGAAGTGCAGAAATTACGTAGCGAGGGCAGGTGGGCCGTGCCTGGATGGTGGGCTGTTGCGCCTTTGATCCCGTGAATGCTCTGACAGCAGCTAGTCTGGTGAGTTTCACAAAATTCACTGGGAAACAGCATATCTGATGTAAGTACGTGGTGGTACGGAAGAGTGTGTATATGTGGACTGCTCAAGCGTGTTATGTTAACAGATACTGTCATATTTGCTGGGTTCTGTCCTTGATGGCAGGTAACTGTACTGATTCCACCACCAGACTGTGTTCTTGTGTTTGAAACAAACGGAATGCTTCTACTGACTCTGAAATTCATACATGATATTTTCTGAATCCAAGCTGGGCTCATGTAGTTGAGAGTCGGTTACTTGGATGTGCACTGATACATTCGAGGGGCCACATTTGTAGCGGAAAGAAGTACTGAACGGCTTTGACAATAAGAAAAGTGATTGCCAGTTACAAATCATACAGGTTGATTCTGGTGCCCCTAACGATATCATTTTATTAAATGGCTGGAATAACTTACGGAAGCTAGACAATTGGTCTCATCAATTACGTCAACAATTAGCTGGCAACATTTATTCATCACATATCATTATTGGGTTTGCTCGATTTTCTTCGTTCCACAGTATGCTCTTCTTCCAAGATATTACGAACCATTACATGGCACTCATCCAGCTTCTACGCTTTTTGATTGCCAACGGTCGCTAACATTAAGCCATTCTGCATCAAATGCTGGTAAACAGTTATAAATGGTTACAGTCCATCAAATTCTTTGGTCCTCTTTCTTTTCCAAAATAAATGTTAACCAGAGGCAACAAAATGTCAAACTAGTTGGTTATATTTTCTTACTTCTAAATAAAAATTAAAGGAAGCATTCTCGTCGATCAGAAATAAGTAATTTAAATACCAAGCTGCAAAAGTGATAAGGAAGTCTTATGGCGAAACGGGAGAGTAAGAACAGTACACACGGTCTGATGAGCCACCTCAAACCACATTTGTGTCCATAGATATCGTAAATTTGAACAATACCATACCTATAGATGATGAGGAGAGCGAGCCCTGTGAAAAACACGAGTTACGCTCTGATCGCAATGGTATGCTCTAGTCTTATTTGCAATCCAGGCAGTAGTTTTATTAAACATCTGATGTTGTATTTTCTTTTTGTATTTATTATTTCATTTCGAACTGCTATTACCAAACTGTGAATGAGTTCAATGTAAGATCCGATAAATAACATCTTGCAGGTATTGTCTTAACTATTCGTGACTCTTCTTTCGTTCCAAGAATGTTGTATTAAAACTTTACATTTTATTTGCCTTCAGTTGACGAAAATTGAACCAGAGCAGCTTCTGATTTGTTATTACAAAGTAGCATTCTTCCCTCCTGTATTTCGTATGACTTCACCGTCATCAATAAATATTCAAGGAACTTCAAACTAGACTGGCGATATTTCTCATATTATCTTTGCACACTTTACTAATTTTTTCTAATTTTAATTTTGTGACATTGCGATTCTAAATCATTTTTTTCTACTATTTTAAAAAGTCCCTTCATCGCTGCATAATCTGATATTTTTCTAATATCTTATATTTCAGCGTGCTATTGAAGCATAGAAGTTCTATGGAAGCGTTTTATTCCGATTGGATCGGTGAATTATGTTATTCTTTGTCGCTGTGCAGCCGAGAAATATTTCAGACTGTTCAGGCCTTCAGTATATGTTTTCCATATACTGTAAGACACTGTGTAACGCCATAGAGGTTATTATTTTTATCATCTTTATATGTCTTAAGTTGTGTCGTGTCTGTGTATGGGACTTAAAACAAAATTTCCAACGTGACCTAATAAAATTACAATAGTCATGACAGATCTCGCTGCTTGGAGTTCAACAGCTCAAGCAAATGAATTGTGATTGTCTATAACACTATGTGGCTAATCCGGTTCATGCTTTGTGCTGCATGGTTACAACTAAAGGTTAGCTACTTATGGCTTCCAGGAGAAACAAATATTTCAACAATTTAGATTTCTGTCATCATCTACTCATTAAGAAGTATAATCTTTCGTTAAAGATTTAACACAGTAAGACAAGTATTAAACCTAGAAACTGCGTGGTGTCTTGAGGCAGAATAACTCACCCAGTGCAAATGCCCAGACTACATTCTTCCAGAATTTGAGAATGAGGACACCTAGTGGCTTGCAACAGACTGTACACATAATTGTTAACTTTTACAGACTTTACGCATAATTGTAAACTTTTACTATACTTTTTCTCGCTGATTGTCTCCAGAAAGCGAAGAAAGGAGAAAAACTTATAGTTTAGTAAGCTTTCGCTGTTAATTCAGTATGACAAATGTGGTTACTGTTGTCAGAGAGGTACCTTACCTAGGTTATAATCAGGATTCATGCACCCGGTTTTGAAATAAGTCAAAATAAGAGAAGAGCCCCATAAAATGCACAGAACAGTAAAGTTAGCATATTTCATCTGAGTGTTAAAGGATTGAGTAATAAGGTAGGAGGGACTCTTATCTGTTTAGAAAATTTAGGGAGCTCAGAAGAAAGAGACATCCTGTTACCATCTAAGCACTGCATAACCGCAAGATTATGTAAGTTACATGTAAAAGATTACACTCTATCAGCTTATTCATTCAAAACTAAAATGGGAAATTGAGGTGTTGTTACACAAAAAAAAAAATGGCTCTGAACACTATGGGACTCAACTGCTGTGGTCATTAGTCACCTAGAACTTAGAACTACTTAAACCTAACTAACCTAAGGACATCACACACATCCATGCCCGAGGCAGGATTCGAACCTGCGACCGTAGCAGTCGCACGGTTCCGGACTGCGCGCGTAGAACCGCGAGACCACCGCGGCCGGCTGTTGTTACACATATTAAGACAGAACACAAGTTCAAAACACTGAGAAAAGTAGGTTTTGTATTGATCAGCACATAGAAGTATGTGCTTATGAATTAATACTGAAAATTAGTTCACTTTCAATTGTAACTCTGTATGCATGTTTCCACTGGAAAATTTTGAACGGTCTGTAACGACTCTGGATTCCTTACTATGCTGTCTGTCAGAAGCAGCAAGCATTTAATATTCTATGATGACTTCAGTGTAGATTTTCTAATGGATGCTGATAAGAAAAATAACCTGGAAACCTTATTTGGATCCTACAGTTTGATCTCTGTAACTAACTTCCAACAAGGGCAGGTAATGGTGGTAGGACACTAGTTGATAATGTTTTCTTTGGTGAAGTTCAAAGCAAAAAATTAACTGTTTACATAGTAACAAATGCTATCTCTGATCATGATGCTCAGTTGGTTAGGACAAATAACATAATGGCTTACGCCTTACAGCATAGATACTCCTCAGTGGAAATCAGAACAATTAGTGACTCCAGGATAAATGTTTTTGAGAATAGTTTACAAAAGATGACCTGGAATGAAATTTATAATGGTCCGAATGCCTACGTGAAATTTAATGTATTCCATGATAAATTCATGTCATTATTTGAAAATAGCTATCCACATAAGATAATCAGAAAGAACATTAAAAAGATATGTAAAAAACCATCATCACTAGAGGGATTAAAGTATCTCGTGAAAGGAAACGGGAAATGTGTCTTTTGGCAAGGACAAGTAGAGATCGTACATAAAAATTAAGGAACATAAGGAACAAATTAGTATGCAATGTGACTCTAAAATGACTCGTTCCATATCGTTACTATTTTTCGTGCAAAATGATTCATGGAACATGAAACTATCTACTGCATCAGGCATTATGTTTTATTTTATTACTGTTTTACTACTAACTGTATTTGCAACACATAGCACTGAAAGTACCCACAATTTAGGAGATATGATGTAATAAACACGAAAGGTTGATTCTTTAAAGAATTGATGGTTGAAGCTTACTGGTAACTTTCGATAGAGTGAAATAATGGATACAAAATACAACCTGTTGCTAATTTCACGAATTATACACATCGTTATACAAGTGAATGTGTGTTTCTAAGCTGAGTAAATGATGTATTTCTTAACAGTTGTTAAATCTATGAACGAGTAGTAGAGAAGTGTATATTTGTGTGCAAGACTGCATAGAAAATTGGTTTCTGCAAAAAACTATGCACAACTTACCCATACTATACTACTCCAGTGTTTGATAGTGAGAGCAGTTGCCGACTTCCAACAAACTTTAAAACTGATTTTAAAGCTTTTCTAAACCTCTTCTAGCTTGTAAATTTAACGTCAAATATTAAAAATATTAACTCATTTGGAAAGTAATCAGAAGTCTAAAGCTTTTTTGTACATGGGAGTTCGATTCTTGAAACAATCAGAAGTTTACTGGTAAGTAACAATTGCACTGGATAGTTATACATTATTCCGATTCCGCGCCGCTGTTGACTGATTCGAGAGCAGTGACTGACACCGGTACCCACTGTTTGCTTGTCCGCAGTTGGCAGGAGCAGTGGTGTAAAGATACTACGTATCCACGCCCTTAGACTTTCATAACTGGCGACTGGTGCCCCTGTGCATCACCTCTGTCATGTACAGAAGTTCAAATAGTGTATTCTACTCACCATTAGCAAGAGCATTTTCCAAATCAGGAAATGTTATAAACGTAGCATTGCCTTTCTTTAACCTATCTTCTACGATAAGTCGTACGGTTAGTACTGCCTCACGTGTTCCATCATTTCTCCGGAACGCAATCTGGTCTTCCCCAAGGCCGACTTCTGCCAGATTTTCCTTTCTGCTGTAAACAATTCTTTGCAACCATGACTTATTAAACTAATAGCTCGGTAAAATAGTTCAAATAGCTCTGAGCACTGTGGGACTTAACTTCTGAGGTCATCAGTCCCCTAGAACTTAGAACTACTTAAACCTAACTAACCTAACGACATCACACACACCCATGCCCGAGGATGGCTTCGAATCTGCGACCGTAGCGGTCGCGCGGTTCCAGACCGTAGCGCCTAGAACTCCTCGGCCACCCCAGCGGGCTAGCTCGGTAATATTCGCATCTGTCTGCATATGCTTTCTTTGGAATTGGAATTATTACATCCTTCTTGGTGTCTGAATGTATTTCCCCAGTCTCACATATCTCGCACTCCAGGTAGAACAGTTTCCTTATGGCTCACTCTCCCAAGAATATCAGCAATTATGAGGAAATGTCATCTACTCCAAGTAACTTACTTCGGCTTAGGTCTTTCAGTGCTCTGTCGAGTTCTTCTCTCGGTATCATATTCTGCCTACTCATCTAATATCCAGCATTGTTTTGTATCACCGTGTTTCGGAAATTTCTGTTCTCTTCTTGTCCCTGTTGTTTCTAGTGCACTTTTCAGTTCAGTACAAGGCTACTGTCCAACAAACAGTTTCAGAAAAACATTCTAACAGTTAGTTTTCCTTTACATCTACATCTACATCTACATTTACACTCCGCAAGCCACCCAGCGGTGTGAGGCGGAGGGCACCTTACGTGCCACTGTACTACCTCCCTTTTCTGTTCTAGTCGCGTATGGTTCGCGGGAAGAGCGACTGTCTGAAAGCCTCCGTGAGCGCTCGAATCTCTCCAATTTTACATTTGTGATGTCCTCTGGAGGTATAAGTAGGGGGAAGCAATATATTCGATACCTCATCCAGAAACGCACCCTCTCGATACCTGGACAGCAAGCTACACCGCGATGCAGAGCGCCTCTCTTGCAAAGTCGGCCACTTGAGTTTGCTAAACATCTCCGTAACGCTATCACGCTTACCAAATAACCCTGTGACGAAACGCGCCGCTCGTCTTTGGATCTTCTCTATCTCTTCCGTCAACCCTACCTGGTACGGATCCCACACTGATGAGCAATACTCAAGTATAGGTCGAACGAGTGTATTGTAAGCCACCTCCTTTGTTGATGGACTACATTTTCTAAAGACTCTCCCAACGAATCTCAAACTGGTACACGCCATACCAACAATTAATTTTATATGATCATACCACTTCAAATCGTTCCGCACGCATACTCCAAGATATTTTACAGAAGTAATTGCTAACAGTGTTTGTTCCGCTATCATATAATCATACAATAAAGGATCCTTCTTTCTATGTATTCGCAATACATTACATTTGTCTATGTTAAGGGCCAGTTGCCACTCCCTGCACCAAGTGCCTATCCGCTGCAGATCTTCCTGCATTTCGCTACAGTTTTCTAATGCTGCAACTTCTCTGTATACTACAGCATCATCCGCGAAAAGCCACATGGAACTTCCGACACTATCTACTAGGTCATTCATATATATTGTGAAAAGCAATGGTCCCATAACACTCCCCTGAGGCACGCCAGAGGTTACTTTAACGTCTGTAGACGTCTCTCCTTTGATAACAACATGCTGTGTTCTGCTTGCTAGAACAGATGTTAAGACTTCGATTTTTATCTTTTTGTTTCGCATTTTGATTTTACTTTCCATATCCAGTTGTTATCGCCACAAACACCTGCCGGTGTATTAGTGAAGAACTGGTGAATCAAAGCCCAAGGGCAGTGCGGATCCCTTACAGAGACAGAGAATAATTCAATACTATTTCAGAACCCAGTTAGGAGACGTTCGGTAGGGGCCACATGGTTACTTATTGTGTCTTCCTGGAAATAGATGCTGTTGAATCTCGTTCTCTTATAATTTAGCTTCGCTCCAAGGCAGATGGCTTCCGTAGGCCTTCATTTTCTGGCCTTATCCTGTCTGCCACTAAGTCTCTCTGTTATTCCCCATTGTCCCAAAAATATCACTGTGCCTTTCGAATATCTTTTAACTTTTGCCAACCACTCCTGTTGCATATGCTACTGGTATAAGGGTCAGCTAAATGAAAACCGAACACAATGGGACCATGAAATAGCTCCATTCAAAAGAAATCAGCACACGCCTTAAGACATTCATCCCATTGGGAGACGAATGATCGATTCCTATTTCGTAGAACGCAGCCGGGCGCTGACGGACACATAATAGCACCCACTTTTCTTTATGTCCCCACAGGTGTGAAAATCGCACGATGAAGGATATGGGCTGTGCAGAGGATGATGCAGTGTTTCCCAAACAAATGGCTGAAGTGTAGCCATTGTCCGATTTGCAGTATGGTGGCGTCTGTTCTCGTGCAACAGGGTGACTCTATCCGACAGCATTCCTGTGCTTTTTGACTTTACGGCACGTCGCAGTTCCTACAGCTAGGGTTGCTGATATTTTAAAAATATCGGACATCCGATATATCGATTTTTAAAATAATATCACTATCGGTTACCGATATAAAGAGAAAAAGTATCGATATATCGAAGAAAGTAACATCGACGTACAGGCCTAAAAACATATCGGATTCACACTGTAAATATTCTACCGGTCTTAGAGGTATGTATTTAAGTACTGATTTATTATTAGATATTCTGTACAAACAACAAACTAGCAACTTGCCTATCCCGTTTAGAGCAAGAATCGAAAGGAAAACGGTTCACGTTCACGCTTGGCGATAACCACTTTGCTACCAATGGTAAATGCATGTAAGTGCTACAATAAAATGTGGACGATGGATCCGTTGCTCGGTATTGCCACATATCGATTTGTCCGGGATACTTCATGTCGACTTCCCTATTTTTCTTTTCATTTTTTTTTTTCATTTCTGCCGACGCCAGCGACCTAGCAGTTGTAGTGTGAAAACTGCGTGATGAAGCTAAACGTTGCAGTTTCTGTTGGTAGCGCCAAGCTACGTCAGCCTTTCCCCTCAAACGTCTCCGCCCACTACAAAGACGAGTCATTCAATTGTTTATCATGTTCAGCAACTGTTTTTGAGAATGTGAAGAAATAGGACACTAGTTGCGTTAAAAATAGTTAGCTATTTCTTGACATCGGAAATCTTGCCATTTCACTCACAGTGCAACTGGACTACTTCTTTTGTGCCACAGATACTTGCCTCTCATAGACAAAGAGAAAGAATGGACATGTTGAAAGGTAAAAAGTAGAAACACTCCTACACACAGTGAAAGTAAAATTATGTTCTACTACAACTTCAAAAGCACAAATTCAAATATGTAACGAAAATTTCGAAAAAATATAATATAAAATAAAAATATCCGCATTCGATATTGCCCGTTTGGCATCGACATATCGATATAACAGGTAGAAGTGCAATGCAACAACGTCGATATTATTTGGAAACAATATCGATGTGAAAACGTATCCGGCCGGCTGCAGTTATGGCAGTTGATGAAATATCGATGTGAAAACTTATCGATATTTCGTCAACTGTCCTAAATGCAGCCGGCCGCAGTGGCCGAGCGGTTCTAGGCGCTTCAGTCTGGAACCGCGCATGTGTGTGATGTCCTTAGGTTAGTTAGGTTTAAGTAGTTCTAAGTTCTAGGGGACTGATGACGTCAGATCCCACAGTGCTCAGAGCCATTTGAACCCTACCTGCAACTTGTCTTCATGGCGCTGCGCATTGATTGAGTTTCCACACTCGAGGAATTCAGTGAGCAGAGCGCCCCTACAGCTGAAGAAGAACGTCATATAAAGGATATCCTATTTACGCCAGTGACTGTAACACTTTCTTTATTTCACGATTGCATTATCAAGTGCAGATTTTTGTGGCTTTAAGCCATGTCAACAAAAAATGAGCTGACATATTTTTATGCTGTTGTCAAAACCATTAAATACATTCGTGACGGTGTTACATACTGCGAGCACACATGATGTCTTTGATAAAGTTTTACATGATTGTGAATACTAGGCAAAAAAGTTAATTGAAGAAGACGTCGTCACGACCATACCGGAACTTCTGTGAACAGCTTTGAATTTTTCGGCGGGGGAAATGTGGGATGTTTCCACTGATGGCTCTGACGTTTGCCTTTGGACTGTCAGAAGGCTGTCGGACAGAACCAACCTGTTGTACGACAACGTCCGCCCCTAGAATGCCAATCAGACAAAGGCTACTCTTCAACGATTTGGTTGAGAAGGCGATTTTCAAATCATTGATGACCTGAAGAAAGACAAGTGTGGACGTCGGTTTCAGACAGAAGAGGCAATGCAGGCGAGGGTGCAGTTGTGACTCCGTCAGCGACCGAACGCCTTCTGCGAAACAAGAATTGATCGTCTCGTCTCTCACTGGGATAAACGTCTTAACGCGTGTGGTAATTAGTTTTGAATGGAACCATTCCATGGCCCCGTTGCGGCGGAAAAAAAGTTTTGCATCACCCCGGTTCCAAGAATTTCTGAAGATACACGTTGACTGTTGATATTGTATCACAGACACAGTCCGTCTGACTGTTCAGAGATGTCGTCAAACCAGCCCAAATATGTAAACAACCATGAACGAGCAGCGCCTATTAGACGGAGGGGGTCCGACAGCCGATCAGTTCCAGTCGTTCCACCAGGGAGGAGGTACACAGTTCGTATTGCCTGTAGTTTAACCATGTCTAGACGGTCTACACCGCGGTTCGAATGCGTCAGCGTTGTTACTTCGTGCCAGGAAAGGCTCTCAACAAGGGAAGTGTCCAGGCGTCTCGGAGTGAACCAAAGAATGTTGTTCTGACTTGGAGGACACAGAGATACAGGAACTGCCGTTGACATGCCTCGCTCTGGCCGTCCAAGGTCTACTATTGCAGTGGATGACGGCTACCTCCAGATTATGCATCAGTGCAAGAGGACTTGCTACCTGGTATTAGATATATCTGTGTGTACATCAATCTGGCACACCACCTCTGAAGGTCTCACTGTATGGTGGTACAACATGCAATGTGTTGGTTTCATGAGCAATAAAAAGGGCGGAAATGATGTCTATGTTGATCTCTACTCCAATTTTCTGTACGCGTTCTGGATCTCTCGGAACAGAGGTGATGCAAAACGTTTTTGATGTTTGTATATTGTATAATACAAATGGTTCAAATGGCTCTAAGCACTATAGGACTTAACATCTGAGGTCATCAGTCCCCTAGACTTAGAACTACTTAAACCTAACTAACTAAGGACATCACACACATCCATGCCCGAGGCTGGATTCGAACCTGCGACCATAGCAGCCACCGCAGCCGACTATTGTGTAACCCTATCTGTCCCAGATGTTTTCTCTATAAAATCTACCAAATTCTTTTCATTGTATTTAGGTCTTTCAATCGCCCCTGACACAACTACCTGTTCCATACTGTCCGCTTCCCACTCGCTGTCCAGTAGATTATCGCCTGATTTATTTCTACTACTCTGCGTTGACATTGTTTCCATTTCCTTGACAACTGATAATTATCATCTCGTTTCGAGACAGTATCCAATCCACCCATCTGCTCTACAATGTCACCGGCAAACCTCAGAGTCTTAATTTTTTCTCTCTGGACTTTAAATCTCTTTCCTTTGGAAGGTCGTGTCTGATATTCCGTGACCATCTGGAAGAACCTGTTTTACTTGCCCAGTTGGAGATGACGATTCATGATGTAGTGGATCGACATAAATTCCTCCTGATCACAAAGCCACTATGCGAGCTGGTTCCAGTGCTGCGTCAAGCTACGCGCCAGCTGGTGAGAGACCGGCCGTTCCTTGTGGACGCGGCGTCTGGAGAATCCGGTTGGCCATCCTTCACGGCCCAGGGGCCGCCATGTGGCGCCGCAACAGCTGGCGCCCGGCCCGGCCCGTCAAGTCCTGTCCGCGCTGCACGCCTTTCACGTGGCGGGCCCCACACATGGAGAGGCTGGCCGAAACCTCTGCGCTCCCTTCACTTCGCCGCAGAGAGACACTCGCTTCTTATCGTGTGCCCAGCGAACTACACAATGAAAGGAACAAGTATAGCCTTAATTTTATGTTGTTTTGATCACCGACAGCAAAGCTGGTTAGACGATGCTCTGCATCTTTCCAGGTACCTTCTTCAGTGCGTCCCACATCATCACCGTTCAGCGTTATACACCCATACATGGGGAAGAAGAAACTGTGGACAATAATTATAAGACAGTACACATCAAAGTGTCCAGAATAAGGGTAGTAGAAACGATCCATAAGACTGCCATCCAGTTTCATTGACGTTTACTTGTTGCATAATCCTATGACATATTCCGATCTCAAGGATAATGTGCTGGCACGAACAGAATGACCACCTTCAAGCCAACCAGCATGGATTCCGAAAAGTTTGGTCATGTGTAAACCAGGTCGCGCTTTTCTCGCATGACATCCTCAAAGCCGTGGATCGGTGCAAAGTTTCTTCACTTCCAAAAACCGTTTTAATAAATAACACGCAGGCATTTATTAACAAAAGTAGGATCGTATGCTGTAGTAAATAAAACTTGTGACTGTATTGAGGATTTCTTGGAAGGGAGGATGTAGCCCGATGACTCGGAAGAAGATATCAGCGAATTTGTGGGAAATTGGCTCAAACAACGGGACAAAGATTTATTTGCATCAGATAGAACAATACTAGTTCGTAGTTGGGACAGTTGGGAGTCTCTCCTAAGACTCGCCAGGCATATTCTCTTTGATGTCCCGGCAAGTTGGTTTTTGCAGCGTATAGCTGGAGTCAGCTCGAAGAAATACTGCTCATCGCGTTTTCATGCGATATCCAGCGTCGACGGAACGAGTTGGTTTGTTTCCCATTACAAACAAATTCAATTTTAAAGCGGAATTACCGAGCGAGGTGGCGCAGTGGTTAGCACACTGGACTCGCATTCAGGAGGACGACGGTTCAATCCCGTCTCCAGCCATCCTGATTTAGGTTTTAAGATTTCCCTAAATCATTTCAGGCAAATGCCGGGATGGTTCCTTTGAAAGGGCACGGCCGATTTCCTTCCCCATCCTTCCCTAACCCGAGCTTGCGCTCCGTCTCTAATGACCTCGTTGTCGACGGGACGTTAAACAACACTAACCTAACCTAAAGCGGAATTTTGCCTGCCCATTCAACAGAGCGGTCTCAGTTAATCTAGTGCGATATTTGTATTATCGATATGTACTAACAGGAACAATAGAACACGAAGAATGATAAGCAGTAGAGATTCGACCCGCATGTCGCCCTGGACCCTCACTGACTGCTAGGCCATGAAGCAGCGCTGCTCATTCGGTACTGGAGTACTTGTGTTATTATTATACCTACTTTACTGTCTCTCATAGTAAATATGGATAAAACAGGTATCGTACGTAAATAATTTGAGCAACTTTATCAAATGGGCAAGCAAATTCGACTTTAAAAATGATTTTGTTTGTAACGGGAAACAACCAGACGCTTTTCATCGATGATAGGCGTAGCGTGAAACACACGTTGATCACTATTTGTTTGGGGTGACTTAAGCTACACCATGGAAAAACGACACTGCAGTTACTTGCCGAAAAGTGTCATGTTGTCGAAAAAAGGATGCTCTTTCGATATGAGGAGGAATTGCTCGTTTGCTTTTATGTGACTCTCCGAATAACTTTATTGACTTATGCTGAAAAAGATCTTTGTTTGACACCAAGACCTATAGATTTCATCTGAGTTACGGGGAGGGTGATTGTTTCTAGATCCCTTGTGTATCCATTAAATACTTTTACTTGTTATAAGTACACTTCTATTATGTGTTTCTGTGGAGTAGAAAATGAGGGGACACGTTTCTCAAGACTATCCGTGACGTGGTTCTGGCTTAGTTATTTTTAGTCTATCGTTCACCTTATATTGTTTCTGTGATATATGGAATTGTAAAATAGATTGATTAAACAATGGGTATTTTCAAAAGCTTAATTTCTTAGTCTTTTAGTGTCGTTGCTCTGGCATATTCCGCAGGGGGTAAGAACAGAGCTCATCCATAGCACGACCGCTTTTTAGACAGTGTTGCAGGCCATTACTTTTATTTTAGTCTAATGTTCCAGCGAAGGACTGCTAACAAAATTAAGCACGGGAAAAGTACGTCCTTTTGTTCCACATGGGTTTATAAAGTTTCCCACGAGATTAGGTACATAAGAAATTGTGCAGAGACAAGGAAAGAGTTTCATGCGGTCGGAAACGTTACCCTGTATACATTTTTGTTAAGGAATAGTGAAAGAATTCAATTGAAATTCATAGTGTCGAACTTAGTTGATTCAGATGGGCCTCGACGATGAACTATTTCTTCAGTGGTTAGAACTGCGTGTACATTTGGATGCATTTGCGTAATATACTTGTACAATACCAAGAAGTATTGAGGTATTCCCACTAATCATAAACTTTAAGGGCAATTTAGGGAGCACAATGGACTATCTCCTAGTTCGGCAGCCACAGTGAAAGTTGTAATTCAGGCTGTCAGGTAGAAAGCATTCTCTCCAGCGTGCTTTCTTTCCCTGATCCTTTCTTTGGCAGTTAAACACACTGAGCATATGAATTAGGGGCGCTTACCAAGTAACATTTACTACACTTTCTCCCGTAATAGCAGAAGCGACGGAACACCGAAAGCGTTAGGCAGCCATCTGCGGAATGGTCAACCGTCGCCCACAGCGCACGGACGCACGGATATTGGCCGCAGCTGGGTTCAATGCGCGAAAATCTTGCTCCTTGATGTCTTCACGTGGGAATTAACCGAATCACGAATGGGACGGAACGGAAATCGATAGACGCTATGTACATGTACAGATAAACAAATGATTAAAATTCCCGAAAAATTGGATGATTTACTCAAGGCAAAGATCTTAACAAATGGAGCAAGTTAATAACGTGTTGGGCCACTTCTGGCCCTTATCCAAGCAGTTATTCGGCTCGGCTTGGCAACGATTGTAGAATTGTTGTATATCCTCCTGAGAGATACCGTCCCAAACTCTGTCCAGTTGGCGCTTTAGAACGTCAAAACCCCGAGCTGGTTGGAGGGTCCTGCCCTTATACTCCAAAAATTCTTGGTTGATGGAAGATCCGGTGGCGACCTTGCTGGCCAAAGTAGGGTTTGGAAAACACGAAGACAAACAGTAGAAACTCTCGCCTTGTGAGGGCGGACATTATCTTACTGAAACGTAAGCCGATGATGACTTGCCATCAGGGTCGTTAAAACGAGATGCAGAACATCGTCAACGTACCTCGGTGGTGTAAGGGTGCCGCAGATGAAAACCATAATATGAAATGACATGGTACTCCAGATCATCACTCCTGTCTGTTGGGCCATGTGGCGGGCGACAGTCAGGTTGGTATGGCACCACTGCCCAGGTGGTCCCCAGACACGTCTTCGCTGGTCATCGGGGTCAGTTCAAAGCAGGTCTCAACAGAAAAGACAATCCTACAATCCTACCTCAGTCAACGAGATTCCTCGGCGAAGATGCATCTCGAGACGCCCCACACAGTCGTCGGTTTCCAGCCTGACTGTCGCCAGCCATACGCCCCAGCAATCAAGAATGAAAGTCTGAGGTACCATTTTATTTCACAGCAGGACCCCTTTGATTGTCATTTGCGACACCCTAACAGCTCAGCGGTACGTCGACGACATCCTACGCCCTATTGTGATGCTCTTCCTGGAAAGCCAAGTGGGCTTACATTTCAACAAGATAAAGCCTGCCCGCACACGGCGAGAGTTTCTCCTGCTTGTCTTCGTGTTTGCCAAACCCTACCTTGACCATCAAGGTCGCCGGATCTCTCCATAATTCGGAATGTTTATTGCATCATGGGATGGGCCTCCAAGCACCTCGGGATTTTGATGATTTAACGTGTCCATCGGACAGAATTCGGCACGATGTCCTTCAGGAAAATATCCGACAACTCTGTCAATGAGAGCCAAGTCGAATAACTGCTGGCAACAGGCCAGAGGTGAGCCAACGCGTTGTTGATTTGCTCAATTTGTAAATCTCTTTCACTTGAGTAAATCATTAATTTTTTTCTGAAATTGTAACCATTTGTTTGTCTGTACTTTTATATCACATCTACCGTTTTCCGTTCCATTCGGATGATTACCTCGTGGAGCGCCGTTTCTTTGTCTTAGAGTGTAATTCGGAAGAGACAGAGTGTAGCACTGTATCGATGAACGCATGATTGTGGGTTACTGTATGAGAACAATCGAGTGCGCCTCATCGTATTTAGCTTCCGACAGACGACAACAAGCTTATCAGGAGCTCAGTTTCTGCTTGTGTAAAGATCATTCACAAGAGAATACCAACACCATCAGCCTGAACGAATCCCCCTCAGTAGTCGCGATGCATTGTTTTACGTGGTTTTGTGTGTAGCCGCCGACTGCTGCTAACATGCGCTACGTCTATTGTGACTTTTCTGTTCCCATGCGGTTTCGTATATTTTGGGGATCCACAGGGTTGTGTTTTAGGTCTCATACTAAGCTGAGCGTCCAGAATCCACGGAAAGAGTTCTCCCAAATGAAGATGCCTCATGTTAGACGTCCCGTTGTTTCGCCTAGGTGCGGCGTATGGCGCAGTTGTAGAGCCGGCATCTTAGGAGTCGATTACAGGCGAACTTTGAACGCAGAATGATAACTGTTACAAGAAAGATGGTTGATTCACAAGAATTCGTGTCAGGGTTTTATCTTGAATATTGCAGAGATAATACGTCTACACACATAAACCGTTGTGCGGTGTGAGAGTATATCCCTATAAAGATGAGCAAGAAACGTCCCTTTGTGACGTGAGGAACAGGTGCGGGTGGGCTAGAGAGTGTTTTAAGAGCTGTGGAGGCAAAGAGGCCCCGCTAGGCTGACAGTGAGCTCAGACAATCCCGCCTGAGTGCCGCGGTGTTCATTAATAGATGGCAACACCATTAATTGCAGTAGTTGGTGGACACAGTGATCAGAATTACCACATTCGCAGAACGGCGATCAGGTAAACGTTTGTTGTGATGTGTGGTCAGGAAAACCCAGGCGCTCCGTCTGTTTGCGGAAAAGATGGCGAAGGTAACCAGTATCGCTGAACTGAGTGATCAGCATAGATATTAAACAAAACTAAATTCAATAAAACTGGACCTTAATAATTACACGGAAGCTAATGACATACTTATATAAAGAAAAATAAGATAAGAGCTTGGATAAACGCACACTCGGTCGGACAATTAGCTCTAAAGTTACATGATGTCACAGGTTTAGGGACTATAATGAAATCAGAAAATTAATATCTCCACAATGCTTTTTGATTTTTTTGCAAAATAAGTGTTTACGGATAGATCTCATTAAGCACTGTCTGAAAATAATAGTTAATTCTTAGTAAATATTATATATTTTAATTTACAGGTCAGAATATGCATTACATGCATAAAAATGTGAATTTTCAGTTACATAATCAATAAAATTTGGAAGTAATGGAAGTATTACAAAGTAACCTTTGATTTGATGTATAAATTTATTTGGTTTTACTTGATTTTTGTTTATTAGCAACAACACGGCATAAAGTAACGTGTACCATTGCAAAATGTCTATTCATGAACAAAATATTTAACTTGGGGAAAAAACCAAGAACACCAATGGAAAGTTGAGAAAATTTGCATGTAAAATAGTGTATAATACATACAGATAGCAAAATTAATAGTTTTTAGGTATTTTCCGTGAGATGGAAGTTATGAACTTGACTCGTGACGGTCTGGTAACTTAAATATCTGGCAATCATCTCGCTCGTGAAGTTGGGATCATTTGGATCTGAAAAGTAAATGAGGCAACATGTATGTATGAGGGGCTTCTATCTCTACAGTGCCCGAAATTTTCTAGGTCTTGAATAGCGGACTTGAGATACTTTCGTGTGTCGATGCCGTACACTGAAATACTTCAGCTTATGAATTCAGGATAATACCCGTTTGGCGAACTAGTCTGAGTTGCTAAACTTGAGTGCGATACTTTGTGAGTGATCTGAACTTGTGATTTTAACCAGTCACGTATGTGGAACTTTAATTTAAAACTTGTGCTGAATAAACTTCGATTTATTTCTGAGCTTCTTATCGGAGCTTTACGTGACAGTTCGTGTAAGGTAATGTTCTGGTTTGATTTAAGATCTTGCACAGTAGCACTTTCTGCACATATTTTTAAAATTTTTCAGTGTGAATGCGTTTGAACCCCATGCGTTAGCGTAGCCAGACTAAAACATTCAAGAACGCTTTCTAAAATCCAGGAACTTATAATTAAATAAAATTAAAAAAGAATATGCTACTGCCTAACTTCTTAAATATTTTGCGTGGTGGGAGACTGTAAGTGTTTTGTTTAACTATATCAGTATCCTGAGTGAAGCACAAAACTGTTTTATGTGTAAATATGATCTCTGGATATCTTAAAACTCGATGGATTACAAAATATTTTTCAAGTCTGAACACTAATAAATGATTTGACACTGTGTTTTGATACATTTAATTAAGTAAGTTACCGTCTTTTATTCCTCCGCTCCAAGCCACATCTCGACTAACCTAGGCTAGTGGGATTTCTTTGAAATTACGAAATGAATCCTCAACGTGTCGACTGCAGAAAAATTGACGAACTCCTTTAATATGATTTAGAAGAAATTCAGATTCCATTTTGCAAATAAAACTGACTCACTATCTGTCTGTGAAGCTGACCAAACATTCCTGCCACGACGGCTTCACTTATTACAATGCTGAAGGCCACTTTTGCTAATTATTTGAAAATGAAACATGACTAAAAATATCTAAATAATGTGTGCGACTCTCAGTAATACTTTACTTTTGTATATTACACTTGCAAGAATCAGTAACGAACCATGTCAACAGCAATCTCAAAAGTTATGAATGTGTTTTGCAAATAAAAGCCGCTTTTTCTTGCTGCATAATATTTTATTTCTCCCAGACAGCTTTTGTCTTTTTTTACTTTAAGACATCTTTAGTGGAGAATAGAACAACACAGATTTGTTTTGATAAGTGTTATTTGTAGATT
The DNA here is from genome assembly GCF_023897955.1 of Schistocerca gregaria. NCBI lineage: Eukaryota > Metazoa > Arthropoda > Insecta > Orthoptera > Acrididae > Schistocerca > Schistocerca gregaria. The sequence continues at coordinate 603,212,043 of NC_064921.1, read as the reverse complement.
GAAAAACAGTTGACAAATCGTTTTTTAAGTTAATAAGTGGTCACTTATAGTTCTTCGCATTTTTTGTTGGCATATACGTTTCCTCTCATCTGGCCACATGCTGTTGGTCGCACTGCAACTCCATTTATGAAACGTAAGTACATTTTCATGTTCCCAACTTTTATTCAGAATTTTCATATTGTTTGCCCTTACTATCGTGGCGCGCTCTTAGTCTTCTGTAACTAGTTGTAGCTATTTGATTGAAAACTGTGATAGAAGACATAACTATTTTGAGTTAGCTATATGTCTTATCCTTTTTGGTTTGTTCACACACACACACACACACACACACACATATATATATATATATATATATATATATATATATATATATATATATATATATATGTGTGTGTGTGTGTGTGTGTGTGTGTGCCAAACTACTCATTGTTTACACTAGTAGGTAAAGTAATAGAGTAGTACTCCAACAGAGTATTGTTATCATAATAACTCCACCTAACTCCTCTACATGCACTCACGCATATATATATATATATATATATATATATATATATATATATGTGTGTGTGTGTGTGTGTGTGTGTTGGTAGTAATTCAGTGCAAGTTGTATAATGTCAAAAATGAATATAATAGCTGCCAGAGAGGTAGTGAAAGTTTTGGTGTTCATCTAATTTGGGTTTCGGTTTAAATGTTTTGTGGAAGGAGTCATGGACAACTGAGTGGAGAGGAGTTAGGTGGAGTTATTATGATAACAATCCTCTGTTGGAGTGCTACTCTATTACTTTACCTACTAATGTAAACAATGAGTTGTTTGGCATGTGCACTTGATCATTTAATAGGCTTTCCTTTTCCGCTTTTGTTTTCTGCCTGTGGCAATTTTCTTGCAGATAAATCAGAATAACCAGGGAAGTATTAAGGAAACCAAAAGCTGGTATACACAGACACACAAACACCAACTCACACATAAAATCGCCAGCCTTTTCGAAAGCACACACAACAGAGAATTCCATCCAAAAATACATCCCAAAACTGACAAAAAATCGGGACATATATCAGAAAGCAGATATATTCCATTCAATGTGACACGTGTTATGGCAGGTACATAGGACAAACAGGCAAAACGTTTTATGTCAGATACAAAGGACACATGAGACCCTGGAAGCTTGGGAGAAACCAGTCCACGTTTGCAGAACACCCAAGAGGACATAATCACAAACCAGCCAGTAGAGAACATTACAGAACACGTCTTAACCTTGCAAGAAAATTACCACACACAGAAAACAAAACAGAAAAGAAAACCCTGTTGAATGATCAAGTACACATGGCAAACAACTTTTTGCTGACACCAATAAGTAAAATAATAGCGTAACATTCCAACAGAGCATTATTATCATAGTAATAATAATGCCATACAACCCCTTTCCATTCATTTGTCCATGAATCCCTCCACAAAACACTTCAACCAATAGTCGTATCAGTTGAATACCAAAATTTTCAACCACTATCTGACAATCACTACATTCGTATTCAGTATTCTACAAATCGCACTGAATAACCACCAACACACCAACCTACTCATCCTCAGACAGACTCTCTTCCTCTCTATTACAGACAATACTTACCATACGTATATACATTCTTTACTACGCCCCCCCCCCCCACACACACACACAGAGAGATATATATATAAACATAAGAGAAATTAATAAAATATACTCTGTGAGGTTGTCAACATGTACGTAAACAAACCAAACAGGATAAGAGATATAGTGAACTCGAAATATTTACGTCTTTAAATCACTGTTTTAGATCAAATATCTACAGATGTGACAGAATACTAAAAGTGCGCCACGACAATAACGGAAAAAATATGAAAACGGCGAAGAAAAAAAGTTCGTAACATGAAAACGTGCTTACGTTTCATAAATGAAGATTTAGTGCAACCTCCAGCATGTGACCAGATGGAAGGAAAAGCAGATGGCAACCAAAACCACGTAGAACTGTAATTAATCAGTTATTATCTTAAAAACGACACGTGAAATGTTTTAAATCTACAAATGACACATACAAAAACAAATTTGTATCATTCTATATCCCATTGAAGATGCCGTAAAGTAAAAAAGGCGAAAAGCGTCTGGGAGAAATCAAATAGAGTCGGCCATCTGAATTTGTGGAGTCAGGAGGCCATTTCTACCAGGACTGTATCGAGGCAGATGCTCTGCATGGGGCAGAGCGCAGAGGCCGAGCGGTTCTAGGCGCTTCAGTCTGGAACCGCGTGACCGCCACGGTCGCAGGTTCGTATCCTGCCTCGGGCATGGCTGTGTGTGATGCCCTCAGGTTAGTTAGGTTTCAGTAGTTCTAAGTTCTAGGAGAATGATGACCTCAGAAGTCCCATAGTGCTCAGAGCCATTTGAACCATTTGAGCTCCGCATGGGCTTCACTCGTATCCTTTTGCTGAGACATGCAGATGTTGTCGGATACTGTTTGTTAGTACATAGTGGCTCCGGACACCGGCTCCCCGTGGAGTCCGGTTAATTTAATTTTGGTCAACTGATGGTCGTTGCAACCCAAACCGTTCACCTCCAACAAAAAGAAAAGAAATTGCTACTTTGATTGTTGATTTTTATTCTTATATAAACGAAAACTCGCTGATATTTCATTATTTCCAAAATGTCTTAAGCACAGTAATTACTAAGATGAAGTTAAATCATAGCAGTTTCACAGTTGGTAGAAAATACACATATAGTTGTAGATGTGGAGACGTGGAGGACATAGAAACCACGCAATTCGCGTCTGCGCTCCCAGAGGTATAATTATTTTGAGTCTCCACTGCTTGGCATTCCAACACATGTCATCCATAACAATCAGCCCCATAATATGTGGGCACTGAGGATTTTATGACTCTGCACTTGCGTTATTTTACTGTTAGGCGCATAAATGTTTATCTATGACTGCCGCTCCTGTTATCTCTGACGCACGTGCGTTTTCTCTACAGTGTTTAAATTCTGCAAGCGACTCACCTGTGAGGTTATCAGCCGAAGCATCGGAACAAGAAGTAATACTATCTCGGACGCACGACCGAATGATGAATCACATAATGTCAATCAAATTGTTTTTGTGTGCCCATTGAGGAAAAATAAGGCAGACAACCTACAGCAACAGTTGTACAGAATGGGTGTCGAGATCTAGTTGAAGGTCACCACCCTTTCACCAAAGGAAGATTTAAGACTATTCGGATTAGTCTCAACGATGCGGCTGTTTCAGTTTAACACCGGAAGCGCTTAGTTGATAAAAGACCCTCTATGGAACGCGGTTTACAGAAATTCTTACAGACGCTATAGTGGTCTCCAGAAGACCAGAACTCAAGGCTACTGAATATCGAACATTGAGAGGTGTCTGTATACTACGCAGACATTCACATGTCGTTTCTTGTACAGCAGACGACTGTTCGCTGGTCTACTGCACAGTCCTCTGCTTGCACCGTCAGACTGTTGCAACATGGATAAATGCCTCTGCAAAACTCGTAACGTGCCTGGTGGTTGGCAAATGGTTTGCTCATGGGACGTGATGTGACTGGACTACTGCCATCGCAGCGGAGAGAGTTGAACGGAAAACACCAGTACTTAGTAGTGAGAGCTTGGATGTGTGAGGCGCCAGACCGCGTCTTGAGGTAAGCTCCACATGGAACTTTACAAATAATCCACATGCATCTAGTTCAAATAAGGCGGTACTTAGAAATTGCAAATTAATGCCTTTGAACTTGAGCCATTGTGGGCTCGCTTTACTGCACTTCGATTTCAATTTATTTTGTTTTCTTTCAGAACTGACGGAACTTCATGGCATGTGGGTTCCTTTGTATTCATTTCGATAATGCGTGATCATGCCTGCTAATATGAGTTGCTTAGGGCTACCCTTACCGTGTTTATTTGCTCATTAACGTTCTTCAACATGAGCAATTTACTTGGCACCATTCTAAATTATCTGCTTGAGCCCTTAGCTAAAAGTGAACAACAACTTAGTCTGTTTACTATATTTAACAGCTACTGATTACTCCTTCTTGTAACTTCGTCATACCTATATGAAGTGACGTACCTATAGCTTTTAAAAGGGGGCTGCCATCACTGCACTTTAGGAAGATAAACTATATTTTGCCGATAACTTCGTCCACACCATAAAAAGACACGATTATTTACCACCAATAAAGTCAATCAGTGGGAAACTAAAACTCCCATAAGTACATTAGAATCAAGGTAAGGCTGCAGGCAAGCACTGATTAATCTAGGCACCTTCAAATAAAAATATGTAATGTATGTAATAAGGTCTTATGGACGACAAAGGAAACAGATCTGAAATTGTACGTATTTATATATTATTAAATTATGCAATTAATTGTATTATATAATATAATATTATAATATTATTACAATATTTTTTGTTTATATTGAAGTTGGTGATACTTTGGCATTTGGCTGTAGCTTTAGATCATAAGTTACTGTAATTTCATAAATAACAAACATAACTTTAGTTTAATGCACTGTATTTAGCCCTTTACGTCTTATTGCCAACTTATTTATAGTTTCTTCGGAATCTAGTTGCACTGACGATCACGATGAACACTCATTAGAGCGAGACCAGTAAGTCTGTCATCTCTCATTTTATTTCTAATGAAGTTTTTAGCCTCTTTAGAGTGGAGACACATCTTTCTGGAGTAGCAGTACACACAGCGAGTGTGGTTAAAATGATGAGAACCTGTTGATCAAAGGGAAAAAACTGTTCATTGCGCTGATCATTATCTTATATTGCAGCGGCAGATTTTTGCCCTACCGTTTTCCAGTGATTGTGCCATGTCTCATATTCACTCAGAAATACTATGCCTGCATTTACACCCAAAATGTTTGAGCTATCTTTTTAAGACTTTCTTTTGTAGTGGAGTCATTATTGGTTTTCTCAGACAAAAGCATCTGAATTCCTCCGGTCGTTTATTCATGTTATTTAAAACGAGCATCGAGTTACGTAATCACGTGTTTAATAAAATAGAAAAATACGTTTCGGCGGTAATATATTTCGTCAGTTTCTCCTGGTATGTTGCCGTGCAGGGTTTGCCTTCCAGGCGTTCTTGGAACGACTATGTCTTTGGGCTCATCTTTTTTGCCTGCTCAGAAAGGATTGAGAATTGGCTTTCATTCCGAATATTTTGCAAAGTAGTTTTTATTAATTTCGCATAGCTGCAAGTGTTGGTCACGTCTACATTGACCTTCTGCATTGCTTTTTTTTTAGGATCGCTGTATATGAGAAACTTGAGTCAGTATAACTATCGACACAATAAACTGGTTATTTTCTAAGGTGGTCTGCAGTTGGTATGCTTGAGTGGCGACATCAAGTGTTGCGCGCACTACAGGAAGCATTTCTGCATATCTTTCGACAGCCACGTGCTTTTCGGTCCACCGTGTCTCACAAAGGGAGATAAGCATCGAATGAGAAGAGCTTTCCTCAAAAGGTTGTCCCGAAATGGAGATTATCGAAAAACGTTTATTGCATTTTTTGTAGTTCCAATGCAGTTGCGTATCATAGGTATATCGCATGAATACACTAGAACTAAGTTAAGAACGTGCGCCACACAGTGTACGAATTGCGCCCTTGGGTGTCGTTCCGCAATTGTTGTTGCCTTGTAACCGGCCGCTCACCACTGCAGCGGCATCGGAGCTTTGCCCAATAACTTTATACATATCCAAGTTATAAGATATGAGAACCGTTATAATCGTTGTTGCCAGTGCTTGAGTTGAAACATCTTCTACGTATATAAATTCAAGAAAGCCCTCCCTGGTGATCAAATCACAAAAGAGGTTTCAGACTTTTCCGTTCCAATGTTTTTTCAAATGTGACTAATCAAACACACGCATGCGAAGTTTAAGCCCGGTTAATTCATGATGCCCGAAACTTTCACCGTTAATTGTTGACAGTGCAAAGCAAAGCTACACATCCGACTGGCCTCAGTCCTGGCGCGCATAGTAATGGAGGGGGGGGGGGGGGGGAGAGGAGGTGCCAGAGAAGTGGGAGAAGGGAATCCCCAATTCAGAGTACTATAGTTTATTGCATCACAACACGGTTTATCGCTGTCTCAACCAACTGTGGTGTGGAGGTTTCACAAAGCGGGTATTCGGGTAATATTTGCGTTTTCTGAGTAGGATAAAGGGGGCGGGGGTCCGGACCCCTGAACCTCTCTCCCCTCTTGACAAAATAAACGATATAAATGGGACTGATAATTTATTCACACAGTTTAGCCACGGAATACTCATTAGCGAAACTTGCTAAACGCTTACGTCCGTTATATCATAATGTTTCTTGCTTTAATAATATTCACGTGATCGACTTTTCATGAGTAGTTTAGCAAATTAGTGCCTTTCACTATAGACAGGCTGTATAGAGAGGCTGTCGTGCAGAGTTAAGATGTAGTTGAAACCGTTGCGCGGTATGTTGGAGCATAACAAAATGAATTACAATTCATCTCAGTTCAAGCTGGTATGGGTTTTACCCCATTCATGATGATTTGCTTATGATAACTGAAGAAGTTCCCATGAAATGAATGAGGAACTAGTATTTGGTTTTGTGACAACTTGCACATGCTTATGGTTGCTTACGTTCACTAAATCTACTAATAGCCCTACCAGAATGTGGCTAAAAAGACAAGCCCTCGTAACTTTTATCGTTTATAGCCAAGCAACTTGCTTGTCTTAACAGCTATTTGAATGTTATTATCTGACTGCAGGTGAAGGTAGAATATTTTACTGTTCTTAAAAAAAAATAATCTTTATTTTTTATGTTGCTCCAGGAGAAAGAATTTGCATTTGGTGATAAATTTACGGTGAGAAAACCGAAGGCCATATAATTAAATTAAAAAAAAAGTATACCAGCAGCTAACACACACATAAAAAAAAAGTTTCACATCACCTCGGTTCGGAGAGTTCCGGAACCTGTACAGAAAATTGGAATAAAGATCAACATAAACATCATTTTCGCCCTTTTTATTGCTCATGAAAACCACACATTGCATATTGTACCACTATACACACCGCTACCTCTAATACACAGTAGCACGTCCTCTTGCACTGATGCATGCCTGTATTCGTCGTGGCATACTATTCACAATTTCATCATAGCACTGTTGGCCCATATTTGCCCATTCCACAACGGCGATTTGGCGAAGATCCGTCAGAGTCGTTGGTGGATCCCGTCGTCCATAAACAACCCTTCTCAATCTATCCCATGCACGTTCGATAGCGTTCATGTCTGGACAACATGGCCGCCACTCTAGTCGGACGATGTCGTTATCCTGAAGGAAGTCAGTCACAAGATGTGCACGATGGGGGCGCGAATAGTCGTACATGAAGACGTGTGCCCCGCCAATATGCTGCTGATATGGTTGCATTATCGGTCGGAGGATGGTATTCACGTATCGTGCAGCCGTTACGGAGCCTTCCATGACCACCAGCGGCGTACGTCGACCCCACGTAAAGCCGCCTCAAAACAGCAGGGAACCTCCACCTTGCTGTACTCGCTGCACAGTGTGTCTAAGGCATTCAGCCTGACCGGATTGCCTCCAGACACGTCTCCGACGATTGTCTGGTTGCAGGCATACGCGACACTCATCGGTGAAGAGAACGTGATGTCAATCCTGTGCGGTCCATTCGGAATGTTGTTGGGCCCATATGTAGCGCGCTGCATGGTGTCGTGGTTTCAAAGATGGATCTCGCCATGGGTGTCGGGAGTGAAGTTGTGCATCATGCAGATTACTGTGCACAGTTTGAGTCGTAACAAAACGTCCTGTGGCTGCACAAAAAGCGTTATTCAACATGGTGGCGTTGCTGTCAGGGTTCTTCCGAGCCATAATCCGTAGGTAGCTGCTGTAGTAGCCCTTTGGTGGCCTGAGCGAGGCATGTCATCGAAAGTTCCAGTCTCTCTGTATCTCCTCCATGTCTGAACAACATCGCTTTGGTTCACTCCGAGACGCCTGGACACTTCCCTTGTAGAGAGCCTTTCCTGGCACAAAGTGACAATGCGGACGCGATCGAACCGCGGTATTGACCGTCTAGGCATGGTTGAACTACAGACAATACGAGCCATGTACCTCCTTCCTGTTGGAATGACTGGAACTGATCGGATGTCGGCGCTGCTCATTCATGGTTGTTTACATGTTGGGCGGGTTTAGTAACATATCTGAACAGTCGAAGGGACTGTATCTGTGATACAATATACACAATCAACGTCTATCTTCAGGAGTTCTGGAAACCGGGGTGACGCAAAACTTTTTTTGATGCGTGTATTTTCTTGATCTTCCTCATCTTGAGCCACTCCAGGGTTAGGCCTAGAGCCTATTTCGATTCCTCCATGTTTTCCTCGGTCTTACGATACGGTTTACAGTAATAGAGTCCTATCATAACTACGTAGGCTCCCGCAACTGGCATCACGATGATTAAAATTTTTCTGGGTGTTCGACAGCGTCATTGTATAAAAGACTTTAAGTATTATAAACTATAAAAAAGTGACGTTTCGAGTGAGTTACAACTCCCTTCCTCGTGTCAAAACATGTTTGGGAGGAGCAAAGGTGTCTGTGTTTACTGCAGACTGGTTACTGAAAAATTTTATTGCTCCTAAAATATAACAGGTTAGTCATGAAGAAGACAGGTTAGTCATGAATGGGAGTAAAGAAGCCATTCGTCGCCTATCCGGATTGTCAGTGATTGGCAACAGTCTGAAAATCAATGCTTGGCTTTTGGTGGCCACATTTTCTTTCTGGTGTGCTCAGAAACGCACTCGCAGTTGCTTTATAGCATTTTGTATAGGCTGTCACGCCCATGTCCAATGTTGTCCTGCTGCTTAGAAATTTCGACAGCCTCTTGTATTTTGCGTTAGCGTGTTCCCGACTCTTTCGGCAGTACGTGGGCTTCCTGGAAAATGATAAGATGTTCACTCTCACGGTGGTGCTCAGCTATCGCTGATCGCACATAGCGTTCATGTTCTGCTTCTCGTGTGCCGATTGACTCAAAATGGTTCAAATGGCTCTAATCACTATGGGACTTAACATCTGAGTTCATCAGTCCCCTAGACTTAGAACTACTTAAACCTAACTAACCTAAGGACATCACACGCGTCCATGCCCGAGGCAGGATTCGAACTTGCGACCGTAGCAGCAGCGCGTTTTCGGACTGAAGCGTCTAAAACAGCTCGGTCACAGCGGCCGGCCTGCTGACTGGCCTCCCTGTCTTCGCTGTGTAGACAATTCCGCACGTAGCTGATACACTCCTGCAGTATGAAGGATGTTCGCTGCATGCTTGGTGGAACATATCATGTCGCAGATCCTGTGGCTGCTGCGGGAAATCGGCTGCAGCGGAGGACGCTGTCTAGCCATTCACTGAAGCCCTTCACATACGGTAAATGCACTAGCGGAAGCTGCTCTTCTTACCTTCTTCTGTTGTTGTATTCCGGCTGACCTTGTTTACCTTTCTTATAATATTATCATAAACAATGGCACGAAACGTGTGGGTTAGCTCCATCAATTCTTCTTTGGTGTTGTTAGTGTCACTTATCGGGCAGGCACGGGCAGTCAGCGTGTGCCGCTGAGTAATGGTGGCTGTGTGCGTGCAGATACTCACTTGTGTGGTTTGACTTCCGGTACACTTTGTGTTCCATAACTGGTAACGCGCCGTTGTTTTCCATTCAATGGGTGAACTACAAGTTCTTGGCTCTGAGCACTATGGGACTTAACTTATAAGGTCATCAGTCCCCTAGAACTTAGAACTACTTAAATCTAACTAACCTAAGGACATCACACACATCCATGCCCGAGTCAGGATTCGAACCTGCGACCGTAGTGGTCGCGGGGTTCCAGACTGTAGCACCTACAACCGCTCGGCCACCCCGGCCGGCTACAAGTTCTTGTTCAGGTTGTTTAAATGCTGAAGGAAGTTTCCGAACTCCGCTTATCCGTGTGGCTAGATAACGAATGTGTCGTTTACATACCGTAGCCAGCAACGGGGACGTAACAGTACAGAATTACGGCCGTTTACTCAGAAGCTTCTAGAAGATATCTGCGACGACTGGAAAGAGGGGCAGCCCATTGCTACTACTTCAAAATGTTCTTGATATTTCCTCCCCCCAGGCGAAGTACGTTAATGACAGCCATAAGCGCGTAGTATCACAAATACCAAGTGGGATCTGACCCTGTAGAACGCGAATGTTCTCCGCTGCAGGTATATTGGCGAAGAGGGACTTGATATCAAAACTAACTTCCGCCATTCTGGGTGTTGGCTATCCCAGTCCAACGGGTTAGTATGGACGCGAAATCCTAAACAATCTGTTGTAGATGAGCTGTCAGTGCATTTCCGCGCACACCAGGAGGAAAACGTACCGTACCTACCAAAAGCCAAGCGCTGATTTAAAGACTGTTGCGAATCGATGACAGCCGATTAGTCCACTAATAGCTTCTTTTCTACCTTCTCCCTCCCGCCTTGACTACTTCTTTCATATCCGAGGGCCAAGTTTCACAAATACGACGTACCGACACCCATCGTCTGCAGCAAATAGACACCTTTCTTCCTCCCAAACCAGTCTTGCCCTGAATAAAACATCGCTTTTATAGTTTATAATTGAAGTACTTTATACACTGACGCAGCACAACACCCAGAAGAATTTTAATCATCATAACATACGCCACAGAAGCCTATGTAGTTATATCAGTGACCTATGATGATGATGATGATGAGTCCCATACTCCGTTTACCGAGCGTAGGGGAGCGACGCGGGAGACCCGCGCCGCCATACTAGGCAAGGTCCTAGTGGAGGTGGTTTGCCATTGCCTTCCTCCGACCGTAATGGGGATGATTGATGATGATGATGAAGACGACACAAACACCCAGTCATCACGAGGCAGGTGAAAAATCCCTGACCCCGCCGGGAATCGAACCCGGGACCCCGTGCTCGGGAAGCGAGAACGCTACCGCGAGACCACGAGCTGCGGACCAGTGACCTATACGAAAGGTGAAATGAATCAGGCTGTAATCTCAGTGATTGGAACAGAGCCGCCTTCAATGATGAGTACCTCTTTGAATCGAACCTCGATGACCAGCGAAGATGTGTCTGGAGAAGCCCTGGACAGTGACGGGATACCAACCTGACTATCGCCCGCCATGGCTCGACAACCAGCAGTGATAATGTGGAGCCCTTTCGTTGCTATCCGCTGCACCCTTACAGCACAGCGGTGGTTTGACGATATCCTATGTTCCATTTTTGTTGCCTTTCACGACAAGCCATCCTGGGCCTACAATTCAGCCAGATACCGTAGACCTGGAATCGGCGAGAATCTCTCCTGCTTGCCTTCGTGCTTGCCACACAGCACCTTGGCCACAAAGATCGCCGGATCTCTCCCCAGTTGAGAATTATGGGCAGGGCCCTCGAACCGTCTCTGGATTTTAACGATCTAACGCGCAAGTTGGACAGAATTTGGCACGATATACCTCAAGAGGACATCCAAAAACTGTATCAGTCAGTGCCAAACCGAATAAAGGCTTGTATACGGGCCAGAGGTGGACGAACGCGTTAGAAAAAATACCTGAATGGTGAAAAAGTGGCAGGTCATCCACATGAGTGCTAAAAGGAACTCGTTAAACTTCGGTTACACGATAAATCAATCTAATCTAAAAGCCGTAAATTTAACTAAGTACCTAGGTATTACAATTACGAACAACTTAAATTGGAAAGAACACATAGAAAATGCTGTGGGGAAGGCTAACCAAAGGCTGCGTTTTATTGGCAGGACACTTAGAAAATGCAACAGACCTACTAAGGAGACTGCCTACACTACGCTAGTCCGCCCTCTTTTAGAATACTGCTGTGCGGTGTGGAATCCTTACTAGATAGGATTGACGGAGTACATCGAAGAAGTTCAAAGAAGGGCAGCACGTTTTGTATTATCGTGAAATATTGGAGAGAGTGTCACAAAAATGATACGGTATTTGGGCTGGAAATCATTAAAAGAAAGGCGTTTTTCGATGGGACGGAATCTTCTCCCGAAATTCCAGTGACCAACTTTCTCCTCCGAATGCGAAAATATTTGGTTGACACCGACCTACATAGGGCGGAACGATCACCGCGAAAAAAATAAGGGAAATCAGAGCTCTTACGGAAAGATATAGGTGTTCATTCTTTCCGTGCGCTATACGAGATTGGAATAATAGAGAATTGTGAAGGTGGTTCGATGAACCCTCTGCCAGGCACTTAAATGTGATTTGCAGAGTATCCTTGTAGATGTAGATGTAGAACGCGTTATTGGCTTCGTCAATTGGTGAAGCTCTCCCTCATGAAAAAATAATTCAACTTCTCTGAAAATGTAGTGAGATACTGGCAGCCGCAAGCGGGTACCATGAAAGAAATTACAGAGACGCCATGGAGATTAAACACTACAGGGATTTCAACAGGGAGGAGGAGGGCGTGCAATCCCGGTACTGAAGATGATGTGCACTAGTCTGCCACCATGGAATGATAGCGACAGTGGACGATGGCAACCGACAAGTGCCAATTTCGCTCGGATAATCAAAGCATGTGACGTCAAGCCACTACGCCGTAACACGGGTAAACGGAATTTTGCTGCAGTCAGCGGCGAGCCAGATTGTGAATCGTTCACTCAGTCGAGGTTCTAATCCCCCTTGAAAATGTGCTCCGCAGGTGGGGACGAAACATCCGTTCGACCACGGCAAAAGAGCACGGAACAGTATATTAATTGTTGCAGTTCCGACCGTGAACGTTAACATTCTGCGGACAGTTGCCTTTCCATAACTCCATTGTACATTGTGGTAGCTTTAGTGAAGATGGTGGCCTTGGAAGTTTTAATGAACGATACGTAATTAATTATTGTACTTTTAATGTTTTTAAGTGCTTCATAGAGATATTGGTACCTTTTATTTTCATAGTGCTATCCTATAAATGCAGAAAAAATGTAAGTTATGCGGATGACTAGGAAAAACAGACCCATAATCTTCGTATGCAGCATTAGTAGTGTATTGTTTGACACAGTCACATTGTTTAAATATTTGAGTGTAACTTTGCAAAGAAATATGAAATGGTATGGACATGTGCCATTGTGGTAGGTAAGGCGAATGGTCGACTTCGGTTTATTGGGAGAATTTTAGAGAAGTGTGGTTTACCTGTGGAGGAGACCGAATGTAGGCCACTAGTGTGACCCGTTCTTGAACGCTGTTAGAGGGTTTGCGATCCGTACCAGGTCGGATTAAAGGAAGACATCCAAGCAATTAAGAGCCGCGCTGCTAGATTTGTGATTGGTGGGTTCGAACAACATGCAAGTGTTACAGAGATGCTTCGAGAACTCAAATGGGAATCCCTGGAGAGAAGGCGACACTCATTTCGAGGAATACTGTTGAGAAAATTTAGAGAACCGGCATTTGAAGGTGAAAGCAGAATGATTCTATTGCCTACAACATACACTGCGCTAGAGGGCTATGAAGTAAGATACGAGAAATCCGGGCTCATATACGCAGTCATTTTTCCTTCTCTCTCTCACTTTATCATCATCATCATTTGTGTTGAAACTTCTGTATTTAAATATTTTAATCTTTACTTAAACTGCTGAATGACTGAGAAGATGAAACTTCTACGTTATTTGACTCTGAAACAGCTGAGTAAATCTGAACGTACTGAGCCTACTTTCCCTTTACTTTTTTTCTTATCATGTCGACACTGACCCGCAATATTCTAGCGGAACGCAGTCTGTCAAAAAAATTACAACCTGACTTCAAATAATTAATACAAAAGAATGGTCCTGAGTAAGAAGCAATCCTGACAATAATCTATACATTTCATTAAGCACTTACCTCACAAAAATTTTCATTACCCGAACTTCTGCAATACAGCGAGCCAGCTAAATAAAAGATTCTAACTACTAATAGGCATGTGGTTAGCAAAGGGAAGATTTTGTTGCAGACCAAATAATGTATTTTTTTACCTTAATAATGTGACATCCAGTTCAAACACAAATATAAATCGTCATTGACATCCAGTACAAAGATATATAATCATGAATAATTTTCAATCTCCAAGTCGGATACTTCCAGATCGTTAGCCTACGCTAACACTTCAGACCTCCACCCTCCATCAGTGCTAACTTCTCACATCTAACATCCATCACTACTGGATGTTCACCTGCAACTCCCCAACAGTACTTCCATCACTGCTGGCGACTAACTTCCAACTGCCCAACAGTAATGGCGATTAACGTCCAGCAACGAGTCCAACCAGCCACAGAGTCTCTTACAAATCAAAAGGAAGTCAGAGATTCAATGGAAAGCTGTACACTGATCAGCCGGAACATTATGACCGCCGACCTACTGTCGATATAAACCTCTCTAGGCGATAGCATCGTCACCTGGCAAGCAATGACTGCTAGTGAGACACACGTATAGTGCTTGTAGTATCATTGAGTGTACTCTCCGTGTGCAGAATGGGGCAGGTGAGCGATCCACCTGAGTCTGAGCAAGGGTAGATTGTGATGGCGCAGAGACTCGGCACGAGAATTTCGCAAGCTGTATGACTTGTTGGGAGTTCGAGGAGTGCTGTGGTGAGCGTCTTCGACAAGTGGCTAAACAAATGTGTTACCATGTGCAGAGGTCGTGCATTGTGTGGCCATCCCTCATTACGAATGTCGGAGGTGGTAGGCTGGGCAGAGTTGTAAAAAAAAAAAAAAAAAGGACAGGAGGTGAACTACAGAGGAACTAGCATCAAACTTTAATTCTGGGCAGACTACAAATGTGTCTGAACGCACGGAACACTCCAAACGATGGGCCTCTGTAGCCGACGACCCATACGTGTGCCAATATTAACACCACAACATCGGCAACTACGACAGAAATGGGGTTGTAACCATCGTCACTGAACACTGGCACAGTGGCAGAGCGTTGCATGGTCTGAAGAATCCCGATACTTCATCATGCTGGTGTTCTCTTAAGTTGTTCGCAGATGATGCTGTAATTTACCGTCTAGTAAGGTCATCCGAAGACCAGTATCAGTTGCAAAGCGATTTAGAAAAGATTGCTGTATGGTGTGGTAGATGGCAGTTGACGCTAAATAACGAAAAGTGTGAGGTGATCCACATGAGTTCCAAAAGAAATCCATGGGAATTCGACTACTCGATGAATAGTACAATTCTCAAGTCTGTCAATTCAACTAAGTACCTGGGTGTTAAAATTACGAACAACTTCAGTTGGAAGGACCACATAGATAATATTGTCGGGAAGGCGAGCCAAAGGTTGCGTTTCATTGGCAGGACACTTAGAAGATGCAACAAGTCCACTAAAGAGACAGCTTACGCTACACTCGTTCTTCCTTTGTTAGAATATTGCTGCGCGGTGTGGGATCCTTACCAGGTGGGATTGACGGAGGACATCGAAAGGGTGCAAAAAAGGGCAGCTCGTTTTGTATTATCACGTTATAGGGGAGAGAGTGTGGCAGATATGATACACGAGTTGGGATGGAAGTCATTACAGCATAGACGTTTTTCGTCGCGGCGAGACCTTTTTACGAAATTTCAGTCACCAACTTTCTCTTCCGAATGCGAAAATATTTTGTTGAGCCCAATCTACATAGGTAGGAATGATCATCAAAATAAAATAAGACAAACCAGAGCTCGAACAGAAAGGTTTAGGTGTTCGTTTTTCCCGCGTGCTGTTCGGGAGTGGAAAGGTAGGGAGATAGTATGATTGTGGTTCGATGAACCATCTGCCAAGCACTTAAATGTGAATTTCAGAGTAATCATGTAGATGTAGATGTAGACGGCTCGAATCCGTCGTCTTCCACGGAAACAGCACGTTGCCACATGTACTGCGTGAGGAAGACAAGGTAGCGCCGGCTCCACTATGCTGTGGGGAACATTCACAGGGCTGTCCATGGGTTCAGTGGAGCTCGTGGAAGGCACCGTGATGGCCAAGGAGTATTGTACACTGGTTGCAGACTACGTAGACCCCTCCATGTTTTCCAACGGCAGTGGCATTTTTAACAAGGTAATGGGCAATGTCGCAAGGCCAGGAATGTGATGGAGTGCTTCAAGGAACACAGTGGCCAGTTCCAACTTATGTGCTGCCCCCTCACCCTTCAACCCCCACTCCTCGAAATGTACGGGAACTGGGTGACGTGTGCGGGCAGATGTGGTGCCAACTCCCACCAGCGACGCATCAAGGCCTCGTTGCTTCCACACCACGAAGCGTCGCCGCTTTTATCTTTGCCAAATGTGGACATACCGGCTACTAGGTAGGTGGTCACAATATTTTGGCTGATACGTGTATGTAGATGCGGATGTAGATGTAGAGGGAGTCGGCGCCGTCTCTGAAAGCGAGCCCCAGTCGCCTCACGACAGCGGCCCACGCCCAGACGTCCCGTCCTGTGGTGACGCAACCGCTCGCGCAACTCTGAGCAGACCGCCTGGGGCGGCGCGGACGTGCGCTGAGCGGGATGCAGTTCGCTCTACCCGCAAGTGGAGGAGGAGCAGGAGGCCGCTTTCGCGTCGTGACCGGCGCGGCGCTGCGGAGGATGTGGGTCGCGGCGCGGCGTGGCGTGGCTGGGCCGACCTTTGGCGCCGCTGCGCACGACGGCCACCCCGCTGCGTGACGAGGAGGCGCGCGCTTCCGTGCACGCCTCGCTTTCCTCCCCTCCTACCGTCTGATGCGCCACCACTACGAGAGGATTCGTGAAAACTTGCCTTTGGTACTATTTATACGAGGGTCGTTCAATAAGTAATGCCCCATTAAAAAAAAAGCCATTAATGTACATAGACAAACGTCCTTGTTCGTGCATCGCATCTGATGTTTGTTCTGTGCTCCGGTGAAGTGTCGAACCGTTCTGTCTGATGACAGAGCCGTAGTACAGCGTCAAAATGGTGTATACATACGACTCACGTTGCACGCAGCGTACATCTACAGCTACATCTACATTTGTACTCCGCAAGCCACCCAACGGTGTGTGGCGGACGGCACTTTACGTGCCACTGTCATTACCTCCCTTTCCTGTTCCAGTCGCGTATGGTTCGCGGGAAGAACGACTGCCAGAAAGCCTCCGTGCGCGCTCGAATCTCTCTAATTTTACATTCGTGATCTCCTCGGGAGGTATAAGTACGGGGAAGCAATATATTCGATACCTCATCCAGAAACGCACTCTCTCGAAACCTGGCGAGCAAGCTACACCGCGATGCAGAGCGCCTCTCTTGCAGAGTCTGCCACTTGAGTTTGCTAAACATCTCCGTAACACTATCACGGTTACCAAATAACCCTGTGACGAAACGCACCGCTCTTCTTTGGATCTTCTCTATCTCCTCCGTCAACCCGACCTGGTACGGATCACACACTGATGAGCAATACTCAAGTATAGGTCGAACGAGTGTTTTGTAAGCCACCTCCTTTGTTGATGGACTACATTTTCTAAGGACTCTCCCAACGAATCTCAACCTGGCACCCGCCTTACCAACAATTAATTTTATATGATCATTACACTTCAAATCGTTCCGTACGCATACTACCAGATATTTTACAGAAGTAATTGCTAACAGTGTTTGTTCCGCTACATGTAATCATACAATAAAGGATCCCTTTTTCTATGTATTCGCAATACATTACATATGTCTGTCAGTTGCCACTCCCTGTACCAAGTGCCTATCCGCTGCAGATATTCCTGCATTTCACTACAATTTTCTAATGCTACAACTTCTCTGTAAACTACAGAGTCATCCGCGAAAAGCCGCATGGAACTTCCGACACTATCTACTAGGTCATTCATATATATTGTGAAAAGCAATGGTCCCATAACACTCCCCTGTGGCACGCCAGAGGTTACTTTAACGTCTGTAGACGTCTCTCCATTGATAACAACCTGCTGTGTTCTGTTTGCTAAAAACTCTTCAATCCAGCCACACAGCTGGTCTGATATTCCGTAGGCTCTTACTTTGTTTATCAGGCGACAATGCGGGACTGTATCGAACGCCTTCCGGAGGTCAAGACAAATGGCATCTACCTGGGAGCCTGTATCTAATATTTTCTGCGTCTCATGAACATATAAAAATGAGTTGGGTCTCACACGATCGCTGTTTCAGGAATCCATGATGATTCCTACAGAGACGATTCTGGGTTTCCGGAAGCGACATGATACGCGAACAAAAAACATGTTCTAAAATTCTACAACAGATCGATGTCAGAGATATAGGCCTATAGTTCTGCGCATCTGCTCGACGATCCTTCTTGAAAACTGGAACTACCTATGCTGTTTTCCAATCATTTGGAAGTTTCCGTTCCTCTAGAGACTTGCGGTACACGGCTGTTAGATGGGGGGCAAGTTCTTTTGCGTACTCTGTGTAGAACCGAACTGGTATCCCGTCAGGTCCAGTGGACTTTCCTCTGTTGAGTGATTTCAGTTGCTTTTCTATTCCTTGGACACTTATTTCGATGTGACCCATTTTTTCGTTTGTGCGAGGATTTAGAGAAGGAACTGTAGTGCGGTCTTCCTCTGTGAAACAGCTTGGGAAAAAGGTGTTTAGTATTTCAGCTTTACGCCTGTCATCCTCTGTTTTAATGCCATCATCGTCCCAGAGTGTCTGGATATGCTGTTTCGAGCCACTTACTGATTTAACGTAAGACCAGAACTTCCAAGGATTTTCTCTCTAGTCGGTACATAGAATTTTATTTTCGAATTCATTGAACGCTTCACTCATAGCCCTCCTTGCGCTTTGACAGCGTTTAACTTTGTCTGAGAGGTTTTGGCTGCGTTTAAATTTGCAGCGAAGCTCTCTTTGCTTTCGCAGTAGTTTCTTAACTTTGTTGTTGAACCACGGTGGGTTTTTCCCCTCCCTCACAACTTTACTCGGCACGTACCTGTCTAAAACGCATTTTACGATTGCCTTGAACTTTTTCCATAAACACTCAACATTGTCAGTGTCGGAACAGAAATTTTCGTTTTGATCTGTTAGGTAGTTTGAAATCTGCCTCCTATTACTCTTGCTAAACAGATAAACCTTCCTCCCTTTTTTTTATATTCCTATTTACTTCCATATTCAGGGATGTTGCAACGGCCTTATGATAACTGATTCCCTGTTCTGCGCTTGCAGTGTCGAAAAGCTCGGGTCTGTTTGTTATTAGTAGGTCCAAGGTGTTATCTCCACGAGTTGATTCTCTGTTTAATTGCACGAATTGAATTATTGTGAGAAGAAAAAGAAAGCCTTATGACCACCCATAAACGTTTGTGTGCAGTGTATGGCGATACTGCAGTTGATAGGAGCTCTGCTGCACGATGGGTTAAGAAACTTACAGTTTCAGGAAATGCAGAAACAGACCTCCACGATCAGCCACGCTCGGGACGTCCTGTCTCAGCCACTGCTCCAGACATGCTGAATCGTGCGGATACCATTATTCGTGCCGACCGGCAATTAAAGATTCCCTACGGGGAACACACTTTGAAGGTGACGAGTGTGACAGTGATGCAGTGAAAGGATGGGTACTCCTACAGGACAAGAGCTTTTACCAACAGGGAATACATGCTCTCCCACAATGTTGGCGTAGGCCATAGAACGTGACGGAGACTACGTAGAAAAACAGGATATGGACAAGATATGTTGATGAATATTGTCACCAAATTCTGAGTCTTAACGATAAATACGTTCTGAAAAAAAATGTGGAGCGTTACTTATTGAACGCTCCTCAAATATACTGTACTAGTTTACCGACCTCTGTTTCGCTAGTGTTAGCTGTATGGTCACAGATTTTTTTGCTTTTCTTTAATTCAATTTTTATGTTGTTGCAAACTGCAACATCTTCTAAACTTTTTACGGTAAATAAGGCCATAGAAGCATGGTATTTTCAGAATGTACTTCTGACCAAAAAGCGATCTGATAGCTGGACTCGGAGGACTTTGTTAATCCCCTAACGCATGTATCTCTAGGAGTTAAACACCAATTTAATATACGGAAATATTTTCATAAAAATTATCGTTCTCTATGTTATCACCTTAGGGGTTGAATTTCCAAAAAAACAATGAACACGTATTTTTTATTTCTACTGAGGAGCCAAATTCAAATTTTCTTAGGTTTAACTTTACAATGCATTCATAACAAAATATTTTCACAATATTTTCTTTTCCTATTTCACCTTCTGAGCAGGCGATTTTCCAAAAACACTGACACTCGAATTATTTTTATTTCTAACTGAGAAGTAAAGTACCAATATTCGTGGATGTAGGTTTAAAAATGCCTTAGTAATGCTTTAGCAATGATCTATTTTTTAAAGAACTTTCATCTACTATATTACCACCTTATTTACAAAATGTTGAAGTATCTACTTATTTTTATTTCTGACTGAGAAACGAAATACCAATTTTCGTAGCACTAGCTTCACAGTTACCTTAATAGCAATACATTTTCAAAAAACTTTTCCTCCCCCAATTAGGGCTGGAATGTCGAAAAACTCCTTCTTAAACGACGCCTACAGTACCAAGTTTCACACCCTTTCCAGATTTGAAGTTTCTGTCGTTAGTGGTTGAGGGTGGACAATGGTGACTCAGTCGATCAGGCCATTTCAAAATGGTTCAAATGGCTCTGAGCACTATGAGACTTAACATCTGAGGTCATCAGTCTCCTAGAACTTAGAACTACTTAAATCTAACTAACCTAAGGACATCACACACATCCATGCCCGAGGCAGGATTCGAACCTGCGACGGTAGCGGTCGCGCGGTTCCAGACTGAAGGACATTTCATTTTGTATACAGAAATATACAGCGTGTTAGGTGTATAGGTACAGATATTTTGACAACTGATGCCTTAACGTGTACCCTCTATAGCGTGTTAGTTGTTTTTTCTCGGCATGTAAAAGTCTTCTCACAAAACTATCTCATAATTTACTACTTGATCTTTTCTGCATGGTCATATCTGCGCCACAAAGTGGACTATGCGCATGAGTATAGACTATCTGCTTTGCGTCCATGCATCCATAGCTCAGTACCTGATCTACTACCCAGGCCAGAGTGAACATTAATGACTTGGAGGTAACGGCTAATATAAAAATATACTACTCATAACAGTCGTAGTAAACAGTTTTCAAGTGAATTAAATAATACGTAATGTTGTTTAGTACACTGCCCTCAGTCATCAATAGAAATATCTGCATTTTCACAAATTATTATTCGGTCATATTCATTCATTTTCATTGATACACCTTGTGATTTCCCATAGCCCGGCTTTCCCTCGTGCAACAGAGTAATCATCCTTGAGGCAATCAATGTTATTACACTCTTCAAGTTCAGAAATTCATACTGACACTATTATCTGTCGAACCAAATACAATACACCGCTACACAAAGAAAGTGAAGCATCCAGAAGGAAGGACGAAACGAAATCAAACTTTAGAAGTTGAGAGGGTATGTGAAGTTATTTTAGTGATTATAAAATTGGGTGAAATTTACAAAGAACTTGGCAGAATGATCCCACTTATCAGTAGGACGTCCTACCCTCTCTGCTGGATGCATGTACTGCTTCATTGGTGAATCGTGACATAAAGCAGTCGATCCTCTCCTGACGCGAGATGGCCCATATGTGTGGTAACTGGTCCTTGATATTCTGGATATTGTCGCTCTGATGGAATTGACGTCCAACCTGGTCCGCACGTGTTCATTTGGGAACATATTTGGGGATCCTGGTACCCGCAGGAGCATCTCAACATCACGCAGACGGTTGATAGAGAAGTTAATCAGTTCAGAGAGGTACGTGCCGTTTGTGGGCAAGGGATGTTCTGTTGAAGAATGGCACCACAATACTGTCGCATCAGAGGTAACGCGTGGGGACGCACGGTGTCCGTGAAGTACCACAGTGCCTTCAGAGTTCCCTGGACCACTAGCAGCTGCAACATGATGTTATGCTCAATAGGTGCCGACACCATGACGCCAGGAACCAGTGTTCGTCTCCAAAACGTTTCGCGAATGGAATCTCTTCCTAGGCCGTCACCATAGTCGCCGACGGTGATCATACGAGATGGTGCAGAACGGCGATTCAGTGCTGAACACAGTGCTTCACCGTTCATCAGCAGTCCATGCTTCCCAATCACGCCAGCAGTCCAAATTCAGCCGTTTGTGTTGTGGAGTTAACGGTAGCCTGTGAGTGGGACGGAAATTCCCTGGTCCGGTTTCTGCTAGTCTCCGAATAGTGCTAGATGACCCAGAATGTTGTAAGGGTTCTACCACTTGCTCTCCGACTGCAGGCGCAGTGTGGAGGGATTGCTACGTGCCTGGAGCACAGTGCAGCGATCCTCCCTTGTGATGATCAGACATGGTCCCCCGGTACCTTAACAACGAGTATGCCTGCCTCCGCTCCCGCGTGCAGTCCAGCATCGGGCCACTGTCACATATGAATGCACCAAAACCCTGGATACTACACAATTTGACACGCCTGCTAAATGGACACCCACAATGAGGCCTCTTTTCATAGGTGTGTGAAGTGCTGTTAACGTGCCTCACATTGTATACAGTATCTCCGTGTTCTTCAGGGTGATTAACGTGTGAGAGTGTTCACCCCGTTTATATACCCTAGCAGGCCTGATAACAACAGTAAACAAGAACAACACTTTTGCATTCTAGTGACCATTCCACCTTTCACAGAGAACTGCAGCTGCAATCATTTACATGCTCTCCGATGGTGTGTGGAACGTTTTTACTTAACACGTGCATTGTTTAACTTTTAAATCTGAAGGGAGTGGAAGGGCTGACCCAATAAAGTGAACATTTCAATTCCAATGTGTTTATTAACTACCAAAAATAATCACACATAAAAATTGACAGACGCCACTCAGGCAAGATTATTTACGAAACACTCATTACATAAAATCATAAGCAAGTTAATAAATCATTACCCAACACACTCCCATAAACATTGAGAAACGCCACTCAAGTAAAATATTTAAGAAACTCTCTCATTGCATAAAACCGTTAATAAACTAATAAACCATTATTAACGATCTCATATAAAAATTGACAGAAGCTGAATTTGCCCATAACTTTAACTAAACAACTCTATTTGAGACACGTTATTTAAGACCCTTTCAATTCCAATACTTTTGTAAAATAACAGTGGACACACCACCTCAATTTTAACACTAATATTTAGAACATATTTATTAAAACGTAACTTCGGCAATCTTGCAAATTACTAGACTAGACAACCTTGCAGATTCAACCCCAAAATTATTAAAATGCCCATTGGCTTGTAAGATGGGCTTTTAGGGCATAGAAAGTTACAACTTTGTACAATTATAAATGTGTTATAACAGAAGTAAGGACAAGCTTGTAAGGCCAAAGTTTAACCACGAACGGTGGAACCGACTGAGGGAAGTAATACTTAACTTCGAACTAAGACGTGCCTCTTTTTGCAACCCCACGTAGAATGGGCCACCGAAAGGTGAACCCAGCAAACGCTACCGAAGGTGAACACACGAGCTCAGGCGAAGTCCACCGCCCGTAAGCCAAACTTGTAATCCAAAGGGAAGCTCTGCGCTTCGGTTACCCGCTGCCTCAGCTCACTGAAACATAGACCACACCCAACAACAGAGCCAAAAAACGTTTCTTAACTTTAACATTCAAGATTGACCAGTAAATTAACACTATAAAATGAAGGCTCAACAACAACTAATTTCACTCGCAAGTCCTTTGCTTAAGTGAAACTGCACCTGATAAAAAACGCTAGGAGTGGGAAATGAACTGGTTCACGAGAACCGACACTCACTAGAACTTAATGACACACATATTGGCCACCTTAAATCGGTCAGCAAAGCTCAGCACGGTAACCTTTAGAAATAAAAATAAATGGTTCAAATGGCTCTGAGCACTATGGGACTCAACTGCTGTGGTCATTAGTCCCCTAGAACTTAGAACTACTTAAACCTAACTAACCTAAGGACATCACACACATCCATGCCCGAGGCAGGATTCGAACCTGCGACCGTAGCTAGAAATAAAAACTCAGATTGCCCGCAGAGGACATATAAACATGGATTAACCGATATCGTAACCAAATTAAACACCTACTAATAATATCTAATGAACTAAAATTCTGCAAATACATCAATATTATGTGAAGGAGAGCACACGCTTAGTAAGAGGCATCAAAGGAAATCGAACAGACATAACATCAGACGTCCTGAAACGTCTTACTGAAGCAAGAGCGATCACAATCACAGTTAACTAAGTGCTCTTAGTAATTAGAGTACTTAACTGGGTGTCTTGATGCTGGGACGGTTTGCGAAGATGTCAGACTATCACTTCGCAAGACCTTTCCTGCGTGTCCCTCCAAGGAAGCGGCCACATCCACTGCTCACGAGGTTGCCGGAGAATGCACAGCGCCGGCCAACTCCCTCTGGCTCCGGCATAACCACACGACAACCGCCACCCGGTCTGAGGCACGCCGTCTTCGCTTCTGCCCGGCAGCCAATCGCCGACTCGCGCACTGTCGCCTTCCGTTCTCAAAGCGCTGATACTCTTACTCGCGGTCGGCACTCTCTTATATCCCAAGCCGGCTCAAGTCCCAAGACAAACCTCTGCACTAGGAAATCGAATGTACTTATGTCAGAGATACTACTGGCCGGCCCGCCACGGCTGAGTGTGTACTTGTATGCATCTGCACTGACATTCTATCATGTCTTCTGGGTACTTCACGTATTTTATTTTGTCAGGCAGTATATGCGTATATGATGAAGAGGATAACATCGGAGGGTGTGTACGTACACAGACAACATGGCTGTCAATAGAAAGGTTGCACCGACAGAACTGCGGGATGACCTATCATACAAGGACGGAAGGTTGGCATCAACGTAAAGTCAATAAGTAGGAGAAGATATCCATTACTGTGCGATTACGCTGTTGGCGATAAATCTTTGGAAACTCTGACAGCTTTAAAACATAGAGGATTAACAGCGCAGAACGACCTACAGTGTAAAGTGTTTGAGCTCTCGTCGCCGAATGTGGGGTCCTGCCCATTCGTCTGGTATAGGGTGCCTAAAGGATGCTGCGTTCTCGGAATGCTCTACAACACTTCAAGCAAATAAAATTAACAGTTTTATTTCAATAAAGCACATTGTCAATACTGAAAGTTGGATTTACGAAGGTGTTGCAGGCGAAGGGCATGCAAACAGTAATGTTCTTCGCTATAGACAAAGTCCAACAAGCAATGGATATGGATCACTAATAACAGTCCTCGTAGCACTGTCTGCTAGGCCGTGTTGATACTCTGTGAATACTGTCCACTAATGTCCGGCTGAGACTGACGTCCTGGTCAGCGCGCTATTGGCCGCCGTCTCTAGTCTTGAGTTCTTCTTCTTCGTTCCGGCGCTTGTGGTTACGCCAGAACAGAAAGAACACATCACAACGATTGTAGAAGAAGTAGACGCAGAGACATATTACATGAATCTAGAAAAATATGGTTCATCTACAAAAGACATGGTTTGCAGAAACTCCTTCGACTTATTCTTCACTGCTGGTCGCCAGTTTGGAACTCTCACCAAGGGTATTTAAATCGGCCGCCGCCGCGACCGAAACCAGTTCCCCCTGAGCAGCCGTAGCGTACGGATCTCCGTGCCGGCGCGTTCACAGGAGCTCAGTCCGTCAGTTCACCTGATGATGGCGACATGTTTGATCGCCGAAATATTGTGCCCGTTGGACACTATAGACCGGCAGTACACCCGTGGATATTTTGATTGTCACCAAGTAGTTTCAGTGGAAAAGATCAAGTTGTGGAAGGGGTCCAGCTGAAAGACTTACACTCGGCCATTGAGTCGAGAGCAGTAGAAGAGGTAGAGGAGACACAATGAAAAACGGCATGTTTCACCACAGGATCTTCTGATGAGCAACACCGTTACGGTTAATATTCCGGAGCGTGCGTTCCAAGAAGAATCGGGCGACATATTGCGACGTCTCCCTGAAATCACCACTAGAAAATCAGAGAAATTAGAACTCACCACACGTTACAGGATGAACTGAGCCACAAAGCTTAGGTATATGTGTAGCTTCATTTTCCTGGCGGACATAAGATCTCACCATCTTTCGGGTACGAATGCACGACACTGTGTAGGAAATATTCTTTCAAAAATTTCCAGACCAACGAAAAGTATAAAGTGGATATGATCTTCTTCCCAACGCCCGAAACAGCAGCTCTTCTGTGCTCTGTGAAAGATGATCTACTTTTACGAAAGGCGGGTATATATGAAATTTCTTGACCGATTTCTTGACCGTGTGGCAAAAGGTGCAAAAGGTGCACACAACAAACAACACGCACTATACTAGAATGGAGTATCGAACACAAGCGAGACGGCCGCCTTTTACAATCCAACAGATCTGCAGTGGCTATTGTATTTTCTCTGGCCATTCCAAGTATTAGGGGAAAGTCAAGATACACAACCTCATCCTACTGCGATTCAGTGGTTAAGGAATCCGCAGAAATACAATACACAGACAAGCTGCTCAGCCACCTTCACAAATCATGGACACCCGTTTCATGTCAGCTGCCCCAGAGAAATTATGTCTCTCAGTCCTCACTGCCAACATATGATACCACTGTCAGAATCACATAATTCCTAAGCACCGTGGATTTGCTGACTTTGCATCTGCTTTGTTTTACTGTTGGACGCATAATGTTTTATCCGCAACTGACACTCCTGTTACTGACAATTTTACCTCTGACGCATGCGCCTTAGCCACAAAATACTGTGTCAAGTGGTTTAAATTCTGCGGCCGATTCACCTTGAAGTTGGCTGTAAGGTTACCAACTCAACTATCGGAAGATGAATTAAAGCTCTACAGGATGTACGTTAACGAGATGACAGAAAATACCAAGGCAGAGTAAGACGATGCTCTCCTATTGGGAAGGCCATAGTTCGATTCTCAGTCCGGCCATCTATACTTAGGTTTTTCGTGGTCTCCATAAATCTCTGAAGGTGAAGTCGAGGGTGACTCCTCTGAAAAAGGGACGACTGATTTTTTTCCTCATCCTTGTCCATCCCGGCGATGCGTTCTGCCCCTAAAGACCTCGCACTCGACAGACTGTTACAGCCGAATCTTTCCTTCATTTCGACGACCTGAACGTGCACGTTGATGCTACTCACAGCAGGAATGCGTCTCTCAGAGATGAACAGTACCTGATCTATTCAGTATTGACATTTGACGAATTTAAACGAAGTTGTGTGAAACTACTATCAACTTAGGTTATTTTGGTTGCGAGGTACGTCAAAATTAATTTATTGTAGATTTTCCGCAAAACAGTTTCTTGCCGAAGAAAACGGTTTTGAAAAGCAGTGAGATAGGAAAAAGATAAGAATTCTTATCTTTTTCCTATCTCAAGAAAATGAAGCACAGTTATTTTCTTGATGTCTTTTCTTGATGTCTTGATGTCACTGGAGTATTTGCAGTGCTTCTGCTTCTGCTGCAACGTTGCAAAACATCCTTACTTCGACTACGTTTTACCGAGGAAAAATCTCGAGGCTTGCGAAGTTTGCTGATAGCATGGAAGAATGTGACATCAGATGAATAGCGACTTCCAGGGCTCTGCACTGCTTATAGCATACTCGGGCAGTAACAAAACTGTCGGAGGTATGGATCAGTAGCTGAAACGATAGAAGCAAAACAACATTGATACTGAGTGACCTCTCATCCCTAACAACTTCGGGTAGCACTCATTTACAAGATTTCGTGCAAACATGATGTTACTTTGATGTCACATGCAGGAAATGCTGTCGACTTTCGACAGCGTTCGATGCTGGCCTTTCTCACACGCTAAACTGTTCGCAAGACTTCGTGTACACGTGACGTCATTTTGACGTCACGCACGGTATCTAAGATTTATAAAAACACGTCGTTCTTGGAATGACTTATTGTAATTATTATTATAATTAAATGTCACATGCAGGCCAGTGTGGCCGAGCGGTTTCAGGCGCTTCAGTCTGGAATCGCGCTGCTGCTGCGGTCGCAGGTTCGAATCCTGCCTCGGTCATGGCTGTGTGTGATGTCCTTAGGTTTAAGTAGTTCTAAGTCTAGCGGACTGATGACCTCCGTTGTTAAGTCCCATAGTGCCTAGAGCCATTTAAACCATTTAAATGGCACATAGTTACTTGTCGGTGCTTCAAACGCTTATGAACCGTGAGTTACAGCACAGTGTCTAAACTCCCGTAATCGCATCGTGGTGTAGTGGCTGTGATCGGGGAGCTTTGTAGTGGGAGGTTGCGGGTACTCGTCTTGTTACCTTCAAGTTTCTGTACCTCCCTTACTAATTTAATAGAAGTATTTTCTGTAACATTCGATGTTACATGCATATAAGAGTGCTCTGTCAGTAATGAGCTGCCATTGTCAATAGTTTACGAATTAAGCATGAACACGCAAATGCGAGTAAATATTCAAAATACCGTTGCTCATCTGGTAAAACAAACCACCTCTCGGAATAAAAAGCATAGGAAAGACTGAGACATTTGCAAGAGAATTAAAAGGTAGATTAGTCTCACCCCTGCATGAAGTTTAAAATAAAATTCGCAAGCTAGTTATTTTAGACTACTTGTTTGTAAAACAGGAATGTCTATAGTTAAAGTACTCCTGCATGTTAACCGCCAATACGATGTTTTCAGTTATTTTATTTTATTACAACAAACTGTACGAATGCCGACACGTTTTCGAGAGAGCCTCAATGAATTGGTGTTTTCAAACAGGCTTTAACCATAGAAGATGAATTAAACGAGCTACTCCTTTAATTCGTCTGCTAGAAAGGTTATCCGTGGTTTCTAATTACAGACCAATTCCTGAAACTAGTTTTCAAATCTTTTAAAAGCAAACTTGTTAAGATACTTTAACGAACAATGTTGAATACACTCCTGGAAATTGAAATAAGAACACCGTGAATTCATTGTCCCAGGAAGGGGAAACTTTATTGACACATTCCTGGGGTCAGATACATCACATGATCACACTGACAGAACCACAGGCACATAGACACAGGCAACAGAGCATCCACAATGTCGGCACTAGTACAGTGTATATCCACCTTTCGCAGCAATGCAGGCTGTTATTCTCCCATGGAGACGATCGTAGACATGATGGATGTAGTCCTGTGGAACGGCTTGCCATGCCATTTCCACCTGGCGCCTCAGTTGGACCAGCGTTCGTGCTGGACGTGCAGACCGCGTGAGACGACGCTTCATCCAGTCCCAAACATTCTCAATGGGAGACAGATCCGGGGATCTTGCTGGCCAGGGTAGTTGACTTACACCTTCTAGAGCACGAAGGGTGGCACGGGATACATGCTGACGTGCATTGTCCTGTTGGAACAGCAAGTTCCCTTGCCGGTCTAGGAATGGTAGAACGATGGGTTCGATGACGGTTTGGATGTACCCTGCACTATTCAGTGTCCCCTCGACGATCAACAGAGGTGTACGGCCAGTGTAGGAGATCGTTCCCCACACCATGATGCCGGGTGTTGGCCCTGTGTGCCTCGGTCGTATGCAGTCCTGATTGTGGCGCTCACCTGCACGGCGCCAAACACGCATACGACCATCATTGGCACCAAGGCAGAAGCGACTCTCATCGCTGAAGACGACACGTCTCCATTCGTCCGTCCATTCACGCCTGTCGCGACACCACTGGAGGCGGGCTGCACGATGTTGGGGCGTGAGCGGAAGACGGCCTAACGGTGTGCGGGACCGTAGCCCAGCTTCATGGAGACGGTTGCGAATGGTCCTTGCCGATACCCCAGGAGCAACAGTGTCCCTAATTTGCTGGGAAGTGGCGGTGCGGTCCCCTACGGCACTGCGTAGGATCCTACGGTCTTGGCGTGCATCCGTGGGTCGCTGCGGTCCGGTCCCAGGTCGACGGGCACGTGCACCTTCCGCCGACCACTGCCGACAACATCGATGTACTGTGGAGACCTCACGCCCCACGTGTTGAGCAATTCGGCGGTACGTCCACCAGGCCTCCCGCATGCCCACTATACGTCCTCGCTCAAAGTCCGTCAACTGCACATACGGTTCACGTCCACGCTGTCGCGACATGCTACCAGTGTTAAAGACTGCGATGGAGCTCCGTATGCCACGGCAAACTGGCTGACACTGACGGCGGCGGTGCACAAATGCTGCGCAGCTAGCGCCATTCGACGGCCAGCACCGCGGTTCCTGGTGTGTCCGCTGTGCCGTGCGTGTGATCATTGCTTGTACAGCCCTCTCGCAGTGTCCGGAGCAAGTATGGTGGGTCTGACACACCGGTGTCAATGTGTTCTTTTTTCCATTTCCAGGAGTGTATATGCCGTACATTAAATGGATTCAGTGCTAGCTGGCTTCATCTTGGTTTTGCCCGTAAATCAATGACTCGTCTCTCACTGGGCATTGAAGAAGACTTATTAGGAATAACAGTTCAAGTTTGTCACTAAGTTTCACAATTAATGTTTACAAACACTTTAATCTCCCCACTATCCACAGTCCAGTCTACATGTGTGCAGAACGTTACACATTTATAATCTACGCAATTTCGAGGTTAGCGTACTCTGTAGTAAAGAAAGAGCATAACCTCTCGTTTTCTCTAACTGAGGCGGATGTTATTATTTGAAACGTCATGCTCGCCTCACGTGTCGTGAACAGTACGATAACGAAAATCGATAGACAGCTCTTTGACATCTTCGATATGGCGTCTGACGTCAAAATGAAGTCACGTTTGCAAGATTTGCAAGAAGTCTTGCGAGACAAATGTTACCCACGAACTTTAACCAGCAAGCAACACGTTGATTAGTAGTCTGCTTTCGGGTTTTCAGGCGAGTTGTCTGTCCCATGGAGTCAACATTCAACTGAACATCTGAGAGCATAACATTAATAAATCACGTCGAAAAATCCTGATGCATCACCTTGTGTTGCGCGTCTATGTTCACAAAGACTGAAATGACGCGCCAAGTTCACGATCGGCGAAACATTGCGTGTAATTAAGTTTGAAATCGTCATACATACACTCCTGGAAATGGAAAAAAGAACACATTGACACCGGTGTGTCAGACCCACCATACTTGCTCCGGACACTGCGAGAGGGCTGTACAAGCAATGATCACACGCACGGCACAGCGGACACACCAGGAACCGCGGTGTTGGCCGTCGAATGGCGCTAGCTGCGCAGCATTTGTGCACCGCCGCCGTCAGTGTCAGCCAGTTTGCCGTGGCATACGGAGCTCCATCGCAGTCTTTAACACTGGTAGCATGCCGCGACAGCGTGGACGTGAACCGTATGTGCAGTTGACGGACTTTGAGCGAGGACGTATAGTGGGCATGCGGGAGGCCTGGTGGACGTACCGCCGAATTGCTCAACACGTGGGGCGTGAGGTCTCCACAGTACATCGATGTTGTCGGCAGTGGTCGGCGGAAGGTGCACGTGCCCGTCGACCTGGGACCGGACCGCAGCGACGCACGGATGCACGCCAAGACCGTAGGATCCTACGCAGTGCCGTAGGGGACCGCACCGCCACTTCCCAGCAAATTAGGGACACTGTTGCTCCTGGGGTATCGGCAAGGACCATTCGCAACCGTCTCCATGAAGCTGGGCTACGGTCCCGCACACCGTTAGGCCGTCTTCCGCTCACGCCCCAACATCGTGCAGCCCGCCTCCAGTGGTGTCGCGACAGGCGTGAATGGACGGACGAATGGAGACGTATCGTCTTCAGCGATGAGAGTCGCTTCTGCCTTGGTGCCAATGATGGTCGTATGCGTGTTTGGCGCCGTGCAGGTGAGCGCCACAATCAGGACTGCATACGACCGAGACACACAGGGCCAACACCCGGCATCATGGTGTGGGGAGCGATCTCCTACACTGGCCGTACACCTCTGGTGATCGTCGAGGGGACACTGAATAGTGCACGGTACATCCAAACCGTCATCGAACCCATCGTTCTACCATTCCTAGACCGGCAAGGGAACTTGCTGTTCCAACAGGACAATGCACGTCCGCATGTATCCCGTGCCACCCAACGTGCTCTAGAAGGTGTAAGTCAACTACCCTGGCCAGCAAGATCTCCGGATCTGTCCCCCATTGAGCATGTTTGGGACTGGATGAAGCGTCGTCTCACGCGGTCTGCACGTCCAGCACGAACGCTGGTCCAACTGAGGCGCCAGGTGG
This sequence comes from Schistocerca gregaria, assembly GCF_023897955.1. Classification (NCBI taxonomy): domain Eukaryota; kingdom Metazoa; phylum Arthropoda; class Insecta; order Orthoptera; family Acrididae; genus Schistocerca; species Schistocerca gregaria. Next base: position 603,179,848 of record NC_064921.1, on the reverse strand, counting down.
AAATGGGATGGCAAGCCGTTCCACAGGACTACATCCAGCATCTCTACGATCGTCTCCATGGGAGAATAGCAGTCTGCATTGCTGTGAAAGGTGGATATACACTGTACTAGTGCCGACATTGTGCATGCTCTGTTGCCTGTGTCTATGTGCCTGTGGTTCTGTCAGTGTGATCATGTGATGTATCTGACCCCAGGAATGTGTCAATAAAGTTTCCCCTTCCTGGGACAATGAATTCACGGTGTTCTTATTTCAATTTCCAGGAGTGTATTAACGTATTAGACGCAGTTTAACACAGTGTTACCTGACAGCTAAAACTGGTAGCGAGCGTAAAGCGTTCAATACCATTAAACGTATGTCAATGCTTATCGATTCGGCTGCACCTATCAGCAATCTAGCCAAGAGTCTTTTCAGCGTGCGCGCTACGTAGTCCTGCCTTCTTGGTACATTTGTAAGACATTCCCCATAAATTAACTGCACAGCAAATAAGTGTCTAAAAGCAGTTCTATGATATACATGTTTTACGAAGAACATAGTGTTAAGCAGTTTCAGCATTCACATTTACATGCATACTCCGCAAGCCACAGTACGATGTGTGGCGAAGGGTACCCTGTAGCACTAATGGTCATTTCCTCCCGCAAATAGAGCGAGAAAAGACTACTGTCTATATTCCTCGGTACCAACCCTAACTTATTTTATCTTCGTAATCCATGTGCGAAGTATATGTTGGCAGTAGTAGGTTCGTTGTGCAGTTAGCTTCAAATGTCTGTTTTTCAAATCCTCTCAGTAGCGTTCCAGGAAAAGAACGTCGCCATCCTGCCAGGGATTCTTATTTGAGTTCCCGAAGCATCTCCATAATACCTACATGTTGTTCGAACCTATTGGTAACAAATCTAGCCTCTGAAATGCTTCGATCTCTTCTTTCATTCCGATCTAGTGCATCTCAAACACTCGAATAGGCCGCTATTCGAGAATACGCTCCTATGTCGGGTATCCTTTACTTTCTTAAAATTGTCCTAATAAACCAAAGTGGACCACTCGCCTTCCATACCATATCGCTTTGCAATGTTGCGCCCAAATATTTAAACGACGTGACTACTAATCCTGTATCCGAACATTACGGGTTTGTTTTTTCTACTCATCCGTGTTAATTTACATTTTTCTACATTTAGAGCTACCTGCCATTCATCACACCAAATAAAAATTTTGTCTGAGGTATCTTGTATCCACCTACAGTCACTCAACTTCGACATTTACTTGTACACCACAGCATCATCAGAAAACAATTGCAGATTGCTGCTCACTCCGTTCCCCAGATCATTTACGCACGTAGAAAATCATAGCATACCTCACAAAAAACGTAATCGATTGTTGGTTCAGTTCAAATCTTGTAAAGGGGAGCACCAAATGGCTCAAGTATCTCTTGGACTGGAAACAGTTGGAATGTCATTACGTTCTGGATGGTGCTCCCTTTAGCCACCACAAGAGTCTCAACTTTAAGGGCATTTTTAATCTGCAATGCTCCTTAAATTTTCATAAACATCGTATCATTGAATTTTTTCTGGAACTATTATTCTGAGGCCAAAAAACGAGATAGTTACGTTTGAAATATAAGAGATGCTACCTCTGTCTCGGTGACTGCAAATATTTCGAAAACTCTATTGTCACGATTTTATAACAGGCTGTGACTATGTGGTATAGCCTCCAACATCTTTAACATGGCAAAAACATTAAAGATGATCGAGCTATGTCGTTTACAGGTTTGTATGTATATGAGTATGTAGCACAATGGCAGAACCCACAAGTAGTTGTCATTCGTTGGCGGATTTTCTGAATAACCTCAGCTCCAGATTCCGTTGTAATCATATTTTTTGGGTTGAATTTCTATAGAAATTAATTTTTAATTGATAAATTTTAAAATAATGACTTTAGTAATGTCAACATGTTTAATATTTCTAGAATTTTACTTCGAAAAAGTGACAAGACATGTGGCGTGTTATGTTTTTGCCCGGTTCTCATGCTCTACTATGAGTCCACCTTGCGCAGACCGGCATGAATTTAGAATCTCAGGATTCCACATGCATATATACGGAGAGGATTAGGCTAGTTATTAGGTGTAACAGTCTGTAGAAGCAGTCAAAGTACGGAGAACGCACGCCCGACTCTTGTCCTCGGCCAGCAACTCGTCAGCTGGCACCTGTGTACAAGGCCCCGTCTGCCCCACAGCTGGCTCCATTCTTCAGCACTGCTCTGCTATCCCTGGAACGATGTTCTGCAATCACCCAAGAACGCGAGCAACGCACGCTCTTGAGAAGAACCTAATGCTGCGTATTTGCCTCAACATGTGGTACGCTTCAATTAAGCATTAGTGAGATACTACGATGGTTTAGAACGCCAGCAGTTCAAAATGCAATATGACAAGTTTCGGTCAACGGGTGGGGGTGATAACGAGACATTCTACAACACTGAGCCATTTCCGTTATTTTTACTCATTTTATACATGTTTGCATCGTGTCCGCAATGTGTCAATGTTGTAGAGACTGAGCGTGATTACAAGTGCATTACTTTGTATGCTTTATTCAGAAACAGTGTGAGGTATAAAGAGAACGAAGAAAGATGCCACCCAGACAGTGTTTTGGGGATACTGACTGTCAACCAAAGAACTCTTACTGCTGCACACTGTGAGGCAGTACGTATTTTGATCGAGGGAAGTAATTTTCAGTATATTTCTACAATTGTTGTATGTTTGTTTATCTCTTTTGGCCATCCTAATCTCAGATTATTCATTAAATATGACTGTGCATGTAATAATCAAATATTCATATAAGAATCATAATCATGATCGTCATCATTTAAGGTTGAATGTTTTCTGGAAATGTCATGTCTACGGATTTTATAGAATAAAATTTTGATGTTTAGGGCGCTGAACATCTAGATTTTCAATGCCTTTACGATAATTTCTGATTAGAATTCGATAATTTTTTTTAAAAAACCTTAACTTCAAAGTATAAAAACTTCTTTATTAGCTCACTCACTCATTCCTTACCCAGTCTCACATATACTGTGATACCTCTTAACATCGCGTCGAACCTCCTTTTGCCCCACTAGTGCAGCCACTCGACGTGCCATTGATTCAACAAGTTGTTGGTAGTACAGTGCAGAAATATTGGTTCAAATGGCTCAGAGCACTATTGGGCTTAATATTTGTGGTCATCAGTCCGTACCGGTCGCGCGGTTTCAGACTGAAGCGCCTAGAGCCGCTTGGCCTCACCGGCTGGCACAGAAATATGGAGCCATACTGTGTTTATAACCGCCTACAATTGCAAAAGGGTTGCCGGTGCAGGATTTTGTGAACGAAATGACCTCTCGAATATGTTCCGTGAATGTTACATTGAGCTTCTTGTCGGGTGATCTGTGTGGCCAAATCGTTTGCTCGAATTGTTCAGCATGTTATTCAAACCTATTGCGAACAATTGTGGGTCGGTGACAAGGAACATGGACAGCCACAAAAACTCGTACATGAATGGCTACAAATGGCCTCCAAGTAGCCGAACATAAACATTTCCAGCTAATGATCGGTTCAGAGGATTCAGTCCATTCTGTTTAAACACAGCCCACGCCGTTATGGAGCCACCACCAGCTTGCACACTGCCCTGTTGACAACTTAGGTCCATGGCCTCGTGGAGTCGCCCCCTCCCCTCTACCCGAAACCTACCATCAGCGACACTCATCTGGCCAGGCGACGGTTTTACATCCGTCTAGAGTTCAACCGATATCGTCACGAGCCTAGGAGAGGCCTGCACGCGACGTTGTGCTGTTAGAAGAGACACTCGCATCGGTTGTCTGCTGCCATAGCCCTTTAACGCCAAGTTTCGCCGCACTGTCCTAACGAATACGTTCATTGCATGTCCCACATTGATTTCTGTGGTCATTTCACGCATTGTTGCTTGTCTGTTAACACTGTCTGCTCTACGCACAAGCCACTGCTGTCGGCCGTTAAGTGAGTGCCGTCGGCCGCTGCGTTGTCCGTTGTGAGAGGTAATGCCTGAAATTTGGTATTCTCGGAACACTCATGACACAGTGCATTTAGGAACATAGAATTCCCTAACGATCTTCGAAATGGAATGTCCCATGGATCTAGCTCCAACTACTATCCCGGGTTCGAATTCCCGTCGTGCGGCCTTAATCACGTCGGAAACCTTTACACATGGGTCAGCAGAGTACTAATGACAGCTCCGCCATTGTACGGTACTTCGTGTACGCGGTACTCCCGCAGCTGTATATGTGCATACCGCTATCCCGTGATCTGTCGCCTCATTTTATTGACCCTACTGCACATGAAACCTTGAATTGTAAGTAAATTAAACAGTTAGATCAGTATATGGTTGCTACAAGCTCACTTACATAAAATGTAAGTCAGCCAGCCACATTCAGTTCTCAAAAAAATCCTTTACTTGGTATCTTAGGAAGGTCACACACACGATAGAACTTTAAAATACTCACCAGTCATCTCGCCGTCACCGGAAATGCAGCGCAGGTCAACTAGCAAGCTTGTTACTGCTTACTTGTCGTGACAGAGAATACATTCAGTTCGAAAGTGGTGTAAAGAAGTACTTACAACACCAATTCCTGACAATGATCGGACTTTTGGCCGGAGGGGGAACCCTTGTCGTAAGACAATGGTGTATCCGGAGGTGCGCTAACATTACTTTCTCTTGCCTCTGTGGCTGCGGCCGAAAGAAGAATGTCTCAACTGATTTGTAAGCCTGATTTGTAGCTACTGGTTTTCACTCAGATTTATTATTATGTGCCTCAACAAAGAAGTTCCATCACGCATGTGGACGGCGCGTTGTACCACAATGCCTCCAATGCAGGCTTCCTTGGCTACCTAGTCTACACCCCTATTTCCCTGATTTCTCAAATTTCCTGGTATGAAACAGAGCGCCACTTCACCCCATACCACTGTAGACGGAGAAGTGCATCTTGAACCGTATTTGCTTGCTGGTGTGCTAGGTACAAGAACTGAACGGATTCAAGTCAGTTAGGGACAAATGAGGAGCTCCATAATACCGATGTACTCGTATCTCACCGGTTCCAGTGCCCTCAGCATCGCACAACTTTTTGCACCGTACATTGTCAATTCATATTTTAAGAGAATCTTGCGGACGGGTTCAGGGAGTACCACGAAATATCACTTGGAGTCACATTTGTCAATTAAACAACGTATCTTCAATGTTCAGCTAAAATATTATAAAATATTGATTTAAAACATTGTGAACTACAGCAATTGTCAGTCAGGGCGATATACTCCCCTAGGAGTTCTTTCACTTGTCGAGGGTTCTGTGGAACGAAAACGTAAGCTGTAAGGGGGGAAGTTTGGAGAGGGACGGCCAGGCTGAGTTTGCTTTGTTGATTGTTCGTTTATCTACCATCGGACAAAACTGTGCCTTAATTTAATTTCATAAATAATGGTACTGTAATACATGACAGCTGAAACCAATGGAACTGACAGAAATTAATGATAGTTCTATTCCTAGTTAGTTTAAAAGTGAGGCTATGACAACTTAAAACACGCGTTAATGTGAAAGCTCTTTTAAATGATATTTTGTAGGAATTCATACTTGAAATTTCGTCACAACCCGTTCTGTCTTGGAGTCGGTACACGCTCATGAAGTCGACGAGCTCAGCCAAAGCTCCGACGAGTGAATTCCGCGAATCGACCCTTAACAGTAATGTAGCGTCAGTGTGGAAACAGATGTAGCTGTATGCATGTTGCGCCTGTACACGGTAGAGCGCGTTGAAATCTGTTGTAAATGGTGGTTCCTGTTATTGAATGGTGCATCAGAACGTATACAAGGCTGCTGGGGGGAGGGGGGAGGGGGATGGAGGGAGGGCGGCGTGGGGAAGGGAGGCCGTATTGTGTCTATCTACATCCAACGATTAAAAATAAGAGAAACAAGGAGAATGCACGTAGCAATTTAATTCAGTTATGAAATGGAAAGTACGTAAGTTGGCAGTTACAACAGCATATAACACAGACCTCACTGCGCCTTCAAAATAAATTCCTCCAAATATCCTCCGTTTGCCTGGAGGAACTGCTGAATGCCTTGGAGAACGGTTGCGTAACATGGCTCAACATGCCCTCTGCCATACCTAATCTACATAAACGACATGGGAAACAATCTGAGCAACCCTCTTAGATTGTTTGCAGGTGATATCATTTATGGCCTTGTAAAGTCATCAGGTGATCAAAATCAATTACAGAATGACTTAAAAGAGATATACACTGGACGAAAAAAAAAACGCAACACCAAAAGATGATTAATGTAGTGCAATGAAATATCGGGAATAGATTTACCTAGGTAACATATTTAAGTGATTAACATTGCAATATCGCAGGTTAATGTAAGCGCGAGATAAGTCATTGCAAATGCAAAATGCTGGTACATTTATAACCGGTGTAACTGCCAGAATGATGAATGCAAGCTTGCAAACGTGCCGGATGTCAGTTTTTGGTATGGAGCTGCATCCCTGATGCAGTTGAGTGGGGTCAATACAGGGACAGTTAACGCTGGTTGTGGCCGACGTCGGAATTGTCGTCCGTCGATGTCCCACAAGTGCTCCATTGGAGACAGGTCTGGTCATCGAAGTGACAAAGGCAATATGTCGACACTCTATAGAGCATGGTGGGTTACAACAGTGGTATGTGGACGAGAGTTACCATGTTGGAAAACAACCCCTGGACAGTACAACAGGTGGAATCACCAGACTGTCGTACACATCTGCAGTCAGGGTGCGTTGGATAATCACGAGAGTGCTCCTGCTGTCATGCGAAATCGCATTCCTGAGCATAACGACAGGTGTAGGTGTCTAGCGTGTGGACAGGTTGGTCACAGGTCATCGCCTGGCTTCCTTCTATCCTACACACGACTATCAGTGACACCGAGGCACAAGAGACATCCGCCCTGCCCTCCAACGAGCTCTCGCCACTGAAGTTGCAAATGACGGTGGTTTCTAGTCAGTGGAATTCACACTATAGCGCGTCTGGCTCAGAGCTGTTCTTAAAGTAACCAATGGTAACAGTTCAAATGGTTCAAATGGCTCTGAGCACTACGGGACTTAACGTCTGAGGTCATCAGTCCCCTAGAACTTAGAACTACAGTGGTACATTCATTGTGTCATTGTGGTGCCAACTGCTATTCAAACTGCTGCTGCAGATGCAATACAATGCTCCAGAGCCACAAGCTGAACACGGTGGTGTTCCTTCTCGGTAGTACCACACGGCCGTCCTTAGCCCGGTCTTATTGTGATCACCACGGCCAGAAATAAAGTACTACATCCCTGCCAAATATTTCTGCCATATTGCAGAAGCAACATCCACTTTCTCGTAATCCCACAGCACGACCTCGCTCAAACTCCGTGAGGTGTTGACAATGGAGTCTTCGTCTTAAAGGCAATCTTGACTAACATCAACTCATCACGTCAAATCTCAAGGCTAAGTAGCGCTCCCGACCATTGCAGCGTGTGTTTAAAGCAAACCTGAGTTGCACCCTCATAGTGGCACTACTAGCGCCACTCATATGCGACTGGCGCGAAATTTGAAAAATGGTTCAAATGGCTCTGAGCACTATGGGACTTAACGTCTGAGGTAATCAGTCCCCTAGAACTTAGAACTACTTAAACCTAACTAACCTAAGGACAGCACAATCAGCCATGCCCGAAGCAGGATTCGAGCCTGCGATCGTAGCTGCTGCGCGGTTCCGGACTGAGGCGCCTAGAACCGCTCGGCCACAGGGGCCGGAGCGCGAAATTTGGATAGACATCATAATTCCGATATAGAAACACGCCTACCAACTTCCGTTTATGCCGCACAGCATCTTCTTGATGTTGCGATTTTTTTCTATCAGTGTATGTATCGTTTGAAAATTGAAATTGTCTCTAAGTAACAAAATGTGTGAAGTCCTCCACACGTGCACTGAAAGAAATTTTCTGAATTTCGGTTACACGATAAATCACACAAATCTAAAGCCTGTCAACTAAAAATTAGAGTTTACAACAACGAATAAGTTAAATTGGAACTATCACACAGATAACGTTGAGATTAAAGCAAACCAAAGACTGCGGTTTATTGTAGAATACTTAGAAAGTGCAAAAGATATGTTAAAGAGACTGCTTACACCACGCATGTCCGCCCCATTTTGGAGTATGGGATACGCATCTGATGGAACTGACGGAAGGACATCGAAAAAGTTAAAAAAAGACATTTTTCGTTGTGGCAGGAATTTCTCGTGAAATTTCAAATTTCCTCATCCGATTGCGGAAATTTACATTCGTAGAAATGGTCATCATTGTAAAATAAGCAGAATCAGAGCTCGCACAGAAAGATTTAAGTGCTTATTTTTCCCGTGCTCCGTTCTAGAATGGAACAGTAAATACCTTGAATGTGATTCGATGAACCCACCACCAGGTACATAATTGTGAAGAACAGAGTAATCATGCAGATGTAGATGAACATATCCTGAGGAATGGTGCTTATTTGACGCGAATGGCAGTCAAAAGTTCGTCAACTGCCTGCAAACGATTGACAAAGACCATTCTGTCACATAACCCCAGAATAAGTTATCTGGAGCCGTTAAATATGGGGAACGCGCTGTCCACGCCACATTGCCTTAGTTGGATATCACGTAGTATGGAAACGTTTGCCAAAGTACAGTCATACTTTCGCATCTTGTGTTGGATGTGTCACAATCCTGCTGAAGCCGAATGTTATTCAGTAACGCCGTTGAGTACAAGTCCAGAATGATGAAATTCTGCGACATTTTACAGTAGCTGCTGATATTCACTGTTCTTACTGTTGTCATCCTTAAGAAATAAAATAAAAAAAGGGACCAACAATCGCCCATGTGCCAACTGCACACTACACCACAGCTTTTGGACTCACCCCGGGGTTTTATCTAAATGTTGTAGGTTTTCCTGAGACCAACACCGGAAAATTTGCTTATTCGAATATCCAGTCATGAAAAAGTTAACTACCTCAGACGTCAGGAGATGTTGAAGGAACAGTAGTTCTCTACAGAATATTACAAGAATATTAGCAGGAATGACGAGTGTGTTTTGTTCACCAGCGTCTTTCAACTCTTGAACGACTTGTATTTTATACAGGTGAAACTTGAACTCATCCAGCAAATAGCCCAATGAACGTCATGTTAGTTGTTAAGTTTGTTCATGTCACCACGCTGAATGTCTGGGACTGTGTTGAAATTTTACGCGTACTCATTCTAGGTTCTCACAAGTTCGGACATTTCTTCAGCAGTCTGATGAATGTTACCCTGCACTCTCTACCCCTTCTGAGGGTACTGAGTCTCTTGCTGCAGCCAAATGGCGATCATTAATGTTATGTGCCAATACCTACCGACTCTCTGTGGCAGAACCAGTTTGGACAAAGGCTTCCAATCCGGAATTTCGCGTCTACACACAACACAGCTCTATGGTATACTGACTGCGTGATTCCCTCGTGCTCAGCGGTGTACGCATGCGCGGCACTCAACGCGCATTTGATTAGGGTCGCAAATACAATTGGTACATACAATATGCTCCACAATACATTAGACATGACGCAACATATTGAAACGAAATTTGCAGTCGCTTACTATTAATCGATTTTGCGACAAAAATAATTTTATCTTCAATCGGTGCTTAGGTGAAGACATTATGTATAACTAGTGAAAATTAATTTTTATTAAAACATACAAGATTTTGTTTAGTCGTTCTGCATTAATTACTACTGAATACATTTTTAGACTTTTTTTGCCATTTGACACACCCGGGCTGGTGTGGCCGAGCGGTTCTAGGCGCTTCAGTCTGGAACCGCGCGACCGCTACGGTCGCAGGTTCGAATCCTGCCTCGGGCGTGGATGTGTGTGGTGTCTTTAGGTTAGTTACGTTTAAGTTTTTCTAAGTTCTGGGAACTGATGACCTCAGATTTTACGTCCCCTAGTGCTCAGAGCCATTTGAACCATTTGTCACTTGACATATAATTGCAAGAAGGAGTCCGCTGTTACGATTTTTCTGTAAGTACGTGAATTTGTCTTATTGGCAACTTACATGATTTAGAGAAACGATGCTGTAACTTCTCAGAGAGTATTCTGGTACGTTCGTGAGAACTTACAGAAAATTGTTGACATTGCGATGGCGGAAATCTAAGAAAGTGAAATAACATGTGGACTGGTCGAACGAATCACGTTCAGTGTAACACAAGGTCGATGGTTATATACGAATACGCCATTATCCAGGGTAGTTAATGCTCGAAACGTGCTCCGCGCCACGGACTCAGGTTGGTGGGGGCACTACTGTGCTATTGGGAGACATTCACCTCGGCTGCCATCAGTGGCAAGCAAGTTATAGAATAGATCTTAGGAGCTGTGGATCTCGTGAACACAGTTGTGGATCAACTGAATCCTTTCATCCTTGATGTCTGCACGATGATGACACCATCTTCCACCTAACAGCTGTCTGCTTTGCAAGGGGAGAGTCGTGCTACTGACTTTGATATCTTGGTCACCGCATTCGAGTAATATGAACTCGGCAGGATGCTTCTGGGACGCTATCGGGTGCCAGGTCCCCGTCCACAGATAACCAGTCCGCGATCTACGGAAGTTGGTGACCTGTGTGTAGACTCCTGGTGCCACATACCTCCGGAAACCTATCATCTACCCATCTAATGCGAGTCACGTAGCATCTCTGCTGTACTGCGATCTAAAGGCGAACCATCACGCTGTTAAACAGATGCTCATAACGTTTCCGCTCATCAATGTATGAAAGCACTTGTTTTCACGTAAAAGTGATGTTATACAGTATATACGAAACTGTCAAAAATTATAATGAAAGGACTTTAACTTTATCTTACTCAGAACGATAAACCGTTTAGACGTCAGCGTTTAATTCGTCAGTCTGTCGATCTTCAGGAAGATGCACATCTGCAAGCTGAGTTACTAATGGATAAAACTATATATGAAGGTAGTATTTGTTCCCGAAAGAACAGATGCCATTGATGACCGTGGAGCTTCTCTAGAAATAAATGATAAATAAAGCGACACCCTAGCTGCAAAGAGGCGTTGATATACATCATTGGGGACATGTTGAAAATGTGTGCCCCGCCGGGACTCGAACCCGGGATCTCCTGCTTACATGGGAGACGCTCTATCGATCTGAGATACCCGGCTATTGACCCTCTTGTGCGAACGCACACGCTGTGCCCCAACTCGTACGGGACTTGGGAGATTAATGTGCCACAAGTAATGAGTGTGATGGGCAAACATCTATTAGGCGCACTTCGAATGCAGTGGTGTGGACCTGTTGGGAATGTGGGTCTCACGGGGAGCGTGCAGGGGAGAAGTTCTTGCAGGCGCAGTATACTCTGTGCGTTCGCTAGCTGAGATGGACAGAGCGTTTGCCATGTAAACAGGAGATCCCGGGTTCGAGTCCCGGCGGGGCATACATTATCAACATGTCCCCAATGACGTATATCAACGCCTGTTTGCAGCTTGGGTGTCGATTTATCATTTCATAATGGATAAAATATGGAGAATTAATTAGTAGAATAATTTTCCTGACAGACTTAACACCTAAAAACTAAATAAGGGCCAACCAACAGTGTCGACCAACCGACGGATCACCTGAGCTAATAGTGTAAGACGTGTATATTTCCATTGTCTATTGTCGAACCACAATTTATGAAAAATGTTTATATTTTATTAATAGGATTAAGTAGGAATAATTAATATTTGTCATGTTGCAAATAATTGTGGTAGCAGGGAATGTCTGCACCAAAAGTGTTGTTGGCAAGAGAAACCGCAAATTGATATAATTTTAAAAAAGGCGGGAGAGGCCGCGTATGGATACATTTTGTAATGGTAGTAAGGATTGTCTGCACCAGAAAGTATTGTTGGCAGGAGAGACCGCACTTTAGCGTTCGTAGGAAGTCAGTAGTAAGCGAGATGTGAAGCGAGTTGATAGCAGGTCTGAAGCGAGAGGTTGAGAGGAGCAGTGTGCCTGCCAGTCACCAGCTATGATTTACAAGAGATTATAAACGGATGTACAGAGACATCAACTAACTATTATCATAAGAGGAACTAATATTATTGAATTATTTTCTTTGCGAAACTCAAGACTACTGAATGTACGTTTGCGCAATGCTAGTTGTAAGATTATTGTAAAAAGTAAGTCCCATTTGAACGTTTGTAAAATAATTTCATTACCAACAGTAAATATTTGAAGCTTTCAGAATATGATTAATTTTTGCCAGCAATGTTACATTACTGATTATAATCCATCCCAAAAACCGTCAACGTAAAACTTTGCACAAATTTTATTGTTTTCAAGAAGAAGTGTAACTATGAATTGCGTAACTTCAGTCAAATTAATTAAAGAATAACGTCAGCTTTAGTAATAAATACAGCCACTTATTATTACAGCCCACCAGAAGCTAAGAGAGTATAGTAAAACAGAGTAAGTATACTCATGTCACAGTTCGATGTAGCAGTCAGATGGCGATCCAGTAACAGTAAAAAAGGTAAGGAACAGTTCTGGGTTATTGCAGATAACGACTGAGGGCCACGACGACGACACATTCTATGTTTCGTCGAAATAATCAGAAAATCACTTTTAATAAGCAGCAATTAAATTTGTATGCGAAGATTGAGAAAGAGAATAAATTTCAAAGGGAAGATTCCATTTGTTATTATTAAGCAAGAGATAGAAATCCTAAGGAAAGGTTTCATAGATTATTGTAGAAGTGAAGGTTGAGTAAAAAAAAAGAGAGATATAGAGGAGACGGGAAGGTTTCAATAGGCATCGCTCGACGCTGCTATGGAGGGGCACGTGATCAGCACACCGCTCTCCCGGCCGCTGTCAGTTTTCGTGACCGGAGCCGCTTCTTCCCAGACAACTGGCCTGACAAAGGCTGAGTGCGCCCTGCTTGCCAGCAGCGCTCGGTAGGCCCGGAAAGTCAACCATTTGAGTGCTGGTCAAGCCCGACACTGCTGAGCTTCAGTAACTGGTATTACCATTGCGCCAAGGCTGTTGACTTAACACTTAAAAATTCAACAAAAAAGAAAACTTAACGATGACTATGACAGCCACAGCAAAAATAAAATATTTTTTTTGATTTAGAGTAATGTTTTGCTTTTGTATCAATTACGAGACATCATTTTCATCCCCATATTTCAACTAAAATGAAATTCAAGAGAGTTTTCCCTTATTCTGCAGTAGGCAGAACTACCGTCTGAGTTCTGTCGGCAGTCTGAAAGCGAACTTGGCAAGTCGGCCACTCACACGTTGCGCCGCTTTGATCGCAGTCGTCTCTGAAAGGTTAGTGTGTCGTACGAGCTCCAGTTACGCCGATTACGGCCGGGACGACTCGCGTCAAACGGAAAACGGCCCGTCTCCCCTGCCGCTACTCTGGGAGTAAAGTCCAGAAGTCTCGCAATCGTGATTAAGTAGCAACGAGGGCACAAGTAAAACGTACTACGTTGCCATTTTAGAATGTCGAGTCACGTATCGCATTATTGTGGTCGTTTTGGCACATCCGGAAAACTGACAGCAGCTATTACTGTGTCCGCTTCTCGTGTCACTTACGTTACCACCCTTGTAATCACTAATGTAATGTCGTCCAGTTATCGTTGCGTCGTGTAGTTCTGTAGTCGGGGATGACCGCCGACACTGCTTTACTTCAGGTGCAAATACAACAAATGTGAGAGCCTCCTATTCGTCTTTTTACTTCCAACAATGTGATAATAGACTGGCTGTGCTACAATATGTAACGTATTAGGACAAACTCTTTGTATCTTCTTCTCAAATATTTAAGTCTTCTTCGGACCTCATTAAACCTAATGTAGTGGTTAACACACGTATCCTGGCGCACCCTGTCGTTTTTAGTTTTTCGTTGTTTACATGAAACATGATCAATTCTTCCATCCATGCCCAGTCGAGTTATTACTACATTTTCGATTACTGACGAGACTTCAATCTGAAGGTTGGGGCCTTGTAAAGTAGGTGTTTAATATGACCACAAAGGAGAAAGGGGATCGCTTGCATATTTGTTGAGCGAACTGACCATGAAACCTGTGTACACCACAAAATTATCGTTGCCCAAACTGTGCGTAGGTATGTTCCCTAACATCAAACTGCAAATAACGTACACGTATGAGTTATCATTGATCTATCTTTAAGAAAAATTTGGAAGACAAGTTGAATCTCACAGCTCGTTCTCTCTGAAAAATTCACTTATTTAATCACAAACGAATTAAGACTACTTGTTCCACATCTTCGAATAAGGTCTACAAATTTGCCAAAAGAGGTTAGTCAGCTTGAATAATAACAAAAAATAAATTTCACTTGTAAGTAAATGAATGTTACGGGAATATAATGAAATGATGAAAACAGTGAAATCTAGAAATGCTTTAAGAAGAAGACAACGTTGTACGAACCATGTTCCAGAAGTCGATACAAGAATCCAGTAGGAGTGTAACGATAAGCAAGATTACTTCTACCACTAATACCATCCTCACCACTACACTCTCTGATTTTGAAAGTTATGTGAAACCGCTCTGTTGAGATGTGCGTGCAACTTCTTCGGAGAGCGACTTCGCAAAATTAGGACCATTCATAGAGGAGAAACGTAGCTCGCCAGATCCGGACCAAAAGAATGTCAGGTATTGTCACGAGATCTTGGGAGCTGGCTTACCAAACCACTCCTCGGATCGTCTCCTAGAGACGTCAGTCGTTCTCTACATACTTTTAGTGCAGATAACCCATTGGTCATGTCTGCGATACTCCTGCAGTTTACCAGGTCCCTCTTCTGAGAGTTACCACGCTCATTTTCTCTAATATTTCGGTAGCTATTGTTAATTCGCAGGCAGTGCCATAGTGTTTTTGACAGCGTTTTATTTGTGGCTTCTTCCATCTGCTGTCAGATACAGATCGGAAAACAGCTTCCCCGCATCGCGAGACGTGTAGAAGATTTTGACAAAAGCGTCAGTCCTAACCTAGACAACCATAATTGGAGAACAGCATGATTTTAACTACGACTGGAAGTCTTCCAGCAGGCTGCAACGCAGTTGTATGTATCTGAACACCGTATTTTGTTACACACAAAATTAGAAAAATATTGCGGAAACATTCGGAGGTGTTTGCGTAGACCCAGACGCAAGCGTAGTTACTTAATGTGCAGTCGGTTTGCCAAAAAGATATACAACGCATATGTTCATTGTTTCATTTCAGTATAAGATTATTCAATTATTAATGCAGTTTATAGCGGTTGATATTTATTTTATATAGGAATATGAACGTTTAGCTGCGTTATGTTGAAGAGACGCGACCTCGGACGTCAGTTAGGTGCGAGAATGAGTCCCAAGAAAATGAGACGAAAGTTAAAAGCAAACCCACTCCTCTCACCTGACATACAAGAAGATTTCACAAATTTTCACTTACACAAAAAAGTAGGTTCACAGGATGGCAACACTCACAACATGAACGAGAACAAACATACGTAAACGCTGAAACTTTCTGGCAGATTAAAGGTGTGTGCCGGACCGAGACTCGAACTCGGGACCTTTGCCTATCACGGGCAAGTGCTCTACCAACTGAGCTATCCAAGCACGACTCACGCCCCGTCCTCACAGCTTCACTTCTGCTTCTGCTTCACTCCTACCTTCCAAACTTTACAGAAGCTCTCCTGCGAACCTTGCAGAACTAGCACTCCTGAAAGAAAGGATATAGCGAAGACATGGCTTAGCCACAGCTTGGGGGTAGGAGACGAGATACTGGCAAAAGTAAAGCTGTGAGGACGGGGCATGAGTCGTGCTTGGGTAGCCCAGTTGGTAGAGCACTTGCCCGCGAAAGGCAAAGATCCCGAATTCGAGCCTCGGTCCGGCATACAGTTTTAATCTGCCAGGAAGTTTCATATCAGCGCACACTCCGCTGCAGAGTGAAAATATCATTCTGGATACATAAACACTGTTACTATGCGGAATGAGAAACAGTTTACAAAAGTGAAGTGTAGGTAACACAGCGCAAGAAATACTGCAGAATGGCAAAAACTGCCATGTGCAAATGTCAATGGAAGTCTTTCGACGTCAACCACTGTCAGCGAGTGGGGAAGGAGCAGAATATGTAACGAAACACCGTAAGTAACTTGCACACCAACTTTGTAAACAAAATGCTATTTTGAACTTAAAACAACCAAATATGTACAAACGTACAGGTATGTACCCAATTTGCAGAATAACCGCTGAAGGTCCTTTATAAATAAAGTGAAACACGTCTGGTGTAATTATTTTTCAATGAATTACAGTCAGCTCAAGACGGGTAATCAATAGTGACAGATTTTAACAGCAGCTGCAGAAGATGGCCACGCAAACAAACGCATAATAATTATTTACACAACTCAGTATAATAGGCACAATTTTCTATTAATCATAAAATTGTAATTAAGAATACTTTTTTTTACAAATTTATTTCCACGCTTCGCACACCAGTCAATGAAAGCATCATGCTACTGCCACTATCAGGTAAATTTTAACCACACTTAAAGCTACATTATTTAACAACACTTGACTTTCTTTTGACCGCAACCTGGTTGGCAATCCAGGTGCCCCAGTAGCTTCAGGCCCACTACATAGACAACCGCCACGTAGCATAAAGCCGGAGCAGCACTTCTGACAATATTCACTAGACGAACGTTACATTATATCAGGCATTTCATCAGCTAATATGAAGAAACCACAATTAATTCGTGTAAACCAATATCATTACGGGCAGGTACCACAGGAATTTATCAAGTTACTAGAAAATTTTAGTGACATATTGAGAGGCTAGTGTTCTCTACAGAACTACCGTGGTCAAACGTTATAATTTTATCAATCACATAGCATTAGAATTTCACGCAAGTCTCATATAACACTGGCACATAATTAGTTCAAATATACTAGCAGCATGAGTAAAACAATAAAATCCTCGTTATTCGTTTTAATAGGATACCCATTCAGCATACTTAAACACCAGATTTTACGTACTTGTATATTTGAAGGTTTGTCACTGTACTGCGAACCTTTAAAATCACTATGCTGATATACAGAAACACCACATTCCACATACGTCTGCTCAGGAGTGGTATATGACATACATTGATCAGCCAAAACATTATGACCGATTGCTTAATAGCTTGTTTGTCCGTCTTCGGAGTGAAGTACATCACTGGGTATCAGGGATCGGACAGTTTGTCGGTAGGTTTGTGAACGTATGTGGCATTAGATGGCTACGCGTGGGACTTGCAATTAGTGTAAATTACGGACCACTGATTAGCGTACGTGGTGATGGCTCCGATAGCGACCCAGATCGGTTCCATAGGATTTACACCAGGCGCATTTTGCTCCTCAAACCACTGCAGCAAGCTTCTGGCTCCGCAATTCTGACAATTATACTGGTGAAAGATAACATCACCGTCGGGGAAGACATCAAGCATGAAGAGACGCAGGTGGTTCGTAGCTGTCACCGTGTCTTCGCTTACTACCACAGGTTCTACGCCATCATAGGAGGATGTCTCCCATAGCATAACACTGCTCCCACAAGTCTGCGTGCGTGGCGCGCTGCGCGTTTCGAGCCGTCGTTCACCTCGAAGAGGTGTGGAGACGACCGTCGACCTAGTGCAGCAAAAATATGGTTCACCCGAAGAGCCGACACGTCCCCATTGACCGAAGTTCGAATCCGGATGGTTCCGTGCCCACTGCAATAATAACTGACTATGTCGTTGGGTGGTCTGCTGCGCAGCTCCATGTCCAACAACGTACGATGAACGGTGTACTCTGAAACACTTGTGCGTCAACCAGCATTGTGCTCTTTCGGCAGAGATGCCACAGATCACCATCTATCCGACTTTACAGAGCAGACAAACATCCGACCACCATATTTTATCTAGAGTCGTGGACGCTCAACCGTTTAGTGCCTAGTGATAGTTTCACTCTACTCCTTTACGTGGATGCTCACGAGAGTAGCACGTGAACATTCGACCACTTTTGCCGTTTTCGAGATATTCGTTTATAGAGTCTGCGTAATAATAATATGCCTTTTGTCAGAGTCGCTTAACTTAATGGAGTTCCCCATTTGCAGCCCACGTCTTCGCTAGGGCGATCCTCTGTCCGTGGATGCTCCTCTTATGTGCTTTTGTTACCGCGTCACGCGCCAGCAACGCCACCAAAGACTTCCAGCGTCGCGGTGGACAGTGGTCACAGTGTTTTGGCTTATCACTGTACATGCAACCAGAAAGGTTATGGCAAAGTCAGCAAAAGATCAGTGGAGCATATGGAATTACAGCAGCTCCAAAAAGTCAGTTTTGTAATGTAAGCACAACCGTTAGCAACAAAATGGTAACAGAACACTGATTTGCCACCTGTAGTATCCACACAGTGCGTAGCTGAATGTAAGCACGCGTTATACAGCATTAATACAGCCGTAGAACACACGATTTAACATACCGCTCTAATCCTTTACTGTCTATAAGTCACCCAGCATACTACCGTGGTAAAAAGCCAAAATCTCCGCCTCAGGTAACAGCTCTCTAAGCGTTCCCGACCTTGAAATCTGTATGAACAGTGATCTCTCCCAAGGTCCAGTGAGTGCCCTTAGGCACACAATCCGTACAGAGCTTTCCCAGGAGGATCCTACCGTGTCCTCGTGGCAACTTAGAGTAATTGCCACTCTGTGTCTCTAGTTCCAGTTTCCCGCCCGGGATGGCGCCACCGCCAAGCGTCAACGATGTTTGCCATCACAAATGTGCCACTCCACGGCACAAAAAGAGGAACAGTATTACGATCTTCCTTTGTGGAATAATTCTTCTCTATGTTATGTTTGGTTCCGGTGCCAGATGATCATTGAATGATGGTTTCGATCATCATGGTGATCTTTTTTCTTTTTTTTTTTTGTCATCGCTCGTCTGACTGGTTTGATGCCGTCCGCCATGAATTCCTCTCCTGTGCCAACCTCTTCATCTCAGAGTAGCCCTTGCAACCTACGTCCTCAATTATTTGCTTGACGTATTCCAATCTCTGTCTTCCTCTACAGTTTTTGCCCTCTACAGCTCCCTGTAGTACCATGGAAGTCATTCCCTTACGTCTTAATAGATTTCCTATCATCCTGTCCCTTCTCCTTATCAGTGTTTTCCATATAGTCTATGCCTCTCCGATTCTGCGTAGAACCTTCTCATTCCTTACATTATCAGTCCACCTAATTTTCAGTACTTGTCTGTAGAATCACATAACAAATGCTTCGATTCTCTTCTCTACCGGTTTTCCCACAGTCCATGTTTCACTACCATACAATGCTGTACTCCAGGATACATTCTCAGAAATGTCTTTCTCAAATTAAAGCCGATATTTGATATTAGTAGTTTTCTCTTGACCAGGAATGTCCTTTTCACCATTGCTAGTCTGTTTTTGATGTCCTCCTTGCTCCGTCCGTCATTGGTTATTTTACTGCCTAGGTAGTAAAAATCCTTAGCTTCATCTACTTCGTGATCATAAATCCTGATGTTAAGTTTCTCACTGTTCTCATTGCTACTACTGCTCATTACCTTCGCCTTTCTTTGATTTACTTTCAGTCTATACTCTGTACTCAATCGACTGTTAATTCCGTTCAGGGGATCATGTAATTCTTCTTCACTATCACTCAGGACAGCAAGATCATCAACGAATCGTATCACTGATATTCTTTCACCTTGAATTTTAATTCCACTCCTGTACCTTTCTTTTATTTCCGTCATTGCTTCCTCGATGTACAGATTGAAGAGTAGGGGCGAAACGCTACATCCTTGTCTTACACCCATTTTAATACGAGCACTTCGTTCTTGGTCGCCCACTCTCTTTATTCCCTCTTGGCTGTAGTACATATTGGTATGTGACTCGTCTCTCCCTATAGCTTATACCTGCTTTTCTCAGAATTTCGAACATCTTGCACCATTTTACATTGTCGAACGCTTTTTCCTGGTCGACAAATACTATGAATGTGTCTTGATTTTTCTTCAGCCTTGTTTCCATTATTAGCCGTAACGTCAGAATTGCCCCTCTCGTGCCTTTACTTTTCCTAAAGCCAAGCTGATCATCATCTAGCGCATCCTAAATGTTCTTTTCCATTCTTCTCTATATTATTCTTGTAAGCAACTTGGATGCATGAGCTGTTAAGATGATTGTTCGATAATTCGCGCACTTGTCAGCTCTTGCCGTCTTCGGAATTGTGTGGACGATGCTTTTCCGAAAGTCAGATGGTATGTACCCAGACTCTACATTCTACACACCAACGTGAATAGTCGTTTTGTTGCCACTTCCCCCAATTATTTTAGAAATTCTGATGGAATGTTATCTATCCCTTCTGCCATATTTGACCTTAAGTCCTCCAAAGCTCTTTTAAATTCTGATTCTAATACTGGATCTCCTATCTCTTCTAAATAGACTCCTGTTTCTTCTTCTATCACATTAGAGAAATATTCCCCCTTCAAAGAGGCTTTCAATGTGTTCTTTCCGCCCATCCGCTCTCTCCTCTGCATTTAACAGTGGAGTTCCCGTTGCACTCTTAATGTTCCACCATTGCTTTTAATGTCACCGAAGCATGTTTTGTCTTTCCTGCACGCTGAGTCTGTCCTTCCGACAGTCATTTCTTTTTAGATATCTTCACATTTATTATGCAGCCATTTTGTCTTAGCTTCGCGGCACTTCCTATTTATATCATTTCTCACCGACTTGTATCTCTGTATTCCTAAGTTTTCTGGAACATTTTTGTACTTCATCCTTTCAACAATCAACTGAAGTATTTCTCCTGTTATCCATAGTTTCTTCCCAGTTACCTTGTTTGTACCTATGTTTTCCTTCCCAACTTCTGTGATGGCCCTTTTTAGAGATTTTCTTTCTTCTTCAACTGAACTGCGTACCGTGCTATTCCTTATCGCAATATCTATAGCCTCAGAGAACTGAAGCGTTTCTCTTCGTTACTTAGTACCTCCGTATGCAACTTCTTTCGGTATTGATTCTTCTTGACTAATGTCTTAAACTTAAGCCTACTCTTCATCACAACTATATTGCTATCTGAGTCTATATCTCTTACCGAGTACGCGTTACAGTCCAGTATCTGATTCCGGAATCTCTGTCTGGCCATGATGTAATCTAACTGAAATCTTCCCATATCACCTGGCCTTTTCCAAGTATACCTCGTCCTCTTGTGATTCTTGAACAGGGTATTCTCTATTACCAGCTTAAACTTGTTACAGTACTCAATTAGTCTTTCTCCTCTCTCATTCCTTGTCCCAAGTCCATATTCTCCTGTAACCTTTTCTTCTACTCCTTCTCCTACAACTGCATTCCAGTCCCCCATGACTATTATATTTTCATCCCACCTTTACATACTGTATTGCCCTTTCAATGCCTTCATACACTTTCTCTTTCTCTTCATCTTCATGTTGATACGTCGACATTTATACCTGAACGATCTTTGTCGGTGTCGGTTTGCTGTCGATTCTGATAAGAACAACCCTGTCACTCAAACTGTTCACAGTAACACACTCTCTGCCCTACCTTCTTATTCATAACGAATCCTACTCCTCTTATACCACTTTCTGATGCTGTTGATATTACCCGATACTCATCTAACCAGAAATTCTTGTCTTCTTTCCACTTCACTTCACTGACCCCTACTATATCTAGATTGAACCTTTGCATTTCCCTTTTCAGATTTTCTACTTTCCCTACCACGTTCAAGCTTCCGACATTCCACGCCCCGACTCGTAGAACGTTATACTTTCGTGGATTATTCAGTCTTTTTTTCATGGTAACCTCCCCCTTGGCGTCTCTTCCCGGAGGTCTGAATGGGGTACTATTCCAGAATCTTTTGCCAATGGAGAGATCATCATGACACTTCTTCAATTACAGGCCACATGGCCTGTGGATACACGTTATGTGCCTTTAATGCAGAGGATTCCATTGCCATCTGCATCCTCATTCCGTTGATCATTGCTGATTCTTCCGCCTTCAGGGCAGTTTCCCACCCCTAGGACGAGAGAGTGCTCTGATCCTCTTTCCGTTTCTCTACCCTCTTGACAAGGTTGTTGGCAGAATGAGGGTGACTCCTTATGTCGGAAGTTTTCGGCCACCAGTGCTGATTACTAATCATAATTTAAGCAACGGAGGAATTCGAACCCGGGACCGAAGACATTTTGATTATGAATCAAAGACGCTACCCCGAGGCCAGAGATCTTACGTTAGGCCAAAACCTCTGAGGGTCTTTAGTCCAAGCGACTGGCAAAATTTTACTTCCAAAGTCACTGCACGCTCCTTCCATTGCTCTCTTTACGCTTACTTTTGCTTCGTTCAGGTTTTGTTTGTCAGCCTCTTGAATCTGCGACGAAGCTCTCTTTGTGCACGGAACTATTTTCTGACACGGTTTTAGACCATAGTGGCCTTCCTCATCATTTTTTTTATTGGGTCGTTAGTCTTCTGGTTGGTTTGATGCGATCCGCCTCGAATTCCTCTCCTGTGACAACCTCTTCATCTCAGAGTAGCACTTGCAACCTACGCCCTCAATTATTTGCTGGATGTTATTCCAGTCTCTGTCTTCCTATACAATTTTTACCCTCTACAGCCCCCTCTAGAACCAGGGAAGTTATCCTTGATGTCTGAACAGATGTCCTACCACCAATCCCTTCTTCTCAGTGTTTTCTACACATTTCTTTCCTCTTAGATTCTGCTCGGAATGTCCTCATTCCTTACCGTATCAGTCTATCTAATTTTCAACATTCACTTGTAACACCACATCTCAAATGTTTCGACTCTTTTCTGTTCAGATTTTCCCACAGTCCATGTTTCACTACCATGCAATGGTGTGCCGCTAACGTAAATTCGCAGAAATTTCTTCCTCAAATTGAGGTCTATGTTTGATACTACTAGACTTTCCTTGGCCAAGAATGCCCTTTTTTCCAGTGCTAGTCTGATTTGGACGTCATTATTGCTCCGTCCGTCATTGGTTATTTTGCTGTCTACGTAGCAGAATTCTTCA
Organism: Schistocerca gregaria; assembly: GCF_023897955.1. Classification (NCBI taxonomy): domain Eukaryota; kingdom Metazoa; phylum Arthropoda; class Insecta; order Orthoptera; family Acrididae; genus Schistocerca; species Schistocerca gregaria. The sequence goes on along the minus strand of NC_064921.1, from coordinate 603,156,760 downwards.
ACTTCACCTACTTCGTGACCATCAATCCTGATGTTAAGTATGTCACTGTTCTACTTGTCATTACTTTCGACTTTCTTCGATTTACTCTCAGTCCGTATTCTGCACTCATTAGAGTGTTCATTCCATTCAGAAGATCATGTAATTCTTTTTCTCTTTCAATGAGGATGCCAATGTCATCAGCGAATCGTATTATTAATGAAACTTCCTGGCAGACTAAAACTGTGTGCCGGACCGAGATTCGAACTCGGGACCTTTGCCTTTCGCGGGCAAGTGCTCTACCAACTGAGAACGACTCACGACCCGTCGTCACAGCATCACTTACGCCAGTGCCTCGTCTCCCACCTTTCAAACTTCACACAAGGTCTCCGGCGAACCTTGGAAGAACTCCTGGAAGAAAGGATATTTCGGACACATGGATAAGAAGTTTCATATCAGCGCACATTCCGCTGCAGAGTGATAATTTCATTCGTATTATTAATGTCCTTTCATATTGAATTTTAATTCCACTCTTGAGACTTCCTTTTATTTCCATTATTGCTTATTGCTTGTATAGACTCAACAGTAGCGGTGAAAGACTACATCCCTGTTTTTCTAACTTTTTAATCCGAGCACATCGTTCTTGGTCTTCCACTCTTATTATTTACTGTTGGCTCTTGTACATGTTCTATATTACCCCTCTCTCCCGATAGTTTACCCTTATTTTCCTCATAATTCCGGACAACTCGCAACATTTTACATTTTAGAAAGCTTTTTCAAGGACGAGGACTTAGTTAAGGCCAGTGTAATTAACTCGGGGTTGTTGGTCGGACCTCTTGACGGAAGAACTTTTCATCGCCAGCATATCGTCGGCAGCCATAAGACAGGTAACGAAATGAAGTTGCAAATAATCGGACTTTACCCTAAGCTCTCTTCTTCGTGCCATGGTGCAAGAGATTGTCACACAGTTGTCAGGGATATATTTCTCGGATGGGAATGTCAAGTTTTGTGGGCCGTTAGTGCTGTTCAGATAAGTGGGTTATGGACGAGCATCAGCTTTCACTACATCCCATTGCCTTTCACCGTCATTAACAACAAAAATACGACAATACACTGCACATGCATTCAACACAGTAACACTTACGACACAACACTGACGCTTCTAGGAGGAACAGTGCTCCAAGTGTGCTAAAGAAGAAAACCATTATGATTTAGTCGACTCAACCATTAGCCGCTACCTCAGCCAACAATGGTGAAGTCTGGTTTCGCAGGACAGAGCGGATCAGGTTGTCGAAAGGAGCCAAGGTCAATTACTGTTAGTTATACAAGAACACACATAACTTTATTCCTCAAACCAACGCACAGTTTTCTCTTTAAAACAACAAAGATCAATTCACGGCCAAGGGCCCACGTTATTTCTCCAGAATAAGTTTAAATGATTCCTTTTAAAACACTACAATTCAGAGTAACGGCCGATGGCCATACGTAAGTGAAATTCCAATATATTCTCGGCTAAAGGCTGAAATAATATTTCAGATCAGATAAGAAAATTCTTTAAAAGCCAAGCATTTACAAATTACGGCTAAAGGCCATATTAAAGAAATTCAAATTAATGCTTCGGCTGAGGGCTCAAATATTTTTTTTTACAAAAAAAGAAAGGTTTTAAGGTAAGCTTTTACACAGTACAAGAGAAAAACGTCTTAAGAAAACTTGAAGTATCACGTCGGCTGAAGGCCCAAACAATTACTCAAGAATAATTAAACACAATCTTATAATAAACATTTACAGAACACGGCTGAAGGCCGTTTGAAGAATTCCAGATAATTAAAGAGAAACCTTGCAGAGAAGGATTTACATAATAAAGCCACAGACTCTGAAACAAACGCAACTGAAGGCCTAAATATAGAGCAACAAGAATTTTAAATGAAACGCGGCTGAAGGCCTAATCTTAAAATAGTTGTCATGACGTTTGTCTGAAGGCCATACACTAAACATAAACAGACCACATTAATACACGGCTTAAGGCCTGGCACAGTATATGCGACGAAATAAAATGACAGTCACAAACAACAAACACTGGTACTCAGAAGTGTTCCAAGAGTCGGCCTGATGAGGAAACTCTAACCGTAGTTTAGGTGAGATAGGCAGCCAAGCGTAACACTGAACGATCGGGTGGCAACACGACCTAGGGACGGCTGAAGAACCAGCAAACGGCTTAATCAATCCCCTTCCAGCTGACACACTCGCTCTTCTATTTCAACCGACCGACTGACTACTCCAGTACGCAGACGGCATTCATCTGCTCAGTGGAAATCACAGAAGCTATACACGGTTCCACGTAAACACACTTGCACAAGAACCCGAACAATCGTAAAAGCAATCGCTGTGGAACAACAGTGAGAGTTTCCACAAGCGGTCGGCGACCAAATACACGTCGTCCGATGAGACGACCGACCGAACGACGAACCCAGGTCGTTCCCAATCACGTTACGTGTATCGGCAATGGTCGGGAGAGTCTTGGCTGTCCGAAGCTGACTACAGCTCCAACCCGACGCAACTCCATGTCCGGCCGGCCGGAGTGGCCGAGCGGTTCTAGGCGCTTCAGACTGCTGCAACCGCGCCACCGCTACGGTCGCAGGTTCAAATCCTGCCTCGGGCATGGATGTGTGTGATATCCTTAGCTTACTTAGGTTTAAGTAGTTCTAAGTTCTAGGGCACTGATGACCTGAGCTGTTAAGTCCCATAGTGCTCAGAGTCATTTGAATCAACTCCATGTCCGTTCGGAACTCGGAGACACAGCGACCCGGGCACACTGGCTCGGACCCATCCATGCAGAGGTAACACTTGCTCACTGGCCACCCGACATCTCGGCACAAGGAAGGTTCAGACCCACGTCTGGCAAGATGACCAACTGACGAGGCTCATAAACCGTCAAAACACCAAATACACGTCACCAGATGAGACGACTAAACGAACGAGCAAGCAACGGTCATCCCGCTCCAGTCTCCTTCCGTCGGACACTTTATGTGTGTCGCCAGCGGTCGGCGAGCACTGGCTGTCCGCACCTCACTGGCGCTCCGTCGCCGACTCACTGCTGTTGCGTTCCGACTTCACTGCTGCTGCACTCGGCGGAGCTCCCAACTGAACTACAGACACACGACGACCCGGAAATACTATCGGTCGCTCCAGAGACGGTACCACAGCGCACTTATTGATACGCGCTGCTGCTGCTGCCACTCACGGGCAGGTAAGGCAGGAAGTTAGTGACGCCAGCAAATGGAATAAGAAAATGAGACGGCAGGACAGCAAGAGAAGATGACAAACAATGAACGGGATGAACACGAGCCGCGCACGGTTCAAATGCTAAGTGGCGTACTCATTTTATACAGCAACTTTCAGTTTAATTAGACGACCATAAAGCCAATGTATTCGGTCCTTCTAAAACAGGGTCCTGGTTAATGAGAGAATCATCATTTTACGAGGCGCTCTAAGACCAATCATAACTAAGAATTCATTGCCCCATTACTCTTTTTTCTTCACGGAGGTGAAGCGGTTGGTAGGGCAAATTAAACCCAGCGGCCATCGGGACAGTGAAGTCGTGGGCTCAGAATGCTTGAGGTAGTTGGCAGAGCTGACTTGTTGATCTGAGAACAGAGCGATCCGAGAGCCACTTGTGCTTCTGCCGGTCACGACCGCTGACGTCACGAGCAGCCTGTCTCAGTCACGGCGCTGCTTGTTTTTCCCACTGCGGGGGACGTGAGGCGAGGCGCCTGCCGCTCCTGAAGGTCTGCAACCCGCCTCTCTCTTCTCTCTCATACGGCGGGCGCTGGCTCCGCACACCATCGGTCACTACCTGCTACAGGGAGCTGGCAGCAGCAGAAGCAGCCGCAGCAGTGGTAGTAGTAGTAGTTTTATTCATCCGTTGATCACTTTTACAAGGGCACTGCAATGACGTGGTGTTCATTTACTATTTGTTGTTTTTGTGGTCTTCAGCCCTGAGACTGGTTTGATGCAGCTCTCCATGCTACTCTATCCTGTGCAAGCTTCTTCATCTCCCAGTACCTACTGCAACCTACATCCTTCTGAATCTACTTAGTATATTCATCTCTTGGTCTCCCTCTACGATTTTTACCCTCCACACTGCCCTCCAATACTAAAATGGTGATCCCTTGATGCCTCAGAACATGTCCTACCAACCGATCCCTTCTTCTGGTCAAGTTGTGCCACAAACATCTCTTCTCCCCAATCCTATTCAATACTTCCTCATTAGTTATGTGATCTACCCATCTAAACTTCAGCATTTTTCTGTAGCACCACATTTCGAAAGCTTCTGTTCTCTTCTTGTCCAAACTATTTATCGTCCACGTTTCACTTCCATACATGGCTACACTCCATACAAATACTTTCAGAAATGACTTCCTGACACTTAAATCTATACTCGATGTTAACAAATTTTTCTTCTTCAGAAACGCTTTCCTTCCCATTGCCAGTCTACATTTTATATCCTCTCTACTTCGACCATCATCAGTTATTTTGCTCCCCAAATAGCAAAACTCCTTTACTCCTTTAAATGTCTTATTTCCTAATCTAATTCCCTCAGCAGCACCCGACTTAATTCGACTACATTCCATTATCCTCGTTTTTCTTTTGTTGATGTTCATCTTATATCCTCCTTTCAAGACACTATCCATTCCATTCAACTGCTCTTCCAAGTCCTTTGCTGTCTCTGACAGAATTACGATGTCATCGGCGAACCTCAAAGTTTTTATTTCTTCTCCATGGACTTTAATGCCTACCCCGAATTTTTCTTTTGTTTCCTTTACTGCTTGCTCAATGTACAGATTGAATGACATCGGGGAGAGGCTACAACCCTGTCTTACTCCGTTCCCAACAACAGCTTCCCTTTCATGTCCCTCGACTCTTATAACTGCCATCTGGTTTCAGTACAAATTGTAAATAGCCTTTCGCTCCCTGTATTTTATCCCTGCTACCTTCAGAATTTTAAAGAGAGTATTCCAGTCAACATTGTCAAAAGCTTTCTCTAAGTCTACAAATGCTAGAAACGTAGGTTTGCCCTTCCTTAATCTAGCAGCTAAGGTAAGTCGTAGGGTCAGTATTGCCTCACGTGTTCCAACATTTCTACGGAATCCAAACTGATCTTCCCCGAGGTCGGCTTCTACTAGTTTTTCCATTCGTCTGTAAAGAATTCGCGTTAGGATTTTGCAACTGTGATTTATTAAACTGATAGTTCGGTAATTTTCACATCTCTCAACACCTGCTTTCTTTGGGATTGGAATTATTATATACTTCTTGAAGTCTGAGGGTATTTCGCCTGTCTCATACATCTTGCTCACCAGATGGTAGACTTTTGTCAGGACTGGCTCTCCCACGGCCGTCAGTAGTTCCAATAGAATGTTGTCTACTCCGGGGACCTTTTTTCGACTTAGGTCTTTCAGTGCTCTGTCAAACTCTACACGCAGTATCGTATCTCCCATTTCATCTTCATCTGCATCCTCTTCCAATTCCATAATATTATCCTGAAGTACATCGCCCTTGTATAGACCCTCTATATACGCCTTCCACCTTTCTGCTTTCCCTTCTTTGCTTAGAACTGGGTTTCCATCTGAGCTCTTGATGTTCATACAAGTGGTTCCCTTATCTTCAAAGGTCTCTTTAATTTTCCTGTAGGCAGTATCTATCTTACCCCTAGTGAGATAAGCCTCTACATCCTTACATTTGTCCTCTAGCCACCCCTGCTCAGCCATTTTGCACTTCCTGTCGATCTCATTTTTGAGACGTTTGTATTCCTTTTTGCCTGCTTCATTTACTGCATTTTTATATTTTCTCCTTTCATCAATTAAATTCAATATTTCTTCTGTTACCCAAGGTTTTCTACTAGTCCTCGTCTTTTTACCTACTTTATCCTCTGCTGCCTTCACTACTTCATCCCTCAAAGCTATCCATTCTTCTTCTACTGTATTTCTTTCCCCCATTCCTGTCAATTGCTCCCTTATGCTCTCCCTGAAACTCTGTACAGCCTCTGGTTCTTTCAGTTTATCCAGGTGCCATCTCCTTAAATTCCCACCTTTTTGCAGTTTCTTCAGTTTTAATCTACAGGTCATAACCAATAGATTGTGGTCAAAGTCCACATCTGCCCCTGGAAATGTCTTACAATTTAAAACCTGGTTCCTAAATCTCTATCTTACCATTATATAATCTATCTGATACCTTTTAGTATCTCAAGGGTTCTTCCATGTATACAACCTTCTTTCATGCTTCTTAAACCAAGTATTAGCTATGATTAAGTTGTGCTCTGTGCAAAATTCTACCAGGCGGGTTCCTCTTTCATTTCTTAGCCCCAATCCATATTCACCTACTACGTTTCCTTCTCTCCCTTTTCCTACTGCCGAATTCCAGTCACCAATGACTATTAAATTTTCATCACTCTTCAGTATCTGAATAATTTCTTTTATTCCATCATACATTTCTTCAATTTCTTCGTCATCCGCAGAGCTAGTTGGCATATAAACTTGTACTACTGTAGTAGGTGTGGGCATTGTATCTATCTTGGCCACAATAATGCGTTCACTATGCTGTTTGTAGTAGCTTACCCGCATTCCTATTTTCATATTCATTATTAAACCTACTCCTGCATTACCCCTATTTGATTTTGTGTTTATAACCCTGTAGTCACCTGACCAGAAGTCTTGTTCCTCCTGCCATCGAACTTCACTAATTCCCACTGTATCTAACTTCAACCTATCCATTTCCCTTTTTAAATTTTCTAACCTACCTGCCCGATTAAGGGATCTGACATTCCACGCTCCGATCCGTAGAACGCCCGTTTTCTTTCTGCTGATAACGACATCCTCTTGTGAGTAATCCCCGCCCGGTGATCCGAGTGGGGGACTATTTTACCTCCGAAATATTTTACCCAAGAGGACGCCATCATCATTTAATCATACAGTAAAGCTGCATGCCCTCGGGAAAAATTACGGCCGTAGTTTCCCCTTGCTTTTAGCCGCTCGCAGTACCAGCACAGCAAGGCCGTTTTGGTTATTGTTACAAGGCCAGATCAGTCAATCATCCAGACTGTTGCCCTTGCAACTACTGAAAAGGCTGCTGCCCCTCTTCAGGAACCACACGTTTACTATTTAAGACCAACAAAAATAATCAACATATAAACACATTGACACACGTTCAGGTGTAGTGTGATAAGGCTGGAGCAGGTAGTCAGTTGTAACTTAATTTGCCTGAGGTATACTATCGGAAAAATATCTCAACACCAAGAAGTGTCTGTTCGGCATAAACGAAAGCTCGCAGGCATGTTTCTACATGTAAAATATGATCTCTATTCAAATTTCGAGCCAGTCGCGTGAGATGGACGTTAGTAGCGCCACTATGGGGATAGAAATCAAGTTTACTTTAAATGCACGCTGTAACGGTCGTGAGCGTTACTTACCTTTGAGACTGGACGTGGTGAGTCGATGGCGAGAACGCCATTATCAGTACCTCACTGAGTTTGAAAGAGGTCGTAATAATAGGACTATGATAAGGTGGATGTCCCTTCTACGATACTGCAGGGAGGCTTGGCACAAATGTAGCCACTGTGGATAAATGTTGGCAGCGGTGGTCAGTAGAATGCACGGTTGTAAGAACACAAGGATCCGAACGGCCACGTGGCACTATCGATAGTGCCGTGCGGTTCTAGGCGCTGCAGTCCGGAACCGCGGGACTGCTACGGTCGCAGGTTCGAATTCTGCCTCGGGCATGGATGTGTGTGATGTCCTTAGGTTAGTTAGGTTTAAGTAGTTCTAAGTTCTAGGGCACTGATGACCATAGATGTTAAGTCCCATAGTGCTCAGAGCCATTTGAACCATTTTTGAACTACCGACAGTGTTAGTGTTCGATGTATAAAACTGGCGCATCGTACTGCATCTGCAGTAGCAGTTTGATTACCAGTCGGCATTTCGGCACTACATTTACACAACGAACTGTCACAAATCGGTTACTTCAAGGAAAACTCCGTACCAGACGCCCTGTAGCGTGTATTCCATTGACCCCAGACCACCGCCGTTGTGTATCTTAGTTGGCATTATTTCTGGAAATCATTATTTTCAAGAATAACTCAGTAGGTGTGTGAGAGTTGTCTTAAATGTTTCATTACAGTCTGTTGGGTGCATGATTCCTGGCGGCTCCCATCGTCCTATCTCAAAGGTGTCGTTTACTGACTTTCATCATGATGCGATGAAAGTGACAGTGTCATTTCCCTGTCATAGTCACCAGTAGCATAAAGACGACACATTATCCTACATTCATTAACCACGGTCATCCATATTAGACGTAAACGCTTAGGACACAACACTCTCATTTGTTGGAAAAGGAACTATAGGAGTTCATGAAAAAAGTAATACATCCAAGCAGATAGCTAATACTACTTTATCGCGGACTCGCAGCCAACCATGTTGTATGAGTGTGATAGTGCAGGGTCCGATGTAGCCGGACCAGACGATATTTTCCGAGGTACCGGGAAGTGTTCCCATCTGGAAGCATCCATCCCTACATCTACATCTACATCTACATCTGCGAGGATACTTTGCAAATCACACATAAGTGCCTGGCAGAGGGGTCATCGAAACGCCTTCACCATAATTCTCTGTTATTCCATTTAGCGCGTGGTAAAAACGAACACCTATAGTTTCCATGCGAGCTCTCATTTCCCTTATTTTATTATGAAGATCGTTTATCGCTGTGTAGGTCAGTCACAACAAAATATTTTCGCATTCGAAGGAGAAAGTTGGTGATTGAAATTTAGTGAGAAGATTCCGCAGCAACGAAACACGCCTTCGTTTTAATGGTGACATGCCAAATCCTGTATCAAATGGTTCAAATGGCTCTGAGCGCTATGCTACTTAGCTTATGAGGTCATCAGTCGCCTAGAACTTAGAACTAATTAAAGCTAACTAACCAAAGGACATCACACACATCCATGCCCGAGGCAGGATTCGAGCCTGCGACCGTAGCGGTCGCTCTGTTTACGACTGTTGCGCCTAGAACCGCAAATCCTGTATCACTTCCGTGACACTCTCTCCCCTATTTCGCGATAATACAAAACATGCTGCTCTTTTTTGAATTTCCTCGATGTACTCCGTTAATCCTATCTGGTGAGGATCCCAGAACGCACAGCGGTACTCCAAAAGCGGACGGCCAAGCGTAATGTAAGCAGTCTCTTCTGAAAATCCGTTATATTTTCTAAGTGTTCTGCCAATAGAACGCAATTTTTGGTTTGCCTCCCCCACAAAATTTTCAATGCGTTCTTTCCAATTTAAATTTTTCGTAATTGCATTTCCTGGTATCTAATTGAATTTACGACCTCCCGTGGAATGTAGAAGGACTAAAAAGAGCAATGAACACAGCTCCAAGAGATTTTCTACATGGATATGACATAGCAGTCCTAACAGAAACATTTTTAACCGCAAAGTGGCAACACACAGAATTTTACTGCTCTCACCTACATACAAAACAAGGCGACAGAGGAAAATCCAGTGGAGGAATGACTGTCCTCATAAAACCCGAATTAAGCCCAATAACTGCAACTATCAAACAGGAACATACATTCCAGACAGAAACGAAGCACATTACAATAATATCAGCAGACTTCCAACCGAAAAAAGCAGCCGTTCATATAATAGGTGAAACAGGCCGCTGATCACTCAGAATGAACATAATAAACCACTAATTATTGCTGGAGACTTAAAATGCAGAATGAAAATACAAAACTACAGAGGAAAAGTAATAGTGGAAAAAGTGAAGGAAGGAGGCTTTATCCTTTTAAACAATCCCAATATACTTACATTTATTTACCACAATGGAAAAAGTTCAATAGACATTGCATTCATAAGGGGACCAACCAGCGGTAATATATCACCTTCCTGCACTCCAGAGCACACACCACTTTGAAAATATATCCCTCTGGAAATAAATACCCAAGGAGCATGGCGAAAGGTCCAAGAAAAAGAGGAAGAAGCACTTTCGAGAACAATAGACGTCGGGAAAGTGGAAGCAAACTCAGACGACATAAAACAAATGGAAATGCTAACAGACAATTCGCAACTAGAGGACTCAACAGAAGCGATAGGAGAACTCCCAAGACAAGGCGCCAGTCCCAGGTACAAAAGAAGAGCGAAGAAATGGCTCGACACAGAGTGTTACAGTTTAAGGAAAACTAAAACAGTGCACAGAAAACCCTCTACTCCTGTCGAAAAACGAAATGTCTATAAGAAAACTCTAAAAGAAAAGAAGATTCTCGGAAAGAGAAGGAAGGAAACTAATGAAGGAAGCCTCAAAAGACCCATATATTGAACTACGCCCCAGAAAACCAGCTGAAACGCATTGCATCGATATGAAAAGATGGGAGACGCACTTCGACAACATACTGGACAAGGAAGGGATGAAAGGGAGACCAGAGGGCATGCACGATACAGTGCCACAATCATGGAATGGATCCCATTGGCCACATAATGGATCAAAGATGTCATTAAAAGGTTCAAGAACAAAAAAGCTGCAGGCCTTTACAGCGAATACTGCCAAAATACTAAGGCCAATGTCGATAAAACTCTACAATAACTGCATAGCCTCCATTCCAGAACGGTGGAGATAGCTTATAGTAAAAGTACGATATAAAGGGAAAGGAGATCTCAAGGAGCCCAGCAAATACAGAGGCGTAGTCCTAGAAAACTTACCTTCCAAAGTGTTCCCAAAAATAACAGAAAGAAAAGAAAGCAATCGACGAACGTCTTCCCGAAAGCCAAATGGGATTCTGAAAAGGAAGATCAACTGTGACTGCTAAAGAACTGCTAAAGAGCTAAGGAACCCCTTTGAAGACAGAGAAAAGTTTTGTTTAGTATTTATACACTTCACAAAAGCCTTTGACTTTATAAACAGAAAATTAATGACCAAAAACTAAAGGAAACCCTAGGAGAAAACAACATATGGACACGAATCATAAGCGCAATACTGCGATGGAACGAAATGAGGATCTCAGATAACCTTTCCCTATCGGAGCCGATATTTCAATCAAGTGAAATACACCAGGGAGACCCAATGAGCCCTCTGTTATTTATCCTTGCAGCGGAAAAAGTCGTAAGAATACCCCAAAGTTAGGGTATAGTCTCATATGCATATGCAGACGACATTGTAATAGGCGCAAAGAGCATTGCAAAGTTACAACAAGAGATAAATGATATGAAAGATTGGCGTGTGGAACACGGCTTCGAAATGAATGTGGGAAAACAGAAATGATGGTACTCAGAAATGGAGGAAGAGCACTTGCGTCAACTGAGATGTTCATACAGGAGAGAAAACTGAAGATCGTAGCAGACTTCAAGTACCTAGGGGTGAAAACACTAACAACTGCAAAATGTTTCACAAAACAAGTAACAGAGAAAGCAAGGAAAGCAATAACGACAATCCATGAAATAAAATAAATCAGATCCCTTATTCTAGAGACAACAACGGCACTATTCAGAGCCAAAATCTTCCCAATACTGAAGTATGACACAGAAATTATCGGACTACATCTTACAGGGAAAAAATTAACAACACTAGATAAAGTGAAGGCGACATATATAAAGAAAGCAATAGGAGTGTCCAAAACATAACGATCCAGACTTTCATATCCGGTGGCGAGGGAACTTTTCTCATTGAAGACCTAGGGACAAACCTGATGCTATCCATGAACAGCACTTTGGAAAGTCTGCTTAAAACATTGAAGGAAAAAAGGGAAGACCTACCTCCAAAATGTTACAGTACAGGCGCCATTATTGACCGAACATGGACAAAGGAAAACTTAGGAATGAGACACGTCGTCACTAGAATGGCAGTCCATGGTTTCCACCACCTTATTTGCAAAAACACATGATATCATGAACCAAACACAATGTGTGAGTGTAAACTGTGTCATCAAATATGCAAACGATACCATATAGAACTCTGTACCAAAACGACACGGTCAAAAAGTGACTATCAAATCACAATATGTAAAATATGTAATTTCATTTATTATTGTCATTGTACTTTGAATTTATATGGCTATTTGGCTGCAGTAAACTTATTATTATTTATAGTCTTAAAATTTTATAAAATACTCTTGAGTACAGATTATACTTGAAGATTACAGCTAGGCAGTTAAGGTACGAAAAAGGGAAAAAATATTTAAATAAAACATTAAGCTATGGGCAATACCCGTGTTTCTGTTTCTCTTTTGTTTGCTTGAATTTTCAAGATAATATGTCGTGAATGACGTATTAAAAGCGTAATACATAACTCACTAACTATACTGTAGTAGCATCAGCAAAGGTACCCAGGGTAACATAATTCGTTCACATGCTGGTGTTGATAGTAAACAAATGGAAACATAATTACTTTTCTAGCAACTTACATTCTCCGCAGATGAGAAGCATTTCTGCTTCCTCTTCGTTGGTGTCAATTGTACTCACACAAAAGTTTAATTGAAGACGGTTGTCTCAGTGACCGGCGTGTATTTCCATGCGCTTACAGTCAACTCCAGTAAGTTATGTTATCCTGGGTATCTGCACTATTTGCTAGCAGAGACGAGTCAAAGTCAATTTAGCTCCACGTTTTTCATACGGTAACTCCATATTTACGTGAATAATACACCGTGATAAGTTTTAAACGCATTTTGAGGAGAAAAAGTGTGTAACTGAATAAAAAATATAGAATTCTGCTCGAATAACGCTAACTGCTGTTCATGTCTTTGTAACGAAGGAAGTTACAAAAACGGCAGTCATGCTTGTTACTGTGATCTTGGTGGCTAATCAACATTTTCTTGGCACTTTTTTATTTTGTTTGTGGACAAAATGCTACTGGGGTGTGAGGATAATTGGGACACTGCGAACACCAACGGTAATGTAGCCCAACAAGTCAGCGGTCGCAGAGCGCTAACTGTTGGGATTGCACGGAACTGATTACAACCACTGGCACAGACGTCATTGGAACTCATTGGAGTGCAACTGTTGGATCAGCCATGAGTGCTTCTACAACCTGAGTGAGCCGTCGGAGCCCGCACCTTGATTAAGAAGTGGGAGGAGGTACCCTGCAACCACAACGAACTGACGCCGGAGACGGCATATACGCCTGCAGCATACAGCCTCGAGTAGTCAGCGTGTCGGGAGACGAGGGAAAAAACATATAGGGCGATATCGTGATGATTTTACAAATTTCTAAGGATAATGGAGAATGTTAGAAGTGTCACTTTGCGGTAAGAGATCCTAGTCCGGAAAGGACCAAATCGAATGGAATAGGTGGCGGAGAGCTACACTTGTTCCCGCTTCGCCTCACGCAGCGCTCAAGTTAAGGGCCCCAACTTCAGATCCCTGATCATGAAGTACAGAATTCCCGCAGAATACTCGGCAATGCCCTTAGATAATTTCCACCGTTAATGGACTAGTAACGGCGGACGTAATTTGGTGTCAGAGAGATCAAATATCCTAAGTCTAACGTGCAGTAGTAATGAATTGCAGTTACCTGCAGATTTTTCGAAAGCTGCTACATTTACAACAGTTGTTCAAAATGGCGTCCCCCAGCGTCAATGCAGGCATGGCATCATCGCACAAAGTTCTGTCGTACCAGTTCTAATATCCTTGGTGTTGTTTGAGCAGCATCGATGGCAGTGAGAACTCTTGGAAGGAGACCCCTTCACTCTCGACAGACATCTCGTACGCAAGTCTCGTAACATGGCCCACAAGAAGAAATCAAGTCACGTGACATCAAGTGAACGCGCTGGCCACGAGACAGGATCTCCTCTGCCTGTCCACCCTCCAGGGAATGTCTGAACCAGGTATTCAAGAACCCTCAGTCTAAAGCCAGGTGCGGCTCCATGATGTTGGAACCACACCCTTTGACGAATAACAAGTAGGATATGTTCCAGGAGCCTGTGTACCATTTCTCTGATAAACAGTGTGTAACGTGGTGCGTTTAAGCTGGGAGGAAGAAGAAATGGGCGTAGTACATAATCACAGATATGCCTGCCCGAACGTTGACTAAGAATCTGTGTTGATGGCTCTTCACAAATGTAGCGTGGGGATTTTCATCAGCCGAAACATGACGAATAGCGACTATATAGCACTACATATCAGCAGAAACGAGCTTTATCCGCGAAAAGTACGTACGCAGGGAAATGAGATCGACTTTAAGGCGTTGCAAGCTTAGGGACTAATGACCTTAGCAGTCAAGTCCCATAAGATTTCACACACATTTGAACATTTGACTGTAAGGCGTTGCAAGAACCATTGGCTGAACACGACACGATGTCCAAAGTCAGTAAGAGACAAAGCATGTATTTCCTGTGGATGGTAGGGTGCAGCTGCATTTTCCCTAATACTCACCACACAGAACTCTGCGAAACATTCATTTCACGTTCAACTGATCCAATGCTGACTGCAGGCGCCTCATCCAATCGAGCAAGCTCTGCATCTTGTTGATACGTGGTGCTTACTGGAATTAAGGCAAACGTGGACAGGAGGAACCACCAATGTAACTTTCTTTTCACACAACTTGTTTATTTAACAATATATAAACTGTGTTTTACAGATAATCAATGCATTTAACCATAAAACTTTCTTTAACAAAATGAACAAATTTGCAAAATTCTTTTGGCCTTAAACCTTAACTTCAATTAGTTTTTAATCTTTGTAAAAGAAATCTTATGTACTGTATTGCAAAACAGCAAACAATAAGACAATGATTACACGACGGCCGGACCTGCAGCCCGCCGTTTTCGGGTGCAACAGCGGTGTTTGCTATCGTGCTGGACACAGTCTGCCGTATTAAATGCCCTTCCGCAACACGTGAAAATATATTAGCACCATTGACGACAAGAGTGGTTCAGTTACTCAAAACAGATGACTTAACTTTTAATTTGAAAGCTGTACGTCGACAGGTTCGGTATGAAGATGCACACCAGTGCTTAAAGGTTCAACAGGTGAGGAAACAATATGACAATGATAAAGCTTACTTTAAAGCAACCAACCTCTTAATTTCAATCGCCAGCCAAGGTGCGACTGGATCCCAACCCGTTCCTTCTGACAGTTTTGTTTTGACTAGAGCCCTGGCGACAGTTGGCTGTTAATGTTTTCAAAGTTAAACTGACTGTCAGTTATTAAGGCCACTCTAAAGGAACGTCTTAAAACATTACTGGTGAACACTTATTACAAGAGAACTCACTCGGAAAATAATACGGAGGGCAGGTAGACAATAATACAAATCACCACGAGCATTACAGAACGTTACTCCCTTCTATCGGCAAGCAGTTCCATGGATCAACGGTGCGTCGCAGCGGTTACTGAGTGGTGCCGATGAAAGCCAGGTAGAAGAGGGAAGCCAGCCCACCAGCGGTCGTCCGACACGAATGTTGCCAGTCAACCGACGTGATGTCGGCCTACTGTTTGTAGTCGAAGCTGACCCCGGTGAAGTTCTCCGGTATCTTCGCTCTGTGCACGCCCTCCTAGCGCAGCTCGGGCTTCGGGCGTTCGGACCTCGTGACCACCTCTGGTCGCGGCTCTACAACCAATCCCCAAACTTCGTGCCTCTCTCTCGGACCAGCGAACCACATACATATATCGGCAAGCAAAGACCTTCTAAGGACACAACCAACAGATACCAACTCTTCCTCACAGATATTAGCAATGGGGCCGCAAGAGGAACAGTCGATGCTACAGCTGAGCCTTTCGCGCCAGACAGATCAGTCTCAATGGTGCCATGGCTCACTCGTAAGTCGGGAATTCGTGAAGTTCGTTGTCCTTCTCGGTCGTTGTAATGTGGTACCAACTGTTCTGTTTCACTTATGTTTCTAGGCGCTTCAGTCTGGAACCGCGCGACCGCTACGGTCGCAGGTTCGAATCCTGCCTCGGGCATGGATGTGTGTGATGCCCTTAGGTTCATTAGGTTTAAATAGTTCTAAGTTCTAGGGGACTGATGAGCTCAGATGTTATGTCCTATAGTGATCAGAGCCTTTTGAACCATTTGAACTTAAGTGTTGGAACAATCCTCGAACCATGGCATCAGCCTGATTTCTTCTACACAGCTATTTGGTCCTGTCCAACCTGTGCGCTTCTCTGCTGCTTCCATTTGATTAGCTTTACACGAAAATCATGTCTGCGAATTCCGTCTCTGGGTAAAAGTCCATTTGGTTAGTTAGGCTGATCGACGCTAGTGCTTCATCTGGTAAACACAGACTGCAGTTACTACAGACATTGTATACCAGGATTGCTGGCCATCTGTATTGGATTACTTGGGTTATTATCTCAACCTTTACACCTAAGCGCTCATTGGGGTTGCCTACCTTACAGTGTTAGCAACAACAGTGATGGTATATGTATTCCACTGTCAGAGGTATCAGTACGATTTTCGTTTATAACTTTGGACTCGGTTGCTTCCAGACCAGGGTCCCTTATCTCAGATTGATACATTTACCCTTTTCCATGATCGCTGAGAGTTTGGAACTAATCAGGTAACCATCCTGTGTAACGCACTCTCGCCCCGATTCTGTCAGTTCATTAGCGCACCTGATGGCAGGAACGCGGTAATTTGCCGATGTATTGCACCCTTTGGCTGTTCACTCAGTTGCACACTCATGTACTATTGTATCATGAATTAGGCCTAGACTAACTAAAAAGTTTAGTTTCCTCATGCCACTAATTAGTGCTACTGAAATAGGGTAACTTGACGTCTGCAATTGCCACCATTCTTGCTTGTCTGAATATCACTGTCCGCATGAGTGATCTTTATCTAGCGATAGCTAATAATAAATGTGTTAGAACTTCTTTCTCACAGACGCCGTGAAGTGGAATAACTAACTTCATCAAGACTACCAACACAGTAAAATATTTCCTGTAATAAAGTGCAGCTTAAAGCAGGACAATGTAGCTGGTTAAACTTACTCTCATACTGACTGATGGTAGTCGAGTTCAGGCTGCTTCTGCGCACGCATGTCAGCCGATCAGTGTTCGGCAGTGTTCTAAGCGGTCTACTGTGAATGCGGTAGCCATTGTGAATATTAAACGTGGTTGTAGCGAGTTATGCAGTGAATGTTTTGTCCATTTGTTGCGAAATGTCATCGCTGATGGTGGTCGTAAGCGGCAAATTCTACACAAACCAGTGAAGGACAATTTGAGGGATACACGCTTTCTTTGAGCACAAAGCACGTATATGCTCGAACCGTAATTATTGCTGAAAAACCAGCAATCCTGCGATGCCCGAACGCCCCTCGACCTGCGCGAACCGCTGTCATTCGTGAATCGGACTATAGTACTGTTACCAGGAGCCCTTATATTGAAACCGTACCGTAACATATCTTTTAGAATGTGGACTTTGAAATAACACGTCATTCTTTCATGAACGGTGTCCGGCGAGTAAGACAGGGGTAGATAGTATCCAGCTCTGTTGACACACAATATTCGAGGACTGCTTCAGCCTTCCAATCAGCTTGTAGTGTCACTGAGAGTTCTGTTGTAAGATTGGTTCCAACCAGAGAGGCTATATTTTCAGCAGTGAAGACACTCAAAAGTGTGGCTCTAATCGCCTGACTCAGACGAGTACGATAGTCGTCTAAATATCGTACACTATAATCGAATCGTCTACCCGTCTGGGCAACCAGCAGATAACTGTGACAATCACACGGGGATAACAACAAAATGTAACAAGTCACGTAAGTAATACCAAACGCTTTGCAGACAGGATATGGCCTGAATGTACAGAGAGAACGCCTTTTTGAGATAAATACGCTGATGCGTAAGGATCTCCGAAATTATACGTATTTCGGATCTCACTAACCTGACTCCACTTTCAGAACTTACGGACTGCTGAATGCGCCCACCAGTGTGTCTTCGTAATTAGAACTGCCGGAGCTCTGCTCTCGGACCTTGTGGCATTCGTGGGAAGGCTTCCGGCTCTAATTGCTGCTCCGCCGGAAACTAAGAAATGCTCGGCATTAACTTAGCCTGCGGAAAAATTTCCTACAGAGAGAAGACGCACAGCCATAAAGTCTCTAGAGGAGTTATTCGTCCTTTTGTGCATCGTAATCGTGTTAGCGTCTTCATTTGTAATAGAAACAAAACGATTTGTCGTTTGGAACACCACGATCTTTTGTTAGACATGTTTCTATTACAGATGGATTCACACGAAAATGAAGCATTAAGACCTATAAAATTATTTAGGGTAGAGAGGAGCCTAGTACCTAAATACAGTGATTACTAAAGCAACATTCAACAAAACTTCAAACCAACAATACTTACAACGTGTAAAATTTTATGTAAAGAATCAGTTGTTTTAAACTGATATCGCTCGTAGTTTCTTAAGTCGCTTGTGTCCTGTAGTACTGGATAAGTACACAGTACAAGTAAGTCACCACCAGGACATCTGAGGCTAATACTGTGGAACACTGCATCTGGATAATGGCCGCAATTCGTCGAGGAAGAGAATCCACAGCTTTCATGAGTCATACCACATCCAGCTGAAGCCTCTCATCACGAATCAGACTCGGCAGAGCTACCACACTGAGGGGATATCAGTCGTTACGTATCGCATGTGTTCCAAACAGATCCAGATATTTTATGAGATTAACGTCGGGTAATTTAGCGGACCAGTCGAGTTGAAATAGGGTGCCTGAGTGTTCGTCAAACCTGGGACGTGTTTGTGAACCTCCGTGAACACGGATATTGTCATTTGTGGCCTGTGCTGCTGTCTCTGGCCACTGCGGCTTAAACACCTCATAGGACCGTTGATACATTCGATGCCTTGCATCGTTTGAAGAGAGGCAGAATATCGGCACGTTTCGCGGCACAGCGCGACTCCCGTCCGCTGCTGTCAGTTGCTGTGATGTTCGTCGCACTGAAGACGCGCTGCTTTGCGTGCCAGTGTGTGCACCGGCCTTTTGGGAGGTACCCACTGCATGCAATTCTCTTCAAAATTTTCGTTCAGAAAGTCATTGAGGTAGACAGCAGCACTTCCTGTCGTGTTGGAATGCGACTGTCGCTGACAAGGTACGATACTCATCTCCGTTTCCTGTCTATTATGGTCTTTTTACGTCAGTTATTTTTATGCCATGTCATATGGCTACAAGCGTAAAGCAAACCTCGTAGACACGTTGGACAGCCCGTGTTGATATTATAGCAAATCGGGCAACCAGGTTCGCGTCGTGGTCATTGTCAGGTCCAACCACGACGTCCTTTCTGGCATTGTGCCAGGTCTCCACGTCAACACATGTTAGGGACCTGTTGTTATACAACCTACTGGCACATACGCACCATTTCCGTGTGATGACTTAAGCCAACCTCTGACAGGACGCGGCAGCCAAAGTTGACGCTGACGCGGGCAGGAAGTCCAACCTCGCGAGACACAGCGTCCGCGTCACACGGGAGGTGCTGATAACTGTTTTACGACTGTAGCGCTCTCCAGCAAGAATTGTCTATTGTTTCTGACTCGCAAACCACACAATTCGTTCACGAAGATGGACGAGTGTAAAATTCCTTCGTTAGCTCTATGAAAACGCAAATTTCCTCCCATTTTCATATGCTGTTTATGTTGTTCTGAATGTAGCATACATAACTAAAAACTTCAAATCCTTGAATATGTTGTCCGACAAAAATGAAAGTTACGTGCTCTGTCAGAAAGGACCTCAGCTAGTAAAACTTCACAAAATCGGAAAAAAACACACCCAAGAGAGAGCGGATAGCGTCGAATGTTACAGAAAATATTTGTATAAATTTCATGAGAGAGCCCCACAATCTTTTAGAAAATGCGAAGATGAAAAGAAAATTAGGATATAGCTAGGCACGAACCCGCTACACAATGCTTCCTAATTTGGTGCCTCTACCAACTGTTGTGGTAGTTGTTGTGGTCTTAATTCGGAACAGTGGCTTGATGCAGCTCTCCATGCTACTTTATCCTGTGCAAGCCTCTTCATCTCCGAATAACTACTCTAATTTGCATTCTTATGAATCTGCTTACTCTATTCATCACTTGGGGCCCCTCTATAGGTTTTACACCCTACACTTCCCTCCAATACTAAATTCGTCATTCCTTGGTGTCTTAGTATGTGTTCTATTAAACGATTCCTTGTTTGAGTCAAGTTATGCCACAAATATCTTGTCCATATGATCTACCCATTTAATCTTCAGTATTCTTCTCTAGTACGACCATTCGAAAGCTTCTACTCCCTTGTTGTCATCGCCGATCTACGTATTATATAATATCTACTTCAGCCGTCATTAGTTATTTTACTGCCCAGATAATAAACTCATCTACTACTTTAAGTGTGTAGTTTCCTAATCTTATTCCCTCACCAGCACCTGGTTTAATTCGACGCATCCAATTATCCTTCTTTTGCTTTTGATGATGTTCATCTTATATCTTCTTATCCAGTCACTGTCCATTCTGTTCAACTACTCTTCCCAATCCTGTGCTGTCTGTGAAAGAATTACAATGTCATCGGCAAAACTCGATGTTTTTATTTCTTCTCCCTGGACTTTATCTCCTATTCCAAATTTTTCTTTGGTTTCGTTTATTGATTGCTCCACGCACAGATTGAATAACATTGGGAACAGGCTATAACCCTCTCTCACTCCTTTCTCAACCACTGCTTCCCTTTTATTCCTCTCGACTCTTAAAACTGCCGTCTGGTTTCTGTACAAATTGTAAAAACCCTTTCGCTCCCTAGATTGTTCTCCTGTTCCCTTCAGAATTTCAGAGTATTCTAGTCACCATTTCAAAAGCATTCTCTTGGGCTACAAAAGCTATAAACGTAGGCTCGTCTTTCCTTAACCTATCTTCTTAGGGAAGTCGTAGGGTCAGTATTGACTGGCGTGTTGCTATATTTCTACGGAATCCAAACTGATCTTCCCTCAGGTTGGCTTCCACCACTTTTTCCAGTCTTCGATTATGAATTCGTTTTAGTATTTTGCTACTCAGAAATAAACTCTATTACGATTGGCAATACGATAATAAAGATACTTTTGATACTACAATTAGAAAACGATTGGTAAAGCAGCATTTCAATTCGTTTACTCACAACAACTAATTTTCGCAGATCGCTTCGTAAGCTAATCTCTTCTGATGATGAGTGGCATGTAATGTGTTAATTGGAAAAAGTGTACTTCTCGTCGATGAATTTCTCCCCGTATTTTTAATTAAATATGAAAATTAATGATTTAGAAATCCACAGAGTACAGTATGATACCTCATGATTTCACAAATCCAAAAATATTGATTAAGGTAAAACTGTCCTAATTATTATACTGCTTTATCTTACTTTAACTGCATTTTGTAACGATAAAACGAAAGGTAATAGGTCCGGTGAGCACGCTGTTTGTTCTCCTCCAACCAACCAAGATAATACTTTAAACATATTCTGCTGTCGCATTGGACATCGGATTTATTGAGTCCGTAAGCTCTTTGAGACAGCAGTGCTTTTTTACTCACTCCCATGCCACTGTATTCATAATCAAAATCTAACTCAATCCATATTATGTTTAATGATTAACTTATTTTGTCTTTTTTTCGAGCCTATCTTAATGTTTCGATTCTCGATCCATATGGAATATAAACTCCAAAGGATCTCTGTATTTGTCACGTCACAGAGACTTCAAAAATTATCTTAATTTTCATACACTGCTAAACGCTTAGGGTTATTAATTTTTACATGTCAAAGCAGAAAATGTGTAGTAATCATAAATAAATCGGAATAAAATTTGGTAAATGAAGCAAGCTGAAACAAAAGCGGGATGTGAAGGAAGATAACCTCGTGTTGAGAAAGATGTGAGATGTTGTTGTAGTTAATTACTGCAGTTGTTAGATACCTGCTGCTACGATTTAAAAAAAATAAAACTACTTGGTACAAAATTTGGCTCTCGTATTTATCATAGCTATATTCCTCAGCTTCACGATGAACTGCTTGTAGTGTTATTTCAAAATTGAGCAAGGTAGTGCAAGAAAATCTAATAGTTTTCAATGAAAAATGGATACCACTATGAATTTGCTTTTGGTGCACATCAAGTAATATGTTACTATGTACCATACTTAGTTTACATGTTGAACTATTTTTTAAACTTAGGATGGAATCTATAAATCACCCCATTCTTGAGAGAATGGATCGTATATAGGGCATTCCGTTCCGATCGCATACCCAGATGATTAACTGGGAATGAAATATTCATAACACTCGGTTATCTCATAACGGTTCGAGATTTCGAAACAAGATTCCGGCAAATGATAGCACACAAGGAGAAGATTAGATTGCCATACTGTTGCTGTGCGAACTTCCTTATATAGCGCGATGCACAAGTAACCACAGATATTTTCAATGGAATAATTTAATTTTTTAAGGGTCCTCATCAGATGGTCAAATGAGAATTGTTACAGGTTCACAGTAACCAGAAAAAGCTTTCGAGATTTGGCCTTGACGTTCACAATAGGATTCATAATTCACAACAGTATTCGTAATCATTGCAAGAATTGTGGAGTCAACTACCAAAATGTAGTGAGATTATCTCCAGCCACAACATATGAGTTCCTTCTGAAGACGGTTTTCTAAATACTGTAAATGATTTATACAAGACACAGAACTTTAAAAACCGGGGTCGGTGATGTTTGACAGGAAGCACATTCATCTAAAACTGTCAGAAAATTCCAGTACAGTGTCTATAACTATAAAACATTTTCATTCAATCATAAATGGCAGTTGCAGATCCTCACGGGAAATTCATTGCAATCGATGTCGGGCGATATAAAAATGAAGCGAAAGTGGTAGATTTCATTCTTGTAGTGTATTTCGCTTGGTGGAAGGAGGGGAGCTTAATATGCCTCCAGATTCTCCACTACCAAAGACATCAAGTGTGTTGCCTTTTGTGTTCAGCCGGCCGTTGCGGGCGAGCTGTTCTATGCGTTTCATTCCGGAACTTCGCGACCGCTACAGTCTCAGGTTCGAATCCTGCCTCGGGCATGGATGTGTGTGATGTCCTTAGGTTAGTTAGGTTTAAGTAGTTCTAAGTTCTAGGGGACTGACGACCTAAGATGTTAAGTCCCATAGTGCTCAGAGCCATTTAAATCGTTTTTTTTTTGTGTGTGTGTGTTTATTGTGGAGATGGGCAAATTGAAACACGTAACTGTTTCGAAACAAATGAAACAGTACAATGTAATGTTTCGATACGCTGTTTCGAAAGAGTGAAACAGTTTGTGTTTTGTAATCTAATAAACCTACACATTTTATCATCTTGAATGTCTACTGTATAAGTATGTCAACAAAAACACAAATGACGTACGAGAGCGCTAATCATGTCGCAGAAAGTATGAAACTATCACTTAGGCGTCTTGGCAATTTCGTATTTCCTGCAGCAAATGCGCTGCTTTCGTGTCGTGTGACTTCCAGGCTTTTCAATTGGCTGAGGACAGCCATAGCTGAAGACAGAAGAACCACCACGAACGGAACTGGAGGTGGGAGCAAACTGCAGAAACAACGGATATGCTACTGGGATTCCCACAGTCAGTTAGTATGGGTAATATGCCCATCCTGCTAATTTCCATGCACACAAGGGAATCATTGTGGATAATAGGCACAGTGATTATAGACTCACAAATAACGCAAAATAGTTCGAATAAATAACAAAATATAACAGAAAAAATTTTGTCTTTCAAGGTGTTTCGAACCGTTACTATAAATTCACCATGCTTCCCAGCCCATCCTGCTCAACATTACACTATCAGTGATATGTCAAACAGATTGCTTGCAATTATACCTACATCAAATTTATGTATATGTCACTCTACGCCTTTTTTTTATTCAAGATGTTGTAGGCTTACTTGCGTTTCTTAATATGATTACTGTGCATGGACAGAGAAGAGAATGTTATAAAAAAAGTGTGATTTAACTGGTTGGTCGTTTGGGGAAGGAGACCAGACAGCGTGGTCATCGGTCTCATCAGATTAGGGAAGTATGGGGAAGGAAGTCGGCCGTGCCCTTTCAGAGGAACCATCCCGGCATTTGCCTGGAGTGATGTAGGGAAATCACGGAAAACCTAAATCAGGATGGCCGGACGCGGGATTGAACCGTCGTCCTCCCGAATGCGAGTCCAGTGTGTAACCACTGCGCCACCTCGCTCGGTGTAATTTAACTAAATGATTTTCACATATTTATTATTTTGAATGTGAATAGTATGCGTTGTTTTATTGTTTGGTTAGTGTTTATAAAGTAGATGTTACGCCATTTGGAAATAGGACAGTCAGCTAGAAACTAAGCTTTATTTTCGGATATCTTAACCTTCATGTTATTGCTTGTTAAAAAGATTTCGACACTCTTGAAATTGTTTCATGAAGTGGTATGTTGTGTTTCAGTACCTGTGCCGAGCCCGAATCTCGTCCGACACAGAGTGGAATGAAACATCACTGTTTCGAAATAATTAGTCCGTTCCAAGCACAGGTGGACTGAAACAGCCTTATTTTGAAACGACGATACAGTTTCTGTGTCTGGCTCGAGATCAAATCTGGTCCGGGCTGGACATGGTCCCGGCATTTTATCATCTATTACAGTTGATGGGTTTTAGGTCCAGGGAGGGAATATTTCGACAAATGCTATTCCAGACTACGACAATTAACTGAATATGCTTTGAGTATAATGAGCGATAAGTGGAGCATATTTTGGAAGCCAATAGAAACATTATCAGAAGTTTCTGACAGTATTGTGAAATGTACATGTTATCCACAACACTGCTATTGACCTATAAGGAACACTCTGTGTCGATGAGCAACGTGCAGTAAAAAGTCAGCATTCTATATAAGGCTCTTATCTGACTGGGCGAAACTTCTACAAAGCTTCAAATGGAACTGTCCAAATGAGATGGATCTGAAAACAATTTTTGACATTATAAAATACGATTTTCATGTGTTTGCAGCTACGCTGCTTCAACTTTATTGTCGCTTATCGTTTTAAGACAATGGAAGAATCAAGAGAATAAAGAAAAGTATTCTGTACGTGCAGTTTGTGACACTGGTGTCTCCTCTAGTAACTTCGCTGGCCTTACAATGGCCAGCGGGTAAAAACAGCTGCTATTTAGGCTCCCACTGGCGTCGCTTTCTCAGCAATGCAACAAAAGAAAGACAAGCGCCAGCAACAGTACTGGCTCCACTACCCACAACAACGCTCGAATGCCGCCGGCGTTGCCCGAACGCAGCCGGAGGCACCCCAACGCTCTCGTCGCCGCTCTAGTGAACTGCCGCGCCTGGTCCGCCCAGCGCCGCTCTGTGACGCTCTGCTCCGCGCCACTCCGCCTGCAGCTCCACTGTCGTCACGTGCACTGAGCGGCACCGCTTTGTTTCGCCAAATTAGAGGAAATATTAGGGGAGGTAGTTGTTTGGAAAATTAAATGGGAAGTGGATTGTGATTGCTAGGACAAGGAAATACACTCCTGGAAATTGAAATAAGAACACCATGAATTCATTGTCCCAGGAAGGGGAAACTTTATTGACACATTCCTGGGGTCAGATACATCACATGATCACACTGACGGAACCACAGGAACATAGGCACAGGCAACAGAGCATGCACAATGTCGGCACTAGTACAGTGTATATCCACCTTTCGCAGCAATGCAGGCTGCTATTCTCCCATGGAGACGATCGTAGAGATGCTGGATGTAGTCCTGTGGTACGGCTTGCCATGCCATTTCCACCTGGCGCCTCAGTTGGCCCAGCGTTCGTGCTGGACGTGCAGACCGCGTGAGACGACGCTTCATCCAGTCCCAAACATGCTCAATGGGGGACAGATCCGGAGATCTTGCTGGCCAGGGTAGTTGACTTACACCTTCTAGAGCACGTTGGGTGGCACGGGATACATGCGGACGTGCATTGTCCTGTTGGAACAGCAAGTTCCCTTGCCGGTCTAGAATGGTAGAACGATGGGTTCGATGACGGTTTGGATGTACCGTGCACTATTCAGTGTCCCCTCGACGATCACCAGAGGTGTACGGCCAGTGTAGGAGATCGCTCCCCACACCATGATGCCGGGTGTTGGCCCTGTGTGCCTCGGTCGTATGCAGTCCTGATTGTGGCGCTCACCTGCACGGCGCCAAACACGCATACGACCATCATTGGCACCAAGGCAGAAGCGACTCTCATCGCTGAAGACGACACGTCTCCATTCGTCCCTCCATTCACGCCTGTCGCGACACCACTGGAGGCGGGCTGCACGATGTTGGGGCGTGAGCGGATGACGGCCTAACGGTGTGCGGGACCGTAGCCCAGCTTCATGGAGACGGTTGCGAATGGTCCTCGCCGATACCCCAGGAGCAACAGTGACCCTAATTTGCTGGGAAGTGGCGGTGCGATCCCCTACGGCACTGCGTAGGATCCTACGGTCTTGGCGTGCATCCGTGCGTCGCTGCGGTCCGGTCCCAGGTCGACGGGCACGTGCAACTTCCGCCGACCATTGGCGACAACATCGATGTACTGTGGAGACCTCACGCCCCACGTGTTGAGCAATTCGGCGGTACGTCCACCCGGCCTCCCGCATGCCCACTATACGCCCTCGCTCAAAGTCCGTCAACTGCACATACGGTTCACGTCCACGCTGTCGCGGCATACTACCAGTGTTAAAGACTGCGATGGAGCTCCGTATGCCACGGCAAACTGGCTGACACTGACGGCGGCAGTGCACAAATGCTGCGCAGCTAGCGCCATTCGACAGCCAACACCACGTTTCCTGGTGTGTCCGCTGTGCCGTGCGTGTGATCATTGCTTGTTCAGGCCTCTCGCAGTGTCCGGAGCAAGTATGGTGGGTCTGACACACCGGTGTCAATGTGTTCTTTTTTCCATTTCCAGGAGTGTAGATTGTGTTGAGGAAAGTATCAACAACACATATCAGCTGTGAGAGTTTAAGGAAAGGCTCATTACAGAGGCAAGTAGGCTGGTTCCAGCACTTCCGAGAATATTTGTGCGATGTACTTCAGGTAAGCGGTAGGGTTCGCTGCCACCTTGCGATGGTTCAGTTTTGCGTTATCTGTGTTTGTTAGATTTTCACTTAAGATAATGTGATTGTTTATCAACGAAAAATTAATGAATACACGAACAAGACAGATGGCGACAATACCTATACATGATGCGTGGCAGAGACCGAAATGATTAATTTACGATATCAAAAAATGGTTCAAATGGCTCTGAGCACTACGGGACTTAACATCTGAGGTCATCAGTCTCCTAGAACTTAGAACTACTTAAACCTAAGGACATCACACACATCCATGCTCGAGGGAGGATTCGAACCTGCGACCGTAGCGGTCGTGCGGTTCCAGACTGAAACCCCTAGAACCGCTCGGCCACAACGGCCGGCTTTACGATATCAATTTTTCGTTATTCGTTTCTGCTGTGTGCGGAAGAAATGCTGCATAAAAGCATACCGTACATGTCACTGTCGCAAGCATTTCAGACTGGTGATGTGAGCCATCGCTCCATTGAGTTAGTAGACTGATCTGACTGGCGCCACTGACTCAGGTGTAGTAGCATCGACTACCCTCTTGCTGCCCCATTGCCGATATCTGTGAGGAAGAGTTGCTATCTGTGGGTTGTGTCCTTATTAGGACGTCTTTGCTTGCCGATATATGTATGTCGTTCGCTGGCCCGAGAGAGAGGCACGAAGTTAGGGGATTGGCTGTAGCGCCGCGACCAGAGGTGGTCACGAGGTCCGAACGCCCGAAGCCCGAGCTGCGCTAGGAGGTCCTGCACAGAGCTAAGATACCGGAGCACTTCACCGGGGTCAGCGTCGACTACAAACAGTAGGCCGACATCCCGTCGGTTGACTGGCAACATTCGTGTCGGACGACCGCTCGTGCCCTGTCTGCCTCTTCTACCTGGGAATTAGTGAAGTTCGGTGGCAGGAGGAACAAGACTTCTGGTCAGGTGACTACAGGGTTATAAACACAAAATCAAATAGGGGTAATGCAGGAGTAGGTTTAATAATGAATATGAAAATAGGAATGCGGGTAAGCTACTACAAACAGCATAGTGAACGCATTATTGCGTCCAAAATAGATGCGAAGCCCACACCTACTACAGTAGTACAAGTTTTTATGCTAACTAGCTCTGCAGATGATGAAGAAATTGGTGAAATGTATGATCAAATCAAAGAAATTATTCAGATAGTGAAGGGAGATGAAAATTTAATAGTGATGGGTAACTGGAATTTGGTAGTAGGAAAAGGAAAGCAAACATAGTAGGTGAATATGGACTGGGGCAAAGAAATGAAAGAGGAAGCCGCCTGGTAGAATTTTGCACAGAGCACAACTTAATCATAGGTAATACTCGGTTCAAGAATCATAAAAGAAGGTTGTATACATGGAAGAAGCCTGGAGATACTGACAGGTTTCAGATATATTATATAATGGTAAGACAGAGATTTAGGAACCAGGTTTTAAATTGTAAAACATTTCCAGGGGCAGATGTGGACTCTGACCACAATCTATTGGTTATGACCTGTAGATTAAAACTGAAGAAACTGCAAAAAGGTGGGAATTTAAGGAGATGGGACATGGATAAACTAAAAGAACCAGAGGTTGTACAGAGTTTCAGGGAGAGCATAAGGGAACAATTGACAGGAATAGGGGAAAGAAATACGGTATAAGAAGAATGGGTAGCTCTGAGGGATGAAGTAGTGAAGGCAGCAGAGGATAAAGTAGCTAAAAAGATGAGGGCTGCTAGAAATCCTTGGGTAACAGAAGAAATATTGAATTTAATTGATGAAAGGAGAAAATATAAAAATGCAGTAAATGAAGCAGGCAAAAAGGAATACAGACGTCTCAAAAATGAGATCAACAGGAAGTGCAAAATGGCTATGCAGGGATGGCTAGAGGACAAATGTAAGGATGTAAGAGAGGCTTATCTCACTAGGAGTAAGATAGATACTGCCTACAGGAAAATTAAAGAGACCTTTGAAGATAAGGGAACCACTTGAATGAACATCAAGAGCTCAGATGGAAACCCAGTTCTAAGCAAAGAAGGGAAAGCAGAAAGGTGGAAGGCGTATATAAGAGGGTATATACGAGGGCGATGTACTTGAGGACAATATTACGGAAATGGAAGAGGATGTAGATAAAGATGAAATGGGAGATACGATACTGCGTGAAGAGTTTGACAGACCTGAGTCGAAAGAAGGCCCCCGGAGTAAACAACATTCCATTGGAACTACTGACGGCCTTGGGAGAGCCAGTCCTGAAAAAACTCTACCATCTGGTGAGCAAGATGTCTGAGACAGGCGAAATACCCGCAGACTTCAAGAAGAATATAATAATTACAATTCCAAAGAAAGCAGGTGTTGACAGATGTGAAAATTACCGAACTATCAGTTCAATAAATCACAGCTGCAAAATACTAACACGAATTCTTTACAGACGAATGGAAAAACTAGTAGAATCCGACTTCGAGGGAGATCAGTTTGGATTCCGTAGAAATGTTGGAACACGTGAGGCAATACTGACCCTACGACTTATCTTAGAAGCTAGATTAAGGAAGGGCAAACCTACGTTTCTAGCATTTGTAGACTTAGAGAAAGCTTTTGACAATGTTGACTGGAAGCAAAACGAGGATAATTGAATGTAGTCGAATTAAGTCAGGTGATGTTGAGGGTATTAGATTAGGAAATGAGACACTTAAAGTAGTAAAGGAGTTTTGGTATTTGGGGAGCAAAATAACTGATGATGGTCGAAGTAGAGAGGATATAAAATGTAGACTGGCGATGGCAAGGAAAGCATTTCTGAAGAAGAGAAATTTGTTAACATCAAGTATAGATTTAAGTGTTAGGAAGACATTTCTGAAAGTATTTGTATGCAGTGTAGCCATGTATGGAAGTGAAACATGGACGATAAATAGTTTCGACAAGAAGAGAATAGAAGCTTTCGAAATGTGCTGCTACAGAAGAATGGTGAAGATTAGATGGGTAGATCACATAACTAATGAGGAGGTATTGAATAGAATTGGGGAGAAGAGGAGTCTGTGACACAACTTGACAAGAAGAAGGGACCGGTTGGTAGGACATGTTCTGAGGCATCAAGGGATCACAAATTTAGCATTGGAGGGCAGCGTGGAGGGTAAAAATCGTAGAGGGAGACCAAGAGATGACTACACTACGCAGATTCAGAAGGATGTAGGTTGCAGTGGGTACTGGGAGATGAAGAGGTTTGCACAGGATAGAATAGCATGGAGAGCTGCATCAAACCAGTCTCAGGACTGAAGACCACAACAACAACAACCTTCCCACCTCGAGACAGACGCAGTTCCGTGGGGAGAAACGAGAACAGAAGCCGAGAGCAGAACCGTGTTAAGTTAGAAGGCCCTTCGATAAGGGATGGACACCCAAGTCGCCAGCTAACCGCTAGGACCACCCCCAGCCCATGTTAAAAGCTAGAGTCTTAGCGTGAGACTTTTTCGCGTCTTTGTTACGTTGCAAACTTTAAAAGCACTGCCCCACCACGAAAAGTATAACGTTTCTCATTGGATAGACATAATTTTTGTAGGCGGAGCTTAAGGTTAACATTGAGATCCTGACTGGTCAGATAAATACACAACCAGATAGTTTTTTTAAACCAACTTCGGTAAATTGTAGTAAGGAGAAGTTAGGAGAGGAGTTGCTTCAGAGACGGCGAGGTGAGCGGAGCTGTGCTGTCCGCCGCCCCCTGACGAACACCGACAGGGTAATGAACGCACGCGATGCCGCATAACAGCGCATAAAGCTTTACTCAGAACTGCAGAAGTCTCATCTGTTACACCCCTTTTTGGGTAATAGTAGTGTCCATCGTCAATTAAAGCTCATGGTGTTCACATTTGACGCTTGAAGTAAAAATCTGAAACGCGATGAGTTTTCTGTTATATAGATATTGAGAAGCCACATCAGCCACTGTAATTTACGACAAGTTAGATAAGTAATTAAAGGTAACTGAGGGTCACTGTAGACCATTTTGATGTTTTTCTCGTTTGTGAAACTTATTTTAAACCTAGATTATAGATGTGATATGGCATAGGTCATCCTTCGGTCCATTGTAGAACTTGGAAACCCATTCAGGGAATATTCGTTCACATTTTCGTTGAACGCAGTTGGTTTTTACCATCCTGTATTAAAACATTTCCTTTTATCAATAGTGCAATTTATAAACAATGTTTTGTGAGTAGAATAAAATTTCCAATTGTAAACTTAACTGCTTTTTCGACGTTATTTTACCAGCTAAATAAAAATAGGAAAGCCTTGACACCTTTCAACTAAATTTAGTTAGCATAAAGATTCTTTTACAGGGAGTGCAGTGGAGCTGACGCTGAAATCTTTAAGTATCTGGTTATATCATCGCTAGTCTCACTGAACTCTTCTGAACTCTACATGTCACGTGTGGTCTGGCGTCTCCTTAGCAGCAACAGGTCCCAGATTCAAACTAGTTAGTTCCTTAAAAAACACGCTCACAGCGTCGTTGCGTGAAAGTGGTAGGGAGACACGATATAGAACAAACAGACACCACCCACAATGTTAGAAAGGTTTAAGATCAAAAGAATTTTGCAAATATGTTCGTTTTGTCAAAGAAAGTTTTATGGTTGAATGCTTTGATTATCTGTAAAACACAGTTTATATATTGTTAAATAAACAGGTTGTGCGAAAAGAAAGTTATATTGCTGGTCCCTCCCGTCCACGTTTGCCTTAATTCCAGTAAGCACCACGTATCAACAAGATGCAGTGCTTGCTCGATTGGATGAGGCGCCTGCAGTCAGCACTGGATCAGTTGAACGTGAAATGAATGTTTCGCAGAGTTCTGTGTGGTGAGTATTACGGCAAATTCAGCTGTAGCCTACCATCCACAGAAAATGCATGCTTTGGCTCTTACTGACTTTGGACCTCGTGTCGTGTTCAGCCAATGGTTCTTGCAACGCCATACAGTCGATCTCATTTCCCTGCGTACGCACTTTTCGCGGATGAAGCTCGTTTCAGCAGATATGGAGTGCTATATCGTCGCTATTCGTCATGTTTCGGCTGATGAAAATCCCCACGCTACATTTGTGAAGAGCCGTCTACACAGATTATGAGTCAACGTTCGGGCAGGCATAGCTGTGATTATGTACTATGCCCATGTCATCTTCCTCCCCGCTTAAATGCACCAGAGTACACATTGTTTATCAGAGACATACTACACAGGCTCCTGGAATATATCCTACTTGTTATTCTCAAAGTATGTGGTTTCCTATCAAGAAACAGCAACACTGGTCATTTTTCTGTTGGCATACAACTGCGAGATCGAGTTTCTGAAATCCTCCAACCACAATAACGCCAATCTAGTGTCACGACTGCTGGCAGCCAGCGTTACGAGTTTTGCTGTATCTCTGGAAGTACTGTGTGTTTCAGGGACAGTGATCCCTACAGCCAAGACTTGACCAGTCTCCTGCTCAGTGCCAGGGTCATCATCGACGCTACCAGGGCCGAAGGAATCTTCTTGCAGATCAAACCCTTCATGCACTAGTAGAGTTGTTAGTGATAACAGACAAGCAACACTGCGTGAAATAAACGCAGAGATCAACGTGGGACGTCCGACGAGCATATGCGTTAGGACAGAGTGTTGAAACCTGGCGTTAATCGGCTACGGCAGCAGAAAGCCGACGCGAGTACCTTTCCTAATAGCACGACATTCACCTCACCTGAGCAGCGACCATATCGGCTGAACCCTAGACGACAGAAAGAGCGTGGAGTGCTCAGATGAGTCCCGATTTCAGTTCGTAAGAGCTGATTGTAGGATTCGAGTGTGGCATAGGCCCCACGAAGCCGTGGACCCAAGTTGTCAACAAGGCATTGTGCAAGTTAGTGGTGGCTCGATAATGGTGTGGGTTGTGTAAACGTGGAATGAACTGGGTCCCCTGTACCAACTGGACTGTTCATTGACTGGATATGGTTATGTTGGCCTACCAGGAGATAATTTGCAGTCATTCATGGACTTCATGTTCCAGAACGACTACGTCACGCTGCCACAATTGTTCGCGGCTGATTTGAAGAACAGTCTACATCCGCATCTACATCTACGTTATTACTCTGCTGTTCACAATAAAGTGCCTGGGAGAGGGTTCAATAAACCGCTTTCAAGCAGTCTCTCTACCGTTTCACTCTGGAACGGCACGGGGGAAAAACGAGCACTTAAATTTTTCTGTGCGAGCCCTGATTTGTCTTATTTTATCGTGATGATCTTTTCTCGCTATGTAGGTGGGTGCCAAAAGAATGTTTTCGCAATTGGAGGAGAAAACTGGTGATTGAAATTTCATGAGAATATCCCGTCGCAACGAAAAACCCCTTTGTTTTAATGATTATCACTCCAATTCACGTATCATGTCTATGACACTAACTCACCTATTTCCCGATAATACAAAACGGGCTGCCCTACTTTGTACTTTTTCGATGTCATCCGTCAGTCCCACCTGATGCGGATTCCACACCGCACAGCGGTACTCCAGAAGAGGGCTGACAAGCGTGGTGTAAGCAGTCTCTTTAGTAGATCTGTGGCACCTTCTAAGTGTTCTGCCAATGAACCGCAGTCTTTGGCTTGCTCTACCCACAATATTATCTATGTGATCATTCCAGTTTAGGTTGTTTGTAATTGTAATCCCTAAGTATTCAGTTGAATTTACGGCTTACAGATTTGTGTGACTTATCGCGTAAGCGAAATTTAGCTGATTTCTTTTAGTACTCATGTGAATAACTTGACACTTTTCTTTATTCACGGTCAATTACCACTTTTCGCACAATACAGATGTCTTATCTAAATCATTTTGCAAGTCGTTTTGGTCATCTGATGACTTTACAAGACGGTAAATGACAGCATCATCTGCAAACAATCTGAGACAGCTACTCAGATAGTCTCCTATGTCGTTAATATACCGGGTGATCAAATCGTCATCATCATCATCATCATTTAAGACTGATTATGCCTTTCAGCGTTCAGTATTGAGCATAGTCCCCCTTATAAAATTCCTCCATGATCCCCTATTCAGTGCTAACATTGGTGCCTCTTCTGATGTTAAACCTATTACTTCAAAATCATTCTTAACCGAATACAGGTACCTTCTCCTCGGTCTGCCCCGACTCCTCCTACCCTCTACTGCTGAACCCATGAGTCTCTTGGGTAACCTTGCTTCTACCATGCCTGTAAAATGACCCCACCATCTAAGCCTGTTCGCTCTGACTGTTACATCTATAGAGGTCATTCCCAGTTTTTCTTTGATTTCCACATTGTGGACACCCTCCTGCCATTGTTCCCATCTACTAATACCTGCAATCATCCTAGCTACTTTCATATCCGTAACCTCAACCTTGTTGATAAGGTAACCTGAATCCACCCAGCTTTCGCTCCCATACAACAAAGTTGGTCGAAAGATTGAACGGTGCACAGATAACTTAGTCTCGGTACTGACTTCCTTCTTGCAGAAGAGAGTAGATCGTAGCTGAGCGCTCACTGCATTAGCTTTGCTACACCTCGCTTCCAGTTCTTTCACTATGTTGCCATCCTGTGAGAATATGCATCCTAAGTACTTGAAACCTTCCACCTGTTCTAACTTTGTTCCTCCTATTTGGCACTCAATCCGTTTATATTTCTTTCCCACTGACATTACTTTCGTTTTGGAGATGCTAATCTTCATACCATAGTCCTCACTTTTCTGATCTAGCTCTGAAATATTACTTTGCAAATTTTCAATCGAATCTGCCATCACAACTAGGTCATCCGCATATGCAAGACTGCTTATTTTGTGTTCACATATCTTAATCTCACCCAGCCAGTCTATTGTTTTCAACATATGATCCCTAAATAATATGAACAACAGTGGAGACAGGTTGCAGCCTTGTCTTACCCCTGAAACTACTCTGAACTATGAACTGAATTTACAGTCAACTCTAACTGCTGCCTGACTACCCATGTAAAGACCTTTAATTGCTTGCAAAAGTTGGCCTCCTATTCCATAATCTCGTAGAACAGACAATAACTTCCTCCTAGGAACCCGGTCATATGCCTTTCCTAGAGCTATAAAGCATAGATACAATTCCCTGTTCCACTCATAACACTTCTCCATTATTTGCCGTAAGTTAAAGATCTGTTCCTGACAACCTCTAAGAGGCCTAAACCCACACTGATTTTCATCCGATTGGTCCTCAACTAATACTCGCACTTTCCTTTCAACAATACCTGAGAAGATTTTACCCACAACGCTGATTAAAGAGATACTTCTGTAGTTGTTACAATCTTTTCTGTTTCCATGTTTAAAGATAGGTGTGATTACTGCTTTTGTCCAGTCTGATGGAACCTGTCCCGACTCCCAGGCCATTTCAGTTATCCTGTGTAGCCATTTAAGACCTGACATTCCACTGTATTTGATGAGTTCCGACTTAATTTCATCCACCCCAGCTGCTTTATTGCACCGCAATCTATTGACCATATTCTCCACTTCGTAAAATGTGATTCTATTTCCATCATCATTCCTATCCCATTCTACCTCGAAATCTGAAACATCACTGATCGTGAAACTTCCTGGCAGATTAAAACTGTGTGCCCGACCGAGAGTCGAACTCGGGACCTTTGCCTTTCGCGGGCAAGTGCTCTACCATCTGAGCCACCGAAGCACGACTCACGCCCGCTACTCACAGCTTTACTTCTGCCAGTATCCGTCTCCTACCTTCCAAACTTTACAGAAGGTCTCCTGCGAACCTTGCAGAACGAGCACTCCTGAAAGAAAGGATATTGCGGAGACATGGCTTAGCCACAGCCTGGGGGATGTTTCCAGAATGAGATTTTCACTGTGCAGAAACATCCCCCAGGCTGTGGCTAAGCCATGTCTCCGCAATATCCTTTCTTTCAGGAGTGCTAGTTCTGCAAGGTTCGCAGGAGAGCTTCTGTAAAGTTTGGAAGGTAGGAGACGGATACTGGCAGAAGTAAAGCTGTGAATACCGGCCGTGAGTCGTGCTTCGGTAGCTCAGATTGTGCCGGCACGGTAGCTCAGCGTGTTCGGTCAGAGGGTTAGCTGCCCTCTGTAACAAAAAACTGAGTTAATCGATCAACAAAGAACTGAAACGGATGTCTTACGACGTCCGCCCCGAGCAGATTTAACGAACAAAAGCGAACAAAATGAGATTAAAAAAAAAAAAAAATTGTAGAGCACTTGCCCGCGAAAGGCAAAGGTCCCGAGTTCGAGTCTCGGTCGGGCACAAAGTTTTAATCTGCCAGTAAGTTTCATATCAGCGCATACTCCGCTGCAGAGTTAAAATCTCATTCTGGATCACTGATCGTATTTTCACCTACATTGAGCAACTCTTCAAAATATTCTCTACATCTGCCCAAGGCATCCACAGGATTCAACAGCAGTTTTCCTGACCTGTCAAAATACTTGTCATTTCCTTCTTACCTCCCTTTCTAAGACTGCTAATTACACTCCAGAATGGTTTTCCACCAGCTTGACCCATAGTCTCCAACCTGTTTCCAAAGTCTTCCCAAGATTTCTTCTTGGATGCTGCAATTATCTGTTTGCTTTGTTTCTTTCTTCAACATAACTTTCTCTGTCTACCGGAGTTTTAGTATGTAGCCATTTTTGATACGCCTTCTTTTTCCTTTTATAGGCTGCTTTGACTGTGTCATTCCACCAAGCTGTTTGCTTCATCCTACTTTTACACACTACTTTTCCAAGACATTCTTTAGCCACTTCTAGTACTGCGTCCCTGTACCTTGTCCATTCCTTTTTCAATGACTGTAATTGACTACATTGAACTAGTCAATTACAGTCATCAAAAAATCAGTATAAATTTGAAAACTGAATAAATCACGGAATAATGTACATAAAGAGGTACAAATTGACTCTCATGGTTGGAATGACATGGGGTTTTATTAAAACCATAAAAATACAAACGTTCAAAAAATGTCCGACAGATGGCGCTTCATCTGATCAGAATAGCAATAATTAGCGTAACAAAGTAAGACAAAGCAAAGTTGATGTTCTCTACAGGAAATGCTCAATATGTCCACCATCATTTCTCAACAATAGCTGTAAAGCATATCCGGAGTTATGGTGAGGCATTGGCGTCGGACGTTGCATTTGAGCATCCCTAGACATGTCGGTCGATCCCGATACACTTGCGACTTCAGGTAACGCCAAAGCCAATGATCGCACGGACTAAGGTCTGGGAACCTGGGAGGCCAAGCATGACGAAAGTGGCGGCTGAGCACACGATCATCATCAAACGACAAGCGGAAGAGATCTTTGACGCGTCTAGCAATAGTTTTTTTTTTGTTCTAATAAAACCCCATGCCATTCCAAGCATGTGTGTCAATTTTTATCTCTCTATCTACATTATTCCGTGGTTTATTAAGTTTTCAAATTTATACTGACTTTTTGATCACCTGGTAGATCAGGAACAATAGAGAGCCCATAACACTGCCTTGGGCAATTCGAGCGAATTATTTGGCTACCCGTATCGTCCGACATGGATACCATCGTATATTTATGGGAATTAATCGAGAGGTCAGTTCGGGCACAGAATCGTACACGCGCAACGCTTTCGCAGTTACCGACAAGTGCGAAGAGATCATGGCTTAATGTTTCTGCAGGAGACCTCCAACGACTTCTTGAATCTATGCCTCGGCGCGTTGCTGAACTACGCTGGGCAAATAAGGTCCGACACGGTATTAGGAGCTATACCACGACAATTATCAGCTTAGTATAGTTTTGTTACGCTATTGTGGTTCAAATGGCTCTGAGCACTATGAGACTTAACTGCTGTGGTCATCAGTCCCCTGGAACCTAACTAACCTAAGGACATGACTCACATCCATGCCCGAGGTAGGATTCGAACCTGCGACCGTAGACGTCGAGCGATTCAAGACTGAAGCCCCTAGAACCGCTCGGTCACACTGGCCGGCTACGCTATTGTGACAGCCTGACAGTGCGACACGATCCTTCAGATTGGTGGAGCGCTGCATTTACAAATTGAACTGCGGACACATTCGAAGCCAGCGCCACGAGGACGCTGTGGCTTGGCTGTTGCTGGGTGGTGCTGGTGGCCGGTGGCTGCCCCCGGTGTCCGGCCCGCCGGTTTGGCAGCCGGCGGACGTGGGCCCGGACCCGGGCCCGGCTGGCTAACGGGACGGGGCGACGCGGCGTCCGCGGCAGTGCCCTGTATGTGTGCCGTGGCGCGGCTGCGGCTGCGGCAGTCGCCGTCTCGTTTCGCGGCCCCGCTCGTCTGCCGTAATACGAGCGGCGCTGCTCCGAAATCGCTCCCCTCGCCTCACCGCCACAAGGAGGACGCTGCGCCGAATTTCCTGGTCCCTTTGCATAAACCGTTCATTATTCAAATTACCGAGCGCGATACCCACAATACCATCGGCTGCGTATGCTACGTTATGATTACAGCGCGCTTGTGAAGAGAGTGACTTCACTTTGCAATTACGATGTCTCAGATTGCTTTTTCCGCTAGTCAATTGGTTTTTAAGGAATGTTAGTCTTCCGCTCTCTCAAAGATTCACAGTGTAAGTAGGCTGTTTAGGTTTTTATGCTGGTAGCGCCACGTAGCGCTCTGTATGAAAATCACTGGCTGTACTGTGGCTGGTTGGCACTGTTGTAATATTCGCTGTTGTAGTGTTGGGCTGTTGCGTTGCGCAGTTGGAGGTGAGCCGCCAGCAGTGGTGGATGTGGGGAGAGAAATGGCAGAATTTTAAGAGCGGACGATCTGGACGTGTCTCCGCCAGAAACAGTAAATTTGTAATACTCGATGTCATGAACTGATATATATATATATATTATGACTATTGAACATTATTAAGGCAAATACATTGTTTATTCTCTATCAAAATCTTTCATTTGCTAATTATGCCTATCAGTAGTTAGTACCTTCAGTAGTTAGAATCCATCATTTAGCTGGCAGTATTGGTGCTCGTTGTACTGCAGTAGTTCGAGTAACGAATATTTTTGTGAGGTAAGTCAGTCACGAAAGGTATAGGTTATTGTTAGTCAGGGCCATTCTTTTGTAGGGATTATTGAAAGTCAGATTGCGTCGGGCTAAAAATATTGTGTGTCAGTTTACTGAATGTCTGAGTACGTTCAGTTTTGCTCGGCTGTTTGAAATTCAAATAACGTAAGAGGTTTACCAGCACGGTCATTCATTAATTATTCAAAGGGTATGTTTCAACAGTACTGTTTGTGAAAGTTGCGACACTAGAAAGAATTCTCTGAATTACTCCAAATCATTTAAGACAGAAAGGAAGCACTGATTTAAATCAATGGGGAAAGTTGAAAATTTTTGCCGGACGAGATTCGAAACCAGGTCTCCTGCTAACTTGGCAGATGCCCTGAACACTAAGCCATCGCAACTCTACCGACTATCCTGCCACTCCTCCTGCCATACACAAATTCTCATCTTATCCACACTCCACTAATGTAGTGCCCCTTGCCCAATATCCTTACTACTCGCGGCATTTCGCCGATTCCCGTAAGACTTCGAGTCTGGTGTGCAGTGTACAATCGCACTGAAGACGTCATTGGCCGTCATCGTCTTAAATATATACACACTCGAGCGCCAAAGAAACTGGTACAGGCACGGGTATTGAAATACAGAGATATGTAAACGAGCAGACTACCGCGCTGCTGTCGGTAACGTCTATATAAGACAACAAGTGTCTGGCGCAGATGTTAGATCGGCCACTGTTGCTACAATGAGAAGCTGTCAAGATTTCAGTGAGTTTGAACGCGGTGTTATAGTCGGCGCACGAGCGATGGGTCACAGCATCTCCGAGGTTGCGATGAAGTGGGGATTTTCCCATACGACCATTTCACGAGTGTACCGTGATTATCAGAATCCCGTAAAACATCAAATCTCCGACATCGCTACGGCCGGGAAAAGGTCCTGTAAGAACGGGAGCGACGACGACTGAAGAGAATCGTTCAACGTGACAGAAGTGCAACCCTTCCTCAAATTGCTGCAGATTTCAATGCTGGGCCGTCAACAAGTGTCAGCGTCCAAAACATACAACTAAAATCACCGATATGGCCTTTCGCAGCTGAAGACTCACTCATGTACCATTGATTCCATGACACAAGGCTGTACGTCTCGCCAGGGCCCGTCAATACCTACTCTGGACTGTTGATAGAATAGTGCAGCCCTAATAAGTGATTAACACTGCAAAGATATGACAAGCACATAGGTCCTTCAGTGCCGTCTTTTGTGTGAAAGGACTGGCCAGTTTCACGCCACGCTCACTGGGCGCAGAGCCGTCAAATGAAATAGAAAGTACAACCAAATGTTGGTTTATCTCGTCAAGGCAAAGAGCGCGGTATCACTGTGTGACTGAGGTCGAAACGTGCCACCAGAAGCGCATACGGGCACTCTCGAACATTAATGCAAAATCCGAAACCTAACATGCCGACCCCGTGTCAGTACGCCATAAAGGCAGAAGGTGAATTGGACTGGGGCAGAATGACTGGAACCAGTGAAAAGAGGGTCGTACACAGCAATGTCCGCTGCTCGTGGTCTAGTGGCTAGCATTGTATAGGTGTCCAGGATCACCACTTCGCGCACATGTCTATGCACTATTCCTGGGAAATTCTAAGTCAGTTTTCTGTTACGTTTATACTTGGTTTTCACTTGTTTTCTGACAACTCCACAACTCCAGCAAGAGGACGAGTTTGTGATTCCGGGCTCAAAGTCAGTGTTGTGTTACGTAATTAATAACGCTGTACTTCAGTGAATAGTACGTTTTTGAATAGGTCTTTAGGAGAGGAAATGAATTACCGAATAAAAAACACAGGGTGCCATTTAAAAAAGGCATACTGCTGCTCATATCTTTGTAAAAAAACAAAGCTACAACGAAGGAAATGATACTGACTGATGTCCCCCTGACGGCTAAATAACATTTGCTTGAAAAATTTGCATCTGGACAAACCGTCATTTACGGTGGTCAAGATAAATCGGATACCATATATACACTCCTAGAAATGGGAAAAAGAACACATTGACACCGGTGTGTCAGATCCATCATACTTGCTCCGGACACTGCGAGAGGGCTGTACAAGCAATGATCACACGGACGGCACAGCGGACACACCAGGAACCGCGTTGTTGGCCGTCGAATGGCGCTAGCTGCACAGCATTTGTGCACCGCCGCCGTCAGTGTCAGCCAGTTTGCCGTGGCATACGGAGCTCCACCGCAGTCTTTAACACTGGTAGCATGCCGCGACAGCGTGGAATTGAACCGTATGTGCAGTTGACGGACTTTGAGCGAGGGCGTATAGTGGGCATGCGGGAGGCCGGGTGGACGTACCGCCGAATTGCTCAACATGTGGGGCGTGAGGTCTCCACAGTACATCGATGTTGTCGCGAGTTGTCGGCGGAAGGTGCACGTACCCGTCGACCTGGGACCGGACCGCAGCGACGCACGGATGCACGCCAAGACCGTAGGATCCTACGCAGTGCCGTAGGGGACCGCACCGCCACTTCCCAGCAAATTAGGGACACTGTTGCTCCTGGGGTATCGGCGAGGACCATTCGCAACCGTCTCCATGAAGCTGGGCTACGGTCCCGCACACCGTTAGGCCGTCTTCCGCTCACGCCCCAACATCGTGCAGCCCGCCTCCAGTGATGTCGCGACAGGCGTGAATGGAGGTACGAATGGAGACGTGTCGTCTACAGCGATGAGAGTCGCTTCTGCCTTGGTGGCAATGATGGTCGTATGCGTGTTTGGCGCCGTGCAGGTGAGCGCCACAATCAGGACTGCATACGACCGAGGCACACAGGGCCAACACTCGGCATCATGGTGTGGGGTGCGATCTCCTACACTGGCCGTACACCTCTGGTGATCGTCGAGGGGACACTGAATAGTGCACGGTACATCCAAACCGTCATCGAACCCATCGTTCTACCATTCCTAGACCGGCAAGCGAACTTGCTGTTCCAACAGGACAATGCACGTCCGCATGTATCCCGTGCCACCCAACGTGCTCTAGAAGGTGTAAGTCAACTACCCTGGCCAGCAAGATCTCCGGATCTGTCCCCCATTGAGCATGTTTGGGACTGGATGAAGCGTCGTCTCACGCGGTCTGCACGTACAGCACGAACGCTGGTCCAACTGAGTCGCCAGGTGGAAATGGCTTGGCAAGCCGTTCCACTGGACTACATCCAGCATCTCTACGATCGTCTCCATGGGAGAACAGCTGCCTGCATTGCTGCGAAAGGTGGATATACACTGTACTAGTGCCGACATTGTGCATGCTCTGTTGCCTGTGTCTATGTGCCTGTGGTTCTGTCAGTGTGATCATGTGATGTATCTGACCCCAGGAATGTGTCAATAAAGTTTCCCCTTCCTGGGACAATGAATTCACGGTGTTCTTATTTCAATTTCCAGGAGTGTATAAATGATCTAGTAGAAAGCGTCGAGTGTTCTTCAAGACTGTTCTCAGATGATGCGGTTCTCTATAACGAAGTAGCAACGCCAGAAGATAATAACTATTTCGAAATGACCTTCAGAAAATTGATGAGTGGTGCAGGCTCTGGCAGTTGATCCTAACATAAATAGATGTAACATATTTCGCATACATAGGAAAAGAAATTCACTACTATGCAGCGACACTATTGATGACGAACTTCTGAAAAAAGTATCTACCGTAAAATATCAAGGAGTACCTGTCCAGAGTGACCTTAAGTAGGATGACCACATAAAACGAGTAGTGGAAAAAGCAGATGCCAAACTCAGATTCATAGGAATAAACTTGAGGAAATGTAATTGATCCACGAGGGAAGTGGCTTATAAGGCGCTTGTTCGAGCGATTCTTGAGTATTGTTCCTCTGTCTGGGATCCCTACCAGGTACGACTGATAGAACAGGTAGAGAAGATTCAACGAAGAGCGGCGCGTCTCGTCACGGGACTGTTTAGACGGCGCACCTTTCTTTTTCTATGTCAGAAGTGAGAAAATATGTAAAAAATTAAACTGAATTAAAATAACTGTTTTCCGCTGAGTGTCACGAGGTGACAGCATTTTAATAAGTTAAAAATGTAACTGAGCCGTGGTAGGCTCGCGTTGAAGCTGTTTCTTCTTTGACATTTTCTCATAATCGAGTGGCGTCTTATTGCTCCCAGAGTTACTACCATAATGAGTTTCTGACTAGCGTCCGTCAGTGGCAGCAGCAGCAGCGCTTATCGATACTAGTACTGCTGTACCATCTTTGGTGTGACCGCTATATTTCCGTGTGGTGGTGTGTGTGGGGCAGTCGGTCGGTTGCTACAG
The DNA here is from genome assembly GCF_023897955.1 of Schistocerca gregaria. NCBI lineage: Eukaryota > Metazoa > Arthropoda > Insecta > Orthoptera > Acrididae > Schistocerca > Schistocerca gregaria. Next base: position 603,113,461 of record NC_064921.1, on the reverse strand, counting down.
AGAAGCGAGGAAGTCCCAGCGGGGTGCGGTCAGGCCGGAGCCGCTGGCGGCGTGCACGCGTGGTCGGATTTGTGTGGCACCAGCTGCGAGAGCTGCAAAGATCGTCGCCCACCGAACCTGCGTACTGGAATTGAGTAATCGGGTAACCTGTTATGAAACCTCAACTGCTGTGACATCTCTTCGTTCATTGCCGGTTGTTGCTTCCTGGGCTGTTCACGCAAGCAGCTACGTATGGTGTGCTGGAGTCGGCGAAATTTTGCAACTGTCTTCCTGTGTGGTGTTTAATTATTGAATTGATTGTAACTTATTAGTGAAGTGCAGCAGCGGTATCTTCTGCCTTGTGGCCGTTAACATTCCGGTTACCCGCCCTGGTCGTTAGCGTAGTTTTCCGGCAGCGTGTATTCCTCACCGTGTTGACGCTGTCCGGCACGAAGTGTAATTCGACAGCCTTGGTGTTGTTCATTTTTTGAGTGGTTATTGTGCCTTAACTGTATTTAGACGCCAATTTTCAAGACGTAGTGCAGCTGGTACCTTCGTCCTCACTGATATTTTCGGTTGTCACGCCGTTGGTCGGGTGGAAGAGAATTGATTAGGTTGTTGGTTGTTTCTTCAGCCGTCCCTAGGTCGTGTTGCCATCCGATTATTTAGTATTACGCTTGGGTCCTTGTCTCACCTAAACTTCTGTTAGACTTTCCTCCCCAGGCCGATCCTTGGAACACTTCTGAGCACCACTATTGTGTTGTTTTGGATTGTGGTTTCCTTTTAGCCTCAAGTACTGGGTAACGCCTTGAGCCTTGTGTTAATTTAGTTTGTTTTAATGTTCAGTATGTGGCCTTCAGCCGAATTACTACGTGAATTTTTTAAGATAAGGCGTTCAACCGCCTTAAATTTAAATTTGAAAAATCATTTGAAAATTTGAGAATTTTCCTTTCTATCTTAATTTTGTTATCCAGGCCTTAAGCCTTGAGTAGTTCTATGTTCAGTAGACGGCCTTCAGCTATCTTAAATTAAAATTTGAAAGGTCATTTGTTTAAAACCTTTAAAATTTTCTTACTGAAATCTTTGTTATCCAGCCCTTAAGCCCTCAGTTCTCCTATTTTGTAACTAAGGCCTTCAGCCATGTGTATTAATTAAGGCAATTTTAATAACTTGTGTTCTGGCCTTCAGCCGTATTGTTTCTGAATTCTTTCAAGGGTATGAGTGATTAAGTGTTTTAGCTAAATAAAGTTTGTATGTTTGTGCATCTAGCAGCAACTGATTTGGGCCCCTTTCCACAACCTGATCCGCTCTGTCCTGCGAACCCAGATTTCAGTTACCAGGATAATTACATCTTTCATTGGGAAGAGGCACTTACATAAAGTCAGTAGATTGCGTGGTGACGTAATTCGCATACAGTTATCATTTGCGTGAATTTCACATTTCGTTAAGTGAATTTTGTGCTCCCTGTTTCGACAGAGAGCCTGCATTATATTCTATTTGCACCAGGCACCAAATTGTTTACACAAAGATGGCCAGCCATTCCGGTACAGTCAAAACGGCACCTGTATGTGGCAATGTAACTATTGCTGGCTTCCGGTTTTTTTATTCTCAAAACTTCACATACACTGTCCGCATTTCCGTTAAATGTCTTCATTACGGTTTCTGTTTCTGTTGGGTAACTATATGTGACATCTAATTACGTCATAATGAGGAGCAGATAATTTCAGGTACCTCTTGGAAGAACATTGTTTCATGCTGTTCTTGGCTGTGCTACACTGCCTGAACACGTGTATGTCCAGCTACTCCGTCATCATCAAACTTATCCGCTATTCGTATTTTCTGCTTACATTCCTAGACGAAAACGAAATTGCTTGAAGGAAGTACACTGAAATACTGCTCTCAAACATCGTAATGGAATGGTGTAGAAATCATATACAGGGCTATTACAAATGATTGAAGCGATTTCATAAATTCACTGTAGCTCCATTCATTGACATATGGTCACGACACATTACAGATACGTAGAAAAACTCAAAACACTTCAGGTTTCTGCCGCCAGAGCGATAGAGAGCGCAGTGAGACAAAATGGCGACAGGAGCCGAGAAAGCGTATGTCGTTCTTGAAATGCACTCACATCAGTCAGTCATAACAGTGCAACGACACTTCAGGACGAAGTTCAACAAAGATCCACCAACGTCTAACTTCATTCGGCGATGGTATGCGCAGTTTAAAGCTTCTGGATGCCTCTGTAAGGGGAAATCAACGGGTCGGCCTGCAGTGAGCGAAGAAACGGTTGAACACGTGGGGCAAGTTTCACGCGGAGCCCGCGGAAGTCGACGAATAAAGCAAGCAGGGAGCTAAACGTACCACAGCCGACGGTTTGGAAAATCTTACGGAAAAGGCTAAAGCAGAAGCCTTACCGTTTACAGTTGCTACAAGCCCTGACACCCGATGACAAAGTCAAACGCTTTGAATTTTCGGCTCGGTTGCAACAGCTCATGGAAGAGGATGAGTTCAGTGCGAAACTTGTTTTCAGTGATGAAGCAACATTTTTTCTTAATGGTGAAGTGAACAGACACAATGTGCGAATCTGGGCGATAGAGAATCTTCACGCATTCGTGCAGCAAATTCGCAATTCACCAAAAGTTAATGTGTTTTGTGCAATCTCACGGTTTAAAGTTTACGGCCCCTTTTCCTTCTGCGATAAGAACGTTACAGGACACGTGTATCTGGACATGCTGGAAAATTGGCTCATGCCACAACTGGAGACCGACAGCGCCGGCTTCATCTTTCAACAGGATGGTGCTCCACCGCACTTCCATCATGATGTTCGGCATTTCTTAAACGGGAGATTGGAAAACCGATGGATCGGTCGTGGTGGATCTCATGATCAGCAATTCATGTCATGGCCTCCACGCTCTCCCGACTTAACCCCATGCGATTTCTTTCTGTGGGGTTATGTGAAAGATTCAGTGTTTAAACCTCCTCTACCAAGAAACGTGCCAGAACAGCGAGCTCGCATCAACGATGCTTTCGAACTCATTGATGGGGACATGCTGCGCCGAGTGTGGGAGGAACTTGATTATCGGCTTGATGTCTGCGGAATCACTAAAGGGGCACATATCGAACAATTGTGAATGCCTAAAAAAACTTTTTGAGTTTTTGTATGTGTGTGCAAAGCATTGTGAAAATATCTCAAATAATATAGTTATTGTAGAGCTGTGAAATCGCTTCAATCATTTGTAATAACCCTGTGTGTATTGGACCATTTTTCGATTCCAAATATAATGATTTTTGTTTACATAATACTTCTTCAGTATCATTTGAATATTGAATCAGTGTCCCATGAATAATTAGAGTACTGAAGAAGGAACTGTATTTCAGTCTGGACGAGGACAGGGAGAGTGGTGTGCTGGTGTCTTTTTGACGAAAACATTAGTTCGCCTGTTCTCCTTTACTAGAGCGACGGAACTACAATTTTGGATTTGAATATATCTCTGCTCTGAAAGGTCGTCTGTCTGGTATCAGACATCATTTACGCTTCGTCGAGGCTCTCTCCGTCGCTGAGAACGAAGTCTTCGCATGGTTCGTTACGAAAGATCATGGGCGATTTCTTCGTTCCACGTCATGCCGCGCAAGTCCATCTGTGTCTAACAGGATAAATATCTGTCCCCGTCTGCGTCTGAGTTTATCAAGAGCAACTAGGATACTGCGCTCCGGCATTTCTTTTGTTTTCAAATCACCATCGTCATTGTTTTGTCAAATTAAGTCTGTAACTATTTCCAGACACGGTTACTAGTAATTTTAGAGTGACGTATGGGAGGTACGTGGTATTATTGTTGATTGTAAATAGACTGTAAAGTATTTGTATTCGACCTATAACTTCAGTGGCCAGTGTATCATGACTGCTGTTATGAGATTGTAGGAAAGAAGTTTCATATTCGTGTTTGCCAGAAATAACTTTTGCAGCAACAATGAGAAAGATGCTCATATGTAAAAACAAATTAACATGTCATTGTACAAGAGGTACTAACATGAAGAACGTATATCAACTAAAAGACTAACAAAATGGTGTTGAAAACAGCACGAAGTCAGGTTTGATGTTTTATGTCTCAATATTTTCACATTTTTCATAACTTTAATTTTTTACCTACCATGTATCAATTAATATTTTCTTGTTTGACTGTTCGTCTTTTATGCTTTCCCATACGATTCATCCGATTACGATGAAACTCTGGTTTGTTGTGTGAGCACCCGCGAGGGTTCCTCGTCAAAAAAAATATTATTTGTTTGTTTGTTGATCTTGTATACGCCTTAAGTTATTCTTATATTCAGTGAAACAGTCAGAGTCTTACATAGGCCCATCGTAATATTGTATCGGTGAGACATATTAAAAATATTTAATTTTGTCTTTGCGATCCGTTGACAATCACTTACTAGTTTAAAGTGTATAAACATTGTGTTTCAAAGCGGTAGAGTAACGTTATATTTTTAAAAACTGTTGAAAGGTACTCTTCTCAATCCTAAATTAAAAAACAACATTGTTGCTTTGCCTGTTGTTGTTGCTTTCTGCGTCAAAATAATCATGCCTCCCAAACGCCCACCAACTGGTACATTTACGAGCGGAGCACGAAACAGAACCTGATGACGAGCTTCTCAGACAAGCGAGGAACGGCAGGCAATCAGCGAAGCAGATCGCTTACACATCGATCAGTCGAGTCCATCGTAATGAGAAGAGCGGCGGACAGTAGCAGTAGAAACAGAATGCTTGCGAGGTACTCGATATCGACGATCTTGCACATGTACATGTTGACCTGAATCTTGATACAATCCTTTTCAGTGCCAATAAAGACTACCGTATACATTCAAGAGTAGATTGGTTCAAATGGCTCTGAGCACTAAGGGACTTAACTTCTGAGGTCATCAGTCCCCTAGAACTTAGAACTACTTAAACCTAACTAACCTAAGGACATTACACACATCCATGCCCGGGACAGGATTCGAACCTGCGACCGTAACGGTCGCGCGGTTCCAGACTGTAACGCCTAGAACCGCTCGACCACCCTGACATCTACAAGAGGAGACATCGGCAAAATGTAAAAAGAATGTGTCGGCATTGTGGTCATTGTGTTCTATAAAATCTCAATAATAATATACGAACAATGTGTTGCGCAAATAGCGAAGTCAGACGCCCGACTTTCATTCACCATCTGAACATTTCTTGTCGTTACTTTCGGGTAACTTAGCTGATCCGAAATACTTTTTAGAAGACATTCGCAAATATAATTCTGTATTTCAAATGACATCCTTTGGAGCTGGTATAGTGTTCCAAGACTAATACACCATCATTCAGATTTCGAGGGCAAATATATCGTCGCGTAGGATCACTTATACCAATTTCCGGAAACACAAATTTTTACAGATCTACTAAATGCGCGACGATCATGATGTGCAAATTGATCAGTGAGACAGTGCGATTCCAGGCACCAACCGTCGTATTATTTGAACTTTGAAAACTTCTTTGCGCCAACACAACGCCGTGATAACATTGTTCAAAATATCAACTGATAACTTGCCGGTGCAGAACTGCGCAATCCATGTAAGAGCCGACAAAACACCAGTCGGTTAGCATGTCTGACTCTACAACGCACCTACCAACGAATTGGCGATTGTCACAGATGGAGAACAACGTGATACGCGTGATATTCGACGGAGTAACATGATTGTACATGGCAATGAAACACACCGATCTTACGATGTGATGCAATATCCCATAATTTTTTGGGAGGCGGAGGATGATTCATACAGTTCAAATGGCCCTGAGCACTATGGGACTTAACCTCTGAGGTTATCAGTCCCATAGACTTAGAACTACTTCAACTTAACTAACCTAAGGATATCACACACAGCCATGCCCGAGGCAGGATTCGAACCTGCAACCGTGCAGCAGCGTGGATCCGGACTGAAGAGCCTATAACCGCTCGGCCACAGTGGCCGGCGTGGAGGATGGTTATCATTTTAATATTATGCAAACTATCCTGCTAAACATAATAGTATTTATTATTTCCACACACTATATCGCATAAAAATCACCATTCGTACATTGGTAAGCAGATTAATAGCGGTCTGAATGCGACAGTATGCGTACCTAATATGTTTCAAAACATAGCACATTAAAACTGGCTTTTCCGGTGCTCATGCCTCAGCTTCTACTGGTAATAAAAATGCAGGATCAAGTGTTTTGAATACCCCTTAGGCTATGGACCATTTGTGTAGCCATCAGAAGAGTGATTCTAGTGCCACTATCCTAGAGTGCAGGTTCAAAGTATGAATATTACTCACATCCTCCTGCTTAGGCAAATGGAGCTAATCGGTCGATTCTTTTTGCATTTGATGTAGTCTATGGTGGGCCTTACGCAGCTTATGGAGGCACCGTTAGTTCATGGACTATTCTTTATAAAACTCAAAAAATAGTTTTTACGTTGTGATTCTTGAGTTTCTCCCGGCGTATTTGATAATCAAAATATCCACTCGTGTACTGCCGGTCTATAGCGTCCAACGGGCACAATATTTCGGCGATCAAACCTGTTCCCCCTGAGCAGCCATAGTGTACGGATCTCCGTGCCGGCACGTTCACAGGAGCTCAGTCCGTCAGTTCACCTGATGATGGCGACAGGTTTGATCGCCGAAATATTGTGCCCGTTGGACGCTATAGACCGGCAGTACACCCGTGGATATTTTGATTAGTTTTTACGTTGTTCCGTAGCAAACCCCAGCCGCATATTCCAACAGGGCTGTATTTTTTTTTACATATATTCCCAGGATACCGATCGCCAAATATCTCGAAAATTTTCTTGACACCTTTATACGTTTCTAAAATACGGAGGTTAGAAGTTACCTTATTTATACAGGTAAAATACGCACATCACATCTGGTGTGAAGCTAAAACATAGTTTATGAAGTGGCTTAGCACGGAGAAATGTGCTGTAAAGTATCTCCGTTATCATGCGGGAACCCAATGTTGTAGTACTGAAGCACATGCAAAATTCTTTGCGTGTAAAGTTCGGTCTGAGGTATTAAATTAGGTTTGAGTTTATATTTGCGTAGCCTTCCGCGGCCAGAGTCAGTCGACGTAAGTTTTCTGGGTATGGTACCGCGTCATATTGTATAAAATTACTGCTAGGTAAAATCAATGTTTCAGCCTCGATTGCAGCGGCCTTCTTGTGGGTCCGGCAGTAGCTTTGCGTTATTTCAATTTCGCATAAGTACACCATCAAAATTTTTCTGAACTATAAAGTTCGTTTATGATGAGTTACATGCCCTGCTCCAGCAGGGGAAAAAGGCAACCAGCGGAAAAAAATGCTCCTATCAGGGCACAAAACATACGAATAAGTTCATGTTCATTTTAAAAGATTCTGACTGAAAAGTAGGGTGCCAGCTGCCTCATCCTACCATCCTTATCTTCTTTAAAAAAATTTAGAAATTTTGATATGCGGACATATTCGCACTTTTTTATGCCGAGAGAGGAGAAGACAATGTCAATGGTATTAATACAGAAAAGTAATAAGTACTGGAACGTAGTGGGTAGTAGTTGTGTTATAGAAAAAAGGTGAAGGAGACAATGGCAGAGTGAGAGAAAGAGAGCGACAAAAAATGGTTCAAATGGCTCTGAGAACTATGGGACTTAACATCTGAGGTCATCAGTCCCCTAGACCTTAGAACTACTTAAACCTAACTAACCTAAGGACATCACACACATCCATGCCCAAGGCAGGATTCGAACCTGCGACCGTAGCAGTCGCGCGGTTCCTGACTGAAGCGCCTAGAACCGCTTGGCCACCGAGGCCGGCAAGAGCGGGACTGAGTGGCAGTGGAGTATAGTTGACAATGACAGAGTAGTGATAGGAAAAGAGTGAAGGAGAGAAAGCCACGGGTGAGGAAAACAGAGAAAGTGGAAGGGGGTGAGAACCAATGACAATGAGAGACAGAGTATATGTCAATGACAACGAGAAAGAGAGAGATAGTGACAGTGAGACGAGACTGCAGCAGTGGGAAGGAAGGAAGGAATGAGGTACCAGGAGTAAGAGAGAGCAAGAGGCAGACGGTATGGTGAGAAGAGACTGTGGTAGTAGGACAGATCGAAGTGGACTGTAGCTGTGACACAGGAGACAATGACAAAGAGACAGAGAGAGATGATGACAAAGAGTTGGGTTGAATGACTGAGTCCAAAAGGGTAACTGGGAGTGGATAGGTTTGAGCGACTTACAGCGATGAACTAGTGAGTGTGAGTTAACAGTTAGAAGAGCTTGAGGGAGTGGCACGTCAGTTGCATCTTAAAAAAAAAAAAAAGAGTGCGAAAATATTCCCATGCCAAACTCTTCGGGAAAATTTTTAAAGGTGCTAAGGAAGGTAGAATGAGGCAACAGCTGGTACCCCACTTTTCATTCAGAGTCTTAAAATAATCAGAACCATATTCACATTGCTTGTGTTCCCATAGCAACATTTTTCCGATGGTTTATCTTTTCGTTTCTTTCATTTTATTTCTTCTTGTAGGTGAATAACTCAATAAAAAGTATCAAAAGTGAATTATTATTGCAGCCGCAGAACGATACCTCGAAGCGGCAAAAATTGAATTTTGCAGTACCGTTAACTTTTTATCGACATGTGACAAACGTGTATACGAAAACTGAATCTGAACGCCTCGTCCCCATTCGATAAGATAAAAAAAATCGTTGCCTTCAGAGAGTACATTCATTTGCGAGATGTGACTGAGAATTATGAAAACATCGGCAAAATGGCAACACTTGCAGAAAGGTTACTGGTGACACATACAGGAAGACGGACGAGACTCCATGACATATTGTATGTTCGTTCATATAGACGTCCCGACTTTTCCATCACATTCACATGCCATCCAGCATGGGAGGAGATAAAAGAGCTTCTATTGGCCGTACATCAGGCCTGCACGACCTTACTGCACAAATTTCCAAGCAAAAACTCTCAATATTGGTGGATTTGATTATTATTTATGGTGCAACACGATGCTAGGTATATTCCACTGAACAGATAAAGAAAGGACTTCCTCACACACACATTCTCGTGCTGCTATGAACAAAATACAGTTTCCTAAATTTGATGATCTGATTTTTGCAGAAATATCAGATCGTGAAGAAGACGGATTGCTGTTAGATATTGTTACTCAATGTATTGTGCATGGATCATACTGTGCTGTGAACCCACGATCACCGCGCATGACAGACAACAAATGCACGAAAAATTCTCTCAAAGAATTCATTCATGATAACGGCTGAAGCTTACTATTTCAGAAAGGTCGCTGTATCAGTAGCAATGAAGTTGTGAGGCGCATTTTGAGTTCCCAAACTCACAGTCGCCATCTCAATGTTGTTCATTTTAGCGTCGACCTTGGAAGTGGAGAAAAGAGTCTATTTCGCTGAAGAGAGTGCAAGAAATGTTGCTGCTGCACTAGCGCACATAACTCTTTTTTTACGCTATGTGAAGAAGATGGAATACTGTACGCAGAGTTGTTAAATACTATACACGGAAACCCTCAGCGAAAAAATTGCAACTACTAAACAAGGCACTCGAACTGAAAGGCTATCAGAAGAGGCATTCGTCTGACGCAGTGGGACGTATTTACATAGTGCATTCAATAATTCCGATTGCTACTATTTGAGAACGCTGCTGACTATTGTCAAAGGACCAACTTCATTCGCAAATTTAAATGTGAGTGAGGGAGTAGAATGCTAGACATACAGAGAATCTCGCTAAAAACTTCATTTACTTGAAAATGACTGGCGCTGACACATTATAGTGGTGGTCGCCTCTGTTAACAGGCATCACATGTCCGCCATCCAATCCTAACAGTCCGTGGGAAAAATTCGGAGATAACTTGAACGAAGACATTTGTACTATATTTTTACCATTACGTCAGAGTAAAAAATTGTCTTATTATGTCTAACTGTTTCCTTTTAAGTATTCTAGTTCTTACAAAACCGAAAATATTATTAGGTACCCTTGAAAATCAATTAAATAATTTTAAATCTGGCAGCCATCTTACATTGGTCCATCAATCATTCTTTTTTTATATGTAGGATAGCTTATTCTTTTTTTCATATTTTGACTAGGAGGTCTTTATTGTAATGTTTGATTAATTTTCTGTCTTTCGCAATTAATTATTAATAGTCTTACTTATCTGTGTTATGGATGGGTTACTTGATAAAGTAATAACCGGACAATCATATTTTATGCTGTAACAAAAAACAATTTTTTTTCCTTTTTTGTACAGTTTCTGAACATGTGATCTGTTGTCTACAAGGTAGTTTCCTATACTGTAGGCTTGGTTTTGAATAGACAAAACAAATTAAACAAAATAATTGTATGCTGTCGCCACATTTAGTTACACTATGTGATCAAAAGTATCAGGAAACCTAGCTGAAAATGAAAGTTCGTTGCGTTCTCCATTGGTAATGCTGGAATTTAAATATGGTGTTGGCCCACCCTTAGCCATGATGATAGCTTCCACTCTCGCAGGTCGTTGAGGCCTGGCACGAAGTCGGCGTTCCAAAACATCCCAAAGGTGTTATATAGGGTTCAGGTCAGGACTCTGTGCAGGCCAGTCCATCACAGGGATGTTATTGTCGTGTAACCACGTCGCTATAGGCCGTGCATTATGAACAAGTGCTCGATCGTGTTGAAAGATGGGATCGCCATTGCTCTTCAACAGTGAGAAGCAAGAAGGGGCGTAAAGCATCGATTTAGGCCTGTGCTGGGATAGTGCCATGCAAAACAACAACAGGTGCAAGCCCCCTCCATGAAAAACACGACCAGACCATAACACCACCGCCACCGAATTTTACTGTTGGTACTACACACGCTGGAAGATGACGTTCACCGTGCGTTCGCCATACCCACACCCTGCCATCGGACCGTCACATTGTGTACCGTGATTCGTCACTCCACAAAACGTTTTTCCACTGTTCAGTCGTCCAATATTTACTCTCCTTACACCAAGCGAGGCGTCGTTTGGCATTTACCGGCGTGAGATGTGGCTTATGAGCAGCCGTTAGACCATGAATTCAAAGTTTTCTCACCTCCCTCCTAACTGTCATAGCACTTTCAGTGGACCCTGAAGCAGGCTGGAATTCCTGCGTGATGGTCTGGGTAGATGCCCGCCTATTAGTCATTATAATCTTTAAAAACAAAGCATTCCAGTGGTTACGATGAAATATCAACAAAGTTAATTAAGGCATGTTCTTGTGAGTTTAGTACAATTCTAAGTTACTTGTGTAACCAGTCAATTATAACTGGGACATTTCCTGACTGGCTGAAATATGCAGATGTTAAGCCTCTATTCAAGAAAGGGGATAAAGAGATGCCATCAAACTACAGACCGATTTCACATTTGCCAGCATTCTCAAAAATTTTAGAAAAAATAATGTACAGGCAGCTTCTCAACCATCTGACCACAAATAACATATTATCAAGAACACAGTTTGGATTTCTGAAGGGTTCTGATATCGAAAAGGCTATTTACACCTACAGTGAAAATGTACTTAATTCATTAAATAATAAGTTACAAGCAGAAGGTATTTTCTGTGATTTGTCAAAGGGATTCGATTGTGTAAACCACTACATCCTCTTAAATAAATTAGAATTCTGTGGTGTCATGGGCAGTGCTGCAAAATGGTTCAAGTCATACCTCGCTAACAGGAAACAAGGGCTGACAGTGCAAGGGACTAGTGAATTAAGTCATCAGTCATCATAAGAATGGGAAGAAATTACATGTGGTGTCCCACAAGGATCCATCTTAGGGCCAACGCTTTTTCTTGTCTAAATTAATGATCTCTCATCAGTTATACTGCCAGAAGCAGAGTTCGTTTTGTTTGCAGATGACACAAGTATTGCAATAAATAGTATATCGAGTGTAGTTCTAGAAAGATCTGCTAATGATACTTTCATGGTTATTAATAAATGGTTTGAAGCCAACTCACTGACATTAAACTTCGAAAAGACTCACTATATGCAATTCAAAACCTGTAAGAGGTTTCCACCCAGCATGTGCATAAAGTACGAAGAAGAGCACATAGAAGAGGTTGATAGCCTTAAATTCCTGGGATTACAGCTTGATAATAAATTCAGTTGGGAGGAGCATACCACAGAACTGCAGAAACGCCTTAACAAATCTGTATTTGCAATTAGAGTGTTAGAGACATAGGCGACATAAAAGCTAAAAAGCTTGCATACTTTACCTACTTTCATTCCATAATGACATATGGTATAATATTTTTGGGTAACTCTTCAAGTCAAACAAAAGTTTTCAGAGTCCAAAAGCGTGTAATGCATATTATTTTTGGAATAAACTCACGGACGTCTTGTAGAAACCTCTTCAAAGAACTGGGTATACTAACTACTGTCTCTCAGTATATTTACTCCTTAATGAAATTTGTCCTAAATAAGATATCTCTTTTTCCAACAAACAGCTCAGTTCATGCATACAATACCAGGAACAAAAATGATCTGCACAAGGACTTGAAAGCACTTACTTTAGTTCAAAAAGGGGCCTACTACTCAGGAATACTCATCTTCTATAATTTGCCATAAAAAATTTTGTAACAAATAAACATCAGTTTAAAAGGAGCCTGAAAGACTTACTAGTGGCCAACTCCCTCTACTCCATTGACGAATTTTTTTAATAGAAACAAATGATGTGTTGTATATATTCATACTACTAGTATTGTTATTTCAGCTTAAAAAAAGTGACATGTTCCACATCCACGAGTATCTCCTCAACATGGATCTATGGAACGAAAAACTAATCTAATCTATTCTAATCTAACGACCCTCTTCAACTGTCAGCGGCCTCTGTCATTCAACAGACGAGGTCGGCCTGTACGTTTTTGTGCTGTACGTGCCCCTTCACGTTTCCACTTCACTATCACATCGGAAACATTGGACCTAGAGATGTTTAGGCCTGAGGAAATGCTGCATACAGACAAATGATCCAAGTGACATCCAGTCATCTGACCACGTTAGTCTGTAAGTTCCGCGGATCGCCCCATTCTTCTCTCTCACGATGTCTAATGACTACTGAGGTCACTGATTTGGAGTACCTGGCTGTAGGTGGCTGCACAATGCACCTAATATGAAAAACGTATCTTTTGGGGGTATCTGGATACTTTTGATCACGTAGTGTACTTGGGAAAAAAAATGCTTTGCTACTATAAGCCGATACGTCCCCTTTGAACAATTACACATGACTGTGCTTAAACTGACACACAATATTTTTTAGCGCAACGCAATCTGACTTTCAAAATTCCCTACAAACGAATGGCCCTGACTAACATTAACCTATACGTTTCACTTACCTCTGAAGTCTGCGCTGTAGTCCTTGTAGAGACGGCCACCAACCATCTGTTGCGACTCTGCAGGTGCACAATCACCATTGAAGAGTCTTGCGGACAATATAGCAAGCCCATGAACCACCACTTGTGCACTCACAAAAATTTTTTTTTGAAATGTATTTAGAACCAGCAATGCCGTTTTCCAGTCCCCTGCTGAATTATTAACACACGTGCAAACACAAACAGTCCTCTTTTTTTAAACATATTGTGCATATACTATGGCCAACAAAAATGTGTGCAGTGAAATGAATACTTACAAGTTACTTAATTTGATAAACTGGTGTCAATTACAATTTTATAACATGAGAATACAATTACAGAGATACAGGAAACATCATTAAAAACATAATAATACAGATAACATTTGTAGTAATGCAGGCTTTACAAAAGAATAGAAATAAACATATACATCGGTGTTACAGGAATTATGACATAAGTAAATATATAAAATAATGAGAATAGTTTTCGAAACATTAATTTCACATATGAGCATTGAAACAGAACAGAATTAATAATGTCTAAACATCTTTACAAAGTAAATAACATATTATTAATGCAAATTACATTTGAGGATAACAGTATTGCTCATCATAGTGAATGTACCTTAGTACTAGAAAAATTCTACAACATAAATCTTATTAGCTAAACACATAAAGACAGGAAAAGACAAATACACAAGAGTACACAAACACATAGCAGAATAACACAGGAGGAAAGGACAGGGTTTGTTTTCAGTGTAATATTTGGTACTGCAGTCCAACCCAAAACTTCATTCCATAGATCTTTCGTCTTATTTCAACATTTGTTTCCACCAAAAAAATCCTATCAAAGCATGCTTTCTGTATTTATATGTTCACATCCTTCTTACCTCATTATTTATTTTCCATTATCTTACTGCATCATTTATTTCCAAGAAAATCCTACCTAAACCTGTTCTCTCTAGACCCTACTTTTGTGTTCATATCCTCTTTCAAAACACTGTTTTAGCCAAACCAGTTTCTTATAGCTTCTCAATGCATTTCTTCCAATTCATCACAACTTGTTCACTTATAAAGCCTACGCCATCTTGAGCTAACGTTAATCTACTGAGCTCAGATGCTAAACTAAGGGACGAGGCAATGCAGCAGCACAAAACAATTAATAAAAAACAGCAATGAAACAAAATTGAAATTGTCAAAGCAAGCAGCAGCAAATCTAAATTATCTGAGAAAATGCAACATTACGACTAATATGAGCCAATGTGCAGCAACAAGAAAAATAAATCAGTAGTAAATCTGGCTTAACAGAGTAATACAAAGTGACATTCCGTAGCACTACGCATGGCAAACAGCAGCAGCAAATGCTATAACTTATACCTAAACATGGCAAAGCTCAAGCAGAAAAAATGTTACACTACAGACAACAATGCAGATAAGGGAAATGTCTATTCACATCTTAATGTATATGTAATTAAAGTGGTGCACCACAACTTATTCTAGGAAAAATATTACCAAGTATTTGGAAAGAAAATTATGTATGCAAGTCCTGTGAAGGGAAATGTCTTTTGTGCTCCTTCGTTTTTTTTTAAGTAGATCATAAAGTTATTATTTACTTGATCTGTAGGCATAAAATATCTACACTCCTGGAAATGGAAAAAAGAACACATTGACACCGGTGTGTCAGACCCACCATACTTGCTCCGGACACTGCGAGAGAGCTGTACAAGCAATGATCACACGCACGGCACAGCGGACACACCAGGAACCGCGGTGTTGGCCGTCGAATGGCGCTAGCTGCGCAGCATTTGTGCACCGCCGCCGTCAGTGTCAGCCAGTTTGCCGTGGCCGACGGAGCTCCATCGCAGTCTTTAACACTGGTAGCATGCCGCGACAGCGTGGACGTGAACCGTATGTGCAGTTGACTGACTTTGAGCGAGGGCGTATAGTGGGCATGCGGGAGGCCGGGTGGACGTACCGCCGAATTGCTCAACACGTGGGGCGTGAGGTCTCCACAGTACATCGATGTTGTCGCGAGTGGTCGGCGGAAGGTGCACGTGCCCGTCGACCTGGGACCGGACCGCAGCGACGCACGGATGCACGCCAAGACCGTAGGATCCAACGCAGTGTCGTAGGGGACCGCACCGCCACTTCCCAACAAATTAGGGACACTGTTGCTCCTGGGGTATCGGCGAGGACCATTCGCAACCGTCTCCATGAAGCTGGGCTACGGTCCCGCACACCGTTAGGCCGTCTTCCGCTGACGCCCCAACATCGTGCAGCCCGCCTCCAATAGTGTAGCGACAGGCGTGAATGGAGGGACGAATGGAGACGTGTCGTCTTCAGCGATGAGAGTCGCTTCTGCCTTGGTGCCAATGATGGTCGTATGCGTGTTTGGCGCCGTGCAGGTGAGCGCCACAATCAGGACTGCATACGACCGAGGCACACAGGGCCAACACCCGGCATCATGGTGTGGGGAGCGATCTCCTACACTGGCCGTACACCTCTGGTGATCGTCGAGAGGACACTGAATAGTGCACGGTACATCCAAACCGTCATCGAACCCATCGTTCTACCATTCCTAGACCGGCAAGGGAACTTGCTGTTCCAACAGGACAATGCACGTCCGCATGTATCCCGTGCCACCCAACGTGCTCTAGAAGGTGTAAGTCAACTACCCTGGCCAGCGAGATCTCCGGATCTGTCCCCCATTGAGCATGTTTGGGACTGGATGAAGCGTCGTCTCACGCGGTCTGCACGTCCAGCACGAACGTTGGTCCAACTGAGGCGCCAGGTGGAAATGGCATGGCAAGCCGTTCCACAGGACTACATCCAGCATCTCTACGATCGTCTCCATGGGAGAATAGCAGCCTGCATTGCTGCGAAAGGTGGATATACACTGTACTAGTGCCGACATTGTGCATGCTCTGTTGCCTGTGTCTATGTGCCTGTGGTTCTGTAGGTGTGATCATGTGATGTATCTGACCCCAGGAATGTGTCAATAAAGTTTCCCCTTCCTGGGACAATGAATTCACGGTGTTCTTATTTCAATTTCCAGGAGTGTATATTAGTACTTCTATAAACTTCTATTTTAACCAATGCTGCAGTGCAGCTAGAAACTAGATATTAAACAAAATGAGCAAACTCTCAACTAGAAAGACAATAGATGTAAAATGTTTCTCATCATTTCATTATGCATTTTAGAAAATATCATAAATCAAGAGCTCTACAGTATAATCATATGTTTTCAAGTTTGAGCGTGTCGTATTTGCGATGCTTTCTACAAAGAAATGTCAATAGCGAGGATAATGGCCTCCTTTTTTCTCCACCTGTACCTCTGAAAGGCACACACTAATTACTCTTTTCCAGGCGACTGACGCGCAGCTGGGTGCCCATGACGCATTACATGAAGGTCACTTAACTTTCTTACCGAAATATTTACGACACCAGTTTGCACTACAGTGACAGTCTCATATAAAAAATTTCACAGGTCGAGAATTTGCGTTGCAAATGTGTAGAAACAATATCGTATGAATATCACAGTGTGCAAAAAAGTTTCGCCTGCATTGCGATACATTCACGCATTTGCACACAATTCATAACTCTTAAAGTACGATTCTCAGCTTATTGGTCATAAACATACCTCAACAGCATAATACACATCGTCATCGTAATAATAACATCATAACAGATCAATCACATCTCAGAATCGTCGCAGCTTCTTTCAATAATTTCAAGAGCTTCAATAAAGTCATCTACCTCAAACGTACTTAAAAAATCGTGATCCCTTACCAAATACATCATTCCAAGCTCTCATAGTATCACAATGGTTCCGAAAAAATATGAACAGTTCACAAAATACAGACAAAATACAATTTCATAAGTGTGAAGTTATCCGACAGTGTAATTACGTAAACATCTGTCACTGATGTAGTAAAATAAAAATAAACGTATGTCTCTCCCAGTTAAATGATCAGATAGCTGTGTAATTTATGCGTTAGAGAAATATGGTACAGATGTGTAAATTTGTATAAGCAAATACCATATTAGCTAGGGCTTCTTGTGCTTGCCAAACACATTGTACACAAAGTAGGCGTGTACCCACCTGAGGATTAATGTAATTATACCCTCAGGTGTTACAGATTACAGCAATGGAATGAAATGTATCACGGGAAACCTTTGTATCATTGTAATTTAAAAATCTTTAAAAATAAATGTTTTAAGTACAAAATTAATCACTTAGATACGTGTACTGTAGCGCTAAACTGTGCGTCTTGTTGTAAGATAATCTCTGTGGAAGTGTCGTAGTTATTGTCCTCCGAAAGCTAAGTTCTGCAGAAGTCAATGTACTTACCTCATGATAAACAAAAGTGAAATGCTTTGCTTATAGATCATACTTATTACGCTTATTGCCGTGATGAAGAAAGTACTATAATGTAACGTATTGTTGTGCTATGGAAAAGGCTGTCTCCTTGTAGCTATACCACTAAAGTTACTACTAAAACATGTTTTGCTTTCCAGAAGAATTCAGAAAACTGTGCAGATATAAAACAGAAACACGGCAAAAGCAACATTGTATATTGTCACTCATTAGTAGCGTCATGATAAAATCGTGTAGCTGTCACATAAACTAACCAGTGTGTCATCTGGTATCTCATAGAAAGTACTTTCAATCCAGAATGTATTTTCAAGTAAACCAAAATGTTGCAATAAAATCTCATTAGCATTACCATTATATGCTCTAAGTATGTAAGCCTGATAGTCGTTACGTAATCGTGCAACTAACAAGCAAGAATGTACAAATAACAACACTGTGTCGTCTGTTCACTATAACAATGCATTCGTAATTTCTGATTAAAAATGTTCCCTAGGTTCCAGACTGGATAGTTAACTTCAAAACATTGTTGCATGTTAACAGTTTCTCAGTGTGACAAATTGTACCAGTAGCGTGAAGTGAAAAGTTTTATGGCAAAGACTAAGTTAAAAAGCAGATTATCTTTCAATAAACGGTTTTGCGTGTGAAATGTGGTGTAAACCTTTGCTCTTCATAGTACTCAGAGTTTCAATTTGAACGCAATTATCATGCGGTATACGTCGGTAAAGAACACTGGAATTTTTCTCAAGGTTAGCGTCTATGTTGTTTTTCTCTGAGCCAGCCGGCGCACGCGGCTGCCTGCGGTGCGAGTCATTGTCTGTCTCTTTGTTGGCGAGCGTCGTTATTGGAATTAGGAGACCTAACTTCTACAAATTCACCTTGACGAGAAGGCCCTGCCCTGTTTGAAGCTCGCCAGTTCTGATGGAATTCAGGTCTGTCGTTTTGTCGGTAGTTTACATAGTTTCTTGTTTGTTGGTCATGTGGCGGAGAATTTCTCCCTGAATCGTAACTGCGCGCTGGACCGATGCGTCTGAAGTTATTGTGTCTCCCTTGATAATTATTTTGGTTCTCAAATTGTCTGTTTCTCTGATTGCCTCTGTGATAGTCATTACTATGGAATTGCGATCTTTCTCTGTAACTATTATTACTCTGCCAGTGGTTGTCATATGGGTGGTGTCTGTTTTGGTCACGATTTGCGTTGTAAGAATAGCCTTGTCGTGTTGTCGTGTCCAGTTATTTCTGTCATTGCGGAATTGTGACAGGTGTGACCTGTAATTGTTGTGCTCCTGTTTTCGCGTTCCGCGATTGTCAGCGTCAATTTCCAGTTCTTGTAACAGTCCCAGAAAACCTTCAATGTCGTCTTTGCAACGTCCAGCCAAAATAATGTGTCTTAAAAGTTCAGGTAATTTGATTAAGCAAATGCGGATGAGTTCTGAAGTGCTGTATGGGTTTGACAGGTACTGATTCTTGTGCAACATGTCTTCAAAATATTTCACAAGACTGGAAAATTCATATTGTTCGAAATGTTTCATCATAATGATGCTATGTTTTACTCGGTTTTGTGTAGCTTGAGACCAATATGCTGAGAGGAAGGCATGGTAAAATTCTCCTTCACTGTGACAATCGTGAATGACTGATCGCATTCTTTCAGCTGGTTCATTCTCTAAATAGCCACACATAAATTCTAATCTGTGCTCTAATGACCAGTTGGGAGGAAAACAATGAGAGAATTGATGGAGCCACGCTTGTGGATGAATGTCGTTGCCAGAATTCTTAAATGTTTTGAATTTAAGTGTAGTAATGAACAGCTTATAGTCAAAATCATCGTGTCGGCGAGCAGCATATCGGTCATTGTTACGTCGTGTCGGCGGTTCCATCTCAAAATTCGGTGCACCTTGCCAATTTCTTTCATAATTTCCGAAATGCCCTGTGTTATTATTTTGTGGCTTTTCCGTATTTCTAAGTTCCTCTTCCCGTGTTGGAGCGCGAATGTCCTCTGAAATATGTAATTTTTGTATTACTTGTTCCAACTGATCTTGTACTTGCCGGATTAATTTGATTTTTTTTATTTGTTTCAATTTCTTAATTTGTTCATACACTTCTGTGTCAGTGATGGCTACAGGTCTTGTGTCATTCAGATCATCATCTACCTTTGCAGATAAGTTAGTGCACTGATCCGATAGTTCGGCTACTTTCTCCGATAGTGTACTTATTTCCTCAGTGTATTTTTATGAACCAAGTTTCAGAGTGTCCATTTGTGTTGAAATCGTATCTACTGTGTCCTTTAAGTTTTCCTGAGTTTTTGCAAGTTGCGTAACCGAATCTGTAGATGCAACTGAGTCAATTTTAGCTTTCAAGGTCTCATGATTTTCATGAACAATAGTTTGCAGTTCTTTTTGATTGCTTCGTGATTCTGTAATGTATTTTCATGCCGCAAAAAAATAGGTTTGAAATGCTCACAAATTTGTGTTTTTACGTCATTACAGACTTTTTGACATTTCGATTCTATTTTATGGAACTCAGTAGTTAAATCTTCACTTGTATGTTCAAGCGTTTGTTCCACTAAGTCTAACTTTTGAAGATTTTGTTCCATTGTGTCTAACTTTTGATGATTTTGTTCCATTGTGTCTAACTTTTGATGATTTTGTTCCATTGTGTCTAACGTTTGAAGATTTTGTTCCATTATGTCTAACTTTTGTAGGCTTTGTCCCATTTGTTGCATTAATTGTAATAACAATGCACTGGTGTCTGAAACATGTTCCTCAGTGTTTTTCGGTAGTGAAGTTGCACCGGCAACATTCACATTTTGACAAGCAGAAAATGTGTCTTGATTTATTTGAAAAAACGGTGAGGACGCAAAACCTGAATCTGCAGTGTTTGCAAGACTGTGTCCTGTCATTCCCGATTCCTGAGGCGGACTGTTGCCGACCAATCTATCGATAATGCTTCCCTGTTCACTAATTGTTTCACTGCCTACACCATTGTTTGCCGCCAGCTCCAATTCCCTAAGCACAGTTACCAAATTGCTATGTTGAACATTAGTTAATTCATTACACAGTGGCGCTAACACACTGCTTTCGCCTTCACTGTCATTTCTCAGTTTACTTTGGAGCCTAGTATAACGTTTTTCACACGCCATAATTGTCACAATATTTCACGTGATAACACAGAAAAGCACAATCTGAACAGCAAAAATAAGAAAACACATTAACATAGCACTGAAAATAATATCTAGTTAATCGCAAGCGCAGCTGCGAAATACTTTTTGGAAATCAACATGCATGCCACAACTGTTTTACTGTACAACAATGAAAGACTTCCACTACAAAAGAGATTCTCTGTACAATTACGCGCTAGCAATAAACAAAAGCTACACTAATTACACAAACTACAAGAAAAAATCAGAAGATTGCAGTGAGGTATCCTCGGCTAAGGGTCGACATATGAAACGTCCCCTTTGAACAATTATATATGACTGTGCTTAAACTGACACACAATATTTTTTAGCGCAACGCAATATGACTTTCTAAATTCCCTACAAAAGAATGGCCCTGACTAACATTAACCTATACGTTTCACAAATCACTTACCTCACAAAAATCTTCTTTACTCGAACTAGTGCAATACAGCGAGCGCCACTACTGCCAGCTAAATAAAAGATTCAAACTACTGAAGGCACTAACTACTGATAGGAATCTACTCTGTAGGAATCAGCATGGGTTTCGAAAAAGACGATCGTGTGAAACCCAGCTCGCGCTATTCGTCCACGAGACTCAGAGGGCCTTAGACACGGGTTCACAGGTAGATGCCGTGTTTCTTGACTTCCGCAAGGCGTTTGACACAGTTCCCCACAGTCGTTTAATCAACAAAGTAAGAGCATACGGACTATCAGATCAATTGTGTGATTGGATTGAGGAGCTCCTAGATAACAGAACGCAGCACGTCATTCTCAATGGAGAGAAGTCTTCCGAAGTAAGAGTGATTTCAGGTGTGCCGCAGGGGAGTGTCATAGGACCGTTGCTATTCACAATATACATAAATGACCTAATGGATGACATCGGAAATTCACTGAGGCTTTTTGCAGATGATGCTGTGGTGTATCGAGAGGTTGCAGTAATGGAAAATTGTACTGAAATGCAGGAGGATCTGCAGCGAATTGACGCATGGTGCACGGAATGGCAATTGAATCTCAATGTAGCGAAGTGTAATGTGATGCGAATACATAGAAAGATAGGTCCCTTATCATTTAGCTACAAAATAGCAGGTCAGCAACTGGAAGCAGTTAATTCCATAAATTATCTGGGAGTACGCATTAGGAGTGATTTAAAATGGAATGATCATATGAAGTTGATCGTCGGTAAAGCAGATGCCAGACTGAGATTCATTGGAAGAATCCTAAGGAAATGCAATCCGACAACAAAGGAAGTAGGTTACAGTACGCTTGTTCGCCCAATGCTTGAATACTGCTCAGCAGTGTGGGATCCGCACCAGGTAGGGTTGATAGAAGAGATAGAGAAGATCCAACGGAGAGCAGCGCGCTTCGTTACAGGATCATTTAGTAATTGCGAAAGCGTTACGGAGATGATAGATAAACTCCAGTGGAAGACTCTGCAGGAGAGACGCTCAGTAGCTCGGTACGGGCTTTTGTTAAAGTTTCGAGAAAATACCTTCACCGAAGAGTCAAGCAGTATATTGCTCCCTCCTACGTATATCTCGCGAAGAGACCATGAGGATAAAATCAGAGAGATTAGAGCCCACACAGAAGCATACCGACAATCCTTCTTTCCACGTACAATACGAGACTGGAATAGAAGGGAGAACCGATAGAGGTACTCAGGGTACCCTCCGCCACACACCGTCAGGTGGCTTGCGGAGTACGGATGTAGGTGTAGATGTAGATGTAGATAGGCACACTTAGCAAAAGAAAGATTTTGACAGAGAACAAACAATGTGTTTACCTTAATAGTGTTCAAAAGACATAATATATATATCAGTCCATGAATCCAATATTACAAATTTACTCTTTCTGCTGGACACACGTCCAGATCGTCCACTTTCAAAATTCCGCTAACTCTCTCCCCACATCTACCACTGCTGGCGGCTCACTTCCAACTGCGCAACGCTACGCGCTGTTAAAATCCAGCTGCCCTACACTACAATGGCAGGCAACAATGCAAACTAGCCACAGACTGCACACAGCTCAGCCAGTGATTTTCATATATAGCGCTACGTGGCGTTACCAATATAAAAACCTAAAGAGCCTACTTACAAAGCGTTAACTTACTCACCAACCATCTCCGACGTCTACATTATACAACTAATTGAATGCTCCAGAAGACAGTAGTTAAGTACAACGTAAGTACTGGTCAACTCCTGTATGTTCTTAGCCATAAATCGTGGTGTCTACCGGTAAGTGAAAAAGTTCATCCCGTTTTTGTCTACAGATACTAAATAAATCGACCATTAATAGTCCGTCTGTTAATGAATATCATTATACCATTTCAAAACTCTTAACCAAATTACGTCAATACTATTTTGCTATAGTTCCGAATCCTATTGAACTCTATACACGTCTAATGAGAGTATTCGAATACTTATCTACTCAGTAGCAGATACAAACTTATCTACCGAAAGCGTTTACTTCGCCTCAGTACACGTCAGACGAACCCTTAATATCAACTAACTAAAATAACATTACCTCAAAAAGTGCACAAGTTCAAATAATTATATATACAGTGTGATTCGAAAGCAACTGTACGAACTTCCTGCGTTTTATGAATCAAAATAAGTGTAAAACACAAAATAAAATTGTGCCTGAAATTGCTTTAATTCAGAATTATGTTAGACAATGTCGTTTGTGGGAGATATAATGTCATGGAGCAATAGAGGGTTTTGGCGTGTCGTGTTCGCCTGCATATCGACTGATGTTGCTTCGTACACCCCTCTACAGGGCTCTATTCATCCGGTACTAAATGCCTTTGTTTTCTTGACTTTGGTGTGGTCCGCTGTACTCTGTGGCCCTGTGGCACGAGTGTGGGCGTATGAAAATCCTCACGTAACGACAATACTAGTACACCAACATCGTTTTGTGGTGAACGTTTGGTGCGGTATTATGGACAATCAGTTACTCGGATCACATATTATTCCACAGCACCTGAGTGGCATAGTGCATAGACAGTTTTTGGATCATGAATTGGGTGGTGTGTTTCATAGTGCCACATTCACTACACGAACAAATTCACGGTTTTGCTCTATGGCGCCCGTGCACATTTCAGGCGGGAGGCAAGAGAGTATCTCAGTGTTGCGTCTCCCAATAAGCGGCTAGGTCGTGCAGGGCCAGCTACTTGGCGTCCCGGATCTCCCGATCTTAACCCCTGGACTTCGACATTTGGGGCCGTCTCAAGAAACTCGTGTCTGGTGTTGTAATCGAGAATGTAGCACGAATGCAGCAGTGAACTGAAAAAGGCTGCAACAGAATGAGCCTGCAACATTCCGAACGCGGTAAGACGTCGAACACGTCCCTGTCTTCATCCACATGGGCATCATTTTGAACACGTTCTCCGGTAAATGTACAGTACCCAGTTGTGCTAAATGTCGGGTCCCATCGTATCGTTGCTTGCAGAGAAGAATTAATTCTGTTTCCTTTGTGTTGCAGTTGGGGTCCCCGCCGCGCGGGATTAGCCGAGCGGTTTGAGGCGCTAGAGTCATGGGCTGTGCGGGTGGTCCCGGCGGAGGTTCGAGTCCTCCCTCGGGCATGGGTGTGTGTGTTTGTCCTTAGGATAATTTAGGTTAAGTAGTGTGTAAGCTTAGGGACTGAGGACCTTAGCAGTTAAGTCCCATAAGATTTCACACACATCTGAACATTTTTGGGGTCCCCACTCCACTAAACAACTCTAAAATAAAGCAATTTCATACAAAATTTTATTTAACAGTTCATACCTATTTTGATGCATACATTACATTCACAAAGTGTCTACACTTAAATTTGAATCACCATGTATATTGAATCTAGGCCTCTTTTTTCCTTGTTCTGCGGACCCACCCTTGATGAAAATACTCTTCTCATCATGTTGCACGCAGTCCGTACAGCAAGGAAGGCGACTTTCTTCCTCCCATAATACATTTATCAATAAATATTAGATTATGTAATATTTCATTATGTACGTAAAATAAACTTGTGATATGCTCTAGAATTTTTTGGGCCATCGTAACCGTTTTGCATTTTCCGCAATTACATTTTAAGAAATCGAGAATACAAGACGGCTGTTTGGTGTAGAATTAAAGAACCGGTTGCGGAAAACAACTTTTTATTACCCCAAGTTATAATACAAAAAACACCAATATCGTACACAAGCTTTAGAATTATAAGATAGAATATGACATTTGTTCAGTATGTGTCAACCAGAAACAGCGCAAATAACTCCTATTTATTAGTATCCGTTAAAAATATAGGAAACTAACAACTAAATCCGCTTTGTTATTCACGTGACAGCTACCGGATGCTTCCGACTACACTGAGTGACGTTACTGATGGAAGGCGCGAGAGCCAGGCTCGTTTCAGCGGACCGGTAGCCCACCAGGCACTTGCTGATTTCATCGCATTGTCTCCCTCACAATGACACGTCGCATCAGCCTCTGCGTGTTTTGCTTCGAAAGTGCGCAGCCCGCATTTACTCACTGATAGCCATCTCTCTTTACACGCTATGCTCACTGTCGCTTCTAATGTAGGCGATTGCTATGGCAGTTTGCTAGTTTGTATCAGAGTGGAGCTAATTAGCATTAGTGATACAGATATTTACTAGGTTTAAAATTATTACTGCGTGACGACTCCTTTAAACTTCTAACTACATCAGTGCAATAGTGAAATGCGACGTTCTACTCTGTTCAACGGAGTCGAGTGTGGACAAGAAAACTAACTACTGTGAATTGGCTGGAAGCTAGTAACGGTTAATGCCAATCTGCAAAAGGGAATTAGTGACAGCGATAAAATGCAGAAAGAGTACCTACCATAGACGAGTGTGGCACAGCGAAAAATACAAACTTTCTATGGATTAAGAAGTTTGTGCTGCCTAGTTTCGCAGCAGCTGAATATAAATTGCAGTAAGAAGAACGTCTTTTGTATGCTGCAAGTGAAGTTTTTTTATCTAACTGGTGCGTCCAGACGCTTTTCACGTTATTTCCATGGCATTTTCAGTGGGTATCCCGTAATATTACACGGTTTTTTCTAAGGTAATTCTCACTTATTATTCCGTCTCAGTTGCACGTTTTAAACTAGCTTACATGTTTCAATCACTTTCGAGCGTCTTCAGCTGTAAGCAATTGCGTCAGCAACTTGTACTCTTAGAACCACCTGTCAGAGTACTACTTACATCTGAAGATGATCCAGAGTGATCGAAACAAGGAGTGCAATTGAGACGGAACGAAATATGAGAATTATCGTAAATACCGATACTGTTGCTGAATCCCTCAAGACTATTACGTCGGCTATAGTGACGATTTTTTTCCTTTTGGATATGCAGCTTAGTGTTTGCATATACAGGTTATAGATTTAAAACAGTTCATTGAAGTTTTCATAGCAAAATGAGTAGGTATTTACAGATCAGTGTCTAATCATTTATTTGTAAGCCAAACTGATTCCTCTCGTGCGGCAAACCAGTTTAAACCTTGCAACATTCCTCGTGGTCTCACTGTTTTCTAAATGAAGCTTGTAATTTGTTTCAGTAAATGTTACCAACCTTCTCAGTTTTTGCTTTTAATTGTTTTCTGTTTGACTATGTCTGTGGATGTAAGTTTTATGTGCGTTTTGGGTGCGTGCGTGTGTGTGTGCGTGTGAGTGTGTGTGTGTGTGTGTGTGTGTGTGTGTGTGTGTGTGTGTGTGTGTGTGTGTGTGTGTACACAGTCTTATATTTCATTTATTATTATTGCCATTATTATTATTATTGTTATTAATATTATTATTACTACTATTATTACTTTCCTTCTTATTCGTTTTTATTTTTAGGAGATGAATGAGATTTGTAATCTGTTCAAATTTCTACAATGTGAACAGTCAGTGTAAAAAATGAGTGATTACTCATATTCAGTTGGTCATTTCGTAGTAGCTTCTTTCAGCATTCGTCTTTTATATGTAATAATTTTCTATTAAGATAAGGAGATGTCTTTCCTTATTTGTTCTAACCATTCTTGTGACTTTCTCTGCTGTAGTAGGTTTGTGGTTATTTTCTCTTATATGTGTGGCAAAAGTTGAGTGGCATGTCCCATATTTCGACGCTCTGACATTATGTTCTTCGTACTGTGTGTTGAATGTTGTCCTCGCTTGTCCTACGTACGTTCCATCACATCTGTTTCATTATCATTGGTATATTCTTGTTTTCTGGTAAATGTGTGTGTCTTATGTTGTTTTTGGAATAGTTTACATTGTTAGATGTTCAGATACATAGTAAACTGTCGTGGAAAGCCCACTTTCAGGATCTTGTTCAAAGACCTAATGCTGCCATTTTTATTATTCGAATGTTATCTGAATTAAGTGATGGTTAGACACGAAAATTAGTCTACTTTGCCTATTTTCATTCGCATATGTCGTATGGTATTATATTTTGGGATAAGTCTTCCCATTCCAAAAGGATATTTTTGGCTCAGAAATTGCCAGTTCGGGCAATAAGTGGTGTAAGTTCGTGAACCTCTTGTCGCCCCCTGTTCACGAATCTGGGTGTTTTCACATTGGCCTGTCATTATTTATATATATTCTATACAGACGTTTCTTGTTAACAATATCTGCTCATTCCCAGGAATTAGCAGCTTTCACTCAGTTAATAACTTGGCAGAAATCCAATCTGCATTTGGATCGCACTTCCTTAATTCTTGTGCAGAAAGGTGTGCAGTATACTGCTGCTCCATTTTCGATAAGCTGCCACAAGAATTCAAAAATCTTAGCAGAAATCCACGTGCTTTCAAATCGAAACTGAAGAGTTTGCTCATGTTTCACTCCTTCTATTCCGTCGAGGAGTTCCTTGAAAATCAAGCTGATTCCTATGTTGTATTGTTGATTGCATTTACTTAAACTTACGGCTTGGTCCTGCAGAAGTAGATGTGTGAAAGTGTATATCGATGGCACCGGTGCACCGGTTTGTTAGAGCTGTATACTATGACTTTATAGACTACTCACGGAATCCTAACGTAAATCTGAGGCAGTTAGGACAATGTCAGTGTCAACATCTCCAACAGTTGACACTATAAAGAGACAATCTGTAGAAGAAGAATATACAGACAGAATATCAATACATGTCGTCGCTGCTACAGGTTTGAATGTCATTAAAGCTGAATTTAAGGCCTACAGAGAAAAATTTTCAATATTTTATAGAACAGAATGAATGAAATGTACATATATAGGTGTAAATAATAAATAGTCTCGTACATAAGTGATCATATTTCCCTAGTGTTTTCCCAAATGTTTTCTATCCGAGTTTGACCAAAGAAGAAACAATTAAAACGCAATTATGACACAAAATGTTGCTACAAACTAAATATTGTCACCACTTCTACTCCGCTAGAATGAGAGGCAAAGTGTGTCCCCTAAGCAGTGGTGTGTATGACTCACACTGCTACTGCTGCTACCGCTGTGAACACTCATGGCAGGTGGGGCAGAGCTGTGAGAGTTAACGAGCGTTTCGCTCTCATTTATGATTATGGCCAAAAGAGACAACCTTCAGGAATTGTGAAACAAACCGTGTCGTCGAGGATCGTGTGCCACAAAGAGCGCAGATTCGCCACGAGATGGGGAAATTCGCAGTAGTGTATTGTACTGAAAGAGGCCTAGGCGGTGTAGTGTGCGAGTGAGACAGACGAGAACCTACGTCATAGGGAAACCCTGTAGAAGCTGTTTGTGGGCAGGGAGATTGGCCATAAAGGGAAAGATTTATGAAAACTATTTAGTTCTGCAGTACTTCAGGGAATGAACCCACAATAATTTTAACCTACCATCCTTCATAAATTTTCATGGTAATCTCAATAAATCTGAATATTGTTCATGTCTATAATAGTTTAGGATTTACTGTTAAAGGGAAATTAACAAGTTATGTAACAAAGGCCTGAATGCTAAAATCTGAACGCTTTGGTCGATCTTAACGATCGACATTTCAAATCGAAGCTCATAATTAAATTGACAAACGCTGTAAATATCAACTCTGTTACTTTATTTGTTTAAAAGATATAGTAAATTTAAATTATCAGTATTTTCAGTTAAGCATCAGATCATCATTTCCTCCACACAAAACGCATTGAACGATGACAGCACAACACCGTATTGAATCGTAAGGTAATAGTGTATTTGTTGTAAACTTTAGTGCATAATAGTTACTTTTGTTCTTTATTTATTTATCACCAAGAACATTGGTGCAAGGCTACTGGCCGTGACACTCAAAGTCAAGAAGGAAATTGCATTGGTTTTATGTAAAAGAATTTAACGTTTATTATGTAATGGATGTTATTATTACTTTATTTAGAACTGAAAGTGGTCAAGATTTAATCATTTAAATATCTGAAAACGTAAAATAATGTAGAATAAGCTCTAGCGTATCAGCTGGACGGTTTCAGGAAAGGGAACTGCCCTAGTCAGTTGAGCGACGATGTTCGGCGCGCGGGGGACGCAGCCGGAGACGGGCAGAGGGACAGCATCAGCCACCACAGGGAAGACAGATCACACGAATGAAATAATATCAATCGCTTCAGGGCTTTGAGAAAGAAGCATTATTGATTAATAATTATGTGGTCAGGGAACTCCAAAAGCCAGCACGCAAACCACACTTTATAATGTGTGGTTTGGATGATTTATGGTAGGCCAATGTTGTGAATATGAGAGAACTTGCACGATCCAAATAATGATTTAAACATGTTTTAGGGTTATAGATATGTATTCTAAATTTTCCTGGGGCCTTCCTGTGAAAGCAAAGACTGAGAGGGACGTCGTACAGTTGTTTGAACAACTCCTGCAGGCAGGGATAAATCGGTGCCCTGACAGCCTGCAAAGCGACGTTGTGGGCCCTGTTATCCTGCAAACTGGTCAGTGACTTTCACAATAAGTAGTTCAACTCGGTAATGAAGCTCTATGGAATAAACATTAAAGTGAGTAGTGTCCAGCATATGCACAAAATAATTAAAACTCAGATATGGATGCAATTTAATCTTCTTGGTTTATAGACATGGCTAGACACACTCCTGCAAATTACTGGGCAGCGTAACTCCGCTGAACACTGTGTGATTAAGATGCGACCTATTCACGTCCATGATAACGAGTTTCTAAATACAGAATACTATCACATAAAAATGCATTGTGGGAGATTTGAAAAGCATTTCGGAATAAAAAAAACAGTTATGAGAAGTCTTACCTTCCTAACTGGTCAATGGAAATATTTACAGTGTCCGAAGTGCAATGAACAAACCCAAGAACTTATATCCTTAAGGACAGCGAGATTGAAGAAATCGCAGGGCGTTTTACATAGAGCAGTTACAGAAAAACTGTGAATCAGATGTGTTTCCTGTAGAGCATGTCATAAGGTATCACAGGAACAAGGCTTTAAAAAAGTAGCTCAGCATTTCAGCATTGCAAAACCGTTGAGTGAACGTTTGCAATTTGCTGTACAATAGATTGTGTTAACCTCAAACAGTGCAATAACATACCACGACTGCTATGAAGCACATCAAAGGGGGTCATGGCATTCTTGATAAACTACCAGTTGAACTCCGTATTCCTGTATACAATTTCTGTGGGCCTGGAACGAAATTAAAAAGCATCTAGCTTATGGTGATTAGGGGATTAATCTACTTGAGGATACCTACGAAAAACGTGATTTACAGAGTGCAGCAAATCACGCTGCTGGTCGAATTTTGGCTGAGAAGGCCAAGAAAATACTCGAAAAAGTGTCACAGGCACAGGACAACGTGTTACGGCATTCAGAATTGATAAAACGACGAGCACCAAAGTCACTTTGGATGCTGGCTCAAATTTCCGATTTATCTTGAGTGCAACTCGTCATACACAAAAAAGCACAAGAAAAAACCAGTAGGACGTTTAAAAATTGCTTCCAATCATCGGTGGCAATGCCAAAAAGTGACTTGACGCAGAAAAAACCTGTAGGACGTTTAAAAATTGCTTCCAATCTTCGGTGGCAATGCCAAAAAGTGCCTTGATGCTGAAGGGAGTAAGAAGTCACGTTAAAACACATAGGATTCTACCACTGCCCAAGGCATCTGACGGAATTTCCACGTTTATAATCCCAACACTTGTTGGACTATCAGCAATTGGCTCAGTTGTGGGAGAGGCAGCTACCATAACCTGAACAGTAACGAATGTAGAAAACGCAGAGCAGCATTTTCAGGAATGTAAAAGGCGTAATAAGACTATCTACATCTACATCTACATCCATACTCCGCAAGCCACCTGACGGTGTGTGGCGGAGGGTACCCTGAGTACCTCTATCGGTTCTCCCTTCTATTCCAGTCTCGTATTGTACGTGGAAAGAAGGATTGTCGGTATGCTTCTGTGTGGGCTCTAATCTCTCTGATTTTATCCTCATGGTCTCTTCGCGAGATATACGTAGGAGGGAGCAATATACTGCTTGACCTTAACAAAAGCCCGTACCGAGCTACTGAGCGTCTCTCCTGCAGAGTCTTCCACTGGAGTTTATCTATCATCTTCGTAACGCTTTCGCAATTACTAAATGATCCTGTAACGAAGCGCGCTGCTCTCCGTTGGATCTTCTCTATCTCTTCTATCAACCCTACCTGGTGCGGATCCCACACTGCTGAGCAGTATTCAAGCATTGGGCGAACAAGCGTATTGTAACCTACTTCCTTTGTTGTCGGATTGCATTTCCTTAGGATTCTTCCAATGAATCTCAGTCTGGCATCTGCTTTACCGACGATCAACTTTATATGATCATTCCATTTTAAATCACTCCTAATGAGTACTCCCAGATAATTTATGGAATTAACTGCTTTCAGTTGCTGACCTGCTATTTTGTAGCTAAATGATAAGGGACCTATCTTTCTATGTATTCGCATCACATTACACTTGTCTACATTGAGATTCAATTGCCATTCCGTGCACCATGCGTCAATTCGCTGCAGATCCTCCTGCATTTCAGTACAATTTTCCATTGTTGCAACCTCTCGATACACCACAGCATCATCCGCAAAAAGCCTCAGTGAACTTCCGATGTCATCCACCAGGTCATTTATGTATATTGTGAATAGCAACGGTCCTATGACACTCCCCTGCGGCACACCTGAAATCACTCTTACTTCGGAAGACTTCTCTCCATTGAGAATGACATGCTGCGTTCTGTTATCTAGGAACTCCTCAATCCAATCACACAATTGATCTGATAGTCCGTATGCTCTTACTTTGTTGATTAAACGACTGTGGGGAACTGTGTCAAACGCCTTGCGGAAGTCAAGAAACACGGCATCTACCTGTGAACCCGTGTCTAAGGCCCTCTGAGTCTCGTGGACGAATAGCGCGAGCTGGGTTTCACACGACCGTCTTTTTCGAAACCCATGCTGATTCCTACAGAGTAGATTTCTAGTCTCCAGAAAAGACATTATACTCGAACATAATACGTGTTCCAAAATTCTACAACTGATCGACTATCGAGGCCATCGCCGCTGGGAAAGGATTATATTTAAAATCATACAAGAAATGACTTGGCCTAATTATAAGAAAAATCCCCCTAGCTATAATACCGGACAGACCAGTTACAGTACATATCTGGTTCAGTTCGTAAAAACTTCAAAAGCTGAAGATTTAGTCAGATGTTTATACAGAATACTTTTCCAGAGATAATGTGTGTTTTTAACGTAAGATGTTTCAGAGGGAACTGGAATGCATTGGGTTACATATGTTAAAAAGAAAATTGGAATAACATATTCTACTTTGACTCATGTTGAGATGTACAGCCACCAGAAGAATGGCGCTGTAACTTTGCTAACAACTGCATTAGGCATATCTGGTCTTATGTTCCTCCTGGTGATAGCATAAAAAGAAGTAGCATGCACATTGCTGCAGGAGTTGACTTTTATATGTGATCTCACATATGCTAATGTTAAAAGAAAGACCTTCAGTAATAAGTGCTAATTACTTTCCGCCAATAGACCTAAGGAAGGTGAACTGGAACACTGCATTGATCTGTCTAAAATACAGCAGCATTTCAGATATCACTTTGGCAAACAATGAACTGCATAATGGTGTTGGCGAAATTATAGAAATATACTCTGACTCATACAGCAATGACGATCTAATTTAAATGCTCTATGAAAGGATTTGAACTATG
Source organism: Schistocerca gregaria (assembly GCF_023897955.1). Taxonomy (NCBI): domain Eukaryota; kingdom Metazoa; phylum Arthropoda; class Insecta; order Orthoptera; family Acrididae; genus Schistocerca; species Schistocerca gregaria. The sequence goes on along the minus strand of NC_064921.1, from coordinate 603,080,385 downwards.
TGCAACTATTAATGAGTTTAAAACGTAGATGGAAACGAGAAAACACACAACAGACTTTAGCAAATAAACTTCAATAGGATCACTACTGGAATTCTTGAGGAGCCAAGTTCTTGACACTGTACTGTGAATATCTACTCCCAGGTAGCACAAATGATGCTGAGTGTAATATGGCAACGAATTCACAACTGAATAACCAATTAATTTACGCAGTCTACGGGCTCTTCCCTATAGTGGGACCTGGATACAAACTCGCTGACGTGCGAGCAACTCAATATACCTCCCAGTGACTCTTCAGACACTACATCATCTTGAATTGAATATTGTGGACTGGCATGGGATTCTAATTGCTTTTCGAGGAGAGGAGATCGTAGGACATCATCCTTTGAAACAGAATGGGTCTAAAATATAAAAGCAGGGTACACGGCCATCAGTATATCACTTCACAGCAGAAGAATAGCGCACAAGAATTATGACTCTCTTGAATCGATAGGAATGAAACTGCACAATGACATCACTCAATATAACAGCCCCAGTTCAATATGATGAGCCCGAACACTGGTCTTCAATATTTGACCCACGAATCTTCTGTTTCAGCAGCGTTTTATAATGATGATGAGACACAGCTTTTGATTCAACATCAAGACGAATTAACTCTTACGAGCAACAGTTTCCTATGCCTGGAAGGTAAATTTGTGAAGAAGAATGGAAGAGTTCACCTCCCTGTTTCAGGAAATAAGATATGAACTTAATGTCATCCGGATTGACTGCGTATAGTATATGTCTTAATATGTTTCACTTATATTGAATGTGTATACTGGAATTGTGATAGTTTACTGACCGGAGTTATCATTGTACTGTAGCAGTCTGCTGTGCTACGTGAGCTTGATCTACATGCTCCATTCTATGGTTTTATTCTTTATTGAGAAGAAATATGTACTAACATTATCTTTAGTCATAGAGCTGCGCTGGAGACTGAGGTGTCATCGAGTTTAGCGTTATCGATGCCATGACTCAATGCAGGAGGTCTGTTAAAAAATTCCGGAACATTCGTCATTTCGCGCCAACGGTGTGTTGGAGCGAATGCGTTTGGCATCTCTGCACACTTCTGTGTTTAATGTGAAACTGCCGGAAGTTTCATTGTCTTATGTCGGTTAGTTACTGTTCAGTGCTGTATTGAGTAGAATGATGTATCGCATAGTTTGCAAATTTCGAGATGGTAGAGTTAGAGGAGAAACGTTTCCTCTTTCAGGATGCCCGTCGACGTCTACCGACGACGCTCTTATCAGGAACGTCAACCAAATTGTGCGCGCCAATCGAAAACTGTCTGTCGGAGAGATTGCAAACGAATTTAACATTTCAGTTGGATCATGTCATGAAACCCTGGCACAGCGTTTCGGAATGCATCTTGTTGTTGCCAAGGGTCCCACGGCCCATAGAGCTTTTGGATAGCGCAAATGAGAACTAGATGTTCAAATGGTTCAAATGGCTCTAATCACTATGGGACTTAACATACATAGTCATCAGTCCCCTAGAACTTAGAACTACTTAAACCTAACTAACCTAAGGACAGCACACAACACCCAGCCATCACGAGGCAGAGAAAATCCCTGACCCCGCCGGGAATCGAACCCGAGAACCCGGGCGTGGGAAGCGAGAACGCTACCGCACGACCACGAGATGCGGGCAACTAGATGTTCTCTAAGAGAATAATAACTGGTTATGAGATGTGGGCCTACGAATATGATGTTGAGACCAAGGTTCAATTTCCACAATGGGTCCGAAAAGGTTCTCTAAGACCAAAAAAAAGCTCGTCAGGTCAGCTTAAATGTCAAGGCCATACTGGTAGCTTTGTTTGACTTTGAAGGATTAGTTTATCATGAATTTGTGCCACAGGACAAACTGTTAATCGATGATACTACAGCGACTTGTTGTGACACCTGCGAGATTTCTTGAATAATTTCAGATTCAGTTTCAATTCACAGACAAAAGACAACTAACAAAAACTTAAACAGTATGATTTAAAATTAATCACCCTTTAAGGCTGGGAGATAATTTATGCAGAGGGAACGTTTGAATCACATCGAATCTCAAAATATACGTTTCTGCATCAGCTTCTGACATGAATGCTTTACAGAATGCAAGATGGTTCATACATAAGTAGTCAATTTGATGTGTATATCTGAAACCTGTTAGTCAAGGGAACGCAGGATTCCGTCACGATTGTGGAAGGGGCCGCCATCAGTTACTATTGGTACCCTTTTACAGTTACACACAGACTCAACAATAAATAAAAAAATACCACACGATATTAATGAAGGCATAAACAAGTGTGTAAATAATAGTGTTTTCAGTGAGATACAGTTTATCAAATCACCATTAAATACAGACACAGCAGATAATGCTTTAAAAGCAAACCTCTGTGATCTGGGCAGAAGGCCTTGCACCCCAGGAATGGTAATAAATTAAGAATTGTCTAAGACCTCGCTGCAATTTAAAACTCACAGGTATTGAAATATTAAAGGTAAGTCGCGACAACACAGCAGATTATACCCGCAGAAGGCGTGGACTGAAGGAGCGTTACACAGAACATTGGCCAACAGACCTCCTTTTAGAACATACTTGTCTTACAAGAACCACGGGGTCGCAGACAGTGCTCCAGGAATCGACCTCTGAGAAGGTCCGGCAATAAACACTCCGCGAGCGATGACACAGGCAGCCAAGAGTTCCATTCACTTCACAAGATGGTAACTCAGACTACTGGCAGTCTAACGAATGACTAATGATACTCTTGCTGAAGCTACCTGACGTCCGATAAACCAAATGTAGCTATGGAACGACAAAGGCTAATCAGATCCGCCTTCCCAAAGCACTCCACTCGCTGTTCTTCGCCTAGGTGACACTACGATCTCCCGCATCTCGTGGTCGTGAGGTAGCATTCTCGCTTCCCATGCCCGGGTTCCCGGGTTCGATTCCCGGCGGGGTCAGGGATTTTCTCTGCCTCGTGATGGCTGGGTGTTGTCTGATGTCCTTAGGTTAGTTAGGTCTAAGTAGTTCTAAGTTCTAGGGGACTGATGACCATAGATGTTAAGTCCCATAGTGCTCAGAGCCATTTGAACCATTTGAACACTACGATCAGCAACACGAATCCAAGTCACAGGAGAATCGCGAGATGTCACAATGGTAGAGGTTTCTCTACTGGGATTGAAATGCAATCATCTTAAAGCTTACTGGATCCGATTTACCACATGGTGGTGCACCCTCGTGACCACAGCCCTTCCATCCGGAACTCCATGCGTGCCGCCGGCAGTCCCGGCGCGTTCTGGCACTGCGCGAACCTGGCTTCTCCTGAGTCCCCAACCGAATTGGTCCACTTACACGACCCGGAAAAACAGCGACGTCGTCCCAAAGCTAGGGCGACAGTTACTACATATCGATACCCGCCGCTGCTGCCACTAGCGGACAGGTAACGCTTTCGAAACCGAGTGGCGCCAGTCATCAAGAGAAGAAAAACAACCGCAACCATGCCAAATAAACGATACCGTCTGGCCTCCAACAGGGGGCGGAAACCTACAAACAATACCAATGCGAGCCGCAGAACGGCTCAATATCTTACCCAAAACGTTTATGGGTTTCTTTGAGTATAATAAAAACGTTATATAGACTCTAAACCAGAACTGATACTGGTTCGAAGTACTATAGATAAAAATGCATACATTCAAGAGGGGGATGGAGAGACTAAAATTGTGGTGGAAACATTGGTGTGGAAAGTGCCCCATTTATCTGTACCAGACATATGAAACATTTACACGTAAGGAATGCGGTGTTCAACTGACATTAAAGTTCCATTCACGGGAATTTTATGAGTGTCTAGTTCTTCTGATGACATTAAGAAGAGTTGGACGATTAAGACGCCAGTGTACCTATAAAAAAGTCCCGATTCAGTGTTCTGGTGCCACATACAGATAGGAGAGGGAATGTGATGGAGGATTCCAGCGTATTTGGCTGCTATAAACTAACCATTGCAGGAGTGTTCGTGAATTCTGTACACCACACATCTGATAATCTACAACTGACTGGGACAGTAACAGTGTCAGGCTACGGTAAGATTTGTATGCTAGGTTTAGCTCTTCACACTATGAGAGTCACGAATTTGGGTATATGCTCTGCTCAAAGCAGTTTAGAAATTTAGCACCAGTCGTCGTGATCGTTTACTCAGATCAAGACAAGAGTGTCAAGTCAGGCCCTGTAGATACACACATCGAATTTCAGCCCTCAGACAATTTCTTCCCACCCACTGCAGTCTATGCATTCTTGTTGCCTGATCGTCTTATTAATTACTTGCTTCTCGTAGGAACTGTGCAGCGGTCAGTATAAATGTGGCGGTGCTGCTGCACACCAGTGGTATTTCATAATGGCCTATAAAAGTGAAAACATTGTCTCAGATGTGCAGGGATTCTACAACGAGTGTGGACAGCTTCTGTTTAAAGATGTCACAGTCCTTGGATAGGACAGCTCTGCTGAGTATTGACAACGTTCTCAACTATCGTCACTTCACCCAAAACCAATTAGAATTGTTACATCTGTGCTTCAGACAATGTACAAATGCTTTTAAGTTGGATTATCAATAATTCTCCGATATTTGTATGCTTTTATTAACGATTTTTTCATGCAAATTTTGGTCACATAAAAATGAGTCACTGTATTTTCCGTATGCTCCAACATCTATCTAAGTGAACGTATAATCTGTAGCGCATAAAGGAAGTAAAACATCGGAAAAAATAATTTTTATAATTGTAGTAAAATACTTTTGTTATGAGGAAAAAGTTTGCTGGCTAAACTGGCTACTTAACATTGTGGCTGCCAAGTGCTTTATAGCCCAAACTGCTGTGGTCTTCCATCTATATGCATTTTTATTTTCACTTTTTACACTGTATACCAAATAAAGCTGTGCTCAACTTGAAGGATGGTTTCAACGCTATATTTCTTTACTAGGAATGGTGGTGTGCCCTCGAATTCCTCTCACCTCTGAACAGATACAGCCAGTTAGAGGGGGCTGTACTTTTCAATACGTACTCCAAATTACGGTGCAACTTGACTTGGCATTATAGTCATTGTTACAGGTGAAAGAAGCGATAAGGACAGAGAAAATGGTAGGACCAACTGGAGATCGAACTGTAAGCCTAAGTTTTGTAATCTGGAACATAAGTACTGAGCCACAAAGGCACATTTCTGGACAAACAATTAATAACTTAGTTATGAGGTTCATTCAAATGGAACCTGGCCAGTGCGTCTACCTTTGCCCTACACGTAAGGTGGCACCACGTGAATGAGGGTATGGTGGCGCCATCTATTGGTAGATGGTGCACCGTTTGCTGTTGCCTAGAAGCACTGTGGTTTCACTCCGAAGAGATGGTGGTCACACAAATTATCGTCCACTACCGAACATGCAGACGGGTAAGCAGGAGCAACGAGCAGTGATTCGATTTTTGGCCTCGGAGGAGGTGGAGGCCGTGAAATGAATTGACGGATGAAGACTGTGAGTACAGTATGAGTCGTTCAAGTGTTGTGGAATGGCGCAATCGTTTCCTTGAGGGGCGCGTGTCATCACACCGGAAATGCTTGCGAAAGTGAATGCTTTAGTCTTGGACAACCGCAGAATTACCGTGGACGAGATCCATCGGTTACTGGGTATTATCGTAGGCACCGCTCACACCATAATGCATCAACACTTGAACTTTCGTGAAATCTGTGCGCAGTGGGTTCCCCACCAACCGACCACCGAACAGGCAATTCTGGAATGGCGCTGTCTTTGAGTCATCTGCAAAATTATAATGAGGAGCAATACGGCTTTCTGTAGCGGATTGTCACAGGTGACGAAACATGGTGTCACCATCTTGAACCGGAAAGCAAGCGTCAGACCAAGCAGTGGGAATATGCGACTTCACCCCTCCAAAGAAATCAAAGGTCGTGCACACCAGTTCTGGTAAGGTCATGATGTCCTTCTTTTTTGAACGCAAGGGCCCATTGCTTGTGGGTTCCTCGAACTGGGAACAATCATCAATGTCCAGCGTTATCATGCCACTTTACAGAATCTTAGACGAGCCATCAAGTCGAAACTCCGACTCATGTTGTCCAATGACCTTATCCTCATGCATGGTGATGCCCGCCCATACATGGTAAATGAGATGAAGAAGGCACTTCATCAGTTTCGAGGGGAAACGCTGGAATATCCACCGTACAGTCCCGACCTTTCACCGTGTGACTTTCATGTATTTGGGCCTCTAAAACAAGCTATTCGCGGACGTCGATTGACAACGGACGACGAAATGTGTGGCTGGGTCCAGGCCTGGATCCGACTGCAGCCTACTAGCTTCTTCAAGGATGGAGTCGACCGGCTGGTGTCGCAATGTGATAAACTTACCAACAGTTTTGGCGACTATTTTTGAGCATGTGTACTGTGAATAACTAAATTTTTGAGTTAATAAAATCGTTACCGTTACTTTACACTAATGACCGTTTTCATTTGAATGGCCCCTATCAAACTGAATGCATGCTGAACCAAGGGAACAGATACTAATGTTGTACAAGGAGTAAATAAAAAGAATACAGTGGCATTATACACTGAAGAGCCAAAACTGGTACACCTGCTTACCGTGTAGCTCTCCTCCCACCCCATCCCCCCTCCTCCTCCCAGAGCACGCAGAACTGCCGCAACACGACGTGCATGGACTCGACTAATGTCTGAAGTAGTGCTGGAGGGAACTGACACCATCAATCCTGCAAAGCTAAACATAAATCCGTAAGAGTACGAGGGCGTGAAGGTCTCTTCTGAACAGCACTTTGCAAGGGATCCTAGATATGCTCAACAATTTCATGACTGGGGAGTTTGGTGGACAGCGGAAGTGTTTAAACTCAGAAGACTGTTCTTGGAGCCACTCTGTAGTAATTCTGGACGTGTGGAGTGTCGCAATGTCCTGTTGGAATTTCCCAATTACGTCGGAATGCACAATGGACATACAGGTGACCAGACAGGATACCTCCGTATGTGTCACCTGTCAGAGTCGTATCTAGACGTATCAAGAGTCCCATATCACTGCACACGCCCCACACCATTACAGAGGCTTCACCAGCAGGGTCCATGGATTCATCGGGTTGTCTCCATAGTCATACACGCCCATCCACTCAATATAATTTGAAACGAAACTCGTCCGACCAGGCTAACATATTTCCAGTCATCAACAGTCCAATATTGGTGCTGACAGTCCCAGGCAAGGCGTAAAGCTTTGTGTCGTGCAATCATCAACGGTACACGAGTGGGCCTCCCAAAGCCCATATTGATGATGTTTCGTTGAATGGTTCGCATGCTGACTCTTGTTGCTGGCCCAGCATTGAAATCTGCAGCAGTTTGCTGTAGCGTTGCACTTATGTAACGGTGAACGATTCTCTTCAGTCGTCGTTGGTCCCGCTCTTGCAGGATTTTTTTTTTCGACCGATGTCGGTGGTTTGATTTACCGGTTTCCTGATATTCACAATACACTCGTGAAATGGTCATATGGGAAAATCCCCACTTCATCTCTACGTCGGAGATGCTGTGTCCAATCGCTCTTGCGCCGACTATAACACCACTTTCAAAATCACTTAAATCTTGATAACCTGCCATTGTAGCAGCAGAAACCGATCTAACAATTGCGCCAGACACTTGTTGTCTCATATAGGCGTTGGCGACCGCCGCGCCGAATTCCGCCCACAGCCCATACATATCTCCGTAATTTGATTACGCATGCGTACACCAGTTTATTTGGCGATTCAGTGTATGTTATTCGTTACTTAATTTACAGATAATTTATTGGCAAAAAAATTTGTTTGAATGACCTACCTATTCGAATAATTATCCAGATACAAATCTATTCGAATGATCCACATCTCTTTACGCTTCATTTCTCTTTCTGTTCATGTTCTCAAATATAACAAGTCTACAAGTTCTCTTGTTCGATTTACTCACGGAAGCCTACGCTGTAGCTAAATTGAAGTTTTGTATTTAATTGCAATCGAGGTTGAAATTTATAGTCTTGTCACTCTCTCTATGGAAATCTTTTTTGTCCTGTTCAAAAGGCGTCTAAATGTCAGTCTGATATTGGCAGCTGACTGAAAGCGAGCATTCATTCATCAACTATTATTTCATAGTACTATACAGTTCTGCAACTGAAACAATGACCTTCAGTAACATTCAATATTCGGTTATCAGTTTAATTTTCGTTATGTTTTGGTAACACATGGTAAATCTCAGGAAGACAACACACACTTTCTCCGCAGAAAACATGGAACATCGGCAGCTAAAAAGAAGTTCTAATTGCATCTGAACGCTTGCTGGGCGCATTAGTGCACGCACACTGTGTCAAAGCTGTATAGGTAGAGTCTACGTTACCTTACCCACGTGATGAAGGCACACAGCTCAGTGAGTGAGCGCCGCGTGGAACCTTGTGAGTGAACTGCCAGCTGCTTGCTTTCGTGTGCGCGTGCGTAGCGAGTGGTGTAGACGAGCGTTGTTCACGCGGATATTCCATGCGGCTCCAGTGCTCTACTCGTGGTTGGGTATCTAAGTTGGTACAGAGTTTGCTCTTGAAACGCAAGGGTACCGAGTTCGAGTCTTGGTGCGGCACCCAGTTTTAATCTGCCACGAAATTTCAAGATATTACTTCATAGAAATGTAAGCGTAATAGTACGCGAGGACGCAACATGCCTACCGTATGCAAAACCGCCTGGGAGAACTTGGGATACTCGCACGAAGGCCTTACAAACTTTCATTTCTTCTTCGACCGAGAAGCTTTGCGCAGTTTTGAGGGCAAAAATTCAACAAGTCAGGACACTAGCCAATTGGGCCAAACGATGTTTCTGGGCCGGCCGGAGTGGCCGAGCGGTTCTAGGCGCTGCAGTCTGGAACCTACCTCGGGCATGGATGTGTGTGATGTTCTTAGGTTAGTTAGGTTTAACTGGTTCTAAGTTCTAGGGGACTAATGACCTCAGAAGTGAAGTCCCATAGTGTTCAGAGCCATTTGAACCATTTGGTGTGACCGGAAATAGCACGTCCTGCGATGTACACTGCTGGTTGCAATACGTTTAACGTTGGTATCATTTGGCTGAATTATGTGACGAAGAATATCGTCAGTGCCACGGAGTTCGGCATTTCTCTGGCTCGGAATCATGGAGGGTCGCCGGTGTTCCAATGCAACACCATTGAATCACATATACGTCGTACTTCAGCACGTCACCAACTGTTTTGTAATGATATATTTGTATTATTTTCTTTCTTTTTGCAACAGTCAACATTGTTTACGACCAGTGTACTGGAGATATGGACGATTGGTATTTATTACGTTTTGTTAGCATAGTTACTGAACTCTTAATTCTTCATACGACTTGTTCTTAAAAAGTATCGACGAAGTATGGAAAAAATTACAGACTAGAATTCTGCTTAACGAGGCGAAGAATATTCTGGCTGCCAGATACAGAAAAGAACAAGAAACCAGACTACGAAATACACCGTAATGATACAGGAAATTCAACAAATGGATAAAAATGTTCGTCCCTTGGTGGTACCACACTTCTTACTTCCTCCGTACAGCCTGCCACTCCATCGGATACACGAGATTACTGTGGAAAACTGCAAATTACTCGAACATTGCTGCGGTTATATATATTGCGACATGGCACCCAGACCAAATATACACTTACGAAACAGGTTCTTCGACATACCTGTCGAGCATACAGATCGATACGCGTAAATCTTTATACCAGGTCGCCAATAGGTGACGAAACCAGTAGAATCTGTTGTGGGAAAATAGGTTACTCCGTGTCGCTGGTGGGACGTGAGTCAATTAAAAACAGAGATGAAAGAATCCGTAGTGAATGTGTTGGACGACATACAGAAAGAGTTGCATAGCTGACAGAACTGATGTAGTGCTTAACTGATTACGCTAAGGATCCAGAATTGAAAAAATACTCATCGAATCACGCAAGGTATTATTTAACAAAAATTCATGCCATCAACAGTGGTTGGAATATGAAACGTGGCTGTCGCACACGCGTTGTGAGTGAGCACAGCGAAAGGGTACAAATCCAAAGACGCACTTTTACGCCATTCTCCTATAAATAAAGTTACTGTCCCTTCTCTTTTCACCGTGTGGCTATACCTCTTCATAGAAAGCTGGACCCTGAAAAAGAAATAAAATTCTCGCTAGATTGGGTTATCTTTGACCAGAGCATAAAAAATGCGACCTTTGAATATATCTTAGCTCTGACTGCATAGTTTACATATAAACCGTGTACAAGATATGGTTCATCATGCCGGCCCCTGTGATCGAGCAGTTCTAGGCGCTTCAGTTCGGAACCGCGGTGCTGCTACGGTCGCAGGTTCGAATCCTGCCTCGGGCATGGATGAGTGTCATGTCCTTATGTTAGTTATGTTTAAGTATTTCTAAGTCTAGGGGACTGATGACCTCAGATGTTAAGTCCCATAGTAGGCTATTTAGGAACACAGCGGAAAAATGAAGACTTTATCGGCAGATATTCAACTGTGATACAAGTGAGATTTCATTCAAGCGATCTTAAATTATGTCCACAGGTTACCATTTATGGAACTGCAGCTGTCCTCTTTTGCTCTGCCGGCAATTTTTGTATGTTAGTTATCGATGTTTTATCTTCAAAGAAAACTCCCTAATTACGTGTACAATAATTATCTAGGGGTAGTATACTTATTAAACGGCAATCCTTTTTACGGAAAAATCAGTTCGTGAATACAGTGTCTCGGTACTGTGTCCTCTGTCTATATCTATTGTTGCAATAAAGTAACTCAACAATTAGGCCATGTATAGGACACTTGAGTTTCAGCTGCTGTTTCCACGAATGCTGAAACAGAGAATGACAGACTAAAGGCCGAAATAGTAAATGTCTTTTCCAAAGCTGTTTCACAGAGGGAGTTCCTTCTCTAGATTGCCGCACAGATGACAAAATGGTAGATATCGAAACAAATAACAGAGGCATAGAAAAACAATTAAAATCGCTCAAAAGAGGAAAGGCTGCTGGACCTCATGGGATACCAGTTCGATTTTACACAGAGTACGTGAAGGAACTTGCCCCCTTCTTGCAGCGGTCAACCATAGGTCTCTAGAAGTGGGTAGCGTTCCAAAAGATTGGAAAAAGGCACAGGTCATCCCCGTTTTCAAGAAGGGATGTCGAACAGATGTGCAGAACCTATTTCTCTAGCGTCGATCAGTTGTAGAATTTTGGAACACATGTTATGTTCGAGTATAATGACTTTTCTGGAGACTAGAAATTTACTCTGTAGGAATCAGAATTGGTTTCGAAAAAGACGATCGTGTGAAACCCAGCTCGCGCTATTCGTCCACGAGACTCAGAGGGCCACAAACACGGGTTCCCAGGTAGATGTCGTGTTTATTGACTTTCGCAAGGCGTTTGATACAGTTCCCCACAGTCGTTTAATGAACAGAGTAAGAGCATATGGACTATCAGACCAATTGTGCGATTGGACTGATGAGTTCCTAGATAACAGAACGCAGCATGACATTCTCAATGGAGAGAAGTCTTCCGAAGTAAGAGTGGTTTCAGGTGTGCCGCAGGGGAGTGTCATAGGACCGTTGCTATTCACAATATACATAAATGACCTTGTGGATAACATTCGAAGTTCACTGAGGCTTTTGCGGATGATGCTGTAGTATATCGAGAGGTTGTAACAATGGAAAATTGTACTGAAATGCAGGAGGATCTGCAGCGAATTGACGCATGGTGCACGGAATGGCAATTGAATATCAATGTAGACACGTGTAATGTGCTGCGAATACATAGAAAGAAAGATCATTTATCGTTTAGCTACAATATAGCAGGTCAGCAACTGGAAGCAAATTCCATAAATTATAGACATTATAGGCATTAGGAGTGATTTAAAATGGAATGACCATATAAAATTAATCGTCGGTAAAGCATATGGCAGACTGAGATTCATTGGAAGGCTCCTAAGGAAATGCAGTCCGAAAACGAAGGAAGTAGGTTACAGTACACTTGTTCACCCACTGCTTAATACTGCTCACTGGTGTGGGATCCATACTAGATAGGGTTGATGGAAGTGATAGACAAGATCCAACGGAGAGCAGCTCGTTTCGTTACAGGATCATTTAGTAATCGCGAAAGCGTTACGGAGATGATAGATAAACTCCAGTGGAAGACTCTGCAAGAGTGACGCTCAGTATCTCGGTAAGGGCTTTTGTTGAAGATTCGAGAACATACTTTCACGGATGACTCAAACAGTATGTTGCTCCCTCCTACGAATATCTCGCGAAGAGACCATGAGGATAAAATCAGAGAGATTAGAGCCCACACAGACGTATACCGACAACCTTTTTTTCCACGAACAATGCGAAACTGGGATAGGATAGAAGGGAGAACCGATAGAGGTACTCAAGGTACCCTCCGCCACACACCGTCAGGTGGCTTGCGGAGTATGGGTGTAGATGTAGAATAGTGTACGTATTGCTAGTAGTAAACAAATTATACTACAAGTTATGCAGTTTATTTTGCTAGGATCAGCAGCAACAAATTTTGAGGTACTGCAAAGAAGTAAGTAACTATAGTGACAATGCTATCTTGAGATGAATGGCCACATGCTAAAAGCGCCAAAACATTATTGCACTTAAATCATTTATTCGTTTCTCCTGAAAAAGATATCAGTAATGTATAATATTGGTGGGAAGTTAGGGATTCGTTTTACATTGCATAAAAAGTAAATATTGTGCACATAAAAAAAATTCAAACTTTGATGACTGCGGTCCTTTTAGTACTTTCCGGGATTTTCTATAGTCGATGCTGCTTTTTATCTTAACGAACACGTTCGACAGTGGCTTTAAGTAGTAATTACAAATTTCTGCCACGAAAATTTTTTTGACCATTGCTGGAATGTATTACGAGCTTTGTTAGTTTTTCTGTCGTGTAGAACGTGTCATGCTTTCCAAGTACTCAGTTTTCTAAAATTGGTTATAGACAATGTCAATAACATTCTCGGTACAACACGATTTTCGTTCTGACTTCTAAAATTCTCGGAATATATGTGTAATTCAGTGACTGATGCAGAAACGCTGCGCAGAAAATTGAAGAAGAAACCGTTGGGCCCTTGTTTCCCAGTCCATTCATGATATATATTCATGTGTGCATTGTTTTTAGTGTTATGAATAAGTAGTACATCAGCTGTCAACTGTCGCAGATAAAATGTATCCAGGAGGAATAAGTGGAATTTTGACACTGGATGTAGTCAAAACTAATATCAAGTGCACAAGGGTAAAAAAATGGTTCAAATGGCTCTGAGCACTATGGGACTCAACTGATGTGGTCATCAGTCCCCTAGAACTTAGAACTACTTAAACCTAACTAAGCTAAGGACATCACACAACACCCATGCCCGAGGCAGGATTCGAACCTGTGACCGTAGCAGCAGCGCGGCTCCGGACTGGAGCGCCTAGAAACGCTCGGCCACCCCGGCCGCGATTGTGTAAGATTCACGGTGTATTGAAAGCGAGGTAGTTCCAGACGGAGTAATAGTTGGACCTGAAAGATGTGACCGTGGCTCCACGGAAGGGAATACCACTAGATGTACTTGCTGCAACTTTGGAAATGCAAGTCAAAGTGATCTGACGATAGGAAAATGCTCTTGAATAGGAATCCATTGCGGCATCTCATGTCCTGTGTATTCTGTACAAAGTCTGAATAAGTGTTAAGAGTATGACACGTGGTATTGTCATTTGACGGTAAATCCTTGTAGTTGCATTTGTAGATTCGTATAAGGTCTTATTATAACATACGTAGATGCTTCGTGAGATAAGATCTTCCAAAAATATCTATTATGTGAAGCATAGCAACTGACATCGAATATTTATTTTCATCCAAAAATTATGTGTTGGAGAAGTGTTTGGTAGATGAATGTTGTAACAGCATTATGAGAGTCAAGGTCCTCCGAGCCCTAACTTTTCACGCTGCACTAAATGAGCGTCATCAGGTTCCAGCGGATGAGGTCCAGCTGCCGAGGAAGGACGCGCCAGCAAACGACTGTGGACAGCCGCGGCCGGCACATGGCTGCGCAGAACGGATGCGCGCCGAAGCGATTACCGGAACGAGCGCATAATGGCCTGTTATTACGGCCGCCGGGAGTTCACTGCGATGACGCAGTCTGGCGCCGGGCAGCTCGCCTTCCTCAGCCAAATCCTGGATGTCGTCCTGGCCACTTACGAGTTCAACACACCTGGTCCGTAGGACAAAATGTCCTGTTTCCGATTGTTGTCTGTGCCTATGATGCACATTCTCATGTCAATGCAAGGAAGGAAGGGAGACGCCAAGTTTACCGAAGACCAACCACCGCAAGAGAGAATAGGAGTTCAGATTTGGTTTTCACTCTGCAGCCGAGTGTGCGCTGATATGAAACTTCCTGGCAGATTAAAACTGTGTGCCGGACCGAGACTCGAACTCGGGACCTGGCAATGGTCCCGAATTCGAGCCTCCGTCCAGCACACAGTTTTAATCTGCCAGGAAGTTTCAGAATTGGATTTGGTCACAAGCATTTCGAATCATCGCAGCTTTCGACTGAAGTGATTTTTGGAAACCGCGGTCAATCTAAACAAGAACGCCCAGTGGGGAATTTGAAATCGGACTACAGAGAGAGATGGTGCAACCGTAAGACGCTGGACTTCTGTTCGAAAAGACGGCTGTTCAGATCGGCTACCCAGACTTCTGTTCACTAGGGAGAATGCTGCGATTGTTCCTTTCAAATGTCAATGCCCATTTTCTTCGCCATTCTTCCCAAATCTGAAGTTATGCTCCTTCTATAATAACCACTCCTCCGTTTCGAATTCCGCTCACCCGAAGTAGGGGTCCAGTTCTTAACTGTTACACCAGTTTGCTCAGTGAGCTTTATAAATAACTTTTATGACCGTGCTCAGTAGATATTCAATGACATTTAGGAGTTGAATGTATAATATTTACTTTCTATTTGCTTGGTTGGAACAGCATATCACTCCGACAGGACCCTCCACTGTGACCGATGCTTTGAAGTTCTAGAGGGAAGTTGGTAACAGCAATAAATAGTGCTTAGCTAAATGGAAGACACCTACTGGGTACTCGCATTATAACAAAAACAAGCGTACAACTAGCCGACTGTTACTCACTGAGAACCATGATCTCATTTCTTCTGGCTGAATGTACCATGTAATTGACCCATACTACGTGAAAGACTTGGACGTGTGAATCATCACTTACAAGTAGTTTCATTGCACTAAGCTAGACAATATCTATATATCCATACTCTGAACAGCGCTATAAAGTAATTGGAAGAGGATAGTCTTCATTTAACGCTGTTTTTAAGCATACATCTACGGAAGAAACGTGGGAATAAGTTTGGTCGTATACCTCTATGCAAGCTATTGTTAATTCAGTTCTGTAGGGCCGAAAAATATTCATAGATTATTCGCTCGAACCTGGTTTCTACTGAGTGGGTGTCGGCGAGATAGTTGGGAATGCGTATTTGAGTTTCTGCTAGTTGAGACTATCCTACATTTCTGTAACTATCTGCCAAACCTGTGGCCATCTGCGGTGTCTCTCTTTTTGTATACTCGAAGCCCCCTGTTAGAGAAACTTGATGTAGGTTTTACATGCAAAGCGGAATGCCAGCAGTACCAGCCATAAAAATGAATTGCTCTCAATCTCTTTCACAGCCAATGCTTTTCTACCAAATTTCCATACTGAATGGAACCATTTTTATTCCAATTGCAGTTGAGTCTGTGTTAAAATTTCTCTTAAAATCTCCACGCAGTTTTATTCCGAGGTATTTGCTTGACTTCATGACACAAGCTATGAATTATTGTGCACGTTTCGTGAAATGCACAACTCTGCGTTGCAACGTGCACAAATACAGCAAAAACAAAAGAAGACGAAAAATCTGTCATGCTATGGGGAAGATTACGAATAGAGGCAGAAAACCATAATGGGGCGGTGGTAAAAATACGTTAGTTATGTATAACACAGTGAAAATGAGAAAAAAAGGAAGTTTAAGGTTCAACATCCTGCTGACAACTCATCAGAGACGGAAATCAAGCTGTGATCGAAAAGGAGGTTCACGGCTCGTGTTGTCTGTAGTTCAACCACGCCTAGACGGTCAATATCGCAGTTCGATCGCGTCCGCATCGTTACTTTGTGCCAGGTAGGGCTCTCAACAAGAGAAGTGTCCAGGCGTCTCGGAGTCAACCAAAGTGATGTTGTTCGGACATGGAGGAGATACAGAGAGCCAGGAACTGTCGATGACATGCCTCGCTCAGGTCGCCCAAGGGCTACTACTGCATTGGATGACCGCTACCTACGAATTATGGCTCGAAGGAACCCTGCCAGCGCCGCAGGACGTCGTGTTACGGCTCAAACTGTGCGCAATAGGCTGCATATTAGCAACTTCACTCCCGAGTGCCATGGCGAGGTACATATTTGCAACCACGACACCATGCAGTGCGGTACACATGGGCACAACAACATGCCGAATGGACCGCACAGGATTGGCATCACGTTCTCTTCACCGATGAGTGTCGCATATGCCTTCAATCAGACAATCGTCGGAGACGTGTTTGGAGGCAACCCGGTGAGGCTAAACGCCTTAGACACACTATCCAGCGAGTGCAGCAAGGTGGAGGTTCCCTGTTGTTTTGGGGTGGCGTTATGTGGAACTGACGTACGCTACTGGTGGTCATGGAAGACGCGGTAACGGCTGTACGATACGTGAATGGCATCCTCCGACCGATAGTGCAACCATATCGGCAGCATATTGGCGGGGCACACGTCTTCATGAACGACAATTCGCACCCCCATAGTGCAGATCTTGTGAATGACTCCCTTCAGTTTAACGACGTCGCGCGACTAGAGTGGTCAGCATGTTCTCCAGACATAAACATGCCTGGGATAGACTGAGAAGTGCTGTTTATGGACGACGTGACCCATCAACCACTCTGAGGGATCTACGCCGAATCGCCGTTGAGGAGTGGGACGATCTGGACCAACAGTGCCTTGATGAACTTGTGGACAGTATGCCACGACGGATAAGGGCATGCATCAGTGCAAGAGGACGTGCTACTGGGTATTTGAGGTACCGGTGTGTACAGCAATCTGGACCACCACCTCTGAAGGTGTCGCTGTATGGTGGTACAACATGCAATAAAAAGGGCGGAAATGATATTTATGTTGATGTCTATTCCAATTTTCTGTACTGGTTCCGGAACTCTTGGAACCGAGGTAACGCAAAACTTTTTTTGATGTGTGTGTAACTACGCGCCGATAATGACGTCATTATCTATGAAATAAGGAGCCAAAGTAGGACTTCAAACAAATAATCATATGGTGTATCGTACCAAAAGTCCCGAAACGCAACGTTCCAGTGCAGTAGATGGTTAATTGCTTGACAAACTTTTTGGTACCTAGTCGGATCGAGGATGTCAGACCCAGAAGGAATGCGGGTCTGATGCAACAATCGATAGCAGGAGACCTGAAGTGCTAATTTAAGTTCTCCCTGATTTTGGTAAATAACTTCAAGAGTTAGTAAAAGTAACATCAGAACATATGGTTCACTATCTCCATCAGGTACAAAAGGGACATATGCATGACAATTTCCGTTGTGATGTCTGGCATTAACGTATGCGTAGCCTGACCAATGATTTTTTCCCCACACACGGATGACTACAATAGTATCAACGTTCTAGACATACTGATCTAATACATCTTGACAGAACCTCCACGCCTGCAGCTCAACATCTGTTTCTCCGGTCCACTACGCACTGAAAATGAGAGTCTCTTTGGATAAAAATTCAACACGACAGTTGCCTGAACAAAGTGGACACTACAGTATGCATCACATTCCCCAGATACCACGTATGTCGGTTTATATTACAAGATCATGACTAGGGAACTAAAATGTTCAGTTCTAAAGAACTCAGGTTATGAAGCGTTGAAGCCATCACTGCTAACATCCTGGAAGTATTGGAACTAACGAGGATGTAAACTAAGTGCAGGTGAAGAAGCCCATGTCCAAGTGCTAACTTCTCTGTCACGAACCAGACGTACAACAACACCATTTACTTAATGGTTGCGCATACAAAACACCCCACGCTTTACAGAAAAACTCACACGTGCTTGCTGAGCCTTCCATGTCAGTAACCCAAGCTGCGTATGTTTACTTGAGTTGCTTAACTTACTGATTAAAAGGGCACGTAGTTTCAATTACGTTGGTTTGGTGACTGTTATAGTTAGTCAGAAAACCATAGACTTTATAAAAACTCAAACTACTGGGTTTTCAGAGTAGGCATAGACCTGGTCCACTTCGTACAATTTAGTATCAGAACATAGAGCTCACGATCAATTCTGTGACTTGAAGTGGCGAACGAACTGCTCTCGTTTGCATTGTCGGAGGGAGCAAATGGTGAAGGGGAGGGGGGGGCGGTGACGCTACAGCTACATACAGTTCTTGTGTTAGCAATTTCCGCTGCTGTTGTTGCTGTTGCCGTAGCTGCTGCAACTGTTACTGCCACAACTTCAGAAACTGAAAAATCCATGCCTCAAGCTGAATACACTGAGAAGTCATTGGACAGCGATACGCTCGTATACATGTGGCGATAGTATTGCCTACAGAAGGTATAAAAGGGCAGTGTATTGACGAAGGTGACATTTGTACTCAGGCGATTCATCTACGAAGGTCTCCGACGTGATTATGGTCGCTATAGAGACAGCATGGTTCAGTGTTTCTGCTGCGGAGTTCCAACGACTTGTTGAGTCCATGCCACGTCGAGTTTCTGCACTACGACCGGCAAAAGGGGGTCTGAAACGATATTATGAGGCATCCCATTACTTTTGTCACACCAGTGTAGTTGCACGGTGAGAAAGAATTCATCACCACTTTTCTGTATTACTCTGCTTGTGCAGAAGACGATTTGTGAATGCTCGCTGTGGCGGTCGAGCAGAGACAGATGGAACTAACCAGCGCGTCCTATGGTCACTGACAAAAGAGTTCACGAAAAGCAAAGTCAGAAGCGTAGTGAAGGTCGTGTGCCAACAGTCGAAAGAGTGATCCGAATCGAAAAACGTAAACAGAGGCCAAATAAACACTCTAGTATCAATGGCGCGTATCTCAGGCGTCCGAAGAGTGAGAACAAAATGGTGAAAATGGCTCTGAGCACTGTGGGACTTAACATCTGAGGTCATCAGTCCGCTAGAACTTAGAACTACTGAGACCTAACTAACCTAAGGACACCACACACATCCGTGCCCGAGGCAGGATTCGAACCTGCGACCGTGGCGGTCGCGCGGTTCCAGACTGTAGCGCCTAGAACCGCTCGGTCACTTCGGCCGGCAATAGTGAGAATAGTCGGAGCAGTGCGCAGGCGCGGCGTTTACAGGGACGGACCCTCAGGACACGCCCACAGCTCCCGTGGCGCCCTCTGTGGGTGCAAGCTGTGGCCGTGGTTGCAAGCCCAAGTGTCTGGCTTTATCTGCATGTCGATTCTCGGGCTGCGCAGGGCGTCCGAATCATTGTCGCACACGAAGATATTTTTCTGTTCTGAAACAAACTTACGAATCCGGTATGATGTAAGTGAGAATTTCATGCCTAGGTATTTCTTACCAGCGTTATATCGGTCTCGTTAACTGACATACGGCCGGGAGAACGGTGTTCTAACCACATGCGCCTCCATATCCACATCCAGTTGTTTTTGATATATTTTGTATCTTTATCGATATTTCTGTGTCATTTTCTAGTGTTGCTTATATGTATAATGTTGTATCTGTCATAGAAATTCTTTGATTATGTATACATGTTTTAGTTATGTGAAACATTTGAGCGACGTTGTTTAAATTACGCTTGTGAATTTAAATAACTACTGAAATTATTGTAATATAATGTGCTGTAAATGGCTTGGTCCATAGTTGGGGAACATAGGGTTGAAGGTAAAAGATGCGTGGAAGACCCGTAGCTATCGAAGAAGCAGACTGAAAAAGGTGTAGTTGGAGCGCAAGTGGCAACTCGTCCACTGTGACGAGTAAGGAGTCTGGGCTGAGAAGTGCTGTGGTTAACATCTCACTAGCAGGAGAGGATAATTGTGGCTCACATTGCTGGAGTTTTGAAGCCAGAAGAGCTTAAGAGCAGTATTTATGGGCCTCGGATGCTCATTTGGTAATACCATTATCATGGCATGGTTTTTGGCCCTATACAAATATAATTCCGACGACAAGATGATATGTAAAAGCGCGAGGCCAACTATATTGCTAAGACTGCATCGCCCCCGGGTTAATAGCCAATGCAAATTACACCACCAGTACCAACAGCCATTCCACTAAATTGCTTATATTTCGCACTCTGTAAATGGACCAGGTATTTGTGAAATTTGGTTGATTTTAATAATAATTCTGGTGTTGCCAAAAACACTATCTTACACTCGTTGTCATCTCAAATCACAGACATGGACAGGAATCCTGTCCTAGTGAATTTAATTCCGAGTGTCTTAGTTTATTCTGAGAAAGTTGTTGAACTAGAATTTAATGTCGTGTTGTCATTTACCAATTATAATTTTGTGTAGGTCAAAAGTCTGCTTATGAAAGCAAATTTATTATTTAAAAAGTTATAGTTCCTTGTGCTTTCCTTAATTTATAATTAATGATAAGCTTACCATTTCTCATACATATTGGTGTAGTTTTGTTAATGAGCATGGTTCCTCAAACCATGAAAGTTTAAGGACCCTTATGTACTAGGCTAGTTAATGAAGCAATGCAAAGGCTCCTTCAGAGACAGTGTAGTTAGATTTTCATTCTGTTTGGTTGCTTCAAACCCAGTTTAAGAAAGAACTATTTACTGTGCTATCTATTGTAATGCAAGTTGGTTAAGGCACAGGCATAGAGACTCTTAAAAAGCAATGAAGTAACAAAGTATGATCATTAGCACACCCCCTGATTTAAATTGAGAATCATTTCATGCATTTACCTGTTCTGTATCGCTACTAGCTACATGAATGCCGGTAACTGGTTTTTTAAACTGTTGCACCTAGTTCATTTAAGATACGTGTTGTTGAGAGGCATATGATGTTGTTTACTATCTCATTGGCCATTTGTTTGTCTGACTTAATAGTTAGTAGCACATTTATCTGCAAGGTTAGGTCACTGTGTTGCAGTGTGAACAGATATAAGGAAAGAGTTGAGTGTCTGTGTCTAGGGAGGTTAGGTTAAAATTAGACTGCTTTCTGCATTATCATTTTGCTTGACACAAGGATGCCTAATTAGGCTGGCGAGCGATTTTAATATGTAATGTTACAACTTGCTTTCGTGCTGATAGAACTTTTGTTCTTGACCCACCTGTTTACTGTTAGTTATACTCTGCTAGAGTGTTTCGGAAACGAATGCCAGTGAGATTGTTCTGTTTCCATTAGGTTATCTCACGGTCAACTTTTCAACAATTATAACGTTAGCATCGATAGCCGTAAAAACTTGGGCGGTGGTAACGTTACACAGTGAAGCATGTTGGGTGAGGATGACGCGGCGGTCGGTCGGTGCCGTTGGGCCTTCATTGCCTGTTCGGACGGAGTCTAGTTAGCGTTATATATCCAATCCAATATCTTAACAGATAGGAATAGCAATGAAATATGTCTGCAATGTACATAAACGTAATTTATTATACTCCATTAGGGCGTCATGCTATGTCCAAATATTGCTGAAATCCCCACAAGTGTTCCGATGTTACACTTCAGATGTCATAGCTGCTTATGTCCACCTCCACCCACAGAAGTTAAATGTCAACAGAACTGTCACAAATCGGCCCAGGGCACCGAACACCGTTGCCGCGATGGTAATATCGTTCGTTTTGATTACGTTTAAAGGACATCAGCTTTACACCATAAGCCTACAATAAGGTTTCTGGAAGTATCTTTCCCTAATAGTTTGATTCGCAGATAGTAGGATATATTTCCAAGATAATGTTGCAGGCAGTACTCTAGCGTTCTCAGATGATTCATGAATGACATCTTCAAACCGCAAAAAGTTGCTACATTAATATCTTTTTCTTTAATTTACAACTCGTTTCAATTACAGATAAGCATCAGATCAGTCTACACAATGAAAGATATGGAAGTCATCATCACGCCATGTTTACGTGTACATGTCTTGAGTATGTTCACACCACCGAAAACTACTGCATCACAATTTTTCATTTTCAAATATTTTAAATCACAAATCACCATCAGATTTATCAACCACAGTCAATATATACAGTCGGGATACTCGTTATGGTGAGATTTGTTGCTGTGTGACAGTTGGAAAGACACTGGCGCCTCTAGCGGCGAAAAAGTAGGTGTAAGATTTATGTTTGTCTTTCATTGTTTCTCTTCTTAATTAACGAAATATTTATTCCTTTTTGGCGTTCCAAGCATTAGTAAGTTGCCGGGAGATGCAAATGATCGTGAAATGGTTCATCAGTTTTTTTACATTAAATTAAAAATCACTGTTGGACAGTAACAAAAGGAAAATACATAAATTTTAAAATGCATTACAGGGAGGTGAAATTCTTCTAAAACATAACCTGAAACACTGCACTTAAAAGCTGAAGCACCTGTGCTCTTGCACAGGGTGAGAAGTGTTGTCAGAGGAGAGATAATATTCCATAGGGTTGAGAGGTGTGGCTAAAGAGATTAGAGTCTGTAAGGGAAGAAATTTATTGAGGTGATATGTAGGAGTTCAATAGATAGTGGGAAATACAGCGAGGAAGGAGAGGGTGAGGAATAGTGTGTTGTGTGGATAGGGTAGTGGTTACAAGAGAAAAGGCATGGGGATGGAAGGAGAGGCAATAGAAAAGAGGAGCCTTGATGTGTTGTAGGACAGGTGGGGAAGAGTTAAATTTCCTAGGAAGGTGAGATATCGGGGCGGATCTCATTCTCTGCGAGAGGGAGTTGGTTGAAGTTCGATTCGATTCGATATTTGGGGAAGGAGATCAGACAGGGAGGTCATCGGTCTCATCGTGATTAGGAAGTCGGCCGTGTCCTTTCAAAAGAACCATCCCGGAAGTTGTCTGGAGCGATTCAGGGAAATCACGGAAAACCTAAATCAGGATGGTCGGACGCGGAATTGAACCGTCGTCCTCCCGAGTGCGAGTCCAGTGTGCTAACCACTGTGCCACCTCGCTCGGTTGGTTGAAGTTGAGCTGGGATAGCATATGGAGTGTGTGTAGGTGTAGAGACGCAGGGATGTGTTTGTGAAAGCGCGACAGCATACCAGCGTTGATGATCAGAGGGGAGACAATGGTGTTATTAGAATGTAGTCTGTGGATAGTAAAGGAGATGCAGAGATGTTCGATGTGGATGAGAAGGGGTGGGAATTTGAATAGACTTAAAAGAAAACGAAATTCTTCAATAAATATCTAAATATCTATAGATTACAAGAGACCCGTAAACCAGCTACTCCGTAATGTACTGTTTCATACCTCTCAGAGTGGCTCGTAAAGTAAAGAGAGACAAGTGTGGTGTCATCTTTTAGTTATTGTCGATTTTTATGGCACAAAACGCCAATCATTGATAAAACTGATTTACAAATCAGTATACACGATACAATTTGCACTCATCTGATATCAGTAGTGTAGCTCGCTGGCCACTTGAAGCGCTGCTGTCGCAGAGTACGACAAGAGTGAGCAGGATTGTCGCAGCACGAGGAAGGCGCACGTGGCCAGTGAGAGGGGGACACGAGGCCGCATCTGGTGGCGAGCTAGCTTCCTGGTGCGCCGGCACTTGGCAAGCGCCTTTGTGTGGGCGACACCTGGGAGAAAGCGGCCGCGGGCCGCGGTTTTGCGGGCCGCGGGTGAAAACCCGACACGCGCCCGCTGCTGCCGCCGCAGCCCAAATCTCTGGCTGGTCCCCGCAAGTGCTGCCCGGCCAGCCGATGCGATGTGATTCGATTCGATTCGAAAGTACCGTGCCCGGCACCAGCTGCGGGGGAGAGGCCCCAGAAGACAGTTGCTGGCGGAAAGCCACGGACAGGTATGAAAGAGAGCACCTGATACGACGGCGTCACTAAAGGAAAGCGGAAATCTGAACCTCGAAACGGAGTGTGAAACGTATTCCGATTGCAATGCAAGCAGATTTCTGTGGCCGAAATCAGAGCAGCCAGATTAGCACTTCTTTCAACATGCGTTGCTTCTCTTCTGGCAGACGTTCGCATCACTTCACTATAAGGGCACACAGCCCTACATATATAACGGGTGATCAAAAAGTCAGTATCAATTTGAAAACTTAATAAACCGCGGAATAATGTAGATAGAGAGGTAAAAGTTGACACACACACGCTTGGAATGACATGGAGTTTTATTAGAACCAAAATGCAGGATGGCGCTCCACCTCATATTGCTAGACGCGTGAAAGATCTCTTGCGCGCGTCGTTTGGTGATGATCGTGTGCTCAGCCGCCACTTTCGTCATGCTTGGCCTCCCAGGTCCCCAGACCTCAGTCCGTGCCATTATTGGCTTTGGAGTTACCTGAAGTCGCAAGTGCATCGTGATCGACCGACATCTCTAGGTGTGCTGAAGGACAACATGCGACGCCAATGCCTCACCATAACTCCGGATATGCTTTACAGTGGTGTTCACAACATTATTCCTCGACTACAGCCATTTTTGAGGATTGATGGTCGACATATTGAGCATTTCCTGTAAAGAACATCATCTTTTCTTTGTCTTACTTTGTTATGCTAATTATTGCTATTCTGATCAGATTAAGCGCCATCTGTCTGACATTTTTTAAACTTTTGTATTTTTTGTTTCTAATAAAACCTCATGTCATTCCAGGCATGTGTGTCAATTTGTACCTCTCTATATACATTATTCCGTGATTTATTCAGTTTTCAAATTTATATTGACTTTTGGATCACCCGGTATATATATATATATATATATATATATATATATATATATATATATATGTGTGTGTGTGTGTGTGTGTGTATGTGTGTGTGAGCGTGTGCTTGCGTGTGTTTTATTCTTGCAATAGTGACTTCGAAAGGAAGGAACCCATGGTCAGATACGCGAAGAATCACAAAACACTTCTGTGTGAGTCATGTAAGGCATGAATGCGGCAATCGAGGATAAATTCACTCGCAGAGACTTACTAACACCTCTCTGACAACCTGAAAGGAGTGTTGCACCTTATTATCAGTCATCAATATTCCCTCTAATACTCAAATTACCTGAACTACTGTTTTCTCCGATATCAATGTAAAAGACAGCGTTTCTTGTTTATTCCTGTAAGTGACGCTGGCAAATGTGCATTGGTGCTGAGTAGGTCCGCCTCCGCAGCTGAGCTGTCGAGGTAGTTGGATGTTACGTGTGGGGCTCAGGTTCGATTCCCGCCCGAGTCAGCGGTTTTCTCCGCTGGGGGAACTGGGCAATGTGGTGTCGTCACCATTTCATCATCATCGACCCGAAAATCACCGAAGTGGCGTTCCTACATTCAAACAAGCCAGTGCTTAAATGTAACTTCCGTAATTTTTTTTCAATATTATTTCATTAGCGTTTAATGAATTTCCAGTATTACACTCCTGGAAATGGAAAAAAGAACACATTGACACCGGTGTGTCAGACCAACCATACTTGCTCCAGACACTGAGAGAGGGCTGTACAAGCAATGATCACACGCACGGCACAGCGGACACACCAGGAACCGCGGTGTTGGCCGTCGAATGGGGCTAGCTGCGCAGCATTTGTGCACCGCCGACGTCAGTGTCAGCCAGTTTGCCGTGGAATACGCAGCTCCGTCGCAGTCTTTAACACTGGTAGCATGCCGCGACAGCGTGGACGTGAACCGTATGTGCAGTTGACGGACTTTGAGCGAGGGCGTATAGTGGGCATGCGGGAGGACGGGTGGATTTACCGCCGAATTGCTCAACACGTGGGGCGTGAGGTCTCCACAGTACATCGATGTTGTCGCCAGTGGTTGGCGGAAGGTGCACGTGCCCGTCGACCTGGGACCGGACCGCAGCGACGCACGGATGCACGCCAAGACCGTAGGATCCTACGCAGTGCCGTAGGGGACCGCACCGCCACTTCCCAGGAAATTAGGGACACTGTTGCTCCTGGGGTATCGGCGAGGACCATTCGCAACCGTCTCCATGAAGCTGGGCTACGGTCCCGCACACCGTTAGGCCGTCTTCCGCTCACCCCCCAACATCGTGCAGCCCGCCTCCAGTGGTGTCGCGACAGGCGTGAATGGAGGGACGAGTGGAGACGTGTCGTCTTCAGCGATGAGAGTCGCTTGTGCCTTGGTGCCAATGATGGTCGTATGCGTGTTTGGCGCTGTGCAGGTGAGCGCCACAATCAGGACTGCATACGACTGAGGCACACAGGGCCAACACCCGGCATCATGGTGTGGGGAGCGATCTCCTATATTGGCCGTACAACTCTGGTGATCGTCGAGGGGACACTGAATAGTGCACGGTACATCCAAACTGTCATCGAACCCATCGTTCTACCATTCCTAGACCGGCAAGGGAACTTGCTGTTCCAACAGGACAACGCACGTAGCGGGTACGTCGTTGAGAGGGAGGGAATCCTCACGCAATGCGGCGTGCGTGTCGCAGGTCAGGCAGGGGCAGCGCCGCCCTGCCTATGCGTGAGCCAGTGGCAGTGCGTGTCTGGGCGCCAGCTTGACCTCGGGGTTCCGTTTCTCCGTCTCTTTGCACAGCAGTGTAAGTTCGTAAAGGGGCCCTTGGCTGAGGAGTTGGGAGGAAAGCATTTAACGGAACCGATGGAAGTGACCTTTGGCTCTGAGCGCTATGGGACTTAACATACATGGTCATCAGTCCCCTAGAACTTAGAACTACTTAAACCTAACTAACCTATGGACATCACACAACACCCAGTCATCACGAGGCAGAGAAAATCCCTGACCCCGCCGGGAATCGAACCCGGGAACCCGGGCGCGGGAAGCGAGAACGCTACCACACACCACGAGCTGCGGACCGGAAGTGACCTTTTTTATGCCAAAGAGGCGGTTTGTGACCAGGGTGTTAAGTTGTTCTGTCTGTTAAGTAAGAGCGTGTTCGGCATTACAAACAGATGATAAAAGATATCACCTCAGTTCTTTCACAGACCAACAGAGGAAACATTTGTTCTTCACGCAATGTCCATAACGCATTAGTTTTCTTTGAATTCTTGACTGAGATACACCAGAAGAGACAAGAGTATAGCTTGCGCTTTTGTTTTTAAGCTGCGTCTCTCTGTAGCCATCCCAAAGGTCCGAAAATAATCACGCCACTGCGAATAAACATCGGGCGATCAAAAAGTCAGTATAAATTTGTAAACTGAATAAATCACGGAATAATGTAGATAGAGAGGTACAAATTGACACACATGCTTGGAATGACATAGGGTTTTATTAGAACCAAAAAAATACAAAAGTTCAAAAATGTCCGACAGATGGCGCTTCATCTGATCAGACTAGCAATAATTAGCATAACAAAGTAAGACAAAGCAAAGATGATGTTATTTACAGGAAATGCTCAATATGTACAACATCATTCCTCAACAATAGCTGTAGTCGAGGAATAATGTTGTGAACAACACTGCAAAGCATGTCCGGAGTTATGGTAAGGCATTGGCATTGGATGTTGTCTTTCAGCATCCCTAGAGATGTCGGTCGATCACGATACGTTCGCGACTTCAGGTAACCCCAAAGCCAATAGTCGCACGGACTGAGGTCTGGGGACCTGGGAGGCCAAGCATGACGAAAGTGGCGGCTGAGCACACGATCATCACCAAACGACGCGGGCAAGAGATCTTTCACGCGTCTAGCAGTATGGGGTGGAGCGCCATCCTGCATAAACATCGTACTTTCCAATATGTGTTTATCAGCCAGACTAGGGATGATGCGATTCTGTAACATATCGGCGTACCTCTCACCCGTCACGGTAGCAGTTACTGACGTTTTGTTGTCCAGGGACATATGTCGGACATTTTGTGAACTTTCCTTTTTGTTTTTGGTTCTAATAAAATCCCATGTCATTCCAAGCATGTGTGTCAATTTTTACCTCTGTATCTGCATTATTCCGTGGTTTATTAAGTTTTCAAATTTATACTGACTTTTTGATCACCCGATATGCGGGGAAATCAAAGTCATTTGTGCAAAAGTGGGTAACACGCTATAAATTGACGAAAGAGTTCACGATGAACAGCCGGGTATTATTGTCAACGGGCTCTAATTTTTAATATTTCAGCAACCGACCACGCTCCCATCATCAGGTGCGCTGACGAACTTTTATCTTCTCACCCCCCCTCTCCCCCCCCCCCCTCCAGGTGTTCCGCACCAAGGTGCGGAGCGTCCAGCAACCGTTCCGTTCGCGGTCCGTGCATAGGGGCGCGTGCCGGCGGCGTCTTCTTACTATCTCTTCCTGTTATCGAAGTCAGTTCGTGGAGAATGTCTTCTTTCTCCTTTTAATCAGATTCAAAGCGTGTTCCCAGGCCTTTTTAAGGATGCAGCCGCTATCTCGTTTCATCAGCGCTTACTGTACTCGAATCTCGATAGACTCTTTAATGATACAGTCCCAGTATTTGGACGTCTGTGTCAGAACCTTGGTCAGGTCGTAATTCACTCTGTGTAATTCCACGAGCCAATGTTCAGCACCCGCCGAATTCTGACGCTGCTGCAGTCTGGCGTGCCGTTGATGTTCTTGGCAACGATCTTCGATTCTACGCACCGTCTGACCTATGTAAGTCATGTCACATTCGCAGGGGATCTGGTAGACTCCGGATTTCCGTAGTCCTAGATCGTCCTTGACATTTCCAAGCAATGCCTGTGTCTTAATTGGTGAGCGGAAGACAGTCTTCACTTGATGTTTTTGAAGAATTCGACATATCTTTCCCAAACAGCGCCACTGAAGAGAATAAATGCTATGTCCCTATCCTGCTGAGGTTCCGCTTCTGTTTCCTCCGGTTGTACAGTCGGTGTGGGACGTAGAGATCTTCAAATTTACTCCTCTGTGTAGCAGTTTTTGTGGAAACCTACCTCAGATGTTCAAATGCTTGGTTTAGGCTCTCATTGTCAGACAGGTTACGGGCCTTGTGAAGCAATGTTTTGAGGACACCGTTCCTATCTGTTGTATGGTGGCAGCTATTTGCATGTAAGTAAAGATCGGTATGCCTCCTCTTACGGTACACGCTGCGGCCCAATGTGCCGTCTGCTCCTCTTTTAAGCAGGACATCCACAAAGGGGAGCACTCAGTCCACTTCGGCTTCCATGGTGTATAGAATTGAAATGTAAGGGGAAACCATTCGGCTTGTCTCTACCATGTGGCCATATGACAAAGGTGTCGTCAACATAGTGGAAGGAACAATTAGCTTTCCACTGCGCTGAATCCAGGGCTTTCTCCTCGAAATGTTCTGTGAGTAAGTTGGTTATGACTAGTGCAAGTGCACTTCCCATGGCCACTCCTTCCGCCTGCTCGTAGTATCCACCGTTGAAGAGAGAGTATTTCGACGTTAGGACGTGCCTAAAGAGGTTGGTCGTCTCTGTGTCAAATTTCTGACCAATAAGTTGCAAGGATTCCTGCGAATGCACCATTGTGAAGAAAGAGAGAACATGGAAACTCATAAGGATGTCCGAATCACGAAGTCTGAAGTTGTTAGGATGCCCGACAAAATCCACTGTTTTCCGAATATGATGTGGACGTTTTGCGACGAAAGGGCTAAGCACATCCTTCAGGTATTTTGCAAGTGAGTACGTCGGAACACCTGACATTTCGAGCGTAAAGACGCTCCCTCTTGAGAACCTTCGGGAGTCCGTAAAGTCTCGGTGGAACACGTGCTCTCTGTCGTAGCATCTTCACAACATCGTCTGGCAAGCCGGATACCCTGAGAAGAGCCATGGTGTTCCTTTCCACTCTCTTGGTAGGGTCAGTGTTGATCTTCCGATGTCCGTTGTCTTCTAACAAAACCCGCATTTTCTCAATGTTAGATAAGATAAGATCACAATAGCGTTGCCTTTCTCGGCTGGGAAGACCACGATATCTGGATATTCTCGTAGCTCCTGTATGGGCGCCCTCTCC
Organism: Schistocerca gregaria; assembly: GCF_023897955.1. Taxonomy (NCBI): domain Eukaryota; kingdom Metazoa; phylum Arthropoda; class Insecta; order Orthoptera; family Acrididae; genus Schistocerca; species Schistocerca gregaria. Next base: position 603,050,244 of record NC_064921.1, on the reverse strand, counting down.
CTGCTGGAGATGTTCGGTTTCACAGGTTTAGTTTGCGTGAGAGTACAACAGGTTTCGAGACGTACTTCTTCAGCTGTTTCAGCTGTTTCAGCTGGATTATAGAGTGCAATATTACACTCCTGGAAATTGAAATAAGAACACCGTGAATTCATTGTCCCAGGAAGGGGAAACTTTATTGACACATTCCTGGGGTCAGATACATCACATGACACACTGACAGAACCATAGGCACATAGACACAGGCAACAGAGCATGCACAATGTCGGCACTAGTACAGTGTATATCCATCTTTCGCAGCAGTGCAGGCTGCTATTCTCCCATGGAGACGATCGTAGAGATGCTGGATGTAGTCCTGTAGAACGGCTTGCCATGCCATTTCCACCTGGCGCCTCAGTTGGACCAGCGTTCGTGCTGGACCTGCAGACCGCGTGAGACGACGCTTCATCCAGCCCCAAACATGCTCAATGGGGGACAGATCTGGAGATCTTGCTGGCCAGGGTAGTTGACTTACACCTTCTAGAGCACGTTGGGTGGCACGGGATACATGCGGAGGTGCATTGTCCTGTTGGAACAGCAAGTTCCCTTGCCTGTCTAGGAATGGTAGAACTATGGGTTCGATGACGGTTTGAATGTACCGTGCACTATTCAGTGTCCCCTCGACGATCACCAGAGGTGTACGGCCAGTGTAGGAGATCGCTCCCCACACCATGATGCCGGGTGTTGGCCCTGTGTGCCTCGGTCGTATGCAGTCCTGATTGTGGCGCTCACCTGCACGGCGCCAAACACGCCAGCAAGTATGGTGGGTCTGACACACCGGTGTCAATGTGTTCTTTTTTCCATTTCCAGGAGTGTAGATCCATGATTTAATGTGAACCTAGGATTTTCAGAGCGAAATTTTTAATTTTAGAATGCTTTTATTTGGATGGCAACTATCGAAAAACTGAAACAAATCACCACCAAAAGTACATTTATTCTCTGACAATGAGAAACGTGAAATATCGAACAGAAGTTTTCAACATCACATTTAAAGATGGCTGTGATATACCACACACAATTGTTTCCCACATTCCATGAAATTTTCTGGGGAACGTACGTCACGCTAAATACAAATTAGGTGTAAACCAGCAGAACCACTGAGGTGTGTAGTAGCGTTTCAAAACAACGGCCATGATGTGTAATAAAACACAGTTACATCGGTTTTTCTTGGAATTGGAAAGATGGTGATTTGGTTTTTGTTTGCGTGAAATAGGCACACCGTGCCACGGCGCCTCGTTTCATCGCACGCAGCACACATACAGCTCGCGTCTGTAGTATTTTTCCGAAAGCATCTCGCTACATCGTAACACTGGACAGCAATGAGATACAGAAGTTCCAATGCTCAAAACTGCGTGTTACTTTAATGGGACAGTTGCATCCCATCAACCACAAAAGGGTTAAGTGTCTCGTCTGCTGATCTAATTCCCTCGACACCAGCTGATTTAATTCTACTGCATTCCATTGTCGCCGCGCGTGGTCGCCGTGCGGTCTGGAGCGTCTTGCCATGGCTCGCGCGGCTATCCCCGCCGGGAGTTCGACTCCTCCTCCTGGCACGGCTGTGTGTGTTGTCCTTAGTGTAATTTTGTTTAAAATCGTTTAAGTTAAATTAAGTGGTGTGTAAGCCTAGGGACCGATGACCTCAGCAGTTTGCCCCTTGTTTTGTTTCTATTGGTGTTTGCCTCATGTCCTCCTTTCAAGACACTGTCCATTCCATGTAATTGTTCTTGCAAGTCCTTTCCTGTCCATGACAGAAATTCAGTGCCATCGACAAACCGGAAAGTTTTGATTTTTTTCTCCCTGAATTTTAATTTCTACTAACAATTTTCCTTGATTTTTTTTACTACTTTCTCACTGTACAGACTGAATACCGTTGTGGATGGGCTACAGTCCTGTCTCACTCTATTGTCAACCACTACTTCCCCTTCATGCCCTTCGACTCTTATAACTGCCATCTGGATTCTATACAAATTGTAGATAGTCTTTCGCTCCCTAGGTTTTACCCTTGATACCTTCAGAATTTCGAAGAGAATATTCCAGTCAACTTTCTGAAAGGCTTTCTCTAAATTTACAAATGTTATAAACGTTCTTCGACCCGTTTTCTAAGAGAAGCGGCAGGGTAAGTATTGCCTTGTGCGTTCCTACCTTTCTCGGGAATCCAAACTGATCTTCCCCGAGGGCGGCTTCTGTTTCTTCCATTCTTCTATTAAGAATTCATGTTAGTATCCTGCATCCAGGATTTATTAAACTGATAGTTAGATAATTTTATACATGTCAGAACCTGCTTGCTTTGTTATTGGAATTACTAAATTCTGTTTGACGTTCGGAGGGTATTTCGCCTGTTTCACACTTCTTGCACACCAGATGGAGTAGTTTTATCATGAATGGCTCTCCCAAAGCTGTTAGCAGTACCGACGGAATGTCGTCTGATCTAGGGGCCTTGTTTCAACTTAGGTGTTACAGTGCTCTGCCAGAGTTTTCTTACAGTAACATCTCCAATCTCATATTCATCTACGTCCTCTTCCCTTTCTTTAATATTGCCTCAAGTTGATATCCCCTGCATGGACCTCTCTATATTTCTTCCGCTTTTGAGCTTTCGCTTCTTTCCTTAGTACTGATTTGCCATTTGAGCTGTTGGTATACACACAGCTATTCCTCGTTTCTCTAAAGATACCTTTAATTTTTTTGTAGGACGTATCAGTCTTTCCCCTAGTGAAATATACTTCTAAATCCTTACATCTGTCCTCTAGCCATTGCTGCATAGCCACTTTGCAATTACTGTCAGTCTAATTTTTTAGACATTTGTATTCCCTTCCGCGAGCTTCATTTGCAGATTTTTATATTCTGTCCTTCAATCAATTAAATTTGTTCATGAGTCCCAGAAAATATTGGACACAGGTTCCCAGGTAGATTGCTATTTTTCTTGACTTCCGGAAGGCGTTCGATACAGTCCCGCATTGTCGCCTGATAAACAAAGTAAGAGCCTACGGAATATCAGACCAGCTGTGTGGCTGGATTGAAGAGTTTATAGCAAACAGAACACAGCATGTTGTTCTCAATGGAGAGACGTCTACAGAGGTTAAAGTAACATCTGGCGTGCCACAGTGGAGTGTTATGGGACCATTGCTTTTCACAATATATATAAATGACCCAGTAGATAGTGTCGGAAGTTCCGTGCGGCTTTTCGCGGATGATGCTGTAGTATAAAGAGAAGTTGCAGCATTAGAAAACTGCAGGGAAATGCAGGAAGATCTGCAGTGGATAGGCACTTGGTGTAGGGAGTGGCAACTGACCTTTAACATAGACAAATGTAATGTATTGCGAATACATAGAAAGAAGGATCCTTTATTGTATGATTGTATGATAGCAGAACAAACACTGATAGCAGTTACTTTTGTAAAATATGTGGGAGTATGCGTGTGGAACGATTTGAAGTGGAATGATCATATAAAATTAATAGTTGGTAAGGCGGGTGCCAGGTTGAGATTCATTGGGAGAGTCCTTAGAAAATGTAGTCCACCAACAAAGGAGGTGGCTTACAAAACACTCTTTCGACCTATAATTGAGTATTGCTCATCAGTGTGGGATCCGTACCAGCTCGGGTTGACAGAGGAGATAGAGAAGATCCAAAGAAGAGCAACGCGTTTCGTCACAGGGTTATTTGGTAACAGTGATAGCGTTACGGAGGTGTTTAGCAAACTCAAGTGGCAGACTCTGCAAGAGAGGCGCTCTGCATCGCGGTGTAGCTCGCTGTCCAGATTTCAAGGGGGTGGTTTCGGGATGAGGTATCGAATATATTGCTTCCCCCTACTTATACCTCCTGAGGAGATCACGAATGTAAAATTAGAGAGATTCAAGCGCGCACGGAGGCTTTCAGACAGTCGTTCTTCCCGCGAACCATACGCGACTGGAACAGGAAGGGGAGGTAATGACGGTGGCGCGTAGGGTGCCCTCCGCCGCACACCGTTGGGTGGCTTGCGGAGTATAAATGTAGATGTAGACGTAGAAATGACTAATGTAAACCTACTGTCCATTTACTCTTGTTTCAGGTTTGGATGCCTCATATAAATGAGAGGACGTTGAAAGCGTTGTGGACAGTGTAGAAGGACATGGGTTGTCAGGAGAATAAAAGTAGACCACCTCGCTCAGAGCCATTTTGCAGGAAGTCCGGGGGGAGACAGCGGTAAGTAGCCCACAGATTAGATTAGATCAGATTAATACTAGTTCCATGAATCATGAATACGATATTTCGTAATGATGTGGAACGAGTCAAATTTTCCAATACATGACATAATTAAGTTAATGTAACAACATTATTATTATATTAAGTTAATATAACAACTTTTTATTTTTTGTGTATTTTTTTTTCTTAATTTATATCTAAAAAATCCTCTATGGAGTAAAAGGAGTTGTCATTCAGAAATTCTTTTAATTTCTTCTTAAATACTTGTTGGTTATCTGTCAGACTTTTGATATTATTTGGTAAATGACCAAAGACTATAGTGGAAGTATAATTCACCCCTTTCTGTGACAAAGTTAGATTTAATCTTGAATAGTGAAGGTCATCCTTTCTCCTAGTATTGTAGTTATGCACACTGCTATTAGTTTTGAATTGGGTTTGGTTGTTAATAACAAATTTCATAAGAGAGTACATATACTAAGAAGCTACTGTGAATATCCCTATATCCTTAAATAAATGTCTACAGGATGATATTGGGTGGACTCCAGCTATTATTCTGATTACACGCTTTTGTGGCATAAACACTGTATTCCTCAGTCATGAATTACCCCAAAATATGATGCCATATGAAAGCAATGAGTGAAAATAGGCGTAGTAAGCTAATTTGCTAAGATGTTTATCACCAAAATTTGCAATGACCCTTATTGCGTAAGTAGCTGAACTCAAACGTTTCAGCAGATCATCAATGTGTTTCTTCCGATTTAATCTCTCATCAATGGACACATCTAAAAATTTGGAATATTCTGCCTTAGCTATATGCTTCTGATTAAGGTCTATATTTATTAATGGCGTCATAACATTCACTGTACGGAACTGTATGTACTGTGCCTTATCAAAATTCAGTGAGAGTCCGTTTACAAGGAACCACTTACAAGCGGAAGGCCTCACACACGGCCAACCGATTGGGCTCAAATTCGGCAGGTCGCTTGTGTACAACCTGAAACGAAGGAATCTAAGATGTTTTGGGTCAACACCCCCGCATTTTTGAGAAAATCACCCCTTAAAGGTTATGACGAGCAATCGACTCAAAATTGGAGGGATCGATAGATAATTGTAAATAGAGCAATTTTCATCGTCAGATACGGGGTCCTAGAACGCATACTTTTCCAGAAATCGAGGAAAGAAACTTCTACAATCCAGAAATCGAGGAAAGAAACTTCTACAATTGCCGCTTCTGTACCCACACGGTAAACGCTCGTCGCCGACAGCACCGACAGCGCGACGACCCTGGTAAGCCGGCACGGTGGCTCAGCATGTTCGGTGAGAAAGCTTGATTGGCCTCTGTAATAAAAAAAAAAAAAAAAAAACTGAGTGAAAGGATCATCAACGAACTTGCACGAATGTCATGTGACGTCCGCAACGACCAAACACAACGATCAACGACGAAAAAAAAAAAAAACAATTGCTGTAACTGGCAGGTAATAGGAGAACTCGGGTTCGAATCTCGAAGAAACTTAGCGGTTGTTCTTCTTTTCATTTGTACTTTTTCATATTGATAGGGATAGGAGGGTTAATAAGGTAAGTAAATCAATAAGGAATGGTAATAATAGGGTATAATAGCAACTAAAATGTTACTCCAGGTCACTTTACAATGGCTCTTCTAGTCACTGTTACGTGTCCTCACTTATCTTCGAACAACTAGATGGATGGTACTTGTCATATAAACATGCGAAACAAATATACTCACGACACCAAGAACATCTAATGAATGCAGTCTCTCGACAGCCACACTGTTCCTTCCGAAGAGTCAGCGGAAAACAAACTTGGTTTACATTTCAAAATATGTCTTTTTCGGGAATTAATTTTGATGCGTGCCACGCATACGATATCATTGCTTGAAAAATCGGTGCTGAAAGTTGGTTATGGATTACGCTGTGAATAGTTATTGCATCCGTGCGGTTGTGCAATTCCCGCTGGGTTTCCAGAAGCACATTGCAATTCTGGAAATAAAGTTTTTAGCCTGGCGATAGAAATAAACATCACACAGCTGGCACACAGATGTGCAGTTTGGCGGTATTATTTTTACTGTGCACGTCGGCTGACCCTCGCCATCTATAAACATTGTCATCTATTGTAGTATTAATTTGTCCACTCCATGAATCCAATATTAGACAAAACTTGTTATCAGAAACGTATGGTTTGAAAACATTCTCAAGAAATATTCTGTAAATCGCATTCGTCAGTTTCCCGGATTTGGAGCAGGAATTTAAACACTTTTCAACGAGTCGGTTAAACAATTGATTTCTTCCATTACCCGAGGACCAAATGCAACATTCGTTTCCTGTAAACACAGGAGAACCTTAGGCAACACTTTTCCAGAGGCTATGATGGCATATTGCGCCGCGTACGAATATGTTAGTTTGTTTTTACTACCAACTGCGACAAGGGTTCGTTTTTTCCCCTTATGTGATAACGTGCGTAGAATGTTCACCCGATACCCGCATCCTGTTTGATCGGTGTTGATCACGTAATCACGATTTAAACCGGTCATAAGTTACTACGTTTTCGTGCTGAAGAGAGCCGCCTTTTTCTGTATATCTTCTATATTTTGTACCTCGTATTTAGTGACGTGCCGTTGACGAATTTTATACTCCGATTTGAAATTTCTTGCCCAAGATAATGATGCAGCAAACGTAAAATCCTTGCTGGCCGTATATTGAAGCGCTTCACGTGCAGCCCACACCTGAAGTATTCTCGTTGTTACATTCTCGTTACGACAACGAGATTCGACAAATCGGTCGTATGTCCATTTATTTATTGCCTGATATTTGTCGTATCTTGTCCCTCCTTTAACGATATCACTTTCCAACAATTTCAAGTCCTCCTTCCTTTTCAGGACTGTTGTTGCTCCACTCTTTTGCAGTGTTTGTAAGTTCCAATTTGGATGATCCCTGGCTGTCGCTATCGCTTTCACTTTTACTTCGAGGGGTATAGCGCCGTAGTTCACTCGTTTAGTAACCGGTTCGCAATACTCATCGGAAACAGATGAAGCACATATTCTCAATGACGTGGAGATTTCTGAAATGTTATGACCATTTTGCGATTCACTAGTCGGGATGCCTTCCACTGAGTCACCTTCTGCTTCGTCATCATGGTATAGTACTTCAGTATCAACAAAAGTCATTTCGTTCGTCAGCTCCAAACATCGCTCGACGATAGCCGCTCCTATCAATCTGGAACGCCGAGAACCAGAACAACCCGCTTCCGGTAGTGCATTGATAATGCATCTGTCTTGAAACACTTTTACAAACCAAAACACAGCGTCGGTAACTTACCGCTTGCCATCGTCTGTGACAGGCTCCCAACTGTATACTACAGCGCTAGTCGAAGGGTGTACATCCTCCATTATTGTGATTATGCACTTGAAAGATAGAACACAACAAACAATAACTTGTTACGACGGCATAAACAGACGAGCTAATTACTACAAACTACATGCAGTACTCGTCACATGTTACTTACGGAAGAACACTGTATTCATTCACAAAACTTATTTGATTCGGCGCATTAACGATGAAAAAATCGCTACATGTATCCGCGAGGTTCGCGGCAGCCTAATGACAGAAAACTACTCTTTCTATTGACTTCTATAAGGCTCGTGCTGGACACCTTCACTCTTCCAGGTTCGCAACTATGATATGACGAAGAGCCAACCGGGACAACTTAACTCTCACCGCGTGCATTCCGTACCGTGCCTCGCTGCAAACAAGCGCCGCGCTGTTGGCTATCTGTGATCCCTCGTGAGGAATTCGCAGCACTCTTACTCGGAGTTGTTTTCATGTGACAAGGCTTAAAAGTTTAATACTTTACTAACTCACGGCGTTTAGGAAATTACACTCCTGGAAATGGAAAAAAGAACACATTGACACCGGTGTGTCAGACCCACCATACTTGCTTCGGACACTGCGAGAGGGCTGTACAAGCAATGATAACTCGCACGCCACAGCGGACACACCAGGAACCGCGGTGTTGGCCGTCGAATGGCGCTAGCTGCGCAGCATTTGTGCACCGCCGACGTCAGTGTCAGCCAGTTTGCCGTGGCATACGGAGCTCCATCGCAGTCTTTAACACTGGTAGCATGCCGCGACAGCGTGGACGTGAACCGTATGTGCAGTTGACGGACTTTGAGCGAGGGCGTATAGTAGACATGCAGGAGGCCGGGTGGACGTACCGCCGAATTGCTCAACACGTGGGGCGTGAGGTCTCCACAGTACATCGATGTTGTCGCCAGTGGTCGGCGGTAGGTGCACGTGCCCGTCGACCTGGGACCGGACCGCAGCGACGCACGGATGCACGCCAAGACCGTAGGATCCTACGCAGTGCCGTAGGGGACCGCACCGCCACTTCCCAGCAAATTAGGGACACTGTTGCTCCTGGGGTATCGGCGAGGACCATTCGCAACCGTCTCCATGAAGCTGGGCTACGGTCCCACACACCATTAGGCCGTCTTCCGCTCACGCCCCAACATCGTGCAGCCCGCCTCCAGTGGTGTCGCGACAGGCGTGAATGGAGGGACGAATGAAGACGTGTCGTCTTCAGCGATGAGAGTCGCTTCTGCCTTGGTGCCAATGATGGTCGAATGCGTGTTTGGCGCCGTGCAGGTGAGCGCCACAATCCGGACTGCATACGACCGAGGCACACAGGGCCAACACCCGCCATCATGGTGTGGGGAGCGATCTCCTACACTGGCCGTACACCTCTGGTGATCGTCGAGGGGACACTGAATAGTGCACAGTACATCCAAACCGTCATCGAACCCATCGTTCTACCATTCCTAGACCGGCAAGGGAAATTGCTGTTCCAACAGGACAATGCACGTCCGCATGTATCCCGTGCCACCCAACGTGCTCTAGAAGGTGTAAGTCAACTACCCTGGCCAGCAAGATCTCCGGATCTGTCCCCCATTGAGCATGTTTGGGACTGGATGAAGCGTCGTCTCACGCGGTCTGTACGTCCAGCACGAACGCTGGTCCAACTGAGGCGCCAGGTGGCAATGGCATGGCAAGCCATTCCACAGGACTACATCCAGCATCTCTACGATCGTCTCCATGGGAGAATAGCAGCCTGCATTGCTGAGAAAGATGGATTTACACTGTACTAGTGCCGACATTGTGCATGCTCTATTGCCTGTGTCTATGTGCCTGTGGTTCTGTCAGTGTGATCATGTGATGTATCTGACCCCAGGAATGTGTCAATAAAGTTTTCCCTTCCTGGGACAATGAATTCACGGTGTTCTTATTTCAATTTCCAGGAGTGTAGTTTGCCTAACTTACTATTATCATTCCTTATTGATTTACTTATCTTATCAACCCTGATATCTCTATCAATTGAGTTATGAAAAAATGCAAACGAAAAGAATAACATCCGCTAGATTTCTTCGAGATTCGAATCTGGATTTTTTAATTCCCTGCTAGTTACCTTGGCCGTTGCGCTGCTTTTTATTTTTTTAAATCTCATTTTGTTCGTTTTCGTTCGTTGTATCTGCTCTGGGTGGACGTCGAAAGCCACACGTTTCAGTTCGTTGTTGATCCATTACCTCAGTTTTTTTTATTATAGTGGTCAGCTATTCCTCTGACCGAACACGTTGAGCTACCTGCCGTTGCGCTGTCGTCGATGAACGTTTACCATCTGGGTATAGAAGCGGCAGTTGGAAAAGTTTCATTCCTCGATTTCTGGAAAAGTATGCGTTTTCGGACCCTGTACCTGATGATGAAAAATGTTCTATTTACAATTATCTAACGATCCTTCCAATTTTGAGTGGATTGCTCGTCATAACCTTTAGGGGTGATTTTATCAAAAACGCGGGGGTGTTGACCCAAAATATCATAGATTCCTTCGTTTTAGGTTGTACACAAGCGACCTGCCAAATTTAAGCCGAATCGGTTTGCCGTGTCTGAGGCCTTCCCCTTGTTAGTAATTTTCTGAAAGACGGTATTGACAGTTTTATCAGTTAATTCTTGTTTGTCAGGTGTGATTACTATACTTGTATCATCAGCAAAGAGAACTAACTTTGCCTCTTTATGAATATAGAGTGGCAAGTCATTAATATATATTAAGAACAACAAAGGACCCAAGACTGACCTTTGTGGATAGTTTCCCAGTTTGAGGAATGTGCTGATCTTTGCATATTATGAGAACTGCTTATTTCAACTTTCTGCACTCTTCCAGTTAGGTACGAATTAAACCATTTGTGCACTGTCCCACTCATGCCACAATACTTGAGCTTATCTAGCGGAATTTCATGATTTACACAATCAAAAGCCTTTGAGAGATCACAAAAAATCCCAATGCATGGTGTTCGGTTATTCAGATCATTCAAAATTTGATTGGTAATAGCATATATGGCCTTTTCTGTTGAAAAACCTTTCTGGAAAACAAACTTACATTTTGTTAGTACTTCATTTTTACAGATATGTGAAGCTACTCTTGAATACATTACTTTCTCAAACATTTTGGATAAAGCTGTTAGAAGGGAGATTGGGCGATAATTGTTGACATCAGATCTATCCCCATTTTTATGCAAAGGTATAAAAATAGCATGTTTCAGTCTATCAGGGAAAATGCCCTGTTCCAGAGAGCTATTACACAGGTGGCTGAGAATCTTACTTATCTGTTGAAAACAAGCTTTTAGTATTTTGCTGGAAATGCCATCAATTCCAGGTGAGTTTTTCCTTTTAAGCAAATTTATTATTTTCCTAATTTCAGAGGGAGAAGTTGGTGAGATTTCAATTGTATCAAATTGCATAGGTATGGCCTCTTCCATTAACAGCCTAGCATCTTCTAATGAACACCTGGATCCTACTATATTCACAACATTTACAAATTATTATTAAAAATATTTTCAAATTCTGACTTTTTGTTTGTATAGTTTTCATTCAAATTGATAGTAATACTGTCTTCCTGTGCTCTTGGTTGACCTGTTTCTCTTTTAATAATATTCCAAATTGTTTTAATTTTATTATCAGAGTTGCTGATTTCAGGCATGATACACATACTTCTGGATTTTTTAATAGCTTTTCTTAATATAACACAGTAGTTTTTATAATGTTTGATAGTTTCTGGGTCACTACTCTTTTTTGCTGTCAGATACATTTCCCTTTTCCGGTTACAAGATATTTTTATACCCTTAGTAAGCTATGGTTTGTTACAAGGTTTCTTACAAGTATATTTAACTATTTTCTTGGGGAAGCAGTTTTCAAATGCCTTTACAAAAATGTCATGAAATAAATTATATTTTAAATTGGCATCAGGTTCACGGTACACCTCATCCCAGTCTAACTGCTGTAGGCTTTCCCTCAAATTTGCAATTGTTAAATGGTTGACTGAACGTACTACTTTGGAGGACTGTATAGTATTGCTGAATGGAACTATGTCATATATTGTAACTAGCTGTGCACCATGATCAGAAAGACCATTCTCAACAGGCTGAGCATTTATCTGGTTAAACTTATCTTGGTCTACAAAGAAGTTATCCATCAGTGAGCTTCTATCCTTTACCACCTAAGTCGGAAAATCAATAACGGATGTCAAATTGAAAGAACCGAGTAATACTTCAAGGTCATTTTTCCTATTACCCTCGTTCAGAGAATCTACATTGAAGTCCCCACAAATAAAATTTGCTTCCCCCAGTCTGACAGATAGCACAACAAGGAGTCCAGATTTGTCAGAAATAGATGAAAATTTCCTGATGGGGACCTATATACAGTTACAATTATAAATGTGCCTTTATTTAATTTAAGCTCACAGGCACATGCTTCTATATGTTTCTCTACACAAAACTTTTTTGTTTCTGTACTTTTTTCACAATGATAACTTTTGACATATATGGCAACTCCTCCTTTCTCCATATTTTCTCTCATTACATGTGCAGTAACAATGCGATGCTCAGACGGGCATAGTATATCTATTTCATCCTCAGCTTCTAAATCTTCTGAACAAACCAGAAGCTCATCTATTCTATTCTTTAAACTCCCAATGTTTTGATGAAATATACTTACATTATTTTTAATTATACTTTTATGAGAACCTTTCCTTATTCTAAAATTTGCATTACTCTCCTGTCTGAGTTTCTCATTGTGCTTCAGCCTAGTTCCTATACTAGTGGTCACATGGTGTTCAGAGAGGCAGATTATGTCAACTGGGTTGGGTGACTTTAATTCATCAATGCAGTTACCTAGGACTGAGATACGACTTGGTGGAGATAAAATTTCTGGTGACTGGTGAAAATTTATAATTCACAGCTGTGATTGGTGATCCAATGTGCTAGAATTGTGCTGTTTAATTTATTTCCTAAACTGGAGATTTGTTTCAATCCTGACCTCTCGTAGAACTTGACATCTTTCTGTCTTACCTATCCTAAAAAAGGTGCTGCTCCAACACCTGTAACCACTGGTATTTTACCATTCATGGCAGTGCCTTCCCCCCTTAAATTTCCTGATATTATCCCAACCAGTTTCCCCTTCCGTTTCCTGGCTGAATACCTCTTTGTATTGCCACACCGAGACAAATGAAGCATGGAGCATGAACACAGACAGAACCTCCTGTGGTGAAAGCCCCCTGCCACAAAAAATTTTGTAACCTAGGAGAGTGGAAAGAGGATGAAAATTTTTAGCGGAAAACGCTGTTGTGTACAAAAACAGAAGGGTGAGTCTGTCCCATAAAGCACCAAGCACTGTAGTAAACGTTTCCAATATGGAAATATGACCTACAGGATATGGGTCTTTGAAGATGTGAGATGCCACTGGATGTGCTGACTTTACAAAAAGCAATTGTGTGTGTGATATAAGAGTCACAGGGATTGGTTAAATTAAAATAGAAGTTAGACAAAGAAGTTCAGCTGTGTTCACAAGGACCGCCTCATTGGCTGGAGAGAGGGTCAGAAAGAGAGAGAGGAGAGAGAGAGAGAGAGAGAGAGAGAGAGAGAGAGAGAGAGATGACTTATTTCTGTGTAAAATGGCAGGACACACATTACTGGTTAGCCGATTAGAGGTTAGCCTAAGGAAGGGGACTAGCGTGTTCTAAGGAGCAATTTTATTGGTCGGCACTCAGAAGATCCGACGCCACGCCAACATGCAACGATGTGAGGTTCCCTTGTAGAAAACTTTCGATCGTAAATCATCTCCATTGTAGACTTCACCTTATATTTCATCTTAGTCTTCTTCATCTGAGACTTCGTTGGGATCCACTGACGGCCAGTTTTCACTAGAAGTGATGTATCGAGGGACTTACAGAAAGTTTGGTCTGATTCTACACTTTGTCATTTGGGGAGGGGGGGTCATTAGTGCCACCAAGGACTGATTCTGTAGCCAGTTCGGCATCCACTTGCAGCAGTATGATGAGATTGAGCAGCAAGTGCAAGACAATGCATAAGGAAATTAAAGTCATTTCATGACATTTTGCTTGCTTCAGGTTTCGCTCTGAAGACTTGCATTTTTAACTCAGTGAACAATCTGATTTCATCTCTGACCACAGAGAGATCTTATTCCCTTCAATAGTACATTTTCATGATTGCAATTAATTCACTTCTCTGATTATTAGAATATTCCCTCTAACCACTCTCTCAGATATGTCATTGTCTTATTATATTAATATTGTCATTGTTTGTCATTTGTTGTATGAATAGCTTTATAATAATAAACCAAGGTAATTGTGGTTCCTATCCCATTTATTAGTTGAAGGCCACCTAATACATTGTTTTGGAGGGCCCACTCTTTCTTTCTTACATATATTAACAATCCCCAATCTGTGTTCACTAGGAATTTCAAACTTATTTTGTGTTAATGAAGAGATATATAAACAGTATTTTCAATATTTTTGAGATTTTGCTCTGAATTATAGTACTCTTATGTGTGTATCTTCTGCAACTAGGCAGTGACTTTAGCTGTCACCAGCCATTCTTATGTGCTATTAATAGTGAATTATAGGTTTATATATGTGTTACTTTGTGACATTTATCCCATTTAAATGTTAATACGTAAGACTGTGTGTATTGATGTTAGTGTTCGAATTTGGTAGGCTTGTGGAGATTACTGTATTCAGTGGTGATAGCTGTTTTGTTCAGTTGGGACAACTAAAGCAAAACAGTGAAGATTTATAAACTAATTGTTAATTAGGAAGAGTTTTTGGATTAGCAAAGGGTTGTTTTGTAATGCTTACAAGCAGATTGTGAATAAGCAAGGTATCTTTGAACCAAAGCAATATGTTGAATATGTGGTGCCTGAGAAGATGGAAGAACTGCAAGAGGAAAAGTATGATTCCGTTGACAGACCTTTTGATCATTCAGTCACCTGTCTGAGACACCAGTAATAATGACATGAGATAAACGAATTATTGGTAGTGATCAGATACAATCAATATTGGAGAAGATATTATGAAAACAAAGAGAAAAGAGCATGCTAAAACAAAGAAAACATGGGGAAGATATTGTGAGAAAATTAAGAGAAGCAAGCATAGAAAAAACAAAGAAAGCTTGGAGAAGATATTACAAGGAAACAAGAAAATATTCCAGGAAACCAAAGAGATTATGTAGAAAAATCTCAAGAATTCTCGACATTTTGGAAAAGGAAATGGAGAATCGACAAGTACTTGGAGAGTTGTCCCAAGAGAAGAAAGAGAAGATATTACAGGAAAATAAAGAAAATTTGAAGATAGAGTTACAGGAGTTGGAAGGAAGAATGAAGAGATACGATAAAGAGAAATATGCCAGACTGTGAGATGTCTCAGATAAACTCAGAGATGATATGAATTGACTGAGAGTTAAGGCAGGAGAAGAAACACAGAACAATGGTTTAGAATTCCACATTGAAATATAGGAGGAGACTCAAGCAATTGAGACATGTGACCAACAAATAAAAGTAGAACAAATATACCACAAGAGTGTAACATCAGTATTGAAGGAGTAGAAACTTAGGAAACTGAATTAGGTATGAATCTGAGGGAAAAAATAGCAACAAAGAGGCACAATGACGATCAGCAAATCAAGCACGAGATCAACCACCTGCAAGAAAATATACAAAAACAGGAGAATAAAAATGTAGAAATTGATTGGAAAGTTAACAGTGCAACTTTGCCAGTAAGGGAAGATCATATAATTGCGGTAATAGAGTGATAATAGATACACCCAGGTTAATACAGGGCAGAAGTTTAAACTGAAAGTGGAATTGCACCCAATGGTATCTACCAAATGGCTAAATCGAATTTTTTATGTGTACTTTAAAAAAGCAGGATTAGCCCAGTTTGAAACAGACAGAATGGAAGACAAAGTTTTGAGCTGGGGAGTAAAGAAAATGTTATTACTATCTATAGATCTGTAGGGAAATATCCGAGTAAATGCTTTTCCGAGAGTTGTTAAGGCAGAACACTTCAGGATTTACTAAACTGCAAATCTATTAACATGTTGGGTTAACCCAAATGAGAAAATATTATTAGGTAAGGCGTAGGGAACCAGCAACTCCTTTGTTGACATACCAAATGGCGACTGATATGTTCTCAGCTGGATATGACCTAGCTTTTCACTCTCCCATTTTCTGATTCACCCATTAAGAAAACGGTAGTGATTGCTAGGTATATTAAGCAGGTGTTGTCCGGGCATTTCAATAAGTAACTATTTGAGAAAACCAGGGGAACATTCATCATACTAATGTGAAATTAATGTTAATGCAATAATAATAACATCTGAGAAACCATGTTTTTTATACTTGTTCAAAGTAAGAACTACAGAGATTAGTTCCAGATCTAAAAGACAACATCATTCTAAACTCTGAGAGATGCTAATCAGAATTAGTAAAAAAATTCTATGTAATATTATAGATTTGTTTCATGAGTTACAAAAGAACAGAGAACTCCAAAGAATTGATATGACATAACAGTTGATGGTTTCTATAAATATAAAAACATGTGAAGTGACGTATAGATGAGAAGTTACTTGTTGCACAGATAATGTGAAGATAAGGATGATTAATGTAATGCTCATGATATGTGGAGAAGTAATATGGAGGATTTTTTTTGTATTTGTTGAGGTGAATAAGCACCATTAATAGATGTTGAAGGAATATATATTTTAAGTGAAGATGATACTGAGTTTAGAGAGATAAGTGAAACAGGATTTAAAAGCTACATGGAATACGAAGCATTTTAAAAGCTGTTTTTACAACAATCGTATTTTTTTCACACAATCTGTTCTATATATATATATATATATATATATATATATATATATATATATATATATATATATATATATATATGAGTTATGATGAGAAAAGTGTGTTGATCACAAGTAAAGGGTTACTAGTGAATTGCACGGAATTAATGATGTGATGATTTAGTTATCTATCGAGGTTAATAGTGAATGTATTTGTATTGGACTTCAAAAGTACGAGGGTTGCCCAGAAAGTGATGCACCGCATTTTTTTCTCAGCCGAAAACAATGCTACGAATGCGAACTGTTACGTATGCATTATTTGCAGTCTCCTGAGTGGGTAAGCCAAGTTTCCGTCACTTCCGACGCAGCAGGACAGTTTCAAAATGGCGCTTGTAGGAGATGTACGTTACAAGCAACGTGCCGTCATTGAATTTCTCATTAGACAGAAAGAAACTGTGGGAAATATTCACAAACACTTGTGCAATGTCTATGGAGCATCTGCTGTCGACACAAGTACGGTTTGTCGCTGGGCAGTTGGGTGAGGTCATCAGAAGGCGGTTTGGCGGAGCTCCACGATTTACAGCCGTCGGGATGACTATCGAAGGTTGTCACACCTGACATGTTGTAGCAAGCAGATGTCATTCGCGAGGACAGACGCCATTCGTTAAAGACATTTTGAGGACGATGAAGAGGTGATTCACACAGTGAAGTACTGGCTCCGCCACCAGTACAAGGATGGCATACATGCCCCATTTATCAGTGGAGGAAGGCCATAGAATGAGATGGAGATTAAGTGGAAAAATAGGGTGTGTAGATTAAAAAACCATTCTTTCGTGTGTGTAGTTCTCACTGCGTTCAATAAAGAATTGTTGAAGAAAAAAATGCAGTGCATTACTTTCTGGGCAACCCTCGTTCCGTTCTGACACTATTAAATGAATTATGAGCACCAAATTTTAAAATTATGAATCATAAGCCAGTATAAAAAGAAGGTATGTACTATCCTAATGACAATGACAATAACTGTTTAACCACAATAAGTAATTCTATTGCCATTTCTTCTACAATTTCTCTATGGGCAACCATGTTAATTATGGCTGTGTGTAGTTATGAAAGAAATGTTCAGAATATTAAGTTAACATCTACATTTCTAACTGATCTTTAACAGATGGCAGAGGATTGTCAATTACTTGTGCAATTTGATGTATTAGAATAATATTTTGTTTCTCATGTTCCATATCAGTAGACTGGTAGAGATAACAATGGAATAGTTACTAACTTGTGGTATTGATTGTTTACATTTCAAGTGTACTGCCTGAGGTGAGGTGAAATAATGCTGGTAGTATGGATGGCGAAACGATCTGCTGAAAGGACCACAAATTAAAGGCGAATAGAGTTGTTGTTATAGTGAAAGCAGGAGAAAGCATATAGTACCGTAGAGTGTCTCCCCCAATCCCTGTGTGTTGACTCTTTAGGTCACGACCATTACATTAAAAGGTTAGACTGCTACATTATTCGATCACCATTAACAGCAAATTTCATCTGGGCTGTTCTAAATATCGCAATAAATCAAGGGTAATGGGAAGTAGTCTTAAATCAGACGATGCTGTAGATGTTATGTTAAGGGATTGAGACATTAAAAGCAGTAAACGAATTTTACGGTTTGGGTAGAAAAACAACTGACCGTGGCGGGAGTAAAGACGGTATAAAATGTAGACTAGGTATAGGAAGAAAAGCATTGCTGAAAAAGAGAAATTTGTTGTCATGGAATATAATTTAACAGTTAGGAAATCTTTTCTTAAGGTATTTGTATGGCGTGTAACCTAGTACAGAAGTGAAGCGTGGACGACAAGATTTAGAAATGTAGTACTGCAGAAGAATGCTGAAGACTGGATGCGCAGACCGCGTCATTTATGAGGAGGTACTGAAACAAGTTAGGGTCAAAAGAGCTTCATGGCACCATTTGAATAAAGCAATTCCCAGTTGATAAGGAAGGCCTCATCGAATCGTCAATCTGGTGATGGAATAAACTCTGGGGAAGTAAAAATTGTTGAGAGAGCCGAAGTCTGGAGTACAGTAAGCAGATACAAATGGACCTTGGTTGGTTTATTGGGTGATTTTGGGGGAGAGGACCAAACAGCGATGTTATCGATCACACTGGATTAGTGTAGGGCGGGGAAGGAAGTCAGTCTTGGCCTTTCAAAGGGGCCAGTCCAGCATTTGCCCGAAAAGATTTAGGGAAATCATAAATGGACGTAGGTTGCAGTAGTTATTAAGAGATGTAATGACTTGTACAGGGTACGTTATCGTGGAGAGCTGTACCAAACCAGTTTAATGACTGAATGCCACAACAACAATAAATCGTAACTGGTAAAGGGACAAATGAGAAGCACCGTTTGAAAACGAATTAAATCCAGCGAGGTCAAAATACAGTTTGATGCGTATTCGCCCCGATTGTGGTATGCTGTTTAAGCTGTTGAGTCAGATCGGGCCAGTTCGAATTCTTTCCCATAGTAATTTAGTACTGAAAAACACGAATCGGATCAAATCGTCTTATGCACACAGCAGCCGATGGTTTAAGAGGTATTATTCTCAAGACGTGTTTCCCAGCCAGGGCTATTAACCCGCTCTTTCTTTGGCTGTTGCTACTATTTTCATCTTGCAGCTCACAGCGTGGTGAGAATTGCATGACTGCGCACTTTCGATCGCCATGGCGGGCTGTTTACTTGTGGGAGAGCGATCGAAAGGAAATACACTGAGAATCAGAGATGGGAAAACTGAAAGACAGTGATAACGAAGCTCCGTAAGTAATAACGCCTGATGTTGTTTACGAATTACAATTTCAGCGAAGTTTGAAATCTCGTTGCACTGCCTTGTTATTTTTTTATCACCTGAGCAGACGTATTTCGCTTTAGGTACTTCAACCAAGATCTACATTTAAGTAGATTTTAGCCGCATTGTAATAACAAAAGAGGCAGATTCAAGTGAGTATGTATCCTAGTATTCCTCCTGGCGAAAACAAGAAGTGAAGTTTGCAGCGTACCGAAAAAAGTGGACCAAGATCGCAACTCAGTTATATGATGAAAATTACGTCTTCAAAACCATAAATAGCTGGAAAGCATTAAGCAGGAAAGCGCAGTCGAATTTCTATTGTCGTGTCGTATGAGGTACGTCAAAGTGTATTTTTTTATAGTACTACTGCTAAATCGTTAAACTGTTACGCTGTCCTGAAGACGTCATCACCATTTTGCAGTAAATAGCTGAATAGCTCATTATTGTAGAACAATAAAAGTCTGGCACCTGATCCTTCCCTCGCACGAGGAAGAGGGACTAAGTGTAGGACTGTAGCACATAGATTTACCGACAACAACATGCTAATAACTTTATTTTCTTACGCGATGGGCGGTGTCCAACAATAAAATAAATACGAAATTTAAATGAGTGTTTGAAAGCATGTTATGTGAGAACATGTTTGGATAAAAACGTATTTTGTTCAGTGAATTGGTTAAAAAAGTGTTAACGGCAATTTAAAAATTAAAATGGTGCCTTCAAGCTCTGGGAAATGATTTCCATCATCAATAATTGTGGAGTACAATCTAAGTACGTAGGTCCTGCCGTCGAGAATTTTGACATATTTTATTTAGTTAGGAAGCGAAACGTTTTATTCCTTTCCTGTAAAGCTATGATCTGTACACTTCATACGATTTGAAACGCTGCTTCTCAAATAGAAATACAATAAAGTTTTCAGTCTATAATGCGAACAGAAAGAAGTAACAAATAAAAATCACCCTATTGCAAGCGAAGAATGTTCTCAGTTAACTCAAAAGTGCTAATGACAAAACATAGGCCTATTGAATTTGATATTTCATTCTGTAGAAATAATGATTAAATTAAATTAAACAGATCAATAAGAAAAGGAGAAGAATTACACACACCTGGAGAGAAGTCGGCAGTAAGCTGATACCAGAAAGAAGAACAACGTCCTGAAATTGTATTTCTTTATCCTGTGCAATTGACATGAACTGTACAAGTATTTTGCAGTTTTTAGAAGTATGACAAAATCGCCCTTTTGGAAAATGCTGTAGCTGATGTAACAATTTTTTCTTATTTTAATGAACATGGTATCTTTCACTATAGCTGTTGTATGTTTTGTCTTCGTAACGTCCTAATACACTACTGGCCATTAAAATAGCTACACCACGAAGATGACGTGCTACAGACGCGAAATTTAACCGACAGGAAGAAGATGCTGTGATATGGAAATGATGAGCTTTTCAGAGCATTCAACAAGGTTGGCGCCGGTGGCGACACCTACAACGTCCTGACAAGAGGAAAGTTTCCAACCGATTTCTCATACACAAACAGCAGTTGACCGGCGTTGCCTGGTGAAATGTTGTTGTGATACCTCGTGTAACGAGGAGAAATGCGTACCATCACTTTTCCGACTTTGATAAAGGTCGAATTGTAGTCTATCGCGATTGCGGTTTATCGTATCGCGACATTGTTCCTCGCGTTGGTCGACATCCAATGACTGTTAGCAGAATATGGAATCGGTGGGTTCAGGAGGGTAATACGGAACGCCTTGCGGGATCCCAACGGCCTCGTATCACTAGCAGTCGAGATGACAGGCATCTTATGAGTATGGCTGTAACGAATTGTGCAGCCACGTCTCGATCCCTGAGTCAGCAGATGGGGACATTTGCACGACAACAACCATCTGCACGATCAGTTCGACGACGTTTTCAGCAGCATAAACTATCAGCTCAGAGACCATGGTTGCGGTTACCCTTGACGCTGCATCACAGACAGGAGCGCAAATGATGGTGAACTCAGCGACGAACCTGGGTGCACGAATGGCAAAACGTCATTTTTTCGGGTGAATCCAGATTCTGTTTACAGCATCATGATGGTCACATCCGTGTTTGGCGACATCGCGGTGAACGCACATTGGAAGCGTGTATTCGTCATCGCCATACTGGCGTATCACACGGCGTAATGGTACGGGGTGCCATTGATTACACGTCTCGGTCACCTCTTGTTCGCATTGACGGCACTTTGAACAGTGGACGTTACATTTCAGATGTGTTACCATCCGTGGCTCTACCCTTCATTCGATCCCTGCGAAACCCTACATTTCAGCAGGATAATGCACGACCGCATATTGCAGGTCCTGTACGGTCCTTTCTGGATACAGAAAATGTTCCACTGATGCCCTGGCCAGTACATTCTCCAGATCTCTCACCAATTGAAAACGTCTGGTCAATGGTGGCCGAGCAACTGGCTCGTCACAATATGCCAGTCACTACTCTTGATGAACTGTGGTATCGTGTTGAAGCTGCAAGCTCAGCTCTACCTGTAAACGCCATCCAAGCTCTGTTTGACTCAATGCCCAGGCGTATCAAAGCCGTTATTATGGCCAGAGGTGGTTGTTCTGGGTACTGATTTCTTAGGATATACGCACCCAAATTGCGTGAAAATGTAATCACATATCAGTTCTAGTATAATATATTTGTCCAATGAATACCCGTTTATCATCTGCATTTTTTCTTGGTGTAGCAATTTTAATGGCCAATAGTGTATTTATCAAACTGTACTAGAGACCTTTATTAGAAGTTCTTTTTCATCATCACCCAGGGCTATGCTACTCATGCTGACCATCCTTTCATGAGATGTTTTTAGATTGGTCGCACACTGTGCTTCTGATTAAGACTTAGGTCTAATTTTAAGATTTTTCCTTGCCTTTCGGAGAGAAATTACAGTTTTTTCCAGGCTTGTTTTCAAATTAATTGCTAAGCATTTTGAAAATGGAACACCGGCATTTCTAAACCCAAATATTTTTGTCGTTTATCTATCTAATAAATGCATAACTTAATTCGGCTTTGACTCACTGGATGTACAGTGTCTGTGCATTGCGATGAGCCTTCATACTCAGCAGCATTGGACATGAACAGGGTTAAAGATTACAATTCAAACCGGTAACTGTGCAAGTAAAATCTGGCATTGATGTGCCGGTAAATAATACAAAAAAGTGAATACGTTTGAATTGGAGATCGTTTTCGGCAAATTGATATGAACGGGAGGAATAAGGGAAGTGACTACATACAGCTGTGAACAAATTTTGTTTCAGTGTTCTGTGTTCTGTTTCACAGTTCCTTGGGTGTCTTAGAGGAGAAATGGGTAGCATGAAATGAAAAATGGCGTTAGATGAATACCAGTTGAACTACGACCCTTCAGAGAGTGTCCAAGTTTTACTTCCCTCGTACTTTGGCCAACTACGTAAACTACTGCATGAATTATAGTTGTCTAACAAGAGCAACACCAAGTGAGTCGCAATTTGTACCCAGAACGTACCAGGAGAAATACTCTGACGACAAAAGCCTCCCACTCGCCAAATATGCAACGTTTTCCTTAGAAGATAACTACCGATGAACTTACCGAGTTTATTGTGTTCTCATACTCTGAGACCTCCTCGTAGTATTATCTGTGATTTCTATCCTGTAGTAACTATATTAACTGCAACGAAGAGAATAGTGCCTGGAGGAAGCAATTACAGTCAATCCTTGTTTATTCTTGTTGATATACTACAGTGTCGTGAGTAGTCAATGTCTAGTTTTTTTCCCTTTATTTATCTCTCTAGAGAAGGAACTGTTTTTCACATGTAACGTTGGTCTGAAAGTGAGTCACTGGTGGCCTTTCTTATTGCTACACAATGCTGTAGGAAAGCAGTTCCAAAAATAAACCACATTGGCCTTGTGGCCAGGGCCTCGCATTGCTGATGTTTACGGTCCGTTATGTGCTCTCAAAAGGGATGGTAATAAGCGCTCAAGAAATTTGCGATATTTCAGTGTTTTGCCAGAACCGATGCTCTGCCTAAAATTATTTGATGTGTACCGCGCTCAGGTTTCCTGGAGACCTCGCTCCCAGAAACATAGCCACACGCCGCGGGTGCGGCGACGGGCTGGCCCTTTATGGAGTCCAGCATTTCACGGCCTTGCAAGCACTGGAATACAGGTGTGGCAGCTGTTAGACCGAGAGTTTTTCTCTGCGATAGAGGAATTCTTAGCGCCATAAGGCTGGCGTACCGTCGCCTCTGGATCTGCTGCAGCGGCTCAGTGTCTGTTTGCAAGTGGTGTATCTACTTTTTGTTCTGATCTTTGGCTGTAAATGTCCGCTGTAGCCGTTGTTCACAGCTTTCCCGTTCCTTTCGTGTTGTGTCACGAACCTCACTGACTTCACATGATCTTGTATCACCTTTATGTGGGATGCTGTTCCGTCGCAACGTGTGTGAGTACATTACTCATTATTCTTTACACCTCTGGCGAAACAGGCATTGCTAGAGGACAACTGAATGTTGCAGAAGCACGGAAATGATAGATGCTGCGTATAGGAAAATCGAAGAACGTTTTGGAGAAAAGAGAGGTAGTTTCATGAATATCAAGAATTCAGTTGGCAGCCAATTATTAAGATAAAGAACGGAAGGCTGGAAGGTGGAATGAATATTTAGTGGGAAATAAACTAGATACACTAGATGGCAATCTTATGGAAAAGGAAGCGAAAATAATTGGAGATGAAAAGACATTCAGAGAAGAATTTGCCAGCGTATTAAAAGGCGTAAATAAGTCCAAAACAAGGCATATGAAGCAGACGGCATTTCCTCAGAATTATTAAGACCAATTATGAAAAAAACTATTCCACTTTATTTGTGAAACTCCATCTCGATAACGTAAACTGTATACTTCACAGTTACCGGTTTCGGGCATTTCCATCTTCACATCTGTCACAAATAAAAAAATAGTGGAGCCGCTAACTAAGTTCAGTTAGCTGAAGCAAAATCGACAACAGGCCTAGAGATATATAAAAAATCGAAATGTTAACATGACTAACAGCTATGCATACCAGCCAAAAACACCATAAAATATTCTGATACAGGAATCAACGTCAAAATCTATACATCTTGGTACAAAGTACTGGTGATGGCTTGGTACGCCCAGTACTTATATGGGTAACTGAGGCCGGTAGAGGGCGTTAATGCTGGGGTGCATGGGTCAACACTATCATAAATTCAAAAGTTAAAATGCAGTATGTTTAGCCATTAATTAAAATTACTTTAGGTGGCGAAATGAGCGTCTGACAATCGACTGACATAAAATACTTGGAAGTAAAACCCACACTTAATATTCTAATTACTCTTTACAAGTTTTATATGAATTTTAAGTGTACGTTTACTTCTACATATTTTATGTGAGCTGATGTTTTATTGTCAGACGCTCATTTTGTCATATTAAGCAATTTTAATTAATGACCACGCACACTGCATTTTAACAATTGAATTCACGTTATTAGATACCCATGCACCGTTGTTTTAGTGCCCTTTACCGGCCTCAATTACTTGTATAAATACTGGACGTATCCAGGCCATCACCAGCACTTACTATGTACCTAGATACATAAATTTTGACTTTGATACCTACATCAGAATTTTTAACGGTATTTGAGGTTGGTGTGCAAGGCTGTTCATCATATTAACACTTTAATTTTTTTTAATGTGTCACTAGGCCTGTTGTAGATTTTGCTTCAGGTAACCGAACGCAGATAATTACTACACTGTCTTTCTGTGTGTAAAGGATCTGATGATGGCAACGGCCAATACCCGGACTTGTGAAATGTACAGTTTATGTGCAAAGCGGACCTTTACAGGTAAGTACCACAACCTAATAGAGGAATCGTTTAAAGATTTTAATTGTTCAATTAGTAAAACCTCATATCCAAATTATGTGACACAGGTCAAGTGCCCTCACACCTCAGGAAGAATGTAATCTCCCCATTCCATAGAAGATAAGCGCTGACGGATGTGTGCACTACCGAATCATCAGTTTGATACATCATGGCTCAAAAAAAAAAAAAAAAAAAAAAAAAAAAAAAAAAAAAAAAAAAAAAAAAGAGAGAGAGAGAAAAACTAACGCAAATTATATATAGAACAACGGAAGGACTCGTAGAAGAAACTGGATTGTGGAATAAATGTAGGAACACACGGTGCAATACTAACCCTACGACCTATCTTAGAAGACAAACTGAAAAAAGGCAGACATACTTTTACAGCATTTGTGTATTTCGAGACAGCTATTGACAATGTTGACCGGAACACATTGTTCCAAATTCCGAAGGTAGCAGCTATAAATTACAGGTGTGGGAAGGACTGAATTCACAATGCAGAGTCGAACGATAAGAAAGGGACGCAGCAGCAACTGAGAAGAGAGTGACGTGTTACTCAGTCTGTATCTTCAGCAAAGCAATGAACGAAAACTAAGGAGAAATTTGGAACTGGGATAAAAGTTCAGGAAGCAGAAATAAAAACTTTAATTTTTATCATGATATTGTAATTCCGTCATACACACCAAGGGGCGCGGAAGATCAGCTGAACAGAATAGACAGCACTTGGAAAGAAGTTATAAGCAGAACTCCAACAAAAATAAGTGAAAGTAATGAAATATTGTCGAAGTAAATAGGTCGATGCTGATGAAGTTAGGTTAGGAAATAAGTCACTGTAAGTATAGTACTACACAACTTTTGACATTATTTTAGCAAAATAACGATGGTAAAAGCATAGAGGATATAACATGATAACTGGGACTAACAAGAAAATAGTTTCTGAAAATATGAATTTGTTAACATCCAATATAAATTTAAGTATTAATAAGTCTTTCCAGAAAGTATTAGCTTGCTGTGTAAGCTTATGCGGGAGTGAGACGTGGACGATAAACTGTTCAGATAAGAAGAGAGCAGAAGCTTTTTAAATATTCTTATACTAAAGAAGAATGTTGGAGGTTAGATGGGCAGATCGGATAATGAATGAAGAGGTCGAACCGCTGAGAAATCATGTTTATAACACAGCTTAACTAAAAGAAAGGATAGCTTGGTAGGTTACATCCTGAGACATTGAGGTATAGTTAACTTGAAAACGAAGTGTGAGAGGTAAAAATTATTGAGGGAGACCAAGGCTTAAACGCAGTAAGCATGTTGAAATGGATATAGGTTGTAGTGGTTATTCAGAGACGAAGAGACTTACTTGCCCAAGATCGATTAGCGTGGAGAGCTGCATCCAACCAGTCTTCGAACTGAAGGCCGCAACAACAGAAACAAAAACCTCGCAGTCAAGCAGATGCTCATGATAATAGACATAGTAATAATGAAATTCGATCTCGTGGAATTTCCGACCGTGGGCTTAAAGACCCGTGATTTCATCGTCGTCTTTCCGACCATAACTATCTTAGCCGTGGCCTTTCCAACCGTCAAAGGAAGCTGCAACAGTTTGGGAGGCTTTGATCGGAAATAGCGACTGTCTGGTGTTACCAGCAGCTTTTCCGGCAGTTTTGTAATAAGAACAGCCCTTCAAATTTTATCTAGGCTTAGAACTGAACATGTTTGTTTTTTATTTGTTATTTTTAGTCTGATTAAAAAACGAAAGGTTAAGTACTGCTATGAGCGAAACAAACACTATATTCTTGCTTGTCAGAAATAGTTGGCTGTCCATTTGCGAATATGTCGCGAATTCCAACGGTGTGGTTACGCCTGAATCTGAGAGCATAGCTTATGTTGCTGCTGGTGAAACAACTCTCTGTTGCCGCTTCAGACAAAGCCGCAGCAGTGGGGGAGGCTCTGGTAGGTTAGTTGGTTGGTTGGTTGGTTGGTTGGGGAAGGAGACCAGACAGCGTGTTCATCGGTCTGGTAGGAAATGACACGGTGTAAAACTGGGTGCTCACAAGTACCACGATACCTGTGTCACCTACAAGAGGGTCGGAAACGCCACAGTCAAAAAACCAACGGAGCCAGAATTCCACTTGACAATACAGATATGAAAGAATGCAGCAATAGACAAAGTACCTTTGAGGTTCAAGAAGCACTGCTTACTTCCAGGATGAGGAACCTCCAGTGCTCGTAAAATCGGCGTCGCATGTCGTGATGTGTGGAGTATAGTTTGGGGATGGCTGTTACACCCCTACCGTTAAAAGAAAACAAAAGCTGTAGCTCCCGCTGATATCGGATCTCGCACTGTTTCGAGCCAACGGTTGTTGCGAAGCGTTATAATCTATCTTCAGATTTCTGCGTATATACTTTTCTAGAATGAAACTTGTTTCACCAGGAACGGTATGTTGAATAGTCGTAACAATATCTGGGCCGCTGAAAATCATTGAAGCTCCTTAAACATAGATTTGCGGTGAACATATGGATAACATATTCAATAGTGCAAATACACTTCTCCGGTTTGCCGCTGGATCGTATGGTGTCAATCGTACAATGTTTCATCGATGCAGATGCTCGACATCATCAGTCTTGCCATGCAGCAGTGACAGAAGCAACTACCACCACCAGAACATGTCGAGCGGTCGCAAAATGATGCAAGTGGATCTAAGCACTATGGGTTCAAATGTCTCTGAGGACTATGGGACTTAACATTTGCGTGATGACTGGGTGTTGTGTGATGTCCTTAGGTTAGTTAGGTTTAAGTAGTTCTAAGTTCTAGGGGACTGATGACCACAGATGTTAAGTCCCATAGTGCTCAGAGCCATTTGAGCCAACTTAACATTTGAGGTCATCAGTCCCCTAGACTTAGAACTACCTAACCCTAATTAACCTAAGGACATCATACACATCCATGCTCGAGGCAGGATTCGAACCTGCGACACTAGCAGCAGCGCGGTTCCGGACTGAAGCGCGTAGAGCCGCTCGGTCACAGCGGCCGGCCGAGCAGTTGCATCGATGAATTATTGTGCGATTTACGCAATACGAGCCGCCGGCAAACTAGAGAAGTGTATTTGCAACCGATCCTTCGGGAAAGCGTGAGAAGTCACAATATATTCAACAGTGCTTGATAGACCTGTAATTTTTTTTTTAGTCATCTCAGAGCAGCAGTTGCAATCTGAGTCTTCACTTATTTGTTGAATGTATTCCAATCTCTGTCTTCCTCTACAGTCTTTACCCTCTACAACTCCTTCTAGTATCATGGAATTGTTTCCCTTATGTCTTAACAGATGTCCTATCATCCCGCCCCTTCATCTTTTCAGTGTTTTCCACTTCTACTTATACTTTCTGATTCGGCGCAGAAGCTCCTCATTTCTTATATTATCAGTCCACCTAACGTTCAGCACTCGTCTGCAGCAACACACCTCAAATGCTTCTTTCTCTTCTATTCCGGTTTTTCCACTTCCATGTTTCACTTGCATACAATGCTGTGCTCGCAATGTACATACTTATAAATTTCTGCCTCAAATTAAGGTCTATGTTTGGTATTAGTAGACTTCTCTTGGCCAGGAACCCCCTTTTTGCCAGTGCTAGTCTGCTTTTGATGTCCTCCTCGCTCCGTCCGTCATTGGTTATTTTGCTGCATGGGTAGCTAGAATTCCTTAACTTCATCCACTACGTATCACCAATCCTGATGTTAAGTTTCTCGCTGTTATCATTTTTGCTACTTCTGATTACTTTTGTCTTTCTTCTGTTCATTATCACTCCATATTCTGTTCTCATTAGACTAATCATTTCATTCAGCAGATATGTAATTCTTCTTTACTTACACTGAGGATAGCAATGTCCTTGCCGAATCGTATGATTCATAACCTTTCACCTAGAATTTTAACCCCACTCCTGAGCCTCTCTTTTATTTCAGTCATTGCTTCTTCGAAGTATAGACTGAACAGTAAAGACTGCATCCGGCTATTACACCCTTTTTAGTCCAAGCACTTCGTTGTTGGTCTTCCACTCTTATTCTTCCGTCTTGGCCCTTGTACGTGTTGTGTATCACCCGTCTCTCCCTATGTGTTACCCCTGTTTTCATCAGAATTTCGAACATCTTGCACTACTTGGCACTGTCGAACGTATCTTGATTTTCCTTTAGTCTTGCCTCCAATATCAACCTCATCGTCAAAATTGCCTCTCTGGTGCCTTTACCTTTCCTAAGCCAAACTTATCGTCATGTAACACATCCTCAGTTCTCTTTTATTTCATTTCTGTTTGTTATTCTTGTCAGCAACTTGCATGCATGGACTGCTAAGCCCTATATTCTTTGTAACATACTTTACTCGGATTAAAGAAAGATATCGGAAAACAGCAAAACTGTAGTCGAACGGCTTATTTACTAAGATTGTGTTACAGAATAGTTCAGGATCATTAATAAGTAATTTTGTAAGAGATTCAATGATCTCTTTCCTAAACGCTGCTGGGTAAGTTAAGGTTATTACTATTTGAAGTAAAATGGGGAGAGATTGCATATCCTTCTATTGCATATCCCGCGTAAAGTTAATAGAGACACTGTTTAGGAGTGAAAGGTGCATACAGAGGCATTCAGTCATTTCTTCATTCTTCCATTTGCAAGTGGAACATGGAAGGAACTATCTCACGAAGTATCTCCCGATACGCATTACACTCTGGTTTTTGGAGAACACGAATACTGGATCGCCGCTGTTACGTTTGAAGGCCATAGATTAAGACAAATCCAGACAGCAACCGAAAAAAGTAGCATTAAAGTGTGGCAGTACTATTACACCTACATCTACATCCACATGATTACTCTGAAATTCACAATCAAGTGGCTGGCAGAGGGTTCATCGAATTATCTTCAACCTGTTTTTCTAGTGTTCCACTCTCGAAAGGCGCTCGAGAAAAACGAGCACTTAATTCTTTCCGTGCGAGTTCTGATTTCTCTTATTTTATGAAGATGACCATTTCTCTCTATGTAGGTGGGCGCCAACAGAATATTTTCGCAATTGGGGAAGGAAGTCGGTGATTGAAATCTCACGAGATGGTCCTGCCGCAACGGAAAACGTCTTTGTTTTAATGATTGCCACGCCAATTCACGTATCATGCCCGTGGCACTTTCTTCCCTGTTTCGCTATGGTATAAAACGAGCTGCCCTTCTTTGAACTTTTTCAATGTCTTTCCTCAGTCCCATCTAATGCAGATCGCACACTGCACAGCATTGCTCCATAAGAGGGTAGACAAGCTTGGTGTAAGCAGTTTATATAGTAACTAGTTGGTCTTTCTGAATATTCTGCAGGTAAATCGCACTCTTTGGCTTGCTTTACCCACAAAATTACCTATGTAATTGTTCCAATTGAAGTTATTCGTAATTTTAATCTCTAACTGTATGGTTGAATTTACAGCCTTTAGATTTGTGCGAGGTATCGTCTAACCAGAGTTTAGCGGATTTCTTTTAGTACACCCGTCGATGACTTCACATTTCTCGTTATTAAGAGTCAATTGTCACTATTCGTAGCATACAGATGCCTTGTCTAAATCATGTTGCAAGTGGTTTTGTTCATTTGATGACTTTATAAGACTGTAAATAACAGCATCATCTGTAGAAATGTTGGAACACGTGAGGCGATACTGACCTTACGACTTATCTTAGAAGAAAGATTAAGAAAAGGCAAACCTACGTTTCTAGCATTTGTAGACTTAGAGAAAGCTTTTGAGAATGGTGACTGGAATGCTCTCTTTCAAATTCTGAAGGTGGCAGGGGTAAAATACAGGGAGCGAAAGGCTATTTACAATTTGTACAGAAACCAGATGGCAGTCATAAGAGTCGAGGGGTATGAAAGGAAAGCAGTGGTTGGGAAAGGAGTGAGACAGAGTTGTAGCCTCTCCCCGATGTTATTCAATCTGTATATTGAGCAAGCAGTAAAGGAAACAAAAGAAAAATTTGGAGTAGGTATTAAAATTCATGGAGAAGAAGTAAAAACTTTGAGGTTCGCCGATGACATTGTAATTCTGTCAGAGACGGCAAAGGACTTGGAAGAGCAGTTGAACGGAATGGACAGTGTCTTGAAAAGAGGATATAAGATGAACATCAACAAAAGCAAAACGAGGATAATGGAATGTAGTCAAATTAAATCGGGTGATTCTGAGGGAATTAGATTAGGAAATGAGACACTTAAAGTAGTAAAGGAGTTTTGCTATTTAGGAAGTAAAATAACTGATGATGGTCGAATTAGAGAGGATCTAAAATGTAGACTGGCAATGGCAAGGAAAGCGTTTCTGAAGAAGAGAAATTTGTTAACATCGAATATAGATTTATGTATCAGGAAATCGTTTCTGAAAGTATTTGTTTGGAGTGTAGCCATGTATGGATGTGAAACATGGACGATAACTAGTTTGGACAAGAAGAGAATAGAAGCTTTTGAAATGTGGTGCTACAGAAGAATGTTGAAGATAAGGTGGATAGATCACGTAACTAATGAGTAGGTATTGAATAGGATTGGGGAGAAGAGAAGTTTGTGGCACAACTTGACTAGAAGAAGGGATCGGTTGGTAGGACATGTTTTGAGGCATCAAGGGATCACAAATGTAGCATTGGAGGGCAGCGTGGAGGGTAAAAATCGTAGAGGGAGACCAAGAGATGAATACACTAAGCAGATTCAGAAGGATGTAGGTTGCAGTAGGTACTGGGAGATCAAGAAGCTTGCACAGGATAGAGTAGCATGGAGAGCTGCATCAAACCAGTCTCAGGACTGAAGACAACAACAACAACATCTGTAAACAATATAAGAGGGCTGCTCGGATTGTCTTCTAAATCGTTTCTGTAGATCAGGAACAGCAGAGGACCTTAAGCACTTCCTTGGGAAACGCCAGATATTACTTCTGTTTTGCACAATGACTTTCCGTCAGTTACCATTCCGTTACGAACTCATGAACCCAGTCAGTCACACAGTTGAGGCGATAATCCACAGGCACGAAATTTGATTAGAAGAAGCCTTCTAGAAATCAAAAAATACTGAATTAATTTGACATCGACTGTCGATAGAAGAGCTGGCTGTGTTTCACAAGAACGATTTTCTGAATCCGTACTGACTACTAGTCTGCAAATCGTTTCCTTCGAGGTAGTTCATAATGATCTAATACAGTATATGTTCCAAACTCCTACTGCAGATCGACGTTAACGATATGGATCTGTAATTCAGCGGATTACGCCTATTTCATTTCTTGGGTGCTGGTGTTCCTTGCGCAACCTTCTAGTCTTCAGGTCCGGATTTTCCGATAAGCGAGCGGTTGCATATGATTACTAGTTATGAAGCTATTGTATCACAGTACTCTGAAAGGAACATTGCTGGTATACAGTCTGGTCCGGAGGACCTGCCTTTATTAAGTGATCTGACTCGCTACAGCGAGGATATCTGCTTTTAAGTTTTTCGTGTTACCAGTTGTTATAGATTCGAAATGCGGAATGTTTATTTCGTATTTTTTGGCGAAGGAGCTTCGGAAAACCGCATATAGAAAGTCCGCTTTAGGGCGTTGTCATCTGTTACACTATCACTGTTATCGCACAATGACTGTATTAATTGCATCTTTGCGGCTAGTGTACATTTCACATGACCAGAATCACTTTGAGTTTTCTGACAGATTTTGAGGTAGAGTTTCGTTGTGGAAGCTACTCGCGCTAAATTTCGAGCTTCCTTAAAACTACGCCAATCTTGGGGATTTTGCGTTCGTTTAAATTTGGCAAGCTTTTTCCGTTGCTGCTAAAGGAGTGTTCTGAGCCGTTTTGTATACCATGAGCGATAAGTGCGATCTCCTATTAATCTGTATATCTCTTAATTATCGTCGATACTATTTCTCTGAATTGAGACTACATCTGATCTACATTACGTAGTCAGAGCAGAGGACGTGAAGACTGTCTCTTAGTAAGGCTTCAAGTGAATTTTTATCAGCTTTTTAAATATATGTACTTTGCGTTTGTTTTTGGTGGATTTGGACGTTAAGGTATTCAGTCCCGCTACAACTTCCTTGTGGCCACTAATTCGTATATCCGTTGTGATTCTTGGTGTTTGCTCATGATTATTTGTTGTGCTACTGTTAGCAGTAAAAGGTCTAAATTAGTCCACGAAGAGCTAGTTTGGAAAGTTTCCTAAATGTAGGGTGTCCCAGGAGAAATGGTCAACATGTAGGTACACGACTGGAAGACTGTATCTGTTGCTGCCTTCCATATTTCTGAGAATGCTTGACATACAATTATTTGAATAAATATGTATCAATGAGGAATGCTTGGTTGTTACAGAACAATTTTGTCGATTCTCATCTCCATGCGTAGACACTTTACTCGAATGAAACGTGTTTCATGAGGTTTCCGCCGTCATTTTAAAACAAACATTGAATTAGTGGCACGTTTTTTGCCAGGAAAAATTATTCTGTGTTTCTTTCCTTTCGACCCTTCTCGTTTTGCTTACAGACTTTATTTAGTAGTGAATACGTAGGTAATTTTCTGGTGCGATGGAACTCCGATGCTCGTACTTATTTACCTGTGACACCATACGGTGGTTTTTGTTGTAATATCATCTATATTTGCGGCCCCAAGTGACTCATATTAAATTGCCAGTCTTAGCGTCATCGACGTCCCTTCAGAGGTTTTTAAACTTCAATAACAGTCACCTATATATCATCGTCAGTGTCGGTCGCGGTGTATCAGCTGAATGAAGACATGGTGGCAATGCGCGCCGTTTGCATTATTCGCGGTATGTGGGTTAGGCCTACTTACGTGAGAGCACGGCGCGACGTCAGCGATCTCTGGAGCCTGTGCAAGCACTGGGAGGCGCCCTGTCACAACCAGAGCCAGCGCAGCTCTGCTGGCCGACCAGTGTGAAGCCTTCGCGTTTATGAAAAACAGGAAGCACTTGTACTGCCCTCATACCTTTCCACAAACTGTAACATACTATTTCCCGGACGTCAGAGGTGTTCAAAGGAACAATCACCAGAGTTGGGTTTCAATTTGGAGCAGTTGTTTTATTTTCTTCGGAATCTTGCCCGAAGGACAGCCGCGCCCTTGGGATGTAATATCAGCTATCACGGGCGCGAGAACTGGCGTCATTCAGAGTTTCTGCGAGTCTCGTGAGCTGCGGATGATCGCTTCAAAGCTGACGGTAGCAGCAGCAGCAGCAGCAGCAGCAGTAGTAGCCTGATTCGTGTAGGGATCACTGTTTGACGGATAGTGGACATCTCATGAAATTACAGTTTAAGAACAAAAAAAAAAGAAAGTAATTCATATATACAGGCATTTCATTACTTAAAGGTCTAGTCTGTCGAGGATGGGACAGGTGACTAGCCGTGGCCTTGGCGTTTGCCTGAAGTAACTTACGAAAACCAGGGGAAACGTAAATCAGGATGGCCAGATGAAGACTGGATCTTCCGTCCTCCGAAATACAAGGCCAGCCTGTTAAAACAGTGGGACCTCTTTCGGTCTATCTTTTCTGTATAATAATTTGCAAAGAAGTTATTTATTTACACTCCTGGAAATTGAAATAAGAACACCGTGAATTCATTGTCCCAGGAAGGGGAAACTTTATTGACACATTCCTGGGGTCAGATACATCACATGATCACACTGACAGAACCACAGGCACATAGACACAGGAAACAGAGCATGCACAATGTCGGCACTAGTACAGTGTATATCCACCTTTCGCAGCAATGCAGGCTGCTATTCTCCCATGGAGACGATCGTAGAGATGCTGGATGTAGTCCTGTGGAACGGCTTGCCATGCCATTTCCACCTGGCGCCTCAGTTGGATCAGCGTTCGTGCTGGACGTGCAGACCGCATGAGACGACGCTTCATCCAGTCCCAAACATGCTCAATGGGGGACAGATCCGGAAATCTTGCTGGCCAGGGTAGTTGACTTACACCTTCTAGAGCACGTTGGGTGGCACTGGATACATGCGGACGTGCATTGTACTGTTGGAACAGCAAGTTCCCTTGCCGGTCTAGGAATGGTAGAACAATGGGTTCGATGACGGTTTGGATGTACCGTGCACTATTCAGTGTCCCCTCGACGATCACCAGAGTTGTACGGCCAGTGTAGGAGATCGCTCCCCACACCATGATGCCGGGTGTTGGCCCTGTGTGCCTCGGTCGTATGCAGTCCTGATTGTGGCGCTCACCTGCACGGTGCCAAACACGCATACGACCATCATTGGCACCAAGGCAGAAGCGACTCTCATCGCTGAAGACGACACGTCTCCATTCGTCCCTCCATTCACGCCTGTCGCGACACCACTGGAGGCGGGCTGCACGATGTTGGGGCGTGAGCGGAAGACGGCCTAACGGTGTGCGGGACCGTAGCCCAGCTTCATGGAGACGGTTGCGAATGGTCCTCGCCGATACCCCAGGAGCAACAGTGTCCCTAATTTGCTGGGAAGTGGCGGTGCGGCCCCCTACGGCACTGCGTAGGATCCTACGGTCTTGGCGTGCATCCGTGCGTCGCTGCGGTCCGGTCCCAGGTCTGTGGGCACGTGCACCTTCCGCCGACCACTGGCGACAACATCGATGTACTGTGGAGACCTCACGCCCCACGTGTTGAGCAATTCGGCGGTACGTCCACCCGGCCTCCCGCATGCCCACTATACGCCCTCGCTCAAAGTCCGTCAACTGCACACACGGTTCACGTCCACGCTGTCGCGGCATGCTACCAGTGTTAAAGACTGCGATGGAGCTCCGTATGCCACGGCAAACTGGCTGACACTGACGGCGGCGGTGCACAAATGCTGCGCAGCTAGCGCCATTCGACGGCCAACACCGCGGTTCCTGGTGTGTCCGCTGTGCCGTGCGTGTGATCATTGCTTGTACAGCCCTCTCGCAGTGTCCGGAGCAAGTATGGTGGGTCTGACGCACCGGTGTCAATGTCTTCTTTTTTCCATTTCCAGGAGTGTATTATTTAACCTGGCAAGATTAGGGCCATCAGACCCTCTCTTACAACTAACCAGGTATTCTGCTTATTTTACTTTCATATTGTTTCGTAGGCATGTTAAACTACATCTAGTACAAAAGTGAAATAAACAATTACAAAGGCACACTTGGAAAAATACATACATATACAGTTTATATACGTAGATGATAAGTGCTGCTATAATTAGACATTATGAAAGAGGCAGATTTTAGATAGGAGTGCTAGCAGCAGGGGCTATGAGGGAGACTGATGGTCAAGGGAGGAGAAGAACAGAGACATGATGAAACATAATTAAGAAAATATAAAATAAAGATCGCGTGGCTAATACAGATAGATGAAGAGGAAGGAAAGAAAGAACGGAGCAAGGTAGGAGACTCTAGGTTTCCTATTTGACAGAGGGGAGGATTGGCCTTGTACATTAATTTTGTGGAAAACGTTATGAGGATGAGAGTAGGAAATGCTTCAACAATACATCTTTGCAAAGAAGTTATTTAATAATGTCAAAAGGTAGTGCTAAAATGTTCTCAATGCCGATCACCGCTCATAATAATCACACTAAAGACACATTACAGTAACACTGCACACACTGCTGGCTGACAGGGGGAGCATGCTGATGGCGACTGTCCCGTATCCATGATGGGTTGCTTTGTCCGTGACTCTCCTAAACTGAACTATTGAGTAGATTCACAATGCTTACTGAACTTTGGGCACCGAGTCTTTTTCGCTGAGTAAAATATTAGAAACTTTCCGATGTCGTCAGGTATTCTCTCAGTACCATTAAAGTGCGAGTGACACGTGTGAAGTTCTGCCAGGGATGAAGGCAATAGCCACTAAGAATGCCGGAATTGTAGTGCAGACGTCTGGTCTGATTGGCTGAAAGGCTTCAATGTTTAGCTAATTTAGCGGGGAAGTCTTGAATTTCAAGGGCAGCTCTGCTAAATGTTGTACACTACCCACTGGCTTTCCGAATGTAGGTGACTTTTTAAGAAGTTTTGAAATCCCGGGATTGGTGATCCACATTTGTCGATAACTTTCTAGTTCGCGGGCGTTCAGTTATGACTTTGTTGCTACCATCAGTTGGTGGCTGTGCGCATGGCGATAGGCAGAAGCCTCGCCTGAGATGGTGGAAAGGCTGCTAGCTGGAGGTGGAGTTTCACACTTGGCGAGATTTAAGTAGAGCCAATAAACTAAATCTATTTCCATAGCTGAGGGGCCAGCGCGGCTGGAAGCCTTATAGAGGACTTGGGTGTGATTCCAGGCACTGCCTGGGATTTTTCCTTGGTGGTAGGGCAGGTACGGCGTACACTTAGCCTCGTGAGTAGTGAGGCCAACCGAGAAGCTTTCCGGTCGATTAGCAGCGGTCCCAAGGTCGAGCAATCCGTCGACAACCGGCAGAGCGGTGTGCTGCCCACGTACCCCTCCATACCGCATTCGATGAGGCCGTTGGCAGAGGATGACACGCCGGTCGGTCGCACCCCGTTGACTCATGTAGCACCTAAACGCGGAACTTTACTACCTACTTTACTAATAAAATGCACCTGTTTCCGTGCTATGACCTTCGACCTTATGTAGCTTTCAACTATTAGCCTTGTTTGTCTTTGTGGAGATTTCTGCAAAATCTGAAAGCAGTCAGCTGGAGGAGACGTACTGGCCCTTAGCTGTGTGCGTTATCCATTTCAGTGGTCGGATCTTGGAATTTTGCTGAAGGTATTTTTTTGCTACGTAGTGGTGGAACTGCGAATATTTCAACCCTGTCTCGAGGACAGAAGCAACGCTTGCAACTCTTGTCAGATATTTCTACAAGTGTAGCAATGCCGAGATTTGATCCAGATTCACCAATGGACGTTTCGCTTTCTAATCAACAGCATAATTTGGTCGCACATATCTCCTGCTCAGCCACACGTGAGACTCCCAGCGACATCACACCTAGGAGGACAACCACAAAGATTGTTTTAATACGAGCGCCAACTCAAATCTTAAGTCACTTGTTAGTTTTCAGATACACACTGTTTCTTAGTTCTTCAAAGCAGAGCAAGCGTCTACTTTCGAAATGAAAAACACTGCAATTGAACTCTCCTTACATAGTACTAAACCACAGTGAAACGACTGCCTTGGTCTGCGGTTTTCACGATTTACCCAAATGACTCCAGGAGATTTCCGAGCCGCACGGGGTAGCCGCGCGATCTTGAACGCCTTGTCACGGTCCATGCACCTCCTCATGGCGGAGGTCTGAGTCCTCCCTCGGGCATGGGTGTGTGTGTTGTCTTTAGCGTAAGTTAGTGTAAGTAACGTTAAGTAGTGTGTAGGCTTTGGGACCTATGACCTCAGCACTTTGGTCCCATAGGACCTTACCACAAATTTCCAAAAAATGTTTTGCGATTTTCGATAAACATGTTCCCACAAAGCTGTTGTGTATTTAAGTGTTCAGTCTTGCCTACTTTCTGCACTACGAATTTTGAAGTCGACATGGCATAAAACCAAAACGTCAGACCTAAGCTGAGTGCAGTCCCGCTCAAAATGTTGTAGAAGCTACAAATGATACTATAAACGAAATTAGTTCGCCCCCGGTAGCTGAGTGGTCAGCGTGACAGACTGTCAAGCCTAAGGGCCCGGCTTCGATTCCCGACTGGGTCGGAGATTTTCTCCGCTCAGGGACTGGGTGTTGTGTTGTCCTAATCATCATCATTTCATCCCTATCGACGCGTAAGTCGCCGAAGTGGAGTCAAATCGAAAGACTTGCACCAGGCGAACGGTCTACCGGACAGGAGGCCCTCGTCACACGACATTTACATTTATTTAACGAAATTTAATGTTAGATTGAATTTATTTTGCCACACACAAACAGTATCAATACAAATTCGTTGTATATGTAGCACCGTAAAATATGGAGGCAGACTAAAAACTCAAGAAAGCATTCGGTGCCTATCCACTTAATATCAAATACTCCGACACACATCAAAAAAGTTTTGCATCACCTCGGTTCCGGGAGTTCTGGAACCTGTTCAGAAAATTGGAATAGAGATCAACATAAACATCATTTCCGCCATTTTTATTGCTCATGAAAACCACACACTGCATGTTGTACCACCATACACTGAGACCTCCAGAGGTGGTGGTCCAGATTGCTGTACACACCGGTACCTCTAATACCAAGTAAGACGCCCTCTCGCATTGATGCATCCCTGTATTCGCCGTGGCATATTATCCACAAGTTCATCAAGGCACTGTTGGTCCAGATTCATCGTAGATCTCTTAGTGTGGTTGGTGGGTCACGTTGTCCATAAACAGCCCTTTTCAACTTATCTCAGGCATATTCGATAGGGTTCATGTCTGGAGGACATGCTGGCCACTCTCATCGAGCGATGTCGTTATCCTGAAGGAAGTCATTCACGAGATGTGCACGATAGGAGCGCGACTTTTCGTCCTTGAAGACGAATGCCTCGCCAATACGCTGCCGATATGGTTGTCGGAGGATGGCATTCACGTATCGTACAGTCGTTACGGCACATTCCACGACCACTAGCAGCGTACGTCGGCCCCACATAATGCCACCCCAAAACAGCAGGGAACCTCCACCTTGCTGCACTCGCTGGATAGTGTGTCTAAGGTGTTCAGCCTGACCGGGTTGCCTCCAAACACGTCTCCGACGATTGTCTGGTTGAAGGCATATGCGACACTCACCGATGAAGAGAACGCGATGCCAATCCTGTGCGGGCCATTCGCTATGTTGTTGGGCCCATCTGTACCGCTATGCATGGTGCCGTGGTGCAAAGATGGACTTCACCACGGACGTCGGGAGTGAAGTTGCGCATCATACAGCCTATTGCGCACAGTTCGAGTTATAACACGATGTCCTGTGGCTGCACGAAAAGCATTATTCAACATAGTGGCGTGGCGTTGCTGATAGTGGTCATCCACTATAGTAGTAGCCCTTGGGCGGCCTGAGCGAGGCATGTCATCTACAGTTTCTGTCTCTCTGTATCTCCTCCATGTCCGAACAACTTCCCTTTGGTTCACTCGGAGACGCCTGGACACTTCCCTTTTTGAGAGCGATCGAACCACAGAACTGACCATCTAGGCATGGTTGAACTACAGACAACACGAACCATGTACTTCCTTTCTGGTGGAATGACTGGAACTGATCGGCTGTCGGAACACCTCCGCGTAAAAGGCGCTGACCATGCATGGTTGTTTACATCTTTGGGAGGGTTTAGTGACATCTCTGAACAGTCAAAGGGACTGTGTCTGTGATACAATATCCACAGTCAACGTCTAACTTCACGAGTTCTGCGAACCGAGATGATGCAAAACTTTTTTTGATGTGTGTGTTTAGAGGACGAGATACTCCATTAACCTGTTGCTCTTCCTTCTCCCGTAAAATTTGTGAAGTAATGTTGACAGAGATATTAATTTCGTTATTAGAAAGGATACTACAATTTCTCTGATTCTCGAGCAATATCTGCGTATCAGACCGCAAAAAAGAAGTTTCTTTTTTAGAAAATGTTAGATCTGTAGTCTAAATCATGTAGTTTCATATGATGCATCTGCTTATACGTGAGTTCCTTTAGCAGTAGAACCGAGCGAGGTGGCGCAGTGGTTAGCACACTGGACTCGCATTCGGAAGGACGACGGTTCAATCCCGTCTCCGGCCATCCTGATTTAGGTTCTCCGTGATTTCGCTAAATCGCTTCAGGCAAATGCGGGATGGTTCCTTTGAAAGGGCACGGCCGATTTCCTTCCCCATCCTTCCCTCACCCGAGCTTGCGCTCCGTCTCTGATGACCTCGTTGTTGACGGGACGTCAAACACTAAGATCCTCCTCCTCCTTAGCAGTATAATTTTTTCTATTATCAAAAAGTTAAGGACAACCGACACAAGAAAACGAGGAAGAAAAAATTTTATTCGTTATCCCGTCAACGGGAAGACAGTTGTTTATGCATGTTTCAGGGCCTTGTTTCAAAAGCAAACAGGCAATTAGTGTACATGCATTATGTATTAGACATTCGATTTTCTTGAGATCTCGGTTAACGTATCGGTTGTGTTACTCTTTCCCATTGACTTCCGTGAAGCAATAAGGAAAGCGTTCGTTCATTAGGCTCTTAGTAGAAGTCCCTGATTAAGTCTTCGGCACTTTTCCCGGTCAGCTCCATAATATAGAGGTTGCAGAGGTTATCTCTGCTACTGGAGACGCCTGTCAGTCAATTCCATGCACTTCCCCGAACTTCATTTTGACACAGTAGTTATGTCACTACATATAACATTTTATTAAACGGTGAGTTGCTTAAGTCCTATGAAATCAAAGGTTTTTTGCCAGACAATGTCTTAAGCCGTATTAATTTATCAGTACACTGCTTTTCACAATATATATAAATGACCTATTAGATAGTGTCGAAAGTTCCATGCAGCTTTTCGCGGATGATGCTGTAGTATACAGAGAAGTTGCAGAGTTAGAAAATTGCAGCGAAATGCAGGAAGATCTACAGCGGATAGGCACTTGGTGCAAGGAGTGGCAACTGACCCTTAACGTGGACAAATGTAATGTATTGCGAATACATAGAAAGATGGCTCCTTTATTGCATGATTATATGATAGCGGAACAAACACTGGTAGCAGTTACTTTTGTAAAATATGTGGGAGTATGCGTGCGGAAAGATTTGAAGTGGAATGATCACATAAAATTAATTGTTGGTAAGGCGGTGCCAGGTTCAGATTCATTGGGAGAGTTCTTAGAAAATGTAGTCCATCAACAAAGGAGGTGGCTTACAAAACACTCGTTCGACTTATACTGGAGTATTGCTCATCAGTGTGGGAACCGTACCAGGTCATGTTGACAGAGAAGATAGAGAGGATCCCAAGAACAGCGGCGCGTTTCGTCACAGGGTTATTTGGTAAGCGTGATAGCGTTACGGAGATGTTTAGCAAACTCAAGTGGCAGACTCTGCAAGAGAGGCGCTCTGCATCGCGGTGTAGCTTGCTGTCCAGGTTTCGAGAGGGTGCGTTTCTGGATGAGGTATCGAATATATTGCTTCCCCCTACTTATGCCTCCCGAGGAGCTCACGAATGTAAAATTAGAGAGGTTTGAGCACGCACGGAGGCTTTCTGGCAGTCGTTCTTCCCCCGAACCATACGCGACTGGAACAGGGAAGGGAGGTAATGACAGTGGCATGTGAGGTGCCCTCCGCCACGCACCGTTGGGTGGCTTGCGGAGTATAAATGTAGATGTAGATGTACATTTACATTTGATTCATGAGTAATATTGTATACAAATGCTCTGCTTAGTATTTCGTGCATGGTAAAGTATGCCTGTACCTTCACTGTAGACACAGACGTTTTTATTATTTCATTTTTTGTTGATTTCTGGTTTTTTTTTAATAAAGTAGTCGAACGTGTTGTTAACCGAAGCGATCGTATCTTAAAGTAAGCTCATTGTGAATTAGATAAGGTAATGTACCACGTAACTACTACAAAAGTGAAATTGTGTGGGGTTCCTTGTGAAACGAGAACAGCAGCGAATGTAAATCAGTGCGTGACTAATGAAAACCAGCTCTTCACGTGTCAGTAGGCGATTTATTTTGCTCCGAGACACTGTTCACTTTTACAGTAGAAGGAAAAAATAACTGACAATATAGTGATAGGAACTGCAGTAGGAACAAGTACTGTGAGCTGTTACTAAAATAAACTTTAAAAGTTATAAACCAGTGGTTTTTTGTCCTTTGTTCATATTTTAGAACCTTGACAAAAGGTAGGCCAGCAGCGGCCTATCTACGCCGCACTTCGACTATAGAAAACCAGTGAACAGAAAACATGTAGACATATACACAGAAAATATGAAAAAAACAGGGGACGTTCATAATGATAATAATGAAGGTATTCGAACTGAAGATACTGAACTGCATATCAAGTGCAACTGTACACAAAGGCACAATGAGTACACCATTGAATGATGGAGAACACTGAAGAGACACAATTGCACTGGAACGGAGAAACACTGCACAGAAAACATTGACGACAATGAGGGCATCATCCGGGAGGGGGAGTTGGCGGAAGCCACCTTGGGCAGGGTTATGGAGGGTGGTAAGATGGAGAGTGGGTGGGATGCAGGAGTACAGGTGTGGCAGCGGATTGGGGTGGAAAAGGATGGGAGAGACAAGGGGGTGAGGGAGATCAAGTTTACAGGAAGTGTAAAGGATCTGTATCCGTTCAAGGAAAAGGAGGAGGTGTGGGAAAGGAATTAAGTCATAGAGGAACTAGCGATTTTTTGTTTTGTTTTGTTTTCCTTTATTGTGATTTCATGCCTCAGCCGAAGTGGGCTGGCAGCAGCCTACATACGCTGCTCTTCGGCCAAAAAACATAAATGCAAGGAAGGCATAGAAACCATAAAAAAAACATGGTAAACACAAGATGAACACTGCACAAGAAATGAGAAGTCGTTCGACGGAAGACACTGTAATGAAGGGTGGCACCAGTTGAAAACAGATGATGAGGTCCAGCTGGAGACACGAATATAGTAGAAAACACTGACGAAGACACTGTACACAAACAGAGAGACATTGATGCACGGAAAACACTGGCGACGATCATTGGCGAAGCACTCACACTGATGAAGGGGGGGGGGGGGGAGGGCAGCCTCCAGGTCAAGAGAGAGGTAGGAGAGTGGGAAGGAGGGGGTGGAGCCAGTGGGAGAAAAAGGGAGAGCGGGATGAGGAGAGAGCGGGGTTGGAAGACCGGGGAAAGGGGTGGATGTGGGAGACATGGGTGAGAGGAGGGGGGGGGGGGAAGGTGAGGAGGGAGAGAGGGAACCCTACAGAGAAATAAAAGGGGGGAACGGGAGGGAAGAGTCAGAGCTGGTAGGAGCGGTAGGTGAATGGGACAAGGACATCATTAGGGAGGGGGAGTTGGCAGAAGCCACAGGTGGAATGCAAGAATACAGGTGCGGCACCGGGCAGGGATGAGCGAGGGTGAGAGAGACAACCGGGTGTGGGGGATCGAGCTTGCAGGAGGTGTAAAGAATCCATATCTGATCGAGGAAAGGGAGAAGGTGGGTAAGGGAAAGGAACTTGTGAAATATGCAAACATTTATAATGAGTAATACATATAAAATAGTTCGTCTCTCACCGAGATTATTTACTCTGAAATTATAAGTTTCTTACCTAATACTTCGCAGTAAATGTTACACTTGCAAAGTATAGACTGGCGTGAATAGTTATCAAATGAGTCTTTGCAAAATGGTTCAAATGGCTCTGAACACTATGGGACTTAACATCTGTGGTCATCAGTCCCCTAGAACGTAGAACTACTTAAACCTAACTAACCTAAGGACATCACATACATCCATGCCCGAGGCAGGATTCGAACCTGCGACCGTAGCAGTCGTGTGGTTCCGGACTGAAGCGCCTAGAACCGCTTGGCCACCGTGGCCCGCGAGTCTTTGCAATCAAGACTACAACACAAAGTTGGGAATATGCACCAAAAAGTCACATTCATGTGACCGCCGCCCATGTTCGATCTCAACGTGCAGTAGCCACTCCCAGGCGGTTGGTGGCAGCACTAACAGTGGAGAATATATAAAGCATGTCCTGGGGACGCGGAAGAGAGGCGGGCCAGCGCTGAAAGAAGACCTCATCGACTCCGATGTATCGCCTACATCGGCATCGAGATCTTCGCCTGAAGGCCTCACCATCAGCACTATCGCTTGCTGTGCTGAAAAAGACGCAGAAGTACTGTGTCGTGTTGGACAGTGTCGCTAGCAGCACTGCTCAAAAGAAGCAAAATTGTTATATGTTAGCAGGCAGCAAAGTCTCGTATACTCTCTCTCTCACACACACACTCAGTGTCGTACGACGGATCAGATCTGTACCCCTCCATA
The DNA here is from genome assembly GCF_023897955.1 of Schistocerca gregaria. NCBI lineage: Eukaryota > Metazoa > Arthropoda > Insecta > Orthoptera > Acrididae > Schistocerca > Schistocerca gregaria. The sequence continues at coordinate 603,005,263 of NC_064921.1, read as the reverse complement.
GATAGGGACTTTTCCGTGCCAGGGTCCGCGGCTGCGCCCGGTCACCCCCCCCCCCCCCCCCCCCCGCGTGTATAATGGGGCTGTTGGAACGCGGATTCCTTCAAGCAGAGTGGAAGCCAATCACGGCGGAAACAAGCAAGGTGCCAAGCAAGGGTGGAAACAGCACCCACCACCGAACCAACAATGAACTACCAACAGAACCAACACCGACCTCCCCCCACACCACCTCCACCCCGCGATAGTGGCGACTTACCAGAATCGACTGACGGAAATTGCGGACGCCAGTCCCCAATCAGTGAGAACTCGTCGGGACGAAGCAGCCCCAACAGCCATACCGAACCCTTTAGTAGCTTCCACGTCACCACATATGTCATTACGCGGCTTCCATCAGAATGCACAGAACCAGAGCTTGCCTCCCTCATACGCAAGTTTGTCAGGCAGGACATCAAAAACAATATCAAACACCTCGCTGTAACCAAGGACAACAGAGCCAAGGGCAAAAAGGCCTACCTTGAAGTTAAAATGAACAACATAGAGGAGGGAATAAGCCGAGTGATCCGCAGGTCAGTTTACTCAGAGGCAGAAATGCGACGCCAAAGACCTCGCGATGGAAGAGGTTCTGTAGGACGCAAACCAGTGCCCTCCCTATGTGTCGTCATCAAAAAAGTACCACTAGGCACCAAAGATGAATCAGTCATCGAACAACTTCGCGACCAGGAATTGCAAGTAAAGACAGCCAGGAGAATTATTTCCAAGATGAATAACGCCCCAACAGAAAAGTACAGAGTCATTACGCACAGTACACAAAATGCTGGAGGAAGGCGTGGTGACAGATTATAAAAGAAGAGCCACAGAACCCCCAAACGACTCTCTTCCACAACTGGCACAGTGCGTGGGGTGCCTGATCTTCTGTCACACAACGGCCAAATGCACAGAGCAAGTGAAATGCGCGCAATTTGTAGGCGCCCACAACCTCTCCCAATGTAAACAGCTGGAGAAGCAACAGTGTTTCAACTGCGGCGGAGAGCGCTCGGAACAGTCCTGCAAGTGCCCTCAGCGTCCCAAGAAGCCATCAGCACTGAAACCATGGGCCCCATTAAACAACTGATGGCCCAGAGCTCCTACCGCCAAAACAAATCTTCACTGAGGAATCAGTACTTAAAGATGACCTAATCAGACTCCTCACAACAATCTTGATGGATTTATTACAAGACCGCCGTGAGGACGTCAGTAAATCAATTGACAGAGCATCCAGAAGACTCCTCCAAACGAGTAGTTCACAAAACAAGTGAAAATGAGCTCCATGTCACCGTAACTGACCGATGGGACTCAGAAATGCAAACATAGCAAAGACGCTTCCATGGCTGCAACACACAAACCGCACTACACACGTACGAAACCTTCATTCGCCCAGAACGCAGCAGCCTCCCTGGGAAGCATACATGCATCAATTGCGAAAAGACTGTAGCACAGAACGCAGATTCTTACGCAGTATCGCAAGGCTACCATATATAACACCCAGCAACAAAGTCTATGGCGCAACCAGAATGGAGCCACTGAAAACCAGACTATCCAGACTGAGAGCCAGATACGGAAATCATATCCTAAACAAAAGACCAGACATGGAAGACGTTATCACAGTTAATCAAAGAATACGCAGGAAACCTAAATTCAAATACACAATCGCACACAAGACGGCAAAGACGTACCGCGATGTCGCTCCCATCCTGTCACCACTCACAACAAATACCACCGTCGTCCCGCACCTAGACGAAAGAACACACGAATAAAACACAAACCCTACCATATACCATATACAAAAGAATATGGCCCTTAAAACATCCGCTGAGACATACCAAATAAAATCCAGACTCCTTTCCATCCTCCCCCCCCCCCCCTCTCGTTCTGCAGCAAAAATGAGAAAAAACTGATTGTAAACACAAAATATAATATACAACTAAATGTAACAAATGGGAAAGAAAAATACTACTACATACGGATAGCTTCCTAACACCCAATTATCACGAGTATAGTATCCTCTTAATACTATTATTGTTTCTACTATTGCTCTTTAATTCAGTTTCCTATGTTATGTTTCTACTTAGTTTCCTTTGTAAAAATTAATACTGTAAAATATATGTAATGTAATACTAAGAAGTTACCTGTATTGTAAACTAACTATAAATGATAAGGAACAAATTTCATTGTAAAATTAGTAAAAAGAACAAACCGTATTGTAAAATTAGTTAAAAATATCATTGTGAAATGTTAAGGAATTAAGAAAACTTGCACTGTATAGCAAGAAAAATGTAATAAATGGTTAAAAATAAAATTGTTAAAACCTATGGCTGGAAAGAGCAAATAGCAAGCCTCAAACAGCCCGCCGCTCTGCCCCCTCAGGGCGGGGGAAAAAGAGAGAGAGACGCGGAAGACAGTGCAGCCGTTGACGCAATGCAGAATTGGAGCGACATATCTGACGTCCAAAAGAGCATGATCATTGGCTTCCGGGCCAGGATGAAAGCATTTCCGAAACACCTAAGTTTGTGAACTGCTAGCGTGCCGCCGTGGATAAAGCATACCGCGCATGGGAAAATGGCGCCATCCAAAGCAGGCGGCAGGCGTCATGGCAGCTGTGATGCATCTCTAACCATCCACAGACGAAACAGACCAACGACGGCTGCGGAGATGTGTACGGACAAATAGACCTGCAGCTATTGAGCAACTGACGGCCTAGATGTACCAAGGGGGTACCAACAGTGTCTCCTCAACGGCCATTCAGTGAATGTTGGTTCGTATGCGTCTCCGACAGCAGGTGCCTAGTTCACGCACCCCTGTTCGCTGGTGTTCGTCGGCGACGAAGGCTGGAATTTGCACTCCAATACCTCAAATGGACGTCCCCTGAGTGGCGATAGATGGCATTTTCGGATGAATCACGTTTTACGTTCCATCAGCGGGAAACGTCTGAAAGTAAATACCCTGCAACAATCTTGGGCAGGTTCCAAGCCGGAGGAAGGTGCGTTACGCTCTGGGGAATGTTTTCATGGCATTCCCTGGGTGATTCGTGGCTCTGGAACACACCGTGGATCAACACAAGTATGCACCTATCCTTGGGGACCATGTCCCCCGCTACATGCGGTTTGTCTTTTCTCGGCATGGTGACGTAAACTAGCAGGTCAATGCAACCTGTCACACAGCTCCCACTGTACGTGCGTGATTCGAAGATCACCAGATTGAGTTTACCGTTCTCCACTGTCCACCATACTCTCCAGATTTAAACCCAATCTGTTGAACCACGTCGATCGGGCTGTTCGCGCTATGGACGCTTAAGTAACAAACTTAGCACAACTGGCCACGGTTCTGAAGCCCGCATGGCTCCACATCGCTGAAGGTCCCTTCCAGAACCTCACTGACTCTCTTCCTGCACACCTTGCAGCCGTCCACGCTGCAGAAGGTGGTTACGCTTAATGTGACTGGACAGTGTAATTGCTCTGCTGTTCGTAATACTCCTCTTGTCATCAACAACTGAAAGAGGACACACGGAAATTCGGAGTTAAATTTCTTCTCTTATGTTGGATATAGAAGTTACGCTTACCGAAAAGTCCGCCTGGTGGCACGCTTTCTTAGAACCAAATCATTAGAAACTGACACTGAAAAATGGTTGAGCCGTGCTGCGGCTCTCGTTGATGCTGTTTTCCCCTCCTCTTTTGGAGGCCAGACGGTGTCGTTTAATTGGCGTAGTTGCGGTTGTTTGTCTTCTTGTCGTGTTGACTGGCGCCACTCGGTTTCGCAAGCGTTGCCTCTCCGCTAGTGGCAGCAGCGGCGGTTATCGATATGTAGTAACTGTTGCCCTATTCTTGGGGCGACGTCATTGTTTTTTCGGGTCGTGTGAGTGGGCCGTTTCGGTTGGGGACTCAGGAGGAGCCAGGTCCGCGCAGTACCAGGACACGCCGGGACTGCTGGCGGCGCGTGTGGACTGCCGGATGGAAGGGCTGTTGTCACGAGGGTGCACGACCTCCTCGTAAACCGGATCCAGCAAGCTATAAGATGAGTGCATTTCAATCCAAGTAGAGAAACCTCCGCCATTGTGACATCTCGCGATTCTCCAGTGACTTGTTTCGTGTTGCTGCTCGTAGTGTCGCCGAGGCGAAGAGCAGCAAGTGGAGTGCCTCGGGAAGGCGGCTTCAGAAAACATCGCTCTTGTGCAACGCAGCTAGCTCTTTATTCGCACGAAGTAATGGCCGCTATCGACAGGGGATCTCAAGTTGATTCCATATTTCTAGATTTCCGGAAAGCTTTTGACACCGTTCCTCATAAGCGACTTCTAATCAAGCTGCGGAGCTATGGGGTATCGTCTCAGTTGTGCGACTGGATTGGTGATTTCCTATCAGGAAGGTCGCAGTTCGTAGTAATAGACGGCAAATCATCGAGTAAAACTGAAGTGATATCAGGTGTTCCCCAGGGAAGCGTCCTGGGACCTCTACTGTTCCTGATCTATATAAATGACCTGGGTGACAATCTGAGCAGTTCTCTTAGATTGTTCGTAGATGATGCTGTAATTTACCGTCTAGTAAGGTCATCCGAAGACCAGTATCAGTTGCAAAGCGATTTAGAAAAGATTGCTGTATGGTGTGTCAGGTGGCAGTTGACGCTAAATAACGAAAAGTGTGAGATGATCCACATGAGTTCCAAAAGAAATCCGTTGGAATTCGATTACTCGATAAATAGTACAATTCTCAAGGCTGTCAATTCAACGAAGTACCTGGGTGTTAAAATTACGAACAACTTCAGTTGGAAGGACCACATAGATAATATTGTCGGGAAGGCGAGCCAAAGGTTGCGTTTCATTGGCAGGACACTTAGAAGATGCAACAAGTCCACTAAAGAGACAGCTTACACTACACTCGTTCGTCCTCTGTTAGAATATTGCTGCGCGGTGTGGGATCCTTACCAGGTGGGATTGACGGAGGACATCGAAAGGGTGCAAAAAAGGGCAGCTCGTTTTGTATTATCACGTTATAGGGGAGAGAGTGTGGCAGATATGATACACGAGTTGGGATGGAAGTCATTACAGCATAGACGTTTTTCGTCGCGGCGAGACCTTTTTACGAAATTTCAGTCACCAACTTTCTCTTCCGAATGCGAAAATATTTTGTTGAGCCCAACCTACATAGGTAGGAATGATCATCAAAATAAAATAAGAGAAATCAGAGCTCGAACAGACAGGTTTAGGTGTTCGTTTTTCCCGCTCGCTGTTCGGGAGTGGAATAGTAGAGAGATAGTATGATTGTGGTTCGATGAACCCTCTGCCAAGCACTTAAATGTGAATTGCAGAGTAGTCATGTAGATGTAGATGTAGATGTAGATTAGCTTTCCTCGACTTCTTATTACTGTTTACTGCGTTCAACTTCTTACAAGTTGTTAATTTCTACCAGTGGTAAATTTTTCTTGCCTGGTGGCCCCTAACGCCCCAGTTACCTGCCATGGGGGTTTGTATATGTAACGGCAGTGTACCTTTCTTCGCCTTGCCGCTGGTGTCCGGTAAGACGTGTAGTTTTCACAGCTTTCTTGATTGTAGGCCGGTTGGTGATTCCTCTACTCTAGTGGTAGTGATTACTTTCTCGTTCCGGGCGCTCTAAGCACAATATTCTGGGGACGTAGCGCAGACCTCCGGTTCCGGCTTTGGTGTATTGTTCTACCGTTGCATTTGATTTGTCGGACGTCAGGTAGCTTCAGCAAGATTATCATTACTCAGTCGTTAGACTGCCACTAGTGCGAGTTACCATCTTGTGAAGTGAATGCAACTCTTGGCTGCCTATCTCACAGTTCGCTAAAGTGTTTGTTGCCGGACCTTCTCAGAGGTCGATTCCTGGAACACCGTCTGTGGCCCCTTGGTTCTTGTGAGACATGTGTGTTTTAAAAGGAGGTCTCATGGCCAGTAGTCCAGTGTAACGCTCTTTCAGTCCACGCCTTCTGCGGGTATAATCTGCCTCAGTACCGTTTGAGGCCTTGTCTTTTATTATTGTATTATTTATTACAATACCTTGTAATGCCTACATTAAAGGTTATATGTGTCTAGTTAATAGTTCTGGTCGCCTTCTGGAATAAATCTAGCAGTGTAGTGTTCAGTGGATGTTAAGGGTTGTGTTACAAAGTTTACCATCATCTTATTCCATCCCTTTTGCGATCAGTTGCATGTTTTTTAATTAACCTTTGCTATTGTATTTGCTGTTTTACAGCAGGTTTCTAAATTATTTATATTAATGCCGTTCCTGGCCTGTAAGGCCTTCAGCCGTGGTTGTGCTCATTTGCCTTAAAATTCTAATTTGGTATTTGTATTTTAGCAGTAAGCCTTAAAAACCTTATTTACTATCATTCCTGGCGGCTGATGCCTTCTGCTGTGTTTCTGGCGACTAGCCTTTAATATTCCAATACCTGTAATTTGTAAATTGCAGCGAGTTTTAAACAATTCTTAATTTATTGCCATTCCTGGCGTGCAAGGCCTTCTGCCCAGATTACAGTGGCTTGCTTTTAAAACATTATCTGCTGTATCTGTAATTAATGGTGATTTACTAAATTGTAACTCACTGAAAACACTATTATTAACACAGTTTTTTATTCCTTCATGAATAACGTGTGGTATTTTTATTTATTGTTGAGTCTGGAATTACTGGTTTAAAATAAATTGTGTGTGACTGTAAAAGGCAACCAATAGTAACCGATTACGGCCCGTCCACAATCGTAACCAAATCCTGACTTCCCTTGACTACCAGCTCACAATGGTAGTATAAGAATGTTATTTTTCCTCTTACCATCGCTTGGGATTGACCTCAACGACGGAGAATAACGGTGTTTAGCTGAAAGGCTCCTGGCTACAGTAGCTCAGTCCTCTCTCTTTAAAACGAGTTTGGGTTGAGTAACACGGAGGACTGCTGCGTCAGTCTGCAAACACTGCCGTTACCTAATCAGTCGTCTACGTGTTATCTAGACATATGTAACACAATAAAATAATCTACGGGCTCTTCATCTTACCAAAAGTACTAAACCATATGACATCTCGTACTATGATAGCGAACTAACGGCCTTAATCAATTTCATGGAGTTGATTCAATATGAACTTACTAAAAGAGCAAATTCTTAGCAAATAAAAACCTTTTATAAAACAAATGTCTCTGAATACGTCAAATTGTGGGATCGATTACTAAAACTTCCCTCGTAGAATTATGTATATCATTATTGGCACAATAAAATTCAGTAATAGCTGGTTTGAACGGTAAGATGAAAAAAAAATTTGGAAGTGGAACTCTTCAAATTATGCTGAGAAAACAAGACGTTTGAAAAACATTCATACAATTTCAGAAGATTATATCTTCCAGATGAATGAATTTGCATAATTGGGGTAAATTTTAACTTGCGCATCGAAAGCTGAAGTACATCGTGGCACCAGTTGGCGTTTAGCGGGTGGCCTGTACGCGGTCACTGACTCATTACCCAAATTTCATCTAATCGATTTGACGATAACTGAACAACAAAAGACGTTTTGCGATCTCCGTTTCAACATTCACAATACGCACACAAGAGTAGGGCGCGATTTTAGTGGAGGGCACGGCACTGCACTTTCTGCATCGTAAAGGGAGTGCTGATCTCGCATTGTAGTGTAGGCTTCTGAGGTCGTCTGAGGCCACAGAGTGTGATTTTTGTGGGAATTTGTGGAAGACCACACCTACACGGCTCTCCCTCCAACCAGCTGAGTCAGTAGATAACAACGGGCGCGCTCATAAGGGGAATGGGACATGTTTTCCAACCGAGTGCCTGTTTATCGAGCGCCAGAGGATGACAGCGAACATGTGAGAAATTGCTGTATTCGTTCTAGGAAGATATAGTGTTTAACTCGAATGACTCTTTTTGAAACACCCTGTAATTTGCTTCAAAGAAATCTTGTGCTAAGTGAAGTGCAACAACGCCACTCGTCATCATAGCCTGAAACATGACGATGTGAGCCAAGCGTAACTGCCAGGCACTTCACGTGGGCGCTACAGCTGAATATGCACACCTCAGGCACACGTCACGAATGATCGTCCCACCCACCTTGCATCTCTTGTATCACTGATGCAGAAGACATTACATGGTTGTCGGTATGATTACTGCACTCATCTTGATTATATTGAGAATTCCTGCCGCTTTCATGGGCTGCTTGGTTATCGACACGTCTATTGAAATATTTTTTTTTTTTTGAGAATTCTACGACACTTTTTATTTATCACAAGAATTATTCACATGAAATGTGTACCACTTGTAATCACCAGTACTTTGAAAATAATGGCACGAAACTGCAAAGAGTAAAACACACTCACACACTATATACATCTTTCTGCATGCAAAATCACCCTCAGACTAACCCCATCCCTTCGTATGAGGCCTTCTGGAGTCTCTGCTCTGAGAAATTATTCAGAGGCCAGATAGATCAGTGCTTCCTAATAATGACAGCCAAAGAAGATGAGAAAAAGTATTTTTTAGTTGTTTTATGTGGTCTTCCAGGTGCCCAGCGCGTGATCACGACGCCATATGGGATCACATAGTTGAGTTTATTCAATACTACACAACATAACAGTTTTCACATACTGCCTTATTTGCCTGGAATAACTATCTTGCAGTACCCATCAATACAGTTACAAATTTGGCAGATCAGAGAATAGGAACAGTTAACTAAAAACATAGGCCGATACCCGCTCTAGTCACAGTAATATGACCACCACCTATGTTCGATGTCAAGGTGCAATACCAGTGCACAAACGGCAAGTCTCAGCACTAGCAGTGAAGGGTATATAAAGAGTGTCGGAGGACGTGGAAAATAGTGCAGTCGTCGTCGTTATATGGAAAGAGAGCGACTTTTTCGGTCCAAGAGTTGAAGCATTTACGAATCGGGTAAGTCTGTAAACTGTTCGTGAGCCACCGTTCGCTGTGCGGCAAAATAGCGCTATCCAAAACTCTCGCTGAAGCAACTGCGGTGCATCACGAGGCATACGTGACAGGGCTGAAAGGCGGCTGCAGAGACGTGTAAGCAGTTGTTGAACAACTGACAGCCCAGACGAACCAAAAGCTGCCAACAATGTTTTGTCAGTGACTGTACAGCGAACATCATTGCAAGTCGACCTTCGCAGCAGGCGCCTGGTTCATGCACCGATGCTGATAGCTGTTCATCGTCGACGAAGGCTGGAATTTAGAGGCCAGTACCACAACTGGACATCTAAATGGTTCAAATGGCTCATGGGACTCAACTTCTGAGATCATTAGTCCCCTAGAACTTAAAACTAGTTAAACCTAACTAACCTAAGGACATCACATACATCCATGCCCGACGCAGGATTCGAACCAGCGACCGTAGCGGTCTCACGGTTCCAGGTTGCAGCGCCTAGAACTGCACTGACACTTCGGCCGGCAACTGGACATCTACTGAGTGGCGAAAGGTGGAATTTCCAGTTCAATAACATTTTATGCTCCCAGAATGAGATTTTCACTCTGCAGCGGAGTGTGCGCTGATATGAAACTTCCTGGCAGATTAAAACTGTGTGCCCGACCGAGACTCGAACTCGGGACCTTTGCCTTTCGCGGGCAAGTGCTCTACCAACTGAGCTACCGAAGCACGACTCACGTCCGGTACCCACAGCTTTACTTCTGCCAGTATCCGTCTCCTACCTTCCAAACTTTACAGAAGCTCTTCTGCGAAACTTGCAGAACTAGCACTCCTGAAAGAAAGGATACTGCGGAGACATGGCTTAGCCACAGCCTGGGGGATGTTTCCAGAATGAGATTTTCACTTTGCAGCGGAGTGTGCGCTGGTATGAAACTTCCTGGCAGATTAAAACTGTGTGCCTGACCGAGACTCGAACTCGGGACCTTTGCCTTTCGCGGGCAAGTGCTCTACCAACTGAGCTACCGAAGCACGACTCACGTCCGTTACCCACAGCTTTACTTCTTTCTTTCAGGAGTGCTAGCTCTGCAAGTTTCGCAGAAGAGCTTCTGTAAAGTTTGGAAGGTAGGAGACGGATACTGGCATATCCTTTCTTTCAGGAGTGCTAGTTCTGCAAGTTTCGCAGAAGAGCTTCTGTAAAGTTTGGAAGGTAGGAGACGGATACTGGCAGAAGTAAAGCTGTGGGTACCGGACGTGAGTCGTGCTTCGGTAGCTCAGTTGGTAGAGCACTTGCCCGCGAAAGGCAAAGGTCCCGAGTTCGAGTCTCGGTCGGGCACACAGTTTTAATCTGCCAGGAAGTTTCACATTTTATGCTCCATCGGACACGTCTGAAAGCAAACATCCTGCAACAATCGATGGAAATGTCCAAGCCGGAGAAGGGAACGTTGTGACCTGGGGAGTGTTTTCGTGGCATTCCCAGGACGATCTCATCATTATGCAACAAACAATGGGTCAAGACAAGCACGCATCTATCATTCGGGACTAGTTTATTTTTCCCGCGGGACGATGATATCTACCAGCAGGACAATCCAACGTGTCACGAAGCTCATAGTGTACGTGCGTGACTCGAAAAACAACAGGATTAGTCTAAGTAACCCACGGGTCACCAAACTCTCCAGATTTAAACCCAATTGACAATTTGTGGGACCACGTCTATCGGGCTGTTCGCGCCATGGCTCCTCGACCGAGATGTCCAGCGCAGCTGGCCACGCCTCGAATAGGAATGGCTCTACGTCACTATCGGTACGATCCAGATCCTGACTCTCTTCCTACATGTCTCGCAGCTGTGAGAAAGGTGGTTACGCAAACTTTTGGCAGATGGTCACATTAATGACTGGACAGTGTACAGTCTCTACCAACCCATATTTATAGTCGATGTTCGGAACAGCAACAGTATCCTATGGAGAGGTGTGTGAAGGCAAATGACACTGTGCTCAGTGGCCTTCAGAGGCGTCACTGTGCAGCAGGAGAGAAGCGCTGGTCGCTGCCTGCACCACGGCCAGCGCGGCGCCCTGCTGTGCTCGTCAGGCTGTGAAGGGCGCCAGCCACACTTGCCATCCACCAGCCTGCACATCGTATCCTCCGTATCGAGGCCACCACCAAGCAGTGCCAGCCCTCAGAGACAATTAAAATGGCGTTAGAGCTGCAGTCGACTCTTACCTGACTCTTCAAGTACTTTCACCGGTCCTTAATCCCCTTCCTTGGCTTTACGTTCGTCTTTTCTCCTTCACCTATAATGTTGGCTATTCCTGTTGTAGCCTCCAGTTCCATTACTAGTTTGGTGCACCTCTCCATGCTAGTGTAGCCTAGGCAAGCCTTCTCTTCATGTCTGGATACCTGTCGCTTTCAACTCTACTTAACGTTGTCATGTATTTGGTTCCCTTTCTCTAAAATGTTTAAATCCTACGCTCCACTCCACCAGTACATCGACGTCCCTTGATGCTTCAGAATGAGCCTTATCAATCGATGCCTTCATATTGGTAAAGTTGTGCCATAAATTTTTCTCCGACAACTTGTTCAGTACGCGCTCATTAGTAACTCTACCCATCAAATTTCCAGCCGTCTCTTGGACCACTACATTTCAATAGCTTCTATTATCTTCTTAACTTAACTGTTTATCGTTCACCTCTCACTTTCGTACAAGGCTACACTCCATACAAAAACCTTCAGGCAATACTTCCTGACATTCAAATTTACTTTCGAAGTTATAAAATTTTTCTTTTTAAGAAATAATTTTCTTCCCATTGCTAGTCTGCTTTTTATATTCTCTCTACTCTGGACATCGTCACTTGTATTTTGCCCAAATAGTCATACACATCTACCACTTATAGCGTCTCACTTTCTAATATAAGTTCCTCAGCATCACCTGATTTAATTCGCAGCATTCAATTACCCTCGTTTTACTTTTCATGATTTTCATCTTATAAACTCTTTTCAATACAATGTCCATTCCGTTCATGTGGTATTTCACGTTCTTTGTCGTCTCTGACACTATCAGAACGTCATCAGCCGATCTCAGTGTTCAAATTTTTTGTTCCTGAATTTTTATTCACGTTCCAAATCTCTCCTTGGTTTATTTTATTTCTTTATGAGGCTACACATCAAATACTACTGCTTCCCTTACATATTCTTTGACTCTTACTACTTCAGTGTCGTATCTGTCCACGTTACAGGTGAACTATCGGTTCGTTTATTTTATCCTCCGACCTTTAGAATTTTAAAGGGAATATGCTTCCTCTAAACCCCCCATGAACCATGGACCTTGCCGTTGGTGGGGAGGCTTGCGTGCCTCAGCGATACAGATGGCCGTACCGTAGGTGCAACCACAACGGAGGGGTATCTGTTGAGAGGCCAGACAAACGTGTGGTTCCTGAAGAGGGGCAGCAGCCTTTTCAGAAGTTGCAGGGGCAACAGTCTGGATGATTGACTGATCTGGCCTTGCAACATTAACCAAAACGGCCTTGCTGTGCTGGTACTGCGAACGGCTGAAAGCAAGGGGAAACTACAGCCGTAATTTTTCCCGAGAACATGCAGCTTTACTGTATGATTAAATGATGATGGCATACTCTTGGGTAAAATATTCCGGAGGTAAAATAGTCCCCCATTCGGATCTCCGGACCGGGACTACTCAAGAGGAAGTCGTTATCAGGAGAAAGAAAACTGGCGTTCTACGGATCGGAGCGTGGAATGTCAGATCCCTTAATCGGGCAGGTAGGTTAGAAAATTTAAAAAGGGAAATGGATAGGTTAAAGTTAGATATAGTGGGAATTAGTGAAGTTCGGTGTCAGGAGGAACAAGACTTCTGGTCAGGTGACTACAGGCTTATAAACACAAAATCAAATAGGGGTAATGCAGGAGTAGGTTTAATAATGAATAGGAAAATAGGAATGCGGGTAAGCTACTACAAACAGCATAGTGAACGCATTATTGTGGCCAAGATAGATACGAAGCCCACACCTACTACAGTAGTACACGTTTATATGCCAACTAGCTCTGCAGATGATGAAGAAATTGAAGAAATGTACGATGAAATAAAAGAAATTATTCAGATAGTGAAGGGAGACGAAAATTTAATAGTAATGGGTGACTGGAATTCGAGTGCAGGAAAAGGGAGAGAAGGAAACATAGTAGGTGAATATGGATTGGGGCTAAGAAATGAAAGAGGAACCCGCCTGGTAGAATTTTGCACAGAGCACAACTTAATGATAGCTAATACTTGGTTTAAGAATCATGAAAGAAGGTTGTATACATGGAAGAACCCTGGAGATACTAAAAGGTATCAGATTAAAACTGAAGAAACTGCAAAAATGTGGGAAATTAAGGAGATGGGACCTGGATAAACTGAAAGAACCAGAGGTTGTACAGAGTTTCAGAGAGAGCATAAGGGAACAATTGACAGGAATAGGGGAAAGAAATACAGTAGAAGAAGAATGGGTAGCTCTGAGGGATGTAGTAGTGAACGCAGCAGAGGATAAAGTAGGTACAAAGACGAGGGCTGCTAGAAATCCTTGGGTAACAGAAGAAATATTAAATTTAATTGATGAAAGGAGAAAATATAAAAATGCAGTAAATGAAGCAGGCAAAAAGGAATACAAACGTCTCAAAAATGAGATCGACGGGAAGTGCAAAATGGCTAAACAGGGATGGCTAGAGGACAAATGTAAGGATGTAGAAGCTTATCTCACTAGGGGTAAGATAGATACTGCCTACAGGAAAATTAAAGAGACCTTTGGAGAGAAGAGAACCACGTGTATGAATATCAAGAGCTGAGATGGCAGCCCAGTTCTAAGCAAAGAAGGGAAGGCAGAAAGGTGAAAGGAGTATATAGAAGGTTTATACAAGGGCGATGTACTTGAGGACAATATTATGGAAATAGAAGAGGATGTAGATGAAGATGAAATGGGAGATACGATACTGCGTGAAGAGTTTGACAGAGCACTGAAAGACCTGAGTCGAAACAAGGCCCCCGGAGTAGACAACATTCCATTAGAACTACTGACGGCCTTGGGAGAGCCAGTCATGACAAAACTCTACCAGCTGGTGAGCAAGATGTATGAGACAGGCGAAATACCCTCAGACTTCAAGAAGAATATAATAATTCCAATCCCAAAGAAAGCAGGTGCTGACAGATGTGAAAATTACCGAACTTTCAGTTTAATAAGCCACGGCTGCAAAATACTAACGCGAATTCTTTACAGACGAATGGAAAAACTGGTAGATGCAGACCTCGGGGAGGATCAGTTTGGATTCCGTCGAAATGTTGGAACACGTGAGGCAATACTGACCTTACGACTTATCTTAGAAGAAAGATTAAGAAAAGGCAAACCTACGTTTCTAGCATTTGTAGACTTAGAGAAAGCTTTTGACAATGTTGACTGGAATACTCTTTTTCAAATTCTAAAGGTGGCAGGGGTAAAATACAGAGAGTGAAAGGCTATTTATAATTTGTACAGAAACCAGATGGCAGTAATAAGAGTAGAGGGGCATGAAAGGGAAGCAGTGGTTGGGAAAGGAGTGAGACAGAGTTGTAGCCTCTCCCCGATGTTATTCAATCTGTATATTGAGCAAGCAGTAAAGGAAACAAAAGAAAAATTTGGAGTAGGTATTAAAATTCATGGAGACGAAGTAAAAACTTTGAGGTTCGCCGATGACATTGTAATTCTGTCAGAGACGGCAAAGGACTTGGAAGAGCAGTTGAACGGAATGGACAGTGTCTTGAAAGGAGGATATAAGATGAACATTAACAAAAGCAAAACGAGGATAATGGAATGTAGTCAAATTAAATCGGGTGCTGCTGAGGGAATTAGATTAGGAAATGAGACACTTAAAGTAGTAAAGGAGTTTTGCTATTTAGGAAGTAAAATAACTGATGATGGTCGAATTAGAGAGGATATAAAATGTAGACTGGTAATGGCAAGGAAAGCGTTTCTGAAGAAGAGAAATTTCTTAACATCGAATATAGATTTATGTATCAGGAAGTCGTTTCTGAAAGTATTTGTTTGGAGTGTAGCCATGTATGGAAGTGAAACATGGACGATAACTAGTTTGGACAAGAAGAGATTAGAAGCTTTCGAAATGTGGTGCTACAGAAGAATACTGAAGATAAGGTGGATAGATCACGTAACTAATGAGGAAGTATTGAATAGGATTGGGGAGAAGTTTGTGGCACAACTTGACTAGAAGAAGGGATCGGTTGGTAGGACATGTTTTGAGGCATCAAGGGATCACAAATGTAGCATTGGAGGGCAGAGTGGAGGGTAAAAATCGTAGAGGGAGACCGAGAGATGAGTACACTAATTAGATTCAGAAGGATGTAGGTTGCAGTAGGTACTGGGAGATGAAGCAGCTTGCACAGGATAGAGTAGCATGGAGAGCTGCATCAAACCAGTCTCAGGACTGAAGACAACAACAACAACAAATTTATAACTGTGAAAAACATTCAAAAACAAGATCGCCCGGAATATATTTTTCATTCAACACAACCTGTTTCAGGAGACTACACTGTGATCTTCATGTTTTAAACATTTTTTGTGGTAAAACATATTCATTTTTTGCTGACCTCAGGCACAAGATGTCAAGTGACTAAAACTCAATACTTTATAAATATTTGCCATTACTAAAATGTTTCAAAGCACAGATCTTGTCCAAAAGGCCATGTCCATATAAATATGTCTATCTAAGTGGCCTTTTGGACAATGAGTGTTTTGAGATATTTTAGCAATGACAAACATATACAGTGTGCTGAGTTTTAGTCTCTTTATATCTTGTGCGTGAAGTCAGCGTAAAATGAACATGTTTCGCTACCAAATAATGTTTAAGCCCTCAAGATGATAGTTAAGACTGTTGAAACCGATTTTCTTGAATGAGAAATATATTTCCTACTATCTTGGTTTTTGAATGGTCTTTAACAATTAAAACAGGTCGCCATTCAATACTCTCATAATGATAAACTTAAGTTAAATCCATAAACGCTTTAGGCGTAGGTTTACCTTTCTTCTCTAAATCCTCTAAGATAATTTGTAGGCTCTTTATTGCCTCGTGTATTGCTATGTTTCTCCAGTACGATCGCTGATATTCCTCGAGGTCGATTCTTCCGCAAGTAATCTGTGTCAGTCAACAACCATGACTTATTGAACAGGGGTAGCCTAAATTCACTGAAATTATGAAGGAAGTAGTGGTAAAACACAGGGAGCAAAAACGTATCTAAAAGATTATACGAAACCAGAATGCAAATATAAGAGGCGAGGGTCATTAAAGGGAGGCAATAATTGACACTGGAGTGAAACAGCCAACTAGTCTATATCCGATGTATTTAAGTTTGCTTACAAAGCAAGCAGTAAGGCAAAACAAACAGAAATTTGGAAAGGGAATTAAAGTTCAGGGAGAAAAAGGCATTAAGCTTTACCAAGGCACTCGTACCGTAATTCACTCAGAGACGACAAAGGATTTGTATGATCGAAATACACTCCTGGAAAATGAAATAAGAACACCGTGAATTCATTGTCCCAGGAAGGGGAAACTTTATTGACACATTCCTGGGGTCAGATACATCACATGATCACACTGACAGAACCACAGGCACATAGACACAGGCAACAGAGCATGCACAATGTCGGCACTAGTACAGTGTATATCCACCTTTCGCAGCAATGCAGGCTGCTATTCTCCCATGGAGACGATCGTAGAGATGCTGGATGTAGTCCTGTGGAACGGCTTGCCATGCCATTTCCACCTGGCGCCTCAGTTGGACCAGCGTTCGTGCTGGACGTGTAGACCGCGTGAGACGACGCTTCATCCAGTCCCAAACATGCTCAATGAGGGACAGATCCGGAGATCTTGCTGGCCAGGGTAGTTGACTTACACCTTCTAGAGCAATTTGGGTGGTACGGGATACATGCGGACGTGCATTGTCCTGTTGGAACAGCAAGTTCCCTTGCCGGTCTAGGAATGGTAGAACGATGGGTTCGATGACGGTTTGGATGTACCGTGCATTATTCAGTGTCCCCTCGACGATCACCAGAGGTGTACGGCCAGTGTAGGAGATCGCTCCCCACACCATGATGCCGGGTGTTGGCCCTGTGTGCCTCGGTCGTATGCAGTCCTGATTGTGGCGCTCACCTGCACGGCGCCAAACACGCATACGACCATCATTGGCACCAAGGCAGAAGCGACTCTTATCGCTGAAGACGACACGTCTCCATTCGTCCCTCCATTCACGCCTGTCGCGACACCACTGGAGGGGGGCTGCACGATGTTGGGGCGTGAGCGGAAGACGGCCTAACGGTGTGCGGGACCGTAGCCCAGCTTCATGGAGACGGTTGCGAATGGTCCTCGCCGATACCCCAGGAGCAAGTGTCCCTAATTTGCTGGGAAGTGGCGGTGCGGTCCCCTACGGCACTGCGTAGGATCCTACGGTCTTGGCGTGCATCCGTGCGTCGCTGCGGTCCGGTCCCAGGTCGACGGGCACGTGCACCTTCCGCCGACCACTGGCGACAACATCGATGTACTGTGGAGACCTCACGCCCCACGTGTTGAGCAATTCGGCGGTACGTCCACCCGGCCTCCCGCATGCCCACTACACGCCCTCGCTCAAAGTCCGTCAAGTGCACATACGGTTCACGTCCACGCTATCGCGGCATGCTACCAGTGTTAAAGACTGCGATGGAGCTCCGTATGCCACGGCAAACTGGCTGACACTGACGGCGGCGGTGCACAAATGCTGCGCAGCTAGCGCCATTCGACGGCCAACACCGCGGTTCCTGGTGTGTCCGCTGTGCCGTGCGTGTGATCATTGCTTGTACAGCTTGTGGGTCTGACACATCGGTGTCAATGTGTTCTTTTTTCCATTTCCAGAAGTGTAGATAGTGTATTGAAAAGTGGTTATACGATGGACGTCAAATAAACGGAAACAACGTTATTGGAGTGCAGTCGAATTGCATCGCTGAGACTGAGAGAATTAGTTTAGGAAATGAGACACTGAAAGTAGTAGACGAGTATTAATTTTTGGAGTGAAAGAAAATGAGGCCATTAACGTCAGCGACCACTTTGTTATCCAATTATATACTGTAAGTGCGAGTTGCAACAATATTCTGTCACGTCTGCAATGTCTGCTGACACCATACGATGCTCTATAGCACAGAAGGCTATTTTATGTAAGTCATACATTCCCCTTATGGAATTAGCACTTCATGGCCGTGACGTTGGTTCTATTTCGTCTGCAGCTCGTCCTTTTCAATCTCTGCCTTTTTGCCTCTGTCAATAACCAATACTGACACGATATTTCTGCGTAATTTCGGGCGTTAATTTTACACTTTCCCCTTGTGCTTGTTCTGAGAACAAGAGCAGTCGTGTCACGATTAGCTAAGGCACTCCGACTTCATCTGAATTCCTAACTGAAATATACGTCTCGTTCAGGCGAATCTCAAACTGCATCCTTTAACAACGGCATTTGCTCCACCATTGCAGTAGTGAGCCGTCTTCAGTAAAATGGACGGCGAGCCTAATATAATATAGTTTCTTTTCATTTTTAAAACCAGGAGCCCTTTGGTTATAACGCCAGGGTTTTATCACTGCCACCAATTTTCTTGTTTGTAACAGCACGTTCTTTTACTTTTTGTGGAGCACAGTACCTAGGTGCACCCGGACCACAGGCGTTTCGCCTGCAGCAATCTCGGAAAGTCTTTAATGAGACGCCGGTATACGGGCAGCAGCCATACAGAATTAACAAGCCGCGGAAGTAAGCTAACGGTGGCACCTAATTAAGTACACTGTTGC
Organism: Schistocerca gregaria; assembly: GCF_023897955.1. Taxonomy (NCBI): domain Eukaryota; kingdom Metazoa; phylum Arthropoda; class Insecta; order Orthoptera; family Acrididae; genus Schistocerca; species Schistocerca gregaria. Next base: position 602,986,521 of record NC_064921.1, on the reverse strand, counting down.
CGCGGCGATCCGCCTCGCTGAGGGGCTGCGAGGCCTTGCACCTGCTGTGCGGTGCACGCAGCCAGCGTACTCCTGCCTTATTCTGTGCTGTTGCTGAAAAGTAATCGACCAAAGGTAAGAATTTCTATGACTTTTTAGTTGTACTGACACACAATTTGTTTCCTATAGAATCTGGACCATACTGGATGATTTGCCTACTCCTACCGATGTCGTTTTATGTAACCCGCGATGTTATATGTGGCCTTCAAAACCACACACGAGTTTTGCATATTCTCTCGCTCGCTACGACAAAACTGTTAGTCTTACTGAAAAAATGAACAGGTCTTGTTTGTAGGAAGTTTAATGCCAGTAAATTTTGTTCGGTAACTTCCTTCTACTACTACACAAAAATCTGTGACTGAACGAATTACTTCCCACACAAGACCTTTTTTGTCTTCGACTGGACTTATTACGCCACCGGCTTATTCGAGCAACCACCAATTGTAAAATTTATCTAACAGTTTTGAAAATTTTAACAGCATAAAATAACCAGTTACATCTTTGAATTCGTCAGGCCTTCTGACTACGAAACTACTGTCATTGTAAAGGTTAATTTTGGATCGAACTGTCATCGTAAATAGTTTTTGCAAAATTAACAATACTAACGAAATAGCCGACTGTGCTGGTGGCGTAATAACCGAGTCAGTAAAGACCACAAAAGGTCGAATACTGGGAAGAGCTCGTGCAGCAGTAAGTTTTTGTAGATTTGTAGGAAATCTGACTGGTGAAGCACGAGTGTTGCGGGTGGAGGTGCGTTTGAAGGTCTCTTTTGATCATTTTTCATGAATAACTCGATAACGATGTCCTGCTGCAGAAATTATCACAGTGCAAAATTTAACTACGTCTTGTTGTATTTTTTTTTTTTTTTTTTTTTTGGAGAACTTATAGATAACATTGCGGGTGGCATAAAACAACATCGGTAGGGTCACTGAATCACCCTCTACAACATATTGTATCTTATACCATATGTGTAGGGCAATTGCTTTTTGTCACGTTTAGTCATTTCTTCATAGTTTTGGTACCTTACTCCCTTCATCAGCTCTTCTGTAACCTTCTTTGTTGGTTTCCGCTTCCCTCCTTCTTGCTCCAGAATTATGTCCTCAAAATTATTATTATGTTTCAGAAGTTTTATTTCTCTGCCTTTGCCTGAGGGTTTTTTGTTCTCATTTTTCCTATAATACGTTCATTGATTTACATTCTGTCCACTTGGTCGTCCTCCATTAGCAAATCTCCACAGTTTCCTAATGTATTTTATATCTTTTAAGAAGCTTCAAGTTTGACAGCCATGGAATGACTAATTTCAAATGACAAAAGCTTTCATTTCCTTGATGATTAGCGCATTGTCTACTGAAATATATTTGTTATCCTTAAGGGTAAGCTCGTATTATCCAAGTAGGAATCAATGTTACTCTTCACAAAAAGAGAACATTTAAAGTTATAATTTTCTGGTTGCTCAACAAGGAAGTGTATGTCCAGTCAAGAGAACGTGTTGCACAACCACTTGAATTATCACAATATTTAAGATGCTGGTCGAAGGATACGATTCATAGACATGGAGTTATAAAAATTCATTATCTCGGAAAACACAATATCAGTTATTTAACATTTATACGTCGTGTTGTAGAAGCGTGAGAAGTGATAATTTTGTGTGATATTTCACAAAAAAAATTGTAAATTTGTGGTAAGACCTTATGGTACCAAACTGCTTAGGTGATCGGTCCCTAAGTTTACACATTACTTAATCGAACTTAAACTAACTTACGCTGTGGACAACACACACACACACACACACACACACACACACACACACACACACACACACATGCCCGAGGGAGGATTCGAACCTCGGACGGGGGGAGCCGCACGGACCGTGTCAAGACGCATGAGACCGAGCGGCTACCCCGCGTGGCGCGATATTTCACTACGTCTAAGCAGTAGCCATTACTAGTAGAGAAAATTCCTTATAAGAACTAAAAGAAAAAAATGCGAATGTAAGAAACATCAGAGTGAGGAAAACGACAAAAGACGTCATTAAGCTGAAGAAACGGTAAAAAGAACAGAAGGAAAAGCAAAGTGGGGGATTCACAGAGACTGAGACAGTGAATTCACACCAAAGGACCACGTGAATATTCATAAAGTCACCGGATAAAAAATTAGTCACACTAGTGCACTCGCATAGATGAATAGTTCGGCCTTTTCAGATGGAGCAGTGATCGAGTCGCTTGCTAAACCGCACGCGCACTGCCGCTGCATAAGCATAAGGCAACAGCGATCAGTGAGACCCACGTTTAAAGCGCATATTGTAAGTAAACAGGGGTAAATGTAAGGACGTGGCAAGTGGGCAAAAAGGGGCCATCGTGTTTGGCCGCGCTCATGGCTATACGGCGTGTGAAGTTACGGGCTATGCTGGTGTTTCGCGACGGTTTGTTCAAGGTGTCTACAACCAAGCAGTGGTGTAACACGCGTGGCCACGAAAAAAGTCATCAGAGTTGTGGTCGGGAAATGATCATGCCTGAAGGGGCTGGAGACAAGTTTCACGGCTTCTGGTTCCTAATCGCATAAAAACCCGGCAGGAGTTGCTGCAGACAGCGAATGAATGTCCATTAGTACCAGCCTGTTAGCGAGAGAACATTGCGACGGGAGCAGCATGCAACGGCCATTTGGAGTTGGCCAACTTGCAGGAGGAACGTAAAGGCGAAACGAGCAAAGTTGATACGGCTGGAAGAATATGTGACTGGTTTTCTAAACACTCCCCCATCCTATTACATCTCGATTTTCGTGCAAAATCAGCTCACTTGAATGTCATGGAAAATCTGTGGAATGTGTTGGAGCAGCAGACAAATCGCCGCCATAGGCATCCTCTCCGCAATTTGATGGAATTGCGTGACCAAACTCTCAGCGATTGGCTTAACGTGAATGCGACGTACCTCCCTCACCTAGCATAGGCGGTATCAAGTCGACGGGTGGAATTACACTGTATTAAATTATGCTTGTAATGATTTCTCTAGGGGTTACTAATTTTTTTATGAGCATAGAGTCTTGCGGCTACCTGTGCATGTACGAAAAAGTGTTGGAGAATCTTGTCTTTACAAAAATAAAAGTACGTAAGACAGTGTTCCGGTAGTGCATTATCTCCGTTCCGAGGAGTTAGTTGTACGCCGGCCGGAGTGGCCGAGCGGTTCCAGGCGCTACAGTCTGGAGCCGCGCGACCGCGACGGTCGCAGGTTCGAATCCTGCCTCGGGAAAGGATGTGTGTGATGGCCTTAGGTTCGTTAGGTTTAACTAGTTCTAAGTTCTAGGGGACTGATGACCTCAGAAGTTAAGTCCCATAGTGCTCAGAGCCATTTGAACCATTTTTTTCCAATTTTACTTACTGCACATGCGAAGATTACAACAACTATTAGGAGGCATAATGCAGGGAAGTAAGAAGCGGTATGTCCAGGAGATCGTCGTTTCGGCGAGCGGTGTTGCGGGCTCTTTTTTTAAGAGGGGGCCGTGAGAAGTGTTGTGCGGCCGGCCAGACGCCCCCGCTCCCGCTGCCGCCCCCACCTGCCGCTGACTCAGCGGCGCTCTGCGCTCGCGGCTTGCCCCGACACCTCCTTTTCGGCGGTCGTCGACCCCGCTGCTAAGTAGCCCCCGGCCTTCCGCAAGGAATTTCGTTTCGAGCGGTGCTCTTTCTTCTCGCCGCATCCTATTCCTTTTTCTTTCACCTCAGGATGATGTCAGAGTTAGCTCGCAACCGGCCACAACTACAGAACTTCCTCACTAAATGTACAACGTTGAGACGAGTCTTTCGATAGAGCAAGATAAGCGTGTGATTGAATTGTAAAAACGTCTCTTGCAACGTTCTACGGGAAATAAAAGCTAAATAAACAAGATTATGTATTTAATTCCCATTCAAAAATGCTCCTTTTCATATGTCTGTAAGACTGATCACAAATTCTCTGTATGAACGTGTATTCTCGCACTACATTGAGACTCTTTCTCGTTGTGGAGTGAATAATTACCTTTCCCAAGTTCTTGTTAATGTATTTACAACGTATTTTTGAAGCAAATGTCGTAATTGTAGCTCCATCTTTTGCTAAGCACCAAATTTAACAACATCTGTCAATGTTGCGTTGTTATGACAGTTGGATCGTATTGAGAGTAAAAATAAGTGGGTCTATTCTGTGTGCCGCCACTCAACGTAAATTTAGTTAGAAACAGAAAGGTCGGCAAGTATAGAAAAAACGGAAACTAAATAATTTTTTCGCACTATCATGGTGTTGATGTAGTACAGTATCGATTGACTGCGCTATTTTTACCTTACTTAAAAAGATGAATATTGAAATGAATTTCTTTTCAACTTCTGTATGATATTTTGTTTACTGATAACGTTTTATTTCAACAACGAAATTGTACCCCAGTTGTTATAAATAAAACGAAGCCTATCGTTTCCTTTACGTGAAGCGTCTACAAACGACGAAATGGAGAGCTTCAAAAGTACCGCGTGTGTGTGTGTGTGAGCCAGTTTTTTGTTTTTTGTACCCATATTCTTTTACACAATGCAACGCAAATTTCTTCTACGAAATAAAAGATGTTTTCAAGGAGAAACTCTTTCAGTGTGTTTCCAAATTTTAATACGCTGTCACTCAGTCGTTTTATATCACTGGATAAGTAATCAAAATTTTTGGTGGCAGCATTGTGGGCCCCTTTTTGCGCTAAAGACAATCTTAATATGGAGTAGTGAATGCCATTTTTTCTTCTAGTATCGTAGTTATGTGCAACATTACTTCTTGTATACTCCAGTGGACGAAGCCTGTTAAAAAAAGAGCTCTAAAATGCATACGTTAAGAGATATGAGAACTTCTTCATCTTTGCTACTGTCAAACAAATATCTTGTACTGCAAGCTCTTTGCTTTCTATGTTTTTAGACGTGCTAGTAAAGAGCAAAATAAGGAAAAAATTGCAGTAAACATGGGATCTAAAACGCATACATAAAGAGCTACGAAGATTCGTTCATCTTCGCTACTGTGACAGACATCTCTTACGCTGAGCAAGTGCTCATAGCTCTTAAGATATACATTTTCGAGTTGGTATTTGTATATATATATATATATATATATATATATATATATATATATATATATATATATATATATATATATAGATTTATTTTACAGTCCGTGTTAACCGCATCCAAAAAGAAAAATGGAAAGGAAAGAGCTTGCGGTAGAAGAGATTTGTTTCAGAGTATCGCAGATGAAAAGATGCTCATAGCTCTTAACGTGTGCATTATAATAGCCCATGTTTAACAGACTACTTCCTTCGAATGATCATTCCTGTCATGTTCTTGAATATTAATCAGTCATCACGGGGTACTCTGATGTAAATTCACTAATTTGTATCTCCCCAATTCTCCAGCAATTCTAAGTGCAAACGTGTTTGAACTGAGTTGCTTTATGAGTTCCAAGGCATCTTTTTCTACCCTAGTTACTGTATTATATCTATCATTGGTGTTTTATCTCTAGATAGGTGGAACTGGATATGTTGCTTTTTTTTAAAAATTGAAAGTAAGACCATTCAGAGGAAACCACTCAATAATACTTTTATGATCACTGTTTTCCATTTTTCATGTTGCTGTATTGAAGTTTGGATCGATCACAATACTAGTGTAATTTTCTGAAATAACTAACTCTGCTTGTTGTGTATCATACGGCGGGGAGAGACTTTTTAACCCAAGCACTTCTCTCCTTGTATTATATACTTGCATTAATCTGCTCTTTCTCTCCTCAAGATTGTGCTAATAAACACTCTCTGATCAAAAGTGCCCGGAGACCCCTGTGGAATGCGGAATTTACTGCTAGATGCCACTAGAGGCGTACCGGCCAGTGTAAAAGGAAGCGGCGAGCATTCTGTTGTGGGTAGGGAGGGCGTAAAAGTAGGTTGCGGTCGGCTAGGAGAGCCCAGTGAATTTGAACGTAGATTAGTCATTAGATGACACGTGAGTAACAGATCCATAAGGGACATTTCACACCTTGTAAATCTGCTCAAGTCGACTGCAGATAATGTGACAGTGTCCGACCCCGGTAGCTGAGTGGTCAGCGCGACAGAATGTCAATCCTAAGGGCGCGGGTTCGATTCCCGGCTGGGACGGAGGTTTTCTCCCCTCAGGGACTGGGTGTTGTCCCAATCATCATCATTTCATCCCCAGCGAAGCGCAAGTCGCCTAAGTGGCGTCATATCGAAAGACTTGCTCCCGGCGAGCGGTCTGCCGGACGGGAGGCCCTCGTCACATGACATTTTAATGTGACTGTGCAGTGGAAACGCGAAGGAAAAACCAGAGTTAAACCAATACCAGACGGACCTCGTGTAGTGACGGACCGGGACCGACCGTCTAGGGTGGTTGTAAAATGTCGCATGAAATCAGCAGAAGGAATCAATCGCGAGTTCCAAAGAGCTACCAGCTATTCAGCCAGCACAGAAAACGTGCATAAGGAGATGAAAACAGCATAGCACAACGGTCGAGCAGCTCCCCGTGAGGCACACACCTCTGTAGTGAGTGATAGGCGACGTTTGAGGTGGCGTGGAGGGCGACGCCAGTGGGCAGTGGATGAATGGAGTGATTTGGAGCGACGAGTCACGCTACGCCCTGTGGCAATCTGACGGAAGGATTTCAGTTTGGCGAATGGTTGGATAACGCTACCTGCCACCATGTGTAGTGCCAACAGTACATTACGGAGAAGATGGTACGGAGGTGTTTTTCGTGGTTGTGATTTGGTTGTCTTATCGAGCGCAGGGTACAGGAAGCCGCTGAATTCGGAAGTATATGAACACATTTTGCAGCACTGTGTACAGTATAAAGTAGATGAACAGTTCGGAAACGATGTTGTTTCTATTCTTGAAATAGACTGGCCTGTCCAAAGCTCCTGTCCAAAGTCCAATTGAACATCTTTCGGATGAGTTAGAACGTCGATTTCGCTAAGGGCCCCACCGTCCCACATTCTCTGATTTCGCTTCTTGAGGAAGAATGGGTTGCCATTCGTCCACACACATTCAAAAACTTCATTTAAAGTCTCTCACATTAATGTCCATTAAAAGCTGTCCGGATACTTTTGATCAGATATTGTATACACTCTTTCTGCACTACAGACACCACGGTAACAGATAAACGCCAAGGTCTGTCACCACCGAAGTATCAACTTTTTAGGTGCTGTGTCTGCAGCAAAATACGAGTAAAACATCCATACTATAAGCTGTAGGCAAAACGCAAAGAACTTTGTTGGTTCACGTCATGTTCCTCTTCAGTTCCTTCTTACGCAAACGACGTTTCGAAGCCTCTGATGGGATCTTACGGTATTTCCACTGCGATAGACGAGTGTCGTATTCGCCTATAAAAGGGAGTTTTGCCGCGCTTATTCTGAAGAAGTGGCACATTGGGTGAAATTATTCCTGCAACTATTGGTGGGCCATCATCATTGGATAGAAAACGAAATAGGTAGAGCAGGAGACGGGGAATGTGTGAAAATATTATTGTGTTGCCGAAAATGTGGGTTTCTGTCGTTATTTGTGTGTCTCGCTCACCGTCGCAGTGTATTTAGTTGCTTAATGGCGGGATGCTACGAAACGAAGCCTATAGCCGCATTCTCTATTATAATTCAAACTTAGAAATCTACAATCTTCTCGGAATATCTTTCTATAGATTTTTTTACCTTAGCTATCACTTGTACGTCACTGAAAAATATTATGCCCTATCACAGATTACAATATTTATAAATACCTGATGTTGTCGGCTGAATAGTAACCAATTAATTCAGTGTAATGAAAGCTTCCGAAATGAAGCTTTTATTGAGTTTATCACGTATATGTGCACTGGATTACTAGACTATCAGTCATCCTTTTGAAATTTTATTGGCACTTCTAGATTTCAGCTACAAACTAGTCATTCTCAATGAACTATCATTTTTGATCAATGAATGTAATGCTTGTTGGTCGGGCTGCATCCACAGTTCAATAATTCCTTCTTGTCTTATTTCATACTGGCTGCAGGGTCAAAATTGTGTCCGAAAGAAGGGACATCACATAGTGTATATAATTACGGTCATAGCAGCCAGTGATCTCTTCAGTACAGATACGGGATAAGCTCGAACTCTTATGGGAATCAGGGAGATGCTGTGAGTAATGAGGCTGATGATCAGGATCGCTACATTTGCAGTGAGTGGTATGAGTTGAGATTTTGGGTGTGACGAGAAGCGTGATAGTGTAGTCCGTGCGCTAGTGATAACCACTGTATCCGGATGGCGTAGTCGTCAGCGCATCTGCCCAGTAAACAGGAGACCAGGGTTCGAATCCCGGTCTAGCACAAATTTTCAACTTGCCCCTACACATAAGTCAATGCCCACTGGTAGCTAATGTCTTTAATTTCTTTGTGTCCTAAAAACGAAATCGTCGTTGCGTTGCTCAAAGCCGAGAAACAAGGCAACTCTTCAGAGTATCCACTGCAACAAGTACAGTTTCAGCGTTTCTTTCGTAGCAGTGTGGTCCGTGACGGAGGAAGTTTGCAGTGTTGCCTACTAAGGTTCCAAGGGGCTCTCGCTGAGAGGCTGTTACGGCCAGGGGTAGGTAGGTGGTCGGCGAAGCGGCGAGCGCAGCCTGCAGCCTACAGCCTGCAGCCGCTAATTGCCTCGCCGTGGCCGTGGCCGCCGCCGCAGTGGCTGTCCGACGCTGCGCCGACTCCTAATTGGCTGTTAGCGGCTCTCGTGTTGAACAGCAAGCACGCCACACATACGATTTCCACCGACCACCGTCTTCTATAGATACCGTACTTGATTAAAATGTTACCAAAAAATGCAACAAATCAGTTAGGATTCTCAGTATCTGTACGAAACACAAACTCAGCTCAGATGTTCACAGTGGTATCCACCTGCCACTAACCAGGCTCTCACGCAGGGCCGGCCTACCTATCCAGACCCCCCAGGCGAGTTCACATTAAGCGCCCTTCATTATGCAATAACATGTATAATGAAAAAAATTGATTTGGATACCATTATTAAATTTAACATAAGTCAAAGCAATGATTTTTGGACAACATGGTTGTGGAGATGAAGCAGCGATTAGTATGATTAATCAGTTATTCAAAAACAGTCTTAATCGCATTTATTATT